>NC_139461.1:93257500-96107500 GCF_057233095.1 Heloderma suspectum
TGAAGCCAACATTATAGGCAACCAAATTTCACATTTTCAAGCCAGGAAATACAAAATGTGGCAACATCATCACTAATTAACTTATAATTCATTGACAAAAGAAGTGACAATGGCCATTGTCTTAGATTGCTTTAAAATGGGGATTACAACATATTTATGAAGGCAGGTCTGACAAAAGCCATTAGTCATGATAGTTAAATAGGAGTTCCATGTTCAGAAGCAGTATGTCTCTGACTACTGGAGGCTGGTGACAAACTAGACTGTTCCTTCAATGCCCTCCCTGCAGGCTTCTCAAGAACATCAACCTGGCCTCCCTAGGAAACAGGATGCTGGAACAGATGGACATCCTGTGCAGCGGCCCACCCCACCCCACCCCCAGTGCTGTTTTGCTCACTAGTTTGCTAATGTTCTATCAAACAATGCAGCTCCTTCACAATCTGTATAAAGTAGGGATGTATGAGAATTTCATTTCCATTTGTGAACCATCAGAACTTGCCCCGTTTATACTCCCAAACATGAGCCCATTTTTCAGGCAAAGTTCGCATGTTACCGAGCTTGTGATGGCATTCGTGAAATGTGCTCACTAGAAAAATGGAAACTTTAAAAGTGCATGCTTTGCTTTAGTCTTTGGGGTGGGAAGTGCACATTTGGATCCACACCTTAAAAAATGTGCACCTTGATATGCTCTTTTCCCATTCGAACAACAGCAACAACAAAAGCTTGCATTTGGGAATGGGAGTGAGGCGAACAGAGCTTCAAGGTAGAGCTTGGAGTACCTTCATAAACATGAGCCTCACTAATTCTCCCATCCGTAGGATGAAGTCAGTCCTTGGCAAGTCTAACATAACTTCATTGGCCACTGTATTGGTCTGTAGCCAAAACTGTCAGCATGTGAAAGCTCACTAAGGATTAGCAATATTGTCTCCCCAAGCCACCATTTCTATGCAAAACGGCAGCTTGAGGAAGGAGTGGGTGGGCCCCCTGTGCTTGCCGGTCACTTGACAAGCCTTCAAGGGGCTCATGCAGCATGGCAAGTGGGTAGTGACAGCTCGGCAAGTTACTGACAACCCCAGAGAGAAGTGAGTCCATCCATCCCTAGATGTAACCACCCTTGACAGCTGAGTAGCATTTTATCTGGGAGACTGTGTCTGGCATATTCCCTAACACTCAGTGAGATCAAGGCAGCAATCCAATGGCCCCTAGAAAGCATCTGAGGGGCCATAGGATTTTTTGGATTCCTAGCTCTGAGGTTGGAGAGTATGTTCAGAACCCCCACCTACCACCCACTCCCTCACAGCTGGTGCAGAAAAACCATGCTGGCTGCTCTCTGTGGTTGGGAATGTGACCTCAGAGAGGGGGGAAAGGGGATGTTTTGGTGGGTGGGGTGGGGAGGAGACTGAAGAGGCTGGGATACGAGCTATCCTGGGACCTCTCCAGCCTCCTTCCCTCCCCCTCTGAAATGCTTTCACTAGACAGGCAAAAAAGCCCATCTAACAAAAACACAAGGTGGAAGGACAGGGAGGTGAAGATTGCCTCATCCTGCATAGGATGTTCGTAAGCCTCCAAGTTTGCAGGCTTACAAGCATCAAGGCTGCAACCCATAGTATAGAGCCCTAAGGTTATACTGCTATGACTGCTTACTTGGGAGTAAGCCTCACTGAACTCAGTGAGACTTATTTCTGAGTGGATGTAAACAGGACTGTACTGTAAACATTTTTGAGCAGGAAAAATCCCTACTGATGACTCTCTGGAGACACAAATCTAAAGTTGGGGCAGGGTGGGCACTATATTATTGTATTAATTGTAACCTTTTCACAATAAAGCATTTGCACACACAAAGTTGAAAGAAGCCATGGGCCACATCTCTCTCTCTCTCTCTCTCTATATATATATATATATATTCAAAATTAGGAGTTAGTTGGTCATCCCTTTCTCACTGCCTTCCCATTGACCAATTCTCATGAAATGCACTTCATTGGAAAGCTCTTGACAACATGCAGATTCCACAAAAAGCAATGGTTTTCACTATAATTCAAACCTGGCAGTTTATTTATGCCCATAAAGCTTTTTTTTTTTTTTTTTTTAAGAATTGGGCTATCTTCTATAACATTTTACTATAAAGTTTTCTTTTTAATATCAAATATGTCAAGTATAATTAAGCTAATATAATTAATTGCAAATTAGAACAAAATGAAATATGAAGACATACAAAAGTCGTACACACCTTTATAAATAGAGGTGCAGGCCAAAATACGATGATATAACAGTAACATACAGCCTGTAAACAAATCATGAAGGGATTAAGGGACACCTACATTTAAAAGTAAAAGTAAAAAATTTAGATATTGCTTAGAAAGGAAGTCTCTAGCTGTTAAATTTAACAAAATAACATGTATATATTCCAGGCATTACTAACATGCCTCGACATCAAATGCTTTCTGGTAACCAGCAGGCAAACTGCAAGTCTAAACACGCCTCACACTGCCAGCCCCTGGGGGCAAAAGCTTTGCACCCCCTCCTAGCTGCTGCCATGCCCACCTCAGCAAGCCTGCATATGCAGGTGACCCGTCAACCTTTTGATGACAATGAAACCCTGGCCGGCCTTGCATCAGTCAGTATCTCAAACCAGCCCAGGTATAGGAGGCAGACTGTGCCTGTCGGCATGCGTCCTGCAACCAATATTGACAGGTATGATATGAGCACCCAGTGTCAAGGTTTGCAAAAACTGCAACACCTCGCTTTTCCATGGTGAATTGTCAACTCTTTTCTGACCTGGCAGAAAGGTTTCACTACCACCCCGCATGGTTCCAGACTTCATCTGTAACATTGTCATTGATGGCTCTGCTCTCAGCAAGCAATTCCTGAAGGACATTTGCAAGTACAACAGTGCCCTAGGCTTTGCTTCCTTCTATGCGCCACTCAAGATGGAAGAAGCAAGTTCCTGGTCTATTCGTTTTCAAGGTGCAAGGATCAGTTTACCATCTGGTGGGCACTTTACAGTCAGATGAGACACCACGCTATGGCCAGCTGTATATTCTTGACACCAACAAGGCCACTACAGCTCACCTCAAGTGAGCAGAGAACAGCACACTGGACCACACCTTTCTGGAGTCCCTCACTAACCTGCTACTTCATGTTAGCCCATACGCTAATGAGTACTGGCAAGTCAGTGAAATCCTTGAGCACGAGAGTGCTGCTGCACTTGCTGCTGGACATGCACCAATGGACATACCACTGTGCTTCCATCACCATCGCAGAATGATGAATGCTATGGCTCTCTCTGGATGCTATAACATTCCCTGTGTCTCTGAAATTGCTGCTGTTTGTTACCTCAGATGGCTTTCCTCCAGCTGACCGTTGTCTGATAGTGTACCCTAGAGGTGGGCAGTGCCACAAGATCTCCTACATGGAGAGTCATGGCAACCCTTTGGTTTACCCTTTGCTGCACATTCATGGTGAGGCTGGATGGGGTCGTGGCATGGCCCACGTTGTAGCCAGGCAAACCAAGTTGGCATCTATCTGCCTACATCTGTCTTCTGCCATGGACAACTCTATGTTGCCATGAGTCATGTGCACTCATTGGCAAACCTGAAGATTCAAGTCATCGATGGACCAGAACAAGGACATTACAGTGGTCACCCTGGAGATTACATGAAGAACATTGTATTTAAGGAAGTTTTGTAAAGATAAAAGATGTAACACTTCAAATGTTTCAATAAGTGCAGTTAGTTAAGTTAAACCTTTCATTATATTTGATTTTTCTCCATGAAGTTCATGGATAATGAATGTGTGTGTGTATTCTCCCAGGGGCAAATGGAAAAGCTAAAAAAAAAAAAAGCCTTTCCCCCTGATTTATATTAATTCAATAGATTTGAATGTATATGTATAACTGTTAGTCTGACACGTCTAGAGCAGAGAATAAGGGATGCTGTTTTCAGCCAAACTCTAAGTAGAGTTCAGGAGTTAATTTAAGATGACATGGAAGATGAGCTACTAAGTAATAGTGACTATAGGTTAATTAGGTTCAACATCCTAAGGGAAAACAAATTACTTGAAGTGTCACAGTGGTACTAATTTCTGTAACTGATGGATTCAATAAAGTGTAGGGGAAGATGAAATGGCCTTACTCTTCAAAATAAAAAAAGTAAAGTCAGAATCTTTGCATGGTGATGCAAATAATAGTTAGCAATAAGTTGAACAGCTTTTAGGAGACATGCATACATCTCAGCTCTTGATCTCCAAAATGAGGATGAATGGAGATGCATGCCAACACACAACATAAGGCCCTGGCCCTCTTTCCTCTCCCCCTGTCCTGACACAAATTGAAGAAACCTATGTCTTTGCCCAGCACATACAAGAACACTAATTTGAACTGCATTTAAGTTAGTTGGTTAGTTAGTTAGACTTAAGACTCAGTCTTATTCATTGTCTTATTCATTTCAATGGGTCTACTTGACATAGGACTAATGTTTGACTAACTGCTTGCCCCCAGCACAGCATGATGATACGGTGTGTGTCCACATGAGTGGCCTCAACATGCCCATCCCCTTCCTGGAACTGGCTGCAAACACTGATCCCTCTGTGGATCTCAGTGCATGGCAAATAGTATCAGACTTCTCCTTCTAAGATGAGTTAGATTCCACCAATTATTGCAGATTTTCCAGATAGACACAGCTTCTGCTGGTTTTTTACTGTGGGACCAGTGGAGACTCAGCTATTACACACACACACACACACACACACACACAGAGAAAGATCTTGATACATAGTTTCCATGATACTTAAAACTTCAAAATGTGTGGTTTAAAAGCAACTCACTACATCACATTTTGCACATCTCTCTTTCCTACAATCTAGCTATAATATAGTAAGGGGAAATTTAAGTAAGCTTACATTGAAATTGCCCTAAATTCTTGAGTTAAGGAGCAAAACATCTAAATACAAACAGGCTTCAGTGAACAGATTTCTAACCTAAGACTAATTTACAGTCAGGGCCAGAAATATTGGAACAAGGATAGCTGTTTTGGCAGTTGGCCTCTGTACACCACCACATTGAAGTTGAAAGGAAACACACCCAGATGGGAGCAAAGTCAGGACTTTCAGCTGTAATTCAAGGGGTTGGACAAAAGTGGGGCACTAACCATTCAGGAAGGACAGCCAGTGGCATACACACACACCCGTCGTTGGTGGCTCATAAGTAATGGAACAAACCAACATCATTTCATACTTAACCATCGCCTTTAATACCTGGACGAAAATCCTTTGCAGTCAATGACTGCCTGAAGTCTCGAACCCATGGACATGCCCAAATGCTGAGTTTCCTCCCCCGAGATGCTTTGACAGGTCTTCACTGCAGCTGCCTTCAGCTGCTGCTTGTTTGTGGGTCTTTCTGCCTTCAGTCTTGTCTTCAGTAAGTGAAAAGCATGCTCTATTGGGTGGAGATCAGGTGATGGACTTGGCCATTGAAGAACATCCCACTTCTTTGCCTTGAGAAATTCTTGGGTAGCTTTTGCTGTATGTTTTGGGTCATTATCTATCTGCTATATGAAGCGGTGTCCTATCAGTTTGGCAGCATTCAGCCGAATCTGAGCAGAAAGTATAGCCCTATACACTGCAGAATTCATCCTGCTGCTTTTATCAGCAGTCAGGTCATCAATAAACACCAGTGACCCGGTTCCATTGGCAGCCCTACATGCCCATGCCATAACACTGCCTCCACCATGTTTGACAGATGATGTGGTATGTTTTGGATCATGAGCTGTTCCTTTCCTTCTCCATACTTTTCTCTTCCCATCATTCTGGTACAAGTTAATCTTGTTTTCATCAGTCCAAAGAATCTTATTTCAGAACTGGGCAGGCTTTTCTAGGTGTTTGCTGGCAAAGGCTAATCTGGCCTGTCTGTTCTTGAGAGTTACCAGCGGTTTGCACCTTGTTGTGAAGCCTCTGTATTTACATTCATAAAGCTGGCTCTTGACTGTAGATGTTGACAATGACATGCCTACCTCCACAAGAGCGTTCTTGACCTGGCTAGATGTTGTGAAAGGGTTCCTCTTCACCATGAGCAGAATTCTGTGGTCATCCACATTAGTTGTCCTCCGTGGTCTTCCAGGCCTTTTGCTGTTGCTGAGCTTGCCAGTTAATTTCTCCTTTTTCAGGATGTTCCAAACTGTTGCATTGGCCACTCTCACTGTTTTTGCTATCTCTCTGATGGGTTTATTTTGTTTCCTCAGCCTAATGATGGCCTCCTTCACTCGCATGACACCTCT
Organism: Heloderma suspectum; assembly: GCF_057233095.1. NCBI lineage: Eukaryota > Metazoa > Chordata > Lepidosauria > Squamata > Helodermatidae > Heloderma > Heloderma suspectum. The sequence goes on from NC_139461.1 coordinate 93,263,767, forward strand.
TTAGACCTCATGTTGGGAGTTCCAGTGAACAGCTACCAAATGCAGATGTAACACTCAGAACCACCTCCAGGCCTTTTATCTGCTTGATTGGTCATGGGGTACCCAGGAAACAGGCCACACCTGGCCATGCAGCTGCTTGTCAGCCATTCGTTCCATTACTTATGAGCCACCAACATTGGGTGTGTGTGCATGCCACTGGCTGTACTTCCTGAATGGTTAGTGCCCCACTTTTGTCAAACCCCTTGAATTACAGCTGAAAGTCCTGACTTTGCTCCCATCTGGGTGTGTTTCCTTTCAACTTCAATGTGGTGGTATACAGAGGCCAACTGCCAAAACAGTTATCCTTGTTCCAATATTTCTGGCCCTTACTGTAAGTCCGAGGGAAGCTCGGAGGGTGGCAACAAGGGAGAGGGCCTTTTCAGTGGTGGCTCCCCATTTATGGAATAATCTCCCTGATGAGGCCTGCTTGCCGCCAACATTGTCATCTTTTTGGCACCAGGTTAAAACTGCCCTCTTCTCTCAGGCATTTGGCAGTGTATAATGAGTCTTTTGATTGTCTCTGGCTGATTGTTTTAAATTGTTTTAGATATATGTTGTTGTTGTGTGTTATTTGTTTTATATCATTATGTGAATAGTTTTTAAAATATATTTTATATAATGTATTGTAATGGTTTTTAATTTTTGTGAACTGCCCAGAGAGCTTTGGTTACAGGGCAGTATAGAAATATAATAAATGAATGAATGAAGTCCCATTGATCCAGCCCCATGTTCCTAAATCTCTTTATTCTGAAAAGCCATAATTCCATTAGATCTAATATCTGGGAGTGTTCAAAATGTCTTACCTACCATCCCTTTACTGATTGTGAAACATTATAGATCCTCTACTTGTGGCCCTGTAATTGCTCCATGCGGACTGCTTCTTTAATAAACTGCAAATGTATGGCATATTTTGTTTGATAGAAACTACAAAAAACAAAACCTCCATCTAATCATTGAACTTCCTTATTTAGTTAGAGGTAGGGTTCCTCTTCCCTTTTTCACAGTGCTAGAATTGAACATCAGAAAAAGAAGCCCACTTTAAGAATAGCATGAAATCAGTTAATATATGTACTATGACTTCAAGCGTACTTATCTGCACTATTACCATGGAAATATAGGTTCCTTCGTATGTAGTTGAAACATCTCCTTTATCTTGGCAGTAGAAATTAGTATAGTTCATTTTGAAGTTCAACATGCTAAGATGTGTTAACATCTTGCCATTTCTTATATCGTTTGAAAAATATTTAGACCAAGAGATATGGTACTGTTTTGTAAATGAACAAAATATAGAACAAATATTGATATTGTTCTATCAATCCCTGGATTTGGGTTTTGTTTTTGTTAAGTATGATAATGTGTGCTTGGACAATGGCCCTGTTCAGCTATCCAAAGCTACTCAGGAGTAGGTAGGATCATGTGAAGGAAGAGTGTGGATGTGCTCAATAGGCCTGCCCCCTATGCTGCCTGTCCCCACTGCCCTACAGATGTTGGAGGCCAAAGATTTATGGCAGGGAGCCTGCTCTACACATGTAGGCTCAGTGCTGTACCTAAGGCTGGAGCTTGGGGTCAAAGTCCAGCCCGCCCCCCCCCCCAAATGGCCACCAGAGAGTGTCAGTTGATCAGAGCAACTGAAACTCCATTTTATTCCTATAGTCATGTTGGTGCCATGATTTAAGTGAGTTTAAAACTCCAAACTGCTTGGCCTCAGTGTTGGATTATTGTAGCCTCATCTGCAAGTTACAGGAAAGGGGAAGTGTTGCAGATAACTAGATAGCTAGTTAATGAGTGGGAAATTTGGGTACTGCTAGCCTTAGGATTTCTATAGCCTACTGTGTGGCTTCCTGCTCCTTCCCTTCCTTCCTTCCTTCCTTCCTTCCTTCCTTCCTTCCTTCCTTTCTCTCTCTCTCTCTCTCTCCTGCCAGTGTTGCGGAAATGTACTGAATTAACTCTCTAGAAATCCTATACTGTGCCTGCATTTGTATGTGCAAGAACACTTGTGAGTTTTCTTTCCTTCACTAAAAGAAGAGTGTGGCCTCCCTTTTTATTATCCTGATAGTCTTGTGTGTGCATGAGGGGCTGCTAAACACTTATTCTGTTCTGCCTTCTGTGCTTTCTCTGCTAACTGCCTTTTTAACAGGAGGCAGCAATACCAAATAATTCCCATCACTCGGAGTATTAAAAAACAACAACCAGGCTTGGCAAACAGTTTTGTTGCTCTTGTTTTAACATATTGGGAATGCAGAGGCAGTTGTAAAGCATGGAATGGTGGTCGCAGGGGGCATGTTAGTTGTCTGCTTCACAGCTGAAGTAATACACATGGCCATCTATAGGAGGGCCCATAAGACCATAGAATCATAGAACAGTAGGGTTGGAAGGGGCCTATAAGACCATCGAGTCCAACCCCCTGCTCAATACAGGAATCCAGGTCAAAGCATCCCTGACAGATAGCTGTCCAGCTTCATCTTGAATGCCTCCAGAGTGGGAGAGCTCAGGGTCTAAAATTACCTAGCTGCACCACTGTGTTGGCTCCCAATGAAGCTTAGAAAAAAGATGTATCTAAAAATGGAGAGAACCTCCCCCACACACATGACCCATCCATTCTCATCAATATTAAAGCACTTTCCTTGCCTCCAGACAGTGGATACTCTTGGATACTGTAAACCATGTAGCAATAATATGTTATCAGAGCAGGCAGTCAGAAGCTATGAGAATGAATCATTCTCAAGGGAATCTTTAAAGACAAATCTGTTCACTTTCTCCCAGTATGGTCAACACTGGAGAAAGGGTTTATTCACCAGTTTCTCTCTTTCCTAACATTAACATTTCATGCTCTGATCTGAGTAATTCCAGAGTCAACAGGCAAACAGCCTCTGACACAAGGGGTCTACTGATACAACTGCATTAGTCATCACTACCTTTCCCTGTCTCAGTGTAAAACATTTTTATTCTCGAGCAACAATGAGAGAAGACTATTCCCTCCTGTCATGCTTATGGGCTTCCATAGGCATCTGGTTGGACACAGTGGGAAACAGTCAGATATGCTGGTCAGATCTAGTGGGGCTCCTGTCTGTCTGTCTGTTCATCCATCTATCCATCTGTCCATCCATCCATCCATCCGTCCATCCATCTATCATCATCTGATCATCATACAGAGAAAAATACAAACTAAATCGGTAGCATTATCTTGACAGCAGGAAGAAGAACAAACCCAATTTAGGCTGGATCCTCCACAGATTTCTAAACAATTGACCCATTTAATTAAGAACAGAGCTAACAATAATCCAGAGGATTTTATTATGTCACAAGCTTGGAGATGAAGTCCTTGAATTGTTTCAGTCGTCTTAGCAAAATAGGCTCTGTAACGATAGGTACTTTCTTCCATCCTAGTTATTTTTAGAGAGCCATCTCTCTTCCCCTGGTGATTGACATTTCCACAGGTGCATTTCCCTTATTTATTTTGTCTGATTTTGTGAGACATCCTCTCCACTTTCTGTAAAATGATAGCATGAATACGATTGATGCACTCACATTCCCCATAGGTTGCATTAGTTATCCTGACAGCTAAGGCATAACTCATTATGATAACAGGCAACAAGTCCCTTTCCATCTACCGTAGAATTCGACTGTATCTCTTTGTTTTGTTTTGTTTTTTTGTGCTCAACTGATTCTTTACACCTGACAGTCCCTTGTGCAGTTCCCTCCTCCCCCCGCTCCAGCCCTTCCTGCTGTACCTTGCAACCTAAGATGGCTGTTGGGATTCTAAATTAATAAGAAAATAGAGACACAACTCATCTACCCAGAGGCTCAATAATGGCCATAAATGACAAGCCCTGCTTTGATGTATTATTTAGAAATGTACTGTTGCTTCCACGCTGCTATTCTCTTGAGAAACGAGAATGTATGACACCATATGGTAATAGGCTAGCAGAGGGGGCTCTCTTTTCAGACACTTGCTATGAGGAAGATTTGTTTATGTATCCAAATGTGTGTGTGTGGGGGGGCACATGCCTTGTGTTGTTTATTAGCTCTGATCCTGCTAATTGTAGTCTGATCTATGGGAGGCAGATCATTATTGCTTTGAATATCTGTCGGGATCTGTTTGTCTCATGTTTGTTGGTAATTTTTTTTGCCTTTCCCTATTTGAGCCAATGCTTTATTGTAGCACTGCTATTTTTTTTACTTTTCTTCTGTGAGAATAGAAGTAACGTGCTCTGCGAGCAGGCTGACTGGGTTTTCAAGTGCAACAAAAGACAGTAAAGACATTAAAAGAGAAGCGTCGCCAACAGACACATATTAACTAGCAGCCCACAGTCGAACGGTGGAGCTGAGCCAAGAAGCTCAGAATACACGCTATGTTCCATTTTGCTGCTGCTGCAGCTGCTATTATTATTATTATTAATAATAATTTCCTCAGCATTTATAGTGCCTGTGGAGAACCTCTCCTCAGGATGAGGGCCTCTACATTAGGGCAATTCCACCCCTATCCCTGTTTCCCGCCTCCTAGCTGAGCAGAGCAGAGCAGAGCAGAGCAGAGCAGAGGAAGCTGCTTCAGCTGGTCTAGGGGCTATACAAGCAAGAAAGCAAGCTCTCAGAGAGAGAGCTATCAGAGCGAGTGAACAGGGAGAGCAAACAGACCAGGGGAGTTCAGCAGGGGAAGTCCAGGGGGAGGCCCCTAACATTTTTTTTTCTTGTAACACACACTTCCATACTAGTGGGACTTTGTTGTTAACCTCCAGTGAACAGAGGACAAAGCACAGGCTATTCCAGTACAATCAGAAAGCTAGAAACATAAAGAGAATAGAGACTATGGAAGGAAAAGACTCTCCAGTGGTGGTGACCTGCAAAGTCTGTGCAATGTTTGTTTTCTTGCCTGAGATCATCATGGCCTACATGTGCAACAAGTGCAAGTTGATCACGCTGCTGGAAGAAAAAGTAAGAGGACTGGAGTGGCGAGTGGCGACCCTCCAGGAAATAAGAGAACACGAAGAGTTCTTCGACAGAACAGTGGAACTGCAGCAGCAAAGTGAAGAACAGAAGCTAGAAGAGCAACAACAAGCTGAGGCAGAAGAGGAAAATGCTGAGGTGAGGAAAAATGAAGTAGAGGATACTCCTTGGAAAAGGGTGACAGGAGCAGAAGAACTAGAAGCCACTCTGGACTAGTGGAGGCAGTGGAACTAGGGCACCATTTCCAGGTACTTGAGGATGAGACTGGAGGACAGCCTGCAGAGGAAGAATTACAGGGGAACCTGCATGAGAGTGAGGAAGAGGCTGAAGGTCAGTCAAGCAGAGGCAATGAAACCAAGGCCTATAACAACAAGAAGAGAAGAGTAGTAGTAGTGGGAGACTCCTTGCTGTGTGGGATCAAAACCCAAGTATGTCACGAAGACCCGTGGACTCACCAGGTATGCTGTCTCCCGGGAGGACGGATTAGAGACGTGACTGAACTTTACACTCATAAAGCCCACTGATAGGTATCCCTTTCTTCTCATCCATGTGGGAACAAATGATACTGCCAAGCGGAGCTACTGTCAGGATTGATTCTGAGCATATGGAGATAGTTAGCAGTTCAGATTCCGAAGGGCAACAGCCAGAACCAGGGGAGGCATCTTCCCGAGCAAGTTCAGAGATGGATAGGTGTACTTCTCAGGATGCTAGCACCCAGATGGCTGGGCCTGAGCCCCCCGCCCTCTGTCTTCCATGAGAATCCAGGAGGAGGAGGAGAGTGCATGGTGTGACCTGAGGAATGCTAGACTGTGGCAGGGAGGTAAGAGGGAAAAGTTAAAGGCGGAGCTCAGACAGTCAACCTGTTTGGCGATGTGTGAGGGTTGACATAGGGGAGCATCACTGGAAGAGAGCGGCATCCCTCCCTAAGTTATTCTAACCAGCAAGTCATGTTTCAAAGTGATGGCAACATTGTAGCTCCTATTTGGATCCCCTGTTCCCATTCCTTTGTAGCCTGAGAGTCTTTGAGGATTTGCATCTGTAATTAACCTGTTGATAGTGAATTAAAGGTGTGAGACTGAAGCCTCTCTTCTTGTGTGTGTGCATGAGGAAGGGGGGGGCAAGGGAACATGACAGCTATGAAGAAATCACATCAGACTTTGAAGCTTTGGGAAGGAAACTCAAGAACTTTGGGGCCCAGAGCTTTCTCATCCATCCTTCCAGTAGTTAGAAGAGGGGTAGAAAGGGAAAGCAAAATACTCTGGGTGAATGGCTGGCTACGAAGGTGGTGCCGCCGAGAGAGATTTGGGTTCTGGGACCTGGAAGATGGACTGTTGGCAAGGGATAGGTTGCACCTCACAAAGGCTGGGAAGAATGTGTTTGGCCACAGCATGAAGAACTTCATCAGGAGGGCTTTAAATTGAATCCTAAAGGTGAGGGAGATGTAAAGTTCGGGGCATGAACCTTCAACAATGGATGAAGGTTCATGCACCACAACAGAGTGAACAGCTCTAATAGCACCCAATAATAGTCTTCAGAAACATGTAGGAAGAAAGCCAGACTATAAAGCACATGGTCTTTGATGTCTATATACTAATGCCCAGAGTATGGGAAACAAACAGAACGAACTTGAACTCTTAATACAGGAGGGAAATTATGACTTGATAGGTATAACTGAGACTTGGTGGGATGACTCTCATGACTGGAATACAGCAACTGAAGGATATAACTTGTTTCAAAAGAACAGGAAACAGGAACAGGAAACAGGAACAAGAAAAAGAACAGGAGGAACAGAAAGGGAGGTGGGGTTGCACTGTATGTGAAAATACGTATCTCTGCACAGAAATACAGGAGGATGAGCTTGGTAGCCCCATTGAGAGCATCTGGGTTAAAATAAATGAGCAAAGAATAAAAGGAACGTGGTGGTCAGAGTCTACTACCAGCTACCTGATCAAGGAGAAGATGAGGATGAAACTTTTGAAAAGCAAATAGCCAATGTTTCAAGGAAGCATGATGTAGTAGTAATGGGAGACTTCAATTTCCCGGATATTTGTTGGGAGACAAATTTTGCAAAACATGGCCCTGAGATTCCTGAATTGTGTTGCTGATAATTTCCTCCTACAGAAAGCAGAGAAAGGAACTAGAGGATCAGCTATCCTTGACTTGATCCTAACCAACAGAGATGACTTAGTGGATAAAGTAGCAGTTATGGGAACTCTGGGGGAAAGTGACCATGTTATGCTTGAGTTCTTGGTTCTAAAGGAAGCAAAAGCTGAGTGTAGCCAAACATGTACTCTGGATTTTAGGAAAGCCAATTTTAATAAACTCAGAAGAATGATAAGTAAGGTCCCATGGCAAGTAACTCTAATGAGCAAGGGAGTGTAGGATGGATGGGAGTTTTTAAAAAAGGAAATTCTCAAGGCACAATTACAAACAATTTCAACAAGAAAAAAAGGTGGAAGGCAACAGAAGAAGCCAATATGGCTTCACAAAAAGCTTAGAGACAAAAAAGGACACATATAGGAAGTGGAAGGAAGGCCAAGCTACAAAGGAAGAGTACAGGCAGGTAGCACAGAATTGCAGGGATGGCGTCAGGAAGGCTAAAACTGAGAACGAGCTGAGGTTAGTGAGGGATGCTAAAAACAACAAAAAGATACATGCATAGTAAAAGACAAATGGTGGTTCAACTACTAAATAAGGATGGCAAAATGATAATAGATGACAAAGAAAAGGCAGAATTGCTCAATTTCTACCTTGGCTCAGTCTTCTCCCAAAAGAGGGTCTATGACCCCCCGGACAAAGGCGAAGTACAGTCTGAAGGAGCAGGATTGCAGCTTGAGATAGATAAGCATATGGTCAAGGAACACCTAATTACTTTGAATAATTACTTTGAATGATAAGCATATGGTCAAGGAACACCTAATTACTTTGAATTTGAGATGAACTGCATCCTAGAGTAATAAAGGAACTGGCAGAAGAACTCTCGGAATTGCTATCTATTCTCTTTGAGAAATCATGGAGGACGGGGGAAGTGCCAGATGACTGGAGGAGGGCTAATGTGGTCCCTATCTTCAAAAAGGGCAAAAAGGAGGAACCTGGGAACTACAGACCAGTCAGTCTGACATCAGCCCCTGGGAAAATTCTGCAGCAGATGATAAAGCAATCCATCTGTAAGCACCTTGAAAACAATGCCGTGATTACTCAAAGCCAACATGGATTTGTCAAGAACAAATTCTGCCAGATGAACCTGATCTCATTTTTTGATCAGGTAACTTCCCTTGTGGACTGTGGGAATGTTGTGGACATAATATACCTCGACTTCAGCAAAGCTTTCGACAAAGTGCCCCATGATATCCTGATGAGCAAACTAGCTCGAAGTGGGCTAGATGAAACAACGATCCGGTGGATCCACAGTTGGCTACAGAATCGGACTCAAAGAGTGCTTATCAATGGGACCTTCTCAAACTGGGGAGAGGTAATGAGTGGGGTACTGCAGGGCTCAGTCCTGGGCCCAGTGCTCTTCAACATTTTTATTAATGACTTGGAGGAGGAGGTGCAGGGAATGCTGATCAAATTTGCAGATGACACAAAATTGGGTGGGATAGCTAATACCTTGGATGACAGAAACAAAATTCAAAGTGATCTTGATAGGCTGGAGCGCTGAGCAGAAAACAACAGAATGACATTTAATGGGGATAAATGCCAAGTTCTGCACCTAGGAAAAAGAAACCAAATGCACAGTTACAAGATGGGGGATACTTGGCTCAACAACACTACAAGCAAGAAGGATCTTGGAATTGTTGTCGATCACAAGCTGAATATGAGCCAACCATGTGATGTGGCTGCAAAAAAGGCAAATGCTCTTTTGGGCTGCATTAATAGAAGTATAGCTTCCAAATCCCATGAAGCACTAGTTCCCCTCTACTCAGCACTGATTAGGCCTCATCTTGAGTACTGTGTCCAGTTCTGGGCACCACACTTGAAGAAGGATAAAGATAAACTGGAGAGGGTTCAGAGAAGGGTAACAAAGATGATCAGGGGACTGGGAACAAAGCCCTATGAAGAGAGACTGAAAGAACTGGGCATGTTTATCCTTGAGAAGAGAAGACTGAGGGGAGATATGATAACGCTCTTCAAGTTCTTGAAAAGTTGTCCCAGACAGGAAGGCCAGGATCCCTTCTCAATCATCCCAGAGTGCAGGACACAGAATAATGGGCTCAAGTGACAGGAAGCCAGATTCCGGCTGAACATCAGGAAAAACTTCCTGTTAGAGCAGTATGACAATGGAACCAATTACCTAGGGAGGTGGTGGGCTCTCCCACACTGGAGGCATTCAAGACAAGGCTGGACAGCCATCAGTCAGGGATGCTCTGACTTGGATTCCTGCATTGAGCAGGGGGTTGGACTCGATAATCTTGTCTTGCAACCCTACTATTCTATGATCCCCAAATGTGGACAATCACTCCTCACCACTGGGAAATCCCTCCCTTCACTTCTGCTGCCAACATTAAATGATACCGCTTTATTTGGAATATACCTTTTCCCCTAATGTAGCTATTCATTAGGTGTGGTACAAAACAAACCGGAGATACCAGATGTAAACAAAGTTATATAGAATTTATTAAAAAGAAATAAGAAAGCATTATTTACAAATGTTGTTTAAATGTTTAAACAGGGTTTCTATACAGTTATTTTTACCATCAGTAAAAGGAAGTAGCCCCAGTTCATATGCCTGATCTGTCTTAAGCCAATTCCCTTTACAAGCTCCAACGCAGTTAACTCACAGTAGGGATGGGTGTACTTACCTGGGTCCACCTGACACACTGCTCAGCAGACTCCCAAAAGCCACCTGACCCTGTTCAGTGCAGGGGCTGCCCACTCCCTTGCTGAGCCACCATTTTGCAGAAAATGGAAGCTTGTTCTTTTATGTAGGGGCCACGGTGGCTTAGTGGTTAAGACGCTGTCGCTGAACTGCAGACTGGAAGGTTGGCAGGACGGACACGACTGGTTGGGGACACCTTTACCTTTTACCTTCTTTTATGTAAAGGAGCTTTTCATGGGAAAGGGCGGCCATACATAAGCCCATTTATGCAACAGTACCGGTGTTAATAACAGGGTTGAGAGGCTGGCAGATTCCATGTACTCCAGTTTGGGGAGACGAGTGGGTGGATATCCATCAGACTCCACTCCACCCCCAGATATCTGTGACATTCCTAACTCACAGGCCTAACTATGAAGGCTTGAAAGGCAGTCTTCTCTCTGAAAGGGTTTGACTTCCTCCTGGAACTAGGGATGGTGCGGGTACCCTCCTCAGTCTGGGATTCTGGCAGACTGCCCATGATCCCCAAGCCACTCCTGCCAAGCCCCTGCCCCTGCTCAACCCCCTCCCGCACTCGCCGAGCTGCCCGCAACTTATCCAGGCCCTGTCCGCCTCTGCTGCAATTGCCATGTTTTGAAAAAACATGGTGATCGCAGTACTATGTACATAGATTTATGTGCAAAATGTCTCTGTGAATCTTACATATATGGGTGATTCATGGCACCATTTTGCATATAAGTCTCTGTGCAGAATATTGCAATTGCCATGTTTTTTTCAAAACATGGTGATCGCGGTGGAGGCGGACGGGCCCGGTAAGCACGGGTAGCTCGGTTTGCAGGCATGGGGCTTGAGCAGAGGTCCGGGCACATGTGAATGGGGGCAGGGGCTGGGTGGGTACTGGGGGAACCTGGATGGGGGGACATCCATCCATCCCTGCCTGGCACCTTTAAAGCTATTTACCAGGCTTCTTTGGAACTCTTCAGTTTGGTCCAGCAGTTGCCCAGTCTTCAGACCGCAGACACCAGCTGGCACTCAGCCTTCAGCTCTTTCCTCCAAAGATCCTGAAGTCTTCCTCTCATCACTTGTGGGCCTGCTTCAGCTTCTGCTCATGTGCTCTCAGCTAGGGATGCTAGAGAATTCCGCCATGGATCCCGAGGGGCCGAATTCCAGTGAATTCAGCCCCCCAGAATCCATGGCAGCACGGAGCCCTCCGCCCCACCACCCAGCGAAAGCCCTGCGAAATGGAGCCTACCTGGCTGCGGCTCCAGCTCCAGTGGCAGTGGCGGTGGTGGCGGTGGCGGTGGCTCCGGCCGCTGCCGGGCTGCTGCGGCCGCAAATGGTGGCCATTATAGTGGCCACCATTTGCGTCCCTATGCCAGCCCGTGATAGGCTACATATATATTATTATATTATATATTAATATTAATATATAATATTAATATGTATACGTATTCCAGTGAATTCGGCCCCCCAGAATCCATGGCAGAACGGAGCCCCTTGCCCCACCAACCTGCGAAAGCCCTGAAAAACAGAGTCTACCTGGTTGTGGCGGCGGTGGCTCCGGCCACTGCTGGGCTGCTGCGGCCGCAAATGGCGGCTGTCGTAGCGGCTGCCATTTTCATCCCTACGCCGGCCCGTGATAGGCTACATATATATTTACTTAGCCTATCACGGGCTTGCATAGGGACGCCAATGGCATCCCCTATGCAGGACGCCATTTGCGTCTGCAGCAGCTTGGCCGCAGCTGGAGGCCCCACTGCGGGTTGGCCTGGCTGCGAAATGAAGCCGGCTGGGCAGGATTCCGGGGGGGGGGGAGGAACGGATCACCTCCCCCCACCTGTGGAACCCGGTGGAGCCAGGTAAGCTGGGTTTTCTACACCCCTACTCTCAGCTCGGTCTTGAAGGTGCTCTTCTTCCTGGCTGATCTCTTCTAGAGGCCTAACCTCTTACAAAGACACCTCCTGATGACTCTTCCACAACTTCTTATATTCACTCTAGACAGAACCCTCCAGCCAATCAGCTTTGATATGGCCAACATTCTATCAACCCACCTCTATTTAAACTTAGGACCAATGGGTATCCTTAGAATGTTCAGTTCAACAATCAGTTGGTGGTTTCCTGACTAAATATGGATCCAACCTTGTGACTAGCCAGGGCCAAAACTGGATTATGTCTGTAATTTGTGAAGGAAAGGAGCTTTAAGACAGTACAAAGTCAATTTGATATGGGAATGCTTACCTCAGAGCAACGCTATGCTAATGCTATCTGTAAGTTTCACGGTAAAACAAGAATTTGTTTTCAGAAAAAGACCTGTCATGTGATTAAGCAGAAACATAGAGTAATGGCAACATGCTAAATAAATAAGTAAGCAATCATAAAGCAATTACAAGCTGCATCCTAGAAATGGAAACATAAAGGAAACTGCTGTATGTTTTAAATGGGAAAGATGGTTTTATATGGTTTTAGCAAACTCATAAAATGTCATCTGCTTTACCATGAAATGTCTCTTTATAAGCATATGCAAAACTAAATTAGATTACTCTTCAATGTGAATACAGTATTTTCCAGTAGTAGTTCTTACTTATGAATACATTCTGTCCATTTCTTCAATGCATTCCAGATGACTAGTCAGTGGCAGCTAAACTCTTCCATTCAGGGTTTTAGTTACCACCAGCCAAAACTCTAATGATGCTACCCAGGGTGCTGACCCCAATTTGAAGATAAGGTTCAGCACCGTGGATAGCACCTTTCAGCACCATAGATAGCACTGTTAAGGTTTTGGCTGGTGGTAACTAAAACTGTGAATGGAATCACAGCTTCTCCGGAAGATATTCCGCCATTGCATCTAGTATATATTATCTAAATATAATTACATGATGACCTGGCACATGATAAATATACATATACATAGATATAGATATAGATACACTGTCCATGAAGACATAATATCTGCTGATGTCCATCCTGATAACAAGTTATCAAAGTGCACAGCCTGCCAATAAGACACTGCATGTGAAAATATTGTAGTATAATCAGCTACCCGTTCGTGGTCCAGGAACAGAGATGGCCATAAGTGGATGATATGCATAGAGGTGAAGTCAAATGATACCCCCTCACACACACATGGAGACACTTCTACTGCTGGCTCATCAAAGCAGTGACTATGCCAAGTCCTCTTGTTACCATGTGTTTCCAATCACATGTGATGCAAGTAAACACACATCTATACATCTGTACTCAACTGGCTTACCAGCATTTGCCATTATCCCCCGCGCCCATTTTTCATGTCTCATTGGACCAGATCCAACAAAACTGTACCCTAATCTACCCCAATCAGAGAGACAGAATGCATAAAACAAAATTGTGTGGTTGAAAAATAATCTGATGACTGACTGTGCATGGTGCCTTTGACCAATGAGTATAGGATTTTATACATGTAGGCTATCTTTGGATGTTCCATCTCTATATTGACATATGTGGGTGGGAGAGGTGGGAAAAGGGGGTTAAATCCAACATAAATTATATGTAGAGTAGACCCACTGAAATGATTGGGATTTAAATTAGTCATGACTAACTTAAATCCCATTAATTTTAAGGGATCTATTCTAAGTAGGAGTTATGTTGGTTTTTACCTAGGGCAAGGAGAGAAAGTGTATGTCAGTTGTCCTCTACTCCAGTGGTCCCCAACCTTTTTGGTGCCAGGGACCGGTCCAAATTTTCCACAGACCGGGGGTGTGTGTTTTCCGCTGGTGGAGTTCCGGCCTCTGGGATGCAAATGGCGTCTGCTACATGGAGACCATTTGCATTCCTATTCTTTGCAGTAATTGGCTATGTAAAGATTTACGTAGCCTATTACTTGTAGGACAGGGACGCAAATGGCGTCTGCGTAGTGGACACCATTTGCATCCCAGCGGCTGGAAGTCCGCCAGTGGCTGGAGTTGGGCAGCAGCTCTGTGTAGGGATGGCGGAGAATTCCGCCACGGATTTCAGTGAGGCCGAATGCACTGGCATTCGGCCCCCCAAAACCCGTGGCAGAACGGCCTCCCACCCCCTGCCCCCCCACGGAATCCCCCCCGGGATGAAGCTTACCTGGGGTGGATGTTCCAGTGGTAGCAGCTCCAGTGGCGGCTCTAGCTACGGCGGCCGCCATTTATGTCCAGCCAGGCTGCCGTGATAGGTTATGTAAATATTTATATACCCTATGACGGCAAAGGCAGCCACGCAAATGGCAGCTACCACGCCATTTGCGTAGCTGCCTTTGCCGTGATAGGCTATGTAAATACTTACGTAGCCTATCACGGCAATATAAAAAAACAACAGGGTACGCAAATGGCAGCGGCTACGGCAGCCACCATTTGCATTCCCTTTTTTTCGCTGTTTTAGCCTACGTAAATATTTATGTAAGCTATTACGGTGAAAAAAAGGGGAACGCAAATAGCGTCCACTACGCTATGTGCATTCCCCTTCCCCCCCGGTAATAGCTTACGTAAATATTTACGTAGGCTAAAACAGTGAAAAAAACGGAACGCAAATGGCGGCCGCCATAGCCGCCGCCATTTGCGTACACTGTTTTTTTGTTCCCTGGAAGGCTGCCCAGTGGCCGGATGTCCAGCTGCAGGCGGCCCCGGCTGATGGCTCTGTGGAATCTCTGTGGAGTGAAGCCCACTGGATTAGGATTTCAGGGGGAGGTGCGGAGCGCCTCCCCCACACTGCAAATCACCCCGTCGAAAAGGTAAGTGACTTTCATACATCCCTAGCTCTGTGGACTCGCTGCGGAGCAGAGCCAGCTGGGGCCAGTGTGGATTCAAGGGGGGGGGGTCAGATCACCTCCCCCCCCGTGGACCCCCCGCAGACCCAAGGTGAGGGGGTTTTGCACACCCCTGCGGCCTGGTTGCTGACAGGCCATGGACCGGTACCAGTCTGCGGCCCAGGGGTTGGGGACCCTTGCTCTACTCAATGGTCCAGATCAGCAGACAGGTATTGTCCAATTCAGCCCATCAGTATTTCAATTGCAAACCGAATTGGGAATTGCAGACAGCCAAATGCTCCCATACTTAGTTTTTTGCTTACTAACTCCCAGTTGTCCTGCTTAGCATGAAACAAATTATTGCAAAACATAAAACTTGATGAACTTTCCCTATCCATGGAGGCTGATAGGATTTTGAACAGTTATTAATTATTGCACAACTTATTTAATTATTTGCAAAGCTTGTTTTTGCAAAACTCTTTCTAAGGCTGCCATCCCCTGCATATTGACCTTTTATACAACTACCATTGAACAAAGTGGGATCTACTTTTCTGACTAAACATTATTAGGATTACGTTGTAAGATTTGAAAACTTTAGTTCCTGGATTTGGGGCACAAAACCCCAAAGGAAAGCTGACTTTTACAATGAGATTACATATGTTTATCTTCTTTTATGAAATAGAATTGGCCAATTATCTTCTCTTTCTCCTTTCATCAGAACAATTGCCAGAAGTACTTTCAGGAGAAAAGGTAAAGTGCTGCATACAGATTTGATAATAGTTAACTAGATATATAAATCCCATGCAATCACACAAAACATGTTTTTTGTTTCTTTGCTGTTAGTATTTTTGGTAATTAGGTGATTCCTATATATTTCATATAAATGCGTGCATGTGTGTGTGCATGTGCATGTGTAAGGTTATTGTTGCTATTTCTCCTCATTTAAAAGAAGGGCTGAATCCCAAATGACCTGTTTACTTTTGATATGCTGAAATCATCTTTACATGATTTTAGTATCAATATTTCCCAGTGATTATTTCTTATGAATATACCCTCAGTGATGACAGCTGGTATTTACCATATTAGGGAGTATGAATGCCTCTTTGCTGGCATGGTAAACATAAGCTGTTACTGCACAGATTGCATTAATAAGGAATATTCACATTAAATTGTCAATGTGAAATAATCTCAAGCTGACCTTTTCTATTTAGTGTACTTTTTTCTTCCTGCTTCTTTATTTGGCAGCATCTTTAACCCTCTAAATCTGCAAAGAAGTCCCTTGCTTTGTCTTCTCTCCCTGTACACAGCAGAGATACCCCATATGGAGCAGACATTGGTTCCAGATCAACATTGGTTTGGCAACTCTGCTCAGTTTTACTAAACTCATATTGAATATCTATGCGCTGGACTCTTCCTATGACTGAATTCCATTGGGATGACTCCATTTGTCTGGAAAAAAGTTATATCATGGTCTGAGAAATACTGTTATGACAATCTAGGGATGGGTGAGAAATTAGTTTGGCTCACATTTCAATGTGAACTTACCAAATTCACACTTCCTGAACTGCAATCCTTTAAAAAAATTGTGATGCAGTTCACACAAACCAACAAATACTGCATACATTTGAAAATGTGTGCATAAGATGCTTACATTTGAAACAGTAAGTACAAAAAATGCATATATTTGGGGAAATGGACACCAAAGCTTTATTTAATGGAAAATATGTTTGCAAAAATGCATGGGAAAAAGTGTGCATACATTTGAAAAGTGTGCACAAAAATGTGTATAATTGAAAAAAAGAAGAACAAATATGTGTATATTTTGACAAACGCACAGTAAAATAGGTACAAATTTTCATGCAGAGTAAAAAAGAAAGAAAGAAAGAAAGAAAGAAAGAAGAGCAATCTGATGTGGAAATGGGATGGAATGCACTTAGCAGTGGAAAAATGAGAGCTTGAGCAAAATTGTGCTTGACAGGTTCACTCATCCATATAAAAATCTACTCATATAGGCTAATGTGAAGCAACCTTCCCAAAATTAACCGGCATCGTCTGCATTATGAGTATAACAGCTTGTCTAAATGATGTTTTTTACACACTTGGCACACTGACAAAAGGAAGAAATGTGTTGTGTTAAGAATGTAAGTTTGGTACAGTTGTGGGAATGGTGGCTACGTAGTTCTGGGCCTGTTCTTTGACGTGTAGAAAGATAACAATGAATACTATGAAATGGCTGCATCACTTAAATGTCTGTTCTTCTAATTTCCTATTGTTTTCCCCATGTTTATCTCTTTTAGTTGCTGAATGGAGAAACTACAGGTAACACAGGATGATAGGTATTTTCTATAGAAACCACTGCTCTGGATTCAGCAAGCATTTCTTAGCAATGCATGGAGACAAAGCTGAAAACAAAACAATCAAGTGTTTTGTTTTCCATATAGTGTCCCTCGCCATATTTTACAATTTTTTTTCTGCTGATGTTTTCTGTCTCATAATCATATACACAAGTAATTGTTAATCCTCCATTAAAGCTGTGCTGTCGGAGCTGCTTCCACATGATCCAGTCCCATACAATGGCTCACGGAGTATGAATGGAGTAGCCAATGCTACAAACATGTCACCTTTTTCAAAAAAGAGCAGACATCTTTCCACTTCAGCAGTTTGGAGGTGAACAGTGTAGGCATGACTGAAAACAGCTTCCTGCTTAGACAGCTGATCAGTGGGATTTTGGCTTCTCAAAAGGGGCCACATCAGTGCTGGCTCCAGGTCTTGGATGGTCCACAGGCAAGATGCCCACTTTGAGCCCAAGCCACCCAGTGGGAGAGGGCAAGGTGAATGGGGGATGCTCCTCCTTCTCCATACTTTCATCATGGCTAGAGGGACCAGGTGGACACACAGTGACAGTATGGAGGAGGAGCATTAGCATCAGGGGCCTTTAGGCCCAACCCTGGCTGGGTTGTGGGCCTCAGCAGATGCCCAACAATGCCAACCTGTCATGCCCTCCCTAGAGGACACGTCTTCAGAGGAAGATCTGGAGCCTCCTGAGTTGGATGTGCCTAGGGAACAAGCTACTTCAGGTGAACCTGGGGCTGACTATGGAAGTTCTGGGCCCTTGGGAGAGATGGGTTCAGATCTTCCCCTTGAAAGATGGAAAGCCCTGCTTTTGTCAGAGGGAGATGCTGAACCACCAACAAGCCCTTGAGAATGCCAGTGCCTGAAGGTACAGGCTAGGGCCATGGCTGGGTGAAGCAGTGCCAGCTTGCAGAAAAAGACACCTCAAGAGTAAAGGCCCTTGTCGTGAGTAGGACTTTTGTCAGAGGGTCTGTGATGCCCTAAAGATGAGCCCAGGGTGGAACTCTGGGAGCTCAGGCTACATAAGCCTTCAGTTCCAGTCTAGGTACTGCTGGAACAGTGACTGAGTTCCAGCTCCCAGGACCTTGAACCCTTGCTTCACCTTGGACTGAAGGTGTTGTGTTGCTGCCCCTTGGATTCCTGCAATGACCCTGCTCCTTGGACTGTAGTTTTTTGGACTGATCATCTGTGCTTGAACTTGATCACCTTACTCTCCGCTGGATCAGTATCTCTGTAGTCCTGACCTCTGTTTGCCTTGACCTTGCTGGAGGGATTTCCCTCTAGTTTGCCCCAGGGCTTAGCCTGATCCAGCTGCAGCAGGACACAACCTCTGACACCAGCCCTGGGCTACATGCACAAAGCCTCAGCTGCTGGATTGGACCGGTGAGCTGGAGGCGTCGCACCTGATTGTGCACTTGACTGATTCAAGCAAGGAATAAACGTGTGAAAGCCAGCTTTGGTGTGGGTATAGCCTTCAGCTGGATCAGCTTTGCAAGTTTAAACTAGAATCATGAGGGAAGATGAAATACCTGATTTGCCCCTTTCCTGAACCACCAGCCCACACATGCTCCAGCAAAGGGGGCGGGGGGCACTGCTGTGGAAAATAACCACAATATCTCCCCATTTTATTTGCTTCCTCTTTACAATATTGTATCAGTAATGCAAGTGTTGGTTTTTAAACTCAGGTTCCTCTATCCATGGCCCCACCCAAGGTCCACTTTTGACATTGCCCTTTCACCATATGTATGGATCGTTAGGCCATATTTTGTTTCTGGCAAACTTTAGAAAGTAAGCCTCCTTGGAAACTTTTCATCATAACCTCTGACACTGCTCCTTCACAAGACCACCACATTTGTGACATCTACTAAGGTCTCTCCTCTAGGATGGCAGGGAGAAAGCAGCTCAATTCTGTTCTGCCTTCCTGCAAAGCTCCCCACTGGGATAACTGAAAAGCCAACATGTTGATGATTCTTTCTGAAGTGGTTCTAGCCTTGGTGAACAGGAACAGCAGACTACAGATTGCCCTTCATCTTCCCCATTTTTTTTTTTACAATTTAACATAAACATCTTTTACCCTATGGGTAGAATTCAGAGAAAATTAGGAATGCCTAAATCTACTGTGGCGGGATTGTAGCTCAGTGGTAGGGCACATGGTTGGCATGCAGAAGGCCTCAGGTTCAGTCCCTGGCACTTCCAGTTAAAAGGAGGTGATGGGGGAAGGCATCTGTCTGAGACCGTGGGGAGCTCCTAGCAGTCAGAGGAGACAATGCTGGCTAAGTGTACAAATTGTCTGACCTGGTATAAGGCAACGTCCAGAGTCCCTAGTAAAATAATAGGATTTATGGCAGAGCCCTAAGTATTCAGAAAGGCCCAGTGAATTCAGTAACATGTACTCCCTGGGACAGCCTTCCCCAAACTGGTGCCCCTCCAGATGGGTTGGACTTCAACTTTCATCAGCTGCAGCAATGGTCAGGAATGCTGGAAGTTGTAGTACAAAACATCTGGAGGGCACCAGGTTGGGCAAGGCTGCCCTAGTGGGTGTGCACATAATTGCAGAAGTGGGGTAATTAAACCCTACATATTTCTATGGCATTTGGAAATGGCCAAATCCAGTGTTCCCTGGATTGTCCTTAAGGGCTTGGAAGACTTTGCATGAATTGAAGCTGCTCATGCAACAGGATTTTCCCATACCCTCTTCCCCACTGCAGGCCCTAAAAAGCTTCTCCGCATGGTTGCGGGATCCTCAGAGGAGGCCTGAGATGTGACACGGTGGCAGGGGGGGTGGTGGGGAGGCAGCAGTTGGAATAGGGAATCGGATAAACTTGGGCCAAGACAGCTTGCCTGGCATCAAACTCTTCATTTTGATCATTATTTCCAAAGGCTTGTTTCAGGGTTCCTACAGGCACATTTTCACTTCACTGACTACAGGGAAGGTTATAGTCCTCTTCACATATTTACTCACATGAATGGGGAATCATGTGATTACTGGAGAGCAGGCTGGTCTCCTGGTACCACCTCTAGATATCTTGATTGGGCATCCTGTTTGTACGGCATTCTGGTTCGCATGTAATTAACCTACCACTTGCTGCAGCAGATGCCAGGTACATCCTGCTGCCATTTTGAATATGCAGCTTCTGATCAACGTGATCAGAGGTTGCTCCATGACATCTGAACCTGGACACTAGAAAGAGTGAAGCGGCTGGGCCAAACCCGAAAGGACACTCAGCTGTGGATGTGTCTGGCGGTGAAAAGAAAATCCGATGCTGTAAAGAACAATATTGTTTAGGAACCTGGAATGTCAGATCAATGAATCAAGGTAAGCTGGAGGTGGTCAAACATGAGATGGCAAGATTGAACATCGACATCTTGGGAATCAGCGAACTAAAATGGACAGGCATGGGCGAATTTAATTCAGGTGAACATCATATCTACTATTGTGGGCAAGAATCCCTTAGAAGAAATGGAGTAGCACTCATAGTCAACAAAAGGGTGGGAAAAGCAGTACTGGGGTACAATCTTAAAAATGATAGAATGATCTCAGTACGAATCCAAGGCAAACCATTCAACATCACAGTAATTCAAGTCTATGCCCCAACCACTGAGGCCGAAGAAGCTGAGGTTGATCGGTTCTATGAAGACCTACAACACCTTCTAGAACTAACACCAAAAAAAGAGGTCCTCTTCATCATAGGGGATTGGAATGCTAAAGTAGGAAGTCAAGAAATCACTGGGATAACAGGCAGGCATGGCCTTGGTGTACAAAATGAAGCAGGACAAAAGCTAATAGAGTTTTGCCAAAAGAACATGCTGATCATAGCAAACACTCTTTTCCAACAGCACAAGAGGCAACTCTACACATGGACGTCACCAGATGGTCAATATCGAAATCAGATTGATTATGTCCTTTGCAGCCAAATATGGAGAAGCTCCATACAGTCAGTCAAAACAAGACCTGGAGCTGACTGTGGCTCAGATCATGAGCTGCTTCTTGCAAAATTTTGGCTTAAATTGAAGAACGTCGGGAAAACCACTAAACCGTTCAGGTATGACCTAAATCATATCCCTTCTGAATATACAGTGGAGGTGAGGAATAGATTTCAGGGATTAGACCTGATAGACAGAGTGCCTGAGGAACTATGGACGGAGGTCCGTAACATTGTTCAGGAGGCAGCAACGAAATCCGTCCCAAAGAAAAAGAAATGCAAGAAAGCAAAGTGGCTGTCTGATGAGGCTTTACAAGTAGCTGACGAAAGAAGGGAAGCGAAAAGCAAGGGAGAAAGGGGAAGATATACCCAATTGAATGCAGAGTTCCAGAGAATAGCAAGGAGAGACAAGAAGGCCTTCTTAAATGAACAATGCAAAGAAATCGAGGAAAACAACAGAATGGGAAAGACTAGAGATCTCTTCAAGAAAATTGGAGATCTCAAGGGAACGTTTTGTGCAAAGACGGGCATGATAAAGGACAAAGAAGGCAGGGACCTAACAGAAGCAGATGAGATTAAGAAGAGGTGGCAAGAATACACAGAAGAACTATACAGGAAAGATCTGAATGTCCCTGATAGCCATGATAGTGCGGTCACTGAACTTGAGCCGGACATCCTCGAGAGTGAAGTCAAGTGGGCCTTAGGAAGCATTAGTAACAACAAAGCTAGCGGAGATGACAGTATTCCAGCCGAGCTATTTAAAATCCTAAAAGATGATGCTGTTAAAGTGCTGCATTCAATATGCCAACAAATCTGGAACACTCAACAGTGGCCACAAGACTGGAAGAGGTCAGTTTACATTCCAATTCCAAAGAAGGGCAACGCCAAAGAGTGTTCAAACTACCGCACAATTGCGCTCATTTCACATGCCAGCAAGGTGATGCTCAAAATCCTACAAGCTAGGCTTCAGCAGTATGCGAACCGAGAACTACCGGAAGTACAAGCTGGGTTTAGAAGAGGCAGAGGAACTAGAGATCAAATCGCCAACATTCGCTGCATCATGGAGAAAGCAAGAGAATTCCAGAAAAACATCTATTTCTGCTTCATTGACTACGCTAAAGCTTTTGATTGTGTGGATTACAACAAACTGTGGCAAATTCTGAAAGTGATGGGAGTACCAGACCACCTTACCTGTCTCCTGAGAAACCTGTACGAGGGTCAAGAAGCAACAGTAAGAACCAGAGATGGAACAACCGATTGGTTCAAAATTGGGAAAGGAGTATGACAAGGCTGCATATTGTCACCCTGCTTATTTAACTTATATGCAGAGTACATCATGAGAAATGCCGGGTTGGATGAATCAGAGGTCGGAATTAAGATTGCCGGGAGAATTATCAACAACCTCTGATATGCAGACGATACCACCCTAATGGCAGAAAGCGAAGAGGATCTCAAGAGCCTCTTGTTGAGGGTGAAAGAGGAGAGTGCAAAAGCTGGTTTGAAACTCAACATTAAAAAAACTAAGATCATGTCATCTGGCCCTATCACTTCCTGGCATATAGAAGGGGAAGAAATGGAAGCAGTGACAGATTTTACTTTCTTGGGCTCCAAGATCACCGCAGACGGTGACTGTAGCCATGAAATGAAAAGACGCTTGCTTCTTGGGAGGAAAGCTATGGCCAACACAGACAGCATAGTAAGAAGCAGAGACATCACCTTGCCGACAAAGGTCCGTCTAATCAAAGCTATGGTTTTCCTAGTAGTAATGTATGTCTGTGAGAGCTGGACTATAAGGAAGGCTGAGCGCCGAAGAATCGATGCTTTCGAACTGTGGTGCTGGAGAAGACTCTTACGAGTCCCCTGGACTGCAAGGAGGTCAAATCAGTCCATCCTAAAGGAAATCAACCCTGACTGCTCATTGGAAGGACAGATAATGAAGCTGAAGCTCCAATATTTTGGCCACCTAATGCGAAGAGAAAACTCCCTGGAAAAGATCCTGATGCTGGGAAAGACTGAAGGCAAAAGGAGAAGGGGACGGCAGAGGATGAGATGGCTAGATAGCATCACGGATGCAATGAATATGAACTTGAGCACGCTCCGGGAGAGAGCGCAGGACAGGAAGGCCTGGCGTGCTATGGTCCATGGGGTCACGAAGAGTCGGACACGACTGAACGACTGAACAACAACAACAAACAACCCACAGTTAACCTACGATTAACTGTAGGTTTACCGACAATTTACAGTTAGCTCACAATTGACCCATAGTGTCCAGGTTCAGACGTCACAGAGCAACCTCCAAACTGGGCGATTGGCGGTTGCGGTTGCCTATTCAAACTGCTGCTGGCATGCACTATGGCATTACATGTGAATGGGGCCAAGGCGTGAGCTGCTACTTGCACTTAGGCTTTTTCACTGCAGATAATCATGCTATTACATGAACATCTACATGTGGGGCCAGGCCACAGATGGGGCCAGGAGCATGGCACTGGTCTCCAGTAGTGTGATCCCCCCTTCATGTGAGTAATATGTAAAGGGGGCTCATGAAAAATGAATAAAACCACCAACCCCCCCAAATTCCCCCTTCCCACTGCAGTGCCCCACACCATAGCCCAGACTTTTCCTGAGCTCTCCCCACCCCAAACCTCAAGAGAGGCTTTTCAGGGGGTGTGGGAGACTGCAATAAGGAGGATTAAATGAGAAAGCCTCATTGCACAAGCAATTTCTACTCACACACACTGTGGACTCAAGCCAGCATGTGTGAAAATTAGCCATATTTTCACACTATTAAGTTCATATTAAGTACCCAGCTGGCACTTAACATATGAAATGAAAAAGTGGCTTTGGGGGA
This sequence comes from Heloderma suspectum, assembly GCF_057233095.1. NCBI lineage: Eukaryota > Metazoa > Chordata > Lepidosauria > Squamata > Helodermatidae > Heloderma > Heloderma suspectum. The sequence continues at coordinate 93,287,436 of NC_139461.1, forward strand.
AAATATTTATCTCAGATATGGAAGGCCAAGAAGTGTTTTTGTTTGTTTGTTTGTTTCAAATCTGATTATTGTTGTACTTTGGATTGCTCTCAGCTTTCTTGTGAGGTGCCTGAAGTGCTTCCTACTGAAGCAGAAAGGAGGCATGGAAATGACTTTTAATAAATAAAAATAAATCACAGAGTGAATCATTAATTTACAAATCCCTGATTCAATCTTTCGATGCATTCACTAGCTAGCCTATAGCAAGATACTTTAAGATTTTGCACCTTATTTGCAAAATAAAAAAAAAATAACCCTGAGCCACTGTAATCATGTATGCATGGTGCCTTGACCATTCTAAAGGGCTAAGTGGTTTGATAGATAGATAGATAGATAGATAGATAGATAGATATGAGATTAGGGATTAGGATTCCCAGATCCAGAACCAAATAGTACTTCTTGATCTCTACAAACAAAGTGTACAAAATAAAATTTCATGACACATTTAGTGCACAATCCTATGGGGATAGTTGGTCTCCTCCGAACCCGCTGTCAGGGACGCTCTGACTTGGATTCCTGCATTGAGCAGGGGCTTGGCCTCGATGGCCTTATAGGCCCCTTCCAACCCTACTATTCTAAGATTCTATGATTCTATGAACTATCCTATGCAGGGCAGGCAGAGTGTGGAGGGGATCATCTCCTCCTGCTCTGTCTGCCCTGCATTTGTGGCTAGATGGCTGATTTTGGCTCTGTAGCCAGAGTGGCTCGGAGTGGTGGGGTGGGGTGGGAGAGAGGCCAGATGATGCATAGGAAGCCTCGTACTGGTGCTTCTGCCATCCCTGCCTCTGCCTCAGGAATGTCCCCTTTTCCCCTGCTCCACGCTGCTTTTACAAGTGCAAAGCTGGGGATGAAGCCTATGAGGTGGCGGGGGAGCAAGCAGGGAGGCAGTGCTCTGGGAACTGACCTTGGAGCCAGGACTCTGAGGTCAGTTCCCAGGAAAGGAAAAATCCTGTGGCTGTAGGATCATGCCATAGGATCATGCCCTTAATAATGATTTAAAAATGCTTAGTGATGATGGTTTGCTGTCTGTGCTGTTTTCCTTCTCTGTAGCTTGGCTCGTGATAGGCCTGTTTACCAAATACACATTGAAGAGGAGTGGAATCACAGTGACTGACCCTGTCCCAATCTCTGTGTATTCCGCAGACAGCTAGAATACACCCTATGTATGTAGACTGTATGTGCAAAGGCTTGTCCGTGTGACTGGAGACCATGCGTTCTGCAGGCTTTGGTATTATGTGTACATAGCCTTTGAACAGATAGTTTACATGTGCATAGGGGCTGTTCTGAAAGTTACTGAATCTATGTTAGTTAGGGGTGAGCCCTACCAGCATGAGCCTGCTCCCCTCACTATGTGCATTCAGGAAATATACATTAGACATGTGAACAGGGCCTGTTTGTAATCATGGCCACTGCTCTCCTTCCTTGTTACACCTTCTTCTCTATGATTGCTTGATCATTCCCCCTTGCAGTTTGTTATGACATCTATCAAAGAATTCTGAACTCTTTGTGATCATGTTATTTTTGGAGGATTTTATGCAACTTACATCTTCTTGGATAGGAAGCTACTGAGTGGAAGCTAGAGAGCAGTTCAATCTAGCCACAGATTTCAGATTTTTCTATTCTAGGGAAAGGTAGGTGCAAAAGTGAGGTATAGATAATGTATTAGAGGAGAAGATAAAGAAAATTAAAAGATGAGGTCAAGAAGCTAGACGAAAGGAGAGAATATAGTTTTTGGGGAGAGCTGGTAAAAGTGCAGAGCTCAGCAGGTTATGACAGAAGAAAGACAGCAAAGCTTAACAAGAAATTTAATAGATGCATAGGTGAAGGGTTTCAGTGGACAGGTTCAAGGAAATACATTAAAAAAAAAAGATAGGGAAACTTTGACACTAAGGCTATGTGTAAATGGAAAATAAGCTAGAGATGAAGAAATACAATGGTAAAGGAGCAAAACTAACAGAAACAGTGGAATGAGTAGTCTGGACACTTCCAGATCGTTAAAAGCCAAGAGTGCATTATCTGCCTGCCTGCCTGTCTGTCTGTGGAGAGAGAGTTGATACTGACTAAAATACAAATATCTTTGCCAAGAGTCAGAGTGGCTTCTGACATAAACAAACATGCTGCCATCTGAGCTAGAGGCATGGTGAATAATTGGTGTACTCATGTTGCAGTAGTTCTATGAAGTGTTCTAAGAAAACCTCATGTGGGTTTTAGAGATGTCCTGCACATGAATGGCATTTTGGATGTTCCAAAGAAGTACTACCCACCAAATGTGTGAAGCAGTTTGGATTGCTGATTAAGTAAGCAGTGGAGAAAAGGATCCATCCCCCATGATGAATGATCATAACAGAAATCCAAAGAGGAAACAGTGAGTGAAATCCAATGTTATATGAGCAGCTTCTGCTTGTGAAATGGGACCTTCATCTTCTCTTCTCCACACTGCAGCCACTGTAAATCTGCTCCAGAGGATCTTCAACCCCTGGAACAGATTTTGAGGGTGTATGGGGGGGCTGCAGGGGTGAGGGGGAATTGCCCCCTCCCTGTCTGCTACTGTAAGCCAACCCATCTGTAGGATGGCTAATTGGATACAACCCAAGAGAAGAGAACATCTTAATACAAAAGGGATGGGAAGGAACTTGTTCTTTCAAAAATGACACAACCTGTTATTGCATAATTAATACCCATCTATTTTTTAAAATAGAAAATGGTGAAATAATATTTTAAATGGTGAAATCATATTTTATTTCTTTATTAGAATTATAAATCACACTCACTACCTGGAAAGGAAAGGAAAGGTTCCTCTTGTGCAAGCACCGAGTCATTACTGACCCCTAGAGGGATGCCGTTTTTCCTCAGCATTTTCCTGGCAGACTGTATAGTGGGGTGGTTTGCCATTGCCTTCCCCAGTCCTAACTGCCTTTCCCCCAGCAAGCTGGGTACTCATTTTATTGACCTCAGAAGGATGGAGGGCTGAGTTGACCTGAGCCGGCTACCGGAAAACCAGCTTCCGCTGGGATCGAACTCAGGTCGTGGGGAAGAGTTTTGGTTGCATTACAGCCGCCTTACCATTCTGCGCCACACAGGGCTCTAGTCACTGCCTACCAGGTGAATAATAATAATCTAAAGTATATCACCTTGCCTAATAAATATTTTGAATAAAATAACCTATTTCTAAATGTCTGCCTCATTTTTCTTTATAATTTGTAAAATGTGATATCATTGTAATCCATTGAATTACATCCACAAAACAGGGGGAAAGAATGTGTGGGTGCTTAGGACCTTTTTCATCCCCCTTTGTAGTCACATGCTGCTGGTCAAGCCATGGGGACAGTAGACCCCATGCCTGCCACTGACTGTCCAGAAGAAGCAGTTGTTCTACTCTGCAGTGATGCCTGGCAAGTTACTGATTTCCCTTCTGGTGTCTGTACCATCAACCTGAAAATATCCCATGGGGTGCAACCTACAGCAATGGCCATTTAATGTCTGAAAGAGGCAGTTATTCTGCTCTACAGTGATGCCTGGGTAAGTTGCTGGTCTCCCTTTTGGTCACTATATCACCATGCTGGAAATATCTCATGGGGTGCAGTCTACTGTTATAGCAAAGCAGACCATCCACAGGGGCAGGATCAACTAAGGAAACTTCCATCTGTCCGAGAGGAGAGGAAGAGTAGCAGTGTGCAATAGGCTCACAGTATGAGAACCGATAGTTCCATCTTCAAAGACCTAAATGGCTTGGGGCCAAAGGAAGTGAGGTGGCTGGCCTGGCTACCAGGAAGAGGGCCTTTTCTGCTGAGCCACCCCAGCTGTGGAATGAGCTCCCTAGAGAGGTTTGCCTGGCACCTTTGTTTTCCTTTCGGTGCCGGGTGAAGATCTTTTTTTATTTTTTCCAGCATTTTTGCACTCTAGTCTTTTAGCTCTGCTGTTTTAAATCTGTATTTTAAATCTCTGCATCGCTGACAGGTTTTATTCTGATCGTACTTTTATACTGCAGTTTTAAGCTTTCATATTTTATATTGTTTTATGTTGTACTTTATGGTTTTAATTTTTGTGAACTGCCCAGAGAGCTTCGGCTATCGGGCAGTATAGAAATACATACATACATATATACATACATACATAAAATCTTCCCACAAGCAGCCTTTGGTGTTCGGCAACTGTCAGCACAGCTTCCCTCAACCCTGAGACCTACTTGCCTCTGTGGTGGACACCAGGGATGACCTCAGCATCTAGTCCTCCCCTGACCAAGGCAGGTGAAGGCACCACTGTTCAAACTGCAGTAACTAAAGGCAAACGAGCCCAGTGGAGAAACTGGCTACTAGACCTTTTAAGCTTGTGCTGTATCTTTACTAGTAGAGATGAGCTGTTGCTCCATTCAGGACCCAAGGATCAGTTTTGGGAAGACCAGTACAAACCTCTAGTGTTTCTGCTCGTAGGAATGGGGCTGCATTCCCCCTGGATTTCCAGGCCCTGATGAAGTGTAACCCCCTCCCATGCTTGGGCCCTGGCTCCACCTAACGTAGGGTCGTGATGAAGGGAGCTAAACATGCTTTTGAGCTTTACCAAGACTTGTTTCAGATCTACACTGTAAAACCCATTTTAATAGAAATATTTTGATGTGATTAAAGTAGTAGCCAATTCAGGGCTGTGTATGTAATGATTTTTTGTTGCTCTTTTAAATGGACCTTACTGTCATTCGTACATATGTCTTATGTTGAACTATAAGAAGGAAATGCAAAACTGTCAACCATAAAGAAGTCTGCTTGAAGCCAAGAATGAAAATGTGGCTTTGAACTTTAAATATTTAAGAATGCTCTACATTTATCATGCCTTCAGGCCCATTGCTAGTTTGGTTCAGCTACATTTTATGTGAGAGAATGCTATTCTTGATGGTAGAAACAAAGTGATAAGGTCTTTTGATAGAGGGTCATGAAATTATAGCAAGGTAGACCATGGGGAATGCTAAGAGCAAATCACTTCTTTAAATGTCACCAACCGAAAGGATCTGGTCATTTCCTATTGATGTGATTCTGAGTTGGACAATAGGGAAACATTATTTTCAATAACATTCATTTTTCAGCCCCAAAGAAAAGAAAGATATGTATAAATGAACAGCAGCTTATCAGGAAATACAGTGTGTTGTTTATGTGTAAGGATGTTCCCTGAGCATTTGTGTGTGAGAGACATTTTAAATGGAGTAGCTCTTCTGACAAGAGAAGCAAGTCACAAATACACACACTGATGTGTCATGGTATCCTTAGTGAAGTGCATCCAGTTTAAATTAATTCTGTTTACCAACTGAAATGAGATTCCCCCCCCCCCTAACTTCCAGAGCTGCAAGGTCAAGCTAAATTCAGGAAAACAATATGTGACCTTTTTGAAGTGGAAAAACTTCACCCTTCCCACCTTTTCTTGACCAAATCCAAGGGGGTGTCTCCATGATAATGGAAGGAGAAGCCAATGATGGCTTACCCAGATTTTTCAAGGAGCCAACTTTGGTCTGCGCAGAGCTCCATGAACAAGTGCACCACGCCATTCTAAGTCCCTTCACAGGAACATACTTCTGGGTGGGGTGGGAGGATTGGAATGAACATCATCAGACTAGCAGGGGCTGATCAACCAATTAGGGATGTCAGAGAATTCTGCCACGGATCTCAGTGAGGCCGAATGCCAGTGCATTCGGCCCCCCAAAATCCATGGCGGAAAGAAGCCATTTGCGTGGCTGCCTTTACTGTGACAGGCTATGTAAATACTTATGTAGCCTATCATGGAAAGAGCAGCGGCGCAAACAGCGTAGTGGCAGCTGTTTGCGTGCCTTCTCTTTGCCGTGATAGGCTACATAAATACTTACATAGCCTATCATGGCAGCCTGGCAGGATGGAAATGGTGGCTGCTATGCAGCAGCCCAGCCGCGGCCGGAACTCCGGCTGCAGACAGCCCTGGCAGGTGGCTCTGTGGAGCCGCCGTGGAGCAGAGCTGGCCAAGGAGGGTTCTGGAGGGAGGGATGGAGCGCCTCCCCCACCCCCGTGAATCACACCTGTGAAAAGGTAAGTGACTTTCATACGTCCCTACATACAGCTGAGAAAGCATCTTCAAGATAGCGTTTCTCAGCCTTTAGGAGAGTTAAGCCTCTGAATACTTGAAGCACCGTGGCTCCAACCAGCCCCCTTTCTAATCCCCTTTCTCCTTTCTGCTGAAGCTCACAATGCTGCAAAGAATTGAAGCTGCTAATTACTTCCAAAAAGCAAGGAAGCAAACATCAGAATCATGCGGTTTCAGCATTAAGGCTCCTAAATGCCTTATTTCGATGCATAGGAATCTCAGTAACTTCTGGAGTGTGCATTTCAGGAACAAGCCTCATTGATCACAATGGGAGTTACTTCTGAGTAGGCACACTTATGTTTCTGCTGGAAAAGACAGAGATGGGAAACACAAGGATGTGAAACCAGCCCCCTTTCTAATCCAATGCAGCACAGAGTTCAAGGTACGAATTAGTTACTTCTGAATGGCAATAGAGCAAATAACAGAGAATTGCAGCTTTGAGATAGCACTTTACAGACTTTAGGAAATTAGTGCTTTGAATTATGCTATTTCGATTGAAGGGGATCTCTGTGAATTCTGAAGTGTGCATTCAGCCTCATTGACCACAATAGGAGTTACTTCTGAGCAGACACTAATTGTTTCTTGTTGGGAAACACAGGGACAGGAAACACCACATGACCAGGGTCACGGTGAAAGGCACACCCCTGGGCAGGGCTAGCATATCTGAGGTAAATGTGGGGGTTGGGGCATGCAACAACTATACCATGGAGAACCCAACTTAAGGAAAACAGTCGGACTTAAAGTAGTCTCAGGAAATCCATTTTTTTCCGCGAAAAGTTCCAGGGTGGCTGTGGGATAGCCACAACATCATGTGCCCCAAATGACCTTGAAATGGAATGAGCTCGCAGCAAATTGACCATGGAGACACCCCCCTGGACTCCTTTATTCTTGTGTTCTATAAAGGGCTGAGAACACAACACAAAAGACTCCATATTTTCATTTAATATCCTTCACTACAATGGAAAACCATTGTTTCTACTTAGTATATCACGACAAAGCTGCAACTCTTGGGTTGAGGTAGCTTCTGTTTTTGATACAATGGAGGTGTTAGTGCATTTATGATACTCAGCCCTAGATGTTCCTTCTCTCTATTTAATTTAATAATCCAGCTCTGTCTCTTTGGACCACTTCACATTACTGCTGGTCAAAGGATCTTAAAGTGGTTACTGAAATAGTAATTGATCTAATTATAATTCTAATTAGTTTTCTGTCATCATTTTAGGAAAAACGGAATTAAAGTAGCAACTCAATTGATTATTGTGGAAAGAAAATAAACAGTATTACCATGGGAATAATGTGTAGACAATAGTTTCCTCAAATAATTTTGACTCTTTTTAGTTTTAAGTTATTCATCGGCATAACCAGAATAATTCCTGAGACTGAAGGTTGTTGGTACATGGCACTTTACAGGGTGATGTATACAAAAAGGAGAGGCCCCCACTCCAATGAATTAAGAGTGTAAAATCCAACCCCAAATGTGAATGTATTCATGATTTTGCTCCAGTTCATGACTTCGCTCCAGTTCATGATTTTGGTCCAGTTCTTCTAAGTATGTGGGCTCTACGTGATGTGCAGGTGTGTGTGTACGTGTATGCGCGCACGTAGTGTCAACTTCAGATTTTGGAGGGCCCTTGGGCAAGACACCCTCACTGAGTCTTCCTCCCTCAGTGAATCTATTTTCTTGCCAGCATTGTCACCAGCTGCTGCTGTTCTTCCTTCTTTTCCGCATCAGGGCTACCAGCTGCTTGGGCCACAGCGAGAAAAGGGCGAACAAGCAGGTTGCAATGCTGAAGAGGAAGAGTGGGTCCTGTCAGTAGGCTGCCTGCTGGGATGTGTGTGCCCTTGGAAGGTGCTTGACTTTTGATGCCAGCCCTGTGTGTGTGCATCTGAGGACCTCACTTTGGAGGACCTCAGTTTGCTTAAGGCTTCCGCAAACCTACGTCCACGCCTCCATCTGCAGTATGGCTCCCTCTCCATCTGTCACTATTTTATCATATAGAATATACATGTATAGAATATACGTGTATGTAATCATATGTGACAATTAGCTGAACTGGAGCAAATATTAACCTGAAAGTGAAGCCATTCTAATAACTGTCAATTGGATGTGTTAAAAAAAAGGGGGGGGACATATATAGCAGTGCTAAAAATATAATGATCTGCTAAATCCTGTATTGAAAAGGGACTTGCTAGAATAACCACAGGTAGTGAGGTGCAGTTTTTCCAGTCAGCCTGAGATGGAAGAAAAAAAATCTTTAGGACAGCAAGGACTAATGCCTTGGTAAATAGCCTATAGAACACAAGGCTCAAGCTCCTCGATTCCAGGGAGGGCACCTCAATTAAATGGCTGATGTGAAGCTCTAAATAAATATCAGAAGTCACTGAAGTGCCAAGGTTACCAGACTTACATGAATGATAGAGAAAACTCTGGCTCGAGGAAGTCATCAACAGCATCTTTCAGTGTGGTCTTAGAACCGACGTGTATGCCAAGAGAGCAACACAGTAAATAGTTTTTTGAATTCCTTTGGAAATTGAATAAACGATGTTCCTCATTAAGAATGGGCTCACAAGCTCAAAAAGCATTTTGCTTAGATTAGTTGCATTGATTCAAAGGAATTACTAAAAGGAAGTGTAATCGCTTTGGCTACTGAGTGATGTAGAAATAAAAATAAATAAATAAATAAATAAATACAGCTACTATCTTTTTTCAGCATTATCTCTGATCTTGAACTTGAAACCTTGCTATTTTAATACATTAAGGGTGCAATCCTATGCATGTTCAGACATGCTGGCTGGGGCAGGCTGGGAGCTGTAGGACTTTTTTTCTGACTAAACATGCATAGAATTGCACCCTAAATCTTGATCAGTGAGGATATTGTGCCTTCCTTTTATATCATTTATGGTTATGTAAACTTTCCCATTGTCCAATGTGGCATATGCCCTGGTTCAGAGGTTCTCTCAAACAATATTGTCAGTACGTTGGCAACCACTGATCACCTGTGTATCCACTGTGTATACAGTCAGATTTCTCTTACAAGCAGATACCATCTAGAGCCAGCTCAATACTTCACTCTGATATGGTTAATGCAGAATTCTAGTTCTTAAGAAACACTTTCTCAGACAAGAGTTGTCTTTTTATCTTTTACTACAATGAATTAGCATAACAGTACTAAATACAAGAGCTTATTCATGCATAAATACAAACACTCGAAACATCTAACATCATTCTTAAACAAGGCTTCTAAGCAGAGTCAAGTACATTTGCTAGTTCCCAGTGATAAGCAATACCTAGGGATGTCAGAGAATTCCGCCACGGATCTCGGTGAGGCTGAAAGCCAGTGCATTTGCCCCCCCGAAATCCATGGCGGAACGGCCTGCCACCCCCCAACCCCCCGCAGATCCCCCCAGGGACGAGACTTACCTGGGGCAGATGTTCCGGACAGCAGCGGCTCCAGCGGCGGCTTCGGCAGCGGCGGTGGCTGGTCTTCCAACCGGCTGCCACCACTGCCATTTGCACTCTGGTCGCTTTTCTGTGTGTGTTTTTTACATAGATGTGATAGGCTACGTAAAGACTTACGTAGCCTATCACGTCTGGGTTTAAAAACAAACAAACAACGTGTACGCAAATGGAGGCAGCTATGGCTGCCGCCATTTGCGTTCCTTATTTTTGGCCATTTTTTGGCCAAAAATATTTACGTAGGCTAAGACGGCCAAAAATAAGGAACGCAAATGGTGGCGGTTGTAGCTGCCGCCATTTGCATACGCGGTTGTTTTTTTAAAAAACCCAGACGTGATAGGCTATGTAAGTCTTTATGTAGCCTATCACGGCTGAATACAGGGACACAAATGGCGGCGGCTATGGCAGCCACCATTTGCTTCCCTGCTAGCCAGTGGCTGGATGTCTGGCTGCTGGCAGAGCTGGCCGGCGGCTCCGCGGAATCCCCACGGAGTGGAGCCGGCTGTCGAGGATTCCTATTTTAATACATTCTGTATTAAATACATTTATTTAATACATTCTGTATTAATACATTAAATACACTCTGTATTAAAGAAAGATTCTGCGAAACGGTAAGTGACTTTCGTACATCCCTAGCAATACCAAGCTTACCAGGTTGATTCTACAGGTAACATGTTAGGGAAAGCTGATCCTAAAGGACAGCTTCCACTGCTGCGTGTTTTGAATCTCCTTTATATACTTTTTGGATGCTATAAAATATGCCCAAACTATTTTTACTACATTTTATATTTCTTATCTAAGAATTCCAAAGATAACCTTTCTGCTCTAAAACATCATATGTTGTTGTTGTTCAGTCGTTCAGTTGTGTCCGACTCTTTGTGACCCCATGGACCATAGCACGCCAGGCCTTCCTGTCCTGCGCTCTCTCCCGGAGTGTGCTCAAGTTCATATTCATTGCATCGGTGATGCTATCTAGCCATCTCATCCTCTGTCGTCCCCTTCTCCTTTTGCCTTCAGTCTTTCCCAGAATCAGGGTCTTTTCCAGAGAGTTTTCTCTTCGCATTATGTGGCCAAAATATTTCAGCTTCAGCTTCAGTATCTGTCCTTCCAATGAGCACTCAGGGTTGATTTCCTTTAGGATGGACTGATTTGACCTCCTTGCAGTCCAGGGGATTCGTAAGAGTCTTCTCCAGCACCACAGTTCAAAAGCATCAATTCTTCGGCGCTCAGCCTTCCTTATAGTCCAGCTCTCACAGCCATACATTACTACTGGGAAAACCATAGCTTTGATTAGATGGACCTTTGTCGGCAAGGTGATGTCTTTGCTTCTTACTATGCTGTCTAGGTTTGCCATAGCTTTCCTCCCAAGGAGCAAGCGTCTTTTAATTTCATGGCTACAGTCACCGTCTGTGGTGATCTTGGAGCCCAAGAAAGTAAAATCTGTCACTGCTTCCATTTCTTCCCCTTCTATATGCCAGGATGTGATGGGGCCAGATGCCATGATCTTCGTTTTTTTAATGTTGAGTTTCAAACCAGCTTTTGCACTCTCCTCTTTCACCCTCAACAAGAGGCTAAAACTTCATATATCTAAATATGATTATAGAATTCTGCAGTTTCTTATTGAGATGAATGTGCATACCAACATAGTTACTTTAATTTTAGCTTTCTCTGACATGTTACAGGTATGTTTTTGACATAAACATATTTACTTCACGTCATCCTATCTGGTGAGCTTGTTTTTCTTACGTATTTACAGTCTCCAGTGAGGCCTCTTGGTCACTTATCTGATGGCTCATTTGACCTAATAACTTCATGAGATTCTACTAAGTGGAAGTCCTAAACCTAAATTTATGACACCTCCTTATCTGGATTCCTTTCTAAACAGTAAAAGGATCTAATGATCTATTTCTAATTGCCTGGTACAATTGTCTCTCATCTGGCAAACCTCAGAGCTAAGACATTTTAATTACACTTGGGTGAGAACATACTGGGTAATATTATGCATTGTAATCCCATTTTTAATTCCAGAATTCTCTTGGAGGCTTTGATTATAGAATTTCCAATCGAGCAGCAGGGGTAAGGTCAGGCAAATATAAAAGATTTGCTTGATCTGCCACACCAGTATAAGAGATAGGCTGACTGACAACTGAGGGAATTGGAAGGCCCAACAACGTTGTTGTTGTTGTTGTTATTATTATTATTGTGTTTTATTGTGGGCACACCACCTTGGGAGGGTTCCTGACCTGAAAGGTGGCCAAGAAGTATTTTAAATAAACAAATTGACAGAGAATTGTATTGTTGTACCACAATATATGAGGGAATAAATCCCAGACCTTATCCAATAAGGACATCAAGTTCTAACCAAATGACATAAGTGAGCTAAGAAGACAGTAAGGTGGCCTGGATCTTGGACATGACATAAAGAACAAAATCTTATCCTATGATTGCTGCAGAAGAAGATCTGGCCAACTTGCCCCCTTCCAGAAATGAGTGTTTCCATTTGTTTCAGGACTTGCCTCCTGAAGCGCTAAATCACAGTTCCACAAGCTATAGGGGCTGCTTGTGGACCAGAAGTGGTGGCTGGTTCCGCTAGTGGCTGGGCAGTGTTGGATTCTGTCCATAGAATATCAATGTTCCCATGAACATCACAGAAAATCTGAGCAAATGTTGTGGGCATGCTGGAAGAACGTGGGGCCAAGGGTCCCCACTTTTCTGTATATATAACTTTATCTTCTTTTATTTTCCAGTTATTTGTATCTTTTTTATGTGATTCCTCTTGTCATGGCCTTTGGCTGGTACAATAAACATGTGATGATAATGCTTAGTCTATTGCCAATGAGCTTGTGGAGCAGCTACAGTAAAACAGTCTAAATAGGAGCTCACTGTCTAATGAAAGAATGAAAATACAGGTTTATATAGTATATATAAGGGTGGGTGCAAATGTGTGCTAGTGTGTGTGTGTGTGTTAGTCAGAAAAATTATAAGCAACTTTACTGGTTTGGAATTTGATCAAAAGTTTGGCCTTTGACAGAGGAAATAATTGGAAACCATGGTGCCATAGTATCTTTCTTAAAACTAAGATTCCTAGAGATATTTCCCATGCCTGACATTTCCTGCTTCAGCTTGTTGCACAACTTAAGAATATCCTTGTTCGCTTTGGCATTCCAAATGTACTCATGGCCAACAATGCAAATCTGTTTACAGCATCCCATTTCTAGCCATTCTGGACATCTTACAACATCCACTCATATTACCTCTAGCTCTCACTGTCTTCAAGCAAACAACAAGGGCAAGAGAACAGTACGGACTGCAAAGAAAATACTGAGATAGAATGACCTCCATATTGCTCTTTTAAGCTATAGGTCAACACCACTGATAGGTATTGCATATAGCCCAGCAGAATTGCTAATAGGAAGACAAATTAGAACCTCCATTCCATCTCTAGATAAAAATCACATTCCAAAGTGGCCTGACCTGGAAAAAGCTGCAGCTTCAAATTACCAAGCTAAGAAAGGTTATGAACATTTTTTTATAACTGGGACAATTAAGTGTGAGAACAACCACATTTAGAGCCAGGAGAGAGGGAGAGTTTATATCAAACTTGATGGAAAAAAGATATGGCAGGCACCAACTACCATACAAGAGAGAGAAAAATGGGTACCAACATCATATTGAGACCATATGTGCAATACTTAACATAAGCCCATGCCACTTTCTTTCTGTTCCTGAGAGGATATCATAGTCAAAGAATTACTCGAAAATCCAAGTTTAGCTTCTGAGATTCTGCCTAAGCAATCTTGTAAATAACCTTGCTATTCAGAGCGTCACTCACTCCAGTTCACTTATTTGGAACTGGTGTGTCCTGACTGGTGTGTCCTCCAAGCCTTCCTTGATAACTTGAAAGCATTACACAAATGCGAAGTATTATTTTCCATGATCAGTGGTAGGGATGGGGGTGGGGGATTACTAGTTAAAAGCTTGAAGATATATTTTCTGCTGGTGTCATGTGATGGAAAGAAATGAATACTTATGAAGTTATATGCAGCCATCAAACATATATGTCAAACAATTATGATAAACAACATATATGCAAAATTGCTGTTCAGTTGTTCAGTCGTGTCCGACTCTTCATGACCCCATGGACCATAGCACGCCAGGCCTTCCTGTCCTGCGCTCTCCCCCGGAGTGTGCTCAAGTCCATATTCATTGCATCGGTGATGCTATCTAGCCACCTCATCCTCTGCCATCCCCTTCTCCTTTTGCCTTCAGTCTTTCCCAGCATCAGGGTCCTTTCCAGGGAGATTTCTCTTTGCATTAGGTGGCCAAAATATTTGAGCTTCAGCTTCAGTATCTGTCCTTCCAATGATTAGGGATGTACGAAAGGCACTTACCTGGTCCCGCAGCTTGCTTTGCGGTGGGGGGGAGGCGCCTCGGTTTTCCCCCCGAAGTTCAGGCCGGCGGGGGAGGCGCCCCGCCTCGCCCGGCCGAAATTCAGGCCGGGGAGAAGCGCCCTGTCTCCCCGGCCGCGAAATAAAAAAGTGGAAAAAAAAAACCACTGGTGATAGGCTACGTAATGATTAACGTAGCCTATCACGGCTAGATTTCCAAAGTCAGCCGTGATAGGCTACGTAAATCGTTATGTAGCCTATCACGGGTGACTTTGGGAAAAAAAAAGCATGTACGCAAATGGCGGCGCCCATGGGCGCCACCATTTGTGTTCCTTATTTGGTCCCGGTAGTCTACGTAAAGATTTACGTAGACTACGGTGAAAATAAGGGCAACGCTATAAGGGCAATGCATTGGCATTTGGCCTCCCCGAGATTCGTGGAGAAATTCTCCGCCATCTCTATGAGCAGTCAGGGTTGATTTCCTTGACTGATTTGACTTCCTCGCAGTCCAAGGGACTCGTAAGAGTCTTTTCCAGCATCACAGTTCGAAAGCATCGATTCTTCGGCACTCAACCTTCCTTATAGTCCAGCTTTCACAGACACACGTTGCTACTGGGAAAACATAGCTTTGATTAGACGAACCTTTGTCGGCAAGGTGATGTCTCTGCTTATGCTGTCTAGGTTTGCCATAGCTTTCCTCCCAAGGAGCAAGCGTCTTTTAATTTCATGGCTAAAGTCACTGTCTGCGATGATCTTGGAGTCCAAGAAAATAAAATCTGTCACTGCTTCCATTTCTTCCCCTTCCATATGCCAGGAAGTGATGGGGCCAGATGCCATGATCTTCTTTTTTTTAATGTTGAGTTTCAAACCAGCTTTTGCACTCTCCTCTTTCACCCTCAACAAGAGGCTCTTTAGATCCTCTTCGCTTTCTGCCATTAGGGTGGTATCGTCTGCGTATCTGAGGTTGTTGATAATTCTCCCGGCAATCTTAATTCCGACCTGTGATTCATCCAACCCGGCTTTTCTCATGATGTACTCTGCATATAATTTAATAAGCAGGGCAACAATATACAGCCTTGTCGTACTCCTTTCCCAATTTTGAACCAATCGGTTGTTCCATGTCCGGTTCTTACTGTTGCTTCTTGACCCTCGTACAGGTTTCTCAGGAGACAGGTAAGGTGGTCTGGTACTCCCATCACTTTCAGAATTTGCCACAGTTTGTTGTGATCCACACAATCAAAGTCTGTAGCATAGTCAATGAAGCAGAAATAGACGTTTTTCTGGAATTCTCTTGCTTTCTCCATGATCCAGCGAATGTTGGCAATTTGATCTCTAGTTCCTCTGCCTCTTCGAAACCCAGCTTGTACTTCTGGTAGTTCTCGGTTCACATACTGCTGAAGCCTAGCTTGTAGGATTTTGAGCATAACCTCACTGGCATGTGAAATGAGCACAATTGTACGGTAGTTTGAACACTCTTTGGCGTTGCCCTTCTTTGGAATTGGAATGTAAACTGACCTCTTCCAGTCTCGTGGCCATTGTTGAGTGTTCCAAATTTGTTGGCATATTGAGTGCAGCACTTTAACAGCATCATCTTTTAGGATTTTAAATAGCTCAGCTGGAATAGTGTCATCTCCGCTAGCTTTGTTATTAGTAATGCTTCCTAAGACCCACTTGACTTCACTCTCTAGGATGTCTGGCTGAAGTTCAGTGACCGCACTATCATGGCTATTAGGGACATTAAGATCTTTCCTGTATAGTTCTTCTGTGTATTCTTGCCACCTCTTCTTAATCTCATCTGCTTTTGTTAGGTCCCTGCCTTCTTTGTCCTTTATCATGCCTGTCTTTGCACAAAACGTTCCCTTGATATCTCTGATTTTCTTGAAGAGATTTCTAGTCTTTCCCATTCTGTTGTTTTCCTCGAATTCTTTGCATTGTTCATATAAAAAGGCCTTCTTGTCTCTCCTTGCTATTCTCTGGAACTCTGCATTCAGTTGGATATACCTTCCCCTTTCTCCCTTGCTTTTCGCTTCCCTTCTTTCCTCAGCTACTTGTAAAGCCTCATCAGACAGCCACTTGGCTTTCTTGCATTTCTTTTTCTTTGGGATGGATTGAGTTACTGCCTCCTGAACAATGTTATGGACCTCCGTCCATAGTTCCTCAGGCACTCTGTCTATCAGGTCTAATCCCTGAAAGCTATTCCTCACCTCCACTGTATATTCAGAAGGGATATGATTTAGGTCATACCTGAATGGTTTAGTGGTTTTCCCTACGTCTTCAATTTAAGCCGAAATTTTGCAAGAAGCAGCTCATGATCTGAGCCACAGTCAGCTCCAGGTCTTGTTTTGACTGACTGTATAGAGCTTCTCCATCTTTGGCTGCAAAGGACATAATCAATCTGATTTCGATATTGACCATCTGGTGATGTCCATGTGTAGAGTCGCCTCTTGTGCTGTTGGAAAAGAGTGTTTGCTATGATCAGCGTGTTCTCTTAGCAAAACTCTATTAGCCTTTGTCCTGCTTCATTTTGTACACCAAGGCCATGCTTGCCTGTTATCCCGGTGATTTCTTGGCTTCCTACTTTAGCATTCCAATCCCCTATGATGAAGAGGACCTCTTTTTTTGGTGTTAGTTCTAGAAGGTGTTGTAGGTCTTCATAGAACCGATCAACCTCAGCTTCTTCAGCCTCAGTGGTTGGGGCATAGACTTGAATTACTGTGATGTTGAATGGTTTGCCTTGGATTCATACTGAGATCATTCTATCATTTTTGAGATTGTACCCCAGGACTGCTTTTCCCACCCTTTTGTTGACTATGAGTGCTATTCCATTTCTTCTAAGGGATTCTTGCCCACAGTAGTAAATATAGTGGTCACCTGAATTAAATTTGCCCGTGCTTGTCCATTTTAGTTGGCTGATTCCCAAGATGTCAATGTTCAATCTTGCCATCTCATATTTGACCACCTCCAGCTTACCTTGATTCATTGATCTGACATTCCAGGTTCCTAAACAATATTGCTCTTTACAGCATCAGATTTTGTTTTCACCACCAGACACATCCACAGCTGAGTGTCCTTTCGGCTTTGGCCCAGCCGCTTCACTCTTTCTGGCACTACTTGGAAATTCCCTCTCCTCTTCCCCAGTCGTGTATTGGACACCTTCCAACCTGAGGAGCTCATCTTCCGGTGTCATACCTTTTAGCTTTGTGATATGTTCCATGGGGTTTTCTTGGCAAGAATACTGGAGTGGGTTGCCATGTCCTTCTCCAGTGGACCACATTTTGTCAGAACTCTCCACCATGACCTGTCCATCTTGGGTGACCCTGCACAGCATAGCTTATGGCTTCACTGAGTTACGCAAGCCCCTTCGCCACAACAAGGCAGTGATCCATGAAAGGGATATGCACAATTACCAGTCTCTTATTGATTGCTTTATTTCTTTTGAATCCAAACATATCATAGTTATAAAAAGAAAACAGAGACAATTTTGCTTCTTGACTGCTGGATTGTTTGATGGTAGCTTAAGGAGAAAAGATGGACATAACAATAGAAAAGAAACTATAATCCTATAAACATACAAACCTGGAAGGGAATACCACTGAAATGAATGGAACGTACTGCAAGGTAAGCATGGCAAGGGTGAGCTGATACTATGTTTTTGGATTACCAGCATGAACTTCTACACAGCTTGATAACTAGCCTGTCTACCAGAGGTTCTCACAATTACATTCTTTGGGATTATGTCAGCTCTTCTTAGCAATAGCCCATGGAGAAATGAATCCAAGGAATGGTCTGACAAACCTAAAACAATAATTTCTGAATACCACCTCTACTGTTTGCCAATTAAAACTAGCCATGTTTGCACCTCCCCTGCAGATCTGTGCACTCTTTGAGTGCATCTTTAAAGTTATTACATCAAAGACACAGCAAATTGTTCTATAATTCAGTTTACAAATTCTGCAAAGACTGCACAAAAAATGGCTTAATGTCTAGAGAAGGGCAAGCATTTATCTTGTATAGTTATTAACATCTTTGTTTGCAAGGAAGATTTTTTTTTTCATTCTTCATGAAACAAACTTTTTGCTGAGACTGATAAAACTGTTTATAGTAAATTGTGCTCCCTCTGTGCTCAACACCTGATTTCATCTGCTGCCCTGCAAGAGATGTCAACTCCCATGATGCTTTGCAAGAATTGCTAGGCTCAGCTGAAAAGAACTCAGTCGCTTTGACACTGAACATCTGGCATGGTGTTTATTTGTTCTATTGCTCCTTTTAAAATGAACATGAACTATCAGATGCCTCAGTAAAATTAGTTTTCTAGCCATCAGTGCCTACAGCTAGCTTAATAATCTGTTCAGTGGATTTGGAGCATCAAGCAATATTACTTCTGAACTTAAAGTATGGGGGGAGGGTAAAAGAAAGACATTGCCTGGATGAATTTGAAGCCCCATTTTGCATAATTGCACTTTTGTAATTCAACAAGCAGCAGACATTTCAGAAATGGAACTGCCTCTCTGTTTACAGGGAGCTTGGCTATGGCATCAGAGCTTAAATAAACAATGCAACGCTGAATGTCTGATGTATCAGGTTTATATAATCTTATTTTAATTAAAAAGCAAACATATTTGATGTAAAATACGTCACCATGTGCCAGCCTAACTGCACTGAAGTCAGTGGAAGTTTGTCCACTAAATTTGATGTGTTAGGATTGTGTTCTTTCTGTTTAATTCACATGGTTGGAATGAATTGCAATAATAATCTGCACAGCATTTTCATTGAAGCACAGTTTGCTATTGAGTTTGCTGAGGAGTAGATGGCCCTATTGTATTATTTGACTTTCTCTTGCTTCTCTCATAGAATCCCTTCAGGATACCATTTTGCATACTCTCTTGCATCTTGCCGGGACTTAGGTTGAATCTATGCATAGCAGTTATACTGTTATCATACCGTTATCATAACTATTGGTACACATTACACCAATGGGCACCAATAGTTATGATAACGGTATAACTGCAATGTGTAGATTCAGCCTAAGACTCCAGTTTTATTGCTGGTGAAGCATCCAGAGCACAGCCTGGTCCGGTTTTCTTGGATGAGTTTCAGTTAGTACAGCTCAGTTAGTACAAGGATGTGGACAAGGTGCTTGGACAGGTTCGTGCAACCACTTCCATACTGGATCCTTACCCCTCTTGGCTTATAAAAACCAGCAGGGAGGGAACAGCTGGCTGGGCCAGGGAGGTGATTAATGCCTCTTTGCGAGAGGGAGTGGTGAGACCACTCCTGAAGAAATCCTCCCTAGATCTCGAAAACCTTAATAATTATAGGCCGGTGGCAAATGTTCCATTCGTGGGCAAGCTCCTTGAGCAGGTGGTTGCCAACCAGCTCCAGACACTCTTGGATGAGACTGATTATCTGGATCCATTTCAGTCAGGGTTCAGGCCAGGGTTTGGCACAGAAACAGTCTTGGTCGCCTGTATGATGACCTATGTCAGGAGAAAGACAGGGGGAGTGTGTTGATTCTCCTTGATCTCACAACAGCTTTCAATAGCATCGACCATGGTATCCTTCTGGCATGGCTCTCTGAGTTGAGAGTGGGAGGCACTGCATTGCAGTGGTTTTGTTCCTACCTCCGCTCCAGAAGGTGGCACTTGAGGAATATTGCTCGGCTCCGTGGATTCTCCAATATGGGGTTCCACAGGGGTTAGTTTTGTCCCCCATGCTGTTCAACATCTCCACAGAACTGTTGAGTGCAGTCATACAGAGTTTTGGAGTATGCTGTCATCAGTATGTTGATGACACACAGCTCTATTTATCCTTTTCATCTTTTTCAGGTGAGGCTGTGGATGTGCTGAATGAGTTCCTGACTGCTACAATGGACCAGATGAGGGCTAATAAACTGAAGCTCAATCCAGACAAGACTGAGATGCTGTTGATGGGTGGTTCTGCTGAGTGGATGGAGGGTGTTCAACATGTTCTGGATAGGGTTGCACTCTCCATGAAGGAGCAGGTCCGTAGCTTGGGAGTCCTTCTGGAACCATTTTTGTCACTTGAGGCTCAGGTGGCCTCAGTGGCATGGAGTGCCTTCTACCAACTTTGATTGGTGGCTCAGCTACACCCCTATCTGGACAGGGATAACCTGGCTTCAGTTGTCTATGCTCTGGTAACCCCCAAGTTAGATTACTGCAATGCACTCTACATGGGGCTGCCTTTGAAGATGGTTCAGAAGCTGCATCTCATGCAAAATGCAGCCACCAGATTGATATATGGGACAGAAGGTCCACACATAGAAGACTGATTCTCACCCAGTTGCACTGGCTTCTGAGCTCAATTCAAAGTGCTGGATTTAACCTATAAAGCCCTAAACAGCTTAGGACAGCAATACCTGAATGCACGCTTCTCCTGAAATGAACCTACCTGTACTCTACATTCAGCATCTAAGGTCCTGGTTCCTATTGGTCTCCCATGTGACTGGTGTCAGGAAATAATCAGGCTATTCATTGTGCGTACAAATCAGCTTCCTGTTACCTAAATTAAACTAACATGGATAAAGTATAAAGGAACAATATGTGCTCAGAACACTTAGTATAATAGAGTGTTTTCAGACATAACCATTTTCTTGCAGCCAGGCGGTGGTAATAAACCACCATGGGACATTTCTGTGACATGATCTATTTAGGAATCACTATTCAGGCATCCTTTAATTATAGGATGTTTTCTTCAGAACACAAGCCTCTAGATAATGTCAGAGTGCACTGAGCTTTTTTTGAAGGACAGGCTGACTTAACACTAGGCCTTTGGGCAAGTATAGCCACTTTTCCATGGTCTCTTTGAAGTCTGTAGATGTGAAATGTGTGATATGAATTTCTCCAGAAACAGTGACACATATGTGCCTGTTGTGAAAAAAATGAATGGGCAAGTAACTTGTTTGTAAGCCACAAGGGCCAGGCTGGGTCATGTGGGCAGATGCACCTCAGTCCAGATCTTAAGAGAATACTCTCTACCACAGGGTTCCCAAGGTCAACAGCCTGAGCTGGGAGAACTGGAAAGTGGTGTTGGAAGTGTAATAAGGAAAGTGCACAACTCTATTGTCTAGGCATAGGCAGAAGATCTGACTCCTAATATTTACAGTCAATCCAAAGGCTTTATACAGCCAGCCAATGGAAGGGAAGATATTACACACCAGTATTATCTGAAGCCTAGCTTGTAGGATTTTGAGCATAACCTTGCTGGCATGTGAAATGAGTGCAATTGTGCGGTAGTTTGAACACTCTTTGGCATTGCCCTTCTTTGGAATTGGGATGTAAACTGACCTTTTCCAGTCTCGTGGCCATTGTTGAGTGTTCCAAATTTGTTGGCATATTGAGTGCAGCACTTTAACAGCATCATCTTTTAGGATCTTAAATAGCTCAGCTGGAATACTGTCATCTCCGCTAGCTTTGTTGTTAGTAATGCTTCCTAAGGCCCACTTGAATTCAGTCTAGGATGTCCGGCTCAAGTTCAGTGACCGCACTATCATGGCTATCAGGGACATTCAGATCTTTCCTGTATAGTTCTTCTGTGTATTCTTTCCACCTCTTCTTAATCTCATCTGCGTTAGGCCCCTGCCTTCTTTGTCCTTTATCATGCCTGTCTTTGCACAAAATGTTCCCTTGAGATCTCTGATTTTCTTGAAGAGATCTCTAGTCTTTCCCATTCTATTGTTTTCTTCAATTTCTTTGCATTGTTCATTTAAGAAGGCCTTCTTGTCTCTCCTTGCTATTCTCTGGAAATCTGCATTCAGTTGGGTATATCTTCCCCTTTCTCCCTTGCTTTTCACTTCCCTTCTTTCCTCAGCTACTTGTAAAGCCTCATCAGACAGCACTTTATTTTCTTGGGCTCCAAGATCACCACAGAAAGTGACTGTAGCCATGAAATTAAAAGATGCTTGCTCCTTGGGAGGAAAGCTATGGCAAACCTAGACAGCATATAAGAAGCAGAGACATTACCTTGCCGACAAAGGTTCGTATAATCAAAGCTATGGTTTTCCCAGTAGCAACGTATGGCTGTGAGAGCTGGACTATAAGGAACGCTGAGCGCCGAAGAATTGATGCTTTCGAACTGTGGTGCTGGAGAAGACTCTTACGAGTCCCCTGGACTGCAAGGAGGTCAAATCAGTCAGTCCTAAAGGAAATCAACCCTGAGTGCTCATTGGATGGGCAGATACTGGAGCTGAAGCTCAAATATTTTGGCCACCTAATGCAAAGAGAAAACTCAGCTTGAAAAGACCCTCATGCTGGGAAAGATTGAAGGCAAAAGGAGAAGGGGACGGCAGAGGATGAGATGGCTAGATAGTATCACCAATGCAATGGATATGGACTTGAGCACACTCCGGGAGAGAGCACAGGACAGGAAGGCCTGGCATGCTATGGTCCATGGGGTCACGAAGAGTCGGACACGACTGAACGACTGAACAACAACAATTAGCTTCTGCACTTGAACAGGGTTCTGTAGCCTGAATACAGGATGGGATCTAGCCTGATGTGATACCATAGACAGTAAAGTAGGGATGTGTGAAGTTTATTCTATCAATGATTTTTTAAAAATGAATTGATTCAATTTGCACTTCCAGATGTGAACACAATTTGTGCTTGGAAATCCATACATTTCTAAGCTTGTGAAGTGTTCCTCAAAAGAAAAAAGAAATGCTTTCAACAACATGTGCACATTTGAAAAATGTTCAAAGAAAAATGTGTACATTTCCAGAATGCATACAAACAAGACTCAGTCAGTGGGTGCATGCACACAAAAATGTGTACATTTAAAAATGCACACAAAGTATGCATACAGTAGTGTATATATTACAAAAAATGTGTACAAATGTCCATGCAGACTTAAAAAATAAGAATTGCAAGCTTGTGTGGAAAAAGGCCAGAATGCTCTTGACCTAAAAAAATCCAACCATCTCTGAGTAAATTGACAGACTTCAACTTTCTAGCACCTATGAGTTTCTGGGACATATGAATGTATTAATTCCTGATTCAGAGAGGGTTTTATTATTTCAGAACTCTTACGCTGAGATTTAAGCAAGTAGATCAAGTTATGGATGTAGCTTTTTACTTCAAGATACTGTGCTGCATGGGGTCATAATCAGGCTGTGACAATCATCTCTTGAAGCTAATATAAAATGTTTCCTTCCAGCAGGTGTGAGCAACTTCCTTTTATTCTGGGTTAGAAGTTGCATTTATAAATGTTAAACATGTTATTTGTCAAAAGCTAATAAATTTTGTCAGTATATTAAAAAATGACTGGTGCAATTTTATACTTCTGGGTGTCACTGCTGTCAGATTAAATTGTTCTCAGACATGGGGTCTGGTTTCTTTCTAGTCAAAAAATTATTCTTGAATTTACTTTTCTCAGGACGATTAAAAAAAAATCAGCAAAGCCAGAGTGAAAAACAGTCTTTTATCCTTCAGGAAGTTCATTTAGGGAAGGTTTCAATAAGACAAGAGGAAGGAAAATGGGAAATGACTTTTCCATCGGAGCTGGGTTAATTTTCAGAAATTGGGTTAAAGCTGGAGAATGTGAGATGCAATGCAATTATTGTGCTACTAATGTGGTACACATCAAGTCCCATGAAGGAAATTAGAGGTGCTATGAGGGAAGATACACATTGCCTTTAAACTGCCTATATGATTTCCTCTGCAATTCTTCTGCTCTCTTTATAGTCATGGAGATTTCTCCTGTTGGCTACTTGAGTGTGAAGAGACCAGTCCTCTGATGCAAAAGTAAAATATGGCTCCATTCCAGATTAATGAAATGATCTGTGGCTAATAGTTCAGTGTAGAGCACATGCTTTGCATGCAGAAAGGCTTAGGTTCTATCCCTGACATCTCCAGTTAAAATCAGCACCTCAGATGGTGTTAGGGTGGTGACGGGGAGACCCTTGCTTGTAAGAGATGACAGTACTGAGCTAGATGGACCAATGGTTTGACTCAGTATACGTCTGCTACATATGTTCATATGAACATAGAAAATGCTGTAGTTTATGGAGAGTAATACACCATCAAAGATGCATAAAATGTACTGGATTTCAGTTACTCCATTGTTTCTTTTATTTATTATAAATATTTTATACCACCTTTCAATTATATTCCTAGGGTGGTTTCCAAGAAGAATTAAAACATTAAAATGTATATAGAAAAATAAAATAAAAAAGCTACAAAACTATAAAAGCACTATAAAATAGGCAGCAGGATTAAAATGGCATCTAAAAAAGACTGGAAAAATAGAAAGGTCATGGCACCAAAAAGACAATAAGGTGAACCTCTTTGAGGTGCCACCACCAAGAAGGCCCTATTTCTGGTAGCCTCCTGCCTGTCAGGGGCTCCTTGGAGGCCTCTCTCAGTCTAATCCAGTAGCCAAGTCCAGACACAGACAAAGGAATTCCTTTCCAAGCTTTATTCTCCTTTTACAACTTAACAACTCTACAGGTAGCAACTAGATCTGAGCAGCAGAGTACCTATGCCCTAAGTTGGAACAGTTGGTCCCCGTTTGAAAGGGAATTACTGGCAGACCCCTGAACTTAAGGACTAGGGAGAGTCCCTCCCCTTTTCCCTTGGATCCTCTGGGCGCAGCTGTTGTTTGCGCACCAACCGGGCACTACGCCTCCTTTCTGCGTCCTCCATTTGGTGCCACTCTCTGCGTCGGCATCGCGTGTCCACCAAGTCTGCTATCCGTGCTCGGTCACTGCCTGGACTGCTATCTAATCTAGGAATGCTAGTGGGAGGAATCTCTGTCAGCTGTGGGCCCTGGGAAAGAGGAGCACACTCCTCTCCCAGGAGCGATTGCTCTTCCTCAGAATCAGAACTACTTGGGGATTCTATGGGCTCAGTGTCCACCCTGACACTGCCTCACCTCAGATGACTGGGAACACCCACAAAAGGCTTTCCTTTGAAAACCTTAATGTAAAGGTAGGTATGTATGGAGACAGGTACTGTGTCATAAACCATGAAGGTCTTAAAAGATCAAAATAAGTGACTTCAATTGGGCCAGTACATTCAGCCCAGCGGAGGCATAATATGATCTTAACATCCAGTCCCAGTTAGTAATCTAGCTGCCACATTCTCTAAATGCAATTTTCAAACAGTCTCCAAAGGCAGCCCTTAACTAACACATTACAGTAGTCTATTCTGGAGTTACTAGAACATGGATAGCTAAGGCTAGGCTATTTCTGTCTAGGTAGGGTTGCAGCTGGTATACCAGCCTAAGCTGATAAAATGCACTTGGTGCCACAGAAGCAACTCACCTCTCTAGTGACAATGTTGGATCAAGGAGCACCCCCAAGCTGCAAACTTGTTCTTTCAGGGGCAGTGTGATGCAATCCAGCACAGGAGGAAATATCACTCACTTGAGCAAATAAACCACCTACCCACAACATCTCTGTTTTGTCTAGATTGAGCTCAGTTTATTGGCCCTCATCCAGTCCACCTCTTCACTTGAATTTGATGGAAATGAAGAATTGAGTAGGATGTCATCTGCATGTTGATGACAACTCAACCCCTGTCAGGATTGGGCCCAATTCCCTGCAGAGACTGTGGAATCAGAGTCAGAAGATGAGATGGGCTAGGGGAGGAAATTCCTCAAAGGGCTCCAGGAGACAGAGAAGAATCTTCTCAAGGGTACATTAATCAGTTAGAGCCAGACATAGATACCACTTATGCCTCTGTGGGATCTCAGCAACTTGCAGAAGGGAAGGGAAACAGCATTGCAGATGCACAGGCCAGACGTTGAACTAAGTGGGCAGACCAATGGAAGGAATTAAGGTGGTCTACCAGATTAGCCCATCACAGAGGGAAGATCCTCCCTGAGGGCGGGACTGAGAAATCCTTTCAAGTTTGGTATCGAATGTATAAAATTAGATTTGCAACAACTCTCTATCCTACTGTTGTGCATCTCTCAAAATGATTGTCAAGTAAGCTAGTTAGGATTGGGGCAGCTTAGTCAAAGCACTAAGGTCAGAACTGTGAAAGACTGTCTGTTTCCGCATAACAAAGCCTACTGACTTTGAGATCAAGTCTTTGGTGACTGCATGTCAGGAGGGCTAGCAACCTGACACTCCCAAACCTCCAGATGATGTCACTCAGTAGTTTCATGTAGATGTTAAATAACTTGGCAGACAAAACCATACCACTTGGGACCTCATAGCATAAATGCCAAGGAATCAAACAATAGTCCCCTAGTCCAGATATGAACAGAACCACTGCAACCCACTGCCTCCAGTTCTGACCCTGGTTAGCCTATCCAGAAGTATATCACGGTTGATGGTATCAAAAGCCTCTGAATCCTAGGGGAGTCAACAGGGTCAAACTCCCCTCTCTTTCTCCCATCGATTAAGGCAGCCAACACAGTCCTTGTGCCAAAACAAGGTCTGAACCTGATGGAAATGAATCAGGAGACTCAGTCTCATCCAAGAGTGTCTGGAGTTGTAGTAGGGGAACCACCCTAGTGCACAGGAAGGGAATATTAGCAACTGGCCAGTAATTATTAAGGTCTTCCAGGCCATCTCTGTCTAAGTAGAGTTAGAAGTGGGTTTTTCCCCCCCTGAAAAAAACAAAACTTGCCTCTTTTAAAGCAAATGGGACCACTCCCTCCCTCAAGGAGGCATTTATCATCTCCTGGACTGCCAATCTCCCTCTTCTTGCTATAATGAGTCAAGATGGGCAATCCTCCCAACCACCTCCCATCCAGTCTCTCAATGGGTTGGATCCACCTCCCATCCCTTCCAGTCCCCAGTCTTCCCAATCCCCTTCTTCTCCCCTTTAAACAACATTTTTATAGCTGGGGCAGCAAGAGTCATTGTATTTTAGTTACAGAACAATGGAAGGAATGACTTCTCTCCTTCTTTGGTACCTGCTGTGATGGTAGCATGTCAGGACAAAAGGCTTGATGGCCCTTGGGAAATGTAACGTGGGCTACTGAAATCATAGATAGAATCATAGAATAGTAGGGTTGGAAGGGACCTACAAGATTATCAAGTCCAACCCTTTGCTCAGTGCAGGAATCCAAGTCAAAGCATCCCCAACAGATGGCTGTCCAGCCTCCTCTTGAATGCCTCCAGTGTGGGAGAGCTCACTATCTCCCTAGGTAAATGGTTCCATTGTTGTATTACTCTAACAGTTAGGAAGTTTTTCCTGATGTTCAGCTGGAATCTGGCTTCCTGTAACTTGAGCCCATTATTCCGTGTCCTGCACTCTGGGGTGATCGAGAAGGGATCCTGGCCTTCCTCTCTGGGACAACCTTTTAAGTACTTGAAGAGCGCTATCATATCTCCCCTCAGTCTTCTCTTCCCAAGGCTAAACATGCCCAATTCTTTCAGTCTCTCCTCATAGGGCTTTGTTTCCAGTCCCCTGATCATCTTTGTTGCCCTCCTCTGAACCCTCTCCAGTTTGTCTGCATCCTTCTTTAAGTGAGGTGCCCAGAACTGGACACAGTAGTCAAGATGAGGCCTAACCAGTGCTGAGTAGAGGGGAACTAGTACTTCACGCGATTTGGAAGTTATACTTCTATTAATGCAGCCCAAAATGACATTTGCATTGTTTGCAGCCACATCACATTGTTTGCTCATATTCAGCTTGTGATCGACAACAATTCCAAGATCCTTCCTGCTTGTAGTATTGTTGAGCCAAGTATCGCCCATCTTGTAACTGTGTATTTGGTTTCTTTTTCCAAGGTGCAGTACTTGGCATTTATCCCTGTTCAATTTCATTCTGTTGTTTTCTGCCCAGCACTCCAGCCTATCAAGATCACTTTGTGATCACTGAAACAATGTCAGTATGGTTATGCATATTAGTATTACTTAATTTATTTACAGAATGCATAAACCAGCCTTTATCCTTATGGATTCCAGAATAGTGTACAATGAGTATGACTATACACACTATGGTAATAAAATATCAAAATAAAATAAACACAATAAAAATACTGTAATCAAAATAACTGGGAGACAGCAAATACAGCAAGACAAACAACCTGACTTAGATGCCTGGGCAAACAGAAGAATTTTAACCTAACCCTGGAGTTTTAACCTGACCAGTGTCAGGCATACCTCTAAAGGTAAAGGGAAGACATTCTACAATCAGGGTGCCACAGCAGAGAAGGGAGCTAAATTCAGATGGGTCTGAATTTCCCATTTTGGGGGGAAATATATCCATGTTACTCCAATGCAGGTAGGTTGGAGTGAAGGCTGGTGCATACCACCACGCTAGACTCCATTGGTCATGTTACATGTTATGCACAGATCAACAGGTTGGATCCAGACTTAGTCATACTTAGAACAGACCTATTGAAATCAACAGGACTTAAGTTACTTCTCTTTCCACAAAGAAGAAGAAGAAGTAATAGCTTTACAATATCTTTTGATTGGTAGCACTCAGAAGCACCCAAATTTTCCAGTGCTTGTTGCTGGTTTTTGTTCCAAAGATGATTGGCCAGATATTAGCTATGGATCAGCTGCATTTCAAGACAAGGAGAAAGGTTACTGCATACTCCATTTACTTACTTATCCCCCATCATATCTGTTTCTCAAGTGACAACCTTCCTTAAGGATAACTCTGTAAAAAGCAACTTCTAGTAGATAATTCTCCCTGGGCCATTTATGCAGAGCAGTTGGTAGTAGTTTATTTATTTTATAGTGCTCAAGTAGCCTATAATGTTCATTGCTTACTTGACGATTGCACAGAACACTGTAGGTTTTAATAAGTAAATAGATCATCATCATAAACAACAGTATTACGTAATCCATATGTTGTCAGATAACATGGGGAACCATCATGTAAGATGAACTCCCGAATGAAATTAACAAGGGCATTTTACCTTAACTGAATAGTAATTATAACAAATGCATGATTAAATTATGCTTTCTCCTCTAATTATGGTTTAAAGGACAAAAGCAACAATGTCATCAATATGCTAATATATAGGGCTTACCTTGCTGGCCATGACCCAAATAATCAGAATCTAAATAATCACATATATGCATTTGAGACCAGACATAATTTATATTACAGAGAAGCTTGCCAAGCCTGATTTTAAGCTGAGTGTTATGAGATCATAACTGATCACTCTGTAATAGTATATGGCTTCAATCCAGAATTGCCCTTCTGTAAATGGAAGGACTCCTCCCAGCCATGGAAGGGCCTTTGATCCAGTGGAGGATCCTGCTGATGGAAGGGGGGACTGGTGATTTTTAGTGATTTCCCCTTTGTCCTACAACCCCTGTGGCACCTCCCACCTTCATAGAAATCATAGAGTTGGAAGGGATGTCAGAGGCAACTGCTCAGTGCAGGCTTTGCACTGCAGAGTGCACAGCAGTAAGGATAATTCCATAGAAACCACTAATGTGAAAACTACTGATACAATCCATCTGTCCATTAAGCATTGTGGTATGGCTGGGATCTAACTACAGATAAGTGATGAGAAAGTGGTAGCCATGTGGCATATGCTGCATGGTTACATAGGTACAGGGAGTTAGGACTTTTCCATATAGAATGTTCCCTGAGGCACTGGAACACACACACACACACACACACACACACTCTTAGACCAAAAATTTTTGGAAAATATTCTACCAGACTGGATTTTTTTGGGAACTGTGCCATCCTGCTAATCTCCAGTTTTCTAGGCTCAAGCTAGGAAAGAAAGACTAACACAGGCCACTGTGCTGCAGCCCTAGGGAAAGACTGTACCTTCATGGTAGAGCATCTGCTTTGCATGCAGATGATCTCAGTTTGATCCACGGCATCAACAAAGAAAGCAGGAAATGCTCCTGCCTGAAAACTGGAGGGCTGCTGCTAGTCAGGGTTGACAATACTGGGCTAGGTGGATCAATGGCCAGTCTCAGTATAAGGCAACTCCCTATATTCCTATGGCATCCTGAATCAGCATGCCTGACACTTGGAACCTCCTCCCCTCAACCTAGAATCATCGTTAGCTAGAAGATTATTGCTCCTCTACTTGGTCTATCTCTCCCTGAAGAAAAGCCAATACGGAATCTCTCAAGAATACTTATAACTGTAGCCACTTTCACTCCTCTGTCATAAACTAGAGTTGTATGCAAATGGCTTCTCAGAATTCTCCACCCTATTTGTGGACAGATAAATTAGGGGGACAATGTCACTGAATTTCTTCAGTGGGAGGACACAGGTAGGGCTCACCATTGGCAGGGAGTTTAGCACAGCTTCTTTTTTCCTAAGGGGTCTGAGGTTTTTTGTGCTACCACTGCAAGTAGCAACATCATCAACTGTGTTGGCAGGCTGGTCCCCATTTTGCATCCACCACAAAGCAGGTGTAAGGAGTGTGGGGGAAACTGTCTCCCACAGGAGACAGTGTTGTGTCTCGCTCCAGGGAAGAGATGGAGGTAGTGCTGCAACAATAGGCCCCGGACAACCATAGGGAAGTTCTTGAAAACTAGGGCATGGACCCTCTCTCACACTTTATACTGGACTCTGTTGAGGCCCCCTC
This sequence comes from Heloderma suspectum, assembly GCF_057233095.1. Lineage (NCBI taxonomy): Eukaryota > Metazoa > Chordata > Lepidosauria > Squamata > Helodermatidae > Heloderma > Heloderma suspectum. The sequence continues at coordinate 93,317,907 of NC_139461.1, forward strand.
AGCTGTAGCTTCTCCAGCCACCAACCTGTAGAAGATCAGTTCCTTCTTTCTCTTGGAGTTTCCCCTCATGCTTTCCATAGTCAGCTTATGTCTCAGAGATCAGGTTTCTTGGAAATGCATAATGCTGGGGACACACACACATGAGTAAAACAGCCAATATGTTATATCTCAAGTTGACTCTTCTGTTTTAAAACCTGTCAGTTCTTTTGAGATTGTATCACTCTAGTAGCTTTCTTAGTGTGCTATATGAATGAAACTGAATCTTTGTAGCAACATGGCTTGAAATTTTATATGTATTCACAGCACCACCACCACCATCACCATTTGATCAGATACTTCATTCACACCAAACATATTACTTGTGAAAAAAAAGAACTGACTTTTGTTTTATTTTTCTATGACCATATTTCGTACTTCTTAAATGTCCCTAATGGAAAGCCAACCTGGCTTTGCATTCATTCTCTAGGTAAGGACAAGTTACCTCTGTGGCTTTCCCAGATTGTGCTTGTTTATAGCTGTCAACATCTCAACACAACCAGAGCATGCAGGAATGGCAAAAGATGAAGGTTCCTGGCACAGTGAGGGACATTTGAAGGATATGTTGTTTATTCTATGTTTGTTAAATAATTGTGACTTTCAAATAACACTTTTCCATTTGCTTGGAAGAAAACATGTGTGGAGTTTCCCAGGTATGCTCCGGAAGGTAGGGCATTAGGAGGAGTAAAAACAACAACATCTTACACAACGATTCTACAATATCAAAAAAGATAACATCATATTTGAATGAGAACAACAAGAATGACTTCATTTAAGGAATCTGTTTCTCAAAGAGAAAAAACATAGTTTGCCAGCCGCATTGTAATATGAAACAAGGAAAAAGGCTGCACAGTAGGACCTTCCTTTGCTTTTTCATATTTAGAATTCCATGCAGCATGTTCTCCATGGCAAATAGCAAGACAACAAATGCTAAGCTTTAATCAGAAGTGTATTGGCTGCGTTGCGGCTTTCAGATCATTGGCCCTCTCCTTAATAATGTCATGCAGATTTCCCATTGGATTATCGATGCAAACCTTTGCCTTTGATGTTAAGAAAAGGTTGCAAGATATTGAAGATGAGTGGCAAATCTTCTTTAGCTTAGCATTCGCTGAGCTGAGGAAGAGAAAAGAGGGCAGCAATTTCATTACAATTTACTTCTTTAATGAAACTAGGAATTAGAATCTCTGCAGTGTAAAGCTAACCTTTCTTTTGGGTCAAATACTTCCCCCCCCCCAAGGCTATGTAGCCCACCAGTAACTGAGATGACTGGCAACTTTAAGCATATATCTTTATCTCTATACCTACATCTACACACACACACACACACACACACACACACACACAGAGAGGGGGGGGAGAGAGAGAGAGATTGAGAGAGAGAGAGAGAGTTAGTTTAAGCTGCTTTTCCACCCAGGCAATCTGTAATAATGAAACAGGATTTGCATCTGTTTGTCCATCCACCCATCATTGTCATGACTGTGAAATCTAGACACCTGAAACTTGGCATGCTTACTTACTAAGATGACCTAAGGGGTGTTCACCTTGAAGTGAACAAGGGGTGTTCACCTTGAAGTGATACATGTTGGGTCAAAAAATCCCAACTTCAAGTATAGCCTGAAGGGATCTGAGCTGGCGGTGATCAACCAGGAAAAAGATCTTGGGGCTGTGGTGCACAGCTCAATGAAGATGTCATCCCAGTGTGCAGCTGCTGTAAAACAGGCAAATTCAATGTTGGGCATAATTTAAAAAGGAATTCAGAATAAAAATGCCAATATCATACTGCCCCTATACAAATCTATGGTGTGACCACACTTGGAACACTGTGTACAGTTCTGGTCACCATATCTAAAAAAAGATATTGTAGACCTGGAAAAAGTGCAGAAAAGGGCAACTAAAATGATCAAGGGCTGGAGCATCTCCCCTATGAGAGAAGGCTACAACAGCTGGGTTTGTTTAGCCTGGAAAACAGGAAGGTAAGGGGAGACATAATAGAGGTCTACAAAATTATGCATGGTGTGGAGAATGTGGATTTTTCCACATTTTTCTCCCTCTTTCAAAATACTAGAACCCGGGGTCATCCTATGAAGCTGATTGGTGGGAGATTCAGGTAAAAGGAAGTGCTTCTTCACTCTGCGCATAGTTAAACTATGGAATTTGCTACCTCAGGATGTAGTGATGGACACCAATTTGGATGGCTTTAAAAGGGGGTTGGACAAATTCCTGGAGAAGGCTGTCGATGGTTACTAGTCTTGATGGCTATGTGCTACCTCCTGTACCAGAGGCATTGAGCCTATGTACATCATTTGCCGGGGACCATGGGCGGGAGGGTGCTGTTGTGCTCATGCCCTGCTTGTGGGTTCCTGGTTGACAGCTGTTTGGCCGCTGTGTGAACAGAATGCTGGACTAGATGGACCCTTGGTCAGATCCAGCATGGCTCTTCTTATGTTCTTAGGTTATTTAGCTTTTAAAATGCATCAGTTATTTTTAATTAATTTAAATGTATCCAGTGAATCAATGTGGCTGAAGACTGCAGTACTTCATCAGCCACTAGGAGCAGTTACCTAACAAGCACATGGCTTTGTTTGCAGACAGTCTGTAGAGCTTGAAGCCCCAGGAAATTAGTAGGCTGAGGGACAGAGTTTTAGGCCTGCCCCCTCCCCTTGCTTTGGGGCAGTCCCCCTCAGGGGAATGGAGAGAACATATTCCTCTAACAGTCACTAGAGACAGACTTCCCTAACCAGTCCATAGTTATGTAGTCAACTCAGTTTGAAGCCAGCAGAGATTAGTACACTGTGGGACACCGTTATAAGCTTGCCTCTCCCCTCTGCTGTGGGGCAGCCCCCTTCAGGGGAATGGAGTAGACAGACCATTTCAGGGGCTATAGCACTTCACTTGCCAGGGGCCATGCCTAGGGACAGAGTTATATGCCTCAGCCCTCCCCTCTGTTGTGGGGCAGCTCGCTCTTAGAATGGAGAGGGAAGAGCTCTCCCTCAGGGGGCAGGAAGGAAGCTCCTGGAGGAGGCAGCTCCATGGATTCACCTAGGGGTGCCAATAGGCGTGGTGGGCAGAATGTGCCTAACTCTGGCAGTTGCATAGGTTTGCTTGTAGCCTTTGCTGTATCAACGTGTGGGCTATTCCCCCCTGCCCTGTGTGAAGCTGGATCCCTTCACTAGCTGATCATACAACGATCAGCCAGCAACAGAGCCAGCAGCCTCAGCAAAACAGACCCTTCTCAAGGGACAGTTAACCAGTACTGAAGGCCCACCCAAATGAGGCAGTTTTCACTAGAAGTGAAAGGTCAACAAGGAAGGGCCAGCTGATCCTCTGTCCTGAGCACATGGCTGAATTAAGAAGCTCAGCGAGGTCGGGGAAAGACGGAAGGCATATATACTGGCTATCCCTAATTCATCAATTGCAGCTGGGTGTGCTTCTTCAGTGGTCATAGCTTGGTCTTCCTCCTCATGAGGGGAGCCTTCTTCTTGAGCAAGCCCTCAGCAAAAAGGTCTTCTTGAAGCCAGGCCAGCATCTTGACAATGACTCTGATCACCCCACCCTGCTCATTGCTCTGTTTGCCTTGGGATGAGGGAGAAGAGTCAGGAACCACAGCAGCACTTGGGATGGAGTTGAAGGGGTTCTTTGGGACCTCAGGCCTGCAACTCGGGGTGCTTTGTTTCTTTTGTGGGAGTGGGCTTTTCTGAGCAATTACTATCCTCCTCCTCTGAGTAAGTTTCCCCTGGACATGGTTAGGACAGGGGCCTGACAGCCTCTGGAGGAGGGCTGACTTTACCCTGAATACAGTTCTTAAGATAGCAACAGCACACACATGGAATACCCATGTGTGAGTGTGGAGACAGAGTATGGATGTAATGATCTGCAGTAGGTTGGCATCAAGGATAGCCATGGTCAGACACCTGCCAAGGGCTCACAGCCCAGCAGGGGCCCACTGACAAGAGTTCATTGGAGTTCCTTCTCCACCACTGCAACCTCCTTGTTCACCTGCCTCTCACTGTGGCCTGGACAACTGTAGTGGTCAGAAGGAGGAGCAGTACATGCCATTACTTACTTGCTCATTGGTTCCCTGCCTGTCAAGCAAACAAGTGGTAGCAGTGAGAAAGTAGACTCACTGAGGGAGGGGCCCTCAGGCTATCTTGCTGAAGGGCCCTCAAAAACCTGGAAATGGCACTGGGTCAGGATACCAGTGTGTCTGCATGTCACTACTATTTGTATTTGTATGTCCAAACACCTGAATATCTGAACACAAATACATAGCGAATAATCCTTTTATTATCCCCTAAGCTATCCTTAGTTGCTACAGTGGAGAAGGCTCATTAATTAATTCTAAGAAAAAGTTACACTGTTTTATATGAAACAATTCAGAGTTCTGTTCTTTTTTCTTTTGCTAGTAAGAAATCATTTTTTTTCCTTTGAAGAGTTTCCCTAGGTTATCTTCACTGTTGCCAAAAACAAAACCGCAGACCAAGTGATCAATTATGTGTGTTTACAATGCAAACACCAGTGGACAATGGCTATCCAGCAGTCGAGTTCTTAATTAGCCCTGCTGTTCTTGTCTACAATACAGCACTGTTTTTTGAGTGTCATGACAAAACAATTCACTCGAAGAACTTTAGCCTGACATAATGAGCTAAGTTTTTAAGTTAAGATTTGAAAAACTTCCTAGTCAGATTTGCAAAAACTAAAAGAGCTATGTTCTTTTCTGCTGTTCAGATAACTATGCTCACCCTTGTATTGATTTGGTGCAGTTGGATGCGGTATATTTAGGGTGAGGTCACACAAGATGCAGGCTCCTCAGCAAGGCTAGAGCTTCGACTCAGGGAGCGACTGGGCAGCGCTCTCATGGAGGTATTCTTCTCAAGAATGGTTACCTCCATAATAGGGATTCTATACATGGCTGTGGCATTTTGCACGCCTGCAGAGTGCCACCACAAAATTTACTATGATAACCCAGATCAAGGGGGTTGAAAATAGGCTCCATGTGGACATTGCAGTTCTTATGTACAGCAACTAATAGTAAGGGCTGTCAAGCTATGAGATCAGTGGTGCCCCCTGTATGTTCCTGAAGGGTTCACATGGCAGGTGCCCTATGAACTGGCCATCAGGGCATTATGGGCTGGAAAATAAGTGGAATGCAGGCACTGGAATAACTCCTATAAGAAAATGTACATTTTCAGTTGTCATGCCAACTGCTTATGACATTTGCCAACTTGTCTAAAGGGTTATGTGGATTCAGGTTTAACTTTGTCTCAAAATGGATGACCTTTTTTGTTCACATCCACATGGCAGCACTGGCAATTCTTAGTTTAGCACTTTTAACACTAATCTGAAAGCACTGGCAGTGCACAAGAAGAGAGGATTAAACATGTCCTCTCTGCATTTAGAAACTCCTCATGTCCCCATGGGGATGCATAAGATCCCTTTACAACTTGTAGCAGAAAGTAGAAACACAGATACAGTCCTGCAGCTTCTTGTATGAAGTGTCCCTGAGAGGTAGAAATGGGAGAACCAGGGATGTCTGAGTTTGCCGAAATTTCCTTATTTTCACTAGGGATGTACGAAACTCACTTACCTTTGCTCTGTCCCTTCCCACAGAATCCTCGACGGGGGGGGGGGAGGTGATCCAGTCCTCCCTCCTGGAATCCTTGACGGCTGGCTCCACTCCATGGCCAGGTCGCAGAGCAGCCGGCCAGGGTCGTCCACAGCTGGATTTCCGGCCGCGGACAGCCTGGTGCGGATGCAAATGGCGGCCGCCGTAGTGGCCGCCGTTTGTGTCCAGCCAGACAACCGTGATAGGCTATATAAGAATTTACGTAGCCTACCATGGCTGGGCAAAAAAAAAAAAAAACCCACTGTACGCAAATGGCGGCAGCTATGGCAGCCACCATTTGCGTTCCCTATTTTTCGCTGATTTATCTTGCGTAAATATTTATGTAAGATAAAACGGCGGAAAAAAAAAGGAATGCAAATAGCATAGTGGGCGCTATTTGCGTTCCTTGCTTTTTCACCATTCTAGCCTACATAAATATTTTTTATTTATTCTACAGCTATGGCAGCTGCCATTTGCATTCCCTATTTTTCGCCGTTTTAGCCTACGTAAATATTTACGTAGGCTATTACGACGAAAAAAAGGGGAATGCAAATAGCGTAATGGGCGCTATTTGCATTCCTTTTTTCCCGCCGTAATAGCTTACGTAAATATTTACGTAGGCTAGAACAGCGAAAAATAAAGGAACGCAAATAGCGTCCACTATGCTATTTGCATTCCCCCTTTTTTTCACCGTTTTATCTTATGTAAATAATTATGTAAGATAAATCAGCAAAAAATAGGGAATGCAAATGGTGGGCACCGTAGCCACCACCATTTGTGTATGCTGCGTTTTTTTGTGGTTTTTTTGAGGTTAGCCGTGATAGGCTACATAAATTCTTACTACTTGCTATGTAGTCTATCACGGTCCAAGGATGGCAATGGCGGTGGCAGCAGCCCTGCCACGGCTGGCCAGGAGACCAGCTGCCGCCATCGCCAGAGCCGCCGCCGCATCCGCCCCAGGTAAGTGCTGTCCCGGGGGGATTCCGCAGGGGGGAAGGAGGCCGTTCCGCCACAGATTCCGGGGCAGAATTCTCTGCCATCCCTAATTTTCACTTCAACGTTTGTTTTGGCTCACTCCCCTTTTGAATTTGTGACCTGTTTTTCCAATTCATTTGAATGACAAAGTGCACATTTTTCAAAAGCACTCCCTCCCCTTGACTAAAGTGTGAAAAATGCATTGAAGTTTGAGAATGCATGAATAGGGGTGTACGAAACAGGCTCACTAGACTACTGGGGGGGTCCAGGGGGGGAGGCGATCCATCCCTCCATCTGGAATCCTCCCCGGCTGGCTCCGCTCTGCAGCAAGTCTGCAGAGCTGCTGGCCGGGCCCATCCGCAGCCGGACTTCCGGCTGCTGCCACGCAAATGGCATCTGGCATAGTGAACACCATTTGCGTCCCTGCCCTTAACCGTGATAGGCTATGTAAATATTTATGTAACCTGTCACAGCAAAGAGCAGGGATGCAAATGGCATAGTGGGCGTCATTTACTATTCTAAAACATTTGCAAATTAAGTTCAGCTTTCAATAAATGCATTCACTTGTTGTTCACTAGTTGATCTTCTATAGTAGGTTCATTCTGATGGGATTACAATACTCCATGTTTTGCCATGCCATTCAGAAAATGATGGAGCAACTGCCTTCTTCCAGTTCCAGGGGACATGACAGGTGGGCACCATGACCAGGAATCAAGAAATTGGAAAGGGTAGGGTGCCAGGCTTGTATGCCCTTGCTGGCTCCTCCTCCCCTGTACAAGCTAGAGTGCAGAGACAATGTGCTTCCACATCCTTGCCCAGCATATCTCTTGAAAGTGCCAAATGCCACTGCAGCCTCTGGGGAAGGAACAGCTTTGTCTTATATAAAACAGGAGTTTTATTCTGTTCTTTTTCTGCACAAGATCTGATCACACTATTTATTCAACATCCTTTCAGATCACAACAACATCACACCTCTACAGATGTGTAAAATAATTGCACTTGCTTGCCTAAGGGAAGTATTCTGCTTAAGGTGAAGGTCAATTAAAAACATGTCTAGCTTCTTAGTTATTTTCCTGCTGGACTATGGATTCATACATTTGGACACCTTCGGGTAGGGGAATCATTTGTTATGCTGAAGGCTGATTTCCCTCAGAGTAAGCTGTTTGGGGCTGCACACTAATGGTGGGCAGGACTGAAGCCAGGGGTGGCTGTGGCCACCCCTTTTCTTTCTCCTTTTCTACCACCATTTTTCCTCTTTCTCTTTCTGCCACTCTCTTTCTCTCTCTTATGCCCCCTTTTCTGCCTGATTTTCTGCTATCCCATCCCATCCCATCCCCCCCTCTCTCGCTTTCTGATGCCCCCTTTTCTGTCTGATTTTCTGTCATCCCATCCCATCCTCTCTCTCCCACACCCTTCCTCTCTCTCCCTCAGCCTCTCTGCCCAGTGGGCTGCTGGAGCTCTGAACAGATTATTTGCAGAGGACCTCTGCAATTAAGCCAAGGACTAGAAGTTGCCTATCATATTCTAGTTCTTTCCTTGTGTTAATAAAATTAGGGCGCAATCCTATGGCTGCTAGACAGTGGCTAGACAGCCATAGGATTTTTTGGTTTTCAAGAACTGATGTTGGAGTCAGCACTCCCAGGTTGGTTCCCAGAAAACCTTCTCCACTCCCACTTCCCTGCCTCCTCTTAGGAGGCGCAGTTTGTCCCTGACTCCATGCTTGTAAGAGCACTGCAGAGCAGGGGAAAAGGCGGTGTTCCTGGGGGCAGGGAGGGGAAGGGATGGCAGAAGTTCTGTTATGATGCTCCCTATGTGCTGTCCGACACCCCCCCCGCTCCGAGCCACTCCGGCTAGACAGCTGAAATCGGCCATCTAGCAGCAAATGCAGGGTGGCTGGAGGGGGAGGAAAAGATCCCCTCTGCGCTCCGCCCGCCCTGCATTGGATAGTCAGCTGCCTTCGAGTTTGGAGATGACCGACTATCCCCATAGGATTGCGCCCTTAAACTCTTTTCATGCAGGAATTGTGGTATTGATCATACGTTAATTTTTTTAAAAAGTCACTTTCATAGGTTATTCCAACATACACATTAATTCTAGTTTAAAAATATTAATAAATCAAGCTATGTACGTGATAGCTTGTTTAATGAATGTTTTCTTCTGCGCTTCAACAGACTCATTTTCAAGGGAGTGAATATTGCCTCTTTTTCCTCCACCTTTTTGCTCTGTATTTTTGCTCTTTTTGCACTGTATTATAGCTCTCTTGTATGCTTGCAATGATTTATTTCATGCTCCAGCTTTTTCTTGATTTTTATCTTTGGAAACAAGGCTCTGCGGGTATGTCATCTTGCAGTCTTGCTGATGAAGGAGAGAGATGGTGGTGTCACAACCCCTTCTTGGGGTAACAGGTTGTTTGCTAGGTTCATCCCTACCAAACTCATCTGCATAATTTTTAGCAACTATGGCTGCTCCCAGACAGAGGCCTCCTAGCACTAATGATCAAAAGGCATTGTGTGGCTATTCTGTTTTTGCTTCCGTAACAGTTTTTTTTTTTTTCTGATAAGAAAAAAGATGGCAGTAATTGTGGGAAAACCTGGGAGGCCTACAAATTGATGAGAGCTTTGGCTATTGGGCAGTATAGAAAAGTAATACATAGATAAAAATATATATAATTTGAACCCCCTATAAAATTATGTGGAAGAGGAAGTGAGATTGCACATTAAAAGCTTCACCTGGAAGCACCCTGTAAGATGCTTCCAATAAGGAATTCTGAAAACCTTGCTTGATGTTAATTAACAACAAAAAAAAAAAAATAGAAACTGGAAACAGTATGGTTGTTGAATGAAGAATCTTGCTATTTCTTTTAAGGGTGATATTTGGAAGGAAATTGTGGTTGGAACAACACTTTTGTTTCCCTGCTTCTAAGAATAAGTGCAAAATGAACTGCTTTGCCGAAGCTGGATATTAAGCTAAAATTTGGTAGGTACATGGGCAAATGATAGGAAGAATATGGTGTTATTGCAGTGTTGTATCTTGCTCTGGTTGGTGTGAGAAATAGCTACTTTTTGCATAGTACAAGGGCATAGAAGGAAAATGGGCACAGTGCTACATAATAAAGTTATGCTAGCTATGCTCTTGTTCTGGAACCTTCCCCCCACCCCAGTAATATCACCCGCACATTCTAAAACAGATTTCTCTAGAGGATGCTTTTTGAAGCAAAATCAACAGTATTATTCACAGCCCATCTCTTTTGCTGAGATAATTATGCATCACTTTGAGTTCCACAGCCATCTTTCCTTCATTTTTCTGTTCTAAATTACTTGTTGAAAATGCCCCTTCTTCTGTGTGACTGGAAAGAACACTATACCGTGTTTCTTTTCTGCTGAAGAGCTAATAATGAGAAAATATTATGTCTGTCTTTGGCAACTAGAGCTCCCAAGAGAAATCTAAAGAGCTGTTTTCTCTAGCATCTCATTACATCTGGGAACCTTTATCATTTTTTAAACTTACTGTAAAGACTTTTCTTTTCTTTTTTGTGATTCTGCCTTATGTAGTTCTGAGATGCTTGTTTCCAAACCTGGCTTTTAAAAAACCACAGTTTGGTCCCTCTAACAGAAAAAAGAGTATTGTCATCTTTCCACTATTTACCATTAAGTTTGGAAGAACCCAGTTTGTAAATGGTTTTCACCTTGGGAGATGTTTGTCTCAGACATTTATATTATTCATGAAGTTAAGAAATGTATACTAGCTTGTTAACACTTTAGCGAACTTTTTGCCCCCTTTTTAGAATGCATCACAATGGGAAGGAAAAGGGGAAGTAGGAGGACAGGAGACAATTTCTACTTATGAGGGGCAGGGAGTGTTTAAGGTACACAGAAGTAATGGCTGAATTGCCATGACAAATGTATCAACCCACTCCTTTTTATATATAGTTGGAGAAATGCATGTGTGTGTGTGTGTGTGTGTGTGTGTGTGAGCTAAGGGTAATATGAGTTGAACTGTTGATGTGCATAAGAATCAGCCATTGTTACATTCACCATGCTTCATGGTGAATGTCTATATAATCTGTTCATGAGGAAGGAATTGTGTACATTCTTCAGTCATTATGCATAATCTCCAACAGGACTTGATCAGATTATGCTGAAGAATGCACATTCCCCAGTGTTTCATAGAGACTATACATATTGCCCAGAGAATATTGTACAGGCCTCAAAGGCTGTTGCATATTGACCAAAGAATGTGCATATTTCCTGGAGAACATGCAAAATGCAGTGAGATATGCACATTCCCCAAGGCCTGTTGGAGATTATGCACAGTGGCCAGAGAATGTGCACAATTCCCTCTTTAATGAACAGATTATATGCACATTCTCCAGGAGGTGTGGCGAATGTGCACCATGGCCATTCAGATTACATTACTGTGAACATATACACATGTATCTATGAACAATTTTCATTTGGAAAGCCACACTGTATTAATTCCTTACAGCTGCTTTCCAAGGGAAATCATTCGGATTGCTGGCATTGTAAAATTTGACATCAGTGTTTTGCATCAGCCATCTTTGTACCGCTTGTCCACAGTCAAAGAATAGAAATCACAGATAATTAGTCGCAAAGTTGTTGTTCTTGGTTGGTTTTGTAATGATTACCTGGCTCAGAACACTATATTCAGTGTTATTGTTCATTTCAGAGGTTTTCTGTGGCTTCATTGTCTGTGGCTGTTTTCCATCTGACTTTTCTGTGTGAGCAGAATTTCAGGGGGTTTGTTGCCATGTGTCAGAAAATTGAAATCCATGTCTTCAATAGGACTCAAAGTGAAGAGACGCCCCCCACCCTTCTTCGTGTTTGCTAGACATACACAGAATTGACTTTTGAGAAGCAAGTGTGTTTATGACTTAGTCCTTGTTTTTATTTTTGCTTAAAGAGGACAAAGAATCTCTCTTAGGACCTATATTGAAGCAGCTGAACAAGCCATCCTTTCTTTTCTTGACACTGATAGGCTCTATGGCAGCACATGTCAGTCTGTATTGAAAATGGGACTCTGACATTTCACATCTATATCTTGTTCACCTGCGGCAGCTGACAAAGCTGCCCTTGAATACCACTAGCTCAAAAACCACCCATAGAAAATTTGTGTCAGTGTATCTCAAAGAGGAAGAATGTATTAACTTTATCTACCAAGAAAGCTGCCACTTCATGTTCTGTGCTCACATACCTCGCTAACATGGAAGCAGATTACCACGCCACACATCAGCTGTATTTTCCCCATTTTCTCACAGGTTTTCTCATAGTTATCTTGGATTGTTATCTTTTTTAAATGCAAGGAAGGCCAACCGAGATAAGCAATCTTGCTTGTAATATAACATAGTTGATCCTACTAACTTTAATAAGTTTATGTCAGAATGAATCTAAAATTGTTCAAATTATCATTCATTTCCTGACAATTTAAATGTGGGTGTGGGACAGCAGAGTTTATGAATCCCATATTGCTGACAGTTGTAGTGGCCATGAGGGTTGCAGCCTAGAAAAGTGAAGGAAGTTCTACTGCAGCATGCAGGGGGAAAAAAAGTTTCCTGCCCAGTGGACAAATAATATATAAAATTAGGATGGGAGTCCAGAAAGTTCAGTAGGAGTAGTACAGAATGAAAGAGTATAACATCACCAGAATGTGTTAATGTACAAATCTAAAGTCTCTAAGCTTTGCGGCTTTTGGTTTTGTTCATCTGCAAAACTAAGTAGAAGGGCTTCTAATCAGCTTCCATCTTGGACAATGTGCCTAGAGGAATGCTCAGGTAATCTTTAATGTTTCAAAATAAAGGGCTGTATCCAATGTTATTTATTTATTTATTTATTGCATTTATACCCCACCTTTTTTCCTCTTGCAAGGAACCCAAGGTGGCTTACATTATCCTCCTCCTCTCCATTTTATCCTCACAACAACAACCCTGTGAGGTGGGTTGGGCTGAGAGTCTGTGACTGGCCCGAAGTCACCCAGTGCGCTTCCATGGCCGAGTGGGGACTAGAACCCGGATCTCCCGGCTCCTAGTCCAACACTCTTGCCACTACACCACACTGGCTCTCAATGTTAGTTCTACTTAGAGTAGACGCATTGAAATGAATGGGACATAAGTTAGACTAACATTGGATACAGCTCAAATATTCTGCCTTTTAGGTGGTGACAGATATGAACACAGATATAGCCAACACTTTATAGTGGCTGACTAGTATTTTGCCTTTACAGGGAATGAAAAAGCTCTCTTGAGAATGTAAAAAGAGCTCTGGGGTGATTTAAGCCTAAGCAAAAAGCCCAAGTATTTTCTGCCACGCTAGGTTAAGGCTCAAAGCAAAATTTATAGGGTATGAAGGACAAGCAGTGAACATGGAAAGGCACTGAACACCAGCAGAATTGTATGGAATTCTGGGAAAACCTTTCACACAGATTCATCACCAAATGTATCAGCACATGTTAAGGGCATTCCAGAAAAACGTACAATCCATTTTTTCTCACTGCCAACAATGCTTGAACACAAAGTTGACTTTTGGGGACAGCCAAAAACTTAAGAGGGCATCTAGATCTCTTGACAAACCTATATGTATCACCTTTTTGTCTATAGCAAGCAAATTGTGCATGGATGCCACCATATGGAGGCAATTGGTACAGGCTGGTAATTGCTCAGAAATGATGACTGCAGTGGTGTGCCAAGATCTTGATCCTGTGGGTGCTGGCAATTGCACACAGCCATTGTTCCATGGATGGGATCCAACATATACAAGCTTTTCAAGCCGCCATGATGTTATTGGCTCATGCAGAGCACACCATTATTTGGTGGTCATCATTATACAACAGGGAAGCTAGACAGCCATGTAAATGGATGGCATTTGTGCTTTCCCTCAGCAAGTATGTGATCTATTCTGCTTCCTACCTTGCTGAAGCCAAAGCAGGTGGGATGGAGCATGTTAAATGTTCAGTGGGATCTTGGATTTGGCTCTCTCCTACTGTACCTTTGGGGGGGGGAATCCCAACCTACTGGTACATTAGATAGCAAGGATTGCTGATACAGACTCTCTATGGCAGTCTTCCCTAACCTGGTGTCCTCCACCACTTTTGGACTACAACTCTCAGAATTTCTGACCATTGGGCATGATGACTACCTCAGGATCAAATCCCTACCTTAGTATCACTAGAGACTAAGAACCTTCTTCCAGGCTAATGTGGAATCCTGGCACACACTATAGCCTGAACTGTGAGTGGGATCAAAAGCTAGCAAACTCATTAACCTAGCCCCCCTTTGCCATATCCCCCTGTGGTCATCACAGAGGCCACTAGGTGGACATCTTTATTTTTCCAAGCTTCTTGCACTAAAATACCCTCTTTATCTTTTATAATCTTGCCATCTCCGATGAATTTCCTTACTCTATCCAGTTGTGTGTGGGTTGAAAATAAAGATGTCAGACCAAGGTTAAACCACCAAAAAATTAAAATTTTGCTAAAGGTTTTGAAGCAGTAATTAGACAATTATAATGATATTCCTGTTTTTTTTAAAAAGCAGATTTTCAAACAGTTGTAGCAGGTACCTGTAAAAGCTAATTAGGCTATAAAAATAACGTGGAAAATACACATTAATCTAAAACTTGTTGAGACTGTTTCCCTACTTAAGTCTAGTAATGAGGGTATTTTTGAAGCTCATTTTAATCTTTGACAGTGTATCTCCCAGCCTTCTACCTTCCAACCAGGGATGTCAGAGAATTCCGCCATGGCTCTCGGTGAGGCCAAATGCCAGTGCATTTGCCCCCCAAAAATCCGTGGCGGAACGAAGCCCCCCACCTCCCCACTCCATGAAATGGGCCTGGAACAGAGCACCTACCTGCTGTCATCAACGCTGACTTGCAAATGGAGGCTGTGTCTGCCGCCGCCATTCGCTTCTTCCATGTAGCCGTGATATGTATCACGGCTATGTAAATACTTACGTAGCCTATCACAGCTAATGCAGGGACGCCACTTGTGTCCCTGCAGAAGCTGTAATAGGCTACATAAGTATTTATATATCGCAGCAAAACTAAGGGATCGCAAATGGCGGCGGCTATGGCGGCCGCCATTTGCATTCCCTTTTTTTTGGCTGTTTTAGCCTATGTAAATATTTACGTAGGCTATTACGGCAAAAAAAAAAAAAGAAAAAAGGAATGCAAATGGTGTAGTTGCCGCCATTTGCATCCCCCCCCCCCGTAATAGCCTACATAAATATTTACGTAGGCTAAAATGGAAAAAAAAGGTAATGCAAATGGCGGCCACCGTAGGCGCCGCCATTTGTGTTCGCTGTATTTTTTTTTTTGCTGTGATAGGCTATGTAAATATTTACGTAGCCTATCATGGCAAAATACAGGGACTCAAATGGTGGCGGCTACAGCAGCCGCCATTTGTGTCCCTGCAGGCTGCCCAGCGGCCAGATGTCCGGCTGCAGGCAGCCCCGGCTGGCGGCTCCACGGAATCTCCGTGGAGCGAAGCTAGCTAGAGAGAATTTCAGGGGGAGGGACGGAGCGCCTCCCCCCACCACGAATGTCACCCTTTGAAAAGGTAAGTGACTTTCTTACATCCCTACTTCCAACTCAGAATACATATCTGAGTAACACCAGTTTTCAAAAAGGGATCCAGGGCGGATCTGGGAAATTACAGGCTGGTTAGTTTAATGTCTTTTCTGGGTAAATTGGTTGAAGGCATTATTAAAGATGAAATTAGTAAGCATATAGAAGGACAAGCCCTGCTGAAAAAAAATCAACATGGCTTCCACCAAGGTAAGTCCTGTCTCATTAACCTTTCAGAGTCCTTTGAGAGTGTCAATAAACATGTAGACAGGGATGATCATTATTTATTTGGACTTCCAAAAGGCTTTTGACAAAGTCCCTCACCAATGACCCCTGAACAAACTTAGCAGTTACAGAATAAGAGGACAGGTCCTCTTATGGGTCAGTAACTGGTTAAAGAACAGAAATCAGAGAGTAGGAATAAATGGTAAATTTATGGAGGGAAGTAAATAGTGGGGTCCCACAGGGATCTGTATTAGGACCAAAGCTTTTCAACCTGTTCATAAATGATCTGAAATTAGGAGTGAGCAGTCAAATGGCCAAGGTTGTGGAGGACACCAAATTATTTAGGGTGGTTAAAACAAAAAGGGATTGTGAAGAACACCAAAAGGATCTCTCCAAACTGGGAGAGTGGGCATCTAAATGACAAATGCAGTTCAGTGTAAGCAAGTGTAAAGTGATGCACATTGGGGCAAAAAATCCCAACTTCAAGTATAGCCTGATGGGATCTGAGCTAGCAGTGACCGACCAAGAAAGACATCTTGGGGTTGTGGTGAAGATGAAGCTCAATGAAGATGTCAACCCAGGGTGCAGCTGCTGTAAAAAAGGCAAACTCCATGTTAGGCATAATTAGAAAAGGAATGGAGAATAAAACTGCCAATATTATACTGCCCCTGTACAATCTATGGTGCGACCACACTTGGAATACTGTGTACAGTTCTGGTCACCACACCTAAAAAAAGATATTGTAGAGCTGGAAAAAGTGCAGAAAAGGGAAACTGAAATGATCAAGGGGCTGGAGCATCTTCCCTATGAGAGAAAGGTTACAACAGCTGGGATTGTTTCACTTGGAAAAAGGGAGGGTAAGGGGAGACATGATAGAGGTCTACAAAATTATGCATGGTGTGGAGAATGTGGATTTTTCCACATTTTTCTTCCTCTCCCAAAATACTAGAACCTGGGGTAATCCTATGAAGCTGATTGGTGGGAGATTCAGGACAGATAAAAAGAAGTACTTCTTCACACAGTGCATAGTTAAACTATGGAATTAGCTACCACAGGATGTAGTGATGGCCATCAATTTGGATGGCTTTAAAAGGGGGTTGGACAAATTCCTGGAGGAAAAGGCTGTCAATAGCTACTAGTCTTGAAGGCCATGTGCTACCTCAGAGCAGTGAGCCTATGTACACCATTTGCTGGGGAACATAGGTGGGAGGGTGCTGTTGCACTCATGCTCTGCTTGTGAGTTCATGGTCAACAGCTGTTTGGCCACTGTATGACCAGAATGCTGGACCCTTGGTCTGATCCAGCATGGGTCTTCTTAAGTTCTTATATTGCATTTTTACCTTGGAGTCTGGATTCTCCGGAACACCCCCCATCCTGGCTTCTTTCTTCTAGTTTCTAGCTCTTGGGCAGAAGTGACTACCAGCTTGCCAGCTTCACTTTTATGCACTATTCCAATTCCCCTTCCTAACCTCTTAACCAATCAAAATGGCAGTATATTATTGCTAGGATCCTAGTAACTCATAGTAACTCATAGTAGTAAGATCTCATAGTAACTCAGTTTCTTTTTCCCCTGTAGGTTTCAGTTTCCTAGGTTGACCTCTTGTACCTTCTATGACCTTTTGAACAGCCCGGCAAGAACAGCCTCTAAATTAGTGCTCTGCCAAAAATTTCTCCTACATTTTTTTTTTACCATTCTCATTCAATTTGATAGAAGAGAGATTGATTTCGAAAGGAAATTCAGTGGTGAAGAAATTTTGGAGAAATTCTCATGGCTTTGGTTTGGGTTTTGTCAGCTTACCTTTCTTAGGACTTAGGAGGTGGCTGAGGAGTGAGCACCAGTGTCCTGTTGTTCATTGTACGATCATCTCTCTGGCATCCTGTAGCCTCCTCAGCTTCCTACACATTAACTAAAGCCCAGTTTAAGGCACCATGAGGTAATTCTTCTCATAGGGCTTTTTCAGATTCATTTTTTATTTTATTTATTAAATTTATTAATCACCCATCTGGCTGGTCACCCAGCCACTCTGGGCGATGTTTTAAATAAAAACAATTTAAAACAATAAAATTCTACATTTAAAAACATCATTTTCTAAAAATACCCTAACCCACCCCAAATGCCTGCCTGAACAACCATGTTTTTAATGCATGGCGGAAGCACATTAAAGAGGGGTCATGGCGGACTTCCCTAGGAAGGGATTTCCACAGAGTGGGGGCCACCACAGAGAAGGCCCTCTCCCTTGTCCTCACCAGTCTAGCTGTCCTGGCTGATGGGACAGAGAGAAGGCCATCCAAGGCTGATCAGGATGTGCAGGCAGCCTGGGTCTAGCTGTGATTAAGTAAGCTTTAAAACACCACAAACATAAATTATAAAACGTCCTGAATGAGGCAGAACAATGGAAGCCCCTCTCATGGTGAAAGAAAACTTTCAGGAATTTGGAGGAGAGATTTTGGCACAGCACTAACTCCACCTCATCCCTGTAGCTAGAGACAACACTCCTCCCCCCTTACACCTGCATTGTGGTGGATGCAAATTGGGGGCTGGCCTGTCAAGACAGCTGATG
This sequence comes from Heloderma suspectum, assembly GCF_057233095.1. Classification (NCBI taxonomy): domain Eukaryota; kingdom Metazoa; phylum Chordata; class Lepidosauria; order Squamata; family Helodermatidae; genus Heloderma; species Heloderma suspectum. Next base: position 93,335,882 of record NC_139461.1, read on the forward strand.
GTGTTGCAGCATGAATCCCCCCCCCCCCGAACCCTTACCAAAAATTAAAGAAGCTCTGCTAAAAGCCTTGCCAAGGGGGAGCTCTATCTGGGAAAAACTGCTGAGAATTTGTCCTCCCCCTGGAGAAATTCAGTGAAATTGTCTTGCAAATTTCTCTGTCTGTGGATAAATTCTAGAGGCCATTTGTGCACAGCTGTACTGGAAAGCAAACTTTTTATAATTACTTCACATAGTGTCAAGTCTCAAGCCCTCCCGGCATGTTTGTAGTCAAACAAAGAAGTCTATCTCCAAGTAAATAGGCTTTATTGTGTGAATCAATCAGTTTTACAGCAATTCAGGTTACAGAACTGGTCATCTTTTGGCAACCTAATGCTAAAATCCTGATTAAACTGGCACAATACTAAACAGTTGACCTAAAGATAGGGTTGTACGGATTTTGTAAAATCTGTTCTGTCTGCATTTCATGGATTGACAGGTTCCTTTTGTTCTGTCATCCACACAATGACAGAAAATTCCCTCCACCAATTTTACTGAATTTGCCCAAACTTGTGAAAATGAACAAATCCCCCCCCCCCCATGTGCAGCCTCCCCAATATGCATTTTTGTGCTTTAGCCTATGGGGAGAAATGTGCATTTTCAGCTGGTGGGGGTTTTGTTGTTGTTGTTTTACATATTTTTCTATGACTACATTTGTGTAAAATTCCAGAAAGTTAAAAGAAAAAAAGAAAAAAGCTCCAAGTCCGTGAAATCCATGCAACACAGGAAAAGCTGGTCTGCTGTGGAATTTACGGGCTGGATTCATAGAAATCCACACTCATTTCATTCCATTGCAGATTTTCCTGGCATCCCTACCTAAAGATCCCTTTGAGGGATGCACAACAGTAGGAGAGAAAGGTGTTGCAAATCTGACACCAGTCTGCGGCACAGAACCTGAAAGGCTTTCTCAGTCCAGCCCTCAGGGAGGGTCTTCCCCTAGAGACCTCCTGTGATGGGCCAACCTTGTAGAATGCCTTACTTCCCTATGCTGCTCCTGTGTCTTGATCTTACCTCTGATATGTGTACCTGTCACACCCATCTCCTCCCCTTCTGTGAGTTGCTGAGTTCCCACAGATGGAGAGGTTATGGTTGGGCTTTGATCTAACTGATTAGTCTGTACCTTGGAAGATTCTTCCCTGTCTCTGTCTCCTTGAGGCTCGGGTTCATCCCCTACCCCTTCACACTGTTCTTCATCTGACTCTTCCATGGCCTCTGCAGAGAGTCAGAGCCCAATCCTGACACATAGATAAATTTCATTCCTTATTTTGTTCCCTCACATGGATAAATTAAGAAGGTGTGATACATAAAACTTACATATAGGAAATGATATGGCCCAAGTAGGTCTGAGAGTGCATACTTTAGAACAGCTTCCCCCAACCTGGTGCTCCTCTAGATGTGTTGGACTACAATCCCCAGTGTCCAAGCTGGCTGAGGACAGTGGGAACTGTAGTCCAATGCACCTGGAGGCCACCAGGAATGTTTAACAGGGATGATTCCTACATGTATAACTTATTGAGGTAGAGGTTTAGGAACTCCATGTGGATCAACTACTTCAACATGTGGGTCCTCCAGACTTCTCTTCTGGAGCCTGCTGCACAACAAAAAGGAGCTTTCAAAGAGCAATGTTGCATCATTGTCAGACTGCACAGCCACTGCCTGAAAGAAACTTGGGTTTTGTGTGATACACATACAAAAAGCCAGAACTCCTGCTGAGAGCCTGACCTGAGATCTCTGCCTGAGTTCCCTTTTATTGCTTATGAGTACCAGACACCTCAGGGAAAAACATCCTGAATTTTGATGTGGACCAATTTATATGTTTAAGTACAGTGAGTCAGTGATGAACATAAGTCATAAAAGCAGAGAACGTTAATAGTGCTATTAAAGGTCAGGCTAGAATATCAATCTTTATTAAACTTTTCAGAACAGAAGCATTAAGGGTGCATATACATGTACCTTTAAACAGATTTTAAACAGGACTTGCTGTGTTCTTTCTTCCCATAGATCAAGCCTGGTTCCCCCTGTTCCTGATCTTGGCTGCACAGGCACATGGGTCAGATACATGACAAGTGATCTGAATGCTGATCTCAGTTGTCAGTTTTGATCCTCCCTCTCAAGCTTCTGCTGGGGTCTTCAGCTTTTAAATTGTTTAATCAATTTTACTTTTTAAAAGACAAAACAAAAACATCTCTTTGTTGCTTAGTGCTCTTTCTATGGTTTTTGTTTGTTTGAAGAGAAATCAACTTTACTAGAGCTGAAAATCTTATCTGGAAATGGTGTGTGTGTGTGTATGTGTCCCCACACATACAGTGAACATTTATAATTTTGATATCTTCTGTTCTTTTGGACACTAGTCAACCCTTTCTTAAAAGTTAATTTGTAGACATACCCTCAGGTCACATGGAACTGTTGGAGCAGAGCAAGGCTTACGTCTGGTGTACAAACTGTTGACTGATTCTGAAGAAAGTTTTATTTGGTTCCCATTCTGTGATTTCTATTCATGGACCCAAAATCATTGCAGGGGACAGGCGAATTTGTGATGTCACAAGTGCCAGCCAAACAGCATTGTGCACACAGCTGGCTTCTGTTGTGAACTGGCAGATCTGGTTTCTCCTGAGCTCAATCTTGGACAGAGAATTGTATGCTTGTTTAAAACATGCTGAGTGCATCTCCACAGTGGCTAGAACCATCAAATGATGTACACCTGAATGCCCTGTAATTTTTCCATTGGTGCATTTTAATCATTGCCACAGGGTGGGGAGGGAGGAAGAGAAGACTCTTCCATTAAGAGAATAAAGGTTTTGGAGCCTTGGGCTTAGAATGAACAAAAATCTATATCACTATACTGCCAACACTTGGGAGGATACAGTATTCAGAACAATTACCAAACACATCTATGTCATAGATGGATAACCAGAGTGTGTATGTAAAGGGCAATCCCTGAAGGTTTGCTGAAAAATGTAACTTGAGGAATAAATAAAATCAATAAAAACAAAAGGGGAAAAGGGGAATATCTGTTGCTCTGCCTTCGTTTGGTAGGGAAGCCTCCAGGCTTTGTTAAAGACTCCTGTGTGACTAGAGCATCAGGATTGAGATCATCTGGGTTGCAGACAGTGAGTAGAGGAGTCTTCAGGTTGTCTTAGTGTCTCTGCATGCGAGTATCAAGGAAGAGACAATAGAGACTTGTTTCTCATTATGCTCTTATAACTATGCCCTTCCTGCTTCTTGCCATTACTCCACTTCAGAAAATGATAATTGGAAACAGTTTTTTTTCCTTTCTAAAAGAGCCGCCACGTACTTTTTGCCTTAGTCTATTATTAAGCACTTTCGTACATCCTACCCAAAGTAACTGTCTTATTTGAAATATGAAATGGCCATCTTGGAACAACTATCTACCTTGCGTGCACACACACCCCTTTCACCTAAATGACATGATCACATAATAAAATGAATATATATATATATATATATTCTTTCAAGTGCTGGTTCTAGAGGTGTATAGTGTACATACTGAGGAAGAATGAATTAAAAAAGAAATTAGGCTGCAATCCATTATACACTTAGATGGGAGTGAATCTAACTTGAACTCAGTGGGACTAAGTTTAAGTAGACATGGGGCACTATTCAGTACCTCCCTTGTGTTAGTGAGAATGACTGCTAGTTCAATGGAAAGCCAGTGCTTGATACCATAACCAGAAGCTAGTTCAAACTAGCATTTCTGGAACAGGACAAGTCAGTGGAGCTCTTGGAAGGGAAGAAGTCCTAGTTGGAGAGCTAGTTGCTTGGGTTGCACTATCATGCACTAGCTTCCCATTAAACAAGTGGTCATTCCTGATAGCAGCACTGGCCCACCCATGAAGCAGGGTGAGGTGATGGAGTGGGAGGAGCAGCAAATTGCCCTCACTCTAGACTCCAGCAGGTGCTCTGGAGAGCCCTGTCAGCCACCTTCCCACTGTGGCATTTGGCACAGTGAGAGAGTGGCCAGCAGGGCTTTCTAGACCAGCCAGCCAGCCAGCCAGCCACCTGTTTATTGGCCCTCTCCTTCCATCATTGTGCATGGCCTCCTGCAAGAGCCCCACGAGTCCTGCCCAGACTCCTGCAACAGCCTCGTGGCCACTTCTTCTAGCCAAGCAGCTCTCCATAGAGGCAACATGGCAGTAAAGGTAAGGTGTGTGGGATGGAGGAAGGGGGTGGGGGATTGTGGGATTGCAATGTGGTAGTTGGGGTCTTCTGTCTTGCCTCAGGTGATGAGGGACATTCTACTGGGCCTGCCTGATAGCACATGCTGCTGTATTTTTATAAATTGTTATAAACCACCCAGAGAGCTTCAGCTATAGGGTGGTATAGAAATGAAATTAATAATAATAATAGTAATAGTAATAGTAGCAGTAGTAATAATAATGTGATTGGCGATGGCAATCTGCCAGCATTGGACAGTGCCCCTGTGTAGGACTGTACTGTTAACCTTCTGAATTGTGTGAGTTGAACACTCCATATATTGTGTTTCCAGACTGGAATCTAAGCTGGAGCAGTTGCGAATAATTTTATCTAGGAAATGCCTTGCAAACAAAAAGCCACAGCAGGCCACTGATGGTACAATGTTATCACGTTGACAGGGGAGATGTAAAAGCCCACTCACCAACTGAAAGAGCTCTTATGGATGACTTTGCACAGTTGCAATGATGACAAAGCAATTCTTTAGATCTTCTTATGTTTAGATCTTCTTATGCCATTTTAAACGAATAATATTTTGCCTTTGGGATATAAAAAAGCTCCTTTCAATGAATATGTCAAGGTTATGACTAAAATGATAGTTCAGTTTTTTTTGTTCATGCTGAGAGTTGTTTTTCTACTTTCCTTTAGCTTGAATAAAGCAGAAGTGATTGAATTAGGAGGAAAACGATTTGGAAATAAGCAACAAAGAAAGCAACATACCCATCAAACCTAAATAACAGTTACTGTTCCGCCGATTACATATTATGTCTTGGATCCAACAAGAGCCTGGCATGAGTGGCAAGCACTTCTGCTCATGACAGAGGGGGAGGCTCTGATTTCTGCTGATTTCTCTGTCTCCAGCTGTAGCCCTCCATGTCACATCACAGACTATTCTGGAGGGTTCTCCAACCTTCAGGAGTGACTTTTTGGCAGGTTCATGGAGCTGCAGTGGGAAAAGGAAGGGAAACATCCTGTTCAGCAGGCAGAACTCATGGACCTTAGAATACAAGCCTATATTACAATATTTTAAACTGAAGAGTACTAGTGGTAGCTACACAGATGACAAGGGTCATCTCAGCTTGGGGCCACAGTTTTCAAGGATCGTCATACACATGGATTCAGATGACTTCTGGTAGGCATTTAAAAGCTTACAACATGGTGCCTGAAACTGCTGTGGGCCATAATCCGCTGCAAATCCAACTAAATGGTTACACTCAGATGGAGCCCTTGGAATATTGTCATCAGGTGAGCCATCAGTTGCAGCTGCCATTTTAGCTTCCTGAAGTTCAGTGCTCCAGAACTTCCACTGTGGTTTTCTTGCCCACAATGCCGTGGAATGACAGAACATCAGAACACTGCATTTTGGGACACTAAAAGCTGCTGGGGGGCTTCCTGATGCCAGGCCTCTCAGTAGTTCCCTGGATTTCTTACTAGTCTCTCTCTCTCTCTCTCTCTCTCTCTGATGATGCTGTTTGGATACTTCAGATGAGCACCATCCTGGTGTGTTACAGCTGCCATGTGTCACATTACAGGTGCCCTGCAGCAAACTTTTTAGCAACTACCATATGACTTCCAGTCATCTGAATCTATTCAGTGCTATGCGAGTTCAGTAAATACAGGGTAGATCGGACATTTGCAGTAGAAACCCAAAAAGTGGCAGTGGTAGCTGCCACTTTCCAAACACAATCTTATTTGTGACTACATGCCATAGAATTGTCCCCAAGAACCCAGATTTTGTGCTGCTTTGTAGTCTTCTGTTTTCTGTTATGTGGTAATATTTGCTAGGGTAATTATGTAATAATCATCCAGGATTTTTCATATCATGCCTCATTCCCTGTTCAGTAAGCACAATTACTGAAAAGAAATGGATCCTTATCTTGGTGTTCAGCCTTCTCACGGGAAGGCTAAAAGTGAGTAGGGGATGTAGGGGTGCACAAAAGCCATACTCCTAATGTGCCGATCCCCATCCACTCAGCCCCTACCTACCTGTGTTAAGCCAGGAGGTCTATAAAGGGCATCTGCTCATGCTCATTTGGATGTGAGAGTAGAAGCTTCCATGCTTTATCAGGGTTTTTGATTGTATGGAGGCTTCTTGTTTTCAAATGAGCAGAAATCCCCTTCAGACCTTCCCCATCAACATGAGAAAGTTGGGGAATAAGTGGGTGTGGATGAGGATGTTGGGATGGGGAATGAGTGTATTCCCTTGTCCCCCACCCACCCCCAGCCCTCATGTGAGCAGGCTTATCACCTGTGTAGGAGTATTGTATGCCGAGAATGTGAGTACAAAGAGATCCACATTTGACTGAATTGATCAAGAAGTAGTAATATAATTAAATACCTTTAAGCATATTTACCCATGCTTATGATCTACAGTGATTCATGGCCCCTTAGGCCTCCTAAGCACAAAATTGCAGGCTACAGATCTGTACAAAACACATATTCACAAACACCAGTTGAGTCATGTGAGCTGGCTTCATCCCAAAGTGAAACACATTTGCATATGTGAAAACATGATCACTATGTGATTTGAATCTAGCTACTGGGCTTCCCAAAATGGCAACAGAGTGTGGCAAAACAGCATGGGAGTTGAAGAGCATACTCACAATATGGGGAAAAAAAGTATAGATCTAGTCTTCTTTCATAGTGAAATTTATCCTCTTAATAAAGATTTGTGTGGAATTTGCGTAGTTTATCTGATAGACTTTGGACTTTTCCCATGCAAGGGCGAGAGATTTCATCCTGGAGGTCAGACTATAATAAAAAGGTTACAACAGGATCCCATTGATTTGTCAAAAGGAATGACTGCTCTGAGAAATATCTTTCTATTTCCAGGCTACTTCCAGCAAATGACAATTAAATATGGAAATAAATCAATGTTTCCAAATCTTCTCAGAGGTAATAATTACTGCACGTATATGTTACAAGCAACTTGAAATTTCCTTTGATATTGGCTTGAGGAATGAAGCCGTTACGATTATTAATGGATGCTGAGCAACCTTTAGAATTACACCACCTGAGCTTTGGTGAATTTACACCTTCTGCTAAAGAAAACCAATTACTTTTCTGTGCTATTTCCCTCCTCAACACACTGAGCTCTGGTTTCACTCCTGTGGAACCCTGTGAGGGATCTTCTTCATTTTCCTATTTCAGTTTCAATATTTTCTGCTGCTGAAATGTTGTTTGAGAGAAGCACGTACTCTTTTTTTAGACATTAGACGAGTGATAAATGGTATCCTGTCAGCTGATCTCTCCATCCTAAATTTCTGATCCTACATTTCTAAGGCTAGTTCTCCAATTCCAGCTGATTTTCATCATGTTGCCATAGGAATGTGAGACTATGAAACGTAATGAAATCACACGGCAGGGAGCACAAAATACTTTCTGTGGGATTTAGTATGACTTGCACTATATTGCATATGTGAAAGATCTATGGCTAGTTCAAAACCTCACTGGAGTAAAAATCATCAGGCCCTTCCAAGAGAGGCGGGAAATCATAGAGTGCTTGATGCTAGGCCCAGAATTATCACTAGCTGCTCTCTTTTTTTCTTGTTTTAATTCCAGGCTTATATGTTGTGGCAGGAGAGCTGACGGGTGGGGTTGATTGTCTGGCTGTAGTTACTGGTGAGAAAATATACCTTTTCTTATACACAGTAGCGTAGTGGTAAATTTTGAAGTGCAGGCACTCATCATGACAGCCCCCATAGCCATGCCCCAAGCAGAGTCCAAAGTGGCAGGCAGCTGTGTTGATCTGTCTCAACACACCAGTTCTAGAAGTTTTTATCTGCTAGAAGCATGTCTTTTGTAATGCAAATGGGTCTTAATTCTCCATTAAAGACCAAGATACACCAACATAGTTCACATTCTGACGAGGAACAATATACTCTTTTATTGTCCAATAAAATTAATTTCCCCTCAGGTACTGTGAGGATTGAAGCTAAGCTCAGAGAAGTCTGAAGGAGCTGGCAGATGATGTCAGCATCTTTGCTAATAAAGACTTGCCAGTGCTGAATCCCTGGCTCCCTACACATTTTAATATATATATAACAGCATCAACCCCTTCATGGATCACTGCTTTATTGTGGCAAAGGGGCTTGCATAACTCAGTGAAGCCATAAGCTATGCCGTGCAGGGCCACCCAAGATAGACAGGTCATGGTGGAGAGTTCTGACAATATGTGGTCCACTGGAGAAGGAAATGGCAATCCACTCCAGTATTCTTGCCAAGAAAACCCCATGGAACGTATCACAACGCTAAAAGGTATGACGCCGGAAGATGAGCCCCTCAGGTGTCCAATATACAACTGGGAGTATATTGGAAGGTGTCCAATATACTACTCGGGAAGAGCAGAGGGAATTTCCAAGTAGTGCCAGAAAGAGTGAAGCAGCTGGGCCAAAGCCAAAAGGACACTCAGCTGTGGATGTGTCTGGTGGTGAAAGAAAGTCCGATGCTATAAAGAATAATATTGTTTAGAACCTGGAAAGTAAGATCAATGAATCAAGGTAAGCTGGAGGTGGTCAAACATGAGATGGCAAGACTGAACATCGACATCTTGGGAATCAGCAAACTAAAATGGACAGGCATGGGCAAATTTAATTCAGGTGACCATCATATCTACTACTGTGGGCAAGAATCCCTTAGAAGAAAAGGAGTAGCACTCATAGTCAACAAAAGGGTGGGAAAAGCAGTATTGGGGTACAATCTCAAAAACGATAGAATGATCTCAGTACGAATCCAAGGCAAACCATTCAACATCACAGTAATTCAAGTCTATGCCCCAACCACTGAGGCCAAAGAAGCTGAGGTTGATCGGTTCTATGAAGACCTACAACACCTTCTAGAACTAACACCAAAAAAAGATGTCCTTTTCATCATAGGGGATTGGAATGCTAAAGTAGGAAGTCAAGAAATAACTGGGATAACAGGCAAGCATGGCCTTGGTGTACAAAATGAAGCAGAGCAAAGGCTAATAGAGTTTTGCCAAGAGAACACGCTGATCATAGCAAACACACTTTTCCAACAGCACAAGAGGTGACTCTACACATGGACATCACCAGATGGTCAATATCGAAATCAGATTGATTATGTCCTTTGCAGCCAAAGATGGAGACGCTCTATACAGTAAGTAAAAACAAGACCTGGAGCTGACTGTGGCTCAGATCATGAGCTTATTGTTGCAAAATTTCGGCTTAAATTGAAGAATGTAGGGAAACCACTAAACCATTCAGGTATGACCTAAATCATATCCCTTATGAATATACAGTGGAGGTGAGGAATAGATTTAAGGGATTAGATCTGATAGACAGAGTGCCTGAGGAACTATGGATGGAGGTCCATAACATCGTTCAGGTGGCAGCAACAAAATCCATCCCAAAGAAAAAGAAATGCAAGAAAGCCAAGTGGCTGTCTGATGAGGCTTTACAAGTAGCTGAGGAAAGAAGGGAAGTGAAAAGCAAAGGAGAAAGGGGAAGATATATCCAACTGAATGCAGAGTTCCAGAGAATAGCAAGGAGAGACAAGAAGGCCTTCTTAAATGAACAATGCAAAGAAATCAAGGAAAACAGAATGGGAAAGACTAGAGATCTCTTCAAGAAAATCGGAGATCTCAAGGGAACGTTTTGTGCAAAGACGGGCATGATAAAGGACAAAGAAGGCAGGGACCTAACAGAAGCAGATGAGATTAAGAAGAGGTGGAAAGAATTCACAGAAGAACTATACAGGAAAGATCTGAATGTCCCTGATAGCCATGATAGTACGGTCACTGAACTTGAGCCGGACATCCTAGAGAGTGAAGTCAAGTGGGTCTTAGGAAGAATTACTAACAACAAAGGTAGCGGAGATGACAGTATTCCAGCTGAACTATTTAAAATCCTAAAAGATGATGCTGTTAAAGTGCTGCACTCAATATGCCAACACATTTGGAACACTCAACAGTGGCCACAAGACTGGAAAAGGTCAGTTTACATTCCAATTCCAAAGAAGGGCAATGCCAAAGAGTGTTCAAACTACCGCACAATTGCGCTCATTTCACATGGCAGCAAGGTGATGCTCAAAATCCTACAAGCTAGGCTTCAGCAGTATGTGAACTGAGAACTACCGGAAGTACAAGCGGGGTTTCGAAGAGACAGAGGAACTAGAGATCAAATCACCAACATTCGCTGGATCACGGAGAAAGCAAGAGAATTCCGGAAAAATGTATATTTCTGCTTCATTGACTATGCTAAAGCCTTTGATTGTGTGGATCACAACAAACTGTAGCAAATTCTTAAAGAGATGGGAGAACCAGACCACTTTACCTGTCTCCTGAGAAACCTGTTTGAGGGTGAAGAAGCAACAGTAAGAACCAGACATGGAACAACTGATTGGTTCAAAATTGGGAAAGGAGTACGACAAGGCTGTATATTGTCGCCCTGCTTATTTAATTTATCTGCAGAGTACATCATGAGAAACATCGGGTTGGATGAATCACAGGTTGGAATAAAGATTGCTGGGAGAATAATAAACAGCCTCAGATATGCAGACGATACCACCCTAATGGCAGAAAGTGAAGAGGATCTAAAGAGTTGAGGGTGAAAGTGGAGAGTGCAAAAGCTGGTTTGAAACTCAACATTAAAAAAACGAAGATCATGGCATCTGGCCCCATCACTTCCTGGTATATAGAAGGGGAAGAAATGGAAGCAGTGACAGATTTTACTTTCTTGGGCTCCAAAATCACTGCAGATGATGACTGTAGCGATGAAATTAAAAGATGCTTGCTCCTTGGGAGGAAAGCTATGGCACACCTAGACAGCATAGTAAGAAGCAGAGACATCACCTTGCCGACAAAGGTCCATATAATCAAAGTTATGGTTTTCCCAGTAGTAATGTATGGCTGTGAGAGCTGGACTGTAAGGAAGGTTGAGCGCAGAAGAATTGATGCTTTCGAACTGTGGTGCTGGAGAAGACTCTTACAAGTCCCCTGGACTGCAAGGAGGTCAAATCAGTCCATCCTAAAGAAAAACAGCTTTTCTGACCTCACTGTTTACATGTGTCTCTCTGAGCCCCCATATATAGTGTATATTAACCTGAAACTCTGTAATACTCTATGCATCTGATGAAGCAGGCAGTCCACAAATTCTTATGCCAGAATAATATTTAAAATCTTTATGATGCCTCAAGACTGTTGTTTTTGCTGCAATAGGAAATTGCTACATTATTATTATTATAAGTTATTTGATGATGGGAGAACACGATCTGGCCTTCCAGAGGATCTAGGAGAGGCTGGAAGGAGCTGATAGCCTAGGGGGAGATGAACATCAGTACAATTGGTACGTACAAGCAGAGCAGGTTGGCAGGACTCATGGCAACAATTATGGGCAGGCCTGGCTCACAACACTTCACTGCCTGAGATGAAGAACAAGATGGCACCCTCTCCTGTTCCACATAGACAAGCTGTTTGGACTGGCAGTCAAAGTGTTTTTTCTACACTGGCAATGGGATAGCATCCTCCACTGCATTTGAAGGAAGCAGGTTAGCTTAGAGGGTGCAGGGCAAAGTGTTGACACACAACTCTCTCCTTCAGGCTCTTGCTGTTTCCTCTGAGCATCTGCTATCTGCCTCAGTCTCCCTAATGGTTGGGCTGGCCCTGGTGATGGGGACATCCAGACAACATCCAGATATAGCAGCTCATGGGTAAAGAAAGACAACAGGATGACTACTCATAAGTAGGGAATGGGAAATACTAATTAGGCACTGATTTGGAGCCACTGGTAAAAGGCAGAGAAAAGGTAATGTTCTTTGGGGAAAGCTTCTGCAGTTCTGATTTGAACTGAAGGGAGACATGGGGATGAGGCACTGAAGGACAAAATGTGTTTTCTAGCACCCTTTCTTCCATCTGAGTAGGGATGTACGAATCCCTTATCTTGTTCCATCTGCGGTGGGAATCTGCGGTGGGGGAGGGAGGCGATCCATCCCTCCCCCTGGAATCCTCCCCAGCTGGCTCCACTCCGTGTCAAGGCTGCGGAGCTGCTGGCTGGGGCCGGCTGCAGCTGGACTTGCGGCCGCTGCCAGGCTGCTGCGGATGCAAATGGAGGCCGTCGTAGTGGCCACCATTTGCATCCTTGCATTAGGCTGTGATAGGCTACGTAAGTATTTATGTAGCCTATCATGGCAAAAGGCAGGGACGCAAATGGCAGCCGCTATGATGGCCGCCATTTGCGGTTGCAGCAGCCCGGCAGCGGCCGGAAGATGAGCCGGAGCCACCTCCGCCCCCGCATTTGCTGCTGCATCTGCCGCTGCTGCATCCGCCGCCGCATCCGCTACCGCCGCCACATCTGCCGCCAGGTAGGTCCGTCCCAGGGGGGGATTTTGGGGGGTGGCGGGGGGGAGGCCGTTCCGCCACGGACTCCAGGGGGCCAGATTCCAAAGAATCTGGCCTCACTGGAGTCTGTGGCGGATTTCTCCAACATCCCTACATCTGAGGCTGCAGGCAATGATCAGGGAAACACAAAAGCAAGACAATAGCTTCCTGGTCCTCTCATCCTCCAGCCCAACTCATTAAAATATGAATAGGTCTATATCCCCTGCAACATGTTAATTATTTCCTGAAGCCCGCATTGTCTGAAAAGCGGAGGTAGACTGTAATAACAAGAATTTTCCTCCCAAGAAGCCTACCCTGCTTCTCCCAACTCCATTCCTCTGAACAACTTAAATTGAAATTGAATTAATTAGACCAATAGAAATTTTTATTACTTTTCAGCGATTCTCTTTGTAGCTATATAATTTTAATATGCTTTAAAAATTTATGCCCAGAATTTCTCACTTACAAAGACGAACTCTGCCAGACTCATCACATTCAGGTCACTGGCACTGAGATCAGCAGACCTCGATTTCACAGCTGCTGATGTTGAAGACAGTTAGAGATGAGTGTTGGAGGCAAAAGGAGCCTTATTGCACTTATATGAGAAAAGGTTTGAGAACAATCTGCAGAAATAAATAAATCCCCCCCTGCCCCCAAAACATATTGTGATTAGTCAGGATCACCTCCTTGTGAGGCTGGGGGCTGAAGTTTCATGGGTGGGCAACTTATAACCCCCACAGTAGTTTTGGCTTTTAACTGATCTGTCACCACTGGCTATGTTAGCTAGTGGTGACGGTAAGCTGATGGGAGTTGTAGGTCAAATCACTTGGAGGGCCACAAGTTCCCTGGGTGAGAGGGAAGCAGGCTTGTGGGAGTAGGTATCCCATAAGCAGCTAAGCATATGCCTGAGGACAATTGTTTTATTTATTGTTTTATTTATTTATTGCATTCATACCCCGCCTTTTTTCCTCTTGCGAGGAACCCAAGGCGGCTTACATTATCCTCCTCCTCTCCATTTTATCCTCACAACAACAACCCTGTGAGGTGGGTTGGGCAGAGAGTGTGTGATTGGCCCAAAGTCACCCAGTGAGCTTCCATGGCCAAGTGGGGACTAGAACCTGGATCTCCCAGCTCCTAGTCCAACACTCTCGCCACTACACCACACTGGATCTCAATGTGCCAATGTGCCTTAGACTGAGAAACCAGGTCAGAATTTTCCTCCAAAGAGTTATATGCCTACTCCACTTCTCCCAACTCAATTCCTCCACCCAACTTAAACTGAAATTGAATTAACACTTACAGCAATTTTATAGGACCAGGCCTATTTGTTTCTGTTCTACTTAATCACTGCTGGACTGGTAGCTGCAATACAACTCTCTGGCCATCTACTGCTGCCAGAGAACAGCAAACACAAAGCCAGTAGTTCCCTGCTCTAGCAACCAGCTATGGTGGTGCATGGAGGAAAGTGCCTGGGTCATGCTGCTAGGTTCACCACTTTGATACTCCTGATCAGTGCTGGCTCCAGGTTTTTGAGGGCCCTTGGACAAGACACCCTCAATGGGCGTCTCACTCAGTAAGTTTATCTTATCATTGCCACTGTCACCAGCAACTATTGCTTCTCATCCTCAGTCTTGTCATTGCTACCACTTGCTTGCTTGACAGGCAGAAAGCCAATGAGCAAGTAGGCAGGGGCATCTAGTGCTCCTCCTGCTCACCACTGTTGTCTGGGCTGGATCTAGAGGAAGGTGAACAAGCAGGCGAAGTTATAATGATGAGGAGCAACTCCAGGCGGTTCTTGTCAGTGGGCCCCTGTTGGAGTCTGGAACCGTGGCAGGTGCCCGACCATGCCTACCCTTGATGCCGGCCCTGCCTCTGATGTCTTATATTCCCTTTAACAATGAATTATGCTTTGGATTTTTCTTGTTGTTAGTGACGGGCAAACTTCCTCTAGCTTTCTTCAGAATGCATTCTTTCTAGAATTCTTGGGAAAGTTTGGGACTTTCTGATCTTGAAAGGAGGAATGCTTTATGCCAGTTCTCCTTTTCCAAGTAAATGTAGGGCCAAGGCAGATATTGCCTATGTCTGTATCTAGCAGTGATGGCTTTCTTCTTTCATTCATTTTTTGCTCTATAGTAGGCATAGGGCCCCCAATCTGGATTGGACCCCTAGCAAGGGGGTATGGGGCTTTTAAGATCTGGATCAGGACCCTACACCTACCTACCTACCTTTATTAGAGTAAAATGAAAAAAAAAAGATGTAGCTGCTAGATACAGATTTAAGGTAATGCCTGTTTTGGCCCTCATTGTAGTGAAGGGAAGGGTGGGTGAACTGGTGGTAAGGAGAGTTCATGTAAACAGGCCATATTTAGGGAGGGGAGGGGCATCAAGGAGACATTTCTGGAGACAGAAGAAGCTTTGCAGGCCATTCTATGACTGGCATGCTCAGGAGGGTCAGCTGAAGCCAGGGTGCTTGGAAAGTAGAAATAGAGTTGCTGCTTAAATCATTCCTATTGAAGTGGGTTTCTTCCTATTAACCTCTTGATGACAACTGGAATGGCAGGGTCCATTCCGAAGGTTTGGGATAGTATGTCCCCCCCCCCCGAAAATGGCATTTTAAATCCTTTCAATAGCTAAGGAAGTTAGGCGTTGCTTCCAGATCTCAAATGAATCCATAATGTGTGTGCCCTTTAAATAACAAACACACCTTACTTCAGTCTGGTCTTTTCATAGCTGATTTATGAAATTTTAAATTGCTTTTTCTGCTTCCCCTACTGGGTCGCAGCAATATCATACTAATAGTAACTTGTAAATATGAGCACAATCCTATAAGCTTTCTTCTCAAATATCAGGTAACATATATTACATGGATTATTAGAATTAACTTCAGTGATTGTAATTTCATAAATAAGAGTGGAAATATAAGGGTGATGTCTAAACTGTGTTAGCTTATATTTAAATGCATGAAAAACTCATAGCATCGTATTGAGAAAAGAATGTATCTAAAGCAGCCTAAACAATTGTGGTAACAATTACTTTGGGGCAAGTGGCTTGTTAGATCCATTGTTCAAGCTATGCTTGCGACACACAAGTATGAACTGTGTCCACGTTTTTCCTTTTTTTTTTTTGGTATATATCTGCAAGGCTTATCTGTAGAATTACAATGTGGTCTTTATTTGTATTGCTGCTGTGTATTATTTAATATGGCATCATCAGTGTGCACAGAGCAGTATCCAATGGTGTCCTACCGATAGCACTAATGACTTTGCTAGCATAAATCGTTGCTTGCGCAACATAACTAGTGCGACTGGAAAAAGTGGTGATTTGCCACCAAAAATGGGTGCTCCTGCCAATTGCACTAGTTACATTGTGCACGCATTGCTTTAAGCTAGTACAACATGATTAGGGCTAGCGCTAAGGCACAATTGGATGCCATCCGTCAGTGCCAGCTCCAGGGCTTTGGGGACCTTTGGATAAGACACCTTCAATGGGCCTTTCTCCCTCAGGGTGTCTGCCTTCTCACCAGCACTGTCACCTGCTGCTGCTGATCGTCTTCCTCGTCATTGCTATCAACTGCTTGCTTGCTTGATGGGCAGAGAGCCAGGGAGCAAGTAGGCAGTGGCAACTACTGCTTCTCCTTCTCACCACCACAGATGTCCGGGCCAGAAGCAGAGGTAGGTGAACAAAGAAGTTTCAGCAGTGAAGAGGAGGAACAACTCCAGTGGGCTCTTGTTGGTGGTCCCCCACTGGGGTGCGGGCCCTCAGCAGGTGCCCAAGCTTGCTGATCCTTGACCCTGGTCCTGCTACTCACGATGCTTGCTAAGGAACATAAACCAAAGACAGATCATTGCCCAAGAAGATTTTAATATATATTTTGTCAGGCTGGCATGGTGGAGCCGGAGAAATAACAGCATGACGAATGGGATAAAAAGTAACAAGGGACACATTTCAGCAAATGACATGTACTTAAGTTTTGTTTCAGTTAACGGCCAGGATTAAGAGGCTTTTCTCTGACACACAGAAATCAAACAAACGATCCCCCCAAAACATAAGGATAGAAAAGTGTATAGAGCACAGTCAAATATGGCTACGAAGAAGATGTATTACATCTTGCGCTTGCAAAAACAGTACTTCAGTTTTCTATTGCAAAGGAGTCTGCAAGGAGTGACTGCATTTTTTTCAGTACCACTAGGTGTCATTGTGTCTTTTTAAAACTTGTATACAATAGTTTTTTTCTCCAGTGCTTGCCTTGCCCAAATTATCCCTGAATGGAAGCTTATCCACAGGCCTGATTAAAATAAAAAGTGCAAAAGTGCTCAATGTATTTCAAGCAGTTTGAGAAATTAGAAACTACATACATGAAAAAGTGTGTGAAATCTAAAGACTGGAAATTTGATATGCCCACTGAGTTGAATGGACTTGCTCCCAGGTAAATGGCTACAGGACCCACTTATCTGGGAATAAGCCCCACTTGAAATCCGTGAGAGTTAATTCTGAGCAGACATGCACAGGATTGCATTGTAAGTCTTACATTTCAGCATAGAGTCTCTTCTACTGTTTATTATCAGGTTTTTAATGTAAGCAGTTTAGCACATATCAGCTTACAAATCAGATGGTTAGTTGTTCTGTGATTGCAGCTGTCCTGTGTTGAGTGATTTCTAAGCTAATATTACATAATTAACATGTTTTGGCTCCCTTTTCAGATTATTAATGTTTCGGATATGCTTAGCTTAGTGTAGTCATTATGCTCTCCTAAGTTTTTCTTTTCCAAAGCTGAAGCTGCCTGAACTCCTGATGTGAAGAAGTTGGAAGGTGACATTTTCACTAATGACTCCTCCAAGAAATTGACAAAGACTGATAGAGTTATACTTAAGCAGGTCCCCGGGAGACATGTGTATATGTGTGTAATTATGTAATATCCTTAGTAGTTTTTTTTTTTTTTAAAGATTTGATCACAAACCTTAGCTTACAGGTTAGACCTGAGACCCAATATACACCCCTGAAAATGTAGTTTTTGCAAAATATAGACATGCACTTGTTTCTGCTTGATAACTACATTCTGTGTAAGTGAATAAAAACGTGTCACGTATGAGATGACATTTTCTAAAGATTAAAAAGCTGAGCAACAAATGAGAAGCACATTATGGGGAAGGTGGTGAGAAGCAGTTTTTTGTCAGCAGCATTGAGACAAATTCTGAATTCTGTCTATGCTTTAGAATCTACAGTACATCCATTCAAAACTCAATTTTAGAAGGGAATTTTTTATTTCATTGAAAAAACAAGGAAAAATAAACTAAAAGGGCTCTTACCACAACTTGGTTTGCAAAGATTCAAATTAAATGTTGTAATTTCATTAAAAAATAATAATTCTATTATGACTACTGTTCAATGTATGGATTTCACTCAATTGTAGTGTAGGAGTATTGATATGATCAAGCTTATACCTTATATATTGGCCTCAAAATTCATAAAGAAGCATTTAATTGAAGTTTAGGTTCAAAAGAGCCATATGACTAATACCAACATGAGGCATGCCCTTTGGCTTTTCCATGCCTAGTGGGAATTTTGACCTTTTTTTGGAAACAGCAGCTCCCCTAATCATGTCACAAAGTACTTTAGCTTTCCCAAGGGACTGATTACACCATCATAGTTCAATTTGCAAAAGTCTCCACAAAGAATTATATCCTGCACTTGGCAAGGGAGGCTGGAAGCCTTTCCTGGAAAAAAGATAAAGTTATGTTATTCCCAGACTACATCAAAGAGATGGAGAATAAAAGAAGGCAATTTATCAATGCAAAGAATATGGCAAAACAAATGAACTTACAATATTACTTAAAATATCCTGCTACACTTTGTATTGTGTCTGAAGGTCAGATGAAGAAGTTTTTAAATCATGAAATGGTGGAGGCTTGGCTTAACGTAAAAATGTGTGAGAATTCTGTTACAACCCCATGAACTGGAATCTTTAAACAAGCTTTGTTAACTGTTTGTGCTTAGTCTATATGACTCAGGCTAATTCAGAAGATAAATGATTATATTTATATTGGTTTATTCTCTTTTCTCTTTTATTTTTCTTGCTTTTCTTTATATTTTTATTTTAAAATAGATAATATACCTAGTATAAAATTTATTACTGATGGTTGAAAGTTTATATTAAGTTGTATTATTATATAATACTATATAATAATAATAATAATAATAATAATAATAATATAGGCTTTTAGGAATGAATTGTAGACCTGTTTCCTTGATAGAAGATTGATTATATGATAGAAATGTAAGGTTGTTTATTAAACTGTAAGATTGTTAAGGTTATAGATATAGTTTTTAAAATAGAATGGCATCGGAGGCCGGGGGTGTTGGAGTTTAAAATTAATTTTTTAAGGGGGAGGGAGAGGGGGAGGGGGAGGGAAGGGGAAGGAATTGTTTTTCATTTTTTCTTCACTTCTTTTCCTCCTCCCTTTCCCCCTTTTTTTCTTTTTTCTTTTTTTCTTTTTTCTTCTCTCTTTGTTATTGTGGTGTCCTCATCAGAATATTGTACTGCTGGGAAATTGAAGTATTGATTAGGTTGTTGGTAATTTTGGTATTGTTTATTTCATATATATATATATATATATATATATATACACACACATACACATACATCTACATACACACATACATATACACACATATATACACACAAAACAAACAAACAAACAAAGTATTTTAGCTTTCCCCACTTTTAAATAATGGCTTGCCATGTGGCAAGGGGACTGCTAGTTAAGAGACACATGTCCAAAGCTCCCTTGGGTGTGTGAAACTCATGTGGTTCTTTGGATCCCACTTCAAAGTTGTTGTTTTTTTTTTTTTAAAGAGCAGTCCTATAGTCCCTGGGGGAGCATCCCCCAAACCATAGGATCTGGTGAATCCCCCATCCTTAGTCCATAGACACTGCTATGACGTTGGGAGGGGGAATCCGAGATCGGATCCTTCTCCCCTTCCACTTGCAGCCGTGCCAGGAAGCATCATGGTGGCTGCTTTTCTGAAGTTGCAACAGCTACTTCAGAAAAGAAAGCTGCCTCCTACTCACACCTAGGTCTTTCCTCTCACTCTGCACATGTGGAATCATGTGAAAATCCCCAGTTTAAATCATAGTGTAGGTTTGGGATTGCAACATATTGGACAAGTTTATCTGCACATGTGAAAAAATAGGGCCATGCAGCTGTACCAAGGCAATAAATAGATTAGAGATGTCAGTGGTGTCTCAAGAGTGCTTTGATTCAGCATCACTTTGTTTCTGACAGACAGTTAATTAGGCTTTGGGATGTCTTTAGTTAGCAGAAGCACATACAGATATATGAGTTCCTTCAGCAAAAATTGTGTACAGTCAAACTGATGACTTGTTTTTGTGGTTTAATGTCTCAAATGTGAGTAGAAACCTTAGAATCATAGAACAGTAGGGTTCAAAGGGGCCTATAAGACCATCGAGTCCAACCCCCTGCTTAATGCAGGAATCCAAGCCAAAGCATCCCTGACAGATGGCTGTCCAGCTTCATCTTGAATGCCTCCAGTGTGGGACAGCCCACCACCTCCCTAGATAGTTGGTTCCATTGTCATATTGCTCCAGCAGCCAGGACGTTTTTCCTGATGTTCAGCCGGAATCTGGCTTCCTGTCACTTGAGCCCATTATTCTGTGTCCTGTACTCTGGGATGATTGAGAAGAGATCCTGGCCTTCCTCTCTGTGACAACCTTTCAAGTACTTGAAGAGCACTATCATATCTCCCCTCAGCCTTCTCTTCTCAAGGCTAAACATGCCAGTTCTTCCAGTCTCTCTTCATAGGGTTTTGTTTCCAGTCCCCTGACCATCTTTGTTGCCCTCTTCTGAAACTTTTCCATTTTGCCTGCATCCTTCTTAAAGTGTAGTGCCCCAAACCAGACACAGTACTCCAGATGAGGCCTAACCAGTGCTGAGTAGAGGGGAACTAGTACTTCATGTGATTTGGAATCTATACTTCTATTAATGCAGCCCAAAATATCATTTGTCTTTTTTGCAGCCACATCACATTGTTGGCTCAGACTCAGACTCCCAGAATGATGAGACAAGCTTCACATCTTTGGGTTTGAATGGTCAACAAGCTTATGGAACTTTGGAAGAATCCTTAAGGGGTTATAGTTTAATATAACTAACTCCCTACAGTGTGGTTACCCTATCAGATTGAAGTAGAGGAGCTTTCCTCCTTCTTGCTCAGCTTTTTCTGGGCATGCTCCTCTGGCTCAAAGCCAATGGTTAGTCTTTATCCTACCCATGGCCCCTCTAGGGCTTCACACTGATGTGCTGAGGAGGGTCTACTTTCTAGCCACACAGCCTTGAAGGGTCAGATATGAGGAAACCCACCTTCACCTAAACAGATGTACCAGGGTGCCATTTTCAGATGTATCGGGGTGATAGTTTCCAGTCTTCTTCCCCTTGAGCCTGCAGTGCACCTGCCAACCTCGACTGCTATGATGATGGTGTTTAAACCAGATTTATCATCAGGTTAGACTGGTGTAGAGGAAAACCTGTTCTTCTCTTCTCCCCACCAAGGGAGACAGCTGCAAAGAGGCCATCCCAGCCCACCAGTGAAGCCAGAGGCAAGGTAAGTGCTGGTATGCTGCTGTTATGGCAGGGTGTCAAACCTCTTTCAACCCAAGGGCTGAATTCAGTTTTAACCTAACCAGGTGAAGAGTTTTTTGTTCTTCCAATATTTTAGCATTTTAGCTTCCTAGTCTTTTAGCTCTGGTGTTTTAAATCTGAATTTTAAATCTCTGCATTGCTGCTAGATTTTATTCTGGTTGAACTGTTATTTTGTGATTTTAAGCATTTATATTTTATATTGTTTTATGCTGCACTTTGTGGTTTTAATTTTTGTCAACTGCCCAGAGAACTTTGGCTATTGGGTGGTGTATGTGTGTGAGTATATATATATATATATATATATATATATAATCACACAATTGGTGGTCAAGGGACAAGGGGTGTGGCCTTCTGGGGAATTCTGGAGGGCTGGTTTGTGACCCCAGAGGGCCTGTGGGCCTGAGGTCCAACATCCTGCATGATAGGGAATATTCCCAGAATGTTTCATTTGGATGACAGAGCTGGAATGATAGTTATGAATCCTTTTAAAATATCAGATACATGTTCCTCAATACATCACCACTGCCATGATGATACAGTTCTTTTTATTTTACACATTTTTCACCCTGCCCCCTAGTGATTTTCCATAAAAGTTAGTATTTTCATTTTTTTTTTTTATAAGGTATAGAGCAGTCCTATGCTTTTTTTTTTTTGCTGTGATGTCAGAGTGCTCTGAACATCCAACACATTTTGGAGCAGATCCAGTGAAGTCATGGGGACAAGCAGGGGCATTGCTAGGTTCTGAAAAGATCTGGGGCACAGGCCCATAACACAAATTTGCATATAAATAATATCCAAGTCTAAGCGCACCTCTAATCTATATCTATTTGTGTGGTGTGTGTGGTATGTGCATGTGGTGTGCTTGTGTGTATGTATAGATTACATACATACATACATAAGCATGCACTGACCCCCCACCCACCCCACTTCAACTCAGACCCCAATTCAGCATTTTGGAAAACCTCTCACTTCTGCTCAGGCCAATTTGTAGTCGGACCACTTCAGCTCAGCACCAAACCTGAGTCAAGGTTTGGAAAAATGAATCTTTATGCTTCCCGTGGACTACCATGGGAAATTAGAACAAAAAACTGTAACTTTTTTCTCTTGGTCATAACTGGATTATAGTTTCAGGCATAGTAGCCCCCTAGAAGGGGATTACACCTGCCCAAATGTCAGAAAAATAGGTGCAGGGTTTATATTTTGATTTTCTTTTAAAGGGAAATGCCAGTAACATTTCTATTTCTTGGAAGAATTGGATAGATGAGAAAGAGGGTGAGGAGAAGCAATAGCAGCTTGTGACAATGGCCGTCAGAAGGTAGACTCACTGAGGGGGACATCAAAGGTGTCTTGCCCAAGAACCCTCCAAAATTTGGAGCCAACACAGTATACATGCAATAAATTGCCCTGATGCACTGATGTGTTTGTGGTTGTTCAATTTGTGGGCATGACAAACAGCATTGGAAGTAGAAGTTCTTGTCCATTCATTCATTCATTTATTTATTTAACAATATTTATATACCGCTCCTCATCAGAAGATTTCGGAGCGGTGAACAACATGATAAGAATAAAACAATGGTTAAAAGAGTTTAAAAAGTTAAAACATTTTTTAAAAAGACAAATCCCAACGAGGTGGAATTCAACAAACCACGGCTGGTCATGTAAGGTAGGCCTCTTGAAAGAACAACGTCTTCAGGAGGCGCCGGAAAGAACACAATGTTGGCACCTGCCTGACCTCTAATGTCAGGGAATTCCACAGGAAGGGGACCACCACACTGAAGGCTCTTCTCCTGGTGGACTCCAACCGGGCCATAGGTCCATGTGGAACCACCAGGAACATGCCCTCTGATGACCTCAGTGACCGGGCATGTTGGTAGGGAAGGAGGCGTTCTCTCAGGTATCCTGGTCCCAAGTTGTTTAGGGCTTTGTACACTAGTACTAATACCTTAAACCTGGCCCAGTAGCGAATAGGCAGCCAGTGCAGTTCCCTCAGCAAAGGAGTTACACGCTGAAAAGGGGCAGCTTCCGACAACAGCCGAGCTGCTGCATTCTGCACTAGCTCCAGCTTCCAGACCAGCCTTAAGGGCAGCCCCACATAGACCGCATTGCAGTAATCCAGTCTTGAGGTTACTAATGCCTGTACCACTGTGGTCAAGCTATCCCTGTCCAGGAGAGGCCGTAGCTGGCGAACCAGCTGAAGCTGGTAAAAGGCACTCCAAGCTGCCTCAACCACTTGGGCCTCCAGCGACAATGATGGATCTAGGAGTACCCCCAGACTACGGACCTGATCTTTCAGAGGGAGTACAACCCCATCCAGAACAGGCAATGAGCCTATCTCCCAGACCCAGGAACCACTCACCCACAGGGCTTCCATCTTGCCAGGATTCAGCTTTAGTTTATTGGCCCTCATCCAGCCCATCACTGAGTCTAGGCACTGATTCAGGACTTGCACAGCCTCTCCTGATTCAGATGTCACAGGGAGATAGAGCTGCGTGTCATCAGCATACTGATGGCATTTAGTTCCAAATCCCCTAATGACTGCTCCCAGCCACTTCATATAGATGTTAAACAACATTGGGGACAGGATGGTACCCTGCGGCACCCCATAGCTCAATTGCCAAGGGGCCGAGGAATAGTCACCCAATGTTACTCTCTGAAATCAGCCCCATAGGTAGGACCAGAACCACTGTAGCACAGTGCCTCCAATACCCATCCCATGGAGTGGATCCAGGAGGATATCATGGACAATGGTATCAAAAGCCGATGAGAGATCGAGCAGAATTAACAGGGTTGCACTCCCCCTGTCCCTCGATGAAGGTCATCCATCAGGGCGACCAAGGCTGATTCAGTCCCGTAACCAGAACGAAACCCAGACTGAAATGGGTCTAGATAATCAGTATCCTCCAAGAGTGCCTGCAATTGGTTTGCCACAACCCTCTCAAGTACCTTCCCTAGAAAAGAGGTATTTGTGACTAGCCAGTAGTTGTCTAATACCGTTGGGTCCAGGGTGGGCTTCTTCAGGAGTGGCTGCACTACTGCCTCCTTAAGGACAGCAGAGACCACCCCTTCCCGTACGGAAGCATTTATCACTCCCTGGACCCACCCAGTCATACCCCTTCGGCTAGCTTTTATTAGCCAGGAGGGACAGGGATCAAGAGGGCATGTGGTCGGTCGCATTATTGCAAGCATCTTGTCCACATCATCAGGCCGTAACAACAGGAACGGATCCCACAAAATCGGGCAGATGGTGGCATCAGACACCTCGACTGGTACTGCACTAACAACAGCATCAAGGTCGCTGTGGAGACAAGCAATTTTGTCCTCAAAGTGCGATGCAAAAAGGTCACAGCGGGTCCTCGACGGGGCCAGGGCCCCATTTACTGGGGAAGATGTTAACAACTGCTGGACCACCTGGAAGAGCTCCGCTGGACGGCTACTTGAGGATGCAATGGAGGCAGCAAAATAAACCTTCTTTGCTGCCTGCACTGCCACGCAATAGGCACGATTATGCACTCTAGAGCATGCTCGGTCGTCTTCACTTCGAGTCTTGTGCCATTTGCGCTCCAGCCGACATCCAGCCTGTTTCATTGACCGCAGCTCCCCAGTATACGAGGGAGCAGAATGGGCTCCACAGTGCCGGAGAGTAGGGGTGTATGAAACCCCGCTTACCTGGCTCCGCCAGGTTCCGCAGGTGGGGGGAGGCAATCCGTTCCTCCCCCCGGAATCCTCGACAGGGGGGAGGTGATCTGTTCCTTCCCCCCGGAATCCTGCCCGGCCGGCTCCACTCTGTGGCCTGAGTAGGGGATGCCATTTTTACGTATAGGCTACGTAAAAAAGATTTACGTAGTCTATCACGGCAAACAGCAGGGATGCAAATGGCGTAGCGGACACCATTTGCGTCCCTGTTCTTTGTAGTAATAGGTTATGTAAATCTTTACGTTGCCTATCACGCCAAACAGCAGGGACGCAAATAGCGCCTGCTACCCCATATGCATCCCTGCTCTTTGCCATGATAGGCTATTTAAAGATGTACGTAGCCTATCACAGAAAAGAGCAGGGACACAAGTGGCGTCTGCTACACCAGACGCCATTTGCGTCCCAGTGGCCAGATGTCTGCCAGTGGCCAGAGCTGTCCAGCAGCTCTGCGGACTCACCGTGGAGTGGAGCTGGCCAGCGAGGTTTCCAGGGGGGAGGGACAGATCGCCTCCCCCCCGCGGACCCCCCGCAGACTCCAGGTAAGGGGGTTTCGTACATCCCTAATAGGCACCTGTTTGGACAATATGTGCCCACTATTAGACCTGTCTCCAAAACCTGGCCTGGCTGGTGTCATGAACTGGAGCCACAGGTCCTGGTCCTTGGCATCCCAGCTCAAAGGCGGCTCGCATACGAAATGATTCGTCGTGAGCCAGCCAGGCTCCGCCTTTGTATTCAGTATAGGCCCTGTATATGATGTCTAAATACTTTGTAAGGACCCAACCCCTCTCTGGGTGTTTCTGTTGGATGACACCCATATAAATATGGAACCTGGGCAGCCAATTGGCCAAGGTGTGGGATACTTTCTTATGTTGTACCTGCTCCTGGTCCCTATAGCTGGATTTCCCCCCCTCCTTCGCTTCTGACTCGCAGAATAACAGGGAGAATAAGTCCATAAATTCCCCTTTTAATATCTTTTCTCTGGTGGCCAGTAACAGATGGTAGCCCAGGGTGGGTAGATGTTGCCCCAGTTGGGATTGCCCTCTTTTCCACTCTGGCGTATGGATCACTGCCCACCCCAGCGGACTCAGCTGGAGCTGAAGGTTCACCGCCCAGGGACCACACCAACCAGTGGCGCATGCGGCTGCTGTGGGTGAGGCCTGACTGGAAGCCATGTTGGTATTGGTCCTAGGCGGCAAAGTAGCCCCAAGAAGTGTGGAAGTTTCTACCACCACCCCGCCAGACTGGCGCATGTGCCGAATGAGCAACACCCATCATTTGGGGGGGGGGAGCTGTGGGCCTTGGGCGTGATCCTCTGGCCGGATGCACAGGGTGGTCCACCCAGGTTGGGTAACGCTGCCCCCGAGGGTGGGCAAATAGGAATATCCCCCCTTGGAGTGAGGAATGGCCAACCCTCACCCGCCATCCAAGGAAATCAACCCCATGGGGAAAATGGGTTCCAGCTTTGTGGGCGAACAGCTGCCCCGGTTCCCGTAACCTCACCTGCACATGCTGAAGCCATTGCTGCATCCAGGGTCTGACCTTGACCAGGGTCTGCCGGGGCAGGTGTTGTACAAGCGGGTTCAACAGTGTGTGGCACTGTGTAGGCAACTGGGGCCTGCTCAGCTGTAGGACTCCCAGAAGCGGGGCCTGTTGGTGATGCTTCTTGCCCTGGCCCAGCATGAGATGTGGCTTTGATCGCATCAAGCCTTGCTGCAATAGAGAGCAACAGGTTTTTCTGGGCCTGTCTTCTCGTCTTCTCATTTAATGGGATGTCATTAAAATTGGCCCAGGGTTTTGAGCCACATGCGGTGCCAGGACGGCTGATGCTGGGATCCCTTTGTCCTTCTCCACCTCCTCCAGCCTGGAAAGGATTAAGGCCATGTCTGGGTTCTCCTCCTCAGATGATGATGAATCAGCCCTGTGAAAATGCCGCTTAGCTGGGGGGCATGTAGCTTTTCCTTTTCCCTCCCCCCGCCCAAGACCCTTCTTAGGCGGCACTTTATTTGTTGTTGTTGTTGTCGTCCTCCTTCTCCTCCTCCTCTTTGGGGATTGTAAAAGAGAAACCCCAGAACAGCTATGCAGGACACTGGGGAAACAGGAGACTATTATTTTTATTCGTATTCCTCGGTACTTGTCTTTTCCTACCCCCCCAGACCAAGCACAATAAATTAGCCTTAGGGACCCCCCCACAGGCTCGCCCGGCAGTGAAATGCAGATCAGGGGAGGGGACAGAGGAGAAACAACCCCAAGTAAAATGCTTAGTAAAAGAGGGGGGTGCAGCACAGGCTGGCCCCTCCGACAAACCTCGGGCCTACAGGTGCCCTCAGACTAGGCCTGAAGGCTGCTGCTCTCCTCCTGGTGCTGTGTCGCTCCACTGCTTGTCCTGTTCAAAAGCAGTTTATGACATGTTCAGAGGAAGAAAGAAATATCCACAATTTTACAATTCCCCAGGGGATTTCAAAACCTGCGCGAGCACCTAAAGAAGCTTTTTGGTTGCTGACTGGAATCCTGAAAACCTAGTCCAACTAAATTCAAACAGCGATAACTGTAGATTATGCTCAACCTTATGGGCTTACTTCCTCCTCAGTCGGTGACCAAGGCAATGCAGGAGATCAGCAGGCATGTGCTATATATTCAGTGCTATGTAAGCATGCTTAACACCTGGCTGGAATTCCTCAGTGTTTGAAATTTTCATCGGAGCACATTGCTTACTTGGAATGCCAGTAACACTCCCCTGTCACTGCTTTTTTCTTTATATTGAAATCAATTCTCTGAATGCTCCTTGCTGAAGAAGAAGAAGAAGAAGAAGAAGAAGAAGAAGAAGAAGAAGAAGAAGAAACCCCTTCTACTGATCTTTTATCTCATTTGATCAGTAAACCTGCAGATGCCAAGCCTTAGTAATGAAAGTAATATTAAAAGGCGCATAAGTGCTGGTGGCTGATGGGAGAATTGGTATTCAGCAGGATGAAGGAATTAAGTCTAACAACCCTGTCATTACTTCAGAAGAGATTCACCGAAGAAAATAATGAAAAAGGAGGCATTTTTGTTCTCCCTTGACTCAGGTACAACTCTCAGGTCTCCAATGGTTGAGTCCCTCTCTTCGAAAGAGCAGCAGCTGTGTGCAGTGGAAAGGATCTGAAACCTTTGTTCTGGAGAAATAATTAAAACCAGAAACAGGAGAGAGTGCCAAGTGGGATGTCTGTCATGCAGATCACCATTAAATCTGTTGTACATTTCATAAAAATCTATCTCATTCATGCAGCAGTGATGTGGTAAAGCCAGAGAGACATGTTAATCATGGCCATGGCCAGGTTCTTAAATTGTTATCCTATCAGCTGTAATATAGGATGCAGTGTAGGGGGAAATGCAATAGTCTTCTCTCATTGGAGTATTACTGTATTAAACCTTTCTTGATGAGAAGCATTTGTTGGATCAATAAGACATTTTCCCACATTTTCTTGCTTGTCTCCTGGGCCTCCTATTTCCACCCCAGGTATTAATTGATTCAAATGACATATGACAGTGAAAGGGAGGAAAAAACAACATCACATGCTCCCATTTTCCTTCTAAGCTTGGAAAGCTAGGAGCACATTAAAGCTGATGCTCAAGTTGTGAGGATTATATTTTCAGTGTGTGTGTGTGTGTGTGGGGGGGGGATGTCATTAAAATTCAGTATGTTTTGTTTTACGTTGTACTGTCATAGGACATGCCCTTAGGGAAAAGTTGGGGGCGGGGCTTAGGAGGCCGTGGCTAATACACTAATTGAAGACATTCTAAATCAATCTTGAATAATAGCAGAAGAGCAAGTCTATCATGCTGGGAGACTTGTTTGGATTTACCTTTGTCCTATTACCATCTATCAACAGAGCAATGATCATCAATGTGACTGTCTATCACTTGGAAGTTCATCGTTCATATCTCCTTGTCAGTTAAGTTTTATGGTGACATACCCAGAATCTCTGCTTTCCATGCTTCATTGATTTCACTTACCTGCCTTCTGGGTTTTTCACTCTCTCCTCCCCACCCCTGAACATGTTAACCAATTGCTCGGTTCTGCCGATCCGCCCTGCTCCCAGCCCCAACCACCTATGGTGAGAAAAGTGTGTGTTATGTTGCACTGTAGGAAGCAAGTTAAATACCAAGAGCCTCAGTGCATGCTACTGGTAAATGCATTTGCCTTTTCAAGTTTATGGCTTGTAACTGTCAAGGGATTACACATGAGATGCTACAACAGTGCACAGTGCTTTGTGTTGTAACTAGCAAGCCGAATGCTGCTGTGTTATAAGCTGAACACAGCAGGCAGCAATACTTCTGTTTGTCAATGAGATTTCGGGAAGGGTTTTATTCAAATGTGGGATTACATTTGAGCAGGACGTTAGACTTATTACATCTGAGTATGCACTGTATATCTGACACAAAATGAATGAGGCAATTTCAGGAAAACCAACAAGGCAGCAAAGGAAGAGAGCACTCCCCCCCCCCCCGAATTGAAGACAAAGAAGAATGAGAAAAAAGTGACAATTCTGAACAGAGCAATCTCATGTGTGCAGCAGTTCATCTGCATCGAAGCACAGACTGATATGGCATGTGATGCAGGAAAAGGTGGGGCTAGGCATATGGTGCCAGATGGAGTCGGCAGCAAAAGTAATAAAAGGCTGTTGATCATATTTGGCAGCTGATTTAACAGGTAGTATTACATCCTGTGATGGAATGGCATAATATAGAAGAGGCAGATAGACTCACCACCAGAATGCATTTATGCACACAATGGGAAAATTGGACCACGAGTGACAGACAGCTCCTGTGGAACCTCTCATCTTGTGTGAGTAGGCTTTGGCCTCTGTGCTGTGTATAACTCCCAGTGGCTCAGAAATAGAATTACGTATCCTCTAGTAGAGCTTTGAAATAAATCATAGCCCATAAATCAGATCTGTTCCAATCAATCAATCAATCAATCAATTATGTCCTGTTCTGGAGGCGGTTGCACTCCCCCTAAAGGATCAGGTTCGTAGATTGGGGGTGCTCTTGGACCCAGAACTATCACTTGAGGCACAGGTAGACTTGGAGGCACAGAGCACCTTCTGTCAGCTTAGGCTGGTATACCAACTCCGCCCTAATCTGGGCAGAGATAGCCTAGCTACAGTTATCCATGCTCCAATAACCTCTCGTTTGTATTCCTGCAATACATTATACATGGGGCTGCCTTTGAAAATGGTCTGGAAACTTCAGCTGGTCCAAAACAACGCAGCAGGATTGTTAATGGGGACTGGCCAATGAAATCACATTACGCCAGTACTTTTCCAGCTGCACTGGCTGCAAGTCCATGTCCAGACCCAATTCAAAGTGTTGGTATTAACATTCAAAGCCCCAAACAGCCTGGGGCCAAGTTATCTGAAGGATCACCTCCTCCCATATGTACCTGCTCGGACCTTAAGATCATGTTCAGGGATCCTTCTCTGGGATCCCCTGCCAAAGAAAGTGAGGTGGGTGGCTACCAAGAAGAGGGCCTTTTTTGCTGTGGCACCCCAGCTGTGGTAGAGCTCCCTAGAAAGGTTCATCTGGCACCTATGTTGTACTCCCTTCAGTGCCAGATGAAGACCTTTTTATTTTCCCAATGTTTTAGCACTCTAGTCTTTTAGCTCTGCTGTTTTAATTTATATTTTAAATCTCTGCATTGCTGCTAGCTTTTATTCTGGTTGTACTTTTATTTTGTAGTTTTAAGCTTTCATATTGTATATTGTTTTATATTGTATTTTGTGGTTTTAATTTTTGTGAACCGTCCAGAGAGCTTTGGCTATTGGGCGGTAGGGGTGCACGAAAGTCACTTACCTGGTCTCGCAGCTTTTCACGGTGGGGGGGGGAGGCGCTTCGCTGCTCTCCCCGCGAAGTTCAGGCCGGGGGGGGAGGCTTTCCGCCTCGCCCGGCCGAAATTCAGGCAGGGGGGGAGGCTTCCCGCCTCGCCCGGCTGAAATTCAGGCCGGGGAGGAGGCACCTCGCCTCGCCCGGCCGCGAAATTAAAAGTAAAACAAAAACAAAAACGCCCCCGTGATAGGCTACGTGATGATTAACTTAGCCTATCACGGCTAGATCTGCAAAGTCAGCCGTGATAGGCTACGTAAATCGTCACGTAGCCTATCACGGGTGACTTAAAAAAAAAAAAAAGCGCGTACACAAATGGCGGCCCCCATAGGGAGCCGCCATTCGCGTTCCTTATTTGGTCGCTGTAGTCTACGTAAATCTTTACGTAGACTATGGCGAAAATAAGGGCAACGCAAATAGCGTTGCCCTTATTTTCGCTGTAGTCTACGTAATCTTTACGTAGACTACAGCGACCAAATAAGGAACATGAATGGCGGCTCCCTATGGGGGCCGCCATTATCCGTACGTGTTTTTTTTTTTTTAAGTCAGCCGTGATAGGCTACGTGACGATTTACGTAGCCTATCACAGCTGACTTTGCAAATCTAGCCGTGATAGGCTACGTTAATCGTCACGTAGCCTATCACGGGGGCGTTTTTTTTTTCTTTTATTGGAATGGTGGCTGCCGCTCCTGCTCCGGACGAAGACCCGACGAACCGCCGGCCGGACCCGCCGCCGGGAGGGACATTCGCCAAAGGTAAGTCCCGTCCCGGGGGTGCGGTGCGGAGAATTTCTCCCCGAAACTTGTTTGGGGGGCCGAACACGTTGGCGCTCGGCCCCCCGAAGTTTCGGGGAGAAATTCTCCGCCATCCCTATTGGGCGGTAGAGAAAGTAAATCAACAAATTAGTTATAAATTCCTCCTTCTCTAATGCAGAAGGGGGATGCCTTTTTTACAGGGCTGGCCAAAGATGCTGCCTGAGGGAAAGGACAAGATGGTGCCCTCTCCGCATTCCATGTTCAGAAGCTGGCAGTTGAATCTGACTTCAATATTTTTGATGGGTCAGCATCCTCCACTACATCTGAGGAAACAAGCAAGTTTGGTGGGCCCAGGACAGGCTGTGTGGCATACGAAGGTCTGTCCTCCAGCAGAAGGGAACATCTGGAGTGTTCATGAGGAATAGCCAGGAGGCTGTTACTGCTGTCCTTTAGCATCTGCTCCCTGAGGCGGTTGCCTCACTTTGCCTAATGGTAGGGACGGCTCTGCTTTTTTAGATGTGACATTTATTTATTTATTTATTAAATTTATTAATCGCCCATCTGACTGGTCACCCAGCCACTCTGGGCGATGTACAACCCACCATAAAACAATTTAAAACAATAAAATTTTACCATAAACATTTTTTTTAAAATACCCTAACCCACCCCAAATGCCTGCCTGAACAACCACGTTTTTAATGCACGACGGAAGCTCATTAAAGAGGGGGCATGACGGAGATCCCTAGGGAGGGAGTTCCACAGAGTGGGGGCCACCACAGAAAAGGCCCTCTCCCTCGTCCCCACCAGTCTAGCTGTCCTGACTGATGGGACAGAGAGAAGGCCATCCGAGGCTGATCTTGTTAAGCGGCCTGTCTGGTGTTGCTGGAGGCGCTCCTTAAGATAGGCTGGGCCGGAACCATATAGGGTTTGAAAGGTCAAAACCAACGCCTTGAATTTGGCCCGGAAAACAACTGGTAACCAGTGCAACTCCTTCAGCACTGGAGTGATGTGATCTCGCCGGCGGCTGCCTTTAATCAGGCGAGCTGCCGCGTTCTGTACCAGCTGCAGCTTCCGAACCGTCTTCAAGGGTAACCCCACATAGAGCGCATTACAGTAGTCTAAACGAGAGGAGACCAGAGCATGTACTACCGATGGGAGCAGATGGTTGGGAAGGAAGGGGCGCAGCCGCCGTATCAGATGGAGTTGATACAGCGCTGTCCGGCTCACAGCTGACACCTGAGCCTCCATGGACAGCTGGGAGTCCAAAATGACCCCCAGGCTGCGGACCTGGTCTTTCAATGGTAGCCATACCCCATTCAACACCAGGTCAACATCCCCCAGCCTCCTCTTGTCTCCCACCAAAAGTACCTCGGTCTTGTCAGGATTCAGCTTCAGCTTATTCCTCCCCATCCAGCCACTCACCGTCTCCAGACATTTGGACAGGGATTCTACGGCCAACCTTGGTGAAGATTTGAATGAGAGGTAGAGCTGCGTGTCATCCGCATATTGATGACACTGCACCCCAAACCTCCTGATGATAGCCCCCAGTGGCTTCACATAGATGTTAAATAGCATCAGGGTGAGGATGGAACCCTGTGGCACCCCACAAGTAAGTAGCCACGGGTCCGAAACCTCCTCTCCCAGTGCTACCCTCTGGTACCTGCTAGAGAGGAAGGACCGGAACCACCGCAATACAGTGTCTCCAATGCCCAACCCCTCCAGGCGGTCCAGGAGGATACCGTGGTCAACGGTATCAAAAGCCGCTGAGAGGTCGAGGAGAACAAGGAAGGAGCATTCACCCCTATCCAGAACCCTCCTCATATCATCCACCAAGGCGACCAAGGCCGTTTCTGTCCCATGCCCAGGCCTGAAGCCTGACTGAAATGGGTCTAGATAATCAGTTTCTTCCAAGTGTGCCTTCAACTGCACCACCACCACCCGCTCAATCACCTTGCCCAAAAATGGCAGATTTGAGACTGGGCGAAAGTTGTTCAGAACTTGAGGATCCAAGGAGGGCTTCTTTAAGAGCGGTCTTATCACTGCCTCCTTGAGGGCTGATGGCATCACTCCCTCCTCAAGGGAGGCATTCACCACCGCCTTGATCCCCTCACCCAGTCTCTCTCTGCAGCTCATAATGAGCCAAGATGGACAAGGATCAAGTAAGCAGGTGGTCGGCCTTACAGATGAAAGCACCTTGTCCACTTCATCAGGAGGAAGAAGCTGGAACCGATCCCACAAAACCGGTTTGCCACAGGCCGCCTCTTGCTCACTAACTGTATCCACAGTGTGCAGAGTAACACACCTAATCTGATCAATTTTATCTGCAAAGTGCCTTGCCAAAGCCTCACAGGAGGCCTTAGAATGCTCCAGTGGTTCCGGAGCCACAGGACCGACCAGGCTCCGGACCACTTGGAACAGCCTCCTGGGGCAGCACTCTGCAGACGCGATGGAGGCAGCATAATATTCCTTTTTTGCTGCCTTCACCGCCACATGATAGGCTGAAGATACAGCTCTAGCCCGTGTCTGATCGTCTTTGGAGCGAGACTTCCGCCACCGGCGCTCTAGCCGTCTCACCTCCTGTTTCAGAGCTTGTAACTGCGGATTGAACCATGGTGCAGTCCGAGCCCTGTTCAGGGGGAGAGGGCGTTTCGGAGCCACCCGATCTAATGCCCCAGTGATTGCGGCATTCCAGCCACCCACCAAGGTCTCAACCGAGTGGC
Organism: Heloderma suspectum; assembly: GCF_057233095.1. Classification (NCBI taxonomy): domain Eukaryota; kingdom Metazoa; phylum Chordata; class Lepidosauria; order Squamata; family Helodermatidae; genus Heloderma; species Heloderma suspectum. The sequence continues at coordinate 93,370,145 of NC_139461.1, forward strand.
CGTTGGCATGCCCCAGAGAATCCCCAAGCGTGTTCAGGAATCCATTTGGATCCATAAGACGCCTGGGGCGGACCATTTTAATGGGTCCCCCACCCCTGTGGAGGGGTTGTGGAACCGAGAAGTCCAACATCACCAGATAGTGATCTGACCATGACAAGGGGGTGGTGGATATACCCCGACTTCCAGATCACTCCCTGCTTCTCCAGAAATAAACACAAGGTCTAGTGCATGACCGGCTACATGGGTGGGCCCAGTTAGAATATGGTGCAGCTCCCAGGAGGCCATGGTCTCCATGAAGTCCCGAGGTGCTCCTGTGAGGATGGCCTCTGAATGTACGTTGAAGTCCCCCAACACCAGTAAGTTAGGGGACTGCACAAGCACATCAGAGATCACCTCAAGCACCTCGGCCAGGGAGTCAGTCGTGCAGCGGGGTGGACGGTACACGAGCAGAATCCCCAGACTGCCCTTCGGGCCCAACCTCCAGTACATGCACTCAGCAACCTTGGTCTCCCGGAGAGGGGGTCTGGTGAAGACCATGGACTCTCGGTAGATAACAGCCACTCCCCCTCCCCGATCCCCAGCCCTCGGCTGCTGTGCATACGAAAATCCGGCTGGACACATGGCTGCAAGGGTTGGAGCAGCAGCCTCGACCAGCCAGGTCTCCGTAATACATGCCAGGTCTGCACCCTCATCCAGGATCATGTCATGGATGAGGGAGGTTTTCTGGGTAACAGACCTGGCATTGCAGAGCAGCAAACGAAGGCCAGAAGATGGGGTCACGCCTCCCCCAGCCATCCTTTGGCTCTGGACAGGCCCGGAGCAGGGGACAGATACTACACATCTCTCCCTTGTTCCCCTTACCTGGCATGGCCTGCTCTATGACATGTATGTGCATTGACATGTACTGTGACATGTATGTGCATTGACAAAGAAAGAGTAACAATAGGGGTATTTATTTATTTATTTATTTTGTAACCTGCCTTTCTGCCAAAAATGGCACTCAAAAATGGCAGCTAGCAATAATAAAAAACAGATTAAAAACAAAATCTTAACTAAAATATAACATAAAAACAAATGCATTAAAAACTCAATTAAAAACACAACGGCAAAGAGATAAAAAGCACCCCATCCCCACCAGCAGCAGTTCATCTTATATGTCAAAATCTATTATCTGACTGCAATAGAATTGACCATAGATTTAGGGCAGAACTACATCTTATTAAGAAAATGCAGGGGTCCCAACCCCATGTTTCCTTTTAAGACAAATGTACTGGGTGGGCAACTCTTGAAGGGGAGAAGTGGTGGATGAGTGGAGAGTACTTACTCCTTCTTCTCCTCACTGATTTGTCCCCTATAAATGGACCCCAGACCAATATTAATCAGTTATTCCCTAGCTAGGCTCCCACACCAGTTCATCTGAGAGAAAACTAGCCTGGGTGGGGTCCTTGCAATAATTGAAAAGCCATATATATATATATATATATATATATATATATATATATGAATGACAGAGAGAGAGAGAGAGAGAGAGAGAGAGAGAGAGAAGAGCAGGGCAGAACTCCACTTGATAAAATACATAGATATATAATTAAACTGTGTGAGGCATTAAGTACCCCTCTTCCTTTGTGCCAATCCTCTTAGCCTGTCTGCCCCCATCTTCCCATTTTCTCAGCGAATACAGAATTGCTGAACTGCATTTTCCATGGTAATGTGTAGTTCTACTCTTGGTTTCTACCATAATTTCCTTTGCTGCATGCACAGTTTATTCTGGAGATAACGTGCAAAATGTATAGTCTCATCCAAAACATTTCTTTGGCATGGTTCCATTGACTTGACATCTGTCAAAATAACATTAGGCTACCTACCTAGTGCATATGTGCCCCCCCTTACCCACCTACTGCGACGTTCTTAGCTGAGACTGCAGTACTTGTATGTCGCCAGTGAACTATGTTTGTCTCCAGCTTATGCTGATTTCATGCTCTCCGAAGATTTCAGTTGCACAGATTTGCTTGTGCTTTCATTCAGTAGGTTGCTTATCTGCGAGGGCACAGAAAGCAATTCAAAGTAAAGCTGAGCAGCATAAATGGCCTCTCAAAATGGTCCACCCTATTTGTGGGCAGAAAAATTGGGGGAACAATTTCTCCTAATTTCTCCAGGGGGAGGAGAAATTCTCCAACAGTTTCTCACAGCTAGGGCTAACCATTGGCAGGGGTTGTAGCACGGATTCTTTCTTTTTTCCTGAAGCATTTTTGTCTTTAGCATTGCCTCTGCAAGTTCAGCAGCATCAACTGTCTTGGCAGCCTGGCCCCCATTTTGCATCTTCCATAATGCATGTGTGAGGGGTGGGGGGCAGAGTTGAATCCAGTTCCAGGAGAGAAGTGGAGCTATCTGTCCTCCAATTTCCTGAAAGTTTTCATTCATCCCTCATTAAAGAGGCTTCCACTTTTCTGCCTCTTTCTCAGGGTGTTTTCTAGCTTATTTTGAATGCATTTTGGTGGTGTTTTTGAGCTTAATCACTGTGAGGGGTCTGGGGGTGCTGTGTGTTTTCTTTCTATTTCACATCTCTCCATTGCTCTGCAGCCTCCCAGGCTGATCTGAATCTGAAAAAGCCCCATGGGAGGACTCAACACATAATATCTTCCCCTGCGCTTTAATTGAAGTGCAGGAAACCAAGGAGGCAACAGGCAGCCGGAGAAATTATTGTGTAATGAAAGACTGGACCTTGTTGTGCACTCCTCAGCCATCTCACAAATAAGAATCCAGAAACCAACCCATGAGAATTTCTCCAAATTTTTCTTCTCCTTTGAATTTCTTTTCAAAAGCAACTTCTTTTCTGCCAAATAGAATGAGAATGGTAAAACAAAATGTGGGAGAAATTTTCGGCACAGCACTATTTCAAAGCCATTGCTCAGACTCCATCCATATACTGGAACAGCTTCCAGTAACATGTGATTATTATTCAGGACTACTCTCCCTCCTGCCTCTGGGCAATCCAAAAAGATAATAGAAGCATGCTATGTGAGCACTACCAGACGTACAAGCTGGGTTCCAAAGAGGCAGAGGAACTAGAGATCAAATCGCCAACATTCGCTGGATCATGGAGAAAGCAAGAGAATTCCAGAAAAACGTCTATTTCTGCTTCATTGACTATGCTAAAGCCTTTGATTGTGTGGATCATGACAAACTGTGGCAAATCCTTAAAGAGATGGGGGTACCAGACCGTACATCCCTACACTCAACAGTGGCCACAAGACTTGAAGAGGTCAGTTTACATTCCAGTTCCAAAGAAGGGCAATGCCAAAGAGTGCTCAAACTACCGTACAATTGCGCTCATTTCACATGGCAGCAAGGTTATGCTCAAAATCCTACAAGCTAGGCTTCAGCAGTATGTGAACCGGGAACTATCGGAAGTACAAGCTGGGTTTCGAAGAGGCAGAAGAACTAGAGATCAAATTGCCAACATTCACTGGATCATGGAGAAAGCCAGAGAATTCCAGAAAAATGTCTATTTCTGCTTCATTGACTACGCTAAAGCCTTTGATTGTGTGAATCACGACAAACTGTGGCAAATTTTTCAAGAGATGGGAGTACCAGACCACCTTACCTTACCTGTCTCCTGAGAAATGTGCATGAGGGCCAAGAAGCAACAGTAAGAACCGGACATGGAACAATCGATTGGTTCAAAATTGGGAAAGGAATACGACAAGGCTGTATATTGTCGCCCTGCTTATTTAACTTATATGCAGAGTACATTGTGAGAAACGCCGGGTTGGATGAATCACAGGTCAGAATTAAGATTGCCGGGAGAATTATCAACAACCTCAGATACGCAGACGATACCACCCTAATGGCAGAAAGCGAAGAGCATCTAAAGAGCCTCTTGTTGAGGGTGAAAGTGGAGAGTGCAAATGCTGGTTTGAAACTCAACATTAAAAAAACAAAGATCATGGCATCTGGCCCCATCACCTCCTGGCATATAGAAGGGGAAGAAATGGAAGCAGTGACAGATTTTATTTCCTTGGGCTCCAAGATCACCGCAGATGGTGACTGCAGCCATGAAATTAAAAGACGCTTGCTCCTTGGGAGGAAAGCTATGGCACACCTAGACAGCATAGTAAGAAGCAGAGACATCACCTTGCTGACAAAGGTTCATCTAATCAAAGCTATGGTTTTCCCAGTAGTAACATATGGCTGTGAGAGCTGGATTATAAGGAAGGCTGAGTGCCGAAGAATTGATGCTTTCGAACTGTGGTGCTGGAGAAGACTCTTATGAGTCCCCTGGACTGCAAGGAGGTCAAATCAGTGAATCCTAAAGGAAATCAACCCTGACTGCTCATTGGAAGGACAGATACTGAAGCTGAAGCTCAAATATTTATATTTTGGCCACCTAATGCGAAGAGAAAAGTCACTTGAAAGACCCTGATGCTGGGAAAGATTGAAGGCAAAAGGAGAAGGGGATGGCAAAGGATGAGATGGCTAGATAGCATCACGGATGCAATGAATATGGACTTCAGCACGCTCCGGGAGAGAGCGGAGGACACGAAGGCCTGGCATGCTATGGTCCATGGGGTCACGAAGAGTCGGACACGACTGAACGACTGAACAATGCCTTTATATATATTTATTGAATCCCAATGATGTAAAGTAAATCCCAGTGATGGCGCTTTCCTTCTAGTAAGTGCTCCTAGGATTCAAGCCTTGAAATCCAATCCAATCCAATCCTATTGTTTTTTTTTTGTTTAAATACATTTATGAATCTCATTCTCTGTCTAGCAGGTGTCCAGGGTAATATACAGTCATTAGAAACATCATATTGTAAAACAACAAATGCACAACTATAATAAAACAAATTCTGAGAGCTACAATTAAAATTAAAGTTAGAGAAAATGATGCCAAACAGCATTAAAAGCCCAATAGAACAAAACATTATTTACTGCCTATCTAAAACATAGGAATGAGGGAGCCAACCTCACCTCCCTTGAGGGGAGTTCCACAATTGGTGTGCTGCTACCAAAAAATTCCTATGCATGTTTAGTCAGAATTAGGTTGTACTAAGTTCACTGGGACTTCATGCCAAGTAAGTCTGCATCAAGTTGCAGCCATAATGTCACTTTTGCCTTTTTAAAATATTCAGGTTTGTCTTTTTTGGAAAATATTCTTGATGTGCCTGTAGCTGCCTGCTTCCCTTCTGTATTCTCCTGTTGATGTAAACAAGCAAAAAAGGAGGCTGAGGGCTTCATCACATGGAGCTTCTATCCTGCGATTGAGATTGCTCCTTCACAGAAGTTTGCGGGCTCTTTACATGATGCCGTGACCCTGCCATGACTATCCTGCACTAAATGCCCTTTGTTCCATTTTAAATGGATCTCAGATAATGAGGTCTCAAATTACCTCGTTGTCTTCCACTTCAGTTTCCTCCATGAAAAGACTTAAAGCTGAAAGAAGAGGAGCGAGATCAATGAAAGATAATGGAAGACTCAGATATGGGGAGAAGGGGCAGGTGGGGTGGCGGGGAGGAAGCATATGTAAAGGGAGTCAGTGGTGATCCTGCATTTAAAACGGAAGCAGAAATCCCCATTTTAAATGCGGGATTTTAGGCTGGTGTAGAAATGCCCTATGACTCAAATGAGATACTGCTATCAGAAAGAAGTTTCTGCTTCTTGTGACATAAATTATGTTTGATTTGACCCTTAAGTTCATGTTTGTACTGCTCCAATTAATCTTTCTTTTACTGAAAAGTAGAAGTCTGTTTATAAAGACTGACTCATGCAATTAGCAGCCTTTCTTACTTTGCCAAACTAAATTGTCCTATTGAAGAGCCGTCTTCTTTTCAGGAAGACTTACTAATTATTTGCCAGTGCAGTGTCTACTCCTCACCATTGGAATCTGTGCACAACCAAATAGACCTGCATGTATAACATTTGCTGTGATGTCATCGCCTAGGGCAGGGCTGGGCAACACATGGCCTGTAAGCTGCATGCACTCCAAGGCCTTTTTGGTGGTCTCTGCCACCCCCCAATTCGCCATTGCTGCTGAATTGCTTCCAAAGTAAGATGGGATGGCAGCAGCAAGAAAGCTGCAGTTTCACTTTAAAACAAGGCATGCCAGGAGTTCATGCCTTGTTTTAATGCACATTCACGCTCCCCTGGGGCTTCCAGGAGCACAATTATGCATTAAAACAAGGCATACGCTGCCTGTGTCCCTTATTTAAAGTGAAAATGTAGCACTTTTTTTTTTTTTTTTTTTGCTGCTGCTCCTGTTGAATTTTGGTGGCAATTTGGTGTCACCAATTTTTGGGGTGGAGAGGGATGGAACGTGGCCTGTGGTGGGTTCTGAAGGTGGAAAATTGGGCTCTGTGAAATTGCCTACCCCTGACCTAGGGCAATGCTTAGGTTCCTTTGGCTGTTAAATGTGACACTAATTGCATCACTGAGATCCAGCCTATAGATCTCAGGAAAGGTGGGATCTTGATACTAGCCTTTTTCTTCCTGTGCTGCCCTCATCCACAACATATGAAAACTGGGTGAGATACCTTGATAAGAACATAAGAAATGCTGTGCTGGATCAGACAAAAGGCCTATCTAGTTCAGCATTCTCTTCTTACAGGTGCCAAGCAGATGCCTATAGGAAGCCTACAACAGGACATGAATGCACTAGCAAACTCCTGCTTGTGTTGACAGCATACAAGGTCTATGGGCACTGATACTGGAGGTAATATATAGCCATCATAACCAGTAGCCATTGGTAGCCTTATCCTCCATCACTTTGTTCTCCTCAGGTTCTCGCTGTTATATTTATGGCCATCCCCCCCCCCAGCTATCACTGTTCTACTACTTCTGCCGTAGTTTCATTAATTTCTGATGTTTTCAGTTTATCCAGAAGACATTTCTTTTATCCCCTGAAATTAATCTTGATTATCCTTGCTAAAGAAGATGCCAGGCATCTTCCTTTGGCACTGCTAGGTTACACTTAGCAGAATGCTTCCCAGATTCTCATTCCTTTGAGCTGTGCAAGTTTGTTGATGAGATTTCTCACATCCTCTTTTGTGCCATTTGTGGAACCCATCCTCATGGCAATTTGCGTTACCATTGACAGAAAGGAAGCAATGAATGGCACTGGGTGTAAATCAATTTTTATTTCAAGACATTTTACATGTCATTGAGAAGCTTATTCCATTGATTGCTGCCTGTGCCTGTTCAACTTCAACATGACATCTCGTTAGATGAAAATTCTCTGCTAGAAAGTTGCTCAAGGCTACTTCCCATGTGTAATACAGAAAAGCAAGGTTGTACTTAAGGGTGTCTTGTGTATGAGTTACATTTCCAATATGGAGGGCACAGAGATCTGTCTTCTTACAAAAACAATGAAGTAATGTGATCTTTGAGTAGTATATTTGTATATATAAAGCAAAACAACAAATATAACTCTCCCACAGTATTCTGAAATGGAATGGAGCCTGCAGTTATACCATTACACCCATAGATTGTAATTGGGAGAGAGTAAGAGAAGAAGGATGGGGAATGAAAAAACTTACACAAGTCCCTGTTGTGATGCGTGCTTCCTCAATGGACCTAAACAGCAGCTTCAGGCCTTGATTCAGTTACCTATGTTCCTCTTTGGCCTACCTCCTGCATTGCTACCAGGACTATGTATACTGGAACAGCTCTGCCTGTCATTACATAGCCAGGCAGGAACTCAGGATGCCAGGAATATGAGAAGATTCTCCTGGGATGTGCTTTCTGCTCCTGGTTTCATCTCAGGCATTGAATATTGCCATGAAACTGAAATCCCTACAAAAAACAGTTCTCAGAGTATGATTTTTGTCTCCTTAACAAGGTGAGCTCAGTTGGCAGGGAAGATGAAATCTATTTTGGGACCTCCTACCTTAGCCCAAGGTTTTTGGGGGACAGCTGCTCTCACAATGATTCCAAATTGTCTTTCTCAGACGGTTGTTTTAGTCTTTGTGCCCTTCCACATATTGTGCCGATTGGTAGGGCTATATTTAATTGATAAGGACCATTTCTCAGCCATTACACCCACCTCAAAATCGGTGATTTTGTTCCAGATATATTTTGGGAGTGAGGCAAAATTATTGTGGGGAGAAGAGAATTGGAATGGACAGCATTTGATTCCCCCCCCCCCCCAGAAAGCCCTTTTATGGGGTGCTTTTGAATTCTGGGAAATTAAAAATGGCTGCCAACATAAAAATTGGTTCCCTCATTTGCCACTCACTGGGGCTGCCATTATATAGGATAGTAATTGAATATCTACATAAAATATACAGTTTTACAGAGTGGGTGGATCATTACTCCAGCAACTCAGTCAACAGGTGCAGTATTAAATACCCTCCAAAGAACGTGTAGTGATTGAAGTAGTCTTGTACGTAAGCCCCATTAAATTCAATGGGACTAACTCCCAAGTAAACATGCTGAAGAATCAGCAAAATGATTCAGAGAAACAAAGCTGGAAGAAAGGATAATTTCATGAAACTATTTTTCCTCAATTTACCAGGTCAATGTTATGAAGTTTTAGTTGAAACTTTTTTTCTCCCTTTTTGTTGTTTATTCGTTCAGTTGCTTCTGACTCTTCGTGACTTCATGGACCAGTCCACACCAGAGCTTCCTGTCAGCTGTCGCCACCCCCAGCTCCCCCAAGGTCGAGCCCGTCACCTCCAGAATATCATCCATTCATCTTGCCCTTGGTCAGCCCCTCTTCCTTTTGCCTTTCCCTAGCATCAGCATCTTCTCCAGGGTATCCTGTCTTCTCATTATGTGGCCAAAGTATTTCAGTTTTGCCTTTAATATCCTTCCCTCAAGTGAGCAGTCTGGCTTTATTTCCTGGAGTATGGACTGGTTTGATCTTCTTGCAGTCCAAGGCACTCTCAGAATTTTCCTCCAACACCACAGTTCAAAAGCATCTATCTTCCTTCGCTCAGCCTTCCTTATGGTCCAGCTCTCGCAGCCGTAGGTTACTACGGGGAATACCATTGCTTTAACTATGAGGACCATTGTTGTCAGCATGATGTCTCTGCTCCTAACTATTTTATCAAGATTTGTCATTGCTCTCCTCCCAAGAAGTAAACAACTTCTGATTTCCTGTCTGCAGTAATCTTTGCACCTAGAAATACAAAGTCTGTCACTGCCTCCACATTTACTCCCTCTATTTGCTAGCTATCAATCAAGCTGGTTGCCATAATCTTGTTTTTTTTTTGAGGTTTAACTGCAACGCAGCTTTTGCACTTTCTTCTTTCACCTTCACCATAAGGTTCCTCAGCTCCTCTTCGCTTTCAGCCATCAAGGTGGTATCATCTGCATATGTAATGAGAGCCAGTGTGGTGTAGTGGCTAGAGTGTTGGACTGGGAGTCGGGAGATCCAGGTTCTAGTCCCCGCTCGGCCATGGAAGCTCACTGGGTGACTTTGGGCCAGTCACAGACTCTCAGCCCAACCCACCTCACAGGGTTGTTGTTGTGAGGATAAAATGGAGGAGGAGGAGGATAATGTAAGCCACCTTGGGTTCCTTGCAAGAGGAAAAAAGGCGGGGTATAAATGCAATCATCATATCTGAGGTCGTTAATGTTTCTTCCAGTGATTTTAACTCTAGCCTTGGATTCATCAAGCCCAGCATGTCACATGATGTGTTCTGCGTACAGGTTGAATAGGTAGGGTGAGAGTACAACCCTGCTGTACTCCTTTCCCAATCTTAAACCAGTCTGTTGTTCTGTTCTTACCATTGCTACTTGGTCGTTATACAGATTCCTCAGGAGGCAGACAAGGTGACTTGGTATCCCCATACCACCAAGAACTTGCCACAGTTTGTTATGATCCACACAGTCAAAGGCTTTAGAACAGTCAATAAAACAGAAATAGATGTTTTTCTGAAACTGCCTGGCTTTCTCCATTATCCAGCAGATATTGGCAATTTGGTCTCTAGTTCCTCTGCCTTTTCTAAACCCAGCTTGTACATCTGGCAATTCTCGTTCCATGAATTGCTGGAGTCTACCTTGCAAGATCTTGAGCATTACCTTACTGGCATGTGAAATAAGTGCCACTGTTCGATAGTCTGAACATTCTTTATGAACATACCCTTTTTTGGTATGGGGATACAAGTTTTTTTTTCAAATCTGGTGGCCATTCTTGTGTTTTCCAAATTTGCTGGCATATGGCATGCATCACCTTGACAGCATCATCTTGCAAGATTTTAAACAGTTCAGCTGGGATACTGTCATCTCCTGCTGCCTTGTTATTAGCAATGCTTCTTAAGGCCCATTCAACCTCACTCTTCAGGATGTCTGGCTCTATCTCACTGTCCACACCATCAAATCTATCCCCGATATTATTATCCTTCCTATACAGATCTTCCATATATTCTTGCCACCTTTTCTTGATCTCTTCTGCTTCTGTTAGGTCCTTGCCATCTTTGTTTTTGGATCATACCCATTTTTGCCTGGAATTTACCTCCAATGTTTCTGATTTTCTGGAAGAAGTCTCTTGTCCTTCCTATTCTATTATCTTCTTCCACTTCCACGCATTGCTTGTATAAAAATAATTCCTTATCTCTTCTGGCTAACCTCTGGAATTTTTTCTCCCTAGCCCTAATAAATAATACACCAACCCCCAGTAGATAGGCTGAGTTGTTGTTTTTATATCGCATCTTCATGGACCTCAATGTACAGGCCAGACCTTATGGTTCTCATTTAATTTTCTGAATTGTGGTATTTTATGTGTGTGTGTGTGCACATACACACACACACACACACACATATATAGTCTGGCTGTTTTACTGTTTTTTTGTGTTTTTCTTTGGATTTTGATAGAATGTTATCTATATTGATTAGAATCAGAACTGCAGGGTTGACTTCCTTTAACTCAGTTTCCTGCATTCGAGATCATCCTCTGTATCCAGAAACAGCATTTTTTATGGCATAGGATTCTGACAGGAACTGGAACTGGAAAAAACTTAGAGGCCACAATTGACACCTCGATTGGTACACCTGTGATTTATGGGAGACAACAGTATGGTTCCCTGGAGAGTGAATTCAGGAAGATTCACTAACAATTGTTCTCTTTCAGAGGGAGGCTGAATATTGGTATTATAAAATCAGATTCTTGCACATATGGATGTACATCAGTTAATATTTTAAGGTAATGCCCATTAACTTCAATGACAATTGACTACAGTTCACTGCTTGAATATTGATCAGACATATTTAATACACCATTAGTGTTAACAGAATGATGTATTAGTCAATTAAGACACCATTGACTAGGAATCTTAATTAGATATTGAAATATTTTAGCCCTTTTTGTAAAGCAAAACAGTCTTTACACAATAGTAGCTCTTTTCGCTGAGCAACTATTGAGAGCCTAATGTTCAGAGTTAAAGAATTCAACAGATGCTATTGCACTGTTACTGAGGGGCATTTAGCAGCTAAGTTAATAAAAAAGATTTACTAATGCTTTAAACTTTGTGTTAATGATCCTGGCAACATTTCTTAACAGTTACTTAAGTTGAGCTTGAAAAAAAAATCCCATGAGAGGGGCTTAGATCCAATTCAGGTCTGTGGCAAGTAAGGTTCTCAGCACTTTTCAAAAAGCGTTCTGCGTTTGAAGAGTACTTAGTTGACTTGGGGCTGGTTTTCTATTATTTCTCATTTATTTGTTTAATCAGTTTATAGACTGCTTACCTTATCCAAAAATATCTCGAAGTGGTTTAGAATACAAAAACAAGAATCCAAGACATACATCATTGGGCAAAGTACCTACAATATATTATGAAACAGAAGGTTAATGGTATTTCATTTCATATATAGTAGCTTCATATATACTTTTCATGTTATAGACCTAGTATGTTGTTGTTCAGTCGTTCAGTCGTGTCCGACTCTTCGTGACCCCATGGGCCATAGCACGCCAGGCCTTCCTGTCCTGCGCTCTCTCCCGGAGCGTGCTCAAGTTCATATTCATTGCATCGGTGATGCTATCTAGCCATCTCATCCTCTGCCGTCCCCTTCTCCTTTTGCCTTCAGTCTTTCCCAGCATCAGGGTCTTTTCCAGAGAGTTTTCTCTTCGCATTAGATGGCCAAAATATTTGAGCTTCAGCTTCAGTATCTGTCCTTCCAATGAGCACTCAGGGTTGATTTCTAAAAAATACTACAATTTCCTTAACAAGAGTAGGGTGGCATTTTTGTGTCTGTCTGGTTTAGCTCTACTGATTTCATTGGAGCAGTCAGTTTTACACCAGCTGTTCTTATGGCCTCTTGTTTCCATGTTGTATGTCTAGAAGTGAAATTCTTCAGGACAGAGGGGTCTCATTCTACATGGCAGAACTCATATTGAATTTGATAGAAGCAGTACTGAGTTCTAGATCTTATTTAGAGCACTAAAAATAAAATGCCTAGCTGAGAAAAAGAGGAAACAATATAGATATAAAGAAAAATAATGTTAACTTGCCAGCATATATTTAAGTTTCTGCACACTTTATTAGGTCTCGTGGATTCATAGCTAACTATGAATCATGTTCAGTTTTGTATATAGGGACACCACTATATTATAACCTATGTTGTTGTTCTTATTCAGTCGTTAAGTCGTGTCCGACTCTTCGTGACCCATTAGACCATAGCACACCAGGCCTTCCTGAACTCCGCTCTCTCCCCGAGTGTGCTCAGTTTCAAATTCATTGCATCCCATCTAGCCATCTCATCCTCTGCCGTCCCCTTCTCCTTTTGCCTTCAATCTTTCCCAGCATCAGGGTCTTTTCCAGTGACTTTTCTCTTCGCATTAGGTGGCCAAAATATTGGAGCTTTAGCTTCCGTATCTGCCCTTCCAATGAGCAGTCAGGGTTGTTTTCCTTTAGGATTGACTGATTTGACCTCCTTGCAGTCCAGGAGACTCGTAAAAGTCTTCTCCAGCACCACAGTTCGAAAGCATCAATTCTTTGGCGCTCAGCCTTCCTTATAGTCCAGCTCTCACAGCCATTCATTACTACTGGGAAAACCATAGCTTTGATTAGATGAACCTTTGTCGGCAAGGTGATGTCTCTGCTTCTTACTATGCTGTCTAGGTTTGCCATAGCTTTCCTCCCAAGGAGCAAGCGTCTTTTAATTTCATGGCTACAGTCACCGTCTGCGGTGATCTTGGAGCCCAAGAAAATAAAATCTGTCACTGCTTCCATTTCTTCCCCTTCTATATGCCAGGAAGTGATGGGGCCAGATGCCATGATCTTAGTTTTTTTAATGTTGAGTATCAAACCAGCTTTTGGCCTCTTCACTTTCACCCTCAACAAGAGGCTCTTTAGATCTTCTTCACTTTCTGCCATTAGGGTGGTATCGTCTGCATATCTGAGGTTGTTGATAATTCTCCCGGCAATCTTAGTTCCAACCTGTGATTCATCCAACCCAGCATTTCTCATGATGTACTCTGCATATAAGTTAAATAAGCAGGGCAACAATATGCAGCCTTGTTGTATTCCTTTCCCAATTTTGAACCAATCGGTTGTTCCATGTCCGGTTCTTACTGTTGCTTCTTGGCCCTCTTGCACATTTCTCAGGAGACAGGTAAGGTGGTCTGGTACTCCCATCTCTTGAAGAATTTGCCACAGTTTGTTGTGATCCACACAATCAAAGGCTTTAGCGTAGTCAGTGAAGCAGAAATAGATGTTGTTCTGGAATTCTCTTGCTTTCTCCATGATCCAGCGAATGTTGGCAATTTGATCTCTAGTTCCTCTGCCTCTTCGAAACCCCGCTTGTACTTCCGGTAGTTCTCGGTTCACATACTGCTGAAGCCTAGCTTGTAGGATTTTGAGCATAACCTTGCTGCCATGTGAAATGAGTTGGAACACTCTTTGGCATTGCCCTTCTTTGGAACTGGAATGTAAACTGACCTCTTCCAGTCTTGTGGCCAGTGTTCCAAATTTGTTGGCATATTGAGTGCAGCACTTTAACAGCATCATCTTTTAGGATTTTAAATAGCTCAGCTGGAATACTGTCATCTCCGCTAGCTTTGTTGTTACTAATGCTTCCTAAGGCCCACCTGACTTCACTCTCTAGGATGTCCGGCTCAAGTTCAGTGACTGCACTATCATGGCTATCAGGGACATTAAGATCTTTCCTGTATAGTTCTTCTGTGTATTCTTTCCACCTCTTCTTAAACTCATCTGCTTCTATTAGGTCCCTGCCTTCTTTGTCCTTTATCACGCCCATCTTTGCACAAAACGTTCCCTTGAGATCTCCGATTTTCTTGAAGAGATCTCTAGTCTTTCCCATTCTGTTGTTTTCCTCGATTTCTTTGCATTGTTCATTTAAGAAGGCCTTCTTGTCTCTCCTTGCTGTTCTCTGGAACTCTGCATTCAGTTGGGTATATCTTCCCCTTTCTCCCTTGCTTTTCGCTTCCCTTCTTTCCTCTGCTACTTGTAAAGCCTCATCAGATAGCCACTTTGCTTTCTTGCATTTCTTTTTCTTTGGGATGGATTGAGTTGCTGCCTCCTGAACAATGTTACGGACCTCTGTCCATAGTTCCTCAGGCACTCTGTCTATCAGGTCTAATCCCTTAAATCTATTCGTCATCTCCACTGTATATTCATAAGGAATATGTTTTAGATCACACTTGAATGGTTTAGTGGTTTTCCCTACGTTCTTCAATTTAAGCCAAAATTTTGCAACAATAAGCTCATGATCTGAGCCACAGTCAGCTCCAGTTCTTGTTTTTACTGACTGTATTGAGCTTCTCCATCTTTGGCTGCAAAGTACATAATCAATCTGATTTTGATATTGACCATCTGGTGATGTCCATGTGTAGAGTCGCCTCTTGTGCTGTTGGAAAAGTGTGTTTGCTATGATCAGCGTGTTCTCTTGGCAAAACTCTATTAGCCTTTGTCCTGCTTCATTTTGTACACCAAGGCCATGCTTGCCTGTTATCCCGGTGATTTCTTGGCTTCCTACTTTAGCATTCCAATCCCCTATGATGAAAAGGACATTATAACCTATACCATGACCTATATTAAGGATGAATTGCATTCAGCCATTATAACCAGAAATGAGGGGATGCTAGGTTCTATGACTTTTGCTTAGAAAATGGTTCCAAGGATTGATCTGAAACTCAGCAATGTAGGACTAGGGGACAGTGTGAAGATGGTCTGTGCTGGTTTTGAGGTAGGAATGGTAGGAAATCACTTATTTATAGCAGTTTAAAGTTTGGTGAGTGACCTCCAGCAGTTTGACAAGTATTGCCTGCTTAGTTTCTCATGACTTTGCTGGGGTAAAACGATTATCTGGTTTCTTCATTTGTAAAACCTCTTTTGGGAAATGATTTGCTCTGTTAGGTCAGGTGGGAGGTCTAGTATGTACTGTGCCCTCATAGTACTGTAACATGGTTCTAGTTTTTATTTAAAAAAATGGGGGGGATTTTATCCTATGGGAGTTCATAAGATGCTTCCCTGGGCATGCCTAGAATGATCCTGCAGGAGAGAGGGAGTGGAATGTGAGTGAGTATGGCTGTTACCAGGGAGATACAATAGAAGGGGAGAAGAGGAGGAACAGCAGGTCAGGAGGGTCAACTCTTTTAGGCACTGAGAGGTCAAAGACAGTGAGAGTCAAAATTCACAGGCCCCCAAAGAGCAAAAACAACAACAACACCCTTCTTTTTGGCCCAGAAGATATGTGAGTAAATAAGCAATCCTTAATTTACAAGTTTATAAGCCTAGATTTGTGCCACTGGGATTTTGTGATAAAAATTCTTTCAGAATTCTGGATGTTTTTAGAGTAGTGCCAAAATTCTGAAATAATGATCATATTATGATTTAAATAATATTTAATATGTTATTTGTATCATTTTTCTTTTATTATTTTAATAATAATAATAATAACAATAATAATTTTTAAATTTAAAATACATGCAGCACAATAGTTATTTTTGTTGGAATAAATGTGTGTTTTATAAATGTATGTTAAAGTGCTTCTGTGAGAATTCTTACCCTTTTGAATGGTGTGTAAGAACCAAAACAGTCCGTACTTTAAAGACATACCTAGCAGCTACAGGCTACAGCTCCCCCCTCCACTTAATTTTTACTTTAGAATAGGGGCAAGGCTCCTAACCTGGATCAGGATCCTAGTGTGGGAGAAAGGGGGCAACCACACTATGGGCCCAATCCAGATTGCCCTTCCATCCGCACCCCCTCCATAAAATGAATCAATCACTACTTTGCAATAGAAATGATAGGTGCACCCCCAATCCTATTTTGTCCCATAGCGGTGGTGGAGAAAGGTTAAAGCCCTTCCCCATCCCCCATGCTTTGGTCTCAATCTGGATTGGGCCTTCTGTGCCTACTCTAAAGTAAAAACAACAACAAAAAGACATAGCTGCTAGCTACATCTTTAAAGTAATGACTCTTGGCCCTGATTTCTGACTAATTATAATAGATCTTCCTTTCTTTTTCTATTGGAAAAGGTTCTCATTTTCAATTTCACATTTGCCTTATCAGAGAGTTTTAGGCATAGCCTTATCAAAATGTAATCAAATTCAATTAACTAAACACCTTTTGGTTTTACATGTTTTGCTAAGGGCTTTCCATGTTCACTTAAGCTCCAGAATATAAGGAAATTACAATGGCTGAGGGCCATGCCCTTAACAGATGCATAATTTAGGCAATATGGATATAGTATGGTAGCTTATGCTGTGCCTAGTTCCAGCTGCACCATCCCCTTGGATGGTGGATGGCCATTAGTGGCAGAGTAGTGGATCTAAATCCCAGATTTTCCTGTTCACACATGGAGTCTATGCAACTGAAGTTATCATGCAAGAAAACCCCATGGAACGTATCACAAGGCTAAAAGAGATGACGCCGGAAGATGAGCCCCTCAGGTCGGAAGGTGTCCAATATGCTACTGGGGAAGAGCAGAGGGTATTTCCAAGTAGCGCCAGAAAGGGTGAAGCGGCTGGGCCAAAGCCGAAAGGACACTCAGCTGTGGATGTGTCTGGTGGTGAAAAGAAAATCCGATGCTGTAAAGAACAATATTGTTTAGGAACCTGGAATGTCAGATCAATGAATCAAGGTAAGCTGAAGGTGGTCAAACATGAGATGGCAAGATTGAACATGGACATCTTGGGAATCAGCGAACTCAAATGGACAGGCATGGGCGAATTTAATTCAGGTGACCATCATATCTACTATTGTGGGCAAGAATCCCTTAGAAGAAATGGAGTAGCACTCATAGTCAACAAAAGGGTGGGAAAAGCAGTACTGGGGTACAATCTTAAAAATGATAGAATGATCTCAGTACGAATCCAAGGCAAACCATTCAACATCACAGTAATTCAAGTCTATGCCCCAACCACTGAGGCCGAAGAAGCTGAGGTTGATCGGTTCTATGAAGACCTACAACACCTTCTAGAACTAACACCAAAAAAAGATGTCCTCTTCATCATAGGGGATTGGAATGCTAAAGTAGGAAGTCAAGAAATCACCGGGATAACAGGCAGGCATGGCCTTGGTGTACAAAATGAAGCAGGACAAAAGCTAATAGAGTTTTGCCAAGAGAACATGCTGATCATAGCAAACACTCTTTTCCAACAGCACAAGAGGCGACTCTACACATGGACATCACCAGATGGTCAATATCGAAATCAGATTGATTATGTCCTTTGCAGCCAAAGATGGAGAAGCTCCATACAGTCAGTAAAAACAAGACCTGGAGCTGACTGTGGCTCAGATCATGAGCTGCTTCTTGCAAAATTTTGGCTTAAATTGAAGAACGTCGGGAAAACCACTAAACTGTTCAGGTATGACCTAAATCATATCCCTGATGAATATACAGTGGAGGTGAGGAATAGATTTCAGGGATTAGACCTGATAGACAGAGTGCCTGAGGAACTATGGACGGAGGTCCGTAACATTGTTCAGGAGGCAGCAACGAAATCCATCCCAAAGAAAAAGAAATGCAAGAAAGCAAAGTGGCTGTCTGATGAGGCTTTACAAGTAGCTCACGAAAGAAGGGAAGCGAAAAGTAAGGGAGAAAGGGGAAGATATACCCAACTGAATGCAGAGTTCCAGAGAATAGCAAGGAGAGACAAGAAGGCCTTCTTAAATGAACAATGCAAAGAAATCGAGGAAAACAACAGAATGGGAAAGACTAGAGATCTCTTCAAGAAAATTGGAGATCTCAAGGGAACGTTTTGTTCAAAGACGGGCATGATAAAGGACAAAGAAGGCAGGGACCTAACAGAAGCAGATGAGATTAAGAAGAGGTGGAAAGAATACACAGAAGAACTATACAGGAAAGATCTGAATGTCCCTGATAACCATGATAGTGCGGTCACTGAACTTGAGCCGGACATCCTCGAGAGTGAAGTCAAGTGGGCCTTAGGAAGCATTAGTAACAACAAAGCTAGTGGAGATGACAGTATTCCAGCCGAGCTATTTAAAATCCTAAAAGATGATGCTGTTAAAGTGCTGCATTCAATATGCCAACAAATCTGGAACACTCAACAGTGGCCACAAGACTGGAAAAGGTCAGTTTACATTCCAATTCCAAAGAAGGGCAACGCCAAAGAGTGTTCAAACTACCGCACAATTGCGCTCATTTCACATGCCAGCAAGGTGATGCTCAAAATCCTACAAGCTAGGCTTCAGCAGTATGTGAACCGAGAACTACCGGAAGTACAAGCTGGGTTTCGAAGAGGCAGAGGAACTAGAGATCAAATCGCCAACATTCGCTGCATCATGGAGAAAGCAAGAGAATTCCAGAAAAACGTCTATTTCTGCTTCATTGACTACGCTAAAGCCTTTGATTGTGTGGATCACAACAAACTGTGGCAAATTCTGAAAGTGATGGGAGTACCAGACCACCTTACCTGTCTCCTGAGAAACCTGTATGAGGGTCAAGAAGCAACAGTCAGAACCAGACATGGAACAACCGATTGGTTCAAAATTGGGAAAGGAGTACGACAAGGCTGCATATTGTCACCCTGCTTATTTAACTTATATGCAGAGTACATCATGAGAAACGCCGGGTTGGATGAATCAGAGGTCGGAATTAAGATTGCTGGGAGAATTATCAACAACCTCCGATATGCAGACGATACCACCCTAATGGCAGAAAGCGAAGAGGATCTCAAGAGCCTCTTGTTGAGGGTGAAAGAGGAGAGTGCAAAAGCTGGTTTGAAACTCAACATTCAAAAAACGAAGATCATGGCATCTGGCCCCATCACTTCCTGGCATATAGAAGGGGAAGAAATGGAAGCAGTGACAGATTTTACTTTCTTGGGCTCCAAGATCACCGCAGACGGTGACTGTAGCCCTGAAATTAAAAGACGCTTGCTCCTTGGGAGGAAAGCTATGGCCAACCTAGACAGCATAGTAGGAAGCAGAGACATCACCTTGCCGACAAAGGTCCGTCTAATCAAAGCTATGGTTTTCCCAGTAGTAATGTATGGCTGTGAGAGCTGGACTATAAGGAAGGCTGAGCGCCGAAGAATTGATGCTTTCGAACTGTGGTGCTGGAGAAGACTCTTACGAGTCCCCTGGACTGCAAGGAGGTCAAATCAGTCCATCCTAAAGGAAATCAACCCTGAGTGCTCATTGGAAGGACAGATAATGAAGCTGAAGCTCCAATATTTTGGCCACCTAATGCGAAGAGAAAACTCCCTGGAAAAGACCCTGATGCTGGGAAAGACTGAAGGCAAAAGGAGAAGGGGACGGCAGAGGATGAGATGGCTAGATAGCATCACGGATGCAATGAATATGAACTTGAGCACGCTCCGGGAGAGAGCGCAGGACAGGAAGGCCTGGCGTGCTATGGTCCATGGGGTCACGAAGAGTCGGACACGACTGAACGACTGAACAAGTGGATCTAAATCCCAGATTTTCCTGTTCACACATGGAGTCTATGCAACTGAAGTTATCATGCAACTGAAGCTGCTATTCCTCATTGCAAGAGTCCAAATAGGAACCAATACTGTCCAGAAAGAATGGTGTGGTGACAACAACCAGCGCATGCATCAGGAATGAAAGGAAAGGGAAAACTGAATGCTGTCACGTTCTATACTTTTGTCTGTACTTTAGTTTTAATTGCTGTTAAGTTTCTCTCTATGAGGGGTAACATCTATTTATGGCTACATTTCTCTTTGCCATACAGAACTCCATTACTTTTGTAACCTTGTCAGTGGTAGGTCAGGATATTTGAGAATCAAAAGAGCCAACTTTTCAGAAAAGCTAATCAGTATGCTGAGGGAATTGCCAATTGCTAGCAGCATTGCTGCTACTTTCCTTTTAATGCAAATATGAAATAGCAAATAAGTGATCAGTTATACTTTTTCAGGGTTTTCAAAGAGGTTTGCTGGCACAACATGTGTAGTGTGAGGCAAGCACAAGAATTGGCTAATAGATTCTGCCAATAGAAGTATTTCAGTTATTCTAGAATGGAAAAACATGGAAGTTCTAATGTTGCAAGCCTGTGCACAGGATTGTTCCATATGTGGGAACAAGCCACACTGAACACAGAGGGAGATGGATGGATGGATGGATGAAATCAGGGATAAGCCCATTGGTCCTGTGCTGCATACTCATTGCTGTTTCTCCCTCTACATGTTGGAGGGGTAATTTCTGCGGTGGGGACACCGCTACATTTGTGCAGGCTCCCTATGTAATTTTGAGCCCTGGAAGATCAGGATACTAAATTGTGTGGGAGGATCAGGATATTAAATTGTGTGGGAAGCCTACATGAGTACTACAGGCTCCCTGCTGCAGGCATTTAGCCCCCAACATATTGACAACTGTGGGATTGATGACAGGAACATGTAGGAGAGAGCAGGGCCAATAGGCTTACTGCTGCTCTTTCCTACACAATGGTAATTGTGAGTGTGTGGGTGCGTGGGGGCAAGGGGAAGATGACTGAGGGCCTTGGTTTTTATTCTATGATTTCTGAAGTAAAATATAGTTGAGAAATGTGATTGTGCTGAAGTTATGCAGTTATCACAGTTAAAGATGTGTCTGCATCTCATGAATCCTCTTGTGTTACAGCTGAATTCCAGGCTGAGCCATTGCAATGACTTGATGCCTTGCTTAAACATTAGATCTTCAGACCTATGGGTTTGGTGATGAGTGTTCAGCTCAGTAATTTCGGGGGTACATGTATGAAGCCACCAAAGAGGAGATAAACAGAAAGAAGACGTCTTAGAGAACTGGGTTGGGGGAGATGCCAGAATTTGGTATCAGTCCATCTGGATTCCATTTCTTCCATGGGCAGCAGTATCTGCCTCTGTTTTAAGCTCCTCATAAGATGGTGACAGTGAACAACTGTAATTTTTATTTTTGAATATTTCTGCAGATGGGTGAAATCTCACCATGTGGCTTTCAACTAGAATTTTTTTTTTCCTGGCTGCTCTCATAAACAGGGATTGCAATAATCTGACCATTATGAGTTAAGTTTAGAACCTCATCATTATTAATATGGGCTGCAGCAAGACTCACATTTACACTTTTCTTTCCAATTGCTTTAATTTTCTAACTCCTCTCAGGTGTTAACCTCCATGTATTTCTTGAATACATGGAGGGAAGCATGGCAGCAGCTGCCACTCTGATTAGGCAAGGTTCCCTGTTAGACCAAAAGGGTTTTTTTTTGTTTACTGATATTATTATATCATTTAGGGTGCAATCGTATCGGGATAGGCAGCTGCCTATCCAATCAGGGCAGGAGCAGCATGGAGGGGATCATCCCCTCCATGCTTCAGCCCCCCTGCATTTGCAGCTAGACAGCCAATTTTGGCTGTCTAGCCATGGGAAGTCAGAGCGTGTGTGTGTGTGTGATGCCGGACAACACATAGGAAGTGTCAGAACAGCACTTCTGCCTTCCCTGCCCTGCTCTGTCCCCAAGAACGCCCTGGCTTTGCTGCTCCACACTCCTCTTACAAGCACAGAGCACACAGGCGATCCGCACTGCCTACGAGGCAGTGCGGAAGAGGGTGGAGGTCGGTTCCCGGGAGCCGACCTATCCCATGGCCATCTAGCCGCTGAGTAGCGGCCACAGGATTGCGCCCTTAGAATTTAAAAACTGGGAAGAGAGTTAAATATGCTATATCATTACAGTGTTACTCAGGACCTGTATTATCTGCTATCAAACAATAATATGGTAAATACCCAGGGAATACAGAAGATCTTTGTTTCATTTATATAGTCCTATATTTCATTTTTGTTATTTAGAAAAAGAAAGCAGAATGAATGACTTGTTTCCATGCAACTCAAAGTGTGGGCTCATTAACTTTATAGGTACTGTAGGTGTTGAAGTAAACCCTAGATTTGTCTATGACTTTTCTTCCCTCCCGCCTTTTCTTTTTGCTTCGTTGTGATCACATTTGACAAAATGGCATCTAAAGGGAAGAACAATCAAATATGCTGATACACATGTTCAGATTGAAGGCACTATCTAAGTAGCACTAGTTCAAAGAAAATGGGATTGTGTGAATAAGAGTTTTTTACCAGTTTGAATCTTGAAATAACTGAAATAAATCAAAAGAAAACAAAATGGTTCCTTCAAGTTTCAGAAACATTTTTTTCCCCTAGAACACAGACTGTTTATTATTCCGGAGTAGCTTCTCTATGCAGCTCTCTTTTTTTGAAGATGCAAAACATTTTACCTTATTGCCTAGAGAAGAAAAACAATAAGTCAATGTGATTTTTCTCAAGTTTGACTCACAGATGAGAGAAGGATATTTATGAAATTTTAAATTGCTTTAAGAAGCATTTGTCTCCTGGAAACTAAATTCATAACATGTGAAAATGATCAGATGGACGTATGTTCAGCCCAATATCATTTGTTAGGTATGTTTGCATCAGGATGTGCCCTGTCAAAGGCTGGTATCGCTCACACTGTATGTTGGGTGGTGGAATCGGGACCTCTTCACACATTACATTACTAAGTATACATATAGGCTTTTAAACTCATCACTGAAAAAAAGTAAAACGTGAATGCCATAAACACATATTTTAAAATGTATGTGCTGTACATATAGACCTGATTCACATGATTAGCTAATGAGCCACGGTGGCTCGTTAACTATATTGTGCTTGACAGGCACGTGCCGGGGTGATCTGCATAATTACCCTTGGCAGCACAGCTTGTCATGTCGTGCAAACCTGGCCAGGGTGGCTTTCTGCCATGGGTAACAAGCCACACAGAATCCATGGATTGATGTAGGGTTCTGGGTGGCACCCTGGCCGGGTTCGCACAAGGTGACAAACTGCACTGCCAAGGGTAATAATGCAAATCCCTCTGGCATGTGACTGGCATGTGCAGCATAGTTAACAAGCTGCTGTGGATTGCTAACTGCCTGCCAATTGTGTCAGTCCGGTCATAGACTCAGGAGTTCATCACATGGGGGCAGAAATCTGCATTGGTCCTGGGGCTTTCTCCATCAGGCTCCTTTGCACAGTTGTTTTTGTCTCATTATATTCCGTTCCTTACCTTTTCACGGGGTGGCTACTTTTCTGCGAAAATCCATTACATGCACTGGGGGCATCACGGAATTTCCTCCCTGGTTCCTGCCCCTTTCTCTCATCTCACAGATTACTGGTGGTTTGGTTGTGATTGACACGCAATGTTGGTGGACAGCAACCTCCACTGAACTGCCCGAACCCTGCCCCACAGGCACTGGCTTCCTGGCGAACTGCTGGCATGCTGGCTTTTCTGTGCTGTGGAGTAAGCAGCTGAAGTGGGGAGCAAAACTCAGTGCATTGCATTTAGCCACAGCATCGTGGCAAGCTGGAATGGCGGCAAGCTGGCAGGTCAGTATACCGACACACCCACCATCCTGACATCATTATGACTGCACACCAATAAACCAAAACAACCGCCCACAGCTTCCCCCCCCCCCCAGCAGTTTCATCATGCTATGGGAGAAATATATGGGGAGGTCATGACACTCCTATTGCATGGGCTGAAAAAATACTGCATTTTTTCCCCTCATTTGGGGATAACATGGGATAGGTAGGGGGAAATGGCAGGAAAATCACTGGAGGATTGCAACATTGTATAATGGACCTGCAAACTTACATGAGTGGCCAATCATTAGGGATGTTGGAGAATTCTGCCATGGACTCCTGTGAGGCTGGATTCTTTAGAATCCAGCCCCCCGGAGTCCATGGTGGAATGGGGCAATCCTCCCCGCCACCCTGCGGAATCCCCCCCAGACGAAGCCTACCTGGCAGTGGATGCAGTGGCGGTGGATGTGGCGGCGGTGGCAGCGGATGCAGCTCCGGCTCCTCTTCCGGCCACTGGCGGGTTGCTGCAGCCGCAAATGGCGGCCGTCGTAGCGGCTGCCATTTGTGTGGCTGCCTTTTGCTGTGATAGGCTATGTAAATACTTACGTAGCCTATCATGGCTTGGCAGGGACGCAAATGGCGGCCAGTGTAGCAGCCACCATTTGCAGCTGCAGCAGCCAGGCAGCGGCCGGAATCCGACTATAGCCGGCCCCGGCCGGCGGCTCTGTGGAGTTGCCACAGAGCAGAGCCGGCCGGGGAGGATTCCAGGGGGAGAGATGGAGTGTCTCCCCCCCCCACGGATGCCCCGGAACAGAGCCAGGTAAGGGATTCATACATCCTTACCAATCATAAGTGTGTGATGAACTGCAGCTGTAAAGATGCCCTCAGAGAGCTGGTTGAATGTTTCCAGGTAAATGTAAACTCCGTGGCAAACCCAGTTATATAATGTGTGAAACAACAGCTGTCACAGTTTAATGCTCCATTTGTGTTTGGCTCCAGGGACACATTTTCTCAAGAAAAAGGATATTGCATCCCCAGGTTGTTCCAAAGGGCAATGCTGACTTCCACAGGAGAAGTTCTGATACAGGATTGGCTAGGCTGGAGTTCTTGTTGCAAGAGCTGATGTCCTCATCTGTAAATACTTCAGCCTGCACTGTGATGAGTAAATCCTCAGTACAGATAGTTTGATGAGCTATTTCAGTTCTCTTGGTGAAGTAGTGAGACATTCACATGTACAAAAGTCTTCTGGATTCTACGGGACATAAATATGCCCAACATTTTCTGAATTGCACTCTGTTACTTCAGAACCTTTCTACCCTTTCAAAGTCCAGCTTCACACAAAGTAGACTCCACATGGAGCCATTTCTGGGATAGATTTTCCAAGCAGAGAGCCTTTGATATCAAATGGCTCACCTTGTAGATGTGGTGCACTGATGCAGTTTCCCCCTACTGCAGTCCAGAAGTATCCTGTTCATGTTTGTGACTCCATTGAGCTGCAAGACTGACTCTCTGTATGAATTAGATACCATTCACCATTCTAAATTTCCATTAGATGAAATTTTAAGGGATATTTGTGTGCGTATGTCAGCTCCAGAAAAAATGGGGCATAATGTATTGACAGTTACGCGATTGGTACTCCAACATTTCGGAGGTCATGTAATGATGACATGGTCCTCATGAAAGACCCTAACACAGTCACTCTCATTTGCCAATACTGAGGATAAGCCCCTATGCTAGTATAGTTAATTTTAGGGAACTCAATATTACCCTACAGTTCTTAGAAATATGCTACCTGCAGCTACTTAGTTCAGTGTGCCTTAATATTTCATGCATGAACCTTTCCTTTTTAGATTTAAGTCAGGCACATATCCATTTAAATAACAACTTAATAACTGTACTTTGTGCTGCTATTATGTCAAAATGTATCAGAATGTGTTCCTGCAAGGAACAAGAAGGGTTTAAAGAGGATCTAATGCAGATAAGTGTAAGTACAAGAATAAGGTTGAGTTTAAGAAATTGTTTGATATGGATTAACATAAATACATGTTTAATAGCTTATTAAATCGATCAAATAAATTTTAGCAGTGATAATTACATGGCATCTGTAATCTATTTTGGTATGGTTGGATTTCCTGGAAACAGGTTGTCTCCAATTCTTATTTTACTTATATTTACTTAGCATAGCAGGGCAAAAATAAAAATAAACATTTTTCAGTCTTAGAGTCATTATGTCCTAGCCCAGAAAAAGCTTTTCTAAAAAATAATCTGATTGTCTCAAACATTAGCACAAAGCATGCTGTATTTAGGGGTGGATACTTACTGTTTCATATATTGAAGGACGCATGGTGACCATAATTCATACCTGCTTGTGAACAGACTACAATGTGCAGGTTGTCAATAAATTGTTATGGAGTAAAAATGTTATCTTCTGTTCTTGTTCACCCATAAAATGACCAGGCAAATATTCAATTTGTTGTTGTTCAGTCGTTCAGTCGTGTCCGACCCTTCGTGACCCCATGGACCATAGCACTCCAGGCCTTCCTGTCCTGCGCTCTCTCCCGGAGCGTGCTCAAGTTCATATTCATTGCATCCATGATGCTATCTAGCCATCTCATCCTCTGCCGTCCCCTTCTCCTTTTGCCTTCAGTCTTTCCCAGCATCAGGGTCTTTTCCAGGGAGTTTTCTCTTCGCATTAGGTGGCCAAAATATTGGAGCTTCAGCTTCATTATCTGTCCTTCCAATGAGCATTCAGGGTTGATTTCCTTTAGGATGGACTGATTTGACCTCCTTGCAGTCCAGGGCACTCGTAAGAGTCTTCTCCAGCACCACAGTTCGAAAGCATCAATTCTTCGGCACTCAGCCTTCCTTATAGTCCAGCTCTCACAGCCATACATTACTACTGGGAAAACCATAGCTTTGATTAGACGGGCCTTTGTCGGCAAGGTGATGTCTCTGCTTCTTACTATGCTGTCTAGGTTGGCCATAGCTTTCCTCCCAAGGAGCAAGCGTCTTTTAATTTCAGGGCTACAGTCACCGTCTGCGGTGATCTTGGAGCCCAAGAAAGTAAAATCTGTCACTGCTTCCATTTCTTCCCCTTCTATATGCCAGGAAGTGATGGGGCCAGATGCCATGATCTTAGTTTTTTTAATGTTGAGTTTCAAACCAGCTTTTGCACTCTCCTCTTTCACCCTCAACAAGAGGCTCTTGAGATCCTCTTCGCTTTCTGCCATTAGGGTGGTATCGTCTGCATATTGGAGGTTGTTGATAATTCTCCCAGCAATCTTAATTCCGACCTCTGATTCATCCAACCTGGCATTTCTCATGATGTACTCTGCATATAAGTTAAATAAGCAGGGTGACAATATGCAGCCTTGTCGTACTCCTTTCCCAATTTTGAACCAATCGGTTGTTCCATGTCTGGTTCTTACTGTTGCTTCTTGACCCTCGTACAGGTTTCTCAGTAGACAGGTAAGGTGGTCTGGTACTCCCATCACTTTCAGAATTTGCCACAGTTTGTTGTGATCCACACAATCAAAGGCTTTAGCGTAGTCAATGAAGCAGAAATAGACGTTTTTCTGGAATTCTCTTGCTTTCTCCATGATGCAGCAAATGTTGGCGATTTGATCTCTAGTTCCTCTGCCTCTTCGAAACCCAGCTTGTACTTCCGGTAGTTCTCGGTTCGCATACTGCTGAAGCCTAGCTTGTAGGATTTTGAGCATCACCTTGCTGGCATGTGAAATGAGCGCAATGGTGCGGTAGTTTGAACACTCTTTGGCGTTGCCCTTGTTTGGAATTGGAATGTAAACTGACCTTTTCCAGTCTTGTGGCCACTGTTGAGTGTTCCAGATTTGTTGGCATATTGAATGCAGCACTTTAACAGCATCATCTTTTAGGATTTTAAATAGCTTGGCTGGAATATTGTCATCTCCGCTAGCTTTGTTGTTACTAATGCTTCCTAAGGCCCACTTGACTTCACTCTCGAGGATGTCCGGCTCAAGTTCAGTGACCGCACTATCATGGCTATCAGGGACATTCAGATCTTTCCTGTATAGTTCTTCTGTGTATTCTTGCCACCTCTTCTTAATCTCATCTGCTTCTGTTAGGTCCCTGCCTTCTTTGTCCTTTATCATGCCCGTCTTTGCACAAAACGTTCCCTTGAGATCTCCAATTTTCTTGAAGAGATCTCTAGTCTTTCCCATTCTGTTGTTTTCCTCGATTTCTTTGCATTGTTCATTTAAGAAGGCCTTCTTGTCTCTCCTTGCTATTCTCTGGAACTCTGCATTCAGTTGGGTATATCTTCCCCTTTCTCCCTTGCTTTTCGCTTCCCTTCTTTCATGAGCTACTCGTAAAGCCTCATCCGACAGCCACTTTGCTTTCTTGCATTTCTTTTTCTTTGGGATGGATTTAGTTGCTGCCTCCTGAACAATGTTACGGACCTCCGTCCATAGTTCCTCAGGCACTCTGTCTATCAGGTCTAATCCCTGAAATCTATTCCTCACCTCCACTGTATATTCATCAGGGATATGATTGAGGTCATACCTGAACGGTTTAGTGGTTTTCCTGACGTTCTTCAATTTAAGCCGAAATTTTGCAAGAAGCAGCTCATGATCTGAGCCACAGTCAGCTCCAGGTCTTGTTTTTACTGACTGTATGGAGCTTCTCCATCTTTGGCTGCAAAGGACATAATCAATCTGATTTCGATATTGACCATCTGGTGACGTCCATGTGTAGAGTCTTGTGCTGTTGGAAAATATTCAATAGCATGTGTCAATTGCAAAGCCAGGTTGTCATAAACTATCAAGCATTCCCATGGCAAAAGTAAACAGCAGTATAAAGAAAATGCAGAAAGCACCATATGCCATTTCATTCCTATGTTTGGATCTTTTAAAGATGTTAGGTGGAAAACAAAAGTAAATGTGACAAATAACAGGTTGATATTTAGCTGTTTCTGCCAGGTGGGGTAACAATACCCAGGTGAACCTTATTTGTGACACAACATAGGTATTACTCTGGACCCAGTTCAACTGGATTTTCAGCTGGGATATGGGGGTGAGACTGCTTTGGAACTGGAGGTGAGGAGCACAACTTTGTTAGTTCTTTTGGATCTCTCAGCAGCCTTCAGTACCATCACCCACAGTATCCTTCTGGAATACCTGGCAGGGCTGAGCCTTGAGGATGCTGTTTTGCAGTGGTTCCAATCCTTTCTGCTGGACCATGTTCAAAAGGTGGTGCTAGGTATTACTGTTCAATTCCATCGCCTTTGGCCTTTGGTGTCCATGGGCTGCTATCTTGTCCCGCATGCTGTTTAATATTTACATGAAACTGCTGGGAGAGATCATCCAGAGCTTTGGAGTAAGATGCTACCAGTATGCTGATGACAGCCAGCTCTATTGCTCTTTGCAACCTAACACCAAGGGAGCAGTCAAAACCTTTGAACATTGCCTGTGTTCAATAATGGGTTAGATAAGGGTGAACAAGCTGAGAAACCAGACAAAGCAGAGGTGTTGTCGGTCAGTAGAAAACCTGACTCAAGGAATGGGATTCAACCTGTTCTAGAAGGGGTGTGTGATTCCCCTGAAGGATCAGATCCACCACTTGGATCTTCAGGTGGTGGTGATGGCAAGGAGCGTGTTTGCACAATTACGCCTGGTGCACCAGCTGTGACTCTACCTGAATCGGTCTGACTTGGCAACAGTTGTCCATATCTTGGTTGCATCATGTTTAGACTATTGCAATGCGCTCTACATGGGGCTGCCTCTGAAGCCTTAATTGGTGCAAAATGTGGTAGCTAGACTGCTAATTGGTGCATGATATTGGGACCTGATTACACCTGTCCTTAAAGAGCTGCACTGGTTACCAGTTGGTTTCTGGGCATAATTCAAGGTGTTGGTTTTGGCCTTTAAAGAAGGGGCGGACAATATGCAGCACCCAAAGCCCCTCCCAGTGCAGCTCCTGCCATCGCCTGACATTCAGGAGGACCCCAAAATGTAAAAAATATTTTCAAACAAAATGGGGTCTGGAGCTGCTACAGAATGCCAAAGAATCAAAATTTACCTTTTTTGTTGATCCTTTTGATGCTCCAAAAGCTCTGGATGACATTTTTTATTTTTTTTTAAATTCCTCCATTTTGGCACCAGCAGAGAGAGGTGCAGCCTATGGGGGGGGGGGTCCAGGGTGCAAAAATGCTCCCCAAAATTCCTGAACTTGCCACCCCTGCCGTAAGCCCTAAATGGCTTAGGACCTAGCTATCTAAGGGACTGCCAGTCTTGCTATGGACCTACTGAGTATTAAGAACAGCAAGAAAGGGCCTTTTGATGGCACTGTTACCCACAGAGGCCCATTAGTTGGAATGTGTGAAAGCGCTTTTTCCTGTATTTGCAAACTGTGGAATGGGCTCCTTCAAGAACCACAATTGGCTTCCTGCCTCTCGGCTTTTAGAAGTGTTTAAAGATTCATCTTTTCAATTCTGTCTCTTAAAATCTGTAGTTTTAATGTTTTCACCATTTTTAATGTTCTGGTTTTATGGTTTTAAAATGTTGTACACTGCCTGGATGGCTTTTAGCAGATAAGGCGGTATATAAATGCTAATAATAAATAATAATAAATATGGCTATTCCATTTGTCCAGAATGGAAATATAACAGTTTAGTACAGAAGTAATGTTTATTGTCACAAAATATTTGGTAAAGGATAGATATTAGGCTGTGCATCGCTTTGGTGCTGAATCCTTTAGCAAATCGGGGTGCTTCAGGGGTGCTTCGGGGTGATCCGAAGCGAATCGGACCAGTACTGAGGCGCTCCGAAGTGAAGCCAGTCACCATTGAAGTGCCTCATCCCACCTCAGAGATTTGGAGCTATTCTGATGCCTTCTGAAGCCCAGACTGCCTTTTTCCAAAATGTATCAATTCGGGAAAGATCAGGGAGGGGGAGAAGAGGAGGGGGAAGGGGAGAGGAGGAGGAGGAGGGAGTGAACTTTGGCAAATGGCAACTCTAGTTGCCAAATTAGGGCTGAATAAACCAACAGTCTCCAATCAGTGATAGTGGTCGAGGAGGGTGTATGGGGGAATACTGGATAGATTGGAGAAAACCTGTGTTTGTTCAGTGTGTGAGAGAGATCTGGTGGTGTTACTGGAGAGAGCTCTGAAGTTATTTGGCTCGATCTGTGTGTGTGTGTGTGTGTGTGACTCTTTCCTACTCTTTCTTCGTAGTTTTCCATCTAGATCCTTTTAAAAAGCACACAAATATATTTAAAAAAGTACTTTCCTTTCCTTGTTCTTCACTCTCCCCCACTCCACCTTATGAATCCTGTATTCCTTCCCTTCCTGTTTTTGAACTCCGTATCTTTCCCCTAAAAAAATAAATATAAACCCTTTTCTTTGTTGTAAGTAGTTCTGTATTTGCTTTTCTTTTGCTGTTCTGTGTCTCTCTGTGTGTGCTTGTGTTGTGGTCAAGCAAAGCACTACAAATGTCCACATTTCAAAATATCGTGGGCACTACATCTATTATTTAAATAATACTCCACTGTGTGCTAAAGCAAGCAAGCCCAACATGAGGCATCCTTGGGGTCTTGAAACCATTGCAGATCTCTCCAACATCCCTACTGTTACAATCAGAGTACTTGAGAGTGAGAAGGAGGTTATATGGATTTAGAAAAGATGGAACTAGGCACATTAAGTTGACCAGACTTTAGAAATTCAGCAAATTTTTTTTTTACCACAGGGCAGTTGCATGAATCAACCATCTCTTAAGTCCAAGATGGCAAATTGGCAGTCCAGAGCGTGGATGTGAACTTTATCTGGTCCCAGATTACCAAATTTAGTAATACTAGGGGAGAGGGGTTATTTGCACTTCAAAGAAACCTACAGCAGAGATTTAGGATAGTGACCTCTTCCTAATCACTGCTTAAACACCTAAGTTCTCTGATTATCCCTTTATGACATTTGGTTTGAGTTTCTGAGAACAGCACATTTTATCTGTGCCTAGCACAAAAACTACTGAGCCAAACTGTCTGAAATTTGGCAGGTGGAATCCCCCCCATAGGGGCTGAGAGGTCTCCAGATTTCATGCACTGCTTTGGAAACTAGGGGTGTACGAACCCCACCTACCTGCCCCCTCTGGAGGTCCACAGGGGAGGGAGGCAATCCGGTCCTCCCCCCCGGAATCCTCCCCGGCTGGCTTTGCTCCATGGCGAGTCCGCAGAGCCACCATCCGGGGCCAGCTGCTGCCGGACTTCCGGCCATGGCCGGTCTTCGGATGCAAATGGCATCCGGCGTAGCGGACGCCATTTGCATCCCTTTGCCTTGCCTTGATAGGCTACATAAATCTTTACATAGCCTATCATGATAAGGCAAAGGGATGCAAATGGCATCCACTACACTGGACACCATTTGCATCTGAAGACCGCTGTGGATGGACCCGGCCGGACCCGGTGGTGCCAGGTAGGATCCGGCTGGGTCGGACTTCGTGGGGTGGCGGGGTGGGGGGTCCGTTCTGCCACGGACTCCGGGGGGGGTGGATTCTAAGAATCCGCTCCCCCGAGTCTGTGTCGGAATTCTCCGCCATCCCTAATGGAAACAGTGAAAGGTTATCGCTCTTTGCTTTGAGAGTATTTGTTAAAAAAAAAAATCAAATTTTAACTCCACCTAGTGCAAAGACCAAACTGGGCCAAACTATCTGAAATTTGGCAGGTGGAATTCCTTCCATGGGGGCTGACAGTTCTCCAAATTTCATATATTTATCATGAAAACTGAAAAAGGCATGGCCATTTCTATTTTCCAATACAAGTCAATGGTAAAATGTCATATCAGAATAATTTGGATATCCAAATCTTGCTTTGGGTCTGAATCTGAAATGAAGTGGGGCTGCTTCAGAAGTTCCAAAGTGGCATCTGAAGCGAAGCAGGGGGGTCCATGCACAGCCCTAATAGATATGGCCCATCAGTTGGATAAATGGGAGATTTGTCTCGAGTGTTATCCTCACTGGAGACAATGATCAACCAATAGTGTGATGAGTCAGTCCAGTGAGACTCCTCTGTCTAGCTACATTTTTGTCTTTCTGATGGAACTTCAGAGGGAGCCAACCAAAGGACCATGTTAGGTCATATTAGATTACAGAGATGATAGTATCAGCTTGCAAGTTTGGGAAGCTGGTGCTTATATAGACAAATGGCACCATCCACACACAAGAGGGAGGTATCAGCAGGTTCAGGGGAACTGTGTTTCAGAGGTATAAATTTTTTTCAGAGAAAAAACGGGATTCCCCTCTCACAACAGTCTAATGAGGACTGAACATGCTCACTGGGCACAGGAATTTGACTGACTGTTGGAGAAAAAAAAATAACATCAGGAAGCTGGGTGGGAAGGCAAATTGAATGGAGTATCATGGAGGGGGACATGGCTGACTGAATGAATCACCAAATAAGAGCACTTTGCATTGCAACATTTTGTTGCAGTCCCATTTATGAGTCCAGTAGGGATGTACGAAAGTCACTTATCGTTTCACGGATCTGCTTTGAGGTGGGGGGGAGGCGCTCCGTCCCTCCCCCTGGAATCCTCGATGGGGGGGAGGCACTCCATCCCTCCCCCCAGAGTCCTGCCCAGCCAGCTCCGCCCGCAGCCGGACATCCGGCCACTGGGCAGCAGGGACTCAAATGGCGGCTGCCATAGCCACTGCCGTTTGCGTCCCTGTATTTAACCGTGATAGGCTATATAAATATTTACATAGCCTTAGGGATGGCAGAGAATTCCACCACGGATCTCGGTGAGGCCGAATGCCAGTGCATTCGGCCCCCCGAAATCCGTGGCGGAACGGCCTGCCACCCCTCCGCCCCCTGCAGATCCCCCCGGGATGAGACTTACCTGGGGCGGATCTTCCGGGTGGCGGCGGCTCCGGCGGCGGCAGCGGCTGGTCTTCCTACCGGCTGCTGCTGCTGCCATTTGCAGTCTTGCTGCTTTTTTTTTTTTTTTTACAAGACGTGATAGGCTACGTAAAGACTTATGTAGCCTGTCACGTCTGGGTTTTTTTTTAAAAAAGTGTACGCAAATGGTGGCGGCTGTGGCCGCCGCCATTTGCATTCCTTATTTTTGGCCGTCTTAGTCTACGTAAATATTCGGCGAAAATATTCACTGAATATTCGGTGAAAATATTCGAAAATATTTCGCCGAATATTCGGCGAAAATATCAGGCGAAAAAAGTCAGCGAAAATAAGGAACGCAAAAGGCGGCCGCTGTAGCCGCCGCCATTTGCGTATGCCTTTTTTTTTTCTACCCAGACGTGATAGGCTACGTAAGTCATTACGTAGCTATCACGTCTGGGTAAAAAAAAAAAAAAAGACCAGACTGCAAATGGCAGCTGCGGCAGCCAGTTGGAAGACCAGCCGCCACCGCAGCCACCGCTGAAGCCGCCGCCGTCCGGAACATCCGCCCCAGGTAAGTCTCGTCCTGGGGGGGATCCGCGGGGGGCGGAGGGGTGGCAGGCCGTTCCTCCACGGATTTCGGGGGGCCGAATGCCAGTGCATTCGGCCTCACTGAAATCCGTGGCGGAATTCTCCGCCATCCCTGGAGTCCAGCAATTCCTACTTCTGTTTTATGCTGTGTGGTTTAGTACAGTTTTGTTGTGAAAGTCCTCATAGGACAAAAATGTGTTATTATGATTGCTAAACTTCCAACTTAAACATTTCCTTGGCCTTCTTGACAGCACTTTAACACTCCTGTTACCATGTCAGCACACTCCATACGTATGTGTGTGTGTGTCTGCTTGGAGGGCTTATGGAGCTTTACAAGTGGGCATTCTCTGAAATGATTATGTAGCAGTCATAAGATGCAAAGCTAAAATGGCAACTGTGCATTCTTTCACAGCATGTGCTTTGATGCTCTACGGTGTATCATCCAAAGCTAAGAGCTATCAGGTCATGACACAGATGTAAAACTAAAATGAGTTTACTGCTACTTTTGACACAGTCAATAAATAAATAAGTGTGTGTGTGTGGGTGTGTGTGTGTGTGTGTGACTACAGCCCACATAAAAGTTTCTGGATTGACAGCAGTGAAGATTGAAATTCTCAATTTATCCGTGAAGCAGGTACAGTAGAGCACACACAATAATCCTTCAATATACTGCAGCCCTGACCAGGAATGACCACTTCTAAGGATAAGAGAGAGACGCAAGCAGTATCTCTATTCGGTCCTTGGCCTCTCTACTGAGATTGCCAATAAAGGTAGAAATTAGTGTCAACTGCACTAGTGGGATTTGTTTTGGGTTTTTTTTAGCAATAGGTGAAGAAAGTAGATGTCATCCCCCATTGCAGTCTGAAGTGACACCACCACTACAATCAATCACATTTTCAGCAGGGATAACCTGCAAGCAAGAACCATGGTCAGCATAAATAAGGCCATAAATTTCAGTCTGCTGCCTGAATGCTCCTAAACGTGCTAGCAGTCAGTGTGGAAATAACAGACTGTATTAAAAATGCAAGAGCAATAAAACAAGGTTAGATTTCTTCTTGGGAGGATCTCTACCTCCTTCCTTAATTAACGGAGCTGTCATTAGAAAGCAAGCACAACTTACTGATTTGTGTGGCTTTTGCAAGGCCATGCTATATGGAGAACAAAAAGGAGAGATTTTCCCCCCTGGTGTTGTCTAGAGACACAAACAGAATCAACTGCATCATGAAATGCTGCCTGGGATGAAGTTAAAAACAATTTGCTAGCAGTTTGGCTAAAGGAATATGTCTTCTTCCAGGCATCTCTTGCTTAGGGTTGGTCAACCACTTATATATGTACACTAATCATGTTGATAATCTAGATTGTTGGGACCCCTCCTGAACAGGGTATTAATAATCCAAAATAAATATTAAGAACATTATTAATATGACTATGTAGCATAGCTAGGGTTCACTAGAATGGCTCCCATAAAACATGAACTGGTAGAAAAAGTATGTTTATAACTAGATTAAGAAAGTTCTGAAGCTAAGCAGAGAACAAAGAATTCAGCCTCTTCCCATTTCCTCTCTTCTCCATTCCGGAGACAGGAGACAGAAAAGACCCTTCCTGTTATGTACCCAGAGAATAAATGCTCATCTCCTTCTTTTCACTACCATAGGATAAAATCGGTATTGAAGAAGACAAGGGCTAAAGTCGGCTCTAGAAGAATAGCCCCCAGGACATTGGTAACAGTTTTACCAGTGCCCACAAGAGTACTCAGGGACAGAGCCCCCACCTTCCTTTTTATTTATTTAAAATATTTGTTTCTATTTTATGTATGCATTACACAAATTCATATACCTCTTTATTAAAGGATACTAAAGTGGTATAAAGCCACTTTGTAGGGCTGCCTTTTTAGGGTAAAAACAATGAGGGCTGTCTTCTGGGGTAAAAACTAGGGCTGAGCATTAGATTCGGCTGAATCCCTTATCTCAAGTCAAATTGGGCTGCTTTGGAAAGGTTTATTGGCTCCCTGAGGTGAAGCAGGATTCACCCCAAAGAGACCATAACTGAACCTGGACCTTCCCAAAACTTTGTGAGTGATTTGTCCCTTAGTAGGGCTTCAGAGAGGCAGACAGTGTGTCTGGAAAAAATGGCTACTTTACTTCAGCTTTTACAAATATGGAAAATGCCAGGGTGTAGAGAATATGGAGGGAGAAGAGTTGAGTGATTGAGAGGTCTACCTTTTAATCACATGGAATGGTTTACCAGGGCTCTTCAACCATAGTTTTTTTGGGGGGAAGGGATGTACTTGAGACTTTTATAATGCTTTGCTCTAATTTGCTTTGTGCTCCTTCTTGGATCTAACTCAACTGAACAGGAAGATTTTGAAGAACTTGTTAAGAGGAACAGAAATAGAGTGGGGGAGTTCTGTTTTTTTGTACTATTTAATTCTTCTAGGTTCCAAACCAATCCTCATCTCCAACCTTATTTTAAATTATTCCTGAATCCTTCTTTTCCTATTCCAATCCATCCAAAATTAAGGATGCATAGCACAAAAGTGCCTACAAATATTGATCTGAAATTGGGCAGTCTTCATCCGAAGTCTACTAGGCCTTCAAAATCTGTTCAGTTCTTTTAAAAAGCAAAAATAAAAAATAGCTGTTTCTTGATTTCCAATGATTGTCAATGTAAGGCATGAAGCTTGCTTCTAAGGATGGGCGAACATGTGATCTTTGATCATCTCAAGGTTCTCCAAATTCCTCCCCGAAGGTCGGTTCACCTCGTTCACATTCCCTAGCATGAGCACTTTTTTTCTGATGGGAAAAAATGTGCATTTTTAAGTGTATACACAAAATGCACCCTTTCCCCCTTCAGTAAAGCATGAAAAGGCACATTTTCAAATGGGCTCACAAGTTCAGAAACGTGTGGATGTTTTCTCCAAAAGTGCATGCATCTTCATGTTCATTTGGGGGGCTCAAATGGGGCTTGTGTGACTGTTCTGCAAGTAAAAATGAAATTCTCATACATCCCTATTTGCTTCATATCATATCTGGCCCACTTCCAAAATCAGCCTTTCTCTTCTTCCCACCAGCCTTGTTATTCTTATAGGCAGGCATGTAAGTAGGGCTTCAGTAGCACATCTCAAAGCACAGGCAGGCTGATATGGGTGAAGGTGGCCCTTAAGGTAACTAGGTTCCAAACCATTTAATACTTTAAATTTCAGTACCAGCATTTTCAATTGGGCAAGGAAATGTACTGGCAACCAGTGCAACTAGTACAATATAGGTGTCACATGATCCAACCATCTAACCTCCACCAGTACTTAGGGATGTGCAACCCCCCCCCCATATCTAGTCTGGGTGGGGGGATCTGCTGTGGGGAAATCTGAACCACTTGGGGCTCTGCAGATTTCCCTGGAGTCCTGGTGCATCCTCTGGATTTTTTGCAGCCATTTTCTGTCTTTAATTGCAGCTGCAATTTCCATATCTTGGGCAAACTATAGCCGTAATTAGCGTATTTTATGCAATTCACAGCCATAAAGTGCTTAGTTATGTGCAAATTGCAACCAATATAAGTAAGAGCTTTATAGCCACAAATGGTATAAAATATGCTAATTAGGGTGGTAATTTGCCCAAGATACACCAATTGCAGTGGCAATTAGCATATTTTGTCCTGTTCAAAGACGGAAAAAGCCCTGTGCAAACTCCAGAGGATGCACAAGTAAGGAGAGCCAGTCTGGAATCTAACCTCATTGGAGTTCATCGCAGATTTCTCCAACATCGCTACCAGTACTCAGGTGGCCGCATTTTGCACCAGTTGAAGTTTCCAATCATCTTTAAAGGCAGCTGCATGTAGGGTGATCTACAGTAGCTGAGGGGTAGGCAACCTACTGCCTTCCAGATGTTTTGGACTACAACACCCATAATTCCTGGGCATTGGCCATGCTGGCTGAGGCTGATAGGAGTTGTAGTCCCAAATATTTGGTGGGCACTGGGTTGAGTTCATTGTAACATGTGTGTTAGTCCATGCGCCTTCTTTCTTTGTCTGAGAAAGGAAGTATAGAGGAGAATGCCAGAGCCACCAGCAGGAGACAGAGTCTGTTGCACACAGAATCTTTTATGGTATTCCAGTTTGAAATATTTCTTTATATTCATAAGAGGAACTGAACAGTTCATTAAAACAAAACAAAAAACAAAACAAGGATGTCACATTTTCCTACATGGATTCCATTTGGAATGTGTTTTATTCCATTTATTACATTTATATACTGCCCAACAGCCAAGGCTTTCTGGGCAGTTCACAATTAAAACCATAAAATACAAAACAATAAAACATAATATACGACTTAAAAAGTTTTTAAGTAGCATGTAAAACCAAGTAAAACCCAACAGCAGTTACAAACCAGGGACAGCCTGGGTGAAAAGGTGCATTTTTAGGAGGCACTTGAGACATGCCACATTTTCTGCCTCCCAAATTGCACCCCTTCATGGATCACTGCCCCTTCATGGATCACTGCCTTGTTGTGGCCAAGGGGCTTGCGTAACTCAGTGAAGCCATAAGCTATGCCGTGCAGGGCCACCCAAGACGGACAGGTCATGGTGGAGAGTTCTGACAAAATGTGGTCCACTGGAGAAGGAAATGGCAACCCACTCCAGTATTCTTGCCAAGAAAACCCCATGGAACGTATCACAAGGCTCAAAGAGATGACGCCGGAAGATGAGCCCCTAAGGTCAGAAGGTGCCCAATATACTACTGGGGAAGAGCAGAGGGAATTTCCAAGTAGTGCCAGAAAGAGTGAAGTGGCTGGGCCAAAGCCGAAAGGACACTCAGCTGTGGATGTGTCTGGTGGTGAAAAGAAAGTCCAGTGCTCTAAAGAACAATATTGTTTAGAACCTGGAATGAAAGATCAATGAATTAAGGTAAGCTGGAGGTGGTAAAACATGAGATTGCAAGATTGAACATTGACATCTTGGGAATCAGCGAACTAAAATGGACAGGCATGGGCAAATTTAATTCAGGTGACCATTATATCTACTACTGTGGGCAAGAATCCCTTAGAAGAAATGGAGTAGCACTCATAGTCAACAAAAGGGTGGGAAAAGCAGTACTGGGGTACACTAAAAAATGATAGAATGATCTCAGTACAAATCCAAGGCAAACCATTCAACATCACAGTAATTCAAGTCTATGCCCCAACCACTGAGGCTGAAGAAGCTGAGGTTGATCAGTTCTATGAAGACCTACAACACCTTCTAGAACTAACACCAAAAAAAGATGTCCTCTTCATCATAGGGGATTGGAATGCTAAAGCAGGAAGTCAAGAAATCACTGGGATAACAGGCAAGCATGGCCTAGGTGTACAAAATGAAGCAGGACAGAGGCTAATAGAGTATTGCCAAGAGAACATGCTGATCATAGCAAACACTCTTTTCCAACAGCACAAGCGGCGACTCTACACATGGACATCACCAGATGGTCAATATCGAAACCAGATTGATTATGTCCTTTGCAGCCAAAGATGGAGAAGCTCTATACAGTCAGTAAAAACAAGACCTGGAGCTGAATGTGGCTCAGATCATGAGCTTCTTGTTGCAAAATTTTGGCTTAAATTGAAGAACGTAGGGAAAACCACTAAACCATTCAGGTATGACCTCAATCATATCCCTTATGAATATACAGTGGAGGTGAGGAATAGCTTTC
The DNA here is from genome assembly GCF_057233095.1 of Heloderma suspectum. Lineage (NCBI taxonomy): Eukaryota > Metazoa > Chordata > Lepidosauria > Squamata > Helodermatidae > Heloderma > Heloderma suspectum. The sequence goes on from NC_139461.1 coordinate 93,410,010, forward strand.
AGGGATTAGACCTGATAGACAGAGTGCCTGAGGAACTATGGATGGAGGTCCGTAACATTGTTCAGGAGGCAGCAACTAAATCCATCCCAAAGAAAGAGAAAAGCTAGAAAGCAAAATGGCTGTCTGATGAGGCTTTACAAGTAGCTGAGGAAAGAAGGGAAGCGAAAAGCAAGGGAGAAAGGGGAAGGTATATCCAACTGAATGCAGAGTTCCAGAGAATAGCAAGGAGAGACAAGAAGGCCTTCTTAAATGAACAATGCAAAGAAATCGAGGAAAACAACAGAATGGGAAAGACTAGAGATCTCTTCAAGAAAATCGGAGATCTCAAGGGAACGTTTTGTGCAAAGACGGGCATGATAAAGGACAAAGAAGGCAGGGACCTAACAGAAGCAGATGAGATTAAGAAGAGGTGGCAAGAATACACAGAAGAACTATACAGGAAAGATCTTAATGTCCCTGATAGCCATGATAGTGCGGTCAATGAACTTGAGCTGGACATCCTAGAGAGTGAAGTCAGGTGGGCCTTAGGAAGCATTAGTAACAACAAAGCTAGCGGAGATGACAGTATTCCAGCTGAGCTATTTAAAATCCTAAAAGATGATGTTGTTAAGGTGCTGCACTCAATATGCCAACAAATTTGGAACACTCAACAGTGGCCGCAAGACTGGGAAAGGTCAGTTTACATTCCAATTCCAAAGAAGGGCAATGCCAAAGAGTGTTCAAACTACCATACAATTGCGCTCATTTCACATGGCAACAAGGTTATGCTCAAAATCCTACAAGCTAGGCTTCAGCAGTATGTGAACCGAGAACTACCGGAAGTACAAGCGGGGTTTCGAAGAGGCAGAGGAACTAGAGATCAAATCGCCAACATTCGCTGGATCATGGAGAAAGCAAGAGAATTCCAGAAAAACATCTATTTCTGCTTCATTGACTATGCTAAAGCCTTTGATTGTGTGGATCACAACAAACTGTGGCAAATTCTGAAAGTGATGGGAGTACCAGACCACCTTACCTGTCTCCTGAGAAACCTGTATGAGGGTCAAGAAGCAACAGTAAGAACCGGACATGGAACAACTGATTGGTTCAAAATTGGGAAAGGAGTACAACAAGGCTGCATATTGTCGCCCTGCTTATTTAATTTATATGCAGAGTACAGCATGAGAAACACTGGGTTGGATGAATCACAGGTCGGAATTAAGATTGCCGGGAGAATTATCAACAACCTCAGATACGCAGACGATACCACCCTAATGGCAGAAAGCAAAGAGGATCTAAAGAGCCTCTTGTTGAGGGTGAAAGTGGAGAGTGCAAAACCTGGTTTGAAACTCAACATTAAAAAAATGAAGATCATGGCATCTGGCCCCATCACTTCCTGGCATATAGAACGGGGGGAAATGGAAGCAGTGATAGATTTTATTTTCTTGGGCTCCAAGATCACCGCAGATGGTGACTGTAGCCATGAAATTAAAAGATGCTTGCTGCTTGGGAGGAAAGCTATGGCACGCCTAGACAGCATAGTAAGAAGTAGAGACATCACCTTGCCGACAAAGGTTCGTATAATCAAAGCTATGGTTTTCCCAGTAGCAATGTATGGCTGTGAGAACTGGACTGTAAGGAAGGCTGAACGTCGAAGAATCGATGCTTTCGAACTGTGGTGCTGGAGAAGACTCTTATGAGTCCCCTGGACTGCAAGGAGGTCAAATCAGTCCATCCTAAAGGAAATCAACCCTGAGTGCTCATTGGAAGGACAGATACTGAAGCTGAAGCTGAAATATTTTGGCCACCTAATGTGAAGAGAAAACTCCCTGGAAAAGACCCTGATGCTGGGAAAGATTGAAGGCAAAAGGAGAAGGGGACGGCAGAGGATGTGATGGCTAGATAGCATTACTGATGCAATGAATATGGACTTGAGCACACTCCAGGAGAGAGCAGAGGACAGGAAGGCCTGGTGTGCTATGGTCCATGGGGTCACGAAGAGTCGGACACGACTGAACGACTGAACAACAACAACAACAACAACAACAACAACAAATTGCACAGGGAAGGGTTTTCTAGAGGGTGGGTGCTGCTACAGAGAAGGAATGGACTTACTGTGGGTTTTTCTCCATGCTGCTGCTTCAGTTTGTACCTATCCAAATAGGGCAGTAATTGAAATATTAAAAGAGAAGTAATGAGGATGAAGCCTGCTTGAAAGCCTGCCTCTTGACTTAGAAAGCAGAACTCCTTGCCTGCGATGTGTGGGATCTACTTGAGATGGTCAGTGATAAGGAAAACACATTCTGTCCATGCTCAGATGAGTTTTCTTCTTTAGCCACCTGAACATGCAAAGAAAAATCGTTCTAATGCATGATAGTATTATTATTATTATTATTATTATTATTATTATTATTATTATTATTTCTATACTGCCCCATAGCTGAAGCTCTCTGGGCAGTTTACAAAAGTTAAAACATTAAAATACAATATACAAAATTTAAAATCTGTTTACATAAAACATACAGTCAAACAACATATAACTAACAACAACTTTGAACAACTTTGAACTAAAAATAATTTGTTTAAAAAATCCAATGGTAAAACACAGCTTATCAATATGGGATATGATGTGATATGGGAGATACTTACCTCAGCTTCAGGTCTCATCATACTTTGAAATGACAACGAGGATAAAATATACGAAGGACAAACTGAGCCACTTTCATTTATTGGACCTGGATAGCAAACTAATAAGCCCAAAGACTGGTGGTCTATTTAAATGGCACATGAAATGCTGCACTCCTGCCAGGAGAGGATATATTTAAAGGACTATTAATTATAAAGGTGAGTGAAGCTGCTTATCACAGCCAGCTGATAAAGATAAGCTAGCTGAACAAGTTAACAGTACAGAAAATGACAAGCACTCAGATCAGCAATTGACTCAGCAATTATGGTGACGGACACGGAGGCCGTGACAATACATTGAAAAATGACATATGTTCCTTTGGCCAATTCAGGCTCATCAAACCATGTTCATTCTAAATGAGGAAATCACAAATACAGAGCTAAAACAGAGACACTCTAAGCCACCATACTGCTGAATTAGCTCAGATGGCGTCGATCTGGAGACGCCCATGCCTGCTGCTTCTCTTCTGGCTACTGTGGCTCCCTGTCTGCTGCCAAGTTGCTTTTGTCAGTAATGGTTGCTTGTCCATAAACAAATATTGTTGCGACTTGCCCTCACTATCTCCCTGAAATATTAGGAGTATGGCTAAGGCCCAAATTGACACGTTCCTGCTTATACGTACCAGTCCTTAATCAGTTTGCATTGTCTTTTCTGGCCTTCAAAACAGCAGTGGTTTTGTAGCATTAACTAAAGGCACTTTTCAACTGGGAAGTGAAGGAGTAAGACAGTAAACAGTGAAAGATCACAGAAAGATACTAGAATGTGCAGGTAGCAATCCCTGCTTCTGGCCTGTCAAGGATCCAGTTGGGATAGAGTTTCTCACCTCCTCTCCCCCATTCTCCAGCAAAGAGTGCATAACGAGCTACTAAAATGTCATTGATTGGGTTGTCACTGTCACAAAATCCGGTCCTGGAGCTGCAGTGGGAGGAAAAGGGCAAGCAAACCTGGTTATGGATGTAGAATTTCTTTCATGCTACTCTGGCTCCAGCCTGAGCATGACAAGTAGATACGTGAGTGCCTTGTGCTTCCATGTCTAATGCAGTATCTGAAAAGGAACTTGTGGCCGGGCAGATGCAGCATCTATATACATGTTTAAAGCATGCAAATTTCCTCCAGCACACATCAGACACTACAGTAGAAATGCAATAAAATAAAATAAAATAAAATAAAATGGAGGGACAGGGCACTCATGTTTACTTTGATTGGTTCTTCTAATAGATTCTGAACGTGCTGTGTTCTACCTTCCAGGTTTTCGTCAAATGCTATTGTCATTAAATTGCAAATGAAGTTCAGTGTAAGCTAGGGTAAAGGGATGTATGATGGGGCAAAAATTCTAACGTCACATATACAATGAGATCTGAGCTGGTTGTGACTGACCAAGAAAGAGATCTTAGGGCGCAATCCTATACATGTTTAGAGAGAAAAAGTCCAAACATCCCAGCATTCTGGGAGGTTGTAGGACTTTTTTCTGTCTAAACATATATAAGAATGCACCCTTAGGGTTGTGGAGGATAGCTCGAGGAAACTATCAACCCAGTTATTAAAAAAAGGCAAATTCCATGTTGGGCATAATCAGAAAAAGAATTGAAAATAAAAGTGCCAATATCACACTGCCCTTATACAAATCTATAGCGTAACCACACTTAGAATGCTGTGTGCAGTTCCTGTACTTTCCTGATTCGTATAATAAAGTTAATATTTTAATATCTACCCGAGAGGAGATTAATTAATGGTTGTAAAACACTTCATTAACCTTTGATAATCCATTCTTAAAATATGAATGACTAGTTTCTACTTTTATCTGTATTGAGATTCCGAAGCCTTTGGTGCATAAGTAAGGATTTGCTATGTGTGTTCTAAATTCCAGAATAGATATTTGGACCTAGATCCACAGTATGATAATAGCAGGTCTTCAATTATTTCCTGAGAGCAGCTTCCATCATTAGACCATGATTATACCCAAGTAAAAAAAAAAAGTGATGCATTTGTGTAAATAAATACAGGAAATATCATTTAATTAATTAATTGGTTGATTGCTTAAATTTAATTTGGAATATTTCTCATCCCATATTTCTGCTTCAAGACTATCAGATTGCCTAACAATTAATTGAAGTAGCCTAAAAGAAATACTGTATATGATATTTACATGGAATGCATTTTTGGTTACTAGGTTCCTGATACAGATGAAATTCAAAATATGGTATTAGAACAGCTTCATTGGACTGAGCTCCTCCAATCCACGCCCAGAATATGGGAAACAAACAGAACAAACTTGAACTGTTAATACAGGAGGGAAATTATGACTTGCTTGATAGGTATAACTGAGACTTCGTGGGATGACTCTTATGACTGGAATACAGCAATTGAAGGATATAACTTGTTCAAAAAGAACAGAAGGAACAGAAAGGGAGGTGGGGTTGCACTATATGTTAAAAATACTTATCTCTGCACAGAAATACAGGAAGATGAGCTTGGTAGCCCCATCAAGAGCATCTGGGTTAAAACAAATGCAGCAAAGAATAAAAGGAACATGGTGGTCGGAGCCTACTACCAGCCACCCAATCAAGGAGAAGATGAGGATGAAACTTTTGAAAAACAAATAGCCAATGGAAGCATGATGTAGAAGCAATGGGCGACTTCAATTTCCCTGATATTTGTTGGGAGACAAATTCTGCAAAACATGGCCCCTCCAAGAAATTCCTGACTTGTGTGGCAGATTTCCTCTTACAGAAAGTAGAGGTAGGAACTAGAGGATCGGCTATCCTTGACTTGATCCTAACCAACAGAGATGACTTAGTGGGTAAAGTAGCAGCTACAGCAACTCTGGGGGAAAGCGACCATGTTATACTTGAGTTCATGGTTCTAAAAGTCGAGTGTAGCCAAACCCGTACCCTGGATTTTAGGAAAGCTGATGTTAATAAACTCAGAACAATGATCAGTAAGGTCCCATTGCAAGCGACTCTGATGAGAAAAGGAGTCCAAGATGGGTGGGAGTTTTTAAAAAAGGAAATTCTCAAGGCACAATTACAAGCAATTCCAACAAGAAAAAAAGGTGGAAGACAACAGAAGAAGCCAATGTGGCTTCACAAAAAGCTTAGAGATGACCTGAAAACAAAAAGTACACATATAGGAAGTGGAACGAAGGCCAAGCAACAAAGGAAGAGTACAGGCAGGTAGCACAGAATTGCAGGGATGGTGTCAGGAAGGCTAAAGCTGAGAATGAGCTGAGTTAGCGAGGGATGCTAAAAGAAACAAAAAAGCTTTCTTCAGCTGTGTGTATAGTAAAAGACAGAGGAAAGAAATGGTGTTTCAGCTATTAAATAAGGATGGCAAAATGATAACAGATGAGATGACAAAGAAAAGGCAGAAGTGCTCAGTTCCTACTTTGGCTCAGTCTGCTCCCAAAAGAGGGTCTATGACCCCCCCTGGCAAAGGCAAAGTTCAGGCTGAAGGGGCAGGATTGCAGCTTGAGATCGATAGGCATATGGTCAAGGAACACCTAAAGACTTTGAAGGAGTTCAAATCTCCAGGGCCAGATGAACTGCACCCTAGAGTAATAAAGGAACTGGCAGAAGAACTCTCAGAACCACTGTCTATTCTCTTTGAGCAATCATGGAGGACGGGGGAAGTGCCAGATGACTGGAGGAGGGCTAATGTTGTCCCTATCTTCAAAAAAGGTAAAAAGGAGGAACCTGGGAACTACAGACCAGTCAGTCTGACATCAATCCCAGGGAAAATTCTGGAGCAGATGATAAAGCAATCCATCTGTAAGCACCTTGAAAACAATGCAGTGATTACTCGAGGCCAACATGGATTTGTCAAGAATAAATCCTGCCAGACTAATCTGATCATATTTTTTGATCAGGTAACCTCCCTTGTGGACCGTGGGAATGCTGTGGACATCATATACCTTGACTTCAGCAAAGCTTTTGACAAAGTGCTCCATGATATCCTGATGACCAAACTAGCTCAAAGTGGGCTAGATGAAACAACGATCCTGTGGATCCACATTTGGCTACAGAATCGGACTCAAAGAGTGCTTGTCAATGGGACCTTCTCAAACTGGGGAGAGGTAACGAGTGGGGTACCGCAGGGCTCAGTCCTGGGCCCAGTGCTCTTCAACACTTTTATGAATGACTTGGATGAGGAGGTGCAGGGAATGCTGATCAAATTTGCAGATGACACAAAATTGGGTGGGATAGCTAATACTTTGGAAGACAAAAACAAAATTCAAAGTGATCTGGATAGACTGGAGCGCTGGGTAGAAAACAACAGAATGATATTTAATGGGGATAAATGCCAAGTTCTGCACCTAGGAAAAAGAAACCAAATGCACAGTTACAAGAAGGGGGATACATGGTTCAACAACACTACAAGTGAGAAGGATCTTGGAATTGTTGTCGATCACAAGCTGAATTGGGGATGTATGAAAGTCACTTACCTGTAACGAAATTTGATTCACGGTGGGGGGGAGGCGCTTCGTCCCTCCCCCCCAAATTCTGGCCATGGGGGGAGGCGCTCTGTCCCTCCACCCCCAAATCCTGGCCGGCCAGGCCGCAAATGGCGGTGGCCGTAGCCGCCGCTGTTTGCGTCCCTGCAGTCAGCCGTGATAGGCTATGTAAATGTTTATGTAGCCTATCACGGCTGAGTAAAAAAAACAAAACAAAACTGCGCATAGGCAAATGGCGGCACCCATGGGCGCTGCCATTTGCGTTCCTTATTTTGGCTCGTCTAGTCTACGTAAACATTTACGTAGACTACGGCGAAAATAAGGGGAACACAAATAGCGTTGTTGTTTTTTTTACTCAGCCGTGATAGGCAACGTAAACATTTACGTAGCCTATCATGGTATTTTTTAAAAATCTAGCCGTGTTAGGCTATGTAAATCTTTACGTAGCCTATCAGGTTTTTTTGTTGTTGTTTTTTTTTACTGGAAATGGCGGCGGCGGCAGCCGGTTGGAAGACCGGCTGCTGCAGCTTCTGCCACCGAACCGCCGCCGAACCGCCGCCACCGGGAGGATTCGCCCAAGGTAAGACCCGTCCCGGGGGCGGGCGGGGGGGCAGACCGTTTCGCCACCAATTTTGGGGGGCCGAATGCGCTGGCATTTGGCCTCCCCGAGATTCGTGGCGAAATTCTCTGACATCCCTAAGCTGAATATGAGCCAACAATGTGATATGGCTGCAAAAAAGGCAAATGCTCTTTTGGGCTGCACTGATAGAAGCATAGCTTCCAAATCCCAGGAAGTACTAGTTCCCCTTTACTCAGCACTGGTTAGGCTGCATCTGGAGTACTGTGTCCAGTTCTGGGCACTGCACTTTAAGAGGGATACAGACAAGCTGGAGAGTGTTCAGAGGAGGGCAACAAAGATGGTTAGGGGACAGGAAACAAAGCCCTATGAAGAGAGACTGAAAGAACTGGGCATGTTTAGCCTTGAGAAGAGAAGACTGAGGGGAGATATGATAGTGCTCTTCAAGTACTTGGAAGGTTGTCACAGAGAGGAAGGCCAGGATCTCTTCTCGATCATCCCAGAATGCAGAACATGGAATAATGGGCTCAAGTTACAGGAGGCCAGATTCCAGCTGAACATCAAGAGAAACTTCCTGACTGTTAGAGCAATACGACAATGGAACCAATTACCTAGGGAGGTGGTGGGCTCTCCGACACTGGAGGCCTTCAAGATGAGGATGAGGATGAAGACAGCCATCTGTTGGGGATGCTCTGACTTGGATTCCTGCACTGAGCAGGGGGCTGGACTCGATGGTCTTGTAGGCCCCTTCCAACCCTACTTTTCTATGATGATTCTATGAATCATCTCCTACATTTATAACGTCTTTTGGGACCATTCATCATTATACTGGAACCAGATTCTCTTCACTGTAAATCAAGATTAAATAAATGAATCAAGAAAATGCATTTATACGAGCATAAATCCCCTGCAGGTGAGATATATGCCGGTGTAAACTCCCTGCAGGTGAGGGGAAATTAGACACAGCAAGACTTTTACTACCTTCATCAGTGGAAGCCAGGTCATGCTCTTTGTCTCTGTCAATCATTAACTTTTGCAAGGGTATCATGGGAGTGATTGTGATTTTTAACAAGCAGTTTTGAGATTATTCTGTTTACCAGGTTGAGTTGACAGGTAGCTGCTTATTTTTTCTTAGGCTGCCACTTTGTAAACTCATAACCCATCTGCTCAGGAGGGAAAAAATAGGCTTGTCAGTATTCTTTAAGCATTAATTTTATGGTTTTACCTTCAGAATGGCAATGATTGACATTATTCCATAGGTCTCCTTCCTTTGTGCAAACCATCAGACAAAATGACACTTTCACATTTAAAGAAGGATTTTATGAGAGAGACCTGCTTAAAAACAAGGTTACTGTCTGTACATCTTGCTGAAACACGAAACACTCATTATTGTTCATGCTAGGGGCCTCCAAATAGCATTCCCATCCCTATTCCTGTTGGAGTCACTAGGGGAGTTCAAACAAACCTCAGTGTGCACTAAAAGAATGCCTGAAGGGATCTGTACAGGGCAGTTTCATATTCTTCTGCCCCACCCAATGGTCACACTCTGCTGATGTGCATGCTAGTCATGTTCAGCACACATTAGTATGCTAGTAGAATGCTAGTAGTGCTACTATTAGTATAGTACTCTGCTAGTACTACTACTAGTAGTATAGTACTATTAGAAATACTAGTAGTAGTATATTAGTGTGGGCAGGCTTAGAGCTTCTCCACGCAATGGGGGAATATGATTGAAACAGGATCCTCCCTCACATGGGGGAACTGTATGTGTTAGTAGGTACGTAAGGCCCCTACTCAGGCTTTTTGAATGTGTGGCCTGTGGAGAAGGTGGCCACGCATATATTGGTTTGTGTGCATGGCTGGCAGGCCTGGTCCCATTTACCCTTTCAACCTGTGAGGGCTGTCCATCTGAATACCTCTACTGTGACTTGAACAGCTGCATGGCAGTCACAAGTCCAACTTGGCCACTTTTTCCAGTTTCTACATCTCCATTCCATGAACAACTGCACCTTTTGAATGTTTGCTTGTCAAATAACTGTTAAAAGGATGGCTAGCAAAGAGTCTTTTGGCACCTTGAAGACTAACACATAGACTAGAGTCTGGTTCATCACAGGCATAGGAATGTTATCATCAGTCGGCAGGTACTGCTACACATGGGTACAGCAGTGGGTTTACTGTTAGTAGTGGGGTCATAAAAAATGAAATGCAAGACTGTAATAACAGTGTTAATGCTTACATGTATTAAATGGTTTAATCTTTGTAATTATTTTACAGTGGTAATTCACAAAGCAGCGTTGACGATGACACAAACATGCTGATATCTTGGTTGTCATTTTTAGGAAAAAGTACTGAAGCTAGGCCTAATTCACATACATAGCTCCTCCACTGGGACTGAAGGGAAGCATGAATGCTTACATGCTCCCATAATACTAATAGCTTAATATGTGGTCATATGTTTGGACAACTCATGAGATCCTTTCTACTAAAAAAAAAAGGGAGGGGGGAGAAAAGATTTCATGAATTGCCCATGCATATGGCCACATCATTCATTATAACACTATAGTTGTGGAGGGAGCATGAAAGCAGTCATGCTTTTACCACACATATAAACCTTTAAGTAACAAGACATGTGCTGCCAATGGATTATAACCTGCTGTGCTCCCAGGTTATTTGAAAATGACATTTTTGCCTTGTGGCTCTAACATACTGTCCTATTAAAATTATTTGATCTAGTTACATATTGTACTATTAAACCTATATTTCAGCAAATCTTTAATGTGGATATTTCAGGAATACATCTGAACGAATATCAAGTACAATTTGTTTAAAATTCCTGTGCATAGCACATTTGCTAGAATGTTCCTATCTTATTTCTCTAATTCCTTAAAAAATACTGATGTGATGTTATTTTATAGCTATATTTGTTTAATTATTCTGCATGACAAACACCTTTCTCAGTTCCTACGTTAACACAAGCAATGACTCTGCAATATGACTCATTCAGCATAATGTATGGAAGTAGGATTTTAATGAATTCATTAACCTAGTTAATTTTCACCCTTTTAATTTGTGTAAGTTTTCCTTGGATCTTCCTCTTGGCCTTGAAAAATCTTCAGTACTGAGATTTACAGTGCAACTTATAAATGTTTACTGAGATGCAAGTCCCACTGACTTGGCTCGCACATCACAGTGACAGTTCCTGGGGTGTAATCCAGGAATTCCCAAGGGTGAGTGAGCCATTTCCAGCAATCCATGAACAACCCATTCCAGAGTTGTTTTGTGATGTCTGTCTGAACCCAAAACATCTGGGTTGCTTATGGGCTAAACAATCCAAAGTTAACCCAACATCAAACTATGGTCAATTGCTGGGTTAACTCTGGTTTTTTTTTTTTTTTTTTACCCATAAACAACCCAGACTTTCCTGGTTTGGACATCATGAAACAACTCAAGAATGGGGCATTCCAGGGTTGTTAATTGAAATTGGAAATGGCTCTCACAATCACTCATCCTGGGGAATTCCTGGGTTAAACAACCCAGGAATTGCCACTGCAACATGTGAACCAACCTGTCGAGCTCAATGGGGCTTACTTCCAGGTAAGTGGGTGTAGGATTGCAGATTTATAACACTAAATGCCCTCACCCCGGTGCCAGCTTGTCTGGCTGAAAGGGGGGGGTCATTGCGGGCGGGTGGGGTGACAAGATGTAGGGGCCTCTGATTGGTGCACCCCAGTGGCACCACCATGCAAGGAGGGGCAGGCTGAGCTGCCTTAGCTCAGCTCCCCCTCCCGATCTCAGCTGTCTGGCTCGATGCAGCTAGTAGGAGCTAAAGACTTGCCTGGAATCGAGGAGGGACTCCTGCCTGCTGGAGACCGGCTTCGTGGTCGTTCCAGCCACCTGGACTCAGCGTGCTTCTGCGCGCTCAAAAGCTTCTCTTCCCGCGCCGCGGCTATCGGGTTGCCAACGCTCGCGGCGTGTCTCGCGCGCCCCGGCGCGGCTCCCTCTGGGGTGGCGCCTGCCAGCCGTTGGGAGAGCCAGGGAGTGTCGTGGGGCCAGTCTCTGACAGAAGCTGCCTCCGGGGCTCCAGAGTTTTGGTGATATCGTACCGCCCCCTCCCTCTCGCCAGCTTTGCCTCCCTTGGTCTCGGTGTGCCTGCTGCGGCGGCGCACGTGTGCGAGTCCCTTTCTCCTGCGGCCAGCCTTTCCTGCCTCGGCGCAAGCGCCGTCGGCGACTCCGGGTGTGTGCGCCTGGGTGAGGCGCTCGGGATTGTTCATCTGCGGGGGTGAGGGCAGGGGTGGCGCACACCTGCCCGCCTGCCCAGTTGCTCGCTCACTTGCCCACCCGCCCGCCTGCCTGTTTGCCAGCCAGCCGGCCCGCCGGTCAGCTCGCCGCCCCGCCTGTCGGCCGGCCTGTCCACCCTGCCGCCGCCTGTAGGTCTCCGCTGCAGGCGGGGGGGCACGCGCGCCTCGCCGGTCGGTCTGTCGCTCGCCACCCCCCCGCCCGTTTGCCACCCCCCCGCCCATTTGCCGGCTGGCCTGCTGGTCGGCTCACCACCCCGCCTGACGGCCAGCCCGTTCTTATGGCCGCCAGCCTCCTCCTGGCTTGCCTTCCCGCCGGCCTCCGTTGGCAGACACAAAGCTCTCTGGGCAGTTTACAAAGATTAAAAACCTTAAAAATACAATGGTTTATACAATAAAAAACCATTTACATACAAACATAAAAACAGACAACACACAAACACACACACGTCTCTGTCTATCTATCTATATATCATCTATATCTATACAGTGTCTTGCAACTCACCTCCTTTCCCTCAAAGATTTTTGCCCATTAACTTTTAATCCACATTAACGATTTGCTTGGTTTTCTTAAAAAAATATCTGAATGCATTTGGTAATGAAAGTCCTATTTCTGGTTCCCTGAACCAACATTATCACCTGCCATTAATATGAACTTGTTGCTTCTTGGAAAAAGTTGTCTTCGAGCCTAGACTGAAATTGGCCATTAAGTTACAGGATTCAACTTTTTAGGTTCCTTAAAAAAAGTATGTAACACAATTCTGAGGAAACAGAATTGTGCAAGAATGGTAAAGAAATGGGAAAAAAAAGAGATTGTGTTGCTGAGGTTGGTGGGGGGGATCCACTCAGTTATCGTGTTGTAGTGGTAGATTTTCAAGTGCAGTTGCTCATTGTGATGGTCCCAAAGCCACGCCCCCAAGAAGAGTCCAAAAATACAGGCAGCTCTGTTGATCCATATCAACAAACCAGTTCTAGGAGTTTTCATCTCCACCTAGAGAAGGTCTTTTGTAAAGCTGTTGTTGTTGTTCAGTCGTTCAGTCGTGTCCGACTCTTCGTGACCCCATGGACCATAGCACGCCAGGCCTTCCTGTCCTCCACTCTCTCCCAGAGTGTGCTCAGGTTCATTTTGTAAAGCTAATGGGTCTTAATTGCCCATTCAAGACCAAACGATGCAAAAATATTTTGTAATACAGCAGGGAAAAATATATTGTGGCTGGGAAAATTACGCCCCCCCCTGCTACTCTGAGGATTGCATCCAAGCTAGAGGGCACAAGGAAGCCTGAGGGGCTGGGGTGGCAGATGATGTCAGTGTAGGGATGGGTGAACAAGTGATGTTCAAGTTCACCAAGATTCTCCGAACATCAGGTTGATGCTCGTCTTTCCTTGATTTGTTCTCCTGTTTGCAACCACTGTTCGTTTTGCACAAACGAGAACATTGCACAAAATGAACATGATTGAATGTGAAAAATCTGCAAAAAATTGCCAAAGTTGTGCAAACAAAAGCATGAAATCAGGTGTTTTTTAAAATGTGTAATTTTGAACTTTTTTCTGGCAAGATGCGTGTATTTTTCACACATTTTCAAATGTTAGAATTTGCAGGCGTTTTCAGAGAATACGTCCTGCTTGTGCTCATGTTCAGGGTTGTGAACTGGGCATGTTCACATGTTTTGCAAGCTGAAAGGAAATTCTTATACATCCCTCTGTCACTGTCCCTGCTAATCAAAAAGTGCTACTGCTGTGACCCTACGATGTCTAGCTCCACTGCACCTCTGTTCAGTTATGAGCCCCTTCTTGCTATTTTTGCCTGTTCTGTGCAGCAGAAAGGCTCTGCTTTTGTTTTTAAGCAAGAAAAAGGCCACTGATGAATTACTTCCTCTTTTCCATGCTGATAAACTGATTTGTCCCTTAATTAGAGAGCTCCTGTTGCCGTGTGTGTGTGTGTGTGTGTGTGTGTGTGTGTGTGTATGTGTGTGAGGGGGGGGAGGGGGGAGGGAAATTAATCGGGCTGCAAAGTTTTTAACAACTTCTTGTGAAGGTTTAAAGATGTTGCCTCCCCAGGAAGGTGAGCTTATCTGTTCCCCAGCTTTGTATGCCCTGGCCCTTCTCCTTCTGTTGGGCAGTTGCTGGTGATCTGGTTGGGGAGAGGAGGAGAGCCATACTGAAGGAGGCCAGGAATGGCTGAGTCCTCCTTAAGCAGCGGAGGTGAGGTTGGCAAATTGTCAGAAGGGGAATGTAATTGGCTCTTTGCTGGGCTGTTCCTCTGCTAGCCTTGTTCTGGAGTTCATTTATTTATTTAATTTGTACCCTGCCTAGTTTCTGCCAAGACAAATGGCACTCAAAGTGGCTTACGGTCATAAATAAAATTTGATGGAAACAATAATAAAATAATGCACTGAAATACAATAAAAACACAGCAACAACAGAATAAAAACAGTATCTAACCCTGTATACCCACTTACACATCAAAGACCTGCATGAATCAAGTGGTCTTTGCCTGCCAGCGGAAAGGCAGCAGAGAGGGAATGAACGTAGCCTCCCTTGGCAGGGAGTTCCACAGCCTGGGAGATGGCCCTCTCTTGTGTTGCCTCCAAACCTGCCTCTGAAGGCAGCAGTGCCAGAAGAAAGGCCTCTCCAGAAGATCTTAAGACCTGGGCAGGCTCATATGGAAGAAGGCGTTCAGATAGGCTGGTCCCAAGCTGTAACTGAGTTTCCCCTAATTTTCTGGCTGACTCCAAAGAAGACAAGAGGGAAAACTAACTGCCTTTAAAAGCCAACCCTCCTCTGAGTTTCTATTATTATTATTATTATTATACAAAGAAGTGCAGAGGAAGAGTCTTGGCTGGCTTCCATGCGTTCCTGGAGAGTTGGTGCCCGAGGCAATTGTTGCTTCCTTCCCTTCCTTCCTTTAATGATGCTGGAAATCTCCACCTTGCAAGGGCTGAGGAGGAAGATGCACTAAGGGGCATTTCATAGCTGTGTGAGGAGCCCACTGGGACTATCAAAGTCAGCATCCCCAGAGAAACATTGCTGCTCTGAAATACTGCTACAATAATCAACTGCTAGATCACCACTTCAGTAATTTACTTACAAAATGGTGGGAAAGGGGAGACAGTTAAACATTTGTGGCTTGGGTGAATTGGACTTTCCCCTTCCCTGCCCACTCAGCTATATCAAGCCTACTAGTATGGACGGAACACAGTGGGATGTACACCGAAAAAAGTGCAACATCCCTGGTAGTCTGGAAAAGTCAAGTGCAATTCCATTTGTAGCTTACAGCAGAAAAAGCAGTGGGGTCCCCCATTGGGATGCACCCCAAGTCTGAGGAAAAATTATCCATTCCAAACAGCCTTTAAGTCTCTCATACTTTTAGTAGTTAATATTCTTTCTGAAATTCTTTTTTTATTGCTTTAGCAATTCCCCCCAAAAGGATAAAGTTAAGAATGTATAAAAACCATTTAAGGATCCCTTTCTCATCCTTTCTTCATAGTTTATTAGTGCTCAGTTTACTGTTTCATGAGATGGAAGTTTGCAGACTATCCTGGCTGATCTTTGGGGATATGTATGTTTAATATACTTTAATATTATATCAGCATATTTAGGAGATAAAAAAGTTTGCAGAATCATCAAATTGGATCTCCACATAGCAAATAAAGCAGATTTCATTGTCTCCAAACATCTAGAGAGGACCACAGCCAGAATTCCCAGCACACACAGCAAATTTAGTGAGATATGGGAAAGTAAGCCTGGGTAAGAACTAGACATTATACAGACATTAGAACCATCTGTCATTGAAAATTGTTGAGACATTACATAGCTGCTTAAGAGAGTTCATCAGAGATTCCAACTGGCAGGTGGTAAGCTTTATAAAAATTAAATGTGTGGTATTTACTTTTACTTTTCTTTGAAATTGCCTTGAGCCCTAGGGAGACTGATAGCTGCATATTCTTTGAAGATTTGTTTTGACTTGTGGAGTCTAATTCTGCCCTTAGTTAGTAGCAAAAGCCGCTTATTTTTCAGATGGTGTCAATCAGCAGATTCCCATTAGCATTAGTGGGTATACTCAATCACACCTACATTTTGCAGAGAATTTGGACAGCTCTACTGTCTATATGACTATATGAGTGTCTTATCATGTTTTTGGAGCTTTTCTAGCATGGGGGAGTTGCTATATGTCATGTTGCAAAAAGGCTGAAATAATGATTTCATAGATCGTTACTTAGGCTGATATCCTGCAATGCTAAGGTTAGCCTAGAACTAGGGGTGTTATGGAAGTCTGGGAAGGGGATGGAGTCTGGAGGACATCCTTCCACTCAGCCCCCCAGATGTCAGTCCACAGAGCCCCGTGCTTGACTGACTTGGTGCGTGCTGAGTTGGGCAAGCTCAGGGAGCCCTGCTCACCCATAAATCGCCATTTTGCAGACAACTGCAGTTAACTTTTTTACATAAATGGCCATTTTGCACAAAATGGTAGCTGTAACTAGCATCATTTATGCAAAGTTGGATCATTTATGCCTGCATTTACGCCTGCAACGTTTTGTAACGGGCACTATTTATGGCCGCCATTTTGCGCAAAATTGCTATTTACATAAAAAGTTTACCTGCAGTTTTCTGCAAAATTGGCAGCTCATGGGTAAGCGTAACACTGCATGCCACGCACCCATGGATTGTCCAAAGGCTTGTGCTGTGTGCTGAGCAGAGTCAGGCAGCTGGAAGGGTCTGGCAAAGCAAGGCGGGGGTGGGTGAGTTCACCCATCCCTACCTAGAAGAGGAAAATAGGTAAAGGGCTGTAGATCAGTGGGAGAGCACATGCCTTGCATGCAAAAGGTCCCAGGTTCAATCCCTGGCATCCTTTGGCAGGGCAGGAAAAGATAATTATCTGAAATCCTGTAGAGCTGCTGCCAATCAGTATAGACGGTACTGAGCTAGATGGACTGATGGTCTAATTCAGCTTTTCAGGAAAATATTTTACCCTCACAGTGAAAAGCAGCTATCTCTTACATTCTTACATCAGTTCCTGATATAGTTTTATGATGCATTAAACAGAAGTTGATCTTTCAGTTGTACTGGATACACAATCAAGGAAGGAAGAGAGGCTAGGCCAAGAAAGTAATTGCTGACAGTGTCACAGGTGGCGAGAGGAGAGACTGTTTCACATGAGATGGCCTTGCCCTGTAATTTCCTTGTTTTGGAAGAAACAAATACATCATATTAATGTGATCTTAAGATAAGGCTTAGGGGTTGGGGTCTTGGGTATATTCCAACAATATGGGATCTTGACAATAATGAGAGTTGATGGGTCTGGAGATGAGCTACTGTAAGTAGCCAAAAGGCTGATTTCGCTGTCTTAGAAAGTAATAATTTCTTTCACTTTCAGCACTGAGTGTCAGGGTGGAAAATGCTTGATTCCTATGAATTAATGCTTTTTAGGAAACAAGAACTGACTTCTGAGTAGATGTGTATAGGATTGCACTGTAAGGCTAAATACACTTATCTGGGAGTAAGTCTCACTGAATTCAATAGGGCTTATTTATGAGTAGACATGTATCTGATTGCACCGTTAGTCTCTTAATGCACCAAACCCTACGTTTGAAAAGTACATTTTCCGATGTTTAAGATAAAGCATTGCATTACTGTACTTATGCTCAGAAGAATAAAGGCAATACCACTAATATTTCATTTCATGTCCTGTTTTATACAGTTTAAATGTATGGGTCATATTGGAAGATTTTAGTGTTAATGTTGATATCAAGGGATAGTTTTCAAGTCATTCAATTGGATCTGTGAAAGTACCCATGAAATAAGGACTCATTAAATCCAGCACTCAAGCTTCTAGGCTTCTGAGCACCATTTAAAACACTTAGAGAATAACACTGCTCTCCTGTGCATATCTGCTCAGAAGTTAAGCCCACTGAGTTCAATAGGACTTACTCCCAGGTAATGATGTATAGCGTTGTAGCCTCTATCTACAAAAACTCCTGAGTATAATAACTATGTTAAGTAGTCCTATTGAAACTATAATATCTTTCTCAGAGAACAAGATCTTGAAGTCTGTCAGTGACATACATTCGGTCATTATTAGATGGTTCCTTATGCTCTCTTAGGTCTGGATGTTCAGAGACATGTGGCATTTGGGCAATTTCTTATGCTTCCTGTTCCCTGTAGATCTTTATAATGTTGTGGTTAAACTTTTGTAGTGTAAGAATTCCCAGGAACAAAAATGACTTGGAAAATAATGAACCTCTGTTGTCTTCAGCACATGAAAAATGGTTGTGTGAATTGAGTCTTTCAAAGTTATTATTGCCTTGGTTTATTGGCTGGGTGGACAAAAATCCTGTTGGAAAGAATTTATGGAATGAACTTCAACATATTTTCCAGGTTTATTCAGTATTGGCTGTGGTCTTTAGTGGTAGGGATGGGTGGATCACTTACCCTGTTCCGGGTGGGGGGGGGTCCACGGGGGGGAGGCGATCCATTCCTCCCCCCTGGAATCCGTCCAGGCTGGCTCTGCTCGGCCTTGATCCTGCAGAGCCGGCTGCCAGCTCCGCTTCACTGGCGAATGTCGATACAGCTGGCAGCCATTGCCATGCCGTATCGCTGCAAGTCAGGCTCTGGACGCAAATGGCATAGTGGGCGCCATTTGCGTCCCTGTTCACGCGATAGGCTATGCAAATATTTGTGTAGCCTATCAAGTCTAAAAACAGGGACACAAATGGCTGCATTTAGGCTAATATACCAGCTTTACAGCCGCAAATGGCGCCCACTATGCCATTTGCGTCCGGAGCCTGACTTACAGCGATACGGCACGGCAATGGCTGCTGGCTGTATCGACATTCGCCAGAGACACGACCGGCTCCGCAGGATCAAGGCAGCGACGGATCCAACCCGGAAGGATTCCGCGCAGAGGTGGAGGTGAATGCTCTGTTCCGCCATGGGCCCCAATGGGGCCAGATTCTTGGAATCCGGCCTCATTGGAGTCTGTGGCAGATTTCTCCCCCATCCCTATTTAGTGGGATATTCATATTTGAAAGCAGCTACCTATTACTGTCAGCCTCATATTTCAGAAATGCTATATATTTTTACTTACAACATCAGCGTATGCAACGTTGGTGTTGGCATTTCATCCTTAGAGATGTGTCACATTCTAATCTATTCTTTATACATCAGTCATGTTGTTCTCCTACTTCCAGCCACCCTCATTTCCATAGGAGTGGATTATCTGCTTCCCATATCTACTTTAATGACAGACATCTTCTTTTGCTGAGAGAGCTGATTGCCAAGAATGTGCCAATAATATTTTACAAATGTTTACAGTCAACATAACAAACTTAATTGGTTCATTTAGGCAGCTGCCAGAGGAATGCTAGAGGAACAACGGAAAAAAAGTCCCTGAAACACTGGCTTATCGTTTTTATAGAAAGCATTTAGCGATATCAATTTGTTGCATGGAGGCATGGAAAGAGATAATGCAAGTCACAGATTAATGAATGCTCAAATTATATTCATAGCAAGCATCATAGTGGAATTAGCACTGTGCCCATTCACTTAAGACACGAACTGTTTTGAAGACACTGGATATCTTATTCAGTTTTGTAACTGAAATATTATAAGCTAGAATAGAACAGTGTGTTCCCATGAGCCACCCTGAAAGCTCCAAACTACTTCCAACTTCACTATTGCTCTAACTGGACAGTGCTAATGCAGCTGGTATAAACTGCAATCCCCATTTGCAAAGGGCCTTTACTAATTTGCACATTACTACATTGAACTAGGGCAATGAACACGCTCTCTGAAGGATAAGGAGTACAGAGGAGCCACGGGCACGTTTGAGGCAGGAATAAATGAGCAACATCACCTTGTCCATAAGTGAGCCAGAGCAGGAGTGCAGCACCTCAGATTAAGGGGCCAAATCCAGCCCTCCTGGGGCCCCAACCTGGCCCTCTGGAGTAGGGATGGCAGAGAATCCCACCACGGATTTCAGTGAGGCCAAATGCACTGGCATTCGGCCCCCCGAAATCCGTGGCAGAATGGCCTCCCCCCCGCCCCCCCGCGGATTCCCCCCAGGACGAAGCTCACCTGGGGCGGATGTTCTGGACGGTGGCGGCTCCAGCGGCAGCGGCGGCGGCTGGTCTTTCGACCGGCTGCTGCGGCCGCCATTTGCATCCTGGTCTTTGCCGTGATAGGCTACGCAAGTATTTATGTAGCCTATCATGGCAAGCCAAACAAACAAACAAAACCCAACGGCGTACCCAAATGGCGGCGGCTACAGCGGCCGCCATTTGCATTCCCTTTTTTTTGCTATTTTAGCCTACGTAAATATTTACGTAGGCTATTATGGCGAAAAAAAGGGGAACGCAAATAGTGTAGTGGGCTCTATTTGCGTTCCTTCCCCCCGCCGCCGTTTTAGGCTATGTAAATATTTATGTAAGCTATTATGGCGAAAAAAAAGGAACGCAAATAGCGCCCACTACGCTATTTGCGTTCCCCTTGTTTTCACCATAATAGCCTACGTAAATATTTACGTAAGATAAAACGGCAAAAAATAGGGAACGCAAATGGTGGCCGCCATAGCCGCTGCCATTTGCGTACGCTGTTTCCCCGCCCCCAGCCATGAGAGTTACGTAGCCTATCACGGTAGCCTGGCTGGACGCAAATGGCGGCCGCTATGGTGGCCGCCATTTGCATCTGCAGCAGCCTGTCCGCGGCCAGAACTCTGGGAGCCACTGCGGAGCGGAGCCAGCTGGGCAGGATTCTGGGGGGGAGGACCGGATTGCCTCCTCCCGCGTTGAGGATTCCGGGGGGAGGGACGGAGTGCCTCCCCCCCACTGTGAATCAATTCCGCGAAAAGGTAAGTGACTTTCGTACATCCCTACTCTGGAGTTCACCAGACAGCCACACACCCTTCTGATGACCCTGCCTCCTTTCCCCCAACCACCCATAATTTTCTGGTTTCTTGGCTTTTGTGCATCCCCCCCCCCCCGCATTCTAAATGGTTGAGATGCCTCTCCTGAAGCCTAGTTACAGGCAGTAAGAGTTTTAAGCTAAAATATGCAGGTGCTTTCGGTATTTTGGCCCTGCCCCCCTTTGCCTTTGGTCCCACTCACCACTGGAATGTGGCGCCCAAGAACTTCTCCAAAATGAAATTTGGGGCTGAAAGAGGTTCAGTGTCCCTAGGCTAGAGGAAGGGAAGGGCCGTAGCTCAGCTGCAGAGCACATGTTTGCATGCAGAAGGTCCCAAATTCAATCCCTGACATCTTTAGGCAGGGCTGGGAAAAAGACACCTGTCTAAAACCCTGGACTGCTGCTGCCCCTCAGTGTATGTATGTGATACTGAGCTAGAGGGACCAATGGTGTGTTTTGGTATAAGGCAGCATGTTTTGCTTCCCATGTTGCTGTGAACTGAGCCTCAGTGAGGCCTAGTCTAGGCATGACCTCGCGAAAAGGCAGGGGGGAAGGCTTTCAAAAAAGAATTTGAAATTGTGCAGCATATTGTAATAAATGCCATAAATGGCAAATATTATTTTGCAAAGGGTGGACTGGAGGGAACAAAAGATATGCTAAAGAACAGAGAAGGGTACAACTGAGGATTAAAACATTGGAGGTCTGTGAAAAGGAATGGATATTCTTGCTAAATGGGTGTTCTCATTGAAGAAACAAGGTGCATTTTCTATGTTAGAGAATAATTGATTATGGAAAGAAGCATTGTATTGGCTTTTCTTGTCTATAGACAACCTATTTGTCAAGATAAATGACTTGCCTCAAACTTAAAACTTTTCAGATAATTATATAAGGGATTATTGAAGTATCTATTATTTTCAGAATTGCTCAAGATTGCTATTTGAGGTGGGGGGAGAGTTTAAAATTGCTCTTAAAATGTTTTGCTAGAAGGGGTATCTTTTCCAATAACCCGATAGGGCAGACAGGGTCTTGCTCAAGCTAAGGGCCAATTTACACATCATTCTTTTTTGAGATGGAACTGGCTTTCTCTGTCATTAGCCTTCTACAGGCATTCATTCTTCCATGTTGAATGAATACAAGGAGAGGCCTGCTCCAGCCCCACCCCCCTCCATCGTTCCATCTGTTGCCCTGTACATGTGGAGGACAACGGGCTGAACAGGAGATCCTTTTGTATCTATGGGACCGCTCCATGTGATTAAGAACCTTGGAAATTCAGGGCTCTTTATTGCATGCAGAGCCCCCATGGATACAGAAGGCTGTCCTGTTCAGACCGTTGCCCTCCATGTTTACAGGATGACTGATGCAATGCCTGAGGGGGGAAGGGCTGGAGCAGTCCTCCCCTCATGTGTTCATTCAACATGGAAGGATGAATGCCTGAAGAGGGCTATGCTTGAGGCAAAATGGCCTTGTGAAAGCACCCCTCCTCCACCCTGTGAGTGTGACTTAGAAATGCTTGTGCATTGCTCAAATTTTCTGATAAGGAACACAAGACGAGCCCTGCTGAATCACTGCAAAGGCTAGGGCAGCCATCTTTTACAGACAACAGTCCTTTATTTGAAGGGCTGCCAGAAGACCATAAGAACTGTTTCCCATCACCAATTAGAGCCTGGGCAGCAGACTGAACAGGCAGGCACACAGCTCACCTGGTCACAGTTTTCCACGCTATGGTGAGATGTATTGTATTTCTGTTTAAATTATAATAAGTATTTCTAAATGTGTGCCTATAAATATATATTCATTCATTCATTAATTCATTCATTCATTACTTTTTTATGGCATCCAACAGACGAAGATTTCTGGGCAGTTTACAATTATGAAAACACCCAAAATACAATATAATAGCTTAATATAAAACCAGTCTACAAAAATCTAACTGTTTTATACAAACAGTAAATCTCTGGGTTCATTAAAAACCTTAGCATATGCTGTCAAATGCCTGGGAACAGAGGAAAATCTTAACTTAGCTCAGACAATATGACAATGTTGGTGTTAGGTGGGCCTCACTGGGGAGAGCATTCCATAATTTAGGGGCCACCAACAAGAAGGCCTTCTCCCTTATTGCCACCCTCTGATAAATTATAAATTAGCACATGCAAAGTTTATGCAAATCATTGTTCTCTTTTCTGGTGATGTACTTCTTCTGTTTTGGAGATTCATAAGTGGCCGCCCTACCAAAGGACTGTTTCTTATATTGGCCAACCAGATTACCCATGGGAAGCTCACAAGCAGGACACAAGGCCAACAGACTTCTCTCACTATTGTTTCCAAGCAACTGGTATTCGTAGGCATAGTGCCTTTGATCCTGAAGGTAGCAAATAGCTACCATGACTAGCATTAACCTCCATGAATTTATCTAATCCCCTTTAAAGCCAAAGAGCCTCTTCATATGGTCATCATAATACAGTTGGGCTTCAGGCAATCTTTGTTTCAGCTGGAGGAAACGTTCTGTGTTAATTAATTTCCTGTGTAAGGCAGATGATTCACTGTCTCTAAAAACTAACTGTGACATATGCCGTATGTGCAAAGATTAGATCTGACTTTTGCTTCATTCCAGAAGTCGTAATGCTTAATGAGCTTCTCAGTTTAAACCTTTGTAAACATTTTAGATTTTTTAAAAGTTCTTGTGCTAGTTCTCCCTCCCCATAAAGTTAATGGGTTTGATCTTTTTGAAAACAATGTTGGCCCTAGTATGTTTTATCCAATTATTTCTGATGTTTTCTGGTTACACACAGAAGTAATAAAAGCCAAACATCTCTCGTGTAGGCACTGCAGTGCCGTACAATTGTTTCTTTGTGAGCAGATGACTAATTGACTCCTGCTTTCCTAGCCTGTAAACCAAAAGACACAACCTCACTATATTATTCACGCAATTACCAAGATGGATTGATGGCTTTTTATCTTTGCCTTGGCTTGATTTAATTTTGCTAAACATTATTTCTCAAGGAACAAACTACATTACAAAGTTGGGCATGTAAGTGGAATAATAAGTTGGTCTAATCTTCAGGAAAACTGTAATGTCATGGAACTGCTGTGTTTCACAAAGAGATATATGAAGAGCCAGAAGGTCAAAACAATAAAAGAGAGAATCTACTGGCTACTGGTTTTAAGGTCCACATTTGTTATTACTAATAGAGACGTGAAGGTAAGTGTCTGCCTTAAGCCTTGGCTAGGTAATAGCAACAGCTTAATGGTAAGTTCAGCCACATTCAGCCCTCCTGCAAGCTGGTGATTTACTTCCAGACCAAAACAGTAAAAAGGCCATTTCCTGGCTCCTGAAGGAAATGCTTATTGTCATTTTTAAATGTTGAAATACTTTGGGCAATGAAGAGGCAACATTCAAATGCATTTGTAGGAAAAGAAAGAACGGCAATATCCAACGTAGGCCTCACACACCATCAATACTATTGGATATAAAAGGAACAGGGAGCCCGGTACTCCATTAATGTAGGTCCTTTTAAGACATAAGAGTGATGCAGGGGACATATGGATTGTTAGTAGCATCCTGGAGGCCAGTTCCAATGTCTTTTCACATTATTGGGATACCAGGGTAGACTTGGAAGGTTAAGTGACAAGAACTCCCCTCCCCCCCCCACACACACACCACCACCACCAGTGTTATGGACACATTAGCAATATGATAGTGCCTGTTATCTCTGTAACTCAGATAACTGTATAAATATTGATAAGTCTGAACTACCTGTTTAACACCCCCAACATGTTTTGCTGGTTTATCTGAAGCAACATGGGTGTAACATGCCTATGGTGCTGGACCGATGATGCTTGCGATGTTGCTGGAGTTAGTATTCTCCATTTTTTAAAAAATTATGTATATAGTTCCATCACTATGTGGCACTTCAGAGAACAATAGTAGCTAGGGCTGTGCAGGGACCTGCTGATCTGACTCGGAAGCCACTTTGCAGCTTCAGAGGCAGGCCCGATTCGGCTTGGACTGATTCCCCCACTCCAACCTGACTCAGCCCTGAACCCAAAGCGGGATTTGGATACTGAGCCCCACTTCGGGTCCCCCCCGACGCCCCTGCGCACCCCCCCAGCTCCTTACCATGTTACTGCCTTCTCCTCCTCCTCCATTGCCTTTTCCTCCACCACTGCTGCCACCTCTGCTGCTGCCTTCTCCTCGCCGCCACCTTCTCCACTGCTGCCTTTGCCACCACCTTCTCTGCATTTATTTATTTATTTATTTATTTATTTATTGAATTTCTTAACTGCCCATCTGGCCACTCTGGGCGATGTATAAACATACAATTTTAAAACAATAAAATTCTACTTTAAAACATGATATTTCTAAAAACACCCTAACCCACCCCAAATGCCTGCCTGAACAACCACGTTTTTAATGCATGGCGGGAGCTCATTAAAGAGGGGGCATGGCGGAGTTCCCTAGGGAGGGAGTTCCACAGAGTGGGGGCCATCACAGAGAAGGCCATCTCCCTCATCCTCACCAGCCTAGCTGTCCTGGCTGATGGGACAGAGAAAAGGCCATCCGAGGCTGATCTTGTTAAGCCGCCTGTCTGGTGTTGCTAGAGGCACTCCTTGAGATAGGCTGGGCTGGAACCATATAGGGTTTTAAAGGTCAAAACCAACACCTTGAATTTGGCCCAGAAAACAACTGGTAACCAGTGCAACTCCTTCAGCACCAGAGTGATGTGATCATGCCGGCGGCTGCCTTTAATCAGGTGAGCCGCTGTGTTCTGCACTAGCTGCAGCTTCCGAAACATCTTTAAGGGTAACCCCACGTAGAGCACATTACAGTAGTCTAGCCAAGAGGAGACCAGGGCATGTACTATCAATGAGAGCGGATGGTCGGGAAGGAAGGGGCAGCCACCGTATCAGATGGAGTTGGTACAGCACTGTCCGGCTCACAGCTGACACCTGAGCCTCCATGGACAGCTAGGAGTCTAAAATTACCCCCAGGCTGTGGACCTGGTCTTTCAAGTAGGGATGTACGAAAGTGACTTACCTGTTCACGGATTATGTTTATGGTGGGGGGGAGGAGTTCCGTCCCCCCCCCCGGAATCCTCAAACAGCCGGCTGTGCTCTGTGGCAGTTCCGCAGAGCAGCTGGCCAGGCCCAGCCAGGCCAGAGCCATCCACAGCCGTATTTCTGGCCGCGGAGGGGTCTGGGTAAAAAAAAAAGAAAAACACCGCGTATGCAAATGTTTTTGCATTCCTTCTTTTTGGCCGTCTTAGTCTACGTAAATATTTACATAGACTATGACGGTGAAAAGAAAGGGGAACGCAAATAGCGCCTGCTACGCTATTTGCGTTCCCCTTTCTTTTCACCGTCATAGTCTACGTAAATATTTACGTAGACTAAGATGGCCAAAAAGAAGGAATGCGTATTTGCGTACGCAGTTTTTTTTTCTTTAAACCCACCCAGCCATGATAGGCTATGTAAAGATTTACGTAGCCTATCACATCTTTTTTTTTTTTTAAACCCACCCAGCCATGATAGGCTACGTAAATCTTTACGTAGCCTATCACGTCTTTTTTTTTTTTTACCAAGACTGGAAATGGTGGCAGTGGCAGCCGGTCGGAAGATCAGCCACCGCCGCCGCAGCCGCCGCCGCCCAGAAGATCCGCCCCAGGTAAGTCTCATCCCAGGGGGGATCCGTGGGGGGGCAGGGGGGTGGCAGGCCATTCCACCACAGAGTTCGGGGGGCCGAATGCACTGGCATTCGGCCTCACCGAGATCCGTGGTGAAATTCTCTGCCATCCCTACTTTCAAGGGTAGCTGTACCCCATTCAACACCAGGTCAACATCTTCCCACCTCCTCTTGTCTCCCACCAAAAGTACCTCAGTCTTGTCAGGGTCATCCCCATCCAGCCACTCACCATCTGCAGACATTTGGACAGGGATTCTACGGCCAACCTTGGTGAAGATTGCCACCCGTCGCCACCCCCAGCTCCCCCAAGGTCGAGTCTGTCACCTCCACAATATCATCCATCCATCTTGCCTTTGGTCTGCCCCTCTTCCTTTTGCCCTCCACTTTCCCTAGCATCAGCATCTTCTCGGGGGTATCCTGTCTTATTATGTGGCAGCTTTTTATGGCATTTTATTTTATTGGTGTACAATACATTATTTACAGCTGTAACTTTCCTGTGGTAAACTAATGGCAGCCGCCATTTGCGTATCGTGTTTTATAGGAAGCCAGAGAGCCGCCGTGCAGGAACTCCTCCAGACCTGCAAGTGAGTGCGGCCGGTCCACTGTGGACTCCAGAGGTCAGATTCTTTGGAATCTGGTTTCATCTGAGTCTGTGGCGGATTTCTCCACATACCTAAGGTAGACACAAAACTACTCCCCTCACAACTGCATTGTGAAAGATGCAAAATGGAGGCTGGCCTGCCAACACAGTTGATGCTGATGCCCCACTGAGGAAAAAAGAAAGAAGCTGTGCTACAATTCTTGCTAATGGTGAGCCCTTCCTGTGAGAAACTGTTAAGACTTTCTCCTTACCCTGGAGCAATTCAGTGAAATTTTCCATCCAATTTCGCTGCCCACAAATAAAATTTCAAGAGGCCATTTGTGCAAACAGGTGAGTGTTAAGCACTTGGAGCTCATCAATGTTTTCAGGGGCAAGTAAGTGTGTAATAAAGAATTCCTGAGATTGTTCCACTTAAGGTTGGGATTGCAGGTTTGAATGGTCTCCTGTGTTTAAACAAATCCCTTCACCTAGAAAACTAGCAGGAAAATAAATTAGAACCTTCTTCCTTGATATGTTAGCTTTCCATGGTTGCAGAATTTTAGGGAGAATTCAGTCATGTAGTCCAGTCATGTAGTCAATTCATAAGTGATACCTACACCCATTAACATGGGAGTAAGATCCATGGAAATCAACAGACTTATTTCTGAGTAAACATATATGTATTGAGCTGATAGTCTTAAAAGGACTGTATCACATGTTTTTTCTGCATATATGAATCAGAACTGATTGGGTTTAGACAACTCTCCCTTCCCAAATATGATCTTGGTTTTCTCTAAGGGTCAAAGTACACAATGTGTATATAGTGTGCAGCTGACCTTCTCTTTCTTTTTTATTCTTTTAAAGCATACAGGGCCGTGATCCAGATTGGGAACACTGCACACAGGTAGGGGAGGTTAAAGCCTTTCCACCCAGCTGCTTGTTTTCTGACACACACACACACCCTTGCCCTCCACAGGGGCTAAATTTTAAAAACTGCCATTGGTGCTAACTGACACCTTTTCTCTTTATTTCAGACCCCATGTGGTGGTGAAGACAAATTTTGGAAAACATGCAGCTGGGGGGAAGGTTTCAACCTCCCCTGCCCATTCATAGTGGTCCAGATTAGGGGCCCCATTTACTTACTTGTGAGTAAAAAAGAAAGAGAGGATCAGCGGGATGCTACACATTTAACTTATAATGTGGCTTGATCGTAGACCATAAGCGTGCACTTGTATGAGTGTCATGGGACTGGCTACACCCATTCCCATGTGTGAAAGGGAGGCCAGGTCAAACTGAATTCCCCACTCCTGTTTGACCTTCCCTTCCAATGACATTTCCATCATCGCCTGGTGGAATTATTTATTTTCCCTGCATACCCCCACCAAACAGCCTTAAAATCCTCTGGGTTTCTTGAAAATGCTTTTAGGTAGTGTGGGGTTTGGCTTTTAGTTGTGGAGTAGGTAACCCAACAAGGAAAGAGACATAAAGTTTAAATAACAAAATTTTAAAAGTTTACTGAAAAAGTATTATTACAGAAAAGTTTTTAACATCTAAATAGTTACAGCACATACACTCAAAACATAACCATAGGAGCAAAAGGATAAGAAAATAACCAAGATAAATGCATCCAGCTAATCCCTAATTAGACTGTGCCCCTATTTTCTGTAAGTTCATCCAAGCAATATCTTACTTTAGAATTCTCAGGTTTTCCAAGCATTCAGCTTCTCCCAAGCAGCTCTCTGATTTACTTTCTCAGATTCTTCTTTCCTTCCACCATCAAAAAGCTATCTTTGGCCTCACCTTTTTATGTGTGAAAGCTAGCTGGTGCTCTTATAAATCTCAGCCAATCAAGAAGGCTCACCTTTGCCCTAAATTCCTTCTCTGAGCAATTTGCAAACATTTCCGCAGGGAAAACCCCCCTACTTCTTGCAACTTACAGCCTTCTTGGCACCATAATTGTAAACAAATCCTCTTGTGCAGGCTCCTTATCAGTGTGACCCCTTAATGAACTTCCTGTTTTCTGCTTGCTCAGTGGCACCAGTGATGCCAGGGCCATGGTCTAAAGTAACACAGTGTTGCAAACTTTTTGAAACTAAGCAGGTCTGTGTCTGGTCAGGGAGTAGATGGGAAGGCCACCTGAGCACCAGATGAATATCATTAGAGTTCTGTTGACAAAGGGCAGATTTCAGTGAGATAAATTTGCATCCCTAAGAGGCTAACTGTGGGTTTAATAAGATAAGTTGGATTTTCCATTTAGTATTAACCTTCAGTTTATTGTTTATTGTTATTACTGTGGTGTAGACTGTACTATAATCAGGTCCTGCAGCAAGGCAGAACAATGTATTTAGGGGGAAATTAGCTAGCATAAGCTCAAAATGTGTAACCAGAAAGGCAACTTATGCGTGGTCTTTATTTCTCAAGGACAGTGTAAATAAGAGTTCCTTTCATGCTTGGTTCCAAGGCAGATGAGCAAACCACTCAGCTTAATTACAGTTCACAGGTGTCAAATTTGGTCAAGTGTGGTTTCTCTTCTTGCACATTTTATTTGATTTCATTTATTATATTTGTAAATGATGGCCTCCCTCCATCCCTTCTTAATCTCATCCACCAAGGGAAAACTGAAATATCTATATGTATGTATATGTGTATATATGTGTGTGTGTGTGTGTGTATCTATTCAGAACAGAGCAGCTAAAAAACACAGAAGCCAAAATGATTTGCTTTAAGGTTTTAATTTCTCTGTTTCATTAGTAGCTCTAATATCTATCATCTACTATCAACTACCTATCATCTGTCTACACATGCACGTGCACGCGCGCACACACACATTTCCAAAGCCTGAAAGGTCACAGTTATTATCATGAATGCTTTCAAAGGATTGAATATAGATTTAAACCACACACACACACACACACCACTTGCTGCACTTTCCTTGCTTACAGCAGGGATGTCTGTACCGCTGAGAAAACTCACGCTCTCTTTCCCAAAGTCCCTTAACGTGCACTGAAATATTGGGATTTGAATTAGAGGCTAATCAGGAGCAGCAGATAAAGTGACGTGTCTGAGCCCTGCCTTTTTTGTAGCCAATTACTCCAGGCTCCTGGTGTTCATGTCTTCCATGTACTTTCTTTAATTAGCACTTTATTAGCTTGGCTTCAGAGAGCCGAGCCTAGAGAAAACTTTTCCAAATCTGCCACATGGTTGCAAAGCAGGAGGTGATTAAATTTAGTCTTAAGCAATAGGCAGCCTTTGAGTCTCCGAGCGCTTTTTAAAGATGTGCTCCTAGTACCTCATCCCTGAAGGGATGTTGTGCTGTCAGTAACTGTATTTCAAAAACCAGTCTCACATCATTAAGCTATTTTCCTGTCTGCTATTGATTGAGATCTATTATAAGAAGAAGAATCTTGACATTCTTCTCTTGCCTCAGTCATGAAATGTAGCCTGAATGTTGTTGATGGAACAAGGAAGTACAGGCATTGTGCAGATTTTACACAGTTGATATGACAATCAAAAAATTGTTGAGCTGGAAAAACATTACACACATGCATGCAACAAGCACACCATATCCAAATCCATTAATAGATTCCTTATCCTGATGCTAGTCTACAGCAGATAAGTATCAGAAGTGACCAAGGTACTCTTTACGAAAAGCACCTATAGGACGTGGAATTAGAAACTCTGGGAATAGCTTAAGCACATCCATTTTGCTTCAGGTGGAAAAATGAAGTCACTTTAACTGTGTGCTTCCTTCTTGTCCCCAGATCTGGTAAGCAGCAAGTATGTGCCACCCCTAAAAAAAAAAATACTTTGGAGCTCACTTCATTGCCTCAGGTAGCAGGTCACCTTACCTTAGAGGCTCAGACTGACATTGTGTTCCATCTCAGAACTGAACTGATGCCTTGCCTCACCCCATTTTCCAAAGCCTCAGATGTCATCCCTGCTGACTACAATGGGAGCACCAAGAAATTACTACTTTTTTTTTTATAAACCTGGATGAAATTTACAGGCACAGTAACGTCTGCAGAGTAGATGAAGCCTGCCAAATTGCAGACAGAAAGGTGCAAGGAGGGGTTTTTAAAGGATAGTTTGAGATGTTTTTGTTTTAAAGGATGGTCTGCCTTCACTTTGGTTTTGTAGGCAAATTGCATGAACATGAAAACATACAAGGCACAGGTGTTCCAAAACAAGTCCCCTCATGTTTTAGAAGAATAGGTGCGTATTTATTTATTTTTGTTGCAATGGAAACCTTTAAAGGTGTTTTTCAATGGATGCCCTTCCTCTGAGGTTTTGTGGGCAATGTGCTGTGTTTTTTGTGTTGTGGGGCTGAGTTACATACAGTGTTAGAGCAATGCTTGGTGCAAACTATTAAACCAGGCAAAGAGGTGTGTGTGTGTGTGTGTGTTGCATGTGTGTGTGCCCTTCTCATTCTTTGGTTCAAAGATGAGAAGCCCAGCTCATCTGTGTGGCTTACCTTTAAGAGCAGTGGGGAAAAAGGCAATGGAGGCAGCAAGACCAGTTCTCCCCCTGTCTCAGCAATGCTACCTGGCTGCCTGGAGCTGGTGGCCTCCATAGCATAAGTTGCCATAAGATGCCACCTTTTGCAGGAACTTATGCCCTCCCTGCATTATCCTATGTTGGGAAGCTTGATTAGGTTATGGGGACTTGGTGGAACTCCTCATACCTGATTGGAGAGTTTGTGTTAGCCATCACTGAACAGCTCACCTCTCAAGTTAGTGCTCTTGAAAGTCCTCTGAGTGCTGCCACTGCAGTTATAGGCACAGACACAAAAAGGGTGCGATGTGGAAATACTGGAACAGGTCTTGATTGTTTCCTTCTATGTCACTCAAGGAGAGTCCTGGTAAAGTCACTCTAGCTGGAAGCTAGAGCTCTCAACAGCTCTTCCTCTGCCACCGCTTCCCTCTTCTTTGCTGGTATGTACCATTTCAGGAGAGCTTCTATTTAGAGAGAGGTTAAAAATGTATGAAACTGTCCAGAAAAGGTATGAATACAAATGACCCTTCTGAATCACTGATGTGGTCCTGTTGGCTTGGAACCAGCCTGCTTCACCTTGAATGTCTTTGGATCCAAGTCACCCTGTATTCAGAGGCAATCTGATTATCCCCAAAGCTGGGCTATTTGCCTGGGGTTTGTGCCTCATCTGAGTCTTTGTACATCTCTGTTAATTAGTTAATCCTAGGCATTAAGGCAATAAAACAAAACAAAGTTGCTTCCTTATTTCTATGTAGGTTCCTTTTCCTTTATGAAATAACAATAAATATTGTTCATTGTTAAAGGACTTTTGAGAATTGCCTGGCAACAATGTGAATAAGCCAGATTTGTTTAATTGGGTATCATCTCATATTGATTTGATCTTATTGATTGGTGGTCAATTTCTGCAGAGTCTAGGATCCCTAAAGGCTGGTGAAAGATAGATACAAAGTTGATTCGCTAGAGAAAGAGCTTATTTCCAGACAGGGTGATAGTTTTAATTTGGAGCTTTTGCATTGTTCTGGTGTAAACAGGAAGAAGAAAGCTCTCCCAAACATTACCCTTTCAGTGCTTGATCCAGGTAAGATGACAAACAAACAAGACATAGCAGAAGATTATTATGCTTTTCTGTTGTCACTACTCACCAAATGTTCAGCACAAAATCCCAACATCAGTGACAAATTCTCATTGATTATAATGAGGCTAATTACAATGCTGTGACCTAATTGATTGACAACTATCTCAAATTCATAATAAACAGCACCAGAAAGTGACGTTGCTCTCGGAAGTATGTCTTGCCATAGCAAATCACTTTGCAGCTGCCCCACAGTCCAGTTAACACTGTTCCAGTCCCTGCACCTTTCAGTCAGGCATTGTAGGGAAATGGAGTATCAGAACGTGGGGGCTAAATTCTGTTATCTTAAAGTGTACACATCTTCAGCACAGTACAATGGAAGGTTTGGCACATATCAAGCCATACTGGCTCGGTTTGCACGCAACGCCGGGGTAGGGAAGTATGGACTGTGTGAAATCCACTCCATCTCTGTTTTGTGGATTGTCAGGCGGCTTTGGTTCTGTTGTCTGCTCACAGAGGGATGCAATTTTTTTCCCGTCATGCGGAAAAAGATGCAAATAATTATGTAAGAGGTTTTGTAAGAATTTACATAATTTACCTTAGTACATAACATTGAGCATATTGTCCCCCATTCCATCCAACTTTTCTTCAGTAGAAACTTGCATATTTTCCTACAAATAAATATGTGTAAATTTTGGGAAGTTAAAAAAAAAAATCCGAAAGTCCACGGACCCCACGTGGCCTGAGGGGGTCACTCCACAGCAGATTCCGCAGGTCAGATTCTTAGAAATCTGAGCTCATTTTAGTCCATCTCGAATTTCTCCAACGTCCCTACTCCAGAGACACTATGGGTTATTTAACTCACAGTGAGCTGAAGCATGTGCTAGCCACCATTTTGAATATGCAACCCCCAATGGGGTTGCGCTGTGTCATGTGAACCTGGCCATTAGGGGTTATTCAAGAGTTAAACAACCCTCACATAACCTTTGGTTTGTTGTAGAGTTCTTTCATTTCTCGATCATTTGGCCACGCTGTTCACAGTGTGAGTGTGTGTGTGTGTATGAACTGAAGATACCACTTCCTACTTCTGGATAAGTGAACTCTAGTCTACAGAAGAGTATGTTCCTGTCTGTTCCTACAACAGAGTATAGAACTGTTAGTCTTTGAAGTGCCACAAGTTACTTTTGTTATCTGTTATTTTTATAACCAGAAGTTTTTCATCAACCATAAGTTCCAGATACTTTGGGCTGTTTGCATGGGGTGGAACAAATGGTGGGGAGAATATAACAGAAGTTTAGTATCATACAACTACACTAGATAGTTCTGTACAAGACAGAGTGAACCCCCCCCCCCAGTGTAAAATGAGTTGATGGTGAAATTTATATCCCATCAGATTTAATTAACCACCTTGGAATGTAGCAAGGCAAAACTGCTTGGCAAAAGAACAGCACTTACATAACATATGCTCAGTGCTAGGGAGATGAGAACCATATAAACAACTGCAAAGAGGGTATAGTTGAACAACCATGTTTGGGTTTCAAAACAGATACCAAAATATTAAATATTGCCTTTACATTAAGCATTATATTTTCTGTGATGCAGAGTGTCTTTCAATTGAGTGATGGGTTGGATCCAGACTTCATCATACTTAGAGAAGGCTCATTGAAATCAGTGGCATTTAAGTTAGTCATGACTAAGTTAAAGGGGATGTGGTGGCGCAGCGGCTTAATGATGCTGGAGTCTGCCGGCCAGAAATGGTCAACACTCCAGCGGTTCGAGCCCAGCTCCGCATGATGGACCCAGCTCCGGTCATTTCATCCCTAGCTCCTGCTCACCTAGCAGTTCGAAAGCATACCATCTGCGAGTAGATAAATAGGTACCCCATTTCGGTGGGGGGAAACACTGGCAGCACTTTATGCGGGGAGTAGGAACCGGTGCTGGATCTGCCTGGACGCGATCGGCAGAGGAGCGGTGGAGAAAAAGCCCGGATGAGCCGACTTCCCTAAGAACGCTGCTGGCCAGCTGATGCAAAGCTAGTTCACCCTCTTGTGGTGCATCTGTGCAACAAAGACTAGCAACTACTGGCGCCAGAACATCTACTGTGTAAAAACATTGTAGACTCCCTGGCAATGTGTGCCATATGCTAAATAAATAATGACTACGTTAAGTCTCTGTGATTTCAGTAGGTATTCTCTAAGCATGATGAAGTCTGTATCCAACACATTAATTCCCTACATACACTATTGGAGCATCTGAATATGAAAGCCCTTCTCCACCTCACAGTCATCCTCTCTAAAATGATCTGGTTGCAACCAGGTTTTATGATAATATTACACAGAATGGTCTAACTTAACATTAATAAGAGGAAACTAGCTCCAACAAGGTCAAACAATATGTAATTTGGAGGGCTAGATATGAAATATATGTGAAATCACTGGGCGTATGTGTGGCTAACTATGCATGAGAGTGGATCATTAATAACTTCACCATGATCAACAATCAGTCTGATTAATAAATATGGAGAACCTGAAAGGCTGCTCACTATTTTCTTTCATTTTGGTTGATTGTACCTAGCGATGCCACCAAATTTCATAATTAGTCAGCTCATTATCTAGATCCATTTCAGTCAGGCTTCAGGCCTTGCTATGGAATGGAAACAGCTTTGGTCAATCTGTGGGATGACCTCTGCCAGGACAGGAACAGGTGGAGTGTGACCCCTGTTTATCCTCTTGGACCTCTCCGTGGTTTCAGTACCATTGACCATGGTCGTTCTGGATAGGTTGTCTGGGCTGGGGGTTGGAGGTAGGGATGTACGAAACCACTTACCTGTTTCATAAGTGGCATCCCGCAGTGGGGGGGAGGCGCTCCGTCCCTCCCCCTGAAATCCTACCCCAGCCGGCTCTGCTCCGTGGTGACTTTGCGGAGCCGCCGGCTGGGTACATCCGCAGCGGCAGGTCTGTGGATGCAAATGGTGGCCGGCGTAGTGGCCGCCATTTGTGTCCCTTCACTGAGCTGTGATAGGCTACGTAAATATTTATGTGGCCTATCACGGCAAAAGCGGGGATGCAAATGGCATAGCAGCTGCCATTTGCGTCCCTGCTTTTGCCGTGATAGGCTACGTAGATACTTATGTAGCCTATCACGGATTGCCAGGGGCGCAAATGGCAGCCGGTGTAGTGGCCGCCATTTGAGGCTGCAGCCCGGCAGTGGCTGAAGCCGCAGCTGCCACCAGAGCTGCCGCTGGAGCCGCCGCTGCCGCTGGAGCTGCCGCCGGATCCGCAGCCAGGTAGGCTCCGTTTCAGGGGGCTTCCGTGGGGTGGTGGGGTGGGTTGTTCTGTTCCACCACAGATTCCAGGGGGCCAAATTCACTGGAATTTGGCCTCCCTGGGATCCGCGGTGGAATTGTCTAACATCTCTAGTTGGAGGCACTGTACTGCAGTGGTTCTGGTCCTACTTGAATGGCCAATTCCAGAAGGTGGTGCTGGAGGATTATTGCTCTGTGCCTTGACAGTTATGCTATGCCACAGGGTTCTATTTTATTCCCTATGCTGTTCAACATCCACATGAAACTTCTGGGGGAGGTTCTCCAGAGGTGTGGGCTCACTGGGCTGAGGTGCCATCAATATGAGGATGACACCAGCTCTACCTCTCTTTATCATTAAATCCAGGTGAGGCAGTGACTGTTCTGAATCAGTGCTTGGGCATGGTAATGGATTGGATAAGAGCCAATAAATGGAGGCTCAGTCCAGACAAGACGGAGGTACTGTTAGTGGGTGGTTCATCTGCCCGGCTAGGTGATGTTCAACCTGTTCTGGATCGGGTTACGCTCTCCCTAAAGGATCAGGTTCATAGTTTGGGGGTGCTCTTGGACACAGATCTGTCCCTTGAGGCACAGGTGGACTTGGTGGCATGGAGCACCTTTTATCAGCATAGGCTGATATACCAACTACACTCTTATCTGGACAGAGATAGCCTAGCTACAGTTATCCGTGCTCTGATAACTTCTCATTTGGTTTACTGCAATGTGTTATACATGGGGCTGCCTTTGAAAATGGTTTGGAAACGTCAGCTGGTCCAAAACAGGGCAATGAGATTGTTAATGGGGACTGGCCAATGTGATTATATCATGCCATTACTTTTCCAGCTGTGCTGGCTGCCAGTCCATTTCCGGGCCCGATTCAAAGTGTTGGTTGGTGTTAACATTCAAAGCCCTAAGTGGCTTGGGTTCAGGTTATCTGAAGGATCGCCTCCTCCCATATGTGCCTGCCCGGACCCTAAGATCATGTTTAGAGATCCTTCTCTGGGAGCCCCTGCCAAGGAAGTGACATGGATAGCTACCAGGAACAGGGCCTTTTCTGCTGTAGTACCCCGAGTGTGGAATGAGCTCCCTAGAGAAGTTCACCTGGCACCTACATTGTACTCTTTCCGGCAATGGGTGAAGTCCTTTGTATTTTCCCAGCATTTTAGCATTTTAGTGTTCTAGTCTTTTAGCTGTTTTAAATCTGTTAGTGTATTTTAAATCTCTGTATTGATGCTAGGTTTTGTTCTGGTTGTATTTTTAAACTGTAGTTTTAAGCTTTTATATTATGTATTGTTTTTATGCTGTACTTTGTGAATTTTTTTGAACCACCCAGAGAGCTTCGGCTGTTGGGCAGTATAGAAATGTATTAAATAAATAAATAAATTCATTGAAACTCGTCTATTAGTAATATTCACCTTTGCAGCGCTCATCGATAGATGATGCATAACGAATTCACTATTAAGGTTGGAACTTGGAATTGCTTGCACTCTTTGGAGCATGCAGTCTGAATCTAAACAATATCATTTCTGTGCATGGCCTGAGTTGGTTGGTTTATCCCTGGAATGATCTGGTGTGTCCACCACTGCTGCTTCCCTCATCTTTATCACCATTGCAGCTCTGGATCCACGAGGAGGAAGACTCTGCCAGGGCCAAGATGGGACTTTGCCTTTTGAGGGTTATATTTTCTCCAGCCTCTAGGTAATGCTACTGAATTTGGCTTTGATTGACTTTTTTTTAAACCTAGGACACCATCTTTCCCAGCCATGCTAATATAAATATGGCCATGTTTATTTTGCTTCTGTTCTCTGTGTCTCAAGGAATCTGTGTGCTTTGCTGAAGCTTGGAGACAGATCTGGATTTTATTTTATGGATTTTATATTTTTTAAAAATGGGGGATCAGACATTACTTGCTTCTTTGTCCAAGCAACCCTAGATGCAACCTGTGACCTGCACAAAACCCAGTCAAGCCTAATCCAATATAATCTGCAATCTCCTCCTATACTCCATCTGATTTAGTGGCTTCAACTTCAGTTTCTCTCTCCTCAACCTTATATTACACTTAACATCCACCCTGAGGAAGAGTTCTGTAGAATCCAAAAGCTTGCTCATGATTTTGTGACATTTTGGTCACTCCTAATAAAGATGTGTGGATTTGGGGATTTAACTGTGATAGTCTATCATTCTAGGCTCACCTTACTTCTATCAGCCAATGGCATCTCTACACCTGCAATTCATTGCACATTCATGATTGGCCACTCACAGAGGTTTGTGAGTCCATTACACAACATCGTAATGCTCTGGTGTTTTCCCCGCCATTTCCCCCTGCCTATCCCTTGTTATATGGCTAGATAGCATCACGGATGCAATGAATATGAACCTGAGCACGCTCCGGGAGAGAGCGCAGGACAGGAAGGCCTGGCGTGCGATGGTCCATGGGGTCACGAAGAGTCGGACACGGCTGAACGACTGAACAACAAAAATCCCTTGTTATCCCCAAATGGAAAAAAAGGGCAGTATTTTTTCAGCCTGCACAACAGGAGCACCATGGCCTCCCCGTGTACTTCTCCCATAGTGCAAAGAAACCGTTGTGTGGGTGCGGGTGTGTGGATGGTTGTTTTGGTTTGTTCGGGGTGATGACAGCAGTGATGTCGGGTTCTGGGCATGTCAGTATACTGATCAGCTGGCTTGCTGCCATGCCAGTTTGCCGCCGTGCCGTAACTAAATGCAATGCATTGAGTTTTGCTCCAGACTTTGGCAGCTTATTCCACACAGCACAGAATGGCCAACATGCTGGCAGGCCAGCAGTTCGCCGGAAAGCCAATGCCTGCGGGAGCAGGGTTCGAGCAGTTTGTTGGAGGTTGCTGTCCACCTGCATTGCATGTCAATCACAACCAAACCACCAGTAATCTGCGAGGGGAGGGAAAGGGGCAGGGACCAGGGAAGAAATTTTGCGATGCCCCCAGTGCATGCAATGGCTTTTCATGGAAAAGTAGCCACCCTGTGAAAAGGAAAGGAACTAGGGATGTCAGAGAATTCTGCCACGGATCACCCGAAATCCGTGGTGGAACGAAGCCCCCCTGCCCCCCACCCCGCGAAAGTCACGCGAAACAGGACACCTACCTGCTGCTGTTCGTGCTGACTTGCGAATGGTGGCCACGTCCGCCATTCGCTTTATCACTATAGCCATGATAGGCTATGTAAATACTTACGTAGCCTATCATGGCTAACGCAGGGACGCCATTTGCGTCCCTGCGGAAGCCGTGATAGGCTGCGTAAGTATTTACGTAGCCTATCACGGCAAACAAAAAGGGAATGCAAATGGCGGCGGCTATGGCAGCCGCCATTTGCGTTCCCTCCCCCCCCCCCGTAATAGGCTATGTAAATATTTATGTAACCTATCACGGCAAAAAAAAAATGGGAACACAAATGGCGGCTGCCGTAGCCACCGCCATTTGCGTTTGCTGTTGTTGTTTTTTTTGCCATGATAGGCTACGTAAATATTTACGTAGCCTATCACGGCAAAATACAGGGACACAAATGGCGGCGGCTACGGCAGCTGCCATTTGCGTCCCTGTAGGCTGCCCAGCAGCCAGATTTCCGGCTGCAGGCAGCCCTGGCCTGCGGCTCTGCGGAATCTCCGCAGAGCGGAGCTGGCCGGAGAGAATTTCGGGGGGAGGGACGGAGCGCCTCCCCCCCACCGTGAATATCACCCTTCAAAAAGGTAAGTGACTTTCGTACATCCCTATAAGGAACGGAATATAATGAGATAGAAACAACTGTGTAAAGGAGCGTGATCTAAACCCGCAGTGAAACCAGACAGCAAAAGCCCTGGTAGTGATGCAGATTTCTGCCCCCATGTGATGAACCCCAGTTAGACCTCACAGAGTTTCTGTCTAGGCAAAATGAAATAAGAATATATTATAGTCCATTCTGAATATTTGTAATAGGATGGGGAAGAAAGTAGAATCATAAACACATATAATAAATCATCTGTTTTATCTTTTATCTGTAAGTTTTGAGAGGAATTGCTTCTACAAATTATTTTATACACTTGCCCCAGTACTGTGCTTTCTATGCATGCCAACTTTGCAGACAGAATTGTACAAGCAACCATGCATGTTTACTCACTGAACTCCATGGGAGTTACTCCTGAGTAATTGTGCATAACCTTAGGCTGCAATGTGAAAGCTCTCATGGATAGGGAGTACTGTGTATGCATCAGAGCCTAGCAACTACAAATGGTCTCTGTGGTATCAAGGTAGCACTATTTTAGTGCAAGTTGAAAGAAGATGAAATTCAAACAAGTACTGTGTATGTTTGTTTTTACTTCTTGTCGATGGTAATACAGATGACCAACATACCTAGAGGTAAGCTTTTCTACCACATATTTCCTTAATCAAGTCTATCTCTATGCAAACAAGGTGTGTTGGATCCAGACTTAGTTAGGACTAAATTAAATCCCACTTGATTTCTATGGGTCTGCACTAAGTATGATTAAATCTGGATCTAACCCAGTGTGATTTTTTTTTTTCTGTCACCCATCCTAAGGTTTGGTAAAGTTCTGAGGTTTTATCAAGTTGTGGAGCTTCCCTACCTTCCCCATGAAGTTGGATGGTTATTTGTATTAAAAAACCGCTACTGGTGATGTGGAATGCGGAATGCATGTCCCCAGGCTATAGACTCTCATTGCTAGAGTAATCCATTAATGAGCAGCACGTTTTCCATTTTTTCCCTGTGGTTTTTCAGATTTTTAAGTTCAGGTCACTACTCTAAGTGTTGTTTATGTATTTTGATGGATTTAAATATTTGCAATTATCAAGAAGTTGTTGTTATTAACTATTATTTTTAAATAATCACAGGTTTGATGTGTTTGAAGGCTGTTGTTTTTTTAACGTGAGCAACTGTAGTCCTCTCTGAAGTTACAGTTGTGTGTATTGTGTGATGAAGGAGCTGTGTGAGATGTGTTGCTATATGATTAACCTTAATTTTAAAGTGTAAATTGCACACAAAAGAGGTTTTCACAGATGTAAAGTTAACACAATTTTCTTTTTAAAATGCCAGAATATTTTACTAAGAGAGTGATTCCAAAGAGAATGGAAAATGTTACATTGATTTCTTCGAAACAACGCCATTATCAGTATGAATAGACCTTTAAGACAGTGAGAACGGGTGCATCACCTACTTCCCTAAGCAAAGAATCCAGAAATGGTGACAAGACACTGCAGCAATGCATGGAGTGGTAGGTAGAAGTGAGAGTGTCACAGAACTAGGGTTGTATCCAATAGTGTTCATCCACCAGTGGAACAGACACTGCTTGGATCAAATCCCCCCACCACCTACAGCCCCTTGTGTGCCCACAAAATCTGCTCCAGAGGGTTGGGGCATGTGGGTGGGTGGGGGCTGAAGGGAGGAGATGGGAATGGAAACTCCTGTGGTGTGAGTGGAACTCTGCTTGCATAAAGTTGGATTTGGCCCTCATTTGTGAAACTACAGCTGCCACAGCATGCTACAAAACCACATATATTTGTCAGTAATGGTGCACTTGAGCACACATTTAAGAAGCGCGTAAACCTCCCCACTTCTATCAAGTGGTGAGTTGATTGTTTTTACTCGGTGTTGGCACTGTGTGGTGGGCTGGTTAGCGCGATGGAATATTCATGTAAAGAGGAAGTATAACTCTGAATAGTGGAGGCTGATAAAAAATGAAAGGGGAAGGCCAAAACACATACATGCCCTGCCTGTGATCTTCCAAGGCAATCTGGTTGGCTCCTTTTGGAAAAAGACTGCTGGGCTAGTTGAACCTTGGTCTGCTCCAGCAAAGCAGCACAATTCTGATGTTCCTATGATCTCGTAGCTCATTTCAACATCTGCCTTCTGTAGAAGCATTAGCTGACTGTTTTGTATTTCTACTGCCTCTATGGGATCTCTGATACTTCATTTTCCTGGTACTTCTTTGCTACGATTAACAGATTTGCTTCACTGTCCTCTTTTCACTTTTTCCTCTTTTCAATTTTCACAAATTGAGTGGTGTTACCTCAAAGTGAAGAGCTGGGTTCTTTTTGATGGTTAAGCTTCACATGTTGTTTCTGAGCTTCTTCGTCCTGCTGGTTTCACTCTTGCTCTTCAAATTATTTTCCATCTCTCTGACCTAGTGAACGTTTTTACATGCTGTTTGCAGACAACCATTAACTTAGCCCAGCAGAGAGTCCAAACCTTGAGAAATCTTTCAACCACCTGTTTCCAAAGAAAGAGTAACAGAGTTAACAGGTGGCAAAGGAAAAAAAAAAGCGCCATGGGAAAGAAGAGATGATGTGAGATTCAAGTCATGTTGGGACTCAGCTAAAGCATAAAATAATCCAGGTTTAAACAAATAGAAAATGAATTATGGGGAAGATGTTTTGAAGATGGAAGGAAAGAGAACCGTAAAGAGGAAATGTTAAAAAAAGAAGTGTTGTTGGTTGTGGGGGCAGATCTACGTGTTCAAAGCCATAGAGACTGTGACTATGGTGGTAATTTCCCACAGGGACAGTGTTTCATTTGTGGGTGAAAGGAAATAAAGAGATGAGACACAAGTAGTTGGTATAAATTGTGGGCCACATTTATTGAATTGATTCAATCTGTGAAGAGAAACTTAAGCAGGCAACTTTTCTATGCCAGCTAGCCTGGCCTTGTATCGGGAGAGACATTCGATGCCTGTGGAGTGGCGGCTTTATCGCCACCCCCCAGGACTGCCCAATTTTGGGTCAGGAGGCCCTTCCCTGTCACTTCCACTTGGGCCGCAGAACTCCAAGTAGGTGAGCAGAGTTGGCCTCAA
Organism: Heloderma suspectum; assembly: GCF_057233095.1. Taxonomy (NCBI): domain Eukaryota; kingdom Metazoa; phylum Chordata; class Lepidosauria; order Squamata; family Helodermatidae; genus Heloderma; species Heloderma suspectum. The sequence goes on from NC_139461.1 coordinate 93,452,833, forward strand.
AGGTAATCCGTATCTTCCAACTGGGGCCTCATAACTCTGAGCTGGAAGCCTCAGGCCTTGCCAGTCACCAGAAACAGTGCCTCCGAATGCTCACCAACCCTATACCCACCGAAAGTGCCCGCACATAACCACCACAGGAGGATGACAAGCCTCTGCTTAGCCATTCACCCCCCACCTGCGCAGTCAATTCCAGCACACCCTCCGCAGATCGGCAAGAAACAAATAATTGCCCATATCCGTCCTGCTTATAGAGCACCCTCTGCACTTGGGAAATGTCAGGATGTAATATAATCCCATCCCATTGTACATGACTACATGTACATGTAGAATGACTAATCTCCCTTCAGGCTCTGTCAAGGGCCTGAGAATCAATCCCATCCCTCCAGACTTTATCCGTCCCATTGGGTAATAAACAGGACCAGATAAGAACTATTCCCAGCCAAGGTCGCTGGATAACCTGAATGTTGGCCAAAGCCTGTAAGAGAAAGGCCTTGCCCTTTAGTAAACCCAAATTGTCCCCTGCACTCAGGGGAATCACACCCCTTTCCCTTGGCCCCACCCTATTTCCTCTGGCCACCAATTGTTTGGTGGTTTCCTGGCTTTTGTGCAGTTTTTCCCCACATTCTAAAAGGTTGAAATACCTGTCTTCAGGCTGAGTTACTGGCAGTTCAGAGCCTTAAGCTAAAATGTGCTGGGTTTTTTTTGGTATTTTGCCACCCCCACACACACCTTTGGCCTTTGGCCCAACCTCTTTTGCCTTAAGCATTACTCTTGGGTGGCTCCCAAGAGCTTCTCTGAAATGAAGCGCGGTCCTTGTCACGTTCTTTCATCTTCACCCTCCACAATCAACGCATTCCAGGAAACAAGGCTTTGGGCTACAGTTCTTTATTAGTTAACAACTAACTTCTTTACAAATGCAGATTCTAGGAAACTCTCAGACTGCAATGAAACAGCTAATCCACACATCTGCTGCGAATATCAATAAAGGAGACGAAGTGGAAGTTAGAGAAGTTGCCAGCAGTCTAGGCATGACCTTCAACTTCTAGGCCAGAGCCAGACTTGCTTTTCAGGGATGCCCCTCCCTTAGGGTAGCTCCCTCCTACGTTGGCTTTCACAAGTGGCCAACCTGCTGGAGTGCCTGAGCCCTGCCTCTAACTTCTCCTGCACCACTCTGCAATGGACTGACATCCCCTAGCATCCCCCAAGTCACTCCCCTTGCTCTCCTCCTCCTCTGAAACCTGGGTTCTCAAAGTGGAGGAAGGGGGGGTGTCATTCAGGCTGAGCCATCTGTGTGCCAAGGTCTTGGGAAGAACGTCTTGCTGTATCTGAGATTCTGAGCTCACTAGGGAGGGTGCTTCCCCTGTTCTGGCTGTTCCCATTCTGACTCTGAATCTGAGCTGCCAAGCATCTCTACATGCTCAGATTCAGTCCTCAGGCTGAAAGAGGTTGAACATCCCACCCCTTCACTTTGGAGTGTTGTGCCAATGCATAATGATTTAAGGCATGATCCTATGCACATTTAGACAGAAAAAAGTCCTACAACTCCCAGCATCCCTCCAGGCAGCCATGCTGGCTGGGGAATGCTGGGAATTGTAGGACTTTTTTTTTCTGCCTAAACATGCGTAGGATTGCGCCCTTAGGTGCAGACCCATTAGGAGGTCGGGCTTGGCTTGACATGAGTTTATGTAGACCCTTCTGTCACTTTCACCCCTATTGTTGGGTTCAAGTGCTGGGAACAGAGGGCTTATAAGGCAGTCATGGAATGGAATGGGAGTGAAACTTTGGTTCACAAGCAAGCTTGTCTTTCCTTGAGGGGAGAAAGGTTTTGCTGCCTGGAGTCTGAGATGCAGAGTCATGCTGACAGACCTATGGTTATGTTGTAGAACAATAGGCCAGTATGATAAGAAGTTACAATGTTTATTACTTGTCACAGCTAGCAGCTCCGTGAGACCCGATTGTTCCGGTATACCCTGATAAGGCCTAGAGTAACATCAGCTGCCTGAAACTATGACAAAAGACTGTTTTTGCAGGTTTCTGCCCATTCGGTGTGTCTTTCACCAATCCAAAACCAAATTTTCCACTCGGCAACTATGGAAAAGGGCCAATTAAAAAACAGAACGACAGAGGGATGTCGGGGGATCAAAAACCAACTGCACTTGGTTAGAGGAACTCACTTTTGCTCCTCCCTTCTTGGTTTGATCTTTACTTTTTGCTCAACTCTGAGCTTAGCAGATTGTGGTTTGGTTTGGGGGCCTTTTTGGCTTCAGCCTGGGTTTTGCCTTCCTTTGAGAGAAGGGCCCTCCTTTCTGTTTTTGAACATGTTTTTTCTGGCTTTGAGACTATTTTGGGCTATTTCCCCCCAAGCCGGTATTTTTGAGCTGGACACCTGGCTCCTGAGCAGCTTGGTGTAGTTTCTCCCCTCTATTTTATTTTTCTCACTGGTGAGGTTTGGGCTTCACCACCGTTTTCATTTTAAAACGTATTTTTTATTCACTTGCTACCTGGATTAATTTTTCCTATCTGGATTCTGTTGGGTCTTACAGCTTGGACCCTGGAAGGGGCCTTCTCCAATCTACATGTAGGTCCACAAGAACTTGTTCTTCACTTCTGTGCTTGGGACAGGTAGCTATACATTCCTTTTAATTCCCCTCCCCCCATTCCTTTTCTCTAAAGGTTTAGACTATACTGCTATATAGTTGAAAGGTTTGAGCATTGAATTTAAGTAGTTTGGACTACTGGAAGTTTAAGTGGAGCTAGAAAACAATTCAGACTGCCCCTGGTTGTGCCTGCTGTAACTTTTATATGTAATAGCTATTCCATTTGATGCCCTAAAACAGTTTTCCTAATATTGTTTTCTAATAGGCCTTAGCAAGACTTAAACTGTAGTTTACGTTGCATGTAACCCACGTGGTTCATGAGTACAAATGTATTTTCTCTGTAGTCACTGCACATTTCACATTTTCCTTCTTCATGTGACGTTCTTTTGAATTTATTTTTCTTTATACACCATTCAGATCTTCAGATTTCCTGTGCGGCATGTTTTCATTTATTTAACAAGTTAAAACATCATTCACTGTTTCCCTGCTTAATTTTTAAAATATATTTTCAAGCATACTGAACTTTTAAATAGCCTTAAAGGTAACTTTAGTTGGATTCTTCTCTTGTGCATAGTTCAAAACCTAGTTTCTGCTGGCGCAATATAATTAGCACAATATAATAGTGCAATATAGTGACACGGTTGGATACTGTCCTAGGATTTCAGTCTCAATGACATTTGATAAAGCATTTAAATGTGGTCCTCCAGATGTTGTTGGACTCCAGCTTTCATAAGTCACAGTCAGTACCTCTGAGTTCCATAAAACTTATTCCCAGAAGGTAACTGAGATTGATTGTAGCCTTATTTTCAGATAAATATCTTAAGACTGAAGCACATAATGATTTTGGAAAGTGGATTGACCATTGAGACAAGGGAACTCCATGTACTATTGGAGTTTGGAGCCTGGAAGAATATGTGAGATCATGGTGAGTTGTTGTTTTTTTTAGACCCTATTCACTTCGTATATGATTTCCGTTCATAAATGCTTGAAGTATGTTTTTCAGAAACATATAACCAATAGGTGGCAGCACTCGATCCAGTATTTGTCATTGGTGTTCCTTCCATAGTTACAGACAAATGAATTGATACTGAGAAGTGTTTCACTACAAAGATATACTCAGGGCGTTACTAATTCAAACACATCATTCAAAGCTCTAACAAAACATGGAGCTTCTTTAATTAGAGAATTGCAAACAGCAACAGCTTCTCTGAGTTTAACATCAATAATTTCAGAAGATCTCCTGGATAGTATTGTCTGTATGGGGGAGGCCATGTCGCTAGATGGGCCCTCGCAAATACAGGAAATCGGAGGGCAGGGAGAAAAAGGCTTTCTTCCCGCCCTGCTGATTTCAGGGCATAGGAAACTCAGAAACTTATCAGGAAGAGAAACTCAGAAAACTCAGGAAGTGTCAAGGGTGCAATTGATGCAGGAAACTGAGGAATTGTGAGGTTATAAAACATTAACCATAAATAGATCTCTTCCTAGCCTACCCCAAGTATTCACTAACAACTTTAGATAAAAGATAAAACTACACCAGAGTGACAACTCTTATTTCCAAATTGCTCCCGTCTTAACAATCTTTTAAGACCTTAGGAGACCAAAGAGACTCTGCTCCTTTCTCTCTAGAAGAACACCCGTACTGCCCATCGTTGGCCATTTTGTTCAATGTTCTGATGAGACAACATGTCAATCCCAATGACAGATCCAGTTTCAGTGGCAATTGTTTCTCCAGAATTGGAGTTTGGGTAGAAACCTTGCCCTAGATATCAGTATTTCCAGTTTGAAGTCTGTAGATATTCCATAGAACCGTTAAAGAGCACTGCAATATGGATGGAATAAAGGCTGAAAAGGAGCAGGATGAATGTTGAAGAGTTAACAGTTTTCATTTATTCCAAAGATGCACCCTGCACACTGGATGTTCTTTATTCCAGAACTCTGGAGCACCATGTATCTCCGAGGATACACCTCTTCAGTGTCCTTTACTTTTGACATTTTTATCTAGCACTAATAATATTAAAGTACAGAGGACTATCTGAGGATTATTTAATCCTTGTATCTGTTTTTTGGTATCTAACTTACGTTGGCTAGAAGGCAGGGAAGGTTATTTCATTTGTAAGAAAAGAACAATAAATTGGGCCTTGAGGAGAAGGTGAGCAGTAACTTCTAGAAAGAGGAGGGAGTTGCACAACTTCATTCACTGATAAAAAGTGGAGATCGCCCTGTTGTGCATTTCATATGCTTATAAAACAGTCAATAACATGTAAACAAACATGATATTAAAAGTCATGGGCACAGTATAGATTTTCAAACAGCCTTGTCTAGAGGAGGAAAAAAAATAAAGCTTGTTCTGAATGCAGCTTGTGATGCAAAACATATATTTGGTACTTACAATACTCAAATGTACATCTCATTTTCTATAAATATTTTTATAGATTTTAAAAATTTGTGCCTGGCCCAAGTGCTGGTATTTTTGGGCAGATATGTGGGATAATAAATAAATAAACAAACAAACAAACACATGTATACATAATTTTGCCATAGAACTCTCTCAATATTGCTTTGACAGAATGTGACATCTAGCAGAACTGCCTGTAGCTCAGGTAATAAAAGTGCAGCTAAGCAATTTAGGAGCCATCCTATGATCTCTGAGTGATCATAGGATGGCTCGGGAAACTCCTCCAAGATTGGAGACAGCACGCCAATCTCAGAAGGGTGAATCGGAGATCTGACCCTCTCCTCCACCCTGTCGCAGCTGGTGCGGAAAGAATCGTGCTGGTTGCCCTCTGAGGTCAGAAAGGTGGCCTTGGAAGAGGAAGATGGGGGGTATTCTGGTGGGCGGAGAAGAGGGGAGAGCAGAGAGGCCAGGATACAAGTCATCCTGAGCCTCCTCCAGTCTCCTACCCTCCCCCTATGAAGTGCCATTGCTAGACAGGCTGAAAAGCCTGCCTAGTGAAAATACAGGAGATCAGAGGGCGGGAGGGAAAGATTGCTTTCGCCACTCCTCCTGCCCTGCTGGCTTCAGCCCAGCAGGGCACAGGAATCTCAGAAGATCCCGAATTCAGGGGCTTCTGAGCAGTGAGGACGCAGTCCATAGAATTGCATTCTTAGGCTGGAATCCTGTACACGCTTATCTGGGACTCAGTGGTGCAGGTAGAAGGAGCTGCTTCTCAACAGATGTTCATAGGATTGTAGTCTACAGGTCTGCAAGTCTAAACAAACATAAAAGGAAGTAAGCCATAGTGAACACAGTGAATGAGATTCCATTCTCGGTAAACATACTTCTCAATACAGCAGCAACCACAGAGTCTGTTCCTAGAACATTTTTCTTTCTGTTCTTTTTTAAGTGCTGCCACAGTTTTTTTGGCAGCAGCAGATGCTGGGTCTCTGGTGGCTGCCAGACAGGGCTTGGTGGTCCACCTGTGGTCCAGAGACCACACTTTTGGCACCCCTGCTATATGGCATGAAGTAAGCTTTCTTACAGTGTTTGGGCTTTCATATATATGTGTATATATATATATATATATATATGTATGTGTGTGTGTGTGTGTGTAGTTTCCATGTCCATCATCAGCAGGACTGAGTTTCCTTTGTTTGAGTTCAGGTTGATAGGATTTTTCATTTATTATTATTATTATTATTTGCAAATAATAGCTTATTTTTTTAAAAAGGTGACAAGTGAGTAAGACTAAGGTATGAAGTATCATTTGGAAAGAGTGGGATGAATCCCTTTCTAGAAAGTGGAGACTTGTGAAGCAAATGCAATGAGTCATCTATTTAAAAAATGTATAGCTTATGTTAGCTTTCATTTTAACACCTAGATTACACTTGTTCAAAAAGGAAAAGTTCATTATCTTGTAAAAGTCATAAAAAGGCAGCTGTTGCTAAAATGCAGAAATACAGCACACTGGGATATTTAATCTTAAATTCAATTTCTTAAAAAAGGTGGGTAACATTGGGAGCATTATTACATTCCAAATGTATAGTTTAATTGTCATGGCACCCCAACCCTAGGAATTGTAGTCTGGTGAGGGGCTGGAAAAGTTCTGACCCTGCAACTACAGTTTTCAGCATTCCTTGGAATAAGGAATGGCTAAATCAGTTTAAGATAACAAATAAACCCTGGGAGTTTACACAGCACAAAGCAATACTTAAATTTAGCTCCCTTGATTATCCAAGAATAATCTTTGGATTATGTTCTTATTTTATGGTTTGGAAGCTATTGACCAAACCCATTTTTAATTTTCTCGAGTTTCTCTGCTGAAAGATTTACCGAAGCTCCAGAGTTCATATCATTCAATAATTTTATCAAGAATATCTGAAGGTGTTTTCAGCATTGCCACTTAAATGTCTTTTTGCTTTTCCACATCTACAAAGCTACTGTAAAATCTCAATTGACTACAGTTAATTTAGAAATACTCTTTACATCGTATTAACAATATCAGAAGTGGCACATTCTAAATGAAAAGGCATTCATATCATAACAGCAATTTTCCTAAGATTATTCTAATTCAGGAAGTTTATCTGATAATCATCATCATAGGGCAGTTGCCTCAGGGCTATTGAAGTCATATCTCTCTGAGCTATAGTACAGGAATTGCATACTTTATAGCACAATCCTATACATGTCTGCTCAGAAGTAAGCACCACTAACTCCAATGAGACTTACTGCCTGGTAGGTTTGTATGGGATTGCAGCCTTAATCCCTTTTTTATGTGATAATCTTCACACACTACGCCTACGGCACTTTAGGCATGAGGATAGGTTTTCTTGCACATTTTTATTAATCTGCATCATCAAGTCACAGAAAACAACGTACAAAGGATATGATGTACATTTAAATTATATAATATATCTCATAATACAAAGCACAATATAACATGAAGTACATAAAGAATATGCCAAATCTACAGTGACATTAAGAGAGCAATCATATGGCCCTTAGTCAGATTCTGGGGGCCATAAGATAGTTCAGATTCCTGGATCTGAGGTCGGAGACAGTGCTCCAACCACAGACCCTGGAGTCCAAGGTCCCTGCCCCCTCCTCCCACAGCCAACATGGAGAGAACTGCGCCAGCTGCCTCTCTGAGGTTGCAAAAGCAAACTCGGAGGGAAGGGAAAGAGGGCGTGCTGGTGGGTGGGAAGGGGAGGGCTGACACCATATCCCAAAGCCTTCCCAGCTTCCTTCCCTCCTCCACCCCGATGCTTCAGCTAGATGGGTGAAAAGCCTGTCTAGCAAAAATACAGAGTGGGAGGAGTGCGGAAACGAAGATTGCCTCTGCCGCACCTCCCGCTCTGTTTTGGATGGCTTTAAGCCTCCGAGTTCGGAAGCTTACGGCCATCCCCATAGGATTGCGCCCTATGTTTCTCTTTATGATCCTAAATCAGACATTGGCAATCTGGTGCCCACAGGCACCACTGTGCTCCTGGACACCTTTCTTGGTGTTCACCAAGGTGCGTTACTCCAACCACTTTAAAAATAACAATAACAACACATTACTTACTGGCAACTGGGATAACTTCTAAGCCAAGTGAGGGCCTCTAGCTGCTGCAATCTTCATTTCCCATGGATGCCTCTGGGCTACATGATGGGACTCACAGTCATTCTTAGGAAGTGAACACAGTGGGCAGCTGCAGACTGATGCTTTCCTCTCAGGCCTGCCCAGCCACCAAGAAATCAAAGAGGAAAAAAGAAAAAGGTGCTGAACTGTGGTTCAAAGCAGTTGCTTAGTGTGTTGTGGCTCAGACCCCACCTCTGCCTTGTAACAGTCGATTGGGCAGGTTATGTGTCCCTTGTGACTATCCTTAACTTCCATAGCAGCCATTTTGTAGTAGTGTCCAAGATGATTTCTTAAATTACCAAATATGCCCATGGGCCCAAAAAGGTTGTCTACTCCTGTCCTAAATCCTTTGGGGAGACATTTCTGTTTCCAACTGCCTGAAATAACAACAGGGCATTTATCTGGACAGGGGCATTTTAAGGGTAGTGAGTCTTCCCTAGGGAATGGCAAAGGAGCAGCGGATTACATGTTGCGCAAGTCTTTACTCTAGTCAGTGGCCTTGATGATGACCATCTCATTTTGAGATACATGATTCCTGCTACCACTACTGATATTTCGGTCAAGCTAAACAGCTCTTAGAGGCTGCACTGACATTGACCAAGTGCCAGCAATCTCTATGGACCATCTGTCAAAAGCAGATCACTTCACAGCTGTAAGGTAGCTCTCATGGATCTTATTCTGTTAATTTGGGCTGAGGAACTTAAAACGCTCTTATGCAACCTTGGATTCTTAGACTATACCTATCAGGATGCTGTCAATTCTTCTGGCTGTGCTCATCCCCTTTCAGGTAGTTTCCATGTTATTGCACAGTAGGTGAACAGTCGCTGTCTTTTTCCATCTGGCCATCACTGTTACATTGCCTCCTTTATGCAGGTTGTGTTTTCTTGGCACCAAAAGCAGGTGTGCATCTGGACAGGGTTTCAAAGAGCCTTCTTCTCTGCAGCGAATGGGTCTCTATACAATTCATACTGTTTCTGAGCGTGAAGCTCTTGGATGGGTGTCCAGAATATGTTTAAAAATATCTGGCAGAATGAAAGAGGAATGGTGTGTGTGCGTGCGTGTGTGTGCGCACGGGGGGGGGGGGGAACGACCTGTTTTCTGGTTGAATGCAATGCTCTGTTTAGATAAGCAGCAGTGAAAGTTTACCAGAAACCAAAACATGAAAAATTGCCAGAAACTGACAGCTTGAGTGCTAGCAAGCACCAACACCCTCTTTGCTAATTGCTGCCATCACAAATTAATGGAAGCCTTTTAAGTCTCTTGTCAGACCTTATGTGGCATTCTATAGTTAAAGGATTTCTAAGCTTTACATAACAGATGTCATCATTAATATGCACCTTAATATTCTTCAGGTCTATATGATTTTGTTTAACATTTCTCATCCTCCCTGATCGTCATTCCCCCGACTCATTCGTCCATCCTACCCCAGCCAACTTGCCTATTCTTGTTGTCCAATACATTTATTCATTCATCATTTCATTTCATTTCATTTCATTTCATACCACCCAATAGCTGAACCTCTCTGGGCAGTTCACAAAAATTAAAACCAAAAAGCACACAGTAAAACAATATAAAATATTAAAACATTAAAACTATAGTATAATAATACAACCAGAATAAAACCTAGCAGCAATGCAGAGATTTAAAGTACAGATTTAAAACAGCAAAGTTAAAAGTCTAGAAAGCTAAAATGCTAAAATGCCTGGGAAAATAAAAAGATCTTCACCTGGTGCCAGACGGAATACAATGTAGGTGCCAGGTGAACCTCACTATGGAGCTCATTCCACAGCCGGGGTGCCACAGCAGAAAAGGCCCTCCTCCTAGTAGCCGCCCACCTCACTTCCTTTGGCAGGAGCTCATGGAGAAGGGCCGCTGAGAATGATCCTAAGGTCTGGGCAGGCACATATGGGAGGAAGCAATCCTTCAGATAACCTGGCCCCAAGCCATTTAGGGCTTTGAATGTTAATACCAGCACTTTGAATCAGGCCCGGAAATAGACTGGCAGCCAGTGCAGCTGGAAAAGTACTGGTGTAATATGAGCTCATTGGCCAGTCCCTGTTAACAATCTTGCTGCCCTATTTTGGACCAGCTTTCTGGACTGTTTTCAAAGGCAGCCCCACGTATAATGCATTGCAGTAATCCAGACGAGAAGTTATCAGAGTATGGATAACTGTAGCTAGGCTATCTCTGCCCAGATAAGGGCGTAGTTGGTATACCAGCCTAAGCTGATAAAAAGTGCTCCATGCCACTGACTCCACCTGTGCCTCAAGTGATAGTTCTGGGTCCAAGAGCACCCACGAACTACGAACGTGATCCTTTAGGGGGAGTGCAACCCCTTCCAGAACAGGTTGAATATCACCTAGCCGGGCAGACGAACCACCCACCAACAGTAGAATCATAGAATAGTAGGGTTGGAAGGGGCCTATAAGACCATCAAGTCCAACCCCCTACTCAATGCAGGAATCCAAGTCAGAGCATCCCCAACAGATGGCTGTCCAGCCTCATCTTGAATGCCTCCTGGGGAGTGTGGGAGAGCCCACCACCTCCCCAGGAAATTGGTTCCATTGTTGTATTGCTCTAACAGTCGGGAAGTTTCTCCTGATGTTCAGCTGGAATCTGGCTTCCTGTAACTTGAGCCCATTATTCCGTGTCCTGCACTCCGGGATGATTGAGAAGAGATCCTGGCCTTCCTCTCTGGGACAACCTTTCAAGTACTTGAAGAGCGCTATCATATCTCCCCTCAGTCTTCTCTTCTCAAGGCTAAACGTGCTCAGTTCTTTCAGTCTCTCTTCATAGGGCTTTGTTTCCAGTCCCCAATCATCTTTGTTGCCGTCCTCTGAACCCTCTCCTGTTTGTCTGCATCCTTCCTAAAGTGCAGTGACCAGAGTACCTCCATCTTGTCTGGAGTGAGTTTCAGTTTATTGGCCCTCATCCAGTCCATCACCATGCCCAGACACTAATTCAGAACAGCCACTGCCTCACCTGGGTTTGATGAGAAGGAGAGGTAGAGCTGGGTGTCATCTGCATATTGATGGCACCTCAGCCCACACCTCCGGATAACCTCCCCCAGTGGTTTCATGTAGATGTTAAACAGCACGGGGATAAAATAGAGCCCTGTGGAACCCCATGGCACAATTGCCATGGCACAGAGCAATAATCCCCCAGCACCACCTTCTGGAATCGGCCATCCAAGTAGGAGCAGAACCACTGCAGTGCAGTGCCTCCAGCTCCCAACTCATTTTTGTTGTTATAGTCCACAGTTTTAATGTTTCCTGCTGAAAGAATATGTCTCCTAAAATGGCTGTGTGCTTGGATGTTCTGATCATTGATGCTTTAGTGTAGGTGCTTCAACTGTGTTAAGCATAGGTTTATGGTACGCCACCTTGAATAAGGTTTATGGTAAGCCACCACTGATGGATTTTATTCTATTCAATTCAGTAGTATACAAGTGTCACGGATAAATAAATAAAAAATAAATATTTGATGGAAAGATGAGATATAGGGCATTCTACACTAGGCTATTATTACGCTGTATTTCCTTTGGGTTTGTCGTAGAATTGAGATCGGAACACTACATGAAGAGCATTTCCTTTCCTGCTTTTCCAGTACATAACCCCTAGGTGGCACCATGGTATAGTGGAATAGTGAATATACACACGTGAAAAAAGCATTTTCTTTCACTTTCACCAATCATAACACATTTCCCTGCTCTAAAAGAAACTTGCTCTTTAGACACAGAAGCAAAACTGGAGGGTCAGAACATAATCTAAAGAACCCATAAACAACCATGATTAGGGAATGATGAGTGCACAATAAATGCCTTGTGTAGAAAAGCTCATTAAGTTTGATAATAAATAATAAAAATAAGGGATATTTTTTGGAACTCCACTCAGTACAATCTGATATATGTCACCTGAGAAATAAGGCCTGTTGAATTCAGTGGGGCTTATTCCCAGTTAAGTGAACGTGAGATTGCAATTGCGGGCACTTCCAAATATCTTGTTACAGGAATGAAATCTACTCCAGTCCCCCACTTTTTCTTTTTAAGCAACTTTAAACTAACTTTCTTTCTTTCTTTCTTTCTCTCTCTCTCTCTCTCTCTCTCTCTCTCTCTCTCTCTCTTTCTCTTTCTCTTTCTCTTTCTCTTTCTCTTTCTCTTTCTCTTTCTCTGTGTGTATTCTGTAACTCCTGCTGAGTTTCAACTTCTAACTTTGTCATAGCTTTAAATCTTCCTGTCCTGAACTTTATTATGTGCTATTTTTCTTTAGGGACTTCATTTTGGCATCTTTAAAATCTTACATACTTTAGATGGAAACAGATTAATTCTTTTATGTGAATCTAGTGCTAACAGAAAGTGGTTGCTCCTTTGTTCCTTCCTCCTGTAGATCTGAAAGAGTACTAGTGGTTGGGAGTTCTGCTTTTTTTTTTTTTTAAGTGTGTTTTGATAAGCACCAAAGGCCAACAACTAAGTACTACTAGTGATTCTCACATCTCTTGCAGTGGATGTACCTTAGCAGGAAGCAGTCATAACCCTTCAATGTTGCCTGAGCTTGATAACAGGCTGGATGAGGTTGAACAAGCTGAGGTTAAAGCCAGACAAGACAGAGGTGTTGTTACGTCAGGAGAAAGCTTGACTCAAGGATTGGAATTCAATCTGATCAGGAAGGGGTTGTGCTCCTCCTGAAGGGTCAGGTCCATACCTTGGGAGTACTCCTTGTTCTTACACTGTCCCTGGATCTTCAGGTGGACAAATATACGCAAACATGCTTGGTGCACCAGCTATGACCCTTCCTGAGCTGGTCTGGCTTGGCAACAGTTCTCCATGCCTGGGTTATTCACGCTTAGATTACTGCAACGTGCTCTATGTGGAGCTACTCCTGAAGAGTGCCTGGCAACTTCAATTGGTGAAAAATATGGCCGCTAGGCCGCTAACTGGTGAATGGTATCAGTACCGTATGGAACCTGTCTTGAAAAACCTGCACTGGTTGCCAATTGTTTTCTGGGCCTGGCATTGCTCCTGGTGGGTCAGGTAGCTGCTATGGGCAGGAGCGCCTTTGTCAAGCTTCAACTGGTGCACCAGTTGCATCCTTCCCTGGAGAACTCAGATCTGGCCACAGTGATCCATGCCTTAATCACCCCCCAGGCCTTAATAACCTTAATCATGCTCTACAGGGAACTATCTTTGAAGAATAGTCAGAAATGGAAGCTGGTGAAAAATGCAGCTGCCAGATAGGGTTGGCGGAGAATTTCTCCCCGAAACTTCGGGGGGCCGAGCGCCAACGTGTTCGGCCCCCCGAACAAGTTTCGGGGAGAAATCCTCCGAACCCCCCCGCCCCCCGGGACGGGACTTACCTTCGCCGAATCTCCCTCCCGGCGGCGGGTCCGGCTGGCGGTTCGGCGGGTGTTCGAGCGGGGCGGGAGCGGCAGCCGGTCTTTCGACCGGCTGCCGCCACCGCCACTGCAATAAAAGAAAAAAAAAAAACGCCCCCTGATAGGCTACGTAACGATTAACGTAGCCTATCACGGCTAGATTTGCAAAGTCAGCCGTGATAGGCTACATCAATCGTCACGTAGCCTATCACGGGTGACTTTAAAAAAAAAAAAAGAAGTGTGTACGGATAATGGCGGCCCCATAGGGAGCCGCCATTCCCGTTCCTTATTTGGTCGCTGTAGTCTACGTAAAGATTTACGTAGACTACGGCGAAAATAAGGGCAACGCTATTTGCGTTGCCCTTATTTTCGCCATAGTCTACGTAAAGATTTACGTAGACTACAGCGACTAAATAAGGAATGCGAATGGCGGCTCCCTATGGGGACCGCCATTAGCGTACGCGCTTTTTTTTTTTTAAAGTCACCCGTGATAGGCTACATGACGATTGACGTAGCCTATCACGACTGACTTTGCAGATCTAGCCGTGATAGGCTACGTGAATCGTCACGTAGCCTATCAGGGGGCGTTTTTTTTTTTTAAACTTTCGCGTTCGCGGCCGGGCGAGGCGGGAAGCCTCCTCCCCGGCCTGAATTTCGGCCGGGCCGAGGCGGGAAGCCTCCCCCCCGGCCTGAATTTCGGCCGGGCCGAGGCGGGAAGCCTCCCCCCCCGGCCGGAACTTCGCGGGGGGAGCAGCGAAGCGCCTCCCCCCCACCACGAACGTCCTTCGAGGACAGGTAAGGGACTTTCGTCCACCCCTACTGCCAGATTGCTTTCTGGCGCACACTTTCTTGACCATAGAGCTTCAGATTCCCTTTTGCATGTCCCATCATCACGAGAGGATAACTTGATAGGAACATAGGTTAGGGTCTTCTCTGCAGCACAGCCCATCTATGGAACTCTCTCCCAAAGGGATTTAGGCTGGCTTCTACTCTGTTTGGTTTTAGGCAGGCTGTTAAGATCTTTAGGGCGCAATCCTATGGAGATAGGCAGCCACCTCCAAACTCGGCAGTGACCGCCTATTCAACGCAGGGCAGGTGTCGGGTGGACACTGAGCCCATAGAATCCCAGAGTAGTTCTGATTCTGAGGAAGAGCAGTCACTCCTGGGAGAGGAGCGCGCTCCTCTTTCCCAGGACCAACAGCTGACGGAGATTCCTCCCACCAGCATTCCTAGTTTAGTTAGCAGTCCAGGGAGTGACCAGGCACAGATAGCAGACTTGGTGGATGCGCGACGCAGACGCAGAGAGCAGCACCAGATGGAGGGCACGGAAAGGAGGCGTAATGCCAGGTTGGCGCGCAAACAACGGCTGCGCCCAGAGGATCCAAGGGAAAAGGGGAGGGACTCTCCCTAGTCCTTAAGTTCAGGGGTCTGCCAGTAATTCCCTTTCAAACAGGGACCAACTGTTCCAACTTAGGGCATAGGTACTGTGCTGCTCAGATCTAGTTGCTAACGGTAGAGTTGTTAAGTTGTAAAAGAAGAATAAAGCTTTGAAAGGAATTCCTTTGTCTGTGTCTGGACTTGGCTACTGGATTAGACTGAGAGAGACCTCCAAGGAGCCCTTGACAGCAGGAGAAGCATGGAGGGGATCGTTCCCTCTGTGCTTCTCCTGCCCTGCATTTGTGGCTAGACAGCTGATTTCGGCTGTCTAGCCATGGGAAGGCAGAGTGGGGGAGGAGGCTGCTGGACGACACATAGGATGTGTCGCATTGGCATTTCCACCTTCCCTGCCCCGGAACGCCCCATTCTGGCTGCTCTGTGCTCCTTTTCTGAGTACAGAGCACAGCATGGAATCGGGGGGAGTTTGGTTCTCTGGGAAATGACCTCAGAGCATGGGCTCCGAGGTTAGTTCCCAGAAAACCACATATCCTATGGCTGTCTAGCCACTGACTAGCAGCCATAGGATTGCTCCTCTAGGGTTGGCAGAGAATTCCGCCACGGATTCCAGTGAGGCCAGATTCTTTAGAATCCGCCCCCCCCGGAATCCGTGGCGGAATGGCCTCCTGCCCCCTGCCCTCCCCTGCGGAATCCCCCCGGGACGGCACTTACCTGGGGCGGATGCGGCAGTTCCGGCGGCGGCAGTGGCTCCAGTGGCTGGTCTCCTGGCCGGCCACGGCTGGGCTGCTGCTGCCGCCATTGCCACCCTTCCAGCCGTGATAGGCTACGTAAGAATTTACGTATTGGCTGGGCAACCCTCCCCAACCCCCCAGCGTACGCAAATGGTGGCGGCTACGGCGGCCGCCATTTGCGTTCCCTATTTTTCGCCGATTTATCTGACGTAAATATTTACGTAAGATAAATTGGCGAAAAATAGGGAACGCAAATGGCAGCCGCCGTAGCTGCCTCCATTTGCGTATGGTGGGTTCCCCCCCCCCAGCTGTGATAGGCTACGTAAAGACTTATGTAGCCTATCACGGCTGCCTGGCTGGACGTAAATGGCGGCTGCCATTTGCGTCCACATCAGCTAGTCCGCTGCCGGAAATCTGCAGAGCAGAGCCGGCCATCGAGGATTCCGGGAGGGAGGACCGCATCGCCTCCCCACCCGTTGAGGATTCCAGAAGGGATGGAGCGCCTCCCCCCCATGAACAGAATCCGCGAAAAGGTAAGTGACTTTTGTACATCCCTATGCTCCCCCCCATCTTTTAATAACTCTCTTAGCTCAGCTGCACATTCTGTTTGTAAGGCTCTCTCCTGCTCTCCATTTCTGCTGTTGGTATTACTTTAATTGTTTTATTGTCTTTAACGTTTTCAGATTGTTTTAATGATTTTAAATTTTGAAAAGTTTTTACATTGTTACACGTTTTAATTGTAAATTTCTTTGAGCACCCTATTTAGGCTGAAATGCAACTCATACATTGATACATAAATAAATACATTTCAAGGTGTTGGTTTTAGTTAGGGTTGGGTGAACGGGCCATTTTCATGCTTGTTGAGATGTTCTGTTTCCCACTCATGTTCATTTTGCCTTCTCCTCGCCCATGAAAATGAGCATGTTTTTTTTCCCAAACAGGACAAGTGTGCAATTTCAAACAGCAAAAAAAGTGCACTTTTACAAGCGTGCACCCAAATACGCATTTCCCCCCATTAATTAAAGCGTGAAAATGTATCCTTTTTTTAAAAAAGCACAATTTAAATTGTGCATTTTAAAAAAGGATGAATTTTGTTAATCATCTCTTGCGAAATTCATTGTTTGATGAACATTTAAATCACCCCTAATGTACACTGTTTGTTTATTCTATTTTCCTTCTTTTATTCCACATAGAATCATTATCTTGCTACCACCAGCTAGGTACATAGATTCTAAGAAATCCTTTCTTTAATGCCCTTCTCTGACCTTTGTGAGCAGACTGTGGGCTTTTATTTTTCACTCAGCTGACGTCTTTTGTCTTGGCAGAGGACAGCTGATCATCTTCTGCCTCATGGATTTGGCATGTAACACTTGAGTGAGAGATGACTGAGCACTGAGTGAAGTGGAGAGTTTTCAGCCAATTTTCTGCGTAACTTACATGGTTCTTAAGGTTTCTTAAGGTTAATTGAACACCATCACTTATTTTATCTGAGTATAAAGTAAGACATCTCCATCTCCAGAAAAGCATCACCCTGGCAGTTTTCTTTTCCAACATGAGCATGGCAATACCAATGGATATTGAATAAGGTTCCACCCCCACCCCCAACCCCTGGGATCTTGCACTTGGAAAAATAGTGATGGCATTTGCTCCAGCTTGGATTATCAGTAATAAAGACTTCCTTTACACTATCAGACTATTCCCCTTTCTCACTTGTAGCCTCTTAATGCAGGTACCTGCAAATGTTTATTGCTGCTGCACCTATAATTAAAGTAACATTTTATTATTTCCACACTGAACAGTTAAGTTCAGTTGCTTCATAGAGGACCTGAATCTATCTGGTCATTATTATCTAATATTGCTGACAAATCTTTGACACTTTATGTATAGAGTTCCTCTTAGTTGCAAAACTTTATAAATAATAGGGCCTCAACTTTAAAAACCTCAGTCCAGTGAGGCTGGTCAACCAATGATCAGATGGCAACCCTGATTCATCGTTAACATCCAGCAGTCCTTTTGGGCTACGGCCCTTCATATAAGAACATAAGAAGAATGCAAGAGCTCTGCTAGGTCAAACCAAAGGCCTATCTACTCAGGAAAGCTGTTTCCCAGAGTGGCTAACCAGAGACATCTGGGTCTGGGAAGCCCACAACAAGCACATGGAAGTTATTTATTTATTTCATTTGATTTGTACCCTGCCTTTCTATTAAGAAAAATGGAACTCAGGGCAGCTTACAATCACAAATAAAACTTGATTAGAACAATAACAAAATGTATCAAAACACAATTAAAAACAACATCAACAGAATAAAACTGCATCTAACCCAACAGGCCCACTTACATGACAAAAGTAGGGATGTCAGAGGATTCCGTTTGGGGGCATGAAGCTCACCAGATTTTTTTCCGGTTTGGCCCTGCAGATTCTGTTCTGTTTCATTCTGCTGGCATCGACTCGCTCTGTAGCGAGTAGAGACCATACGTGGATTCCCTTTTTTAAAAAAATGGCTGCAATTTGCTTTTAAAAAAATGGGTTTTGTAATTTGCACAAATTGTGATTTGCGCATTTTTTAAAAAATGGATCTTGATAAGTGCACAAATGTTGCTATTATTTTTATTTTTTATTTTTTTACCTCTGTTCTGCAACTGTGTACTATCACAGGTCCACCTGTCTGCTATGTAGCCCTACAGAGGCATATTCCCTTCTTGTCAATATCCTTCTCAGTTTAATCCTCTCCACCCATTTCAATGAAGTTTCACCCACTTCATTTAGCCCAGCAGAGCCATATACTGTACTTGTCAAACAACTTGTTAGTCTCCACCCCCCACTTCACTTGGGAAGTGCTGCCACAGTTACAGCAAATGGGAGCCGGAAAAGGGGGGTAGGAGTGGAGGCTACATCTGTGCTAAAAGCACTTGCTTGAGACTCGGGTGAACGTCCAATGGAAGCAGGGTAACCCCAAGTGTCAGTTCAACATTTCAAACCCAGAGGATCAGGTTGCTAGGTGGGCTATCTGGTCCCTTATTCCCAACCTGACAGTGGGCAATTTGCACCATGCTTTGCCTGAAGCCAGATTGAAATAGGTCTAGATAATTCACATCATCCAAAAACTCCTGGAGCTGAGAAGCCACCATAGGCTCCAGCACCTAGCCCAAGAATGGAATATTAGTGATAGACTGGAAATTATCCAGTACAGTAGGATTCAGGGAGGGTTTAAACAAACAAACAAACAAACAAACAAACAAAGGTCTTACCACTGCCTATTTTAGGCAAGATGGAATCACATTTTGTTGTAAAGAGGTGTTCACCATTACCCTTACCTTGGGATGTATGAGAATTCCGTTTTGGGAGTGAAATCTGGATGGATTTTACTGGTTCAGTCCTGGTGGATTTGTTCCAATTCCCCTCAGTGGTGTTGACTCAATCTGTAGCATGTCGATCCAATATGCGTATTTTTGATTTTTTAAAATGGAGGTGGCAATTTGTGCACGTGGGATTGTGGGTTTAAAAAATGTTTGGGTCACATGAT
The DNA here is from genome assembly GCF_057233095.1 of Heloderma suspectum. Taxonomy (NCBI): domain Eukaryota; kingdom Metazoa; phylum Chordata; class Lepidosauria; order Squamata; family Helodermatidae; genus Heloderma; species Heloderma suspectum. The sequence goes on from NC_139461.1 coordinate 93,472,008, forward strand.
TTGTGCAAATGAGATTGTGGGGTTTTTAAAATTATTTTTCGGGTCTTTAAATTTGCGTGAATAGGGTCATGAGTTATTATTATTATTATTATTATATTTGGGGTCTTTAAATTTGCACAAATGGGATCATGGTTTTTAAATATTATTTTGGGATCTTTACATTGGCGCAAATGGGATCATGTTTTTTTTCTTTTGGGGTCTTTAAATTTGTGCCAATGGGATCATGATTTTTTATTATTTATTTATTTATTTATTTATTGCGTTTATACCCCGCCTTTCTCCCTCTCGCAAGGAACTCAAGGCGGCTTACATTATCCTCCTCCTCACCGTTGTATCCTCACAACAACAACCCTGTGAGGTAGGTTGGGCTGAGAGTCTGTGACTGGCCCAAAGTCACCCAGTGAGCTTCCATGGCCAAGTGGGGACTAGAACCCGGATCTCCCGGCTCCCAGTCCGTCACTCTCACCACTACACTACACTGGCTCTCCATTATTATTAATTATTAATTATTATTATTATTATTATTATTATTATTTGGGTCTTTAAATTTGTGCAGATGAGATTGTGGGTTTTTTAATATTATTTTTGGGGTCTTTAAATTTGTGCTAATGGGGTCGTAATGTATGTGGTCTTTTTTGCAAGTTTGCTTGTCTGTTACCTATTGCCATTGTAAATATCCTTGTTAGTTTCATCCTCTCCATATACACTATTTCATTTAGCCTGGCAGAGCTATATTCTGTACCTGTCAAAGGACTTGTCAATTCCATCTCTCACCTAGCGAAGTGTGGTGAAGCGCCAAAGTGGGGGATGAAATTGACAAGATCTTGGGCAAGTGTGGAATATAGTACTGCTGGGCAAAACAAAAGTACTGTATATGGAGAGGATAAAACTGACAATGATATTTACAATGGCAATACAAAGCAGACAGGCTATGTATTGTGAAAAACCACTGATAAAATATTTTTTTAAAAAATTATTACCCTATTTGTTCAAATTTAAAGTGATCTGCTCTGTCCCGGTGTTTTGCCCCAGCAACTTGCATACATTTGCTTGATACTTGGCATATATGTTTTTGAATGAATACTTAAGCATTTTTATAATTTTGCATCATTCCAAGGGATCTATTAATCATGCCACTGTGGAGCTTTCCATTCTCCCCTTACTCATACATGAACCTAAATATATTGCTGGTGAATTGCTACAACTTCATGATACTGCATTGAGAGCCTTTGTATTTGATCATACACCCTTTTTCTTTGCACAGCAAAGAATATGTTCTGGCTATAAGTTACAAATCCCCACCCCCCACCCTAGAGAGATGGAATAATTTTTATTTTTTTTAGTTAACTGACATTGTAACAAGTTCCTTGATATCCATCAACAAATTCAGGCTGCAATTCTATGCACATCCACTTGTGAGTACACTTAACAAATAAAATGACACTTAATTCTCAGCAATGCATGCATAAGATGGTACTGTCAGTCAATTAAACAAGAACAATTTCAGTAATATTTCATTGGAACTTACAAACAAAGAATGCACATATCCTTTACCATGCTAGAGAAATTCCAAATACAAGACACAAGAGATTGTAGCTGCGTTCCAAATGGCTACAGCAAGCTTCTGCTCACCCCATGGGACTTTTTAAAAATGTCAACAGCAGCTCTTCATGTGCCATGGCATACACTGCTTTTTGTAACTCCCTTAAAAACAAACAAAACTTTTGTCATGCACCACAAGGAAAGGTAAAATAAATATGAATTCATAACACTCTTGGATACATAAAACTAGTTGAGCGGATCTTTGGATTCTGAATTATAACTGCTTGCCCAGCTGCAGTTTCATGTAACCATGGATATATAATAGTAAATTCCCAGTCATCCTGAGAAATTGTTTTTAAGGACAGGGTATACATCTATAATAAAAAAATAAATAAAAAATAAAAAATAATTAATATTATCTTCATAGTCAAATTATTGAAAGGCAATTACCTTAAGTACTTAGAAAAGAATACCAAAGAACAGAAAACACATTGAGGAAATAAAAGAAGGGTAGCTAAACGGATGAATTTATAAAATATGAATATAATCTGTTTTCACAAAAAACATTCCAATAATTTTCCAAGCCTCCTCAAACATTTCAATTCTTTTTTTTTTTTTTAAACACCACTTATTATTTTATGACTGAATTCTCATTCTATTCAATCATAAAGTGGTGGGTGAGGTTGCTACAAACTCTGCGTAACCAGTTCTGTTGTGGTGCTTTCAATGACAAAATAAGATAAATCTGGCATATAAAAACATATTCCCAAATGTGTTTTTATAGAAGTTACAAGCAACTATTGCTTTAAGCCAAATGCTATATATATATATATATATATACACACACACATGCACACACACACACGCACACACACACACACACACACACACAATCAGGATAACAAGTTAGGGTTATAACATAGGATAACACTCACACTTAGGAACCATCATGTCATATTTTTTCAGATCATACCACTAACATTAATAGAACTACTGGAACATGGATTCTGAGTATCTTGGCTTTCATCTATGTTATTTGTGGCACAATCAATGCTGCCAATACATCAGCAATAGCACCAGAGCTAAATAGCAAAATATCACAAAAGCATCCATCTCTAATGCAAAGCAAGTAGATGAAGTTGCTGCCTATAGTATATTCAGCAATGAGACTCTTAAAAGCCTTTAATCCTATTTTTATTGTGAATTAAGGGGAAGTGAGGGTGTTAAATATTTTATTCTTCAAACATGAGGTACAATAAGTCAGCTTATTAATTGCATCTTTGTCCAGAGCATCTGCACAAAGCAAATCCATAACACTGTATAACTGGCAGCTCTTACCCTTTCAAAAACAGTGGTGTGCCGTTGCAGCCTATTGTAAGCTTTATTTAGGGTTCTTCAGTTGAAATCCAGACTCCTGTTCAAAAGCAGAGATCATGGCTTGCATTTAAGAACCTGGAAACAAATGGTTCAGAAAAGCAGGACCTATAACTTCAAAACTCTCCTTTTTTTGTAGCTGAATATCCTGCTGGGCTCAAGCAAAAATCATAACTTATGCTCAGCTCAACAAATGACACTTCAAAGTTGTTCTTTTACCTATTGTATAAATATCTCCAGTTCCTTAAGGGAAGAGAAGATGGCAAAGATAAAAGGTCAACATGTGGTCTTCAGAAGACACACTACATTACTGATTGCCATTAGCTTTTTATTTTCTGTATTTGTTTCCTCCTGGTATATCGTAGCTCTCCTGCCAATAGCAACAGCAACCAGCATCAGAAAAGATTTCACTGCCTCGACTTTTCCAAAACAAAGCACTATACCTTTGTCTGTTTAGGCCTCAAAGCAAAGGACAGCACCTATACTCCTCCATCCTTTCTCTCAAGTCTTTCCTTTAATGTAGTCATGACCAAAATAATGCAGAAGTTTCTGTTTCACAGACCCTGGAAAGATCTGTTTATTGAGGCCTGGTTCAGACACTTCACAATATGCGGATGACACACAGCTCTACCTCTCGTTCAGATCTTCACCAAGGTTGGCTGTAGAATCCCTGTCCAAATGTCTGGAGACGGTGAGTGGCTGGATGGGGAGGAATAAGCTGAAGCTGAACCCTGACAAGACCGAGTTACTTTTGGTGGGAGACAAGAGGAGGTTGGGGGATGTTGACCTGGTGGTGAATGGGGTACAGCTACCATTGAAAGACCAGGTCTGCAGCTAGGGGTGCACGAAAGTCACTTACCTGGTCTCACAGCTTTTCGCGGTGGGGGGGAGGCGCTTTGCTGCTCCCCCCGCGAAGTTCAGGCTGGGGGGGGAGGCTTCCCGCCTCGCCCGGCCGAAATTCAGGCCAGTGGGGAGGCTTCCCGCCTCGCCCGGCCGAAATTCCGGCTGGGGAGGAGGCGCCTCGCCTCGCCCGGCCGCAAACTAAAAAGTTAAAAAAAAAAACGCCCCCGTGATAGGCTACGTCACGATTAACGTAGCCTATCACGGCTAGATCTGCAAAGTCAGCCGTGATAGGCTACGTAAATCGTCACGTAGCCTATCACGGGTGACTTTAAAAAAAAAAAAAGCGCATACGCAAATGGCGGCCCCCATAGGGAGCTGCCATTTGCGTTCCTTATTTGGTCGCTGAAGTCTACGTAAATCTTTACGTAGACTACAGCGAAAATAAGGGCAACGCAAAAAGCACCCCCAAACTACGAATGTGATCCTTTAGGGGGAGTGCAACCCCTTCCAGAACAGGTTGAATATCACCTAGCCAGGCAGACGAACCACCCACCAACAGTAGATTACGTAGATTACGGCGAAAATAAGGGCAACGCTATTTGCATTGCCCTTATTTTCGCCGTAGTCTACGTAAAGGTTTACGTAGACTACAGCGACCAAATAAGGAACGCGAATGGCGGCTCCCTATGGGGGCCGCCATTTGCGTACGCGCTTTTTTTTTTTTTAAAGTCACCTGTGAGAGGCTACGTGACGATTAACGTAGCCTATCACAGCTGACTTTGCAGATCTAGCCGTGATAGGCTACGTTAATCGTCACGTAGCCTATCATGGGGGCGTTTTTTTTTTTAACTTTTTATTTCGCGGCCGGGCGAGGCGAGGCGCCTCCTCCCCGGCCTGAATTTCGGCCGGGCGAGGCGGGAAGCCTCCCCCCCGGCCTGAACTTTGGGGGGAGAGCAGCGAAGCGCCTCCCCCCCACCGCGAAAAGCTGCGAGACCAGGTAAGTGACTTTCGTGTATAAAAAGTATAAAAATAACAGATGTTTCATGTCTGTCTGTCAAAATTCAGGCATTTGAAGCTTAAACTGGCCCTTTTATTATATGTACATTGCCTTCAAGATGATGCTGTCAAGGTGATGCATGCCATATGCCAGCAAATTTGGAAAACACAAGAATGGCCACCAGATTGGAAAAAATCAACTTATAACCCCATACCAAAAAAAGGAAACACTAAAGAATGTTCAGACTATCGAACAGTGGCACTTATTTCACATGCCAGTAAGGTAATGCTCAAGATCTTGCAAGGTAGACTCCAGCAATTCATGGAACGAGAATTGCCAGATGTACAAGCTGGGTTTAGAAAAGGCAGAGGAACTAGAGACCAAATTGCCTATATCTGCTGGATAATGGAGAAAGCCAGGCAGTTTCAGGAAAACATCTATTTCTGTTTTATTGACTATTCTAAAGCCTTTGACTGTGTGGATCATAACAAATTGTGGCAAGTTCTTGGTGGTATGGGGATACCAAATCATCTTGTCTGCCTCCTGAGGAATCTGTATAATGACCAAGTAGCAACGGTAAGAACAGACCACGGAACAATGGACTGATTTAAGATTGGGAAAGGAGTACGGCAGGGTTGTATACTCTCACTCTGCCTATTCAACCTGTACGCAGAACACATCATGCAACATGCTGGGCTTGATGAATGAATCCAAGGCTGGAGTTAAAATCACTGGAAGAAACATTTAGAATCTCAGATATGCAGATGATACCACTTTGATGGATGAAAGTGAGGAGGAGGCGAAAAGAAGAAAGTGCAAAAGCTGACTGGGTTGCAGTCAAACCTCAAAAAACTAGGGATGTATGAAAGTGACTTACCTTTCTGCGGATTATGTTGATGGGGGGGGAGGCGTTCCGTCCCTCCCCCCGGAATCCTGGCCGGGGGGGGAAGGCGCTCCATTCCTCCCCCCCGGAATCCTTGCCGGCTGGCTGTGCTCTGCAGCGATCCTGCGGAGCCGCTGGCCGGCTCTGCCAGCAGCCGGACATCCGGCCGCTGGCTAGCAGGGACGCAAATGGCGGCAGCTGTAGCCGCCGCCGTTTGCGTCCCTGCAGTCAGCCGTGATAGGCTATGTAAATGTTTACATAGCCTATCACGGCTGATTTAAAACAAAAAACAAAAAACGCGCGTACGCAAATGGCGGCGGCCATGGCCACCACTATTTGCGTTCTTTATTTTGGCATGTCTTAGTCTACGTAAACATTTACGTACTAAGACGGTGAAAATAAGGGGAACACAAATAGCGTAGCGTCTTTTTTTTTTAAAGTCAGCCGTGATAGGCTATGTAAAGATTTACGTAGCCTATCACTTTTTTTTTTTTTTTAACCTGGAAATGGTGGTGGCGGCAGCCGGTCGGAAGACCGGCCGTCGCCGCCGCCGCACCACCGCCACAGCCGCCGCCGGAGCTGCCGCCACCACCAGGAAGATCCGCCCAAGGTAAGTCTTGTCCCGGGGGTGGCGGGGGGGTGGCGGGCCGTTCCGCCACTGATTTCAGGGGGCCGAATGCGCTGGCATTCGGCCTCCCTGAGATCCGTGGCAGAACTTTCGTATATCCCAACAAAACCCCCAAGATTATGGCAACCACCTTGATTGATAACTGGCAAATAGAGGGAGTGACAGACTTTGTCTTTCTAGGCGCAAAGATTACTGCAGACGCTGACTGCAGCCAGGAAATCAGAAGATGTTTACTTCTTGGGAGGAGAGCAATGACAAATCTAGGGGTGGACGAAAGTCACTTACCTTTTCTCGCAGCTTGTTCGCGGTGGGGGGGAGCGCTTCGCTGCTCCCCCCGCGAAGTTCAGGCCGGGGGGGGGAGACTTCCCGCCTCGCCTGGCCGAAATTCAGGCCGGGGGGGAGGCTTCCCGCCTCGCCCGGCCGAAATTCAGGCCGGGGAGGAGGCTTCCCGCCTCGCCCGGCCGCGAACACGAAAGTAAAAAAAAAAAAAAGTCCCCTGATAGGCTACGTGACGATTCACGTAGCCTATCATGGCTAGATCTGCAAAGTCAGCCGTGATAGGCTACGTGAATCGTCACGTAGCCTATCACGGGTGACTTTAAAAAAAAAAAGCGTGTACACGAATGGCGGCCCCCATAGGGAGCCGCCATTCGCGTTCCTTATTTAGTTGCTGTAGTCTACGTAAATGTAGACTACGGCGAAAATAAGGGCAACGCAAATAGCATTTACATTTACGTAGACTACAGCGACCAAATAAGGAACGGGAATGGCGGCTCCCTATTGGGGCCGGCATTATCCGTACACACTTTTTTTTTTTTTAAAGTCACCCATGATAGGCTACGTGACGATTCACGTAGCCTATCATGGCTGACTTTGCAAATCTAGCCGTGATAGGCAACGTGAATCGTCACGTAGCCTATCAGGGGACTTTTTTTTTTTTTCTTTGATTGCAATGGCGGGGGCGGCAGCCGGTCGAAAGACCGGCTGCCGCTCCCGCCCCGCTCGAACACCGGACGAACCGCCAGCCGGACCCGCCGCCGGGAGGGACATTCAGGGAAGGTAAGTCCCGTCCCGGGGGGGGTGCGGGGTGCGGGGTGTGCGGAGGATTTCTCCCCGAAACTTGTTCGGGGGGCCGAACACGTTGGCGCTCGGCCCCCCGAAGTTTCGGGGAGAAATTCTCCGCCATCCCTAGACAAATCTTGATAAAAGAGTTAAGAGCAGAGACATCATGCTGACAACAAAGGTCCACATAGTTAAAGCAATGGTATTCCTCATAGTAACCTATGGCTGAGAGAGCTGGACCATAAGGAAGGCTGAGTGAAGGAAGACAGATGCTTTTGAACTGTGGTGTTGGAGGAAAATTCTGAGAGTGCCTTGGACTGCAAGAAGATGGAACCAGTCCATACTCCAGGAAATAAAGCCAGACTGCTCACTTGAGGGAATGATATTAAAGGCAAAACTGAAGTACTTTGGCCACATCATGAGAAGACAGGATGCCCTGGAGAAGATGTTGATGCTAGGGAAAGTGTAAGGCAAAAGGAAGAGGGGCCGACTAAGGGCAAGATGGATGGATGACATTCTGGAGGTGACAGACTCGACCTTGGGGGAGCTGGCGGTGGCGACGGCTGACAGGAAGCTCTGGCGTGGGCTGGTCCATGAAGTCATGAAGAGTTGGAAGCGACTGAATGAATAAACAACAAAAACATTGCCCTTCATAATTTTTTCTTAATCTCAGGGTGATTTATAACACAGTTTAAGATACAACAGTGACAACAAAACACATAACTCATAAAAAACAGAGTGGAAAGGTCAGTAACAGAAACATTTTATACATGTCTACTCAGAAGTAAGTCCCACTGAATTCAGTTTGACTTACTTCCAGGTAAGTGGCTATAGAATTGCAGCCTAAAACTACCAGTACTCCTACATGCAGTGCATATCTGTGTAGAAGGTGTCTGTCATTTTATGAAAAAAAGAGTTTTTACAGGAGGAGAAACTGGGAAATTACTTTGGAGGGGTATAGTAATTCCTTCTTCAGATCGAGATTTGTAGTGGCAGTAGGGGTGCACGAAAGCCACTTACCTGGTCTCGCAGCTTGTTTGCGGTGGGGGGGAGGCGCTTCGCTGCTCCCCCCGAAGTTCAGGCCGGGGGGGGAGGCTTCCCTCCTCGCCCGGCCGAAATTCAGGCCAGGGGGGAGGCTTCCAGCCTCGCCCGGCCGAAATTCAGGCCGGGGAGGAGGCGCCTCGCCTCGCCCGGCCGCGAAATAAAAAGTAAAAAAAAAAAAAAACGCCCCCGTGGTAGGCTACGTGACGATTAACGTAGCCTATCACCGCTAGATTTGCAAAGTCAGCCGTGATAGGCTACGTAAATCGTCACGTAGCCTATCATGGGTGACTTAAAAAAAAAAAAAGCGCATACGCAAATGGCGGCCCCCATAGGGAGCCGCCATTCGCGTTCCTTATTTGGTCGCTGTAGTCTACGTAAATCTTTACGTAGACTACGGCGAAAATAAGGGCAACGCAAATAGCTTTAACCCTCCCTGCTGCTGTGGTCCTGATCTGGATTAGGGGCTCTGCACCTGCAATATATACTGCCAAATAGTGAAGTGTTTGCTTTAATGGATCACAATTTGGCAATATTGATCACGTTTCTTTGTTACATAGTGCAAGAGTTTTGAGGTCATGGTACTACTTCTTGAAATACAACTCAGGTATTAAATATATACCCATTCACTGTAAAATGAGTAGGATGTAGACATATTGCAAGTCTTAGTTTGTTAATTTTTCCATGAGAACTGGAAAGCAATGTGCATTTATGATGATAATTTATCCTTAAATATACAGATTTTCTTTGAAGAGAAAGATAAAATAGCAGAGATAAACAATAGAACAATAAAAGGAATAACTTCTTTGTTCCTTAGGTGAACAATTCCACTGCATTATATTATTTTAAAAGAGTTCCACAATGACTCATTCCTCTGTACCGCATAAACCTTAACACTTTCACGTCCGTAACACTTCCCATAAAACACTTCCCACTAAAATTAGTGAAACTCTTTGTGTCACAAGGTTTGGAAAATATTACTAAGGACAAAAGCCAATCTTTCACTATTAGGTGAGAAATTAAATGGAAATTTCATGAGTTTATGATTCTTACCATTTGCATAGGATACCTGCCGCAAATGAATTCCTGTTACTGACCTTCAGGTTACTTTGCTAGATGGCATGGAGAATAGACATGATGCACCATGATTAAATATAAAGAGAAAAATTCCTTGACCCTCTGCTATAGAGTGACATCACATCCTGTTTTTTCTAAAGGTCCCTAATGAAACAGACTATGAACTCAGAAGCATTTTAAAAACCCAAGAACTACCACATTTCTTATCCATTTTCCTTTGGCCTAAGTGATGTGAAACAGCGATACATTTTATTCCCACCAAACAACTGATTTTGTGTCCCACTGTCTACTTGGTAGGGTTCTCTGATGAATACATTGCTACAAATGAGATTGTCAGGCTATTAATATTTTCTCAGCATACAGCAGGTTTTACATACACTGAATGTTTAATTAATTTACTGATTAATGTTTTTTTTATGATGCTATTGCCATTTGGCAGCTGTTTTGACAAAGCTGCCTCCCTCGTTATGGAATTTTGACTTGTAAAAGGAAGTCAACCATAGAAAATGGGCTTATTGAATTATCCAGCTCACCAATTATATAGTATAAAATTATTCATCCTGATATAATTTGATCAGGAAAAATCATTTATCTTTAGTAACTGTGTAAAATTAGATATTACTCTGCTGGATAGGTGCAATTTTGCAAGTGTCTGTAGTTAGAGAACTTTAAAAAAAGGAATCCTTGAACACTGAGTTATTGCCTATTTTCTGATTCCACTTAGTTATCAAAAAGGTTAGTTTCTGACTAATCGCTCCATTGAGCCCAATTTACTCAAAGCTTTAAAAGCAACAGCTATTTCAGAGCAAAATGCCAGATCAGGGGCCCATTATTGGTGATGCCGTTTTGTAAAAAGCTAATTTCAAGTATGTTTCAATCTGTTATGAAATTCATTAATCCAAAATCATTCTTAATTCTGTTCTTCATGGAATTAACATAATATAATTGTATAAATTGCTTGAGTAAGACCATACAACATAGAACTATGTGACTAAAACTGAATGGGACTTTAATGCACAATACTATGCATGTTTAGATAGAAAAAAGTCATACTACACCCAGCATTCCCCAGCCAGCATGGCTGGCTGGGGAATGCTGGGAGTTGTATGACTTTTTTCTGCCTAAATATGCATAGGATTGCACTCTTAGGAACTTTTCAAAGGGCTTGCCTTTAAAGGGGATTAGACAAATGAAGGATAAGGCTATTAACGGATAGTGCTACTGTCATGATTCTACATTTCCCCTCCAGTACCATGCTTCTGTCTACCAGTTGCTGGGGAACATGAGCAGAAAGGTACTATTGCACACGTGTCCTGCTTGTGTTGGCTTCTCATATTTCTTTATTTTATTCATTTTTCAAACAAGATTTTATATACCACTTTACATCCAATAAAATTTCAGAGTGGTGAACCATAAAATGAAAGAAAACAGAACCAAAATACAGAATGAAAATCTTCAAAATGCATCTTCCCATGTGCATTTGGTCGGCCCTTCTGTTGGGAACAGAATGCTGGGCTGGACAGAGGCAGCATACACAGCTGGCTCCTGGAAACACCCACCTTATACTTTCTGATCCTTATGTAAAGTTTGCATGCAAACATTCTCTCTGAGAGGGCGAGGAAAAGCATGGAGTCTTGGACAGACAGCTGGAACTGTCAGTTGGGGAAACTGGGAGATGTTTGCGAGGAAGAAAAAAGAAGCTGCAGAGGTGAACTAGTGAGTGAGTAGGTAGCAGGAGCAGAGGAGAGAACGAGTAGATTACAGATAGAAATAAAGTGTGGATTACCATAAACTTGTGAATTATAGTAGCCTGGCAGATTACAGTAACTGGATTCCTTCATTTGTGGATTTATCATTTGTGGATTTATCTTCCCCACAGGGGTACTTTTAACTTTTCCTTCTCTTAGAGTGCTCCTGTATGTTAATCATGTATGCGTTGTTTTTGTTTCTCTTTCATCTGTAAATATTTTTATCATGTTCATTTATATGTTTGTTGTTTTGTGGGTTTCCATGGGAATGTAAACTGAATCTGGCCCAATCTTGATGTGACATTTTGAGCATGACATCAATAGGGGGGTTACACTTCCATCCAGAATCAACCAGTACTAGAGCAGTATTTGTAGTATCCACTCTGTTGCTACAACAGCACATTCAAAGGCCATTTTTGAGAGGACCCCCCCCCCCCCGGGTGCAATCCTATGCATGTTTAGACAAAAAAAGTCATACATGCTGGCTAGGGAATGCTGGGAGTTGTAGGGCTTTTTTTCTATCTAAACATGTATAGGATTGCACCCTTAGACCATAATCTTCAAGGTGCCACAGGACTTTTCATTGCCTTTGCTTCTGGATAAGCATTCTTGTTATCATTAATTATTATCCAAGGATATCCAATTATTATTTATCATCCAAGTATCTCAAGGAGGGCATACATGGTTCTCCCCCATGTTTTATCCTCACAATAACCCTGCATGTTGGTTATACTGAGAGACAGTGACTGGTTCAAGATCTAACAATGAGCCTCATGGCTGAGAGTGGGGATTTGAACCTGGGTCTCTCCAGTCCTAATCTGACCCACCATACTACTTTCCATGCTATGTGAACTCATTCCCTGTCTTTGAAGTCTTCATTCCTGTTGCTATGAATTCACTATGATGAAAGCAAAACCACGGCAGATATTTTAGTCATTCATTCAGGTTCAGTAATTAAAGGGACAACTTGACTTGATGGGGGACACCTGTGATTGGGATTAGGATCTCCTGGGTGTGGATTAGGAGGTTTGGCTGTCCCATTGGTTTTAAGAAAACATCATAGGTGCAGAGCAGGGATAAACCACTACCTGTGTGGTACCTGTATGCCTTATTTATTTATTTACAGCATTTTTACTCCACTCTTCAGCCAAAAAAGGCTCCCAGAACATCTTACACAGATTAATAGTAAGGAAGTCCATCCCCCCAGGTTTACAATCTAAAAGACATGACACAAAGGAACAAAGATTGGGAAGAGGGAAAACAAAACTTGGGCATCAGTTCTTGTTTCAAAGTTCTTATAGTTTTTTTTTCTGGTGGGGGAGACTGAGCCATGTTTCATGCAGCTGTTCCTTCTCTGCCTGATGTGTGGGTCAGGTTGGTCTTCTCCTTGCTGTGATGTTTATCCTGGGAGACAGGAAGTGCAGCCTCACAGTGGCCACTGGTTCTGTCTGGGCAAATAGGATCTTGGGGAGGGGTGATTTCATTTGGAGAATGGTACAGATGAAAGACTTAAAACTCTTGCCCAGCACTGTGTTCCTGATCCAATTTGTCTCCTCTCCTGCCTCTGCTATTTGAAAAACTGCAGGAAATATTGATTCTGGGCCTTCTGTGTCTTGTCTAGTTGTGTTCTTGGTCTGTGCTATTGCAAACACATTACAATATTTCATAGGGTCATTAAGGTTAAATGCAAATTAGATTTAAATTATTAATATCCAGTTCTTCTCATAAACTCTAATCTCACACTGATCTTTCTATGAAGAGAGCTGAGGTATTTCCTTGCCCGTTTGGAAGACAGAATTGTGCTGACTACTAGCTTAGATGTTCTCTACTTTCCAGATGTCTTGTTACAAACCTTGCTTTGATCTAACAGCTCTGGTGGTTTTTTCACCTTACCTCCAGGTAATGGGCATATACCTTTTCATAATGAACTAAAGCATCTGCTGTAGGTCAAGCAGACAATGTAACAATTTCCCACCTCTGTCAAAAATTTAAAGGCGATTGAAACAATTCTTCAAGGATAGTTTCTTCGGGAAATGAGCTTTTCCCGATTTCAGTAGAAAATCCTTTTTATTAAGTAAAAAAAAAAGAAAAGACTATGATGATAGCCAGCATAAGGTGAAATGCATTGTTTGGAAGCTGAAAAGTATTTTCTGAGTACTTTAACTATGCTTCAGTTTCTCAAGGAGGATATCGACTGTGCAGACCTACTGATGAGTGAAATTGAAACACCGGTTTTCAAGTTTATTACTGAATATTAATGGGGAAAACATCAAAATGAGTCAACTAGAGACAACATACTGGGAAATATGGAATTAAGTCCTAATGAATTTCCAGAGGGGTAGGCACGTCAACTGACGATGTCAACTTCCAGGGCCCATCCCAAGCTTTCTTTCTATTATAGCAGCATAATTCTCAATGGGGATAACACAATAAGAGATTTTATCACGCTTTAAAACGTGAATTTCTGGAATGCTACTTTATCATAGAACCGTCTAGTGGCTGTATAATGAAACATATAGAACTTGCCCAGAAAGAAACCCCCCAGAAACAGCTATGTGTAAAGGAGGGGATCTTAATCCCGCAAGTAATCCAGAAGCAGAAGCCCAGGTAAGGCTGTGGGATTTTAACCTCATGTGGAGAAGCTGTAACAGATTCATTATGGTATTAGTTTTCATGGACTACACACACACAAATAAACAATTGTAAACAGTGAGGTCAGAAGGATATGAAATGCAGAAAGTACAGACAGTAGCTATCATGTTACTCATTATGTTATCAAGAGTGGCTATTCACCAAACAGTGGTTTCTGATAACACAAAGTTCCTGGCATTGGCTAAGTCAATTAGCACATGTAGTGTGATTTAAAAACAACACTTTATTATTATTCAAGCCAAAGGAGATAAATTTGGGTGTCTTGAAGTATTGCAACTCAGCCATCTCACATTGCAACCCACCTCTGAAGTTTTTTTGCTCAAGAATGGCCATTTTCAGGTCGTCCAGTGTGCAGCAGAGGGTTATGATGATGATGAGCCAAAGGCTACATCCTCAGGAATAGGACAGTGAGTGCATCTGCTTGCATGTCATGACAGTCCACCATGGCTTAATTTACCCATGCAAGCTGTTGTGACATGCCAGGTGCCCCGGCTCTGCCCCATGGCAATTCCGTGGAGCCGCCGGCCGGCTCCAGAACACGAGTGATATGACTGCCATGCCGTATCGCTGGCTGAGGGGTATTGACTGCAGACACAAATGGCGTCCAGGATGCCATTTGCATCCATGGTCAATCCTCCTCAGCCAGCGATACAGCATGGCGGCCATATTGCTGGTGCTCCGGAGCCAGAGGATCTGGCTGAAGAGGATTCCACAGGGAGGTGGAGGTAAGTGTTCCGTTCCGCCATGGACTCCGGGGGGGGGGAATTCTTTAGAATTCAGCCTCACTGGGGTCTGTGGGGGAATTTTCCACCATCCCTAGCCCACAGGCACCATTTTTGCATGGCACCCATGGCTTGTCATGTCATGCGAACCTAGGAGGCAGGGGTTGTTTGAAGGTGAGACAACAAATAACTCTAAAACAAGCTATGGGTTATTTGAGGGTTATCTAACCCTCAAACAACCTCAGCCACCTAGGTGTTGAACCTCTTTCAGCCCAAAGGGCATTTCACTGAAGCTCTCGGTGGCTGAATTCCACCGTTACGTAGCCTATCACGGGTGTGGGTGTTTTGTTTTTGTTTTACTTCTTTTTTCGCGGCCGGGTAGACGGGGTGCTTCTACCCGGCCTGAATTTCGCCAGCGAGGGATGGGGCGCCTCCCCCCCCGGCCTGAATTTCGGCCAGGCGAGGCGGGGCGCCTCCCCCCCCTCGCCTGAACTTCAGGGGGGAGAACTTCGGGGGGAGGGGAGGGCAGGGCAGAAGGCAAAAGGATTGGGACCAAACGCAAAGGGGGCAGGGCCAAAATTCCAACATAGTTTATCTTGAAGGTCTTACTGCCAGTTACTAAGCCTTAGGCCTTTCAACTTTCAGAATGGGGGCGGTGACTATGAAAACTGAGAAACCACCAAACAATCTGTGGTCAGGGGAAAGGGTGTGGCATCATGGGAAGGGTGTGTGGCCATCAGACAGCTGGCTTGGGACCCCAGGAGGACCAGAATTTGGCCATGCTCTAGAATAAAACAGCAAAAAGATGTAGCTGCTATGAACTTCAGTAGAATCTCTGCTTTGCCCCTTAGTAGAGATGTGTGAACCCACCCTCATCAGGGTTTTCTGGGGGCCTACCCAGCTCCTGCCCCAGCTCACGGTCTCTGGACCATGCTTGAGCCCCTCCCATGCTAGGCGAGTGGCCCACACTCGGGTGGCCTTGTCGAGCTCCGTGATCACCATTAAAAAAAAGGCGATTGCAGAAATGCACATATTGGGGTATGCACAAAAATGCACATTTTTGCGAATGCACATATTTGTGTATGTGCAAAAATGTGCATTTTTGCAAAATGCACATTTTCTCAAATATGGTCATTTTCTCGCATATGCAAATATGCACAGTTCTGTGATTGCCATTTTATTTTTCAAAAGATGGCAATCGTTGTGGAGCTTGACGAGTCTTCCAGGGTGACTGTGGGCCACTCGCCAAGTGCAGGCAGAGGGCAAGCAGGGGCAGGGGCAGGGGCTTGGCGAGTGGGGCTCGGGGGTGCGGGCAGGGGGAGTTCTGCCGGATTCCCAGACTGAATCAGGTGCCTGCACCATCCCTAGCCCTACGCTTTATGTTCTTCAGTGAACAGGAGTTCCATGGCACAGACAAGCAGTGGTTCCTCAGTGAACATGTTGCTGGACAAAGAGGAAGGGCTCCTGTTCATGCCTGGCTGGCTGGAGCCCTACCTTCTTCAAGGATACTCCTCTCCACTCTCCACTCCCTTGAACCCTGGTTCTCCATTCTGTTTCATCAAAAGTCAGTCAGCATTCCTTGAGCACTGGGCATGCCTGGACATGTAAAGACTGGGCTGGTTTTGCAAGATCGTATTTATATATTTATTAGGGCTGTGCAGGGACCCCCTGATCTGACTCAGAAGCCGCTTTGCAGCTTCCGAGGTGGGCCTAATCCAGCTCAGGCAGATTTGGGGGCACCCTGACCTGCCTCGGTCCTGAACCCGAAGCAGGGTTTGGATGGCAAATCCCACTTCGGGTCCCCCTGACACCCCTGCGCAACCCCCCAGCTCCTTACCTGGTCTGTCTCCTCCTCTGCTGCTGCTGCAGCTGCTGCCTTCTCCATCACCATGCTGCTGCCTTTTCCATCGTGCCGCCACTGCTGCTGTCTTCGCCGCTGCCGCCATCTCCTGAGACCTGGATGCGTGGCGACTAGGGATGTACGAATCCCTTACCTGGTTCTGGTTGGGGCATCTGCGGGGGGGGGGAGGCGATCCGTTCCTCCCCCTGGAATCCTTGATGGGGGGGAGGAAATCCATTCCTCCCCCTGAAATCCTCTTCGGTCAGCTCCGCTCTGTGGCGATTCCGTGTAGCCGTCGCCATGCCGTATCGCTGGCTGAGGGGTATTGACTGCGGACACAAATATTTGCGTAGCCTATCATGTGAAAAAAAAGTAGGGATGGGGGAGAATTTCTCCCCGAAACTTCGGGGGGCCGAGTGCCAACGCATTCGGTCCTCCGAAGGTTGTTCGCGGAGTAATTCTCCACCCCCCCGCCCCCCCCAGGATGGGACTTACCTTTCACGAATGTCCCTCCCGGCGGCGGGTCCCGGCGGCGGTTCGGCAGGTCTTCGTCAGGGGCGGGGGCGGCAGCCGGTCTTTTGACCGGCTGCCGCCGCCGCCGCCATTACAAGAAAAGTAAAAAAAACCCAACGCCCCTGTGATAGGCTACGTAACGATTAACGTAGCCTATCATGGCTAGATTTGCAAAGTCAGCCATGATAGGCTACGTTAATCGTCACGTAGCCTATCACGGGTGACTTAAAAAAAAACAAAACACGTACGGCTAATGGCGGCCCCCATAGGGAGCCGCCATCGCGTTCCTTATTTGGTCCCTGTAGTCTATGTAAAGATTTACGTAGACTACGGTGAAAAGAAGGGCAACGCAAATAGTGTTGCCCTTATTTTCGCCCTAGTCTACGTAAATCTTTACGTAGACTACAGGGACCAAATAAGGAACGCGAATGGCGGCTCCCTATGGGGGCCGCCATTTGCGTACGAGCTTTTTTTTTTTTCAAAGTCACCCGTGATAGGCTACGTGACGATTAACGTAGCCTATCATGGCTGACTTTGCAGATCTAGCCGTGATAGGCTACGTAAATCGTTACGTAGCCTATCACGGGGCTTTTTTTTTTTAACTTTTGAAGTTCGCGGCCGGGGAGACGGGGCGCTTCTCCCCGGCCTGAATTTCAGCCGGGCGAGGCAGGAAGCCTCCCCCCCAGCCTGAATTTCGGCCGGGCGAGGTGGGAAGCCTCCTCCCCGGCCTGAACTTCTGGGGGAGAAGCGAAGCGCCTCCCCCCCACCGCGAAGCGAGCTGCGAGACCAGGTAAGTGACTTTCGTACATCCCTAAAAAAAAGCAGGAACACATTTACGGCTGGATTTACCTTAAACTAAGACCTTTATGGCTGCAAATGGCATCCTGGACGCCATTTGTGTCTGCAGTCAATCGCCCTCAGGCAGCGGTACGGCAATGGCGGCCGTATCGCTAGCACTCCACAGCTGGAGGATCCGGCTGAACTGGATTCCACAGGGAGGCGGAGGTAAGTGTTCCGTTCCGCCACGGACTTCGGCGGTGGGGGTGGATTCTTTAGAATTCGGCCTCATTGTGGTCTGTGGCGGAATTGTCTGCCATCCCTAGAAGTCTCCTGTTCCATGGCATAATACTAGTTTCAGAAACAATTTCTGAGTGTATAATATTGAACATAACACTTGGAGCTAAAATGAGTTGAAAAGCTGGCTTCCTCCAAGCCATGTTACACTGGCTTCTGCTGCAGGCCATGTTAGAAACTTGATAGACCAGGAGCATGATGCATTATAGCACATCCTCCATAGTTGTTTTAAACATGGTTCCTCCAAGGGGGACTTGTGATATTTGACTTTGTACACTGCCCTAGGGATGCAGTGCCTCAGAGGGCAAATATATAAAGGTTAAAATTTACATTTTTGCCTTGTCCATCATTTGGAAGAGAAAATGAAAGTGCTTGATAGACAGAAATAGCAACTTAAAAGCTTAGGGATATTTTATATGGTTCAGTTAGCTGAAGGTTCTTTTCAGGAGCTACCAAAAATAAATGGGGATCCAGCAAATGTCCAGACAGATGCTTCAGGGAGGTTCATAAACAGCGTGAGTTGGTGATTCAGAGTCCTGCTCTGAGCTTCCAAGAGATATGAGTTTTATATAGTAATTGTGGCTGCTAATTAATCACACCCAGTACACTGCAGAGCTAATATATGCTTACTGTCACAATATTGTAGGATATTTAAAATGAAACTTGATGAAATAAATATTTCTTGGAAGAGAGATGATCAGGATTTATTAAATATATCCAGCTATATATCTCATGACAGTAAATTTTGCACTTTGCATAATTCTAAATGCAGTATATCGTTCCATAGCAAAACCAAAAATGATGTGATGTTTAATACGTGATAAAAAGGCCCATAAGATTTGCTTGTTTGTCAAACTTATTATTAACTATATTTACAATGATAAAGTATATGAAAATCACCAATAGTGAGGATCACAATATATCTTATTTTATAGCTGATATCACAATGAGATGATACTTAACTGGGGAAAAAATTGCAAGAGAATGTTAGATGTCTTATAACAATTACTATACAATTCAAGACACATCCAGCTTTGCTGTCCGGAGCTGTTATTCACTTTGATTATGTTGCCATTTACCTCACACATTAGTTATAAATCTTCAGAAGAATGTAGACCTTATAAAATGAATGGCTCAGAGAAGGAAAAGATCAACCGCATAAAAACGAAAACCAATGCTTCTTTGCTAACGCTTTCAAATACAAACACTCCTAATTGAGGAAAGGAGATCTGTATCCAATGCAATTCCCACCTATAAAGCCAGTTATGGATGGAAATTAACATTCCCATCAATAGAGATGTTGCAAAATGGGATTTTGTCTTTTTGGTAGGGATGGACGAAAGGGACTTACCTCGTCCCGCAGCTTGCTTCGCGGTGGGGGGAGGTGCTTCGGTTCTCCCCCCGATGTTCAGGTGAGGGGGGGGAGGCGCCCCATCCCTCGCCGGCAAAATTCAGGCCGGGTAGAAGCGCCCCGCCTACCCGGCCGCGAAAAAAAAAGTAAAAAAACAACAACACACACCCACACCCGTGATAGGCTACGTAACGATTTACATAGCCTATCGCGGCTAGATTTCCAAAGTCAGCCGTGATAGGCTATGTAAATCGTCATGTAGCCTATCACGGGTGACTTTGAAAAAAAAAAACGCGCGTACGCAAATGGCGGCTCCCATGGGGACCGCCATTTGCATTCCTTATTTTGGCATGTCTAGTCTACGTAAACATTTACGTAGACTACGGCGAAAATAAGGGCAACGCAAATAGCATTCCCTTATTTTCGCCGTAGTCTACGTAAATGTTTACGTAGACTAGACGTGCCAAAATAAAGAATGCAAATAGCAGCGCCCCATGGGCGCCGCCATTTGCGTACGCACTCCCCCCCCCCAAAGTCACCCGTGATAGGCTACGTGACGATTTACGTAGCCTATCACGGCTGACTTTGGAAATCTAGCCATGATAGGCTACGTAAATCGTTACGTAGCCTATCACGGGTGTTTTTTTTTTTTTACTTTACTTTTTTTTTTTGCAATGGCGGCGGCGGCAGCCGGTCGGGAGACCAGCTGCCGCCCCCGCCCCCGATGAAACGCCGCCAAACTGCCGCTGGGACCCACCGCAAAGAGGGACATTCGCTGAAGGTAAGTCCCATCCCGGGGAGGGCGTGGGGGGCCAGTGGAGAATTTCCCCAACACTTTCTTGGGGCCGAATGCGTCAGCACTCAGCCTCCCGAAGATTCGTGGAGAAATTCTCCGCCAACCCTACTTTTTGCAAGACTTTTGCTTCCAGGTTTTGTACAATAGCCTGTCTGCCTGAGGGGTCTTTGCAACATGGAGTGCTCATGTTCATGGCTGGTAGGATGGAGCGTTGCCTGCTTCCAAGATACTCCATTCTGTTCCTCCTCCTCTGGTTTGATCTTCCCCTTCCTCCATGGGTGCTGCACATGCTCATAGGGATGTACAAGTCACTTACCTTTTCGAAAGGTGACATTCATGGTGGGGGGGAGGCACTCTGTCCCTCCCCCCGAAATTCTCTCTGGCCGGTTCCGCTCCACGGAGGTTCCGCAGAGCCGCTGGCCGGGGCCACCCGCAGTCAGACATCTGGCTGCTGGGCAGCCTGCAGGGATGAAAATGGCGGCTGCCGTAGCTGCCACCATTAGCGTCCCTGTATTTTGCCGTGATAGGCTACGTAAATATTTACATAGCCTATCACGGCCAAAAAAAACACAAACCCACAAAAACAGTGAACGCAAATGGCGGCAGCTACGGTGGCCGCCGTTTGCATTCCCTTTTTTTTTTGCTGTGATAGGTTATGTAAATATCTACGTAGCCTATTACAGCAAAAAAAAAAAAAAAAAGGGAACGCAAATGGCGGCCACTATGCAATTTGCGTTCTTCCCCCCCCCCCATAATAGCCTACGTAAATATTTACGTAGGCTATCACAGCAAAAAAAAGGAACGCAAATGGCGGCTGCCGTAGCTATCGCCATTTGTGTTCCCTTTTTTTTGCCATGATAGGCTACATAAATACGCAGCCTATCACAGCTTCCGCAGGGACGCAAATGGCGGCTATGTAAAGTATTTACATAGCCTATCACGGCTATATGGAAGAAGCGAATGGCGGCTGCAGACGCGGCCGCCATTCGCAGTGCAGCACGGACGGCAGCAGGTAGGTGCTCCGTTCCGGGCCCATTTCGCAGTGTGTGGGGGGGTGGGGGGCTTCATTCCGCCATGGATTTCGGGGGGCCGAATGCACTGGCATTCGGTCTCACCAAGATCCGTGGCGGAATTCTCTGACATCCCTACATGCTCAGTCCTCTTTGGGTGGGTTTTTTTTAGAGGATATTTCTGTAAACCTTTTTAGAACCTTAAGAACATAAGAAGAGCCAGGCCGGATCAGACCAAGGGTCCATCTAGTCCAGCATTCTGTTCACACAGTGGTCAACCAGCTGTCGATCAGGAACCCACAAGCAGGACACGAGCACAACAGCACCCTCTCACCCATGTTCCCCAGCAACTGGCTGTTTAGGCTCACTGCCTTTGGTACTGGAGGTAGCTTATAGCCATCAAGACTAGTAGCCATTGATAGCCTTTTCCTCCAGGAATTTGTCCAACCCCCTTTTAAAGCCATAGCCATCCAAATCTGGTAGCTGTGGTAGTGAATTCCATAGTTTAACTCTGTGCTATGTGAAGAAGTACTTCCTTTTATCTGTCCTGAATCTCCCACCAATCAGCTTCATAGGATGAACCCGGGTTCTTCTACTATTTTGAGAGAGGGAGAAAAATGTCTCCCTATCCACATTCTCCACACCATGCATAATTTTATAGACCTCTATCATGTCTCCCCTTACCCTCATTTTTTCTAAGCTAAACCATCCCAGCTCTTGTAACCTTCTCTCATAGGGGAGGTGCTCCAGCCCCTTGATCATTTCAGTTTCCCTTTTCTGCACTTTTTCCAGCTCTACAATATCTTTTTTTAGGTGTGGTGACCAGAACTGAACACAGTAGTCCAAGCATGGCTGCGCCATAGATTTGTATAGGGGCAGTATATTGGCATTTTTATTCTCAGTTCCTATTCTAATTATGCCTAACATGGAGTTTGCCTTTTTTACAGCAGCTGTACATTGCGTTGGCATCTTCACTGAGCTGTCCACCACAACCCCAAGATCTCTTTCTTGGTCGATCACTGCTAGCTCAGATCCCATCAGCTTATACTTGAAGTTGGGATTTTTTGCCCCAACTTTGTATTTTTGCACACACTGGGGTTCCCCAAAGACTGCTCATACCTTCCTCTTGTGTGCAGATGGTGTCATTTTGGCTACTTAAGTACTGGCGCTTAGAGAACTGAGATTGCTGCTGTTAGAGTTATATTTGTTTGGTAAGTTATAGCTGTGTAGTTTCAGTGTGTAACTGGTGCAAAGCAAGAGCTATAGCAAAATGCATTGTATAGGGAGTTCATAACTCCTCAGAAGATAAATTGTCTCTGAAGTAAAGGTTGCACTGTTTGTAAAGGTTTACTCTGAAGTAAAGGTTGCACCATTATGGCTGCACTGTTCAAACGAAGGAATACTTACTACCCAATGAAGAAGGAGAAAGGAAGTAAAAGCCTGAAAGTTGCAATCTACATCAAAGAGTAGTTACAAGAAGAAACTAGTGGAGGAAGAAAACAATTTTATTTGTTTATTTATTTATTTACAACATTTGAATACTGCTACACTTCTAAACCCCCTTCATGGATCACTGCCTTGTTGTGGCGAAGGGGCTTGCGTAACTCAGTGAAGCCATAAGCTATGCCGTGCAGGGCCACCCAAGACGGACAGGTCATGGCAGAGAGTTCTGACCAAATGTGGTCCACTGGAGAAGGAAATGGCAACCCACTCCAGTATTCTTGCCAAGAAAACCCCATGGAACATATCACAAGGCTAAAAGAGATGACGCCGGAAGATGAGCCCCTCAGGTCGGAAGGTGTCCAATATATTACTGGGGAAGAGCAGAGGGTATTTCCAAGTAGCGCCAGAAAGAGTGAAGCAGCTGGGCCAAAGCCGAAAGGACACTCAGCTGTGGAGAAAATCCGATGCTGTAAAGAATAATATTGTTTAGGAACCTGGAATGTCGGATCAATGAATCAAGGTAAGTTGGAGGTGGTCAAACATGAGATGGCAAGATTGAACATCAACATCTTGGGAATCAGCGAACTAAAATGGGCAGGCATGGGCGAATTTAATTCAGGTGACCATCATATCTACTATTGTGGGCAAGAATCCCTTAGAAGAAATGGAGTAGCACTCATAGTCAACAAAAGGGTGGGAAAAGCAGTACTGGGGTACAATCTTAAAAATGACAGAATGATCTCAGTACGAATCCAAGGCAAACCATTCAACATCACAGTAATTCAAGTCTATGCCCCAACCACTGATGCCGAAGAAGCTGAGGTTGATCAGTTCTATGAAGACCTACAACACCTTCTAGAACTAACACCAAAAAAAGATGTCCTCTTCATCATAGGGGATTGGAATGCTAAAGCAGGAAGTCAAGAAATCACCAGGATAACAGGCAAGCATGGCCTTGGTGTACAAAATGAAGCAGGACAAAAGCTAATAGAGTTTTGCCAAGAGAACACGCTGATCATAGCAAACACTCTTTTCCAACAGCACAAGAGACGACTCTACACATGGACATCACTAGATGGTCAATATCGAAATCAGATTGATTATGTCCTTTGCAGGCAAAGATGGAGAAGCTCTATACAGTCAGTAAAAACAAGCCCTGGAGCTGACTGTGGCTCAGATCATGAGCTTCTTGTTGCAAAATTTTGGCTTAAATTGAAGAACGTAGGGAAAACCACTAAACCATTCAGGTATGACCTAAATCATATCCCTTATGAATATACAGTAGAGGTGAGGAATAGCTTTCAGGGATTAGACCTGATAGACAGAGTGCCTGAGGAACTATGGACAGAGGTCTGTAACATTGTTCAGGAGGCAGCAATGAAATCCATCCCAAAGAAAAAGAAATGCAAGAAAGCCACGTGGCTGTCTGATGAGGCTTTACAAGTAGCTGAGGAAAGAAGGGAAGCAAAAAGCAAGGGAGAAAGGGGAAGATATATCCAACTGAATGCAGAGTTCCAGAGAATAGCAAGGAGAGACAAGAAGGCCTTCTTAAATGAACAATGCAAAGAAATCGAGGAAAACAACAGAATGGGAAAGACTAGAGATCTCTTCAAGAAAATCGGAGATCTCAAGGGAACGTTTTGTGACGGGCATGATAAAGGACAAAGAAGGCAGGGACCTCACAGAAGCAGATGAGATTAAGAAGAGGTGGAAAGAATACACAGAAGAACTATACAGGAAAGATCTTAATGTCCCTGATAGCCATGATAGTGCAGTCACTGAACTTGAGCCGGACATCCTCGAGAGTGAAGTCAAGTGGGCCTTAGGAAGCATTAGTAACAACAAAGCTAGCAGAGATGACACTATTCCAGCTGAGCTATTTAAAATCCTAAAAGATGATGCTGTTAAAGTGCTGCACTCAATATGCCAACAAATTTGGAACACTCAACAGTGGCCACAAGACTGGAAGAGGTCAGTTTACATTCCAATTCCAAAGAAGGGCAACGCCAAAGAGTGTTCAAACTACCGCACAATTGCGCTCATTTCACATGCCAGCAAGGTGATGCCCAAAATCCTACAAGCTAGGCTTCAGCAGTATGTGAACCGAGAACTACCGGAAGTACAAGCTAGGTTTCGAAGAGGCAGAGGAACTAGAGATCAAATCGCCAACATTCGCTGGATCATGGAGAAAGCAAGAGAATTCCAGAAAAACGTCTATTTCTGCTTCATTGACTACGCTAAAGCCTTTGATTGTGTGGATCACAACAAACTGTGGCAAATTCTGAAAGTGATGGGAGTACCAGACCACCTTACCTGTCTCCTGAGAAACCTGTATGAGGGTCAAGAAGCAACAGTAAGAACCAGACATGGAACAACTGAGTGGTTCAAAATTGGGAAAGGAGTACGACAAGGCTGTATATTGTCACCCTGCTTATTTAACTTATATGCAGAGTACATCATGAGAAATGCCGGGTTGGATGAATCAGAGGTCGGAATTAAAATTGCTGGGAGAATTATCAACAACCTCCGATATGCAGACGATACCACCCTAATGGCAGAAAGCGAAGAGGATCTCAAGAGCCTCTTGTTGAGGGTGAAAGAGGAGAGTGCAAAAGCTGGTTTGAAACTCAACATTAAAAAAACGAAGATCATGGCATCTGGCCCCATCACTTCCTGGCATATAGAAGGGGAAGAAATGGAAGCAGTGACAGATTTTACTTTCTTGGGCTCCAAGATCACCACAGACGGTGACTGTAGCCATGAAATTAAAAGATGCTTGCTCCTTGGGAGGAAAGCTATGGCAAACCTAGACAGCATAGTAAGAAGCAGAGACATCACCTTGCCGACAAAGGTCCGTCTAATCAAAGCTATGGTTTTCCCAGTAGTAATGTATGGCTGTGAGAGCTGGACTATAAGGAAGGCTGAGCGCTGAAGAATTGATGCTTTCGAACTGTGGTGCTGGAGAAGACTCCTACGAGTGCACTGGACTGCGAGGAAGTCAAATCAGTCAATCCTAAAGGAAATCAACCCTGAGTGCTCATTGGAAGGACAGATACTGAAACTGAAGCTCCAATATTTTGGCCACCTAATGCGAAGAGAAAACTCTCTGGAAAAGACCCTGATGCTGGGAAAGACTGAAGGCAAAAGGAGAAGGGGACAGCAGAGGATGAGATGGCTAGATAGCATCACTGATGGAATGAATATGAACTTGAGCACGCTCCGGGAGAGAGCGCAGGACAGGAAGGCCTGGCGTGCTATGGTCCAGGGGGTCACGAAGAGTCGGACACAACTGAACGACTGAACAACAACACTTCTAAACAGATTCTGGGGGGGTGAAAACCAAAGGATAAAATGAACAAAAGATACAAAGAAGAAACATGATATTAAGATTATTCTTTAATAAACAGAGTGCCAATAAAACTGAGGCTGGTTAATCAAGGAAGGCTTCCTGGAAAAGAGCTGCTTTTAGGAGGTGTTGAAAACAACACAATGTTGGTGTCACTCCAGAGGCAGGGAGCTCTGTATGCAGGGAGCCACCACCCTGAAGGCTGTTCTCCAGACAGTTGGGCCATAGGACCATGTGGAATCACCAGGATCATGACCTCTGATAACCTCAGTCATTGGGTAGGTTGATAAGGGAGAAGGTGCTTTTCCAGAAATCCCAGTGTCAAGTTGTTAGGGCTTTGTACATGAGTACCACAACCTTGCGAAGAGAAAGCTCTCTGGAAAAGACCCTGATGCTGGGAAAGACTGAAGGCAAAAGGAGAAGGGGACGGCAGAGGATGAGATGGCTAGATAGCATTACCGATGCAATGAATATGAACTTGAGCACGCTCCGGGAGAGAGCGCGGGACAGGAAAGCCTGGCGTGCTATGGTCCATGGGGTCACGAAGCGTCGGACACGACTGAACGACTGAACAACAAGCAACAACCACAACCTTAAACCTGGTGCAATTAATAAATTTGTCTTTTATCAGACAGAAATGCAAGCTAATGTCTGCAGTCTGTTTTCACTGGCAGTGTTTTAGTGCTGGAGGAATATAACTCGATAGTGAGGAGAACTGAAATCCTGTGTAGATGTAGATGTACATCTACACTGATGTAGATGGATGTCAGACAAGAGACAAGAGCCATGCCGGATCAGACCAAGGAACCATCTAGTCCAGCATTCTGTTCACACAGTGGCCAACCAGCTGTTGACCAGGAACCCACAAGCAGGACATAAGTGCAACAGCTCCCTCCCACCCATGTTTCCCAACAACTGGTGTACATAAGCTTACTGCCCCTGGTACTGGAGGTCGCATATAGCCATCCAGACTAGTAGCTAGATATTTGAGAACCCACCCCAGCTTGGGTTCTCTGGGCGCCCGCTGAAGTGCTGACCTCACTTGCCCCCCATACTCACACTTGGGCTGCCCACGAGCTTGGTGAGTTGCCTGGACTCACTGTGACCCTGTCTGGTGAGCGCCCGCCATTTTCCTGCCTTTGTTTTCTGCTTTAAAAAAGGAACTTTAAAAAATCCGCATATTTAAATATGTGCAGTTTGGGGCTGGGAAAGCATAACATGCACAATATTAGAAGCATTATACTTCTAATACTGCACATCTTAAGCTTTCCTGGCCCCAAACTGCACATATTTAAATATGTGGATTTTTAAAAATTCCTTTTTTAGCACAGAAAACAAAGGCGGGAAAATGGCTGGTGCTCACTGGACAGGATCGCGGTGAGTCTGGCAGGGTGTGAGCGGGTGCAAGCAAGGACAGCGTCTCGGTGGGTGCGGTCCAGGGATCACAGGTGGAGGGGGTCCGATGGACTCTTGGACCCAGTGAGGCACCTGCAACCTCCCTACTAGTAGCCATAGCCTTCTTCTCCATGAATGTGTCCAATCCCCTTTTAAAGCCATCCAAATTGGTGACCATCACTACATCCTGTGGTAGCGAATTCCATAGTTTAACTATGTGAAGAAATCCTTTCTTATCTGTCCTGAATCTCCCACCATTCAGCTTCATGGGATGACCCCAGGTGTTAGTATTTTGAGAGAGGGAGCAAAATGTCTCCCTATCCACTAGGGATGTCAGAGAATTCCACCACGGATCTTGGTGAGGCTGAATGCCAGTGCATTCAGCCCCCCGAAATCTGTGGTGGAATGAAGCCCCCGCCCCCCAGCCCATGAAAGGCACACAAAACAAAGCACTTACCTGCTGCTGTCCGTGCTGACTTATGTGACTTATGTGGCCCTGTGGCCGCCATTCGCTTCCTGATCATAGCCATGATAAGCTATGTAAATACTTATGTAGCCTATCACGGCTAATGCAGGGACGCCTTTCCCCCCTGCCATAATAGCCTACGTAAATATTTACATAGGCTAAAATGGCTCAAAATAGGGAACGCAAATGGTGGCCACTGCAGCCGCCGCCATTTGCATACGCTGGTGGGTTTTTTTTGGCTTGCCGTGATAGGCTACGTAAATAGTTACATAGCCTATCATGGCAGCCTCACAGGACGCAAATGGTAGCCGCTACAGCGGCCACCATTTGCATCCGCAGCAGCCCGTCCACAGCCGGAACTCCAGCTGCAGACAGCCCTGGCCGGCAGCTCCATGGAGCCGCCGCAGAGCAGAGCCAGACGGTTTAGGATCACGAATCACCCCGTCGAAAAGGTAAGTGACTTTCGTACATCCCTACTATCCACTTTCTCCACACCATGCATACTTTTGCA
Organism: Heloderma suspectum; assembly: GCF_057233095.1. NCBI lineage: Eukaryota > Metazoa > Chordata > Lepidosauria > Squamata > Helodermatidae > Heloderma > Heloderma suspectum. The sequence goes on from NC_139461.1 coordinate 93,500,322, forward strand.
CACCTCTTTCATGCCTCATCTCAGTCACCTTTTCTCCATGCCAATGTGAGACGCTCAAGGTTAGGATAGTCAGGGATTCAGGTGGAGCTGACTAGGGGCTCCTTCACATGGAGCTTTTATCCTGCTGTTGAGATTGTTCACTCATGGAACTTTGCGGGCTCTTTAGATGACACCTTGAACCTCCAGGGCGTCTCCTACACTAAATGACCTTTATTCCGTTTTTAAATAGATCAGAGATAATGAGCTATCAAATTACCCTGCTTGTGTTCCACTTGAGTTCCCTCCATGAAAAAGGAAAAGCTGCAAGAAAAGGAGCTAGGCCAATGAAACATACGGAGGACTGTAAAGGGGAGAAGGAAGGGAAAGGGGAGGGCGAAAGGAAGCACATGTAAAGGGAGTCTGTCATGATCCCGCATTTAAAATGGAAGCACAGAGCCCCTTTTAAATGTGGAATTTTAGGCTGGTGTAGAGATACTCTAGGGGAGCCTGAGATAATAACATCGTGATGTCTGTGACCCTGTAGCTATGCCAGAACATGGCTTTAAACCAGGGATGCAGAACCTCAGGGGTGTAGACCATAGCTGGCCCTCCTGGATTTTCAGTCCAGCCTTCTGGGGTTTCCCAGGTGGCCACGCCTCCTCCCCCTGGCCCCAACCCCGCTCCTCTGACCACCCATCATTTGGTGGCTTTCTGGCTTTTGTGCAGTTTGTTCCGTGTCATATATGGTTGAAGTGCCTCTCCTAAGGCTGAGTTACTGGCAGTCAGAGCCTTAGTCTAAAATATGCTGGTATGTTTTGGTGTTTTGGCCCCGCCCACTCCTGCGGCCCTTGGGAGCTTCTCCAAAATGGAATCCAGCACTTGAAAAGAGTTTCAGTGCCTTTTACATGCTTATGTCCTCAACTTTGTATCATTTCTGTATTACCTAGGATGTAGGGATGGCGGAGAATTTCTCCATGAATCTTCGGGAGGCCGAGTGCCGACGCATTTGGCCTCCCGAAAGTGTTGGGGAAATTCTTCGCCGGCCCCCCGCCCCCCCCGGGATGGGACTTACCTTCGGCGAATGTCCCTTTCGGCAGCGGGTCCCGGCGGTGTTTCAGTGGCGTTTCGGCAGGGGCGGGGGCGGCGGCCGGTCTCCCGACCGGCAGCCGCCACTGCCATTGCAAAATAAAAAAGTACAGTAAAAAAAAATTAAAAACACACCCGTGATAGGCTATGTGACGATTTACATAGCCTATCACGGCTAGATTTCCAAAGTCAGCCATGATAGGCTACGTAAATCGTCACGTAGCCTATCATGGGTGATTTGGGGGGGGGGGAAGCGCGTACGCAAATGCGTTCCTTATTTGGACAGGGGTAGTCTACGTGAAGATTTACGTAGACTACAGCAAAAATAAGGGAACGCTATTTGCGTTGCCTTTATTTTCGCCGTACTCTACGTAAATCTTTACGTAGACTAGACGTGCCAAAATAAGGAACGCAAATGGCGGCGCCCATGGGGCACCGCCATTTGCGTACGCGCTTTTTCCCCCCCCCCAAAGTCACCCGTGATAGGCTACGTGATGATTTACGTAGCCTATCATGGCTGACTTTGGAAATCTAGCTGTGATAGGCTACGCAAATCATTACGTAGCCTATCACGGGTGTGTTTTTTCTTTTTTTTACTGGTGTGTGTGTGTGTGTTTTACTTTTTTTTTTCGCGGCCGGGGAGACGGGTGCTCCTCCCCGGCCTGAATTTCTCCGGCGAGGGATGGGGCGCCTCCCCCCCTCGCCTGAACTTCGGGGGGAGAACCGAAGCGCCTCCCCCCCACCGTGAAGCAAGCTGTGGGACAAGGTAAGTCCCTTTCGTCCATCCCTACTAGGATGTTCTCATGCTGCTTTTTTGTCTGCCTTTACACTTTTACATTTACAGCAGCTCCCAGATGGCAACCACGTGATTGCTGAGAGGGGGAGCTTTTAATTTTCAAGGTTCTATAGAACTCAGTGGAACAGTGCCATCTGGTGGCTGTTTTAATCATGTAACGTCGGAGTTTACAAAATGGTTCATTAGTTCCAGATCTTTATGAGATGAAATAATTAGGAAATACCTCTGGATGTGACCTGGAGGTTGACGACATCATGAAAAGGACCCACAAACTTCTGTGAGTGAGCAATCTCAAAACCAGGATAAAAGCTCCGTGTGAAGGAGCCCTTTGTGTATTCCTACTCTTGCGTTTTGTCTCTGCCAAACTGCTCTCTCTGCGGCAGTGGGTCCACTGCCTGCCTGTGGACGAAGATATTTATATGTTCAGCCTGTGGTTGCCTAATGTAGAAGAACTCTATTCACTTTGTAAATACAGAACTGTTCAGTTCATCTTTGATAGCCTGTTCCAGCTGCTCTTCCCACCTCTTAAAATTTTTGACGAATGACTCCATAATTTGTGCCAGCCTTTAAAGAGAACATATTCCTCCTATTACCATTGCCCATTGGCCCTGGGAAAATGACACACAATCTACATGATGGGGTCAAGAGGGTGATGACAACGAAGATAACAAATGACATTTCCTTTTGTCAAGGAAAGATGAGGTGCTTGATTTGCTGCCATTTCCTCATTCTAAATAGCACTGGGCTGAATGTTGTGCCCAGGCAAATTCTGTTTTGTTTGCATATCCTTCCAGAGGGAGAAGATTGGGAGGGAGAACAAACATTTGCATGGAGGCTAATGTTCGGGAAGGGAGGGAATACTTACAAAATCCATACGAGGTGATCCAAGGTTTAATTCCTTCCTTCCTTCCTTCCTTCCTTCCTTCCTTCCTTCCTTCCTTTCTTTCCTGTTTGCCCACCCCAAATACATTTTTTCCCTTTCTTTGGCCCCCATGTGTATGTGGGAGGGAAATTTAGGGGTGGGGAAGCAGCTGGGTGGGAATATTTAAACCCCCTGCCCACATGTGGTAGTCCCAATCTGGATCGGGGGCCCACATGCTTACATTAAAGTAAAAAGAAAAGTTAGGATCAACTGCACACTATGCATTTAACATAGTGTGTAGTTTAGCCCAGAGATTACTATACTGGATTCTTAATTCTGATACATATTCTTCATTTTGTTCTTGTATGTGATTTTAAAATGTTATACATAGATGGATAGATAGATATTGCACACGTGTGTGTGTGTGTGTGTGTGTGGACTGTTATGTGGCTGTTTGTCTGTAAAAAGCAAAAAAGCAGTTTAAAGACCAAAACAAAAATACAAGAAAATGAATACTGATGGCCTCCAGCACTGGGCAAGTGCCTCCTGTGGATGTTGATAATGGGAATAGAGCTGAGAACTGAGTTTGATGGAAGGAACTTATGGAGCTAATATTTGCAGGCACAGAGGCAGACACTTAGTCTGAAGAACAAAAAGCTGCAGAACTTCAAATCAGCATTGAGCAGAAGGTAGATATATCTGCATGGGTGGGGGTCATTGCAAGTTATCTGCCGTTATCTGTAGCCAGAAAAAACTGCAGTATAGTTTGCAATATTTGAAGTAGGGCTGTGCACTGCTTTGGCCCGAGGCCCAAAGCCGAACTTGAAGTGGGCTGCTTTGGGTCACTTTGTGCCCCTTCCAAGGCAAAGCGGAGGGGGCACGAAGTGACCCAGAGCGGGTTGGGGGCTCTCTGAAGCACTTGATGTGCTCCAGAGCTTCAGTCCCTGGCCCAGCCCCCCTGGCCCAGCCCCCCTGGCCCAGCCCCCCTGGCCCAGCCCCCCTGGCCCAGCCCCCCTGGCGCCTCCAGGTCCTTACCTGAGCCATCTTCTCTGCCACCACCACTGCCTTCTCCTCACTGCCACCGCTGTGCTGTCACCTTTGCCACCTTCTCCGCCTTTGCGCCACCACCTTCTCTGCTGCCACCACCGCCTTCGCTGCTGCTGCCGCCACTGCTAGAGATGTACGAAAGTCACTTACCTTTTCGCATCTTGGCTTCGCGGTGGGGGGGAGGCGCTTCGCTTTCCCCCCCGAAGTTCAGGCGAAGGGGGGGAGGCTTCCCGCCTCGCCCGGCCGAAATTCAGGCTGGGGGGGAGGCTTCCCGCCTTGCCCGGCTGAAATTCAGGCCGGGGGGAAGCGCCCCATCTCCCCGGCCGTGAAACAAAAAGTAAAAAAAAAAAAAGACCCTGTGATAGGCTACGTAATGATTTACGTAGCCTATCACGGCTAGATTTCCAAAGTCAGTCGTGATATGCTATGTAAATCGTCACGTAGCCTATCACGGGTGACTTGGAAAAAGGAAAAAAAAAAGTGTGTACGCAAATGGCGGCAGCCCATGGGCGCCGCCATTTGCATTCCTTATTTTGGCACGTCTAGTCTAGGTAAAGACTAGCGTGCCCTTATTTTCGCCGTAGTCTATGTAATCTTTACGTAGACTACAGGGACCAAATAAAGAACGCAAATGGCGGCGCCCCATGGGGGCCGCCATTTGCGTACGTGCTTTTTTTTTTTTTCAAAGTCACCCGTGATAGGCTACGTAACGATTAACGTAGCCTATCACGGCTGACTTTGGAGATCTAGCCGTGATAGGCTACGTTAATCGTTACGTAGCCTATCACGGGGTTGTTGTTTTTTTTTACTTCAGCTGTAATGGTGGCGGCGGCAGCCGGTCGAAAGACTGGCTGCCGCCCCTGCCCCCGCCGAAAGCCTGCCGAACCACCGCCAGGACCTGCCGCCGGGAGGGACATTCGGCTACGGTAAGTCCCATCCCGGGGGGGTGGCGGGGGGGTGGCAGGGGGTGGCGGAGAATTTCACTGCCGATTTCGGGGGGCCGAATGCGTTGGCGCTCGCCCCCCCGAAGATTCAGGAAGAAATTCTCCGCCATCCCTAGGCACCGCTGTCTTCGCTGCCGCCTGCTGCCACCGCCATCTCCTGAGGCCTGGACACAAAGTGACTCATCTTCTTGCAGGGAGTTGCCATTTTTAAAATGGCAACCTCCTGGAAGTTCCAGGAAGTTGCAGTTTTAAAAATGGTGACTCCCTGCAAGAAGAGTCACTGCGTGTCCAGGCCTCAGCAGCTGGCGGTGGGCAGCGGCAGTGTGGCGCTCCCTCTTTCACTGCTGCTGCTGCCTTTGCCTCGGTGGGTCCCTGAACAACCCTAATTTAAAGTATACTGTGGGGTGGATGTACCCCACAAACTTAACAATGCTTATAGTAGGCCTATTGATTTCAATGGGTTTTCAGTGAGCTATGGATAGACACAACTGTCAATGATGTTTTTTCTTGGTTTCCACTCTTAAGTTTGTTCCATCCTGATTCTGCACCAGTTTACGATTTTTTAAAAAAAGTTTGCATGAAAATTTGTAGGCATTTTCATGTGCATTTCTCCTAATATACACATTTTGTATACAGTTTTGCCTAATACACACAGTTTTTGCAAACATTTCTACCTAATATAATGCATTTTGATATGTTACTAATATGTGCATTTTTGCACACACTTCCCCTAATATATGGACTTTTTAAAAAAGCCAGGAAACTATACTGCAAAAATCAAAGTGCGGACATTGAAGGATAACTGTGTTTTGTGTATGGGTTTGGGAAGTGCCAATTAGGTAGATCCATATCAAAATGTGAATCAAACAAATTTGTACCCCACCCCTAGTCATGACTAACATAAGTGCCATTGATTTTAATGGGTCTTCTCCAAGTATGACTAAGTCTGGATCCAACCCTATGAACGCATATGTCTGCATACAGCACTAACTGTAATATGCGAATCAGCAAGGGACAATAAGGATGGGAGAACCCGCAATTTCTGAGTTTACCAAAATCCTTCAATAATCACTCAAAGCTTGTTTTGGCTTACTCCCATTTTTTCAACCTCATTTTTGGCTTGTTCGAAAAAGAAAAGTGCCAGTTTTGAATGGGAAAGGTGTTCACTTTTCCCCCATTGACTAAAGTGTGAAAATGTGTATTTTTCAAAAAACACTCATTTCAAAGTGTGCAGTTTTTGAGAACACACACACACACACACACATTTTTGAGTGCATTTGCACATTTGGGAATATGTGAACATTTCTAAAAATACCCCCACAAAAAAAAACACCCAAAGGCTCCTGCTCACGTTCATGTTTGGGATTGCAAATACGGCATATTCAAATGATTTGCAAACAGAAATGAAATTCTCACATATTCCTGAGGGAGAACACAAAGATTCAATACACGAGGAGCTTGTGCAGTAGATAAGGATGTATGTCAAGGAAGAGGGTGTGTGGACTCTCCAGGTGAAATATGTTGCCCTTCTTTTTGCCAGCCTCTTTTCCTATGCCTTTTTGAACAGCACCTTGAGCTCCAGCCATCAGTGGGGGGTTATATGTATTTCCATGCTTCATTGAACTTCACCTGTTGGTTTTTTCAGATTGAGTTATGGTTAAAGGCACAGAATTGGACAGGCTCCTTTTTTTCTGGTCAGTTGGCAATCTCACATACAAAGTAACACCAAAGTTATGGCCGGCATTTCTTGGCTGGAACAGGATCTTTACACCTTTCCCAATTTATCACTGCAAAGAATGCATATAAACATGAGAGCACTTTGAGATCCCTTATGGCCCAAGAATATCATCCACAATTAGACTCACAATTAAATTAAGTTCTCTAAACCTCCAGTAAATCTGCAGCCAAAATGAACTGTTGCAAGCTGAAGTCATAGTCTTGACTCCATTTTAAGCAGTGATGTGTGGAACTGCCATGCCTGTTTCCATGGACTTTCTCCATTTCCCACCTACAAGTCCATTCCATATCCATACCTGTACTTGATTATTTTTGTGCATTAAAAAAAATGCTCATTTTGTGGTCATTTTTCAAATAATGTACCTTTTTGTATGTATCCACCCGTTGGTATGCATCTACCCACTAAAGTATGTTCGTGTGCATTTTTTAAATGTAAACTTTTAAAAGTTCTTGCACACTTTTCCAATGTGCGGATTTCATCAGCCATGTTCTTCCTCTGTTCTGCATAATGCACTGAAAGTCTGGGAATGTACAGATTTTTGAATGCAAAATGCCTCTGGTCCACATCTGTTTCTGGATGTCACGGATTGGAAAAAAACCTTCTTTAAAATCTGACAGTGTGGATTTCTTATAGATCTCTCATTTTAACATCAGTCCGACTTTGGTTTGCTTATGGAAGCGTCTTTCTCAGCTTGGATGTTGCAAGCTTCAACCCTTGCGGGTGATTTCGCAAAGGCTGATGCTTAGCCAGAGTTCAGCAATGCTCTTGGTTCATTGCACTTGGCAACCACAGTGCACGTGCACAACATGTGGCTTTGGAATTTGTCAGGAAGCAAAGCTGGCCTGCAGGGGTTTCTGTCTGCCACCTATTATGGCACGCCATGCTCTGCCGCACCTGCTGGAAGGCACATTTGGGGTCACCTGTCTGTGCTGTGTTCTGTTATAGCTGTTGCAATTCATCCATCATGTTTGGTCTGAAACACCTGGCAGGTTGGCAATCCATCCATTAAGATTCCTGTAGTCTTCCTGACCCATCCTTTTGGAATCCTCAGATTGCAACATACTGAAAAGTATAGAGTGGTTCCTATGACTGTAGTGATAAATGTCTCTGAACACACCGCTACTCTTTTATGAATGTTTTGCTTGAGTGATAAGTGGAGTCAAACAAACACTGGGAACTTATTAATTCTGAATGTTCCTTTATTTAAAGAAACCCAACAAAACTGGCAATATATCAGCATTTAACATACATTAGGGTGTCAAGCATGTCAGAACTGGTTAGAGCAAAGCAGTTTATGTAAGCTCTCTAGCTTCTGAAAAGACATAAGGACATAAAGAATGCCAAGGAGGACTTTGCTGGTATAATCCACTCCAGTTTATTAATAAACTTCTATGTTGTGAAGATGTGGAACATACTAAATCTACATTTAATCTTTTATATCGTGTGTGAGGTCAACTCAGTAGCATCGCTCTTTCCACACAGAAATTCAAGGATCCAGTCCCTGTGTTTGGGTGGGTGGGGGAGACTGAATGTAGCTCACTAGTGAGACCAAGAGAAAAGTAACTTGTCCAAGAATCTAAGTACAAGAAGGGGGAGGGGCTCTGAGCTCCAAAATCCCAAACAGCTCTTTTTAACCCAAATGAAGATGGCATTGTAGGGCAACACTTCACTTTGAGCCAGCCTCTCAGATTAAACAAAAATTGTTTTAATAAAACAAAATCTTAAGAAATGACATAAAAATCAGGAGGGGCAGTGAGCCCAAGAGAGGAGTATGCAGGGACATCCAAGAGAGCTGGTCACGGGCACATTACTGACCATGGGCACCACACTGGAGACTCTAGGAGTAGACCCACTGAAATCAACAGGACATAGTTTAGTCATGGCTAATTTTCAATTGGTCTATTCTTCTTCTTCTTCTTCTTCTTCTTCTTCTTCTTCTTCTTCTTCTTCTTCTTCTTCTTCTCATTCTCATTTCTATACTGCCCCATAGCTGAAGCTCTCTGGGCAGTTTACAGAAGTTAAAACATTAAAATACCATATAAAAAGTTTAAAAGCATTTACATAAAAGCACACAAACAATATACACAAACAACATATAACTAAAAACACCTTTGAACAGTCAGTCTACTAAAGACACATCCAGGACCAATTAAAACTCACAACATGCTGCCAAACGCCTGGGAAAAGAGATAAGTCTTAACCTGGCACCAAAAAAATAACAATGGCAGGCCACATCAGGGAGCTCATTCCACAGATGGGGGGGGGGCACCACCGAGAAGGCCCTCTCCCTCATTGCTGCCATCTGAGCTTCCCATGGAGGAGGCACTCGGAGGACGACCTTAGATGTCAAACATAGAGTACAGGTAGGTTTGTTTTGGGAGAGGCGTGCCATCAGATATTGTGGTCCCAAGCCATGTAGAGCTTTATAGGTTGAAACCAGCACATTGGATTGAGCTCAGAAGCATATAGGCAGACAGTGCAAGTGGGCCAGAGTCAGTCTTATATGTTTGGACCTTCTGGTCCCCGTTATCAATCTGGCCACTGCAGATTGCATGAACTGAAGATTCCGAACCATCTTCAAAGGCAGACCCATGTAGAGCACATTGCAGTAATTTAACTTGGAGGATACCAGAGCATAAACTGAAGTCAGGTTATCCCTGTCCAGGTAGGTGCATAGCTGGACCACCAGTCGAAGTTGGTAGAAAGTACTCCGTGCCATGAGCCTCAAGTGGCAAAGATGGTTCCAGGAGCACCCCCAAGCTATGGACTTGCTCCTTCAGGGGGAGTGCAACCCCATCCAGAATAGGTTGAACACCCTCCATCCAGTTAGCAGAACCACCCACCAACATCGTCTCAGTATTGTCTGGATTGAGCTTCAGTTTATTAGCCCTCATCCAGTCTATTGTCGCAGCCAAGCACTGATTCAGTACATCCACGCCTCACTTGAAGAAGATGAAAAGGAGAAATAGAGCTGCATGTCATTAGCATACTGATGACAGCGTACTCCAAAACTCTGGACAACTGCATTCAATGGTTTCATGTAGATGTTGAACAGCATGGGGGACAAAACTGACCCCCTGTCGAACCCCATATTGGAGAATCCATGGGGACGAGCAATATTCCCCAAGCACCACCTTCTGGAGCTCACCCTCCCAGTAGGAGCAAAACCACTGCAATGTGCCTCCCACAGAGCCACATCAGGCAAGGTGCTCTTGACATGAATGTTGACATCCCCCAGATCCCCTCAATCTGGGGGATCTCAGCAGCACCCTTGAGACCACCTCTGTCAGCTCACCTAGGGAGCCTGTTGAGCAGCGGGGTGGGCAGTACACCAACGGAATCCCTAATTTGTCTCGCTGACCCAACAAAAGGTGCTAACACTCCAGGCCAGTAGGCACATGGATAGGACCTGCAGAGGGAGATGGAATTCCTACAGACCACAGTGACACCCCCCTCTCTGCCCCTTAAGCCTTCCTTGATGCTGGACCAAGTACCCTGGTGGCCATAGCTGTGAGAGACTGACATCCACCCAGGTCTTGGTTATACAGGCCAGATTGACTGCCTCATCCAGTATTAAGTCATGAATGAGAAAGGTTTTATTTTGCACTGATCTGGCATTTAAAAGCAGCATATTAGCTTTATAGGGCAACCACCAAACTTGTGGGTGCGGAGAGGACCGGAACAAGGCATGGCCATTAACTGTCTGGGCCACATGCCCCTTACCTGGCAAGTCTTCCTCATAACACCATATCTCCTTCTATCCGTCACTACACTGATTCCCCCCACCCCGCTCAGGTCACCCCAATTGGCCCAATATCCTCCCTCCCAGGCACATACTCAGGTCACCACCAGAAAGCCAGGCAGAGGAACAGCAGAGTCCAGATCCTGCAGGGCTCACAGCTAGGTGGTCTCTGGCACCTCCAGCAGCATGAGCAGCCTTTATAGCTGAACTTTATAGGTTGGGGCCCTGCCCTCCCAGACCAGGTGGAGAAGAGCCAGGCCGAAGAACAGGGTCCAGGTCCTGCAGGACTCACAGCTGAATGGTCTCTAATATAAGTATGACTAAGTCTGGATCCAATCATAAAGAAATTCACTGATTATAATTCTTAGTATATCGTGGGTATACTTTTGGGACAGTTAGAGTAAAACAGCCAAGGAGCTCACTATCTTATGAAAATTTGGATACATAGTGTTGTCTCAGTTGAGGTTTGATAAGAATTACTAAAATTCACAAAGTTCTCCATATTTGGGACAAAAAGAACTTGAGATTTTGTTTAAAATAGGAAAATATGGGAAAAACCAAAACTGGCAGTTTTGTACACCCAAACCAAAGCTTTGAAGGCTTTGCTCTTAAACGTCTGGGGTTGAATCCCTGTATATTCAAGCATATTAGTGCTTAATTAGGGTTGCTTTGTTGTTGTTCAGTTGTTCAGTTGTGTCCGACTCTTTGTGACTCCATGGACCATAGCACACCAGGCCTTCCTGTCCTGCGCTCTCTCTCGGAGTGTGCTCAAGTCCATATTCATTGCATCAGTGCTGCTATCTAACCATCTCCTCCTCTGCCGTCCCCTTCTCCTTTTGCCTTCAATCTTTCCCAGCATCAGGGTGCTCAAGGAGTTTTCTAGGGAGTTTTCTCTTCACATTAGGTGGCCAAAATATTTGAGCTTCAGTTTCAGTATCTGTCCTTCCAATGAGCAGTCAGGGTTGATTTCCTTTAGGACTGACTGATTTGACCTCCTTGCAGTCTAGGGGACTCATAAGAGTCTTCTCCAGAACCACAGTTCAAAAGCATCGATTCTTCGGTGCTCACCCTTCCTTATAGTCCAGCTGTCACAGCCATATGTTGCTACTGGGAAAACCATAGCGTTGATTATACGAACCTTTGTCAGCAGGATGATGTCTCTGCTTCTTACTATGCTGTCTAGGTTTGCCATAGCTTTCCTCCCAAGGAGCAAGCGTCTTTTAATTTCATGGCTACAGTTACCGTCTGCGGTGATCTTGGAGCCCAAGAAAATAAAATCTGTCACTGCTTCCATTTCTTCCCCTTCTATATGCCAGGAAGTGATGGAGCCAGATTCCATGATCTTAGATTTTTTTAATGTTGAGTTTCAAACCGGCTTTTGCACTCTCCACTTTCACCCTCAACAAGAGGCTCTTTAGATCCTCTTCGCTTTCTGCCATTAGGGTGGTATGTGGAACCTTGCTGGCATGTGAAATGAGCACAATTGTATGGTAGTTTGAACACTCTTTGGCATTGCCTTTCTTTGGAATTGGAATGTAAACTGACCTTTTCCAGTCTTGTGGCCACTGTTGAGTGTTCAAAATTTGTTGGCATATTGAGTGCAGCACTTTAACAGCATCATCTTTTATGATTTTAAATAGCTCAGCTGGAATTTTGTCATCTCCACCAGCTTTGTTGTTAGTAATGCTTCCTAAGGCCCACTTGACTTCACTCTCGAGGATGTCCGGCTCAAGTTCAGTGACCGCACTTTCATGGCTATCAGGGACATTAAGATCTTTCCTGTATAGTTCTTCTGTGTATTCTTTTCACCTCTTCTTAATCTCATCTGCTTCTGTTAGGTCCCTGCCCTCTTTGTCCTTTATCATGCCCATCTTTGCACAAAACGTTCCCTTGAGATCTCCGATTTTCTTGAAGAGATCTCTAGTCTTTCCCATTCTATTGTTTTCTTCGATTTCTTTGCATTGTTCATTTAAGAAGGCCTTCTTGTCTCCCCTTCCTATTCTCTGGAACTCTGCATTCAGTTGGGTATATCTTCCCTTTTCTCCCTTGCTTTTTCCTTCCCTTCTTTCCTCAGCTACTTGTAAAGCCTCATCAGACAGCCACTTGGCTTTCTTGCATTTCTTTTTCTTGGGGATGGATTGAGTTGCTGCTAGGGATGGGGGAGAATTTCTCCCCGAAACTTCGGGGGGCTGAGTGCCAACGCATTCGGTCCTCCGAAGGTTGTTCGGGGAGAAATTCTCCGCCCCCCCGCCCCCCGCAGGATGGGACTTACCTTTCACGAATGTCCCTCCCGGCGGCAGGTCCCGGCAGCAAATAGCGTTGCCCTTATTTTCGTCGTAGTCTACGTAAATCTTTATGTAGACTACAGGGACCAAATAAGGAACGCGAATGGCGGCTCCCTATGGGGGCCGCCATTTGCATACGCACTTTTTTTTTTTCAAAGTCACCTGTGATAGGCTACGTGATGATTAACGTAGCCTATCACGGCTGACTTTGCAGATCTAGCTGTGATAGGCTACGTAAATCGTTACATAGCCTATCAAGGGGCTTTTTTTTAAAAAAAAACTTTTCTTTTGAAGTTCGCGGCCGGGGAGACGGGGCGCTTCTCCCCGGCCTGAATTTCGGCCGGGCAAGGCAGGAAGCCTCCCCCCCGGCCTGAATTTCGGACAGGCCAGGCGGGAAGCCCCCCCCCGGCCTGAACTTCAGGGGGAGCAGCGAAGCGCCTCCCCCCCACCGTGAAGCAAGCTGCGAGACCAGGTAAGTGACTTTCGTACATCCCTAGTTGCTGCCTCCTGAACAATGTTACGGACCTCCATCCATAGTTCCTCAGGCACTCTGTCTATCAGGTCTAATCACTGAAATCTATTCCTCACCTCCACTGTATATTAGGGTTGGCGGAGAATTTCTCCCCGAAACTTCGGGGGGCTGAGCGCCAACGTGTTCGGCCCCCCGAACAAGTTTCAGGGAGAAATTCTCTGAACCCCCTGACCCCTGCACCCCCCTGGGACGGGACTTACCTTTGGCGAATGTCCCTCCCGGCGGCGGGTCCGGCTGGCGGTTCAGCGGGTGTTCGCCCGGGGCGGGAGCAGCAGCCGGTCTTTTGACCGGCTGCCGCTGCCGCCATTCCAATAAAAGAAAAAAAAACAAAACGCCCCCGTGATAGGCTACGTGACGATTAACGTAGCCTATCACGGCTAGGTTTGCAAAGTCAGCCATGATAGGCTACGTAAATCGTCACGTAGCCTATCACGGGTGACTTAAAAAAAAAAAAAGCCCGTACGGATAATGGCGGCCCCCATAGGGAGCCGCCATTCATGTTCCTTATTTGGTCGCTGTAGTCTACGTAAAGATTTACGTAGACTACGGCGAAAATGAGGGCAACGCTATTTGCGTTGCCCTTATTTGGTCGCTGTAGTCTACGTAAAGATTTACGTAGACTACAGCGACCAAATAAGGAACGCGAATGGCGGCTCCCTATGGGGGCCGCCATTAGCGTACGAGCTTTTTTTTTTTTAAAAAAAAAGTCACCTGTGATAGGCTACGTGACGATTTACGTAGCCTATCACAGCTGACTTTGCAGATCTAGCCGTGATAGGCTACGTTAATCATCACGTAGCCTTTCACGGGGGCGTTGTTGTTTTTTTTTAAACTTTGGTGTTCGCGGCCGGGCGAGGCGAGGCACCTCCTCCCCGGCCTGAATTTCGGCCGGGCGAGGCGAGATGCCTCCCCCCCGGCCTGAATTTCAGCTGGGCGAGGCAGGAAGCCTCCCCCCCCGGCCTGAACTTCGCGGGGGGAGCAGTGAAGTGCTTCCCCCCCACCGCGAACAAGCTTCGAGGACAGGTAAGTGACTTTCATCCACCCCTACTGTATATTCATAAGGGATATGATTGAGGTGATACCTGAATGGTTTAGCGGTTTTCCCTACGTTCTTCAATTTAAGCCGAAATTTTGCAATAAGAAGCTCATGATCTGAGCCACAGTCAGCTCCAGGTCTTGTTTTTACTGACTGTATAGAGCTTCTCCATCTTTGGCTGCAAAGTACATAATCAATCTGATTTCAATAGTGACCATCTGGTGATGTCCATGTGTAGAGTCGCCTCCTGTGCTGTTGGAAAAGAGTGTTTGCTATGATCAGCGGGTTTTCTTGGCAAAACTCTATTAGCCTTTGTTCTGCTTCATTTTGTACACCAAGGCCATGCTTGCCTGTTATCCCGGTGATGTCTTGACTTCCTACTTTAGCATTCCAATTCCCTATGATGAAGAGGACATCTTTTTTAGGTGTTAGTTCTAGAAGGTGTTGTAGGTCTTCATAGAACTGATCAACCTCAGCTTCTTCGGCATCAGTGGTTGCTACCTCTCTTTTTTTCCTGACAGGCTCCATCTTTAACAACTGTATGGCAGGCAGGTAGAACATGATCCTCTCTATGAATCTACAGAGGGTGGGTGGTGAGAATTTCATTTCAGTTTGTGTTTTTTTTAAAAAATAAGAATTTACTAAAAAATTTATAGTTCTTCATATCTGTGAGAGAAAGAACCTGAGAGTTAAAAAAAAAAAAAAAATCAAATGTGGGAGAAAGGTGAAACTGACAGATTTGCCCATTCTTAGCTGTCAACCAATAACCTTAGTAGTGCCATTATTGATGTAACCAGAGAAGTGGACCCCATCACACACCAAAAAAATAAAATAAAAATAAAGCAAAGCTCGTGGTTGAAGGCAGGTATATTATTTATTTCTTTATACATTTATTAACCACGCATCTGCCTAACAGGTGCTCAAGGTGATTATTAAAACTCAACAATAATAAAACCCAAACCATTATAAAATCACAGGGGGGAAAACCTTTCGGCAACATAAAATTAATATAAAAAACAGAGAGTGACATCAAAATTAGAGAGCAACATTAACTCCCATTAAACAT
This sequence comes from Heloderma suspectum, assembly GCF_057233095.1. Taxonomy (NCBI): domain Eukaryota; kingdom Metazoa; phylum Chordata; class Lepidosauria; order Squamata; family Helodermatidae; genus Heloderma; species Heloderma suspectum. The sequence goes on from NC_139461.1 coordinate 93,515,435, forward strand.
TTGACAGAACAAAACTGCCTTCACTGTCCATCTGAAACACAGTAGAGAAGATGCCAATCCAACCTCCTTGAGAAGACTGTTCCATAATTGGGGTGCGGGCGGCTATGCAAAAGGATTATCTATGGGATGCTTTCCAAAAGACGACCTTCTCCCATATAAGTTTGCCCAGATTTGACATTCATCGGGGAGGCCCTTTTCTTGGTACCACCACCAGGCTTTGCAGTTCCCTGCCAAGGGAGGCTATGTTGGCCCTCTCCGCGATGTCCTTCTGCAGGCAAAGGCTTTTCTATTCAGGCAGGCCTTTGGCATATAAGCTGGTCTGTTGCATATGGGAATTTTAATTCATTGGCGCTTTTTATTTCTTATAGAGTTGTGTATTTAATTGTGTTTTTTAATTTATTTGTTTTCATGTTACGTTTTATTTGAGATTTTGTTTTTAATATGGATTTTATTATGAAATGCCTTGAGCGCTGCTTTCTTTTTGGCAGGAAGGGTGGATAGAAAATAAATAAATAAATATTTCAACATTTTCCCCTCAGGAAAACTGAAAAATCACCAAATCCACTTTCTGTTTTATTAATCTCTTCATTGCTTACTTATAGAAAGTAGAATATAAAATATTAGCTTCTTCTCTATCTGTCTCTGTTTGATTTTGGAACTGAGTGCACCACAAATATTGGGATACAGGCCAACAGTTGTGCTTCCTCAGTGACACCAAATCCTATGACTGTAGTCCTGGGGACATGGATGTGGAGAAAATCAATACATCAACATTATCAAACGGAGGGCCAGACCAGCAAAGGATGCCTGAATATTTACGTATACCTATCGACAACAGAAACATCATGCTTTGCTTGCGCTACCTCTGTCCATGTTGATGAAACCATAAGCAGCCTCAAGTGTGCACCTTCAAGCTCTAGAGAGTAATAAATAAAACAAAAATAATAAATAAATAAATAAATGAATGAATAAGAATAATGGTGCAGCTGCAGGCATTCGCTGACAACACAGTCCCACGTAACTCCTTTCTGCTGCTCAAAAACCTTTGACAGCTCAGATTGCAGTTGCACTATCTGTCACTCTTCCACCCACAAAGTTTAGAACTTGTGTTTTTCTTAGCTTGGGTAGAGAAACCAGGTCCCTCCCGCCCCTTACAAACATCATTTTGCTGAGTTTCAGTTAACTTATTCCCTAAGCAATTAAAAGTGCCCATCTGAGGCCTAATTCTCACGGAAGTAGTAAACTTGTGTCATTGGGGCTATACCACTTCAGACTGCAGTTGAGGCTCATATGGCTGCAGTGCAGGTTCAATACAAAAATTCTTTCCATATAGAAAAGGAAGATGCATATAAAAAAACTAGATGCTGGAGACGAGCCTAACACTATTCCTGACATGTCAGTTTTCTCTGTGTTTATGGGGGAGAAATTCCATCTGTAACCTAAACTGACTAGTTAGGCGCCAGAGACAATTTTAAAACACCAACACACAAAATTGGAACAGAGGATTCTTTAGCATGGCTAGTGTAGTAGTGACCTAAGTAGCCACTCATAGCGCGGCATGGTATCGCAGAATGCACAACTGAATAAATGGAGGAGGATACAAGAGAAATTTGTTTGTTGTTTATAAGTTGTTGTTACACAAATTCAGTTCAGCCCAGCCCAGGAACATTTCTAACATATCCAAGGATCAGAGATATTCCTGCATTGTTTACCATTGGGATGTCTGCCCTGCCTGCCACCTGCTCCACCCAAGCAGTTATTTTGTTTCTGGTTAGGGCAAATGGGAGCTCCAGCAAGTATTGTGATGCGACAACCACTTTGATTGCTGAATTAGCAAGTAACAGAAATGCAAGGAGCCAGTCCAGTAGCAGCACTGGCTGTTGGGATCCATGGAATTATACCAGCTGTGACCCTGTCAGGACAGAGGTAGCCCGGCAACAGTTATCTCTGCTGTGGCAATCTCCCAGTTGGATTATTGTAATGCGTTGTATGTGGAAATACTTTTGAACACTGCTTGGAAATTCCAGTTAGATTGTAACAGAGCTGCTAGGCTACTAACTGTTCAGTGTGACCACGTGATGCTAGTGCTTCATCAGTGGCACTGATTTCCAGTCCATTTCTGAGGTCAATTCAAAGTGTTTGTGGTGACATTGAAAGACCTGAATCGCTTGGGGCCAGAGGAGCTAAGGAATGTCTCCTCCTGTATGCATCTGCTCAGGCCCTTGGGTCATCTTTGGAGTCCCTCCTCAGGGTGCCCCACCGAAGGAAGTTAGTTAGGTGTGCGGCTACAAGAGAGAGGGCCCCTGTTTATGGAATGCCCTCCCCAAGGAAGCTTGCTGGGTGCCTACATTGTAATATTTTTGATATCAAGGTAAAAAAAACCTTTCTTTTCTCCCAGTCATTTTAAAGACTTAATTTTTGTATTTACCTATTCCTGTGCTGTCTCTCTTTCAGCCACCTTTCTTCATTTTATACTGTATTTTATTCTTTTAACTGCTTGTCATCTGTCCAGAGAATGTTTGTGATTGGGCAGATTTAAAATAATCATAAACAAATAAATAATACATAGTGTGGATGAGACATGAAATACCAGTTGTGGCCACCTAGGACTAGCAGCAGCCAGAAGGTCACTACATTATATTGTTATAAGATTACTGTCTGATTACGGTGAAGGAGTCTACTATGAAGGAGTTATTTTAGTCAACTCAGACAGTTAATGGCTTAATCACATATATTTTAGCATTGTAGAGGCCTGTTGATTATCAGAAGGAAAAGAGAGTGGCAGTTATTTGTGAGTAACTTGAATGCTTGCACACATCTTTAGCAGCAGAAGTTGATTTCACCTTGCTTGTCTTGTATTTCTTATTCACTGGGACCAGCTTAGCAGCAGTGACTATTTAAACAGGGTTGCCAACTTTTTTCTCTAGCAGCATCCTGTGTCTTTAACAGATGTGTGACAAAACAGAAATTCAGCTTTTCCTCTCAGATGGATGGAATGACAGGAAAACTTTGCCCATTGAACTTTAGCTTGCCATGCAGCTCCTTGGGGCACAGGATCTCTGCCAGAAAAAAAGGGGACTAACCATATATTAAAAACAGTGAAACTGAAAGGGGGATTATTAGCTTATCTCCTGTGCATTTGCAACAAAAGGTCAACGGGTAAGATCTCAAATCATTCTGCTGCTCACGCCTGCTATAGATTTTCACATATTCATAATGGGTTTCATTTACACATGCATATTTTATGATCAGCTCAGCTCTTTTTGCACACTAAATTTATGTAACCTAATTGCACTGTACTGTAATTTGCAATGTTCGGTTCTTTTTGTTCTTCTCCCTCCTGTGCTGTGGCTGCAGTCCAAGGCACTCTTCTCTATAGAGAAGTGGCTGAAAGCTTGGTGCACAGTGCCATGCCCTCCTCACTTTAATTGGCTGCTGGGAAAAAAAGGCCTTTGAGAGGGAAGAGTATTTATTGGATTTCAAATATTTAAGACCTCCTAGAACTGATGGGAATTATAATGACCTTACCTTACCTTTGATGTTAAATGAAAATTGCCTGTTCAACAAAGCATACTGCATAATACTTCCCTGCAGCATTAGTTTAAACCTCCCACAGTGCTTAGTTAATGAACCCTTTTTAGCGTGTGCACACAAGTGCACACATACACACACGTACATAAAGGTATAGCTAAATTTAAAACCTCATTCCCCTCTGCACATTTATTTTACTCACGCAGGGTTAAAATATGACTCCCTTCAAACCAAATCTGTCACTAGTGATATGTGTATGTGTGTGTATGTAGTTACTCCAGACAGAAAGCAGATGAAGCCTTTTTAACTATTTAAGAAGAGTGCCAAGATGAGAAAGCTGGTTTTTAATTAGAGTTGCAGAATTTCAGCTTCTGTGGATTTAGAGGCAGGACTAGGGGAAAAAGCAGTGCTTGAATTACAGGGGTGAGGGGCAGGGAGGAGGCAGGGATGAACCCCTACATTCCCCAAAATTTCCCTGCTTGAATCTTTGTACCTGTGTCTCTCTGAGTCTATACAATTAACTGCGTAGAGCAGTGTGGTTTGTAGGTCTGCACTGCTTTATTTACTTAGGTTGTCTATCCAAATCTATCCTTGATCAGTACTTGGATTAAAGAGGGACTAGAAGGGCCTAAACCCCTTAGCTTTTGCAATGTGCCCCCAGGAACAGGGATTTTTTTTTTTTAGAAGGCTGTGGCTAAAATTTGGAGTGCTGAAAGGTGGGGCTTGTGGATTTCATTAAGGCCCCCCTATTTATCACTGTATAATTTGAACACTGGGAAAAACATTCATAGAATTTCAAGGAAAACCTCAAGCAAATTTCTGCTGCCACTAGACTTAATGTAAGGCAAATTTCTGGCATACCATAAACATAAGTAGTTTTTTTGTCAGTTCTCCTGGGAACTGTAGCTTTGGAAGGCAGCCTAAAGCATCTCCAATAAAGTATCCCCATGACCCACACTCAGCTATAGTACTTTATCATGACAGATAAATGGATATAGAACTAAAAGTGTGGAGCTTTCATCTTGGGCAAAGCATCTTAGGGGTGTTGTGGAAACATAAAAGAATTTCTTTTATGAAAAATCTCAGGTGTTTGTGGCACATCCCTACTTTTAAGATAAAACAACATCTTTCTTCTGACATGGAAGACACTCACACTTGGAAGAAGGAATGGGCCACACTACTACCTCCTAACATCTCATGGCCAGGTTAGCCACCTCCCATATGCTGAGAGCTAATGTCTTAAGTGGAAGCTCTAGCTGTGAATGGCTGAACACATGTAGGAGCTCCACAGGATCAGGAGCTCCAATTGTGCAGGTATTCCAATTACGTGGCGCCCCATGCATGAGCAGCTGTTTGTGCACTGGGATTCTTCTTCTGAACTCTGCGCCCAATACATGAACACTAGAGTGTTTAATGTGCTGGCAAACTGCCCATATCATGAATGGAGGCATCCACTGGGGTAGCAACACACACAGAACATGGCATACACTGTTGTGCCTCTCATGTGACCTCAACTTGTAGCAGAGGCGGCTCACTTTCAGGATGAGAAGCAGCTATTATGCCAAGAGACATGAAAATGGATGCCTAGACAGCAGCTAATATAGTACTTGCAGTAAACTGAAGGGACATCTGATGCTAACTGATAAGGCAGGGTCCATGAGAAATATTGTTCATTAATATTGTCAATTAAATTGATACTACATAATATCATAGTGATGGTGCCAACCATCACTATGATAATTCTCTTTCTACCAAAATCACAATTCCCAATCAACCTCTAATGACCTGCTGTTTTTTTAGTTCACTTGTAAAAACATTATCTTCCTTGCTCCGTCTCCCATTAGTCCAAAGCCAGATCCCCTTCTGTGTACCTCTCCACCAACCTTTTTCTCAAGAGCAGCAGGCAGCTATTCTCCCTCTTCCAGGCGATGCCTGACATTTTCTCTACCTTTGTCACCTTCTTTCAAATATCTGTTCCTTAGCTGCAATCTATTCTCACCCTCCCCCAGCCAAATTTCTCCTCAGTTGTCTGGTTCCATGAAACCTCCTTCCTACTGGGTCTTCTTTCAACTTGCTGCTGTAGCTGTTATCCTCTGCTGCAGTCATTCTGATCCTGCTTCCTGTCAAGACTGCACAGCCTCTTCTGCCTGGTCCCCTGGCTCTGTGAATTTTCCCTGTGTACCTTTTCCTTCTAGATTAAAAAACCCCCCCACAAAAACTGTGAGAGTGATGTTACCTTATCAGAAGCTAACACTTTTATGAACATTCCCTGACTTATCCTGTGCATCTTACAGAGGGGAGGGAAACACATAAATTACCCTTTGGATGTAAATGGACAGTTCTCACAGTGGAGGGACATCAACAGTGGGGTCCCCAAGGTATTGGGACCAGTGATTTGTAACTTGTTCATACATTATCTGGAGTTAGGGGTAAGTAGCAAGGTGGCCAAGCTGGCTGATGGCATCAAATTATTTAAAGTGGCTAGAACAAAAATGGATAGCAAAGAGCTCCAAAATGAACTCTCCAAACTGAGGGAATGGGCATTAAAATGGCGAATACCATTCAGTGTGAGCAAGTGTAAAGTGATGAATATCCAGGCAAAACAATCCTAACTTCATGTATATGCTCATGGGATCTGAGCAGGTGATGATTGACAAGGAAAAGGATCTTTGGGTTGTGGTAGCTAACTCGGTGAAAATATCATCCTAGCAAGTGGCTGCTGTGAAAGAAGCAAATTCCATGTTTGGGATCATTAGGAAAGGAACTGAAAAATAAAACTGTTGATATAAGAATGCCTTTCTGTAACTCTATGGAGCTACCATGCTTGGAATACTGTATATATTCTGGTCACTATACCTAAAAGGGATATTGTGCAGCTAGAAAAAGTGCAGAAAAGGACAACTAAAATGATCAAAGAGCTGGAACAACTCTCCTATGAGGAACGTTTAGATCACTTGGAGCTTTTTCGCTTAGAAAAAAGGCAAATAAAGGAGACATGTTTGAGGTATATAAAATCATGCATGGTGTGGAAAAAATGGATAGGGTGACTTTTTTCTCCTTCTCCCATGATGCTAGAACCTAGGGTCATCCAATGAAGCTGTGTAGTGGGAAATTCAGGACAGATAAAAGGAAGTACGTCTTCACACAGAGCATAATTTTAAACACTGGAATTTGCTACTTCAAGAAGTAGTGATGGTGCCAGCTTGGATGGCTTTAAAAGGAAATTAGACAGATTCATGGGGGATATGGCTATCAATGGCTACTAGGCCTGCTGGCTTTATATTACTTCCAGTGCCAGAGACAGTATGCCTCCATATATCAGTTGCTGGGGACATGAGTGGGGGGTTGATATTACACTGAAGTCCTGCTTCTGGGCTTCCCATAGTCATCTAGTCATCCACTGTGGGAGCAGAATGCTGGACCAGATAGGCATTTGGTCTGATCCAGCACAACTCTTTTTATGCCCTTCTTTTACAGAGAAGCACAGCCATGGCTGCACTTTGAGCTGCCACTACTTCTCCAAAGAACAGGGGAAGCAGCAGAGAAGGGCTCTCAAGGGTATCATCAAGTTTCCCATGATTGTAAGGGTTAAGGGTATTTCATGAACTGATTATTTTATTGCTGTCAGCATATAACATTAGGGAGTGTTGGGTGACCTCCCTGGAGCAGTATGGGAAGTGGCATGGAGGGCTGCAGGAGAACGGAGGACTTTGCAGAAATTCTCTCTCTCCCCCTTCTGTTTACAGAAGCTCCTGCTGGATAAAAGAGCCTTCCACGAACTAAAAGATATAGCTGGATACAAAGCTAAATATTTAAAGCAAAACTAGAAAGCAAAGAAAGCCTATGTATATTTCAAAGTACTTTTAATTCAGATGAGCTTTCATAATGACATTTGAAATCTAAAGGAAATGCACTGAGAAGTGCTATTAAAATAACCAGCTCTAAAGTGAACAAAGTTTAGGGAACATCTATAGTATTTTAGACTATTATGGAGGCATTAGGTTTTCTAAAAGGATTTTTCAGTGCTATCAATGAAGTTGTTGATTATTCCATTTCTGAACTCATTTCCCTAACTGAACATCACACAATATGCTCTTATGCAACAGATTTTCCTTCTAGGGAGATTGGAAGTACACTTAAAACAGTTAATAATTGCAAGGATTCACAGGAAGACATACTGTGGGTCTAATATAATGAGTGTGCTGGGTGTGGATTGGAAAATTCTACTAACAAGGGCCATTATTTGAGAACTGTTTCACATGGTCTGTCCCAATAACAGGACTAAAGATCAGTCTTTAGTAGCTCTAGTTAAAGAATCTCAGCATGACTGGAAAACATCTGTGCTTGAAATTGGGAGAACTGCCTGAAACTAAATGGATCCTTGCTGACATGTTCTGCCAGGTTTTGAGGCCATGGGGCACTAAGCAGAGCTTTTGGGGATTTGTGTTTAATTGATGATGCTCAATTCCAGCAGGTTCCAGTGACAGGTTTGGAAAAAAAAAATCTAAGTGACAAACTAGGCGAGATGCCATTCATGGAATTAAGAATTGCATGAATCACTTTTTTAAAAAGAGAGAGAGTAAATAGCAAGAGCAGGGAGCTTAATCCAGATCCGGATTTGGGGTGGAGCGAAGGGGGACTTTATTCATTTGCCCCCACTATGATCCCAATCTGAGCTGGGTCCCCTATATTTTCTGTTCAATTGGAAGAAAAATTTGTGTGAAATAGTGGAAAGGTGGTATCCAATCTGGATTGGCGAAATTAAAGTGTTATAGCCCCCATGCCCTCCTGCCATGGCCCCAGTCTGGATTGCACCACTGCGTGCTATTTTTTTTACTTTTTGAAAGTCATTTATAGAATTGCTAATTGTGTGAATGGCTTTTCATCTACTTGGCCCTAACCAAAGCAGGGTGACAGCCAAGCTATGCAAGACCTAGGAGCTCTCCCAAGGAAAACAGATGTTGTCTAAGTAGAGTCCACAGCTTAACTGAACCCTTATATCACCCAGAAGGCCTGTCCCACTCCCAGCACTGCCATATAACGTTCTTGGAAATTTAAGGTGGCGCCACTCCAGATTGAACACCTTGCACTGTGGTGCTTTTGAATGGTCTCAGATTTTGCCCTCTGCCATTTGTCCTGGAAAACAACTCTCTTTGGCTACTTCCGGATTCAATAAAGCCTGTGCTGATCCACCTGGGTTTCAATAAAACTTCCAAGAGATCCTAGGATAAATCCATCTCAGACTCTAGTGCTCATGAGACTTCCTGGGCAGATGGTCCTTGTTCCATGTTGCTATCAAAGGCTCCACAGTGGAGGTTACAGCAGTTGATTGAATTGCTATAAGGCAAATGTAATCGTATAGATTTAAGTTTAATTCAATAGAGCATTTGAATGGGTTTGGAATATGTTCTGAGTGAATTTCAATAGATGTAATATTCTAACATCCATTTCTGCCCTTGTCTGCTTTGCATCTCATCCATGACACAGTATTTGTGTCCTTGTTTAATTAAACAGATGTTCATGTCAGTGTGCTCACATTTACATGACTTTCACTATTTGGACGAGAGGAGAAGTGCCTGGTGAGCTGAATGCCACTGGCTGTCATTCTGAAGTGTGCTGCTGTGTGGTAGTGACTTTAAAAAGAAAAAAGCTGAACGCTGCTTCTTTGCCATTCACAAAGTTGTCACTGTAGCGAACAGTGTGTCAAAGCTTCAAGTACAAATCAATGTGAACCTCACCTCCAAGGTCTCCATTCTGGTTTTATCTCTGCAGTGAAATCATTGTTGCAAGAGCACTGAAAGAGACTTGAATGAGACATGTGACATGGTTTGTATGTGAAAGCAAAGCATTAACCTGCTTCGGGATGATCTCTTGGAAAAGTGCCAGGAAGCAGCACTCTTGATGCTTCCCGTTTCTTTGTTCTCTTCATGGTTTATTTCCCCTGACTTTGTCTTTATTAGTCTCTGCATCAGAAGATAGTATTATCCCGGGGAAAGCCCCAAGCTCCGATAATTGCTGCAAATATAGGAGTGCAGGAGATTGAAACATAGTCCCCATCTGTTCTAGGAAGTGGGAAATACAAACGGCTTCATCCTGACACTTGGGAGTTGGGCCTTGTGTCTTGGCTGGTAGCAGCCAGTCTACCTTAACGCCTCCAGTGTCAAGCACCTGCACGAGGGATGCAGAATGTTTTCCAGCCCAAGGGCTGCATTCCATTTTCGAAAACTCTCCGGGCCTACATTCCAGTAGTAGGCAAAAGGCGAAAGGAAGCAGGGGCAACATTACCAGTATATTTTAGCTTAAAGCTCTTATTGCCAATAACCAAGACTTAGGGGAGGGATTTCAGCCTTTTAGAATGGGGGAAAAATGCTGCACAAAAGCTGGGAAACAACCAAACCGTCACCAGTTGAGGAAAAGGGGGTAGGGCCAGGAGAAGGGGGCATGGTCTTCTGGGGAACCCTGGAGGAATGCACTGCGACTCCCAGAAAGCCAGACTTGGCTCCTGAGCCGGCGGTTCTGACTGCACCCCGATTTATATCTTAACAATCCCATACTCGTGTTGCTTGCCACTGACACATGGAAATAATTGCATTTTGTGGTGGATTTTTCATGGATTGGTCTACAGTCCACATGTCTACATGTAGATTGGTCTACAGTTTTCAGGATCAGAGTCCAGTTCAAAATTATTATGGACAGGGGTTCTGGTGGGCAGCCCTAGAACTATCCAGAGATATTTAGGCCAGGGATGAGCAGACCTTTAGCTAGCAGGATCTGTTTTTTTTTCTTGTTTTTTGCCAGGGTCTCAAGATCCACCACCCACAGCTGATCACAAAATGGCAGTGGGGGAGGGTGGAGCCCATCACAAAATGGTGGCTTGGGGGCAGATTAACTATAAACACACTTATAATCTTATCCTAAAAATAATGCTAGGGGAGCATAAGCCCAGCTGTAGGCTGCAGTCCTACACACATTAACTTGGGAGTAAATCCCAGTGAATATCATGAGATTTGCTTTTGAGTAAACATACACTCATGTTTGTCAGAATCAGGTCTGATATATATATTCAATGGAGCAGGGAGAAGTCCCATCCAATCCTCCCGCCCCCACACACAAAGGTGGAAGAAGATCTGGAGGAGGAGCGAGAGCATTGCTATGGTAGAGAGGAGACCCCACCCATCCTCTCCAAGGGGAAAGGAGATTGTGGCAAGGAAGCTAGAAAGGGTGCATGTGTCTCTTCCGGGGAAAGGGGAAATGTATGTTAGTGAGGAGATTCCACTCTCTGGTGAGTCGATCAGTTTGGAGCTCCACACTGATATGTCTTTTCCCCCTCCTTCCTGCACTTTAATGCTCCTCCAGGTTGCAAAGCCACTGCTGGCAGGTGAGGAAAAGGAGGAAAGGGCTGGGTGCACTCCCTATGTCTTTCCAGCAGAGGTGAGCCCCGGAGAGGTTGAGCCAGCCTCCCCCCACTCTGGTGATGGCAGTGGCAGAACAACCATTGCCTGCCTGCCCAGTCCTCTCTTATGTCTCTCCAGCAGAGATGAGCCCAGGGAAGGCAGCAAGAGAAACCATTGCTCACTCCACCTTTTCCCTTAACACAACAACTGAAGGGCGGGGTGGGTGGCTGGGGGATACTGCTGAGAGCTCAGTGTCCCCCCCTCTCATACACTGCAGCAATATGAAAGAACTGATGGATTCAGCCAGGGAGGTTTAAATACAACTTGTAAGTTCGTTCGGCAGTAGAGTCTGTTTGAATCTGTGGGATGCAGACCACCAACTCTGAAATATACACATGATCCTATGTGTAACATATACACACATATATGTGCATATGTGTGTGTGTATGCATACGCACACACGTGTGCACACACAGACACACACATATGTGTATGTATCATATGCACATATATATGTTAACATATACACATACTCTGTATAGGAGTCTTTGTTTAAATAAAACTTGTAAGTTCGTTCGGCAGTAGAGTCTGTTTGAATCTGTGGGATGCAGACCACCAACTCTGAAATATACACATGATCCTATGTGTAACATATACACACATATATGTGCATATGTGTGTGTGTATGCATACGCACACACGTGTGCACACACAGACACACACATATGTGTATGTATCATATGCACATATATATGTTAACATATACACATACTCTGTATAGGAGTCTTTGTTTAAATAAAACTTGTAAGTTCGTTCGGCAGTAGAGTCTGTTTGAATCTGTGGGATGCAGACAACCAACTCTGAAATATACACATACTCTTTCTTCTCTCTCTCTCTCTCATCTATTACTCTCCTTTGCCTCCTGTTTGTTTTTTGTTTTGGAAAGTTTTTTGTTGAGAGAGGCAGATGGAGCTGCGTCTCTCCAAACACATTAGCTGCTGCTGTTCTCTGTCTGTCCCCTTTCCCTCTGCCTCCCTGCACTGCACACGCTCTGGTGGTGAGTGAATGGGGTGATTTCTTGGATACCGACAATTGGCTGTGTGGGGCAGAGCCAAGCACAACCCCCTCATGAGTGACTGGGAGAGGCCCAGTGAGCTGTTAGTAGATCTTGATCGACATTCTGCCTGATTTTGTTCTAGGTCATGTCCTGTTAGTCCAGCGGTGAGCAACCAAGAAAATCCAGGGGCCACTTTTGTCCCATACCCCACCGCTCCTGCCCTCCATGGATGCAAAAACTGGGGGGAGGGTTAAAACAAAACAAAATGGCATCAGAGGCTGCTATGAAATGCCCAAAGGTTCAAAATTAGCTTGTTTGCAAGCTAATTTTGAACCTTTGGGGTCTTTTGAACCTTTGGAGGTTTAATTTTGACTCTTTTGGTGCTCAGTAGCAGCTCCAGATGTCATTTTATTTTGGGGGGAAAATTTCTGGTCCCGCTGAATTTCGGGGATGGCAGGGGTCGTACTGTGGGGGCTTTGAGGTTTGCATACATCTCACGGTCCACATGTTGCCATGGGCCTGAAATGTCAAAGTGATCTTCTTGCCACAAATGGATTGCTCTTGGCCATACACACATACACAAACACTTCAGCAGTGGGTGGAGGGTGGAAAGAATGGCTGAGAAGGTGTATGTGCAACACGTAAGCTTTATGCAGCTCTTTAATTCTCCCATCCATGTGCGTAAAGTATATCAGTGAAAGCTTGGATAGATGGGAATTACATCTCCCCCATATCCTGTCTTATTCAACCTACTTTGAAATGGAACGGAGTCGGAGATAATTTTCTCCATCTGTATCCCCTTCTATAACCTTTCTGTTATCAGTATTTAACCACTGCTATATTATTTATTTATTTAAAACATTTATTTCCTGCCCTATATCATTAGGATCTCAGGGTGGCATACAGATAAAATCAATTTAAACAGTCTAAAACAATAAATAATTTAAATTGCTAAAAACATATTATCATTAAGCTAGCTAATACCAATTTAAAATCTAAAACAATAAACAGTTAAAACAGCGTACACACTCAGGGAATACAATTAGCCCTCAAAGGCTTTACTGAAAAGTAGGGATGTACGAAAGTCACTTACCTTTTCGCAGGGGTGATTTGCGGTGGGGGGGAGGCGCTCCGCACCTCCCCCCGAAATCCTAATCTGGCCGGCTCTGCTCCACAGCAACGCTGCAGAGCCGCAGGCCAGGTGCATTCGCAGGCATCTGGAGCCTGTGGACGCAAATGGCGGCGGCTACGGCGGCCGCCATTTGCGTTCCTGTTTCTGGCTGCGATAGGCTACGTAAATATTTACGTAGCCTATCACGGCGAAAGACGGGGTGCAAATGGCGGCCGGTATGCCATTTGCACCCTTATTTTTTTACCATGATAGGCTACGGCGGCTGCCATTTGTGTTCCCTTTTTTTGCCGAGATAGGCTGCATAAATATTTATGTAGCCTATCACGGCAAAAAAACAGGAATGCAAATGGCGGTGGCTACGGCGGCCGCCATTTGCATTCCCTTTTTTTGCTGTAATAGGCTATGTCAATACTTACGTAGCCTCTCACGGCCTAAATGGGGAAGCGAATGGTGGCCGCAGACGTGGCCGCCATTCGCAAAGCGGCGCAAATGGCACCAGGTAAGTGCTCTGTTTCGCGCACCATTCGCAGCGTGGTAGGGCAGGGGGCTTCGTTCCCCCACGGATTTTGGGAGGCCGAATGCACTGGCATTCGGCTTCACTGAGATCCATGGTGGAATTCTTTGACATCCCTACTAAAAAGCTGTGTTTTAACTTGGCACCTAAATGAAACCAGTGTCTGTGCCAATCGGGCCTCCAAGAGGAGGGCATTCCATAACCAGGGTGCCACAGCAGAAAAATCCCTCTCCCATGTCCCACCATAGTTTATGCCTCGCACTGGTGGGACTCAGAGGAGGGCCCCTCCAACAGATCTCAATCTTCAGGCAGACATATATAGGAGGAGGTGCTCCCTCAAATATCGAGGTCCCAAGCTGCTTAGGGCTTTAAATGTCATCACCAGAACCTAGGGGTGGACAAAAGTCACTTACCTGTCGTCGAAGCTTGTTCGCGGTGGGGGGGAGGCGCTTCGCTGCTCCCCCCGCGAAGTTCAGGCCGGGGGGGAGGCTTCCCACCTCGCCCCGGCCGAAATTCAGGCCGGAGGGGAGGCTTCCCACCTCGCCCCGGCCGAAATTCAGGCCAGGGAGGAGGCTTCCCGCCTCACCCGGCCGCGAACTCCAAAGTTTTTTTTTTTTTAAAAAAACGCCCCCATGATAGGCTACGTGACGATTAACGCTATTTACGTTGCCCTTATTTTCGCCGTAGTCTACGTAAATCTTTACGTAGACTACAGCGACCAAATAAGGAACGGGAATGGCGGCTCCCTATGGCGGCCGCCATTATCCGTACGCGCTTTTTTTTTTAAGTCACCCGTGATAGGCTACGTGACGATTAATGTAGCCTATCACGGCTGACTTTGCAGATCTAGCCATGATAGGCTACGTTAATCGTCACGTAGCCTATCACGGGCGCGTTTTTGTTTTTTTTTCTTTTCTTGGAATGGTGGCGGCGGCAGCCGGTCAAAAGACCGGCTGCCGCTCCCACCCCGCACGAACACCCGCCGAACCGCCAGCCGGACCCGCCGCCGGGAGGGACATTCGGCAAAGGTAAGTCCCGTCCCGGGGGGGGGGTGCGGGGTGCAGGGGGGTGCAGAGGATTTCTCCCCAAAACTTGTTCGGGGGGCCGAACACATTGGTGCTCGGCCCCCCGAAGTTTCGGGGAGAAATTCTCCGCCATCCCTACCAGAACCTTGAATTCCGACTGGAAATGTATTGGCAACCAGTGCAATTCCTTTAAGACCGGTGGTATGTGATCCTTATGAGGGCTTCCGGTCAGCAATCTAGCTGCTGCATTTTGCACTAGCTGCAGTCTCTGAGTAATCTTCAAGGGCAGCCCCATGTAAAGTGCATTGCAGTAGTCTAATCAGGAAGTTACCAACCAACTAGGTTATCGCTGTCCAAGAAAGACAGTAGCTGGGCAATCAGCTGAAGCTGGCCCCTAGCACTCCATGGCATTAATCTTAGTTGGGCAAATGGAACAGCTTAATGTTTGGAGCCAACATACTTCACTTTTCACATGTTATGGTTTAGATCAAGGTTGGGCAATGTGTGTCTCTCAGCCTAATTTCAAAAGTTCTCTGCAAGTGATCAGTTCAGACCTCTGCAAGTGATCAGTTCAGTAAGTGATCAATTCAGTTCAGATGAATCTGCCCCTCCCCTGACAGCCTGCTGGGTAGGGAGGAAGAGGGAGAGAGAAGGGTGTGACAGAAGGAAAGAAAAGAGGTGACCCCACCCACTTTTCGCTCTGTCCCCATCCACCACTGGATTTGGTCCCACCTGACACTGGCATGTGGCCCCTGACAGATTATAGCCCCAAGGGAACGCGGCCCTCAATAGAAAAAAAAGTTTCCCCACCCACGGTCTAGATCAGGGGTGGTCAACCTTTTTGTTGTAGTTGTTGAGGGCTGCATTCTGTCATGAATAATGTTTCACAGGCCACATGTTGGCGGTGAGCAGAGCTGAAACTTTGACTACAAATGGGTGGGTCACCCCTTTTCTCTTTCTGCTATTCTCTTTTCTCTCTCTTTCTGCCACCCTCTTTTCCCTCCCCTCCCCTCCTTCCCACGCAGGGTATGAGCTGCTAGGGAAGTGACAGATAGCGCCCTTGCAAGAGGCCTGATTGCATGTAGGGCGCTTTTGAAATTGGGCCAAGGGCTGCATGGAAGTAGGCCAAGGGTTGCATGCGGCTCAGGTTGCCCACCCCTGGGATATGGAACTCATCAAATTCATTGTAACTTCCCAATTGCCATATCTTGAGTTTCAGGCTGAAATGATGAATGCTCCTGGAGTGTTGAGTTCATGGATTTCTCATAGAGCTACAAGGTTTGCAACTGACACCGTGGCCTGTGCCCAAAGTAAAATAATAAGAAAAGACCTTCAGTTCAATAGCTTCTGCTACTACTGCTTTTGCACAGGAGATGGCGCTTACCCAACTCCTTTGTGATAAAGCAAGAAGGCAGATTTTGATGGCCCCGGGGGCTCTAAGCCCAATTTTAGCACAGGACTGTGCTTTCAGACCAGGAGTTTTTGTTAACTTTGATTTGCACAACTTGGCACCCCCCCCCCCCGAAATGATTCCAGTAAGCTAAGAAAGTAAACTATTAAAACAAGCATTCAAAAAACGTTCCTTGTCAGGCATGTCCACCCCCGCTCCCCCCTGGCCCATCCTAGGAGTCGTTATTTGTTCTTTTCCATCAGGATAACGTTAGCATATGAGATGGGATGATAATTAAGGCTGGACGGAGGCCAAAGACAAATGCATCAGTGCAGCAGCAAGAACAGAGGAATAATAAAGTTGGTAAATATAATAAATCAGTTGTTCAAATGTGAGACATTTAAAGACTCACATGCCGATAGAGGGCATGTTAACATTTTAATACTCTCTGTTCAAAAATATTTTCAGGATCTAAAACTGTGCAGAAAATGTAGGAAACCAGTGCTTAGCAATGTACGTATACGCTTGTCAAACTATTTTATTTTATTTTTCTTTTCTTTTATATTTACATATACCACCTTCTTTGCAATTGGAAGGGAAGCCAAAGTAGAGTAAAACCATAGTAAACTAAAATGCACCTGAACATTACAATTAACATATTTTAAAAACTAAAGTCACAGTTTAAAACCAATACCCCCCCTCCCCCCAAGTCTAATTAAGATCTAGATGCTGGAGTTGCTCCTTCTCCTCACATCTTTGCTTTATTCAGGTTCAAAATGCCTGGATACAGCTTGTATCAACTACAAGTTCCAACCACAACAGAGGATAATTACCAAACAGTGATGACTCTCCACATGTGACTCAGTAAAGGAGTACAGCCAGTCCCTCTGATCTTCAGGTGGAAGTGAGACCTAGGCCTTTGCTGGTCGGTCCAGACTCCCCTGGAGCAGCCTTGACTAGGAACTTGTGTTTGATATTAGTGTCACCTTTTTCTGCATCAACCCACTTGTGGCTCCTTGTGTTGTGTATAGTTCTAGCTCTGCTGTTTCTCTTATGCCCTATGCTACCCTGAGATCATGTAACAATGTCAACAAACCAATTCAGCTGTGTCAGCAAAGCAATATGGTAAGTTCAGTAAAACAATGTATAAGTCCTCATCGATGACCTCACAAAAATTCAGAAACATGTCCTATGCATATGATTATATTCAATGATAAAAAAAACCCTGCTGGTTTAGAAGACCAGAGTTAAGACTATCTCAGGTTGGCTCAAACTCCAAAAAGCCAGGAAATGGGAAGCTAAGGCTAACGCCTTAACAGATATGCCCTGTGATCAGTGATAATGTTGCACAAGTTACCCTTCATGCATCCTCACTGGCCTTTTAGGCCCAAATCCAGATGGGGAAGATGGAGTGCCTGAGACCAGCAAAGATTTTCTTTCTTTCTTTCTTTCTTTCTTTCTTTCTTTCATGATCTTGTTATATTATGTATGTTCTTCTGCTTTTTGTTGCCTTTATTTTTTAAAACTTTATTTCAAAAGGAAAGAAAATTTCATTGGAGAAAAACAAAATATGGTCTGAATGAACAGATCTGCCTTACACTTGTGGGCTGGAATTAGATAATTGCTCTCTGTCTCTTTCTGAATTTTATTCAATTAAGCTGGTGCTCCTAGGAACAGTTATTTGGATGTGCCATTGAAATAAATGGGACTTGCCTCCAAAGAAATCCATTCTGATCTACACATATTGTTGATTTCAGTCTTTGTAATATTTGTCCCTGTGTACATGTTAAACTGTCTCCTTTTCAAACGATATTTGAAACGTGTCATCACTAAGCTATCATTACCTCTCATTCAGACTGCTTACACTTGGCAGTTATTCTTTGCAGTGTAGTTTTATAACAAATACAGTGCCTGAAAGCTGAAAATAGCTTTTATGCTAGATTGTTCCTGTAAACAGCTTCCATCATGGGCAATCATATGGTTAGTAGCCGACCCTGTATTTGCCGTGCCAGGGAAAGGTTATTGATACTATGACAGGTCCAGGATCCTGTAGTGAATGCAACTGTGGGCTTTGTATCTTTCAGCATTTCTCAACTTTCTTTCCTAAATTTATATTTGAGTTCTTTGGCTTGACCTGTAGTTTTGAAGTTAATTTCTTTTTTGGAGCAAAAATTACACAGCAAGCCCTTTTACAAAAGAAATCAGTTTATCTCAGGCTATTCCATATTCTCTTCCCAACACATTGCACAAGTAATGGTCTGTGTGCTCTTAGGGTTTACAAGAGAAAGGAAGGATTTCCTGGAATGAGGTGGTAAATGAGCTGAAGCCAGAGTCAAGCCTTGGAGGAACATTAACTGAAATGTTTGCACCCATCAAGGATTGCACACAAGAAGATTCTGTCATTGCTCATACAAGGCGCGATCACAGTAGGATATATCAGAATCTGTAGAGTGCTACAAAAATATTAAAACATAAGGACACATATTCTTGATATAACTGGAGAAAGGTCACAGGTACGTGGTAGTATTTTCTGGGACATTCTGACAAATATTTTTATTTATGAAACCTTGTGAATGAATAGGCATGAAAAAGATTAGGTCATAATGAAAAATCCCTGTGAGTTCTGCACCACCACCACCACCACCTGGTGAGATCAACACTTAGGAGTCTAATAACAGATTTTGCTTGCAAAATCCACATGGACTTTGCATTGTGATATTAACAATATTATCTTCTACTGGAGTTCCTGCGTGGCGGTGGGGGGGGGGGGAGGAATCTCTGAGCCAAACCATACATTACATAGCAGACATAAATTTTCCAAGCATTTTAAAAACTGAAAAGCAGGGGGAAGCTGTGATTTTCCACCAATAAATATCAAGCGGAAGGAAAATGCTATTTATCCCTTTTCCCTCTCTGTTCAAAAGACTCTCCAGTTGCTCCCCTCCATTCTTTCCACCCATGGAGCAAAAGATACAACCAGACCGAAGTGTGCGTGTGCTGCTGTACTCATACCAGGATCATTCCCTCCACCCCCACGTTTTTAATTCATGCTTATAACTGAAGTGGGTGGAGAGTTCTGACCCATGTTGTTGATTGTGACTACAGAGATACAGAAAGGTAGTTAAGGTAGTTAAGACAATAAGAGCCATGCTGGATCAGACCAAGGGTCCATCTAGTCCAACATTCTGTTCACATGGTGGACAACCAGCTGCCCATGTGAATCCAGGTGAATGATGCAGAATAAAAGACTTAATTTGTGTAAGTGGTATGATTCAGTATTTGGCAAAACACTTCATGTGGAATTTGAATTGTTATTTCAAGTGTTAATTTCTCAGTTTCTGGGGGTTTTTTTATTCTGGAAAAAGAGAAATCAGTAATGAAATGTTAACTCAAATGGCATTATGTAACCATCCCTCTAAACAGTCAGCTACCTATTGTATTTCACACACACACACACACACACACACACACTCCCATCTCCACCCAAAGCATAGTCTTCTGTCTCCTTGGCTGGCATTAATTGGGGTGGTTCTAGGAAGCAATGCCAATTGGCAGTAGCAATGAGACTGATACCATGTAATTTTAAAATGAATTTTCTTGGTTTTTCTGACTCTCCATCTCCCCTACTTGTTTTAGAGAAAAAAAATGAAACCTTTACAGTGACATCAGATCAATACAAAATGCCATGTTAACCTGTCAAACAGAGAAGGAAAATATTTTGATGGAAATATTAGAAATATTTGAAGTTCACAAGTGTATGTTTATCACTTGATCATTCCTTTATCCAGTATAATGCCCAGTGGGATTTCTAGGTCTGTCTGCAAGCCCTCCCAATTCTCCCAGAAATACTAATAAGTCAGGAACTCTTAAGAACTTACTAAATCAGACCAAAGCCCACAGGCAGGACATGAATGGACTAGAACCCCTGACCCCTCCTTGTGTTTCCCAGCAACTGGTATATAGAGAACCTAAGTAGAGCCATGATGGATCAGACCAAGGTTCCATCTTGTCCAGCATTCTGTTCACACAGTGGCTAACCAGCTGTCAACAGGAAACCACAAGCAGGACACGAGTGCAACAGCACCCTCTTGCCCATGTTCCCCCCATCAACTGGTGTACATAGGCATACTGTCTCTGATACTGAAGGTAGCACATAGTTATCAGGACAAGTAGCCATTGATAGCCTTCTCCTCCAGGAATTTGTCTAACCCCCCTTTAAAGCTATCCAAATTGGTGGCCATCACTACATCTTGTGGTAGTGAATTCCATTCTTTAATGATGCTCTGTGTGAAGAAGAACTTCCTTTTATCTGTCCTCAGTCTTTCGCCATTTGTTGGGATTGGCCCAAACACTGCTATGAGGCTCTATAGTTGGAAAGTCAGAATCTAATTCTGAAGTAAACTGGGATGGTTTAAAGATCCAATGCAGTCACAGAAAGCCTGAGGCCTGAGGGAGTTTCGCTTGGCCTGGGTTCTTATCTGATGGTGGCCCGATGGAGGGGAGAGCTGGTTGAGCTTGCTCAGGCTGTGGGATGTCAGAATGGTGGGAGCTTCATTCAGCCTGGCTTTCACATGGAAGGGATTTGAATCACTCCTAGCCAGCTGTAAGGTTTGACCTTGAACGACATGCCTACAGTTACAAAAGTTGATAGTCTTTCTGTGGGAACTAGATAGGCTGGGGAAGATTCAGTAAGGGATGAAGGGGTTTCTAGCTTGTTCCCTGGCGTGCACGTGTCTATAGAAAGGACAGCCATCTGTCGGGCATGCTCTGACTTGGATTCCTGCATTAAGCAGGGGGTTGGACTCAATGGTCTTGTAGGCTCCTTCCAACCTTACTATTCTACTATTCTATGATTCTATGAAAGCAGAGTAGAAATGCCTTCTTTAATGTAGTGCTGGCTTACAGGACAGGATCTCCTGTCAATTAGATGTATGAAGAAGGAGGGCTCTTGTGGCATTTAAGCAGGTGCCACTGCCAAGGCTAGAGCAGTTTGCTGGGAAAATCTTCATTTTTATTGCCCTAAATGCTTGCTGTTTGGACTAACAATTGTCTGTGCTGCTTGAAGCACTCTTCACCTGGACTCTCCATCCAAGTTGGACCCGTATTCCAATTTCTCCCATTGTTTTAACATCCTAAATAATTTGGTGTCAGTTTTGCTACCTCACTGTTCACCCCTAATTCCAAATAATTTGTGAACAAGTTAAAAGCACCTATCCTAGAACTAATCCTTTTGGGTCCCCAATGTTTACAGCCTTCCACTGCAAGAACTGACCATTTCCTACGTCCCCCTTTCTGTTGTTTAATCTGTTAGCAATCCATAAGAGGACCTCCTATTACATAACCACTAAGTTTGCTCAGGAGCCTTTGATGAGGGACTTCATCAAGAGGCTTTTGTAAGTCCAAGTAAACAATATCTTCTGGATCACCCCTTTCCACATGTTTGTTTGTTTGTTTATTTCATTTCTCTACCACCCAACAGCCAAAGCTGTCTTATTGACACTCTCAAAGAACTCCAAAAGATTATTGAGAGAGAACATGCCTTTGTGGAAGCCATATTGATTTTTTTTTTTTTCAGCAGGACTTGTTCTTCTATATGCTTGATTATTTTATTTTAAATAATGCTTCCCACCAATTTATCTTGAAAAGACATTAAGCCAATAATTCTGTGATTATTAAGATCCCTCCTGGGCATCTTTAGAAAAGAATTGTGATTACATTGGCCACTTTACAGTCCACTGGTACAGAGGCTGATGTTAGGGGCATGTTACATATTTTGGTTAGAAGATCAGCAATTTCACATTTTGAATCTTTAAGAACTCTAAGATGGTTACCATCTGGACCACTGCTTATCTTTCAATTTGTCACTAAGGTCTAGAACTTCATCTCTTGTCACCACTCAGTGGATTGTGGGATAAAAAAAAAAAGCATAAAACAATTAACTGTGTTTCTCACCAGATTTACAGTGAGTGCTTTTGACCCTGACATCAGAGCAGGGACAGCTTCTTTCACTGTCAGATGGCTATATTGTGTTTCATTTCAAAGCAGTTTCTCTTTGTTCTTTAGTAAATTTATGTTGGGAGCAATGTGAGGCTCAAGGATGCTGGAGGGTGCTGAGACATGGCATCAATTTTAGAAAATGTCCTTCAGGAAAGCACAGAGCAGTTGGTGTGCTTTCACATTTTAATTTAGTCAACATCTCCTACAAAGAGAAGGGTAGCACCAGAAGGACTGAAAGGAACACATCACTGAGATCAGCAGTTTTCCCAAGGACTTACTATGTAAGTGTCTTTTTGTCTTAGGATTCCGTATGATTTGCACACTTAGCAAAACAAAAGGATTTGGAGAACCACAGGTGGCAATAAGTAAGCGTTGCCCTGGAATTCTCAAGCAATGCAAGGGACGTGATCTAGAGGACTGAAACTGCTCATTCATATAAGAATGAACAGTACAGATTCACTGCTTTACTTCCTGAAGACCAGCCTCTTTGTAGAAAACAAAAAGGCTGGCAGAAACAGCAAAGTTAGGTACAATACCTTGTATCTGAGACATTCTTACATCAGTGAAGAGGACAGGATCTATTTCTGGAAATACACGGAGTTGCCATTTTAAAAATGCCTCCCCCCCCCCCCAGGGCAACAAGATGACTATCAGCAGGCATCCAGAAAGACCAGGAACTGGAAGCAGCAGCTCCCCCAGCAGCGGCTCCCCCCCCCCCAAAAAAAAACAAGATGGCTGGCAGCTTGCGTTCAAGGGCCAGGTAAGGAGCTGGGGGCTGGGCGGGGCATTGAGGGCCCCTGAAGCACAGTTTGGATGTCTAAATCCCGCTTTGGCTCTAGAGGCTGAAGTGGGTCCCTCCCTCTGAATCAGCCTGAAGCAAATCTTGACCATCTCAGAAGCCCAGAAGTCTCCTACAAGGCAGATCCATGCACAGCTCTAGTCTTCAGGGCCTGCAATGATGGGCCTGATGACCTCCAATAGCAATCCATTTGCAAGGTGTGGAGCCACTGCAGAAAAGGCCCTCTCTCCTGTACTTGCCCACCTAACTGCCCTCAAAACTGAGTGAGTGAAAAGGGCATCTGTTGCTGATCTTGAAGTGCAGGCAGGCTGATATGGGTGAAGGCAGTCCTTCAAGTAATTTGGTCCCAACCCATTTAAGGCTTTAAAAATCAAAACCAGCACTCTAAACTGGGCTTGGAAAAGCACTGGCTTCCAAGCCCACTGGGATTTATCTGAGTAATTTACTGTACTTTTAAACTGCCCAATAAATGCAGTTTTCTGGGTAGTGTACAATACATTAAAATATAAAGTACAAACATTAAAACAAGGAATAAAAACAGCACAGAATATAACCAAGATAAACTCAACAGCAAATACAACCATTCCAGCACATAAAATCAAATAAAAACCAGTAGAGAATAAAGTACTAAAAGCAAGCACTAAAAATGATTCTTAAAATTTTACCTAAAGACAACTTTTGCTACAATATACTGTATTTCTGCTAGTTGTCTGGTTGCCTGTTTACGTATAATCAGTGAAATGACTGACTGAAATTCCATAGCAGGAGGACTGCAATTTTATGTCCCCTTTTATTTTTCTACATAATATTTAAAATGACCACTAAGCTCTGGTTCAGCGACAGATTTTTCAACTTACACATTTGACCATCTGAAGAGACAGAAATTAAAATGTGCCTAGCCAGTGAACTGTACTAAAACTCTATATAATATTTCGTGAAGGAGCTGAAAGTTTGTCAGGTGATTTAATCTAGCCATTTGAAAATCAAGCTAAAATACAAATTTGTACATTTGAAAAATGCATTTGTGAAAAAGTGTACATTTGAAAAATGCACGCACACATGCTTTAGTAAATGGGAGAAAATGTGGGCATTTCAAGAATGCGCAGAACTGATGCGAACAACATCTGGGAAAATGTGAACAGAAATATGCACAAATTTTCATATGAAAAGAAGAAAAAAACAAAGGGCAGCATCCAAGTGAGCTGCTCCGCAAGCGAAACCCACTGCCAATCCCATCCCAGAAGCAGCGCCCACTGCTTGCACAACGGGGATTTAATGCTTCCTTTAGGAAGCCCCCAAACCAATGGAAACCCCTGTTTCTGGATTGAACAGTTTGGCCGAGCTTCCTTATGTGAGCTCTGCCAACCGGCCCTGTTCCAGAAATGAGCATTTCTGCTCATTTCTGGTGCCTAGAGGAAGCGCTAAATTACCATTGCTCAAGCTGTGGGCACCGTTTATGGAATGGAATCGCAGTGGGCCTGGCTTGCGCAGCGGCCCACTTGGATACTGCCTGATGTTCACAGTCTGATATGCACACAAGTTGGAACGAGTTTCAAGGTGGAATTCAGATAACCTTGACTAGCGGGACTTTTGCTGATTTGCACATTGAATGCATTCCCTAGTTCTCATTGGGCTGTTTTGGGTTTCTAAAGGTTTTTTTGTACTTCTACAAACCTTGGGGTTTTGCCAGGGATGTCGCTGGAGTCTGAGAAGGTGGTGGAGTCTGACAGACTTCCCCCTGCTCAGCCTCTCAGACCCCTTTTACTGAGCTGCCACCGCTTACTGGACCCACTCACTGAGCACCTGCGTGGTCTGCAAGTGCCCGGCGGCCACCCGTCCCCTTAGCGAGCTGCAATTTTGCATAAAAATGGCGGTTTGAGGTTTTCCAGATCTGTAATGTTATGTAAACATAACATAACAGTAAACAGTGGCTATAAAAGGGATATTTATGCAGCATTACAGGCACAAAAGGCCTGTAATGTTGTATAAACGGCCCCTTTATGGCCATCATTTACATAACATTACAGATCTGGAAAAACACGAGCCGCCATTTTAATGCAAAATGGCAGATCGCTAAGGGGATGGGTGGCCCTGCAGCAAGTGCTGGGCACTTGTTGGGTGCTGCAGTGGCTCATGCAGCATGGCAAGCAGGGGCAGGTGGTGGCTCAGTGAGTGCTTGGCAAAACCAGACGGAGAGGTTTCATCTCTCGGTTTTGCCATACTTGCTGGTATTTCCTTCTTGTGACCATTTTTATTACATAAGGACTTGTACTCAGATAATGAATCCGCACTGTGTGTGTTTTTAGACAAAATGAGTAATAGGAGTAGCGACGTTTGGTACAATTCTTTAGTTTAATAAAATAACTGCACAAACTTTATGGGAAAAAGTCACTGTACACACAAAAAAGCATAACTACAACAAAATAGACATTTGTCTCCTAGTAAATGAAATAAAACTAATTGCTAAATTTAAATAGCCATAATTGGTAATGATAGAAGAAACAAGACCTCTGCTATCTATAAAATAAGTCATTCCAGTAGGTTGGGTTTTTTTTTTTTTTTAAATTCTGTGACCTTTTAATGGGACAAACATCAAGACACATGGCCTTGGTCCATACCTTAAACTAATGGAAGGAATTAGATATGAGGTTGGATCTTATGACCCTACTGGTAACACTGACAGTGAGTTTACACAGTCATTTTGGAAGTTATTTTTATTGAACTTTGTGGGTTATATGCAATATAGGTTACATGGCTTCAATACTGTGACGTTTCACTATATTGTAATCTATTTGTAAATGTCTGTGTCCATAGACAGATACTGAAGATTTAAACTGAAGGGTTGGTTCTACATGGTAGGGAAGTCTTTCCAATTGTAGAGCAATTTCCAACAGCAGTAATCTCCTGTTGTCTGCATGTTTGGTGGACATCAGAAATAGTTCTACTCAGTGGTATCCATGTCCAAGGCACCCTGCCCAATCAAGGTCTCCTCTAATGTGGATGAGTTCTACATATTTTCCATAGTATTCTAGTGGGACTCTTTCCAAAATCCACTGAATGTCCAGATGTCTGGGGAGATGGTACATGGCTGTGGTAGGGGGAGAAGCCAGATTCCATGGCCCCACAGCCCCTTTGGTGTATCCTTTCAATATTTGGAAGGAGTAGTATGCACCCCCTTTTCTTTCTCTTAATGCTGAAACTCAGTTTCATCCAGTGAGTTTTAAAATTACAAATTTTAACTGAAGTTGCCTTGGGGGCCCTATTAGGGCTGAAAGGTAACTCATAAATTTATGAATAAATAAAACAGAAATTTGACTGTCAATAGATATCACACAGCACATAAGTAATTGATGGAATCTGCTGCCACAAAATATGGTGATGGCTGTTGTGTACTGCATCTGTAAGGAGCAAACCAGAAGGCCCAGCTTGAACAGGCCATGTGGGTGAAGTGAAAAAAACACATTCTCTTTTGCAGAGAAAGTCTGCATGCATGTTTGGACCTGCTTAATCTCCTCAAGAGACAGAATAATCATGCGCGTAGAACAGGGCTGTTGAACCTCAGGCCCGCAGGCCAAATCTAGCCAGCCTGGGGTCCCAATCCGCAGTTCCTGGATGGCCACTCCCCCTTCCCCTGGTCTGCCTCGTTCCCCAGCAGCTAATCATTTTGTGGTTTCTGGCATTTGCCTATGTTTCCCCTTGAAATGCTTTTCCTAAGGTTCCTAAAGCTTAGTTACTGGCGATAAGTGCTTTACGTTAGTATATGTTGGTATGTTTGGTATTTCGTCCTGCCTCTTTTGCCTTTGGACTCTTGCCCATCACTATGGGCTCTGAGTGCTTCTACAAAATTGACTTCAGCTCTTGGGCTGAAAGTAGGGGTGCATGGATTACTCACCCCATCCCGGTCTGGGGCTTTTGCGGTGGGGGGGAGGTGATCAGTCCCTCCCCCCAGAATCCTCCCCAGCCGCAGCCGGACCTCCGTCCGCTGCCGGGCTACAGCTGCAAATAGCGGCCACCATTTGTCTCCCTGCGTTAGCCGTGATAGGCTACGTATATATTTATGAAGCCTATCACGGCAAAAGGCAGGGATGCAAATGGCGTAGCGGCTGCCATTTGCATCCCTGCCCTTTGCCGTGACAGGCTACGTAAATACTTACGTAGCCTATCACAGCCTCCACAGGGATGCAAATGGCATCACTGCGTTAGCTGTGATAGGCTACGTAAGTATTTATGTAGCCTATCACAGCAAAAATCGTGAAGCGAATGGCGGCCACAGAAACGGCCTCCATTCACAAAGCAGTGCGAACGGCACCAGTTTGGTGCTCTGTTTCATGCGCCTTTCACGGGGTGGGGGGTGGGGGGGCTTCGTTTCGCCACAGATTCCGGGGGCCCCGAATGCACTGGCATTCGGCCTCACTGAGATCCATGGCAGAATTCTCCGCCATCCCTAGTCGCTGTTGTTTTTTCGTCCAGTCTGATTTTTCTACCCTGGGTTTTCTCCACTGAGTTGTAATAATAAATAGCTGAGAGATCTTGGAAGAAGTCTGGTGTGTGCTGCTATTCTCACAACATCCCCTCTATTTCCGAAGTTCAGGTGTGAGCGCCTTTTCTTATGTAGCCAAAAGAGCACCACATGCACACAAGATGAAGGTATCAACAGAACTGAGGGAGCGCCTAAGTTTGCGGAAGTAAAAAAAACAATTAGAAAAGAAACCTGGGTGGGCCCTCCAGAGACTGCCCAATGTGGACTGACTGTTGTGGGGGGCACACAAAATACGGGGTGGGAAGACGAATAGACTGTAGTAACATGGAGGAGAGCATGGCTGACTGACTGAAACTGGTACACTCCACAGGGTTTTGTTTTGTTGTTGTTTTTAAAAACCCACTTGTATAAAATACTGGCCGCTGGCTTAGATTCCCTTTAATGGAATTAAACAAATTAATGGAGGACGGATCTATCAATAGCAATTAGTGATGATAACTATGGGGCACTTACAGATTCAGAGGCAATTTGCCACTGAATACTAGAGCTTTTGCCTTCATCTCCTACTTGTGGGCTTTTCAGGGTTTTTCGGCTGGGCCCTGTGGGAAACAGAACGCTGGACTGGTTGGGTCACTGGTCTGATCAGGCAGAGCTCTTCTTATGGGAAAGGGGGAAAGGAGGAAGGGCAAAGGCATTATTATTATTAATAATATACATAGGAATAATTGGTCCATCTAGCCCAGTATTGTTGACACTGATGGGCAGCTGCTCTCCAGGATTTCAGGCAGGGGTTTTTCCAGCACTACCTGAAGATGCCAGGGATTGGTGTCAGGGACCTTCTGAATGCAAAGCATGTGCTTTGCCACTGAGCTAAGGTCCATTCCTTTGTCCCTCCTTCCTTCCTCTAAAATTCCTCGGGAAATGTCAACTTGTATTCTATAAAGTGCCTTTGCTTCTGTTTGTCAAAAGAATTGACAGGAAAAATATACCATGTGGTGATTCCCCCATGTCCACATGCAGGCAAGATTTATTCTGAAGGAGACAGACAGACACACACACACACACACACACGAGGAAGATTGTCAGAACTATTATTCTGGGAGATCTTCATATAAAGAGGAAAACTAATTCTGGTTCTGAACAGGACAGGGATGTGACAAAATTTTTGGTGGCAGTGTAGGCCTGCCTGCTGCCTGCCTGCCTGCCTCTCTTTCCCCCTCCCTCCCTCCCTCCATTAACCTCTTTTTTTTGCTTAACTCCTTTTAAAAAAAACAAAAACTCCCCCAGGCCCCACCTCCACATTGCCCCAGCTGCAGGTGGTGTGTCTGAGGGGGCAAGTACCAGCAGGAAATATGCAGTGGCTCTTGGAATTTGTAGTCAGCCCAAGGTCAACTGCTATTCCATCAGTATCTCCTTCCCTCCAAAGGCTGCCCATCATTTCCCTGTCAATTTGTAGAATAAAATTGAGGGGTGCATGTGTGTGTGCGTCTGTGTACATGCACACAGACACGTGCACATACACATACTTCCTAAATACCTTTTAAATGGCTTTAAAAATAATTTAACCTAATTATAATATCTAATTTTACCTAAAGACTACCTCAGGTATATTTAAGCTACACAAGTGAAAGTCATTATGTGGTATCTTGTGTGTTTGGTAACTTACAAAAATGGCACAATTTACAAAGATGGTGTATAAGAGTATAATCATTAAAATATCTTACAATGCCACAATTTCTTGCTAAAAGACTGAAGTTGAACTGTTGATGTTATCCTGTGCACAGTGGGTATCTTCATATAGCTATTTGCTCCAGGTGCTGATTGAGATGGGTTGACCAAAAGACCAACTAGACTGAAAAAGCCCTACTCCCCAGGTCAGATGAGCAGGCATTACTTGGCTGTATTTTATATTTGTGTGAAGGGGGGAAAGTTAACTCAAATATTGAGTCTTTCAATCCTTTTGTTCACTTCATATACATATATATATATATATATATATATATATATATATTTAGCACAGTTGCTACTGTTCTGACCTCTGGGTTTGTTTGCACTGAACACATTCACATGGCCAGTTACCATGTGCTGTTTCAAATCAGGATGAGAGAAAAATCGAAGCAAAAAGGTTGTGTGAATCAGTCCTGAGTTTAATGAGATCCCAAGACTCATTCTCTATATTCTGTTTTCTGTACCCTTATAACCATGCAGCATTTTTCAAATTCATTTTAAATTACCATTTAGATACCATAGCTGTGTACTCTGTGGCAGCAGTTCCAAGAAAGTGAGTAAAGTCAGAGCATGATCAATGGCCTTGAATACGAGAACTGGCAATTTTAAGAAAATAATGTTGAGCTTATTCTTACACATCCAGGAATCTTGTCTTTCTAGTTAGTCACATAAATCCTAAGCCATTTTATGTAAGATGTACACACTTGTTCACTGTTACCTCATACCAATGTGAACTGGTCTTGCCTCTTCTTTTATTTCTGCATCCTTGAATAGAATTTTTCAGCATTTGATCATCAAACTTTAATTGCCCACATGAATGTTTATTCCCAGTGTCTGATATGCAGTCCATCTGTTCTATTGTGCTAACTACACTTTGTTTAACATCATTTATTCGCTGGCCATTTTCTTGGAATAGTCATGATCTTATTGTTCATCTTTCTTTTTATTTGTTCCTCTATTAAACCTTCTCTGACTATGGAATCCTCTAACAGGAGAGGGCCAAGAAGACAAGCCACCAAAGCGAGAGAAAGTAGAGGAATTTTTATTAAAATTCTGAATGCACATAGAGGTGAGGAATACATACTAAACTGTTTCACATCACTATGCTCAGCGTTATTTGCCTTCACCACAGCAACAGGCCCACTGAATACTAACAAGTTTACAGTGGTGAGGCAGGCACCTTCATACAGTGGTTTTTATATAGCTGAATTTGGTGTCAGAAGCAGATGAAAGCATTGGGTTGACCATTCATAACACACATAGAGTATTTGTTAAGCTGCTGACCTCATCCCACATCCACTTTTGAATGTAACTTCTCCCTGTCTTGGTTTAGAGTGTGGACAGTTTCAGGAGTTATGCTTGATCAAGGCTGAAGCCATGGCTTTTGAAATAATAGCCATGAGTAATCAAAAGGTAGAGGTGTACGAACCCCACTCACCTGAGTCCACTGGGGGTCCGCAGGGGGGAGGCAATCCGTTCCTCCCCCCCAAATCCTCCCTGGCCAGCTCCGCTCCGTGGTGAGTCTGCAGAGCTGCGGGCCAGGTCCGTCTGCTGCTGGACTTCCGTCGGGTGCCGGTCTGCGGATGCAAATGGCGTCCGGCACTATTTGCATTCCTGCTCTTTGCCATGATAGGCTACGTAAATCTTTATGTAGCCTATCAGGGCAAAGAGCAGGGATGCAAATGGCATAGAGGATGCCATTTGCGTCCCTGCTCTTTGCCGTGATAGGCTACATGAATCTTTACATAGCCTATCAAGGCAATGAGCAGGGATGAAAATGGCGTCCTCTATGCCGGACGCCATTTGTTTTCACAGACTGGCAGCAGATGGCAGAGGATGACCCGGACCCGGCCGGTGGCAGGTAGGATCTGGCCGGCGCAAACTTCCCAGGGTGGCGGAGGTGGGTGGTCCATTCCGCCATGGACTCCATTGGATTCTGTGGTGGAATTCTCCACCATCCCTATAAAAAGGATGAGAAGAACTGTCCTTGCTTTGGGTGTTTGCTCATCTCACTACAGGTGTAGATGTAAATGTTCTATTTTGGACAGTATGGACAAACATGAGAAAAAAGTGCCAGACCTTTGCCTTTCCTCTCATCTCATCCATCCCTGCATCACCAAACATCTGAAACAATCAAGACATTTTGTTACCTGAGGCAAAGATGCCCCTCTTCCATTCCATGTACAGAAGGTGACTGGACTGGCAGCTGAACCTTTCTTCAGCATGACAATATGGAAGCATCCTTCACTGAACTGGAGGGAAGCAGGCTAACTTAGGGGGTGCAGGCCTGGCATGTAGCACTAGGGATGGCATGGGTGCTGGATTCAGTCCGGGAATCTGGCGGACCTGCCCCTGCCCGCATCCCTGAGCCTCGCTTGCCGAACCCCTGCCCCTGCTCGCCCCCTGTTTGCATTTGGTGAATGGCCTGCACTCACCCTGGTAGCCTTGTGAAGCTTCACGGTCATCATTTTCTGAGAAATAAAATGGCAATCGCAAAAATGCACAAATTTGCACACACGTGAAAATGCACATTTTTTGCGAATGCACATATTTGCATATGCACTAACATGCATATTTTATGAAAAATGCACATTTTTGTACACACACTAATGTATGCTTTCACAAAAATGCACATTTCACACATGAGAATACACGCATTCACAAAAATGTGCTTTTTCTCACATACAAAAACATGCACATTTTTGTGATCGCCCCTTTTTTTTTTTTTAAAGAAATGGTGACCGTGGAGCTTGACGGGGCCACTGGGGTGAGTGTGGGCTGCTTGCCGAGAGTGGGAGGGGCTCGAGCGCAGTCTGGGGACTGGCCAGCGGGGGCAGGGACTGGGTAGGAGTCTGGAGAACCTGGACGGGGGTGAGTTCACACATCCCTTTTTAGCACACACAGTTCTGTCCTCCAGCACTGTGCTGCTGCTCCCTGCTTCCGAGCATCTGTCACCTGAGGTGGCTGACTTACTCTGCATAATGGTAGGGCTGGGTCTTGGAAACAATAAACAGAATTGGGTTAGTTTATAGCAGGAGCAGGGAACCTTTGGCCTGTGGGCTAGACACAACCCATGGGGCCTCCCAATCCAGCCTGCAATCTCCCCTCTGTCCACATGCTGTAATTAGGCTTTTTAAAAGCCTCCTTTGGTGCCTGTGGAGGTTTTTATAAAAGCCGATATGCCCACCCAGCTCTGGCATGTTGCCCCTGGAAGAGATGCGGCCCTTCAGCTGAAAGTTTCCCCCACCCCTAGAAGGCAAAACAAAAATTAAAATATATCTTTTGTGTGTGATTTGAAGGTAATCCTCATATTTTAAAAGTGGTGTTTTTGTGTAACCATATAGAGTTCCCCATGTTCCCACTTCACAGGGTTCCTGCTTCAATAGGAAGAACTGTAATCTGTCAGAGTGGCTTAGAAGTGCTCCCACTTGAATCTTGGCTCTGGCCTTACTAAACAATGGCCTTTTCTTTGGTCCTGCCTAAGTCTACCTGAGTTAACCCTGTCAGAGCCTTTTCTAGGTAATCTTGAGTCACTCCTGTGTGGATTATTTTTTTACCACCTTTTTTGTGTGTTCTCAGATCAACCAGCATTTTCATGATGACTTAGTAGATAATGTTGCTTTTAAGATGTATTAGTTGTTGTTTTTTTAAATCACACAATAGAGCTTATTATTCTTTGAGACACTTACAGATGTTCAACAGAAGCTGGAAAAGCATGTGCATGGGAGGGGGGGACTTTCAAAGCTAGATAGAGAGGTGCTTCACTTTGTACCAAGCAGAATAGTAAGTGGAAAGAAGGAGATATGTCTCCGTTACTAACCTCATCATCAAAGTGTTCCAAAGCAGACTATGTCTGAATTTGTATGCTTGAATGGCTACCCTGTTAGTCATTTAATTCCCCATATCCATAAAAAGAAGGTAGAAGGAGATGCAGCATATTAAACACTCCTTCCTGTTGTTGTTTTTAAACAGTAAACAGTTCCTAAATGTTCAACTGCTGTGCCACTAACAATATAATCCTTTTCTGGAAGGAACAAGATTCATATTTCTTCCTGAATATTCTTGTAGAGAATGGGTATGTTGATTCTAAACCTTTTGTTCTGCAACAGAAGCCTTTTGTTCTTCAAGTAGCAGCTGGATCCTATTTCAGCTTTGTACAATCTAAGCACTGCAGAAATTTCGTTCTTAGGCCTACCTGGTGTCTCTGATCACCTACTCCTTTAATGGTGGCCAAATAAAGGTGTGTTTTATGCAGCAGGTTATTGTAGACTTTCCTCAAAGTTTTATCTCTACGATTTCCTTCCCCTGCCTGTTGCTACAGGGTTTGCTGGTCTGCCACGATATAAGCTACTTTTGCAATTTATATTCTAATATTCAAAAGTTACTGTTTTGTTGTGGAAGTCACTATGATGTGGTCCAGGCCCATCATGCTCTGGTAATGTGAGTAAACAAGAACAACATGAGGAAAGTAGGATTACATGTCTACATCACACACCTTTGCATGCAGAAATTCCCAATCTCTGACATCTCTAGGTAGGTCTGGGAAAGATTCCTGTCTAGGGATGTCAGGAGAGTCTGAGAGGGAGGTAGAGTCCAGCAAACTCCGCCCTGCTCTCCTCCCCTGGACCCCATTCATCGAGCTGCTGCCACCTACCAGACCCATTTGCCTGGTGCTCATATGGTCCACGAGCATCTGGCAGCTGCCCATCCCCTTAGCAAGCTGCCATTTTGTGTAAAAATGGTGGCTTGGGTTTCTCCATAAAAACAATGTTGTGTAAATGGCCCCTTTATGGCCTCCATTTACCCAACATTTCTGTTATGGAGAAACCTAAGCCACCATATTTATACGAAATGGTAGCTTGCTAAGGGCACGGGTGGCTCCGCAGTGCTTGCTGGGCATTCGCCAAGGCATCCAGGGGCTCACACGGTGTGGTGAGCAGGCGACGGCTTGGCAAGCACCTGGTGACCATGAACAGAGGTGAGTCCGTCCATCCCTATTCCTGTCGGAAACCATGGAGAGTTGTCATAAACAATACTCACCTAGATGGTCCAATGGACTGCTTCAGTATAGAGCAGCTTCATATATGTTCATATAAGATGGGCAATAGCGGTATAGAAAGTAACCATAGTATCTCATGCACTGACTAAATCATTCTTGCTTACATACAGACTGTGTGAAAGGCATTTCTGCATCTGAATTTAGCCTGAAAAAAGTGTCATTTTGTCAGTGACACTTAAAAAGGAAGAGGCTGGGAGTATAGCTAATACAGCACAACATATTATTTCAATTATACCCCCAAAGTGTGGCTGTTTAATTAAACGAGCTGTTTAATGCATGCTTTCCTATCCACAGTCACAGCCTTAAATGGGGATTATTAGGCTCCTATTGTCAGTTTCCACCATAGGACACATAGCACCAGATGTCTTTTCCTGGACGCATAGACGATCTTACAGAAGAAAATGGTGGCCATGGTATTACTTTGAGCTAATTAACACAATCAATTTTATGTCAATGTGAGCAGTCCATGCTGAGCCACATTATTTGGACTACTAGTTTGAACGAAAACTATATTGTGTGAACTGTACCTAAGAATACAAGCCAACACAGCAGCCTAGATCAGTTTGATATCACTGTGCACATGGAAGAGATTCAGATATATGAGAAGAGAGCCCTCGCAAACAAGATATGCGTGAACTCTCCCAACATATGGAACCCACCCATGCCCCAATTCATGAATGTTACAAAATTCAGCAATTCAGAGCATTATACATATTCTCAGTTGTACTCTTGTTGATATTTATAGAGCTTCTGATAATCTATGTATGACTTCAAATGAGACAAGATTCAACCTCTAAATTAATCCCGATCAAATATTTTTTTCTGTTTTCTCAAAGTTGTTTAGATTAAAGGAAAAAAATGAGAAAAATACCATGCCTAAAATCAGCATAGTTTTCAATCTATATCTAGCATGCAGAGTATTTTTAGCCAACATGAAGGGTGTGGGATTTTTTTCCCCCAGCTGATGCAATGCTAGCTCATGGCTAGTAGAATTAGATAGCAATCTTCAACCCAATTACCTTTGGAGCATTCCTATTGATGTGGATTGGAGTAATCTGGAGTAAATGGGTTTCTGATTGGACTACTTGTTGTTGTTGTTTTTTCATTTCTATAGTAATGACAGCCAGAAGCACCAAATGTCAGAAAATATCATCATAGTATTTATCATCCTATAATAACAGCGACTGGCCAGCAGTGCAATCTCTTAATTCTTGCTTATTAACACTTTCAAATTGTATGTGCTTCTGCAATTTAGTGTGAGGTATTCTTTGGGAGGGAAGTGACTATAGGAAATATGCAAGAGCTGCAAATCAGTTTTATATGTTTAACTCAGTGGGGCTTCAAATCAATAACTAATGCATGACTTGAAGATATCCATAAATAATTTAATACTTAGTGAGCTTCAGTGACTATAAACTAATACTGCTATCATTTCTAGCGCTGTTTACAACTGCACAGATGCTTTCCCTGTCCAGAGCATTTTTTCCACAATTCATGCCAAGCAATATTTTTCTCTCTCCCAACTGTGCAGTTCCATCTTTCGTCAAGCACTGAAGGCTTAAAGCTGCATACATTCGCATGTGAATACAACAAAAAGGGGAAATGAACCCACATTTTTCCATTGCTTTTAGATTCAGGGATAGGAAACATGTGGCCCTGTAGATGTTGTTGGACGGCAACTACCATCGTGGTGAGAAGTTGGGCTTCTTGCCTAAAAACTATCCACGCTCCCTTTAAGAGTTCCTGGCTTGTGGAATTTAGGCCAAATACTATCTTCATCACTATCTGCCAGCCTTGCTAACAAGACACAGGTGTGGGGGTGGGTATGTGCAGAATACTGCATTGTCTTTGACAGCTACCCTTATAACGGGGTTTGAAGCCCATGTCATGAGACCAGGGAGGGCCAGGTCTGTCCAAGAGTGGAGACTGTGTCACTCCAGACCAGAAGCCAACCCCATAAAGGAGCTGAAAGGTGCAGGGGATCCTTCCTGGGAACATTTAGTTTGTATGTAAGCGACAGAGGCACAGGCTAAGTAAAGCGGACAGCTTGTAGGTTTTGCTTGTTGTTTTAGTGTACCCTTTGTTTGTTCCCTAAATAGGGATGTACGAAAGTCACTTACCGTTTTGCGGATCTGCTTCGTGGTGAGGGGGAGGCGCTCTGTCTCTCCCCCCAGAATCCTCGATGGAAAAAATATGGCAAAACAAATTAACTTATAATATTACTTAAAATATCCTGCTACACTTTGTATTGTGTCTGAAGGTCAGATGAAGAAGTTTATAAATCATGAAATGGCGGAGACATGGCTGAACTAGGGATGGACGAAAGTCCCTTACCTGGTCCTGCAGCTTTTTTCGGTGGGGGGAGAGGCGCTCCGTTTCTCCCCCTGAAATTCTTGGCAGGTGGGGAGGCACCCCATCCCTCCCTGCCAAAATTCTGGCCGGAGGGGAGTGCCCCGCCTCTCCGGCCGCGAAAGAAAAAAGTAAAGTAAAACAAAAACAAAAACGTGATAAGCTACGTAAAGATTTATGTAGCCTATCACGACTACATTTTCAAAGTCAGCCGTGATAGGAAAAAGGCTAAATATTTACGTAGCCTATAACAGGTGACTTTGGAAAAAAAAAAAGCGCGTACGCAAATGGCGGCACCCATGGGCGCCGCCATTTGTGTTCCTTATTTGG
The DNA here is from genome assembly GCF_057233095.1 of Heloderma suspectum. Classification (NCBI taxonomy): domain Eukaryota; kingdom Metazoa; phylum Chordata; class Lepidosauria; order Squamata; family Helodermatidae; genus Heloderma; species Heloderma suspectum. The sequence continues at coordinate 93,552,220 of NC_139461.1, forward strand.
GCAAATAGCGTTGCCCTTATTTTCGCCATAGTCTACGTAAATCTTTATGTAGGCTACCCGTGCCCAAATAAGGAATGCAAATGGCGGTGCCCATGGGCGCCGCCATTTGCGTACGTGCTTTTTTTTTTCCCCCAAAGTCAGCCGTGATAGGCTACGTAAAGATTTACTTAGCCTATCACGGCTGACTTTGAAAATCTAGCCGTGATAGGTTACGTAAATCTTTAAGCAGCCTATCACGTTTTTTTTTTTTTACTTTGTAATGGTGGCGGTGGTGGCCGGTCAGAAGACCGGCCGCCACCGCACCGCCGCCGGGACCCGCCGCCGAGAGGGACATTCGCACGAGGTAAGTCCCATCCAGGGGGGGGGGCGGAAAATTTCCCCACCAATTTCGGGGGGCCGAATGCGTTGGCATTCGGCCTCCCAGAGATTCATGGAGAAATTCTCCAACATCCCTAGGCTGAACGTAAAAATGCATGAGATTGCTGTTACAACCCCATGAACTGGAATCTTTAAACAAGCTTTGTTGACTGTTTGTGTTTAGTCTACATGATTCAGGCTAGGTCAGAAGATAAATGATTATAATTATATATATATTTGTTTATTCTCTTTCATCTTTTGTTTTTTCTTGCTTTTCTTTATATTTTTTATTTCAAAATAGATATGGTATGCTGTATTTAAATTAATTGTTTGAGGGTACAATGTGTACTTATATATCTAGTATAAAATATAAAATATATTACTGACTGTTGAAGGTTGATTTTAAGTTTTATTATTATATAACACTATATTCCATTATTATTATTATTATTATTATCAATAATAATCTAGGCTACTGGGAATGAACTGTAGACCTGTTTCTTGGATATAAGATTGATGATATGATATTGAAATGTAAGGTTGTTTATTAAACTGTACGACTGAACAACAACAACAAAGATTGTTAAGGTTATAGATATAGTTTGCAAAATAAAATGGCATTGGAGGCTGGGGGGTATTGGAGTTTAAATTTAATTCTTTAAGAGGGAGGGGGAGGGAGGGGGGGAGGGGAAAGAATCTTCTTCCTTTTTCTTCACCTCATTTCCTCCTCCCTTTGCCTTTTTTCCATTTTTTCTTTCTTTTTCCTTCTCTTTTTGTTATTATGGTGTCCTCATCAGAATATTGTATTGTTGGGAAATTCTAGTATTGATCAGGTTGTTGGTATGTTTGGTATTGTATATTTCATTTATAAAGATAAAATAAATAAAAATATATTCAAAAAAGAAAAAAAGAAAAATCACAGTTATTATGGTAAACATGAGCAGGCTACATTTCAGGGTCCACTTTCTTCAGTTCTCCCACTGCTGTCTGGGATCGTGAAAGATTTATATAATGTATCCTCATATATATCATTATATAGCATATGGTCTATGTAGGTTTTGTTTGTTGCTTTAGTGTAGGGATGGGGGAGAAATCCTCCATGGACCCCAGTGAGGTCGGATTCAAAAGAATCCGGCCCCCTGGAGTCCGTGGAGGATCTGAAGACTTACCTCCACCTCCACGAGGAATCCTCGCCGGCCAGATCCTCCCTGCCAGCTAGCTCCGAAGTGCCAGCAATACAGCCGCCATTGCTGTATCGCTGGTGGGCCAGATGACTGCGGCCGCAAATGGCATCCGGGATGCCATTTGCAGCCGTAAAGGCCTTAGTTTAAGGTAAATGACGTCCCTGCTTTTACGTGATAGGCTACGCAGATATTTGCATAACCTATCGCATTAATTAATAGTACGGCTGCAAATGGTGTCCAGGATGCCATTTGTGGCCACAGTCAATCCGGCCCACCAGTAATACGGCAATGGCAGCTGTATCGCTGGCACTTCGGAGCTGGCCGGCAGCTCCGCGGACTCACCATGGAGCAGAGCCAGCCAGTGAAGATTCCAGGGGGGAGGGACGCATCGCCTCCCCCCCATGGACCCCCACAGAGTCCAGTTAAGGGAGTTTCATACACCCCTACTTTCGTGTATCCTTTGTTTGTTCCCTAAGGGCACTATCCTATTGGGATAGGCGGCCGCCTCCAAACTTGGAGGCAACTGCAAATCCAATGCAGGGCAGGAGAAGCGTGGAGGGGATCTTCTCCTCTGCACTTCAGCTGCCCTGCATTCACAGCTAGGCAGCTGATTTCGGCTGTCTAGCTGCGCAAAGTCAGAGCGGTAGGGGGGGCCATGAATAAGAAGTGTTGGAAAGGCACTTCCACCTGCCCCGCCCCACCCCCAGGAATGGCCCATATGGTATGGCACCAGCCTGGCAGTGCAAACTATATATTGAGTCAATTAATAAGGGCTTTTCCACATGACGAAAAATCCCACAGCCGTACCAGGGCTTTCTGCTCCTTTTTCCATGGTGCAATTAGAATGGGCTCCTTTAGATGACCAACATGTGACGTGGAATTGAAAATGCCGTTTTTCAGAAGCCTTACAGAGCTTTCTATGTTTTCAATGGAACAGTACCATCTAGTGGCCAAATTATAGTGCTATGCTGGCTTTACACACTGGCGATATCCTGGTTCTTTTTTTAATCTCAGTTTATCTCTGATCTTTTTGAAAGCAGGTTTTATTTATTTATTTATTTACCACACTTATATCCCACCTTTTTTCTTCTTGCAAGGAACCCAAGGCAGCTTACATGATCCTCCTCCTCTCCATTTTATCCTCACAACAACAACCCTGTGAGGTAGGTTGGGCTGAGAAACTGTGACTGGCCCAAAGTCACCCAGTGAGCTTCCATGGCTGAGTGGGGACTACAGCAAACTTCTGTGAGTGGCCAATCACGAAGGTGCAATAAATTGCTCATGTAGAGCACCCTAAGTTAAATGGATTTAAAACCCTTGGGATTAATTAAAAAGTCACTCCTGATTAACCCTGGGCAGCAGGATTAAAAAAAAAAGTTAATATTTTATTATTATTATTATTATTTATGTTATCTTTATAAATGACATAAACAATACCAAAATTATCAACAACCTGATCAATACTACAATTTCCCAACAATACAATATTCTGATGAGGACACCACAATAACAAAAAGAGAAGGAAAAAGAAAAAGAAAAAAAAGAAAAGAAAAGGGAGGAGGAAAGGAAGTGAAGAAAAAAGATTCTTTCCCCTTCCCCCCCTCTCCCTCTCCCTCCCCTTTAAGGAATTAAGTTTAAACTCCAATACCCCCGGCCTCCAACACCACTCTCTTTTTAAAACTATATCTATAACCTTAACAATCTTATAGTTTAATAAACAGCCTTACATTTCAATATCATATCATCAATCTTATATCAAAGAAACAGGTCTACAATTCATTCCCAAAAGCCTATATTAATAATAATAATAATAATAATAATAATAATAATAATAATAATAATAATATATAGTGTTATATAATAATAAAACAATATAAACCTTCAACAGTCAGTAATATATTTAATACTAGATATAATTATCTATTTTAAAATAGAAAATATAAAGAAAAGCAAGAAAAAATGAAAGATGAAAGGGAATAAATGAATACATGTATAATCATTTATCTTCTGACCTAGCTAGGGATGTATGAAACACTTACCTTATTCCGCTCCGGTGCATCCGCTGTGGGGGGGAGGCACTCTGTCCCTCCCCCCGGAATCCTCCCTGGCCAGCTCCACTCCATGGCGGCTCCACGGAGCCACCAGCCAGGGCCGGCTGCAGCCAGAGTTCCGGCCACGGCTGGGCTGCTGTGGCTGCAAATGGCGGCCGTTGTAGCAGCCGCCATTTGCGTCCTTGCAGGCAGCCGTGATAGGCTACTTAAGTATTTGCGTAGCCTGTCACGGCAAAGAGCGGGGACACAAATGGCGTAGCGGCCGCCATTTGCATCCCTGCTCTTTGCCGTGATAGGCTACGTAAATACTTACATATCCTGTCATGGCCACCTGCAAGGACACAAGTGGCGGCCACTACGACGGCTGCCATTTGCGGCCACAACATCCCGGCAGCGGCCAGCCAGGAGACCCGCTGGAGCCGCCATCGCCGCATCCGCCCCAGGTAAGCTCCATCCCGGGGGGATTTCTTGAGGTGGCAGGGGGTGGGAGGCCATTCCGCCACAGCTTCTTTAGAATCCAGCCTCACTGGAGTCCGTGGCAGAATTCTCTGACATCCCTAGACCCAGCCTGGATCATGTAGACTAAACACAAACAGTTAACAAAGCTTGTTTAAAGATTCCAGTTCATGGGGCTGTAACAGCAATCTCATGCATTTTTACATTCAGCCATGTCTCCGCCATTTCATCATTTACAAACTTCTTCATCTGACCTTCAGACACAATACAAAGTGTAGCAGGATATTTTAAGTAATATTATAAGTTCATTTGTTTTGCCATATTTTTTGCTTTGATAAATTGCCTTCTTTTATTCGCCACCTCTTTGATTTAATCTGGAAATAACATAACTTTATCTTGTTTCTAGGAAAGGCTTCCACCCTCTCTTGCCAGATGCAGGATATAATTCTTTGTGGAGACTTTTGCAAATTGGACTATGATGGTATGGTCAGTCCCGTTAGCATTTGGCACATGCAATGCCTGCTCAATATCAAGTAAATAATCAGATGGGATAGGGAGTATCTCATGCAAAGGTTTATCCACAAAAATACAGTGTTGTAACAAATATCTAACCTGAATGGTTGTTGGCGCACTCATCCAAAACACTGTATGACATACTTTTTTGTTTTTAAATTTAAGCACCCTACTCTGAAATATATACATACATATTTAATAGATCACAGACCAGCCAAGTATTTTGTAAACTTTGTGTGCTGGTGGATAAGTTTAGGGTGCAATCCTATCCAGTTAGGCGGTTGCCTCCGAGTTTGGAGGCGACTGCCTATCCAAAGCAGGGCAGGAGAAGCACAGAGGGGATCGTTCCCCCCGTGCTTCTCCTGCCCTGCTTTTTTGGCTAGACAGCTGATTGCAGCTGTCTAGCTACGGGAGGATGGAGTGGAGAAGGAGGCTGCTGTATGACACACTGGATGTGTTGTACACACAGCTATGCTCTTCCCGCCCTGGAATGACGCCAGCCACGCCCCTTTCTGGCCACTCCACACTCTTCTTGCAAGCGTGGAGGATGGGGCTGAAGTGGGAGGGGGGTTGGTTCCTGGAAAACGGCATATCCTATGGCCGTCTAGCCACTGTCTAGTGGCCATAGGATTGCTCCCCTAGAGGTCCTAAATTTGAACTGGATCTAGCATGGATTTAGCACAAATTCATCCCAAAGTATTTTTTTTTTCCTGCCCAGACCTTTTGATTTAACATCATTTTAGGAAGTGAACTAGTATAAAGTGCATGCCAGACCACTATTTAACCTTCTATATTTTTGCTATGAGACCTTAGGTTCAATTTATCTTTGATTGAATTATATAGAAGTCAATGTATAGACGTGAGATTATTTCCAGAACTCATGTCTGATGTAATTCAAAGGTTGCCGAAAAGTCAATGGAGTTCCACTATGATGTATTAGCCTCAGAGGCTATATTTTTGCTTCCAGATTTCCAGGTTGATATGATTTTGCTGTTATATTAAGCACACCGTATTGCTGCAAATCACAGAAACAGTGGGCATAGGGACTATATGTAGCTATATGTCTATATCTTAATAGAAATCATTGCTGTCTCCACTACCGTATAGCAAAGACTACCTTATGGCATGTCTTAAGACCGCTTGAACACAGGAGCTGAGATCAAATTGCTGCAATTTTGTTGAGGAAATTGAATGTTGTAATTATGTCTAAGGATTAGGGTAGACCTTGAACATGCATGGTAGGATAGTGATATGATTTGGAGCATGAATGGTATGGCTTTGCTCTGCAGCAGAATTGCAGCTTGAATAGTATTAACTGGTGGCAGCCAAGAGGAAAGCTGACACTGGAACTTAGCTTCACCGATTCTGTGCTCCATTGATACTTTTACCATAGTGTTTGTAGTGATGTGGGCTTTCTGGAAAATTTTGAACTGGAAATTTTTCCAGAAAAAAATCCTATGCAAATTAGGTTAATTTTCTGATGTAAATCCCCTTATACAAATCAGGCTAATTTGCATTGGATAATTTGCATCAGAAAATTTTCAGTTTGCATCAGAATTTTATTTATTTATTTATTTATTGCATTTATACCCCGCCTTTCTCCCTCTCTCAAGGAACTCAAGGCGGCTTACATTATCCTCCTCCTCACCGTTGTATCCTCACAACAACAACCCTGTGAGGTAGGTTGGGCTGAGAGTCTGTGACTGGCCCAAAGTCACCCAGTGAGCTTCCATGGCCAAGTGGGGACTAGAACCCGGATCTCCCGGCTCCCAGTCCGTCACTCTCACCACTACACTACACTGGCTCTCTTTTTGTTTTCTGATGCTTTAGTTGTTGTTGTTGTTCAGTCATTAAGTTGTTAAGTTGTGTCCGACTCTTCGTGACCCCATGGACCATAGCATGCCTGGTCTTCCTATCCTCTGCTGTCTCCTGGAGTGTGCTCAAGTTAATGTTCATTGCATCGGTGATGCTATCTAGCCATCTCATCCTCTGCTGTCCCCTTCTCCTTTTGCCTTCAATCTTTCCCAGCATCAGGGTCTTTTCCAGTGAGTTTTCTCTTTGCATTAGGTGGCCAAAATATTTGAGCTTCAGCTTCAGTATCTGTCCTTCCAATGAGCAGTCAGAGTTGATTTCCTTTAGGATTGACTGATTTGACCTCCTTGCAGTCCAGGGGACTCATAAGAGTCTTCTCCAGCACCACAGTTCGAAAGCATCAGTTCTTTGGCACTCAGCCTTCCATATAGTCCAGCTCTCACAGCCATACATTACTACTGGGAAAACCATAGCTTTGATTATACGGACCTTTGTCGGCAAGGTGATGTCTCTGCTTCTTACGATGCTGTCTAGGTTTGCCATAGCTTTCCTCCCAAGGAGCAAGCATAGAGAGTGATCTAATTTAGCACTTTCATTTTACTTGTATTTAGTAAATGACAATGCTAAAAAAAAGAATCCATGTTATTTTATTTTTGTTCCAATACACCACAAATATTGGACCTAAAGTATTTGAGGGGGAAATTAATATATACTTAATTATATTTAAATGATATATGTAGAATTTTTACTGGAATACCTGTAAAAATTTAAAGACAATAGCATGTACTTCCCCTACATTGCTTAAAGGTAAAGGTACTGAAAATGATTGACACACTAATACATTTTAGAAAACCAAAGAACTGCTGACAACCATTCATCTACAACTTTGAAACCTCCAAGCTTCGCTAATAGTGTATAGTGTATTTGCAGTTGGCAACCATTCTTTGTTTCTAATAAAATCATGAAAGGGATTTTTTACCCATGGAAAATTAAAGCACTGGACAATCCCCCCTCCCCATCACTGAGTGTTTGTTGGCTTTACTTTGCCCTTTTTGCACAAAGTGGTGCAACAGAGTTTGTTGTTGTTTATTCGGTCAGTCACTTCTGACTCTTCATGACTTCATGGACCAGCCCACGCCAGAGCTTCCTGTTGGCTGTTTCCACCCCCAGCTCCCCCAAGGTCGAGTCCATCACCTCCAGAATATCATCCATCCATCTTGCCCTTGGTCGGCCCCTCTTCCTTTTGCCTTCCACTTTCCCTAGCATCAGCATCTTCTCCAGGGTATCCTGTCTTCTTAGGATACTCAGGATACTCAACAGAGTAAACAAGTGCAAATGGTGCAAATAGGTTCTGTTGGCCTTGTTTACTGTGTTGGTCCTGTTTACCAGTTCAAGAGTCAACAGTTCCCCTTAGAAGGCAGAAGTCTTGAAGTAACCCAAAGGATCTGACTGTACATCAAACTCAATTACATTCCATTGCTTCCAAAATCATTTAATATTCCCTTTGTCTACCATGAAAGTAGTTCACACTGAGCCTTGACAAATGTTGCTATGGCCTTACATAGGACTAGGTCTTCCACACTAGTGTTGTGGCGTTTTAGATATATGAAAATGAAATTAGGATGCAATCTGATCGATTGCACCCTCAATGATCAGAACCCCTTAACGTGGAGGCTTCCAATCATCCAATGCAGGGCAGGAGGAGTGGCAGAGGCAACCGTCTCCTTCCCATCCTCCTGCCCTGCATATTCCACTAGATGGGCTTTTTAGCCCATGTACTGATGGCACTTCAGAGGGGGAGAGAAGGAGGCTGGAAGAGGCTCAGGATAATTCATATACTGGCCACTCCAGTCTCCTTCCCTCCCCACCCACCGGAACACCCATTTTCCCCCCTGTCGAAGGTCGATATTGAAAACATGGAGGTCAGCTGGTGCAGTTCTTTCATGTTGCCTGTGAAGGTATGGAGGAAGGGAGGGCGGTTTGGTTCTCTGACTTCCCCCTTCCGCGGTTGGAGTGCTGTCTCGGAGCAGGCAGTCCCCAGTATCCTATGTCCCTCAGACAATGTCTAGGGGCCATAGGGTTGTGCCCTTGGTCTCTTTCTTATCTCAGTCTCTGCAAGTTGCCTTGAGAATGCCATTGTACGACAGAAAGATGGAATATAAATATTTTAATAAACTCACCAATGCTTCTCAGCTGCTTCTGAAATATACAGAGGCAGAGTTTGAGATCTTGTGGGGAAAAAGGGAACTTTTAATGAACAAAAGTGTTCTTAACATCTGGCCACTATGACCAACATTGATTTCCATTAATTTCATTTCCAAACTATGCTAAAAACAACCTTATTAGAATATGCCAGATTTTTTTTAGACATCAACAATAATTTTGTCATACTGATTCCATTTTTAAAGTGCTTCACTCAAACTTCAGATTGGGTCAGAAGAAACAAGGAGTGCCATAATCTAATGTTCTTGTTGCTTCAGAGCGAAGAGCAAAACTTAGAAATTGTGCTCTTTCCCTGTTGCAGAGTCCAGATGCATTCTGTCAAAACATTTAACTTCATCAGCTCCTTCTGTCGAATTCGGCATTAATATGCAATGGGAGTTGTGCAAGAGTTATGGCCTGTCAAGCTTTCTACAATACACTACATAATGGACACAATACACCTGTCATTTGCTTATCTTGTCTTCAGCAGGGTCTGCTATAAAGCACAGCGTAAGGCCTTTTAAATAATTAGATAAATACATATTTTTGACAGGATTTCTCCCAGCATCCAACAGCAACAATTGGAATTAATAATCTCTAACTGTACACAGTTTTACAGTGCTCCTTTTTTTCCCTTACATTCATAACGCAGCTCTGTCTTTGTGGTGGCATGTGGTATACCTAGAATAAGATACTTCTGCCTGTTTCCTTGAGATTGTAGGTGTGTCACATCTTATGTAGAACAGCTGTTCATGCACAGCGATATTTGAATGAAAGAGTGCCACCTGATAATTATTTTGTTGGTTGTGGGGGGGAGAATTCACCTATAACAATAATTATCATCAGCAGTATTGCAAAATTTCAGGCACCCAGCCAAAAACCGAGCCTGGCAAATGACACCTAGTTTTTTTAAGTGCGCAGGAAGGAGATTTTTCTTCTGGCATCCTCTTCCCACACAGCTTCTCAGCTCTCTTGACTTGTGTCCTCCTGTTTATAAACTCTCTGTGAAGTTCTCCCTCTGATACAAACTGACTTCTTTCCCTCACAGAAGAACACGTCATAAGTGGATGACAGCCTTTGTGTATTGAATAAAACACTTTATTCTGAATATATGGTTAGGCAGCATTAAGAATGTGTGTATAATTTGTGTATAAATCAGTCTGCCATCCTTGTTATAAGCTTACAACCCAGTCTTGAAAGCTATTGTGCAGAAGGCAAAAAGTCATAAAAACTGGTCCAAGAATCCTGCTGTTGGCATGTCCTTTCATGCTGCTGTTACTGGCAGCAGCTTGCTTTGCCATGTAAGACAGAGATGGGTCATTCAGGCCTGGGGAAGAGAGGGAGTGGATAACATTCCATCCCACCCATGTTCCATGGGATCTTCTTGCTCATAATAGCATTGTGTCTTTCTAACTGGCAGGAAAAAAAGGAACAAGAGTTACCTAGGGTGGGGGAAGAGACAGCTGGTTCTGTTCCATTTCCTACACATTGGATCATGTTTCCAGGTGCAGCAAGATAAAGTATTTCTTGCATCACGGCAGCGTAAACCAGTGTATGGGCTGTGTTAGTACAGTTTAAGAAGAATCAAATTATTTACCCATTACATTAGCTGTCATGGCATCTTCCAAGGGATCATGTGGTGAGGTGCTGTTAATTCTGTTTGAGATCCCTAGCCCTTCCTAACAAAACTACAGTTCTCAGTGTTCATTGGGGAGAAGAAATGATAAAGTTAAATCAGTTTCTTTTGGGACAAACCATGCTAGCTCGGGTGGAATAAACCTGCATAGTGTGTGCAGTGCTGAGGGCTCTTGGGCAAGGCTCTTGCTCCTCATCCTTTTTCTCATCATAGCTACCATTTGCTTGCTTGATGGGCAGAAAGCGAGTGAGCAAGCAGGCTGTGGCATCTACTGCTGCTCATTCTCACCATCACTAGTCTGGGCCAGAGTGACAGGCAGAGGAACAAGCAGGTTGCAATGGTGAAGAGAAGAAGCAACTCCAGGGGGCTCTTGTCTGTGGGCCCCTGCCAGTGTGGGCCCTTGGCAGGTGCCTGATCATGCCAGCCCTGTGTGTGTGTGTGTGTTTCTCTCTCTCTCTCTCTCTCTCTCTCTCTCGGTATGCTTAATTTTTACTTAGACATGACTTACTGTAGTATATACCTTAAGATGGGCCCTGTTCCTACTATTGGGCTTGGCCAGGCATACTGTTACACAGTTTATCCCAGATTTTAACATCAGTTAAACAATCCTATGACAATGTTTGGCATGAATCTAAGACTATGTGGGGGTGCCACAGATCATAAAACAAATTCATAGGCAAAGATCTTGCAGAAATGTATTTAGTAACAAATACTGTGATGAGTGAATAGGGGCCTGTAAATCAATAGCACTAATTCCTGTTGCTTCCAACATATGCATTAATGACAGTGTAAAACAGGGCAATGCCAATTAAAAACATACTGAGATAAATCATAGCCATTCTAGAAAACATTCTGAAATGGCACTTAAGGTAGTAAAAGGTAAATCATCTGCTTTTATATACTTCCCTGATGGTTGTTTGTGTCATTCTCCTTGTGTTATTGTTTTCTCATTAAATAAATTAGGGCACCATCTTTTTTTTAAAACTTATCTAAACTTCATAAAAATATTACCAATTAAAACAAACCAAATTATAGTAGGGAAAATTTCAAGATTGTTTACAATGTGCCATTAAAATCAGTGGGAATTGTTCAGTCGTTAAGTCATGTCTGACTCTTCGTGACCCCATGGACCATAGAACATCAGGCCTTCCTGTCTTCCGCTCTCTCCCAGACTGTGCTCAAGTTCATATTCATTGCATCGGTGATGCTATCTAGCCATCTTATCCTCTGCTGTCCCCTTCTCCTTTTGCCTTCAATCTTTCCCAACATCAGGGTCTTTTCCAGTGAGTTTTCTCTTCACATTAGGTGGCCAAAGTACTTGAGCTTCAGCTTCAGTATCTGTCCTTCCAATGAGCACTCAGGGTTGATTTCCTTTAGGACTGACTGATTTGACCTCCTTGCAGTCCAGGGGACTCGTAAGAGTCTTCTCCAGCACCACAGTTCGAAAGCATCGATTCTTCGACGCTCAGCCTTCTTTATATATTAGTCCAGCTCTCACAGCCATACGTTGCTACTGGGAAAACCATAGCTTTGATTAGACGGACCTTTGTCGGCAAGGTGATGTCTCTGCTTCTTACTATGCTGTCTAGGTTTGCCATAGCTTTCCTCCCAAGGAGCAAGCGTCTCTTAATTTCATGGCTACAGTCACCGTCTGTGGTGATCTTGGAGCCCAAGAAAGTAAAATCTGTCACTGCTTCCATTTCTTCCCCTTCTATATGCCAGGAAGTGATGGGGCCAGATGCCATGATCTTTGTTTTTTTAATGTTGAGTTTCAAACCAGCTTTTGCACTCTCCACTTTCACCCTCAACAAGAGGCTCTTTAGATCCTCTTTGCTTTCTGCCATTAGGGTGGTATCGTCTGCATATCTGAGGTTGTTGATAATTCTCTCGGCAATCTTAATTCTGACCTGTGATTCATCCAACCTGGTGTTTCTCATGATGTACTCTGCATATAAATTAAATAAGCAGGGCGACAATATACAGCCTTGTCGTACTCCTTTCCCAATTTTGAACCAGTCGGTTGTTCCATGTCTGGTTCTTACTGTTGCTTCTTGACCCTCGGACAGGTTTCTCAGGAGACAGGTAAGGTGGTCTGGTACCCCCATCACTTTCAGAATTTGCCACAGTTTGTTGTGATCCACACAATCAAAGGCTTTAGCATAGTGAAGCAGAAATAGATATTTTTCTGGAATTCTCTTGCTTTCTCCATGATCCAGCGAATGTTGGCGATTTGAACTCTAGTTCCTCTGCCTTTTTGAAACCCAGCTTGTACTTCCGGTAGTTCTCGGTTCGCATACTGCTGAAGCCTAGCTTGTAGGATTTTGAGCATCACCTTGCTGGCATGTGAAATGAGCGCAATTGTATGGTAGTTTGAGCGCTCTTTGGCATTGCCCTTGTTTGGAATTGGAATGTAAACTGACCTTTTCCAGTCTTGTGGCCACTGTTGAGTGTTCCAAATTTGTTGGCATATTGAGTGCAGCACTTTAATAGCATCATCTTTTAGGATTTTAAATAGCTCAGCTGGAATACTGTCATCTCCTCTAGCTTTGTTGTTACTAATGCTTCCTAAGGCCCACTTCACTTCACTCTCTAGGATGTCCGGCTCAAGTTCAGTGACCACACTATCATGGCTATCGGGGACATTAAGATCTTTCCTGTATAGTTCTTCTGTGTATTCTTTCCACCTCTTCTTAATCTCATCTGCTTCTGTTAGGTCCCTGCCTTCTTTGTCCTTTATCATGTCCATCTTTGCACAAAACGTTCCCTTGATATCTCCGATTTTCTTGAAAAGATCTCTAGTCTTTCCCATTCTTTCCCATTGTTTTCCTCGATTTCTTTGCATTGTTCATTTAAGAAGGCCTTCTTGTCTCTCCTTGCTATTCTCTGGAACTCTGCATTTAGTTGGATATATCTCCCCCTTTCTCCCTTGCTTTTCACTTCCCTTCTTTCCTCAGCTACTTCTAAAGCCTCATCAGACAGCCACTTTGCTTTCTTGCATTTCTTTTTCTTGGGGATGGATTTCGTTGTTGCCTCCTGAACAATGTTTCGGACCTCTGTCCATAGTTCCTCAGGCACTCGGTCTATCAGGTCTAATCCCTGAAATCTATTCCTCACCTCCACTGTATATTCATAAGGGATATGATTGAGGTCATACCTGAATGGTTTAGTGGTTTTCCCTATGTTCTTCAATTTAAGCCGAAATTTTGCAAGAAGCAGCTCATGATCTGAGCCACAGTCAGCTCCAGGTCTTGTTTTTACTGACTGTATGGAGTTTCTCCATCTTTGGCTGCAAAGGACATAATCAATCTGATTTCGATATTGACCATCTGGTGACGTCCATGTGTAGAGTCGCCTCTTGTGCTGTTGGAAAAGAGTGTTTGCTATGATCGGCGTGTTCTCTTGGCAAAACTCTATTAGCCTTTGTCCAGCTTCATTTTGTACACCAAGGCCATGCTTGCCTGTTATCCCGGTGATGTCTTGACTTCCTACTTTAGCATTCCAATCCCCTATGATGAAGAGGACATCTTTTTTTGGTGTTAGTTCTAGAAAGTGTTGCAGGTCTTCATAGAACCGATCAACCTCAGCTTCTTCGGCCTCAGTGGTTGGGGCATAGACTTGAATTACTGTGATGTTGAATGGTTTGCCTTGGATTCGTACTGAGATCATTCTATCATTTTTGAGATTGTACCCCAGTACTGCTTTTCCCACCCTTTTGTTGACTATGAGTGCTACTCCATTTCTTTTAAGGGATTCTTGCCCACAATAGTAGATATAATGGTCACCTGAATTAAATTCGCCCATGCTTGTCCATTTTAGTTTGCTGATTCCCAAGATGTCGATGTTCAATCTTGCCATCTCATGTTTGACCACCTCCAGCTTACCTTGATTCATTGATCTTACATTCCAGGTTCCTAAACAATATTGTTCTTTACAGCATCAGACTTTCTTTTCACCACCAGACACATCCACAGCTGAGTGTCCTTTCGGCTTTGGCCCAGCCGCTTCACTCTTTCTGGCGCTACTTGGAAATTCCCTCTGCTCTCCCCTAGTAGTATATTGGACACCTTCCGACCTGAGGGTCTCATCTTCCGGCGTCATAACTTTTAGCCTTGTGATACGTTCCATGGGGTTTCCTTGGCAAGAATACTGGAGTGGATTGCCATTTCCTTCTCCAGTGGACCACATTTTGTCAGAACTCTCCACCATGACCTGTCCATCTTGGGTGGTCCTGCATGGCATAGCTTATGGCTTCACTGAGTTACGCAAGCCCCTTCGCCACAACAAGGCAGTGATCCATGAAGGGGAATATTTCAGGTAGGGATGCATAAAGAGTCAGGTCTTGTGAGCATGCACTAGGGATCTTCACCATGGGGAAATTTGGCCTTCTTGGCGCTCCACAGATTTTCCCAGTGCCTCCGGTTCGGCTTGCATTCGCGAGCTGAGCTGCGATCTCCCTTCCGAGACAGTGGCTGTGTTCAAGTTGCGCACAGGTACTGGCAATGGGCAATTGTGCTGACGGCAAGTCAGTTGTGTGCAAGTGTTTCCTTCTCCCTGCCAGCAGGGAGTGTTTCCTTCTTCCCTGCCAGCAGGAAAAAGAAAACAAAACAAAAGAAAATGCATGATGACTGGTGGCAGCAGGAAGGGCAGCACCACAGTTCCTTCCCTCCCTACTGCCACTGCCACTATTGCCTGCTCGCTGCTCTGCACAACTCTCTCGAGCAAGAAAGTTGTGCAGCACCGCTGGCAATGGTGACAGCGGCGGTGGACGTCCACAAGCTGGCCTAACTCGATACAGGTAAGGTTGGGCCAGCTCATGGACAAGCGAGCTGGAGTCTGGGGGGCCAAGCCTGCAGAAGCTTGGCAGGCTTGACCCCCTGGATGGATTCCTCTGACATTCCTAGCATGCATACAAAGCTTCAAGGGCATTTGAGAAGCACCTGCTACTGCCTCTCCCTTCCCTTGCCCCAAGGTGATGGAACATATCTTGGGGCAGCGGAAGGCACAGGCAGCTCACAAATCACATCAGACACTGAAGCTTTGGGAAGGAAACTCAAGAACTTTGGGGCCCAGATAGTTTTCTCATCCATCCTTCCAGTAGTTAGAAAAGGGATAGAAAGGGAAAGAAAAATACTCTGGGTCAATGACTGGCTACAAAGGTGGTGCTGGTGCGACAGATTTGGATTCTGGGACCACGGACTGTACTTCCTGGAAGATGGGATGTTGGCAAGGGACGGGTTGCACCTCACAAAGCCTGAGAAGAATGTGTTTGACCACAGCATGAAGAACTTTATCAGAAGGGCTTTAAACTGAATCCTACGGGGAAGGGAGTGGGAGACGTAAAGTTGGGGGTAACAATGGATGAAGGCTCATGCACCACAACGGAGAGAACAGCTCTAAGATCACCCAATAATAGTCTTCAGACACATGTAGGAAGAAAGCCAGACCATGAAGCACATGGTCTTTGATGTCTATATACTAATGCCCAGACTATGGGAAACAAACAGAATGAACCTGAACTCTTAATACAGGAGGGAAATTATGACTTGACCGATGTAACTGAGACTTGGTGGGATGACTCTCATGACTGGAATACAGCAATTGAAGAATATAACTTGTTCAAAAAGAACAGGAGGAACAGAAAGGGAGATGGATTCGCACTATATGTGAAAAATACATATCTCTGCACAGAAATACAGGAGGAGGAGCTTGGTAGCCCCATTGAGAGCATCTGGATCAAAATAAATGAAGCAATTAATAAAAGGAACCTGGTAGTCAGAGTCTACTACCAGCCACCCAATCAAGGAGAAGATGAGGATGAAACTTTTGAAAAGCATATAGCCAATGTTTCAGGGAAGCATGATGTAGTAGTAATGGGGAACTTCAATTTCCTGGATATTTGTTGGGAGACAAATTCTGCAAAACATGGCCCCTCCAGGAAATTCCTGATTTGCGTGGCGGATAACTTCCTCCTCCAGAAAGTAGAGGAAGGAACTAGAGGATTGGCTATCCTTGATCCTAACCAACAGAGATGACTTAGTGGACAAAGTAGCAGTTACAGGAACTCTAGGGGAAAATGACTATGTTATACTTGAGTTCTTAGTTCTAATGGAAGAAAAAGCCGAGTGTAGCCAAACCCGTACCTTGGATTTTAGGAAAGCTGATTTTAATAAACTCAGAACAATGATAAGTAAGGTCCCATGGCAAGCGACTCTAATGAGAAAAGGAGTCCAAGATAGGTGGGAGTTTTTAAAAAAGGAAATTCTCAAGGCACAATTACAAACCATTCCAACAAGAAAAAAAGGTGGAAGACAACAGAAGAAGCCAATGTGGCTTCACAAAAAGCTTAGAGATGACCTGAAAACAAAAAAGGACACATATAGGAAGTGGAAGGAAGGCCAAGCTACAAAGGAAGAGTACAGGCAGGTAGCACAGAATTGCAGGGATGGCGTCAGGAAGGCTAAAGCTGAGAACGAGCTGAGGTTCTATGCTAAAAGCAACAAAGAAGTTTTCTTCAGCTATGTGCATAGTAAAAGACAGAGGAAAGAAATGGTGGTTCAGCTATTAAATAAGGATGGCAAAATGATATCAGATGACAAAGAAAAGGCAGAAGTGCTCAATTCCTACTTTGGCATAGTCTTCTCCCAAAAGAGGGTCTATGACCCCCCTGGCAAAGGCGAAGTACAGGCTGAAGGGGCAGGATTGATAGGCATATTGTCGAGGAACATTTAATTACTTTGAATGAGTTCAGATCTCTAGGGCCAGATGAACTGCACCCGAGAGTAATAAAGGAACTTGCAGAAGAACTCTCAGAGCCACTGTCTATTCTCTTTGAGAAATCATGGAGGACGGGTGAAGTGTCAGATGTCTGGAGGAGGGCTAATGTTGTCCTTATCTTCAAAAAGGGTAAAAAGGAGGAACCTGAGAACTACAGACCAGTCAGTCTGACATCAATCCCTGGGAAAATTCTGGAGCAGATGATAAAGCAATCCATCTGTAAGCACCTTGAAAACAATGCAGTGATTACTCGAAGCCAACATGGAGTTGTCAAGAACAAATCCTGCCAGACGAATCTGATCTCTTTTTTTGATCAAGTAACCTCCCTTGTGGACATAATATACCTCGACTTTAGCAAAGCTTTCGACAAAGAGCCTTTCGACAAAAAGACAAAGTCACCCGTGATAGGCTACGTGACGATTGACGTAGCCTATCACGGCTGACTTTGCAAATCTAGCCATGATAGGCTACGTTAATCGTCACGTAGCCTATCAGGGGGCTTAAAAAGAAAAACAAAAACTTTCGAGTTCACGGCCGGGTGAGGCGGGAAGCCTCCCCCCCGGCTTGAATTTCGGCCGGGGCGAGGCGGGAAGCCTCCCCCGCCCAGCCTGAACTTCGCAGGGGGAGCAGCGAAGTGCCTCCCCCCCACCGCCAACAACCTTCGAGGACAGGTAAGGGACTTTCGTCCACCCCTAAATGTGATGAGGCTGCAAAAAAGGCAAATGCTATTTTGGGCTGCATTAATAGAAGCATAGCTTCCAAATCCTGGGAAGTACTAGTTCCCCTCTACTCAGCACTGGTTAGGCCTCATCTGGAGTACTGTCTCCAGTTCTGGGCACCACACTTCAAGAAGGATGCAGACAAGCTGGAGAGGGTCTGGCAAGTGCTCAAGGAAGCCATGGGGCTGCCCATTCTCCTAGTGTCCAACAATGGTGGCTCAGGTGCTTCTAGGTAGGTAATGTTGTGTAATTGGCAGCTGTAAAGGGCCCGTTTATGCAACATTACAGGTGTGAATGCTCCATTCACACCTGTATTGTTTCATAAATGGGTCATTTATAGCTGTCAGTTACATAACATAACTTATACAGAAGCTGTTGTGCACAATGTTGGCTTGCTAGGAGGATGGGGCAGCTGCTGGGAGCTCACCAAGCTGCAGGGTGCTTGCTGAGTGGGTCTGTGAGCACCCAGTGGTTCGGCAAGTGGGGTCTGGAAGGGTGGGCAAGGGGGATCTCGCAACATTCCTGCCCAGAGGTATCTTTCTGGTGGAATGTGGTTTCCATGTATTGTTATTTGGGTTATGGGGCCTGGGGATGGGGATGCACTCAACACCTTGGGCCTTGGGGGATGTAACCAGGAGGGTTTCCCTCAACTTAGGATAGCTGGCCAGTATGAATTCAGGGCTTCCTTCCAGGGCTGGGGTGGCTTGCCCATAATCTTGTTGCAGGAGGAGGTCCATAAGGGACCCCTGCCTTATAACTTCCCAAATAGTTTGTAGGCCTAGTTTGTAGGTCTAGTTGCTGACTTTACCTGTGTCTCACCTCTTTCTTTCTGGTCTGTGTGCAAAATTAATAATCAGAACAACAGATTAAAGATTAAATGCCTGGGGAAGGTGTTTAAATGTATACAATGAAGATGCCAGGCAGTTCTCCCTAGGAAAGGCATTCCACATCCCTGACGTTAGGCAGATATATGGGGATCATCAGCAGGACAGATGTATGTGCTGGAACTCACTGTACTTTCCATCTGCAGTACATGATATTAAAATACTGCCAGGCAGACCCTTACTTACTAATTACATTCTTTTTTGAATCTGTCTTCTAGAACAAAGTATTTGAATAAAGGATTGCAATTACTTCTTAATTTATTAAGACTCGGTACTGGTGTTACATGGTGTTTGTCACTGTAGAACCCAATACTACTCATCTCAGTTCAAGTAGGAAATGCTCATACTTTGTACAAGTGTATTAATTCACTGTATGAACCTATGGGGGGAACTGCTATCTTCTGTGTTTTTATTTCCCCTCTTTTAATATGGAAAGGCTCAACTTGGTTGAAGTTGAATTCAGTAGTTTGGCTTGTATAGCCAATTCATAGACACCTAGACTTTCAGTAAGTCCAAGCCATAACGAAGGGATTATCAACCAAGGAGGTGTAACTATCCATGTACAAAGTGCAGTAATTGCTGTTCCATAACCAGAAACGCAAACACTGTAAAACTGAGTTTTCCTGTACTGTGGCCTATTAAATTAGTGGGTGAAGCACTTGTGTCATTACAATATCATTGTGTGTGAAAATACTCTTAATTCCTAAATCAAGGGGATTCTATAAATGAAAAGCACTACAGCTGTGTGAGCAGGGCTGTGTGACGTTTGTACTGATGATGAACTCTAAGGGCTTTGTTCCAAACTAATCTTGTAGGAAATAGAAGGTCATCATGAATACAAGGTGTGCAAATGAAGCAGCCAGAGTACAGCATTTATTTAGTACAACATCATTTGATTCCTCCTGCGGCTCTTGACTGCAGCAAAAGGAGATGTTTTTAATTAAGAACATAAATTATAACCTCCCCACAGGAGAGTGATTGAAATGATCACCATTGTCATAATATTAACATGTTTTGCATTTACTTCCTTTATAAACTCCCCCTTGCAGTTTGTTTTCTGCATTATAGACTGTAGTATCCACCTGACCATTCCTTCCATATTCCAAATGAACTATCAGTCATATTGCATCTCATGGAACCATTCCAAGATTTATCAAAGTTTTAGAATACAAGACAATCCATCCAGGGTGATAAAAGGTCTGATGCACAACCTAGATTTGGAACCAGTTTGTCAGATGCCTCATGAGTCGTGCATACAAATCCATAAACTCTTGCCGTTCACATGTACCTGTGTCAGTAGGGATGTTGGGACTTGAGGCTCGGAGATTACTTGCGAGCTCGGCCTCACAGATGCCAGTCCATGGACCCCCATGCTTGCCCAAGTCAGTGCCTGGTTGGGCAAGCACGTGCCTGGTTGGGCAAGTATGGCAGTCTTTTTGCAGAAAATGGAAGCTCATCCTTTTACATAAAGGGCCCTTTGCACAAACGGTGGCCATAAATAGGCCCATTTATGCAAAATTACAGTCATTAATGATCTAAATAACACATCCCTATGTGTTAGTCATTTTGAGCCTTTAAGGAGAAATCATAATTTGAATGAGTTTTGTCCATTCCATTTTTTTAAAAAATCATTATGTGGGTTCATTTTGGTCTGTGTTTCATTTCTCCTGAATTCTATAGTACAATGCATTCCAACAGTATAGCATTGGGTGAAGAGTTAATATTTGTAGGAGGGTCCATCTGCCTCCCTGAGACAGCACTGGAAGAAGAATGTCTTGATGGCTACTTATAGTTAGAGGTTCTAGGCATCAATCATATTTTATAATAAAAAAACAGTTTTATTACAACAAATTTCAGCTTGAATTACAGGGTGGGGGATACATTTTCTGATGCCCCCCTTAGATACTATTTTAGTGTGTTTTTCGATCAGCTGCATCTAAATCAAGGGCCCCCATGACCCCATAACTGGATGTCACCACCATGTTTCTCCTTGGCTAGGTGCTTCAGTTAGGAGGGCAATGTCCAGCTGTTTATTCCTTTGTTTACTTAGGCTATCTATACAAATCCACCCATATTCAGTATGGGAATTACAGGCCCTGGCCCCATTATTGTTGTTGCTGAAGGCTCCTTAGCTACTGTCTTTGAAAGATTTTGAGGGAGCATGATTTAGCTAAAGTTGAAAGAAGTCTGGCAGTGCCAGCTCGGGGCATTTGAGGTACCTTGGGCAAAACAACCTCAGTGGACCCCCTTCCTCCGTGAGTCTGCCTTCTAACCACCTCTGGTCCAGGGGTCTGCTGCTGGGCAATTTGGGGCAATTTAGGCCACTTGGGGCCCCATGGAGTCCTCTGGAGCCCTGCGGCGTCCTCCAGAGTTGGTGGAGCTGCTTTCCGGCTTCCTATAAAATGCAATACACTAATGGCGGCTGCCATTAGCCTATCATGGGAAAATTGCAATTGCAAATGTCATATTGTATGCCATATGTGGCTGTAAAGCACTTACTTTTACCTAAACTGCAGCTGTTTATGGCTGTATTTAGGTAAAAGTAAATGCTTTATGGCTGCAAATGACATACAATACAGCATTTACAGCTGTAACTTTCCTGTGATAAGCTAATGGCAGCTGCCATTAGTGTATTGCATTTTTTAGGAAGCTGGAGAGCTGCCCTGAGGGAACTCCTCTGGACCCAGAGGTAAATGCAGCCAGTCCGCCATGGACTCCAGAGGTCAGATTCTTTGGAATCCTGCCTCATCTGAGTCTGCGGCAGATTTCTCCAGCATCCCTGCTCCCCCCTCTATGTTACTGATGTGTACATGTGCTCTGATCAAACACTGCAAATAAAGAAATTTTGATATGATTGTATGAATGATTACATCAAGATTATTTTGTGTAGCATATTACTGACGTGCACATCAGTAATATTCAAAATTCAGAAACAGAAAACAGATCCATGAAGGATTCCTGATGCATTGGTTCCAGTTTGGAAACAAGGCCAGATAATTTAGAACTGCAAAATGTGGTGAGATGTTCTCACCATACACATGTCTTGCCCCAGGCAACCTGGCAACTCACTCTTTTCAAGTTTGACCAGCATCGTATGCAACATGATTTCCTCATCCAGGGAGACACTAAGGGCATCTACATGATTACTGGATCAAGGGCAGGTGCTGCTGACTCAACTCTGGTGTCAGGCACGCTGCTGGTCCCATTCCTGGAAGTCCATACATTGGCGTGGATGTTTTCAGTGAAGAAACCTACATGTGAATGACTGCTTGTATGTAGGCTTCCATGAAACCAGCCCATATCAAGTCTTCTTCTCTTTCCTTTATAATGCTTTGGCAGATTTAACCATGTTATGCATTGCCCTATCTGATCAGGTGCATTGCCCTATCCCAGATCAACATCATTGGCTGCCGCTGGTGAAGGCAGGAAAATTACATGGATAAATATTATGCAAATGGGACTTGAGATGGGATTGGCCTTCTTTGTGGAAGTCTCATGATGAGTATCATGCCTAGTTCTGCTCTTGGGTATAAATACTAAACATTATAACACATTAAAAGTTTTGGAAAATGGGGATCTTGGAAGTATGTATTGAGTTGTGGAGGAATTGACTAACTCCTAAAGGTTTCTAGACATTCAAATGAAGATATTGCTGCTGTATGTTATTTCTTTACAGGGTTTTTTTAAAAAAAATATGTCCAAAACCAAAAGAAATGCACTGCTGTTTTTACAAGCCAGACAAATGTATCATTGTGGCATGTGAACGAAGGCACAATCAAGCTGGTTGAGGAGAAAAGAAGCAATTGCTTCAATATAAAATGAGAGATTCTGCATCTAAATCTGCTACCAAAACAATATATTAACTCCTGTTGTGAAACCTTGATAAAGAGTGAAGATAAAATGCTTACAGTTAAAAGCTTTATCAGAAAGCCCTGGGGCCTGTTGTGGAAACTAAAAACAACCCCTCCCCCTGCTGACAACAATTGCATTAGGGTTTTGTTAAGGAATAAGCTACAGTACAAATGCATAAATCACCTTGTTAGTCCACAGTTGAAGCTTTAACACTGGAACAAAATGCCTTGATGTCTGAATAAATAATACTTTTTTCAGTAAGGGAGCTCTTATTTTGAGATTATTATCAAGCTTTGGCATTCAAACCCATTATTTCGACCAAAAAACAAAACAGAATATCTGGATAATAAACACAGACGGCTGCTGTGTATCAATGCACATTTCTGTATATCTAGCTAATGCTTTATGGATGCATGTGTGAATACAGAGAGAAATCCAGACACATGTGGCAAATTAACATAGTCCCACAGTGAATGTATTACCAACTTTCCATATTTGCATCTAGGAATGTACGAAAGTCCCCTTACCTGGCTCTGCCGGGTTCCGCTGGGGGGGGGGGAGGCGCTCCGTCCCTCCCCCCGGAATCCTCGCTGGCCAGCTCCACTCCACGGGGATTTCGCGGAGCCGCCAGCCGGCTCCACCAGCAGCCGGACATCTGGCCGCTGGCTAGCAGGGACGCAAATGGCCGGGGCCGTAGCCGCCGCCGTTTGCGTCCCTGTAGTCAGCCGTGATAGGCTACGTAAAGACTTATGTAGCCTATCACGTCTGGCTTAAAAAACAAGAAAAACGTGCATACACAAATGGCGGTGGGTACGGCCGCCGCCATTTGCATTCCTTATTTTTGGCCATCTTAGTCTACGTAAATATTTACGTAGACTAAGACGGCGAAAATAAGGGGGAACGCAAATAGCGTCCGCTACACTATTTGTGTTCCCCTTATTTTCGCCATCTTAGTCTATGTAAATATTTACGTAGACTAAGACGGCCAAAAATAAGGAACGCAAATGGTGGTGGCCATAGCTGCCGCCATTTGCGTACGCGTTTGTTTGGGTTTTTTTTAAGCCAGACGTGATAGGCTACATAAGCCAAACTGAACTAATGAACAGCGCGTGGGGGAGATTCTCCCTTGGTTCTGTAAAGAAGGCAGCCAGGTTTGCTCAGAATCTAATTTCATAGAGATGTTATTAACAATTTGGGGGAAGAAGGGATCAAAGACAGAAAGTCAGTAAGGTAGGATAAAATAAGATTTCCTGTCTGACCAACACAGAATAGAAGCCAGAAAAACCTACATGCTAATCTCAGCATGGGACTCCCACAAAGGTTGTGTTGAAGACCAAGTGGAGACAACCACACAGTGAAGACATCCCATGTTTATACTATGTACCCAGGAGGTGCCCAGGAGATCCATTGCTACCTGCCAATCAGGAGTTGCCTAGGAATGCTTGGTGTGAATCTCAGGAAAAGGCGAGGTGAGAAATGGGATGCTGTCTCGCCTCTACTGGGGCTAGAGAGATTTAGTACACAGAGCAATGTTCTGTGTATTCAGGCTAAGTGCAGGGAGTATGTGCCTTGCTTGCTTTGCTGTGACTGGGAATAGAGTCTGGATAAAGACGGACATCTGAAAAGTATAAAACTGTTGGAGCATGGACTACTTCTCCACACCTGGTTCTATGATCTTTATTTCAGCAAGATCCAAATAGTGCAATGTAAATTTAGTTTTGTGCCCAAACCTATCATACAGATTTCTAGATTAACGTTCTGTAAAACAAATAGCTATCTTTATATATTGATGAATGCACACAGTGTATTAATTTTACAAAATGTCAGTATAAAAGCCCTCAAATTGGCAAATTTATATCTCAGTTAAAATTTCAAACCGAGCAACCATTTAACTAAATCTGATACTTTGATTTTGCCCTGTCAGCTCTGATGGCTTTTTAGCAAATAAGGCAGTTTATTGATTGATTAATTGATTTGATTTGATTTATTGGCCACCCATCTGGCCGGCTACCCGGCCACTCTGGGCAACACATACAATACAAATAACAGTGCAAAACACAACAAATGTACATAATCAACTGAACAAAACAACATTGCTCTAAAAAAACCTAAGCCAACCCGAATGTCCACCTGAACAGCCAGGTTTTCAAAGCCTGGTGGAAGCTCATCAAAGAGGGGGCATGGCGGAGGTCACTAGGGAGGGAATTCCACAGAGTGGGGGCCACCACAGAAAAGGCCCTCTCCCTAGTCCTCACCAGCCTGGCTGTCCTGGCTGATGGGACAGACAGAAGGCCTTCGGAGGCTGATCTTGTTGAGCGGCTTCCCTGGTATTGCTGGAGGCGCTCCTTAAGATAGACTAGGCCAGAACCATATAGGGCACTAAAGGTCAATACCAACACCTTGAATTGGGCCCAGCCCAGAAAACAACTGGTAACCAGTGCAACTCCTTCAGCACTAGAATGATGTGGTCTCACTGATGGCTGCCTTTAATCAGGCGGGCCACTGCGTTCTGCACCAGCTGCAACTTCCGATCTGTCTTCAAAGGTAACCCCAGTAGAGAGCATTACAGTAGTCTAGGTTAGAGGAGACCAGGGCATGAACTACCAATGGGAGCAGATGGTTAGGGAGGTAGGGGCGCAGCCGCTGTATCAGATGGAGTTGGAACAGTGCTACCCAGCTCATGGCCAACAACTAAGCCTCCATGGACAGCTGGGAGTCTAAAATAGCCCCCAGGCTGTGGACCTGGTCCTTTAGGGGCACCTGCACCCATTCAACACCAGGTCAGCATCCCCTAGCCTCCCCTTGTCTCTCACCACAAGTACCTCAGTTTTGTTGGGGTTCAGTTTCCACTTATTCCTTCCCATCCAGCCACTCATGGACTCCAGACACTTGGACAGGGTTTCTACAGCCAACTTTGGTGAGGATTTAAATGAGAGGTAGAGTTGCATGTCATCCACATATTGGTGACCCTGCACCCCAAACCTCCTGATGATGCCCCCCCAGAGGCTTCACATAGATGTTAAATAACAATGGGGAGAGAATAGAGCCCCGTGGCACCCCAGAAGTAAGCAGCCAAGGGTCTGAAGTCTTCTCCCCCAGAGCTACCGTCTGGTACCAGCCAGAGTGGAAGGAACAGAACCACTATAATACAGTGTCCCTTATGCTCAATGCCTCCAGGCGGTCCAGGAGGATACCGTGGTTGATGGTATCAAACGCTGCTGAGACATCGAGGAGAACAAGGAAGGAACATTCACCCCTATCCAGAGCCCTCCTCATATCATCCACCATGGCAACAAAGGCTGTTTCTATCCCATGCCCAGGCCTGAAGCCCAATTGAAATGTTAATATATAAGTGCAGGGGGTTGGGCTCAATGGTCTTATAGGCCCCTTCCAACCCTACTATTCTATGATTCTGTGATATGCAGCGTTATATATAGTACTTATATAAGTGTTAATAATAAATGGAATGAATAAATGCAAATTGGATCCCCTTTCATTTATATGTGGCCGAGGTGGAGATTCTGACTTGCTTGCTTATGCCCACCATGTCAGGGGTAACAATGCTGAAAACTCATTCTTATGTTTGATAGATCCAAACTGTCAGTACTAATTTTCACTCCTTCTCCTGAACCGATTCCTTGACAGCTGTGTTGAATTCTCTCTGTGTTCTCTTCACTGTCATTTTATTGTCCCATTTTTTTTCTAAAGGTCTCCCCCCAAATAGATATCAGTCCCCTCCCTCTTTCACATTTTCCCCATAGTTATGCAGTTTGTCATGTGTGTCATCCAACCAACAGGCATGCATTAATCAAAGATCACAGGACAATGAATGGTAGTGAGTAAAGGAATGTAGTACTCACCCATTATGGTTGAGAGTCTTCAGAAAGCCTAGCAATAGTTTCATAGGCAAGTTACTTATGGAGGTTGCAGGTCAGTGATAGAGCACATGCTTTGTACACAAAAGGCCCCGGGTTCCATCCCTGGCAACTCTAGGTGGAGCTGGAAAAGGCTTCTGTCTGAAACCCTGGCAAGCTACTGCCAATCTGTATAAACAATGCTGTTAGATGGGTCCACAGTATAAGGCAGCTTCATATGTTTTACAGAGAAAATAGCAACAATATGGATCATATCTCTACCCAATATTATATTTTAATTTTCAACAGACAACACTGAATTCTTTTTTACAGAGTAAAACAATTGCTGCAGCTCTTTGAAGGTTCAATGTGTGC
Source organism: Heloderma suspectum (assembly GCF_057233095.1). Taxonomy (NCBI): domain Eukaryota; kingdom Metazoa; phylum Chordata; class Lepidosauria; order Squamata; family Helodermatidae; genus Heloderma; species Heloderma suspectum. The sequence continues at coordinate 93,578,889 of NC_139461.1, forward strand.
ACCATTCGGTGGGGTGGGATGGGCAGCTAGCCTGCCACTAGATAATACACATTGATCAGAGAAAACCAACAATGGCATTTCTTTTTTCCCCTTGCTATGATACAAATGGAATTGCGCACACTTTTATTTTGTAGTTTGTAACGTTTTGTCCAAACGGTAACGCTGATCTTTTGGAATGTCACTATGTTGACTTCCCAGAACCTATTATTCTAGAATATACTGTATTCAAATTTGGCAGCATTTCTTTGGCCACTGCATTTAACTTGCAGTTAAACTGCTCATTAAACCTCAAGCAATGCAATGTAATGCTTGATACCCTTTATAGCCAATGCTCTCCAAAGTACAATTAGAAGGAGTAGTATGACACAGAGCAATGGAGACAATTGTTTCTGAAGTTACTAATGCTAATTAGCGTATGGCATCTAAGACAGCTGCTGATGCTTCACTGCTAAATACTGAGGGACTAATTAGTGTTTTCTGTTAATTAGCTTCTTCTGCATGCACATTGTCCTTAGATGTACATGCACCATTGCCACTAGGCTATTAAAAACGTGGTCTGTGGTTTTCTTGCCATCATATAAGGTAGCTAGAGCAATTGGATATTGTATATAAAAAACAACAGTTACACCTTATGTTGTGAACCGCCCAGAGAGCTCTGGCTATTAGGTGGTATAGAAATGTAATAAATAAGTAAGGTATTATTATTATTATGTATACATTGCCATCAATGTGCATGGTGCTTTATAGAGTATGCAAGGACAGGCCCTTACGTCCATGGAGGTATTTAAAATTCAATTTTACATTTTAAATTTTGAATTTAAAATTCAAAACAGGAAACAGCAGAGGAAGGGGAAGGAACTGGAAGCAGGGGTAAACAGGGAGCAAGAGACAGTTGTTTCAGTTGCATGTTACACACTCTGTCATAGCAGGGCAGCCTTCCTCAATCAGGTGCTCTCCAGAGGTTTTGGACTACAACTCCCACTAGGCCTAGCTACCAGGCCCAATGGTCATATATTATGGGAGTTGTAGTCCAAAACATCTGGAGGGCATGGGAATCAGTGGTTCATTGAAAAGCTTCATTGAAAAGGTGAATTTTTTAGGGGGATTTGAATGAAGTAAGAGAGATGGCATCACACAGGCATTGTGGGAGGCAGTTTCGAGCACATGGGGCTGCAGGGGAGAAAGGGCAGTGTGTTTTGAGGGAGCCAAAGACGTTTGGACAGTGGAGGGTGGTAGAGCTGGGTGTAACAGCAGAGAGATAAGGGGGTGGCAAGGTCATGGAGGGCTTTGAAGCTACACTTGCTGATAGAGGAGTTACTTTGTTACTCCTTTCTGTCACTTAAAACTAAGGACATACTTTGCTAAGCATTGAAGGACATGAGAAAGTGTTTGGAAATGGTGTTAACACACACAGGCCCACGAGGGAAATATTCCTGGTGCTGTAAACTAAACATCCATCTTCTTGAGCAGCTCTTCTACACAATCTGTAATGACAGCTATAGGCAGTTTTCTCAGATGTCATGTCACAGTAAGAATTATGTGTGGCACTATGATAACAAACACACTTTTCCCCTTTAAATTTCTCTAAAAGTGTACCTAGAAAACAACATAAAGGCATGCCTCTTTCTAGTTCAATACCCAACCAGCATTTTCTGACTGATGATCAAACATTCACCAGTTCTTTTTTTGCCAATAATCATATATGAAAAGCTGAATGCCTCATTTTTTGGCCCCAAATCCCTTCCTTCATATCTGATGTAGTATTCATGCACTTTATAAAACTACAACGTATGTGTAATAATTCAGTCTCCTATTTTTGACAGTTCTTTTCAAAGTTATTTCTTTATTTATTGATGGAGGTGGATAGTTTTAGATTTTGAAATTAAGGGCAGGAATGTGATTGTACAGAGCTCTAACCACTTCAGCCCACCTAGCAGGCATATTTGTTCAGTCATGGTACACCATCCCCCAAATCCCCACATAACTGAATCAGAATAATAATTGCTTCAGTAGCTCTTGTCCAACCCATACCTCCAAATAGGGACAGAAAAACCAGGGATGCTCAAGCTTGCCCAAATTCTCCAAACTTCACTTCAAAGCTTGGTTCAGCTCACTCCTGTTCTCATTTACAACCTGTGTTTCTGGTTCATTTGAATGGGGAAAGTGTACATATTTGTGAGTATTTTTCAAAAGTGTGCACTTTTCCTTCATGGACTGGTGTGAAAATGAGAATTTTTTAGAAGTGTGCATTTTTTAACGTGCACATTTTTCAAACGCAAAAACAAGTTTGGGAATTTCCAAACATTTTCAGAGAACATGCGCTCCTGTTTGTGTTCATGTTCGGGGTTGTGAGTGGGGCATTTTTGAGTGATTTGTGAACTGAAACAAAATTCTCATATATTCTTACCTCCAAATTCTACCTGAAGTATGGTTGGAACAAGGTGCAGGGTTGTAGGCAAGAACCTCCTTCCCCTAGTTTTCTCTAGAGCCCATTCTGATCATCTGGGCCCTGATCCTTTTTGTCTATGTGTTGAGTCCTACACCAGACTTTCATCTCTTTGCCTCTTTTGGCAGATATACACATTTTCCCCTGACCACAGCACACACACCCCTCCAGCAGCAGAAAGATCTTATCTCCATCAAATGCTTGGCATAATGGGCAGGTTTGGAGGCCAGGGCTTGTGTGTAGGTATACAAGGGCCTGATACCAGTAATGGTGGGAAACAGGTGTTTCTGGGAGAAAGCCCAGGAGCCCTTCAAAAACCCCAATATAGCAGGGGTGTTGAACCACTTTCAGTTCAAGGACTGAATTCAATTTCATAGAAGCTCTCGAGGACTACATTCTGGTGTTGAGTGTGGCCAAAGGCAAAAGAGGTGAAGGCCAAATACCAAAAATATCAGCATACTGTAGCTTAAATTCTCACTGCCAATGCCTAAGCCTTAGGAAAGGCATTTTAATGTTTTAGAATGGGGGACACACACACAAAACTCAGGATATCACCAGATGATTGCTGGCTGAAGGAAAGGAGAGTGAGGCCAAGGGAAGGGGCCATGGATATCTGGGGAAACCTGCAGGGATGAATTGGGACCCAAGGCAGGCCAGATCTGGCCCATGGGCCTGAGGTTCCACATCTCTGCAATGCAGCCATACCCACTCCCTTAATTCCTCTGACATTTCCTTTTCCTACTACTAATAACTAGGGGAGGGACCATAGCTCATTAGCAGAGCACATGATTCGCATGCTGAAAGTCCCAGGGTTGATAGCTGGCATCTCTATTTAAAAATAGATGATGTAGCATGTATTGTGAAATAGGGATGCTAGAGAAATTCAAGGCAGACTAAAATCAGTTCGGATTTCTAAGGATCCGACCTATGGAATTTGCTGTGGACCAGCCTCCTCAGGCCACGCAGAATCTGTGGACTGTCAGATCTTTTTTTTTTTTTTTTAACTTTCCTGAAATTTATGCAAATTTATTCATAGGAAAATATGTAAATTTCTGCTGACATACGCCATGCTCGAAAATATATGTGGCGAAAAGTTAAATGGAATCGGGAACAATACACTAAACGTTATGTACTAGCATAAATTATGTAAATTGTTGTGAACCCTCTTACGGAATTATTTGCATATTTTTCCATACAATGGGGGAAAAAACTGAATCTATCTGTGAACCAAGGCTGTAACAAAAGACACCACACAATCCAAGAAACACACACGGGATGGATTTCACAAAATCTGGACATCCCTATTGTGAAAGCATTGCATCTGAAACCCCAGAGAGTCACTGTCAGTGATAGAAGAAGACAAGGCTGGGTGAAATGGGACAAATAGTCTGCTCTGGCAGAAGACTCCTTCCTGTGGTCTACTTATGTGTGTTTGTGTGCATATGTAGATATTTTTAAAAGGGATTTTTCTCATGAAATCGACTACCAAAGCTTTAGGGTTTAAATGCTGACCTGAACATCGTTGATTCCTTGCACAGCAGCATTTCATGAAGTAGTATGGCACGCCTCACATTTATCTAAATGTAAGGTAGACAAATGCTTGGTATTGCATTCTGTTTTTGCTTGTTTATCTGAATGCTGTCACAAGGCCTGTGTATACAGCGTGCATGGATACATTACATCAAATCTAAATCCACTGACAAGGATGATAATTGACCTCTTCTTAGAACAATAAGCAGACAAGATTAGGTTGTGCTGATACATGTTTATGCAAAGTGAAGCACAAATGGTCGCGGTTACTGTGGTAACACCTGCGACTAGGAAATGCCAGACCTGCAGATCTGAATATCCCGAGCTCAAGGCATGATTAAAGTCTCCAAATGACTGGGTAGGTTATAGTCACAAATGGGGGGAGGCACTCAGTGTCTGCAACAGTAGAAGGTATTACCGGCTGAGACAAGCAATAGATTCTGCTTTAGAAGCATTTCCTCACCTGTCTATGCAGCTGGATAATACGATAATGGCAGCAGAGGCAAAAATCAAGACTTTAGGGATTTAAGAATGCCAACAAAAAATAATTTATTAGCAGACAACTTGCAAAAACAAGCCATTTATAATAGCAAAGCCACAGTGCAAAATGCACTGTTGACACGTAGAGGCTGTTATCAGAATAATCAGGCCTTCTTGTTTTCAACTGGATAGTGAGGTTGATTTTTCAGTGGACTACCCAGCCAGTGGGAAAAGAGTATTGATGTTTCTTACAGAAATCTCTGAAAGTTAAAAAAAGAAGAAACAAACAAAGACTTCTTCTATGCTATCTAAGAATCCTCCCTGTTGTGGCTATTCCTGATACTCCAGAAAGGTTTGTGTCTATCTCTAAATATTCTCTAGGTAGAGGGGACTTCATGTATTTCACTCACCCATATTTTCCAGGATTTATTCTAATGTTAAAACCATTGCAATGACTTTCCCCAATTCAGCTGTAACTAAGCCCTATTTAATTGTTAGCCCTCCATGTAGAGGGGAAGGGGACTCCCAACTCCCACCCACTTCAATGTTACAGTGCCAATTAGCCCCATACGTGCCACCCCAGCACCTGCCCAGATCCACCTCTCTGACTGTTCAGAGAAGATTGGAGGGTGGGGAAGCTGGCTGGACTTGTGTAGCCTCTTCTGTGTGATCAGATTGACCATGTGGAGGTCAGATGGTGGAGCTGGGGAAGTAGATGTGATGTTGGGAATGGGTCCATCAGTGCAACCCCAAGCCCCCTTACTCATGCATTAGCTCTTCATGTAGCTAAAGGGCTCTAGTCATGCTTACATCTAATTAAAATCCATGGTGTTCAAATTAGTCACAATTAACTTGGATTGGGACCACTAGCCATATTTTTGAAACACTCCGTTGCACTTCCTTTACAGATATTTGGGATGCAAGAAATATTATAATATGTATCTCCACTTTCTTCATCTAGTCTCAAGTCATATGGCACTTGAGGTGTGAAATAAGCTATATTTTTCTGGATTTCAAAAGCAATAGGTTTTGTGGGTATGTACTATGGATCTAGGGCATCAGTAGGCAGCCTTTTTGGGCTGCAGGTACATTTGGTGATTTGAGAAACAGTCCTGGACACCACCTCAAAATGGCTGCCATGGGAGGTGAGGCAGAGGATAAGTAACCTGCCCAAATGACTGAGTACAAGGCAGAGATGGTCTCTGAGCCCCGACACACTAAACTCCTCCTCCGAACCCACGGTTTTCAGCACCAACAGAAACCTATTTCACAGCAATCCAAGCTGCTGGTAAGAAAATATGTTTTGTTTTTGTTTTTTAAAGGTGGGAAGGATAGGGCACCTTGGCAGGCAACAAGAAAAGTGTCCAGGGGTGCACTGGTGCCCATTGGCATCACATTGCCTAACCCTGATCAAGGTTATCTCATGAAAGGCAACACCAATCCTACCTTTTTACTTCCAAAGGACTGTGGTATGGCAGGAGTTTCAACACAGGTATGTGCATTTATGGTCACATATCTAAAAGATATAGGATAGCTCGAGAAGGTAAAGAAAACAGCAGTTGAAATGATTAGGGAGATAGAACCTTCCATGATAGTCTTAGCATAGGAAGTTAATTTCTCCTGTTCAATTTGTCCTGGATTTTCTAAACGAAGTTGTTAACAATTATATAATTTATTCATATATACATAGTTTCTTCAATCAGTCTAACTCCTTGCTGTTTCTAATTACATTATATTACAATATAGACAAAAGGACCGTCTACCTTGGGGATCAGAGTAATTAAACAAATGCAAAATGAGCCAATATTTTTCCAATTATCCATGGTGACACATGGCCCATATGTTTCTAGGCCTTTACAATTATATCTTCATCAAACTTACATACATTCTACAAATAAAATAAATTTCCGAATGGGACTTCCCATCATTGCCTCTATTAAAATGGTTGCATGGATTTACCTTCTTCTTGTCCAAAAACTCTCTTGAGTGTATTTCTCTCTCTGTTCTTTATTATTTTTAGTATCTTTGGAAAAGCTCCTGCATCTTTGATGTCAAATTGGCTTCTTTTTTACAGTAACATAGGAAGCTGACTTATACCGAGACAGACGAGTGATCTACCTAGCCCAGTACTGTCAAAACTGACCAGCAGCAGTGGCTCTTCAATGTTTTAGGAGGATTATTTCCTAGCCCTACCTGGAGGTATCAGGTACCCCTACCTGGAGGTATCAGGAGGTCCCAGGGATGAACCTGGGACCTTCTGCACACAAAGTATATGCTCTAGGGACGTATGACAAAGTAGTTTCTGTTCATTTTTGATCAGGATTTACCCAGTTTGCACTTTCCAGGCTGAACATGGACTTGATCGCAATCCGCTGTCAAGGTCTGTTCATTTCTTAGCTTGCAATGTGATCTGTGGACCCCCAAAATAAATGTGTTCAACAGCATGCACACATTTAAAAAATTAAAATACACATGAAAGATGTGTGCTTTTGAGAAATGTGCACAAACCCACTTTACTTAATGGGAGAAGAAAGCATACAGTTCAAATATGTGCACAATTGAGCTGTACATTTGGAAAATATTTATTTATTTGTTTGTTTGTTTCTATACTGTCCAATAGCCGAAGCTCTCTGGGCAGTTCACAAAAATTAAAACCAAATGGCACACAATAAAACAATTTAAAATATATAGAACATTAAAACCACAATATAACAATACAACCACAATAAAACCTAGCAGCAGTGCAGGAATTTAAAAATGCAGATTTAAAACAGCAAAGCTAAAAGTCTAAAAAGCTAAAATGCTAAAATGCCTGGGAAAATAAAAAGATCTTCACCTGGCGCTGGAAGGAATACAGTGTAGGTGCCAGGCCAACCTCACTAGGGACCTCATTCCGCAGCCAGGGAGCCACAGCAGAGAAAGCCCTCCTCCTAGTAGCTACCCGCCTCACTTCCTTTGGCAGGGGCTCACGGAGAAGGGCCGCTGATGATGATCTTAAGGTCCGGGCAGGCACATATGGGAGGAGGCGATCCTTCAGGTAACCTGGCCCCAAGCCGTTGAGGGCTTTGAATGTTAACACCAGCACTTTGAATCGGGCCCGGAAATGGACTGGCAGCCAGTGCAGCTGGAAAAGTACTGGCGTAATATGAGCTCGCAGGCCAGTCCCTGTTAACAATCTTGCTGCCCTATTTTGGACCAGCTGAAGTTTCCGGACCGTTTTCAAAGGCAGCCCCAGGTATAACGCATTGCAGTAATCCAGACGAGAAGTTATCAGAGCATGGATAACTGTAGCTAGGCTATCTCTGCCCAGATAAGGGCGTAGTTGGTATACCAGCCTAAGCTGATAAAGAGTGCTCCGTGCCACTGAGTTCACCTGTGCCTCAGACAAAACATGCTTGAAAATATTTGCAGATTTTCACACAAAAGGAACCCCCGCCCCCAAGCTCACAATCTGATTCGGACATAAAAAGGAATGAGCTTTGAGATGGAATTTGGAGAACTTTGACAGGCTTGTGTTTTGCTGATTCACACATCCCTACCCACCCCTGAGCTACATCTCCTCGCCCTCCTCCTACATCAGGCTGGTCCTAGTAATTTAAAATCTTTTCTTGTTGTTCTAGATTTTCTGAACTGATTAGAGCTTTTAACGGATATTTTAGAGGACTGATTTCAGTGTGGGTGATTTGCACTTTCTGTCAATTGGGTTCCTTTAAGGCATCGCAACTCGGGTATTTGAAAAGCCTGACATTCAAAATCAGTCACTTTGGAATAAATAGGCCTGTTGTCTACAGTTTCTTTCTACAGCTCTAAACAGTGCTTAGTTCCATCTGACTGGGTTTGATCTCTGCCGCTACAAGATCAACTGCTAATTCCTTCTGGGATGCTTTGACTCTGCCTGTTAAGTTCTTTTTGGTGAGTTTTGATAGTGTTCTTTCCAATTTCAATTTCTGCCAGAGCTCTTGTTAGTCTTCCATTCACAAAGAAGTTGTAATATGTTCTCCTCTAATGTGAGCAAGCATAGTCTTCTTTCTCCTGCTTCACATATTCCAGGGCTAAGAACTGCACCAGAAAAAAGGGGAAAAGGTTTGAGCCCTGGAACAAATTAAGCCCTGTGTAGTATCATACCTTGCAGGAAGACTAAGGAATAATTCAGTTAGAAACCCTTACAAATCTGGCCTTGATTGCTCCAAATGTGATGAATGAGGCTGTGGAAATTCTGTGTAGGCTTCATCGGCAACCTTCTCTCCCACACAGACACTCTAGAGTGATAGTACATCAGAAAAATGACAATGTGATAAAAGAATATGGAGCTGTAAAAGTTCTTGTTCAAGGCAAGGGTAACAATGATAAAACCACTGGCAAAATAAAAGAGATTAGCCTGTTTTTTTTACTGCTTAACTCCCAAGCCCTATTATTAATCCTGACTGACCTTTCCTTCTCTTAACGTTTTCTCATGTCTTCTGGTGCTTAATGACTTTTACATCTGGAGCAACAAGATGCTCCAGATTCTCACCACTGATGATGATGAGCCTTCAGACCTTTTGCTGACAATGGGACAAAATTGCTATTTGTTCACATTCTCAAGCTGAAGTGGTGGGCAGATCAAACTGATTGAAGTGTTCGGTTTGTCTTTCTGTATATTTCTTTCCTGGCCACAAGTCAGCACAGCATAGGAGATCTCAAATTAAGTTATGACAGTTATGAAGGCCCGTGTTGGGCATTTGCTAAAACCTGCCACATTTTAGAAGACCCAGCAATACGAAGGAGCAGAACCAGGAGATAAAAATCTTGTCTGGCAATGTAATGTGAAATGCAATAGTGCTCTACAATTTAGCATCCTGTAAAACATAAGGAATAGCTGAACCATGTTATTACAGGCTACAATTTCTGCTGGTATAGCACCACTGAAGTCAATGGGGTAGTGACATTCAGAATCTCTGGTTGGATATATTAAGTAGAGTGTATCAAAGGGCAATAATTAAATACTGCAGCTCCAGGTTAGGGCAGTTTTTCCTGAAGAAACTGCTCTTGTCTATGAGGAAGGTTATAGCTTATCCCAGCATTCACCAACCAGGTGCCCTCCAGATGTTTTGGACTAGAGCTTGCAGAATTCCAGACAATTAGCTATGTTGGCTGTGCTTGATGGGTCTTGAAGTCCAAACCATCTGGCTGGGGAAGGCTGAACGAGCCCTTTACTGGTTTTCTATTCAAAGGGAGTTTTTAATGTCAGAGTGCTTCAAAAATGTGATTTCCCATCTGAAGTCTGAAGTTGTGCAGTAGACATAATGTGCACAATAGAAACTTGGTGGAATGGAGAGAACCAGTGGGAAATGAGAAAAACCAAAAGGAACACAAACCAAATACATATAGACATAAGGGATTCAAAAAAGGTTTTTGAGGTGCATTTCATTAATAACTTTAGGACCAAAAATGAAAAATTATCACATACAATCAAATCAGAGAATTAGTTAGAGACCTGGTAGGACTGTTTGATAACAAGGAAGTTAAAAGGAGTATAAAGGTGGATAAGGAGAAAAGCTGAATGAATTCTTTGCATCTGTCTTCACTGAAGAGGATGCAGGGCAGATACCCATGCTTGAACTGATATTTTCAGGAAAGGAGTCTGAGAAACTGAGACAAATTGTGGAGATAAGAGATGAGCTTCCAGACCATATTGTCAAATTGAAAACAAACACATTCCTGGGCCTAGATGGTATTCATCTGGGAATTCTTAAAGAACTTAGATATGAAATTGCTGATCTTATAACAAAAATATGTAATGTGTCCCTAAGATTGGCCTCTGTGCCAGAGGACTATAAAGTGGCCAAACCAATACCAATCTTTAAGAAGGATCCGGGGGGCGGGAGTGCTCAGGAAAATATAGGCTAGTTACCTTGACATCTTTTTTCCAGATAAATTGGTGGAAAGCATTATTAAAGAAAAAAAAATCAAGCACATACAAGGACTGTTCTTGCTGAAGGAGAATAAACATGACTTCTGCAAAGGTATGTCCTTCCTCATTAATCTTTTAGAGTTCTTAGACAGTGTCAACAGGAGTGATCTGGTAGACATCGTTTACTTGAATTTTCAAAACTCTTTTGACAAAGTCCCTGAATGAAGACACCTGAGCAAACTTATCAGTCATGGGATAAGAGAAAAGGCCTCTTATGGATCACTAACTAGTTAAAGAACAGGAAGCATAGAGCTGGAATAAATAGCCATTTCTTACAATGAAGGGATGTACACAGTAGGACCCCACCAAGGATTTGTATTGGGACCAGTGCTTTTTAACGTTATAAATGAACTAGAGTTGGGAGGTGACCAAGTTTGCTGATAACACCAAATTATTAGGGTGGTTAAAACAAGAAGCAAGAGCAAAGAGCTCCAAATATTGGGGAACATAAGTAGAAGGGTGCTACTACATATCTTTCCTGCTTGTGGGCTTCCCATAGGCATCTGGTTGGCCCCTGTGGAAGCAGAATGCTGAACTTCAACGAATTAGGTCTTCTATCTGATCCAGCACAGCTCTTCTCATTTTTAGTATATGATTGTATACATCTGTGCAGTTACAATCCATGCTTTCCACTTGAATTTATAGGTGTTCTCGCAAGGTTGAGAACCATCAGACATCTACCCAAACTGCCCATTCATCAAATTCAAGACCCATTTTATCATTTATATAGCACTTATTAGTGACTGAGGTGCTACACAAAACACACATAAGCCTTACTTAGTTTCTACATGAAGCCATTCAGATTTGGATTGTGGGAGAGGTAGATGCTGATAACTGACCAGAAGTAATAAGACAGGAATTTAATAGCTGGAGTAGGTAGATCAGGTGAAATGAAACTTTGCTCTAATCTTCAGGAGGAATTTTTAAAAAGTCCCCTTTACCAGCTGTGTCATTTTCAGAAGGAAGCATGAAAAAGAAAGATCATGGATATAAATTATGAAGTCTCCCCATATCATGACCCAGTGGTTGAACCACAGAAGACATTACTCAGCCAGAGGCCTCCATGAGGGGAGAATCCCAGGGACTAATACTGTAACCACCTCCAAAGCCTGAGGCGGTCACTTTGCCCTCCTCCTCTGACTCAGAAGAGGCAAACTTTAAATCCTTGGCTGAACATGAGCCAAATCCTGGAGAATCAAGCATGGCGCTTTTAAATAGGGATGGGCAGGCTCACGTGCACCCAGCTTTTTCCGGCGATCACTGAGCCACTGCCGCCGGCTGCCCATGCTTGCGGTACTGTGTGAGCTTCGGCATGGCACGGCGGCTGCTCTACAAAGCCGCAGGGCCGCCTGTGTCCTTGCGCGCCGCCATTGTGTGCAACTATGGTGGCTCAGGCACTTCTGGGTGGGTGCTCCATTCACACCTGTAATGTTGCATAAATGGGCCCTTTATGGCCCACCAATTACACAACATTACCCAACCAGAAGCTTGTGAGCTGCCATTGTTGTGCACAATGGTGTAGTGGCAAGAGTGTTGGACTAGGAGCTGGGAGATCCGGGTTCTAGTCCCCACTCAGCCATGGAAGCTCACTGGGTGACTTTGGGCCAGCCACAGACTCTCAGCCCAACCCACCTCACAGGGTTGTTGTTGTGAGGATAAAATGGAGAGGAGGAGGATAATGTAAGCCGCCTTGGGTTCCTTGCAAGAGGAAAAAAGGTGGGGTATAAATGCAATAAATAAATAAATAAATAAATAAATAAATAAATAAATAAATGGTGGCCCTCTAGGAGGACGGGGCAGTTGCTGGCTCACCAAACTTTGGGGTTTTCACTGAGCAGGTCTGTGAGCACCCATGGTTCAGCGAGTGGGGTCCAGGGAGGCAGGCAAGGGGGAGTCTGTTAGACTCTATCCCTCCTTGTGGACTCTCCGGACATCCCTACTTTTAAGCACCAATAGGTTCCCCCAGAAGGGCCAGAGAGAGAAACCCTGCCTACCACCTATTTAAAAGTGTTGTAGCAACATCCTAGTTTGCTGTTCTTAGGTGTCTGTATCCAGTTGGAACTTTTCCAGTCTATTCAAGGCTGTCTATATCACTGCCTCCTTGCCTGAACACTCCACATCCACTTCACCAAATTCTCCCTGTGAACATCATAGCCAGGGTGTGACAATATGTGGTATTTATTTATTTAAAAACATTTGTATCCCACCCTATATCATTAAGATACAAGAATATAAAGCTGGGGACACACTATTATGGTTCCACTATAGTTGTGGAAAATATGTATTTTCCAACAAAGAAGATCAGCAATGTTGAAAGTAAAAGATTTATTGCCAATTATATTATGTGCTCTGAAAGAAATATTGTACATTGTCAGTAACGTAGATTATGGAATGGCTGAATCAATAGTTAAGAATCTGTTGTACACATTGACTTTTACTGTAGAGCTTTTGTTAAATACAGTTGGGAGTTCCACTTGCAAAAGGCCTGCCTTGAGCAGGAAAGCATTTGCTCACTTACTTCACATGCCTCTCTCCCATTTACTGGTTGATTTAGGTCTTCGTTCATTGTGAAATAACACTGGCTCATTAAATTAATAGCTGCCCCCCAATCAAATGGTTAGCTCACAGCTAAGCTAGCTCACATGGAAAGTTAACAGTATTCAAACTCTGGTGAAAAAGGTATAAAATCCTGGTCATGATTGAAGGCAGAATGCACATGAAAGCCTGACTTCAGGGCTCATAGGAGGCCTCTTGAATGCAACAGAATGTACTTTACATGAGTGGTGCTGTACAGACTTAATGCAAGAACTAGAAAAGCAAACTTCAAAAATGCTATTCTGAATGACTGAATCCTGTTATTCTTGGCAAATTCAATCTTCATAAATGCACAGAATTTTAGAAGGATTGAGACTTAGATAATCCCTTCTGAAACAAGCGGTGATTAGAATTTTCCTCCTGGAAATATATAATTTTTGAAAGGAGAAACATACTTCTTACCTTTCAAGATAGGAAGGAGAGGTAGGAAGGCCAAGACTCCATCACATAGCCACTCTTGGATTACGTCAGATTTTCCTCTTTTACTGCTCATTATCCCTCACCGCATCACCCCTGCGTTCACAGGAACTAAGCAGTATCTATATGTGGAACAAATTTTGTTCATTTGTTTGGTTTCTATTTTTTGTTTTGTTTCTGTTCAGTATTTTGACATTTTGTTTTTCAGCCTGTTGTCCTCTTCTTTGCCTCTCTCACACCAGCTTCTTTGCTCATGGGCCCATTTCTTTCATAATATACAATTTTAATGGAATTATTATATTTTATAAATGTTCTGAACTACATTTCAAGCTCTAGTCAAAAAGCAGAATACAGTTCTCATAAACACATAGATAAGTAAATCAATTGTGATTGTTTTAATGCTAAAAAATAACAACACAGTCCTCTGCTATGGCACTTCCCACTTGGTTCCCATCCCGCCACTACTGCTGAGCAACTGTGGCTCCCTCTGCCAGTTCCTGGAAGAGAGAGGTGTAGTTGTTTGGCTCCCATCCTACTGCCTCCATTGCTGCAATGAGCTGCCATTTTGTGCACAATGGCAGCTTGTCGGGGAAGTGGGTGGCCACTTGTTAGGTGCCTGCCAACTGCTGGGCAGTTCACACCCCGTCACAAACAGGGGAGGTGGCCAGCAGGGGTCCATCAAGTGGGGTGTGGGATGGACCCAGGTGAGTTCACCCATCCCTATAAAAATGTTCAATTGATTTTCCAAAGAAAACTGGCCTAGGGAAGCAGGCTGAAGTACTCTGCTTGTCAGTAGATTGGCATGATGTAACTGGGGAAAATTTACCTAACCAGACAGATTTGTTATGCAGTAGAAAAATCCCCACAACGCTAAAAAAAAAAGTTTCTTCTTAGTTAGAATAAAGTTTTACCTAAAGTTTGACTTTGGCAGCTATTTTTCTAATAATTTGAGTTTATAACATCTTCTGATGCTACAGATACATTTCTGGTTCTGAGGCATTTCACCACCCCAGGATACATTGGAAAATGGCTTGGGGTAATAATATCCCCCACATATTTGTGTATACTTTTTATGACTTGCATGAGGATTTAAGCGATTGCTCCAGTCAGTATTATTTTCCTTGAAACTCATTTGAGGACTGCAAGATCCTAAAAGATGGGCAAATTAATGGGTTCAACTCCATGGCTTATAGAACTTCTCTCCCCTGAAAAGGAATATTAGAGATTAGGTTCTGGGTTCCAAAGTGTGCCCTTAAGTCAGTCTTCCCCAACCTGTCACCATCCAGATGTGTTTGACTACAAATCCTATCATCTTTGACCATTGGCCATACTGAATGGGGATCATGAGGGGTTGTAGTCCAATATATCTGGAGGACACCAGGTTAGGCAAGGGAGCCCTAAGTGTAATGATGCTGCTGAATTTTGTAATTAGCCAGCTTGTTGGTCAAAACTCATCCATTCATAAAGCTCACTTTTGTAGTGAGCCTGGATCAATAAATTATGAATTTGCTATTAAGTTTAGATTGATTGTGAGCTTGAGAACATGCACAGTAAAGCAGTAAACAGATTCCCCCCTTAAATTTTCAGATGTCCTGCCATGAGACCCCATCAAAAAACTTAGTTGAAGCAGTCTCATTTGCTTCAAATAATGTCATAGCTGCCACAGCTCTGGCTCTAAGGTAGAAGAGGACTCTGTGGGTTCATCTTCATACCAGTGAATAAACTTCATATGACATCATCATGTAGGCAGGCCACATGAAAACAACCAATCAGAAAGGGGCCATATAACATGGTGATGGATGATGTCATGCTGCACTACACTATTCCCAACTACAATTCCCAAGATGCACCTTGATACTGCACATGGGCAAAAACTTGTATACACAGAATGAGATTGTGTATTAAAGGAGAATTCTAATCTGAGCTCACATGAACACAAGTTTGTTACATTCCAAATAAATAATGAATTCATTTGGGATAAGTTTGCTCATCATTGCTTAAGTGGTGCAGTGGAGAGGAAATTATGTGGAGGACATTTCTAGGAGATTTTCTCTAGCAGAAGCCACAACATCATCTGCAGGAGCATGAGGGTAATTGGATGTTCCTTGTTTGGCAAGTGAAGGAGGTGATAACAGGACTTTCATGTTTAACTATTGTTTGTGACAGATTTATTCTATCATCCATCCATCCATCCATCCATCCACCTACCTACCTACCTACCTACCCACCCATCCATTTATTCATTCATAGTTCTTATACTATGAATCTTATACCCTTTTCCCAAAGCAGAAGCACAGAGTGCCTTACAAATGGTGATAATACAACTCTCAGTAAAACAGATGACTAACTCCAGAGGCCTAATAGCAATCTTAATCTATCTATCTATCTATCTCTGGATAGGGGCGAATGCTCCTTCCTTGTTCTCCTCGACCTCTCAGTGGCTTTCTATACCGTTGACCACGGTATCCTCCTGGACACCTGGAGGGGTTGGGCATTGGGGACACCGTATTGCGGTGGTTCCGGTCCTTCCTCTCCGGCAGGTACCAGAGGGTAGCACTGGGAGAGGAGGCTTCGGACCCATGGCCACTTACTTGTGGGGTGCCACAGGGTTCCATCCTCTCCCCGATGCTATTTTACATCTATGTGAAGCCGCTGGGGGCTATCATCAGGAGGTTTGGGGTGCAGTGTCATCAATATGCGGATGACACGCAGCTCTACCTCTCATTCAAATCTTCACCAAGGTTGGCCGTAGAATCCCTGTCCAAATGTCTGGAGACAGTGAGTGGCTGGATGGGGAGGAATAAGCTGAAGGTGAACCCTGACAAGACCGAGGTACTTTTGGTGGGAGACAAGAGGAGGCTGGGGGATGTTGACCTGGTGTTGAATGGGGTACGGCTACCCTTGAAAGACCAGGTCCGCAGCCTGGGGGTCATTTTGGACTCCCAGCTGTCCATGGAGGCTCAGGTGTCAGCTGTGAGCCGGACAGCGCTGTATCAACTCCATCTGATACGGCGGCTGCGCCCCTTCCTTCCCGACCATCTGCTCCCATCGGTAGTGCATGCCCTGGTCTCCTCTCGTTTAGACTACTGTAATGCGCTCTACGTGGGGTTACCCTTGAAGATGGTTCGGAAACTGCAGCTGGTACAGAACGCGGCGGCTCGACTGATTAAAGGCAGCCGCCAGCGAGATCACATCGCTCCAGTGCTGAAGGAGTTGCACTGGTTACCAGTTGTTTTCCAGGCCAAATTCAAGGTGTTGGTTTTGACCTTTAAAACCCTATATGGTTCTGGCCCAGCCTATCTTAAGGAGCGCCTCCAGCAGCACCAGACAGGCCGCTTAACAAGATCAGCCTCGGATGGCCTTCTCTCTGTCCCATCAGCCAAGACAGCTAGACTGGTGGGGACGAGGGAGAGGGCCTTTTCTGTGGTGGCCCCCACTCTGTGGAACTCCCTCCCTAGGAACTCCGTCATGCCCCCTCTTTAATGAGCTTCCGTCGTGCATTAAAAACGTGGCTATTCAGGCAGGCATTTTGGGGTGGGTTAGGGTATTTTAGAAAATGTTTTTATTGTTTTTATTGCATGTTGTACATCGCCCAGAGTGGCTGGGTGACCAGCCAGATGGGCGATTAATAAATTTAATAATAATAATAATAATAATAATATCTATCTATCTATCATCTATCTATCTATCTATCTATCTATCTATCTATCTATCTATCTATCTGTCTACTTACTTACTAATTTGTGGCACTTGTATGGAAAAGGAAAGGTTCCTCCTGTGCAAGCACCAAGTCATTGCTGACTCCTAGAGGGACGCCGCTTGTGCTGGCGTTTTCATGGCAGACTATAGCGGGGTGGTTTGCCATTGCCTTTCCCAGTCGTGACTAACTTTCCCCCAGCAAGCTGGGTACTCATTTTACCGACCTCGGAAGGATGGAAGGTTGAGTTGACCTGAGCCGGCTACCTGGGACCCGGCTTCCGTTGGGATCGAACTCAGGTCAGAATAAATATTAAAATACATTTAAATACAATATTAAAAACACAACATTAAAGACATTTCCAACTATAGCAAAAACAATTTAAGGAACAGTAAAGTGGAGCAACGTAATTAATTTACTTATAGCCCAGAGAAAGCCTGGGTGAACAAGTGTGTTTTCAGGAAACGTTTGGAAGATGTCACATTTTCTGCTGCCCAAACTGCATAAGCGAAGGTTTTCCAGAGTGTGGGTGGTGCTACAGAGAAGGCCCCCATCAGGGTTCTTCATGGCGACATTGTGTTCATTTTGGATGACCAGCAAGTCCTGCTGTGATGATCTTAAAAGTTGCCTGGGTATGTATAATGGAAGGTGAGAGAGAATTATATTTGGCAAATTTTTCTCACCCTTGCATGACATGTCCCACCTGCCACAGAGTCCTCTTCTGTACTACTGTTACAGTTACAGGAGTCAATCCCTCCCCCTTGGCATCTGATTACCCTATTTATTTTATTTTAAAAGTTTCAATCCCGCCTTTTCACCAAGTTTGACCTTAAAAATGCTTGGCAGTTCATTTTACATGATTCAGAAAAATGCATTAAAAATAAAACCAATGTCAGACAATCCACCCAAAACAAAAATTATGCAGAACTGTAGTAGTAAATAAAAATAAAAATAAAAACAGCTACATATAATTTGCCAGCAATCTCTTGGAAGAACAGGATTATTTTAGCTAGAGATGGGAGAGAAAGCCATTCAGTTCTCATTTGAATACAAACTGAATGAATTTCTCCACTATACCTGATTTTGCACCTTTGAATGGATATGCAAACCGAAATTCAGTTTCTCATCCAAATTCAGACTTCTCCAAATTTTGCAATAGTTCTCCAATTAAAAAAAAAAAAAGCATACAAAATGCATATATTTGGAGGGATGCAAAAAGGCATTGTATTAGGAAAACCTGTTTGCAAGACAGTATTAGGGAAAATTGCATATAGAAATGAATGTTTATGGGGAAACATGCAAAAGATTGCATATGAATAGTCATGCAAAATCTCAAAATTGTGTGGAGGTAAGCATTTGGATGGGGATAATCTAAGGTCTATGACTTGACAATTTATTGGTTTGATAGGAAAAAACTTCTGTTTTCACAGCCGGAATTTAAACAGAAAAAGAAGCTTTCAGTAAGAGTAGCTATATATGGCTGCTGCCACTGTGTCACCATTATTCACTTTGGCTTCACTATTGCACTCAGTTACAAATTGTAAGATTCTTGAGGGATCCAGGAAAATGCTGAGAAGTGGTCTAAGCAGAGTATGGTTTTATTGCAACAACTTTAGAATTGAACAAGGACTATCAGAATCCCTCATGGCTGCCTGACCAGGACTAGCTGCTGTACAGCTTGAGTCATAAATAAAAGTGGATTGGAACTGCTGTAGCTTGTAGTATGCTAGACTGCCAGGGAAGAAAACATGGCATGGACTTTTAAACATTATACATCTGCACTCTTCCCACTGACTTCACTGGCATTTATAAATCTGCAGCTCTGCTCGGGATTGTTGTCCAAATTACTGTTCTAACTTTTTGCTTCTGTTACAGAAACATTCAAACTGTGCAAACAATTTCTTTCTCTTTTTTGTCAGCATTGTAAAAAAAAAAAAAGAATTAACTAGCAAAAAATCCCCACAGTGCAATTTTCTTTCTTTCTGTTAGTTGCTAAAAACAAGTCTGATCAACATGGTCCAAATTCCTAATTAATGCAACATCTAAAATGATAAGAAATAAGTCAAAGGGGATATCTCTAACTGTGCATAATCTTGAATACATCAACATACAGCTGCTAAAGTGTATGGTGTCCTGGTGTCCTCCAGATCGACTACAACTCTCATTTCCCAGCTACCAGTGGCTGGGAATTATGGGAGTAGTAGTCCAACACATCAGAGGGCATGGAATTTTAAGAAAGAAACAGACTTTCCAAAAACTAGGGATGTGCGAAACTCACTTACCTTTTCGCGGATTGATTCGCAGTGGGGGTAGGTGCTCCGTCCCTCCCACTGGAATCCTTGATGGGGGGGAGGTGATCCAGTCCTCCCCCCCCCAGAATCCTGGCTGGCTGGCTCCGCTCCGCAGAAGCTCCACGGAGCAGCTGGCCAGGGCTGTCCACAGCCGGATTTCCGGCCGCGGACGGGCTGCTGTGGACACAAATGGTGGCCGCCGTAGTGGCCACCATTTGTGTCCAGCCAGGCTGCCGTGCTAGGCTACATAAGTATTTATGTAGCCTATCACAGCACACCCCCCAACAAACAAAAAACCCGGCGTACGCAAATGGCGGCCGCCGTAGCCGCCGCCATTTGCATACGCTGTTTTTTTTGTGGGGGGGTTAGCTGTGATAGGCTACGTAAATACTTACATAGCCTATCACAGCTGCAAGGTCGCCAATGGCGGCTGCAGCAGCCCGGCCGCGGCCGGCCAGGAGACCAGCCATCGGAGCCGCCACTGCCACTGCCGCCAGAGCTGCCGCATTCGCCCCAGGTAAGTTCCGTCCTGGGGGGATTCTGCGGGGGTGTGGGGGGGCAGGAGGCCATTCTGCCACGGATTCCGGGGGGGCGGATTCTAAAGAATTTGGCCTCACTGGAATCCGTGGCGGAATTCTCTGCCGTCCCTACCAAAAACTCTCCACAGAAACACACGTGCTCATTTTTAAAAATAAAAAAGCATGCACTGGAAACTATTGATCTCAAGATGAATATTTTAGTCTGGGCTATTCATTGTCTATTAAGAGCCAAACCTCAGTCCACTGGGAATTCTGTTCCTTTCAAAATGTAATGGCTTCTTTCTGCTTTCCTCTGTCCATATGAGCATTACAATTCCAATAGGCGATGTGCTCTGATGTGTAATCCATTGGTTTATTCTATTTGTTTTCATGGTGACTGCTAGTCAGCAAACTGGAAAACAGAGATTTCAAGCCTAACAGATTTTTAAAAGTCTGACTGCATACCTTGAATTCATGAACCAAACCTTTGAGGTCCACTCTGCACATTTCCACAGTGCTTGAGTTTTTGATGCCTTTGCACTTAGTAAGAAAACTCATACAACCTGTGCTGGCATCATAAAGAGTTAACCTATAAGTAATAGCAGGCCCCTTGCAAGAACTTAGCATCTCTATGTTCATTAATTACAGTGAATTCTTATATGTGTCTACCCAAAAGTATGTCTCATTGAGTTCAATGAAGTTTACATCCAGTAAGTGGGTACAGGATTACAGTTTAAGAGAAGAAATGCTAAAGCTTTGCAGGAAACTCAAGAAAAATCAGATTAGAGAGAATAACAAAAAGTATCTAATTTTAATATGAGTTAATTTATTTGTTTGAACTTGCTTTAAACAGGCATATTGGAATATGAGATGAATTAATACAAATATCAAAATATGATCTTATTTAGGGGTAGAGATATCTAAAAGACATTTACATTTCAAACATAGGTAGATATGAGTTTTTCTCCTATGTGAAGTAGCTTCTTACATAATAAGAATGCAAAGACAGTTTTATTTCACCTTGGAATGGGTAAGAAAATTTGTTTCAGTTCATTTATGATAAAAATTTACCGTTACCTACAAATTTCTTCATATTCAGGGTGGAAAAAACTTGGGATTAAAAGAGATTCAATGTGGGAGAAACTGAAATTGACAGACATGTCTATTTAGGCCCAAGGCTTTGACTACTTAACACTTAAAAGTCTGGGTTTGGATCCTGGTGTACTTAACCATGTTAGTGCTGAATTAGGGTTTCCATGTTTTTTTTTCCTGACAGGCTCCTCATCCTTAATACCCATATTGTAGGCAGGTTAAAAAAAAAAGTCCTCTGTATGCTTAGAATAGTTGTACCTCTTGAGTTTAGCTGCTGAAGGTATGTGACAATTTCAATTCAGTTTTGGTAAGAATTTACCAAAATTTGCAAATTACTTCATATTCAGGATGGAAAGAACTTAAGATGTAAAAATAAAAAAAAATTGAATACAAGAGAAAGTAAAACTGACTGAGTCATCTAATTTTAATTTTTGTGAACCGCCCAGAGAGCTTCGGCTATTGGGCGGTATAGAAATGAAATCAATCAATCAATCAATCAATCTAACAGTCTTTGGGTTTTTAAGCTGACTTGTTTGTTGATGTAGGTTTTAATCTGGTGGGTGCTGAGTCTTTCTTTCCTATTGATTGTATTTCAATTGATGTGGTTTTAACTGCTCTAATTGATGTGTTTTTATGTTTTAATTATACTTTTGTATGTTGTTTGCTTTCTTATTGGTAGCCACAATAAATAAATAATAAATAAATATAATTATGAATGGTTATGATACTTCACTTATACAAGTGATTCATGTCTGAACATTGATTGACTGGATCAATGTTTAGTAAAGCAATAGTCATGTCTGACAGGTTGTGCATACAGGAAAATAAAATTCAGTTGTGCCTTTCATGGGTTAATGTGGAAATTGCATGAAATATCCTTATAAAATACACTGTGGGCTTGTAACTTCTCCTGGGTAGCTGCTGATGAGCATATTTGATCACCTCTTTCACAACACAGTATAGTGACAGTGAACTTCATTCACATATAGGATTTGATAGAATATATACCTCAGGAAACTGCCACAAGTGGGGTGGGGTAATTGTGCAAATAATTGTGCAATTGTGCCCCATTCTGCAAATAATTCAAGGGAATGGAGATTTCTTTTTTTCTTTTTTTTTCCTTTTTTTAATCTTAAAC
Source organism: Heloderma suspectum (assembly GCF_057233095.1). Lineage (NCBI taxonomy): Eukaryota > Metazoa > Chordata > Lepidosauria > Squamata > Helodermatidae > Heloderma > Heloderma suspectum. Next base: position 93,601,046 of record NC_139461.1, read on the forward strand.
AAAAGATATAGTTTTGACATTAAGCTCTAGGTTACTTTTTTCCCTTCAAATCTTTCCCATGGGGTCTTTCAAATTTAATATTCTTCATAGGAAAAAAAAAGTCACCTCAAGCTGGAATAAACCTAGGGATGCCTTCGAGAATATATTTGGAGAGATGATTAATGCTCAAAACTGGAATGAGGTTATAAAAGCAATTCCTGGAATCTCTGTCATAGATGATAGAAGACAGAGAGAGAGAAAATGCAAAAATATACATAAATTCTGCATTTTTCTTACACAGTCCTAAGCAAATATGTTTCTCTTCAGTTTAAACTTTTGAATTGTTGCCTGCAGATAGTGGGCTCAGTTCTTGGCTGAGACAAAATGGACATTTGCGTGGCTACAAATAAGAATATAAACTGCCTAGCTTCTTTCATGTGACTGGTGTCTGGGTGCAGCCATTGGATGGATGTAGGCTAGCAAGCTGAAACTTAAACCAGACAAGCCAAAGGAACTGTTGGTTGGTAGAAGTGTTAGCCTGGGATTGGGACCACAGCCTCTTTTGGATGGGGTTGCACTCCTTCTGAAAGATCAGGTTTGACTTTTTGAGCTCCTGGATTCAGCATTGCTCCTGGATAGCCAGATGGCCACAGTTGCACATGCTTTAGTCACTTTCAGGTTAGATTAGTGAAATACACCCAATGTGAGGTTGAGCCTGAAAGGTATTTGGAAAACACAATTGGTGCAAAATGAGGAAGCCAGGTTAGTTTCTTGAAGTGTGCTAACACTTATTAAAGAAAGTGGCTTCCTGATTAGGGATGGGTGATGAATTAATTCCATTTGAATTTTTATGCATATTTACTAAATTTGCACCTACTAAACCGATGAGCAAACTGAAACAGAGTTGTGTGCTGAAATCTGCACTTTCTAGAATTTAGTGCTACAGTTCTTGTTCTTCACTCAATTTTTTTCCCACAAAAATGTAGGGATGGCGGAGAATTTCTCCCCGAAACTTCGGGGGGCTGAGCGCCAACGTGTTCGGCCCCCCGAACAAGTTTCAGGGAGAAATTCTCCACACCCCCCCGCCCCCTGCACCGCCCCCGGGACGGGACTTACCTTTGGCGAATGTCCCTCCCGGCAGCGGGTCCGGCCGGCGGTTCGTCGGGTCTTCGTCCGGGGTGGGAGCGGCAGCCGGTCTTTCGACCGGCTGCCGCCGCCGCCATTCCAATCAAAGAAAAAAAAAACACGCCCCCGTGATAGGCTACATGACGATTAATGTAGCCTATCACGGCTAGATTTGCAAAGTCAGCCATGATAGGCTACGTAAATCGTCACGTAGCCTATCACGGGTGACTTAAAAAAAAAAAAAAAAGCGCGTACAGATAATGGCGGCCCCCATAGGGAGCCACCATTCCTGTTCCTTATTTGGTCGCTGTAGTCTATGTAAAGATTACGTAGACTACAGCAACCAAATAAGGAACGCGAATGGCGGCTCCCTATGGGGGCCGCCATTTGCGTACGCACTTTTTTTTTTTTTAAAGTCACCTGTGATAGGCTACGTGACGATTTACGTAGCCTATCACGGCTGACTTTGCAGATCTAGCCGTGATAGGCTACGTTAATCATCATGTAGCCTATCACGGGGGTGTTTTTTTTTTTACTTTTAATTTCGCGGCCGGGCGAGGTGAGGCGCCTCCTCCCCGGCCTGAATTTTGGCCGGGCGAGGCGGGAAGCCTCCCCCCCGGCCTGAATTTCGGCTGGGCGAGGCGGGAAGCCTCCCCCCCCAGCCTGAACTTCGCGGGGGGAGCAGCGAAGCACCTCCCCCCCACCGCGAAAAGCTGCGAGACCAGGTAAGTGACTTTCGTGCACCACTACAAAAATGTGCATGTCAGGGAAAAGCGCACAGAAAAATCCATATGGTATGGTGCACACAAAACGGTGTAAAATGGTGACAATAATGTACAGAAACACATTATTTTGGGGGAAAATGGTTGTAAAAATGTGTTCATTAGGAAAGTGTGTACATAAAAATACACACACAACATTTTGGAAAGCTTGTGCTCAAAAAATGCCACACCCCGAGTCCAGCTTGCTTGGCCTTGGGCTGGGCCGTTGCGGGTGGGTGGGCTGAGACGACGTGCTCAGCTGCGATTGGCGGCGTGAGGTGGTGCCACCTAGGGATATACAGATTCCCCACCATCCGTTACAGTGGGGAATCTACCCGGGGGGGGCAGGTGATCCGCTCCCCCCCCCGGAATCCTCCGGAGTGGCTCTGCTCCGCGATGATTCCACAGAGCCGCCCGGCTTGAGGGCCACTTACCTGCTGGATCCATCCCATTCTCCTCCGCGCCGATTGCCTTTTTTTTTTTTAACAGTGATCCTCAGGATGTGCCCATAGACTTATACGCAAACTAGAGCTGTGAATCTTGCATATAAGTCTATGGATACATAGACTTATATGCAAGATTCAAAGCTCTAGTTTGTGTATAAGTCTATGGGCACATCCTGCAGATCGCCATTTTTTTTTTTAAAAAATGGTGATTCCGGCCCCTAGATGGCCTTTTTCTCTGCCTACTGGAGATCAGGCTGACCCAAATGCAGTGGGGAATGAGACTTTGCCTCACATAGTTATGCACCACCACCTGTCCCAGTAACGACGATGGGGGGGGTCAGCCATGGCACATTCCAGCTCTGACACTCCTGCTGCTGCAAGCACAATGGACACTTCCTTCCCCCCCTAGACATGGCTGGGAGGTGACGCGGCACCCCTTTGGGGGACTTCGGCAGGGCAACCAGCCACACTGCTGGAGGCTGGTTCACGTCTAGGGGTGCACGAAACCCACTTACCTGGTCTCGCAGCTTTTCACGGTGGGGGGGAGGCGCTTCGCTGCTCTCCCCCCGAAGGTCAGGCCGGGGGGGGGCTTCCCGCCTCACCCGGCTAAAATTCAGGCCGGGGAGGAGGCGCCTCGCCTCGCCCGGCCGCGAAATTAAAAGTAAAAAAAAACAAAACGTGACGATTAACGTAGCCTATCACGGCTAGATCTGCAAAGTCAGCTGTGATAGGCTACATAAATCGTCACGTAGCCTATCACGGGTGACTTAAAAAAAAAAAAGCGCTTACGCAAATGGCGGCCCCCATAGGGAGCCGCCATTCCCGTTCCTCATTTGGTCGCTGTAGTCTACGTAAATCTTTACGTAGACTACAGCGCCCAAATAAGGAACATGAATGGCGGCTCCCTATGGGGGCCGCCATTAGCTGTACGCGCTTTTTTTTTTTTTTTTAAAGTCACCCTTGATAGGCTACGTGACGATTTACGTAGCCTATCACAGCTGACTTTGCAAATCTAGCCGTGATAGGCTACGTTAATCGTCCCGTAGCCTATCACGGGGGCGTTTTTTTTTTTTTAGTTTTATTGGAATGGCGGCGGTGGCAGCCAGTCGAAAGATTGGCTGCCGGCCCCGCCCCTGATGAAGACCCGACGAACCGCCGCCGGGACCCGCCGCCGGGAGGGACATTTGGGAAAAGTAAGTCCCGTCCCGGGGGGGTTGCGGGGGCGGGGTGTGTGTGGAGAATTTCTCCCTGAAACTTGTTCGGGGGGCCGAACACATTGGCGCTCGGCCCCCCGAAGTTTTGGGGAGAAATTCTCCGCCAACCCTATTCACGTCAGCCTTCTTCGGCAATGACGGCCTGCGTGTCTGTTTGGCAGGGCCCAGTGGGTCCCAATAGTCATATGACTATTGCATATGAATAGTCATGCAAAATCTCAAAATTGTGTGGAGGTAAGCATTTGGATGGGGATAATCTAAGGTCTATGACTTGACAATTTATTGGTTTGATAGGAAAAAACTTCTGTTTTCACAGCCGGAATTTAAACAGAAAAAGAAGCTTTCAGTAAGAGTAGCTATATATGGCTGCTGCCACTGTGTCACCATTATTCACTTTGGCTTCACTATTGCACTCAGTTACAAATTGTAAGATTCTTGAGGGATCCAGGAAAATGCTGAGAAGTGGTCTAAGCAGAGTATGGTTTTATTGCAACAACTTTAGAATTGAACAAGGACTATCAGAATCCCTCATGGCTGCCTGACCAGGACTAGCTGCTGTACAGCTTGAGTCATAAATAAAAGTGGATTGGAACTGCTGTAGCTTGTAGTATGCTAGACTGCCAGGGAAGAAAACATGGCATGGACTTTTAAACATTATACATCTGCACTCTTCCCACTGACTTCACTGGCATTTATAAATCTGCAGCTCTGCTCGGGATTGTTGTCCAAATTACTGTTCTAACTTTTTGCTTCTGTTACAGAAACATTCAAACTGTGCAAACAATTTCTTTCTCTTTTTTGTCAGCATTGTAAAAAAAAAAAAAGAATTAACTAGCAAAAAATCCCCACAGTGCAATTTTCTTTCTTTCTGTTAGTTGCTAAAAACAAGTCTGATCAACATGGTCCAAATTCCTAATTAATGCAACATCTAAAATGATAAGAAATAAGTCAAAGGGGATATCTCTAACTGTGCATAATCTTGAATACATCAACATACAGCTGCTAAAGTGTATGGTGTCCTGGTGTCCTCCAGATCGACTACAACTCTCATTTCCCAGCTACCAGTGGCTGGGAATTATGGGAGTAGTAGTCCAACACATCAGAGGGCATGGAATTTTAAGAAAGAAACAGACTTTCCAAAAACTAGGGATGTGCGAAACTCACTTACCTTTTCGCGGATTGATTCGCAGTGGGGGTAGGTGCTCCGTCCCTCCCACTGGAATCCTTGATGGGGGGGAGGTGATCCAGTCCTCCCCCCCCCCAGAATCCTGGCTGGCTGGCTCCGCTCCGCAGAAGCTCCACGGAGCAGCTGGCCAGGGCTGTCCACAGCCGGATTTCCGGCCGCGGACGGGCTGCTGTGGACACAAATGGTGGCCGCCGTAGTGGCCACCATTTGTGTCCAGCCAGGCTGCCGTGCTAGGCTACATAAGTATTTATGTAGCCTATCACAGCACACCCCCCAACAAACAAAAAACCCGGCGTACGCAAATGGCGGCCGCCGTAGCCGCCGCCATTTGCATACGCTGTTTTTTTTGTGGGGGGGTTAGCTGTGATAGGCTACGTAAATACTTACATAGCCTATCACAGCTGCAAGGTCGCCAATGGCGGCTGCAGCAGCCCGGCCGCGGCCGGCCAGGAGACCAGCCATCGGAGCCGCCACTGCCACTGCCGCCAGAGCTGCCGCATTCGCCCCAGGTAAGTTCCGTCCTGGGGGGATTCTGCGGGGGTGTGGGGGGGCAGGAGGCCATTCTGCCACGGATTCCGGGGGGGCGGATTCTAAAGAATTTGGCCTCACTGGAATCCGTGGCGGAATTCTCTGCCGTCCCTACCAAAAACTCTCCACAGAAACACACGTGCTCATTTTTAAAAATAAAAAAGCATGCACTGGAAACTATTGATCTCAAGATGAATATTTTAGTCTGGGCTATTCATTGTCTATTAAGAGCCAAACCTCAGTCCACTGGGAATTCTGTTCCTTTCAAAATGTAATGGCTTCTTTCTGCTTTCCTCTGTCCATATGAGCATTACAATTCCAATAGGCGATGTGCTCTGATGTGTAATCCATTGGTTTATTCTATTTGTTTTCATGGTGACTGCTAGTCAGCAAACTGGAAAACAGAGATTTCAAGCCTAACAGATTTTTAAAAGTCTGACTGCATACCTTGAATTCATGAACCAAACCTTTGAGGTCCACTCTGCACATTTCCACAGTGCTTGAGTTTTTGATGCCTTTGCACTTAGTAAGAAAACTCATACAACCTGTGCTGGCATCATAAAGAGTTAACCTATAAGTAATAGCAGGCCCCTTGCAAGAACTTAGCATCTCTATGTTCATTAATTACAGTGAATTCTTATATGTGTCTACCCAAAAGTATGTCTCATTGAGTTCAATGAAGTTTACATCCAGTAAGTGGGTACAGGATTACAGTTTAAGAGAAGAAATGCTAAAGCTTTGCAGGAAACTCAAGAAAAATCAGATTAGAGAGAATAACAAAAAGTATCTAATTTTAATATGAGTTAATTTATTTGTTTGAACTTGCTTTAAACAGGCATATTGGAATATGAGATGAATTAATACAAATATCAAAATATGATCTTATTTAGGGGTAGAGATATCTAAAAGACATTTACATTTCAAACATAGGTAGATATGAGTTTTTCTCCTATGTGAAGTAGCTTCTTACATAATAAGAATGCAAAGACAGTTTTATTTCACCTTGGAATGGGTAAGAAAATTTGTTTCAGTTCATTTATGATAAAAATTTACCGTTACCTACAAATTTCTTCATATTCAGGGTGGAAAAAACTTGGGATTAAAAGAGATTCAATGTGGGAGAAACTGAAATTGACAGACATGTCTATTTAGGCCCAAGGCTTTGACTACTTAACACTTAAAAGTCTGGGTTTGGATCCTGGTGTACTTAACCATGTTAGTGCTGAATTAGGGTTTCCATGTTTTTTTTTCCTGACAGGCTCCTCATCCTTAATACCCATATTGTAGGCAGGTTAAAAAAAAAAGTCCTCTGTATGCTTAGAATAGTTGTACCTCTTGAGTTTAGCTGCTGAAGGTATGTGACAATTTCAATTCAGTTTTGGTAAGAATTTACCAAAATTTGCAAATTACTTCATATTCAGGATGGAAAGAACTTAAGATGTAAAAATAAAAAAAAATTGAATACAAGAGAAAGTAAAACTGACTGAGTCATCTAATTTTAATTTTTGTGAACCGCCCAGAGAGCTTCGGCTATTGGGCGGTATAGAAATGAAATCAATCAATCAATCAATCAATCTAACAGTCTTTGGGTTTTTAAGCTGACTTGTTTGTTGATGTAGGTTTTAATCTGGTGGGTGCTGAGTCTTTCTTTCCTATTGATTGTATTTCAATTGATGTGGTTTTAACTGCTCTAATTGATGTGTTTTTATGTTTTAATTATACTTTTGTATGTTGTTTGCTTTCTTATTGGTAGCCACAATAAATAAATAATAAATAAATATAATTATGAATGGTTATGATACTTCACTTATACAAGTGATTCATGTCTGAACATTGATTGACTGGATCAATGTTTAGTAAAGCAATAGTCATGTCTGACAGGTTGTGCATACAGGAAAATAAAATTCAGTTGTGCCTTTCATGGGTTAATGTGGAAATTGCATGAAATATCCTTATAAAATACACTGTGGGCTTGTAACTTCTCCTGGGTAGCTGCTGATGAGCATATTTGATCACCTCTTTCACAACACAGTATAGTGACAGTGAACTTCATTCACATATAGGATTTGATAGAATATATACCTCAGGAAACTGCCACAAGTGGGGTGGGGTAATTGTGCAAATAATTGTGCAATTGTGCCCCATTCTGCAAATAATTCAAGGGAATGGAGATTTCTTTTTTTCTTTTTTTTTCCTTTTTTTAATCTTAAACAAAAGATATAGTTTTGACATTAAGCTCTAGGTTACTTTTTTCCCTTCAAATCTTTCCCATGGGGTCTTTCAAATTTAATATTCTTCATAGGAAAAAAAAAGTCACCTCAAGCTGGAATAAACCTAGGGATGCCTTCGAGAATATATTTGGAGAGATGATTAATGCTCAAAACTGGAATGAGGTTATAAAAGCAATTCCTGGAATCTCTGTCATAGATGATAGAAGACAGAGAGAGAGAAAATGCAAAAATATACATAAATTCTGCATTTTTCTTACACAGTCCTAAGCAAATATGTTTCTCTTCAGTTTAAACTTTTGAATTGTTGCCTGCAGATAGTGGGCTCAGTTCTTGGCTGAGACAAAATGGACATTTGCGTGGCTACAAATAAGAATATAAACTGCCTAGCTTCTTTCATGTGACTGGTGTCTGGGTGCAGCCATTGGATGGATGTAGGCTAGCAAGCTGAAACTTAAACCAGACAAGCCAAAGGAACTGTTGGTTGGTAGAAGTGTTAGCCTGGGATTGGGACCACAGCCTCTTTTGGATGGGGTTGCACTCCTTCTGAAAGATCAGGTTTGACTTTTTGAGCTCCTGGATTCAGCATTGCTCCTGGATAGCCAGATGGCCACAGTTGCACATGCTTTAGTCACTTTCAGGTTAGATTAGTGAAATACACCCAATGTGAGGTTGAGCCTGAAAGGTATTTGGAAAACACAATTGGTGCAAAATGAGGAAGCCAGGTTAGTTTCTTGAAGTGTGCTAACACTTATTAAAGAAAGTGGCTTCCTGATTAGGGATGGGTGATGAATTAATTCCATTTGAATTTTTATGCATATTTACTAAATTTGCACCTACTAAACCGATGAGCAAACTGAAACAGAGTTGTGTGCTGAAATCTGCACTTTCTAGAATTTAGTGCTACAGTTCTTGTTCTTCACTCAATTTTTTTCCCACAAAAATGTAGGGATGGCGGAGAATTTCTCCCCGAAACTTCGGGGGGCTGAGCGCCAACGTGTTCGGCCCCCCGAACAAGTTTCAGGGAGAAATTCTCCACACCCCCCCGCCCCCTGCACCGCCCCCGGGACGGGACTTACCTTTGGCGAATGTCCCTCCCGGCAGCGGGTCCGGCCGGCGGTTCGTCGGGTCTTCGTCCGGGGTGGGAGCGGCAGCCGGTCTTTCGACCGGCTGCCGCCGCCGCCATTCCAATCAAAGAAAAAAAAAACACGCCCCCGTGATAGGCTACATGACGATTAATGTAGCCTATCACGGCTAGATTTGCAAAGTCAGCCATGATAGGCTACGTAAATCGTCACGTAGCCTATCACGGGTGACTTAAAAAAAAAAAAAAAAAGCGCGTACAGATAATGGCGGCCCCCATAGGGAGCCACCATTCCCGTTCCTTATTTGGTCGCTGTAGTCTATGTAAAGATTACGTAGACTACAGCAACCAAATAAGGAACGCGAATGGCGGCTCCCTATGGGGGCCGCCATTTGCGTACGCACTTTTTTTTTTTTAAAGTCACCTGTGATAGGCTACGTGACGATTTACGTAGCCTATCACGGCTGACTTTGCAGATCTAGCCGTGATAGGCTACGTTAATCATCATGTAGCCTATCACGGGGGTGTTTTTTTTTTTACTTTTAATTTCGCGGCCGGGCGAGGTGAGGCGCCTCCTCCCCGGCCTGAATTTTGGCCGGGCGAGGCGGGAAGCCTCCCCCCCGGCCTGAATTTCGGCTGGGCGAGGCGGGAAGCCTCCCCCCCCAGCCTGAACTTCGCGGGGGGAGCAGCGAAGCACCTCCCCCCCACCGCGAAAAGCTGCGAGACCAGGTAAGTGACTTTCGTGCACCACTACAAAAATGTGCATGTCAGGGAAAAGCGCACAGAAAAATCCATATGGTATGGTGCACACAAAACGGTGTAAAATGGTGACAATAATGTACAGAAACACATTATTTTGGGGGAAAATGGTTGTAAAAATGTGTTCATTAGGAAAGTGTGTACATAAAAATACACACACAACATTTTGGAAAGCTTGTGCTCAAAAAATGCCACACCCCGAGTCCAGCTTGCTTGGCCTTGGGCTGGGCCGTTGCGGGTGGGTGGGCTGAGACGACGTGCTCAGCTGCGATTGGCGGCGTGAGGTGGTGCCACCTAGGGATATACAGATTCCCCACCATCCGTTACAGTGGGGAATCTACCCGGGGGGGGCAGGTGATCCGCTCCCCCCCCCGGAATCCTCCGGAGTGGCTCTGCTCCGCGATGATTCCACAGAGCCGCCCGGCTTGAGGGCCACTTACCTGCTGGATCCATCCCATTCTCCTCCGCGCCGATTGCCTTTTTTTTTTTTAACAGTGATCCTCAGGATGTGCCCATAGACTTATACGCAAACTAGAGCTGTGAATCTTGCATATAAGTCTATGGATACATAGACTTATATGCAAGATTCAAAGCTCTAGTTTGTGTATAAGTCTATGGGCACATCCTGCAGATCGCCATTTTTTTTTTTAAAAAATGGTGATTCCGGCCCCTAGATGGCCTTTTTCTCTGCCTACTGGAGATCAGGCTGACCCAAATGCAGTGGGGAATGAGACTTTGCCTCACATAGTTATGCACCACCACCTGTCCCAGTAACGACGATGGGGGGGGTCAGCCATGGCACATTCCAGCTCTGACACTCCTGCTGCTGCAAGCACAATGGACACTTCCTTCCCCCCCTAGACATGGCTGGGAGGTGACGCGGCACCCCTTTGGGGGACTTCGGCAGGGCAACCAGCCACACTGCTGGAGGCTGGTTCACGTCTAGGGGTGCACGAAACCCACTTACCTGGTCTCGCAGCTTTTCACGGTGGGGGGGAGGCGCTTCGCTGCTCTCCCCCCGAAGGTCAGGCCGGGGGGGGGCTTCCCGCCTCACCCGGCTAAAATTCAGGCCGGGGAGGAGGCGCCTCGCCTCGCCCGGCCGCGAAATTAAAAGTAAAAAAAAACAAAACGTGACGATTAACGTAGCCTATCACGGCTAGATCTGCAAAGTCAGCTGTGATAGGCTACATAAATCGTCACGTAGCCTATCACGGGTGACTTAAAAAAAAAAAAGCGCTTACGCAAATGGCGGCCCCCATAGGGAGCCGCCATTCCCGTTCCTCATTTGGTCGCTGTAGTCTACGTAAATCTTTACGTAGACTACAGCGCCCAAATAAGGAACATGAATGGCGGCTCCCTATGGGGGCCGCCATTAGCTGTACGCGCTTTTTTTTTTTTTTTAAAGTCACCCTTGATAGGCTACGTGACGATTTACGTAGCCTATCACAGCTGACTTTGCAAATCTAGCCGTGATAGGCTACGTTAATCGTCCCGTAGCCTATCACGGGGGCGTTTTTTTTTTTTTTAGTTTTATTGGAATGGCGGCGGTGGCAGCCGGTCGAAAGATTGGCTGCCGGCCCCGCCCCTGATGAAGACCCGACGAACCGCCGCCGGGACCCGCCGCCGGGAGGGACATTTGGGAAAAGTAAGTCCCGTCCCGGGGGGGTTGCGGGGGCGGGGTGTGTGTGGAGAATTTCTCCCTGAAACTTGTTCGGGGGGCCGAACACATTGGCGCTCGGCCCCCCGAAGTTTTGGGGAGAAATTCTCCGCCAACCCTATTCACGTCAGCCTTCTTCGGCAATGACGGCCTGCGTGTCTGTTTGGCAGGGCCCAGTGGGCCCTGCCAATGTAATCCAGTCTCAATTCTCCTTGACACATGCAGACCCATATGCCAATGTTGGCAAGGATGCCATGCCCACTGGTAGTACATCCATACCGCTACGTTTTCACCTTTTGTCCACCACTAGGGATAAGATTTTACACGGAGAATCCATTGATGTTTTCTCCCTGTTATTTTGTGACCCAGACCCCAAGGATAAGGAGAAATCAGGTGATATTGATCAAGACAAAGGCAGGTGAAAGAAAGTCGCCTGCACCTGGGCCAATTGGCTGCCAGGTTTTCTGATTTATATGGGGGTATTACAACAAATATTCCCCAGGTGGGGGTGGGTCCCTACTGAATATCTAGATATGATTTATAGGGTATACTCTGAATATGAGGGCAAGGCTTGGCTGGCCTATGATGAGGCCTTTCATATGAGAGATGCTGTTGACCCCTCCCTCTGCTGAGACATCAAGGAACAGGATCTGTGGCTCCAGTTCATGACTCCGGCTAGGTCAGGATTTGGTAATAGGCCAGACCAGTCATATTTTGGCCAGGCAGCCACCCACTTTGATTGTTCGGCCAAATGTGGCGCAGGTGGTTCAACACTGCTTGCTTTGCTGGGGGTACAGTTCTAGAGGCTCCAGTTCCCAAAACCCATGCCGCTTCTGCCACAAATGTTCCATTTGGGGTGGGCAGCACCCATGCACCACCTGTCCCAGAACCAAGACTTGGGGTCACACATGAGACAGACAAAGGGGTAGGAAATCTGGGGGCAGGCAACAATCTCCTCCCAAAGGGACCTAGCCTGGCTAGGATCGAGCCCCTTCAATGGCTCCTGGGGTGATATCCATGGAGGGAAGATGCAGTTTAACTAGACCAAGGTTTTACTCATGGAATTTAGGGATGTATGAAAGTCCCTTACATTTCACGAAACTTGATTCGCGGTAGGGGGGAGGCACTCCGTCCCACCCCCTGAAATTCTGGCCTGGGGGGAGGTGCCCCATCCCTTCCCTCGAAATTCTGGCTGGGGGGGAGGCGCCCCGTCCCTCCCACTGCAAATCCTTGCCGGCCGGGACACAAATGGCGGCGGCCGTAGCTGCCGCCGTCATTTGCGTCCCTGCAGTCAGCCGTGATAAGCTACATAAATGTTTACGTAGCCTATCATGGCTGAGTGAAACAAACAAACAAACCACGCGTACTCAAATGGCGGCACCCATGGCCATGGGCGCCGCCATTTGCGTACGCGCGGTTCCCCCCCCACTCAGCCGTGATAGGCTAGGTAAACATTTACGTAGCCTATCACGGTATTTTTTAAAAATCTAGCCGTGATAGGCTACGTAAATGTTTACGTAGCCTATCACTTTTTTTGGTTTATTTTTTTTTTACTGGAAATGGCGGTGGCGGCAGCTGGTCGGGAGACCGGCCGCCGCCACTGCCGCCGCCGAACAGCCACCGAACCGCCGCTGAAGCCGCCGCCAGGGACATTCGCACAAGGTAAGTCCCATCCCGGGGGGGGGGCGGGGGGGCAGACCATTTCGCCACCAATTTCAGGGGGCTGAATGCGCTGGCATTTGGCCTCCCCAAGATTCATGGTGAAATTCTCTGACATCCCTACTCATGGTTTTAGAATCCCTTTTCAAGGTAAGCACAAAGCTCAATTCTCTAAGAATCAGAACTCTTTTCTCAATATGATCCAGCTGGTAAAATCCAAAATTGACAAGGAAGTGGCCTCAGGGTAGGTTCTTGGCCCATTTACAGCACCACCTGTCCCTAACTTGTGGGTTTCTCCCTTGGGCATTGTTTCCCAAAAGGTGATGGGGGAATACAGGTTGATTCACAACCTCTCCTTCCCAAAAGGTGGTTCTGTAAATGACAAGATCCCTGAGCATTTGTGTTCAGTGCTTAGGGATGTTGGAGAATTTCTCCACGAATCTCCAGGAGGCCGAATGCCAATGCATTCGCCCCCCCAAAATTGGTGGGGAAATTCTCCGACACCCCCCGCCCCCCGGGATGGGACTTACCTCTGTCGAATGTCCCTCTCGGCGGCGGGTCCCGGCGGTGTTTCGATGGCGTTTTGGCGGCGGCGGGGGCGGCGGCTGGTTTTCTGACTGGCTGCTGCCGCCGCCATTTCCCAGTGAAGTAAAAAAAAACACCCAAAGAAAGATTTACGTAGCTCATCATGGCTGACTTTGAAAATCTAGCCGTGATAGGCTACGTAAATCGTTACGTAGGCTATCACGTTTTTATTTTTAACAATTTACTTTTTTATTTCATGGCCGGGAGGGGCGGGGCGCCTCCCCCCCACCAAGAATTTCGGGGGGAGAAATGGAGTGCCTCCCCCCCACCTTAAACAGCTGCGGGACCAGGTAAGGGACTTTCATCCATCCTTAAGTGCGTTACACTCCCTTTGATTCTGCAATTTCCATGGTCCAGAATCTCGGGCATGAGGCATTGATGGGCAAGTGCGATATAAAGTCTGCGTTTCACATCTTGCCAGTCAATCTTTTGGATTTTTGACTTTTTGGGGTTCTGTTTCCAGGGAATGTTTGAGAATTTCAGAACCTTGGAATGGGCAGTAAGAGATACAATGGGGACTCCATGTGTGGTACATTATCTAGATGATTTTTTTGTTTGCTGGCCCTTACGATTCTACCCAGTGTGCCAACTTAATGCAGGGTTTCGCCTCCATGGCGGATGAGCTAGGTGTCCCTCTGGCTAGGGATGTACGAAAGTCACTTACCTTTTGCAGATTATGTTGATGGGGGGGAGGCGCTCCGTCCCTCCCCCAAGAATCCTGGATGGGGGGGAGGCGCTCCTTTCCTCCCCCCCCGGAATCGTGGCTGGCCGGCTGTGCTCCGCAGCGATTCTGTGGAGCTGCCGGCCGGCTCCGCCAGCAGCCGGACATCCGGCCACTGGCTAGCAGGGAAGCAAATGGCGACGGCTGTAGCTGCCGCCATTTGCGTCCCTGCAGTCAGCCATGATAGGCTACGTAAATCTTTATGTAGCCTATCAGGGCTGAGTTAAAAAACAAAACAAAACGCAAGTACGCAAATGGCAGCGGCCATGGGTGCCGCCATTTGCGTATGTGGGTTGTTTTTTTTTTTAACTCAGCTGTGATAGGCTACGTAAACATTTATGTAGCCTATCACGGCTGACTGCAGGGATGAAAACGGCGGCGGCTATGGCCTCCGCCATTTGCAGACCCGGCTGGCCAGGATTCGCGGCGGGAGGGACTAGGGATGCACGAAAGTCACTTACCTGGTCTCGCAGCTTGCTTCGCGGTGGGGGGGAGGCGCTTCGCTGCTCCACCCGAAGTTCAGGCTGGGGGAGGAGGCTTCCCGCCTCACCCAGCCGAAATTCAGGCCGGGGGGGGGAGGCTTCCCGCCTCGCCCGGCCGCGAACTTCAAAAGAAAAACAAAAAACAAACAACGCCCCTGTGATAGGCTACGTAACGATTTACGTAGCCTATCACGGCTAGATCTGCAAAGTCAGCCGTGATAGGCTACGTTAATCGTCACTTAGCCTATCACGGGTGACTTTGAAAAAAAAAAAAAGCGCGTACGCAAATGGCGGCCCCCATAGGGAGCCGCCATTTGCGTTCCTTATTTGGTCCCTGTAGTCTACGTAAAGATTTACGTAGACTACGGCGAAAATAAGGGCAATGCTATTTGCGTGTTTTTTTTTTACTTTTCTTGTAGTGGTGGCGGCGGCAGCTGGTCGAAAGATCGGCTGCCGCCCCCGCCCCTGACGAAGACCTGCCGAACCCGCCTCCGGGAGGGACATTCCTGAAAGGTAAGTCCCATCCCGGGGGGGGTGGGGGGCAGGGGGGCGGAGAATTTCTCCCCGAACAACCTTCGGAGGACCGAATGCGTTGGCAGTCGGCCCCCCGAAGTTTCGGGGAGAAATTCTCCCCCATCCCTAGGAGGGACGGGGCACCTCCCCCCCTGAATTTTGGGGGGGAGGGATGGGGCGCCTCCCCCCTGGCCAGAATTTCAGGGGGAGGGACGGAGCGCCTCCCCCCCACCGCAAATCAAATTTCGTAAAAGGTAAGTGACTTTCATACATCCCTAGGCCACTGCTGTCCCAGGAGGCTGTTTCAAGTGGTCCGGAGCCTGGTTGGTCCTGTGTCTCCGGAACTACTGGAGCATTCTAAGGCCTCCTGTGAGGCCTTGGCAAGGCATTTTTGCAGATAAAATTGATCGGATAAAGGGTGTTACTCTACATGCTGTGGATACAGTTAGTGAGCAAGAGGCGGCCTGTGGCAAACCGGTTTTGTGGGATCGGTTCCAGCTTCTTCCTTCTGATGAAGTGGACCAGGTGCTTTCATCTGTAAGGCCGACCATCTGCTTACTTGATCCTTGCCCATTTTGGCTCATTATGGGCTGCAGAGAGAGACTGGGTGAGGGGATCAGGGCAGTGGTGAATGCCTCCCTTGAGGAGGGAGTGATGCCATCAGCCCTCAAGGAAGCAGTAATAAGACCACTCTTAAAGAAGCCCTCCTTGGATCCCCAAGTTCTTAACAACTTCCAGCCAGTCTTAAATCTCCCATTTTGGGGCAAGGTGATTGAGCGGGTGGTGGGGATGCAGTTGAAGGCACACTTGGAAGAAACTGATTATCTAGACCCATTTCAGTCGGGCTTCAGGCTTGGGCATGGGACAGAAACAGCCTTGGTCGCCTTGGTGGATGATATGAGGAGTGCTCTGGATAGGGGTGAATGTTCCTTCCTTGGTCTCCTCGAACTCTCAGTGGCTTTTGATACCATTGACCACGGTATCCTCCTGGACCACCTGGAGGGGTTGGGCATTGGAGACACCGTATTGCCGTGGTTCCGGTCCTTCCTCTCCGGCAGGTACCAGAGAGTAGCACTGGGAGAAGAGGTTTCAGACCCGTGGCCACTCACTTGTGGGGTGCCACAGGGTTCCATCCTCTCCCCGATGCTATTTAACATCTATGTGAAGCTGCTGGGGGCTATCATCAGGAGGTTTGGGGTGTGGTGTCATCAGTATGCGGATGACACGCAGCTCTACCTCTTGTTCAAATCTTCACCAGGGTTGGCCGTGGAATCCCTGTCCAAATGTCTGGAGATGGTGAGTGGCTGGATGGGGAGGAATAAGCTGAAGCTGAATCCTGAGAAGAACGAGGTACTTTTGGTGGGAGACAAGAGGAGGCTGGAGAATGTTGACCTGGTGTTGAATGGGGTGCGGCTACCCTTGAAAGACCAGGTCCGCAGCCTGGGGGTCATTTTGGACTCCCAGCTGTCCATGGAAGCTCAGGTGTCAGCTGTGAGCCAGACAGCGCTGTATCAACTCCATCTGATACGGCGGCTGCACCCCTTCCTACTGTAATACTGTAGGACTACTGTAATGCACTCTATGTTGGGTTACACTTGAAGACAGTTCGGAAGCTGCAGCTGGTACAGAATGCGGCGGCTCGCCTGACTAAAGGCAGCTGCCGGCAAGATCACATCACTCCAGTGCTGAAGAAGTTGCACTGGTTACCAGTTGTTTTCTGAGACAAATTCAAGGTGTTGGTTTTGACCTTTAAAACCCTATATGGTTCTGGCCCAGCCTATCTTAAGGAGCGCCTCGAGCAACACCAGAGAGGCGGCTTAACAAGATCAGCCTCGGATGGCCTTCTCTCTGTCCCATCAGCCAGGACAGCTAGACTGGTGGGGACGAGGGAGAGGGCCTTCTCTGTGGTGGCCCCCACTCTGTGGAACTCCCTAAGGAACTCCGTCATGCCCCCTCTTTAATGAGCTTCCGTCGTGCATTAAAAATGTGGTTGTTCAGGCAGGCATTTGGGGTGGGTTAGGGTATTTTAGAAAATGTTTTCATTGTAGAATTTTATTGTTTTAAACTGTTTTATTATATGTTGTACATCGCCCAGAGTGGCTGGGTGACCAGTCAGATGGGCGATTAATAAATTTAATAAATAAAATAAATAAAAATAATGCTCTGACTTGGATTCCTGCATTGAGCAGGGGGTTGGACTCGATGGCCTTGTAGGCCTCTTCTAACCCTACTATTCTATGATTCTGTGAAGTATGCCCCATCAGGGCAATGGCTGTTGTTCTAGGGATGTCAGAGAATTCTGCCACAGACTGAAATGGGATCGAATTCCCTTCAGTCTGTGCCATGGAATCCTCTGCAGAACAGCACCACGAGGTCCTGCGGAGCCGGCAGTCATGCAGCTTTTTTTTTGTCATCCGCAGAGTCGCGAAATTTTCGTAAATAAAAACACAAGGTAGTATATTTCGATAATAAATACGTAAGTTTTTTTTTTTTTAATGAATTGTGCTCACCGCCTTGTTTGTGGGTGTTCTTTTTCAATTGAAATCCTCCCTCTCCGTTTACTTTCAGCCAAAACACTTCCTCCTCCTCGGGGCTTCCCAAAACAAGGCTGCCCTAGGTGTGCCTGAGCAATGCACTCTTTGTTGAAAGCAATGCTGTTTGAAAGAAAGAAAGAAAAAACCTTTTTAAAATGACCATGCCGGTCTGGAGCCCTGCATGAGTATTATTCCCCCTGCTAGGCTTTCTATTTCCACATCCAGCCTTGTTGGTGACATGGTGAGGCTAAAATGGAGAGGAGAACCAACTCTGTGCATGTCTACTCAGAAGTAAGTCTTACTGAGCTCAATGCAACTTACTCCTACACATGTCAGCACCCCACTTGCCCCCAGCTCAGCTTTGTATTTCCACATCCAGCTCATTAGCAAACCTCCTGTTAGTTATCTCAGAAGACCCTTGGGTGAAGGGGGGGGGGTTTCCAGGGAACAGCTGGATGGAGGGAGATTACACACACACACACACACACACACACACACACACAGAATATAGTTCTTCATATTCCCAGGTATGTTTATTCCTCATTTTGTCCATTCCCTGAGCATGTGCAGAGTGTGCTTTTTATTCAAACAAAGAGAAGGTTGCTGATCTTTCCCATCATGCTGCATTTGTGCAAGTGACGTGTGACTGCTTCAGAAAGAACTTTCCATTATACTGTCTCTTTTTCTTCACAAGCTTCATAACAGAAGTACGGTGTAGTGGTGAGAGTCCAGCCCAAAGTCACCCAGTGAGATAACTAACAGGTTTGCTAATGAGCTGGATGCGCTATTTTGGCCGCTTCTGTGGCCGCCATTTGCATTCCCTTTTTTGCCATGATAGGTTACTTAAATATTTACGTAGCCTATCACGGCCTCTGCAGGGACACAAATGGTGTCCCTTCGTTAGCCGTGATAGGCTACATAGGTATTTACGTAGCCTATCATGGCAATAATGAAGAAGCGAATGGCAGCCACAGAAGCGGCTGCCATTCGCAAAGCAGTGCAAAGCAGCGCAAATGGCACCAGGTAGGTGCTCTGTTTCATGCATCTTTCGACGGGTGGGGGGCTTTGTTCTGCCATGGATTTCGGGGGCCCGTGGTGGAATTCTCCCACATCCCTACCTGGAAGGCCAACTCACCTCATCCACTCCTCATCCACCCGGGCAGGGGTGACAGGGGAAAACCTACCTCCTCCCAAAGGGGTAGACACACCACCACACAGGTTTTGAATGTTTTTGCCCATTTCAGGGACAGCTTGGGGCTCCCCCAGTTGAGTTGCCCATCCTGTTTTTCCCATTTGCAGATTTATCAATAAATTAGGGATGGTGGAGCATTCCGCCACAGATTTCAGTGATGCCCAATGCACTGGCATTTGGCCACCTGAAATCCGTGGCAGAATGCCCCCCCCCCGCAGATTCCCCCCGGGACGAAGCTTACCTGGGGCAGATGTTCCGGACAGCGGTGGCTCCGGTGGTGGCTCTGGCGGTGGTGGCGGCAGCTGGTCTTTCAACTGGCTGCCGTGGCCGCCATTTGCATCCTGGTCTTTGCCGTGATAGGCTACATAAGTATTTACATAGCCTATCACGGCAAGCCAAGCAAAAAAAAAAAAATGGCATACGCAAATGATGGCGGCTACGGCGGCTGCCATTTGCGTTCCCTATTTTTTGCTATTTTAGCCTACGTAAATAGTTACATAAGCTATTACAGCGAAAAAAAAGGAACGCAAATAGCGTAGTGGGCGCTATTTGCGTACATCCCCCCTGTTTTAGCTTATGTAAATATTTACGTAAGCTATTACGGCAAAAAAAAAAAAAAAGAATGCAAATAGCACCCACGCAAATAGCCCCCATTTGCGTATGCCATTTTTTTTTTTTTTGCCTGCTGTGATAGGCTACATAAATAGTTACGTAGCCTATCATGGCAGCCTGGCTGGATGCAAATGGCGGCTGCTATGGCAGCCGCCATTTGCATCCGCACCAGGCAGTCCGTGGCCGGAACTCCGGCTGTGGACAGCCCTGGCTGGCTGCTCTGCAGAGCCGCCACGGAGCGGAGCCGGTCGGGCAGGATTCCGGGGAGAGGGACGGAGCACCTCCCCCCACCACGAATCAATCCGCAAAAAGGAAAGTGACTTTCGTACATCCCTACAATAAATGTGGCCCAATTTGAACCCAAGAACCTGTGTCAGTATCCTTATTTCCCCCTTTCCACTCGCAATGCATATATTAGGAGAAATGTGCACAAAACTGCATACAAAGGTTTGTGCAGTCTTCTTAAAATAACATTTGTACATTGATGCAGAATTGGGCAGAACTGAACTTAACACTGAAAAAAAATGAGAATGGATCTGAAATTGATAGATTTGCCCATCCCTGAGACTGGTTTTTAAAGGAAGCTTTTAAGATCACTCTGTACATCACCACTGTGTTCAGATTGGATTAATGGCTTCAGTCTGAAGAGTCTTGAACTGGCAATCTTCACACTATGCATAATTTTATTCTGCTCTATCATGTCATCCCCTTGCTTGCCTTCCCTCCTCCCCCATAAAAAGCCCCAAACATTGTAAGTTTTCCTCATAGGGGAGTTGCTGTAGCCCCTGATGATTTTGGTTGCCCTTTTCTGCACTTTTGACAGCTGTATTCTTTCTGAGATGTGAATACCAGAACTCTACACAGTGTTCCAAGTGTGGTCAAGGAATAGATTTGTATGAAGGCGTTACAAGTTTGCCAGTTTTATTTTTGATTCCCTTCCTAATGACCCCTAACAGGGAATTCACCTTTTCCACAGCTACGGTTAACATTTTCATTGATCATGATCATGACCCCAAGATTCTTTTCCTGTTCAGTCACTGCCACCTGTGTATATGTGAAGTTAGGATGTTTTGCCCCAATGTTCAAGATCACTCTTTTCACCACTCAGAATGGATGGTGGAAACTAGTCACCCAAGAGCAGGAGTCCCTTCTCCAATAAGGCAGCTTCCAAGAATGCTCCATCTCTCGGGACTCATATTGGGCGTGGAACGCACCTCATGGGCTGCCAGTTGGCCTGTCCCTGGCTTAAACAAAATTCCACTCCTATAACTGGGTCTTTGTTGAGGAAACAAAGGACGTTGAAGGCTAGTCATGGAACACAGGAACACAGGGAATGTGTGAGGAGGCCGCTACAGGAGTGTGCAAGGAGACTGCCTCAGCTGCTGCAGGAGTGCATGAAGAAGCTGTTGTGTCTGCCAGCGTCACTGGAGTGCACAAGGTAGCTGCTCCCACTGCCTTTATTATGGCATTGAGGCTAAATTACAGTGCTCATGCAGCTTGCTTCACTTCATTGTAAGAACATTAAATCCTATGAGTTTCAGTCTCTAACTTGTGGATCACGGGATCAGAAAACATTTATTTATTATAAGAATAATTTAAGTACCATCTATGGTATTGACCAGAGATTCAAGTGTTAATTAGCAATTCCCTACCCATCCATGTGTTTCAATTTTGTTAAGCAGAATTCTGATCAGCAGCAAAAATATGTACTGTACTCCTATTATTTCTAAGTATTCGAGTGGTCAGATAAATCAATTCCAATCGAGGCTTTATGATATTCAGCAGCTCTTCATCACGAGTTATGAACTTTTTAGGGGGCACATTAACTTGGATTTTATTTTTCAGATCAAATGTAACTTGAGAAATGTACAAGTGAGAAATGGATTCAATTTTTCAGGTTCAATTCATGGATGTGAGTGGAGAGGTTTAAGCAATTCTGCATAGTTAGGAGCAGCTCTTACAAAGGCTTACAGTGTGATATCTACTGAAAAGTAAGTCCCATTGAATTCAGTGGAGTTTACTCCCAGGTAAGGGAGTATAGCAGGTGCACAACCCATTGCCCAAAGCCCTGTGGGTCAGCCCCTGAGCCTCCCAGCTGCTACTAAAAAATCCCCAATTTTCTTCACCCATAGCTACCAGTATTATCACTGCTATCACTGTTGATTCTTGCAGTTTGGGCACCCCCTGACATTACCAATCATTCCCTTCTCCCAGCTCCTATCTATTCCAGCAGCAGCAGCATCTTCCCACTTCTGAGACGATGCTCTAGGATCAGCAGTCAGAGGGCAGGAACCATAGAGCTGTTTGTGAGTGACTGCCAAACATCACTGCAAAGCAAAGTGCATGCTTGATAGAGTTGACTTCTGGCTCCCAGAACGTCTTCGAGGAGATGCTCTTGCAGCCAGCCTGACAGAGCTCTATCGCTCCTGGTTTCTAAGTGCAGGTGTGAGCCTGCTTTTTTGACCACTGTGCTGTTGGAGGGCACTTCTACAAAGTAAGCAGAGAAGCTGAGTACAAAGCATCAACTGGAAGTGGAGGGGAAAACGAATGAAGAGAATTAAATGGGAGGAGAAAGGAATTGATCAAACCACCAGTGTGGTGAGGCTTTAAAAATCTCTCTCTGTCTTTGTGTGAGTGGGTTTAAAAATCAGCATATGACATGAGTAATTAATGACATGCAGTACAAGGGATGTGAGCAAGCATCATTGTGGTACGTACCATGGAATTCTGTTCTTGATACAGCGTTGTACACTCTCAGTTTTGGCTATGGACATTTCCACTTACTCATGTGTTCCCTGATAGGTCATGTAGTGTAACACCCAATCCAGCCCCAGACCTGAAAAATAGTTGTGCGCCCCTGGGGTATTGGATTGTACCCTAAGGCTGCAATCCTATTACATACTTACCAGGACCTAAGTCCCACTGAACTCAATGGAAATTGCTTCCAAGTAGAAATGCATAGGATTGTACTGTTAGTAGTACTTGGTTTGGGTTGGCTGCATTTTTCTAAGAAAGAATAATGTACAAAAACTTTTTTTTGTCTCTTTTCAAGAGACCTGAAATGATTAATTGAGTTACACACATTTTCAAGAATTTAGTAAAAAAAATATGCAAGCTTGCCAGGGATGTTTTTATATATATACACCCCCACCCCACCCCACTCACTATATTACATATAGTGTAATGGCATTTGCCATTAAGGTGGCACATGGCAGCAGTCTTTGCATCCAGGAAAATAATATGTATTTATTTCTTCTTTGGCTAAGTGCAGAGAGTTTGTGACAGTGACATAATGAGGTTCCATATTTATTCTCTTCTCATTTACCTCCATAATAAATCTGCTTATTTTCTACATCAAAAGATCATTCCTGTAATTGTCAAGCCTGCAAACTCAGCGTGAGGCCTGAACAGCAAGCTGTGCTTTTCTAACTTTATACTTCAAGAAAAAAACAAAACCTCAGTTAGGTCTTAGCAGACATTTTGTGTTGAGGGTGAATGAGCCAGGAGCAACTCCATTTTAAAAAAGTAATTGTAAAAGTATCAGTAGAATAAATATTATCATTGGCAGATGAATACATTACTCTAGACATAACCGGTGTTAAGTTTCAGTGTTAATACTGGAAGAAAATGGCACCTTTTTCATACATTTTGGTTTTTAATTGTACCTAAATGGTACCAAATTTTTTGGTATTTTTAATTGTAAAAAAAGAATTATTTACTTCTCCAAATATTATTGGAGCAAATAATTTGTTATATTTGCTAAATGCCTCCTAAAACATATTTCTCTAGGCATTGTACAGTTCAGTTTAAAACAAAATAATAGCATAATAAAAATCAGAATAAAACAATAAAACCAAACACAGCGGAAAACCGATACAGGGCCAAGGGTCAAGCAAACATGTACAAAGGGCTATTAGCTTTTAAGGCTATTACTGCACAAAATGGTCTCCATAGCTCCATGGACCAGCAAGAGGAATTGCAACCTATACAAAATCAAAAGACAATCCTGCCAAATGTTGGACTGATTTCAAAATATAACAAATTTGAGAACACTCCTATGCATCCTGAGCAGAACTCCCTTTCCATATGCAGAGATGGAGGTCTGGGGGCAGAGGCCTCCCTGGTGTGGTTGTGGAGGGTACCACCACAATCA
Organism: Heloderma suspectum; assembly: GCF_057233095.1. NCBI lineage: Eukaryota > Metazoa > Chordata > Lepidosauria > Squamata > Helodermatidae > Heloderma > Heloderma suspectum. Next base: position 93,624,464 of record NC_139461.1, read on the forward strand.
CTGCTGCAAAATCACTGCTCTGACAATGGGGGAGCCAAGAATGGGGGAGGCCATGGATCCAGAGCATCCTAAGCCCCCTCACTGACATAACACATCAAGAAAAAGGACCAGGAACTACCCCGTAGCTGCTCTAGTTAATTTACTTCCATTGGGGTCAATGAGAGGAAAATAAAGAAAAAGCCTCCATGTCCATGCAGAGGAAGAGAAAGGTAACAACTCCCCCTTCTGCCCTGACCAATATGAGCCAACAGGGCATAGGAAGTGGAGGTTCTTCTGCTACAGATTCTTCCTTCCCTGGTCAGATTGCTCTCTTTAGTATATTGTACGGAGCTAATCTCCATGCAGTTTGTATTGGGTGTAAACCAGTTTTAATTTTAGGTGTTTCCACATCCCCCTGAATGGATTTATGAATGAGAGCTCAACATGTGCTTAACTTTACCATTAAAATCAGTGGGTCTTAATAGTGCTTCATTTTGGCCTAACTGTGCTCTGAGTGAGGGAACAAATGAAAATTAGGAGCACGCTTTTAAGTATACTTCCATGATATTGGCTATCAGACATATTATATTTGCTACCTTGTACAGAAGAATTAAGGCTATCATGTTGGCCTCAGACTGTATGAATTATTTAATTCTGTATGAATTTTGCATGGAATTCATGTAAACTCTTGATAGTTTACCAAGAACACAACAGCTTTGTTCAAATAATTATCCACCATATACAAAAATATTCAGCAATATTCTGTTTCCATCATATTCTAGCTCTATAGCTTTTAATTAGATGTCAACAAGATTTGAGGCCATAGTGGAAAAGTCAGTGAAATCAGTCACTGAGTACACTACAGCAATGAAAAAAAAGGCAAACTCGATATTATGAATTCTTAGGAAAAGGACTGAAAATAAAACAGCACGTATCATAAATCAATGATATAAACTTGTGGCTCTTCCACATTTAGAATATATATAGTCCTGATGGTTGTCCCATTTCAAAAAGTAATGAAATTATACATTGTTTGGAGTATCTTTCCTAGAAGGAATAGCTAAAGATTACACAGGCTTTTAGTTTGGAAACAAAATGACTGAAGATGTAAAGAAAAATTTGTCTCACAATACAAGAGCTTGAAGTCATCTAATGACATGGAATGGCAGAAGTCAGGACAAGCAAAAATAAATACGTCTTTTCACAATGGATTTATGGAATTCATTCACATAGCATAGTAAGCAAGCTAGCCTGCTTATTTATCTATTTATTAATTAGTAATTGTATTTATATCCCAATTTCTAGCAAAAATGGTGCTCAAGGTGGTGAACAATAATAAAATAAAATATTAATAAAAATATTAATTAAAACATCATTTAAAATCAAATCAATCATAAACTAGGGCTCTGCATCACCTTGGTACAAAGCCCAAATAATGAAGCGAAGCAGGCTGATTCGGAGGTGCCTCATCATGATCCGAAGCAGATAAGACCAGCACTGAGGTGACATGAAGTGAAGTGGCTCCTCCATCAAGCAAATAGCGTTGCCCTTACTTTCGCCGTAGTCTACGTAAATCTTTACGTAGACTACAGCGACCAAATAAGGAACACGAATGGTGGCTCCCTATGGGGGCCGCCATTTGCATACGTGCTTTTTTTTTTTTTTTTCAAAGTCACCCGTGATAGGCTACATGACGATTAACGTAGCCTATCACGGCTGACTTTGCAGATCTAGCCGTGACAGGCTACGTTAATCGTTACGTAGCCTATCACAGGGGCGTTTTTTTTTTCTTTTGAAGTTCACGGCCGGGGAGACGGGGTGCTTCTCCCCGGCCTGAATTTCGGCCGGGCGAGGCGGGAAGCCTCCCCCCCCGGCCTGAATTTCGGCCGGACGAGGAGGGAAGCCTTCCCCTCCGGCCTGAACTTCGGGGGGAGCAGTGAAGCGCCTCCCCCCCACCGCGAAGCAAGCTGCGAGACCAGGTAAGTGACTTTCGTGCACCCCTACCAATCACAGAGCACATCTGCCTTCATGGACTGAACCAGAAAATCACGGATCCATCACTTGTGGGTGCAGCCATTTATTTATTTATCGTATGGCACATTTACACTGCATTACAATAAAAACATAGAGCATAATAAATATGAAATGTAAAATATAAAATATAGACAGGAATATTACAAACATATGTCTAGGTTACAGATATAGTTTTTTACTTCAGTTGTCACAGCCAGAAAATCAGCAAAGTCTCCATTGTAGGCTCGGTTTTGACACTCTGTCACTATATATTGGATAGTTTGTTTTTCAGCCCCACAATCACAATTTGATGATGTTGTTTTGCCCCATTTATAAAGGGCATCTGCACATCTACCATGACCTGTCACCTGTGTGAATTCGGTTCAAGATTGTCCATATCGCATGGGGCTAGTCAAATCCAGGTGGTTTTCCCAAGATGCAGGGCAAGCTTCGGCACTGTGGAGGGCAATTTCCTAGCCAATGTTGTTTCCACGTGTTGCGGATATTGAAATCATCTTCTAGAAGAGCTTTAGCAGTAGAAATGGATGGATGTCTCGATCTTAACCTGTTTCGCTCCAAGTAGGTTACGTCATTTAATATTGGTAGCTGGAGGTGTCTTGCATCCGGAGGTGGTATATGGCTCAAAACAGGCAGCCAGTATGTGGGAGTAAATCGGATCATCCCACTAACAATATGCATTGACTCATGCAGTTGTGTATTGATCTTTTTCGTGTGCGGACTATTAAGCCACACTGGGGCACAGTACTCTGCTGCTGAGTAAACCAGACTGAGTGCGGTCGTTCTTAGCGTATCCGCTGTCGAGCCCCAGCTAGTGCCGCATAGTTTGTATAGAATGTTATTTCTGCTTCTCAGTTTGGCAGCAGTCTTCATCAAGTGTTCTTTATAGGAATGTGTCGTATCCAGTGTGACCCCAAGATATTTGGGATGCATGTTGTGATTGAGCCGGTTTCCCTTAAATTGAACGTTGAGCTCTCTGCCTGCTGATCTGTTACAAAGGTGGAAGCATGTTACTTCTGTCTTTGTTGGATTGGGCTGTAACCCCCACTTACAGAAATATTTATCCAGAATGCCGAATGCTGGAAGTGAGGACATCTTCAGTTGTCTCAAAGGATTTATGTTGTGTGGCTATAGCCCAATCATCTGCATAGCCAAACTTCCTAGACTTTGTGTGTGGTATGTCAGCTATGTATAGATTGAAAAGGAGAGGTGCAAGAACCGAGCCCTGTGGTAGTCTGTTGTTTAAAATTTTAGGGACGCTAGTATCCTCTCCTATAGTCACAGAGAAAGTTCTTCCAGCAAGCATATTATCAATAAGTTGGGTAGTTTTTCGGCACGAGGTTACTTGTATTAATTTATAAAGTAGTCCATGTCTCCACACTGTATCATGCTGCACTTAAATCTATAAAAGCAACTGATGTTTTTTGCTTTGCCTGATATCCTGCTTCTATATAGGTTGTTAGTGAAAGCACTTGGTCAGCGCAGCTTTGTGCTGGGCGAAATCCAGCTTGTTCCACTGGAATTATCTGGAGTATCTTCTGGCTGATTCTATTATGCAGAAGCCTTTCGAGAAGTTTATAGACAGTCCTTAGTTCTTTGGTTGGTCATTTGTTTTTCCTGGTTTGAGTATTGCGATGATTTTTGCTTGCTTCATCTTGTGTGGTATTATACCTGTTTCCATAATATCCAAAAAGAATTCTGCCAACCATCTTTTTGCATATTTTCCACAACGCAGGAGGAATTCAGGATGTACACCATCATGTCCAGGTGCCTTGCCAGCTTTTATAACCTTGAGTGCATTTGTAATTTCAAAGGGGGGAAAAGGGCATGAATATTAAGATTGTTCAGGACAAGTAGTTTTAAGAGCACTAAGTTTTTGTCTAATTAGTCTTGTATGGACTTTGTTCCTTGTAGCTCTAGATGTAGACAATATGTGTGCTGCGATCTTATTGGCTGAAATGTGTGTCTTATCACTAATTTTCTTCTTACTTCTCCTAATTTCCGTAGCAAAGACCATGCTTCTCTACTAGACGTTTTAAAATTGAGTGATTCCACGGTCTCCATCCATTTCTCTCGCCATGCTATATCAAGGCTATGTAACAAGTCATCTGCGATATCATCGACTCCATTTTTAAAAAATTCTTGATACAGGTTCTCGCACGTATCATTCCTAGGGATGTCGGAGAATTTCTCCACGAATCTCCGGGAGGCCGAATGCCAATGCATTCGGCCCCCCGAAATTGGTGGGAAAATTCTCCGACACCCCGCCACCCCCCCTGGGATGGGACTTACCTCATGCAAATGTCCCTCTCGGCGGCGGGTCCCGGCGGCGTTTTGGTGGCGTTTTGGCGGCGGCGGGGGCAGCGGCCGGTCTTCCAAACGGCCGCCGTCATCGCCATCTCCCAGTAAAGTAAAAAAAAAACACGTGATAGGCTATGTAACGATTTACATAGCCTATCACAGCTAGATTTTCAAAGTCAGCCGTGATAGGCTACATAAATCTTTACGTAGCCTATCACAGCTGACTTTGAAAAAAAAAAAGCGTGTACGCAAATGGCGGCACCCATGGGCGCCGCCATTTGCATTCCTTATTTGGGCACGGGTAGTCTACGTAAAGATTTACGTAGACTACGGCGAAAATAGGGGCAATGCAAATAGCGTTGCCCTTATTTTCGCCATTGTCTACGTAAATCTTTACGTAGACTAGCCATGCCCAAATAAGGAATGCAAATGGCGGCGCCCATGGGCGCCGCCATTTACGTACACGCTTTCCCCCCAAAGTCAGCCATGATGGGCTACGTAAAGATTTACGTAGCCTATCACGGCTGACTTTGAAAATCTAGCCATGATAGGCTACGTAAATCGTTACGTAGCCTATCACTTTTTTTTTTTTTTTTTACAATTTACTTTTTTATTTCGCAGCCGGGGAGACGGGGCGCTCCCCCCTGGCCAGAATTTCAGTGGGGAGGGATGGGGTGCCTCCCGCCCGGCCTGAATTTCAGCCAGGAGGGGTGGGGCACCTCCCCCCCACCAAGAATTTCGGAGGGAGAAATGGAGCGCCTCCCCCCCCACTGAAAACAGCTGCGGGACCAGGTAAAGGACTTTCATCCATCCTTAATCATTCCACCCTGGAATGTCTTGCTTGCGGTATCCTCTAGGAATAGCCTTTCTTGCTGCACATATAAATGCACCTGTAAGTCTCTCATAATTGTTGGATTTAGGTAGGGATGTCAGAGAATTATGCCACGGATCACGGTGAGGCCGAATGCCAGTGCATTCGGCCCCCCGAACTCCGTGGTGGAATGGCCTGCCACCCCCCCACCCCCCGCGGATTCCCCCAGGGACAAGACTTACCTGGGGCGGATCTTCTGGGTGGCAGTGGCTCCAGCGGCGGCTTCAGCGGCGGCGGTGGCTGGTCTTCCGACCAGCTGCTGCCGCTGCCATTTCCAGGCTTGTGTAAAAAAAAAAAAGACATGATAGGCTACGTAAAGATTTACGTAGCCTATCATGGCTAGGTTTTTTTTTAAAAAAAACAAACGATGTGATAGGCTATGTAAATCTTTACGTAGCCTATCATGGTTGGGTGGGTTTAAAAAACCCAAACCACCGCGTACACAAATGGCGGCGGCTACGGCCACTGCCATTTGCATTCCTTCTTTTTGGCTGTCTTAATCTACATAAATATTTACATAGGCTATGATGGGGAAAATAAAGGGGAACGCAAATAGCATAGCAGGCATCATAGTTGCTTTATTTTCACCGTCATAGTCTACATAAATATTTATGTAGATTATGACGGCCAAAAAGAAGGAACGCAAATGGCGGCGGCCGTAGCTGCCGCCATTTGCGTATAGGGATGTCAGAGAATTCCGCCATGGATCTCGGGGAGGCTGAATGCCAGTGAATTCAGCCCCCCGAAATCGGTGGCGGAATGGTCTGCCCCCCTGCCCCCCCGGGACGAGACTTACCTGGGGCGGATCTTCCTGGCGGCGGCGGCTCTGGTGGTGGCTGCGGCGGCCAGTCTTCCAACAGGCTGCCATCGCCGCCATTTCCAGTTTTAAAAAAAATAAAACAAAAAAACGTGATAGGCTACGTAAAGATTTACGTAGCCTATCACGGCTAGATTTTAAAAAAACACCGTGATAGGCTATGTAAATGTTTACGTAGCCTATCACGACTGACTTAAAAAAATAAATAAAAAAATGTGCATATGCAAATGGCGGTGCCCATGGGCCCTGCCATTTGCGTTCCTTATTTTGGCATGCCTTAGTCTACGTAAACATTTACGTAGACTAAAACAGTGAAAATAAGGGGAATGCAAAGAGCGTAGCGTCTACGCTATTTGCGTTCCCCTTATTTTTGCCGTCTTAGTCAATGGAAATGTTTACATAGACTAAGACGTACCAAAATAAAGAGTGCAAATGGAGGCACCCATGGGCACCGCCATTTTCGTACGCGTGTTTTGTTTTGTTTTTAAATCAGCCATGATAGGCTACGTAAATATTTACGTAGCCTATCATGGCTGACTGCAGGGAGGCAAATGGCGGCGCCTACGGCCGCCACCATTTGCTTTCCTGCTAGCCAGCGGCCGGATGTCTGGCTGCTGGGGAGCTGGCCGGCGGCGCCGCAGAATCCCTGCGGAGCAGAGCTGGCCGGCCAGGATTCTGGGGGGGAGGAACAGAACGCCTCCCCCCCATCCAGGTTTCCGGGGGGAGGGACGGAACGCCTCCCCCCCAGCACCAGCATAATCCACGAAAAGGTAAGTGACTTTTGTACATCCCTATTTGCATATGCGGTTTTTTTTTTTTTTTTTTTACCCAGAGCCCTCTGCGGCCGGAAATCTGGCTGCGGACAGCTCTGACCTGGCTGAGCCATTTGCTGCTGTGGAGCACAGCTGGCCGTTCGAGGATTCCAGGGGGAAGAATGGAGCACCTCCCCTCCGGCGAGGATTCTGGGGGAAGGGACAGAACACCTCCCCCCCCCCCATAAACATAATCTGCGAACAGGTAAGTCACTTTTTCTACATCCCTAGATTTAGGGGAGATCCAGCCCAAGCATTTGTCTAGATTTTCAGTAAAGACATCCCATTTCGCCTTCTTGAAATTCCACCTTGGGCAGGGAAAGGATGACATCAGAGGTATACTTGTGCCAATTTCAATCAGAATTGGGCGGTGCTGGCTATGGGGGAAGTCTGCTAGTACCCGTTGAGAGGTTTTCACTGGCAGTTTTTCCTCGTTGGTGGTCACAAAACACAAATCAGTGTTGTATTCCTTTCTCCAAGCTGCCGACTTATGTGTTCTTCTGACCTTTGCATCGAATATCAAATACAAGCTGTTATCTTCTGCCCAGTTTACAAGAGCCTCACCATTTTCATCAGTTTCACTGTACTTCCATTGAGTATGATGACTATTAAAATCTCCAAGGTAAACAGCTGGATGTGGAGACAGAGGTATAACTTGTAGGGGCCAATTAACAGCCGGGGGTTTATATATGTTAGTTATTGTTAATTCCTCTATTCTTACAGTTACCTTATGTATATTGCTGAGATTAGAGGATGAGAACAGTTGGGCATTTTCAGTTGATGACCTCACATATGTTGCCACTCCATAAGCATGGTGATATGTTGCTCCCAGCAAGTCATAGCCAGGGATTCTGCCTCTCTGACTGATTTGGTTAGGGATGTCAGAGAATTCCACCACGGATCTCGGTGAGGCCGAATGCCAGTGCATTCGGCCCCCCAAACTCCATGGCAGAACGGCCTGCCACCCCCCGCCACCCCATGGATCCCCGCCGGGACGAGACTCACCTGGGGCGGATCTTTCGGGTGGCAGCGGCTCCGGCGGCGGCTCCAGCGGTGGCAGCTGTGGCGGCTGGTCTTCCGACTGGCTGCCGCCACCGCCATTTGCAGTCTTGTAAAAAAACAAAAACGATGTGATAGACTACGTAAAGATTTACGTAGCCTATCATGGCAGGTTTTTTTTAAAAAAACACGACGTGATAGGCTATGTAAAGATTTACATAGCCTATCATGGCTGGGTTTTAAAAAACAAAACAAAACCCGGGTACGCAAATGGCGGCGGCTAGGGCCGCCGCCATTTTCGTTCCTTATTTTTGGCTGTCTTAGTCTATGTAAATATTTATGTAGACTATGACGGCGAAAATAAAGGAGAATGCAAATAGTGTAGCGGGCGATATTTGCGTCCCTTTTTGATTCTCCGTTTTAGCCTACGTAAATATTTACGTAGGCTAAAACGGTGAATCAAAAAGGGACAGAAATAGCGCCCGCTACACTATTTGCGTTCCCCTTTATTTTCGCTGTCATAGTCTACATAAATATTTACGTAGATTAAGATGGCCAAAAAGAAGGAATGCAAATGGCGGTGGCCGTAGCCGCCGCCATTTGCATACGTGGTTCCCCCCCCCCAGAGCCCTCCGCAGCTGGAAATCCGGCTGCTGACGGCTCTGGCCTGGCTGGGCCTGGCTGGCTGCTCCGCAGAGCTGGCCGTGGAAGATTCTAGGAGGGAAGGAAGGATCATCTCCCCCCCGTCGAGTATTCCGGTGGGAGGGATGGAACGCCTCCCCCCCCCATCAACATAATCTGCGGAAAGGTAAGTGACTTTCGTATATCCCTACATTTGGTCCTCATTTTCAGCATGAGTTTCCTGGACTGCAACTACGTCAATGTCATTATCTGCTAAAATCCATTGTAGGACTTGGCACTTAGACCTAATTATTCCTTCTATATTGATCTGGCAAATCTTGGTAACAGGACTAAGATTCTTTGTCATGGGGTCCTGAGAAGGACCGTTTATGTTCATGTCTTGAGGCGTTATTTGATGCGATGTAATATAGGCAGGAGATCACTAGGATTGACTGGCTGCTGTAATTTCGAAGCTTCAGATGTTTGCTTCAAAGTGCCTGTTCTTTAGCACCACCCAGGAGACACGTATGACTTAAGGAATGTCATGGACGTGAACAGTCATTGTCCCCCGGTGCAGCCATGGTGCAAAAACATGGATCCTTGGCATGGACCCTCTTGATTTCACATGATTTTTGCAGAGAAAATCCCTCAAATCACCATCCAGTCACAAAGAACATTTGCCTCCATGGACTGAACCAGAAAAATCATGTATCTGCCACTTGTGGGCGCAGTCATGGCTTCTGAGTAGGGGTGGACGAAAGTCACTTACCTGTCCTCGAAGGACGTTCGCGGTGGGGGGGAGGCGCTTCGCTGGTCCCCCCACGAAGTTCAGGCCGGGGGGGGAGGCTTCCCGCCTCGCCCAGCCGAAATTCAGGCCGGGGGGGAAGCTTCCCGCCTCGCCCGGCCGCGAACGCGAAAGTTTTTTTTAAAAAAAACAAACGCCCCCTGATAGGCTACGTGACGATTCATGTAGCCTATCACGGCTAGATCTGCAAAGTCAGCCGTGATAGGTTACGTCAATCGTCACGTAGCCTATCACGGGTGACTTTAAAAAAAAAAAGCGCGTACGCTAATGGCGGCCCCCATAGGGAGCCGCCATTCGCGTTCCTTATTTAGTCGCTGTAGTCTACATAAATGTTTACGTAGACTACGGCGAAAATAAGGGCAATGCAAATAGCGTTGCCCTTATTTTCGCCGTAGTCTACGTAAATCTTTATGTAGACTACAGCGACCAAATAAGGAACGGGAATGGCGGCTCCCTATGGGGGCCGCCATTATCCGTACACACTTTTTTTTTTTTAAAGTCACCCGTGATAGGCTACGTGATGATTGACGTAGCCTATCACGGCTGACTTTGCAAATCTAGCCATGATAGGCTACGTGAATCGTCACATAGCCTATCAGGGGGCGTTTTTTTTTTCTTTCATTGCAATGGCGGCGGTGGCAGCCAGTCGAAAGACCGGCTGCCGCTCCCGCCCCACTCGAACACCCGCCGAACCGCTGGCCGGACCCGCCGCCGGGAGGGACGTTCGGCGAAGGTAAGTCCCGTCCCGGGGGGTGTGCGGGGTGCGGGGGGGTGTGCGGAGGATTTCTCCCCGAAACTTGTTCGGGGGGCCGAACACGTTGGCGCTCGGCCCCCAGAAGTTTCGGGGAGAAATTCTCCGCCAACCCTACTTCTGAGTCAGATCAGGGGGTTCATGCTCAGCCTTATTCTAAACACACCAATAATAATAATTTTTAAAAACCTGACAGCACCCAACGATTTCAAACTCTCTTTAGCAGCAGACCAGTTTACATGCCAAACAGCTTCCTGAATAAAAATGTGTCTGCCGGTGAAGTGACAACAGAGAGGGAGCCATTCTAGCCTCCCTCAGCAGGGAGATCCAGAGCTAGGGAGCAGCCATTGAGAAGGCCCTCTGTTCTCTCATGTCCCCATCAAACATGCTTCCAATGGTGGTGGGAGTGACAGAAAGCTTTATATGGCTTTAAGAATGACTACGAAAATTCATGAAGGTTAGGTCTATCAGTATCCCTGTTCAGACATCATGCTAAGCCATGGTGGTTAGCATTTCTGAGCTAACCATGACGGTATGGCGTTTTCCCCAACCATGGTGGTTTATTAACTATGGACTGACTGCACTCACTAACCACTTGCTACAACATGGTTAGCAGCCCTAACCATGGCTTAGCATGACATCTGAACAGGCCCCCATGGTTAACTGAGTGCTACCATAGAGCGGCAGTGGCTCAGCGAGCATCCAACCAAGTGGGCATGCATCCCTAATTAGCATCCCTAATTAGCAATCTATTACACGCATACCCAATACTTAATAATTGGCAAGTGCTTCTCACAATTTTGGCACTTTCACAGAGAAAATCCTAACTTCCTTCATATTCTAGGGCACATAGAAAAGAAACTTCAACAATGAACTCAGTTGTGATATTTTCAATCTCAGTGTCAGATATGTACTGTATGCACAAGTGTTTAGGATCAAAATCCAAGTCATAGTTAGGAACAACCAATCTCAAAGGCAATAAAGCAAGACTTTGCCTTCAAAATGTATTTGCTGTCATGAGACATTGGGCTGGCACCTGCAGTTAAAAAGGCAAGGGAAAGATTCTTCTTGCTGTCAGTGAAGGATGCATATTTTCAGCAACTGGGAAATGTGCACCAAGTCCCTAACTTCTAGCAGGCAGGTGTCTTTCCACAGCTCTAAGAGACCTTTTGCAAAAGTTCCAATACATGAATTGGAGAAAACATGAGAATGTTCAATTTTACCTCTTAAAGCTGCTAGCTGAATGTAATAAATAATATCCGCAGCATCCTTTGTATTCATTTTCTGCACATTAGATATGCAGGGACATTTGTATTAATGCTTGGTTTGATGTCAAACTTCAGAGACAAGTAGGAATGGATAGATGCTTTCTGCTCAGAATATTGTCTATGAGAATTCTCTTAGAAATATCAAACCCAACTCTTGTGCAGCTGAGGGCAGGAGAAGAAGGTTTGTGGTTAGCCAGATCAGGCAGGAAGATGTAGTTGCTCAGGCCAGCAAATAAGCCTTACCTGGAAGCTCTTACCTGGAAGCCGGAAATATCACCTGATCCACTCTGGTCTATTGGAAAAATAGACTTATTTGGTTTGGCCGGTCTCCTTGAAGTTTTTGTCTTTGGTCAGACATGAGTGTCCATGTACCTGACATCCTTCAGGCCATCCTAAAGGGGACACCCTACCTCATGTAGTAAATTGATCAGGTAACGATGTGTTGCTGTTTTTATCCTGCTGCTTTTTTTTTTTTTTTTTACTATTAAGTAATAATTGTTGTTTTAATATTATTTGGCTGTATTGATATATCTTTATTTGTTGCAACTTGTAACCCATTTTGAAAGTCATTTGGTTGGAGATATAGATGTAGATAGAGATGATATATAGGAAGATATAGATATAGATACACACAGAGAGAGAGAGAGAGAGAAAGAGAGAGGGAGAGAGAGAGAGAGAGAGAGAGGAGTTCTACATAGGAATATAGGAAGCTGACCTATACTGAGCCATTGATCCATCTAGCCAGGTATTGTTGACACTGGCTGGCAATGGCTCTCCAGGATTTCAAGCAGGAATCTTTCCTGTCCTTTCTGGAGAGGCTGGGGATTGAAACTGGAACCTTCTGATGCAAAGCATGTACTCTGTTACTGAGCAATGCTTCTTCTTTTAAAATACATATATTATTTATTTATTTATTTATTAAATTTATTAATCGCCCATCTGACTGGTCACCCAGCCACTCTTTTTAAACAATATTAAACAAATTGCAAGCTCTTCTTTGCTACTTCAGCGACTTGCACAATAACCTCTATGTTCTTCAGACTCATCAGTGAGAGTAGGTGACACAATCCTGAGTTAGTCGCCCATTGCTGAAATTAGACAAGTCAGACCTGCTTGTATGCCCTTTGTCTGAAAAACACTTACTCATAATGTGAGGGCTGAAAAGCACTTACTCATAATGTGAGGGCTATCTGCAGTTATTCATAGGAGAGGAAATGACATTCTGGCCAGGGTTTAGCATAGCATCCAAAACAGGTTCTGGAGATGAACTTGCCTCAAGTGAAGCCACAGACAAAACACAGGGCAGCATCAAAAAGAGAGGTGAAAAACACTATTTTATTGAAGACATGGAAAATCAGACCCAAAGTCCAATGTGTCTCAAAGTTAATCTGAAAACAAGTGTGGTGTAGTGGTTACAATTAGGAATGTATGAAGCCCCCACTGTCTGGTCTTGGGAGGGTGTTCATGGAGGGGTAATTCAGGCTGAATAGGGCTTTGCAGAATCCTCCAGAGCCTAGCTGCATCCACCGGAGTTGGCAGAGTGGCTCTCCTGTTCCATATAAGATGTGCTTCATAGGGGTGGACGAAAGTCACTTACCTGTCCTCGAAGCTTGTTCGTGGTCGGGGGGAGGCGCTTCGCTGCTCCCCCCACGAAGTTCAGGCCGGGGGGGGAGGCTTCCTGCCTCGCCCGGCTGAAATTCAGGCCGGGGGGGAGGCTTCCCGCCTCGCCCGGCCGAAATTCAGGCCAGGGAAGAGGCGCCTCGCCTCGCCCGGCCACAAACTCCAAAGTTAAAAAAAAAACAAAAACGCCCCCGTGATAGGCTATGTGACGATTAACGTAGCCTATCACGGCTAGATCTGTAAAGTCAGCCATCATAGGCTATGTAAATCGTCACGTAGCCTATCACGGGTGACTTAAAAAAAAAAAAAAGCGCGTACGCAAATGGCGGCCCCCATAGGGAGCCGCCATTCTCGTTCCTTATTTGGTTGCTGTAGTCTACGTAAATCTTTACGTAGACTATGGCGAAAATAAGGGCAACGCAGCGTTGCCCTTATTTTCGCCGTAGTCTACGTAAATCGTTACTTAGACTACAGCGACCAAATAAGGAATGGGAATGGCAGCTCCCTATGGGGGCCGCCATTATCCGTATGTGCTTTTTTTTTTTAAAGTCACCCGTGATAGGCTACGTGACGATTGACGTAGCCTATCATGGCTGACTTTGCAGATCTAGCCGTGATAGGCTACGTTAATCGTCACGTAGCCTATCACGGGGGTGTTTTTTTTTATTGCAATGGCGGCGGCGGCAGCCAGTCAAAAGACCGGCTGCCGCTCCCGCCCTGCACGAACACCCACTGAACCGCCGGCCGGACCCGCCGCAGGGGGGGACATTCGGCAAAGGTAAGTCCCGTCCCGGGGGGGGGGTGCGGGGTGCAGGGGGGGTGCGGAGAATTTCTCCCTGAAACTTGTTCGGGGGGCCGAACACGTTGGCGCTCGGCCCCCCGAAGTTTCGGGGAGAAATTCTCCGCCATCCCTAGTGCTTCACTAATGGTGACTGCCATTAGCCTATTGCAGGAAAAATACAGCGATAAATGGTTTACGCTAAATGTTTACGGCTGTATTTAGGTCAAAGCAAGTGCTTTATGGCTGCAAATGGCATACAAGTGCTGAGGTAAGTGCAGCCACTCAGTCATGGCCTCCAGAGGTCGGATTCTTTGGAATCCAGCCTCATTTGAGTCTGTAGCAGAATTCTCCAGCATCCCTAGTTACAGTGTTGTACTGGAACTTGAGAGATCTGGATTCTAGTCCCCGGCTTTCAGTCTTTCTTGCTGTATTTTCAGTGAGTGATTGCAGAGCCATCAGTATTGTGTTCTCACATCTACTCCCAAGAAAAGGTTCTTAGAGGATCTATCCTGGGATGAAGAGGTCTTGGGTAAGTTCATGACAGATAGCAATTCAATAAGTGAAGTTTTCCCTAAAGTAGCTGGACAAACCTAATTTCTTGGACTTCTGTCTGTTATTTGACTATTAAAGGTACAGTCATCCTGCCAGAAAGAAAACAATTGGCAACCCTGGAGGCAATTTCCTATTATTTTGCCATCAGATCTACAAAATATCTGTAGCAAAACTTAGATTTTTTACATAATATTGGGACGGGAGCATGGTAATTTAAATACAGGCAACAAAAATGAAAGAATGAACTCATAGTATTTATTTTATACTCAGTTGATGCTGTATTAAACCTGGGGTGGGGAACCTGTGGACTGCATGCACCCCAAGCCTAATTTCATGTGGGGTAGCACAGAGAGGGAGAGAGAGCCATGCAATCCTTCAATGCTTCACTTTTGTCTCTTGCTCCACCCACCATTGGCTGCAGTCCCCTCATTTAGGGATGGTGGAGAAATCCACCACGGACTCCAATGAGGCTGGATTCTTTAGAATCCGCCCCCCCGAGGTCCGTGGCAGAACAGACTACCCCCCCTCCGCGCCACCCCACAGAATCTCCCTGAGATGGACCCTACCTGGTCGTCAGCAGGTCCAGTCCATCCAGCTGCCCTCTGCCGCTGCTTCTATTTGGACGCAAATGGCATCCGCTACGCCATTTGCGCCCCTGCTCTTTGCTGTAATAGGCTACGTAAATCTTCACGTAGCCTATTACAGCAAAGAGCAGGGGTGCAAATGGTGTAGCGGACACCATTTGCATCCCTGCCTTTTGCCGTGATAGGCTACTTAAAGATTTACGTAGCCTATCATGGCAAAAGGCAGGGGACGCAAATGGCATCTGCTATGCTGGATGCCATTTGTGTCCGAAGACCGGCCAATTGCCGCAGAGCAGAGCCGGCCAGGGAGGGTTCTGGGAGGAAGGACAGATTGCCTCCCCATCACCACAGACACCCCTACCTGGAACAAGTAAGGGATTCGTACATCCCTACCCTCATTGACTTTTCCCTTGGATCAATGGCCCTTCACAGAACAAAGATTCCTCATCTCTCTGATAAACATTTTGCATTTCAGACACAGGGTTTATCCCACAAAAGGTGTGAGAACACAGACTCCCATAGTATGCACACCTGCCCCCAAAGATCCTTCTCCTCCAACTTCTGGGCACTTTTGTCTCCCCACCCACTTCAGGCTTGTTGTTTTCCTCCACTAGTCTCTGCTGTTAGCTGTCAAATATACATGTGGGTTACAGAGCAGTGAGGTGGATCAGTAAAGATATGCAAATTTCAAGGCAGACAAGTGAGGAGGATTGGTAAAGATATGCAAAGTTCAAGGCAGACAAGTGAGGAGGATTGGTAAAGATATGCAAAGTTCAAGTAAACATACTCAAGGCAGAGGAGTGAAAGGGATCAGTAAACATACACAAGTTTCAGGGCAGAGCAGTTAATCTGAGGAGAAAACTACACAAATTGCATGGCAGATAGGGATGGACGAAAGTCACTTACCTGATCCCGAAGCTTGCTTTGCAGTGGGGGGGGAGGCGCTCCGTCCCTCCCCGCAGAAATTCTGGCTGGGGGGAGGCGCCCCATCCCTCCCCACCGAAATTCTGGCCGGGGGGAGTGCCCCGTCTCTCCGGCCGCGAAACCCCTTCTCCTGCCAGGATGCAAATGGCGGTGGCCGTAGCTGCCGCCGTTTGCGTCCCTGGCCTGCAGTCAGCCGTGATAGGCTACGTAAACGTTTACATAGCCTATCACGGCTGACTTTGGGGAAAAAGAAAAGCACATACGCAAATGGCGGCGCCCATGGGCGCCGCCATTTGCGTTCCTTATTTTGGCCCGGGTAGTCTACGTAAATATTTACGTAGACTACCTGGACCAAAATAAGGAACACAAATGGCAGGGCCCATGGGCGCCGCCATTTGCATACATGCTTCCCCCCCCCCCAAAGTCAGCCGTGATAGGCTACGTAAACATTTACATAGCCTATCACGGTGTTTTTTTAAAATCTAGCCGTAAATCTTTACGTAGCCTATCACGTTTGTTGTTTGTTTGTTTGTTTTACTTGGAAATGACGGCGGCGGCAGCCAGTTGGAAGACCGGCCGCCGGGAGCTGCCGCCGAACTGCCGCAGAACCACCGCCGAACTGCCGCCGGGAGCTGCCGCCGCCAGGGACATTCGCTCAAGGTAAGTCCCATCCCAGGGGTGGGGTGGGGGGGTGGACCATTTCTCCACCAATTTCGGGGGGCCGAATGCATTGGCATTTGGCCTCCCGGAGATTCGTGGAGAAATTCTCTGACATCCCCAGAGCAGTGAGGCAGATTGCTAAAAAAATGCACATTTCATCACAGAGAAGTAAAGCTCAAGGGAAAAATTCACAAATGTCTTAGCAGCAGACTTTTGCATTTGCACACTTGCACAAGACTGAAAAAATAAAATAAAAAATGTGAAGTAGTGGATGTTTCTTCTTGATTTTTAGGAGCAGAAGGCACTGACAAGGGGTGAGAGAGGATGGTGGCACCACTAGTGTAGGGATGTACGAAAGTTCCGCCACGGATCTCAGGGAGGCCAAATGCCAGTGCATTCGGGCCCCCGAAATTGGTGGTGGAAAGGCCTGCCCCCCGGGACAGGACTTACCTGGGGCGGACCTTCCTGGCGGCGGCGGCTCCGGCGGAGTTTCAGCGGCGGCGACTGCGGTGGCTGGTCTTCCGACCGGCTGCCGCCGCCGCCATTTCCAGGTTAAAAAACAAAACAAAACAAAAAAAGTGATAAAAAAGATTTATGTAGCCTATCACGGCTAGATTTTAAAAAAACACCATGATAGGCTACGTAAATCTTTACGTAGCCTATCACGGCTGACTTAAAAAAAACCAAAAAAACCAAATGCGCGTACACAAATGGCGGCGGCCATGGCCGCCGCCATTTGCGTTCCTTATTTTGGCACGTCTCAGTCTACGTAAACATTTACGTAGACTAAGATGGCGAAAATAAGGGGAACGCAAGTAGCGTAGATGCTACGCTATTTCCATTCCCCTTATTTTCACCGTCTTAGTCTACATAAATGTTTACATAGACTGAGACGTGCCAAAATAAGGAATGCAAATGGTGGCGGCCATGGCCGCCGCCATTTGCGTAAGCGCATTTTTTTTTTAAGTCAGCTGTGATAGGCTACATAAACATTTACGTAGCCTATCATGGCTGACTGCAGGAATGCAAATGGCGGCAACTATGGCTGCCACCATTTGCATCCCTGCTAGCCAGTGGCCGGATGTCTGGCTGCTGGCGGAGCTGGCCGGCGGCTCCGCAGAATCACTGCGGAGCACAGCTGGCTGGCCAAGATTCCTGGGTGGGGGAGGAAGGGAGCGCCTCTCCCCCCGGCGAGGATTCCAGGAGGAGGGACGGAATGCCTCCCCCCCCCATCAGCATAATCCCCGAAAGGTAAGTGATTTTCGTACATCCCTATACTAGTGAGATTGTGAGGAGCAGCAGGGCATTTTGTGCTCTTCTGAGGCAGGTCTCCAGCCATTTCCGACAACCTATGATGAAGTTGCCCTGCTGGGTTCTGATGGCACAACAAGTCACCCTGAAAACAAGCCACTCTGAACAACCCAACAACAAGCCATGGGTTCTCAGGGTTGCTTGTTCGTGAAAAATAAGCCACCCTGTGGAAACCCATGGTGGGTTGTCATGTTGGGTGAATGAGGTCATTATGTTAGTGTTTTTAATATGAAGAGATATTCTTTTACAACTTGATCTGTGCACAGCATGGTATATTTGGGCTTCTTTCAGAAGATCCGCTTGCTCTTGAAGAATAAAAGACGAAAAAGTGACTCATGACAAGGACCTATTTGTGCTACAATCAACTGATAGTCAGGAGTTACTCTTAAGGACTCTCTCTTTTAATATGTCCCTAAGGGAGGTTTGCCACAAGTTTACTTTAATCATACATTTGTAGGGATATGGATATATATATATATATATATATATATATATATATATACACACACACACACACACACACACACACACGTATATGATAAGTGAATTGATGAGAACAATTGGTCACACCCACAGTGAGTGCTGCTGCACATCATGTGATGATAACCACTATACTGGGACCTGCATCAGTGGTATGGCTGAGAACCTGTCATCACTGACCTTTACTTTTAGTACTAAGAATTCAGTCAGTGTAAGACTAAATAAAATCTCCACAGTTGATTACTTATACATTATAATGAATCATCTGTGAATGTTCTGCATAGAACAAGCCTAGAGACATTTATCCCCGACACCAGGAACATAGCCTTGTGAAAACAGAGAATAGATGGATTTTGTAAAAAATAACGATAAGCAGCTCATAATCACTTTAAGAGCTTTAGCAGGATAAGCTTTGATGCCTCAGGCTTCTGCCTCTTTGGTTGCTCTTGTAAGCATCCTTAGTTATTGCTAAGGTTGATCTTCATACAATATAATATTTTGAGGACAGGAAAATGTGATTATTTCCCCTAGCTGCAGTATCCACTTTAGTAGAGAGACTTTCACATATAGCCCATGACAATTTGGAGAAAAGGAAAACCAACAGGAGGAAAGCTACCCCACACCCTGCAGCAGCAGGACCACCCCCTCCCTCCCGAACCATTTAAAAAACATGCACAGAAAGGTGATTTAGGGCTGAAACACACAATGAATTAACTAGTGAAGCTCTGTGCTTGGAGGGCTTGCTTCAGATCTCACACTAGGGATGTAAGAGAATTCCACCATGGATCTCGGTGATGCCCAATGCCAGTGCATTCGGCCTCCCGAAATCCATGGTGGAACAAAGCCCTCCACCCCGCGAAAAGCGCGTGAAGCGGAGCACTTACCTGCTGCCGTTCGCACTGCTTTGTGAATGGTGGCCGTATACGCGGCCGCCATTCGCTTCATCATTATAGCCGTGATAGGCTACGTAAATACTTACGTAGCCTATCATGGCTAACGCAGGGATGCCATTTGCGTATAGGCTACGTAAGTATTTATGTAGCCTATCATGGAAGAAAAAAAAAAGGGAACGCAAATGGCGGCCGCTACAATGGCCTCCATTTGCGTTCCCTTTTTTTTCGTGATAGGCTACGTAAATATTTACGTAGCCTATCATGGCAAAAGACAGGGACGCAAATGGCGGCGGCTACAGCAGCCGCCATTTGTGTCCCTGTGCAGCCTGCCCAGCGGCCGGATGTCCGGCTGCGGGTGGCCCTGGCCGGAGGCTCCATGGAGTTGCTGTGGAGCAGAGCCGGCTGGGGAGAATTTTGGGGGGAGGGACGGAGTGCCTCCCCCGCACTGCAAATCTCACCCTTCAAAAAGGTAAGTGACTTTTGTACATCCCTATCTCACACTACTATTTACTTTTGCATTTTCCCTCCCCTTTGGGAAAACACAGGCATGATGGTCAATCAGGTGTCTGAATTTCAAACAGAGGATTGTCATAAAAAAGAAGAAGCATATGACACATTTTGTATACTCAGGCACAAAGCTCACTGGATGACCTAGGTGAGTCAGTGTGTGGGAGGGCATGATAGAGATGTACAGAATGGTTTGGAGAAAGTGGATATCTCATCATTCTAGAACTCGGAGTCATCCCATGAAGCTGGAGGGTGGGAGATTAAGGACAGATAAAAGGAAGTACTTCTTCAGACAGCACTTAATTAAACTGCGGAACTTGCTACCACGAAGTATATTGATGGCCACCATCTTGGACAGTTTTAAATGTGGATTAGACATATTCATACAGGGCAAGCTTATTATGATGGCTATATATTAGCTCCTGCATCAGAGGCAGTAGGCCTCTGAATATCAGCTGCTGGAGAACACAAGTGGGAGGGTCTTATTGTACTCATGTCCTGCTTATAGGCTTCCCATTTGGGTATCTGATTGGCCATTGTGGGAACAGAATGCTGGTGGACCAAGAAGCCTCTGGTCTGATGCAGCATGACTTTCTCCCAGGACAAGGAATGCTAAAAGGTGTTTGGGACTGCGGGACATGGGAGGGTATAACATTGGGTGCTGGTTTGGAAAATGATGGACAAATCCTTTGTGTCTGTCACTATATGTCCTTATCCATCATCCACCCCAGTCCTATTGCAATTTATGTGTCATTGGTGCCAACTGGGCAGAAAACAAAAAAGTTACATGTATTTCATTTGTGATAACTCCCTAGTCCTGGACCTATACTTCTGACCTTTTGCAGGTTTGTTGCCTAAGGGCATCTCTATGGAATTAGCCATTTTAATACAAATTACCAAAACAAACAAACACCTTGGAGGGAGGGTACTGGGAATTGAATCACTTTCTCTCTCCCACCCCCTGCCCCCTGAGATTTGAACACTCCCTTCCACAAAAAATGCATGCCCCTATCCTGAAATTCTGCAGGTTCTTAAACTAGGGATGCCTCTATGCTGTATGTCATTTTCATAATAATTGCCCCAAAGAAACATACGGGGATAAGCACATCCCTTTTTGGAAATCTCCAAAGAGCAAAGGTTGCTCTTGAACAAAGCTCCTTGTACCTCTTCATCTGAACCTTGGCAGATGTGATTCCCCCCAAAAGGGGCAAGTCTCCCTGCACATTTCATCAAATTCTAATAATAAAAAATCAACATTTAAAGGTATGTAGCACAAAAGCCCAAATGTACCACAAATTTCAGGCACCTATGTGCCTGAAATTTAGCAGGCATAGTCTCCTCATAAGGGACTACTATCCTGCAAAAGTGATCCATTTCTGACAAAAATAAAATAAGTTATAACCTTTCATTGATTTCCAATGATAATCATTGGGAAGCTTGCGGATTTTGATTTCTGAACCGAGATTCGGATTTGGATCCAAGTCAAGGTATGTGGCCTCCAAATCAGTCCAAGGCCGAATTGGGCTGTTTTCCAAACTGATAAATCAGTTTCCAAAATCAGTCTTGTGATCAGGGCATACTCCTAATATGCACACCCCCTTCCTATATTATAAATAAAGGGTATGCTGACCAGGCTAATTAAACGAAAGGCCTCACTTTCCTTGGCCAATGATCATAAATAGGAATTGAAATTCTGATTATATGATATACTTTAGAACTAGTGTTAGTGTTTTTTAGATATTACATGTTTTTATTAATTCATTGTAACTAGACTGGTATTCATTTCATTCAGCTTAAGTTTTATGATTTCCACAATGATTTTGATGTATTTATGAGAATGAAAGTGAGACAATAAAGTAAAAGGATACATTTCAGAATCCTCAGTCATCTAATTCCAGAATCAATCAAAGTATTATCTCATAAACATGCACTGTTCTATATTACATTCTCACAAGGTGTATGCTAAAACTTCAAAATATTGAATACAGTTCAAAATAATGTAGCATTTGGTAAAAACAGAAAAGAAAAAAGGAGTGGACACTAATTTGGGGTAGATCAAATGGTTGCAGATATCTAGGATGATTTTTCTGGTATGTGTGTAAACTCTGTTTCTGAACTGGGTAGATCTGAAGCAAATGTTAATCCCATATTCTGAATATATCAAAGGGACTTGGGTGACTAAATCTCCTGCCTTGATATCATCTTAATCTCTCCTGTAAAGCTTCCATGCCCTGTTTACTGTTTAATTAAACTATGGAAATGATTTGCTGTTCCATTCAGAAGCACTTTGGTTAATTTAGTAGCACTGTGGGGTGTAAGGGACTGCTGTAACTTTGTAATGCTCATCTGAGAGCTAAACTGGTGATATCAATGTATATTTGCATAATTTTATAAAATGTATTAAGGCTTACACTTTTTTCACTGCTGGAAACCTGCCCAGAGGTATGTCTAATGGCTAAATGTAGACTGTTCACCTGCTGATAAAAGGAGGGGAAAAATAATTTTAATAGGTGTCTTCTGTCCGTTTTTTGGTAACTGCTAACATTTGTTGAAAATAATAACGTTGATGGAACACTCTACTACCAATCCAGAAATATCAGGGTGAGCCTAGATAACAGACTTCTCTGCAGAGCATCTTAATATGTCCTTCACTTAGTATGGACTCTAGGTATGGAAGGAAGCTCTACCATCTACAATTCTTGAGATGCAACCATGATACCTTTTCTCTCTTTCCTAGTTGCATGCTTACAATGCTGATCCCATAGGCAAATTTACTCTCCCCCCCTCCCCTGAAATGAAGCATGGCTTTTACAGAAGTAGCTATATTTGTAGTGGTAGTGGTTGGGGTACCCAGGAGCTGGTTGTTTGGAATGGTGTACAAAAAAGGTATCCAGTAATTGTCCCATTCACCCAAAGTCTGATGCGGAAAGTGCGCAGGAGACACAAATCTAGTTACCAAAGTCTACAGAGGATCAGATCCAACATAATGTCACCTATGGCATTTTCTTCTTCCATGTGGAATTATGAATATCCAATGTCCAGATATGTTTCTGAGTACATCACAAATGGAGTCGCTATTAATTTGTTCTTATATTTGATCCATAAGTTGAAGGCGTGCTCAGTAACATTTTTTGTAGTTAAATGGAAAAGGTGAGAGCTGCAGAGAGGCAGGTAGAACTCCTAGGAGAATCTCCCGTTGATCCTGGCATCTCCTTCAAGCCAGATGGAAGATAAGAAAGGCTGATGGTACAACTTCAGTTAGGCTATACAGTACCTAGAACTCTAGGAGTTCCAGAACATGGATGCCCTTCCAAATGTAAGATGGCCGACAAGGGAGAACCAGGTGGGGGTAGTCTTAGTAGTTTAGGAATAGGAAGGGACATCCACATGAGCCATGTTTATCTTTATTTTAAAACATCAGCCACATCCCTCTATACAATATCATACTTCCTATGTCCAGCCTCCGTATTGGCAGTATGACCTAAAGGCAAATTGTCAACTTCCAAAAATGCAGGTATATTTTCCCGCTCAGCCAGCCTCACATATGGGTATTCTTTGCTTGCTGAGAAAGACGAAAGGCCAACTGCACAGTGTATAATACCAATGTTAGCATTCTTAATGGTAACTGTAATCATGACTGCATTCAAAACAAAAAGTTGTGAGAGTTATGGCTTAATATTAAGTATGTGTTTATTCTTGCTGACTTGACCTCAGTGAAAGCACCTATGGGAATGCTAAAGATTAACTATTTGCAGCTGGTTTGGAACATATACGTATATTCTGCTTTTTCTGTTATAGCCCTTTATAAACTGTTTCAGTTTCCCCCTGGATAGTCTCTGGATGAGCAAAAAGTGCTTAAATTAAAATATGTAGAGAAAGCATTCCAACTTAATATTTAGTACAAGGAAGGTTGGCAGGGTGATTGGTCTTATTCAAACTGCTTCACGTCATGCTACAGATAAAATCTGCATGCCAAGCAGAATCTTTTCATTCTATTGAAAGTGGCCTTTGGAAGAAAGAGGTGAGGAGTCAGTCAAATTGTCCATGTTCCTTATAAGTGAATTGATATTTTCCGATTACCTTAAACAGTGGGAAGGATATAAAGTTAATTGCAGATCAGCGGGCTACCGGGGAAACATTACGGCTCTTCTTTGCAGTGTCTACGGGGGGGGGGGGGATTAAAATCATACAGCCTTTCTTTAAAAGACCTGGATATCTTCAGCTGAAATAAACTGAGATGGATTTGCTGACTGCCCCTATTTCAAAATTAGAGGTCAGACAAGCAATGAAACCAGTAAACAAGGGACAATCACTATGTGCAGCTGCTGAATTTCAGAACATGCTTTATGACCTGCTTTATCTTCTTTCCTTGGTAGATTTTTAAACTGCAATCCATAAACCTCTTATTTCAGAATAGTACTGTTTAAAGTCAATACTCAGATTCTGAGGATCATAGCTTCGTGCTGCCATCCGAAAGGAAGATTGCTACCAAAGTTCACAAAAGTAACAATCATTTGGTTCAATACTGCTGTCTGGCACTTCCTAATCCAGCTCAGAAGACTTTGGCAGCCATGCTTTCACTGCCAACTCTAGCATGCTTTCAACATTAATGATGAACTAGGAAGCTTTCATTATTGTATTATCCTTGCTAGCCCCTTACACCAGGAACGCTCTCCCAGAACACTTAAATGATACCACCTCTTTCTGTTCCTTCAAATCCCTCATCTAAATTCAACTCCTCTCTGAACCCTTGTTAACTCCTGTTGTGCAGTTGTTCTTCTGTTGTTCAGTTGGGCAAAGGTGGATAGCAGCTCTGAAACAGTGACCCAGTTTAAACAATCACAACAACCCACCATTCCTTATTTAAGCCACAATGGGTTGTGGCACATGATGGTGGCAATTTTAAATATCCAAACCATGGCATGCATTTGCTGTGGCTTATCATGTCAGCCAAGCCTGGTGAAGGTGGGTTCTTTGCATGGTCAACAAACCGCCCATAACCCTAAAACAGCCCATGGGTTGTCGGTAATTTCTTAACCACACCAAGGGCATTGGAGTTCTGTGGGATATCACATCATATTGCAGGGGTTCCTCAACAACGACATCAATGTAGGATTAATAACCACTGATCTAATGTCTACTTGTCAAATCTGGATCCTGACAAATCAGATTGTGTATTGGCAGTGAGGCAAGGATACAAAGAGGCAAAGAAAAAGACTAAGCAAGGCATCCTGTGGCAAGGGCAAGAAACAAGCATAAACCTCCCTGTTGCTAACGACTGGAAAACAAACTTTGTTTGAAAGTGTAGTAAAAATGTAACCTAAAAGCCATTGTATGTGTCTTAAGCAGCACATAGTACTGTAAGAGCTGCGCATGCCTGGAATGAGCAGACAGTAACCCTAAGATAAGGTTGCTAAGCAAACCGCTGGCAACCAATCAAAAGTAACACGCTGGCTGAGGAATGCAAGCTAAGTGATAAAACTGTAGCGCGGAGGTTGCCCAGGGTCGACTCTGCTTTGAGCGTGAGCTCCTTTGTCGAACTGTTTGCAAACAATAAAATCGAGTTGGACCCAGCCTGAAGTTGACTCTCCTCTTTGGGGCAAATTGGACTAGCCTCCAGGGGGCGAAACTAGCATTTTGTGCAACAAATTGGCGAGCTAGTCAGGAGTCCCTTGGACCACCCTGGGGTCAAACGACAGAACCGGCAAAGGTGCCTGTGGGGCGCGCCGGACCGCCTTTGAGGTCTGCCACGGCACCAGAGAACGGGGGTCGGGACACCCAGGAGGTTAAAGGCGTGGACTCCATTGATTGAGTCAACCAGGCTGAATGGGTCTGAAGAGACGGCACTAGGGTGTTGGGCAGAGTAAGTACTTGATTTCCCTTCTGTCTTTCTGTTTGAGTTGCCTTCGGAGCGTCTGAGGTTTGTCAGACTCTGTGTAAACGTCTGAGGTTTGTCAGACTCCGTGTAAGTGTCGGAGGTTTGTCAGGATCCGTGTATGGTTTCAAATAGAGGTAGGCACAATGGGGGCGGGTAGCTCCCGTTTAGAAAGCTCTGCCACTCCCTTGGGATGCATGCTAAAGAACTTTAGCAAAGTCAAGCGTCTGAGGTTTGTCAGACTCCGTGTACTAAGATGTCGAAAGGCAAGCTGGTTACACTCTGTCAATTGGAATGGCCAGCATTTGGAATTAGTTGGCCAGACATAGGATCCTTTGGTGTAAATCTTGTAAATGCTGTATATAAAAATGTGGTGAATAATGGGCAATGGGATCAATTTGCCTATATTGATGGTTGGTTGAATTGGTGCGGAAAGAATCCCTCTTAGTTACAGAAGTGTAAATGTGTAAATGTGTTACTGGCAAAGGACCACAGGGGCAAGAGACCCCGGGTGGTGTCTGAATCAAGTAGTAAGAGATAAATTTGCCTCAGGGAAGGTGAGGTTATCAGCATTTGGATGAGTGCCAACCAAAATCCACTGAATGCGAGAAAAGGTTGAATATAAAGTTCAATATTGTAAAGTCATGATGGTATGCTCCGAGGTGAAGCCCAAAGCCCCTGTTCTCCCTGATTCAAGCCCCACAGAAGGAGCTTGAAGACTGGGAGACCCTGCCCTAGGTGCCCTGAGCTCCCCCCGGTCTGATTCGGTCTGTTAGGTTGGGAGGAGAGGTTGTTGGGGGAGGGAGGGGGCCCTCCAGAGACAGTTTGTCTGCCACCGTATCCAAGTCTGATAGAAGAAGCAAAAGCAGTTGAAAAAGTTGCAACTTCTGAAGAAAGAGATTTGTTTGACGTCTTAAAGACTGTGGCAAGATCAAGAAACAAAGACAGAGCAAGTTCTTAAAATATCAGGGTCTGTGTAAGCTTATCTCTGTCAGCCTACTCAGAGCAGAGCCAAGGGGGACTTGCCTAACCCCCCTTCGCCGTGGCTGGTTTAGCCTTAGCAAGCAGAGAGGCTGGAAAGTGTCTGTGAGGACCTGACAAAAGAGTGAGATTTGCAAAAAAACAAACAAGAAAAGCATCACAGCTAAAAAGTTGAGCAGCGCTGCTCTGTTCTTATCTGTGGAGGAATCTAGAAGAGGTGTAAGGTTACACCTTCCCCATTCGAACTGATGAAGAGACACAGAGCTTTTGTTAAAAGCATCCCTTCTTTATGGCCCAAAGCCTTCTTTGTTAGAAGCACTCTGCACATGGACTGGAACTTTGGACAGTTAAAGACTTGCCATAAAAAGTACTGTGAGGCTTGTCATAGCCTTAAACTCCCGTTGTTGTAGATTGTGTGTTTGTTTGTGATCAGCTCAGTGTACAGTTTAATTTGTGATTTCAACACTCAGATAAAAAGCTGCATTTAACTGAAAGAACTGGGTATATTTAGCCTTGAGAAGAAAAGACTGAGGGGAGATCTGATAGCACTCTTCAAATACTTGAAAGGTTGTCCCAGAGAGGAAGGCCAGGATCTCTTCTCGATCATCCCAGAGTGCAGGACACAGAATAATAGGCTCAAGTGACAGAAAGCTGGATTCCGGCTGAACGTCAGGAGAAATGTCCTAACTGTTAGAGCAATATGACAATGGAACCCATTACCTAAGGAGATGGTGGGCTCTCCCACACTGGAGGCATTCAAGACAAGGCTGGACAGCCATCTGTCAGGGATGCTCTGATTTAGATTTCTGCACTGAGCAAGGGGTTGGACTCGATGGCCTTGTAAGCCCCTTCCAACCCTACTATTCTATGATTCTATGATTTCCAAGGCTTTGATTTCATTTACCCTAATGAAGCATACAGATACAAATTTCTAGAGATTCATAGACTACAAAGGAAACAGCCTTCAAAAAGTTCAAAGAGAAACTACGAAAGTTAGTTTCCCTTTAAAAAGGGGGGCAGCAAATTCTCTTAACTTAAGAGGTGAGAGAGAAAGAGTCCCCCACTCTCCCGTGATACTTCTAAGCCCAGCTGTGTTTCTGAAGCCTAAGAAAGTTCCTGCCGCATGTGTTCCAGCTCTTTCTCAAAATCTGAACTGTTCTGACGTTCCATTTGCTCAGAGGCAAACCTGACACTCTGCCAAAACTCATGCAGTGTGGAGTTGCCAATGCAAAAATGGTGGCTTGGAACTCTTTCTACATATGAGAACGCCCTTCCCTTGATTTTGATGGGCCCTGACCATGCAGTCAGAGGAGCAGTATAATGGTTAGATCTGCTCCACCATGCCCTACTATACAAAACAAATGTTTTCCAGTCATGGTGTTAGATTTTAATGATATGAAAAAGGTATAAAAGAAGGCAGAAGAAAGTAGCAGACAAAAAGGCTTTTCTTAAATTGAAGCAAGCCTTAATATCACCGCCTGCTTTAGCCTTATCAGACCCCAGATCATGAAGTTTTTAGAGCTATGGTGCACATGAGAGCACATGAAAAAAGTGCCATTCCTGGAAAAAAGAAAAGGCAATGCTGGCAGCCACCATGGGCGGAGATATAAACAGCAGCTTGAGAGCACAGAAGCGACCGGGGGGGGGGGGGCAAAAAAGAAAAGGGCCGACCGGGGCTCAATAAATGTGCGTATTGCCGAGAGAAGAGACATTAGAAGAAAGATTGTCCAGAGCTGAAAAAAAAGAGAAAAGAGACTCACCCTGAAGGCTGCCAAATGCTGGCAGGGTCCTCCAGTGGGGGGGAGTCTAGCTGAAGGGCCACCACCCTACGAACAAATGCTCGGGAGAATCCCAAGGTAAAAGTAAGGGTTGGTGGCAAGGACTGTAAAGCCCTAGTAGATACTGGAGCCACATTTTCTATGATCCCTGTGAAGCCCCCCGGCAAGAGAAAGTGGAAAGCATGTAACTATAAAAGGAATTAAAGGGGAAAAAAAACAAACTAAATTGCCCATGTGTAAGCCCCTCCTCACAAAGACTGGAAATAACATACTTGAACATGCCTTTGTAGTTTCATCTGCACACCTGGTTGCCCTCTTGGAGAGGGACTTGTTAACAAAACTGCAAGCTAAAATCTTCTTCCGTGATAATCAGATTGTAGTACAGCTGCCAGCAATGCAGGGCTCAAATTATCAAATGGCCCTTCAAGCAATCAAGATTGTGTCAGAGGCCAAAGGGACTGAGATTTTAGAGAATGTTGATCCATGTGTGTGGGCAGACAGAACCCCTGCCCGAGCAAATGCTTAACACCAGTTAAAATCTTCTTTAAAAAGGGAGAGCCCTGTGTGCGTGAGGCAGTATCCTCTGAAGAAAGCCACTTGTGCAGGCTTGAAGCCGCTCATTGAGAAGTTCAAAAGTTATGGTTAGCTAATAAAGGGATCATCCCCCTTTAACACCCTGATTTTGGGTGCGCCTGAGGCAGATAGCACCTCCTTCAGGTTAGACCAAGACCTGAGAACAGTGGCTGACTGCCCTTTGTGCCTCAAAAATGATTCAAAGATGTTTGAGCCCCCAGCTCAAATGAGAAGTCGCCCATGCGCTTACTATCCTTTTCAGAGATTTCAAATTGACTTTTCAGAGTTGCCCCAGACTCATGGCTATCGGTACCTGCTAGTAATGATAAAACCAAGTGACCGCACCTTAAAGACAATGCTCACTAGAATTTGTTTAAAGATTAAGTTGAAAGGCCACAGGCCTTGCCAATCACCTTGACTCGAGTACGGTGCACCCCCAAGGGAAGTATTAAATTGACACCCTTTAAACGTTCCATAAGCACCCACCCCGGATATTACCTATGGCTGACAGCTTAAATGTAAATTTAGAAGTAAGAGTTTTAAGATTCAAGATTGTGTTACTGCCTTGCAGTCTGTTTTGTTTTCACAGGTTTGCGACACCGCACCAATCCTGGCCTTTAGATGCTCCAGTGCATAATCTCAGTCCCAGCGATTGGGTGCTAATCCAGTCCTGGAAAGATGAACCACTTACTGAGAAATGAAAGGGTCCATTCCAGGTTCTACTCACCACTCACACGGCTATAAAAGTCGCTAAAGGAAAAAAGTGGATCCATCACCTGCACCAGAGAGGGTCACACCGGAAGCTGACCCACCTGAAGGTCACCGTTGGAATAATGAACCCCTGAAAGGACTCAAGTAGCTCTACAGAAAGAGGGTGCTCTCGTTTCAAGGGTTCCTGATGAACGGAACAAAACTGAGTTCCAAAAGTTAAAAAAAAAGTGTTTTTGTTGTCAACATTCTAGTAGCTAGAACAAAGGTGTCCTAGGCCTCACTTGCTGTTTAGAGAAAACCATCAATGCCACAGCAATAATAGTTTGCGCCTTTAAGTGCATAGTCCACCGCGGGACCAAAGAGAGTATAAATTTGAGAAAAGCCTTTTGAGGGGGGAATTGTAGTAAAAATGTA
This sequence comes from Heloderma suspectum, assembly GCF_057233095.1. Taxonomy (NCBI): domain Eukaryota; kingdom Metazoa; phylum Chordata; class Lepidosauria; order Squamata; family Helodermatidae; genus Heloderma; species Heloderma suspectum. The sequence continues at coordinate 93,654,363 of NC_139461.1, forward strand.
ACCTAAAAGCCATTGTATGTGTCTTAAGCAGCACATAGTACTGTAAGAGCTGCGCATGCCTGGAATGAGCAGACAGTAACCCTAAGATAAGGTTGCTAAGCAAACCGCTGGCAACCAATCAAAAGTAACACGCTGGCTGAGGAATGCAAGCTAAGTGATAAAACTGTAGCGCGGAGGTTGCCCAGGGTCGACTCTGCTTTGAGCGTGAGCTCCTTTGTCGAACTGTTTGCAAACAATAAAATCGAGTTGGACCCAGCCTGAAGTTGACTCTCCTCTTTGGGGCAAATTGGACTAGCCTCCAGGGGGCGAAACTAGCATTTTGTGCAACAAATGCACACAGTTTTGTTTGATGATTTTTAAAAAAATCATCAGGATGCTTTTGACAGAGCAGCTGGTGGATGGTAGCATAGTTCAGGCATAGAAAAGGTTCTCTCCATCATACCACTGGCAGGCAGGTATGGGAGGAAGCAATCCTTATGGTATCTTGTCCCCAAGCCATTTAAAGGTCATCACCAACACTTTCAATTTTACCCAGAAACAAATTGGTAACCAGGTGTAATATCATCCCCTACATGAGTGCTTTCCAGCATTTATGCTTCTGCATTCTGGACTAATTGCAATTTCCACTAGGGGTGCACGAAAGTCACTTACCTGGTCTCGCAGCTTTTCGCAGGGGGGGGGAGGTGCTTCGCTGCTCTCCCCTCGAAGTTCAGGCTGGGGGGGGAGGCTTCCCGCCTCGCCCGGCCAAAATTCAGGCTGGGGGGGAGGCTTCCCGCCTCGCCTGGCTGAAATTCAGGCCGGGGAGGAGGCGCCTCACCTCGCCCGGCCGCGAAATAAAAAGTTAAAAAAAAAAAACGCCCCCGTGATAGGCTACGTGACGATTAACATAGCCTATCATGGCTAGATCTGCAAAGTCAGCCGTGATAGGCTACGTAAAGTCAGCCTATCACGGGGGCGTTTTTTTTTTCTTTTATTGGAATTGGAGAGGCGGCAGCCGGTCGAAAGACCGGCTGCCGCTCCCGCCCTGGACGAAGACCCGACGAACCACCACCGGACCCGCCACCGGGAGGGACATTTGCCAAAGGTAAGTCCCGTCCCGGGGGGGGGGGTGCGGGGTGCGGGGGGGTGCAGAGAATTTCTCCCCAAAACTTGTTCGGGGGGCTGAACACATTGGCGCTCGCCCCCCCCGAAGTTTCGGGGAGAAATTCTCCACCATCCCTAGCGGCGGCGGCAGCCGGTCGAAAGATCGGCTGCCGCCCCCGCCCCTGACGAAGACCTGACGAACCGCCACCGGACCCATCACTGGGAGGGACATTCGCCAAAGGTAAGTCCCGTCCCAGGGGGGTGCGTGGGGTGCGGGGGGGTGCGGAGAATTTCTCCCTGAAACTTCTTCGGGGGGCCAAACACCTTGGCGCTTGGTCCCCCGAAGTTTCGGGGAGAAATTCTCCGCCAACCCTAGTTTCCACTAGGGTTGGCAGAGAATTTCTCCCCGAAACTTCGGGGGGCCAAGCGCCAACGTGTTCGGCCCCCCGAACAAGTTTCGGGGAGAAATCCTCCACCCCCCGCCCCCCGCACCCCCCTGGGACGGGACTTAACTTTGGCGAATGTCCCTCCCGGTGGCGGGTCCGGCAGCGGTTCGTCGGGTCTTCGTCCGGGGCGGGAGTGGCAGCTGGTCTTTCGACCGGCTGCCGGCGCTCCAATTCCAATAAAAGAAAAAAAAACGCCCCCGTGATAGGCTACGTGACGATTAACGTAGCCTATCACGGCTAGATTTGCAAAGTCAGCCGTGATAGGCTACGTAAATCGTCACGTAGCCTATCACGGGTGACTTAAAAAAAAAAAGCGCGTACGGATAATGGCGGCCCCCATAAGGAGCCGCCATTCCCGTTCCTTATTTAGTCGCTGTAGTCTACGTAAAGATTTACGTAGACTACGGCGAAAATAAGGGCAACGTTATTTGCGTTGCCCTTATTTTCGCTGTAGTCTACGTAAACATTTATGTAGACTACAGCGACTAAATAAGGAACGCGAATGGCAGCTCCCTATGGGGGCCGCCATTAGCGTACGTGCTTTTTTTTTTTTTAAAGTCACCCGTGATAGGCTACGTGACGATTAACGTAGCCTATCACGGCTGACTTTGCAGATCTAGCCATGATAGGCTACGTTAATCGTCACGTAGCCTATCACGGGGGCGTTTTTTTTTTTAAAAAAAAAACAATGGAGTTCGCGGCCGGGGGAGGCGGGAAGCCTCCTCCCCGGCCTGAATTTCGGCCGGGTGAGGAGGGAAGCCTCCCCCCCGGCCTGAGTTTCGGCCGGGGTGAGGCGGGAAGCCTCCCCCCCGGCCTGAACTTCGCGGGGGGAGCCGCAAAGCGCCTCCCCCCCACTGCGAACAAGCTTCGACGAAAGGTAAGTGCCTTTCGTCCACCCCTAGTTTCCACGGATTCTTCAAAGGTAGCCCCATGTAGAGTGCATTGCAATCATCCAACCTAGATGTAACTAAAGGCCTGTATCACCATGACCAGGACTGGTGCTATCAGGAAGGAGGGCAGTTGGTTTATCAGCCTAAGCTGGGCAAAGGCATTCCTGTCTACAGCTGCCATCTGAGCTTCCAGCTACAAAGCCATGTCAGAACCCTCCCTAAACTGTTACCCTACTTTTTTGAGTGGAGTACTACCACAACCGGGGAAAGCTTGCTGTGGCAGGAGGTGAAGAGAAAGGGGATTTGCTGCACCAGGGCCTCCTGACTGAGTGTTTGTGGCTCCACCTCTTGCATCTGCTAACTCATCCAAAACAGGTTGAATTCCTGTTCCAGAGTCGTAATCCAGACAAGAAGCTTCTTTATTAAACCAGTTATGCTGTTGTGTAGTTCCTTACTTTGTCCTGAGCTTGTGGAGGTGCTGAGGCTGAGTCCCTGGCTGGCATCCCTCAGGTTCAAGACCAGCTGTGGCACCTGCCCACACACCTTGTGTTGCTGTGGGAAAGTGGCACATGCAGTAAATGAACATTTTGCACCTGCCCATGTCTAAATGGCAAGAGACAATTCCCGTGCCTTAGAGCTCCCAGAGCTCTGTGTGTTACCATTACAAAATTCAATATACAACTTGATGTGTGTATATATGTGTGTAGGTAATGAACATTATATAATATATAATGAATGCATTATATATAATAAATACAAACATACAAAGTGGGCTAAATTATTTCTCAGTCAGTCGCACTGGAATATCTATTCATATCAGAAGGTCAGGGACTGATTGCATATTGATTTTAATGCAATTTAAATGCATTCATCTTATGGGTATGATTTACCATAAGTTTGACAAGGATATTGAACATCTCTCTCTAAACATTATGTCATGCTGTTGGGAAACTCTGGTGAAAATTAGACTGTGTTATAAATGCCTTAAGTGGATTGCTAAAACCCATCCCTTCAGAGACAGTGTAAAATAAAGTCAATGTCTTCCCTTCTGCCCTTTGTAGAAGAAAGGTCTTCTAAATTTAGTAAAGATGAAGGTGGCAGGTTTAGGGCACCATCCATCCTAACATGGGCACAGTGCCCGCACAGAGCAGAATCGCTATAATACTTTAATGAGAGCCCTGTTTCCCCACCGCTGCCCCCCCCATGGGAGTGCATGCAGCTTAGCAACCATTTACAGCACAGGTGGGCAGTGTCTGCAGGTCCAGGGGCCAATTGCCATCTTGGAACCTACGAGGGGCCACACCCCTTCTTACTGCTGATAAAATTGCCACCATTGCTGCACCACCAATTTTGCCACTGAAATTTTGGGATCTGCCTGGAAGTGCAATTTTGCTTCCCAGCAAGGCTCACGCTCCCTGCATGCCTTGTTTTAAAGGAAAAGGGGTGGGGGTGGGGGTTTGCTGCCACCTCCAAGACAAATTAAGAGCAGCAGAAGAGCCATGCTGGATCAGACCAAGGGACCATCTAGTCCATCATTCTCTTCACACAGTGGCTGACCTGCTGCCCACAAGAAACCCACAAACAGGACATAAGTGCAACAGCACCCTCCCCGCCCACATTCCCCAGCAACTGGGGGATTCAGTAGTTCATCAGCAGCAATGGAGGAGCAGTAGGGCAGCATGCAATTGTGGGTTGCATGTTGCTCACCCCTGCTTTACAGCAGCAGGAATTCTCCATCTGCCTTCTGTATCCACATCCAATTCTCCCTTTTGGGTCATGGAAAGTTACTTGAGCTCACTGATATAGAATCCAAATAGCATTATCCCCTGTGGAAAACACTGCATTGAATAAATATTCAGTTGCTGACCTAAGCATCCGCTATGTGAGGTGGATGCTTCCCTGTGCCTCATGGCTGGTCCGAGTATGGCAGCTTCTTCTCTACGCCCACCTGATCATTCCAAAGGGAGAGTGGGACAGGCCCAACAGGTACTGTGCAGATTGCTGGAAGCGGCCTTCAGTGGCACAGTTACATCCTTTCAGACTCTGGACTTAATGCTTTTACAGGGGGATCTCTTTAGACGGTGATGTGTATTGCTTCCCTTACTTAAAAAATATGGTAAGGCAGCCATGCCGTGTTTGGGGGTCCACTTGCTCATTCTGCTGAGTGATATCCCAAAGTCCTGGCAGTACTGGTGGCTATCCTAACATAGTGTGGTTTTATCTTAAGATATTGTAAAAATGGGCATTTTGTCCCCAAAGGAGAGATATACATTCAATGTCTGTCTGTCTGTCTGTCTTTCTTTCTTAACTTTGAAGCCTCTAGGCCCTGACATATGATAATCATCATACCTTACTGGCCTTTAGGCTGATGTAATGCAACCTGCACTTTCCTTTGTTGTCCACATTCTCCGCTGCAAATCCTAACACCAAAGGGGGGTTGCAAAAACCCTTCCACACATTCAGTGGATGCACAGGGGTGGTGGGGGAGGCGTGGTAGCCTGAGTCTGCCTGACCTACTACCAGAAATGCCTGCCACCTTGTCCCTCCCCTGATAAATGTTCAGCGGATGTTCGTGAGAAGGAATTCTAAGTGCAGGCGTTTGTGCACATCTTCTTCACAAATGTCCACTGAACGTTCATCAGAGGGTGGCGGGAGGTGGTGCACAGTTCTGACAGTGAGTATGGTGCAGCCCATGCAGCCCCATGATCCCATCCATGCATTCTTTCCACATGTGGGTGAGGGAGTCATGTGTTCTCCCTCTACGCCAGGGGTGGGGAACCTGTGGTCCTTCAGATGTTGTTAGACTGCAACACCCATCAGCCCTAACCAGCAGGGTAAGGGATGATAGGAATTACAGTCTAACAACATTTGGAGGGCCACATATACCCCATACCTGTTCTAATGGTGAAACAGCATCCCCTTGGCATTGGTTCCTATGTGAGATTTCTGCTCACAATGAGGTACTTGTAAGAGCCAGCAGTCTGGCTTTATCCTAGATTCCTTGGCTCAAATCCTCCTCAAATGTGCTATCTTGGAGTTGGTGGACTGGAGGGTATGGGATTATTCTAGAATTAGTGCTGAATTAGTCCCTCGGGTCTGGTGGTGCTGCTGCTGAATGCCAGGTCGGCCCAAAATAAAATCTCCCTCATCCATGATTTGATTGCAGATGAGGGGGCTGACCTGGCATGTATTACTGAGACCTGGGTGGGGGAACTGGGAGAGGTCACTCTCTCCCAGCTGTGCCCTCCTGGGTACTCAGTGCAGCACCAACACCGACTTGAGGGTCGGGGAGGGGGGGTTGCCGTGGTCTATAGGAATTCAATCTCCCTCTCCAGGCTTCCTGCTCATTCGAGTGCAGATCTTGAGTGTTTGTACCTTGTGTTGGGTACCCGGGACAGATTAGGGATTCTGTTGGTGTACCGCCCACCCCGCTGCCCATCAGACTCCCTGCCTGAGCTGATGGAGGTGGTCTCGGACTTGGTGTTGAGGACCCCCAGGATGATGGTCCTGGGGGATCTCAACTTCCATGCCGAGGCCGCTGTATCCGGGGCGGCTCAGGACTTCATGGCCGCCATGACAACCATGGGGCTGTCCCAACATGTTATTGGCCCAATGCATATAAAAGGACACACGCTTGATCTGGTTTTCTCGACTGGGCAGGAGGATGGTGATCTGAAAATGGAGGAATTAACATCTGTCCCTTTGTCATGGTCAGATCACTTCCTGCTGAGGTTTAGACTTCTGGCGGCCTTTCCCCTCTGCAAGGGTGAGGGACCTATTAAATTGGTCCACCCCCGGAGATTAATGGATTCCGATGGATTCCAGAGGGCTCTGGGGGATTTTCCTGCTGGTATGGCTGGTGCTCCTGTCGAAGCCCAGGTCACTCTGTGGAATGCAGAGATGACTCGGGCGGTTGACACGATCGCGCCCAAGCACCCTCTCCCTCTGAGCAGAGCCCGGCCAGCTCCTTGGTATACACCTGAGCTGAGGGCAATGAAGCAAGAGGGGAAATGGCTAGAACGAAGGTGGAGGAAAACTCGTGCTGAGTCTGATCGAACACAGGTAAGAGCCCACTATCGAGCCTACTCTGTGGCGGTGAGGGTGGCAAAGAGACAGTTCTTTTCCACTAGCATTGCATCTTCTCAGTGTCATCCAGCGGAGCTTTTCCGAGTGGTTCGCGGCCTGTTACATTCTGGGCCAGGGAGAGAGACGGTGGAACCCTCGCTAGCACGCTGTGACAAGTTTGCACAGCACTTTGAGGATAAAGTCGCTCAGATTCGTCATGAATTGGACACCACCATTAATGCAGTTCCATTGGTAGAGGCGTTCAGAGCACCGTCTGGTCCAGTTTTATTGGATGAGTTTCAGTTACTGAAGCCTGAAGATGCGGACAAGGTGCTTGGTAGGGGTGGACGAAAGTCACTTACCTTTTCTCGCAGCTTGTTCGCGGTGGGGGGGAGCGCTTCGCTGCTCCCCCTGCGAAGTTCAGGCCGGGGGGGGAGGCTTCCCGCCTCGCCCGGCCGAAATTCAGGCCGGGGGGGAGGCTTCCCGCCTCGCCCGGCCGAAATTCAGGCCGGGGAGGAGGCTTGCCACCTCGCCCGGCCGCGAACGCGAAAGTAAAAAAAACAAAAACAAAACGCCCCCTGATAGGCTACGTGACGATTCACGTAGCCTATCACGGCTAGATCTGCAAAGTCAGCCGTGATAGGCTACGTGAATTGTCACGTAGCCTATCACGGGTGACTTAAAAAAAAAAAAAAAAAAGCGCGTACGTGAATGGCGGCCCGCATAGGGAGCCGCCATTTGCGTTCCTTATTTGGTTGCTGTAGTCTACGTCAATGTTTACGTAGACTACGGCGAAAATAAGGGCAACGCTATTTGCGTTGCCCTTATTTTCACCGTGGTCTACGTAAACATTTACGTAGACTACAGCGACCAAATAAGGAACGGGAATGGCGGCTCCCTATGGGGGCCGCCATTATCCGTACACACTTTTTTTTTTTTTAAAGTCACCCGTGATAGGCTACGTGACGATTCACGTAGCCTATCACGGCTGACTTTGCAAATCTAGCCGTGATAGGCTACGTGAATCGTCATGTAGCCTATCAGGGGATGTATTTTTCTTTCTTTCTTTTATTGCAATGATGGCGACGGCAGCCGGTCGAAAGACCGGCTGCCGCTCCCGCCCCGCTCGAACACCCGACGAACCGCCAGCCGGACCCGCTGCCGGGAGGGACATTCAGGGAAGGTAAGTCCCGTCCCGGGGGGGGTGCGGGGTGCGGGGGGGTATGGAGGATTTCTCCCCAAACCTTGTTCGGGGGGCCGAACACGTTGGCGCTCGGCCCCCCGAAGTTTCGGGGAGAAATTCTCTGCCATCCCTAGTGCTTGGCCAAGTCCGATCGACCACTTCTGTGCTTGACCCTTGCCCTTCATGGCTTATTAAATCAAACAAGGAGGGGTTTTCCGGCTGGGTCCAGGAGGTTGTAAATTCCTCCTTGAGAGAGGGAGTGGTGCCTGCCGCTTTAAAAGAGGTGGTAATTAGACCACTCCTGAAAAAGCCTAACCTGGACCCAGAGGATGTTAACAATTATAGGCCAGTGGCCAACATCCCCTTCCTGGGCAAGGTGCTTGAGCGGGTGGTTGTAGGACAGCTCCAGGCACTGTTGAATGAAACAGATTATCTAGATCCATTTCAATCGGGTTTCAGGCCTGGTTTTGGAATGGAAACTGCCTTGGTCGCCCTGTGGGATGACCTCTGCCGGGAGAGGGACAGGGGGAGTGCAACCCTGTTGATTCTCCTGGACCTCTCAGCAGCTTTCGATACCATCGACCATGGTATCCTTCTGGATAGGTTGTCTGGGTTAGGAGTTGGAGGCACTGCATTACAGTGGTTCCACTCCTACTTGGATGGCCGATTCCAGAAGGTGGTGCTGGGGGATTATTGCTCTGTGCCATGGCAATTGTGCCATGGGGTTCCACAGGGCTCTATTTTATCCTCCATGCTGTTTAACATCTACATGAAACCGCTGGGGGAGGTTATCCGGAGGTGTGGGCTGAGGTGCCATCAATATGCAGATGACACCCAGCTCTACCTCTCTTTCTCATCAAAACCAGGTGAGGCAGTGGCTGTTCTGAATCAGTGCCTGGACACGGTAATGGACTGGATGAGGGCCAATAAACTGAAACTCAATCCAGACAAGATGGAGGTACTGTTAGTGGGTGGTTCATCTGCCCGGCTAGGTGATATTCAACCTGTTCTGGAGGGGGTTGCACTCCCCCTAAAGGATCAGGTTCGTAGTTTGGGGGTGCTCTTGGATCCAGAACTGTCACTTGAGGCACAGGTGAACTCAGTGGCATGGAGCACTTTTTATCAGCTTAGGCTGGTATACCAACTACGCCCTTATCTGGACAGAGATAGCCTTGCTACAGTTATCCATGCTCTGATAACTTCTCGTCTGGATTACTGCAATGCGTTATACGTGGGGCTGCCTTTGAAAATGGTCTGGAAACTTCAGTTGGTCCAAAATAGGGCAGCAAGATTGTTAACAGGGACTGCCCTGCGAGCTCATATTACGCCAGTACTTTTCCAGCTGAACTGGCTGCCAGTCCATTTCTGGGCCCGATTCAAAGTGCTGGTATTAACATTTAAAGCCCTTAACGGCTTGGGGCCAGGTTACCTGAAGGATCGCCTCCTCCCATATGTGCCTGCCCGGACCTTAAGATCATCATCAGCGGCCCTTCTCTGTGAGTCCCTGCCAAAGGAAGTGAGGCAGGTGGCTACTAGGAGGAGGGCTTTTTCTGCTGTGGCACCCCGGCTCTGGAATGAGCTCCCTAGTGAGGTTCGACTGGCGCCTACATTGTATTCCTTTCGGCGCCAGGTGAAGACCTTTTTATTTTCCCAGGCATTTTAGCCTTCTAAATTTTTATCTTTGCTGTTTTAAATCTGTAGTTTAAACTCCTGCACTGCTGCTAGATTTTATTGTGGTTGTATTGTTATATTGTGGTTTTAATGTTCTATATATTTTAAATTGTTGTATTGTGTGTTTGGTTTTAATTTTTGTGAACCACCCAGAGAGCTTCGGCTATTGGGTGGTATAGAAATAAATAAATAAATAAATAAATAAATAAATGAAATGTGACAGACACCCTAGTTACGACTGAAAACTAGTTGAAGGCTTTTTTTCATAGTGAAGCCTGGCAGCATTGGAAGAATGGCCATTTCACCATCCCATCCCAAAGCACAGTGATCGGAGAGCCCCAGGTAAAAGGTTCCTACGATTAGAAGATGAACCTGTCACTCACTCAACCCCACTCCATCCCTTTCTCCTCCCCCCTCATCAGCATTTAGAGAAAGAAAGCAAAATATGCTGTTTTGGAGTCACGCTGTCGGCCTTTCCAAAACCAAATTGTGAATGAAGGGTCCAGCTTTAGCTTTGGTCACTTTGGAGGGAAGCCCGCTTCATCTCAAGAAGCACCAGAAATGGTCCTAAGGCGCCCAATTCAACTTGGGCTTTGGACTTTGGAAAAACCCAATGCCTCTCCCTAATTTCCACTTATTGTTGTAGATAAAAGCTTGGAAATTGTAGCATGCACCTGCTAAAAACTCAGAACATCTCCATCTCAGTTTTCAGTGCCCCTCAGCGCAGCTGTGGCTACTCTCTTTTTATCCCCTGACTCTACTGTTCATCTGTCCCTAATATCAGTGCAATGTCTATCCTCCAGACGCAGCCTCACTGTGTTTCTGTTCAGCTTCATTTCAAGCTGTTCTGGAACACTGCCAGAATATGCTTAAAAGAAGAGCACTTAAATAGTGAGCTGGGTCTGGGAATCTGGACTGAATGTGTATCTGTAATGCAGAGTGAGATCATCGTATCCTGGGGAGGGGTGGGGGGCTCCAAATATGACTGCACAAGGCCCAACAACCATAATCTCCTTGCTTGTAAATTAGCTTCCTTTGTGTGCCAATGTCAATTCTCTCTGGTATTTCCCATAATTAGATGGGAAGGAAAAAATAGCAAGGGCACAGCAGGCTCTGTCCATAGGTGTTATCTTTCAATGGTCTATATAGTTTCCATCCATAAATATTTTTGCACTGTAGGTAAATCTCCTCTTCAAACGCGTTCAATATTAATCTAGCATTTATACCCATACCCCCAGAATAAGGGTGGATGAATCAGTTTCTCTCAGTTTTCTATTGTCCGAATCTTAAATTTGGTTCATCCCACACACAGAGAATTATTCCAGTCTTAAATTCACTTCATCCTGAATGTTGAATTAAAAAAAAAAAACAGTTCACATGAAAATGCATGTGCATTTTTGTGCACATTTCTCCTAATATAATGCATTTTTATAACATTATTTTCAATAATATACACATTTATGTGTGCATGTTGCCTAATATACATAGGTATTTGTGTGTGTGTGTGTGTGTGTGTGTGTGTATGTATGTGTATATATATATATATATATATTGCAAAATTCAGAGAAATGAAGGATATCTAAGTTTCAGGTTGTTTGTATCGGTTTGAAAGTGCAAATTTAGATAGGTTGTATGAGAATGTGAACCAAACAAATTTCTCCCGCATTCCTACCCCAGACCTTATCACTGCAGAGAGCATTGGTTGAATTAGTGCTATAGGTCCTCAGTTTATGTGATGTACTGCTAATGCAGATACGCCTCTGTAGTCTTAGGTTTTTTGCGTATTTCCTTATCAGTGACCAGAGGTGGAAGACAGAAGATTATTTGACCATGACTTCCATGCAAGCTGATGAAGAATGTTTCATTGGCTTGGTAGCAATATAACAGAAGTTTCATGGCTAGGGTGACTAAATTACGCTATCAACTCACTGATTAATCCAGAACCCTGAAAGTTACAGAGGGAATGTAAAAAATATAATTGCTACCTGAACTTATCTTCTAGCTATACTCCAAGGGTGTGCAACTTGTGGCCCTCCACAAGTTCTGGCCTAGAACTCCCATCACTGCTCACCATTGGCTATTCTGGCTAGGAAAGATGGGAGTTGTAGGCCACAACACAGTTGGAGGGCCACAAGTTGCCTACCCTTCCTCTAATTAAGCAATGTATCAGTGCATAGAGTTAGATCCAGATGAAGTTAGTCATTCTTGAGTCCCAATGAAATTACAATTGTTATATGAGTCATGTGCTAAACCTTGGGATGGACAGATCTGTCAATCTTAGTCTCAACTGAGATTGATAAATTTTTAAGGTCAAGCTCATTCTGTACCATTTCTGTGCAAGCTTGCAATTTATTTTTTTAAAGAAATCCATGTGGAAATATGTATATTGTGTATGCACAGTTTCATACTGTATGCATTTTGTCCACTTTTTCCAATTTAATGTAGTTTGGGGGGCACCTTTCTCAAATATACACATTTTGTGTGCACTTTTTCTTAATATGCACACTTTAATGCACATTTTCCCCAAGATGAACTGCATTGCAAAACTTACAGAAATGCAGATTTTGAGATGCAACTCATGTCTTGGCTCAGAGGTGTGAACTGGTCTGATAACTCCATTTTAAAAAGCAAACAGAGTAAATTTCTGCCCCATCCTTAACTATACCTAACTCCATATCTGAAAATGATCAACATGAATTAGGCCACAACTGATGTGAAAAGGTGCATAATGGTCTTGAAAAATTAAGCTATGGCTAGGGATGGGGGAGAAATCCTCCATGGACCCCAGTGAGGCCGGATTCAAAAGAATCTGGCCTCCAGAATCCATGGTAGGGGTGCACGAAAGTCACTTACCTGTCCTCGAAGCTTTTCGCGGTGGGGGGGAGGCGCTTCGCTGCTCCCCCCGCGAAGTTCAGGCCAGGGGGGGAGGCTTCCCGCCTCGCCCGGCCGAAATTCAGGCCAGGGAGGAGGCGCCTCGCCTTGCCCGGCCGCAAACTAAACAGTTAAAAAAAAACAAACGCCCCCGTGATAGGCTACGTGACGATTAACGTAGCCTATCACGGCTAGATCTGCAAAGTCAGCCATGATAGGCTACGTAAATCATCACGTAGCCTATCACGGGTGACTTTAAAAAAAAAAAAAAAGCGCGTACGCAAATGGCGGCCCCCATAGGGAGCCGCCATTCGCGTTCCTTATTTGGTCGCTGTAGTCTACATAAATCTTTACGTAGACTACGGCGAAAATAAGGGCAATGCCTTTATCATGGGGGTGTTTTTTTTCTTTTATTTTATTGGAATGGTGGCGGCGGCAGCCGGTCGAAAGACCGGCTGCCGTTCCCGCCCCGGACGAAGACCCGCCGAACTGCCGGCTGGACCTGCCGCCGGGAGGGACATTCACCAAAGGTAAGTCCCGTCCCGGGGGGGGGGTGCGGGGTGCAGGGGGGAAATTTCTCCCCGAAACATGTTCGGGGGCCGAACACGTTGGCGCTCTGCCCCCCGAAGTTTCAGGGAGAAATTCTCCACCATCCCTAATCCGTGGAGGATCAGAAGACTTACCTCTGCCTCCTGGAGGAATCCTCACTGGCCGGATCCTCCCCACCGGCCGGCTCTGGAGCGCCAGTGATACGGCCGCTATTGCCATATCATTGGCTGGGCTGATTGACTGCGGACGCAAATGGCATCCACTATGCCATTTGTGGATGTAAAGGTCTTAGTTTAAGCTAAATGCAGCTGTAAATATTGCTGGTGCTCTGGAGCTGGCTGGTGGCTCCACAGAATCCCCCCCTTCTGCACAACCCCCCCCTGCAGACAGCCCCCCAGACCCGGAGTTAAGTGTCCCACCCATACCTAGTATGGCACTGCACTAATGGTTGCCTCTCTGTGTTCATAAAAATGGGGAAAGTTGCATTACTTCTTCAAGACGAACGTTATGGAAAAAGTAGATGTTTCTGTCTGAGCTGACTTCATATCTCCAAGATTCAATTTGGAACCACAGCAATAAAACAGCTCAAGACGTCAACAGCTTTTAACAAAGTAGGAAAGGATTTGCTTGACAGTTTATGAATTATTTCACAAGCAGCCTAAGAACAATACATTGCTTCTTTAAAACACACACACGCACATACACACCAGTGACTAATCAGGACAAATTGACCTCTTACATAAAACATGTTGATTTAATGACAAGGAGAATGAAGTAAAAGTCATCACTCTAAGCTGGCTGATTACAATTAATGCTACATGATCAATTATAGAGTGAACAATAGCAAAAATCCAGTGAAGAAGAATTTTCTTTTCTTACCTTTTCTGAGAAAGGTCAGGAAAGGGGGTAGCTTAAAAAATCTGTTTTATTTTTTTAAAGATGTTGTGAATTCCAAGTAGAAGTATAATTGAAGTATAATTTTCTGAGTCAATGTGGGTATTTCTTGTCAGGTGCACTTAAAATTGTCTTGGAAGTAAGGTGCTGATGCACTGTACAGGGAAGTCTAAATATAAAATTGTCATGCTATCATTTTGCTAATGGGAAGCACTGAATAATTCAACTCCAGTAATAATAAGGCAAAATCTTTCTTGTATCTCTCCCTCATGAGTCAGGAAGTTAATTGACTCCTAGCATTTGAGGTAAGAAAAAAAAAATCATCAGGAAGATACAGAAAATTCCTGCACTTTTGCTTCATTCATTCCATTATGTGGGATGTAACTACACAGCAGATACAAGTTAAACTACGGAATTCGCTACCCCTAGGAATGGATGAACCCACCCGCATCCAGTATCGGCAGGCGCCTGCTGAAGTGTTACCCCCACTCAAGCCCCCATGAACCCACGCTTGAGTCCCCATGAGCTCGCCGAGCCACCCGCACTCACCCTGGATCCCATCTGCAAATGCCCGCCATTTTGCCAAACTTATTTTTATGGAAAAAAGGAGGTAATTAAAATGTACATATTTAAATATGCACAAATTTGGGCTGGGAAAGCTTGATACATGCAATACTAGAGGTGGAAATGGGCCTCTAGGTCTGATGCAGCATGGCTCTTCTTATGTTCTTATGATGGGAAATAGCAACCTGCTGTAGAAGCAATACGGAAAGTCACCTATGAGTCTAATTTTGACCTTTTCCCCTTGTCACAGGATCTGTAGGGATGCCTGATGAACAGGGGCAGCCCATTCTGTGCTCCAGCAGCTGGCAGAGGTAGGCAAGAAGGTGAAGGGGAAAAGGAAATGGTGAAACACAATAATGACATTTATTCATCGCCCCCAAAACAAAATTTTGTCTTTTTGCTTTCTGCTCCCCCTACACTGAACATCGGCTGGCCCATCATTTTGTCCCTCCACAGAACTTGAAAATCTCCTCTGGCACTTGACAGAAATCTTCCAACAGGCAGTTTCCCTTGTGAGACCTGTCAGTTAAACTTTACTGTGGAGTTCAGAGTTTGCATGGAATATGCAAGGTGCTTTAATATGTATGTGTCATATTAATATTTTCCCTACAAGAGTGTGATGCGTTCTGTTTTAGCTTCATATTTCTGCAGAAAGGCAATTCACTTATCAGCTGGTTTCGTTCTCTCATTTCTGTCCCATCCTTCCCTGAAAGAACTCAGGACATGGTTTGCTGGACCATCTCATTTTATCCTCCTAACAAACCTGAGAGATAGTAGCCCTGTTCAGGCATTCTGATTCATGGTACAGTACACATGCAAGGAGGGGGAGAGCATTAGCCCTGTCCCCTTTTGTCACCATTTCCATTGTCATCTACCTGTAGATGGCAGCTTTCTGAAGGGGAGAACCTTCTCTATCCATCCATGGAGGCTTTCCATGGAATTTGGAAACCTGATTTCCCACGGTTCTACTTCAACGTCACATGGAGAGCAGTTGCAATTGGACCTGATCAGTCATGACAGATTCTGACAACTGATTAATATTAGAGTTGTGTGCAAATGGTCTCTCAAAATATTCCACCCAATGTGTGGGCAGAGAAATTAGGGAGACAATTGCACTGAAATTCTTCAGGAGGAGGAGAAATTCTCAACAGTTTCTCACAGGGAGGGCTCACCATTGGCAGGGGTTGTAGTGCAGCTTCTTTCTTTTTTCCTATGGGTTTTTTTTTTTGGTGGTGGTGGGGTTGTGCTGCCACTGCAAGTGGCAACAGCATCAACTGTGTTGACAGGCTGGTCCCCATTTTGCATCCACCACAATGCAGGTGTGAGGGAGTATTGTGTCTAGCTCCAGGGAAGAGGTGGAGCTAGTACTGAAACAAAATCTGTCCTCCAATTTTCTGAAAGTGTCCTTCCTGCATGAAAGTGGCTTACATTGTTCTGCTTCATTCTCAGGGTTTTTAATGCTTTATTTTGTGGTGTTTTTGAGTTTAACTGCTCACAGTGAGGTGGCTGAGGGTGCTGTGTGTGTGTTTTCTTTCTATTACACATCTCTCTATTGCTCTGCAGCTTCCCAGGCTGCCTGCACTTCCTGATCTAAAAACAAAAGCCTTATGAGAGGAATTACCTCATGATGTCTTCTCCTGGGCTTTAATGAAGTATGGGAGACAGGGAGGCTACAGTCTGCCAGAGAGATGATTGTACAATGAAAAACAGGACACATCCACATACTCCACAGCCACCTCTTAAGTAAGGTAAGCACAAAAAACCCAACTCTAATCCATGAGAATTTTTCCAAAAATTTCTTCACCACTGGATGTACCTTATGGACCATTCTTCTGAAATGGCACCTCTATGACAGCATACAGGTGGTCCTAGGTAAGAAACCTACAAAGGTTCAGAAGATAGGTATAACACTTTATGTGGGAGCCCTCAATTTATTGGTGTGTGTATGTTGATTTGCTTTCCTATCCCCTTGTTTTTTGGAATAATTGAAGGACAACCGGAAGTGAATTCAAATAAATAATAAAAAGAAAATAGTTTCTTTTTCCTAAGTAGTGGAAGGGAGGATGGATTCACTGCCTAATTCTACACAAAAACCTGCAAACAATAACACACTATACCTGAGTAAGTAAAATAACAGAAAAGCTAAGGGTAGGGTAAGAAAGAAACCTTTTTCACTGCAGGAAAAAGTCTTGAGAGAAGGGTTCCTTTAATATTTGAGAAGGAGAAATGAAAGGACTTTGAAATCATGAACAAACAGAACTTGAAGCCACTCCACCCCAAACCCAACACAGAACCTCTGACTTCCTACTTGCTTGCTACCAAACAGCTTAGCAACTGAGAAAATGAAGCTGAGAGAAACAGTTTTATGTAACTCACAATTCTTCCTCCAAAGCACAGTGATTGGAATGCCCCTGGTAAAATGCAACTTAAGATTAGAAGGTGGAACTGCTGGTCACTCCATTGCACTCATTCCCCCTTCCACTCATCAGTGTTTACAGAAAAATGAAAATAAAAGTTGCTGTTTATCAAGACAGACTCTCTGCCTTTTTGAAACCTGAATCATGCACAAAGGTTCAGGTGGGGTCCAGCTTCAGTTGTAGCTGGGGAAGTACCAGAAACATCCGAAGGGGGGCAGTTCAGATCAGGCTTCGGGAATCTGATGCACATCTCCACTTGAAACCTTTCCCTTTATTTTCTTGAAAACTTCTGCCTTCCTGCATGTGTTCAAGCCAGGTATTCATCTGCAACAGATGATACATTATTTTTCACAAATCATTTTTGTGCACTGCATATTGTTATTATCTGCAACTAGTGATAGGCAAAATGCACACAGGCTTGATTATCAGTGACAGTGACGTTTATAATATTATCTGGCACTCTGGGAAGAGCATATAACCCAGGGTTCCTGACACCTGGAAGGGGAGGAGTTGAGAGTCTTTCTGTCATTTACTTGGCCACAGCAACTGATGGGTAAACAGGTGGGTAAGAGGGAGAAGCTCTTCTATGGCCCAGACTGAAGGCAAGCATTTGAGTTACTGAGCTTTGTATTCCAAACTGAGGAATTACAAACTTTGTCAAAATCACGATCTACAATGTGCATCAGGTTTTCTGTTCAACAACTCAGACAACAGCACTCAATCATATACATATATCTATATCTATCTATATCTATATCTATATCTATATCTATATCTATATCTATATGTATATACACACACACACACACACTGGAAATTGTTCAGCCATGCTCCAGACTGTAAACAGACTGCATTTTTCACAGGCCAATGAGGCAGAAACAAGGTTACATTCAATGACAAGAGGCTATTCAGACAAACAAGTCAAATTCAAACCCTTTCCTTTTGCTTCCTTCTTACTAGTTTGTACAACTTCTTGAATTGCTGTTGTATGTCACATTCCCCATTCAAGAACACAAATTGATATAATGCAGATTTGAATTATTGTTGCCGGTGTAATTATAATGTAATTATAATGTTGAACTCAGACTTGGGAGATCTGATTTCTAGTCCCCACTCAACCATGAAGCTCACTGGGCAACTTTGGGCCAGTCACTGACTCTCAGCCTAACCTACTTCACAGTGTTGTTGTGATGATAAAATGTGCAGGAGGACCACGTAAGCCACCTTGGGTTCCTTGTAAGGGTAAAAAATGTGGAATATAAATGTAACAACAACAGCAGCAACACAACAACAAATATGCAGTTGACTTTCTTTTTTGCATACCCAAGGAAAATGTCTGCAATTCTACATTCTATTCAGGACTCTTATCCTTAACACTGAATATGTCTGCAATCCTATAAACACTAATCTGGGAGTAAGCCCCATTGAACTCAATGGGACTTACTTATGCATAAGTATGCACAGGATTGCATTGTAAGTGTTTTTTATTTTGGGAACAGAAAATCCCCAATATTAGTAGCGTCTCTATGCAGTGGGCTGAAGCAGGTTTACACCTATTCATGTGTAGGCTGCTCTGGGTTTCTGCAGTACTGTCTCCATTACCTTTCCATTCTGACTGGAGTCGGCAAGCATTAACAATCTGAAAGAAGCTACAATGTGGAATCCTGGGACAGATGGCAAAGTAAGGCCTATTATTAATCTAGGAATCCCTGGTTACACAGTTGTAAATGATCTAGGGCAGTATCCAGTGCTGCCCATCTATGCACAGGGCCCACTGCTGCTTTCATTGTGCATGCAGCCAGCCCTGCCAATGCCGTTGCACAAGCGGCATCCACCACTTGCACAATGGAGATTTAGTGCTTCTGGTGGCAAGTCCCCAAATGAGCTGAAACACTCATTTCTGGAACAGGGCAGATTGGCAGAGCTCCCTTATACAAGCTCCGCCAACCTGCCCCATTCCAGAAATGAACCTTTCTGCTCTAAATCTTTGGTCTGCAAGTGATGGGTACCAACAGAATCAGTAGGGCTGGCCACATGTGGGTGTTCACCATGGGATTCTGCTCCTGGTTTGCATACTAAAGACTTTCCAAGAATATCCTTAAAAAGAAGAAGAAGAAGAAGATCAGGAGTCTAACCAAGGCTGATCTTTAAGCCATGCCTTATTTATCATTGGTCCATAATTTGTTTCATTTGCATGTATGACAAGTATTTTATTATCTGTGCTGTAGGCTTTGTTTTCTGTTTATATTATGTAAATGTTCTAGTTATGTTTGTTACTGTCCACATTTATGCTGTTATGTGTGTGTATGTGCATATATATGTGTGTGTGTGTGTGTGTGTGTGTGTGTGAAAAACCTAAAGATGTTTTTTGCAAGATTGCATTAACAACCCAGACTTATCCCTGGAAGAGGGGAGGAATTAATCTACCTTTATTTTCAAAGTATTATGATACCTGTAGATTGGTAAATATTTGGGATTGGATCAATAATACAGGCATTGAAATGTATGAAGAAACTGGAATATATCCAAGGTTGTGACAGGCAGTATGTATCAGAGAAAAATAGCTATGGATAGATTAAGAAATTTTATTTATTTATTTACAATATTTGTATACCACCTCATATCCAAAAGAGATTTCAGAGCAGTGAATATAAGAGGTAAAATAGTAAAAGAATAAAAAAGATTACAACACCATATTTAAATTATGCTTTTTTAAAACAGAATTCCAATAGAAGCCATGGCTGGTCAGTAGTGCGGTTTTCAGGAGGTGCTGGAAACAACACACGCAGACACCAACGCAATGTTGGTGCCTGCCTGACCTCCAGGGGCAGGGAGTTCCAAAGAAAGAATGTTTACAAAGAAATCCATGTATTAAACCTATGATGGAGGTTTGGAAAAAGTATAGACCCCAGATAGCATCTGGAATATCACCTCGTACATCTTTTGTTCATAATGAAGAAGTGAATAAAAGGAATATTATAGGTAAGGTATCTAAATGGGAGGGATGGGTTTGACAATGGTTAAATACTTTTTGGAAGAAGGTATGGTTCATACATTTCAAGATATTAAAGAAAAGTTTGATGTGCATGATGATATGAAGTGGAACCAACATACCCTGGTGAGGAAATATGGGTCTTTTGGGGACTTAACATCTATTGAGAAATGTTATATTTTCCCCTCTAGTGAAGGATTGATAGGAAAAATATACTTGATTATAAAGTGGTTGCAGAAGGAATGGCGATTAAGTTTTTTTTTTTTTTTAAGGGTGGGAGAAGGATTTAGGATTGTCGTCAGAAGTTTGGCAATGGATTGGTGAAAATATGGCAAAAAAGCCTAATTGCAAAGAATTTGAAATAAAATTATATTTTAAAACACTATATCAATTATACTTAACACCTTCCAAAATTAAGAAGAGATATGGATTAGAACATGTTGGAGATGTGGTTCTTGTGGAATAGATTATATGTACAAGTTTTGGCACTGTGCTAAAATTAAGTCTTATTGGAATCCAGTTGTGTTTTATATTGAACAGAAAATGGGTTATAAGCATCCAGTGTATCCTCTTAGGAAACATTATTTAAAAGATTCTTTGGAAAAAGTGGATGTGGAATTAGCAATGAATCCATTGACAATGGCAAAAGTCACAATAGTTTCATTTTGGAAAAAGGGTATTGCTCCTCCTCTGTGTGATTGTTTTTTGTGTGTGGATCAAATGATGAAATTAACATATTATATAAGGGCTGGACAAGAGCAAATGTTTGAGGATAGGTTTGTTGAAAGACAGAGTGTCTTTCTCAGGTTTTGGAATGATACATTTAGAGATAATATTATCATCCATATTCATTGTTTTCCCTGACCTGAGCTTTTGTTGTTGAAAGTTATGTACGCGTGCATTGGGTGAGTGTTTATGTTAACTTTTTTATATGCTCAAATATAGATTTAGTAAATAAATAAATATATTCTATGCTAACTTGTCAGCCATCAAAATGGCTGTGTGGTGGAATGAAGAAAGTGAGTGTGTATGGATTTATGTTCAATTGGGCAGGAAGGTCTTAAAATCATTTTGATTCAGTACTCTGTGTTCCTTCCACGAACAAGTTGGCCCACTTGTTTCCTTACATGCACCACTAAAACCCAATTCAAATAAGAATGTCTTGTGATGTTCCTGGAAGAAGCTCAGGCTCAAACTTTTGTGCTCTCAAGTACAAGGGGATTCCACAGCTGAGGAGAACTGAATATGCCTTCCTTCAAGCTTTTGAAGTCCTGACTTGGTGCATAGATGAGCAATACAAATGGGCATTCCCCACCTCCAACATCACTAGTGCATGTAGTAAAGTAAGGGAGAAAGGGCAAAGGGACTCCCAGCAGAAATAATTTGCTAACCCTGAGTATTCTCTGTTATGTGAGGTAGGGATGTCAGAGAATTCCACCACAGATCTCGGTGAGGCCAAATGGCAGTGCATTCGGCCCCCCGAAATCCGTGGCGGAACGAAGCCCCCGCCCCCCCGCCCACGAAAGGCGCGCGAAGCGGAACACTTACCTGCTGCCGTCCGTGCTGACTTGCGAATGGTGGCTGCCCTGCAGCTGCCATTCGCTTCTTCATAGCCATGATAGGCTACATAAATACTTATGTAGCCTATCATGGCTAACGCAGGGACTCCTTTTATGTCCCTGCAGAGGCTGTGATAGGCTACATAAGTATTTACATAGCCTATCACGGCAAGCCAAAAAAACCCAGCGTATGCAAATGGCGGCGGCTACAGCGGCCGCCATTTGCGTTCCCTATTTTTAGCTGTTTTAGCCTACGTAAATATTTATGTAGGCTAAAATGGGGGGGAGGGGGAAGGAACGCAAATGGCGCCCACTACGCCATAGCCGCCGCCATTTGCGTACACTGTTTTTTTTTTTTTGGCTTGCCATGATAGGCTACGTAAATACTTACGTAGCCTATCATGGCAGCTTCGCAGGATGCAAATGGCGGCCACTACGGCGGCCCCCATTTGCGTCTGCAGCACCCCGTCCGCGGCCAGAACTCCAGCTGCAGATGGCCCTGGCCGGCGGCTCTTTAGAGCCACCGCGGAGCAGAGCTGGCCCAGGGAGGATTCCAGGGGGAGAGACAGAGCGCCTCCCCCCCACCGCGAATCCAAGCTCCGCAAAGGTAAGTGACTTTCGTACATCCCTAATTTGAGGTCAGGAATGGACAGAAATCCAACACACATACACACACACAATCCAATAGATATGAAATGTATGGGCTTTATGGTTTTAAATCTATCCATGATGTTACACAGAGTGATTTTTTGAATCAAAATATATGCTTTCAGTTACAGAGTTTGCTTTGTCTTCAATGTGATGCTCAGTGAGGTTTTGTCCTGCAGCAGGGGAAATGAACCAGTCATTTGGATAGCAATAATCATGATTGAAGTCAGAATCCAGACTCTGCAGGCATGTTATTTCAGTAATTGTCATGAAATATATTAGTGCTTGGGATTCCATCTCTTCTTTAGACATTTCCTTATTTATTTCCCTTGCTTAGTTCTGTACATATGCTGCAATCATTTCTCTCCCCCTTTGTCATTTTTCTCCCCAAAACTAGAATTCCTCATATAGCAATAGAGCTGGCCATGAAAAATATGTTAGCTTGAAGTGAAAGTAGTTGGATTGTATTATGCGTGTGTATATATTAGGGCTATACTAAATATTCTCCTATTTCAAATTGAAAGCCCAAAATAGTGTTTGCATGGGTGTGGGAAGGATAGCTTTCCCAACCCCTTTTATTATTTTTTTTTAATATTACCCTTTTCAATCTTGCTCACTGCCATTGTTTCTCCTGTCTGCTGGTGCTTTGGCAGCATGTTCCCCTTACCCTTCTAGTTATTGTTTCCTTGTTCTTCCTGAATTATTTACATGGGTGATTGTGACCAATTAGGGATTTGGGTAATGTGAGAGTGAGGGCAATGATTTGCAGATCAGGGTGAATCCAGCAAATCGGAGATCACATAGTGAATGGGATGAAGTCATCTGGCCAAGCAGATTTGACAATAAGATGATGTTATTGAGGGTAGGGATGTCAGAGAATTCCACCACGAATCTTGGTGAGGCCGAATGCCAGTGCATTCAGCCCCCCAAACTCTGTGGCAGAATGGCCTGCCAGCCCCCCGCCCTGACGCGGATCCCCTCCTGGACGAGACTCAACTGGGGTGGATGTTCCGGGCGGCAGCGGCTCCGGTGGCAGCTGCGGCGGCGGCGGCAACTGGTCTTCCAACAGGCTGCTGCCGCCGCCATTTCCAGTCTTGTAGTTTTTTTTGTTTTGTTTTTTTACAAGACGTGATAGGCTACGTAAAGATTTACGTAGCCTATCATGGCTGGGTAAAAACAAAACAAAACCGTGTACGCAAATGGCGGCGGCTACGGCCACCGCGATTTGCGTTCCTTATTTTTGGCCACCTTAGTCTACGTAAATATTTACGTAGACTATGACAGCGAAAATAAAGGGGACCAGAAATAGCGTAGCGGGTGCTATTTGTGCCCCTTTTTGATTCACCATTTTAGCCTACGTAGATATTTACATAGGCTAAAACGGTGAATCAAAAAGGGACACAAATAGTGCCCGCTACACTATTTGCGTTCCCCTTTATTTTTGCTGTCATAGTCTACGTAAATATTTACGTAGACTAAGACGGCCAAAAATAAGGAATGCAAATCGCGGCGGCCGTAGCCACTGCCATTTGTGTACGCAGTTTTTTGTTTTTTACCCAGAGCCCTCCGCAGCTGGAAATCCGGCTGCGGAGGGCTCTGGCCTGGGCCTGGCCGGCTGCTCCGTGGAGCTGCCGTGGAGCACAGCTGGCCATGGAGGATTCCGGGCGGGAGGAACGGATTGCCTTTCCCCCATCGAGGATTCCGGGGGGAGGGATGGAACTAGGGGTGTCAGAGAATTTCTCGCCGAAACTTCGGGGGGCCGAGTGCCAACGTATTCGGCCCCCCGAAGTACTTTCGGGAAGAAATTCTCCACCCCCCCGCCCCCTGCACACCCCCCCGGGATGGGACTTACCTTTCCCGAATGTCGCAACCGGTGGCGGGTCGCAGCGGCAGTTCGGCAGGGCTTCGACAGGGGCGGGGGCGGCAGCCAGTCTTTCGACCGGCTGCTGCCGCCGCCATTACAAGAAAAGTAAAAAAAAAAAATGCCCTCGTGTTAGGCTACGTGACGATTAATGTAGCCTATCACGGCTAGATTTGCAAAGTCAGCAGTGATAGGCTACGTAAATCGTCATGTAGCTAGGGTTGGCGGAGAATTTCTCGCCGAAACTTCGGGGGGCCGAACGCCAACGTGTTCGGCCCCCCGAACAAGTTTCGGGGAGAAATTCTCCACCCCCTCGCCCCCGCCCCCCCCCCGGGATGGGACTTACCTTTGCCGAATGTCCCTCCCGGCGTCGGGTCCCGGCGGCGGTTCGTCGGGTCTTCGTCAGGGGCGGGGGCGGAAGCCGATCTTTCGACCGGCTGCTGTCGCCGCCATTCCAATAAAACTAAAAAACACACACACACACCCATGATAGGCTACGTTATGATTAATGTAGCCTTTCACGGCTAGATTTGCAAAGTCAGCTGTGATAGGCTACGTAAATCGTCACGTAGCCTATCACGGGTGACTTTAAAAAAAAAAAGTGCGTATGGCTAATGGCGGCCCCCATAGGGAGCTGCCATTCCCGTTCCTTATTTGGTCGCTGTAGTCTACATAAAGATTTATGTAGACTACAACGACCAAATAAGGAACGCGAATGGCGTCTCCCTATGGGGGCTGCCATTTGCGTACGCGCTTTTTTTTTTTTTTAAGTCACCCGTGATAGGCTATGTGACGATTAATGTAGCCTATCACGGCTAACTTTGCAGATCTAGCCGTGATAGGCTATGTTAATCGTCACGTAGCCTATCATGGGGCGGTTTTTTTTTTTTTTACTTTTCTGTTGAAGTTCGCGGCCGGGGAGACGAGGCGCTTCTCCCCAGCCTGAATTTCGGCCGGGCGAGGCGGGAAGCCTCTCCCCCCGGCCTGAACTTTGGGGGGAGAAGTGAAGCGCCTCCCCCCCCACCGCGAAGCAAGCTGTGAGACCAGGTAAGTGACTTTCGTACATCCCTAGATGGAACGCCTCCTCTCCACCATCAACATAATCCACGGAAAGGTAAGTGACTTTCGTACATCCCTAATTGAGGGTAACCAAAGCCAGTTGAGAAAGAAAACAGGACTGGGGAAAGTAAATGAATATACAATCATTTTCACAGGTATTGCCAAAAACACAAATATCATTGACGGGGGGCATTTTTGATGCTACAAAAAATGTTCCTGAAAGACAATGACTAGGGATGGACGAACTTCCCTTACCTGATCCCGCAGCTTACTTCGTGGTGGGGGGGAAGCGCTCCATCCCCCCCCCGGAAATTCTGGCCAAGGGGGAGGTGCCCCGTCCCTCCAGCCGTGAAACCTCTTCTCCTGCCGGAACGCAAACGGCAGCAGCCATAGCTGCTGCCGTTTGCGTCCCTGCAGACAGCCGTGATAGGCTACGTAAATGTTTATGTAGCCTATCATGGCTGACTTTGGGGGAAAAAAAAAAAGTAGGGATGTCAGAGAATTTCTCCACAAATCTCCGGGAGGCTGAATGCCAATGCATTTGGCCCCTCGAAATTGGTGGAGAAAAGGTTTGCCCCCCCGCCCCCCTGGGATGGGACTTACCTCATGCGACTGTCCCTCACGGCGGTGGTTCCCAGTGGCTGTTCGGCGGCGGTTCGGCGGCAGTGGAGGTGGCGGCCGGTCTTCCGACCAGCTGCCGCCGCCGCCATTTCCAAGTAAAGTAAAGTAAAAAAAAAAAAAGTGATAGGCTACGTAAAGATTTACGTAGCCTATCACGGCTAGATTTTCAAAAAACACCGTGATAGGCTATGTAAATCTTTACGTAGCCTTTCACGGCTGACTTAAAAACAAAAACGTAGCCTATCATGGCTGACTTAAACACAAAAACATTGTTAAAAACGTTGCCCTTATTTTCTACCCGTGCCAAAATAAGGAACGCAAATGGCGGTGCCCATGGGCGCCGCCATTTGCGTACGCCCTTTTTTTTTTCAAAGTCAGCCGTGATAGGCTATGTAAAGATTTACGTAGCCTATCACAATGTTTTTTGAAAATCTAGCCGTGATAGGCTACGTAAATCTTTATGTAGCCTATCACGTTTTTTTTTTTACTTTACTTTTTTCTTTCGCGGCCGGAGAGGCGGGGCACTTCCCCCGGCCAGAATTTCGGCGGGGAGGGATGGAGCGCCTCCCCACCCACCAAGAATTTTTTGGGGAGAAATGGAGCACCCCCCCCCGAAAAAAGCTGCGGGACCAGGTAAGGGACTTTCGTCCCTCCCTAAAAAAAAGCACGCAAATAGCCCTTATTTTATGCCCTTATTTTCACCGTAGTCTATGTAAATGTTTACGTAGACTACACGTGCCCAAATAAGGAATGCAAATGGTGGCGCCCATGGGCGCCACCATTTGCATACATGGTTTCCCCCCCCCAAAGTCAGCCATGATAGGCTATGTAAAGATTTACGTAGCCTATCACATTTTTTTTTGAAAATCTGGCCGTGATAGGCTATGTAAATCTTTACGTAGCCTATCACATTTGTTGTTGTTGTTGTTGTTTTTACTTGGAAATGGCGGTGGTGGCAGCCGGTCGGAAGACCGGCTGCCGCTCCGCCACTGCCCCGCTGCTGCCCCGCCGCTGCCCCGCCGCCGGGAGCCGCCGGGAGCCACCGCCGCCAGGGACATTCGCACAAGGTAAGTCCCATCCCGGGGGGTGCGGGGGGGCGGACCATGTCTCCACCAATTTCGGGGGGCCGAATGCGTTGGCATTCAGCCTCCCGGAGATTCTTGGAGAAATTCTCCAACATCCCTAACTAGTTTTGATTGATCTGAGGTAAAGTATGAAACTCCCACCATCTTTGGGAATGAATCCTTAAAATAAGTGAATGCAATGAATATATTTCTGAATTTACTTTAAGGAAAACTGCAGTGGGCAAACCACACAGGACAATTGTAGAAATCTGTGGCTAAATCCTGAAATCATCCCTGCAGTTGATTCTCTTTTGGTTTTTTTGCCCTGATGTTTGGTCGGTCTTGCATTTCCCCTTCTTCAACTCTGCACACATCACAAAACAGTTCTCTCTCTCTTTTAAGTTGTGTTGTTTTAAGCTGTGTTGTTTTATTGTTAGTTTTTTTTTAAAAAATGTTTTTAGTTCAAAGTTGTTTTCAGTAGGGATGTCAGAGAATTTCGCCACAAATCTCGGGGAGGCCGAATGCCAGTTGCTGCTGCCGCCATTTCCAGTAAAAAAAAAAAAAGTGATAGGCTACATAAAGATTTACGTAGCCTATCACAGGTAGATTTTAAAAAAATACCGTGATAGGCTACATAAATGTTTACGTAGCCTATCACAGCTGAGTAAAAAACAACAACAACAACCGCATGTACGCAAATGGCGGCGCCCATGGGCGCCACCATTTGTGTTCCTTATTTTGGCACGTCTAGTCTACGTAACCATTTACATAGACTACGGTGAAAATAAGGGGAACGCAAATAGTGTAGACGCTACACTATTTGCTTTCCCCTTATTTTCGCCGTAGTCTACATAAATGTTTACGTAGACTAGATGTGCCAAAATAAGGAACGCAAATGGCGGCGCCCATGAGCGCCGCCATTTGCGTATGCACGTTTTTTGTTTTTGTTTTTTACTCAGCCATGATAGGCAATGTAAACATTTACGTAGCCTATCACGGCTGACTGCAGGGACACAAATGGCGGCGGCTACGGCCGCTGCCATTTGCAGACCCGGCCGGCCAGGATTCGCGGCGGGAGGGACGGGGCGCCTCCCCCCCGGCCAGAATTTTTTTGGGGGGAAGGATGGGGCGCCTCCCCCCAGCCCGAATTTCGAGGGGAGGGACGGGGCGCCTCCCCCCACCTCGAATCACATTTCGACAAAAGGTAAGTGACTTTCGTACATCCCTAGTTTTCAGTTATATGTTGTATATACTGTCCGTATGCTTTTATGTAAATGGTTTTTAAACTTCGTATATTGTATTTTAATGTTTTAACTTCTCTAAACTGCTCAGAGAGCTTCACCTATGGGGTGGTATAGAAATGTAATTAATAAAAATAATAATGATAATGATAATAAACTCACTGACTCCAATACCTGCACTCCACCTTCCCCCATTTTTATTCCTTTACTTCTTTTCCCTTTACACTTCAAGGAGAAAAGTGATGGGATCCAGTGTGAATTTCCACCTATCTTCTGTGTTTTCTCTCGGACCATGTCCTCTGTTGCCTTCTCTGCAGGAGAAGATCTGCAGGAGAGGCCCTTTTGAGGCACCATTATCTGTAGAAGCCTATTTGTTGGGCAAACATAAAGTGGCATCCACCTGTGTTGCTCCTTAACTGTGGAATGCTGTCCCCAAGAACTATGATTAGCCCCCCAATCTCTCAGCTTTTGGAAAGTGAAGACGCATCTTCTTAATTTACAACAACAAAGACTTTATTGTATCTTAGCAATTTGCCATTATTCACAGTTACAGGGGGGAAAGACTATTATACAATTTAAAACTCTACTAATAGACCATCAAAAATTGAATAATTTTCAATGCAGTCTTTAAATTTGTAGCATGCATATGTAAACCATTGTCAAGAAATTTAGATGTTCTGAAAGATACGTATTTGTCAGCATTAGACAACTGAAAACAAACTTTTACAAGAGATGACCTTCCCTTCAATGGTTTTAATAATTTTAACAACTGATAAATATATTTGGTTCTAAGATAATTATAGATAGAGCATTCTAGAGTAATATGTTCGATTGATACAGAATTACAACCACATACTCTGTCTTTCTTATGGACCCCTTTATGCTCACCCACTCAATCTGCCAAAGGAAGAACATTTAATCTTGCTGGAGACAAGGCTACCCTCATTTTAATATTTGGTAGATCTACCAGTGGCCGATCTACACTTATGGGTTTTTTCGCTTCTAATGAGGTTTCACCACCTGTCCTTCACACTACGCAGCACCCGCCTTGAATTGGAACCAGAATTTCCCGCTTCCGTGCTCCCACTTTCAATATCTTGATATCCCGGTATTTCCCCTTAATGTGCTCTGATTTTTCACCTTCGTTGCCATATCTGGTCGTAGTCCCCTCCCCTGCCTGTCCATATACAGGTGTTTGTATTTCCCTCCTGTCCAATCTCACCTCTCGACGGCCCCATGCTGTCTTCTGGCTACTGATCGCATAGGTTCCTTTTCGAAACTTCGAAGATCATGCCTGAATTAGAAAAAAAAACAGCAGAGAAGCCACAATTCTTCAAAGATAATGCCTTAATTAAAAAGAAAAAGAAAAAGCCAAAGCGGGGGATAGGAGGGGGTAAAACTTAGTTTCATTTGAAGGGATACAACAACCGCCTGCTCAATGTAGGAAGCCTGATTTCCAGGTGGTTGCCCATCCAACGACTGACCGAGGCTGACCCTGCTTAGCTTCCAAAATCAGACAAGCATGCGCACATCCAGCCCTTTGCTTGTTGCTGAGGAAACATTGAGTGCTGAGGAAGCTATGCGATCAGTAGCCAGAAGATGACATGGGGCCGTCGAGAGCTGTGAGTATGGTGGGCGTGGAATCAGCAGAAACAGGAAGAGTTTCTGATCCTCCAATGAGAGCCTCCGTCTTTAAGAGCAGGAAAACATCACAGCGCTCGAGTGTGAACTGAGCTCACACATTCGATG
Organism: Heloderma suspectum; assembly: GCF_057233095.1. Taxonomy (NCBI): domain Eukaryota; kingdom Metazoa; phylum Chordata; class Lepidosauria; order Squamata; family Helodermatidae; genus Heloderma; species Heloderma suspectum. The sequence goes on from NC_139461.1 coordinate 93,683,790, forward strand.
AAGCATCATAACTGGGAAAATGGGTGAGTGTGGATGATGACATTTTAGTGCGAGAGCGTTTAACCCGACTGGACACTCAATTCATTGTGATGGCGGGCGCAAAGTAGAACGGCCCCAGGTATTTCAGGAAAGGTAGGTACAAAGGAACAAAAGAAGCATAGAAGTTGTTAGTTTGACGAGCCTTAATCCCAGCCATCTGAGATTGCATCTCAGTGTCCTTAAGCCTTTGGAGCAACTTAATTTAGCCTTTTAAATTCTGTCATCATTTAATGTTCTAATGTGTTATTGTTTTAATGCTCTTTTTATAGTTTTAAATTGCTGTGCACCATCTTGATGGCTTTTAATCTATTTACATGATTTATGTACCACTCTGTATCTGACAAGATTCCTGAACAGTGAACAGTAACAAGAAAAAAGAATCAAAATACATAATTAAAATATTTTAAATCAGATTATGTTATCTAAAACTGTGGCTAGTCAGTCGGGGAAGGCTTGTTTAAATGAAAATGTCTTCAGCAGGCACTGAAAACAAAACTTCAGTGCCTGCCTGACATCAAGAAGCAGGGAGTTCTTCAGAGAGGGAGCCAGTAAACTGAAGGATCTACTTTGAGTGGACTCCAAATGTGGACCCGCCAGGAGCCCCTTATCTGATGATCTCAGTGACTGGGCAGGCACTCTCTCAAATATCCTTGTCCCAAGTTGTTTAAGCCTTCATGCACCAATAGCGAAACCTTAAATGTGGCCTGGTAGCAAATAGGGAGCAGCCATACTGTTCCCTCAGCAAAAGAATTACATACTGAAAAGGGGCAGCTCCGAACATCAGTCAAGCTGCTGCATTCTATATTAGCTGCAGCTTCCAAACTAGGGATAGACAGACTCACCCCAGCCTGCCTTGCGTGCCACTTGCTGGACCCCCACTGGCTACCAGACCCTGCTCGCCACATGGGTCTGGCGAGTGTCACGTGGCCTCCCAGTCCCTCACAGAGCCATTTTATGCAAAGTGACAGCTCGGCCTTTTTTTGTAAAGCAGCCCATTTACACAAAATTACAAGTGTAAATGGTCTAAACAGACAATTGAAGCTGCCCTTAAGTCTGGTCAGGCATAGGGATGTCATGGGCATCCAGTTGGAGCTCGAGGCCCAGTGATTTATCACTGGCTTGGTCCCCCAGACACCAGTTTGTTGATCCCTGTGCTTGCCTGACTTGGCACAAATGGTGGCTCAGTCTTTTCGTAAAGGTCTATTTTATGCAAATGGCAGCCATAAAGCGGCCTATTTATGCAAAATTGCAGGCGTAAATGGTCTAAATAGACCATTTATGTCTGTAATCATGGCATGCGCTGAGCCAGGCAAGTGTGGGGATTTGCAGACTGATAAATCGCCAGGCCTTGAGCCCCAACTAGATACCCACAACATTTCTATTCCAGACCAACCTTAAGAGCAGCTTCATATCAAGTGCTCTGCAGTAATCCAGTCCTGAGATTACTAGCACCTATTCCACCCATATAGGCAATCTATCCCTGTCCAGGAAAGGTCATAGCTGGTGTACCATTTGAAGCTGGTAGAAGGCACTCTGAGGTATTGTGTCCACTTTGGCCTCCAGTGATAGAAATAGATCCAGGAGTACTCCCGGACTATGAACCTGATCTTTCAGAATGAGTTGTCCCATCTAGAACAGGCAATACGCCTACCTCATGGATTCAGGAACCAGTCACCCACAGGGTCTCTGTCTTGTCAGGGTTCAGCCTCAGTTTATTGGCCCACATCCAGCCCATCACTGAGTCTAGACATTGATCCAGGACTTGCGCAGCATCACCTAATTCAGATGTGACAGGGAAATAGAGCTGTATGGCAATAGCATAGTGATGGCACTTTTCTCCAAATCACCCAATGACTGTTTTTTTTTTTTTTAGCAAATACAGCAGTATATTATCATCATTATCATAAGTAGTAGTAGTACTACTACTACTAGTAGTAGTAGTAGTATTCCACTTTTCCCCCACATATGACTTGGAATGTATTTCCAGTTCCAAACCCCAAACTCAAGATTACTCAAGCTCCTTTATGCAGCAACTCCCCACTTCCAAAGTCCAGATTGAATACCTTCGCAGTGTACCTGGGTGGTTAGGCCATCTGAAGAGAGAAAACCCTCTCCCTGAGTTCTTGGTCAAAAACCTCAAACACATACTTCCTAACCAAATTAGAAGAAATTTATATTTTTTAACAAAAGGGCTTTTAGAAAGAAAATTACTTCATAATTATCAGGTTCGTTGTATTTTATCTTTACCTCTCTCAGCTTCAGTTTCTTTATGTCCTGTCTAATTCCTTATGATTTGCCTCCAGCTATGCTGAACTATTTTGTCTCCTTCTACTCTTCATTGCCCTCAGCTTCAAAAACCTTGCAAAGCCCCACCTTCACATGGTTATCTGACCTCCTAAAGGAAGTTATTGGCACTCTGTTTATTAAAAAAGAATTATGTTAATATGGTGTTTTATTCTTTTTATCTTTTAACATTTTATCTCTTATTGTTCCCTGCTCCAGAATCTGTTTAATGTGGTATATAAATGTTGTAAACAAATAAAGAATAAAACAAACAGCGCCTGTGACCTGGTTTGCACAACACAGCTGGGTCCTCATGGGTTATTTAACCCAGGATAAGCCACAGCATGAGCCAGACATGTGCAGTTACTGTTTTCAATATGCAACTCCTGATCGGGGCAATTGGGGGTTGTGCCATGTCACGTGAACCCTGCTATTGTGGGTTATTCGAGGGTTAAACAACCCTCACATAACTCTTGATTAGTAGTAGCATAACCCTGATTGGAAGCTGCATATTCAAAATGGTGGCAGCACTCAACTGGCACATGACATGCCTTACCGTGGGTTAAATAATTCATGATGCGCCAGTCATGTCATGTGAACTGGTTCTATGTATTGCCTGCACTATCTGTACCTTGGAAATTGAGAGATCTTATTCATGTACAACCTATGCAAGTGAAGGCTGTCTTGAGAAGGTAATGTGTACACACTCACAGATCAAACATCGGGCTAATGAGCATCTTCTAGATCTCCCATTCAGGGGTTTATTATTGTTTGTGATATGTCTGAACAGGGCTTATCTCTCCTCTCTCCTTGACATCCTTCTTGTTCCTGCTTCCATGTTTAAGCTGATCTTGTCCCAGTCCAAGGTCCTTGCCTTCTCCCTTCTGCCATGTTGTTCTGTCATGCTTGGTACACTGTTCCTTCCTTTATCAGGGACTGTCCCTCTCCACTCTCAAACCCTTCTCAAAACCTGTTTTTTTTCTAAAAAGTTTCTTCTAGAGCTTCTCAATGCATGTATATCACGTGTGTACATGCAGCAAAAACCCACATGTGCAATTTTCATATGTGGTGGCTACACATCAATCACCTGTTCCTTCCTAAATGGATGTATCTTCCACATGGAAATTTTGTAACAGTGACGTCTCCCCAAGACATAGGAAGCTTGGCCATTAGGAGCATTGATATTTGTACAATAGGAAATCAGATCCTATTTTTATATGCCCTAGATAAATGGCTTTGCTGTGACTTGTTTTGCTTTTGGACAGCAACTCTCCAGCCATTTCGCTTTTCATTAAGGTAGTAAAAGCATTTGTGCAGGCTCATTTAGTTACTCTTATTTCACCCATCATAAACTGTACTTTCTGCTTCCCAGGTTACATTGGTATTTGCAATTTTTTAACTGCTTAGTCTAAAAATTTCTTTCAGCTTGTAACTAAACATGTTGTCTGTGAATGCATTTTTAAGGCTGCGGACGTCACTGACTTATTGTATGAGCTGCTGAATAAGCACCTGAGCACAGCACACTGTTGCTACCTCATTTACTAATGACAGAGGTGATGCTGGGACCCAACCTTGTCTCCACTGCCAATGGTGCTGCTGTGCTGGGGACCATTCATAAACCATGCAGCCCCTTGTGGGTCCTCCCCTTCCCCCTTGGTTAGTCTTATACATTACATGGGTGGCCCCTGGCAGACGGCCTTTGCCAGAGCCTATATAGGTCAGCTGCTGGTTTGCTTAACTCAGGAATCTGTGGCCTTCCAGGTGCACCCCACTCCCCATCAGCTACAGCTAGCCTGGATGATGGTGAGGGACGATGGGCATAGTGGTCCATTAACATCTAGAGGGCCAAAGGTTCTCCAGCCCTGGCATAACTTTAGATAATGCTGGATTACGGGACAGGTGATGTTCAAGCGATGTTCAAGATTGCCAGGATTCGCCGAACACCATCTCGCCACTCGTCTCATCCCTGATTTGCGTTTGCAGTCGCTGCTCACTCTGTGGGAAACTTGTGCAAATCAAGCAGCGATCAAATGGGAGATTTGCGCAAATCTCCCCAAATTTGCACAAATGTCCTCCATAGGCTAAAGCGAGGCTGATTCAGTCTACTGAGGAAATGTGCACAAATTGAGCTGGGAATTAGGAACGAGACGCACGTGAGCACGGGTTCAATGATCTGCAAGTATTTTTTCAGCGTACATGTGCTCATCCTCACGCTCGTGTTTGGAGCTTTGAATGGGGCATGCCTGCATGTCTTGCAAGCAAAAATGACATTCTCATACATCCCTGTGCTACATCACAGCAATAAAATAGAATGGAATGAAATAGCAAGTGACTCTGGGTAGTATCTATTACTGCCGCTCTGCCTCCACTGGTTCTGTTGTACTTGCAGGTCCCACCACATGTGCAATGAGGAATCAGCACATCTAAAAGTAATTCTGGAACAAACTGAGTGGAAATGCTTGTTTCTGGAATGAGACTGGTCAGCAGAGCTCCCTTCTGTGAGCTCCACTGATCTGTGCCCTTCTGGAAATTAGCATTTCCACTCATTTCCAGTTGTTTGAGGAACCACTAGGTTTCCATTGCACCAGCAGTAGATCCCACTAGTGCCTGGGTGGTATTGGATACTGCCTTCTGGAATTTATTTAAAATGAGCTATTACTTCTGCCTCTGCCATGCATTAAAAACATGATTGTTCAGGCAGGCATTTGGGGTGGGTTAGGGTATTTTTAGAAATATGATGTTTTAAAGTAGAATTTTATTGTTCTAAAATTGTATTGCTGTACATTGCCCAGAGTGGCCGGGTGACCAGCCAGATGGGCAATTAAGAAATTCAATCAATCAATCAATAAAATACTGTGATACTTTAAATTAGGAAAAGTGCATTTAAAACATTCTAAATAATTTGAACACATTTGGCTTGAGTTCTGACCTACCACATAACAGATGTTGTAAAAACACAAACTAGTATACTATAATGTTATATTAAGTGGTATATATTAGTAATAAATAATAGTATTTTTTCTCTTTGACATATTTGGACCCAGAGGGAAAAGGATCAGCTTTCTGACCTCCCATTTGGAGACTAAAGGAGGGAAAATGCAATCATTGGAATTTGAATTCATCATCATATAATTAGCTTTATTCATCTGGTAGTGAAAACTAAACAACTCTGTCAATCACAATAATGAACAATGGCAGGTACAAGTTTTACAATGATGAGAAGCATGTAACACTGAGTACTGTGTTGTATTCAGCTAATTTGTGACAAATGATTATCCTTTAAAATAATCAATTTCTTCCTCATCATCCATAATCTTTTCCCCTTTTCTATTTTACATTCATTTCCAGCTTTAGAGGTGTACATCAGGTGAGTTAATTATGAAAAACATAATTAACACATACCCACAAAGGCTCAGTCAGAGTTATTTTTGTGACCAGAAGTGGGTCATCGGGTTAACTATAGTACACATTGAACCTGTCATTGCACTGTTATATTTAGTATGAATGAGAGATGACCGACCTCAGGGGAAAGTTGTTAACATAACTGCTATGATGATAAGATAGTCTTTAAAAAATGTTAATCTGAATGATTCATATGAAAGGCTTGTTTTGTGTCATTTAACTCTTATTAAATAATGCTTAAAAGTAGAACAAGATACTTGCAAATGAGGCCATTTCCTGAAAAAATGTCTGCATTGCAAATGGTGGGAAAGATCCTGCACAAATGGTACCAGTCCCTATTGAGGAGGAGGTGGGGTTTATTATAGGATGGCTGTAGTAAAGCACAAAACTGAAGAGCAAAGACTTGATACTGTTACTAGGAGAAAAAATAAGTTTCTTTAGGTGTCGACTATGCCCAGTGTATTTGGATTTATAATTGTCTTCTTCAGAAGGAAAGCAAATCTCATGCAATCTTACCTACTGCCTTCTTACAAGCTCTAGGTGAGGTGGGGGTACACGTGACATCATCCACACATTTACTGAATGTGTGGAGTTGGTGATGGGGCCATGGGGCTGTGTGGGATAGCCCCATCTTTTCCCAGAACCATGTGCTATTTCCTCCCTCCTGTGATGAAGATCCAATAGACATGCGTGAAAAAGAGTTTTCATGCATACATTTCTATGTGCATTGTGCAGAGAGAAGATACCCTGATTGGACAGGGCCACATATAGGAGCTCTCCATGCATACATCTCTATATGTGGAGAAGACCTTTTCATGAACATCCAGAAGACATTTGTCAGGGGAGGAGGGAGGTGCCACATGTTTCTGGTGGGCTAGCCCATTCTGGTTTCATTTGTGGAGGGTTTCCATGCAATCCAGGACACTGATTTTCCAGGGTTCAGGGTCATATGGAGAGCCTCCATGAATGGTGGAGACTCCCTTCCTCAGACTGTCCCCCTATACAAGTACAGGGTGACAGAAAAGCATGAGGATGGGGCAAGGCTAGAGTGCTCCCTCTCCTTGCATGTTTACTTTCTAATTAGATTGAATGCCTGAATGGGTTGTAATATGAGACCTTTCAGTGAATTAACACACCGTCTGGTGGGTGGCGAGTCAGCAACAAGAGAGAAAGAACATAAGAAGAGCCCTGCTGGATCAGATCAAAGGCCTGACTAGTCTACCATTCTGTTCTCACAGAGGCCAACCAGATGCCCATGGGAAGCCCATGATTGTGTTCCCTGGTTGTGTTTCCTGGCAACTGCTTTTCAGAGGCACACCACCTTTGCTACTGAAGGTCATACATAGCTATCATGACTGCTGGCCATTGAGACCATTTTCAGTGTCGGCTCTTTACTTTTGGAAGGCCCTCGCCAGGGAAGCCTACTTGGGAGTCCTGTGTTACTATAATTTAGGCACCAGGCAAAAGGTTTCAGTTTGTCTAAGGCTTCAAGAACAGTTAATGTTAGCATTTCAACTAGGGCAATCCCCACCAAATGCAGTCAAATGTTTCTGAGGTGGCAGGTGGATGATCTTGAGTTGGCAGACATTCAGGTTGGTGGAACAAAGGCTCATGGTGAAATCATATCTTGTCATGAGGTGGCCTGAGGGCTGCCTTTTAAAAAAATAAGCCATGAAGTAAGTGTGTGTGTGTGTGTGTGTGTGTGTGTAACCTTTGGTAGCTGTAAGTTTAACTTAGAAAAGGTTGAATCTGAGAAACACTCTATTTGTATGAACTGCTGCTTTTTTAGTTGGGTTAGTATGGATGATTATGATATTTACTCGTATTTTTGTGTCTTATTGCTTTGCTAGCTACCCTGGGAGAATAAATGTATGTTAAAGGTGAGGGATATAAATGAAAAAGGGATGTAAATAAATAACTATATAAATTAATACCCAGATTTGCCAATGTCCATATCCATATCTTGGGATGTTAGGGGGGAAAATGGGAAAATATGCACTCTAATGTTTTCAACACAATTGTGTTAGGAGAATTTGCTTGCCTGTTTGTTTTCTTATGCTTGTTCCAGCTCTTGTTCCAGCTCTTAATACTACCACTGGTAGTATTTGATATTTTCAGTGTCTTCTCAAGAACAACTTCTCTTATCCTGTATTATATTAATTTTTTTTTTTTTTTTTACTGGTGCCGGTGTAATAGAAGCAGATGCTCCATTCCTCCTAGGATCTGACCTTTCATTGAACAATGAAGCTCAGCCCAAGTGAACATATTTCACTTTCCCCACTGTCCCAACAGCAGGAAGTTTCATGACACCCTTCTGCAGAGTCAGTTTCCTTGTTTGGAGAGAATACCAGAGACTTGTGGTATCTTTTTGTAACAAATTGTTTACAGAAAAGATGTATCCACAAATCCAGGCAGTACTAGGTCTAAAGTCCGGGACTCCAATATCCTAGGAGTGTCTGCCATCAAGAACTAGCGATGCCACTGAAATCTTTAATAGGCAGTTCGTAAGATGAATTGAGTAGGTTTGTAATCCTCAAATTTATAACAAGACCTGGCTTTGATCCACTGAACTCTAACATTTTGTAACCTGAACTAAGATAGATTAGAATTTAATCTATGTTTTCTGTGTCTGTGTGGCCTGCATGACTAAGCAAAATACAACTAAAAAAACCCCAAACCCAAATTTGGGATCTGTGTGACTAAGCAGTCAAACTCTGCTATCCTTGTACATCCCCTGGTGTTGGTTGCTTGAACCCTTTACTTTCTGAAAGAAACAAAGAAATCCAGTTTGCAATGCACATATGTGTGGAGTGATTAATTATACTGTAGCCCTTTAGTTACTCTTGTCCTTGACAGCAACAACAACAACATGAATTCTGCTTCAACGAGCAGGCATTTTTCTTGCTTGTTCTTGGTTTGCGTCCACAGCCTCCTCCTGTGGCTCCATATTGGTATTCTATTATAAACAAAGCACATGTGATTGGCTGAAATCAGAGAAGGAGATATCGTTGTGACACAAGATGTCATACTGCACACTGGGGATGGCATGGGAGTCCAAGGAGGGGGTGAAGTTCAACGGACTCCCCCCCCGTCTGGCCTCCTGGACCTTGCTCACTGAGTTGTGGGGTGCTGACGGACCTGGCTGCCGAGTGCCCTGGAACTCGGCGAGCGGCTGGGAGTGACACCGAGGACTTTTCCTGCCTCTGCTGGCTGTCAAGGAAGCCCTTGATAACCGTTGAGGGCAGGCACCCACGTGCTCTAGCCCTGTCCTTCTCAGGAAGAGGAGAAGGCTAGAGCACTTGGGGTGTGTGCGGTGCTGAGGACTCGTCCTGCCTGCGCTGGCTGTCAAGGAAGCCCTCGGCAACTGGCGTGGGCCGGACAGGCCTCAGTGCCCAAGTGCTCTAGCCCTGTCTTCCTTGGGAGGAGAAGAAGGGTAGAGCACTTAGGGGTGTGCCACACTGAGGACTCGTCCTGTCTCCACTGGCTGTCAAGGAAGCCCTTGACAATTGGGAGGGGCAGGAGTGGCCTCGGTGGTGCCCAAGTGCTCTAGCCCGGTCCTCCTCAGGAGGAGGAGAAGGCGTGAGTGCTTGGGGCATGTGTGGGGCCGAGGACTCTGGCAGTCAAGTCCTTGTGCACATAAAACACAAGGGCTTGACTGTTGAAATCCTTGGGGCACAGGGGAGGGGTGGTTCGCCAGGCAGGTAGGGTGAGCAGGGAGGCTGAGGCTCACCAAGTGGGTCCAGGCCTCAAGAGCGGGGGGGGGCAGCTCATTGAACTCCCCTGTGCCCCAGACGGAGATGAGTCCATCCATTGCTAGTGCACACACAGTTGGAAAACAGTGGCAAATTATGCACCACTTTCACAAGATGCACTTTGATAATGTGCATGTGCAGAAATTTCAAGGTACTATAAAATTTGTAATTACAGAGAGTTTCTATTATGTTGGATTTGTAACTTGGCAAGCAAATTAAGAATTACAAAGGTGTCAGTTCACCCATTGGTACTGAGAACTCCTTACCAATTTCCTAATTCAGACTGACTTTCCCCCTTCTGCACACATTCCAACAGTAACATCAATTATTTTAGTCTCCACAGAGGGAGGTGAGGTATAACATGCATTCCAGTGGCTTGGAATAGACATTTGTCTGGATACCCCTAGAGTGAAGACACAAGATAGGAAATGGGTTGAACTATGGACCACACTGCAGCTGATTTGACTTACATGTGTGATCTGCAATATTTTTAACTGGTTAAAGCCAATCTTCCTATATACTTCCTGTGGGTATATTTGCTACCAAGGTGAGGACTAGGAACTGCTATTTCCACCTTGGTTGAAAGCTTTCAATCAGTGATATAACTGGTCTTTGCTCTTCATTACCCACATTCCTGAAATGTGTGCATCAGCCCCTGAGCTGGTATGAGGTTAATGAGGCTCTGAATACCTGAAGGAAAACAAGAGCAAATTCATCTGCTCATATCAATTCTAAACAATGGGGACAGCAGTACTAAAAGATATGATACTATTGCTCACCACATATTTACTTCAATGAGGCTTTGCAAGAGAACTTCCCAGCAAATTATTTCCCATAGACCATTGCACTCTAACATATCACCATTCTGATGAAAGCCTGAGTGGATGCTGAGAAAGATGAGTAAATTATATGTGAAGTATTTGTAGTGAAGTAGCTGGCTTCTGACATTTTGCAAAAATTAACTAATAGCTTTTGTAAATTCAGTCCTGTTTAACCTCAGAACCTGCATCAAATGGGTCCAAAAAAACCCAGTGGGTAACCAAGCTAATTCCAACAGGCAAACATCACTACAGACAAAATTGAAAATTGAAATCTATTCAAGGAAAAATACAAAATAAAGAAAGTGGCATTGGTGGTTATATGAGCATTAGAAATGTTCTCTACAATAACAGGGAAAGAGAATGCAACAAAAATAGAAGATTAATTAAAATAATTGCAATTGCCAAAGCTAGTATTATGAACTTGGCTAAAAAGATAATGGCTTGAGCTTCTAACATTGTTATGACTCCCCCTTCTAACTTTCTCCTGTTTACTACTTGCAGTTCAAAGCTAAACTAAAACAACCTAAACTAAGTGTTAACCCTCCCATTACCTCCTCCTGCTTCTTACTTAAACACAAAAGCTATGCTAAAACATTACTAAGTTCCTCTAGGCATATGAAGAATAGAGGTAGGACTTAGAGTGAAAGGAAAACCCAAGACCTGGAAATAATTCCATTTGCCACCTCTGAAGATGGGATTCCAACTCCCCTCCTCAGAAATAACCTCCACGTCTCTTAGAAAGCACTCTAAGTCCTAAACTCAGAAATAATTCTAAGTTCTACTTTCAGAAAACATCCTAAGTTCAAAAGTCTAAGAGTCTAAAGAGGTCCATAGTTACTAGGGGTGCACGAAAGTCACTTACCTGGTCTCGCAGCTTGCTTTGCGGTGGGGGGGAGGTGCTTCGCTGCTCCCCCCAAAGTTCAGGCCAGGGAGGGGAGTCTTCCCTCCTCACCCGGCTGAAATTCAGGCCAGGGGGGAGGCTTCCCGCCTCGCCTGGCCAAAATTCAGGCCGGGGAGAAGCGCCCCATCTCCCCAGCCGCGAACTTCAAAAGAAAAACAAAACAAAAAAAACACGCCCCTGTGATAGGCTACGTAACGATTAACGTAGCCTATCACGGCTAGATCTGCAAAGTCAGCCGTGATAGGCTACGTTAATCGTCATGTAGCCTATCACGGGTGACTTTGAAAAAAAAAAAAAGCGCGTACGCAAATGGCGGCCCCCATAGGGAGCCGCCATTCACGTTCCTTATTTGGTCCCTGTAGTCTACGTAAATCTTTACGTAGACTACGGCGAAAATAAGGGCAACGCTATTTGCATTGCCCTTATTTTCGCTGTAGTCTACGTAAATCTTTACGTAGACTACAGGGACCAAATAAGGAACGCGAATGGCAGCTCCCTATGGGGGCTGCCATTAGCCGTACGCGCTTTTTTTTTTTTTAAGTCACCCGTGATAGGCTACGTGATGATTAACGTAGCCTGTCACGGTTGACTTTGCAAATCTCGCCGTGATAGGCTACGTTAATCGTTACGTAGCCTATCACAGGGCCGTTTTTTTTTCCTTTGCTTGTAATGGCAGTGGTGGCAGCCGGTCGAAAGACCAGCTGCCGCCCCCGCCCCTGACGAAGACCTGCCAAACCGCCGCCGGGACCCACCGCCGGGAGGGACATTTGTGAAAGGTAAGTCCCATCCCGGGTGGGCGCGGGGGGAGGAGAAATTCTCCCTGAACAACCTTTGGAGGACCGAATGTGTTGGCGCTCAGCCCCCCAAAGTTTCGGGGAGAAATTCTCCCCCATCCCTAATAGTTACCCAAATCCTTGGGTCTGGTGGCACGGCAGAAAGAGGGAAGTGAAGCAGCAGCAGGAACCAGAGCAAAAGGAACAAGAGCCCCCCAGGAGCACCCATTACCTGTGTTGCTCTGGTCAAAGGTGGGGTCCAAGGAGCAATGAGATGATCAACTTCCAATCAAAGTGGGGTGCACATGGTTAGAGCATTTACTCACCAATCAGAAGCAAGGTGTCTCATCTATTTCTCACAATTTCATGTGTCTGGGGAACATGTCTGGCACCATTACAAACAAGTCACTTTGAAATGTCCCAAAATATGACCCCGAGTCTGCCAACTGGGCATGTTATCTTGATTGACACATTTCTTTCTCTGGTATACCTTCTTTGAACCTTCGGTCATCTTTGGCCATGTTTGGTCATATCTACCCAAACACCTCCTCTCAGTTGTCGCTTGTGCTCAGGGCTACAGCTTCCCCGCCCAACAAGCATTGAGTAAGGCCATTCTCTTATCAGCAGGTGCAAACAGTACTTTTCCTCCTCTTAGTAGGCATCTGAGCATGCTCAGTTCTGCTGTTCATCTCACTTAGACATGCTGCCAGCACATCGTGGCCTTGAGCAAGCTCTGTGAAGCTGCTTGTAAAGACAGCTCCTTCCCCACCTTTCTTCAAAGACAGTCCTGCAAAATCTCAGTTACAGTCTCAGTTAGTGAAATAATATCATTTAGCATAGAATCAAACTTCAAGGTCTTCTCACCCAGGGGTCAAGAGTCTGGAAGATAAAGCTGGTTATGAGTCTGGGGTCTTCTAGGGGCTCTTCTTGCAGGTCTCCGCAAAACCCTCACTCAAATCCTTCTACCATTCCAGATCAAGTCAGCCATCTTCAATCTCTTTACTCTCATCTTTAACAGCTTTATTTGCAATCATCTAACTTTTTATGAGATTCATTTTGCAGCTTGAGATCAGGTCACATGGTCTCCTTAAAAAAGTGACCATGATGTCATTGTATAGTTTTCAGGGCTTTTTGCTTTGCCTTGTGCAATTGCTTCTGGAGTTGATTCATACCCTCCCGCACCAAAATCTAGATTCCTTAAGAGTGGCCAATGGAGTTTTTGAATACATATAATGCAATACAATGCAAATCTGAACCTGGCAGAGAATCATTTGTAATCTAAATGGATATGATAGACAAATGGAGTGAGCTGACACATTCAGGAACTATGTATAAGTGCTCCATCCATTCATCTCACCCTCTTTAAGCTGGTGATGAATGCAGACTCCATCTTCAAGCTTCTCTGCTTGAAGTCCCCTTCCAGAAATGACATTTCTCACTTTTTGAACATGTTAAGCAAGGATGGCAAGTACATTTAGCATAACTAAACCGGCAAATACATTTAGCATAACTAAACCAGAAAAAAGCAGGCTGTGGTTTGGCAGTGCTGCATTCTGGTGTTATCTCAAGGAAATGTTCACATATTGGCAATATTAGAAAGAAAAAGAAAAAAAAAGTTTTAAACTGCAATTGTAATCCTGTCTTCATAGATCAGTAAATCCTGCAATTACCTAAGTTACTCTATTAGGCAAGAAATATCAATGTTAATTAGACTGATTCATCAAAGTCTACCTACTACAGAGGTATGAAGTGCTCTGTGGGTGGTGTTTTAGCCATATTTGTATTCTTGAGCAGCACAGAAGATTTATCAAGGAAAATGTCTTCTGCACTCATTTGCCCTAACTATGTGCTTAGACTGAATATGTTAAACAGCCAAGTAGCTGCATGGCAGTATGGAGGTGCCAAAAAGGGGGGAAAAACAAGAATGACATAACAGTCCTTTGGGCTGTGCGATCGACCATAGCTCAGTGGCAGAGCATCTATTTTGCATGCACTAGGTCTCAAGTTCAGTCCCTGGCAACTCCAGTTAAAAGAGGGATTGGGTGGCTGTTGATGTGAAAGATCATCCATCTGAGGGCCTGGAAAGCATCTGCCAGTCAGAACAGACAATACTGGGCAAGATGGTCAAATACTCTGACCTTGTATAAGGCAGCTTGACGTGTTCCTATGCACTGCCACATTCTGGTGCTGCTAAAACACATGCTGTGCTTGGAGTATGAATGTTGGAAGCTCACACACAAGCAGACACACACACTGTATAAACAAACACACACGCACACTCTTCTCAGCTCCACCTCTTCAGCTGATCCATGCAGATCACTTAAGGAGGGCATTTTCCCAGCCCAGCACTGAGAGAGGGAAAAGGGCTTCTTCTCTCTGAACTGCTGCAGTTCAGAGGTAAGCCCTGTTCTGTCCCTCAGGGTTGGGGCAAGGGAAAGAGTTGGGGCCTGAGGAAGAAGCTTGATGGCCAGATGGGGGAACATCTGTAGGCCATGTTTGGTCTGTGTGCCAGAGGTTCTCTATGCCTGCTTTAAACATTATCCATTTTTCTCCCTCCATCCTAATACCAGAACCCGGGGTCATCTCATGAAGCTGATTGGTGGGAGATTCAGGACAGATAAAAGGAAGTACTTCTTCACACAGCGCATAGTTAAACTATGGAATTTGCTACCACAGGATGTAGTGATGGCCACCAATTTGGATGGCTTTAAAGGGGGTTAGATAAATTCCTGGAGGAGAAGACTATCAGTGACTACTAGATTAGTCCTGATGGCTATGTGCTCCCTCCAGTATCCAGAGGTAGTATGCCTATGTACAACAGTTGCTGGGGAGGGTGGGAGGGTGCTGTTGTGCTGGAGCTTGGTGAGTGGCCAAGCACCACAGCACCCCAGAACTCTTGCCCTGGCCTCCTCAGGAGGAGGCCAGGGCAAGAGTGCTGTGGGGTGGCCATGCCGGGACTCATCTTGCCCCCGCTGGCTTTCAAGGGCTTCCTCAACAGCCAGCATGGGGAAGAAGGGCCTCAGCAGCACCCCAGAGCTCTCACCCTGGCCTCCTTGGGACGAGGCCAGGGCAAGAGTGCTGGGAGCTGCCTGTGTCAAGGACTTGGCAGTGAAGCCCTTGTGTCTTCCTTGGTGCGAAGAGGCGGGGCAGCTTGGCAGGCAGGCGGGGCGAGCAGGGAGGCTTGCTGAGTGGGTCTGGGCTGCATGAGCTGTGGGGCGGTGCAGCTCGTTGAGCTCCCCCTGCCCTAGATGGAGATGGGTCTGTCCATCCCTATCAGCAAGCTGCTAAGTCTGGGGGAAGGATGCCAATTCCATAGGCAAAAACCATGTAATTGTGTTATTTGAATATCACCCTAGCAGCATGGGAGTCCTTCACAGAAAAAGATGACTCCCATGCACCTCCCATATAGTGAGGTTCATGTTTAAAGTGCCCCATTCTCTAAACATGACAACCCAGGCTAGCTGGTTCCTTGCCTTCTACAAATATTATTTCAGTTACAGCTGTTTTCCCCTGTACTCACAGTTGCTTTTATGAATATAAAATTGCTAACAGTTACCCAGATCCCTTTACCCAAGCCATTTCCACTGTCCTACCTGTTTACTCACTGTTAAAGAGGCACATTTTTTTGCTCATAGTTGTTGACACTCTGGAATGAAGAATTCTGAAGTACAGGGTGAAATGTCAAGAATTTTGTCTTGAAATTTGATACTAATAATCTAGTGCAGGCATAAAGTATTTTGCATTTGCTATTCATTTTATTGCTTCATCATCTAAGCACCTGCTACAGTAACAGTATGACTTAAAGATTTAGCAGGTGAACTGTGATCTTTCCACTACTACAGCATTTCGTTTGCATATAACTGCCATTGGTACTTAATGGCTGGAAGAATTTGGACAATAGCTTGGAAAGCACTTTGTAAATTGGGCATAAATTGTCCCGCTCATTTCTAAGGGGGAAAAGTGAGAATATCTGTGGGTGGGAGAGAACAAACTGCCAAAAGTATGCATGCATGCATAGTCTTAGCCGGTAATGCTGGGCAGTTTCATTTCACATCATTTCCAAAATGTTTTGAAAGTAAGCCCCATGGACTTCAAAAGTGTTCCTGATCCTGATTAAAGTTCGTGTGCAGTACAATCTTGGGTAAGTATAGAGGACTGCAGCCTTAGCCATGTTTTCTTTGAACACATTCCTAAACTTTTCCCCTAAATCCAAGATATAGCAGGTGAATATTTTCCTGATATGATGAAGAAATGATGTGTCACCCATTAAGCTTTGATGTAATACTTAGCGCTTAAAGTAACGCTATCTTACAATCTTAGTAGACATAAAATGAAATTAAAACCATATTACAAATACATATTTATACATACACATTTCATAAATGCAATCGAAATTACAACACATCAATATATTAACAGGCTGTCAAAAGATTATAAAAATGTGATTGCAGCAATATTAAATTATAAAATCAGTTCATATATCAGCTGGTCTTCCTCAAAATCTTGTATAGAACAAACAATTCAGCCTAGATCATATATTTATTTGTAACCCTGCCTGGCAGAAAGAGCAGCCAATTCATATCAAAAGCCTCCAGGATGTCAATTAAAAAGACCTGAAAAGTAAAACAAGAGAAAAGCTTAATTGCATTCTGTTTTCTTAGCTGTGCTG
The DNA here is from genome assembly GCF_057233095.1 of Heloderma suspectum. Classification (NCBI taxonomy): domain Eukaryota; kingdom Metazoa; phylum Chordata; class Lepidosauria; order Squamata; family Helodermatidae; genus Heloderma; species Heloderma suspectum. The sequence continues at coordinate 93,700,430 of NC_139461.1, forward strand.
CACTCAGTTAGAAGTCACTATGAGTTTCACGAGACCCTCTTCACATGCTGATGATGTCAGGGTCATGCCAGATGGCCCAGCCCTTGCTGGTTTGCATGTTGGCTGCAGGAGGCAGGGCTGGTGATGTGATCCCCTAATCCCTTCATGTGTGTTTTCAACAAGTGAAGGTGGTCATGTGATCATTTAAATCCTTTTAAAGCCTGGATTTGCAACTTTTTTTGGATGCATGTGGTTATATGTTTGGCCTAAGGAAGCCTTGTTAGAATGAAGTGAATGAGGCTATCTTGCTAGTGGAGGATTCATACTGGAGAATTAAATACTGCTCTAAATTAATGTAGCATGAATAATAAATTAGTTTTGTAAAATGGTTTATTGTTGATTCTAGTTTTGAGGTGTACTTCTTTCATTAATTCTTCTTTTTTAATTTTTAAAAAGCTGATAAAAGTTGCAGGAGCCCTTCTTGGAGGGAAAAAGTGTTGGCAAACTTAACAACGTTGTCTTCAACTTATTCACACTTTTGGACTTTCTAGCATTATTATCATGATTCACAGAATGACTATGGATGGAGCTTGTCTTTAACAACTACATGCATAAAATACTGCAGTTACTGCTTTTGTTTTTATATGTTATAAACCTTTAAACTTACAGATTAATCTAATAAATGGGAATGGATGGGTTTAAGTATGTGCACAGTATATTTCAAGTGCCTAAAGTCAGAGTACTCTGTTATGAGGTATATAATCTTTCATAAATATTGTAATATGCTAATGCTAAAGGATTTTGTGGTAGTGATAGTGTTTGGCCAGCTTTCTGGCTGTCATAGAGAGGCACAGCAGTCAGCAGGATTCTAACAGCCATTTGATGAATTATTCTAATTGCTATTGGCTGAGCTCTGGTAACTCTAAGAGGTTCCACCTATCATTGCTCTACCCCCAGAAGGGGCTGGCAAGTACCTAGGAAAGGTGTAGTAGAAGAAGCAGGAGTGTGGAAAAGGAAATTTGGAAGAGGATCATAGAATCATAGGGTTGGAAGGGGCCTACAAGACCATTGAGTCCAGCCCCCTGCTCAATGCAGGAAGCCTGATTCCCAGGCAGCTCCCCATCCAAGGACTAACCAGGGCTGACCCTGCTTAGCTTCTGAGATCAGACAAGATCAGGCACATCCAGCTCTAGGCAAGTGGAGAGAAGACCCTCCGAAGGAGGAGTTCTAGAGCAGAAGGAAAGCTGGAAAAGAGAAGGGACAAAGGGGAAAGGTACACATAGCCAGCTGCTGCAGAGGTGAGAGAGGCCCAAATTCACATGTTTAAAATAGTCAGGTAAACTTGGGCTCAAGCTTCTAATAGTCAGAGGTAGTCTACTTGGGCTCAGGCTTCTAATCTACATTGGAATGCACTGAAGGGTTTTATAGTAGTAATGAAGTCTCTAACCACCTCAGTTCATTTCTGGATGAATAAATTTTAATTTGCCGCTTCTGTTTTCCTCCACAAATTGATAATAGGCCCAAGTTCAGAAATCCCCCCACACACACTCCTACACCCAAAGCCAGCCAAATTATTTTGGCATCTGAGGCAAACAATCCCACAAACATATCTTACCCTTCCTGGTAGTAAAAGCACAATAATAACAAACTAAGTAATAATTTGATACCCTTTTGGGACACTCCAAATCTGCTGCCTGAGGTGGCCACCTCACTCTGTCTAATAGTAGAGGCAGCCCTGCAAATTAGAGAAGCGTGGTCCTCTGCTTTCTCATGGCAAAGAAGGACTTGCTCGATATCGTATCGGTAATATACACTGTGCAGTATGGCTTAAATATGACATTTTCAATTCCCTTGTAAAACCGACTGACTGGAAACAGGAAGCTATCCTAGATTTTTTTTTTTTTTAATAGGAAAAGACATTTCAAAGCTGAAGCAAAATAAAACTGGTTTTGTGTGGGGGAAGCAGCATGTTCCACTCATAGCTCCTGGTTAGTAAACCTTAAGTGCAGCTATGCTGCTGGGAGATTAGGAGTGAAGTCTCTTTGTTTTCTGGCTGTCCTAGCACAGAATTTTCTGAGCATCATTAACAGCCCTGGAAACAGCTGCTAGCTTCCAAAGCTCAAACAGTGAAGCTGCAATTAGCACTGTCCACAAGGGAAAGGTGAAAGAGAGAGAAGGGCATGGGATAGAGATATAATTACTTAAGTCTAAAAATGGTGGTGTGCATAAGATGCTGATTCAACCTTCCTGTGCATGAATCAACTATTTTGTAGCACCAACAATTTCCCCCTTATGCTCCTGAATTTCTAAAGTAATGAGGTGCTTTGGGGATGATGAATTAGTTCTTTTGCCGTGCAATGCTGTGCATCTTTATGCAGAAGTAAGTCCCACTATGTTCAGTGTGCATAGTATCGCAGCCTGAATATCTTAGGCTACAATCCTTAGTATGCTTCCTAGAATAAAGTCTCAGAGGGACTTAACATGGTTAAGACTGTGCTGTTTACTAACAGTGAGGTTTATGGCATAGGACATAAGAACCTAAGAAGGGCCATGCTGAATCAGACCAAAGGCTTACCTAGTCCAGCATTCTGTTCACACAGGCAGCAACCATCTATCTGTGGGAAGCCAGCAAGTAGGACATGAATGGAGTAGCACCATCCTACTCATGGTCCTCAGGAACTATATACAGAGGCATACTGCCTCCAATACTGGAGGCAATAATATATAACCATCATTACTAATAGCCAATGATAGCCTTATCCTCCATGAATTTGTCTAATCTCCTTTTAAAGCCATCCAAGAGTGTGTCCGTCCCTACATCTTGTTGTAATAAATTCCATAGTTTAACTATATGCTGTGTGAAAAAGTACTTCCTTTTATCTGTCCCGAATCTTCTACCATTCAGCTTCATGGAATGACCCGGGATTCTAGTATTATGAGAGAGGAGGAAAAACTTCTCCCTATCCACTATTATAGTAGTTAACCTCAGAGTAAACATGGTTAAGATTGTGCTGTTCATTTACTAATGGTGAGGTATATAGCATAGTAGGAAAGAATATAAGAACAGCCATACTGAATACGACCAAAATAGTGGATAGGGAGAACTACTATAGTAAAGGGACAACAAAATATTAACTAGAATTTAAAAAACAAAAAAACAAAAAACATACTTTTCAGATCTTGTGTGTGATACTGCTAAATAATGCCCATGTGGTTTGTACATTTAACTATTGTGAAAAGCTTCCTCTTGCTATAACATTTGGTGTCCTCAGTAAACAGTCTATTCTTCCCAATGGGAAAGGGTAGGGGAAATGCAACATTCAGCAAGGCTGAAAGGTGAACTCTTAGAAACATTAAAAATAAAATACTGAAAAAGCACTCAGTGTTAGAAGCATTTGTTGTGACTGTTTTCTGGTGTGTGTGTGTTTTAAACATACTTTATGTATACTATGGGGTTTGGGATAAGAACGCAATTTAGGTTGCAGTGGTTTGTCATGCACAACCAAGAGCTTTGGATATTTATTGCTTATTGAGGGGGAAAAAAATTATTCGAAAACAACTACAGAATTGAATTGCTGCAATAAAATGTCTAAATCAAACAATAACATAAACAAAACAAACTGAAAAGAGAAATAGAAGCATAAAGGAGCAAATCCACACATAAATAATAACAGCAGTGACATCATCCAAACTTGGCAGCAGTGGAAACAAAGCCCATGCCAAATACCTGTCTGAAAAGTCAGGTCTTTACTTGGTAGCTAAAATCATTAGTTTTGAGGGCTAGATGGGTCATCATAATGGAGGGCATTCCACAATTTAGCGCCACAACTGAAAAGGCCCTGCTCTTTAGAGATTACCACTACACTTCCATCTCTCAGAATCTTCTGCATTTAAACACTGAGTGAAATAGGCCCATCTGAAATGAAATTGCCATCAGCAGTGCATAGCAGACCCATGCACTGGGATATAGTGTAGACACTTGAATTGGAACAATACTTCTGGAATGAACACTGTGTACTAATTAACAGTTATTAACCCATTCACAGCCAGAGCCTATTATAACAACAATAACCAGTCCAGGATTCTTGGTTCTGATGTGTCCCAAATAGCCAAAAGGACCTCTTTTGAGCTCCAAGTAGTTTATCAGCACAAGGGGGCTCAACATGTGAGGGAAGACAGCATGACCATGTATAAATCTGGATTTTCCTGTTTGAAGTCCAAGAAGAAGCTACCAGGAAAAGTTCAGATCAACACCTGCATCTGTTTTAAAGAGGAAAGCCATGTCTTATACATGAAATGTTGACTTTCATCTGTGGTACAGTATGCATGTGTTTGGGTATCTTATCAAGGTACCAGACATACTGTAACTAAAGAAATGGTCCTTTGTTGCCAGCAGTGACCATCTGCCCTAGAAAGTTCTCAAGTGGAATATGGTGAAGAGAACTGTCCCTTTTCATGTGCCTAGCATGTGGAACACAGGAAGCTGCCTTATACTGAGTCAGACCTTGGTCCATCTAGCCCAGTATTGTCAACACTGACTGGCAGGGGCTCTCCAGGGTTTCAGGCAGGATTCTTTCCTAGCCCTACTTGGAGATACTGGGGATTGAACCTGAGACCTTCTACTTGCAAAACATAGGCTCTTCCACTGAGCTGCTGTGCCCCTGGGCCCTAGCACACAAAATGGTAAATGCCTACGTTACAGTATAGAACTGGAAATCTCAGTCATAAGTAGTGGGTAAGATAAAAAGAAATGAAATTACCAAACAAAGCAAACCTTACATCTCAATCCTAAGGATCCATTTGATTATATAAAAGCTCATAGGAGCAGTTGGCCCTTTTTTAGCATTGCCAAAACTGGGACACGGCAATAGCACTGGCATCATTGCACAGCTACTTCTCTGATAATAGAAATTGATGCAATGGCAGTATGTGAGTTCCTGACTCACACGTTTGTGCTGCTGGTACAAGGAGAATGAGAAAAATGAAGGAATAAGAAGCACAGGCCTATGGGACTTACTCCCAACCCAAGTAATGGTGTATAGGATTGCAATGTAAGGGTATAATGTGACCTACTTAAATGTGAATTTATCTATTACAATTGTACTCCACCCTTTCTCCAAGGAGATCAGTGTAGAATGTATATGTTATTTGAAACATTTGTATCCCACCCTTCCTTTAAAAAGCTCAAGGCAACAAGGTAAAGCAAAATAAAACCAACAATTACAAAATTCATAATTTGTCTGGGAGATTATCCCCTTCTTCTCTACAGGAAGCCTATGTGATCAATTAGGCAGAGACAGTGACTGCTCAAAGGACAGTTAATGTGGTGAGGATCATGGTGGAGTGGGCAAGTTGAACCAGGTCTCACCAGATCAAGTCCAATACTGTTATCTACTATAGCAGGGACATGCAGAAGGTAAATCGAGATCTACTGGTAGATCTCTGGGTGATCTGTAGTAGATTAGCAAGGGTCTTCCCCTCCCAATTATTTAGCAATAGCCATATTTGGGTCTAGATTATTACACTGCTAGTAAGTCAGATATAGATGTGTGTGTGTGCATGCGGATCATCCAGTGTATGGCTCATGGGATTCAGTAGGGAATTGACCCTGCCCCTGAGTCACCATTTTGCACCTGGGTCCAGTTCCTGGATCTAGTAAAAACAAAGTAGATCTCACAAGCCTGAAGTCTTGCCTCTCCTGAACTGTGCTACCCTAGCTCTCAAGCTGGTGGCACCAAACTCTGCCATCCAAACCTCATTTGATTTACAAGATTGCCCCATTAACTAGGGGGCTCAATAATTCGCAGACTCATGACATCATTAACTGCTGACATCATTAAGTGTTGATGAGAATGAGCATTGTTTCCACATGATGCAAAGATGATGCAAAGTGTGTGCCAATCTCATAATGAGGTTAGCTGCCGCCATAATTTTGGAGACTTTGTTGCCTCCCCTGCTGCCCCTGGCAGTAGACACACAAAATATGATGTTCGTGGAGTCCACAGACCTATTATTTCTATTGCTATGCTCCACATCAACACATGTACAATTAACATGTGAAAAAGAGTGGGGCCACCCACTAGCCCCGCCCCAGACCTGAGTGCAACTTCCAGTCCCATCCCAACCTCTCTGTGTGTGGTGGAAAATAGGAGAATGGCCCCTATGCATGATCAGGAACACTGGTCATGCCAGCATTTCATGACAGGCCTTGTTTACATTCAGTATATGCATAGTCCTGTTCTTATGTAAGGATTCATAGGGTCCAGGAGCCCTTATCAGTTGTGTCCATTATTGAAGAGGATTAACTGCCTGGGTTATTTTTCTCCCCTTATACCTCAATAGTCCAGCAGAGAAGAAGCAGAGTCAAGTGTTTCTTATATATAATTATTTATAATCAAAGAATAATTCTCTCTCTCTCTCTCTCTCTCTCTCTCTCACACACACACACACACACACACACACAATGTTAATCATCACCCAATCACTAGAACAGTCCTTTTTAAACTTTGTATATCTTTCTCCCTTAACTCTTTTGGAACTCTCCTCCTCCTCCTCCTCCTCCAACTCCCTTGGAATTATCAATTCTGCCCCAGGGAAGGAAGGATCTGATACACTGGATAGCAAAGGGACTCATCACTTACATGTTACACTTATATTCCATTTTATGCATGGATGTCAAGGGAAGAACTGGTAGTTGTGTGGAAATGAGATGTTGGCACAGCTGGCATGATCTTAATGCCCTCCATGCATTGAATGACTTTGGTGAGGAGCAGGCATATGAAGAGGACCAAGAATGGATTCTCACCACATTCCAAAGATATGTCATTGCACGCTGGCGAGAAAAGAAGCTAGTGATCTGAAGATTAAATCCCAAGTTGACTGGACAGAAAAGTTCATCCAGATGCTTTTGTGGGGTCATGCAAGCAATCACAGAGTCTACTATTATTTTTTCAGCCATTCTTGTTTCAATTAAAGAAATCGACCTTTAGGGGACCTTGTTCCAAAACAGTTAATTTAACAAACTTCCTTGGCTTCACTCCTGTGCCTCTTATGCTGTGTGTATCTGTGGGAGTTTATATTTGTGCTGTGCATGCACTATTGTCTAAGACATTTGCTTTTTGACCTGAAGCACAACTTGTCATTTGCAGCTTGTTCTTTTCCAAAGAAACTAATGCTGCATAATTAACAATCCTGCATCAGTTTAATGACTGGTGTGCAAACTTATTGGAAATTGTGAGCTTTCACTTTCTGATGGGCTTGTTGCTATTACTGTCATCATATTGTGAATAGTTTTACCTATTCTATGTCTGAATGGATGCTGATTACAAGAGCTGTTACCTTGCTGATCACTAATACGAACGTTATTATTCTTTCCTTTGTCATTTTTACTTAATTTCTTTAAACTTATTCATTTAAAATATTTTTATATGGCCTTTCAAGGCTAAGCCTCTTCAGTTTTCAGGATAAAATGTTAACACAATAAATATAAAGTGCAATTAACTGAAGCAGCAGCATAAAACATTTAAAACAACAATGACAAGAAAAGCTCCAGTTTAGGCTGCTGAGAAGTCAAGAAGTACCAGTAAGGCTGCACTCTCCCCATCCATTCCCTGGCACAAGGCATCCACCAGGATGACTTTTCCAAAACTAGTCCAGAAGCCAGTTTGGAATGGATCCACATGATCAGTTTTATCCAAGACCACCTGGAGTTGAGAAGCTACCACCTTTTCCAGTACATTACTCAAGAATGGCATATTAGATACTGGATGATAATTATCCAGAATCAAAGGATCCAAAGTTGTGTGTTTTTTTAAAAACACACACACAAAGGTTTAACCAATGTCACCTTAAGTGCAGTGGAAACCATCCTCCCTGAGAGGCATCTCTGAGGTCCAGATGGCAAGCCCAGTCCTGGCAGATCTTAATATCCAGGAAGGGCATGGATCCAAACACCAGGTGGTGAGTCTCAAACCTCCAAGTAAGCTGCCTGCATCATCAGACTGCACAAGCTGAAATCTGAAACAACATGACTAGCTGACCACATGGTGGCATCCAAGTTGGAGCAAATATGAGTAATTTTTTATCTGCAAAATGTAATGCAAATTGGTTACAGTGAGCCTTTGAGGGTTCATTCTGCTCCACAGAGAGCAGACTTTCCAACACTGAAGACAAATCAACTGGCTAACATTGTGCAGATGCAACGATGTGGGGAAGTAAGTTTTTTGGGGCACCATCACCACCACAGAATATGCTCTAAGGTGGTTTCTACCTATATTAGATTGTGCTCATTGTGTGTTTTTCCCACCTATGTTCGTGTTGTTAACCCATCTGTTTCATAGCTCTTGGAATTGCTATGGCTCAACAACAGGGTCAGGTCAGGAGTACTTGGGAGTAGGGATGCTGGAGAAATCTGCAACAGATTCAGATAAGTTAAGATTTCTATGAATCTGACCTGTAGATATCACAGCAGACCAGCTTTTTCTGAGACCCATGTATTCCATGGATTTGCATACCAGGGTTTTTTTTTTGATGGGGGGGGGGGATGTACACATTTGCAAATGAACAAAATTCTCATACAAAAAAAAATCCAATTCTTTCAATGAGCAGACAATGGAATGAAATATGCCTGATGACCTGTGCAACACAAAACAAATGTAGCAAAATCAGCAATCATATTGATGGCATAGATCATCTCCCCATTCTAAGCAGAGACCTGGGCCCTCCAGCGAAGACCACAGGAAACTACAAGAAAACAACTAGATCCATCCGCCTCTGAGGATGGGCCAGTACAATTGATGTACCACCCCTACAGGGCTGAGAAGTGGCCAATAGGTTAAATTAGATCAAATAATTATCTGTCCATGACAAAAGATGCTGGGAGACAACCCAGAAGTAGAGACAGTGTATACATGTCTGACTTGCAATCCCTCCACTTGTTATTTCTGCCTTATTTATTTATTTTGTTTAAAACATTTATATCCTGCCCTATATCATTAGGATCTTAGGGCAGTGTACAGATAAAATCAATGTAGACAGTATAAAACAATAAATAATTTAAACAGCTAAAAGCATATATTAAACCATTAAGCAAGCTAATACCAATTTAAAATCTAAAACAATAAAACAGTTAAAACAGTGTGCTACTTTAGAGAATGCATTTAGCCCTCAAAGGCTTTGCTAAAAAAGCCATGTTTTAACTTGGCATTGAAATGAAACCAATGTCTGCACCTATCAGGCCTCCAAGGGGGAGGCATTCCATAACCAGGGTGCCACAGCAGAAAAAGCCCTCTCCCACATCCCACCATAGTGCCATAACACCCTCTGCCCCTTACAATCCCAATGATGGTCCTTCTTCTCTACCAACCTCTCACCGTTATGACCCTCTAAACCAGGGGTGTAGAACCTCAGGCCTGTGGGGCAAGCCTGTCTCTCTGGGGCTCCTCAGAAGACCATTCATGACCTGTTCCCCTGACCACTGAGTGTCCTGGCTATTGTGCAGTCTCCCCCGCCTCCATTCTAAAAGGTTAAAATGCTGCTCCTAAGGGTTAGTTACTGGCAGCAAGTACTTTCAGCTAAAATGCACTGGAATTGTTGGGATTTAGGGCCCTGCTCCTTTTTCCTTTGCCCTCCCCCGGAGTGTGGCCCACTAGAACATCTCCATAATGGAATTTGGCCAATCAGGCTGAAATATATTCTGCACCCCTTCTCTAAACACATAGCAGACACCTTAGAGCAGGGGTGGGCAATGTGAGGCCCAGAAGCCAAACCTGGCCCTCCTGGAGTCTCCATCTGGCCCTCCGGTGTTCCCCATATGACTACATACCTGCCTCCTTGCCCCAAATGCTCTCCCCCAACCACTGATCATTTGGTGGTTTCCTGGCTTTTTTGTGCAGTCTTTTTTTCCATTCTAAAAAGTCAAAATGCCTCCTCCAAGGCTTAGTTACTGGCAGTAAAAACTTTAAGATAAAATATGCTGGTAGTTTTGGTGTCTTGGCCTCCACCCCTGCTTTACAGTATAAAACTTAACAGATTAAAAGAGAGTGTCAGGTAGGAGACAGCCAGTTTTTGTTGTTGTTGTTGTTGTTGTTTTGAGGAACTGTGTTACTGAGATTCTGCGTACTGGTCTTAGTCTCCCTCCCACCCCACCCTATAAACATACTTCTACTCACCTCTGAGGCAGTTAAATGTTATATAGGAGAAAAGAACTATAAACAATAGCATTTATTTAGGGGAAAAAACCTCTTCCTATTGCAATCATGCAGAAGAACAAAGGTCTCTCAGCAGAAGATACATAAATAGCTTCAGATCAAAATATACATGCCATGTGTCAGGGCCCTAAGGCTTTCTTACCATCCTCTGTTTCTGTGGGAAGAGCTAACAGATGTTTCCAGTGCTTTTTTGGAAAGCCAGCTAAATCCGTTGGGGTTTTCTTCAGAAGTCAGCTTGGGATGCTTTCATCTGAGAAAACAACTCATCATCACTGTCAAATAAATTGTGCAACCCCAAGTCCACCATTTGGCAGAGCTTTCAGAATCTAGCCATTTGAACTTGACATGTTGAGAGACACACGAAGGAACACCGGCAACACAAGAGAATGAGCCAACAAAATGTCCACCAGTAGACATGTGTTCTCATAATATATGCAGGGTGAGCCATCAGGTCTTTCAAAATGAGTGAGGCTGTGAGGCAGTACATGGAAAACAGAGCTGGCAACAAGGATGGGTGAGTGGCAAAGTGATGATAAGGCAAGAGAGATGTGGAGTCAGGGAGATGTGGTGGTGATTGGTGGGTGATACATGGTAAAAAGAACACTACAGTGTCATCATTGGTGATGGGGGAACTTACGCCAACAGAAATTGTAATTTTCCAATCAAATTACAAATCATTCCTTATAATTTTGGATGAGAGTTCTCCATTGTTCTGAGTTCTCAATGGGCATATAAGAATTGTGAGTCAACAAAGTGGGAACTATAGTAGGGCATCATGCTACGTGTCACAATGACACACATCCCTATGTTATGTTCTCCCCTCTGACCAGCCGTTTTCACTCTTTCCCTTATATTTGGTATGGAGCCTATGTGAGCAGCTGTGATGAGAGGCTGTGGTGCAAGCAGCACAAGCAGGACCTACAAAAGAAGCACTTCCATGTGCTGAAGCCCAAACCTATTCCTTGCCTGCCAGCCACCTGGGCAGCACTGCCCCCTCCCAAACTCCTTTTCTTGGATTCCCTTTCCAGTACCCCTCACAGTGCCAGCCACCAGCGCCTGGGTCTAAAGTAAACTTTTATTTTCCAAAAAGAAAAGAAAAATCCTGTCCAATGCTAGAAAGAAATGTCCTTAGTTGGCTAGTGGGATACAGAAAGAAAGGGTGCAAGTCCTATTTCTATGGTAGGAGACTAATGCATTATGGAAACAGGATCACGGGGGCCAAACTCTAGAACAGGGGTATTGAACCTCAGGTCCTTGGGCCAAATTCAGACCTCTGGGGTTCCCTAGAGAGCCCCAGCCCCTTTCTCCCAACTGCCAATTGTTGTTTGGCAGTTTCCCAGGTTTGCACAATTTCTTCCCATTCGAAAAGGTTGAAATGTGTCTCCCAAGGTTTCGTTAGTGGCAGTAAGAGCTGTAAGCTAAAATATGCTGGTAGGTTTTGTAGTGTGCCCCCTACTTTTTTACATTCATTTCTGCCTATCACTGGAATGTAGCCCCAGAGAGCTTCTCTAAAAACAAACTTGGCTCCCTGGCTGAAAGCTTCAACACCACTGTTTTATCGGGTAGAAAAGAGGGGGAAAGCAGGTACTTGGAGTTCTCTTCTTTATGCTTTATTGATTCATCTCCATCTCCAATGGCTTGGGCATTGCAGGTAACATGGAACTGAATTGTAGCGGCAGTGATAGTAACCCTCTTGTTTGGAAGCTGGGTTTTTTGTTGCAGGAACATAAATGGAGTGGAGAATGAACCTTAGTAAGAAGAAGTAACTGGTTAGGGAGGCAAGCCCTCAATAGGGCACTGAAGGCAACCATAAACATAAGAAATAACCATTATAAGTCCCATTGAAAGAATAAAGCTAGGGTCAGGCTGTAAAGTTGACTTATCCTGGCCAAATTGATCCATCTGATTAAGCTACATATTCGCAAGAGAGCTTTCGGCAGATTTTCTATTTCTTTTGCTCTGGAAAAGTGCCTTCTAAAAGAATCAAAGATCAAGGTTATAGGTGAAGTATGTACTACAGCTGAATTGCCCTATAAAATTTTTAATTTCAGGACTGCAAGGCTAAGAAATCTGTCATGCTCTCAGAAATCATCAGGAGTATTCCATCTCACTCTTACTGAGGCCATTAGGAGTTGAGCAAATAACAGAATTCCACAGTATTTGCCTTCCAGATCTTGTCACTTCTCGCAAGACATGCCAGCCAGTTACAATACAAGTAACTCAATTTGTAGTGCACTTCTAATGCTGCTAATAACAACAACCCCTCATTTCTGGCTTAAGGTGCTGGAAATAACATCCATACAAACTTTTACTTATTAAAAACCATCCAATGTGTGATTTCGCCTCCACCCCCTTGTCCTTTGGAAAAGATAATCTTGATTAAAATTGCTGGCGAATTTCCAGGGAAGAACTCTGTGATGTAAAAGTTCCTTGAACATTTACATTTTCTTTTTACTAGTAGTTCTGTATCAGCATCTGTTTCCCCAGAATATTCCTGAGGCAAATATAATGGTGCCTGGGGGTTTATTTTAAGGTTAGGTTGTTGACTGACTGCTCTGGTCATTGTAGATGTCACTTTCCCAAGACTGACCTTTGAGACTGAATATTTCGCAGATCTCACTTCCTTGTAAAAATAGATGTCATATCCCAACACCAGCCTGTGAAGCAAAAGAGGACAGGGGCACAGGGCTTATCCATCATTTTCCATATTGCCATTTTACAATGCACGTTGTGTAGAGGTTTAATTTGTAGAAGGATACACACATCCAAACTTTTACATAGATCCAAACATGTTAAAGTATACAAAGTTATGTGGACACTTATTTCTGCAATAATAAAGGTAATTTCCTGCTTTAAAAACAATGATGGCAGTTTTATTACTGATTTCAGCTATGGCTGAATGGCAACACTTGCAATTGTGGCATTTCTTAGTATCTAGGTTTGGCCCCACTGCTTTTACAGCATCAGTCTCCATCTTTATTGAAAGCACTTATTGAGGCTGGTCAGGTAAATCAACCCACAATCCATGTCTATAAGTAATTGTTTTTGGTGAATAAACATGATATACAGGGTTTAAAGCAGGAATGGAATAGGGACTTGAATTGTCCCATTTTGCTTAAATCTATATGTGTCGCATCTATGGATCTTAGGCTGTGTCTTAGTCAGCAAAAATGTTTGTTTCACGTCTGTTGGACACCACAATGGCCCAATCTACACAGAGATGCTTTCTGAGGTGATTCAGTTTAAAATTGGATTTTCATCATTTCGGATTTGCTCCTCCCATGGCACATGTTGCCAGCTAATGCAGCATATACCTCGGTAAAAACACACTGTCATTGTACAAATGTCAGCAGGAGAAACTGCATTATTTCATGCAAATGTGAGCAGAGTCCCGTGACCAAACAACATGTCATCAACAAGTTTCCTTCCTTCCTTCCTTCCTTCCTTCCTTCCTTCCTTCCTTCCGCTTGCTGCAAAAGAGTGGAGTTTTTTTTTTTTAAGCTATTCCAAAGCAACATGCTGACTTCCTCAGGAGTAGGTCTCACTGAAGAGAATGTGATTTAATTCTGAGGAGACATGTTTATCAGCACATTTCAATTTTCATCTAGTTGTTCCTTAAGGCAAAGAAATAAAAAAGACAAAGGAGAGAATCAGAAAGGAGGGGAGAGGGGATGCAGCATTGCAGGAATGAGTTAATAACATCTTTCCATCTGGGGACATCAAGAAGTTTTCTTCTCTATTTTTTTGGACATTCATAAGCCTTCACAGGCGCTATGATGTGTGGAGATTTTTTTTTAAAAAAAGGCATCCCAAAACCAGCATGCAAACTTTCTCAGGAGTAAGCCTCATTGAAGAGAATGTGATTTACTTCTGAGCAGACATCTATGCCAGCTAGTTGTTCCTTGAGGCTAGGGATGGTGGGCACTTGGCTGGGTCTGGGAGCCTGGTGGACTCCCCCCCATCCTTGCCCCTGAGCCAAGCCACCCAAGCCCCTGCCCCCCCGAGACCCCCCTATGCTCGCCGAGCTGCCTGCACTCACCCTGAATCAATCTGCAAGTGCTGCGAGCACCATTTTGCGAAAGGAAATGGTGATCGCGAATATGCACACATTCAGTCTTACGCAAAATGGCATATGGATGTTTCATTCATTGAGCTTATTTAATAGCACATGTATGCATAAACAAACAAACAAACCACCACCACCACCATCCCTTGATGGTCAGTGGAGGATGAATTTGACAGGAATCCTTAACTCCTTCCATTTCTGTTAGCTGATGTAACAGGAATGCAACAGGAAACTTTCCATTCCTTCTCGCAGAGCTGAAACCACTCTTACTCCCCCTGGAGTAGTACTGCAAGTTTAGGACATGCTGAAGGCTCATCTACCCCAGGCTTTTACTCCGGTTCTGCTCTGCAGAAGCACAGTTTGTGGTGGGTTTTCCAGTCACAGTGGCTTCAGTGCAGTTTGGGAGTCCATGTGACCTCAGTTGGCTTCAGCACAAGCTGGTGGAACTTGGAAGCTGCGCTGATTTGTGGAAGCTGTGCTGATTTGTGGAAGGGAAAAGTTACATGGGGTGGGGGCTTATGTCTACCCCAAAGTAACTCATTGCCTTGGCGATGGGAGTCAGCCCTGCTTCTTTGAAAGGATGCTGTTTTGACCCTGTGCTCAATCACTGCCTGTCCCTTTAAATATTCACTGAGCAGGAGTGGGGAGGGGAGCAATGCATAAAGAAGCTGCTATGTATGGAAATGCAAAGGTATGCAGAGCCTTACTGATTTAAAAAAGCTTCACTGAGCGAGTGGGGCCAGGAGCCAGAGAGCAGGTCTTCTTGCTTCCCCACACCTACCCATTTGATCACAGTACACTCTACTTGTTTGCCCCATGCAAACAGATTTTTTTTTTAATGTATACACCACATTACTAGCTACTGTTTGGAAGAGCTAACCCAATTTCATGAAAATCTGTATTTAACAGAACCACTTCAAAACCTGTTTTCATGTAGTTTGGCTCTGAGTCCCAAAACACATGGAAGTCACGGTAACTGGAAAATCTGTTACAAAAGGATGTCGCAAAAATGCAAGAAAACCTGAGAATGATACAGATTGTGGGTGACATCATGTGTCATGCAATGGATGTAAAAGCAATGGATATAGGCCTTACAATGCTTTCAATATCTGAATGGGTAGCATATAGATATCACCTTCGAATGGATACTTATCTGAATATCTGGTCTGCTTTTGTTGAAGCTCATGTATAATTGCTAGAAAGTTGTATATATCCATATATATGCATTTCATTATGTATTCATTGCTGTGAATATATACAAAAATATATAAAAATAACTTAAAATTAAAAGAAAAAAGAGAAAAGAATGCCATTTTTCAATGCACATTATGTAGAGATTTAATTTGAGAAAGGATACATACATCCACATGTTTACATAGCTCCAAACATGTTAAAGTATACAAAGATATGTGTATGTTTATTTTTGCAATAATAAAGGTCACAGTCCTGTTTTAAAAAACAACAATAGTCATTTTATTACTAGTTTCCAAAGGATTTGTTTTCTTCTATGAACATTATATATCACTGTAAACTAGTTAATAGTTATGAAGAATAGAGTAAAATGTAAATATTTTAACTCCTTATACACACAGATTTTTATTGTAGCAGCTGTTTACCCAGTCCCCATTTTTGGCCAGCCCAATGGGAATTGGAAGAGTTTTGGTCAGTTTTGCCCACCTCCAAAATCACACAAAGGCATTTATTTTGCAGTAAATGGGACTGCAGCCTTGAGATGGCATATTGCTCAGCCCCACATACAGTAGTTACTCACCACTTGATTATTTGCAGCTGAATGTGTGAACGATGATTGAAAAGACCTACACTAGAGGTTATATACAAATTCAGTTTGTAGTGTTAAATCTATGATGGTGTATTCAAACTGATCTCCAATTTATGCTGCAAACCAGCATAAATTTGCTGGTTATAACCAGCCCTTGGTGTCTGTGTAGGATGATTTGATAAAGATGATCTACAGTGATCTACAAATCTATGGACAACTCACCTTAAATGTGAGTCTCAACAACAAAAAGAGAAAAGAAATAATAGCAGTACCGATGTAAAATTTATGATGAAATATAGTTTGATTAGGGGTTAGGGTGGCAGGCAGATATACTGTCTGTGTAGTGTGTGGTGGGGGAGGAGGCTTTATTACATAGCCAGAAACTAAGATTTACCTCAGCACTGCCATGTGGATATTCTGTTTGGGACCAGGATTTTTCCGTGATTCAAACAGAGAGGTAGTGTTTGCATATAAGGGAGGACTGCATAGTAGAGGTTTGAGGCAGAGGCTAGAGTCAGCATACCTCCCAATGTCTAGCACAAACCTACATCCCTGATGTATCCTGGTGATCTCCAGCATATGCTTGAAACACTGGCAGACTGCTTAACATCATTGGGGCACTCTGAGACAATGAAGTTCAGGATTTATCTCTTTAAAAAAGGGTTTATGGAGGCCCTCTTAAGAACCTTAGTATGGAGTTCCTCTTACCAATCAGCTGTGATTTCCTCTGAGATCTGATTTCTGATCAGTTCCTCCTTCAGACGTTATTGAATGGCCCTAGCTGCCATTTGGAGGTGCCTGAGGAGATCTTATTATTTGGTGTGGAGAGCCGTGAGCTTGACAACAGTCTGGTAATCTGAAACTCATAATGCTACTTTTAAGAACTCCTGTCTTGTTCTAAAATATTTTGAATTTGAAGCATTAATCATGTGAAGGGTTAAGGGCAAAGCATTAACCATATGGTTAAGGGTGAAGCTGGGGTTCATGGCTGGCCCTTCCTCAGAGCTGGCTGATTTAATTGAGTGTGAATGTCTATGGGGGAAAGCCTAGATCTGTAGGTCAGGTTTCCAGCTTGTGTGGAACGCCAACGTACACGGATGTCTATGAGAATAGGCTTTTCTCCCTGCAGACACCTAGGCTCAACATATGCCTGTGGGGGGAGCCATACACCATCACCGTGGCCCCACTTTCTCCTATTTATGTGTGGGGCCCTTCAAACAATTAATGCACAAAGGGAGCTTTTTACTCATGCTTTCTAGATTATTTATTCCCTTCTTTTCCTGTCTGTACAGTCAAACAGAAGCAGATTGAATTAAAGCACTCTGGCAGGCTTGGGAGATTGGCTTTAGAAGCAGTCTGTCAAGAGGGAGGTCTTTCTTCCTTAATAGAACCCAGGAGAGGGAGAGAACACAGCCCTCACTAGCTGTCAGGCAGTTAGATCCATGGAGGTGTTCAGGACAGAGCTGGCTGATTTGGTAGAAGCCCTCGGCTCTCAAATGATCTTTAGTGAAGTAGAGAAAAAAGAACACTGTAGTTAGTTTAGTAAGTATGCCTTCTTTTTCCAAGTCTGCTCTGTATAGTTATCATTTGGTTTTCCTACTATCAGCCTTGTCCCTTGGGTCCATAAAGAAAGTGAACGCAACTGAATGCTTGCATAGACCCCTTGTACACTTCATTTTGGGGAACTCCTGTCTCAGACCTCTCCCCCATGAAACCTTCTACTTAACCCTATTTACTTTAAGGAGTTTTAGAGATTAAGGGTGCTCATGGTAAACCATGGAGTTGAGCTATCCAGCTGAAACAGACTATGTTCTTTCTCTAATATTAGAGAGCCTTCCTGTATACTAGAGGGGTTGCACCCATCACACACACAAACTGTTCTTCTCTGCAGGATTTGGCTAGAAGTAGCTGTTTCTCTGCCAAACTGCTGGATATAGAAAGGCACATGTTGGGCCCACTTCAAGGTCTTTTCATTTTTCAGGTTCAGGAATGAACCTGAAATTCAGGGATATACGAAAGTCACTTACCTTTTCATGAAATTTGATTCGAGGTGGGGGGGGAGGCGCTCCGCCCCTCCCCCCCGAATCCTGGCCGGCCGGGTCCACAAATGGGAGCAGCTGTAGCTGCCACCGTTTGCGTCCCTGCAGTCAGCCATGATAGGCTACGTAAATGTTTACGTAGCCTATCATGGCTGAGTAAAAAAACAAACAAACCTGCGCATACGCAAATGGCGGCGCCCATGGGCGCCGCCATTTGCGTTCCTTATTTTGGCACGTCTAGTCTACGTAAACATTTACATAGACTACGGCGAAAATAAGGGGAACGCAAATAGCATAGACACTAGTCTATTTGCGTTCCCCTTATTTTCGCCGTAGTCTACGTAAATGTTTACATAGAGTAGACATGCCAAAATAAGGAACGCAAATGGCAGCGGCCATGGCCGCCGCCATTTGCGTACCCGTGTTGTTGTTGTTTTTTACTCAGCCGTGATAGGCCACATAAACATTTACGTAGCCTATCACGGTATTTTTTAAAAATCTAAAAATCACGGTATTTTTTAAAAATCTAAAAATTGTGCGGTAGTTTGAACACTCTTTGGCGTTGCCCTTCTTTGGAATTGGAATGTAAACTGACCTTTTCCAGTCTTGTGGCCACTGTTGAGTGTTCCAGATTTGTTGGCATATTGAATGCAGCACTTTAACAGCATCATCTTTTAGGATTTTAAATAGCTCGGCTGGAATACTGTCATCTCCGCTAGCTTTGTTGTTACTAATGCTTCCTAAGGCCCACTTGACTTCACTCCCGAGGATGTCCGGCTCAAGTTCAGTGACCGCACTATCATGGCTATCAGGGACATTCAGATCTTTCCTGTATAGTTCTTCTGTGTATTCTTGCCACCTCTTCTTAATCTCATCTGCTTCTGTTAGGTCCCTGCCTTCTTTGTCCTTTATCATGCTCGTCTTTGCACAAAACGTTCCCTTGAGATCTCCAATTTTCTTGAAGACATCTCTAGTCTTCCCCATTCTGTTGTTTTCCTCGATTTCTTTGCATTGTTCATTTAAGAAGGCCTTCTTGTCTCTCCTTGCTATTCTCTGGAACTCTGCATTCAGTTGGGTATATCTTCCTCTTTCTCCCTTGCTTTTC
Organism: Heloderma suspectum; assembly: GCF_057233095.1. Classification (NCBI taxonomy): domain Eukaryota; kingdom Metazoa; phylum Chordata; class Lepidosauria; order Squamata; family Helodermatidae; genus Heloderma; species Heloderma suspectum. The sequence goes on from NC_139461.1 coordinate 93,719,607, forward strand.
GCTTCCCTTCTTTTGTGAGCTACTTGTAAAGCCTCATCAGACAGCCACTTGGCTTTCTTGCATTTCTTTTTCTTTGGGACGGATTTCGTTGCTGCCTCCTGAACAATGTTACGGACCTCCGTCCATAGTTCCTCAGGCACTCTGTCTATCAGGTCTAATCCCTGAAATCTATTCCTCACCTCCACTGTATATTCAGAAGGGATATGACTGAGGTCATACCTGAACGGTTTAGTGGTTTTCCCGACGTTCTTCAATTTAAGCCGAAATTTTGCAAGAAGCAGCTCATGATCTGAGCCACAGTCAGCTCCAGGTCTTGTTTTTACTGACTGTATGGAGCTTCTCCATCTTTGGCTGCAAAGGACATAATCAATCTGATTTCGATACTGACCATCTGGTGAGGTCCATGTGTAGAGTCGCCTCTTGTGCTGTTGGAAAAGAGTGTTTGCTATGATCAGCATGTTCTCTTGGCAAAACTCTATTAGCTTTTGTCCTGCTTCATTTTGTACACCAAGGCCATGCCTGCCTGTTATCCCGGTGATTTCTTGACTTCCTACTTTAGCATTCCAATCCCCTATGATGAAGAGGACATCTTTTTTTGGTGTTAGTTCTAGAAGGTGTTGTAGGTCTTCATAGAACCGATCAACCTCAGCTTCTTCGGCCTCAGTGGTTGGGGCATAGACTTGAATTACTGTGATGTTGAATGGTTTGCCTTGGATTCGTACTGAGATCATTCTATCATTTTTCAGATTGTACCCCAGTACTGCTTTTCCCACCCTTTTGTTGACTATGAGTGCTACTCCATTTCTTCTAAGGGATTCTTGCCCACAATAGTAGATATGATGGTCACCTGAATTAAATTCGCCCATGCCTGTCCATTTTAGTTCACTGATTCCCAAGATGTCGATGTTCAATCTTGCCATCTCATGTTTGACCACCTCCAGCTTACCTTGATTCATTGATCTGACATTCCAGGTTCCTAAACAATATTGTTCTTTACAGCATCGGATTTTCTTTTCACCGCCAGACACATCCACAGCTGAGTGTCCTTTCGGGTTTGGCCCAGCCGCTTCACTCTTTCTGGCGCTACTTGGAAATACCCTCTGCTCTTCCCCAGTAGCATATTGGACACCTTCTGACCTGAGGGGCTCATCTTCCGGCGTCATATCTTTTAGCCTTGTGATACGTTCCATGGGGTTTTCTTGACAAGAATACTGGAGTGGGTTGCCATTTCCTTCTCCAGTGGACCACATTTTGTCAGAACCCTCTGCCATGACCTGTCCGTCTTGGGTGGCCCTGCACGGCATAGCTTATGGCTTCACTGAGTTACGCAAGCCCCTTCGCCACAACAAGGCAGTGATCCATGAAGGGGCGTGATAGGCTACGTAAATCTTTATGTAGCTTATCACGTTTTTTTTTTTTTTTTACTGGAAATGGCGGCGGTGGCAGCCGGTCGGAAGACCGGCTGCCGCAGCTGCCGCCACATCGCCGCCACACCGCCTCCGGAGTCGCCGCCGCCAGGAAGATTTGCCCAAGGTAAGTCCCGTCCTGGGGGGGTGGGGGGGCAGACCGTTTCGCCACTGATTTCAAGGGGCCGAATGCGCTGGCATTCGGCCTCCCCGAGATTCGTGGTGAAATTCTCTGACATCCCTACCTGAAATGCCTCGTACTCAAGGCAATTCAGGTTCTGCAGGGTAAAACAAATTCTGCTTGAATGTTAAAGGATTTCACAGCCTCCCTAATGCAGACATGAAATCCAGAGACACCCTAAAATACAAGTCAGTACTAGGGGTGCATGAAAGCCACTTACCTGGTCTCGCAGCTTGCTTCGCGGTGGGGGGGAGGCGCTTCGCTGTTCCCCCCGAATTTCAGGCCAGGGGGGGAGGCTTCCCGCCTCACCCAGCTGAAATTCAGGCCGGGGGGGAGGCTTCCCGCCTCGCCCGGGCAAAATTCAGGCCGGGGAGGAGGCGCCTCGCCTCGCCCGCGAAATAAAAAGTAAAAAAAAAAAAAACGCCCCCGTGATAGGCTACGTGACGATTAACGTAGCCTATCATGGCTAGATCTGCAAAGTCAGCCGTGATAGGCTTCATTAATCGTCACATAGCCTATCACGGGTGACTTAAAAAAAAAAAAAAGCGCGTATGCAAATGGCAGCCCCCATAGGGAGCCGCCATTCGCGTTCCTTATTTGGTCGCTGTAGTCTACGTAAAGATTTACATAGACTACGGTGAAAATAAGGGCAACGCAAATAGCGTTGCCCTTATTTTCGCCGTAGTCTACGTAATCTTTACGTAGACTACAGCGACCAAATAAGGAACGTGAATGGCGGCTCCCTATGGGGGCCGCCATTAGCTGTACGCGCTTTTTTTTTTTTTTTAAGACACCCGTGATAGGCTACGTGACGATTTACGTAGCCTATCATGGCTGACTTTGCAAATCTAGCCGTGATAGGCTACGTTAATCGTCACGTAGCCTATCACGGGGGCGTTTTTTTTTTTTTACTTTTCTTGGAATGGCGGCGGCGGCAGCCGGTCGAAAGACCGGCTACCGCCCCCGCCCCTGACGAAGACCTGCCAAACCGCCGCCGGGACCCGCCGCCGGGAGGGACATTCGGGAAAGGTAAGTCCCATCCTGGGGGGGGGGGTGCAGGGTGCGGGGGGGTGCGGAGAATTTCTCCCCGAAACTACTTTGGGGGGCTGAATACGTTGGCACTCGGCCCCCCGAAGTTTCGGGGAGAAATTCTCCCCCATCACTACTATTTAGCGACAGCGTCGATGTTTTGAATACAGTGCTTGCTTTGTACAAAGGTTTTGCCGTATAGAATGTAGTAAATGAATTTTTTATTTTCAATAAAGCATATTGGTATTTTTATATCCCAAATGACTCTGATTTATTTTTTAATTAAAAATATCGCATGGGCCTGAGTGTGGCTGTATTGATTTTGAGTCTAGCAGTTATATTGGCAGAAACTTATTTAGACGAGAAATCAGTAAAACTCTATGCCTCCAGTAAAAGCCGACAGCTTTGATTGGCTTCTGTTTAAGCATGAAAATATTTAAAGTAATGGCTGCATATTAATAAATAATGAATGGAGCTATTTGTAAGATTTTGGGTTTTTTGTCATTTTGTCACATTGTATCTATTTCATCTTGTCTAAATCTGTTTTTTTGTGAAATGCTGTTTCTTGTGGCCATTCTAAATTAAAGTGAATGTTTATCACCAGCATAGCGACCTTGCAGGGGTTTCAGAATGCCATAGGACATGGTGTTTTCTGAGCCTTATCTGGACAATCTTGTCTGAGTTCCCATGGATTTTCACAGCAGTTTGGAGAGGATCAGAGAATGTTTATGAATGTGATTGGGTGGATTTAAAATATAATACATAAATAAACACATATTTATGTATTATAAATGCATGCTGAAAATGCATGCATGTGGATTGATGCAAAGAGAGGCCTTTAACAAGACGTTTATTACTCTCTTCACTGGAATCTTTTTGTGCACATGTGGGCAACTCAGAGCTACTTCTGACCCTTGGATACCTTTGGTGAGCCTGCATGGGGGCCCAAGCTTCTGCTGCCAAATTTCGCTGCTATACCTGCGGAATTCTCTTGCAGATGCTGCTCCCATGAGCTTGCTATTCAGCAGGCTGGGTGGGGAAAACATGATTGTCTTGGAGAGGATGGCACATGGGAATTACCCTTCCTACACACCATCCTTCCCATGTGAATCGGTTTCCCCCAGCCCACCAAAGAGCTGAGTGGGAGTACGACAGTGATTGGGTGGATGGGTCATCCCTGCATGCATGCCCCATGAAAATTGTGTTCCGCACAGCCTGTTGGTAGCATGCAAGGAACTTTTGATGTGGTAAGTGCTTTAATACTTGTTCCCCAATTGCCCTTACTACAACCTGCGGTTGACCTGCATGGAGGTCTATTGTCTTCACAATGGAGTATCATGAAAACTGATTTGGCTAAGAAATTAAAAACAAACACCTGTACCCAAATATTGCTAGCTGGCCTTGAAGATTTCATTTCTTTCTAGTTGTATCAATCTTCCTGTTTCTGTATCCACTTGGCATACAATGTTAATTAGAGGCACTTTGGTACTTTGACTTTTTACTTTTTTCTTTGGAAGAACTGCAGTTCTCATTAGTGCTGCAAGCTCTGCCATTACATCATTTCCTGCTTTATTACCAGTTCGATCACAAATAATTTGGTGTCTAATTATTTGCTCAGTTGTAGGAAATGTTTTACAAACCTAGAAGTTTAAAAGTTGAGTTCGTAATCTCAGATTTACACAACTCAAAACAGCTTTTGAGTTTACCAAGTTTCCTCCCCTAAATATCATATATAACATCAACTCTCTCTCTCTCTCTCTCTCTCTCTCTCTCTCTCTCTCTCTCTCTCTCTCAGACTTCTTTATTAGTACCAGCTAGCATTATTTACTAGTTGTTGTGGATTTGTAACTTGGGATGTGTCCAAAAAAGCAGCAGGAGCCTTTGCAGAAGAAGCAACACAATCCTGTTTCAGTTAATACAGCACAATTTAAGGCACTCATGACTTCAGCAGACCTGAAAACAGCACAGTTCATGGATTGTTGTGATAAACTCTGTTTGTGAAGTCTCTAGCAGTGGAGACTTGCTTGGTTTTGAGAGAGTTTGGAATACAAGCTCCCCCTTTCAGAAAACCCCACTCCTTTATGAACTGGTCCCAGAGCCCCCCAAATTCAGGTTGGCTCATAATGGTGGTTGATGCTACCATCAACCAGCCCATCCTGCTACCATCTCCTGCCTTTGTAAGAAATGTGCCCTTGAGAAGGACAGTGACCAGTACCAGGAAGGTTTGGTGAATAAAGGACATTAGAAATTATACTTCCTGCCCCAAAACATTGAATTTGTAGTTTCTTCCGCCTCTTGCATTATTTCATACTGCAGAGGATTGGATTAGTAAGCCACACTGTGTAAAAATCCAAGAATTCCTCTTTTAGGGTAAAGAATAAAAAGGTGGAAAAAACTTAACACAATTTTCCCTAGCCATCATTTCTTGTTTGGGAATATGGGATTTAGAGTTTCCTGTTTACCTATTCAAAGGCAGTCAATAATGTTCTTGGGCATGTTCATTAGCATCATTTGATTTCCAGTTAAGGAGAAGCTGGAAAGGCCACTTTTGTGTCTAGCAAGTTCTTGCAGCTACCAGTTACCCTGTTCCCCACCTTTTTCAAGGGGAAGAGTTTTTGCTTGCAACAGGAGTAGGGCAAGTGGCCAGGAATGTAGGATAACTCCACCTCTTCTGTTCCCCTGACCTTTCTTAGTAAACCTCAAAAGGACCCAAGTAGTTTATTTGTGATTTAATATTCTCTGGAAAAGCATGTAACCCCCCCCCCCCCGAATAGATTACAAGGTGAACTGGGGAAGTTCACTCATCACTAGAGGCATCTCACTGAAGTAACCTGTTATTTATGTAACCTGTGCATGTTATGAATGGCTAGCTAATATGATTCTTCCCTCCATATATCTTTCCTCTTAGAAATTTGTTCACTGGAGAGAGAGTTTACTGCAACAAGTTAATAGCCCCAAAGAGACCAGCAAAACCAGTGCTAAATTATGTTGTCAGTGCCTCAAAGGTTATGCACATTGCCTGTTGTTCAATCATGGATGACCTTTAGGCTTACTGTGGACATGGCAATCTCACAAGACAGATAATGTCACACAACTATTTTAATGCTGATTAATGCTGATACAAATATTTTGGGCACTCCTAAAGGAACGTAGCTTCAAAATTAAGGTCCTGTGAGCAATTTTAAAAAGGAACATTGATATGGTCTGGTTGGTAGTTTTCATTTGCTGCAAGAGGTATCCCATCCTCCATATAACCCACACCCCATTATTAATACACAACTAGTATAATATGTATTTTGATAGAGAAATGTCCATACATTTAAATATGACTGTGCTGAAGATCATGACTTGCCAACTTATCTTTAATCAAAGTTAGTTGTTTCATTAAAAAGGAATCCCAACACAATTGAGTGTTGTTTGAAAACAGAACAGAGATTACTAGAAGCCCAAGACTTGGAGATTTAGTTCAAATCAGCCCCCTGTTAAGGTCTAGACCAGCTTTCCCCAGCATGGTGCCTCCAGATGTTTTGCATGACATCCCCAACCTTTGGCCATGTTGGCAGGATCTGATGGGAGTTGTACTCCAAAACATCTGGAGGACACCACACTGGGGAAGGCTGACCTCAGCCCCATCTACATGGCACCACTTTCACCCTTCACTACATTGCAACTGTGCAGTGTTTCAGCTTCGAATTAGCTTCTGCTGCAGTATGCTCACAATTGACTGTGGGCTTCCCTAACAGACTCCTCCGTGCCCTTCCTTTGCCATTATATTTCAATGTGCAGGTGTGCAGGCCCATGAGCATGGGGGTGCAACACTTCAGTGGCTGTTTTGTATTCTAGGGGTTCTGTTGTGTCTGTCCGTCCCTCGTTAGGTAAAAAGTGGGTGTTCTATGCGCCTTCATTTCCCCACCATCTGTTTGTCAGTTCCCCAGCCTGAGACTCTCATGATTGTTTGCAGTCACAAGGCATGAGCAGTATGTGCCTACCCATCACTCTGAAATGGTGGTCGGAGTGAAGTTGGTCCTCCCCTAAGACCCCCCTGGCCCTTGGGCACTGAGTCCAAAAGCAACCATTGCGAAGATACAAAGCTGCAAATATGTGCAAAGGTATGATTAAATGAATGAAAACACCTCTTTGTGCCTCTGTAACTGCGCAGCTGTGAAGGGACATCACAGAGTGACATAAGCACTACGTACGCCTACAACATGCCCACTGCAAAATGTGAAGTCGGTTTGGGGAAGGGACAGACAGCTTGCAACTGTGGGGAAACCCGCAGCAAACAAAAAACATTGCAGCAAAATGCGCCTCCTTGGAAATCTGCATTTTCCGGGAGAAAACCATGGATGGCTGCGAAGTGGTAATTGCATCATCTGTCCCCAGGGACCTCGACACGCAGCCACCCTGGAGTAAAAGGCTCGTGTAGATGGGTCCCTAGACTCTAGACCAAGAAACCCTCTGGTTCCTTAGTTCCCTGCGTCAAGCCCTCCAAACCTCCCTTGCTTGGTCACTTCTTTCCTGTCAACAGTATCTTCCATCTGCAGTGCCTATGTGTACTTTTGCCTCCGTCCTCCTTTTTCCTTCATTACATGCATCTTCAACCCTATGTCTCCACCATCCATTATGTTCTCATGTTCCTGTTTTTCAGGCCACTGTATCCCTATTCTTTAGACACCCTCCAAGTTAAATTTCCCAGCACCCCTCCTCTTTCCTTTGCCCCAGTGTACGCAGCCACTCCTAAACTTAAGTGCTGTGCAGTTTCTTCAGAGCTTCCACTTTGATGAACCGTTTTCACCTCATCACCTTTATATCCACTGCAGCTTTCCTCAAGTCTCATTGTCTGTAATGAACAAGGCACTTTTCCTTGGCCTTAAAAATCTGATTTCCATATTATAATGGAACTTATGGTGTGTGCGCGCACGCACGCGCTTATAAGTAGTCCAGATGGCAGGGAAGTGGTTATTTCAGAGTAATTTTTGCAATGACTAAGATTGTGGTTGATAAACCAAGATTAAATCATAGTTCCCTGGGTTTAATAAACCATAATATATTAGGGTGAGGTTGTTCATTCTGACCAATGAGTATTCAGAGCATCCTGGACAGTGCCCAGCAACTAGTTTCATTTTCCCATTCTGTACTTTATTTCTATTCCTTTCCCTCTGGTTTCTGTTCCCATCGTCTTCCACCTCCTTCACACAACCTGTCTTTTTGTCACATCTGACTTGTCCTACCTCCCCCTCCTTCCCTCCAATCACCTGCACCTAGGTCTTTGCTAAGGTTTCTCTATTGATCAATCCTTTCCCAAAATCTTGTTCTGCTCAGAATATTGCAAAGATTACCTTGAACCAACTGCTTCTGGTCCATGCTTGATTCATACACACACACACACACACACACACACATATACACACACACACACACACACACAAATTCTAAAGATGCCTGACACTTTCAAGAGTATTACTTGTTACTAGCTGAACCCCAGTGTGATGCAGATAAGACTACTGTGTGACCCATCCAAAAATGTAAATTGTGTAATTCTGTATTCTCATATTTTCCCCTTTCTATACCTTATTTTGGTTTCTAACTTGGTGTGTTCTGTTTCTTAGTCTTTCCTTTATCCTTATAGCAATTCTCTACTTATGAAATTCAGAGAGCCACAACAATCTGTTTTCGGAATTGCTTACAGAGCATTCAAACATATCAAATTAATCATCATGAATTATTTGCACTCCTGTAATCGGGGCAGATTGTGATGTCACTTAATTAGCTGGTTAACCAGACATCACTTCTGTAAAGGGCATGCAAGTCTGCAAATAGCAGGATACCTTCAGAGTATTTTAAAACAGGCCAGTAATTCTCCACTAGTACTTAAACTATGCATGTGGTTCACATGTGAGATGTGACATCTTGGCATGTGTTTGTACTTTCTCTTCATGCTCTTTTGACACAGCAAATTGATTGCTCAATGAGGTTCCTTGCAGCTGTTCATTCTGCATCCTACTGCTCTGATGGAGCAGAAAGTAGAAGGAACAGCTGTGAGGTACCTTGTAATTCACCAGACAAGGAGTAGTGATGGGCAAGATGATTGTCTATCCTACAGCCATGCAGATGCTGGTTTCATAATCATTCATGCAATGGTCCTGTGCCTTGACTTCAGCCTGCTTCAGTCTGGACTCCTAAATGTTTGTGTGTGTGTGTGTGCGTGCATGCGTGCGTGCATGATATTCAGGATCAAGTTCCATTGAAATCAATTGAGTAAACATGGTTAGGTTAGGACTGAATGATCCACAGTCCAATCTGGATTTTCCTGGAACAGCAGCCCCTGGGCATAAAGCTGAGCAAAGCTAACCCAGGAAAAACTGTTCAGACAGTGCCTTACTGAAAAAAGTCCAAAGCTGGAGATTCCATCACAAATCATAAAGTTAATTATATTGAAAGAATAATTACTTGGCAACGTAGTATGTGTTGAATGCTGTACATTGTTAGTATGCTGAGTAGGTTTCGGTGCAGATGACTAGGTGAGAATTAATATCAGCAGTGACTATTGTTACAAAGCATTGATTTCCTTACCCAGGAACCAAGAAAAATAGAGTCAGGTGCACTGGCTATTGCATCAGCGAGCTCTGATGAGAAGGCAGTAGAGTCTGAAACATTTTCCAGATCCAGAGAGAAAAAAGATACCCGGACCAGCTTCCTTGGCTTTTATATGGTAGATAACTTTATGACTAATAATATGCATTAACACTCTAGAACAAAAGCGTCTTTGTTTTATTTTAGACTTTCATGGTGCTTTGTTGTAGATTACCACTGTCTTCAGTGCAATAAAGTTTGGTGGTCTAATATCCATAAATGGGCTGAGTGGTGGTGGTCATCATGGGAAGGGCAGAAATACATTCTGTAATACATTTTAAAATAAGGATTCAAATACTGTGAGTGACAAATATGAACTGTTCTGATATCTTTGGATTTAATTAATGCAAAGAACGATGCTCAGTCTGGTAACACACACCATTGTCACTGACATAGGTACAGGCATTGGCACAAAGGTGGGTGAAACAGCACATCATGCTTTAAGCTTCTCTGAAGAACCACAAAACCCATCAATATATTGTGGGATAGTTGGTTAGTCCCCACTGCTACTGGACTAAGCAACATATGTTCTGCATAGCCTCTTGGAGTATCCAAGAGGATGGCATGGCCCCAAATATTATCCCAGACTGACTTGCAGTGGTTACTGTCATACACCTGGCCTTGAGTAATCATAAATCTCAGATCTTGTGGGGCCCTTGGGGATCTGAAGCCCTGTCTGAGGATGAGACGAGTCAAGATTCCAGCATTTGAAAAAGTCTCACAAAGTTTAACAGGAACCAGTAGTTCAGGCTATCCAAGTGGTCAGCCCCAAACCAGATTGCTTCTGTGTGACTCTGCAGTTGCCTCTGCACAGCTCTATCCAAACTCCAAGTGAAAGATAGTTAAACCAGAAATAGACCTGAAAGTTTCCTGTCGAAATCCTCTATTGAAGTGGGTAAAGAAGTGTCTCCATTGGCATGGGACCTTATTTATTTATTTATTTATTTATTTATTTATTTATTAATTATATCTATATACTGCTCCTCATCAGAAGATTTTGGAGCGGTGAACAACATGATAAAAGAATAAAACAGTGGTTAAAAGAGTTAGAACATTTTTTTTAAAAGACAAACCCCAACGAAGTAGAGTTTAACAAACCACGGCTGGTCATGCAAGGAAGGCCTCTTGAAAGAACAACATCTTCAGGAGGTGCCGGAAGGAACACAGTGTTGGCACCTGCCTGACCTCTAAAGGTAGGGAATTCCACAGGAAGGGGGCCACCACACTGAAGGCTCATTTCCTGGTGGACTCCAACTGGGCCATGGGTCCATGTGGAACCACCAGGAACATGCCCTCTGATGACATCAGTGACTGGGCAGGTTGGTAAGGAAAGAGGTGCTCTCTCATGTATCCAGGTCCCAAGTTGTTTAGGGCTTTGTACACTGGTACTAATACCTTAAACATGGCCTGGTAGCAAATAGGCAGCCAGTGCAGTTCCCTCAGCAAAGGAGTTACATGCTGAAAAGGGGCAGCTCCTGACAACACCCAAGCTGCTGCATTCTGTACTAGCTCCAGCTTCTGGACCAGCCTTAAGGGCAGCCCCATATAGAGTGCATTGCACTAATCCAGTCTTGATGTTACTAGGGATGTATGAAAGTCACCGTTTCGCGGATCTGCTTTGCGGTGGGGGAGGAGGCGCTCCGTCCCTCCCCCTGGAGTCCTGCCCAGCCAGCTCCGCTCCACAGGTATTCCACGGAGCCGTCGGCCGGCTCTGCCCACAGCCGGACATCTGGCCACTGGGCAGCAGGGACGCAAATGAGTCCCTGTACTTAACCGTGCGTTAAAATTGCATCCCTGTACTTAACCATGATAGGCTACATAAATATTTACATAGCCTATCATGGCACAGTAAAAAAAAAGTGTACACAAATGGCGGAGGCTATGGCGGCCGCCATTTGCGTTCGCTATTTTTCGCCGTTCTAGCCTACATAAATATTTACGTGGGCTAGAACGGCGAAAAATAACGAATGCAAATGGCGGCCGCCGTAGCCGCTGCCATTTGCGTACGCTGCGGCCGGCCACAGCCGGCCAGGAGACCAGCTGCCACTGCCGCACCTGCCACCACACCTGCGACACCTGTCGCCACTGCACCCGCCGCTGCTGCACCCGGCCAGGAGACCAGCCGCCGCCACCGCACCCACCGCTGCCGCACCTGTTGCCACACCTGCTGCTGCACCTGCCACCGCCGCACCCACCGCACCCGCCGCTGCTGCACCCGCCGCCCCCGCCGCCACCACTGCTACTGAATCCACCGCCACATCTGCCGCAGCCGCTGCCACCGCCGAATCTGCTGCATCTGCCCCAGATAAGTGCCGTCCTAGGGGATTCCATAGGGGGGGCAGGGGGGGCAGGAGGCCATTCCGTCATGGATTCCAGGGGGCCAGTTTCTACAGAATCCGGCCTCACTGGAATCCGTGGTGGAATTCTCTGCCATCCCTAGATGTTACTAATGCCTGTATCACCATGGTCAAGCTATCCCTGTCCAGGAGAGGCCATAGCTGGCAAACCATCCGAAGCTGGTAAAAGGCACTCTGAGCTGCCATGGCCACTTGGGCCTCCAGCGACAATGATGGATCTAGGAGTACCCCCAGACTACAAACCTGATGTTTCAGAGGGAGTGCAGCCCTATCCAGAACAGGCAATGAGCCTAGGGATGTACGAAAATTCTGCCACAGATCTCGGGGAGGCCGAATGCCAGTGCATTCGGCCCCCCGAAACCGGTGGTGGAACAGGCCGCCCCCCGGCCCACCCCCGGGATGAGACTGACCTTGGGTGGATGTCCTGGGCGGCGGCAGCTCCGGCGGCGGCTCCAGCGGCGGTTTGGCAGCGGCGGTTGAGGTGGCTGGTCTTCCAACCAGCTGCCACCGCCTCCATTTCCAGTGTAAAAAACAAAACAAAACAAAAAAACGTGATAGGCTACATAAAGATTTACGTAGCCTATCACGGCTAGGTTTAAAAAAAAAACAGTGATAGGCTTTGTAAATGTTTACATAGCCTATCATGGCTGACTTTAAAAACAAACAAACGAACACGTGCGTATGCAAATGGCGGCGGCCATGGCCGCCGCCATTTGCGTTCCTTATTTTGGCACATCTTAGTCTACGTCAAGATTTACGTAGACTAAGACGGCGAAAATAAGGGGAACGCAAATAGCGTAGACGCTACGCTATTTGCGTTCCCCTTATTTTTGCCGTCTTAGTCTATGTAAATGTTTACGTAGACTAAGATGTGCCAAAATAAGGAACGCAAATGGCAGTGGCTGTGGCCGCCGCCATTTGCGTACGTGCATTTTTTTTTAAGTCAGCCGTGATAGGCTACGTAAACATTTATGTAGCCTATCACGGCTGACTGCAGGGACACAAACGGCGGCAGCTACGGCCACCACCATTTGTGTCCCTGCTAGCCAGTGGCTGGATGTCCGGCTGCTGGCGGAGCCAGCCGGCAGCTCTGCAGAATCGCTGCGGAGCACAGCCGGCTGGCCAGGATTCCGGGGGGCGGGAGGAACGGAGCGCCTCCCCCCTGGTGAGGATTCCGGGGGGAGGGACGGAACGCCTCCCCCCCAACCATAAACAGAATCCGTGAAAGGTAAGTGCCTTTCATACATCCCTAAATGAGCCTATCTCCCAGACCCGGGAAACACTCACCCATAGGGATGTTAGAGAATTCTGTCACGGATTCCTGGGGGGCCAAATTCCAGTGAAGGCAGCCGCCCAGAATCCATGGCAGAATGGAGCACCCCACCCCACCACCCCACGAAAGCCCCGCGAAACGGAGCCTACCTGGCTGCGGCTCCAGCTCTGGCGGCGGCGGCGGCTCCAGCCGCTGCCGGGCTGCTGTGGCTGCAAATCCCTATGCTGGCCTGTGATCGGCTATGTATATATTTACGTAGCCTATCATGGCTAAAGCAGGGATGCAAATGGCATCCCCTACGTAAATATTTACGTACCTATCACGGGCTTGTGTAGGGACGCAAATGGCATCCCCTACACAGAACACCATTTGCATCCACAGCAGCTCGGCAGTGGCTGGAGGCCCCACTGTGGGTTGGCCTAGCAGGTGGCTCCACGGATTCCAGTGGGAGGAACAGATCGCCTCACCCCCCCCATCGAGGATTCCGGGAGGAGGAACGGATTGCCTCCCCCCACCTGCGGAACATGTTGGAGCCAGGTAAGCGGGGTTTCGTACACCCCTACTCACCTACAGGGCTTCCGTCTTGCCAAGATTCAGCTTCAGTTTATTGGCCCTCATCCAGCCCATTATGGAGTCTAGGCACTGATTCAGGACTTGCACAGCCTCTCCTGATTCAGATGTCACAGGTAGGGATGGTGGAGAATTCCGCCACGGATTTCAGTGAAGCCAAATGCACTGGCATTCGGTCCCCCGACACCCATGGCGGAATGGCCTCCCACCCCCCTGCCCCCCCGCGGAATCCCCCCAGGACCAAACTTACCTGGGATGGATGATTCGGTGGCAGTGGCTCGGGCGGCGGCTCTAGCAGCGGCGGCGGTACCTGGTCTCTTGGCCGGCTGCTGTGGACTCAAATGGCGGCTGCCGTAGCGGCCGCCATTTGCCTCTGGCCTAGGGATGTATGAAAGTCACTTACCTGTGACGAAATTTGATTCGCGGTGGGGGTGAGGCGCTCTGTCCCTCCCACCACGAATCCTGGCCGGCCGGGACTGCAAATGTCGGGTCCAGAGTTGGCTTCTTCAGGAGTGGCTGCACTACTGTAGGGATGTCGGAGAATTCCGCCATGGATCTTGGTGAGACCGAATGCCAGTGCATTCGGCCCCCCGAAATCTGTGGCGGAATGGCCTGTCACCCCCCGTCCCCCTGTGGATCCTCCCCTGGACGAGACTTACCTGGGGCGGATGTTCTGGGCAGCGTCGGCTCCAGCGGCGACTTCGGCGGTAGTCGGTGAGGCGGCTGGTCTTCCGACCGGCTGCCGCCACCACCATTTGCAGTCTGGAGGGTTTTTTTTTTTTTTAATATAGAGACGTGATAGGCTATGTAAAGATTTACATAGCCTATCATGGCTGGGTTAAAAAAAAAATGTACGCAAATGGTTTATGTAATTTTATGTAAAAATGTAATTTTATGTAAAAATGTACGCAAATGCGTAGCGGGCACTATTTGCGTTCCCCTTTATTTTCACCGTAATAGTCTACGTAAATATTTACATAGACTAAGATGGCCAAAAATAAGGAATGCAAATGGTGGCGGCTGTAGCCGCCGCCATTTGCGTACGTGTTTTTTATTTTTTTTTTACCCATTGCCCTCCCTGGCCGGAAATCCGGCTGCAGATGGCTTTGGCCTAGGCCTGGCCAGCTGCTCCGCAGAGCCGCCACGGAGCACAGCCAGCTGTTCGAGGATTCCGGGGGGGAGGAACGGATCGCCTCCCCCCCATCGAGGATTCCGGGGGGAGGGACGGAACACCTCCCTCCCCCATAAATATAATCTGCAGAAAGGTAAGTACATTTCGTACATCCCTACTACTGCCTCCTTAAGGACAGCAGGGACCACCCCTTCCCGTAGGGAAGCATTTATCACTCCCTGGACCCACCCAGTCATACCCCCTTGGCTAGCTTTTATTAGCCAGAAGGGACATGGATAAAGAGGGCAAATGGTTGGTTGCATTACTGCAAGGATCTTGTCCACATCATCAGGCCGTAACAACTGGAACTGATCCCACAAAATCGGGCAGATGGTGGCATCAGACACCTCGACTGGTACTGCACTAACAACAGCATCAAGGTCGCTGCGGAGACAAGCGATGTTGTCCTCAAAGTGCGGTGCAAAAAGGTCACAGCAGGTCCTCGATGGGGCCAGGCCCCATTTATGGGGGAAGATTTAACAACCAATGGACCACCTGGAAGAGCTCCTCTGGATGGCTACTTGAGGACACAATGGAGGCAGCAAAATAAACCTTTGTTGCTGCCCAAACTGCCATGCAATAGGCATGATTATGTGCTCTAGAGCGTGCTCGGTCATCTTCACTTCGAGTCTTGTGCCATTTGAGCTCTAGCCGATGTCCAGCCTGTGTCATTGACCGCAGCTCCCAGTATACCAGGGAGCAGAACGGGCTCCACAGTGCCAGAGAAGGCACTCTGGTGCAATCAAGTCAGTGGCCCTCCTCAACTCACTGTTCCACAGAGAGGCTGGGACCTTGGCTGGATCACCAGCTCTCTCCACTGGAAAATCCCCAAGAGCATTCAGAAATCCATTGGATTCCATCAGTCTCCTGGGGCGGACCATCCAAATAGGTCCCCCACCCCCACGAGAGGAGAGTAATGCCGTAAGTTCACATCTCACCAGGAAATGATCTGACCATGACAATGGGGTTACTTGGAGCCCCCCAATCTTCAGACCACCCATCTCACAAGTTGGAGCAAAAACCAAATCGAGGGTGTGCCCTGCTTCATGTGTTGGGCTGATGACATACTGAGACAGCCCCATGGTTGTCATGGAGGCCATGAAGTCCTGAGCTGAAACTCCAGAGACAGCCTCAGCATGGAAGTTGAAGTTACCCAGAACCACTGTCCTGGGTTCCTCCAACACCACATTTGTGACTGCCTCTGCCAGCTCAGTCAGGGAGGATGCTGGGCAGCAGTGGGCGGTGCAGGAGCATCATCCCCAATCTGTCTCTATGGCCCAACACCAGGTGCAACCCTGCAAGGCCCGCTCCAAGCTGGAGTGGTGTCCTGTGATAGAGATGGAAGTTCTATGAACCATGGCAATTTCCCCCCCCTGGCCCTCCAACCTATGTTGGTGTTGCACTGAGTACCCAGATGGGCAGAGCTGAGTCAGGTGGACTCCACCCAGCTCACCCACCCAAGTCTCAGTAATACATGCCAGGTCGGCCGTCTCATCCATGATTAAATCGTGAATGAGTGTGGTCTTATTGCAGACCGATCTGGCATTAAATAGCAGCACCGCAAGACAGGAGGGCACAGTGGAAGAGCTACCAGCTTAGGGATGGGGGAGAATTTCTCCCCGAAACTTCGGGGGGCTGAGTGCCAATGCATTCGGTCCTCCGAAGGTTCGGGGAGAAATTCTCCGCCACCCCCCCGCCACCCCCCATCCCCCCCCCCGGGATGGGACTTACCTTTTACGAATGTCGCTCCCGGCGGCGGGTCCCGGCGGCGGTTCGGCAGGTCTTCATCAGGGGCGGGGGCGGCAGCCGGTCTTTCGACCGGCCGCCGCCGCCATTACAAGAAAAGTAAAAAAACCAAAAAAACCCCTGTGATAGGCTACGTAACGATTAACGTAGCCTATCATGGCTAGATTTGCAAAGTCAGCCGTGATAGGCTATGTTAATCGTCGCGTAGCCTATCACGGGTGACTTTGGGGGGAAAAAAAAAAGCACGTACGCAAATGGCGGCCCCCATAGGGAGCCGCCATTCGTGTTCCTTATTTGGTCCCTGTAGTCTACGGAAAGATTTACGTAGACTACGGCAAAAATAAGGGCAACGCAAATAGCGTTGCCCTTATTTTCGCCGTAGTCTACGTAAATCTTTACATAGACTACAGGGACCAAATAAGGAACGCGAATGGCGGCTCCCTTTGGGGGCCGCCATTTGCGTACGCGCTTTTTTTTTTTAAGTCACCCGTGATAGGCTACGTGACGATTAACGTAGCCTATCATGGCTGACTTTGCAGATCTAGCCGTGATAGGCTACGTAAATCATTACGTAGCCTATCACGGGGCTTTTTTTTTTTTTACTTTTCTTTTGAAGTTTGTGGCCGGGGAGATGGGGCGCTTCTCCCCGGCCTGAATTTCGGCCGGGCGAGGCGGGAAGACACCCCCCCCTCGCATGAACTTCGGGGGGAGAAGCAAAGCGCCTCCCCCCCACCGCGAAAAAAGCTACGGGACAAGGTAAGTCCCTTTCGTACATCCCTATACCAGCTACATGAGAGCTAGAGGTGGGGGGTAGAAGGGGAACAGTGTATAAGCACCTGTGGCCCATTCTACTTTGATGTCCCAACCCCCTCCTCCTGCCATATCTCCTTCTGCCCCAAGTCACTGGGATAGTGGTGCCCCCTCTATGGGTCCCTGCATCAGAGTCTCCTAGGCCCATCCTTACCGCCATAAAAATACCCACACACTCTCCACAGCCACCCACCATTCAAATATACAATCAGCCATTCAACTCATACACTCCACTCATCCAACAATGACTCCCAACCAAACTAATACAGTCACAGTTTGTAATTGTGGTCGTAACCAGCTGCTGGTCACAGTTAGGACATCAGGCTTGTTAATCAACCAAATAACCTTCTGAAAACATTAGTGTTCAGTATTCCCACCTATCAACTGGCTAAAAAAAGCCCTGAGATTTTGAATGGCATGTGCAAGAAGTTATCACTTCACCTAAAGCCTAAATTCCCTTCTTTTATTAATCAGACAAAGACAACCATCTTTTTTTGTGTGTGTGTGCACCTTGAAATCGCTATTCCAGAACCACCCTACTCATTGTTAAATCTTTGTAATCAAAGGCCATAACTGTAACCCTTGAACTCAATGAGGCTCCCAAAGGCCTTCCAAGAGTATTCCATATGGGTTTTGCTGGCAGAAAAACTATAACTTGGAGTGCCCAGCTGGCTGCCTATTCTTGCACCCCTGATACCTAAACTCCAGGTGATTCCAGAAAAGAATCTTTCTGTTCTAAACATAGTCTGACAGTCTGGTATCCCAGCTTTGAGTACTCTTTTTTTGCACTTCCACTTCCAGTGAGGAAAGATGCCATTAGTATCTTATGAAGAATCATAAGAAAAGAAGAAAAGAATCTTCTGCCTCTGCCGGGTCTTCTTTTTTTTTCTTTCGTCCACGTCTTTTTGGGCCTCTGGGCTGAGGGAGGGGGGTATACTGGCGATAGGCATTTGAAAGACGCTCCAAGTACGCTCTGGGGCCTCGGTGGCACCTTGCAGCACTTTAGACACTTTGGTCATATTAATTGACTTCTTCATACCTGCTTTCATGGCTTCTAACAGCAGGGTTTGATACTGGGTGAGGTGCTCTAGCCCCACTTGTGTTTTGGGATTCCAGCAGGGGGGGGGGGTTACTTACAAGGAGGCTTTATTGGGTAACTTACAGCACACAGGCGTACTTAATGGTTGGATCAGACAGCTTCTCTGAACCACGAGCTATTGCGCTAAATGGGTTTTATACCATACATGTTACCCATAACACTAGCAAGCATTTTCAGCATAGGCTAGAAGTGTTTGGTTCTCAGGCACAGCTTCCTGTAAACAACTTCGCTTCCCAAAGTGCTTGATAACACTTTTTATTTATTAGTATGGGAAGACAAATTTTTTCTCTTTCTTTTTCTTTCTTTTTCTTTGCTGATCTGCCTGTATTGCAGATCATGTTTCAAACTTTTTATATAAAACTTTCTGCTCCATGCACCAGCCTTGTCTCTTTATTTGTCTTTTTCAAGTTAAACTTACTTAAACTTTTCTGCCTTACACTAGTCCCACTGACACACATTTGGGATAGGCTCTCCTTCTCCTTCTAGTTACATTTTCTTCATTTTAAAGAACTATTACATTATTGTGGCTACTTTACCCCAGGTAATAAGCTCCAGGCACAATCAGCTGCTTTTAATTTACCCTGGGGGCAACTATGGCCATGCTTCTTTTTTTACAAATGTTTTTTTTTCTTTGCCTCTTACCTTTTCTTTCTTCTTTTTTCCTCCCTCTTCTCTATCTGTCTGCTACTTTCTCTATTTTTTTTTTTTACTTGCTTTTGTCTTTCTTTCCTTGTCATCCATTGGGAACCACACTTAGTATCATTTGGAGTTGCAACTAACACTAATCTGCAAATATCACATATATTTTATGATATCTAAGAAATCATAAAATATACACAACAAACTTTTTCTGCAATTTAACACAATGAATGGAAAACACTTTTTGCATGGTAAGGCATGATGGAGCAGATCCAGCAATTATACTGCTCTTCTGGCTGAAAGCTCAGGGCTCATCAAAATCAAGGGACAGGCATACCCACACACGCAAAGAGTTCTAGGTCACCATTTTTGCATCGGCAACTCTATGCTGCATGAGTTCTGGCAGAAGGAAATCTAAAAGTCACAGATCAAACTCAGCCTGCTGTACACTGAGCTGACTACAAACACAGACACATGGTCTACAGCGATGAGAGTTCAAGTTTATCCAAAGCTTCACAGCACTGTCCATGGCAAGTCTTTGACAATTTAAAATTTTAGTTCATGTGCAGAGTGTCTCTAAAAAGCCCAGACATTGATGGAGGCAAACAGAGAAGGCTCTGGGCAATGAAGATGAGATGTTTCCAGCAAAGGCTCTCCACTTTTGCATCAGTTTAAAAAGGGAAAGTGTGGCCCTACACCCCTTCTGACAGACAAGGGCCTTTAACTTTTTTAGCAAGGCCTCTATCTAAACAGAGCGGCACAGCTCAGCTCTCTAGCCGTGACGCTTTAACCTGGGCAACTCCTCTGTAAATTTTATTTTACTTCTGTCAGGTTCTCTCACAGACATTTTAAAAACTTACTCTTTTTTTTTCTCTTCTAACCTGGTACACGAAAGCACTGAAACACTGAGTGCTGAAACTCAGGACGCTGGGGGGTGATGGGCATCGCTTTATACTTGCATTTTTCAGGCAGCCATTAATCTTCGGGGAGGCGGTGGGGTGATTTGCAGGACTTCAAAGGCAAGCTTCTCAGTTTGTTTGTATTTGTAAATCCCAAGCTCAAAACAGGACATGATGAGGTACAGGGCCACCAAATTCTTGCTTTGGCACGGGCAACAAATAACTCGGGTTAGCTTTCTTCACTGGGGTCTCAAACAGGAAAACAGTCTTAATTTAAAGTTGTAACATCACTGACAGCGTCAGCCAGCCAGCTACACAGATCTCATTGTTTTTTAAGACAGTTGCTCCAATATCTTCTTTTCTTCTCAATCAGGTTGGGTCTCCCAGCTTACACAGTTTATTGCAGCTTTCAGGAGCATGGCAGTAGCGTGATTTTGGCTTGGCCAGGAACATGCTGTCTGGTTTCTCGGTCTCTTTAGCACACACACTTAGGCAGTGTAACACTGGACACTCAAATCAGTGAGATTTCTTCATTGCAGGGAATCCCACGGCAAAAGCTTAATGGTTACGCTCTTTAGAAATCATATAGCTGATGGTCAGTAGCTACAGGCTCTATGCAATTCTAACACAGTTCAAAGCTAAACATGGTTACCTTGACAGAGATCTTCAACGTGGTCTTTCCGCTTCATTCTGCTTTGGGACAGTCTTATGGCACACTTTTCACTCGAAGAGGAGTCTAGCCTGTGCTCTGGGGGCTGATTCTTCACCTTTATTTTCTATTTTGCCTTCATCTTCTGGGTCTTCATTTTCAGTTTCCATTTCTTAGGGATTTCATCTCAATTAGGCGAGGTGATGATGTTGCACAACTCAGAACGTTGTGGGCAATTTTCCTGCCCCCCCTCTCTCGGCGCGCTAGACTAACAGCTACTTTTTCGGCCTTACACTCTCACGCTCCCACGCTTTGTTAAAAGCCAGACTGTCCTGCAACATTTTTCTAATTAACAGCCTCAGATCTTGTTTTTTTTCCTCTCAGCTCGACCTTGAGCTTTTTGCTGTTTTCTCTCTCTATTCTGAATCTTTTTTAAAAAAAACCTTTTTCCTTCTTTGTTTGACATACATCTCAAGGGGGTGCAAGGTTTGCTTCCCCCACCACCCATAGCCTCCCTCCTAAATTGAAGACAGACACAATTAGGGAATGGGAATTGGTCAGTGAGTAAGGGGTCTCACTGGCCGACACAAGAGGATTTTTCACACCACGCACTTTGCTACTGGCCTGGGCACCCGGACGGTCAACGGTATGCATCAGAAACCGCAGTAGCCACTCACACAATCATCAATCTCTCCACTACATCCATATGTCCCTGCCACCCACTTTTCCCACTTTTTACCAGAGCGGAAAACGGCTTCCTCAGCTTCCTACTGAGTACTGGCGTGCTAGGTACTGGCGCCCACTTGGGGGTGTGATCAGGCCCCCCTTCTACCCGCAAGGAGTAGGTTCTTTTGTATACGTATACCACCAACACTGACCTTCTTCATAAGGTGGGGCCCTCTTTTTTTCTGCCCAGTGGCCTTTCTCCCTAAACGCGGGGCCCTCTTTTTCCCATATACTTGCCTTTCTCCTGAAGGCTTCCAATGTGGGTTTCAACTCAATTGCAGCTGCGATACAGGCAGGGCTCAAGTTCCTTCCTCCGCTTCCCAAGGTTCTCTTGCTGCTCGCTGCCGTTTGGGCGATCCCGGTGCAGGCTTTCTCCCATTCACTCGACAAAAAGGTCGGTGGCGCCAAGAAAGGGAGGCATGCGCCGAGCTCGTCTTCCCGGTGCGGCGATCAAGAGCAGGCAACTGCCACCTGTCTGGCTCAGAGCCTGCCACATCCGAGTCACGGCACCATTTATGTTGCAGAACCCAGAGTCAGAGAGACCACGGAGTGAAGGAAAAAAGAGATTCTTTATTTAACGCGCGGGCTTAAGGCTGGAATCATTTCCAAAGAGCCAGAAGCCCCAATTTACATTAACATATTGGTTTTATAGACATTGTGACACATATGAAACGGCTCCTCCTCCCCCTCCCGCATGGGGTTGCAATCCTCAACATTTCTTCTCTTAGCACTATTGTTTATAATACAAGAACTGGGTTATAGGGTAGCCATGATAAGGAGAGAACAGAAGAGAACAGCAGAGAACAAGATATACAATTGTATGACCTTTGACAAGATAAGGAATTCCTGTGTCTCGTCAGCTTACAACAATATATTCAAGGGAGAAAGAGCTCAGCAAGAACATGAAGCATGAGACTGCATGAGACTACTTAGTCTGATCCCCGATATGGCTGATACAGGAGGAGGGCTAGCCAGGTTGTTGTTGTTGTTCAGACTCTTCGTGACCCCATGGACCACAGCATGCTAGGCCCTCCTGTCCTGCGCTCTCTCCTGGAGCGTGCTCAAGTTCACATTCATTGCATCGGTGATGCTATCTAGCCATCTCATCCTCTGCCGTCCCCTTCTCCTTTTGCCTTCAGTCTTTCCCAGCATCAGGGTCTTTTCCAGAGAGTTTTCTCTTCGCATTAGGTGGCCAAAATATTTGAGCTTCAGCTTCAGTATCTGTCCTTCCAATGAGCAGTCAGGGTTGATTTCCTTTAGGATGGACTGATTTGACCTCCTTGCAGTCCAGGGGACTCGTAAGAGTCTTCTCCAGCACCACAGTTCGAAAGCATCAATTCTTCGGCGCTCAGCCTTCCTTATAGTCCAGCTCTCACAGCCATACATTACTACTGGGAAAACGTAGCTTTGATTATACGGACCTTTGTCGGCAAGGTGATGTCTCTGCTTCTTACTATGCTGTCTAGGTTTGCCATAGCTTTCCTCCCAAGGAGCAAGTGTCATTTAATTTCATGGCTACAGTCACCGTCTGCGGTGATCTTGGAGCCCAAGAAAGTAAAATCTGTCACTGCTTCCATTTCTTCCCCTTCTATATGCCAGGAAGTGATGGGGCCAGATGCCATGATCTTAGTTTTTTTAATGTTGAGTTTCAAACCAGCTTTTGCACTCTCCTCTTTCACCCTCAACAAGAGGCTCTTGAGATCCTCTTCGCTTTCTGCCATTAGGGTGGTATCGTCTGCATATCGGAGGTTGTTGATAATTCTCCCAGCAATCTTAATTACGACCTGTGATTCATCCAACCCAGTGTTTCTCATGATGTACTCTGCATATAAGTTAAATAAGCAGGGTGACAACATGCAGCCTTGTCGTACTCCTTTCCCAATTTTGAACCAATTGGTTGTTCCATGTCTGGTTCTTACTGTTGCTTCTTGACCCTCGTACAGGTTTCTCAGGAGACAGGTAAGGTGGTCTGGTACTCCCATCACTTTAAGAATTTGCCACAGTTTGTTGTGATCCACACAATCAAAGGCTTTAGCGTAGTCAATGAAGCAGAAATAGACGTTTTTCTGGAATTCTCTTGCTTTCTCCATGATGCAGCGAATGTTGGCGATTTGATCTCTAGTTCCTCTGCCTCTTCGAAACCCAGCTTGTACTTCTGGTAGTTCTCGGTTAGGGGAACACAACCCAGACAGTTAACGGCTGTGCCGTGTTCTGGCCCTGCCTGCAGCCTCAGCCATGGTGGTTGCCCTATCAGCATGCCCTTGGGTCTCAGGATGGTGCTTCTAAATGCCAGTTTGGTTCAGAAGAAGACTTCTGTCATCCATGATTTAATAGTGGATGTGGTGGCCGATCTGGCATTAGGAGTGCACGAAAGCCACTTACCTGGTCTCGCAGCTTTTCGCAGTGGGGGGGAGGTGCTTCGCTGCTCTCCCCCCGAAGTTCAGGCCGGGGGGGGAGGCTTCCCACCTCGCCCCGGCCGAAATTCAGGCCGGGGGGGAGGCTTCCCGCCTTGCCCGGCCGAAATTCAGGCTGGGGAGGAGGCGCCTCGCCCGGCCGCGAAATAAAAAGTTTTAAAAAAAATAAAACGCCCCCGTGATAGGCTACGTGATGATTAACGTAGCCTATCATGGCTAGATCTGCAAAGTCAGCCGTGATAGGCTACATAAATCATCACGTAGCCTATCACGGGTGACTTAAAAAAAAAAAAAGCGCGTACGCAAATGGCGGCCCCCATAGGGAGCCGCCATTCGCGTTCCTTATTTGTTCGCTGTAGTCTACGTAAATCTTTACATAGACTACGGCGAAAATAAGGGCAACGCAAATAGCGTTGCCCTTATTTTCGCCATAGTCTACGTAATCTTTACGTAGACTACAGCGACCAAATAAGGAACGGGAATGGCGGCTCCCTATGGGGGCCGCCATTAGCCGTACGCACTTTTTTTTTTTTTAAAGTCACCCGTGATAGGCTACATGACGATTTACGTAGCCTATCACGGCTGACTTTGCAAATCTAGCCGTGATCGGCTACGTTAATCGTCACGTAGCCTATCACAGGGGCGTTTTTTTTTTTTAACTTCTATTGGAATGGTGGCGGCGGCAGCCGGTCGAAAGACCGGCTGCCGCCCCCGCCCCTGACGAAGACCCGATGAACCGCCGCCGGGACCCGCCGCCAGGAGGGACATTCAGGAAAGGTAAGTCCCGTCCCGGGGGGTGGTGCGGGGGGCAGGGGGGGGTGCCGAGAATTTCTCCCCGAAACTTGTTCGGGTGGCCGAACACATTGGCGCTCGGCCCCCCGAAGTTTCGGGGAGAAATTCTCCGCCATCCCTATCTGGCATGCATAACTGAGACCTGGGTGGGCGAGCAGGGAGGAGTTAGTCTCTCCCAGCTCTGCCCACCATGGTATCTGGTTCAGCATCAGGGAAGATGCGAAAGCTGGAAAGGGGGGCGGTTGCTGTGGTCTATTCTCCCTCTGCAGGCTCCCTGTCCATGTGACTACTGGTCTGGAGTCATTGCACCTTATGTCAGGCCAGTGGGACAGATTGGGGACTCTGTTGGTGTACTGCCCATCCCGCTGCTCAACAGACTCCCTATCTGAGCTGACTCAGGTGGTCTCAGGTGCGCTGTAGTTAGAGTTGTACAAAACCCCCTTACTTGGAGTCTGCTGGGGGTCCTGTGGGGGGGGGAGGCGATCCGGTCCTCCTCCCCGCAATCCTCCCCAGCCGGCTCCTCTCTGCGGCAACTCCATGGAGCCACCGGCCAGGGCTGGCCGCAGTCGGACGTACGGACACAGCCGGTCTTCAGACATAAATGGCATCCAGCCTAGTGGACATACACCATTTGCACCCCTTCCCCTTACCGTGATAGGCTACATAAAGATTTATGTAGCCTATCACAGGAAGGGGAAGGGCTGCAAATGGCATCCGCTAGGCAGGATGCCATTCACGTCTGAAGACCAGCCACAGATGGACTGACATGATTGGTCCTGAGTGCCCTCTCCTGAGTAGAGTTTGTACTGCTCCATGGTATAAGGAGAGTGATGAAACAAATTTGGAGATGGCTTGAGTATAGATGGAGAAGAACTCCTAGTGGATGCAATCGAATGCTGGTATGTGCCTATAGTAAAGTATATTCAGGAGCAGTGAGGGTGGCAAAATAACATCATCTTGCTGCCTCTATAGAATCTTCTGACTGCCGCCCAGTGGAGCTGTTTAGAGTCATCCAGGGGCTATTACATGCTGGCCCCAAGGACACTGTAGACCCCGCTGAGGCCCGCTATAATGCATTTGCTAGGCACTTCCAGTATAAGATCTCTTGCATCCTCTGGGACTTAGGGGTGGGCAGATCACTTACCCTATTCCAGGTGGGGGGGTCCATGGGGGGAGGAGCCGATCAGTCCCTCCCCCCGGAATCCGTCCGTGCCGACTCCGCTCCACATAGTGGATGCCATTTGCGTCCCTGTTTTTCACGTGATAGGCTACGCAAATATCTACATAAATATAATTTGCGTAGCCTATTGCATGAAAACAGGGACGCAAATGGCATAGTGGATGGACTTAGCTCAGTGATATGGCACGGCAATGGCGGCCAGCCATATCGCCAGTGCTGCAGAGCTGGTGGTTGGCTCCGTAGGATCACCGTGTGGAGGAGCTGGCCTGGATGGATCCGGAGGGCATGGAGGTGAGTGCTCTGTTCCACCATGGACCCCAGTGGTCTCATTGGAGTCTGTGGCGGAATTCTCCAAAATCCCTACCAAGACTTAGACTCCAGTGTTATACTTATAGCAGGTGAATCTGGTGAGGTATCCAGAGTGCAGCCTTGTTCTGTTCTTCTGGATGAGTTTCATGAGTTTCCATGAGCTTGAGGACATTGACAAGGTGCTTGGACACTGGTTCATGCAACCACTTCCATACTGGATCCTTGTCCCTCTTGGCTTATAAAATCTGGCAGGGAAGGAACAGCTGGCTCAGGCAGGGAGGTGATTAATTCCTCCTTGCAAAAGGGAGTGGTCCCGGGCTGCCTCAAAGAGGTGGTAGTGAGACCACTCCTGAAAAAACCCTCCCTGGACCCAGAAAACCTTAGTAATTTTAGGCCGGAGTCAAATGTTCCTTTTCTGGACAAGGTTCTTGAGCCGGTGGTTGCCAACCAGCTCCAGACTCTCTTGGATGAAACCGATTATCTAGATCCATTTCAGTTGGGGTTCAGGCTGGGGTCTGGCATGGAAACAGCCATGATCACCCTGTATGATGACCTATCTCAGGAGACAGATGGGGGGGAGTGTGACCTTGTTGATTCTCCTTGACCTCTTGGTGGCTTTCGATACCATCGACCATGGTATTCTTCTGGAATGATTGTAGGGATGTACGAATTGTGTACCTTCTGTGCCGCTTGACTTCTGCAGTTTGAGGCCAGTGCTCCGTACTGTCATTTGCAAGCCGCCGGAATTCTCCTCTTTTTTTTCCGCTCCAAGAATTACGAAGATAAATCCGTACCGACAGCCATAATTCTGGTGCCCAGCCATCTCCGTGAGTCTGCATAACTTCCGTAAGAAAGGCTATTTTTCATAGATATTTACGTATTTTTTCCCCTGCCCTGAGACATACAGTAATTACTTTCAGCCAAAACACTTGTTCCTCCTAGGGGCTTCCCAAAACAAGGCTGCTCCACATGTGCCTGAGCGATGCACTCTTTGTTTAAAGCAATGCTGTTTGAAAGAAAGAAAGAAAAAAACCTTTAAAATGACCATGCCGGTCTGGAGCCCTGCAAGAGGTATTATTCCCCCTGCTAGGCTTTCTATTTCCACATCCAGCCTTGTTGGTGACGTTGTGAGGCTAAAATGGAGAGGAGAACCAACTCTGTGTATGTCTACTGAGAAGTAAGTCTTATTGAGTTCAATGCGACTTACTCCTACACATGTCAGCACCCCACTTGTCCCCAGCTCAGCTTTGTATTTCCACATCAAGCTCATTATCAAACCTGTTAGTTATCTCACTGGGTGACTTTGGCTGGACTTAGAGATGTACGAGAGTCACTTACCTGTTCGCGGATTATGTTGATGGTGGGGGGGCGCTCCGCCCCTCCC
This sequence comes from Heloderma suspectum, assembly GCF_057233095.1. Classification (NCBI taxonomy): domain Eukaryota; kingdom Metazoa; phylum Chordata; class Lepidosauria; order Squamata; family Helodermatidae; genus Heloderma; species Heloderma suspectum. Next base: position 93,746,874 of record NC_139461.1, read on the forward strand.
CCCAGAATCCTTGCTGGGGGGGAGGCGCTCTGTTCCTCTCCCCCCGGAATCCTCCGAGGCCGGCTGTGCTCCGCGGCAGCTCCGCGGAGCAGCCGGCCAGGTCCGGCCGGGCCACAGCTGTGCGCAGCCGGATTTCCGGCCACAGAGGGCTCTGGGTAACCCCCCCCCCCAAAACCGGGTATGCATTTGCATTCCTTCTTTTTGCCCTCTTAATCTACATAAATATTTACATAGACTATGATGGCGAAAATCAAGGGGAACACAAATAGCGTAGTGGGCGCTATTTGCGTCCCTTTTTGATTCCCCATTTTAGTCTACATAAATATTTACGTAGGCTAAAACGGGGAATCAGAAAGGGACGCAAATAGCGCCCGCTACGCTATTTGCGTTCCCCTTGATTTTCGCCGTCATAGTCTACGTAAATATTTACGTAGATTAAGAGGGCAAAAATAAGGAACGCAAATGGCAGCGGCCGTAGCCGCCGCCATTTGCGTACCCATTTTTTTTTAACCCACTCAGCCATGATAAAAAGATTTACATAGCCTATCACGTCGTGTTTTTTTTTAAAACCTAGTCATGATAGGCTACGTAAATCTTTACGTAGCCTATCACGTCTTTCTTTTTCTTTCTTTCTTTTTTTTTTTTACCAGAGTGGAAATGGCGGTGGCGGTAGCTGGTCGGAAGACTGGCTGCCGCCGCTGCCCAGAAGGTCCACCCCAGGTGAGTCTCCTCCTGGGGGGGATACGCGGGGTGGCGGGGGGGTAGCAGGCTGTTCCGCCACGGAGTTCGGGGGGGCGAATGCACTGGCATTTGGCCTCACCGTGATCTGTGGTGGAATTCTCTGCCATTCCTAGCTGGACTCTAACCACTACACCATACTTCTGTTATATGAAACTCATGAAGAAGAAGAGACAGTATAATGGAAAGTTCTTTCTGAAGCAGTCACACTTGTACAAATGCAGCATGAAGGCAAAGATCAGCAACCTTCTCTTTGTTTGAATAAAAAGCACACTGCACATGCTCAGGGAATGGACAAAATGAGGAATAAACATACCAGGGAATATGAAGAACTATATTCTTCTTGTGTGTGTGTGTGTGTGTGTGTGTAATCTCCCTCAATCCAGCTGTTCCCTGGAACCCCCCCCCCATTCACCCAAGGGTCTTCTGAGATAACTAACAGGAGGTTTGATAATGAACTGGATGTGGAAATACAAAGCTGAACAGAGAGGAGAACCAACTTCTTTGAAGACAGTTCAGAAGCTGCAGCTCATGCAAAATACAGTGGCCACATTGATAACGGGGAGCAGAAGGTCCGAACTTATAAGACCGATTCTGGCCCGCCTGCACTGGCTGCTTGTAGGTTTCTGAGCCCGATTCAAGGTGCTGGTTTTAACTTATAAAGCCTTACACAGCTTGGGACCACAATACCTGATGGAGCGCCACTCCCAACACGAACCTACCCATATACTGTGCTCAACATATAAGGCCCTCCTTTGGCTGCCTACTCTGATGGAAGCTCGGAAGATGGTGACAAGGGAGAAGGCCTTCTTGGTCATGGACCCCAAATTATGGAATGATCTCCCCGACGAGGCCTGCCTGGCACCAACTTTATTATCTTTTAGGCACCAGGTTAAGACCTTTCTCTTCTTCCACTGTAGGGATGTACAAAAGTCAATTACCTTGAACGAAATTTGATTCGCGGTGGGGGGGAGGCTCTCTGTCCCTCCCCCCAAAATTCTGGTGGGGGGGAGGCTCTCTGTCCCTCCCCCCAAAATTCTGGTGGGGGGGAGGCGCTCCGTCCCTCCCCCCCGAAATTCTGGCCGGGGGGGGGAGGCACTCCGTCCCTCCACTCCCGAATCCTGACCGGCCGGGCCGCAAATGTCGGCGGCTGTAGCCGCTGCCGTTTGCGTCCCTGCAGTCAGCCGTGATACGCTACGTAAATGTTTACATAGCCTATCACAGCTGAGTAAAAAAAAACAAACCCGCGCATACGCAAATGGCGGCACCCATGGGCACCGCCATTTGCGTTCCTTATTTTGGCTAGGAGTGCACGAAAGCCACTTACCTGGTCTCGCAGCTTGCTTTGCGGTGAGGGGGAGGCGCTTCGCTGCTCCCCCCGAAGTTCAGGCCGGGGGGGGAGGCTTCCCGCCTCACCCGGCCGAAATTCAGGCCGGGGGGGAGGCTTCCCGCCTCGCCCGGCCGAAATTCAGGCCGGGGGGGAGGCGCCTTGCCTCGCCTGGCCACGAAATAAAAAGTAAAAAAAAAACGCCCCCGTGATAGGCTACGTGACGATTAACGTAGCCTATCATGGCTAGATCTGCAAAGTCAGCCGTGATAGGCTACGTTAATCGTCATGTAGCCTATCACGGGGGTGTTTTTTTTTTTTTTTACTTTTATTGGAATGGCGGCGGCGGCAGCCGGTCAAAAGACTGGCTGCCACCTCTGCCCCTGTCGAAGACCTGACGAACCGCCACTGGGACCCGCCGCCGGGAGGGACATTCGGGAAAGGTCCTGTCCCGGGGGGGTGCGGGGTGCGGGGGGGGTGCGGAGAATTTCTCCTCGAAACTACTTCGGGGGGCCAAACATGTTGGCACTCGGCCCCCCAAAGTTTCGGGGAGAAATTCTCCCCCATCCCTAATTTTGGCACATCTAGTCTACATAAACATTTACGTAGACTATGACGAAAATAAGGGGAACGCAAATAGCATAGACGTTACGCTATTTGCGTTCTCCTTATTTTCACTGTAGTCTACGTAAATGTTTACGTAGACTAGACGTGCCAAAATAAGGAACGCAAATGGCGGCGCCCATGGGCACCGCCATTTGCGTACGTGTGGTTTTTTTTTTGTTTGTTTTTTACTCAGCCGTGATAGGCTACGTTTAGGTAGCCTATCACGGTATTTTTTTAAAATCTAGCCGTGATAGGCTACGTAAATATTTACGTAGCCTATCACTTTTTTGGCTGTTGTTGTTTTTTTACTGGAAATGGCGGCAGCTGGTGGCGCCGAACCGCCGCCAGAGCCACCACCGCCAGGAGGATTCACCCAAGGTAAGTCCCGTCCCAGAGGGGGGCGGGGGGGCAGACCATTTCGCCACCAATTTCGGGGGGCCGAATGCGCTGGCGTTCGGCCTCCCCGAGATTCGTGGCGAAATTTGCGTACGCAAATGACTACACGTGCCAAAATAAGGAACGTAAATCCCATGGGTGCCACCATTTGCGTTCCTTATTTTGGCACGTGTAGCCATTTGCGTATGCGCTTTTTTTTTTCCCCCTAAAGTCAGCCGTGATAGGCTATGTAAATCTTTCTGTAGCCTATCATGGCTGACTTTGAAAATCTAGCCGTGATAGGCTACATAAATCTTTACGTAGCCTATCATGCTTTTTTTTTTTTTACACTTTACTTGGAAATGGCGGCGGCGGCAGCCGGTCATAAGATCGGCCACTGCAGCCACTGCAACGCCGCCGCAATGCCGCCGCAACGCCGCCACCACTCCGCCGGAACCCGCCGCCGGGACCCGCCACCGCGAGGGACATTTGGCCACAGTAAGTCTCATCCTGGGGGCGGTTTTCGGAGAATTTCCCCACCAGTTTCGGGGGGCCGAATGCGTTGGCATTCGGCCTCCTGGAGATTCGTGGAGAAATTCTCTGACATCCCTAGTTTTAATTGATCCTGGAATGGTGTATGGTTATGATTGTCTGCTTTGAGATTGCTTGTTGAATGTTGTTTCATGTTCTTGTATGTTCTGTTCGTGTGTTTTTTATGGAATTGGCTTTTACAATCTGTATATTGTATCTGCCCAGGAATTAAGAGATTCAGAAAACTATATCTGACTGTTCTCGCATTTGGAAATAAAGCAAGGAAAAAGGCCTTTGAGGAGGATAGAATTCAATTTGGGGAATGACCTCTCCAAAGAGGTTCATCTAGTGTCTCCTTTATTACATTTTAGATTCCAGGGCCAGATGTACACCTCGTGTCATATTGATACGTTCCTATCATAGTGACACTATATCCCTCTTGCACATTTATATCTCGTAGTGCACACATTGACATCTGTTGCAGCAGTATTTTGGATAATACAGAATAAAAGCAGGAAATAACTCTGGGTGTCTCTAAAGGAGAAATTTGTTGCACACTCATGACTGGTCACTCATGGAAGTTTGCGGGTCCTTTATACAACATTGTCAGCCTACAGGAAGTCTCCCACACATTTCCACCTTTATCCTGCTTCCAAAAAGATTGGAGGTAAGCTAGTAATACAAGTTAATGGCACCATATCGGCAGTGTGTAATGCCAGCATAGTGCTATGAATTTGCCAAGGAAGGACTTTCCTCAATTTTAACCACATGTTTGCCATGTAAATGCTCAAGCACATTTTTTGAGCACAGGGCAATCTGAAGGAGAAGAGGGTAAAATGCCTCCCTGCAAGGAAGGGAGACAGATCTGATCCCCCACCCCACCAAGCTCAGAATCAACGTCCTCTGTTGATTCAGATCACCCCATTAAGTTCAATGGGGCTTACTCCCAAGTAGGGGTGCACAAAAGTCACTTACCTGGTCTCGCAGCTTTTTGCGGTGGGGGGGAGGCGCTTCGCTGCTCTCCCTCCGAAGTTCAGGCCGGGGGGGGAGGCTTCCCGCCTCGCCCGGCCAAAATTCAGGCCGGGGGGGAGGCTTCCCGCCTCGCCCGGCCGAAATTCAGGCCGGGGAGGAGGCGCCTCGCCTTGCCCAGCCGCGAAATTAAAAGTTAAAAAAGAAAAAAGATGCTGAAAGAAAGACCAGCTGCCGCTCCTGCCCCAGACGAAGACCTGACGAACCGCCGGCCGGACCCGCCGCCGGGAGGGACATTCGGGAAAGGTAAGTCCCGTCCCGGGGGGGGTACGGGGGGCAGGGGGGTGCGGAGAATTTCTCCCCGAAACTTGTTTGGGGGGCCGAACACGTTGGCGCTCGGCCCCCCGAAGTTTTGGGGAGAAATTCTCCGCCATCCCTACTCCCAAGTAAGTGTGCTGAGGGTTGCAGACTTACAGCACAATTTTACGTCTCTTCAGAAGTAAGTCATAGCTTTCCTGGGGGCTGTGAGGAAACAGTACAGAACAAGTTAAGCGATGAAAGCAAGACCCCCCCCCCACTCCTTTGCACACATGCCAGGGAGGGAGGGAGGGAGGGAGGCGCTCCCTCGATTCAAACCACATGTCTGCTGTGTAAAGGAGCCCATCATAATCCTGCAAAGAAACCAAAAGCAGAAAGCCATGGTAAGTATGCAGGGGTTTTGCTTGATGTAGAGACACCCCCAAGAAAAGCAGAATACGGTGCTCTTCAATACTGATAGAAAGCACTAGTGCAGATAACCTAGGTTAAGAAATTCTGCTTTGCCCAGTCCCTTTAGAAGTGATTTATAATTGAACAGTGACCTGTTGTTTTAACAACAACAACAACAACAATAACAATAACAATAATAATATTGAATTGTTTTGAATTGCTGTTTCTCTGGTGTCCTCTTCTATTTGGCTCATCTGTTTTTAGGTTGTCCAGTTTGTCACTATTATCACTGTTGTCATTTATAAGTATGTTGTTACAAATTCTTTGTTTTTATCATTACTATTAGTGACTTTGGCAGTTCTACCTGGTGTAAATATTCAAAATAAAATATATAAATGTTCATAGCTGGATCAGGGCAACAAAAGGATTTATTGTTGTCTTTAACCCCCCCCCTCATATTTTACATACTCATAAGTGCAAATAAACTGGAAGAGATTTTACTATATATTAAAGTGCGACATGAAATATACTTAAGAGACAAAATTAGAAATAACATCTACACAAATAAGTTATTATTTTTATTGCTTCTGACAATATTATTAATGTGTAGGGGTGTACGAAACCCCACTTACCTGACCCCGCTGGGGTCTGCGGGGGGGGGAGGCGATCCGGTCCTCCCCCCCGGAATCCTGCCCGGCTGGCTCCACTCCGCGGCCAGTCTGCGGAGCCACCGGCCGGGCCGATTTGCAGCGGAGCCTCCATCTGCTGACGGGCTGCTGCGGACGCAAATGGCGTCCTGCGTAGGGGACACCATTTGCATCCCTACGCTAGGCCGTGATAGGCTACATATATATTTACATAGTCTATCATGGCTAAAGCGGGGACGCAAATGGCATAGATACTTATGTACCCTATCACGGCAAAAGACAGGGACGCAAATGGCGGCTGCTACAGCGGCTGCTATTTGTGGCAGCAGCAGCCTGGAAGACTACCTGGAGCCGCCACCAGAGCCACTGCCAGAGCCGCTGCCGGAGCCCCCGTCAGGTAGGTCTGTTCTGGGGATTTCGGGGGGTGGCGGGGGGGTAGTCTGTTCTGCCACGGACTCCGGGGGACTGGATTCTAAAGAATCTGGCCTTACTGGAGTCCATGGCGGAATTCTCCAACATCCCTATTAATGTGATATTTGGTACAGGTTCACCTATCTTTCTCCATGTGATTATTGCAGGGATAACATTTGAATCTGAACCTAGAAGACCACTGAGATGGGATGGGACTATACTTTGGAAAGTTCAAAGTTCCCTTTTTCTAACCACTGGAACTTCCTCATCTAACCATTTTTACTTTTGTTTTAATAGTTTTAAAATGTTCCTGCCCACCCTGAACCTTAAGAATTAGTTTAAAGAAATACTCACAAAAATGAATTTTGTAAATATGAAAGACGGCTCCCATGGAATGATCCTATTACATCGCTGAACTTTTGTCACCACAGATGCCTGCAGTCTTCAATTTAATCCTAAGAACACTTTCTCCCCCTTAGGGAGAGTGTCTTGTTCCATCTCACAGCCACTGACTTCCCACCCTGATAGTATCACACTGAGCTTGGGTCTCACAAACTAATCATGAATGATATTTTTATTTTCTTGGTGTCTTGGCATCATTGATAATATCAGTCCATCTCTGGAAAAGCTGAAAGCTATTGCAGTAACAGCAGGGAGGCATGGTACTAACCCAACAAATATCACAAGCTATACAGACCTTGAAAAATAAATAGATATCTTCAAGTATACTGGTACGTATTTAAAAAAAAAATAAAGAGGAGGATTGGATGTTAACCAGAATAAGTTAGCATTTCTCTGATAAGAAAATTTAGACATTAGTAGAGAATGGACCAGGTTTTAGATATTTCTGAGGTGCCTTTTCTCAGCTTCAGCTGATTTGCCAGCTGCAGCCGTATCTGGAAAAAGCAGAGCTTTCTACAGTCATTCACATCCTGGCTACATCCAAAGTAGATGGCTGTAATGTGCTATATTTGGGGCTACCTTTAAGGACAGGTAGGAAGCTTCAGGTGGTGCAGAATGCAACTCCACTTGCTTGGTGAGGCCAGGTGATCAGAGCATATAACACTGATCCTATTTGTTGTTGTTCAGTCGTTCAGTCGTGTCCTACTCTTCGTGACCCCATGGACCATAGCACGCCAGGCCTTCCTGTCCTGCGCTCTCTCCCGGAGCGTGCTCAAGTTCATATTCATTGCATCGGTGATGCTATCTAGCCATCTCATCCTCTGCCGTCCCCTTCTCCCTTTGCCTTCAATCTTTTCCAGCATCAGGGTCTTTTCCAGTGAGTTTTCTCTTCGCATTAGGTGGCCAAAATATTGGAGCTTCCGCTTCAGTATCTGTCCTTCCAATTAGTTACCAGTGTATTCCAGGCACAAGCTAAAGTCTTGGTGATCTTCTTTAAAGCCCCAAACGGCTTAGCATGAAGTTATTTGAAGGATGCCTGCAGCTATATGAACCTGCCCAGGTCCTAAGATCAGCCATGGGGGCCCTGTTCACATATCCCCCAGTAAGATCTATTAGGCCAATGGGCATAAATTATAGGGCTTTTGTGTGTGGGGTGGGTGGGCGGTCATGGATCCCTGAGGAGTATCCTACCATGGAACATGCACTTCGCTCTCTCTGTTTTTAACAGGCCATATAATAGACCTGGATGTTCCATTCTGCTTTTAAATGAATAGATGCTCAGCTTTATTTTATAAATTGGAGTTTTTATGGTTGCCATTCTTTTAAACATTTCTTGCTGCTGTTTTGGTTAATTGTACTTTATATTGTATTGTTTTATATTTTTATCTTGTAAACTGCCTTGAGAAGCCTTTGCCTCAAAGATGGCATAAATATATTGTAATGAATGAATAAAGCATGATTACATTTACCAGTCCAAATCATCTGTGAGGTAAACATATGGGAAGAGCCCCGTCAAAAGCCTTGCGTAGTCCATCTATGTGGTGGTGGATGGGAACTCATCAGACACCACTCCCAACATATGTGTAGGGACCGGCTAATGCCATTCTAATGGGTATTCACAAGTCAGGGGTGGAACCTGCTGCCTTCCGTCCCTGCATGCATTAATTATCCATGGATTTTAAATGCCAAAAATCTCAGACACATGCAACAGACTTTTTGTTCACAACAGAGCTTCAGGCACTGTGAAAAGGCACTTGGGGAATCTAATGGTGAGAATTACAGACTGTGCAGAACATAACTAATTTGCCGCCTCTTATGACTTCCCCCCCATCCTTGCATGCCAGCATTGACTGCTTACAGATATATCTATATCCATATCTATTATATCTATATATTTTGAACTTTTAAATAAGAAGGTAGCGAAGAAAGTGTGTGTGTGCGCGCGCGTGCGGTGTGCGCACATGCTTGCGTGTGTGCATGTGTGCCTGCGTGTGTCTATTTTCAGAAAACTATTATCACCCTGCTGCCCTGTTTCTTCTTCTGCTTCTCTCCATTCAATTTAGTTGCTCTTACTGGACTCTCACTCTCAGTTCTGAGGTGCTTCTTACTCTCTCAGTTTTTCTTCAAACATTTTGCTCTGGAAAAAGCTGCTCATTATTTTTCTGTCAAACTCTAGGCAAGTGCAGGGAAGTTTTTAAAAAGCAGTGTATGCTATTATAGCCACAGCAGCCAAATTATCCCTTTAAATGTGATGTTTCCCAATAATTTTGTCTATAATATTGGTGTAGCTTATTTACATAAGATTCTTCAGGCACTGCCACCCTTCTTCCCTTGATTCAATGCAGCTAGTTGTAACTTATTTAATAAGTACCATGGAGTCCCGATATCCCTTCGTTCATTTATACTGTGCATTATACTGCACATGTATTTGCACTTTATGCCATGCAGCTAGCAAGCAAACGTTTTCATGTTTTTGTTTCAAAAACAGAACAGGGACTGTCAGGAAATAATTTTCATTTGAGGTCCACCTAGTGTTGTGCCAAAAAATTATTTGGCTTTTTTTTTTTTTTTACCATTCTCATTGAGTTTGATAGAAAAGAAATTGCTTTCAAAAACATTTTTGAAGGAGAAGCAATTTTTTGTGAAATCCTTTCTTTTGTGTGGGTTAGGAGTTCTTGCGCTTACCATAATTATGAGGGGGCTGAAGGGGTGTATATGAGTGTTCTGTCTCATTGTACTATCATCTCCCAGGCAGTCTGCAGCCTCCCCGGCTTCCCACACTTCAATCAAAGCCTGGGGGAAATGTCATGAGGTAATGCCTGCCATGGGATTGTTTCAGATCAAGAAGTGTGGGGCAACCAGGTAAACTTCGTAGGGGTGGACGAAAGTCACTTACCTGTCCTCGAAGCTTGTTCACGGTGGGGGGGAGGCGCTTCGCTGCTCCCCCCGCGAAGTTCAGGCCGGGCGGGGGAGGATTCCCGCCTTGCCCGGCCGAAATTCAGGCTGGGGGGGAGGCTTCCCGCCTCGCCCGGCTGAAATTCAGGCCGGGGAGGAGGCGCCTCGCCTCGCCTGGCCGCGAACTCCAAAGTTTTTTTTTTTAAAGAAAAACGCCCCCGTGATAGGCTACGTGACGATTAACGTAGCCTATCACGGCTAGATCTGCAAAGTCAGCCGTGATAGGCTACGTGACGATTAACGTAGCCTATCACGGGTGACTTAAAAAAAAAAAAAAAGCGCATATGCTAATGGCGGCCCCCATAGGGAGCCGCCATTCGCGTTCCTTATTTGGTCGCTGTACTCTACGTAAATCTTTACGTAGACTACAGCGACCAAATAAGGAACGGGAATGGCGGCTCCCTATGGGGGCCGCCATTAGCGTATGCACTTTTTTTTTTTTTTTTTTTAAGTCACCCGTGATAGGCTACGTGACGATTTACGTAGCCTATCATGGCTGACTTTGCAAATCTAGCCATGATAGGCTACGTTAATCGTCACGTAGCCTATCAGGGGGCGTTTTTTTTTTTTTTCTTTTCTTGGAATGGCGGCGGCGGCAGCCGGTCGAAAGACCGGCTGCCGCTCCCGCCCCGCACGAACACCCACCGAACCACCGGCCGGACCCGCCGCCGGGAGGGACATTCGGCAAAGGTAAGTCCCGTCCCGGGGGGGGGGGTGCGGGGTGCGGGGGGGTGCGGAGAATTTCTCCCCGAAACTTGTTCGGGGGGCCGAACACGTTGGCGCTCAGCCTCCCGAAGTTTCGGGGAGAAATTCTCCGCCATCCCTAGGCAAGGGAGAGAAATTTAATAGAAAGAAAGAAAAATACACCTTCACAACAGTAAGGTAAACTCAAAAACTCCACCAAAAGAAATCCAAGAGAAAATCTAAAGTGCTCTGAGAATGAGGCAGAAAAACAAAACTGGGTTTCATGGGGGAAGAAAATTTCCATGAAATTGGAAGACAGATTTTAGCACAGCACTAGGAGCAACACCAGAGTGAATGGAGCAGCCCCTGCTCACACAGAGGTCTATGTGTATCAAAACCATGAATAGCAGCCACTATTTCTTCTAATAATGATTCAAGTTTCTGATCTGCCTTTTAACTAATTAGGAGCACCTTTGTCCTGTCTGGAGTAAGCTTTACTTTGTCCTCTTGCAGTCCATTAGTGACATCAGACACTGATCTAGGACTACAGCTTCCTTGGATTAAATGGATTTAGACAGAAAGGACAGATGTTACATTCACATTAGTCCTAGTATACTGGCTACCTAATATACAGGGACAATAGGGATGCTCTGTTTCAGATCCTCTGTATTTTTATTCTGAACTTTTTTTTGTAAAAAATTCTTTAAACTCAATATTTCTTTAATTAAGAACACAAGGGGATATTCATGGCTCTTGGAACTCAGTCAGATTTTTACATCAATTAGGTTAATTGACAACAAATTAAACACTTTTCCAATAATGACTATCCACCTTTTGTTTTAAAAAAAATCAATTGCACCTTGTTTTGAACAGAAAGTCAACTTGGAACAACAGTGAGTTTTAAGGTCTTTGATGTGATTGTATAAAAGCAGTATACAGAGGACAACCATTAAAACAACGCTAGAGTGGGAATTGCTTACACAATGTGACTGGTCTGATATTCACTTCCCCTTTACATTTATTCCAGTCTGTGTTGGCCTGCATAATATAAGATGCATGTTCCATGAACCATTTCTCTGTATTATCCTTGAATCTGGGCAGAATTCCTGTTCATGCTCCATGAGCTTTAAAAATACACAAATGAAAGACAGTCTTGGCTATAATGTGTGATTAATGGTGCAGTGGGTGAGCCTGATGGACCCTCCTCCAGTAATGAATTGTTTAATTTGTGATAAATCAGAGGTAGGCAGCTTTGTGGGATACAGGGCCATTTTCACCCCCTAAAACCACTCCCATGGGCTGTACTCCGCAGGGCATTGTGCACTCCACAAGATTCAGAGGCAAACCACTACGGACCACAGAATGGGTTAAATTTAGCTTGTTCTCAAGCTAATTTTGATCTTTTTAGTGTTCCAACACTAAAACCACCATTTGGGGTGGGTAGGGGTTATTATTATTTATTTTCCATCACCACTGAATTCAGTGGCACAGCAGGGGGGGCACAGTGGGGGGGGTCCATGGGCCCCAAGTTGTGATAACTCTTCAGTATTCACATAACAAATCCCACATGAAAATAGAATATACAGTAATGTATTCTATGGGGCTAATCTACGTGGGGCCAGTTTGGAACCTTTGGTTGATCCAGGATGCTAACTGGAAGAGACAGATTGGAACACAGAAATCCAATTGTACGTCATCCACACTGGTTACAATTCATTCCCGAGCTCAACTCAGAGTGCTGGTTTTATTCTTTAAAGACCTAATGGCTTTGGAACATAGTATCTTAATAAATCTGCTCCACCCACTCATATGAATCTATTCAGCTTTTTGAGTACTTCTGCTGGGGCCTCTGAAATTCAGAAGGTGGGCATGAGGGACTGAAATAGTGGTGGACATATTGCATGGCTGAGTAAGTGGAATGACTTGCTGAAGGAGCATCTCCTTACCTTGTCATTCTCTAAACGCACAGCACATTAACAGGGGGCCACAAATCTATGAACTAAGAATTGACTTGCGCAACTTCTCTCCCATCAAGCCAAAGCCCACCACCAGATGCTTGACACTGCTTCCTTCTTTTCCAGTTCCAGTCAGGTAGAAACAAAAACAAGAGGTTATCACCCCTTGGTAGGTCACCATACATGACTGAGGGCTTGCATTTGGTGAATCACAAGTTGTGTGGGGAATCACAAGTTGTGTGTTTTCTGTGTCAGCAGTGCAAAGTTAGTTAATTGGGAGACAGAAAAGAAGAGGCACAACTTAACTCAGAGGTTAGGTTTCAGATTCCTGAGCTGATCTGTTATTCTACACACACCCTGACCTTTTGAACTTCCTGGCAAGAACAGCCTCTAAACAAACAGTAGCCATTTTACAACTAAGAACAAAATGCAAAATGGCTGAATAGTTTTATCTCTTCACAATAATGATCTTATGATAACAAGTCCTTGCAAAGCTAATTTTATACTCAGTATGGCATTGAAATAACATGTCCTTTGCCCATAGTACTTCCACAGTCTGCCTTCAAGGTAACTCCTATTACATATTGGTAATAAGAAATTCAGCTGATGCAGTTAAGTTACACAGAACTATCACAGTATAGACTATTCCTCTTCAGCCTCTCCCAGACATTGGTACAGGAGCCCTCTTGAGTCAGAAGCTGGCAAACACATTTGAGGATCACTTAAGTGTTTTGTATAAATATCATGCACTAGAAAGGTGCTGTGGCCATAACATTTCCCATTATGCGTCAATAATCAAATTATGAAATATTCGTGCAACATGGCTTAATATGCAATGCACTAACACCATGACAGAGTCATTCTCTTGTTATCATCTCCCTCATTCCCCACTACCAGACTATATAATGTAAGTTCTACATAATTCTGTCTAAAAGCAAACTTGGGTGGTCAAGTGCCTATCATTCTGGAAATGAAATGGATGCTGCCAAAAATAAGAAAATGATTTTGTTTTGTTTTATGTATTCAGGGAATTCTTGAGTGCATACAGGCATACAGGTATACAGAGGTATACACATTTGTACATAAAAGAAAAGGTTTTTAAAAACAACAAAAACTGCCTGGCAGGAACCTGTGAGCTTACAGAATGACGATACTAGTAGTTGAATCTACATGGGGGGGCAGGTGGACTGGTGGGGGAAACAGTATGCTTGACAGCAAGACACAGAAAGAGGGGGAGGGAAAATGGAGTGCATGGGGAGAAAGTAAAATGGTCTGGTCAGGTTTCTCACAGCTTACAATAGGTAACCTGGAAAGGGAGAATTAGGATTGGAGAGATGCATGCCATGAAGTTAATAACTCCTTTCCCAACCATCCAGGAATATTTTAGGAGGAAGGAAAGGAGGACACTTTTTTTTTCCTTTTCCCACTCTCCAGACCATGTACGTCCACTGCTCCACTTCTATTTAGCTATACATCGCTGAGGCTTGAGGCTAGCGGTCCTCTAATGCAGATATAAATCCCTTTGCATTACCTGCAGTTATCTCCATGAAACCAGTTCTCTTAGGAGCACAATTACTCTCAAAACACATTGCATTAAACAATCAGTAATAGTCACTTCCACTAATGCAATTTATTTAACTGAATGTTTAAAAAACGGATGCTGTATGCAACCAACATGTTGGAAAATCTACAAGGGACCCAAGAACAAGGTTCTATAACCACAGATCTGTGATTCTTAACCCAAAAAACTTGAGCAGCCTGTTGCAAGACATTTGCACATTGTCTCTCAGATTTACAATTGTTTCCTAACAAACAAAGGACAGGACACTGACATGACTGAAAGAAAGGAAAGCTTCTGGATCTACAGGCTCAGAACTCTTAGGCCTTAACCTGGAAACAATTCATAAACTTTATACCACTCATACCTCTGGTTTTTTTCTCCTTAGGAATTTTCATCTCCCAGTGTTCCAAACTGCCTGTCAGGGTTGGATCAGAGCCCAGAGAGCCCCAAAGCAGTTCTGATTCTGAGGAAGAGATAGAAACCACGGGAGAGAAGCCCGCGCACTGTTCAGAGGAGCAGCTGGGGGAGAGCCCCTCCCGGTACATATTCCTGAGAGTGATAGTGCCCTGGGCAGGGAGAGGGAGGCGCAACAGCAGTTTCTGGACACTACTAGGCGCCGGTGCAGCATCAAGTGGGAGATGGCGGGCGCTGAGAGGAGGCGCTCAGCCCGCTTGGCGCAACAGCAACAGCACACACACGCACTGATTCCTAAGGATAGACCCCCCCGAGTAGGCAGCTCTCTTAAGTCTCACTTGTAGGATCAAGCAATTAGCATCTGTAAGCATCAATAAGTTGAATGGAAATAAAGCCTTGGAAAAGAGCCTTATTGTCTGCGTGTTGATTCTGGCGACCTGAGGATTTCAGAAGGCAGTAGGGGCAACCTCCCGACAGCTTGATCTCTGTTTGGGGGAGAAGGCAGGAAACCTCTGAACTTATGAGCTAGGAAGAGAGAGTCCACCCCTTTCCTATGGGGCATCGGGGCGCCACTGTTGCCGTCGCGCCAAGTGGGCTGAGCACCTCCTCTCAGTGCCCACCATCTCCCGCTTGACGCTGCTCCAGCGCCTAGGCTCCAGAAACTGCTGTTGCGCCTCCCTCTCCCTGCCAGGGTCACTCTCACTCTCAGGAATGTGTACTGGGAGGGGCTCTCCCCCTGGCTGCTCCTCTGAACAGTGTGCAGGTTCCTCTCCTGTGGTTGCTATCTCTTCTTCAGAATCAGAACTGTTTTGGGGCTCTCTGGGCTCCGATCCAACCCTGACTCTTGGTATCCATTTAACATCACAGCTACTGATGAGGGAAGCAGCTGAAACCTTTAGCCCCAATTATATTTTGAAATTACTCTGTTGTTACTTTATCTATCAATAACCATGGGAAGAACTTTGCAGGGGAAGGTTCCCTTATCCCCTACCCACTCCTGAAACTCCCATGGCCTGAGAAGCCTTAGCAACACTACAAGGCTAATGGTGCTGGCTGGCCAAAGCCCTGAATGGGAGCACTCTTCTGCAGGGATGGAGATACATTGAAACTTGGTGGCGTTATGTTCTTGAAATATTCATTGGGCATAAATAAGCAATTAAAATGCTTTGCATACACATAACATATGCACATATATACAACCAATTAAATGTGTTATATTCAGCATTTTCTAAGGGAATTAGGTTGCGTCTTCATACTCAGTGCGTTGCAAGGAAAAGATTGCATGTATAAGTAATATCCACAGGAATTACTGAAAAAGACATCAGTTTGAATCTATCCAGGGGCATGGGCAGCGTGCAGCTTCCCCTGCCCCTCACACCAGTGTAATCCCCGCTGCCTCCTACTGTGCCCCTAAATATCTATGTGTATGTGTGTGCCTGTGTGCGTGTGTGCATACACACACACACAATGGCACTCCATAGCAGCTACGGAAAGCTAAGAGGGTCAAATTTCGCTTGTTTGCGAGCTAAATTTATCCATGTAGCATTCTGTACCCTCTACAGAGTGCTAAAAGAGTCAAATTTAGCTTGCAAACAAGCTAAATTTAACCCTTTTTGTACTACTGAGCACAACAGACCAGCACTTTATTTTTTAATTAATTTTTAAGATTCTAACCTAAGGCAATTGCACTTATGTCCCACTGAAATCAGTGTGACAAGCTAGTGAGAACTACTTTAAGTCCCAATGACTTTAATGTGACCTAAGTGTGACTAATATAGGTTGAATCTGACCCATCACGTGGATGGTGAAAGAAAAAAAAGAAAAAGGAACAAGTGGTTTTAAGCATTCTAAGTATATCTATTAAAAAATTTATCGGACACAATGACTTGTTTCAAGAGGGTATCTAGGGCCCTGCAACATGTCACGATGTCACATAGGGAAAGAAATTGAGCCAGATAACAAGATCCGTGGGTGAGCTGGCAAGAACTTTTCTTTCCTACGAAGGTCCTTCTCCCACTACAAATAACTATCCCATCTACTCAGGTCTACAACAGGCTAATTTGATGTCACATCTTTTGGGATTGAGTGTGGCCATAGTGCACAAAACAGAACTTAGCTGTCATATGCAATTACTCGCATATATATTGTTTATTATTATTTGTCCATAGCACAAAGGCCTTTACAAACTCAAGTTACAATATGGCTATATATAACATAAACTCAAAGTGAAAACATCAAATAATGAATACCTAAAAACAGAATCTTGGGGGTTATACAAAAAAAGATAAAAAGATAAAATGCAAAGGTCAGGCCACAGTAAAGCAGAATAACCACACAAATGTTAAAATTAATAAGTTCATTAAAAACAGGGGCTGTGAATAAAAAACAGTGTCATATAACAGAAATCTACCAAACAAACAAACTGGACAAACTCATGCAGCCTTATGTTATAGTCAATGATCTCCTTTGCAATTCACAGCAGACAGACATCATTAAAAAGTTACAGTGGATTTTTTGAGCTGCTATTGCAAAAGATGTGACTCTCATTGTAATAAATTTGGTATAGTCTGTCAGTAGATCACAAATGATTTCCACAGGAGACCTGCCAGCAATACTTTTCAGGTGGTCCCCCCAAAAGTGGGTCCGACTCCTAGGTCCTTCGTACAAGGGGCAATGAAGAAGATAATGTGCTATAGCGTCAACTTCCCGAGAGCCACAAATAAAGGTCTTCTGAGCCAAAGGAATCCCATTCTACTTCCCATCCAAAGAAGGTGTCGGCATGGTTTGAAAATGAAGGCCTGTAAAAGCCTTTCTGAGAGCCATAATACTGTTGTAAATATTGTCCTCTCTTGAAAAAACTGAACCATGGTGAGAAGGCCTGGCATTGGCTAGCCAGAATAGTTTCATGGCAATCTGCTTCGAAAATTCTATCTAGAATGCTCTGTTTATCCAAGTTAGTTAGGGAATTGCAGGGGGCCTGAAAATAGGCCTGAGACAGCACTAGCCAATGCTGAGCCCAGCCAACCTTGTCAATTTGTTCAAGAAAATGCCCTAACCCCGGCGCGTGCTTGTCTGGCTGAAAGGGGGGGCTATCATGGGCGGGTGGGGTGAGACGACGAAGGGGCCTCTCATTGGTGCACCCCAGTGGCACCACCATGCTAGGAGGGGCAGGCTGATTCGCCTTAAACTCAGCCCCCCTCTGAACCTCAGCTCTCTGGCTCAACACAGCTAGAGAGACTGACCTGGAAGCAACGACTCCTGCCTCCTCATAGGAAGACCTGCTCCGTCGCTCCCAACCACCTGACACTGCTGATCGATTTCGCCATCCCTAGGGATGGCAGAGAATTCCGCCACGGATCTCGGTGAGGCCGAATGCCAGTGCATTCGGCCCCCCGAACTCCGTGGTGGAACAGCCTGCCCCCGCCCCTCCTGGATCCCCCCCGGGACAAGACTCACCTGGGGCGGCTCTTCCGGGCGGCGGCGGCTCCGGCGCCGGCTTCAGTGGCGGCAGCTGAGGCGGCCGATCTTCCGACCGGCTGCCGCCACCAGCATTTCCACTCTGGTAAAAAAGAAAGAAAGAAAAAGAAAGACGTGATAGGCTACGTAAAGATTTACGTAGCCTATCA
Source organism: Heloderma suspectum (assembly GCF_057233095.1). Taxonomy (NCBI): domain Eukaryota; kingdom Metazoa; phylum Chordata; class Lepidosauria; order Squamata; family Helodermatidae; genus Heloderma; species Heloderma suspectum. Next base: position 93,764,783 of record NC_139461.1, read on the forward strand.
TGACTAGGTTTTTTTTTAAAAAAACATGACGTGATAGGCTATATAAATCTTTACGTAGCCTATCATGGCTGGGTCGGTTAAAAAAAACCAAAAACCACGTATGCAAATGGCGGCGGCTACGGTCGCCGCCATTTGCGTTCCTTATTTTTGCCCTCTTAATCTACGTAAATATTTACGTAGACTATGACAGCGAAAATCAAGGGGAACGCAAATAACATAGCGGGCACTATTTGCATCCCTTTTTGATTCCCCATTTTAGCCTATGTAAATATTTATGTAGGCTAAAACGGGGAATCAAAAAGGGACTCAAATAGCGCCCGCTACACTATTTGCGTTCCCCTTGATTTTTGCTGTCATAGTCTATGTAAATATTTACGTAGATTAAGAGGGAAAAAATAAGGAACGCAAATGGCGGCGGCCATAGCCGCCACCATTTGCATACCTTTTTTTTGTTTTTTGTTTACCCAGAGCCCTCCTTGGCCAGAAATCCGGCTGTGGATGGCTCTGGCCTGGCCGGGCCTGGCTGGCTGCTCTGTGGAGCTGCTGCGGAGCACAGCGGGCCGCGGAGGATTCTGGGTGGGAGAAACGGAGCACCTCCTCCCCTGGTGAGGATTCCAGGGGGAGGGACGGAACGCCTCCCCCCCATCAACATAATCCACGAACAGGTAAGTGTTCCTATCCCTAGCTGTCCCTGCGGGCGCGTCTCCTCTCCCCGCCGGCGCTGCTGCGGCCCCACAGTCGCTGGTGCTTGCAGCAGGGGTGCACGCGCTCGGGAGCGGCTCCTGCTTGGTCGGCGCTTGCCGCGCCTGTGGGGGCGCCGGCACTTGTGGCGGCCGCATGCTCGTTCGGGCGTGGCGCCTGTTCCTGCTGGTGCTTCCCGCCCTTCAAGGGCACCGGCGCCTGTAGCGTCGGCGCAACCCCCCCCGCCTTGCTTGCCAGCCTTGGGGCTCCCCTTCACCTCCGCCTGCCGCTGCTCCTGGGTTGTGGGCACTCGCGGTGGGGGCGCGCGTGCTCAGGCGCAGCTCCCATTGCAGCGGGCGCTCGCTGCGCCTCTCGGGGTGCTGGTGCTTGCGGCGGCAGCATGCGCACAGCTCCCTCTCTGCTCCTTGTCAGACTGAAGAGCACAGTCTGAGGGAACATGAGGCTGGTGCCTTACTGAAGCTAAGCAGGGTCAGTTCAGGTTAATTTTCCTGGGATAGCCTAGACTAGTGTGGGGGGGTAGTGCCTGGCTGCTGAGCCAGTGTCTGTAGTTTAGATCCCCAGTTTGGCTTTGGGTTTTTAACAGCGGCGCTTGCTGCTGTGTGGCGGCGGCCTTTCCAGCCAGTGCCCTCATTTCACCCTCATCCTCGAACCTCTGGCCCACGGGCTTGGTACTGGTGGTGCTGCCTCCATTGCCCCGGGTGCCCAATGGAATAGCCTTCACAGGAGCCTCTGGCAGGGGTTTCTGACCCTTGCCACTTTCATTTATCTGGTAGTGATTTGAGCGTTGGACTGGGACCAGTGATTGTGGCCCTTGTTTCTTTATTTTTCGACTGCTGTGCCAACGTAACTCACTTTCTGTTACATTATGCCTCCCAAGAAGGGCCAGGGTGGAAAGAAAGGGAAGGGTAGGCCTCCCCTCCCCAAGAGGCCGCTTCCAAGGCCCGATTCCGAGTCTGAGGAGGAAGCAGGCCCGGTACTGGCATCAATTCTTGCTCGCCTGGAAGCTGCTGAGCATTCCTCAGGGATCCCTCCCCCTCCCCCTCCCCCGGCCAGGCCAAATAAAACCATGGTGGTCCAACCTAAACGAACGCGACAGCAGACCCAATGCTCACTACTACTTTCTATTTCAGCTCATCTGGACGCCGTTGAAGCTTCCACCTCCTCTTTGCCAGCTCTTCTCGATAACACACCGCCCCTGGAGGAGCTCACCCCTGCCGCGGCCTCCTCTTCCCCCAGGGCACAAACAACAACATCCGCTTTTCCGGTCGGGGACCAGAGCACGGCCATACTGGGTTCAGGTGAGACTGCCTGGGCACCTCAATTCGCCTGGCCAGGTATGGGGTATGTCAACCCCTGGGGTTTAATGCCTTGGTTTACCCCTCAGGGCTGCCCATTCCCCCCTCTTCCATTGCCGTCAGTCACTCCTGCCCCTGCAGCTGGTACTCCTCAGCCCATCGCCTCTGTCTCAGCTCCCAGTCCAACCGCCCAAGTAGCCAACCCCTCTATTTCAGTAAGGCTTAGCGACTCATCCCCCTCACTGGCAGCTGCAGGAGGCACCTTCCTTACACCCACGCCGCCACTCCAGTCTCAGACACTTAACTTCGCTTGTGCCAGCGTTTGGCAGGGTGCCACCAGATCGGTTCAGGACCCCCAATCTCCCCTGCCACCCCCCTTACCAGCACCACAGATGCCCTTGGTTGATCCATGTGCTAACCTTGGGAAAAGAGCCATGCCCACGGGTGTTACTTCTTCCCCTATTGGCTTCCACTTAACCGTCGCCACCAGGAAAAAGATTTTGCAGGGTGAATTTATTGTTGTCTTCTCCTTGCTCTTTCGGGAGCCTGAGGCCAATGACAAGGATAAGAACCATGACAGGGAACCTGATCGGAGTAAGGGTCGTAAGGTTCCATGCACATGGGCAAACTGGCTGCCGGGTTTCTTAATTTACGCTGGGATCCTCCAACAGAAATTCCCCGAGAAGGCTTGGGTCCTCACCAAGTATCTCAACATATCAGAGGGCCTCCATCAACCCTTCCATGCGCTGGGATCTGAAGGACCAGGACCTTTGGCTCCAATTTATGACCCCTTCCAGGCCAGGCTTCGGCAACAGAGCCGACAGTGGCCACATCCTCGCCAAGCTGCCGCCTGCAATGGCCTTCAGGCCTTTTGTGGGTCCAGGGGTTCAACACCGCTGGCTGTGCTGGCAGTTCAGCTCCAAAGGTTCCTGCTCCCAAAACCCATGCCGCTTCCATCACGAATGTGCCCTTTGCGGCGGTCAGCACTCCTGCGCCTCTTGCCCAAGGAGCAGAGGTTGGAGGGGTCCCCCAAAGGAAGGCCAGAGCGGTAGAAAACAGGGCAGTGGGCATTATCCCCCTCCCAAAGGGCCCCAGCCCAGTTAAGATCCTTCCACTCCTTCAACTTTTAGGGCGTTACCCGAACCGAAGGGACACGATCTACTTGGAACGCGGCTTCACTTTGGGTTTTAGGATCCCCTTCAAGGATCCTAAACATGGCGTAGGCCATGTTTGACCAGTAATCACTGGTCTGCCCTTAGCATGCAGCGCTTGGTTCAAGATAAAATCAACAAGGAAGTTCTTGTGGGACGAGTCATCAGCCCCTTTTCCACGCCCCCAATACCCAATCTGCAGATTTCCCCTTTGGGAATTGTCCACAAGAAATCTCCCAGAGAGGTCAGATTAATCCACAACCTCTCTTCCCCAAGGGCCGGTCTGTCAACGATGAGATCCCGGATTATCTATGTTCTGTGTGTTACACCTCCTTTGATATGGCGATGGCCATGATACAGGACCTTGGTTGCGGGGCACTGATGAGCAAGTGTGATATCAAATCTGCCTTTCACATTTTGCCTATCAATCCCATGGACTTCGATTTGTTGGGATTCTGCTTCCAGGACAAATTTTACATTGACCGCGCCCTCCCCATGGGATGCTCCATCTCTTGCGCCACATTTGAAATGTTCAGTACCTTTCTGGAATGGGCCGTAAGGGGTAGGATGGGCTGCGGAAATGTGGTTCATTATTTGGATGACTTCCTGTTTGCTGGACCTGGGGGCAGCAGTCAATGCTCTGACTTAATCAGTGCATTCGTATCCCTTTCCACGGACTTAGGTGTCCCTTTGGCACACGAGAAAACAGAGGGCCCATCTGTTACTTTGACATTCTTAGGGATCGAACTCGATACCCTCACACAGTGTTCTCGCCTCCCTTACGATAAACTGATGGTCCTGAGGGATAAGCTCCAGACCATTCTGCATCTTCATAAAGTCTCCCTCAGAGCACTCCAAGAAGTAGTGGGGCACTTGAACTTTGCTTGTAGGGTGGTGGCCCCCAGCCTCACCTTCCTGCAATGGCTCTGCTGGGCAATGCAGGGTCTTCAACTCCCGCACCATTGCACCAGAGTCACCTCCGCCATGCGAATGGACCTGCAGGTATGGCTTAAATTCCTGAGGGAATTTAATGGCATTTCTTTCTGGAGGCGCGAGTTGCTTCTCCGAGCTGAACTGCAGATTCATTCGGACGCTGCCGGCACCTTCAGTTTCAGTCTAATATGGCAGGAGCAGTGGTGCCTTGGCCAATGGCCAGAAAGCTGGGCTGCCACCGGTATTTGTCAGGACCTTACCTTCCTGGAATTCTTCCCCATTTACGTGGCTGTACACATTTGGGTGAACCTGATGGCCAATTCCGTCGCCCTCTTTTGGTGCGACAACATGGCTGTTGTGTATGTCATTAATACATTGTCCTCCAGAAACCAGAAGGTCATGGTTTTAGTTAGAGCATTTACCCTCCAATGCCTACGCTACAACATCTGGTTCCGTGCCCGCCACGTGCCGGGTCTGGGGAACCCAATTGCCGATGCTTTGTCACGAAACCAGATCGACAGGTTCCGTGTTTTAGCTCCGTGGGCACGTCTGCTACCAGACCCCCCTGCCAGCCGGATTATGGGAGATTGGCATTCTCAAATCGAACATGCTATCCTGAACTCTATAGCCCCCAGCACTAGTGCTGCCTACGAGAGAGCAGGTAGGGAGTTTCGCGCCTTCAGGAGCGGACTTCAGTTACAAGACTCATGGCCCTTACCTGTGGACCACTTGTTACAATTCTGCGTACATCTGCATAACAAGGGGCTATCCCCTAGGACCATTACGGGGAGGCTTGCCGCTTTGGCCTTCTGGGCCAAAGTGCGAGGGGTTGAGGACTCCACCTCGGATTTCCGAGTGAGGCGGGCAGTTCAAGGTTGGGCTCGGATGTCACCTGCCCTGCCAGATTGCAGGTATCCTTTGTCTCCAGTCATCCTCCTAGGGCTCCAGGGATTGTGGCCTTCCATTTTCTCTTCCCCATACGAAGCCTCCCTCTTTCATGCTGCAGCTTTAACAGCCTTCTTTGGGGCCCTTAGTAATAGGGATGGACGAAACGGACTTACCTGGTCCTGCAGCTTGCTTTGCGGTGGAGGGGAGGCACTTCGGTTCTCCCCCCGAAGTTCAGCCGAGGGGGGGAGAGGCGCCCCGCCTCGCCCGGTCGAAATTCAGGCCGGGGAGGAGCGCCCCGTCTACCCGGCCACGAAAAAAAAAGTAAAGTAAAAAGACAACAACACACACCCGTGATAGGCTACGTAACGATTTACGTAGCCTATCACGGCTAGATTTCCAAAGTCAGCCGTGATAGGCTATGTAAATCGTCACGTAGCCTATCACGGGTGACTTTGAAAAAAAAAAGCGCATACGTAAAAAGATTTACATAGACTACGGCGAAAATAAGGGAACGCTATTTGCGTTGCCCTTATTTTTGCTGTAGTCTACGTAAATCTTTATGTAGACTAGACGTGCCAAACTAAGGACTGCAAATGGCGGCACCCCATGGGCGCCGCCATTTGCGTACGCGCTTTTTTTTCTTTTCAAAGTCACCCGTGATAGGCTACGTGACGATTTACGTAGCCTATCACAGCTAACTTTGGAAATCTAGCCGTGATAGGCTACGTAAATCGTTACGTAGCCTATCATGGGTGTTTTTTTTTTTCCTTTCCTTTTTTATTTTGCAATGGTGGCGGCGGCAGCTGATCAGAAGAACGGCCGCCGCCACCGCCCCTGCCGAACCGCCGCCAGGACCCGCCGCTGAGAGGGACATTTGCATGAGGTAAGTCCCATCCCGGGGGGGCCGGGGGGATGGTGGAGAATTTCACCACCAATTTTGGGGGGCCGAATGCGTTGGCATTTGGCCTCCCGGAGTTTCGTGGAGAAATTCTCTGCCACTTAGGATTTCGGAACTGGTCTGGGCTTCCAAATCTGACTCAACTGGGAGGGCCTTAAGGTACTCTGGTGTGCAGATCCATCCCAACCTGATTCACCTCCATATTCAGTGGTCAAAAACCGATCAGTCTGGCAAGGGAGCATTGGTGGCCCTCAGCTGGGCCCAGGCCGAGGAGTTATGCCCTGTCAGGGCCTTGCAGGTTTTTCTGGGACACTGCGGGGTGAGTGAGGATCCCCTATTCTGCCATAATGACGGTGCGCCACTGACAAAGTTCCAATTTTGGGCAGTCACTAAGTTGGCCTTATCCATATTGGGTTTGGATCATTATCATTTTGGGACCCACTCCTTCCGCATTGGGGCAGCCTCTACGGCAGCTGCCGTAGGTTTTTCATCTAAGGACGTGAGGGCTGTAGGGAGATGGCGCTCCAGGGCCTTCCGGTCCTACATTCGTGAGTTGCCTGATACTTCATGATGCTTTTCTTCGCCTTCCCCAATGTTTTATTCTTTAGATGGGATTCGACCTACGCCGGTACAGGTGCTCATTTGTGGGCACAGTATGGTGTTTTGGGCTGCTCACAGAGCTTGTACTTCATCCTTCGGATCCCAGCTGCCGCTTCCCCAACAGGTGGCGATACAGTGGCTTGGCCGGCGGGGTATGCGATGGGATTCGCTCCTTCTCACCCTGTTTCATCAAGGTTTGGTCAGTTTCCCTCCACAGGTCCTGGTGCTGCACCTGGGAGGGAACGACCTGGGCTGCAAGCCTGGAAAAGGCTTGGTCGAGCAGGCGTTGGTCAATTTGCAGACTATCTGCCATCGTTGGCCAGGGGTGACCATATTGTGGTCCTCGATGCTCCTGAGAATCACATGGAGGGCACAGAGTAACGCTGCCATGGAACGGGCCCGGCGGAAGGTGAACAGAGAACTGGCACATGGCCTGTCAGTATATGACGATGGGTGCATCACTCACTGGGGAATTCTGTGGACAAGGAGGGAGCTTTACAGGCAGGATGGTGTCCACATGTCGAACATAGGGAACGACGTATTTTTGTCCGATCTGCAAAGGGGCCTGCGGGAAGTTCTTCTGTGCAGGTCGGGGGAGTTCACAAGCAATAGCTTGTGACTCCTGTGGCGGCTAGGACGGGCAGAACCTGAAAGAGATAAGGGAAGGTGTGCATGCAGAGGCACCTTGTGGTGACAGGTGACGCCTGAGGACCCCTGAACGAGTTGTGCGGCTCGGCGGGGGGATAAGGGTTGCCTGTAGGGATGTCAGAGAATTTTGCCACGAATCTCGGGGAGGCCAAATGTCAGCGCATTTGTCCCCCTGAAATTGGTGGTGAAACGGTCTGCTGTCCCACCCCCACCCCGGGACGGGACTTACCTTGTGTGAATGTCCCTGGCGGCAGCGGCTCCAGCGGCGGTTCGGCAGCGGTTCAGCGGCGGCGGCTGCAGCAGCCGGTCTTCCGACTGGCTGCCGCTGCTGCCATTTCCAAGTTAAAAAAAAAAAAAAGTGATAGGCTACGTAAAGATTTACGTAGCCTATCATGGCTAGATTTTAAAAAAATACCGTGATAGGCTATGTAAATGTTTACGTAGCCTATCACGGCTGAGTTAAAAAAAAAAAACAACCCACGTGTACGCAAATGGCGGCACCCATGGGCGCCGCCATTTGTGTTCCTTATTTTGGCACGTCTAGTCTACGTAAACATTTACATAGACTACGGCGAAAATAAGGGGAACGCAAATAGCGTAGACTAGACTAGACGTGCCAAAATAAGGAATGCAAATAGCGGCGCCCGTGGGCGCTGCCATTTGCGTATGTGCGTTGTTGTTTTTTTAAACACAGCTGTGATAGGCTACGTAAACATTTATGTAGCCTATCACGGCTGACTGCAGGGATGCAAACGGCGGCGGCTACGGATGCCGCCATTTGCAGTCCCGGCAGGACAAGATTCGCGGCGGGAGGGACGGAACGCCTCCTCCCGGCCAGAATTTTGGGGGGGGAGGGACGGGGTGCCTCCCCCCCGCCGCGAATCAAGTTTCATAAAAGGTAAGGGACTTTCGTACATCCCTAGTTGCCTGGGAGACCAACCCTCCTCACTCACCCAGGTCTTCAGTGGCACCGGGTTGGGGGTGACACCAGAAGGTCTACCTCCCCCAGAAGGGGCAGTCCGGAGGGATGGCGAGATCACCACCACCCCTCAGGCTGGGTGTGTTTTCACCCAAGAAGTGCCAGCTAGCCACTGACACAGTTAGATGCCTGTACTAGTTACCCCTTTGCAGGTATTTCAATAAATGTGGCCCAGTTTTCAACCCAAGCTTGTTGCCTGCGTCTTCTTTAACCCATCTCCGCTCGCAAATGCCCTAACCCCGGTGCCAGCTTGTCTGGCTAAAAGGGGGGGGCATTGCAGGTGGGTGGGGTGAGATGATGTAGGGGCCTCTCGTTGGTGCACCCCGATGGCACCACCATGCAAGGAGGGGCAGGCTGAGTCTCCTTAAACTCAGCTTCCCTCTGAATCTCAGCTCTCTGGCTCAATGCAGCTCCCTCCCACCCTCCCCTAAGCAGTGTGGGTTTCTTGCCGGTTGCCCCTTTGGGAGCCATGTAGGAATTTTTGGCTCACAGTTTGATTGGCCTATTACTGTGAGTCTTTTTGCCTACGTCACACTGTTATTCAGGTTGAGTGTGTCCTGTAAGGGAATACGGTCTATATCATCGGTCACATTTCAGTTGGCGGCTAGGACGGGCAGAACCTGAAAGAGATTAGGGATGGTGTGCATGCAGAGGCACCTTGTGGTGACAGGTGATGCCTGAGGCCCCCCGAACGGGTTGTACAGCTCAGCGGGGGGATAAGGGTTGCCTGGGAGACCAACCCTCCTCACTCACCGAGGTGTTGTGTGGCACCAGGAGAGGGTGACAGGGGAAGGTCTACCTCCCCCAGAAAGGGCAGTCCAGAGGGATGGAGAGATCACTGCCGTTCCTCAGGCTGGGTGTGTTTTCACCCAAGAAGTGCATGTGTGCTTGTGTGTGTGTGTGTTTGTGTTTGTGTGTGTGTGTGTGTAGGGATGTACGAAAGTCACTTACTGTTTCACGGATCTGCTTCGTGGTGGGGGGGAGGCCCTCCATCCCTCCCCCCGGAATCCTCGATGGGGGGGAGGCGCTCCATCCCTCCCCCTAGAGTCCTGCCTCCGGAGTCCTGCATGGCCGGCAGTGCTCCGCGGGGATTCCGCATAGCTGCTGGCCGGCTCTGCCCGCAGCCGGACTTCTGGCTGCTGGGCAGCAGGGATGCAAATGGCGGCAGCCATAGCTGCCGCCGTTTGCGTCCCTGTACTTAACCATTATAGGCTACATAAATATTTATGTAGCCTATCATGGCAATGTTAAAAAAATGCGTATGCAAATGGCGGCGGCTACAGTGGCCGCCATTTGCGTTCGCTATTTTTCGCCGTTCTAGCCTATGTAAATATTTACGTAGGGTAGAACAGTGAAAAAAGATAACGCAAATGGCGGCCACCATAGCCGCCGCCATTTGCGTACACTGTGCTGGGCCGCAGCTGGCTGGGAGACCAGCCGCTGCCCCCGCCACCCTGCCACCGCCCTGCCGCCTCCCTGCCACCGCCCTGCCGCCGCACCTTCCGCCAAATCCACCGCCGCCGCCGCCGCACCTGCCGCACCCGCCGCACCCGCCACCGCTGAATCCGCTGCTGCAGCGCTGGAGCTGCCGCCGCCGCGCCTCCGCCGCGCCTCCGCCCCATGTAAGTGCCATCCCGGGGAATTCCGTGGGGGGGGGCGGGGGCAGGAGGCCATTCCGCCACGGATTTCGTGTGGCTGAATGCCAGTGCATTCGGCCTCACTGGGATCTGTGGTGGAATTCTCCGCCATCCCTAGGTGTGTGTGTTTGTGTGTGTGGATGGATGGATGGATAGATAAATAGATGGATGGATAGATGATAGATAGATAGATAGATAGATAGATAGATAGATAGAATCATAGAATAGTAGGGTTGGAAGGGGCCTACAATGCCATTGAATCCAACCCCCTGCTCAATGCAGGAATCCAAGTCAGAGCATCCCTGACAGATGGGTGTCCAGCCTCGTCTTGAAAGCATCCAGTGTGGGAGAGCCCACCACCTCCCTAGGTAATTGGTTCCATTGTCGTATCGCTCTAACAGTCAGGAAGTTTTTCCTGATGTTCAGCCGGAATCTGGCTTCCTGTAACTTGAGCCCGTTATTCCATGTCCTGTACTCTGGGATGATCGAGAAGAGATCCTGGCCTTCCTCTCTGGGACAACCTTTCAAGTACTTGAAGAGCGCTATCATATCTCCCCTTAGTCTTCTCTTCTCAAGGCTAAACATGCCCAGTTCTTTCAGTCTCTCTTCATAGGGCTTTGTTTCCAGTCCCCTGTTCATCTTTGTTGCCCTCCTCTGAACCCTCTCCAGTTTGTCTGCATCCTTCTTAAAATGTGGTGCCCAGAACTGGACACAGTACTCCAGATGAGGCCTAACCAGTGCTGAGTAGAGGGGAACTACTACTTCCCGGGATTTGGAAGCGATGCTTCTATGAATGCAGCCCAAAAGAGCATTGGCCTTTTTTGCAGCCACATCACATTGTTGGCTCATATTCAGCTTGTGATCGACAACAATTCCAAGATCCTTCTTGCTTGTAGTGTTGTTGAGCCAAGTATCCCCCATCTCGTAACTGTGCATTTGGTTTCTTTTTCTTAGATGCAGAACTTGGCATTTATCCCCATTAAATGTCATTCCGTTGTTTTCTGCGCAGCACTCCAGTCTATCCAGATCACTTTGAATTTTGTTTCTGTCTTCCAAAGTATTAGCTATCCCGCCCAATTTTGTGTCATCTGCAAATTTGATCAGCATTCCCTGCACCTCTTCCTCCAAGTCAATAATGGAAATGTTGAAGAAAATTGGGCCCAGCACTGAGCCCTGCGGTACCCCGCTCGTTACCTCTCCCCAGTTTGAGAAGGTCCCATTGATAAGCACTCTTTGAGTCCGATTCTGTAGCCAACTGTGGATCCACCGGATCGTTGTTTCATCTAGCCCACTTTGAGCTAGTTTGCTCATCAGGATATCATGGGGCACTTTGTCGAAAGCTTTGCTGAAGTCGAGGTATATTATGTCCACAGCATTCCCACAGTCCACAAGGGAGGTTACTTGATCAAAAAATGAGATCAGATTTGTCTGACAGGATTTGTTATTGACAAATCCATGTTGTAGTGATGTCAGAGAATTCCGCCATGGATCTCAGTGAGGCTGAATGCCAGTGCATTCGGCCCCCCGAACTCCGTGGCAGAACGGACTGCCCCCCCCGTCCCCCCACGGATCCCCCTCAGGACGAGACTTACCTGTGGCAGATCTTCCGGGTGGCAGCGGCTGCGGCGGGTGGTCTTCCAACCGGCTGCCACCGCCGCCATTTCCAGGCATGTAAAAAAAAAAAAAGACGTGATAGGCTACGTGATGATTTACGTAGCCTATCATGGCTAGGTTTAAAAAAAACACACACGACATGATAGGCGACGTAAATCTTTACGTCGCCTATCATAGTTGGGTGGGTTTAAAAAATAAAAACTCCCACGTATGCAAATGGCAGCGGCTATGGCCGCCGCCATTTGTGTTCCTTATTTTTGCCATCATAATGTACGTAAATATTTACGTAGACTGTGACGGCGAAAATAAAGGGCAATGCAAATAGCGTAGCGGGCGCTATTTGCGTCCCTTTTTGATTTGCCGTTTTAGCCTATGGAAATATTTACGTAGGCTAAAACGGTGAATCAAAAAGGGATGCAAATAGCGCCCGCTACGCTATTTGCGTTCCCCTTTATTTTCGCCGTCATAGTCTATGTAAATATTTACGTAGATTATGACGGCAAAAATAAGGAACGCAAATGGCGGCGGCCATAGCCGCCGCCATTTGCATACGCAGGTTTTTGTTTTTTGTTTTTACCCAGAGCCCTCCGTGGCAGGAAATCTGGCTGCAGATGGCTCTGGCCTGGCTGGGCCTGGCCGGGTGCTCCGCGGAGCTGCCGCGGAGCACAGCCGGCTGTGGAGGATTCCGGCAGGGAGGAACAGAGCGCCTTCCCCCTGGTGAGGATTCCGGGGGGAGGGGTGGAATGCCTCCCCCCCACCATCAACATAATCTGCGAAAGGTAAGTGACTTTCGTACATCCCTACCATGTTGGCTTAGAGTAATCACTGCATTGTTTTCAAGGTGCTTACAGATGGATTGCTTTATCATCTGCTCCAGAATTTTCCCAGGGATTGATGTCAGACTGACTGGTCTGTCGTTCCCAGTAGGGATGGCAGAGAATTCCGCCACGTGTCTCAGTGAGGCCGAATGCCAGTGCATTCGCCCCCCTGAAATCTGTGGCGGAACGGCCTGCCCCCCCGCCCCCCTGCATATCCCCCCCAGCATGAGACTCACCTGGGGCAGATCGTCCAGGCGGCAGATCTTCCAGGTGGCAGCTCCGGTGGCGGCTTCGGCAGCGGCGGCGGCTTCGGCAGCGGCGGCTGCACTGGCTAGGGATGGCGGAGAATTTCTCCCCGAATCTTTGGGGGGCCGAGCGCCAACGCATTCGGCCCCCCGAAATCGGCAGTGAAATTCTCCGCCCCCCCCCGCCACCCCCGGGATGGGACTTACCTTTGGCGAATGTCCCTCCCGGTGGCGGGTCCTGGCGGCGGTTCGTCGGCCTTTCGTCAGGGGCGGGTGCGGCAGCCGGTATTCCGACCGGCTGCTGCTGCCGCCATTACAAAGTGTAACCCCCCCAAAAAAAAACCGTGATAGGCTACGTAACGATTTATGTAGCCTATCACAGCTAGATTTCCAAAGTCAACCGTGATAGGCTACATTAATCGTTACGTAGCCTATCACGGGTGACTTTGGGAAAAAAAAGCACGTACGCAACTGGCGGTGGCCTATGGGCGCCACCATTTGCGTTCCTTATTTGGTCCCGGTAGTCTACGTAAAGATTTACGCCAGCAAAACCTGGCGGAGCCAGGTAAGGGGACTTTCGTACATCCCTAGTTCCCAGGTTCCTCCTTTTTACCCTTTTTGAAGATAGGAACAACATTAGCCCTCCTCCAGTCATCTGGCACTTCACCCGTCCTCCATGATTTCTCAAAGATTATAGACAGTGGTTCTGAGAGTTCTTCTGCCAGTTATTACTCTAGGATGCAGTTCATCTGGACCTGGAGATTTGAACTCATTCAAAGTAATTAGGTGTTGACCATATGGGTTATATATAGATTATAGATAGTCTGGTAAGCTCCTTCAAAACATATACCAGAACTGACTATAATTGTATCTTCAGCTTTATTTCAAATGCTGTCTGAAGCATCAGTGCTACCAGTTGATCCAAGTCTTCTCCAAAAACACAGCCAAATTTTTGCTCAGTTTTCCTGCAGAAGCCATCAGTATACAAGGAAAGTGCCAGCTAGATTGTAAAATGAATGCAAAATATTTTACAAAGTAGCCCGGCAGGGAATGAATGCTGACTGAAAACAAGAACAGCTAAAAGAAAAAGAAATGAAGTCTATTTTTTAAAAACCGGTGGGAGACCTTTGTTTACATTAGTCCATGTTTACAGCACAAGATATAATTCCCATAGAAAGGTAAGGATTTATTTGGACAGATCCCCCAGCAAAGAATCAATGGAAGAGACTTGACAAAGAGGAAAGAAACTGATAGAACAATGTGTTTTCTTTTAAGGACATTGGCAATATATTAACGGTGTTGCAGTTAGCAGCATGGTAGGACAGGCACTGAGGTTTCTTGGCCTGCACGTTTCATATACTTCAAAAAGCACTGCAGTGCTGCCAGGAATAAGAAAGCAAATGCTTTATAGTTGAAGGGAGAGAATGGGACCCAGGGATGTCTATGAAAAACATGACTCTATGAGCCAGCATTAGGGATGTCAGAGAATTTCGCCACGGATCTCGGGGAGGCCGAATGCCAGCGCATTCGGCCCCCCGAAATCGGTGGCGAAACGGTCTGCCCCCCGCCCCCCTGGGACAGGACTTACCTTGTGTGAATGTCCCTGGTGGTGGCGGCTCTGGTGGCGGTTCGACGGCGGTTCGGCGGCGGCGGCCGGTCTTCCGACCGGCTGCCGTCGCCACCATTTCCAGTAAAAAAAAAAAACACACACCAAAAAAATGAGATAGGCTACGTAAACATTTACGTAGCCCATCACGGCTAGATTTTAAAATAATACCGTGATAGGCTACGTAAATTTTTATGTAGCCTATCACGGCTGAGTAAAAAAACAAACAAACAAACCGCGTGTATGCAAATGGCGGCACCCTTGGGCGCCGCCATTTGCGTTCCTTATTTTGGCATGTCTAGTCTACGTAAACATTTATGTAGACTATGGCGAAAATAAGGGGAACGCAAATAGCGTAGCGTCTACGTTATTTGCGTTCCCCTTATTTTCGCCGTAGTCTACGTAAATGTTTACGTAGACTACACGTGCCAAAATAAGGAACGCAAATGGCAGCGCCCATGGGCGCCGCCATTTGCGTACGCGCGGTTTGTTTGTTTTTTTACTCAGCCGTGATAGGCTACGTAAACATTTACGTAGCCTATCACAGCTGATTGCAGGGATGCAAACGATTGCAGGGACGCAAAAGCCTATCACAGCTGATTGCAGGGACGCATTTGCATTCCCGGCCAGCCAGGATTCGCGGCGGGAGGGACGGGGTGCCTCCCCCCCTGCCAGAATTTCAGGGGGGAGGGACGGGGCACCTCCCCCCGGCCAGAATTTTTGGGGGGAGGGACGGGGCGCCTCCCCCCTGGCAAGAATTTTGGGGGGAGGGACGGAGCGCCTCCCCCCCTACCGCGAATCAAATTTCCGGCAAGGTAAGTGACTTTTGTACATACCTAGGCATTAGAGGGCCTTGTAGCGTGGCCACTGAAGTGTTACCTAAAAAGCACCTGGCTGCCTCATGAAATTGTAGGTACCCTAGCCACCTGAAAGTGTAGTGACTTTTGTAGGAACCCCGTAAAGGTCATAGAAGTTCTCCCTGCACTTTGCTGGAAGATGAAGGCCCAGTGTAAGAGGGAGGTGGGGGTCATGCACAGCCCTACAATTTTGTAATATTTTCCCATCTCTCTTCTACTGCTATCTTACAAGTGACTTTCTCAAATAAGATCACATGGAACCACACACTAATTCAGACACAAATCCATCCAAGACACAGGTGATTACAGAGCAGCTTTCCCTAACTTGATGCCCTCCATATGTGTTGGGGTACAACTCCCATAATCCCTGACCATTGACCATCTTATCTGGGGATGATAGGAATTTCAGTCCTGGAGAGTGCCAGGCTGCCCATCCCTGGTGTATACTAGCGAGCAAGTTGAACCATGCTGCCCTGATTCTAGCATCATGGCTATTCCCTATGCTGTAATTACTGAGCACGGCACTGAGAGTAGCAGCAATTTTAGTCTCTGTAGAGTAAATGAACGATGCCCAGGGAAGCAATCAAGTAAGCAATTAAACAATGGTTACTTGAATGTTCCCTAGAGGTAATGCCATTCAAAATATGGTTGAAACTTCTGCGGGAAGTGTCACCGGAAACATGGTTGGCATCAAGGGTAGGCATGGGCACTCACTGGCTGAGGGCCCACACTCCAGTAGGGCCCCACTGACAAGATTCCCTTGGATTTGGTCCTCCTCTTCACCATTGCAACCTGCTTGTTCACCTGCCTCTTGCTTTGACCGAGACAATGGTGGCGATGTGAAGGAAGAGCAGTAGATGTTACCACCTACTTGCTCCCTGGGTTTCTGCCTGTTAGGCAAGCAAATGGTGACAATCATGTGAAAGAGGAAGAGGAGCAAAGCAGCTGATGACAATAGTAGTGAGAAGGTAGACTCACTGTGGGAGGGGGCCCATGGAGGGTATCTTGCCCAAGGGACCCCAAAAACCTGGAGCCAGCATTGACCCCCAAATGGAGACATTTCTCCATTTCAGTGTTGAGAATGGGACTCTTTGAAATAAGACTCTGGATTCAGATTCACCTTAATAGATGTAGGGGTTTACTTTAGGGCTGGGTACCACTTTGGTCCAAAACCCAAATAACTAGGTGAAGTGGGCTGATTTGGAGGTGCTTCGGCTTGCTACAAAGCAGATCGGAACAGCACCAAGCCAAAGTGCATCACCTATGAGGCGTCTCGGCCCTCCTCATATATTCGGAGCTCTTCTTATGCCTTCTGAGCAGCCTGACAAGCTGTCTCCAAATTGTATCAACTTCTGAAAGATCATGCAAAGGGGGAGGAGGAGGGAGTGGGAAGGGGAGAGGACACAGAGGTGCCAAATGTGTCAATTTGAGAGAGATCTGGCCACCAGGAGGGACAGAAGGTGAGGAGGGAGGGGAAAAGGGCAGTGGAGGAGGAGGAGGGAGGGAGTTTTGCTGTGAATCAGCCTCTGTTTCCTCATTGTGAGAGAGGTAGTGTTACTGGAGAGAAGAGAAGCTAGAGCAGTGGTCACCAAAGTGGGGTGCATGCACCCGAGGGGGGGATGCAAGACGGTCCATTGGGGTACATGAGCCTGCTGATAATTGAGCAGCCTCCCGCTGCCCTGACGAGCTGCCATTGTGTGCAATGATGGTGGCGGTGGCAGCAGCAGGATGGGATGGGAGCTGAGAGGAAAGCTCCATGGCATTTCTCTCTCTGCTTCAGTCCTATCCTGCCTGCTGTGGCCACAAGGAGCAACTGCACCAGTCTCTCTGCCAGGCATGGCTGAGGAAGTCTTAACCCTTCCCACTCTTCTTTGGCAGGATGAAGCCCAGAAGAAAGTGTGTGCTATGACAGCTAAGTTAGTGTCTCCCCACCCCTCCCCACCCTTCTGTAATAGGTTTACTGATTATTCTTGTTGTTGGTTCATTTAAAAATCCAGAAAGTGTCACTGTAGGTGCTTATCTCCCCCCCACACACACACCCCTTTTCAATTCTCTCTCAACCATTAGTTTGCCCTTACTTTGATTCTGTCTAGATTTTTTTTAATAAATATACATTTAAATATAGTACTTTCCTTTCCTTGTTCTTAGCTTCACCTCCCCTTCTCAATTCCTGTATTCCTTCCCTTCCCATTTTTAATCTCTTTTCCTTCAAAAAAAAATTAAAACCCCCTTTCTTTTCTGTTAGGATTATAGTTAGTCCCCTCCCCCACCCTTTGCTTGTAGTTTAGTGTTTGCTTTTCTTATGCTTGTGTGTGTGTGTGTGTGTGTGTGTGTGTGTGGTTGAGCTGTGTGGACAAGCAGACAGTGTGTGTCAAAGGAGTACACATGGTCCACATTTCCAGAAACACTGGGAAAAGAACTACATACATTAGTAGCTATTATTTAAATAATATAATACTGCACTGTGTGTTGCAAAGCAAGCAAGCTCAATATGAGGGTCTTGGCAGGGGCAGAGGTGGGCAAAGTGCTTCTGTGCCCTCCTGGCAGGGTTGCTGTGTTGCTTCCGGCCTCTGTCAGTCCAGCAGACAACTGTCATTGCTCTTCATTCAAGTCAATGTGCCCACCTGGCAGGGTTTCTGTCTTTGTTTGCTTCCTGCTGTCAGGAGCGCTATGGTGGCCTCTTTCAGTCTACTCCAATAGCTAACTCAAGAGACAGACAAAAGGATTCTTTTCAAGGCTTTAATCCTTTTACAACTTAATGACTCTTTCAGATGCTAATCACCAGCGACTAAGCAAGGAACAGCAGAGTAGTCTATGCTCCAGGTTAGGCAGTGGGTCCCCATTTGAAGGAGAATCATGGGAAGACCCTGAACTTATGGGCTAGGGAGAGTTCCTCCCTCTTTCCCTTGGGTCCTCAGGACGTGACTGTTGCTTGCGTGCCAAACGAGCGCTACGCCTTCTTTCCGTGCCCTCCAGCTGTCATCGGTCCCGGCGTCAGCGTCGAGTATCCAGCAAGCCCCCCTCCCGCACTCTCTCACTGCCAGGGTCACTATCTATACCAGGAATGCTGGCAGGAGAAATCTCTGCCAGCTGCTGTGCCTGTGAGAGATGAGTGCGCTCCTCTCCCATGGATTGCTGTTCCTCCTCAGAATCAGAACTGCTCTGGGGCTCTATCAGCTCAGTTTCCACCCTGACACCTGCCTACCAGCCAGTGTTTTCCCAGGCAGTTCAGCCAAAGAAACCCTGAGGTTATTGACTGTGAATAGGAAAGTAGTACTATTGGTACTTCAAAAAAACTGCAACAGAGTTTAGGGATAGTGACCTCCTCACAGCTTCAACACTTAACTTTATTATCCCGTTATGAACTTTGGTTTGAGTTTCTGAGAACAGCACATTTTACCTGCACCTTGCACAAAAACTAGTGGGCCAAACTCTCTGAGATTTGGTAGGTGGGATGCCCTCCAGGGGTGCTGTGTATTCTCCAACTTTCTTGCACTTCTGTGCAAGCAGTGGAAAGTTAGACCTCTTAGCTTTTAGAGATTTCCTTGAAAAAACCAAATTTCACCTGCACCTAGCACAAAAACTACTGTGCCAAATTGTCTGAAATTTGGCAGGTTGATGCCCCTCTAGAAGGGCTGAGGGCTCCCCAAATGTCATGTATGTATAATGAAAAGTGAAAACTAATGTCTGTTCGTGTTTTCCATGAAAGTCAACGGGAAAACACCAAAAATGAGTGATTTGGATGTCCGAATCTCACTTCGGCTTCTGATCCAAGATGAAGCGGATGGAGTCCAAATCAGTCCAAAGCAAAGCTTACCATCATTGTTAGGTCTTTAAATCTTTGGGGTGTTGTTGCAACAGCTGGGCTTGTTTAGCTGGAAAAAAAGGAGGGTAAGGGTGTACAAAATTATGCATCGTGTGGAGAATGTGGATAGGGAGACTTTTTTTTCTCCCTTTCTCATAATACTAGAACCTGAGGTCATCCCATGAAGCTGGTTGGTGGGAGAGTCAGGACAGATAAAAGGAAGTACTTTTTCACAAAGTGCCTTGTTAAACTATGGAATTTGCTACCACAAGACGTAGTGATGACCACCAACTTGGATGGCTTTAAAAGGGGGTTAGACAAATTCCTGGGAAGAGAAGGCTATCAATGGCTGGCTACTAGTCTTGATGGCTATGTGCTCCCTCCAGTATCAGAGGTAGTGAGCCTATGTACACCTGTTGTTGGGGAACACGGGCAGGAAGGTGCTGTTGCACTAATGTCCCGCTTGTGGTTCCCTGGTCAACAGCTGGTTGGCCACTGTGTGAACAGAATGCTGGACTAGATGGACCCTTGGTCTGATCCAGGAGGGCTCTTCTTGTGTTCTTATGATTTTTGCATGTCTACCTCCTGATCTCCATAGAATCTATGTGTCCAATATTTCTGAATGCCCCAGTCCCATAAATCTTTACCAAACAAACAATGAAGTTCCAGAGTGCTCTTGAATTTGAAACAAGAAAATAGGAACCCATTTTTAATGCATTTTAATCCTATACTTCCAAGGAAAAGAGTTGTCTGAGAGAGCGATATGCTGCCTGAAAGGGATACATACACTTTGATTGCTTCTCCCCTTTTCAAACACCTGACACCAGCTTACATATATTCTTTGCATTCTCTCTGAAAATATGGTACATGTTGCCTTGAGGCTATACTACAATATAGCTAATGGAGGCCTCAAACTGCAAGTTGGAAAAAAAGAAAAAGAAAAAGATTTACCCTTATCAGTTGAGGAGAGAAAAATGTGTTGAAAGGCCAGAAGGTATTTTGGTCAGAAGAAATAAGAGCAATAGTGAGGACTAGGAAAATGCATGTGATTTTTTTAAAAAAAATGATATAAAGAGGGTTCTTAATTGAAAACCTTGCCACACAGCCCTAAAAAACTACAATCTGAAACTGAGTTGAAGCAATGGTCCAAGTTTTTCATCTTGTTTTCATTGCTGAAAATTTGTTCCATTTCTGGTATGCATTTGAGTTTGTTCTTTTTTTCTTTTCGTTTTTGCCTGACCCTTAGGGACTAGAAGGAACTGTGGGAAAGCCCCTAAATGCTGGTTTATGAGGTGCCAAGACTGTGCCATTTCTGAGCGAGCCCACAGGACACAACTCAAGGATGCTCCTGAGCCTTGGGGCCAATAGAACTCTACCATCCCAGAGCTTTTCTAACCCAACTGAGTCCCAGGGGTGAGTGAATCTTTCGAGCTTGATCTCGTTCAGGTTCTCAGCTTCCCACTGCTAGGTTCATTCCATCCCAGTTCTGTGCAGGCTTCCCCCCCCTCCCCCAAATTTGTATGTATTTTTATGTGGATTTTTCAAAATGCGTCCATTGTGTGTGTGCATCTTTCAAATGTACACATTTTGCATGCATCCACCCATAGACTAAAGCATGTTGGTGTGTATTTTAGAAATGTATACATTTTTCTTAGCACATTTTTCTAATGTATGCCTGTTGTCAAGTGCATTTTGTTTTGTGCGAATTGTGTTTGGGTCCCTATTTATATGCCTGTGACATAAATCCCAGTCAAATGCTATCCTGCTATCCTTGCCTGCAGTCACAGGGACTGGGAGAAGGGTTTAGAGAGAGTTAATTAAGCGGGGGTGGGCAACTTATGGCCCTCCAGATGTTGTTGTACTCCAATTGCCATCAGTTCCAGGCAGCATGATCAGTGGTCAGGGATGACAGGAGTTGTAGTTGACCAAAATTTTGGGGTCACAGGTTGCCCCCTCTGTGAACAATTTTGCTGTGTTATTTTGGGAAGCTTCTCTGAGACTGAGCTTGGTCAGACATTGCTACCAAAGACCTCCAGAGTCCCCTGAAGTCTTTTTAAAAATCACCCTCGAAAGGATTTTGCACAACTTTGTGTTGTGATCAGTGCCCAGGGCTTAGATAAAAAAAAAAGCAGCAAAGAAACACTTTTGACTCTTTGCACAATTTGTTCAGCTATCTGGCAAATGTGAACCTCCTCTTTAAATGTGCCACTTCCAATTAGAAAATCAAAACTCAATAGTTTGCCTTAGCTCTAACAACTATCATTCTTTGTTCAAACAAAAAAGAAAGAGAACAGAATGCCACAACATTAAACAGATGAAGAGCTTTGATTCCGTTCAAGATTCTATGGACAGACACAAATCTGACATCAGAAATTGTGATATTCAGAAACCACTGGGTAGGGATGCTTGAAGCACCCCTGGACCTGTGCTTGAGCTCCCCCCTGCTCACCAAGCTGCCTGCACTCACCCTGGACCTGTTCGTTGGACTCCAGGACTCAGTTGGGTGCCTGTGCCATCCCTGCCACTAGGGAAATATTTCAACATCCCAGGATACTCTATCACAGATCTGAAAGTGGCCATAGTAGAGCAAAGGACCTTCAAAGGGAGATTAGTGTGAGAGACTGCTGAGTCAGAATTCATCAGGTTTAATTCTACTGCCAGAGGCTGGAATAGGAAAAACGGATTTTTATCACATGACATGTGTTAATTGGCTTACCTCGTGCCAGGATGCTTATTATCAGCAACAGCTGCGCTGTAAATGATCACTGTAAATAATGTGATTGTCGCCACCAGTACTTTCTGCACTGAATTTCCTTATTACCTTGTTGTTTACAATTCTCTCCCCCCCACACACACACCATATGTACTGTATTAAAAACAACAACAACTCTGAAACCCTCCATAACACTCTATGCATCTGATGAAGTGCAGAATGAATGTGTTAATCTTTAAGGTGTCACGGGATGCTTCTGTTGTCTTTGCTGCAATACACTAACACTGCTACCCTTTAAAGATGTTTTTGTTCCTGTTTGCTCTCACCCGGGCTGGTGGCAGAGGTCAGCATCATTGGGAACTTGCTAATAGACCATGGGCTCAGGAGGACCCCTTGCAGATCCCATTTCTAGCTTCTGACCTGCCTGTGGCCATGTGGTAGTAACAGTCCTGCAGTGAGCTTCTGAGGACGCATAGGGGTTCAGCATGGGAAGACCCCCCCTCCTTCAGATACTGTGAGGTGGTGTTCCCACAATGGCACCCCTGGGCACCAGGAAGCTACTGGCTATCCCAGCACCAGAAGGCATGGAGAAAGTGTTCACTGGCACTTTCTGCTGCTGATCTCCTGGCAGCTGAGTCAAACCAAGTAGCAAAGAAAATGGAGGAGACAACGGGCTTTTCTACACAAGCCTGTTATTCCCCTATACCTACTTTAGGTTTCATTGCAGGATTGAGATCCAAGCCCTACATGAAGAGCATATCCTTTCTTGCTTTTCCATAACATAACCTCTAGGTGGCACTGTGGTATAGTGGAACAGCACAAACACAGAGGTGGGAAAAGCATTTTCTCTCACTTTCACAAATAATACCACATTTTCCCTGCTCTTCAAAACCCCATTAAAGTGCCGTTTAAAAACAGAAGCAAAACTGGAGGGTCATGACATCATCAAAAGAACCTGTAAACAACTGTGAGTATGGAATGATCATGAGTGCACAATTAATGCCTCATTTAGAAAAGATCAAAGACTGGGAAATGGCAAGGAGTGTAGATAGACAAGATTTTGTGTGTGTGGGTGTACATATGCACATGCATGCTAGGCCTGGGCAGCAGATGCAGCTCTTTCCCCTCAGAGAGTGCAATGCTGTGCAGGGGAGGTGACTGTAAACACAGCCCTTGAACATTCTAATCTAATGTATGAAATCTGATTAGGGAAGGGAAGGGAAGGAGAAAAGAGGCACAGAGATACTAAAAGTCTGAGTGAGCCATTTCCTGGTTCCCACTGAGAACAGTGTTGCAGCTAGGCCTGGACCTCGAGGCAGAAGTCTAGGGCCCACACAGCCAGAGAGTGGGGGCAGATGCAAACAGGCCTGGCAGAAGCACCTGGCCCGTCATCTTGGCACACTAGAGGTAAGGCAGCTTGCCACTGCACCCTTCTTATTGTTTTTTTTTAAATTATAGTCAGGGGCAACCAGGCGGGCATGTACATTATTACAGACCCCCCTTTTTTTGGTACTTGAAAAGATATTATCCTTTTCTACAACAAAATGGTGCATTTCATTGCCAAGTAAATGTGTTTAGCATCCGGGCAGCAGATGCTAAACATTCATGCAAAATGATGTTATTATGATCTAAGTGAGTGTTTAAAACATAATAATGGTGCTATGATTGAAGTGAGTTTAAAATTCAAGACTGCACATGCTCAGTGTATTTCTTTCTTTTAATCAGGGTTGGCAAACATATCTCAACATATCAGGAATGTAGAAGCAGTTGTAAGACATGGGGTGGGGTGGGGTGGGGTGGGGAGGGAGGGAGGGAGGGAGAAGATAAATGTGTGCTTCACAACAGAAGTAATACACATGGCTATCTAAAATGACCATTAAGGGGGAATGAACATTAAGTCCAAGGTCTAAATTACCTACCTCCACCCCTGACTGAGAAACTTCTTTTAAGTTCCTCAGTGTAGAAGTAAAAGCTGACCTTAGAAATCAGTGGAGAAATCCAAGATTTTAATATAGCTGTTGGACACCAGTGTCACCTCACCTGCCCACCCAAATAACACAATGCTCTTTCTAACTCTGGTCTTATCATGTGTGGAACATTTCATTTTCCTGGGGGTTTTGACTTCCATTTTGCCCTGCCAATGGAAATTCCATGGTAAGTGGACTTGGATATTCTCTGTATTACAGGATGGAAAGTCCTGTGGCTAAGTGAATAGTGGTGTATAGCTGTGCAGTGTAGTTTATGCTAAATATTGCAAGTTGGGGATCAGTAGTTTACAACAATACAGAAGTGTTATCCAGTAGTATTATACCCCTACTGCAGGGCTGAGGATGGGGTGATGTTGAGAGAATAGCTTACAGCAGGCAGCATCCTATTCGGCACTAGTGCTAATGTAAATTATGTTGTGCTAGTGCCAAAGCTGCCATTACCACAATGCCCATAGTTGTGCTGGTGCAACAGGTTTTCAATTTAGTTATTTTTCAATCTCAAGTGTTTCCATCCCATTTATAAAGAAAAGTGCCAATTTTGATAAGTTCTTATCAAAACAAAACAAAACAAATTCCCACCCATCCCTATATTAGAGGTGTAGCAAATGGGGATGACCAGTGTGGTTACAGGAGTAAGGGACAAGAGGCCCACTGATACGCTGCTGGCCAAGGGCCACAAAAACCTGAAGCCAGTTCGGATGAGAAAGAAAAGTGCATGCTGTGTGTGTGTGTGTGTGTGTGTGTGTAGAGAGGGGGAGAAAGAGAGAGTTGCCAGTAATATAGACCCACAATTCACTCCTGAATTAGACACTTCTGGGTAGAGATTACCTTTTGGGTTTCCATGCTGCCTAATCAGTAGGCAAGATCAAGAGCCTACAATGTTAACATTACTACCAGGTCCTGACACTTATAGATCCAAACTATTTTTCTGTCATTTTGGTGATACAGCAGGCCCTGGAAAAAGAAATTGACAGGTTTGTAGGGGAGAATCAGGATCAGAGAAATTGGGCTGGATTAACAATGCTTGAAGCTCTCAGACCAAAGAATATGCTTCCTCTCGCAAGCAAGCATGCACACATGCGCGCATGTGCATGCGCATGCGCGCGCACACACACACACACACACACACACACGTCTTTAAGAGTTGCTTGCATTCTAGCTACCCTAAGCTTATCTGTGTAACTCTGTATAAATAAAGTTGCATTAATTTGATAAAATGGCATTTATTGTATTGCAAATAAATAGAAATGTTTCCAATCCCATTAATACAATCTCATAGATCATATATTTGCCATGTACTTTTTTTAAAAAAAACCTGAATATTCCATAAAAATTTTTTGCAGGAGCGGGGGCTTGACAGGAATTCCTATGTCCACCACACCCAATTGGTTTTGTTTTTGGTCTGTCTCTGAGGGAAAGCTCTCTCATTTTCATTCAGCCATGCAAAGCCTGCCCTGATGTTTTACGCACATAAAATATCAAGCCCTGTTTTGAATGCTTTAAATTCTAAACTCAAAATACTCCGGAGGTTTTGTTTTCTAACACAAATAGCAGAGGTCTGGAAGGTCAATTGTTCAGATGAAACTAATGTAAAGCAACGTTGTGTGTACATGTAATTGATTTAATCTTTTCCTTTTTTCAGTTTTTGTATGCAATTTGAAATATGTTTTCACACAGCTTTATGCCTCTGTAACGATTCATCAATTTGGAACACGCTGAACACTGCCCCAGCTTCCCAAATTAATTAGTAAGTATGCTGATTAGTTAGCTTTCCATGGTGTGGGTAGAGAGAGAAAAAAGAGTTTTGTGTTTTTTATGTTCCTTGCAGCAATGTTGTGAATCTGAATTATTTACTGCTGAAATGCTTTACAAGCACAAATCATCAACACCCTGAATGCTGGGTGTTCTAGATCTCCTTGGAAATATTTGCCCACCATCTACAGAAACACTAAAGCTATTATGATTTTGGTTGATGATAAAGGCGCCATTGATTTCTGATATTCAGAAGGGATTTTTAGAAGGGATCATGAAGCTGCAATATAATTACATGCTCCAGTGCCAAAAATGATGTGATGGTGCAAATGACTTAAATCCCTCTTGATGGAATATATCCTTCAACATTACATGAATATTGTAATGACTGGTGACCTAGTCGTCACTATGCTGTGATGGGTTCATTGTATATATAATCTTCATATACATATAAAATAGAGGTAATTTCTTTAAAGAGAGTGATTCATCTTCTTTGAAACAGAACCGCAGAGGACATGGGTCTATACAGTGTGCAATCTAGCATGAACCTGAAATTAAATGTACTTGCTACAGGAGCTATTTGTACAGTGTGAAGTGACCACCAACAATTTGTATTGCCGTTGCTAGGAGCTATCGAAAGAAATGTCAGTCCTCACAGCAAGTGATGAGATTTGACATATGGCATCAAAGCATCATTAAAACTACACCTGCTGCAGAAGTGCTTGTGTCTTTCAGGAGACTTTCAAGCAGAAAAGGTTACTGCAAGAATGCAAAAGGGCAGGCCTCATTTTCTTTTCCCTTAGCAGACAATTAAGAGTCTGAGAAGTTTGGGGGAAATCATGGAAGGAAAAAATGCAGTGAGGAAAAAAAGAACAAAAAGAATGTGATTGCTTACATAGAGGTTTGGGAGTGGGTGGGACATACAGTACTTTCGAATCTTGTGCAAATGTTGTACATCTCCAGATTCCTGGAGATGCTACCAACAACAGAGCTCCATAGAAAAATAAGTTTGGATCTGTTGGTCAGATGATCATAGCCAAAATTGTTCTGGTGGCTCTTCATGATTAAAAAAAAATAATAAAATGCTTGGGAAGACTTAATTAATTAATTACTATAGTTGTATTAAAAATGATGAATGGATAGTATATGTTCCTGTGGTAACAGGGCACTTTTCACTTTCTTCTTAAGGACTTAACTAGCCAAACTATTATTGATTCATTTATTTTAAGCAGACATAATGGGATGGATCCAGACTAAGTTAGTTGCACCTATTTCACATTCAAATCAATGAGGCTTAAGCGACATCATGACTAACTTGCCCCATTGATTTCAGTGGAGCCTAAGTTTAATGGAACTTTGTTCTGGGCCCATCCCAATCTTCAGAAGATTAGTTTTTCAGGTTTTCTAAGGCTACAATCCTACACACATTTACCTAGGAGTAAATCCCACTGAGTTCAACAAGGCTTACTTCTGAGTAAACCTGTATAGGATTTCATTGTCAATGTGGTATATTATGTATGTTTGTTACTAGATGAGATCTTTGAGCTGTATAATGTGGAGAACCCCTGATTCCAGTGTGCATCACTGCCCTTAATAGTATGTTGATGGAACAATAATTAGAGATGTAGCTTTTTGATCATGGCCATGCTGGCTGGGAATTACGGAAGCTGTTTTCCAACGCATTGGGGAGGGCACCAGGTTGGGGAAGACTGGTAGAGGATGGATAGATAGATAGATAGATAGATAGATAGATAGATAGATGGATGTGTGCATGTGTGTGCGTGTGTGTGTGTGTGTGTGTTTAATGTGTATCTCACATCTCTGTACCAGAAAAAAAAATAAACAAGAGCTTTTCTTATCCCGGAACTGCAGTTTGACTTCTTAATGTGACGTTCTTGCGCAGCTGTTACAAGATTAGGGGCTTCTGACAGCAACAAAGTTTGCAACCCTGGTTCTTAATGTCTTCTTCCCGCTCTCCTCAGGAGACTATAGTCAAAACCTGAACAAGTCTGGCAAAAAGCCAGGTTGATAGATGTGATTTTGTAAGAGGAAACGAAATTATTCTGTTACAGTAGTAACAAAAGGAAGTTCCAATTTGATCTTTTCTTTTGTGGGAAGCAAGAATGTAACTATCATAAAGTGACTTGTTAATCATGTTCTTGTTCTAATTTAAAATGAAACTTTGAACTTAATCCAATGTGCATTGTAATACAATGACTAGAAGAGAAATTGCTTGGCTGGCAGAAGACCACAAAACCTTTAAAAAAAGGAATGTGCTGATAATGGAGAAGATAAGGAGCCACTTTCAGCACATTAAACATCTCAGCACCAGAAAGCCATGGTACAGGGGGAATCATGTGACATGAGGTGATTGGGAGGGAGGTCTCCCTTGTACACCATACAATCCTACACAGGCTAGTATGAATAGGTTTTAAATATCTGCGAACACTTATCCAGCCAGCTTATGTGACAGTAAGACATGGTTGGGAACCCGCAACCCAAGGGCCATGTGCAATCCTCGGTCTCATTTCATGTAGGCCTCAGCCTAGTTTCAAACTCTGCCCATTTTGCAAACTCTGCTGCCCACTTTCACTTTGGCACCATCCACTGCTGAAATGCGGTTCCTGACATGTCTTCAACCAAGGTAATGCAGAACTCAAAAAAAAAAAAAAAAAAAAAAGCCAGTGTGATAAATGTGATCCCTACCCATAACTTTGGGATCACTGTTGATGCACTGCATTGCAGCCATTGATGCACTGGTAAAAAAAAGGAAATGCATCATCAAAAGAAAGGACAAAAGAGGACACACATTTGCATAAAATTTAAATATGCATGCATGCATATACATACATATATATATATATATATATATATATGCAAATTTAGAAATAATTATTATAATTTAAATAGAAATACAATACATCTCACCAGAATGGGGAAGGTATAATGTGTGCCTGCACAGTCTGCTGCCTGGATGCTATTGATGGACAGCTTCAAGACCCTGCTCTCCCTTCTTATGGTTCTTTATCTTTTAGATGCCCATTCTCCCAGCTTGGAGAGATGCTTTTGGAGCTCTTGACAATCCCTTTTTGTTTTAACCACCGTAAATAACTTGGTGTCATCCACAAACTTGGCCACTTCACTGCTCGCTCGTAAGTCCAGATCATCTATGAACAGGTTGAAAAGCATTGGTTCCAAATACAGATTCCTGTGGGACCCCACTATTTACTTCCCTCCATAGGGAGAATGTACCATTTATTCCTACTCTTTGTTTTCTGTTCTGTTACTGATCCATAAGTGGACCTGTCCTCTTATTTCATGACTGCTAAGTTTGCTCAGGAGTCTTTGGTTAGGGACTTTGTCAAAAGCCTTTTGGAAGTCCTCTTACTTCCTCTTTTTTTACTCTTACTTCCTCTTTTTTATGTTAGACATGATATACTGTACAATAAAATTCCTGTTTCTGTGCGTATAGATATGTATACATTCATATATAGATTTAGAAATGACACTATCTCAAATATAGATAGTATAAAATATATTACTGATTTGTTATTATTTTTTATCCTTTTTAATTTCCTTTTTATTATTATTACTATAATTATTATGAGACTTTGATTAGTAATATTTTTGGCTCATTAAAATTGTTAAGCTTTACTATTATAAGTTACCCCTTCATGGATCACTGACTTGTTGTGGCGAAGGGGCTTGTGTAACTCAGTGAAGCCATAAGCTATGCTGTGCAGGGCCACCCAAGACGGACAGGTCATGGTGGAGAGTTCTGAAAAAATGTGGTCCACTGGAGAAGGAAATGGCAACCCACTCCAGTATTCTTGCCAAGAAAACCCCATGGAACGCATCACAAAGCTAAAAGAGATGACGCCGGAAGATGAGCCCCGCAGGTTGGAAGGTGTCCAATATACTACTGGGGAAGAGCAGAGGGAATTTCGAAGTAGTGCCAGAAAGAGTGAAGCGGCTGGGCCAAAGCCGAAAGGACACTCAGCTGTGGATGTGTCTGGTGATGAAAAGAAAGTCCGATGCTATAAAGAACAATATTGTTTAGGAACCTGGAATGTAAGATCAATGAATCAAGGTAAGCTGGAGGTGCTCAAACATGAGACGGCAAGATTGAACATCGACATCTTGGGAATCAGCAAACTAAAATGGACAGGCATGGGCGAATTTAATTCAGGTGACCATCATATCTACTATTGTGGGCAAGAATCCCATAGAAGAAATGGAGTAGCACTCATCGTCAACAAAAGGGTGGGAAAAGCAGTACTGGGGTACAATCCCCAAAATGACAGAATGATCTCAGTACGAATCCAAGGCAAACCATTCAACATCACAGTAATTCAAGTCTATGCCCCAACCACTGAGGCCAAAGAAACTGAGGTTGATTGGTTCTATGAAGACCTACAACACCTTCTAGAACTAACACCAAAAACAGATGTCCTCTTCATCATAGGGGATTGGAATGCTAAAGTAGGAAGTCAAGAAATCACCAGAATAACAGGCAAGCATGGCCTTGGTGTACAAAATGAAGCAGGACAAAGGCTAATAGAGTTTTGCCAAGAGAACATGCTGATCATAGCAAACACTCTTTTCCAACAGAACAAGAGGTGACTCTACACATGGACATCACCAGATGGTCAATATTGAAATCAGATTGATTATGTCCTTTGCAGCCAAAGATGGAGAAGCTCCATAGAGTCAGTAAAAACAAGACCTGGAGCTGACTATGGCTCAGATCATGAGCTTCTTATTGCAAAAGTTTGGCTTAAATTGAAGAACGTAGGGAAAACCACTAAACCATTCAGGTATGACCTAAATCATATCCCTTATGAATATACAGTGGAGGTGAGGAATAGATTTAAGGGATTAGATCTGATAGACAGAGTGCCTGAGGAGTGAGGTACTATGGACGGAGGTCCGTAACATTGTTCTGGAGGCAGCAACTAAATCCATCCCAAAGAAAAAGAAATGCAAGAAAGCAAAAAATAGAAAAACGTCTATTTCTGCTTCATTGACTACGCTAAAGCCTTTGATTGTGTGGATCACAACAAACTCTGGCAAATTCTTAAAGAGATGGGAGTACCAGACCACCTTACCTGTCTCCTGAGAAACCTGTATGAGGGTCAAGAAGCAACAGTACAAACTGGACATGGAACAACTGATTGGTTCAAAATTGGGAAAGGAGTACGACAAGGCTGTATGTTGTCACCATGCTTATTTAATTTATATGCAGAGTACATCATGAGAAACAGCGGGTTGGATGAATCACAGTCGGAATTAAGATTGCCGGGAGAATTATCAACAACCTCAGATATGCAGATGATACCACCCTAATGGCAGAAAGCAAAGAGGATCTAAAGAGCCTCTTGTTGAGGGTGAAAGTGGAGAGTGCAAACGCTGGTTTGAAACTCAACATTAAAAAAACGAAGATCATGGCATCTGGCCCCATCACTTCCTGGCATATAGAAGTGGAAGAAATGGAAGCAGTGACAGATTTTATTTTCTTGGGCTCCAAGATCACCGCAGACGGTGACTGTAGCCATGAAATTAAGAGACGCTTGCTCCTTGGGAGGAAAGCTATGGCAAACCTAGACAGCACAGTAAGAAGCAGAGACATCACCTTGCCGACAAAGGTCCATCTAATCAAAGCTATGGTTTTCCCAATAGCAACGTATGGCTGTGAGAGCTGGACTATAAGGAAGGCTGAGTACCGAAGAATGGATGCTTTTGAACTGTGGTGCTGGAGAAGACTCTTACGAGTCCCCTGGACTGCAAGGAGGTCAAATCAGTCAATCCTAAAGGAAATCAACCCTGACTGCTCATTGGAAGGAAGGTACTGAAGCTGAAGCTCAAATATTTTGGCCACCTAATGCGAAGAGAAAACTCCCTGGAAAAGACCTTGATGCTGGGAAAGATTGAAGGCAAAAGGAGAAGGGGACGGCAAAGGATGAGATGGCTAGATAGCATCACCGATGCAATGAATATGAACTTGAGCACACTCCGGGAGAGAGCGGAGGACAGAAAGGCCTTTCGTGCTATGGTCCATGGGGACACGAAGAGTCGGACATGACTGAACGACTGAACAACGACAACAATTATATGTTAAATGAAGGGCAATATATGGTTATTGGAAATGAATTGTAGGCTTGCTGCCTTTCTATAAGACTGATGATATGATACTGAAATGTAAGGTTGATTATCTATGCTGTACTGAATTGTAATATGGGCAATGTTAGAGGTATAACTTTTAAGTAGAATATTTGAAGTTTGTGTGTAATGGACTTTAAATTTAATCCTTTTAAGTGACTTTTTATATTTTTTCTTGTTCTTTCTTTCTTGCTTTCTTCTTCCTTTTCCTTTTTCTGTTTTTTTTTTCGTTATTGCTGTGTCCTCGTGAGAATACTGTATTGTTGGAAACTGTAGATAATGACTAGGTTGTTGTTTACTGTTTATTTCATTTATAAAGATAAAAAATAGAATAAAACGTTTTTTGGTTTTTTTTTTTAAGCCTTTTAGAAGTCCAAGTAAACAAGTAGGACACCTAGCCATAGCCAATCCGCCTCTTCAGTAAGGAAAGAAAACAAATTCTTCAGTTTTCTCCCTATCCCCTACCCTTCTCAATGCTTGGGGTTGCTGGTGGAGAGCAATTAATGTTTTGGGTCTGCTCTCCTGTCTGGAAAGAGCTAAGAGCAAAGTTTTGGGTCCTGTAAGGCTAGCTGTTAGGGATTGAAGGAGTTAACATCCTCGGAATTATTCTACTATATTTATTCAACTATTCTGGCAAATGTTCCAGGTGAGTCCTGAAGATTTTAATAATTTGGCATCAGTCAGGCAGGATAGCATGGTGTGAAAGGGTTAGATGCTCCACTTGCCTGTTTGGTGTCTGAAACCATCTCCTCCCCTGAAAGAACAGAAAAAGAAATTGTATTTATTTGGTCTACTCACAAAAAAATATGTGAAGAATCGGTTCTCAAGACTGTAAGTTTCAAGAGTTAATGTTTTAACTGGAATAATGAGCTCCACTACTTTAACATTTACTGTGATAAAGCCCTGCCCTGATAAATAAATGGCCCAATCCTATGCATATTTAGGCAGAAAAACATCCTACAATTACGACACACTGGTTAGTGAATGCTGGAAGTTATAAGACTTTTTTCTGCCTAAACATGCATAGGATAGTGCCCTAAATTGGTTTTAAGAGATACGGACAATGATTTCAAAATGACCTGGAGCACTGGATTGGTTTGTACACTAGGATAAAATGTGCCTGTTTGTTGTTATAGAAACCTTTCAAATATATAAAATACCTATCTCAGGAGGACTGACACTGCCATTTTCAAGTTAGGTTGTAATATCCAGGAGGAAAATATACAGCAAATAACAGATACAATTGTAAATTGGGCAGAAACTATTTATTTCACAGTAATAGGTACTACTAATTTAAGGGCAGTTAATCTCCACTGAGAGAACTTGACTGTAGTGGTAAACTATTTGTACTTTTCCTAATACACTGTAAATGGAATTTCATATATTATGCCATCACAATCAAGGAAATGGACTTTAGGATCAATTTATTTTTCCAGTATAAGCATTGTTCCTAAGTTTCTCATAACCTATTTCATTTTCTGTATCATTAAAAAAGTTCCCCTTCTATTTTTCTGTGAACTTTTGAATGCTTCCTCAACATTTCCTCTATTATTTATCTGAGCACTGTTTCAACTAGAGAGCTGTGCAACAAAGGCTAATTATTAAAGCTTTAAAGCACCTACCTCATAGGGCACCAGTTCAAGAAAATTCCCGAGCCTTGTTATCGAGGAAGCAAATGAGATGGGTGGAACCACTTGTTTCTGCTCCACAAGGGTACGGCTACCCTTGAAAGACCAGGTCCACAGCCTAGGGTCATTTTAGACTCCCAGCTGTCCATGGAGGCTCAGGTGTCAGCTGTGAGCTGGGCAGCACTGTACCAACTCCATCTGATATGGCGGCTGCGCCCCTACCTTCCCTACCATCTGCTCCCATTGGTAGTACATGCCCCAGTCTCCTTTCGCCTAGACTACTGTAATGTGCTCTATATAGGGTTACCCTTGAAGATGGTTCGGAAGCTGCAGCTGGTGCAGACCACAGTGGCTCACCTGGTTAAAGGAAGTTGCTGGCGTGATCACATCACTCTGGTGCTGAAGGAGTTGCACTGGCTGCCAGTTGTTTTCCAGGTGAAATTCAAGGTGTTGGCTTTGACCTTTAAAACCCTATATGGTTCCGGCCCAGCCTATCTCAAGGAGTGCCTCCAGCAATACCAGACAGGCCACTCAACAAGATCAGCCTTGGATGGCCTTCTCTCTGTCCCATGAGCCAGGACAGCTAGGCTGGTGGGGATAAGGGAGAGGGCCTTCTCTGTGGAACTCCTTCCCTAGAGAACTCTGCCATGCCTCCTCTTTAATGAACTTCTGCCAAGCATTGAAAACTTGGTTGTTCAGGCAGGCATTTGGTGTGAGTTTTAGTGTGAGTTTTAGAACATGATGTCTTAATGCTTAATTTAACTGTTTTGATTGTTGTATTGTTGTACATCGCCCAGAATGGCTAGGTGACCTGCCAGATAGGCGATTAAGAAAACAAACAAACAAACAAATGTATGTATGTTATGGAGGAATTGGAGTTTTGGAACTGGGTTATCCTGAAACTCTAGAATTTCTTGATACTCTGATACATTGTGTGATTTACTGTTATTGATCTATGTTGAAGAATATGCCACAGACCTCTGAACATGTGCAGCTAGGCTGAGCGCAGCATAGAGGTATCTTTAGCATAGGGATATCCTTAGGCTGCACTAAACCTCAGAATATGCATGCAAAGTGTTCTGGGACATTGCATGAGACAATGGTGTCATTCACCTCTGGTATGCTAAGTGCCCCATCGTTGGCAGGGGAGCCATTTGTTCCTTGGTCAGAAGATGCTCCAGAAGTCACTGCTGTGGGATTCTGCTATATTCCAGTACCGACTCCTTTGGAATCTGGTCAAGGTGAAAATCCAAATCTGCCACTGAAATTCAGCTTCAAATGATTTTTGGTAGGATCCCTTATTCTGAGGTAGGAATGGGGAAGAAAATTGTTTGATTCCTATTTTGAAAATAATTTACCAATTTCATGCTTCCCAAATGAATATGCAAACTGAAACAGCCCTTTGGTAGTGGCAATTATCCTTTGTTATTCAGAATTTTTCAGTGCAGTTCTCCAGGAAAAAAAATGCTTACAAAAATGTGTAAATCAGGGGGGAAATGTACAAAACAGCATTAGATTAAGAAAAACTGCTTGTAAAAATGCATCTCTTAGGCCAAATTGTATTATTATAACAAAAATGCATGTATTAGAAAAATGTGCCTAAAAATGCATACTGATTTCTGTGCATACCTTTTAAATAACAACTCACAAACTGATGTGGAAACAAGGGGGAACAAACTTAAGATTGGAAAAATGAGAAGGTAAGAAATGGTCAGATCCATCCATCTCTATTCTGATCGAAGTTTGCACGTAGCGACTACCCATGGGTTATTTCAACCATGGATACTTGGGACTCCATGGGAGTGAGCGAGCGTGCTCCCTTCTGACTGCTTGCTGCTTCCACTTTGTTTCTGCTTTGGTAAACAACCAAGGAATATCCCATTCCTGTGTTGTGCTCCATGATGTCGAAACCTGGCACTCTGAGTAGCTGAGGGAGAAAACACCTAGAGTTTTAAGCCATGGTTTGTTGTTAGGTTAAAACTCTATGCTGTTTCTCCCTCAACAACTCAGTTCTGCTGGGTTCAGACATCATGGAGCACAACACAGGAATGGGGTGTTCCCGGGTTGTTTAGCAAAGCGGAAACAAAGTAGAAGCAGCAAGTGGTCAGGAGGCAGCACGCTCGCTCACTCCTGCGCAGTCACGAATAACCCATGGATTAAACAACCCGTGGGTAGTCGTTACATGCAAACCAGGCTACTCAGTTCATGAGTGATGTGGAGCTGGCGTTCCTGGAAATAGTATGAGAGATTGGATTTATGGACTGCTTCCAATTTGGCAGGAGCTGAATATAGGATTACCAGCTAACCAATAAACAAGAGTCTGTCCTGCTTCTGTGCCTTTCACAGCAGTTTCATTTTCAGAAATCAGGAGGTGGAGCTTTTCATGGTAAGGGAGAATTATTATCTCATCTCCTAATGTCTGCCTATTACTGTAAATACAGGCAGAGAACCAAAGGACAGGGAAAGTGGAGAACTCTATCCTTGTGAATAATGCTGCCCACCGCCTCTTGCCAGTCTGTGTATATGGTTGAGCCATGCCTATCAATGGATGAAAAAAGCTGGGAATCATGCTATATGTTTTATCTCCATACAATTCATCTCTCTCTAATGGGGGGGGGGAGAGAGAGAGAAAAGCTGAAACCATTTTATCCCTCATGATTAATAAAGCCTCTCACTATGCTTTAAATGCAACACTATAACTTGCTAGCTTTGAAATTTCTCTCCATCACAAGCTAGAGTGAACATATTTGCCATTAATTTTAATATGCCTATAAAAGCAGGGATGTTTTTACTGTTATAATGTATTAATTATGTGCACGTTACACATGTTCAGTGTGATGCAAAACAAAAATATAAATTCTCTGCTCTGAGGAGTATACAGTGTTCTCCCAGGAAACAAAGCAAATCTGCAATATTTTATGCATGAACAAGTTTTATGGTACACTTTCTCCTACACCACACAGAAACCTCTTGCTTAAATTCAATAGATGGTAAGGAACAAACACTATCATCCTTCTAGCCTATGGAGGACCTTCAAGAGGTATCATTGTTAATTTTATTAATTCACATCAAGAACCAACACAGTTCCAGTGCAATGCATTCAGGGAGCTTATCTTAATTGGATAGCCAGAATGCTGGTGTACAACCGTCTTTCTTCTAGCAAATAATTGGCATCTTTATGGGTGACTTAAGCACAAGAAGACTTCATGCTGCTGTTCTGATTTTTTAATTGCAGTTCCTTTGTGCTAGCTGGTTATAGAACAGCTTTACTATGCCTGCTCTAATGATAGTAAAACACTGCCAAGGATGTAGATGAACAATGTTAGTTCTTTAGCCTTTTCACACTCTTTATACCCTGGTTTCAAGCATTTCATTGTATTATGTAACAGCCTCTATGTTTCAGTTCCTCAAACTTCATTATCTAAAGCCTACTTTATATGCAGCACAGAGACCATTTCCATGTATTGAAGGGTGTATGATAATATTTATATGCTGCTTTATTCACACATATGACCTCTTTGGTCTTTACAACAACCCAGTAAGGTAGGTCAGTATTGTTTCCCCTATATTGCAGATGAGAGCTGTGGCTAAGAGACAGTAACTTACCTAAAGACATATGATAACTTTATGACAGAGGTGAGATTTGAACTCGGGACTTCCTGCTTAATAGATCAGTCTCTAACAACTATGTTTCAGAATCCCCATCATATATCAAGTTCAACATGAAAGTCTTATTTTTACATAGGTTAGGCATCCAATGTGTGCATGCTTGCCCAAGCAGTGAACTTAACCTTCATGGAACAAACCCATACATAAATGTTTTGGGGCTATTTTACTACCCAAGCTAAATTCAAATGAAAACTGGGGTAGTAAAATGTCCTCAAACCAAAACCATGGGTTGGATCCAACCCTTGCATTTGTTTGCACATCAGGACATCCATTTGTATGATGAGACTTCCCTGTTCTGTCTTCCCCCCTGCAGCCCCCTGGGCATGTTCCAAATCTGCTTCAGGGGATCCACCAACTGTCTGGAGCAGATTTGTGTGTGTGCGTGTGTGTGTGGGGCTGCTACAGTGTGAAAGGGAAATCCTTTCTGCAAGCAGTTCCCTTCTGCTGGTGAAACAACACCATTGGATATGACCCAACATGTGTGGTTACAGAAGAAGATGTATCGTGGGCCATTTTTAAAAATCCCAATGGGACATTTTTTTAATGTGAGATGTTAACATCGGCTGGGACAAAAAAGCAACCCAAAGGAAAAAAAATCAATAGATTTCTTGCAGTATTTTTGCTCCAGGTTTTTTCATTTTCAGAAGAAAGCTCTGTAAATTCAAATGGCATTCCAATGGCCTCCCTGGATCAGTTTTTGCTGACATTTTTTAACCAAACATGTTACGTTGGTTGTGACACAAAAAAGATCCCCAAACCGGGGATATGGGTGGTTTTTTTTTGGGGGGGGGCAGATTTGGTATACAGAAAGAAAACTGTAAACGTTAAGTGACTGAAATATGGATACATTGTTTACCACCATGCAGGTGACACCTAGATGGACTATACGTTATGTTTATTTCTATGTAAATTCTGCAAAGAAAAGTGCACCTGAGTAAAATTTACCCCAAATTGTTGAAATGAGGGGCTTGTAAACATGCTGCTTTGCTGATAGCTGTTGTGAGTAAAAGGAGGGGGGGTGGAATAAAGAGACGAGACACATAGAGGAGAAGGCTATCAATGGCTACTAGCCCTGGTGGCTATATGCTACCTCCAGTATCAGAGGCAGTATGTCTATGTACACCAGTTGCTGGGAAGCATGAGCAGGAGGGTGCTGTTGCAGTCATTTTCTGCTTGTGGGGTTCCTGGCTGGCCACTGTGTGAACAGAATGCTAGACTAGATGGTAGGGATGGGGGAGAATTTTGCCATGGATTTCAGTGAAATCCAAAATCCGTGGCGGAACAGCCTCCCCCCCCGCCCCCCTGAGGATTCCCCCCGGGACGAGGCGTATGTGTGGCAGATGTTCCGGATGGTGGTGGCTCCGGCGGCGGGTCTGGTGGCGGCAGCTGGTCTTTCAACCGGCTGCTGCGGCTGCCATTGTTGTCCTGGTCTTTGCTGTGATAGGCTACGTAAGTATTTATGTACTTAAATACTTAAAATACTTAAATACGTATTTAAGTATTTAAGTATTGCCTATCACGGCAAGCCAAGCAAAAAACAAAACAAAAACGGTGTATGCAAATGGTGGCAGCTACGGCGGTTGCCATTTGCATTCCCTATTTTTCGCTGTTTTAGTCTATGTAAATATTTACGTAAGCTATTACGGCGGGAAAAAAAAGGAATGCAAATAGCGCCCACTATGCTATTTGTGTTCCCCTTTTATGTAGCCTATCATGGCTGCCTGGCTGGACCATTTGCATCCGCAGCAGTCCATCCACGGCCAGAACTCCGGCTGCGGACGGGCCTGGCCAGCTGCGGAGCGGAGCCAGCCAGGCAGGATTCCAGGGGGGAGGACCGGATCGCCTCCCCCCCGTCGAGGATTCTGGTGGGAGGGACGGAGCGCCTCCCCCCCACTGCGAACACAATCTGCGAAAAGGTAAGTGACTTTTGTACATCCCTACTAGATGGACCCTTGGTCTGATCCAACATGGCTCTTCTTACATTCTTATGTATACATGGTGTAAACTTGAGCCACGTTTATTTAAGAAGATCTGCGAAGGGGAACCAGTGCAGACTTCCTATCTATTCATGCAACTACCCTGTCAGTGAATCAAGCAAGGTATCCTTGCCCTGTAGAGTGCATTCCTTGAGTGGATTGCCACCCCTCAAGACTATGCCATACCGGTGTTGGGAAGCCTTCCCATGTCTTCCTCATTCAGGGCACAAAACGCCAAGTGGGTAAGCTGAATTAGCTCAAAGGCAATCTGTATCTCCCTACTGGGTCTTGTAGCCTTGAGGGAAGCCTCAGGTATCACCTATCACCATGAAGGTGCCTCAGGATACAACCATGACCCCGACTAAATGTGTCTGCACGTACCTGCCAATGAAATGTAACTGAATCAACCTAACAAACAACAATTGAACAAAATTAACCTATGGACTACAGCCTCTAATACACCCCTGCTTACAAGGTAGAGTGAATGAAAACAGCCAGTCAGGCAATAGGCTAAAAGTTCCTATTTGGCCCCAAAAGTGACCAGCAAAGCCCACACTGATTATAGGGAGGGAGCTGGAATTCAAAGAGGGGCTGTGCAGACTGGTATTACCCTGCAGGCTCCACCTCTCAGCTGACACCAACTGCGTGCCAATGCACACAGCCACGAAGCTGTCTTACCTCTCTTCCCCCCACTCCAACACTCGTATAGTCCTCCCTGTGGGGCAAGCCAGGTGTGGGGGAAGATAGTTCCATAACAAAAGACATGAGATTGTGAAATGTCTAAGCAAGTTAGAGTGCCCACTTACCGAGTGAGCTGAATTTGGGTCAGCATTTGAGACCTAGGACATTCCTCTTCATACTGTTTAGGAGTTGCCCAGTCAGGGTTCTACATCTTGAAGAGCCTTCCTGAGTACAGAAGGTTCCCAGCTGCAGTTATTTGTCCTTC
This sequence comes from Heloderma suspectum, assembly GCF_057233095.1. Lineage (NCBI taxonomy): Eukaryota > Metazoa > Chordata > Lepidosauria > Squamata > Helodermatidae > Heloderma > Heloderma suspectum. Next base: position 93,804,290 of record NC_139461.1, read on the forward strand.
ATGACACGGAGGACAGTGAAGGCAGTGACAGGGATGTGACAGAGGGGGTGGAGCTAGCTAGCCCCAACATGTGATTCTAATTTTGTGACGGAGTAAAAACCTGCACAGGGCTCTGGTTAAACGTGAATGCAGAAGCATTGGGACACAAGGAAAAGTGTACCCACAGAATAGTAAGGAAAAAGAATGGGGAAAATTAATTCATCCCTACTCACAATTAGAATGACTAGGTCAGTGGGGGAAAACTGTGTGTGTGTGGGGGGGGGGGGCTGTTTTCAAGAGAATCTGTATGCATTTTCAGTAGAGATCAGGTATGTTGAAGGTAGAACAAGAGAGTATTTTTTTTGAAGTATTTTTATGCCACTCCTCAGCCAAAAAGTTTCCCAGAGGGGCTTACATATAATCAATTAAACAAGAGAGTCCCAGCCTGCAGACTTACAGTCTAAGAGGATATGACACACAAGGAAAAGGGAATGGAGAAAGAAGTGGGGCAGTGGGGGCGGGGGGGGGGATAATTCCTTCAGCAGGGCTGATGGAATGGCCCTGTTCCCCTACTCATCTCCCTCAGCTCAGCCTGCTGAAATGGCTGTTGATGGGAATCTAGTTGGACTAGATGGCTTTTTGATCACTTCTGCCTTTATACCTACCTTCCCCAACCTGGCATCCTCCTAAAGGCTGCTTTATAGCCACCTTCTCAAATGCCACCACGAACGCTTTTTGTCTCATTAAACATGCAAATATAATTAATTCAGCATGCAATGAAAAACAGACATTTTGCATTTTATTTATAGCCCTAATAGGGATGTTTGAGGAATTCATTCTTCATGACTTCTGTTATAAACTGACCTGATCTGTTATCTCCTGGGCTAATGTGCAGACTGGAATGTAGTTATCCTTCAGATTTCTCAGTTCTCCAAATTTTTCAGTGCCATTCTCAGCTCAAAAGGCATATTTTAAAATAAAACACATTTGGTAATGCATGCTTTGAGAAAAAATAGTTTAGAAATCTGTATTTTGTGGAGAAAATATGTTAAAAAAACACACCTCACAAATCTAAATATTTGAATGTAAATGCAGATTTTTCTTTAACCCCCTCACTCCATAGATTACTGCAAAAATAAGATGGAATGGACATATGAATGAACATGTGAAAGTGACACAGACCATAAATTAACAGATCTCTCCATCCCTAAGTCCTAAACATATGGCAATAAAATTGACAATTTCCAGTGATGTACATATTCCTTTTAAATGTAAATTTGTGCATTACTGTTTGACATTCAACATTTTTTTCCATAGATAAACAGAGCATTCAAGCTGTTTGTAATATATTCCATACAATAAAATGGTGGTGATAGTATCAGTAACATTTGGGTTTGCATACTCAGTGACTGTGCAGAGAGGACACATAAAAAAAGGGATGGGCAGGGCAATTCTACGGCTCCCACAGAATGTCTGGGTTGTCACAGGATAATGCAGATCTCCTCCTCCATGGCTGTAGACAGAGTTATGACTGCAAAGGAGGAGATCTGATAATGGATGTTCCTCCCTCCTCACTAACACAGAAAGCTTACTACAAAGTTGCAACTTGGACCTTGTAAGAGAAGTCAGAGACTCGGGATATATGAGAAATTCATTTCAGTTTGTTTTGAATCAGGATTTTCTGGTCAGAGCAGAGATTTGGGCACAATCTGTAGTCAAAGTCTGTGCATTTCTCAGCTTCCAACATGATTCACAGACCCCAAATATGTGTTCGAATGCACACATACATTTGAAAACTTGAATGCATGAAAAATTGCGTACTTTTGAAAAATGTGCATAAATGTGCTTTGATCAATGGGAAAAGAATGCATACATTTCAAAGATGCGCCCATTTGGAAAAATACACACAAAAATATGCATGGATTTTGATGTGAGAAAACCAAAAATGAAGCTCACAATCTGATTCGGCCTCAGGTCGGAAGGACCTTCAAGATGGAATTCAGAGAACTTCTGCGAGCTCAGATTTTGCTGATTTGCACACCCCTATCAGAGGGGGAGAAAAGAGGCATGATGGTGGGAAGGAACACCAGGGAGGAAGGGAGACCAGTGTCTGCAGGATCCTAAAGCTTCTCCATTTCCCATCCTGTCCACCAAGAGATAAGTCAGCTTGATGAGCCAAGAGGCTTGTCTACAGGAGTGTTGCCAGGCATTTAAAAGATTTGGGGCCCAGGTCCATAGGACACAAATCTGCATAAAATCTGCATATGCTTCTATCTATATATGCAAATTTAGAAAGAATTACTAGGACTTAGTTAAATCTCATAGGAGGCAAAGCCATCCATTAATTTTTCATCCAAATAATCTCAAATAAAATAAATTCATCACTTAATTTGCACCCAGATCACCCTAAAGCAATGGGAAAAGCTTTTTCTATGCTTAATTAACATGCAGGGGAAGATTTTTTATGGGGTGGGGTGGGGTGTTGCAACATGTGAGAAGTGGAAAGTTAATGCTTCCCCCCTAAGCTAGAATCCCTCTTGAAAATTGCCCCTTGCCTGGCAACTGAGAAAAAAACAACCACCTTCCATTTGCACCAATGGACACTCAGAGTTCTATGGAATACATGCAGGGCCCTGGTAAACAGATTCAGGACTATGGCCCCAAGCCTAACAATGCCCCTGCTTGTCTTGCTGTAAATGTACAAAAAAGAAAAAAGAAAAAAAGGAGCCTCCTCATGTCCTGTCTGGGTCCTGCTCCAAGCCCTCCATAAAGGAGGCTGTGATTGTATGGAGTGGTGTTGCCTCTCAATATGAGACTATATGGCAGAAAAAAAAAAGCATAACAGTGACCTGTGTCAGGGTTGGTCAAAGCTGAATCACTTGAAAAGGCTTTCAGTTAGCCATCAGTGTGTGAACCTGCATATTTTAATTCAGTTTTGTTGATTTGGCTGTTCTAGATATTCAATGCAGTATGAATGGTATGGTATGAAGAACCCACATGGGGACTTTGAAGAAACCCATCTCTCCAGAAGGAAAATACCAGAAGATTTAATGAAAGACCACTGACCCAAGGAGAGTAGTAGTAGGTGATGAAAAAACATTCAGCTGTTATCTCATTAGCAGAGAAGGGCAAACGTTCCTCTGGGGATTTCACACAACTTGGCTGTATGACTTCACGTTTGAGTGTATGGCTTTTCTCTGAGGCACCAGAATGTGGCTGGCTGCCTGGTATTTTTATCTGTCAAATGCTGCCGTGCTTGAATGGATATTAGCTTCATTTAAGTGCTATAATGGTTGATTTGTCACCCTCATTTTACTCAAGGGAGGAGACAGCCCCCCCCTCCTTTTGCCTCTGGGAGGTTATTTTCCCTTTAAAAGCAGAATCTCATTATGACAGACAACATTTGGCTTTCATACACTGCTTTGTGATTCTCGGGCAAACTAAAGCAGCTTGAAAATAAATGAAGTATGCCTCAGTAAACAAGAGACACAAAGCTAATAGTAGATCCAAAGCCTTAATAGGCCATGATTCCGTAAGATCTTTTATCACTGACTTGCTAAATGTGTTTTTCTGTTTTGTTTTGTTTTAAATAATTCTGTGACTTACCAACCTCCGGGTGTGAGCTCAGCAGTTGTGGGCTAGACTACATCTCTCTATTCAATTTGGAAATTAAAAAAGCAATGACAAGTACCAGCTTATTTTGCACCAACTTGCACCAAATGTTTCAGAGAATACCTCCTTCCTCCAGGTCTCTCTGCACTAAACAGAACTCCTTATTACTGTACTGTGAATGTGTAGTGATACGAAGTTTTGTTTAGTGCAGGGAGACCCTGAAGGAGGAGGTATTCTCTGAAATATTGGGCAAGTCGGCACAAAATAAACTAGCACCTGTGTGATCACAATGTATCACTTTGTTAGGGATCATTTGAGTGCCTCCCTGTTTCTGGCTCCATGCATTTGGAAATCTGTAACATTCAGGTTGCATATATAAATTATACTATATGTTCAGATTAGATTATTGCACTATGCATGGGTCTGCATAGAAAGAGAGAGGGAAAAGGCACAAACGGCCAGAAAAAGCTTTTGTTATGGATGTGGGTAAGAAGGTAATTAATCCACTCACCATATAAAGGAAATGGGAAAGTGTGGTTATACAGGGAGGGATGGTCTTGATATAACAACCAGAGGACAGAATATATTAGGTTCTACCTCAGCTCGTGTAACAAGAGTGTCTTTCTATGCTAAAGCATACTAATAGAGAATCCAGTACTGAGTCTATTTCTGTTGTGATAAGTACTAACTGTTGTGTATGAACATTGGATATAGTCTGATATCTTACATAGGGGGTAGGCAACGTAGTGCTTGCAAGCACCAGTGCATCCCTGGACAATTTCCTTGGCATCTGCTAAGGTGCCCGCGTTGCCTCCTGATTTTAAATAGATAGATAGATCAATAGAACTGATAGCTGGGGTTGCTTCAAAGTGAACTGAGGACCTCCAGCTGCCACCATCTTCATTTCCAATGAATGTTTCTGGACAGCATGCGGGGCTCAGAGAAATTCTTAGGAAATGCAGATGGCAGGCAGGTGCAGGCTAACACTCTCCTCTGCATTGCACCCCGCCACCAAAAAAGAAGGTATGGTTAGGTATATATGATATAGCTTATATTTACATTGTAATGAATACCATGCATATTTCATATCATATAATCAGTTAAATATTCTATGCGCTGTGAATAATATTCACATGAAAAACAAGGCCATTCCAACCAACTGCCCTGTGAGCAGGAGAGGAAGAGAAAGTAAACTGTCACCATCTCTTCAAATAAGCCTTTAAAACACACACACACACACACACACACACACACACACACACACTTAATTATATATTTCCTTCCTCCATCCCTATCCCTTATTCTTTGTGCGGCATGTCTTAAATTTAGATTACAAGCCTTTGGGCACGATTACATGCACGGGAGTGCCCTTGTAGTTAAGGTGAGTCACAAAAAGATTGCAACTCATAACAACAATAAAAGATTCCACCATTATAGGCCTTAAAATTCTACTGATTATAAAAAGGACACCTGTTAACATAAAACTCAATCCATAATGTAAGGCCCCAGGCCTGAACCAAGCTATCAGTAGTTGTAGAGGGGCTTGGATGATCCATAATGCTTTCTGATTTTGGTTCAGAAGGCTGCTGTTTTCCCTAACAGGACTCTTGATTTACCAGGATGAGTCAAAGAGCGATAAGGCTGAGAGAGCAGCCTCAGCGCATGCCATACTAACAAGCTAGAGGGTATTTTATCGAGATGTGCCTGGGAAGTGAGGCTTGTTTGTCTTAAAGCTGCAAGTGTCCATAGTGGGAAAGCTCTGACTGTGTCCCTTCTGACCAAGCACTGTTATGCCTATGCTGGGAATGAACTTGGGGTGTATGGATTCCCCACTGTTCATTCCGGTGGGGAATCCACGGGGGGGGGAGGCAATCCATTTCTCCCCCCCCCCAGAATCCTCGTGGAGTGGCTCTGCTCTGCAAGGGTGCTGCAGAGGTGAGGGCCGCCCCATTCCGCCATCCGCCTGCCCCGGATTCCCCCCCATTTTTTTCGGCTCTGGAACTTACGTAAATAGTTAAGTAATTCCTGCCAAAAAATCCTTTCTGCGCGCCCTCGGTCTCCATAAGAGCAAAGCCTTTCACGGGGATTCCCCATGTAACTTCTGGTTACCTGACCTCACCTGACCTCACGGGAGCTGTCCTGACCTCACCTCATCTCACCTCACCTCAGCTGACCTCACTGGACCGGATCTGACCTCACCTCATCTCACCTCATCTGACCTCCACAGAGAATAAACAGAAAAGATGGAGGATTTCCATGGATGACTCAGCCCCAGTGAAAGAAAGCCTCTGGAAAATGCCTCATAAAAAGGGTAAAGCCAGTCGCGGTCTTTCTTCCTCCATTTCCAATTTACGTTTTTATTTTTGTAATTACTTTTGAAAAATCTGCCCTTTGGCAGAGAAAAAAAATTGGGTCCACGTGAGCTCTGGTACGGGTCGACCTGGCCGCCAAGGAGGATTCCGTGGACTGGATTTGTCAGAATTCGAGCCCATTTAAAATCCAGGCAGAATTCTCTGATATCCCTAGGGATTTATGAAAGTGACTTATCTTTTCATGGATTCTGTTCATGGTGGTGGGGGGGAGGCATTCTGTCCCTCCTGCCGGAATCCTCGACGGGGGGGAGGCAATCCAATCCTCCCCCCTGGAATCCTCGATGGCCAGCTCTGCTCCGCGGTGGCTCCGTGGAGCAGCCGGCCAGGCCAGAGCCATCCGCAGCTGGATTTCCGGCCGCGGTGGCTGCTGGGTAAAAAACAAAACACAGCATACCCAAATGGCAGCGGCTATGGCCGCCACCATTTGCATTCCTTATTTTTCGCCGTCTTAGTCTGCATAAATATTTACGTAGACTATTACGGCGAAAATAAAGGGGAACGCAAATAGCATAGTGGGCGCTATTTGCGTCCCTTTTTTATTCGCCTTTTTGATTTAAATATTTATGTAGGCTAAAACAGCAAAGCAAAAAGGGACGCAAATAGCGCCCACTACGAGCTGGCCAGGGAGACAGCGCTGGGGGCTGGCCACATCAAGGACTTGACAGTCAAGCCCTTGTGCACATAAAGCACCAGGGCTTGACTGCTGGAGTCCTTGGTGTGGAGTGGAGGGGTGGCTTGCACAGCTTGGCAGGTGGGGTGAGCAGGGAAGCTTGTCAAGCAGGTCTGGATAGTGCGAACTGGGAGGGAAGCTTGTTGAGTTCCCCCACACCTTAGACGGAGATGGATCTGTCCATCCTTACTTACAAGCAACAAGCAGGCATTGGTCAATACACAGGAGGATTCTTCTAGTAATACAGTAAGCTTCATAAGCTTCAGATGCTTCATAAGCAATACAGGAACAAGAAAACGTGGGACATCTTTGCTGGTTCCAGGCATTCCATTTGGATTTGGGCTGTAACGACCTAGAAAAACTGTGGGTACATGGAAGGTAGCTGCAAGCAAGCACAATTTGTATCATTGCACAACATCATCACTGATCATGGGGTATGTCCGCTAAGGCATTAGCCTTAGCTTCCAATTTCCTGACTTTGTTTGTGGAGCTTGAGTCAACATGTGATAACCTTAACTTAGGTCTTAAACCAGCAGGTTTTTTTTTAAAGAATATTGAAACTTTGTAAGCCACTCTGAGAGCCTTTTTGATAAATGGAAGGATGCAAGTGCTGTACTAGGCGTTCTCAATAGCCACAGTACAATACAGTAGCCAGCATTTAGTGTCATCATGTTTTCTTTTTTCTTTCAATCCCCCAAAAGCCAAAGCATAATAAGTTTGCTGTGGGTGTGCAGCAGCTGGATCAGAGCTCTAGCTGCCATGTTTCTTCTTTCAAGGATGGCTCTCTCTGGTGACACTAATGTTCAGTTCAGAGAGGGTGGGAGGTTTCCAGTAAGACTTGCCGTTAGAGCTGTATAGGGGATCATGGGGCATTAGGGTTTTGAGGTGGGAGCAATCAGAAACCCAAGTTTCCATATGATATCTTTTGGAAGAGCAAACACCAAGAAAGTGATGCGCCTGAAGGTTAATTTGTTCATAGAGTTTTAAATATATAATAGCAGGAGTCACCCAGGGTGCAGAGCTAATTAACTGCCCTGGATGCATGCAGGGATCCTTGGGTACAAACAGGTGTCAGAAGGGTGGGGAATTTTGCCTAATAACCAGGTCAAGCCAAAGAAGTTTGCTTCTTAGCCTGGGCTCCTTGTGTATAAAAGTGCAGTTCTACTCAGCATTTTGTATGCCATTTATAGCCACGTCAACTTTTCTTTGGCCAGCCATCACTTTGGGGACTCAATTGTTCAGCTGCTCATGCTAATAATGATATCACCAGCAGAACAGCAGAATTTCTGAATTTAGAAACTGAGCTTATAAAACCCAAACTATGTTCCAATTTTGGGGATGGAGTGGTAAAAAAGTTCAGCTCGGTGAGCCCAGTTCTTCATCAAGCTGAGGGGAGTCTGCCAATCATTAGTGCAGAGTAATAAATATACTTTATTTATTATAAATAAATATACTTTAGGAGTATAATATGTGTAGGCCACATGGACAATATTAAACCCCAGTTTCCTTTATTCCATCCCTGATAGCCTCAGTGTTTTTATTTGACTTGCATAAAAACGAGTCATTCCTGAGTTCGCAATGACAGCTTATGCTGCGTTTGTTTTCATGCAAACCACTTTAAAGAAATAAATGGGAAGCAAAGCCTTCTCTATTATAATTGTACTTCTTGTCTTCTCTGGAGGCAGGAAGACTTTTCATTTCATATTCCCCCCCCCCCCCGCTATAGATTAAAATACAAGAACAGCTTTAACTGAGCAATTTCAAAGTGAAGGTCAGAAGTGGCCTAAACAAAGAACGCAGCGGGGCAAATTACAGTTCTTCTAGCCATAAAAATAATTAAATGCAATAAACCACATTAGAATGTCATTAAAGATCTGCCTCAAATGCGCAAGAGCAAAGGAAGTCTGAGTTGAAAGTTAGATGCTACTGTACTCTTGGTTTGAGAAAGAAAGGTTTTCTTACAGTAATAACCCTAGGACTTTTTTTTTTTTGCTTTCCAATTGGAAACAGAATAAGGAAGTGAAAATCTTCATTTGTTTTCATTGAAGTCTGTATGAAACTCTTCAGGGTGTCAGGAGGGTCAAAAGAGACCTGTAGTGAACTTTATACATATATGGAGAAATTCTTATTAGCAAATTCTTTGCATCATTTTTAATCATGCTACAGTCTTCCTAGAGACAAAATGCTGAATTGAACAGAAGGAAACAATGATGAGACTGGAAATGAAAATAACAATATTGCAAGCTAGCCAGAATGAGCAGGATTGTTTGCCTGGAACATAATTTTTATAGACACAATTAAGCTAGAAAGGCTCTTTGGTGTGGTCTAGACTTGAGCACCACTTCCAGCTACTTTCCTAGAAAGGGTTGTGAGTGTGAAGGGTCAGTTTCCCGGTTGATGAAATGGTGTAGAAATGTTATTGATTGTTTATTAAAACACATACTTCTAGCTAATGTTGCTTCCCCCAGATTCATCAAACTCTTCCCACGCATCCTGTCTTTGCTATGTTTTATGCAACTCTAAAAACGTCCAATTATTTTGTTGACTCCAGGCAGGGTTTTCTACACTCTCTCCTCTACCTGCAAAGTTGTATGCCAAAGTACAATGAAGTTGCGTTAAATAGAACACAGACACACAATTAAAAAAGGAAATAGAGAGAAAAATTATACTTAACAGTATTTTATGTCTCTAGTACCCCTTGCAAAAATCAATGCAAGTAGGGCAATTTTTACTCACAGAAAACAAAAATGGTTGCATGCTTACAGTTCAATTTTTTCCAGGTAGATGTTCTGGTAAAACTGTTGTTTGTATACAAACCTTCCATGTTACCTTTTATTTATTCATAGGGCCTCCCACTCTTCAACTTTCTTGTTGTGAATTATGTAGGTGCTTGACAGCAAAGCACGATTAATTGGTGAATGCTGTAATAAACAGGTGGAGAAAATGTTGCATATGACATATGCCTCTCCTTTGGCAAAAGGACTCTAATCAAAGGAATTCCTAACAGCCAACTCTGTAGATTTGTACCTCAGTTATTTTATGCTAAATGTTCTCCTTTTCCCATTTTTAAAAAATCTATTTATTTCTGGATTCAATTTCAAGGCAAGAACAGTTGGGAAAAATATGAACAGTAATTATAGCCACCAACTGTTTCTGAAGGGTATGGCTGGTGTTTTTTAATTTATTCCAAAAAGTCAAGGAGGCAGGCAAGGGGCAACTTGATTAAATTATTGGTTAAATTATATGCAGTTTACAAGACAATAATAAAATCTTCTTTTGCAAAAGCTACATAATAATGGCACCATGCTCTGTAAATTTCATTTGCTTATAGGAGAAACAGTGTCATAGAATGGTAATTTACCTATTATTCGGATAATACGCTGATGCTTAGTCCATATGGCTAAGGGAAAAATATGAATTTGTTAACTTTCTCCTTCAGATGGAGTCACCTGGATTGGTGAACCAATATTGGAGGCTTGATTTCTAGTGTTTGGAGTGCCAAATGTGAAAGTTCAAACCATTTCCCCTCAAATGTTTATTTATATCTCTACAGTTTGACTTGTTCTCCCAATTCCCACCTGTGAGATTGTGTTTTATCTGCTACATCTACCTTTATTATGTTTTATTGCTATTGCTGTTATATTTAAATATTGTGATTTTAACTATTTTAAGCCACCTTGAATAATACATATGTATAAAATATAATATATAATATAATAATAATGTGATAATAATTATATGTATTAGAAGGGTGGGATACGAAATTTTAAATAAATCAGACTGTGGTGTGGTAAATGTTAAGTTAGCCACTGATGCCAACTGCAGTTGAGTCTGGCTGCTGCTACTGTTTATCATTATGTAGTACAAGTACAAGGAAGTGTCTTTTCCCATAGGGCATGTTGTCTGCATTAATTGTGAGTACTATATTTAATCTACCTCTGCCAAGAAAAAATAATACTTTGAAGAGAGCAGATTTCTACCTGCATTAGTAGAAGAAGTGCAACATCATTTTATTTTTAAAAATCTAGGAACCGAGCAATCCCAAGGGCAAGGAGAAAAGGAAAGGATTTTTTTCCATGATACCGAAAACGTTTGTGGCAACTTGAGTTATTTCAGCTCAGCTATACACATGGCATGTAACCAGGTTAGTGAAGAGGTCTGAACCACAGTTATTTGTGCCTAGCAAATATGAATGAGCATCTGCTGCTCACCCCCAAATAAGTCAAAAACATTTGCAAATGTTTATTTATTTATTTACAATATTTATATACTGCTCCACATCAAAGATTGAAAAAATGTTCAAATAAAAAATAGGTGCAAAGCACCCTCTGTCTCTCTGTTCTCCTGCCTCCCAAGGTTCCAGACACTTATATGGGGTCAGGGCAGGGGAAGGCAATGGCAGAGAAGATGGTGGACACTTCTGAGGCCCAGGTGGAATGTCTTTACCCCCTAGAGATGAGGCTTAGAGTAGACTACCAGTCCTAGAATTGCCAGTGGGAAACGGATGCTGTTTGCATCATTTTCACTGGGGAGAAGGCCCTCAGACGGTCTCTCCGTGGCAGAAATGACATGAATTGCACCTGTTGCTCACTAGACATGGCCAAACCCTCTGAGGCTGTCCTTAGATTGGCTCAATTAATTCCCCGAAAAGAAATCTGGAAACCCCAAAACAATTTCACAAGCCAACCTGGATGCGTAGAAAGATGTCACTTCCCCTTGCCCATCTCATCCATCTCCATCATCTGCCTGTCTCCAAATACCATCTCACCCAGGCCCACTTTGGAAATGTTTCTGGCCTCACTGGAAGCCATGTTATTGGCCTGGTGGAGTCCAGCTGGATTTCCACTCCACTCCAAGAAGCATATGGTAGCAAAGCAGTGCCTGCACAAACTTTGGTCTCATCTCACGGAGGTAGTCAACCTGTGTCTGGACTCTATGACTTAAGAGTTCATATTATGATGGCCACAGTTACTGTTTCACGGACATGTTTTTGTAGCTTGAAATCTTGCACTAAGACCAAGAGATAGAGATTTTTAGAGTAGATTTAGTAACGTGTTGATATTTGCAATGTATTAAGAGAAAGAATAAATCTGAATGTACGTAAGCAGATATGCCCTACCCAACACCAGCTTGTCTGGCAGAAAGGGGGGGGCCATTGCGGGCGGGTGGGGTGACAAGATGTAGGGGCCTCTGATTGGTGCATCCCAGTGGCACCACCATGCAAGGAGGGGCAGGCTGAGTTGCCTTAAACTCAGCCCTCCTCCCAATCTCAGTTCTCTGGCTCAACGCAGCTAGAGAGAACTACAGGTTTGCTGAGAAACAACGAAGGACACCTGCCTGCTGGAGACCGGCTTCTTCGCCTTCCCAGCCACATGAACTCGGCGTGCAATCTGAGCGCCCAAAGCCTCGCTGACGTTGAGGCCTAACCAGTGCTGAGTAGAGGGGAACTAGTACTTCGCGGCGGGGTGCGCATGTTCCTGCGTGGCTTTACCATGGCCGGTGCCTCCCCTGCTGGCAGAGGCGCCGGCGTCGGTGACGGAGCACGTTCAGGCACTGTGCCTACAGGCCTCGTCGGTTCAGGCTGCAGTGCGCCTGCCCCTCCCGCCTTCCTGGCCGGCACTCGCCGCCCCGGTCAGAGCGCCTGTGGCTGTGCCGGTGCGTGTCTTGGAGCGGCGCCGTCGTTCCTCACTTCTGCAGGGGCGGAGGCGCTCGCGGAGGCCAAGCACCTGCCCCTCCTTCTCACTGGTTGCGACAGGCCCGTGCCGCCACGGCCCCTGGGTTGCCAGCCCTCGCACCGGGGCACATGTGTGTGGGCGCCACCATCTGTCAAACGGTGCTTGCCCTCGGCGGGTGTGCTGGCAGCCGTGCCTGCACGCGCCTGGGTGCCGCGCCTCCCCTGCAGGGGCGCCGGCGCTTGTGGAGGCCGAGCACCCTCCCCTCCCTCTCCCCGGCCGCGGCATGCCTGCGCCGCCACGGCCCCACGGTTGCAGGCCCTCACGGCGGGGTGCTTGTGTGTGTGCGCCTCCCCCCCCTCAACCGGCGCTTGCCGCCTGGGCTGGCGCACCGGCGGCTGTGCAGGCGCGTGCCCAGGTGCCGCGCCATCCTTCCCTCCCCTGCGGGGGCGTCGGCGCTCGCGGAGGCTGAGCGCCCGCCCCTCCCTCGCCGGCTGCAGCGTGCCTGCGCCGCCGCGGCACCAAGATTGCTGGCCCTCATGGCGGAGCACTTGTATGGGGGCGCCGCCCCCACCAGCTGGCGCTTGCTGCCTTGGCGGGAGCGCGGGCAGCTGTGCCGGCGCGCGCTCGGGTGCGGCGCCGGTTGGCCTGTTCCCCCACGTGGCGCTGGCGATTGAGGCGGCTGGGTGCCCCCCTTACCGCGGCCCCGGGTCTCCGGCGCTCTCGGGGGGCGTGTGTCTCCGTGTGTTGGGCCGGTGTGAGCACCGCGCGGCACGAGCGTGTGCGCGGCGCTGGTGGCTGCCAGCTAGGGGTGGACGAAAGTCACTTACCTTTTCTCGCAGCTTGTTCGCGGTGGGGGGGAGCGCTTTGCTGCTCCCCCCGTGAAGTTCAGGCCGGGGGGGGAGGCTTCCCGCCTCGCCCGGCCGAAATTCAGGCCGGGGAGGAGGCTTCCCGCCTCGCCCAGCCACGAACACGAAAGTAAAAAAAAAAAAAGTCCCCTGATAGGCTACGTGACGATTCACGTAGCCTATCACGGCTAGATCTGGAAAGTCAGCCGTGATAGGCTATGTGAATCGTCACGTAGCCTATCACGGGTGACTTTAAAAAAAAAAAAGCGCGTACGCGAATGGCGGCCCCCATAGGGAGCCGCCATTCGCGTTCCTTATTTAGTTGCTGTAGTCTACGTAAATGTTTACGTAGACTACGGCGAAAATAAGGGCAACGCAAATAGCGTTGCCCTTCTTTCACCGTAGTCTACGTAAAGATTTACGTAGACTACAGCGACCAAATAAGGAAGGGGAATGGTGGCTCCCTATGGGGGCCGCCATTATCCGTACACACTTTTTTTTTTTTTTTTAAAGTCACCCGTGATAGGCTACGTGACGATTCACGTAGCCTATCACGGCTGACTTTGCAAATCTAGCCGTGATAGGCTACGTGAATCGTCACGTAGCCTATCAGGGGACGGTGTTTTTTTTTTCTTTCATTGCAATGGCGGGGGCGGCAGCCGGTCGAAGGACCGGCTGCCACTCCCGCCCCGCTCGAACACCGGACGAACCGCCAGCCGGACCCGCCGCCGGGAGGGACATTTAGGGAAGGTAAGTCCCGTCCCGGGGGGGGCGGAGGATTTCTCCCCGAAACTTGTTCGGGGGGCCAAACACGTTGGCGCACGGCCCCCCGAAGTTTCAGGGAGAAATTCTCCGCCATCCCTACTGCCAGCGCTTTCCGGCCTTGGGGGGCGTGCCGGCGCTTTGAGCGGCAGCGTGCTCGCCCCGCTTCCTTTCTTGCGAGCACTCGTCCGCCCCCACCACCACCAAAAAAAAAACCAAAAACAAAACCATGCGCCCCCCCACACAATTAAAATAAAATAATAATAATAATAATAATAATAATAATAATAAAAATTAAAAGGAAAGGAAAGGAAAGGAAAGGAAAGAAAATAAAAGAAGAATAAATAAATAGTTATTAAAAATGATGATGATGATGATAATAATAATAATAAATAAAAATAAAAATAATAGAATGATTAGAAAACTCACACAGACACCCCCAGCAGCCGCTGCTCCTCGTTGCATGCCCACTGTGACTCCTGGGTCGCAGGCACTTTGGCATGGGGCGCCTGTGCCCAGGCACGGCTTCCGTGGCCATCAGCCCTGGCTGCGCCTCTTGGGCGCCGGGCTTGCAGCACGCGGCAACCCTTTAAAGCCACTGTGGCCTAGAGAACCTTATTCTAGTCTCCTTTTCGGGGGTTTAGTTCATTGCTAGTCCCCTGCTGGACATGCAGAAGGTGCCAGGTCCTGTCCCCGGCATCTCCAGGTAGGGCAAAAAAAACAAAAAAAAACAACCCCCCCCCAAACACCACCCTACCTGAACCCCTGGCAGAGTCATTGGGGGGGGCACAGATTCTTCACGCCTGCCCTATAAACGAATAAAAGTTAAGGGCTAGACACACGGTGTCTTAACTGTGAACACACAGAGCCATACAGGAAGAGGATGAACGTTGTGCGTTCACCTATCTAACCGCTGCTGGATGCGGAGGGTCCCCCTCCTGTCTAGCGGTAATGGAGGCGCTGCTGCCTGTTGTCCTGGGTGCCCTGCGTTGCCCACTGGAACCTCCTGCTGGGTGCTCCGACCCCTGCCACTTTACTGTTAAGGGTGATGGTTTGAGTGTTGGACTGGGTCCAGGGACCCGGGCCCTTCCTTTTTTCTTGCCAATATCGTGCCAACCTTATCTCACTTTGTACTGCATGCCCCCCCCAAGAATGGCCAAGGTTGAAAGAACAGGAAGGGTAGGGCTCTGCCTCCCCTCCCCAATAGATTGCGGCCTAGGCCAGAGTCCGAGTCTGATGATGAAGCAGACCCGGTAGAGGCATCAATTCTTCTCGTTTGGAAACTGCTGAGCGTTCTCCAGGGATCCCTTCCCCCTCCCCCTGCCAGGCCTAAGAAACCCTCAGTGGTCCAGTTTAAGTGATCGCGACAGCCGACCCAACGCTCACTACTTATTTCTATTTACAGCTCGTCTGGACCCTGTTGAAGCCTCCATCTCCTCTTCCTCGGCTTCCGAATGGCTCACCGCCTCTGGTGGAGCTCCTCCATTCTTCGGCCTCCCTTTCCCCAAGTGCACAAGCAACATCCGTTTTCCAGTCGGGGTTCAGAGCACGGCCACAATGGATTCAGTCCCGCCTGCTCGGGCATCCGCATAAGTGGCATATCAGATCCCTACGCTAATCTGGCTAGTTGCGAGGCCACTGGCGCTACTCCTTCTTGTAATGGCTTTCACTTGAGGAGGTGTGCGACTGGCTTATGTCGAGGCCTTCCATAGGAGGGCCGCCATTGACCCTTCTCTGTGCAGGGACCTGATGGACCTGGACTTTTCGCTCCAATTTGACTCCTCCCCGGCCGTGTTTTGGCGACAGATCTGACAGTGGCCACATTCCCCAGGCTGTCTCCCGCACTGGCCCTCGGCCTATAGCAGGTCCGCTGCTTCAGCACCGCTGTCTGTAATGGGAATACAGCCCCCGGGCACATACTCCCAGAACCTGTGCCTTTTTGTCATGAGTGCTGCCTTGTTGCAGTCAGCACTCGTGCACCTCTTGTCCAATGCCTGGGGACTGTAGGGTCCCCCTTGGAAAGGCCGAGGCAGTAGAAAGCCGGGGAGGCGGGCTACAGCTCTCTCCGGTGGGCCCAGGCCTGTTTAGGTTGGCCCCGCTACTCCGGCTTTAAGATGCTACCCCAACTAGGGGAACTCGTTTAACTTGGAACACGATTTCATTCTAGGTTTTAGGACCCCTCCCCCTTTTTTCTAGGTCAATATAAGCCATCCTTACTTAGTACGCAACATTTCCCCTCGCCAGGTGTTGACATGTTTGTGAGAGGTTTTAAGGCAATACTGGCAAAAGGGTTATAGCCCCCCCCCGTTTTTCCACACCCCGATATCTACGCTAGGGATTTCCCTTCTCCAAACGGTGCTCAGGAAATCCTCTAAGGGGTTTATCCTGATTTGTACCCTATCTTCCCTGAGGGCCAGTCTGTTAAGCACAAGATCCCGGATCATCTGTGTTCAGTGTGATACACCTCGTCGATGCGGCAGTTGTCTTGGTTTGGGATCCCGGCCACGGGTTCCTGTTGGCATATGCTACATTTAGTCCAAAGATGGTGGTCAATGTTCTGACCTAATGCAAACATTGCTTCCCCTTCCTTGTACCTCAGGGTCCCTTAACTCACAAAAGGTTGAGGGCCCATCTCCCACATCAACATTCAGTGAAGCCAATCTGATACCCTGAGGCATTATTCTCACCTCCCTCAGGACAACATTCAGGTCTTTTGGGCACAGCTCCAAGCAGTTATACATCTTCCTAGGGTTTCCTGTGGTGGACCATGAAAGATACAGTTGGGCATCTTCTTTTCACAGTTAGAGTAGCGGCCCCTGGCCGTGCCTTCTTGTGCCGGCTCAGTTTGGGCAGTGCAGGGACTGTGGCTGCCGCATCATTGACCCAGGGTCACTTCTGCTGTGCGCACGTATCCATGGGCAGGGATTCAACTTAATATGGCTTCAATGGCTACCTCCTTCCAGAGGCGTGAGCTGCCCCTCAAAGCCGGCCTGCAGATTCACAGGGTTCCACCACTACTCCGGTGGGGGGGGGGTCAGACTCATGGGGCAGGTTTGATCGTGCTGTGGGTATTGCCCTGTAGAGTGGAGGTGGCCGCCACCAAGCACATTCTGATTTGACCTCATAGCCAAATCAGTAAACCCCCCCCCTTTGGTATGACAACGTGATGACATTATTTATTCCCCATCCTCCTGAAATCAGAGGGTCATGTCAGTCGTCAGTGTGTTCGCGCTCCAGTGTCGGTGTTACAACATCTGGTTCTGGGTCCGCCATGTGCTGGGTTAGACAAACCCAATTGTCGATACTTTGTCACGAAATTAGGTCAACGACTTCTAGGCCTTAGCCCCGCTGGTGCGTACATTCCCAGATCCCATACTACAGTACTATGGGAGACTGGGATACCGAAGCCAAGCATGCCATCCTGCATTCCATGGCTCTCAGTACACGAGCCGCCTGCGACAGAGCAGGTATGGCGTGCCGTGCAATAGGAAAAGCTTTGGCAACAGGAATCATGGCCCTTACCTATAGTTCATTGGCCACAATTTCACGCCTCCTTAAGGAACAACAGAATATCTGGGACCATAAGTCGCAAGATAGCCATTTAGCCTTCCGGCCCACAATGCTGGGAATTACTGTCTCCCATGTCAGATTTAGGGTTCGGGGTGCAATAGGGTTGGGCACATTTGTCGCCTGTTTTAGTAAATTTAGCCAACCTATCTCCCCGGATACCTCCCTTTTGGGCTCCGGGGGTAATGGCCCTCCATTTGTCCTTTTCAGTAAGACGTTTCCCTGTTCCACACAGCAACCTTACTGGCCGTCTACAAGCCCCCCCCCCTAGGAATTCAGGGTTGGACTGGGATCTCAAGTCCGATTTGTTCCGGAGGGCCTTGAGATACTTCACGATCTCAAGTCCGATTTGTTCTGGAGGGCCTTGAGATACTTCACGGTACAGGTCTGGCCCAATGTAACCCACTTACATATTTGGTGATCAAACTGATCGGTATGGCAAGGGCACGGCAGGGGCCCACGGCCAAGCAGAAGTCAATGGGTTATGCCACAGGAGGTTTCTCTCACAGGCACGTTATGGCAGTTTGAAAATGGGGCTTCACAGCGTTCCGGCCTGCGTTCATGAGTTATCTGCTTCTTCCTGACACGATTCTCGCTTTGCTTGCCCTAATGTGTTTACTCCTTAGACTAGCAGACTTGTCGTACGCCGGAATGGGTGCTCTTACATGGGCACGTTATGATGTCTTGAGCTGCACGAAGGGCTTGTAGGTCGTCTTTGGACTTCAGCTTCTGTCACTCCGACACATTGGGATCCAGTGGCTTCTCAGACGAGGCATACGGTGGGAGTCCCGTCCTCACTCTGTTCCACCAAAGTTTGTTAAGTCTTCCTCCGCAGGTACAGGTGCTGCACATTGAGAGGAATGACTTTGGCTGTAAGCCAGGCAAGGACCTGATCGAACAGGCCTTGGTTGAGATGCAGGTGGTCCGGCATACCTGGCCGGAAGTAGCCTATTGCAGTCCTCACCGCTCCCATGGATCAATGGGAAGGCATGGAATGACGTTGCCAGTGGCAGGGCACGTTGGAAAGTGCATAGAGAAATGGCTTATGGCCTATGCGAATGTGGCGATGGACGCACCATCTGCCAGGAAATTCTGTGGACATGGAGGGAGCGTTACAGGTAGGACGGTGTCCGCCTGTCTCATGTAGTAAATAACATATTTCTGTCTGATCTGCAAAGGGGCCTGCGGGAAGTTCTTCTGCGCAGGTGGTGGGAGTTTCACAAGCTCTAGGCTTGTGACTCCTGTGGCGGCTAGGATGGGCAAAACAGGAAAGTAGGGAAGGTGTGCATGCAGAGGCACCTTATGGTGACAGGTGACGCCTGAGGCCCCCCGAACGGGTTGTGCGGTTTGGCGGGGGGATAAGGGTTGCCTGGGAGACCAACCCTACTCACTCACCCAGGTGTTGTGCGGCACCGGGTTGGGGGTGACACCGGAAGGTCTACCTCCCCCAGAAGGGGCAGTCCGGAGGGATGGCAAGATTACCGCCACCCCTCAGGCTGGGTGTGTTTTTGCCCAAGAAGTGCCAGCTAGCTGTTGTCACAGTTAGATGCCCATCCTAGTTACCCCTTTGCAAGTATTTCAATAAAATGTGGCCCAATTTTCAACCCACGCTTGTTGTCTGCGTCTTCTTTAACCCATCTCCGCTCGCAAATGCCCTACCCGACACCAGCTTGTCTGGCAGAAAGGGGGGGGGCATTGTGGGCGGGTGGGGTGACAAGATGTAGGGGCCTCTGATTGGTGCATCCCAGTGGCACCACCATGCAAGGAGGGGCAGGCTGAGTTGCCTTAAACTCAGCCCTCTTCCCAATCTCAGTTCTCTGGCTCAATGCAGCTCCCTCCCCCCCTCCCCTAAGCAGTGTGGGTTTCTTGCCGGCTGCCCTTTGGGAGCCACGTAGGAATTATTTGGCTCACAGTTCGATTGGCCTATTACTGTGAGTCTTTTTTGGCTACGTCACACTGTTTTGTGCCAGTCGAGTGTGTCCTGTAAGGGAATACAGTCTATATCATCGGTCACATTCCAGTTGGCGGCTAGGACGGGCAAAACAGGAAAGTAGGGATGGTGTGCATGCAGAGGCACCTTATGGTGACAGGTGACGCCTGAGGCCCCCCGAACAGGTTGTGCGGCTCAGCGGGGGGATAAGGGTTGCCTGGGAGACCAACCCTACTCACTCGCCCAGGTGTTGTGCGGCACCGGGGTTGGGGGTGACACCGGAAGGTCTACCTCCCCCAGAAGGGGCAGTCCAGAGGGATGGCGAGATCACCGCCACCCCTCAGGCTGGGTGTGTTTTCGCCCAAGAAGTGCCAGCTAGCTGCTGTCACAGTTAGATGCCCGTCCTAGTTACCCCTTTGCAAGTATTTCAATAAAATGTGGCCCAATTTTCAACCCAAGCTTGTTGTCTGCATCTTCTTTAACCCATCTCCGCTCGCAAACACATGTGTAAAAATGTTTAACATGTATAAAAGCTGGTCCAGTGATCAAAGATTTCAGTTCTCCATGGAAGAACTCACCTTCTTTTGGTTGATTTAGGAAGACTAGTAAGATGCCATATTTACTATGTCATTTTGCTCTTCATAAGCCTAGAAAGGTATCTGGAAGTTGATTCAATTTTGTTTATGTCAGCATTGTGAGCTTAGTGTTTATACTAAGGATCTATTTGAAATAAACTTGGAGCTTCTCCATGACTTACTGGGGCTTTCTGCTTCTGGATTCTTTGCAGAATTACATGGGCGGACATAGGCAACCATGTGATTTGAATGGAAACCTTCCCTTCCGGCACTTTTCCTATGCTTTCCTTAGAGAGCGCCATCTAGTGGCTGAATATAGCACTACGGTGGCATTACACGCTACTAATTCTGCACATTTTTTTTTTTAAAAACCCTGATTTAGTCCAGTGTTTTTTACAGTGGGATAAACCTGAAAAAGTGCAGGAGAGGCCCTGGATGTTGACATTATTGTCTAATGCAGCGGTCCCCAACTTTTTTGGCACCAGGGACCGGTTTTGTGGAAGACAATTTTTCCAAGGACTAGGGGGGGGGGTCCATTTGTGTCCATGTTCTTTGCAGTAATAGGCTACGTAAAGATTTACATAGCCTATTACTTGAAGAACAGGGACGCAAATGGCATCCGCTATGCAGACACCATTTGCGTCCTAGCAGCCAGAAGTCCGCCAGCAGCCAGAGCTGGCTGGCAGCTCTGCGGACTCACTGCAGAGTGAAGCCGGCCGGGGCCAGCGAGGATTCTGGGGGGGAGGGATGGATCACCTCCCCTCCCCTGTGGACCCCCACGGACCCAAGGTAAGGGGGTTTCACACACCCCTATGCTCACTTCCTGCTGTACAGCCCGGTTCCTAACAGGCCATGGACTGGTACCGGTCTGTAGCCCGGGGGTTGGGGACCCCTGGTCTAATGGATCCACAAACTTCCATGAATGGCCAATCATAAGTGTGCAATAAATTGCTGGTGTAGAGAAGCTCTTGGTGTCTGAGAGTTGTTACTGAACTAAAACTCTGTGTGTCTAGTACCAGAAATCAGTAAAAACCTGCATTTCCTGGTGACACCATACACTGGAAAAAATTGAGTAAGAGTGGTTAACTGGTGGGCTAGGCCCCCCCTATATACTGGTATTCCATTTCGTAGGATCCCTGGGCAAGGACAGATTTGTCACACACACACACACACACACACACACACACACACACACTTCTCCTCCATCTCTGATCTGAGCTGGAGAAACATTGACCTTCAAGACCTGCACCTTTTGTCTTAGTCTCCTAGATCCCTCAGTCTTTCATATTCACATTTGACTCCCTTGTCATAACTTTCCAAAAGTACCACCCACCCAACAGTGTTTCCTTATGGGAATCAAGTATACAGTAGCTGGGCTGGGGACAAATGGGGGTGGTGGTAGATCATGTTTAGCACACAAAATATGACCTTTCAAGGAGATGCTCCCATTTTCATGGGGAGCCCAGTGAGCCTAGTTATCGTGCTGTGCTTTGATGGAGCTTCAGCGACAGGCCCAACCGTCCTGTCACTGTTTGTGACCACAAAATGTATTTATCTTG
Organism: Heloderma suspectum; assembly: GCF_057233095.1. Classification (NCBI taxonomy): domain Eukaryota; kingdom Metazoa; phylum Chordata; class Lepidosauria; order Squamata; family Helodermatidae; genus Heloderma; species Heloderma suspectum. Next base: position 93,825,836 of record NC_139461.1, read on the forward strand.
CAAATACTTTTTGAAAAAGGAAGTGCAATAGCACTAAAACCTAAGCATTTACTTTGATAGATGTTACTCGTGGGAACCTAAACCGGAGCACTTAGGTAATATCAGCTGAAGTGTAAATCAAACTTGCAAACCACACACTGGAACCTTTGAAACCTTTTAGTTTTGCTAAAGCTTTTTTCCTCTCAGTAGGCAGAGTGATTTGTAGCCTTTTGTCTTGACTCACTGGACCATATTCCTGTCTACATTATGTCCATGTATTAACTTTTATGATTACTGTAGACCACATTGCTTTGTTTATAAGGCAGAACCTTCATTTACTTGGTTGCTTGTTATAGAGATTGATTCTCAAAGTGATGTAGCACTAGCAGTGCAAAGTGATGCACCAATGGAACGAAGGGACTTGCATTAGCAAGAAGAGCTTAAAGATAAGAATTATACTGTGAAAGCCACAAAAGACTTTGCTATTATACAGATGCTCCCGAAATAACTAGGAGATCTGTTGTTTTATTTAGGTAGATGTATCGCCTGTCTTGTTGCATGGACTATTTTTTACCATATCTCTCTGTCAGTGTACTAAGAATACAAATATCCAGCAAACAAATGCAAGATAAGTTAGAGCCATGTGCTTGCAGGGGCAGGTATATGCAGGACTCATATGATGCCATCAGGAGAGGCAGAGAGACAGGCAGGAAGGACAGATGGATCGAAATGAAGATAAATTGTACAGAACACTGGTATCCAAATATTTGGCTGATTATCATGAAACAGTATGTGGAATTCCGCTTTCCTTTCCTTTTTGAAGTTCCTGTTCCCGCCAGTATCACCAACATCACGCCTGAGGTGAGTTTTTATTAGTGCTGTGCTGAACATTTCTCCCACATTTTTTTTACTGTTCTCATTCAATTTGATAGAAAGGAAGTTGCTTTCAAAAATAAATTCAATGTTGAAGAAAATTTCGGAGAAATTGAAATTCTCATGGGTTGGGTTTGGGTTTCCTTGTGCTTATCTTACTTAAGAGGTGGCTGGGGAGTGTGTGCAAATGTCCTGTTTTTCATTGTACAATCATCACCTCTCCGGCTAAGTTCCATAGGGCTTTTTCAGGTCAGGAACTGCAGGCAGCCTGGGAGGGTACAGACCAATGGAGACATGTGTAGCAGAAAGAAAACATATGCCTATCGCCTACCATCCTCAGTCAGCCACCTCGCAGTGATTAGGTAAGCTACCCCCCCCAATAAAGTATAAAACACTCTGAGAATGAGAAACAACAATGGAAGCCTCTTTCATGGGGGAAGACAACTTTCAAAACACTTCCTACATTGCTCTGGATGCAAAATGGGGGCCAGTTGCCAACTCAGTTGATGCTGTTGCCAGCGGCAGCACAAAAAACCCTTAGGAAAAAAGAAAGAAGCTGTGCTATAAGCCCTGCCAATGGCGAGCCCTACCTGTGAGAAACTGTTGAGAATTTCTCTTCCCCAAAGTGAAATTCAATGCAATTGTCCCCTCACCACCCAATTTCTCTGCTCACAATTACAGTGGAGAATTTCAAGAGGCCATTTGCACACAGGTCTAGTTTTTATGTCTACATTTCTCCTCTCTTCTTTTGGCTTCAGACCTCTGCCGCCATCATAACTTCTGAAGCACTTGGACAGGTTATTTTGTCCTCCCTCCTCCCATTGCATCCCCACAGGACACAGACCACAATGTTTTGTAGGTTCCCCCCAACTATCTGGAGAGGCTTTGGGGGGATGGGGTACAGGAATGTGCAGGGGTAAGGAGCAGAAGGCAAAGAACTTGCACAATGTTGGTTGTGTAGGGCAGCATGTAGCTGGGTCCTGGTGGACACAGGAGGGGAGCAAACGGACACACAGACCTAGATGGATTTACAAAATTTGCAACAACATTTATTGGTTTTAGCTGGAATAGATTTGGTGGGAGCATAGGGCATGGATCTGGTCATTTGGCAGCCCATCTGCTGGATGATCCTGCCATCCTGGCTCTTGTGGCAGGAGCATTAGTGGTGGAGGCGGTAGTGATGGGCTCACCAGAGTGCTAATGTGAGCATTTTCCTGCCCTGTGCCTGTGGAAGGCTTGCAGCCCATGCTAGGCTAGGGCTCGATGCTCCACCCCACAAGATTGGTTAGGTGGCTCCTCATTATGTGGCGCAAGGAGCCCAATACTGCTCCCCCTTACAAATGGATCCAGCCCAATGCTGTCCACATATAAATATGTGGACAGCAAATAGCGTTGCCCTTATTTTCGCCATAGTCTACGTAAATCTTTACGTAGACTACAGGGACCAAATAAGGAACGCGAATGGCGGCTCCCTATGGGGGCCGCCATTTGCGTACGTGCTTTTTTTTTTTTTTTTAAGTCACCCGTGATAGGCTACGTGATGATTAACGTAGCCTATCATGGCTGACTTTGCAGATCTAGCCGTGATAGGCTACATAAATCGTTACGTCGCCTATCACGGTAGGGATGGGAGAGAATTTCTCCCCAAAACTTCGGGGGGCCGAGTGCCAATGCATTCGGTCCTCCGAAGGTTGTTCGGGGAGAAATTCTCCGCCCCCCCCCCCGGGATGGGACTTACCTTTCACGAATGTCGCTCCCGGCGGTGGGTCCCGGCGGCGGTTTGGCAGGTCTTCGTCAGGGGCGGGGGCGGCAGCCGGTCTTTCGACCGGCTGCCGCCATTACAAGAAAAGTAAAAAAAACAACAACACCCCTGTGATAGGCTACGTAACGATTAACGTAGCCTATCATGGCTAGATTTGCAAAGTCAGCCGTGATAGGCTATGTTAATCGTCACGTAGCCTATCACGGGTGACTTAAAAAAAAAAGAAAAAAGCGCGTACGGTAATGGTGGCCCCCATAGGGAGCCGCCATTCGCATTCCTTATTTGGTCCCTGTAGTCTACATAAAGATTTACGTACACTACGGTGAAAATAAGGGCAACGCAAATAGCGTTTTTTTTCTTTTGAAGTTCGCGGCCGGGGAGATGGGGCGCTTCTCCCCGGCCTGAATTTCGGCCAGGCGAGGTGGGAAGCCTCCCCCCCCGGCCTGAACTTCGGGGGGAGAAGTGAAGCGCCTCCCCCCCACTGCAAAGCAAGCTGCGAGACTAGGTAAGTGACTTTCATACATCCCTAGCATTTTCCAGCTTCTCCCCTTCTTATCATTGGGATCATGGGCCCCCACTACATTTTGTCATGCCCTCTGTTGGCTCATTATCATGAGGAATTGAAAATCAATATTCAGATTCATTGAGATCCTCTCCAAAACTTAATAATGATAGTAGAGAAACCAGATTCCACTGAATTTTCTCTTTTTTCACCCTTGGACCATCTGATGAACTGGGAACAGAGGTTGCAGATCATAGGAACTAGGTTCTTACTTTGGAGGTTTTAATGTATCTAGTGCAAAATACTAATATAAAATGAATGAATAATCCAATATTCAACCTCTTCCTTGCTCCTTCAAAGCAAACAGCACTGAATAATCCCATAAATATAGGCATGGATTCTACAGGTTCTTACTTTCATCTAGGGATGTACGAAAGTCCCTTACCTTTTATGAAATTTGATTCGTGGTGGGGGGGAGGTGCTCCGTCCCTCACCCTGAAATTCTGGCCGGGGGGGAGGCACCCCATCCCTCCCGCCACAAATCCTGGCCAGCCGGGTCTGCAAATGGTGGTGGCCATAGCCGTTTGAGTCCCTGCAGTCAGCCGTGATAGGCTACATAAATGTTTACGTAGCCTATCATGGCTGAATTAAAAAAAAAACCCGCGCATACGCAAATGCCGCCATTTGCGTTCCTTATTTTGGCACGTGCAGTCTATGTAAACATTTACGTAGACTACTGCGAAAATAAGGGGAACGCAAATAGCGTAGACGCTACGCTATTTGAGTTCCCCTTATTTTCGACATAGTCTACGTAAATGTTTACGTAGACTACATGTGCCCAAATAAGGAACGCAAATGGCGGCGCCCATGGGCGCCGCCATTTGCGTATGAGCTTTGTTTTTCCCCCCAAAGTCAGCTGTGATAGGCTACATAAACATTTACGTAGCCTATCAGGGCTGACTGCAGGGACGCAAACGGCGGTGGCTATGGCCGCCGACATTTGTGTCCCGGTAGGAGACGAGATTCGCGGCGGGAGCGACAGTGCGCCTCCACCCCGGCCAGAATTTCGGCCAGAGGGACGGGGCGCCTCCCACCTGGCCAGAATTTCGGGGGGAGGGATGGAGCACCTCCCCCCCACCGTGAAGCAAGCTGCGGGACCAGGTAAGTGACTTTCATCCATCCCTAGGGAAGACCAGCCGCCGCCACCGAACCGCCGCCAAACCGCCGCCAGAGCCGCCGTCACCAGGGAGATTCGCCCAAGGTAAGTCCCGTCCCAGGGGGGGCGGGGGGGCAGACCGTTTCACCACCAATTTCGGGAGGCTGAATGCACTGGCATTCGGCTTCCATGAGATTCGTGGCAAAATTCTCTGACATCCCTACTTTCATCCCACATCAGCCATCCACTAAACCTGGCCAATCTTGTTGTTGCTGTCGCCGCTGCTGAGACTGATGCTGAATAGCTTCCCTTTCTTATACTCATTTAGATCTAAAGACTGATATCTGTAGTCTCAATTTAGTAGGGTTGGTGGAGAATTTCTCCCTGAAACTTCGGGGGGCCGAGCGCCAACATGTTTGGCCCCCCGAACAAGTTTCGGGGAGAAATTCTCTGCACCCCCCCGCCCCCCGCACCCCCCCGGGACGGGACTTACCTTTGGCGAATGTCCCTCCTGGCGGCGGGTCCGGCCGGCGGTTCGGCGGGTCTTCATCCGGGGCGGGAGCGGCAGCCGGTCTTTCGACCGGCTGCCGCCGCCGTCATTCCAATAAAAAAAAAAAAAAAATGCCCCCGTGATAGGCTACGTGACGATTAATGTAGCCTATCACAGCTAGATTTGCAAAGTCAGCCGTGATAGGCTACGTAAATCGTCACGTAGCCTATCACGGGTGACTTTAAAAAAAAAAAAAAGCACGTACGGATATTGGCGGCCCCCATAGGGAGCTGCCATTCCCGTTCCTTATTTGGTCGCTGTAGTCTACGTAAATCTTTACATAGACTACGGCGAAAATAAGGGCAACGCTTTACGCTTTAAACATTTACATTTAAACATTTAAAGCTTTACGCTTTAAACATTTACGTAGACTAGAGCGACCAAATAAGGAACGCGAATGGTGGCTCCCTATGGGGGCCGCCGTTTGCGTATGCGCTTTTTTTTTTTTTAAAGTCACCCGTGATAGGCTACGTGACGATTTACGTAGCCTATCATGGCTGACTTTGCAAATCTAGCCATGATAGGCTACGTTAATCGTCACGTAGCCTATCACGGGGGCGGTTTTTTTTTTCCTGTGACGATTAACATAGCCTATCACGGCTGACTTTGCAAATCTAGCCGTGATAGGCTACGTTAATCGTTATGTAGCCTATCACAGGGGCATGTTTTTTTTTCTTTTGAAGTTCGCGGCCGGGGAGACGGGGCGCTTCTCCCCGGCCTGAATTTCAGCCGGGCGAGGCGGGAAGCTTCCCCCCCGGGCTGAATTTCTGCCGGGCAAGGAGGGAAGCCTCCCCCCCGGCCTGAACTTCGGGGGGAGCAGCGAAGCGCCTCCCCCCCACCGCGAAGCAATCTGCGAGACCAGGTAAGTGACTTTCGTGCATCCCTAGTGAACACATATTAAAAACATTCCATTTTTACTGAAGCAAAGGGGATTTAGGTATTCACATCTCATTCAGTTAAAGGGTGAAGTTTCCTATGCTTTTAATGGATCAGGATCACACCTCAAATTTGCTAGTATGGTTTAACAGAAGTGTATAACAAGCACGAGTTTAAAATATCTATACTGCATCTAATTAAAGCAAGATGCAAGGAATAGATAATAGGAATTAATTGATTCTGTTCTGGAAAAGCTGAGGACATTCTGAAAGGTTTCACCAACAGCTTCTGTGAATTTGCCTCTATCTTAATGTCATTTTAACACAGAGTTTATTTAAGAAGACTGTAAAGAAAATGTACATGAATCACTATTAAACAAAGGCCAATGAGACACCTCCTACAGCTCAACCCACTGAATTTCAATCAGACGCAAATCACTCTAAATACAAATTCTATGGTTTAACCAGATTATGAGTTATACTGATTTTTTTTAAAAAAGTCCTATAGGGAGAAAACAGAGAAGAATATATTCCAGTCAGCAGTCTAGTTGCTGCATTTTGTACTAGCTGTAACTTCCGAGTCATCTTCAAGGGGAGCCCCACGCAAAGTGCATAGCAGTAGTCTAATCGAGAAGTTACCAGAGCATGTACTACTGTGGCTAGGTTATCCCTGTCCAGGAAAGGCCGTAGCTGGCGGTAGGGATGTGTGAAAGTCACTTACCTTTTCGAAGGGGGTGATTCGTAGTAGGGGGGAGGCGCTCCACACCTCCTCCCGAAATCCTAACCCGACCGTCTCTGCTCCATGGCAACTCCACAGAGCTGCTGGCTGAGTGCATTCGCAGGTGTGTGGAGCCTGCGGATGCAAATGGCGGTGGCTACGGCGGCCGCCATTTGTGTTCCTGTTTTTTTGCCGTGATAGGCTACGTAAATATTTACGTAGCCTATCACAGCAAAAAAACCAGAGGTGCAAATGGTGTAGCGGCTGCCATTTGCACCCCTGTCTTTCGCTGTGAGTATTTACATAGCCTATCATGGCTATGATGAGGAAGCAAATGGCAGCTGCACCCCCAAACTCCTAATGACCTCTCCCAACATCTTCAACAGCATGGGGGATAGAATAGGACCTTGTGGCACCCCACAGCTTCATAGCTATGGGGTAGAACAGGAATCCCCCAATACCACTCTCTGGAATCGGCTCTACAGGTAGGAGCGCAGCCACTGTAGCACAGTGCCCCCAACACCCATCCTGCAGAGCCGATCCAGTAACACATCATGATCAATGGTGTCAAAAGCCACTGAGAGATCCAGGAAAATCAATAGGGTGATAATCCCCCTGTTTTTCACCCAGAGTAGGTCGTCAGTCAGAGCAACCAAGGCCGTTTCAGTGCCATACCCTGGCCTGAAACCAGACTGAAATCGGTCCAGGAATCAGTTTCCTCCAAGAACTTCTCAAGCTGCCCAGCCATCACACGCTCAAGCACCTTGACCAAAAAAGGGATATTGGCAATGGGGCAATAGCTCTCAGACACCTCTGGGTCCAGGGAGGGCATCTTCAGGAGAGGGTGCACTACAGCCTCTTTCAAAGTGGCAGGCACCATTCCCTGACATAGTGAAGTATTTACCACCCCCTGGACCCACCCAGGCAATCCACCCCTGCTAGATCATATTAGCCAAGATGGGCAAGGGTCAAGCTCACATGTGGTGGGACAGACTGATTCAAGCATCTTGTCCATATCATCAGGCTGCAACAACTGAAACTGATCCCAGGAAACACAACCAGACAGAACACTGGGCACTTCCCCAGACTCTGTGATAACTGGGGTGTCAAGTCCTGAGTGAATATGAGTGACTCTGTCCTTGAAGAGCCTAGCAAATGTATTACAGTAAATGACTGAGGGTTCCAATCCCAATTTCTTGAGCCCAAGCAAGATCCCAACAGGCTCTTCACCACTCAGAACAATTCTACTCAGTGACATTTCAAGGATGAGATGAAAGAAGAGTAATAAGATTTTTTTTTTTGCCATCCTCACTGCCGCATAATAGGCACAACAAAGAGTCTTTGCTAGGAATGTCAGAGAATTCCACCATGGATCCCAGGGAGGCCAAATTCCAGTGAATTTGACCCCCCGGAATCCATGGTGGAATGGGGCAACCCGCCCCACCACTCCGCGGAAGCCCCCTGCAACGGAGCCTACCTGGCTGCGGCTCCAGCGGTGGCAGCAGTGGCTCCGGTGGCGATGGCAGCTCTGGCCGCTGCCGGGCTGTGGCTGCAGATGGTGGCCGCTACACTGGCTGCCATTTGCATCCCTTTGCTGAGCTGTGATAGGCTATGTAAATATTTACGTAGCCTATCAGGGCAAAGAGCGGGGATACAAATGGTGGCCGCTACGCCATTTGCGTCCCCGCTCTTTGCCGTGATAGGCTACATAAATATTTACATAGCTTATCACGGCTCAGCAAAGGGACGCAAATGGAGTGGAGGATTCCAGGAGTGAAAAGGGACACAGAGTGGAGCTGGCCAGGAAGGATTCCAGGGGGAGGGACGGAGCACCTCCCCCCCACCGCAGATGCCACTTATGAAACAGGTAAGTGGTTTCGTTCCCCTAGTCTTTGCTAATTATCAATCATACTCGCTCTGAGACCTGTGCCACTTGCACGCTAGCTGCCATCTGGCCCCATGTACTGAGACAGCCCCATGGTTGTCATGGTTGCCATGAAGTTCTGAGCAGACCCTGTCAGGATAGACTCAGCGTGGTTTTGAAGTCCCCCAGAACCACTGCCCTAGGGCTCTCCAGCATCACCTCTGACTGTAGGGATGTCAGAGAAGTTCTCCACGAATCTCGGGGAGGCCGAATGCCAGCGCATTCGGCCCCCCGAAATTGGTGGAGAAACGGTCTGCCCCCCGCCCCCCCCGGGACGGGACTTACCTTGCTCGAATGTCCCTGGTGGTGGCGGCGGCTCCGGCGGCGGTTCGGCGGCGGCAGCCAGTCTTCTGACCGGCTGCCGCCGCCGCCATTTCCAAGTAAAACAAACAAACAAACGTGATAGGCTATGTAAAGATTTACGTAAATGTTTATGTAGACTACACGTGCCAAAATAAGGAACACAAATGGCAGCACCCATGGGCGCCGCCATTTGCGTACGCTTGTTTTTTTTTAAAGTCAGCTGTGATAGGCTATGTAAACATTTATGTAGCCTATCACGGCTGACTGCAGGGATGCAAACGGCGGCGGCTATGGCCGCCGCCATTTGCGTCCCAGCAGGAGAAGAGGTTTCATGGCCAGAGGGACGGGGCACCTCCCCCCCGGCCAGAATTTTGGTGGGGAGGGACGGGGCGCCTCCCCCCTGGCCAGAATTTTGGCGGGGAGGAATGGGGCGCCTCCCCCCCGGCCAGAATTTCGGGGGGAGGGACGGGGTGCCTCCCCCCCACCGTGAAGCAAGCATCAGGATCAGGTAAGGGACTTCCGTCCATCCCTACCTCTAAGTCCATCTCAACCAGCTCAGTCAGGGAGACTGCTGGGCAGTGGGGTGGGAGGTACACCAGCAGTATACCTGTTCTGTCTCTTTGGCCCAGCACAATGTACAGACCTTCAAAACTGAAGCTAGGGTGGATGAGTTTTCTCATGAGGGAAATAGAATCCTTATGAATGACACAACTCCTCCCCCCTGGCCCTCCAATCTAGGTTGGTGCTACACTAAGTATCCAGGTGGACAAAGCTGAGACAGATCCACAATGCCCAGCTCATCCACCCAGGTCTCAGTAGTACACACTAGGTCAGCCCCTTCATCCACAATCATGCCATGGATAGTAATTGTTTTATTATTGACTGACCTGGCATTCAAAAGCAGCACCAACAGATCAGAGGGTGGGCTGATAGGGCAACCTAGATTTTGAGGTATGGTGGAAGGACCAAAAGATGGGACAGATTTCAAATATCTATCCCGTCTTTTCCTTACCTGGCATGTCCAACCCCCAATGCCATACCTCCCTTTGCCTGGGATTACTCCAATAGGGCCACCCCACTCCTCCCCTCTCCCCTGAGATTCACCTGAGCACATATACAACTTTAAAATAATATAAAACTAATTTCAAAAGGACAGTACATCCATACAAACAAACCAGACCAGTAAAAAACTGCAGCAACAACCTAAAATTAAAATAAGCCTACTCCCCCTCCCCCCTCAAGCAATCCACATTTCTACACTCTCATAAGGCTGTCATCCAGGCTATGGCTAGCCTCACCCTAGCCAATTTCCCCCACCCCTCAGTTCTCACCTAAGTGATGGTTGGAACTCAGCCTCCCCAGTAATCCCACACTCTCACCCTGGTATAGCTCACTTGCCCGAGACATTCACGCATGCACATACCTACACACATACACACAGGTTAGGTCATCCGATGGAACTACTGTTCTATAGTCTTCATCAAATGACTGCTTGTTTTGGATGTTTTCTCCCAGAAATATGTTTACTGATTTGGGATGCAATCCTATGCACATTTAGGCAGAAAAAAGTCCTACATCTCCCAGCATGTCCTAGCCAGCCATGCTGGCTGGGGCATGCTGGGAATTGTAGGACTTTGTTCTGTCTAAATGTACATAGGATTGTGCTCTAAATACCTTTGTTCTGTTCTGGGTGGATTCTAGGAATCCACCCAGTTTGTTTCAGTTTGTTTTTTATAAGTATTTATCAACATTTTCAAGTAAGTGTGTATAGGACTACAGTCTTAGCATACTTGTATGCTCCTTCGGGAAAAACTGCAAATAGAAACATGTGCAAAGCTGGGGGGGGGGAAACGACCCCTCCTGTTTTTTGGAATAGTGGGGGCTGTATGGGTGCTTCTAAAAACACTATTTAAATTATACTTTTAATTCTGTTTATGGTTACAATAAAACCAGATCATCATTTGCCAAATGAAATATCATCCACTGAACAAATAGATGTTACATATTTATGAGGCATAATTCAACCTTGTTAATATTATATGACAAACATGGTTTTTGAAGAACATTTTTTCCCTGTTATAAATGTGCTGTTTTCTTCTCTTTGAAAAGACTGAGTTTGGGTATTAGTAATCCTGGTTTAAGTGTTTCCGCATACAGAGGTAATGCATCCTGTGTTAAGAAGTGCCTCTAATCACTTGGTTCTCATTATGCTTCATGGCTCTCAGTTGCCATTCCTTTTAAAAACAAAACAGTCTTGTTAATGCTATAACAGATATTTACAAAATATGTTTTTGTTTTAACATATAATGTTATAACACATATTTACAAAATATGTTTTTGTTTTGTTTTGTTTAAAACAAAACAGTCCTGTTAATGCTATAACACATATTAAGGTAACCCTTTACAAAATAACATAGGAGCTATTCCAGGCATCCCCAGCCTTTTTGCTGTCCTAATGACATGTGCTCTGTCCCCACAGAGGGAGCCCTTGCTTGTATGGCTGTATGTGTGAACGCTCCACCCCTGCAGAGTTTTGGGGTGGAGCTACTCAGTGCTACTCAGTGTTGGAGCAAGGCCAATTGGTGCAGGCTCTCTGTTCCTTCACACTTTGATAGAATGCATCACTGGGTCAAGTGAATAGGGCTACATACATTGCTGAGAAGAGAGCCTTCCAGGCTTCCACAAACCTGTACTTGGCCAAATTTTCAGAATTGTATTAGTTTTTAAACTGAATGTGAAATAACTGTGTTTCCAGCTGTCCATTTCAAGCCTTGCCAGTGACAGACAAGTATTATAGAAACCTGGGTTTCAATCTCTGCTCAGTCAAGGAAGTCATTGGGGGACCAGTCATGATAGGGTGTTCAGATACACCCCACCCCAGACATTGAAAGATGCATGAGGATGGTCACAGGGCTGGATGGACAAACTCCACCCCACTGCTACCAGCTGCTATAGCCATCTGTGTATTCGGTATGTGAAAGGGCTGTATATGTGTAGAGCTCCCCGCCTAGGCCATTTCTACATGAGGCATTTATTGTGTGCTCATGATTGCCCACTCACAGAGCTTTTCAGGTCCTTTACATGACATCATCAATCTCCAGGACATCTTCAGTGGTTTTTCCTGGTTATTCCATCTTAAATGATTGGAGATGAGCTGGACTATACCCCCCACCCCTGGCCGCAATTTCCTCAGTGTGTAGTGCTGGCGTAATGTGATAATTCCAACACTAAATGGTGCTGTTTCATTGAAAAATATAGAAAGCCCCAGTAAGCCTGCTGAGAAAGGGTGTTTTCTATTCCACATCATGTTCATCATCTAAAGGAGCCAATCCTAATTGCGCCACAGAAGCAGAAGCAAACTGCTCTCATAGGCCTGCGGGATTTTCTGTTAATGTTGAGACACCCTTACTCACCTTTTTCTGTAAACTGACCCACCCCCCCCCCCACATTGTTGACATTCCTCATAGGGGAGTTGCTTCTGCTGACTGTTCATTTTGATAGTCTTTTTTTTTGCACCTTTCCCATCTCTACAATAACCTTTTCGAGATGCAGCGACCAGAACTGTACACAGTATTCCACATCTGGTTGCAGTATAGATTGAATAAATGCATTACAATATTGACAGTATTATTTTTAATCTCTTTCCTGATGTTTCCTAGCATGGAAATCATGTTTTTCACAGCTGCACACTAGGTTTATTTTTATTTATTTATTGCATTTATATCCTGCCTTGCATCATCCCCCTGCAAGGAGCTGTAGATTTAATTAACTCGTCACAGCAAAAAATGGAGATGAAAATTAATGAGCTGGAAGACCGAGTGGCAGAAAATGGAACTACAACACAAATTTGTTTTAAAAATATCTCTGATAAAATTTCTCAACTGGAGGCCTTCATGAAAAGAAAAGATCCAACATATGTATTATTGGGATTAAAAATTTGCCTAATATCCACAACATGTGGAAACAACATTGGCTAGGAAACTGCCCTCCACAATGCTGAAGCTTGCCCTGCATCTTGGAAAAACCACCTGGATTTGACCAGCCCCATGTGATATGGACAACCTTGAACTGAATTCGCATGGGTCATGGTAGATGTGCAGATGCCCTTTATAAATGGGGCAAAACAACATCATCAAATTGTGATTGTGAGGCTGAAAAACAAACTATCCAACATATACTGACAGAGTGTCAAAACCAAGCCTACAATGGAGACTTTGCTGATTTTCTGGCTGTGACAACTGAAGTAAAAAACTATATCTGTAACCTAGACATATGTTTGTAATATTCCTGTCTATATTTTATATTTTACATTTCATATTTATTATGCTCTATGTTTTTATTGTAATGCAATGTAAATGTGCCATATGATAAATAAATAAATAAATTTGCCTAATGATGTAAAATTGCCTATTTTTGTGGATAAACTTTTGCATGAGATACTCCCTATCCCATCTGATTATTTACTTGATATTGAGCAGGCATTTTGTGTGCCAAATGCTAAAGGGATTGATTACACGATCACAGCTCAATTTGCAAAAGTCTCCACAAAGAATTATATGCTGCATTTGGCAAGGGATGCTGGAAGCCTTTCCTGGAAACAAGGTAAAGTTATTTTATTTCCAGACTACATCAAAGAGGTGGCGAATAAAAGAAGGCAATTTCAAAGCAAATAATATGGGAAAACAAATGAACTTACAATATTACTTAAAATATCCTGCTACACTTTGTATTGTGTCTGAAGGTCAGATGAAGAATTTTCTAAATCATGAAATGGCGGAGGCATGGCTGAACGTAAAAATGTGTGAGAATTCTGTTACAACCCCATGAATTGGAATCTTTAAAAAAGGTTTGTTAACTGTTTGTGTTTAGTCTACATGATCCAGGCTAATTCAGAAGATAAATTATTATATATATATTGGTTTACTCTCTTTCATCTTTTATTCTTTCTTGCTTTTCTTTATATTTTTTATTTCAAAATAGATAATATATCTAGTATAAAATATATTACTGATAGTTGAAGGTTTATATTAAGTTCTATTATATATATATATATATATATATATAATATATATATATAATTGTTATTGTTAATAATAATATAGGCTTTTGGGAATGAATTGTAGACCTGTTTCTTTGATATAAAATTGATGATATGATATAGAAATGTAAGGTTGTTTATTAAACTGTAAGATTGTTAAGGTTCTAGATATAGTTTTTAAAATAGAATGGCATTGGAGGCTGGGGGGTGTTGGAGTTTAAACTTAATTCTTTAAGGGGGAGGGAGGAGGAGAGGGGGAGGGAAGGGGAGGGAATTTTCTTTTTTCTTCACTTCCTTTCCTCCTCCCTTTCCCCCCCTTTCCCCCCTTTCTTCCCTCTTTTTTCTTCTCTCTTTGTTATTGTGGCATCCTCATCAGAATATTGTACTGTTGGGAAATTGAAGTATTGATGAGGTTGTTGGCAATTTTGGTATTGTTTGTTTCACTTATAAAGATAAAATAAATAAAAAAATTAAAAATTGAATTGACAAAGATTGTACTTTGCCATTGACTTCACTGTTTACAATTTATGTTCTTTGCATCTGTGTGTGTGTGTGTGTGTGTGTGTGTATACCTATCAGCTAAGGATAACACTGACACTTATTTCATCTGATGAAGTAGACTTAGAGAGCAATCCTATGGCTGCTAGTCAGCAGCTAGATGGCCATAGGATATGTGGTTTTCCAGGAACCAACCTTCCTCCAGTTCTGTGTTGCCTCGCAGGCAGTGTGGAAGGGCCCCACGCATGCTCCCCGCTTGGAAGAGGAGTGCAAAGCAGCCAAAACAGGGCATTCTGGGGGGGGTTCCAGGGTGGGGAAGGGGTAAATGCCAGTACGACACATCCTATGTGTCGTCTGGTAGCCTCCTCCCCCGCTCCACCTTTCTGCGGCTAGACAGCCGAAATCTGCTGTCTAGCCACAAATGCAGGCCAAGAGAAATGTGAAGGGAATGATCCTCTCTGTGCTTCTCTTGCCCTGCACTGGATAGGCAGTAGGGATGTACGAAAGTCACTTACCTGGTCTCGCAGCTTGCTTCGCGGTGGGGGGAGGCGCTTCGCTTCTCCCCCTGAAGTTCAGGCTGGGGGGGGAGGCTTCCCGCCTCGCCCGGCCGAAATTCAGGCCGGGGAGAAGTGCCCCGTCTCCCCGGCCGCGAACTTCAACAGAAAAGTAAAAAAAACCAAAAACGCCCCGTGATAGGCTACGTGACGATTTACGTAGCCTATCACGGCTGACTTTGCAAATCTAGCCGTGATAAGCTACGTTAATTGTCACGTAGCCTATCACGGGGGCGTGTTTTTTTTTAACTTTTCTTGGAATGGTGGCGGTGGCAGCCGGTCAAAAGACCGGCTGCCACCCCCACCCCTGTCAAAGCCCTGCCAAACCGCCGCTGCGACCCACCACCGGGAGCGACATTCGGGAAAGGTAAGTCCCATCCTGGGGGGCGGTGCGGGGGGCGGGTGTGTGTGGAGAATTTCTCCCCAAAACTACTTCGGGGGGCCGAATACGTTGGCACTCGGCCCCCCAAAGTTTTGGCGAGAAATTCTCTGACACCCCTAGGCCTCTGAATTCGGAGGTGGCCGCCTATCCCCGTAGGATTGTGCCCTTAATAATAAATCCCATAATAAATACGTTATTCCTTAAGTGGTCCCAAAAGATTTGTTCTTACTGCACCAGACTAAAATTGCTAGCCATGTGGAATTTGAAAAACATTTTACTCATGAAAATGTAAATGAAACGGGCCTGGAAGTTAAATTTTGGCATATTGTACTCCCCGCCCCATGATTTTTTAAATAAAAGACCAATGTAAATATATATGATTTAGTGAAAGAGGATTTTAGTAAATGCTGAAACAAACCACCAAAATATTATTTTCATTTGCTAACATATAGCCTTTTCTTCTTACCTTTTTTTGATATATGAACCAACATACACACTTGAGAACTTTGAGGATGATGATTTTAAACGAGGGACATCACTCTAAATTCACAATTAACATTCAGATTGGTAGCTGTACTTGCATAGCTCTGATGGGACATATGAATTATTGAGAATTAATTTTCTTGAGTGCATGAATACAGGAAACATCACTAGAGTTAATACTGAAGCGCTGCATTTTTTTAAAAAAAATCTTATTTAAGTTCAGTGAATATTGGCATGGAACTGAAATGTAGTATCATAAAATTCAAGATGCTGTATATATGGTTAGAGCACATTTGCAACCAAAATTATGTATATATTAAAAACTGTGTTCAGTAGCCAATAAAGCCTTTCAAACGGCTGTTTTCTCACATCGCTCCTAAAGCACTATCTAGCACATTACAGTATTATTTACGATTAGGGAAGCAGCTACATATAACCAATATTCCAGTCTGATAAAACTGGTTCAGTCATGCAATTCGCATGATAGATGTTAGGCAGATGCTACTCTGATCCACCACGCACTTAATTGAATATATGATGTGAGCACTCCATCAAGGCCCATATATGGCTGGGGTAGGCAATGTGGCATCTGTGGGTTCCAATGTGCCCCAGACACCTTTCTTGGCACCTGCCATTTCAAAGCAAAGTGAGGGGCTGTAACTGTTTACATCTTCTTTTCCCATGAATGTCTCTGGGCGCACATGGGGCTCAGACACATTCTTAGGAAATGAAGATGGCAAGTGGCTCCAAAGTGATGCTCTCAACTGCAGTGTCCCCATGTTGTGGTGGTGCCCACAACAGTTTCTCAAATTGCCAAATGTGTCCAGGAGTGTAAAATGTTTGCCTACTCCTGATATATGTAATGGCCTTTTTTGCTAATTTCTTTCCACTCAAAAAACAAACAAACAGGGAGATTGTATAAAGCAGGGCTGTGCATGGACCTCCCAATCTGCCTCAGAGGCATCTTCAGGGCTTCTGAGGTGGGCCCGACTCACTTCTGGATAATTCGGGGCCCCAAACCTGCTTCAGCCTCTGGAGCAGAAGTGGGATTCTGGGGATGGCACAGGTGCCAGATTCAGTCTGGGAGTCCGGTGGACCTGCTCCTGCCCACACCCCTGAGCCCTGCTTTCCAAGCCCTTCACTGTGCTTGCCCCCTGCCCACGCTTGATGAATGGCCTGTACTCACCCCAGCAGCTTTATCGAGCTTCGCAGTCACCATTTCCTGAGAAATAAAATGGTGATTGCAAAAATGCGTGAATTTGCACACACACGAAAATGCGCATTTTCATGCATACAAAAACATGCACATTTTTTGCAAGCACAATTTTCTGGTGACCACGGAAATGGTGACCATGGAGCTCAATCAGGCCTCTGGAGTGAGTGTGGGCTGCTCACCGAGAGTGGGAGGGGCTTGAACGCAGTCCGGGGACCAACGAGCAGGGGCAGGGGCTGGGCAGGAGTCTGGAGAACCTGGATGGGGGTGAGTTCGCACATCCCTAATTCAGACATCCAAATCCCACTTCACCAATGCACTGCCTGGCCCCCAGGTCCTTACCTGGGCCCTTGGATGCATGCTGCCAGCCACCTTGTTGGTCCAGGGTGGGGGGAGCTCATGCTGCCACTGCCGGGGGAGCCGCCACCACCACAGCCACTAGATCCTGCAGGATCTATTTTCAAAAATACAGGGAGTTGCCATTTTAAAACTGGCTCCCCCCCGCCTGAGCAACAACACGGCTGCCAGCATATGTCCAGAGAACCCAGGTAAGGAGTTGGGGGCTGGGCAGCAGCAGCAACTCGGCTGGCCTGGGCTTCTGGATTGTGCCGATGAAGCACAACCTGACCCTCTTCATGCCACATCATGTCCCCTCCACCTTGCCCCAGAGGTGGTGTGAAGTGGCCTGAAGTGCCCTGCTTCAACATGGAGCTCGGGCTTGAAGCTTGAGACAGTGCACAGCCCTAGTGTAAACAGTATACATGTGTCTCTGGATGGAGTGCCTTCATCACTGATTCCTTTTGGTGTATCATATGCACACACCTGCTAGTCCATCACACTCTGCAATCTTAAGTGGAAGTCTTGACCTGCTTCCATCACTTTCAGAAGCTTAGTCGGTGAGGACATTCACAGGGCCTTTTACATTGCAGTGTGTGGGTTATGGTGCTTCCTATCCCAAAAGGACTGATTGAACCTCTATGTTTTGGTGTTTCTGTGCTCTGTGTTGGTTCCAGACTAGGTGGATTAATCTTAGCTCCCGCTGAAATTAATTGGACTTAAGTTAAATCATGACCATCTTGTCCCATAATTTCAACAGGAACTAAGTTCAACTAACTTAGTCTAGATTCAGCCCATTGTTAAGACTAGAGCTGTGCACAAATGGCCTCTCGAAATTCTCTGCCCTATTTGTGAGCAGAGAAATGGGAAGTGGGAGGAGGGACAATTTCACTGCATTTCTCCAGCGGGAGAAGAAATTCTCACTAGTTTCTCAAAAGTAGGGTCACCATTAGCACGGGCCGTAGCTAAGCATCTTTCTTTTTTCCTGAGAGTTTTTGGGGGGTTTCTACTGCCACTGCAAGTGGCAACAGCATGCGCCCAATCTCGGAAGCTAAGCAGGGTCAGCCCTGGTTAGTACTTGGGTGGGAGACCGCCTGGGAATCAGGCTTCCTGCATTGAGCAGGGGGTTGGAACTGATAGTCTTGTAGGCCCCTTCCAACCCTATGAGTCAAGGATCCTATGATCAACTGTGTTGGCAAGTTGGCTACTATTTTGCATCCACACAGTGCAGGTGTGAAGGAGCAGTGTTGCGTCTAGCTCCAGGGAAGAGCTGGAGTGAGTGCTGAGCCAAAAACCTACTCTCCAATTTCTGAAAGTTTTCTTTCCCCATGAAAGAGGCTTACATAGGAATGTTAGAAAATTCCACCATGGATTCCGGGGGGGGGGGCAATTCCAGTGAATTCATCCCCCCAGAATCCATGGCGGAACGGAGCCCCCCACCCCACCAACCCACAAAAGCCCCGCAAAACGGAGCCTACCTGGCTGCGGCCCCGGCTCCGGCAGCGGCGGCGGTGGCTCTGCCCACTGCCGGGCTGATGCGTAGGGATGGGGGAGAATTTCTCCCCGAAACTTCGGGGGGCCGAGTGCCAACGTGTTCGGCCCCCCAAAGTAGTTTCGGGGAGAAATTCTCCGCACCCCCCCACCCCCAGCCCCCCCCCGGGACGGGACTTACCTTTCCCGAATGTCCCTCCCGGCGGCGGGTCCGGTTCGTCAGGTCTTCGACAGGGGCAGAGGTGGCAGCCGGTCTTTCGACCGGCTGCTGCCACTGCCATTCCAATAAAAGTAAAAAAACAAAACAAAAAAAAACGCCCCCGTGATAGGCTACGTGACGATTAACGTAGCCTATCACAGCTAGATTTGCAAAGTCAGCCGTGATAGGCTACGTAAATCGTCACATAGCCTATCACGGGTGACTTTAAAAAAAAAAACAAAAGCACGTACGGCTAATGGTGGCCCCCATAGGGAGCCGCCATTCACGTTCCTTAACATAACGTATGTAACAGATCTGCAAAGTCAGCCGTGATAGGCTATGTAAATCATCACGTAGCCTATCACGGGTGACTTTAAAAAAAAAAAAAAGCGCGTATGGATAAAGGCGGCCCCCATAGGGAGCCGCCATTCGCGTTCCTTATTTGGTCGCTGTAGTCTACGTAAATCTTTACGTAGACTACGGCGAAAATAAGGGCAACGCAAATAGAGTTGCCCTTATTTTCGCTGTAGTCTGCATAATCTTTACACGTTGGCGCTCGGCCCCCCGAAGTTTCGGGGAGAAATTCTCTGCCATCCCTACACTTGAGGCACAGGTGAACTCAGTGGCACGGAGCACTTTTTATCAGCTTAGGCTGGTTTAGCAACTACGCCCTTATCTGGACAGAGATAGCCTAGCTACAGTTATCCATGCTCTGATAACTTCTCATCTGGATTACTGCAATGCGTTATACATAGGGGTGGACGAAAGTCACTTACCTGTCGTTGAAGCTTGTTTGCGGTGGGGGGGAGGCGCTTCGCTGCTCCCCCCACGAAGTTCAGCCCGGGGGGGGGAGGCTTCCCGCCTCGCCCGGCTGAAATTCAGGCCAGGGGGGAGGCTTCCCGCCTCGCCCAGCCGAAATTCAGGCCGGGGAGGAGGCTTCCCACCTCGCCCGGCCGCGAACTCCAAAGTTTTTTAAAAAAAAAACCCCGTGAAAACGCAAATAGCATTGCCCTTATTTTCGCCGTAGTCTGCATAAAGATTTACGTAGACTACAGCGACCAAATAAGGAACGGAAAAGGCGGTTTTTTTTTTTTCCGTACGTGCTTTTTTTTTTTTTTTAAAGTCACCCGTGATAGGCTACGTGATGATTTACGTAGCCTGTCATGGCTGACTTTGCAAATCTAGCCATGATAGGGTACGTTAATCATCACGTTGCCTATCACGGGGGCGTTTTTTTTTTTTTCTTTTCTTGGAATGGCGGCGGCGGCAGCCGGTCGAAAGACCGGCTGCAGCTCCCGCCCCGCAAGAACACCCACCGAACCGTCTGCCGGACCCGCCGCCGGGAGGGACATTCGCCAAAGGTAAGTCCCGTCCTGGGGGGGGTGCGGGGGGCAGGGGGGTGCGGAGAATTTCTCCCCAAAACTTGTTCAGGGGGCAAAACACGTTGGCGCTCGGCCCCCCGAAGTTTTGGGGAGAAATTCTCCGCCATCCCTAGTTATACATGGGGCTGCCTTTGAAAACGGTCCGGAAACTTCAGCTGGTCCAAAATAGGGCCGCAAGATTGTTAACAGGGACTGGCCAATAAGCTCATATTAGGCCAGTACTTTTCCAGCTGCACTGGCTGCCAGTCCATTTCCAGGCCCAATTCAAAGTGCTGGTATTAACATTCAAAGCCCTTAATGGCTTGGGGCCAGGTTACCTGAAGGATCGCCTCGTCCTGTATGTGCCTGCCCAGACCTTAAGATCATCTGCAGCAGCACTTCTCTGTGAGCCCCTGCCAAAGGAAGTGAGGCGGGTGGCTACTAGAAGGAGGGCTTGAAAAAGCTGTGGCACCCCGGCTGTGGAATGAGCTCCCTAGTGAGGTTCACCTGGCACCTACACTGTATTCTTTCCAGCACCAGGTGAAGACCTTTTTATTTTCCCAGGCATTTTAGCATTTTAGCTTTCTAGACTTTTAGCTTTGCTGTTTTAAATCTGTATTTTAAATCCCTGCACTGCTGCTAGATTTTATTCTGGTTGTATTGTTATACTGTGGTTTTAATGTTCTATATGTTTTATATTGTTTTATTGTGTGCTGTTTAGTTTCAGTTCTGTGAACGGCCCAGAGAGCTTTGGCTATGGGTGGTATAGAAATAAATAAATAAATAAATAAATAAATAAATAAATGTAAGGTAAGGTAAGGTAAGGTAAGGTAAGCACAATAAATGAAAACCCAAACCATGAGAATTTCTTCAAAATGTTCTTCAACATGGAATATATTTTTGAAAGCAACTTCATCTCTATCAAATTGAATGAGAATGGTTGAAAAAAATTGGGATACATTTTTGGCACAGCACCCTATAATGTTATACTTTGTGTTGCTTGCACATAGTTTCTGTCATTTGTTCCTTTTAGGGATGGTGGAGAATTTCTCCCCGAAACTTCGGGGGGCTGAGCGCCAACGTGTTCGGCCCCCCGAACAAGTTTCGGGGATAAATTCTCTGCACCCCCCCACCCCCCGCCCCCCCCCGGGACGGGACTTAACTTTGGCGAATGTCCCTCCCGGCTGCGGGTCCGGCCGGCGGTTCGGCGGGTGTTCGTGCGGGGCGGGAGCGGCAGCCGGTCTTTCGACCGGCTGCCACCGCCACCATTCCAATAAAAGAAAAAAAAACGCCCCCGTGATAGGCTACGTGACGATTAACGTAGCCTATCATGGCTAGATTTGCAAAGTCAGCCATGATAGGCTACGTAAATTGTCACGTAGCCTATCACGGGTGACTTAAAAAAAAAAAAGCACGTATGGATAAAGGCGGCCCCCATAGGGAGCCGCCATTCCCGTTCCTTATTTGGTCGCTGTAGGCTACGTAAAGATTTACGTAGACTACGGCAAAAATAAGGGCAACGCTATTTGCGTTGCCCTTATTTTCGCCGTAGTCTACGTAAATCTTTACGTAGACTACAGCGACCAAATAAGGAACGCAAATGGCGGCTCCCTATGGGAGCCGCCATTAGCGTACGTGCTTTTTTTTTTTTTAAAGTCACCCGTGATAGGCTACGTGACGATTAACGTAGCCTATCACGGCTGACTTTGCAGATCTAGCCGTGATAGGTTACGTTAATCGTCACGTAGCCTATCGGGGGGGCTTTTTTTTTTTTTTTAAACAATGGACTTCGCGGGCGGGCGAGGCGGGAAGCCTCCTCCCCGGCCTGAATTTCGACCGGGGCGAGGCAGGAAGCCTCCCCCCCGGCCTGAATTTCGGCCGGGGTGAGGCAGGAAGCCTCCCCCCCGGCCTGAACTTCACGGGGGGAGCAGCGAAGCGCCTCCCCCCCACCGCGAACAAGGTTCGACGACAGGTAAGTGACTTTTGTCCACCCCTAGTTCCTTTTTATTGGATATTTTCTTGTTTATATGTTTTAATGGATGTTTTATAAACTGTTTTGGGGGCTCTTGCATGCTGAAATGCCGAATATAAATGTTTTAGGGCACAATCCTATGTATGTTTAGAGAGGAAATGTCCTACAGCTCCCAGCATTCCACAGGAAGCCAGTCTAGCTGGGGCATGCTGGGAGTGGCAGGACCTTCTTTCCATCTAAACATGCATAGGATTGTACCCATAATAATCAAACAAACATTTTGACTCAAACCTTATTAATTCTGGAAATATTTCTAAGACAAAACCAACGTATTCTAATATTACCAGCCATAATCCTGCCCAGATGAAGGTGCACACAAATCTTTTTGAAATCAATCAGCTGAAATACAAATATTTGTTGGATGATTATTGCTATTATTACTGTACCATTTGCACTAACGTGCCTTCTAAATCTGCTCTTAAATATATGTAACAATGTAACATTAGTATCAATGCATTCTACCTAAGGATGGACGAAAGTCCCTTACCTGGTCCCGCAGCTTGCTTCGCGGTGGGGTGGAGGTGCTTTGGTTTTCCCCCCGAAGTTCAGGCTGGGGGGGAGGCGCCCCATCCCTCGCCACCGAAATTCAGGCCGGGGAGGAGCGCCCCGTCTCCCCGGCCGCGAAATAAAAAAGTAAATGTAAACACACACACACACACACGTGATAGGCTACGTAACGATTTACGTAGCCTATCACGGCTAGATTTCCAAAGTCAGCCGTGATAGGCTACGTAAATCATTACGTGGCCTATCACGGGTGACTTTGAAAAAAAAAAGCGTGTACGCAAATGGCGGTGCCCATGGGCGCCGCCATTTGCGTTCCTGATTTGGGCCCGGGTAGTCTATGTAAAGAATTACATAGACTACGGTGAAAATAAGGGCAACGCAAATAGCCCATGGGTGCCGCCATTTGTGTACACGCTTTTTTTTTTTTCCAAAGTCACCCGTGATAGGCTACGTAACGATTTACGTAGCCTATCATGGCTGACTTTGGAAATCTAGCCGTGATAGGCTACGTAAATCGTTACGTAGCCTATCATGTGTGTGTGTGGTTTTTTTTTTACATTTACTTTGTAATGGCGGTGGCAGCAGCCGGTCGGAAGACTGGCCGCTGCCCCCGCCCCCCCCGAACCGCAGCTGAACCGCCGCCAGGACCCGCCGCCAAGAGGGACATTCGCATGAGGTAAGTCCCATCCCAGGGGGGTGGCGGGGGGGGTGGCGGAGAATTTCACCACCAATTTCGGGGGGCCAAATGCGTTGGTATTTGGCCTCCCCGAGATTCGTGGAGAAATTCTCTGCCATCCCTAAATCTACCTCTTGCCAGTACTACTTTTTAATTCAAAACACACTGTCTTCCCTATTAAACCTTTGCAGGTATTACTTATTCATTCAAGAATGCATTTCACTTTTTTTGTAGTGGTGAAATTTAATAGGAATTTATGATTTGACATTCTGTAGATTCTTTTTTCATGGAGAACCTTTTGTTTCTATTCTACAGAAGAGAAGAACTCACTACACAGGCAGGAAGTCTCTTTAAACATATAATTAGATTCTCATTGAGGCCACTGATTTCCATGTCATAGCTGTTATGTTAAATTTAGTCAATAGTAATGATTCAGTTGGAGTGTGCCAAGAAAGCTAACGTGTATGCTAAATATATGGAAGAAAAATGGCATGATTAATCATATTTTATTCTAAATACCAGTAAGTATAAATGATTGCCTCAGCGTGCAAGTGAAGGTCACTCTTGAACTCTGCCTGATATGCTAATGATGTTTGGAGACTCTTAGCACAATGCCTCAGCTCCAAATGGACCTGGCAAATGTACAATCACTTATCTCTATTTTTGTTTCTTTCCCTCCCCCCCCACCCCCCAATTCATTTCCCCACTGGAGAAATCCTGAAACACACACACGGGATAAATGAAGATGAATAAGCTTGTGGAAATAAGGATTCTTCTTTATTTTATCAGCCAGAAGGATAAGAATAGTTTCTGTCAAGGCAAATATTCACTGAATTACACAGAAATTATATTAAAAGAATCTTCATGCAAGGCAGCAAAGCACACACCACCTACTCATAGATGGAACTGAGCAAACGAAAGCCCATACTGATTGTAAGAGTTATTACTAGATGATTGTTCTCTAGGAATGTGTGAAACCTATTTCTTAGGGTTGGATCCATCCAATGAGGGCCTCCCGCTGGTGGTGGGCACTGTCAGTTCCCAGATGTGGCCTCTATTGCCGGTGGTGGTGAGGTAACACTTCTGGGGGCAAGCCCCCGAATGACTGGAAAAGCACGTTCCTGGAAGGGGCAGTTCGCACCTTCCAGGAACTTGCTTTTCTGGCCATTTGGGGCTTGTTCCTGGAAGCCAGTGGTAGGGGCCGTGCACACATGCCACACCTCCTGCCGCCAGGGCCAGCCATGCATGCACTGGGAACCAGCAGTGCTCATCCCCAGTGGTAAGTCCCCATTAGATCCTGCCCTTAATTTCCATTTTTTTGCCCCATGGTCTCAAACTCTGTGGAGTCTATGGGATGCCCTTGCTTTTAGGAACTGTAAATCAAATGCATATTGGGATACGTATCCAAATGAGGGTCCTGTCTATTGCTGGCAATGGGTATGCATCCAAATGCAAATCCTGCCCTCTGCTTTCAGTTGAATGTACATTTGATTCACGTTGCCAGATGCATATCATCTTTCTTAAATCTATGGCTAGCTTGCACAGGAGTTTTCACATACATCTGGTGGTGACCCCAGTAGAAAGTAAATCTGATAGAATCCAGTAGAAGATGGGCACAGTATAACGGTCTGCAACTCCTATGGATCCTAGTGCCTTCCATGAATGGAAGGAACCCTTCCATTCATGGAATGACCAATCTGGATCCAAACCAATATCATTGTCAATTTGTGGTCATCCTATGTTTTCTGTGTATGTGTGAGTGAGTTTTCAGACCAGATTAGTGGTAATTCTTTTGTTTAAAAAATGTGATTGCAACACCAGCCTGTCCTGTATGAAATGAGTGCTATTCAGGCTTTTCAGAATGCCTGTTCCTTTAAACAAGCCCTTCCTCTTTTATAGGCCTCCTTATTGTGTCCTGTTGATCCTGGCTGGGGCATTTGTGAACCGAAATCTTATACTATTCCCACTGGCATAGAGAGCCAACCTACATATATACAGTGTATGTGCAAACATTTTCTTCACTCCACACATTGGATATATGTGTGGTGACAGCTGTTTTAAATAGCCCTCCTATGCGGGAATGGAGGCTTTCATTATGGATGATCATTTTATCTTCTTTTTTTCTTTATTTTATAGTGAAATAACACTACTTTGCTGCCAAAAACAATAAGAGGAAATCCAGTAATAAAATGTCCTCCTTCTGGTCCCCCCTGCAGGAATAGAAACAGATGTTGGGGCAATTCAGAGAGACTATTCAAGGGGTAATTAATAGGCTATTCATCTCTAAGCCCCCAACCAGATTCAACAGGAAGCAATAAAATGGGCTGTTTTAATCCTGGAGTTTTGTTTGTTTTATTGCAGATGGGGCCGATGCGGCTGTTTTTAAGTTATTAATGATGTTTCTCATGATTTTAACTGTAAGCTGCTCTAAAAGTCATTGGAAGGAAGAGCAGGGTATAAATATTCATTAAAATACATGCATAAATAAATAAATAGCATCACTGTTATTAGTTTAAAGATCAACTGCAGTTAGAACCAAGCCCCTTGAAATATTACAAGGCTCTCGTACTGGACAGAGCTTAGCTTCTTCTCTGCCCTCCCCGCCCTGCCCCATCTAATTCTGTGACAAGTATCTCCCTTCAGAAGGTGGAGCTGGATCTTCTCTCATTTCATGTACCCAATCAGTATCACACAGGTGGTTGTGAGCTTTGTTGGTTGTTAAAAAAGATCACCGGTGCAATGTTCTTCTCACCAATTGTATTTGGGAGACCTGATTCCCTTGAGATTTCTTTTTTAAAAGATTTTGAATTAATTATCTTTTTTTACTGGGTCAATCACCAGAGATGATCACATATACACAGAGATCAGTGAGATGGACAATGAAGTGATATCATCTTTTAATTCCTTGGGATCCAAACCATGTCTACTGATCTGCCTGGCATTTGCTTAAGGGAAAACTAAATGAAATCTGTTGGCCAGTTCAAATTTATTTTATGATTACAGTTTTATGTTCCTGAACCCTTGACCTGCTGGCATTAGTGCCAATATCTCAAAGTTTGGTTGTTTCAAACATCTTGAAGAAATTTCCCAACTAAATATTTCCAATAAGAACATTGATGAGATAGGAACAAAGGTTCATTTCAGCTGTTTCAGTCTGCCAGGGCTAAATATGTTGTGCTAATGGGAACAACTGCTACTGGAATGGGAAGCTAATGCTTGCTAGCCCAAGCCAGGAAACGAGTGCTTCCAGAACAGTACAAGTCAGTGGAGCTCCCTTTCACAAAGCTTTGCTGACTTGTACGCCATAAGCTATGCCGTGCAGGGCCACCCAAGATGGACAGGTCATGGCAGAGAGTTCTGACAAAATGTGGTCCACTGGAGAAGGAAATGGCAACCCACTCCAGTATTCTTGCCAAGAAAACCCCATGGAACGTATCACAAGGCTAAAAGATATGATGCTGGAAGTTGAGCCCCTCAGGTCGGAAGGTGTCCAGTATACTACTGGGGAAGAGCAGAGGGTATTTCCAAGTAGCGCCAGAAAGAGTGAAGCGGCTGGGCCAAAGCTGAAGGGACACTCAGGTGTGGATGTGTCTGGTGGTTAGGGGTGGACGAAAGTCACTTACCTGTCGTCGAAGGCCGTTCGCGGTGGGGGGGAAGCGCTTCGCTGCTCCCCCCGCAAAGTTCAGGCCGTGGGGGGAGGCTTCCTGCCTCGCCCGGCCGAAATTCAGGCCGGGGGGGAGGCTTCCCACCTCACCCGGCCGAAATTCAGGCCGGGGAGGAGGCGCCTCGCCTCGCCCGGCCGCGAACGCGGAAGTAAAAAACAAAACAAAAAACGCCCCCTGATAGGCTACATGACGATTCACGTAGCCTATCACGGCTAGATCTGCAAAGTCAGCCGTGATAGGCTACGTGAATCGTCACGTAGCCTATCACGGATGACTTTAAAAAAAAAAAGCGCATACGCGAATGGCGGCCCCCATGGGGAGCCGCCATTCGCGTTCCTTATTTAGTCGCTGTAGTCTACGTAAATGTTTACGTAGACTATGGCAAAAATAAGGGCAACGCAAATAGCGTTGCCCTTATTTTCGCCGTAGTCTACGTAAACATTTACGTAGACCACAGCGACCAAATAAGGAACGCGAATGGTGGCTCCCTATGGGGGCCGCCATTATCCGTACACTCTTTTTTTTTTTTTTTTTTAAGTCACCCGTGATAGGCTACGTGACGATTCACGTAGCCTATCACGGCTGACTTTGCAAATCTAGCCGTGATAGGTTACGTGAATCGTCACGTAGCCAATCAGGGGGCGTTTTTTTTCTTTGTTTCATTGCAATGGCGGTGGCGGCAGCCGGTCAAAAGACCGGCTGCCGCTCCCGCCTCGCTCGAACACCCGCCAAACCGCCGGCCGGACCAGCCACCGGGAGGGACATTCGGTGAAGGTAAGTCCCGTCCTGGGGGGGGGGTGCGGGGTGCGGGGGGGTGCAGAGGATTTCTCCCCAAAACTTGTTCGGGGGGCCGAACACATTGGCGCTTGCCCCCCCGAAGTTTCGGGGAGAAATTCTCCACCATCCCTACTGGTGGTGAAAAGAAAATCCGATGCTGTAAAGAACAATATTGTTTAGGAACCTGGAATGTCAGATCAATGAATCAAGGTAAGCTGGAGGTGGTCAAACATGAGATGGCAAGATTGAACATCGACATCTTGGGAATCAGTGAACTAAAATGGACAGGCATAGGTGAATTTAATTCAGGTGACCATCATATCTACTATTGTGGGCAAGAATCCCTTAGAAGAAATGGAGTAGCACTCATCGTCAACAAAAGGGTGGGAAAAGCAGTACTGGGGTACAATCTCAAAAATGATAGAATGATCTCATTACGAATCCAAGGCAAACCATTCAACATCACAGTAATTCAAGTCTATGCCCCAACCACTGATGCAGAAGAAGCTGAGGTTGATCGGTTCTATGAATACCTACAACACCTTCTAGAACAAACACCAAAAAAAGATGTCCTCTTCATCATAGGGGATTGGAATGCTAAAGTAGGAAATCAAGAAATCACTGGGATAACAGACAGGCATGGCCTTGGTGTACAAAATGAAGCAGGACAAAAGCTAATAGAGTTTTGCCAAGAGAACACGCTGATCATAGCAAACACTCTTTTCCAACAGCACAAGAGGCGACTCTACACATGGACATCACCAGATAGTCAATATCGAAATCAGATTGATTATGTCCTTTGCAGCCAAAGATGGAGAAGCTCTATACAGTCAGTCAAAACAAGACCTGGAGGTTCAGATCATGAGCTTCTGTTGTTGCAAAATTTCGGCTTAAATTGAAGAACGTAGGGAAAACCACTAAACCATTTAGGTACGACCTAAATCATATCTCTTATGAATATACAGTGGAGGTGAGGAATAGATTTCAGGGATTAGACCTGATAGACAGAGTGCCTGAGGAACTATGGACGGAGGTCCATAACAGTGTTCAGGAGGCAGCAACTCAATCCATCCCAAAGACAAAGAAATGCAAGAAAGCCAAGTGGCTGTCTGATGAGGCTTTACAAGTAGCTGAGGAAAGAAGGGAAGTGAAAAGCAAGGGAGAAAGGGGAAGATATATCCAACTGAATGCAGAGTTCCAGAGAATAGCAAGGACAGAAAAGAAGGCCTTCTTAAATGAACACTGAAAAGAAATCGAGGAAAACAACAGAATGGGAAAGACTAGAGATCACTTCAAGAAAATCGGAGATCTCAAGGGACCATTTTGTGCAAAGACGGGCATGACAAAGGACAAAGAAGGCAGGGACCTAACAGATGCAGATGAGATTAAGAAGAGGTGGGAAGAATACACAGACGAACTATACAGGAAAGATCTGAATGTCCCTGATAGCCATGATAGTGCGGTCACTGAACTTGAGCAGGACATCCTAGAGAGTGAAGTCAAGTGGGCCTTAGGAAGCATTACTAACAACAAAGCTAGGAGAGATGACAGTATTGCAGCTGAGCTATTTAAAATCCAAAAAGATGATGCTGTTAAAGTGCTGCATTCAATATGCCAACAAATTTGGAACACTCAACAATGGCCACAAGACTGGAAAAGGTCAGTTTACATTCCAATTCCAAAGAAGGGCAACGCCAAAGAGTGTTCAAACTACCGCACAATTGTGCTCATTTCACATGCCAGCAAGGTGATGCTCAAAATCCTACAAGTTAGGCTTCAGCAGTATGCGAACCGAGAACTACCGGAAGTACAAGCTGGGTTTCGAAGAGGCAGAGGAACTAGAGATCAAATCGCCAACATTCGCTGCATCATGGAAAAAGCAAGAGAATTCCAGAAAAACGTCTATTTCTGCTTCATTGACTACGCTAAAGCCTTTGATTGTGTGGATCACAACAAACTGTGGCAAATTCTTAAAGTGATGGGAGTACCAGACCACCTTACCTGTCTCCTGAGAAACCTGTACAATGGTCAAGAAGCAAAAGTAAGAACCAGACATGGAACAACCGAGTGGTTCAAAATTGGGAAAGGAGTACGACAAGGCTGCATTTTGTCACCCTGTTTATTTAACTTATATGCAGAGTACCATGAGAAATGCCGGGTTGGATGCATCAGAGGTCAGAATTAAGATTGCTGGGAGAATTATCAACAACCTCTGATATGCAGATGATACCACCCTAATGGCAGAAAGTGAAGAGGATCTCAAGAGCCTCTTGTTGAGGGTGAAAGAGGAGAGTGCAAAAGCTGGTTTGAAACTCAACGTTAAAAAAACGAAGATCATGGCATCTGGCCCTATCACTTCCTGGCATATAGAAGGGGAAGAAATGGAAGCAGTGACAGATTTTACTTTCTTGGGCTCCAAGATCACCACAGACGGTGACTGTAGCCATGAAATTAAAAGATGCTTGCTCCTTGGGAGGAAAGCTATGGCCAACCTAGACAGCATAGTAAGAAGCAGAGACATCACCTTGCCGACAAAGGTCTGTCTAATCAAAGCTATGGTTTTCCCAGTAGTAATGTATGGCTGTGAGAGCTGGACTCTAAGGAAGGCTGAGCGCTGAAGAATTGATGCTTTCGAACTGTGGTGCTGGAGAAGACTCTTACGAGTCCCCTGGACTGCAAGGAGGTCAAATCAGTCCATCCTAAAGGAAATCAACCCTGAGTGCTCATTGGAAGGACAGATACTGAAGCTGAAGCTCAAATATTTTGGCCACCTAATGCGAAGAGAAAACTCTCTGGAAAAGACCCTGATGCTGGGAAAGACTGAAGGCAAACGGAGAAGGGGACGGCAGAGGATGAGATGGCTAGATAGCATCACCGATGCAATGAATATGAACTTGAGCACACTCCGGGAGAGAGCGCAGGTCAGGAAGGCCTGGCGTGCTATGGTCCATGGGGTCACAAAGAGTTGGATACGACTGAATGACTGAACAACAACAACAACAACAACAACAACAACGTAGAGATGTATGAGAATTTTGTTTATGCTGCTCGCAAAACATGCGAAGAAGATGCCCTGTTTGAAGCTCCAAACATGAGTCCGAGAGTGAGCACGTGTCTGCCAAAAATATTTGCAAATTGTTGAACATGTGCTCATGTTCATCTCATTCCAGATTTCTAGTTGGTTTTTTGCAGATTTCCTAATTGAGAATCAGTTAGAATTCCTAAGTGAGAATCAGTCTCACTTTAGTCTATGGAGGAAATTTGTGCAAATTAGGAGAGTTGTGCAAATCTCCTGTTTCATCACTGCTTGATTTGTGCAAATTGCCCATTCATGCAGAGTGAGCAGTGATCAAAAGCACAAACAGGAATTGGACATGAGACCAGCAGCAAGATGGGGATGGGAGAACACATCCAAGCTCGGGTTCTCCGGGCCCCCCCGAGCTTTCCCCCCACTCGCTGGCCCTCTGGGCTGCAGTCGAGCACTCCCTCCATGCTTGATGAGCAGCCTGCAACTTACCGGGGCCTGTTTGTCTCTGTGCTGATCGCCATGTTTTTTAAAAAATGGCAATCAGCAGCACTTGCCCGTAGAGTTATATGCAAAATAGCTCTATGTGCTGGAGTCTATGGGTGATTCACAGTGCTTTTTGCGTATAAGTCTATGTACCCAGGAGCACAGAGGGGTCAACGAGAAGGGGGGAGCTCAGCAGGTACAGCTCGGCGGGCACAGGTGCCAGTGTGGTCCATCAAATTTGCAGACCAAAATGGGCACTTGAGACATCCATACAGCAAGATGAAGTTTGGAGAATCCTAGAGATCTTGAAGATTGCTTGTTCACACATCCCTACTTGTCCCATTCTGGAAGTGCTATTTTCCAGTGGCACTTGCCCCTTGTTGTGCTAGTGCTCATTCCTGCTCATGCCACAACAGCACTGAATACTGCCCAATGTCTGCAATGAATACGACAGTCAGCAGGTTAAAAGTGATGAGTGGTGTCAGTGATGAATTGAGCATCAGCATTTCTCAAACTGTGGATTGGGGCCCACAGGTGGGCCACAGCATTGTTTCAGGCAGGCTTACCTGTCTCTGGCCACCTCTCATCTTCTCCTCCCTTCCAAGAAAGATGGATGTGTCAACTCACCATGTACCAGCTGGCTTTCTCCTCTTTTGTCTTGCCACTGCAGCTGCACCAGGAGAAGGATAGGGGGAGATGGGTGTGAGAGGGAAAGAGGGGAGGAAGCAGAAAGGAAGGAGGGCATGGGGGCAGATGGGAAGAGATGGAGATGGAGTGAGAGCTGGAGCTACATGACCAGCCTTGGCCATGAAGGAGGGACACTGCCAACTCCACCAACACCACCGCTAGTCCAGTGACCAGTATGGAACAGGACAAGCTGTGATGTGATCCCTTGCCAACTCCTCTGCATTGCACTCTTTGCTGTCACCTTTGGACATTGCTGCTGGGACTCTGTTCCCACAGGCCTCATTGCCAGCTGATAGTAGCAGCTGCTGAGCTGAACTGAACTGCTTATGGCTACCGCTGGAGAAGGAGTGTTGGAGAAAATGCTGCTCCAGCTTTTGCTAGGGGCCAGCAGCAGTGGTGAGTCCTGCAGAAGCAGCAACTTCATAGCTGTCTCCTTCCTTTGTTTCCTTGACTGCTTACATTGTTAATCTTCATGTTAAGCAGTTAGCAGCTCTGTATCCTGGGTTTTGCTTCTCAAAAAAAACAGACACTCACACAAACATGGATGGGGTCCCCAGTGTTCTGTTTAAAAGTGAGAAGAAAACTTTAAAACAGATGCAGGAGGCCTTATCATTAGGCAGATTATTTGGGGTGTCATGAAAAGGCAGCAAATTATTGATTATTTCATTTATTATTATTGTATTTTTACTCCAGGGAGGGAAAGAAGTGCTCCAAAACTAGGGATATACGAAACCCACTTACCTTTTCACGGAATCTTTCGCGGTGGGGGAGGGATGGGGGGGAGGTGATCCGGTCCTCCCCCCCGGAATCCTCGATGACCGGCTCCGCTCTGCAGCCAGGCTGTGAAGCAGCTGGCCAGGGCCGTCCGCAGCCAGATTTCTGGCCATGGATGGGCTGCTGTGGACACAAATGGCGGCCGCAGTAGCGGCCGCCATTTGCGTCCAGCCAGGCAGCCGTGATAGGTTACGTAAGAATTTACATAGCCTATCACAGCTAACCCCCCCAAAAAAACCCAGCGTATGCAAATGGCGGCGGCTACAGCGGCCGCCATTTGCATTTCCTTTTTTTCGCTGTTTTATCTTACGTAAATATTTACATAAGATAAAACAGTGAAAAATAGGGAATGCAAATGGCGCGTATGCTGGGTTTGGGGGGGGGGTTAGCTGTGATAGGCTATGTAAATTCTTACGTAGCCTATCGCAGCTGCAAGGATGGCAATGTCGGCGGCAGCAGCCCGGCCACAGCAGGCCAGGAGACCAGCCGCTTCCGTCGCCAGAGCTGCTGCCGCAACCGGCAGAATCGCCACCACCGAATCCACCGCATCTATTCTGCCCCAGGTAAGTGCCATCCTGGGTGGATTCCACAGGGGGGCAGGGGGGCAGGAGGCCATTCTGCCATGGATTTCGAGGGGCCGAATGCACTGGCATTTGGCCTCACTGAAATCCGTGGTGGAATTATCCACCATCCCTATCCAAAACACACAAAATCCATGTTAAACCCTGAACCACAATTATGTGACTAGCTCTGCACCCATACTGTTGGGTACTTGTAATTTCAGCTCTCTTAAGTAGGGCCTGTGGGGTAGAAAATTTGAAAAAGTTTTATGCTACTCCAAACATGGTGCTACTCTCAAAATTGGAAGTCCAGTCCATGGTTCCTCCTCATGTCCCCATAACATTTAGTAGTGAAACACTCAGAATGATGATATCACATTGTTCTCCTACTCACTCCAAGGCAACTAATGATGTTTGTTGTTGTTGTTGTTCAGTCGTTCAGTCGTGTCCGACTCTTCGTAACCCCATGGACCATAGCACGCCAGGCCTTCCTGTCCTGCGCTCTCTCCCGGAGCGTGCTCAAGTTCATATTCATTGCATCCGTGATGCTATCTAGCCATCTCATCCTCTGCCGTCCCCTTCTCCTTTTGCCTTCAGTCTTCCCCAGCATCAGGGTCTTTTCCAGGGAGTTTTCTCTTCACATTAGGTGGCCAAAATATTGGAGCTTCAGCTTCATTATCTGTCCTTCCAATGAGCACTCAGGGTTGATTTCCTTTAGGATGGACTGATTTGACCTCCTTGCAGTCCAGGGGACTCGTAAGAGTCTTCTCCAGCACCACAGTTCGAAAGCATCAATTCTTCGGCGCTCAGCCTTCTTTAGAGTCCAGCTCTCACAGCCATACATTACTACTGGGAAAACCATAGCTTTGATTAGACGGACCTTTGTCGGCAAGGTGATGTCTCTGCTTCTTACTATGCTGTCTAGGTTGGCCATAGCTTTCCTCCCAAGGAGCAAGCGTCTTTTAATTTCATGGCTACAGTCACTGTCTGCGGTGATCTTGGAGCCCAAGAAAGTAAAATCTGTCACTGCTTCCATTTCTTCCCCTTCTATATGCCAGGAGGTGATAGGGCCAGATGACATGATCTTCGTTTTTTTAATGTTGAGTTTCAAACCAGCTTTTGCACTCTCCTCTTTCACCCTCAACAAGAGGCTCTTGAGATCCTCTTCGCTTTCTGCCATTAGGGTGGTATCATCTGCATATCGGAGGTTGTTGATAATTCTCCCGGCAATCTTAATTCCGACCTGTGATTCATCCAACCCGGCATTTCTCATGATGTACTCTGCATATAAGTTAAATAAGCAGGGTGACAATATGCAGCCTTGTCGTACTCCTTTCCCAATTTTGAACCAATCGGTTGTTCCATCTCTGGTTCTTACTGTTGCTTCTTGACCCTCGTACAGGTTTCTCAGGAGACAGGTAAGGTGGTCTGGTACTTCCATCTCTTTAAGAATTTGCCACAGTTTGTTGTGATCCACACAATCAAAGGCTTTAGCGTAGTCAATGAAGCAGAAATAGACGTTTTTCTGGAATTCTCTTGCTTTCTCCATGATGCAGCGAATGTTGGCGATTTGATCTCTAGTTCCTCTGCCTCTTCTAAACCCAGCTTGTACTTCTGGTAGTTCTCGGTTCGCATACTGCTGAAGCCTAGCTTGTAGGATTTTGAGCATCACCTTGCTGGCATGTGAAATGAGCACAATTGTGCGGTAGTTTGAACACTCTTTGGCGTTGCCCTTCTTTGGAATTGGAATGTAAACTGACCTTTTCCAGTCTTGTGGCCACTGTTGAGTGTTCCAGATTTGTTGGCATATTGAATGCAGCACTTTAACAGCATCATCTTTTAGGATTTTAAATAGCTCAGCTGGAATACTGTCATCTCCGCTAGCTTTGTTGTTACTAATGCTTCCTAAGGCCCACTTGACTTCACTCTCTAGGATGTCCGGCTCAAGTTCAGTGACCGCACTATCATGGCTATCAGGAACATTCAGATCTTTCCTGTATAGTTCTTCTGTGTATTCTTGCCACCTCTTCTTAATCTCATCTGCTTCTGTTAGGTCCCTGCCTTCTTTGTCCTTTATCATGCCCATCTTTGCACAAAATGGTCCCTTGAGATCTCCAATTTTCTTGAAGAGATCTCTAGTCTTTCCCATTCTGTTGTTTTCCTCGATTTCTTTGCATTGTTCATTTAAGAAGGCCTTCTTGTCTCTCCTTGCTATTCTCTGGAACTCTGCATTCAGTTGGGTATATCTTCCCCTTTCTCCCTTGCTTTTCGCTTCCCTTCTTTCGTGAGCTACTTGTAAAGCCTCATCCGACAGCCACTTGGCTTTCTTGCATTTCTTTTTCTTTGGGACGGATTTCGTTGCTGCCTCCTGAACAATGTTACGGACCTCCGTCCATAGAGACTGTTTATGTAAGCAGACAACATGATTATGTATGTGGTATCATTAGGGTTGTCCATCATGGGGAAATTTGGCCCTTTAGGGGCCCGATAGATCCCTGCGATGGACCTGGCTTGGCTTGCATTTGTGAGCTGAGCTGTGTGATAGTTCCTGAAACCCAAGAACTTTACTGAGGATTTTTTTTTCTCAAAATGGCAGTGGCAGGTGGCAGCAGCAGGAGACCCTGCCACCACTGGCACCACCACCACTGGCATTACCCCTGCTGTGTGCAAATCCCTCATGCTCTCCTTGCCAACACTGGCAAGGAGAATGCAAAGGGTTTGCACATGGTGGCAGCCACAGCAGGAGTCCCCACCACCACTCACCGCTGCCTCCACCATGTGCAAATGGCTCCTTCTTCCCCTCCTGGGACATGGGAAGAGGAGAGACTTGTGCACAGTGGCCCCACCACTGTGCACAAAATGGAGGATGAGAGGGGAGTGGTGCTTCCCTCTCATCCTCCTGCCCCCGCTGCCGTGCCACTGGGCAAAGGCAGAAAATCTGCCAGTTGGCCCAACTCGGTGTGGGCCGAGTCGGGCCAGTTGGTGGAAGTCGGATGAAGTCTGGTGGGTTGAACCAGTGAAAGTTCACCGAGCTCCATCCCTCAAATGGATTTCTTCTCCAACATCCCTAGATATATTTCATTACTACATGTTACTAGGGAGAACTAGACAACAGGCTCCTGTTTTCAGTGGCACCTCATCTCTCAGGTAATATCTATTCCTGCCTTCACACAAGGGAGAAATTACCCTAAGCTGCTTCATGTCAGAAGAATTCTGGGACTCAGGAGAGTGGGAATGTAATACCTTGGATTACCCTTAAGAACTTTCTAAGCTTGGCAATATATCTATGGAAATGTAGGAAGTTTGAAGGAGAAGTAGTAAGAAGAACATGCATAATGTTACATTTAAACCAATAAAACTTCCTAGAAATAACTAAGATACCATAGGATCAAATAATATTATACCTGTACCATCTATATTATATGTAAACATGTCACATTTCTGTGAAGATTTACTCTTTAAAAGGAAACTGTAGTTTTCAATGGTTGTCCTTCTTTTGTAACAATGACATAACCCTTAATATGCAACAATGCAGATATATAAATCCATAAAGGAAAAGATATAGATAGAAATCCAGTACATATAACAGCAAAAGAAGCTGTAAGCAGAATAATGTGTTGATGTTCCACAATGTTTTAACGTTGGCAGTTTTTATATTAGGCTGAAAATAAGATGGCTGGTGCAAGAAGACAACTTGCGTTGTTTACATCTCAAATTTGAAGCATGCTCTCAAACAATGTAGAACAGACAATTCTGACAGAAATATTCTAGAAAGCTTCAGTGATTCTGGGTTGTCATTTTTTGCTCCAATCATTATAAATATTTACCCTGCATTTTACGATCTTCCACTTAAAATAAAATCTTGAGAGATTTTCTGTTCCCCAATCTTACACTAATAAAGAATAAAGCAGAACAATCAGAATGAAAACATACTGCTTAACATTCAAAAGAACAAGTGGCTAATACTAAGCCTTGTAATCCTTGTGAGTTTATCTAGCAGATGTGTCTGCATTCCACTGTCAGATTTAAGGGTTTACAGTCTTCTCTCATCTATTGAAAAAGGGTTTCCAACCAGGACATTATCCTCCAGGGGAATACATCCCTGGATTCCTCCCTTCATTCATTAAAGATATGGAGGGCCCTAGTGTCCTTCATTAAGACCCTGACACTTTTATCTGCTATGAGGGGCAAAGAAAGGGCTCCTCGGGTTTGACTCAGAGGCCAGGCATGCTGTGGCATGTCATCTGAAATAACCCATGACAACCTGTGGCATCCATGGGTGCCACGTTGCATATACAATTCCCAGTTGGGGGTTGTTGGGTATTGTGAACCCAGTGAGTGTGGGTTATAACCCACACTGTTTGCCAGGTTCACTAGACACAACAAACCTCAAGTGAGGGTTGCCTATTCAAAAGGTGGCCATAGATACTCCACATATGCTACAGCCTCACCACACCAGATAACCTACAGTGGCCTGTTGGGTCATGCAAACAGCCCCAGAGACTCTCTGCTTATGTCTCCAAAACAATTAAATTCTGTTATGCCTTGGCTTGGCTTCCAGTACCACATTTGGTACAGGCCCAGTCCACCAGGGCTGTTGCCTGACTCTTCAGTGGCCTTTTTGAGAGGCATATTTCTCCAAGAGTTATGCAGGGCTGCTACATTTGTCAAACATTACTGTCTTGATGTTGGAGCACAAAAGGATGCCTCTTTTGGCTGTGCAGTGGTTTCCTGTAAACTGAGTTGACCACCTGTTTCCTCTTCCTACTGGTAAGTCAGCTTGTTAATCACTCATATGTGTGATACACAGAGACCATGAAGAAGAAGGACATGGGCTCAATAATAATGGGCTCAAGTTACAGGAAGCCAGATTCCGGCTGAACATCAGGAAAAACTTCCTGACTGTAAGAGCAATACGACAATGGAACCAATTACCTGGGGAGGTGGTGGGTTCTCCCACACTGGAGGCCTTCAAGACGAGGCTGGACAGCCATTTGTCAGGGATGCTCTGACTTGGATTCCTGCCTTGAGCAGGGGGTTGGACTCGATGGCCTTGTAGGCCCCTTCCAACCCTACTATTCTATGATTCTATGATTCTATGACAGGTTGGTTGCTTACCTGTAACTGTAGCTTTTTAAGTAGTCATCTGTGCAGTCACGTAACCCACCATCCTACCCTGCTACATGTGTTTTCCTGGTATCTATGTACTACCCTTTCAGTTTGGGGATGTCACTGTGGCAGGGGCACCACCTCTAGGCATGCTCAGGAGGGGGTAGAGTAGGCTTCCCACCTAAAAATCTCAGCTGTAGAAGTTCCAATGGAAGCTCTGCACAGGCACAGAACCCATATGTATGACTGCACAGATGACCACTTGAATGACTACAGTTACAGATAAGCAATCTGTCCTTCCCTGGTACAGTGCTCCTGGAAGTAACCCTTTTTAAGCATGTGGCAGGAGCCATGTTTCCTTGCTGCTTGGAGCAGCTCTTACATTTAAAGAAATGTTTGTAAAAATGTGTATGGGGCGGGGGAGAGAGAGAAGCCCTTGGACCACCTCATAACTGTAATTGCATTTGCCCCAGAGGTCTGACCCCACTGAACATTGGCACCCCACTCCCAATATTCAGAAGAGTTTTTGGCTCCCCAAGCCTGCTGAAACTTCCAGAATTTGACTGGGCCAAAACATTTGCCCCAGCCCCAGCAAATTGAATCAACCAGTGTGGATGATGGCCTATCCATTCTATTAGTTGAAATGCACAGTGCACTTGGATGTACATCCCATTTAAGTCAAAGCACTACAGGAGCCCATCCACTGGGAGGCTCATTTGGATTTACACCTATATACAAACTGAGCACATTTTCCATGGGTATACTTTCTTTTATTAAGAAGTGAACACCTGGAAATTGAAAGCACTTGTAAAACAAGTTGGGGAGGGTTGGGGGCCCTCTGGAACACATTTGGGGCTGCACAGTAGGCTGAACGGGGAAGAGGATTGGGGAAGTCCATCTGCATGAGTGGACTTCATCGCATGTAACATTGGATCCAAGCCACTGCCATTCAGTTATGGGACCATTTGAATTAAATACATACCCGCACACATATATGCCCTGTGATCAAGGTTCCACTGTGTCATTCCTAAAACAATTCTCTCTTTATTATTAGTTAAGTCTACATTTGGTTTGGTTCTTGTGGCTTGACTGGTGATTTTCTTGACTGCCCTGTTAAAATGAGGATAATTGACAAACCTAAAACTAGGGACTATTTGAGGTTTTTTAATGCACCATTCTCCCTAAGTTAGATCTCTAGCGGGCTGGGGTTAGAGTTGTCTTTGATTTTGTCTTTTTTTTCTTTTTAAAGGGGAGAGGTTATCTGCCTTAAACAGCTGCTTCTTAGCTGGGAAGCTAACAGGTGAAGGCTTTTCTGATATAAACATGCAGTGATGTGAATAAAAAGCATCATCTGTTCAACGTTGATTACGGAGCTGTGAAAAGCACAGAGCCTCTGAATAAGACTACGGTGGCAGCCCTACTTATAGTGCGCAGGGGATATCCTATCAAATTACTCACTTCTCTTGTTGAACTCATCTCATCAAGAAGATAGCTGGTAGCAAGGTCATTGTATGTAGCTATAAATTTTAATTGCAAATTTGTGAGTTCTGGCCAGATTGACCACTCTAATTGGCATCTACTAGTCGGTACAAAACTTCTCATCCTTCAGAACCTAGTAGCTGGCATCAAAGGATTTCCCTATCTCATCTTAAAAATTCCAAAACTTTTTTCCTCACTTTTTGTGTGTGTGTGGTGCTAATGGGCCTCTGAGATTAAGAAAACAGAATCCATAACAAGCAGCTGAACTGACATAGTATAATTTGTCATATAGGAGAGGTTAGGTGTTGGTTCATATAACCGCTTGAAGTAAAGGTACGTAGCTGAACTCTACAACTACATAATAGGAGGAACTTGACCTGAGAAAGGTTTCAAAGGTTTTACTTAAGCAGAAGATGAGAATGTAGTCAGGGTTAGGGTCAGCTATTGCGCCCCCCCCCTCTCTCTCTCTCTCTGTGTGTGTGTGTGTATGCTCATGATACATTGCATATGTATCAATGTTTTCACAGACATTTTGTGTATGTCGTTGTACCTCACTGTCTCCTATCTTTAAATTTAAAGAAAAGCCTGGAAGATTCAGGACAAATCCAGGCTATGAACCAAACCCTCCCAAAGTTCAAATCTGAGTTTAAATTTCGTCTCTGTACTGCAGTTACTTCTGGGAGTTGCCTAACTGTGTCATATCCTAGTGAAGTTAGCATGCCCAATTCCTGAAGAATTGTCCACCTTACTACAGTCCATAGGGCTCTGTCAGATCTTCCTTGGCTTTATTTCCCCCATTTTTAATATCCTTACCCTTTACATATTTGTTGGGGGTATGTGCCAACATCATTTGTTGTTGTTGTTCAGTCATTAAGTCATGTCCGACTCTTCGTGACCCCATGGACCATAGCACGCCAGGCCTTCCTGTCCTCCGCTCTCTCTTGGAGCATGCTCAAGTTCATATTTATTGCATCGGTGATGCTATCTAGCCATCTCATCCTCTGCCATCCCCTTCTCCTTTTGCCTTCAATCTTTCCCAGCATCAGGGTCTTTTCCAGGGAGTTTTCTCTTCGCATTAGGTGGCCAAAATATTTGAACTTCAGCTTCGGTATCTGTCCTTCCAATGAGCAGTCAGGGTTGATTTCCTTTAGGATGGACTGATTTGACCTCCTTGCAGTCCAGGGGACTCGTAAGAGTCTTCTCCAGCACCACAGTTCGAAAGCATCCATTCCTCGGTGCTCAGCCTTCCTTATAGTCCAGCTCTCACAGCCATATGTTGCTACTGGGAAAACCATAGCTTTCATTATACGAACCTTTGTCGGTAAGGTGATGTCTCTGCTTCTTACTATGCTGTCTAGGTTTGCCATAGCTTTCCATCCCAAGGAGCAAGCATCTTTTAATTTCATGGCTACAGTCACTGTCTGTGGTGATCTTGGAGCCCAAGAAAATAAAATCTGTCACAGCTTCCATTTCTTCCCCTTCCATATGCCAGGAAGTGATGGGGCCAGATGCCATGATCTTCGTTTTTTTAATGTTGAGTTTCAAACCAGCTTTTGTACTCTCCTCTTTCACCCTCAGGCTCTTTAGATCCTCTTCGCTTTCTGCCGTTAGGGTGGTATCGTCTGCGTATCTGAGGTTGTTGATAATTCTCCCAGCAATCTTAATTCCGACCTCTGATTCATCCAACCCGGCATTTCTCATGATGTACTCTGCATATAAGTTAAATAAGCAGGGTGACAATATGCAGCCTTGTCATACTCCTTTCCCAATTTTGAACCACTCGGTTGTTCCATGTCTGGTTCTTACTGTTGCTTCTTGACCCTCGTACAGGTTTCTCAGGAGACAGGTAAGGTGGTCTGGTACTCCCATCTCTTTAAGAATTTGCCACAGTTTGTTGTGATCCACACGATCAAAGGCTTTAGCGTAGTCAATGAAGCAGAAATAGATGTTTTTCTGGAATTTTCTTGCTTTCTCCATGATCCAGCAAATGTTGGTGATTTGAATGCTAATGCTTCATCATTTCCAGTCTTTCTGTGGTTGCTAATGCCTAGGCCAGTTATTTATTTAACATTATTACATTTATATCCCACCTTTTTTCCTCTTGCAAGGAACCCAAGGAAGCTTACCTAGTCCTCCTCCTCTCCATTTTATCCTCACAACAACCCAGTGTGGTAGGTTAGAGCTTCTCTTCACACTTACAACAAATGCACAAGTGACAGTAGGCTTGGCCCTAGAGCCCACTCATCCTCCAATTTGCTGAAACACACATCTGCAATGTGCAGCTGTGTGCAGAAGTGCACACAGGGTGGCAAGGCACCACACACGATTGGCAACCTTGGGAACATTGTTTGCTGCTTTATACGAAGTCGGACCCTTGGTCCATCTAGCTCAGTACTGCCAGCTAGAATTCAGGAAGGATTCTTTCCTAGCCCTACCTGGATCTGCCAGGGATTGAACCTGGGGCCTGCTGCATGCAAAGCATTTGCTCTACCACTGAGCTATGACCCTTCCTTAGACTTGCTTTATCAGGGGTTCCCAATATTGTGTGTCCCTGCCTAGTTGCACATACTGTATTTATATGCATAGATGCATGTGGCAAATGTGTGTTTCAATGTGCAGATCACAGAGGGCTGGAGCCTGCTGCCATCCATGCATTCATCTCACATGCATCCATAATGACTGAACAAGGCTGTTGTTCAAGAGTATTTGGTTTAGGTTTATTTCTGTGCTTCAAATGATGGCAGTACTCTAGCACTGTGGTCTGGAAAAACTGGTCACTATTTTTCAGTTGATTAAATTAACTCATTGTTATAGTCACCCAGAATAGTAGAGCACAGATGGTACATGAGGCTAGTTATTGATCATTAAGAATCAAAATGAGTAACCACAGGTTATAAAATGACAAAGCACAATATAATAAAAGTCTAATACTAACATATCCCCAGCCACTAAAAGCTCACTCAATGTATTTTTGTAAAAAGATAAGAATTGTGGACAGTGCTAAGAATAAGAACATACAAGCTGTTGTTTGCTCAGAGGAAACATTTTAGTTTAGGCTATAGAGAAAGTGTCCATTTTAGAGAGCAATCCAGTGTTTACTCATCTCTGTTGCTTCCATGGTGTATTTGAAAGGGACCTTACCTTCACAGGAATTAGGTCCTTAAAAATAAATAAATAAATAAATAAATAAATAAAATGAATATACTCCATGAAAAGCATGGGTACAGGGAAGATTATAAAAAGATGGAATATGATGAATAGATCTTTTTTTAAGAGTGAAGTCACATGAGTTGGACTCAGGGATTTTTTTTTAAAATTGCTATGCCTTCTTGGACTGATGTGATAGGCAGGATATAAATTCAAAGAAATACATCAAGCAAATCATGTTCTGTAAGGTTTGCCATCCATCTTCTGTGTATCTCTTACTGGTGTCAGTTGTTCTAATTGTCTCACCTGATAGGAGCACCATGACATCCAAACTCAGTGCACATGGCTATACATAACCACGAAAGTAGCTTATTGACGGCAGCAATAATAATAATGTTGTGTGAGAGAGCCCACTGATCAGTGGATGCATCCTGGAAATATGGGATGTGAGGTGTCTTACTTGCCTTTAACACTATAGTGATGGATGCCACATATCACTTTGTTCTTTTCTTTTCTCGAAAAAAAGAAAAGCCAGTGCCCTA
Source organism: Heloderma suspectum (assembly GCF_057233095.1). NCBI lineage: Eukaryota > Metazoa > Chordata > Lepidosauria > Squamata > Helodermatidae > Heloderma > Heloderma suspectum. The sequence goes on from NC_139461.1 coordinate 93,869,499, forward strand.
TCTGATCAAGCAGACTTTGAAATCCATTGTGAACTGAAGAAGGTAGAAATAATTCTTTGCTATCTAAACAATTGTGTGCAAAACTGCCTTGGGTACTGTATGCCTCTTACAGTAGCAGGATCTCTGATGTTCATGGCATTATATGCTCTGTTAAACAGTCTGTAAAAGATTAAGACAATCCAACATGGTTTCCTCCCAACCCACCCCAACCACCACCACAACCCGCATGACCTGGGAATAATCAATAAATGAGAAGTCTGTTTGTTTCACTATTTGTTTTGGGTGCTCAGTCATATGTTTCAATTACAGTGGAATATATGGAAAGTCCCCTTCATGGATCACTGCCTTGTTGTGGCGAAGGCGCTTGCATAACTCAGTGAAGCCATAAGCTATGCCATGCAGGGCCACCCAAGATGGACAGGTCATGGCAGAGAGTTCTGACAAAATGTGGTCCACTGGAGAAGGAAATGGCAACCCACTCCAGTATTCTTGCCAAGAAAACCCCATGGAATGTATCACAAGGCTAAAAGATATGACGCTGGAAGATAAGCCCCTCAGGTCGGAAGGTGTCCAATATACTACTGGCGAAGAGCAGAGGGTATTTCCAAATAGTGCCAGAAAGAGTGAAGCGGCTCAGCCAAAGCCGAAAGGACACTCAGCTGTGGATGTGTCTGGTGATGAAAAGAAAGTCCGATGCTGTAAAGAACAATATTGTTTAGGAACCTGGAATGTAAGATCAGTGAATCAAGGTAAGCTGGAGGTGGTCAAACTTGAGATGGCAAGACTGAACATCAACATCTTGGGAATCAGTGAACTAAAATGGACAGGCATGGGTGAATTTAATTCAGGTGACCATCGTATCTACTACTGTGGGCAAGAATCCCTTAGAAGAAATGGAGTAGCACTCATCGTCAACAAAAGGGTGGGAAAAGCAGTACTGGGGCACAATCTTAAAAATGATAGAATGATCTCAGTACGAATCCAAGGCATACCATTCAACATCACAGTAATTCAAGTCTATGCCCAACCACTGAGGCCGAAGAAGCTGAGGTTGATTGGTTTTATGAAGACCTACAACACCTTCTAGAACTAACACCAAAAAAAGATGTCCTCTTCATCATAGGGGATTGGAATGCTAAAGTAGGAAATCAAGAAATCACCGGGATAACAGGCAAGCATGGCCTTGGTGTATAAAATGAAGCAGGAGAAAAGCTAATAGAGTTTTGCCAAGAGAAAACACTGATCATAGAAAACACTCTTTTCCAACAGCTAAAGGGACGACTCTACACATGGACATCATCAGATGGTCAATATCGAAATCAGATTGATTATGTCCTTTGCAGCCAAAGATGGAGAAGCTCTATACAGTCAGTCAAAACAAGACCTGGAGCTGACTGTGGCTCAGATCATGAGCTGCTTCTTGCAAAATTTCGGCTTAAATTGAAGAACGTAGGGAAAACCACTAAACCATTCAGGTATGACCTAAATCATATCCCTTATGAATATACAGTGGAGGTGAGGAATAGATTTCAGGGATTAGACCTGATAGACAGAGTGCCTGAGGAACTATGGACGGAGGTCTGTAACATTGTTCAGGAGGCAGCAACTCAATCCATCCCAAAGACAAAGAAATTCAAGAAAGCCAAGTGGCTGTCTGATGAGGCTTTACAAGGAGCTGAGGAAAGAAGGGAAGCAAAAAGCAAGGGAGAAAGGGGAAGATATATCCAACTGAATGCAGAGTTCCAGAGAATAGCAAGGACAGAAAAGAAGGCCTTCTTAAATGAACACTGAAAAGAAATCGAGGAAAACAACAGAATAGGAAAGACTAGAGATTTCTTAAAAAAAATCGGAGATTTCAAGGGAACGTTTTGTGTAAAGACGGGCATGATAAAGGACAAAGAAGGCAGGGACCTAACAGATGCAGATGAGATTAAGAAGAGGTGGAAAGAATACACGGAAGAACTATACAGGAAAGATCTGAATGTCCCTGATAGCCATGATAGTGCGGTCACTGAACTTGAGCCAGACATCCTCGAGAGTGAAGTCAAGTGGGCCTTCGGAAGCATTAGTAACAACAAAGCTAGGAGAGATGACAGTATTCCTGCAGAGCTATTTAAAATCCTAAAAGATGCTGCTGTTAAAGTGCTGCACTCAATATGCCAACAAATTTGGAACACTCAACAATGTCTGCAAGACTGGAAAAGGTCAGTTTACATTCCAATTCCAAAGAAGGGCAATGCCAAAGAGTGTTCAAACTACCGCACAATTGCGCTCATTTCACATGCCAGCAAGGTGATGCTCAAAATCCTACAAGCTAGGCTTCAGCAGCATGTGAACCGGGAACTACCGGAAGTACAAGCTGGGTTTAGAAGAGGCAGAGGAACTAGAGATCAAATCGCCAACATTCGCTGCATCATGGAGAAAGCAAGAGAATTCCAGAAAAACGTCTATTTCTGCTTCATTGACTATGCTAAAGCCTTTGATTGTGTGGATCACAACAAACTGTGGCAAATTCTTAAAGTGATGGGAGTACCAGACCACCTTACCTGTCTCCTGAGAAACCTGTATGAGGGTCAAGAAGCAACAGTAAGAACCGGATATGGAACAACTGATTGGTTCAAAATTGGGAAAGGAGTATGACAAGGCTGCATATTGTCACCCTGTTTATTTAACTTATATGCAGAGTACATCATGAGAAACGCTGGGTTGGATGAATCAGAGGTCAGAATTAAGATTGCCGGGAGAATTATCAACAACCTCCGATATGCAGACGATACCACCCTAATGGCAGAAAGCAAAGAGGATCTAAAGAGCCTCTTGTTGAGGGTGAAAGAGGAGAGTGCAAAAGCTGGTTTGAAACTCAACATTAAAAAAACGAAGATCATGGCATCTGGCCCGATCACTTCTTGCCATATAGAAGGGGAAGAAATGGAAGCTGTGACAGATTTTATTTTCTTGGGCTCCAAGATCACCGCAGACGGTGACTGTAGCCATGAAATTAAAAGACGCTTGCTCCTTGGGAGGAAAGCTATGGCAAACCTAGACAGCATAGTAAGAAGCAGAGACATCACCTTGCCAACAAAGGTTCATATAATCAAAGCTATGGTTTTCCCAGTAGTAATGTATGGCTGTGAGAGCTGGACTCTAAGGAAGGCTGAGAGCCGAAGAATGGATGCTTTCGAACTGTGGTGCTGGAGAAGACTCTTACGAGTCCCCTGGACTGCAAGGAGGTCAGATCTGTCAATCCTAAAGGAAATCAACCCTGAGTGCTCATTGGAAGGACAGATACTGAAGCTGAAGCTCAAATATTTTGGCCACCTAATGCAAAGAGAAAACTCTCTGGAAAAGACCCTGATGCTGGGAAAGACTGAAGGCAAAAGGAGAAGGGGACGGCAGAGGATGAGATGGCTAGATAGCATCACGGATGCAATGAATATGAACTTGAGCACACTCCGGGAGAGAGCGCAGGACAGGAAGGCCTGGCGTGCTATGGTCCATGGGGTCACGAAGAGTCAGACATGACTGAATGACTGAACAACAACAAAATATGGAAAGTAAAACTCAATTCCCACTCAAACAGAGTACTACTGGGATTTTGTAGTTTAGTGTGCAAACTGCTGGGACTACATGCACTCAACTGTGCTATAGATGCACTGATGTTTGAAAAGATGCTTGAAAGGATGTTACTCTTGTAAACTCTTGAAATGCTCATTGGAAGGGCAGATACTGAAGCTGAAGCTCAAATATTTTGGCCACCTAATGCAAAGAGAAAACTCTCTGGAAAAGACCCTGATGCTGGGAAAGACTTTAGCATTTTAAAATGCAGTGGTGAGGACATTCTTTAGCATACTTCTCATTTTCATATGACAACATTTTATGCATTTCCAAAGGGGTAGATAGCCATGTTAGTTCATTGCAGCAATAACAACAATGGTACTAACTTGCTATGTACTTATAAGGGATGATAGGATTTTTCAGATTTCCCATCCTGAAGCCATAGACACTGCTATGGAGGAGGACTCCAAGATCTGGTCCCTCCCCACATCTCATCCCCTCATAGCTGCTGTGGAAAGAACTGTGGCCTCAGATGACTTCAGAGACGTAAGGGATGTTCTGTTGAGCAGGAAGGAGAAGAGAGGAGAGGCCAGGATACACAAAAACTGATGGCCTCTGTAGCTACAGCTCTACCCCCTGGCAGTGCAACTGCTCTAGACAGGTGCAGAGGCCTGTCTAGAGGAACATCGAAAATAAGAGAATAGAGAGGTGAAAATCAGCTCCATCTCTCCTCCTGTCCTGCTGGCAGCAGCCCAGCAAGGGACAGGATATTTGGAAGCCTCTGAGATATCAGAGGCTTCCTTCTAACAGGGGGCTACCTGATACAGTTATACCTTTATCCAAAGATTGATTTCTGCATCCAGTGCCAGAGTTTAATTTTTTCAAAAAGTGACGTGTTAATCTCTTTGTCTCTTTGAGCATGTGCAGAATCCTCTCCCTTCCCCACCTGGTTCCATGTATCTGGGATTTGCATGATGGATTTTCAGGTCATAGGCAATACTGTATTCTAAAATCATTCATTAAATGTCTGGACTAGTAACTTCAGAAGAAAAAAGGGAGACCCTGGGCAATTTTGAAAAATATACTGAATATTTTAAAGTGATGGGCAACTCAGTTATTCTCAGTAACTTTCACACTAACGTACTGGCATCAGTAGGTGGTTTTGAGGATGTCTCCCCACCTAGGTATAAAATAACTCAAGATCTTGATTGTCCTCAACAGCTGAATGCTGCTATTTCTAAATTATTCTCAGGTCATGCAGTTTGTGTGTGTGTGGGGAAACAAGCTGTTTGCTCCCCACCACCCCAATAAAATAATCTGTTCAACCTGTTTCTTTTTTAATATCTCTATTTACAGCTTGGACAATGATTTATTAGATATGTTGCTATCTCTCAGAATCTGTTGATTCCATTCTATTGTATGCAGATGAGATGTGTGTCCTAGATTCCCCGAGGCTCTCAAAAAGCATTCAGCATTCTGGATAAATACTGCAATGGAAATGATTTAATTATACATCTACATTACTGTTATTTGGCACTAATAACATGATTTGGCATCTGAATTGCATTGTAATATGAAAATTTGATGGAAGGGACATGGTATTGTCTTAATTACTCGACACAGGGCCTGGAAAATAGAAGGCCTTATTTGGTATAATTTCTCCCAGAAAAAAGTAAAGAGACTGTGATTATTCTGCTTCTGTAGTAAAGGGAGATTTACACTAAAGAGGAAAATGTTACATTGAAGGAAAATGTTACACTGAGGGTTTTTTTAACCCAAAGATTGTTCACCTCATTTATGTCTGACATTTCATTTTCATGCAATTAACTGGTGAGACCTCAGATGTTGTGTGACACCTGTGCAAAAGAAGAGAAAGAGCAAGAAAACAGAAGGAGGTGAGCATACAAAGAACATCACAAAGAAGAGAAACAGGTTCTCCAGATGCAAGGTAGAAGTTATTATAAGAAGCCCAATGTGTTTTTCTTATTTTAGGCTATCTTCGCTTATACTCTTTGAGTCCATAGGGGAACAACTGAGTAACATTAAGTACAACAGACCAGGTGCCCCACTTGCGAGCTACTACGCAGAACAACAGCATTCCCCCAAAGATCTAAAATTTTGGGCACTGGATAAGCGTGACATCAAGGATGAGAAATATCTCTTGAGGAGAGAAGCTGAGTGGATTTTGAGACTGAACACTCCCTCTCTATGTGGTCTAAATGAAGACCTTGAATTCTTACCACTCTTATGACCTGTGGGTGATTCACATACACTCCCTAACTATCACAGCACAGTGCAGCTTTGATACCTTGGCCAGATTACATCAATGTGGAAACAGCTGACAGTGTAAGAAAAACATGGACCAAAAGAGTATAAGATAAGTATAAGAGTATAAGGGGGTTGGCCTCGATGGTCTTATATGCCCCTTCCAACCCTAATATTCTATGATTCTATGAAGATAAGATTTGAGAAATACTATTTCCCAGTCACCAGTAGTTTGACACAGGAGACAATCTTTTGCTGAAAAAATTATGCAGTCTTTTTTCTTAAGTATGTACGTATTTGTATTGGTAACCAAGTCCCCTGTAGTGTTAGAGGGGCATAGAGATACATTATGCCTTGCTTAAGTTCATTATTAGTGCAACTCCCTTGCTAGTAAGCCTCTGAACATGTGAAGATGAGTCAAAGGGCTGATAGCGCATCCTAGCATATTCCATACTAATGAGTGAGAGTGTTATCAAGCACTCTGCCTGGGAAGCAAAGTTTGTTTACAGGTGGCTGTGCTGAGAACCAAGTGCTGCTAGTCTATGCTGGGAATGAACTCTAGATGGCGCTTGCTGCTGTCATGCTTGTTGTGGTTGTTGTTCAGTCGTTAAGTCATGTCTGACTCTTCATGACCCCATGGACCATAGCATGCCAGGCCTTCCTGTCCTTCGCTCTCTCCCGGAGTGTGCTCAAATTCATATTCATTGCATCGGTGATGCTATCTAGCCATCTCATCCTCTGCCGTCCTCTTCTCCTTTTGCATTCAATCTTTCCCAGCATCAGGGTCTTTTCCAGGGAGTTTTCTCTTCACATTAGGTGGCCAAAATATTTGAGCTTCAGCTTCAGTATCTGTCCTTCCAATAAGTACTCAGGGTTGATTTCCTTTAGGATGGACTGATTTGACCTCCTTGCAGTCCAGGGGACTCGTAAGAGTCTTCTTCAGCACCACAGTTTGAAAGCATCCATTCTTGGGCGCTCAGCCTTCTTTAGAGTCCAGCTCTCACAGCCATACATTACTACTGGGAAAACCATAGCTTTGATTATATGAACCTTTATCGGCAAGGTGATGTCTCTGCTTCTTACTATGATGCCTAGGTGTGCCATAGCTTTCCTCCCAAGGAGCAAGTGTCTTTTAATTTCATGGCTACAGTCACCATCTGCAGTGATCTTGGAGCCCAAGAAAGTAAAATCTGTCACTGCTTCCATTTCTTCCCCTTCTATATGCCAGGAAGTGATGGGGCCAGATGCCATGATCTTCGTTTTTTTAATGTTGAGTTTCAAACCAGCTTTTGCACTCTCCACTTTCACCCTCAACAAGAGGCTCTTTAGATCCTCTTTGCTTTCTGCCATTAGGGTGGTATCATCTGCATATCGGAGGTTGTTGATAATTCTCCCAGCAATCTTAATTCCGACCTGTGATTCATCCAACCCGGCATTTCTTATGATGTACTCTGCATATAAATTAAATAAGCAGGGTGACAATATGCAGCCTTGTTGTACTCCTTTTCCAATTTTGAACCAATCAGTTGTTCCATATCCGGTTCTTACTGTTGCTTCTTGACCCTTGTACAGGTTTCTCAGGAGACAGGTAAGGTGGCCTGGTACTCCCATCTCTTTCAGAATTTGCCACAGTTTGTTATGATCCACACAATCAAAGGCTTTAGCATAGTCAGTGAAGCAGAAATAGACGTTTTTCTGGAATTCTCTTGCTTTCTCCATGATCCAGAGAATGTTGGCGATTTGATCTCTAGTTCTTCTGCCTCTTCGAAACCCTGCTTGGACTTCTGGTAGTTCTCGGTTCACATGCTGCTGAAGCCTAGCTTGTAGGATTTTGAGCATCACCTTGCTGGCATGTGAAATGAGCACAATTGTGCGGTAGTTTGAACACTCTTTGGCGTTTCCCTTCTTTGGAATTGGAATGTAAACTGACCTTTTCCAGTCTTGTGGCCACTGTTGAGTGTTCCAAGTTTGTTGGCATATTGAGTGCAGCACTTTAACAGCATCATCTTTTAGGATTTTAAATAGCTCAGCTGGAATACTGTCTTCTCCACTAGCTTTGTTGTTACTAATGCTTCCTAAGGCCCACTTGACTTCACTCTCTAGAATGTCCAGCTCAAGTTCAGTGACCACACTATCATGGCTATCAGGGACATTCAGATCTTTCCTGGATAGTTCTTCTGTGTATTCTTTCCACCCCTTCTTAATCTCATCTGCTTCTGTTAGGTCCCTGCTGTCTTTGTCCTTTGTCATGCCCAACTTTGCACAAAACGTTCCCTTGATATCTGCAATTTTCTTGAAAAGATCCCTAGTCTTTCCCATTCTATTGTTTTCCTCGATTTCTTTGCATTGTTCATTTAAGAAGGCCTTGTCTCTCCTTGCTATTCTCTGGAACTCTGCATTTAGTTGGATATATCTTCCCCTTTCTCCCTTGCTTTTTGCTTCCCTTCTTTCCTCAGCTACTTTTAAAGCCTCATCAGACAGCCACTTGGCTTTCTTGCATTTCTTTTTCTTTGGGATGGATTGAGTTGCTGCCTCCTGAACAATGTTACAGACCTCCATCCATATTTCCTCAGGCACTCTGTCTATCAGCTCTAATCCCTTAAATCTATTCCTCACCTCCACTGTATATTCATCAGGGATATGATTTAGGTCATACCTGAATGGTTTAGTGGTTTTCCCTACGTTCTTCAATTTAAGCCAAAATTTTGTAATAAGAAGCTCATGATCTGAGCCACAGTCAGCTCCAGCTCTTGTTTTGACTGACTGTATAGAGCTTCTCCATCTTTGGCTGCAAAGGACATAATCAATCTGATTTCGATATTAACCATCTGGTGATGTCCATGTGTAGAGTCGCCTCTTGTTCTGTTGGAAAAGAGTGTTTGCTATGATCAGCGTGTTCTCTTGGCAAAACTCTATTAGCCTTTGTCCTGCTTCATTTTATACACCAAGGCCATGCTTGCCTGTTATCTCAGTGATTTCTTGACTTCCTACTTTAGCATTCCAATCCCCTATGATGAAGAGGACATCTGTTTTTGGTGTTAGTTTTAGATGGTGTTGCAGGTCTTCATAGAACTGATCAACCTCTCAGCTTCTTCAGCCTCAGTGGTTGGGCATAGACTTGAATTACTGTGATGTTGAATGGTTTTCCTTGGATTCGTACTGAGATTATTCTATCATTTTTGAGATTGTGCCCCAGTACTGCTTTTCCCACCCTTTTGTTGACGATGAGTGCTACTCCATTTCTTCTAAGGGATTCTTGCTCACAGTAGTAGATATAATGGTCACCTGAATTAAATTCGCCCATGCCTATCCATTTTAGTTTGCTGATTCCCAAGATGTCCATGTTCAATCTTGCCATCTCATGTTTGACCACCTCCAGCTTACCTTGATTCATTGATCTTACATTCCAGGTTCCTAAATAATATTGTTCTTTACAGCATTGGACTTTCTTTTCACCATCAGACACATCCAGAGCTGAGTGTCCTTTTGGCTTTGGACCAGCCGCTTCACTCTTTCTGGCACTACTTGGAAATTCCCTCTGCTCTTTTCCAGTAGTGTATTGGACACCTTCCGACCTGAGGGGCTCATCTTCCGGCATCATCTCTTTTAGCCTTGTGATACGTTCCATGGGGTTTTCTTGGCAAGAATACTGGAGTGGGTTGCCATTTCCTTCTCCAGTGGACCACATTTTGTCAGAACTCTCCACCATGACCTGTCCATCTTGGGTGGCCCTGCACGGCATAGCTTATGGCTTCACTGAGTTATGCAAGCCCCTTTGCCACAACAAGGCAGTGTTCCATCATGAAGGGGCAGTGATCCATGAAGGGGGTTGTCATGCTACCTGATTGCTAACATGTACGGTATAAACCCACTGCACCCCATGGCTCTGGGTTCAGAGAAGCTGTCTGATCTAACCATTGGGTATGCCTGTGCTGTAAGTTACTCAATAAAGTGATGCTTGTAAGTAAACCTGGATCTGATTTATTACTATCTTGGCACCTCTAACCTAACAGTTCAAAGCCCACGGCCGGGGTAATACAGTATTTATATGTTATTTTTAGGAGTAAAAATAGGTTTTATATGATTTTTTAAAATAATGTTATGCATGTATTAGCCCCTGTGGCAATTTGTATTGCAGTAGTGTTTTAACTATGTGTTGTCCTATTTGTAAAATGTATTATCATTTATGTTACAGAGGCCTAAAATAAGAAAAAGGCTGAAACGCGTTGGGTTTCTTATAACAGATTCTACCTTACATCCTGAGAACCTGTTTCTTTTCTTTGTGATACACCTGTGCAAGAAACCACAAAGGAAATGGAACCCACTGAAAATGTAATGGGTATTATTACTGATGCAACATGACAACGTAGTGTGCCCTATTCCAGTTGTGGGTGCAGCTGAAGGAAGGCAGAGGGGCCAGGCACCTTGCAGTGATCAGGTGAGCTCAAACACACCACCAAAATACATTCAAAATAAATGATAAAACACCCCAAGAGGGAGGGAAAAAAACTTACATCCCATTCATGAAGGAAGAAAAGTTTCAGAAAAATGGAGGACAAGAATTTGGCACAGTACTAGGTCCACCTCTTCCCTGGAGCTGGACACAACACTGCCCCCTTCACCCCTGCTACAAGGTTGTCAGGGAAGTAGCAATATAATAAGCATCTGCATTAGGACTAGACATACTCACAAGCACCCCTCAGAAATGTAATATTGGGAAGACCCTGGGGAAGGTGTTGAACCCCAAAGAATGGCAACTAGAGCTGAGCCAAAATTTTTCAGTAGATTTTTCCATCAGGAAAGTTCTAATATTTTTCTTTTCATATCCCTCTAGAAATATGATGTCCATTTGCAGAATGTTCTCCAAGTTTTCTTCATCTTTTGGGGTGGTGGTGGTGGTGGCGGTGGCAGCAGCTGCCTTCTTTCTCCCCAACACAATGTCCGAGAACAACACTAGGTATGGGGCATTGTGGAGGATGCAAAATAGGGGTCAGTCTGCCAACACAGTTGCTACTGTTGCTACTTGCAGTGGCAGCACAGAAATCAAAAAACCCATAGGAAAAAGGAAAGAAGCTGTGCTTCAACCACTGCTACTGGTCAGCCCTTCCTCTGAGAAACTTTCTCTTCACCCTCTAGAAATGTGGTGAACTTATGTCCCCAATTTCTCTGCCCACAAATGGGGTGGAGAATTTTTTTGAGGCCATTTGCACAAAGCTCTAGTTTTCATTGATGCAACTTCAGCAATGACCACTCTGAGGCAATGGATTATATTTGTCCTAGTACTTACTTCAGTATATTAGGCATATAGGTTTACACTCAAGCTTTCATACAACAGTATGTACTGTATGTCAGTTCTCCTCTTGGTTGCCTCCGTTCTAAGTCAGCTATTTGCTTGAGGTGTAATACAGCTAATGCTTCTTTTAACCCTGTCTTTTGGCAATGCCCAATAGTTGCCTCTTTTTAGGAGTAGGTTATTATAGAATCATAGAATAGGAGGGTTGGAAGGGGCCTACAAGACCACTGAGTCCAACCCCCTGCTCAGTGCAGGAATCCAAGTCAGAGCAGCATCCCTGACAGATGGCTGTCCAGTGTGGGAGAGCCCACCACCTCCCTAGGTCATTGGTTCCATTGTCGTATTGCTCTAACAGTCAGGAAGTGTTTCCTGATGTTCAGCCGGAATCTGGCTTCCTGTAACTTGAGCCCATTATTCCATGTCCTGCACTCTGGGATGATCGAGAAGAGATCCTGGCCTTCCTCTCTGTGACCACCTTTCAAGTACTTGAAGAGCGCTATCATATCTCCCCTCAGTCTTTTCTTCTCAAGGCTAAACATGCCCAGTTCCTTCAGTCTCTCTTCATAGGGCTTTGTTTCCAGTCCCCCGATCATCTTTGTTGCCCTCCTCTGAACCCTCTCCAGCTTGTCTGCATAAAGTGCGGTGCCCAGAACTGGACACAGTACTCCAGATGAGGCCTAACCAGTGCTAAGTAGAGAGCAATGAGTACTTCCCAGGATTTGGAAGCTATGCTTCTATGAATGCAGCCCAAAAGAGCATTTGCCTTTTTTGCAGCCACATCACATTGCTGGCTCATATTCAGCTTGTGATCTACAACAATTCCAAGATCCTTCTCGCTTGTAGTGTTGTTGAGCCACATATCCCCCATCTTGTAACTAGGGGTGGACGAAAGTCACTTACCTGTCCTCAAAGCTTGTTCACGGTGGGGGGGAGGCGCTTCGCTGCTCCCCCCGCGAAGTTCAGGCTGGGGGGGGAGGCTTCCCGCCTCGCCCGGCCGAAATTCAGGCCGGGGGGGAGGCTTCCCGCCTCGCCCGGCCGAAATTCTGGCCGGGGAGGAGGCGCCTCGCCTCGCCCGGCCGCGAACTCAAAAGTTTTTTTTAAAAAAAAAACGCCCCTGTGATAGGCTACGTGACGATTAACGTAGCCTATCACGGCTAGATCTGCAAAGTCAGCCATGATAGGCTATGTTAATCGTCACATAGCCTATCACGGGGGCATTTTTTTTCTTTTCTTTTCTTGGAATGGCGGCGGCGGCAGCCGGTCGAAAGACCGGCTGCTGCTCCCGCCCCGGACGAACACCCGCTGAACCGCTGGCCGGACCCGCCGCAGGGAGGGACATTCGGCAAAGGTAAGTCCCATCCCGGGGGGGGGGGGCGGGGGGGCAGAGACTTGTTGGCTTCGAGTAATCACTGCATTGTTTTCAAGGTGCTTATAGATAGATTGCTTTATCATCTGCTCCAGAATTTTCCCAGAGATTGATATCACAGACTGACTGGTCTGTAGTTCCCAGGTTCCTCCTTTTTACCCTTTTTGAAGATAGGGACAACATTAGCCCTCCTCCAGTCATATGGTACTTCACCCGTCCTCCATGATTGCTCAAAGAGAATAGACAGTGGTTCTGAGAGTTCTTCTGCCAGTTCCTTTATTACTCTAAGGTGCAGTTCATCTGGCCCTGGAGATCTGAACTCATTCAAAGTAATTAGGTGTTCCTTGACCATATGCCTATCAATCTCAAGCTGCAATCCTGCCCCTTCAGCCTGTACTTGGCTTTTTACAGGGGGGATCATAGACCCTCTTTTGGGAGAAGACTGAGCCAAAGTAGGAATTGAGCACTTCTGCCTTTTCTTTGTCATCTGTTATCATTTTGCCATCCTTATCTAATAGCTGAACCACCATTTCTTTCATCTGACTTTTACTTTGCACGTATCTGAAGAAAGCTTTTTTGTTGCTTTTAGCATCCCTCGCTAACCTCAGGTCCTCAGCTCATTCTCAGCTTTAGCCTTCCTGACACCATCCCTGCAATTCTGTGCTGCCTGCCTGTACTCTTCCTTTGTTGCTTGGCCTTCTTTCCACTTCCTATATGTGTACTTTTTTGTTTTCAGGTCATCTCTTAGCTTTTTGCGAAGCCACATTGGCTTCTTCTGTTGTCTTCCACCTTTTTTTCTTGTTGGAATTGTTTGTAATTTTGCCTTGAGAATTTCTTTTTTAAAAACTCCCATCCATCTTGGACTCCTTTTCTTGTTAGAGTCGCTTGCCACGGGACCTTACTTGTCATTGTTCTGAGTTTATTAAAATCAGCTTTCCTAAAATCCAGGGTACGGATTTGGTTACACTTGGCTTTTGCTTCCTTTAGAACCATGAACTCAAGTATAACATGGTCGCTTTCCCTCAGAGTTCCTGTAACTGCTACTTTACCCACTAAGTAATCATCTCTGTATGACTTAGTGGATAAATTATATGGCTAAACCTTGTAAAGGAACACTCTTTAATATTTACTGATGTGCATGTCCTCTTAAATTATCTACCACATTCCTAGAAGTTAATGCCCATCAGCGCAGATAGATCCTCAACTCTCTTTTCACAGCTGGGAGAGCAATCAGGTTCCTGGCTCAGAGCTTGGATCCAGGAAACTAGGGATGGTGGCAGAGTCTGGTTGGGGGCTTGAGTTTGGCAGATTACTGCCAGCTCAGCCCCCTGGGCTGGAATATGAGGACTGCCACACTTGCCCAACTGGGTGTGCACTGAGTTTGGCAAGCACAGCAATCCCTGCTGCTCCACCAAGCTGCCATTGGTGACTCGGCCTTTCTCATAAAGGCTGCTTTTACATAGATGGTGACTGTAAGGAGACCCATTTATGCAACATTCCAGGTGTAAATGGTCTAAATAGTAAAATGCCTATAATGTGGTGAAAATGGACTCTTTATGGCCACCATTTTTGCAAAATTGGCCTTATGGAAAAGGCTGAACTGCCTGTCAGCTCCTCGGGCTCTCCTTGCAAGGAAGGAGAGCGTGAGGGGGCACCACTGCTCTCAAGCAACTCTGCCTCTCTCTGCCAGGCTCAGGCAGAGGGAGGTGCGGTTGCTTGGTGGTGGCAGGCTGGGAGCCGAGAGGGGAGCAATTCCCATGTCATCTTGATTCCCATCCTGTGGCTGCCACCACCACCTCTTTCTGCCAGTCACCAGCAGAGTGAGGTGACATTGCTTGGTGATGGTGGCCCCCCGTGCTCTCCTTCTTTGCAAGGAGAGCATGAGGGGTTGTCAGGCAGCAGGGACAGGCTTGCGAGGAGCTGCAAGCTCTGACCAAGTGGCAAGTGCCTATGGACGCTAGTGCTCGCCCTGCATGCTTGCTGGGGTCAGGGAAGTAGTGGAGTTGGGCAAGTGGTGCAAAGGGTGGGCACAGGAGGATTCATCCATCCCTACAGGAAACCATGCTCCCTGCCATCCCCCTTGTAGCTGGTGTGGAGAGAACAGTGCTGGCTACCTCTAGGCACTCGGAAAACAGAGCACGGAGATGGGGAACAGGGGTGGGGGTTCCTGGGGGCAGGGACGGGAGGAAACTGGGGCAGCAGCCATATGACATTTCCTATGGTTGCCCCAGCTTCCCTCCCTCCCCCTCTGAGCTGCCACTGCTAGACCAGTGAAATCGCCCATCTAGCAGGTATGCAGGGCAGCTGGAGTGCAGAGCCACCATTCTCTCCTCCCACCCTGCGTTGGATACGTGGCAGCCAGCCTCTGAGTTCAGAGGCTCCCCAGTCCCCACTATCTGGATAGGATTGTGCCCTAAAAGACTGATATTACAGCACTGGAAAAATAAACTATGTCCCAAGGCATAGTCTAAAGGCACATGATGCAGCCACCTTGCTGAAGCCAAGCAGGTTTGAATCTGGTCAGTGCTTGGAGGGGAGACCACCTGGGAGCCCCATGTAGCCACCTTGAGTTCCATGATGGTAGAAAGGTGGGCTATAAATGTAAATGAATGAATGAATGAATGAATGAATGCATGCTCCCCTCCTATAATGCAATGGATTGAGGACCTTACAACAGTTTCAACATTTGAAAGGTGGTGCATAGATGCCACCCGCAAATCAGTACTTATTTGGATATTTGGTCTGCTTTTGCTGAAGTTTATATATAATTCTTAGAAAGCTGTATTTTCATGTGTGTGTGTGTATATACACACACACACACATACAAATGTATATATACACATACCCACGCGCACACATACATTTCCTATGCATGCATTGGACTTGGTATATTTAAATCTATGTAGATGCATTTTCCCTTTCCTTTCTTTGTTTTGCTGAAAGTTTACAATAAAAATTAATTATATATTTTAAAAAGCACTCATACAATATTATGTATGTCAGTCCTCCTCTTGGTTGCCTCCAGTCCATTCTGCTGATCTGTACTCTGCCATGTTGTGTAATGGCTTTGTCACTGTGTCATATCCAATGATTGTTACATTTCATTGTACACTTGCAAGGACCTGTTACTATTGCATAAGTGTGATGCTGCAGGCAAGCTCATATTGCCAGTTCAGTGCCACAGACCATGACACAGGTGTGCTACACAAACCTTCCATGTTTCAGTGGCATGAATTCTTCAATGGCCCTAGAGTTGTGTTATATTCTTCCTTCTTAACCAAAGGAGCTGAACAAAAAGGGTTGTTCGTGTTGTTGTTTTTACCCAGTTAAAGCTTACTGGGAAATTGCCTTACACTTTCATATGATCTTGTTCTAGAAGAATCACTTACATGCCTCACTGGACCCACATTTCACTCACTTCTCACCCAGCCCAAAATGTGTCATGGTCATAAATTCTGTAATTAACAGAGTGACAAAATTAAAGCGCTTTTGTGGTAAAGCAACTGATGGACCTATTTAAAAAAAATGCTGTAAACTCAAGTCAGGCTACAATGACAGGTAAATGAATGATAGTAAAGGCGGATCAATGCTGCTACATCCTGGGTTTTACAATATATACGTATGCACATCAAACTTTTAAATAGCCAAATTCTGTTTGCTTTAATTAGGTTTCTTCAGTTTGGTCTAAGAAATGCTCCCAATAGCCTAATACCTTCTTCTGTTCTTTATGAGAAGTGGTGCAGGGGTGGGGGTGGTATGGAGGTGGCTAAAAATCTTGCTATATGGTCAGATGGAATATCATCAGAATCTTTCTAATTCCATCCTTTTATTTCATAGGCAAATTTAACTTTTAAATCTACTTAAGTCAATGTTTAAAGTTCAAAGCTCTGTGGGTTATAATATTCTTAGTATTAATCTGTTATTTCCTCTCTGAGCCTAGATGGTAAAAACGGGAGCCTTCCATCTGTGCTTTTCAAACCTGAAAAATAAATAGGACTTCAAGGAATATCTATTAAGTTGCTTGTCCCCTCCAGGAGAATTAGTGCTTATGTTGTCAGTGAAGGGGTAAGTCTTTTAGGAGGCATATCAGGGAGAAGCACAGGCCCTTCTCTTATTTCCATTGCTGAGGCTCTGTGTCTGTAGGTATTATATGGTTCCTGATCTGGCCCACTGCCAAGCCAGGGGGTTTATCCAGAACTAGTCACATTTAGAGTAGACCCGTTTATATGAATGGATCTGAAGTTAATCATGACTAAGTTAAAGCCTCATAGATTTAAATGGTCTGTTCTAAGTATGACTAAGTCTGGATCCAATCCCAAGAGTCCAACTTTACAAAAGCCCTCTTCTCCACAGATTACAATCAACATGCATGGCCATGGGGGGGGGGGGGTGGGACTGGGATCTTTTACACACATTCATCATAATGTCTGAACGAGTCTGTAGCCCTAGGCCAGCATTCAGCCTGTTCTCAGGGTGGGCTAAAAGTGTGGTGGAGGTGAGGGCCCACATGAAAGCTCTGTTGCCAGCATCCCTGCTCATTCAGTGACTGATCTTCCCATGTAGACAGGAGGGATGTGTAAGGGATGTACGGACTGTGTAAAATCTGCTCCATCTGTGTTTCGCAGATTGTCAGGCACCTTTAGTTCCATCATCCGCCCACAGATGGATGTGAATTTTTTTTTCATCATGTGGAAAAATACAGAAATAATTACATAAATATTTACGTAACTATTTACATTACGTATTTACATAATTTACTTCATAAGTATTTACATAATTTACTTCATTACATAAGTATCTACATTAGTTCCCCCCCCCCAGAGCCCTCCATGGCCGGAAATCCGGCTGCGGACGGCTCTGGGCTGGCTGGGCCTGGCCGGCTGCTCCACAGAGCCGCCGCGGAGCACAGCGGGCCAAGGAGGATTCCTGGGGGGGAGGAACGGAGCGCCTCCCCCCCATCCAGGATTCCGGAGGGAGGGACGGAATGCCTCCCCCCTCACCATCAGCATAATCCACGAACAGGTAAGTGATTTTCATACATCTCTACAATTGACTAAAGCATGAAAATGTGTGGTGTGTTTTTTTTAATGAGCATTTTAAAGTGTACCATTTTTTTTTCTTTAAATATGCATTTTTCAAATGCGATTGCAAGTTCAGGAATGTGACAGCTTTTTCAGAAAAACATGCTCCTGTTTGCATTCACATTCAGGGTTGCGAACTAGGGGAAGTACTGATGATTGGCGAACTGAAACAAACTTCTTGTACATTCCTAGTTGGCAGGAAGGTCTGAAGGGGACATCTACTTGCTTCCATTTGAATGTGACTAGAAGCCTCAGCATGATTAGGAACCCTGATAAAGAGAGGAGGGGACCCCTTCAGATATCTTGACTCAACACAGGAAAATTGGGGACTAAGAAGGTGAGGATGGGGATGCTGGGGCAGGGCTTGTGTGTGGGTGACCTCACCCCACCACCCTTTTTGTCCTGAATTGAGCAGACTAAATGTCTGCATAGGACTTTTGGGTGTGTACAGATTGTATACACAGGCAAGGATGCCTCCTTTTCTCAGGGTCCTAATCATGTGAACAGAGCTTACATGTGTATTGGCTGTATGTGTGTTGACTTTTCCAGAAGTAATATTGAACACGTATAGGGGAGCAGGAGTGAGGACAACGAGCCCGTCCCCTCTTCTATGTTCATTCAGTGTAACATGTGAAGAGGGCGTAAGAGGTGAGCCAAGATTGACCTCTGGTTTAGCAAAAGGGAAGAGGGCCATTAGGAACATTTAGGGCAGATCTACTGTCTAAGGGAGGATGAGTTCAGCTGAGTGGGGAAAGGATCTGGAAACACATATGAAATTCCTGACTGTTCTGGCATTTGGAAAGAGACGGCAATGTTTCTGGCTACACTGTCCTGTCTGAGAACTTCGTTGGGGGGGGAGCTCCCCTAGAGGCCTATGAAGCTGACAGACATACAACCTCCAGATACATTTGAAGGATCTGCAAACCCCTTCTCTACCACAACACAAGGGAGCTAGACAGTTCAATAGTGATGTCAGAAAGGATGTGTGTTATGCTGCAAGGTCCTATTCTTTCAAAGCATGCACACTTGGTTAATTTTTGTAGAAGTCCTTTTGCACTGGGGACCAGCCCTCCCCACCCAAAGACTCTGAAAGTGGTTCACAAAGAGATGGCAGAGAGGAGAAGGCCCAGTTGCTGCAACAACAAACAAGCCTGTGCCCTGGGACATTAGGATCATCACTGCAGCGGTGGGCCATTCTGAATGAGGCCGAGGATGGGGCAGTGCAGAAGAGCAGCTTCATCTCTACAGCAATATAAACACCTTTCTGTAATCTTATGTGATCTTGTAGGAAATTAAAAGCATTTATGCATGCTTCCAATTTTCATGTTTCCAGTTTGTATTAATTATTCTAATAGCACATATTAGAGATTATTGTAGCTGTGAGAATTCAGGATTTTTAGAAGCACCAGATTCTAGCTATTTACAAACTCTGTGGTGTGTTTATGTGTGTGTGTGGATTAGCATATAACTTGGTTCAGTGCAGCTACTGAAGCGTTAACAGTGTGGGACCTTTAAACACTTTCCCACTAGCTAAAGTTCCTTATATTCACAAATACATAAAAGAACACAGAGGAAGATAATAGTCTGCCACTGTGGTATAAAACCATTAGATTGCTGGGAAAATTCCAAACCAGCCTTGGTTTACCTTGGCTGCAGCAAAAGCCCCATGCTGAGCGGAGACGTATCTGATTGACCCATCATCCCTGCTGGAAGCCTTTCCTCTTCTTCTAGCCTTGACTTGTTGTTGTTGTTCAGTCGTTAAGTCGTGTCCGACTCTTCATGACCCCATGGACCATAGCATGCCAGGCCTTCCTGTCCTCCGCTCTCTCCCGGAGTGTGTGACCTTAAAATAAAGTGCTGTTATTTTACAATTCACTACACAAAAAGAAAGGAAAAATGAAAGTAGAATGTATTATTATAAATCTCATTTGCAAGCACTGCTATCTTCTGAATGCTTTTAACTCCTGGCACAAAGAGAGAGAGAGAGAGAGAGAGAGAGGGAGGGAGAAACAATGGGTGGGTTCTTCTTCTTCTTCTTCTTCTTCTTCTTCTTCTTCTTCTTCTTCTTCTTCTTCTTCTGTACTTATTCTCTGGTGAAAGAGGATTAATAAAGACAAGGCTAGCAACCTTTGTTTCCCCTCTCTGCCAAATGGCAAAGGAAATGCCATATCAAAAATATTGAAATGTCTTCTTCTTAACCTCATCAACCATATTTGTGAGTTACCCAAGAGTTACACATGCAGCCCAATCCTATGCATGCATGCTCAGAAATAAGCCTTCTGTGGTCATTCGAGCTTATTCCCAGGTAAATGTATCTAAGTTAGCAGCCTTACATTTAAAAAATTGGGAATATAAGGCCGTTTCCAAGAAAAAGATCAGGAGCATTTAGCTGAATACTGTTTTCGGCTTAGTCACAGAGATTATACATGAATCGTGATCCCATTTGGAAAACTTGCAGCTGGTGGTAACTGGAATTTTTGGCAGAATTCTAGAAGGAAGAGAAAGATGGTTGTTACTGAATGCAAATGGGACCTGAACATTACTCCTTCTAATGGCAAACTCAGCTGGTGAGTGCCAGTGGAACTACAGCCAGATCAGGGCTACTGAGAAACAAGAAGGAGGAATTAGGATGCTCAAGGAAATCCCAGGTTTGCAAAGTACACTTTTTTTTAGGGAGGGTGGACCTTAAAGGGCAATCCCCTTAAAAGCAGCACCATTGAGGACTGAGCATGCTCAGTGACCACTGAATGTTGAATATCTATTTGAGCAAAAAAAAAACCAAAACCCAAAACAGACACCTGGGGGTGAGGGGAAATTAAATGGAATATCCTGGAAGTAGGCATGGCTAACTGCAACATTTTGTTGCAGGTCCCATTTGTTAAACTCTACACCTGCCAAACCTATTCTGCATCCAGTCTTATTTCAAAGAGTCCCAGATCCTCGGACTACTACATCAAACTCACAGGGTAACTATAAGGATAAAAGGCAAGGCAAAATATTCCACCTTATATGCTTCTTGAAGTAATGATGGACTAAAAATATAAGAAAGAAACCAATTTTACAGAATTGAATTCTAGCAATCAGAAAATTCACTTGCTGAATTTTTTGCACTGTCTGACTCAAGTCGTCGCATTTCTGTCCTTAGTTGTCCATAACCACGTCTGACCCGCCTTCCTTCCTGTTCAGTTGTTCCCCACTTAACAGTTCAGCAATAGAGCTGGGGAGCTGGGACTGAAGTGGACTCCATTGGCTGCATGAAAGCAGGGAATGGGCTACATCCCACAGATCATGGGTTACCCACCTCTGCACTAACGGAACCAACTGGAGTAAATCCAAAAATCCCAGTGTAGTTGTTTGGGGTCATTGCCTTATTTTGCACTCAACTAAAACTCACTTCTTCCTAATGCTTTTGATGCCACTTTTTAAATAATTCTCAGTGAAACAACTCTTTTATTTGAACCTCAGATCTGTTAACTAAGTTCAGCAGCAGTGAATATTTGCCATAGTACTTGCTATAGAATAATCCCATTCACTTCAATGGGATGGATCTGGAAAAAGACATCTGAAGATTTCAATCAAACCCCACAATTAAGAGTACAATGTAAAAACTCTAATGCCTCAAAGGGCTTTTGACTCTCCATACCTCAACAGCAGCTCCTCAATATGTGCATTCAAGGAAAGTTTCAAATACATTTGCAATAAGAATATGCTGGATCAGTCCAAGGTCAATCTAGTTCAGCATTCTGGTTCCACCAGTGCTAGACTAGTTGCTTCTTGGACATCACAGAACAGGAATGAAGGAGATTGTTATACCCTATTGCAGCCTTCCCCAACCTGGTGCCCTCAGATGTTTTGGCCTACAAATCCAATCATTCCTGACTATTGGCGATGCTAACTGCAGCTGATGAGAATTGTGGTCCAAAACATCTGGAGGGCACCAGTTTGGGGAAGGCTACCTCATTGCATTTGATGCCTGGTAACTGAAAGTATATTTCCTCTGAATATGGAGATTTCAGCTAGCTATCAAGGCTTCTAGCAAATAATAGACATAAACTTCATGGAATGTGTCTATTCCTTCTTTTTTTAAAAAAGCCATTCATGCTAGTAGTTATCACCACAGCTTGTGGTAGTTAATAAAGCTGTGCACAAATGGCCTCTCAAAATTGAGGAAGCAGACACAATAATTATGCTTCATGTCATTGATGCCACTAAGGGTTTCATCACATGGAGCTTTTATCCTGCGATTGAGATTGCTCCTTCATGGAAGTTTGCAGACTCTTTACATGACACCGTGACCCTGCCATGAGCCTCCTGCACTAAATGCCCTTTGTTCCATTTTTAAATAGATCGCAGATAATGAGCTATCAAATTCCCCCGTTGTGTTCCACTTCAGTTTCCTCCCTGAAAAGACTTAAAGCGGCAAGAAGAGGAGCGAGATCAATGAAAGATAATGGAAGACTCAGATGGGGGCTGGG
Organism: Heloderma suspectum; assembly: GCF_057233095.1. Classification (NCBI taxonomy): domain Eukaryota; kingdom Metazoa; phylum Chordata; class Lepidosauria; order Squamata; family Helodermatidae; genus Heloderma; species Heloderma suspectum. The sequence goes on from NC_139461.1 coordinate 93,891,534, forward strand.
AAGGAAGCACATGTAAAGGGAGTCGGTGGTGATCCTGCATTTAAAACAGAAGCAGAAAGCCCCGTTTTAAATGCAGGATTTTAGGCTGGTGTAGAAATGCCCCAAGAATTCCCTTTCAGCAGAAATGGACATACATTCAAGTGACACTGGTGTCTTCTTGTCGCTGGTGCACTGCTACCTATAGCTCTACCAAACACCCAGTTTATTAAAGAAAATGGCTCCTCAAAGTGCATCAACCCAGTTTGACCCACATATTGGTAAGGAAAGAGACAAGGCTCATCTTGGTGTTCATGCATTCATTGGTGCTAACAGACCCAGAACATTTTCTGGTGTATAGCCAAGGGAACATGTTGAAACACTTCTGAGCTATAGATATTTTAGACTTTGAGTTGTAAAACAGGCCTCTGTGAAGAAGAGTTGAGGCCCTGGAAAAGTTGTAATTAGAGATGAGCACAATTTTTTCCACCCTTTTGAGGGCAAATATTTAACTAAATGCACCCAGAAGGAGGACAGGTTCTCCAACAGTTTCTCATGGATAAGAAATATGGATATTGGATATTAACAGTGGTAGTAGCAAAGCTTCTTTCTCTTTTCTCAAGTCTTTCTTTTTCTTTGCTTTGCTGCAAGTGACAGCCTGACCACCATTTTGTATCCTCCACAGTGCCCCAGGCATAGGGTTATTCCAGGGTATTCATTGTAGGGAGAAATGGGCAGCAACCCCCACCCCACAAATGTTTGGAGACAATTCTGCAAAGTGGCCTTCTTTTTTCACTTTCCCTAGGAAAAAAAGGGGGAGCAGAAATTATCTCTGAAAAATATCTTCCAAGAAATTTCAGATCATCTCTAGTAATTATGCATTGTGTGAAGAAATAATTCATGGTATACCCATATTGCACCATAAGAAGATGCTGTTTAAAGGGGGGGGGAGTATATCCTGGGTAAGTCCAAGCCACTGAATACTGAATAATAAGATCCATAAACTAAATAAACTCCATAGACTGTGGCCATAGATCAGGATACAGAGCATTATGTGTAGAGCCTTTGACAGGTTTTTCCTGAGGCCCACTTCCAATTTGATCCAAAGTGAGGTTTGAAGGGCTCGCATATATCCCTACTCAGCACTTTGTGCAGAATAATATGCTGACATGATGTTACATCCATTGTGTAAGTTATGTCTTCATGCAGGTGTCATTTCCCACAGTCTCTATGTGAAATTTGTCCTTCTGTAGATCTAAGTGGTTGATGCTAAGCATTTGAGTTGACAATCCAGCTAATCAAGCTCAAGCTCATGAACTTCATTGAGACCTCTTTGTGGGACTGTGTATACGAGTTGAAATTCAAATCTGCTATACTATGTGGATTTTATTATTCTGCTGATTTTGCCAACTGGCTGTTCATATTCTCTCTGTGCTATTTTCTGCATTTTGTTTTCTAGTTCAAACCAAGAAATACCGCAGGTTGGATTGTATGAGATACTTGGCATGCTTGTTTTAGTCCTGATTTTGTGCTTGCCTCTTATTCAGTAGCTGGGGGCAAGACAGGGGCTTGACAGGTAAGGAAAAATATTTGGACCATTTGCCTTGGCCAAGCACAACAAAAGTGCCAAAATGGATGTGACAAAACTGTCTCTTCAGGTCCCACTATCAAGTCTAAATATTTTATAGACCCTGTGCAGACAACATGAGGCAATGTAAAGCACTTGATGGCTGTGAAGTATGAAGCAGCTCCCAGTTTTGCTGAGACCCTAGGTGAGATCGACGAATGCTTGCCAAAGTGTGTCTTGTAAATAAATCAGCTTTATCTACAACCCAATCACTTTAGACAGATGGCCATTTAGAATTCAGCATTTCACAAGGGAGGGGAATTAAAAAAAAAGATCAGAGGGGAAAGCGAAGAGAACAAACCCTGCATTAGAGCAAAATCTTATGGTGAAGGATATTAATTGTTAAGTGCATCCAATTTTGTTTAGTACAAATACACTGTTGAATTGAAAGTGCCAACTAATTAAAATAAGGAAAATAGATATTCTTAGCTCTGGCATTAAAATGTCTGCTAGCACTCCATTAAGGTGATGTTTGATTTATTCATAGCAATGGAAATGATTAATGGGCAACATTTGAGTGTTTATTATACAGGAGGCCCATATGTAGAAGTGGATGCTGACCAGATGATGCTATAAAATGCATTACACAGACTGACACTCCTGCAGGTATCTTACGAGATTAAAAGCTTTCATAATCATATTTTTCTGGGACATGCAGCTACAAAGATGGTGCTCCTTGGAACTAGATATACTACCTACACAGGGCTGGCTGACACTTGTGTGTTCACCATTAAATTTCCTTGCACCCGATTACTTTATATTTAGGTTACTTCACAGGCTTATGTGAATCACTTGATTTTCACTTCCTGATGGCCAGCAGCAGTGTGAACTGACTCCAGTGAAAAGCATTCTGTCCAAGGAGATATGAGAGTTATCCCGGATGGGAGTTCTGTGATAGCTCATTCACTCATACAAACCATAGTTTGGTGCGGTACTCACCGGATGCAGATGTGAGCCAGCTAGGGATGTCAGACAATTTGCCACGAATCTCAGGGAGGCCGAATGCCAGCGCATTCGGCCCCCTGAAATCAGGGGTGAAACAGTCTGCCCCCCCGCCCCCCCGGGACGGGACTTACCTTGTGCGAATGTCCCTGGCGGCAGAGGCTGCGGTGGCCAGTCTTCCGACCGGCTGCCACCGCCGCCATTTCCAGTAAAAAAACAAACAAACCCAAAAACGTGGTAGGCAGCCTATCACGGCTAGATTTTAAAAAAATACCGTGATAGGCTACGTAAATGTTTATGTAGCCTATCATGGCTGAGTAAAAAAAAAAAAGCGTGTACGCAAATAGTGTTCCCATTATTTTCGCCGTAGTCTACGTAAATGTTTACGTAGACTACACGTGCCAAAATAAGAAACACAAATGGCGGCGCCCATGGGCACTGCCATTTGCGTACGCGCTGGTTTTTTTTTTCTTCACTCAGCCATGATAGGCTAAGTAAACATTTACGTAGCCTATCACGGCTGACTGCAGGGACGCAAACGGCAGCAGCTACGGCTGCCCCCATTTGCAGTCCCGGCAGGACAGGATTCGCGGTGGGAGGGATGGGGCACCTCCCCCCCAGCCAGAATTTCGGGGGGAGGGACGGAGCGCCTCCCACCCACCGCAAATCAAATTTCGTCAAAGGTAAGGGACTTTCGTACATCCCTAGAGCCAGCCCATGATGAGTGTATGTTCAATGAGTGAATCATATCCACTAGTGCATAAGTTGATATAAATGTTCTGTCAAAGGCTAATAGAGTTTTGCCAAGAGAACACGTTGATCATAGCAAACACTCTTTTCAACAGCACAAGAGGCGACTCTACACATGGACATCACCAGATGGTCAATATCGAAATCAGAGTGATTATGTACTTTGCAGCCAAAGATGGAGAAGCTCTATACAGTCAGTCAGAACATGACCTGGAGCTGACTGTGGCCGCTCAGATCATGAGCTTCTTATTGAAAAATTTTGGCTTAAATTGAAGAATGTAGGGAAAACCACTAAACCGTTCAGGTATGACCTAAATCATATCCCTTATGAATATACAGTGGAGGTGACGAAGAGATTTAAGGGATTAGACCTGATAGACAGAGTTCCTGAGGAACTATGGACGGAGGTCCATAACATTGTTCAGGAGGCAGCAACTCAATCCATCCCAAAGACAAAGAAATGCAAGGAAGCCAAGTGGCTGTCTGATGAGGCTTTACAAGTAGCTGAGGAAAGAAGGGAAGCAAAAAGCAAGGGAGAAAGGGGAAGATATATCCAACTGAATGCAGAGTTCCAGAGAATAGCAAGGAGAGACAAGAAGGCCTTCTTAAATGAACAATGCAAAGAAATCGAGGGAAACAATAGAATGGGAAAGACTAGAGCTCTTTTCAAGAAAATTGAAGATCTCAAGGGAACGTTTTGTGCAAAGATGGGCATGATAAAGGACAAAGAAGGCAGGGACCTAACAGAAGCAGATGAGATTAAGAAGAGGTGGGAAGAATACACAGAAGAACTATACAGGAAAGATCTGAATGTCCCTGATAGCCATGATAGTGCGGTCACTGAGCTTGAGCCGGACATCCTCAAGTGTGAAGTCAAGTGGGCCTTAGGAAGCATTAGTAACAACAAAGCTAGCGGAGATGACAGTATTCCAGCTGAGCTATTTAAAATCCTAAAAGATGATGCTGTTAAAGTGCTGCACTCAATATGCTAACAAATTTGGAACACTCAACAGTGAGTGTTCCAAGACTGGAAAAGGTCAGTATACATTCCAATTCCAAAGAAGGGCAATGCCAAAGAGTGTTAAAACTACCGTACAATTGCGCTCATTTCACATGACAGCAAGGTCATGCTCAAAATCCTACAAGCTAGGCTTCAGCAGTATGTGAACCGAGAACTACCAGAAGTACAAGCTGGGTTCTGAAGAGGCAGAGGAACTAGAGATCAAATCGCCAACATTCTCTGGATCATGGAGAAAGCAAGAGAATTCCAGAAAATTCCAGATCTATTTCTGCTTCATTGTCTGTGGATCACAACAAACTGTGGAAAATTCTGAAAGAGATGGGAGTACCAGACCACCTTACCTGTCTCCTGAGAAACCTGTACGACGGTCAGGAAGCAACAGTAAGAACGGGACATGGAACAACCGATTCGTTCAAAATTGAGAAAGGAGTACGACAAGGCTGTATATTGTCGCCCTGTTTATTTAACTTATATGCAGAGAACATCATGAGAAACGCCGGGTTGGATGAATCACAGGTCGGAATTAAGATTGCCAGGATAATTATCGACATCCTCAGATACGCAGATGGTACCACCCTAATGGCAGAAAGCAAGGAGGATCTAAAGAGCCTCTTGTTGAGGGTGAAAGTGTAGAGGTGTACGAAACCCTGCTTACCGGGCTTCTCTGGGTTTTGCAGGTGAGGTGAGGCAATCCGTTCCTCCCTCCGGAATCCTCGACAGGGGGGCGGAGGTGATCCATTCCTTCCCCCCAGAATCCTGCCTGGCTGGCTCCGCTCCGCGGCCAGGCCACAGAGCCGCCAGCCCGCAGCGGGGCCTCCAGCCGCTGCCAGGCTGGTGCGGATGCAAATGGCGTCCTGTGTAGGGGACGCCATTTGCATCCCTAAGCCGCTACATAAATATTTACGTAGCCTATCACTGCTAAAGCAGGGATGCAAATGGCATCCCCTATGCTATTTGCGTTCCTGCTTTAGCCGTGATAGGCTACGTAAATATTTACGTAGCCTATCATGGCAAAAAGAAAGGGAACGCAAATGGCAGCGGCTACAGCGGCTGCCATTTGCGTTCCCTTTTTTAGCTGTGATAGGCTACGTAGATACATAGCCTATGACGGTTTCCGCAGGGATGCAAATGGCATCCTTGCATTAGCTGTGATAGGCTATGTAAGTATTTACGTAGCCTATCACGGCTGTGAAGAGGAGGAAGCGAATGGTGGCCGCAGGATGGCCGCCATTCGCAAATCAGTGTGGACGGCAGCAGGTAAGTGCTCCGTTTCGCACGCCTTTCATGGGTTGGGGGGGCGGGGGCTTCATTCCGCCATGGATTTTGAGGGGCCAAATGCACTGGCATTCAGTCTCACCAAGATCCGTGGTGGAATTGTCTGACATCCCTATGTGAGAGCTCGAGTATAAGGAAGGCTGAGCGCCGAAGAATCGATGCGTTCGAACTGTGGTGCTGGAGAAGACTCTTACGAGTCCCCTGGACTGCAAGGAGGTCAAATCAGTCCATCCTAAAGGAAATCAACCCTGAGTGCTCATTGGAAGGACAGATACTGAAGCTGAAGCTGAAATATTTTGGCCACCTAATGCGAAGAGAAAACTCCCTGGAAAAGACCCTGATGCTGGGAAAGACTGAAGGCAAAAGGAGAAGGGGATGGCAGAGGATGAGATGGCTAGATAGCATCACCGATGCAGTTTTAATATGAACTTGAGCACACTCTGGGAGAGAGCGGAGGACAGGAAGGCCTTGTGTGCTATGGTCCATGGGGTCACGAAGAGTCGGACACGACTGAACGACTAGGGATGGACGAAAGTCACTTACCTGATCCCGAAGCTTGCTTCGTGGTGGGGGGGAGGCGCTCCGTTTCTCCCCCTGAAATTCTGGCTGCGGGGGAGGTGCCCCGTCCCTCCCCGCTGAAATTCTGGCTGGCAGGGACTGCCCCTTCTCTCCGGCTGCGAATCCTGTTGTCCTGCTGGGACGCAAATGGCGGCGGCCATAGCCACCGCCGTTTGCGTCCCTGGCCTGCAGTCAGCCATGATAGGCTACGTAAATGTTTATGTAGCCTATCACGGCTGACTTTGGGTGGGAAAAAAAAGTGTGTACGCAAATGGCGGCGCCCATGGGCGCTGCCATTTGCATTCCTTATTTTGGCACGGGTAGTCTATGTAAATATTTACGTAGACTACAGTGAAAATAAGGGCAACGCTATTTGCGTTGCCCCTATTTTTGCCGTAGTCTATGTAAATATTTACGTGGACTACCCATGCCAAAATAAGGAATGCAAATGGTGGTGCCCATGGGTGCCGCCATTTGCGTACGCCCTTCCCCCCCCCAAGTCAGCCGTGATGGGCTACGTAAACATTTATGTAGCCTATCATATTTGTTTTTTTTACTTGGAAATGGCGGCGGTACCAGCCTGTCGGAAGACCGGCCGCCGCCGCACCACCGCTGGGAGCCGCTGCCGTGAGGGACATTCGCCAAAGGTAAATCCCATCCCGGGGGGTGGCAGGGGGGTGGCGGACCGTTTCTCCACCAATTCTGGGGGGCCGAATGCGTTGGCATTCGGCCTCCCGGAGATTCGTGGAGAAATTCTCTGACATCCCTATGAATGACTGAACAACAACATGGATCAGTGGAAAGTTTTACATTTTTGTAACATCATACCTTCTGAACTAGCTACAGTGGAATGCTGCCTTTATGCACATTCAACAACTTTCATCACAGTGGTGCCCACTATACTGTTTCTGCCAGATCAAAATGAAATCTATTTTCACTCTTCAGTCCCCCTACTTTTAATTGACAAATGATTGTTGTTGGTCAGCAGCACCCATAGTTATGCTAGTTTAAAACTGAGCTTTTTTCATCCACTAGACTGATGCATGAAGTGATAATATTGAGGAATATTGGTTGGCTTCAAAAACACAACACATGGTGGGAGGGATGTAATGATTAGATGCTGTGTATCCTGAGGCTACTCACTGTTTACTACATACATATGAAAAATCTATTATTTCTCAAACAACGAAAAATAATGAACGAGGGCAGCAAAAGCCACCCCCAAAACACCACCACCACCACCAACAACAACAACCCTGATATCTTTCTTAATATACCATCTTATTGCAGCATACGTCTCCAAAGACCTTGCCAGATACAACATAATGATGTGTTTATGAGAGTAAACAGGCTCCTTGATCTTATTTGTAAAGCATGAAACTATAATAGAGGCAACTAATTTTGAATGTTTCAGTATTTTTTCCTCTGAAATTACTAAATGGCATGGTTGTTGATTGCCATTGGGGCTGTCAACAGAACACACTAACCCACATTGAGTGGTTGAGTGTGGGTTGTTTGTTGAAATGTAGGTTACTGTGTTGTGCAAACCCAGGACATTTTCTGAAGTGTGGCTTGTTAACCACCCCAAACAACCCAACAACAAACCATGGATTCTCAAGGTGGCTTGTTTTGTGAAAAATAAGCCACACTGCATGGTTAACAAGCCATCCTGTGGAAAATGTCTTGGGTTCAGACAACACACTAATCCACAGTTCAACAAACAACCCACGGTTCAACAACAATCCACACTCAACCACTGAGTGTAGGTGAGCATGTTGTGCAAACCCAGTCTCTTACTTCTACATATTATATAACAGGGGTGGGCAACTTGCAGCTCTAGGCAGCCTTCATCTTAATTTCATGTAGCCCTCAGCCTAATTTCAAAAGATCTCTGCATGTGATCGACCTGTGGCAAGAGTGATCTGTCCCTTCCATGGCAGCATGCTTCATGGCAAGAAAGAGGGAGAGAGAAATACGGGGATGGCAGAAAAAGAGACAAAAGTGGGTGGAAGAAAGAAAAAAGGGGGTGATCCATCCCCTTTTGGCTCTGGTCCTATCTGCTGCTGGCTTCAGCCCCACCCACTGCCAACATGTGGCCCTCACAGATTATCTATGAGAGAGAACGCAGCTCTCAACAGGGAAAAAGTTTGCCCGGCCCTGCTATATATAGTGTGAGTATTCCAAACGGAATGGAAATATACAGTGCCTTGCATACGTATTCACTAGGGATGTACGAAAGTCACTTACCTTTTCGATGGGGTGATTTGCGGTGGGGGGGGAGGCACTCTGCACCTCCCCCTGAAATCCTAACCCGGCCGGCTCTGCTCCGCGGCGACTCTGTGGAGCCGCCGGCTGGGGCCTCCTGCAGCCGGACATCCGGCCACTGGGCAGCCTGCTCAGGGATGCAAATGGCAGCCGCTGTAGCTGCCGCCATTTGCGTCCCTGTATTTTGCCATGATAGGCTACGTAAATATTTACGTAGCCTATCATGGCGGAAAAAAAGGGAACGCAAATGGCGGCCGCCATAGCCGCCACCATTTGTGTTCCCTTAGTTGGTGTCCCTGCGTTAGCTGTGATAGGCTACGTAAGTATTACCAAGCCTATCATGGCTATATGGAAGAAGCAAATGGTGGCCACAGATGCGGCCGCCATTTGCAATGCAGTGCAGACGGCAGCAGGTAGGTGCTCCGTTCTGAGCCCATTTCGTGGGGTGGGAGGCAGGGGGGCTTTGTTCCGCCATGGATTTCAGGGAGCCAAATGCACTGGCATTCAGCCTCACTGAGGTCCATGGCAGAATTCTCTGACATCCCTAGTATTCACACACACACACACACACACACACGCACACCCCTCTGAGTTTTCCACATTTTGTTGTGTTACAACCTGGAATTAAAATGGATTTAATTAGGATTTCTTGTCACTGATCTAGACCATAATGTCGAAGCAGGGAAAAAATTACTCATTTTACAAAATGATTTGCAAATAAAAAACTGAACAGGCTGGGTTACATAAATATTCACCCCCTTTGCTGTGATACCCCTAAATAAGCTCTGGTGCAACCGACTGCCTTCAGAAGTAACATTAATAGTTGATTGGAGTCCACCTGTGTGGAATTCAAGTGTCAGATTAAATATATCTGTTTCTGGATGGCCCCAGAGTTCATTGGAAAGCATATCTAAACAAATTGCATCATGAAAACCAAGGAGCGATCAAAACAAGTCTGGGATAAAGTTCTGGAGAAGCACCAATCAGGGCTGGGTTCTAAAAAATATAATACCCCAAATCATGAAATCCCCTGGAGCACCGTTAAATCCATTATTACAAAATGGAAAGAATATGGCAGAACTGCGACTCTGCCTAGAGAAGGCCAATCACCTAAACTCAGTGACTGGCTAAGACGGGCATTAGTCAGAGAAGCAACCAAGAGGCCAATCGTAATTCTGAAGCTGCTGGAGAGATCCACATGGGAGAAACCTAGGGATGTACGAAAGTCACTTACCTTTTCACAGCTTGGATTCACGGTGGGGGGGAGGCACTCCGTCCCTCCCCCCAGAATCCTCCCTGAGCCAGCTCTTCTCCGTGGCGGCTCCGTGGAGCCGCCGGCCAGGGCCGTCCGCAGCCGGAGTTCTGGCCACGGCTGGCTGCTGCGGCCGCCATTTGCGTCCTGCCAGGCTGCCATGATAGGCTATGTAAGTATTTACGTAACCTATCATGGCAAAAAGCAGGGGTGCAAACGGTGGCTGCTACGCCGTTTGTGCCGCTGCTCTTTCCATGATAGGCTATGTAAGTATTTACATAGCCTATCACGGCAAAGGCAGCCACGCAAATGGCAGCCACTGCATTCAATCTCACTGGAATCCATGGCGGGATTCTCTGCCATCCCTAGAGAAACAGTCCATGGGACAACTATCACCCGGATGCTCCATGAAGCTGGGCTTTATGGAAGAGGGGTAAGAAGAAAGCCATTGCTGGGGAAAAAAAAAACCACACACATGTCAAACCCTGTTTGGATTTTGCCAAAAGGCATGTGGAAGACACAGCAAATGTGTAGTGGTGCAAAGCCAACAGTGCTCATCACCCCGACTATCCCCACGGAGAAGCATGGTGGTGGCAGCATCATGTTGTGGGGATGCCCTTTTTCCTTCTTATCTATCTCTCCCAAAATACTTGGTAGATCTACTAAACATTAAAATGAGGGTAGCCTTTACTGGGCAAGATTAAATGTTCTTCCTTTGGCAGATTGGGTGGGTTGCATACAGGGGTTCCTAAGAAGGACAGAGTTTGGGGTTGCAATTCTGTATCAATTGAAGATATTATTCATATATGTCTAGAATGCTCTGTCTATCATGATCTTAGAACCAAATATATTAATCTGTTGTTAAAATCGTTGAAGGGAAGGTCATCTCTTGTAAATGTTTGCTTTCTATTGTGTAATGCTGACAAATATGTATCTTTCAGAACACCTAAATGTCTTGACAATGTTTTACAGATGTACGTTACAAAGGTTAAGGTTGTAAGGAAAATTATTCAATTTTTGAGGGTCTAGTAGTGGAGTTTTAAATTGTATAATGGTCTTTTTACTCCTGTAACTGCATATAATGGCGATGTGCTAAGGTACAATGAACTTCTTGTTGTTGTTGTTGTTGTGGGGATTATTTTTATTGGAGGGGACTGGGAAACTAGTCAGTACTGAGGGCAAGATGGATGGAGCCAAATACAGGGCAATTCTAGAGGAAAGCCTGTTTCTGTCTGCAAGGAACATGGGACTAGGGTGGAGGTTCACCTTCCAGCAGGACAATGACCCTAAGCACACAGCCAAAGATACACTGGTGTGATTTAAAAATAAGAATCTGAATGTCTTAGAATGGCCCAGTCAAAGCGCAGACCTCAGTCCCATTAAGAATCTGTGGCAAGACTTGAAAGTTGCCTTTCACCAATGGTCCCCATCCAACCTGACCGAGCTTGACCAATTTTGCCAAGAAGAATAGGACAAAATTGCAGGATCCAGATATGCAAAGCTGGTACAGACTTACCCCAAAAGACTCACAGCTGCAATTGCTGCCAAAGGTGCTTCTACCAAGTATTGACTTGGTGATGGTAGCGAACACTTATGCAGCCAACAAAATGCCAGTTTGTTTTGGTTTAATTTCTGTGCCACAATAAAAACATTTTAAACCTTCAAAGTGTTAAGTATGTTGTGTAAATCAAATGGTAAACATGCCAATTAAATCCATTTTAATTCCAGGTTGTAACACTACCAAATGTGGAAAAGCCAAAGGGTGTGTATGTATGTGTGTGTGTGCATGTGTGTGTGAATACTTATGCAAGGCAATGTACAAGTAAAATGAAGGGTTGTATCTGGTTTACCATGTCCTTCTCCTTGCAAAAGCTTTCCTCTAGAGATTGTGAATATTTGCTCTAACTTCTATTGAAATAGCCTCCCCAAAATAAAATAAACAAATAACAATGCAACTTAGTTTGCCCATCTTTTAGCCTGGTGAGTACAGGGCTAAGGCTTTTTCCATGGTAGTCCTACACCTTTGGAACTCCGTCCAAAAGGAGACACAAATGTCCACATGACTGCTGTCTGAAAAACAAACAAACCCTAATGACACTTTTATTTCATTCTGCATTCACCTGAATTTTTACAATTTTTAAATTGTAAAACTAAAAAAGTGGTTTTGTGCATAACAAATACTCTCTTTCAACAACCTAAGAGATGACTTCATACATGGACTTCACCAGATGGTCAACACCGAAATCAGATTGACTACATCCTTTGCAGCCAAAGGTGGCGGACATCTATGCAGTTGGTAAAAACAAGACCTGGAGCTGATGGTAGTTCAGATCACGAATTTCTTATTGCACAATTTAGAATCAGACTAAAGAGAATAGGGAAGACCCACAGATCAGTTAGATATGAGCTCACTAATATTCCTCATGAATATGCAGTGGAGGTGAAGAATAGATTTAAGGGACTAGATTTAGTAGATAGGGTCCCGGAAGAACTATGGACAGAAGTTCACAACATTGTTCAGGAGGCGGCAACAAAAAACGTCCCAAAGAACAAGAAAACCAAGAAGGCAAGATGGCTGTCTGCTGAGACACTGGAAGCAGCCCAAGAAAGAAGGAAAGCAAAAGGCAACAGTGATAGGGGGAGATATGCCCAATTAAATGCAAAATTCCAGAGGTTAGCCAGAAGAGATAAGGAATTATTTTTAAACAAGCAATGCGCGGAAGCGGAAGAAGAGAATAGAATAGGAAGGACAAGAGACCTCTTCCAGAAAATTAGAAACATCAGAGGTAAATTCCAGGCAAAAATGTGTATCATCAAAAACAAAGATGGCAAGGACTAGGGATGTATGAAAGGGACTTACCTTGTCCCGCAGCTTTTTTCGCGGTGGGGGGGAGGCACTTCGCTTCTCCCTCCAAAGTTCATGCGAGTGGGGGGTGTCTTCCCGCCTCGCCCGGCTGAAATTCAGGCTGAGGGGGAGGCTTCCCGCCTCACCCCCGGCTGAAATTCAGGCCGGGGAGAAGCGCCCCGTCTCCCCGGCAGCGAACTTCAACAGAAAAGTAAAAAAAAAACAAAAACGCCCCGTGGTAGGCTACGTAACGATTTACGTAGCCTATCACGGCTAGATCTGCAAAGTCAGCCATGATAGGCTATGTTAATCGTCATGTAGCCTATCACGGGTGACTTAAAAAAAAAAAAGCGCGTACGCAAATGGCGGCCCCCATAGGGAGCTGCCATTTGCGTTCCTTATTTGGTTGCTGTAGTCTATGTAAAGATTTACGTAGACTACGGCGAAAATAAGGGCAACGCAAATAGCGTTGCCCTTATTTTCGCCGTAGTCTACGTAATCTTTACGTAGACTACAGCGACCAAATAAGGAACGCGAATGGCGGCTCCCTATGGGGGCCACCATTAGCCGTATGCGCTTTTTTTTTTTTTTTAAGTCACCCGTGATAGGCTACGTGACGATTTACGTAGCCTATCACGGCTGACTTTGCAAATCTAGCCGTGATAGGCTACGTTAATCGTCACGTAGCCTATCACGGGGGCGTTTTTTTTGTTTTTACTTTTCTTGGAATGGCGGCGGCGGCAGCCGGTCGAAAGACCAGCTGCTGCCCCCGCCCCTGTCGAAGCCCTGCTGCACCGCCGCTGTGACCCGCCACCGGGAGCGACATTCGGGAAAGGTAAGTCCCATCCCGGGGGGGGTGTGTGGGGGCGGGGGGGTGCAGAGAATTTCTCCCCAAAACTACTTCGGGGGGCTGAATACGTTGGCACTCGGCCCCCCGAAGTTTCGGTGAGAAATTCTCTGACACCCCTAGCAAGGACCTAACAGAAGCAGAAGAGATCAAGAAAAGGTGGCAAGAATATACAGAAGATCTGTATAAGAAGGATAATAATATCCAGAATAGATTTGACGGTGTGGTCAGTGACCTAGAGCCAGACATCCTGAAGAGTGAGGTTGAATGGGCCTTAAGAAGCATTGCTAATAACAAGGCAGCAGGAGACGATGGTATCCCAGCTGAACTGTTTAAAATCTTGCAAGATGATGCTGTCAAGGTGATGCATGCCATATGCCAGCAAATTTGGAAAACACAAGAATGGACACCAGATTGGAAAAAAATCAACTTATATCCCCATACCAAAAAAGGGAAGCACCAAAGAATGTTCAAACTATTGAACAGTGGCACTTCTTTCACATGCCAGTAAGGTAATGCTCAAGATCTTGCAAGGTAGACTCCAGCAATTCATGGAACAAGAATTGCCAGATGTACGAGCTGGGTTTAGAAAAGGCAGAGGAACTAGAGACCAAATTGCCAATATCCGCTGGATAATGGAGAAAGCCAGGGAGTTTCAGAAAAACATCTATTTCTGTTTTATTGACTATTCTAAAGCCTTTGACTGTGTGGATCATCACACATTGTGGCAAGTTCTTGGTGGGATGGGGATACCAAGTCTCCTGAGGAATCTGTATAATGACCAAGTAGCAATGGTAAGAACAGACCACGGATCAACGGACTGGTTTAAGATAAGGATGGACAAAAGTCCCTTACCTAGTCCCGCAGCTGTTGTCGGTGGGGGGAGGTGCTCCGTTTCTCCCCCTGAAATTCTTGGCGGGGGGGAGGCACCCTGCCCCTCCCGGCTGAAATTCTGGCCGGGGGGGAGCGCCCCATCTCCCCGGCCGTGAAATAAAAAAGTAAATTGGAAAAAAAAAGTGATAGGCTACGTAACGTAAGGAAATTCAACAGAAAAGTAAAACAAAAAACAAAAAACGCCCCATGATAGGCTACGTAACGATTTACGTAGCCTATCACGGCTGACTTTGAAAATCTAGCCATGACAGGCTACGTAAATTGTTACGTAGTCTATCACTTTTTTTTTTAACTTTATGGGGAAATGGCGGTGGCGGCAGCCGATCCGAAGACCGGCTGCCGCCCCTGCCCCCACCAAAATACCGCTGAAACGCCGCCGGGACCCGCTGCCGAGAGGGACATTCGACAGAGGTAAGTCCCATCCCGGGTGGGGGGCGGGGTGGTGTCGGAGAATTTCCCCACCAATTTCGGTGGGCCGAATGCGTTGGAATCTGGCCTCCCGGAGATTCGTGGTAAAATTCTCCGCCATCCCTAGTTTAAGATTGGGAAAAGACTGGAGTATGGCAGGGTTGTATACTCTCACCCTACCTATTCAACCTGTATGCAGAACACATCATGTGACGTGCTGGGCTTGATGAAGCAAAGGCTGGAGTTAAAATTGCTGGAAGAATAGGGGTGTCAGAGAATTTCTTGCCGAAACTTCGGGGGACCGAGTGCCAATGTATTCGGCCCCCTGAAGTAGTTTTGGGGAGAAATTCCCCCCCACCCCCCTGGGATGGGACTTACCTTTCCTGAATGTCGCTCCCGGTGGCGGGTCGCAGCGGCGGTTCGGCAGGGCTTTGACAGGGGCGGAAGTGGCAGCCGGTCTTTTGACCGGCTGCCGCCGCTGCCTAGGGTTGGCGGAGAATTTCTCCCCGAAACTTCGGGGGGCCGAGCGCCAACGTGTTCGGCCCCCCGAAGAAGTTTCGGGGAGAAATTCTCCGCACCCCCCCACCCCCCGCACGCCCCCCGGGATGGGACTTACCTTTCGTGAATGTCCCTCCCGGCAGTGGGTCCCGGCGGTGGTTTGTCGGGTCTTCATCAGGGGCGGGGGCGGCATTCGATCTTTTGACCAGGTGCCGCCGCCGCCATTCCAATAAAACTAAAAAAAACCCAACGCCCCCGTGATAGGCTACGTGACGATTAATGTAGCCTATCACGGCTAGATTTGCAAAGTCAGCCGTGATAGGCTACGTAAATCATCACGTAGCCTATCACGGGTGACTTAAAAAAAAAAAAAAAGCGCGTATGGCTAATGGCGGCCCGCATAGGGAGCCGCCATTCGCGTTCCTTATTTGGTCGCTGTAGTCTACGTAAAGATTTATGTAGACTACAGCGACCAAATAAGGAATGGGAATGGCGGCTCCCTATGGGGGCCGCCATTTGCGTACGCGCTGTTTTTTTTTTTAAAGTCACCCGTGATAGGCTACGTGACGATTTACGTAGCCTATCATGGCTGACTTTGCAGATCTAGCCGTGATAGGCTACGTTAATCATCACGTAGCCTATCACGGGGGCGTTTTTTTAAAAAAACTTTTTATTTCGCGGCTGGGCGAGGCGAGGCTCCTCCTCCCCGGCCTGAATTTCAGCTGGGCGAGGCAGGAAGCCTCCCCCCCCGGCCTGAACTTCAGGGGGAGAGAAGCGAAGCGCCTTCCCCCCACCGCGAAAAGCTGCGAGACCAGGTAAGTGACTTTCGTGCACCCCTACCGCCACCATTCCAAGAAAAGTAAAAAAACAACAACACCCCCATGATAGGCTACGTGACAATTAACGTAGCCTATCACAGCTAGATTTGCAAAGTCAGACGTGATAGGCTACGTAAATCGTTAGGTAGCCTATCACGGGGCGTTTTTTTTTTTACTTTTCTGTTGACGTTCGCAGCCGGGGAGATGGGGCGCTTCTCCCCGGCCTGAATTTTGGTTGGGGGCGAGGTGGGAAGCCTTTCCCCAGCCTGAATTTCAGCTGGGCGAGGCGGGAAGACACCCCCCACTCGCATGAACTTCAGGGGGAGAAGCGAAGCGCCTCCCCCCCACCGCGAAAAAAGCTGCGGGACAAGGTAAATCCCTTTCGTACATCCCTATGGAAGAAACATTAACAATCTCAGATATGCAGATGATACCACTTTGATGGCTGAAAGTGAGGAGGAGCTGAGGAACCTTATGACAAAGGTGAAAGAAGAAAGTGCAAAAGCTGGGTTGCAGTTAAAACTCAAAAAAACCAAGATTATGGCAACCAGCTTGACCGATAACTGGCAAACAGGGAGAAAACATGGAGGCAGTGACAGACTTTGTCTTTCTAGGTGCAAAGATTACTGCAGATGCTGGCCGCAGCCAGGAAATCAGAAGATGTTTACTTCTTGGGAGGAGAGCAATGACAAATCTTGATAAAATAATTAAGAGCAGAGACATCACATTGACAACAAAGGTCCGCATAGTTAAAGCAATGGTATTCCCCATAGTAACCTATGGCTGCGAGAGCTGGACCATAAGGAAGGCTGAGCAAAGGAAGATAGATGCTTTTGAACTGTGGTGTTGGAGGAAAAATCTGAGAGTACCTTGGACTACGAGAAGATCAAACCAGTCATACTCCAGGAAATAAAGCCAGACTGCTCACTTGAGGGAATGATATTAAAGGCAAAACTGAAGTACTTTGGCCATATAATGAGAAGACAGGATACCCTGGAGAAGATGCTGATGTTAGGGGAAGTGGAAGGCAAAAGGAAGAGGGGCTGACCAAGGGCAAGATGGATGGATGATATTCTGGAGGTGACAGACTCGACCTTAGGGGAGCTGGGGGTGGCAATGGCCAACAGGAAGCTCTGGCATGGGCTGGTCCATGAAGTCACAGTCAGAAGTGACTGACCAAATAAACAACAACAACAAAAGTGGTTTAAATTGTAATTGTATTTCATGTGTTTTTAATAATTTGTAAACCACCCTGTGAAGGCGGTGTTTCCTGGAAGGTGGGTTAAAAATCCTCTAAATTAAAAGAAAAGAATAAGCAAAAGTGTTTAGACTATGAAGATGCCATCATGTAAGATGAATGTGCATGTCTATTTTGGTTGTCATGCATGTATCCTTTACAATAGTACCATTTTCTTCTTCAGTTGCTCAGAAGAAAAAACAAAACAAAACCCCAAAACACAAAATTGGGATAAGGGCCAATATGAACATTATTGTGTCTAGCATGCCACATCTCCCCGCTTTTACTCTAAAATAGGTGCAGGGGGATCAGGACCCATGTGAAGGGTAAGGGGGCTTCTAAGATCTGGATTGCAGCTCCCACATCTACTGTACAGATTTATTTATTTATTTTTTAAGAAAGACATAGCTGGTAGACACAGATTTAAAGTAATGTCTGTTTTGGCCCATAGTGTCAAACAGTCTCCCTCTGGGGCTGTTTGTTTTCAAAAGGCACTTCTCCTGTCATGATATGAATGCATCTTTTTTTATAATGTGATCACTCCCCTTTCTACTAAACCATTTCTAAGTTGGGTCTATATTTGGGTCTTTCAAGTGCATTCCCACAGGATCTTTGTGTATCTTTTAATCTCTAAGCCACTCAAGGCAAAGGCATATTCTTTGTTTGTATCTCTTTACCCTAACAACACTATTAGTGCTTTGATAATATTCTTGAATTTCATTCCTGGATTCTCCACTCCTTCTTCCCTGTAATTTAATTACAATTTTAAATAAGAGCAGCTTTTACACTGATCCCTGTGGTTATCCCAGTTTCCCCAGATAACTCTGTACACTGCTGTTCTTCATTAACCTTTATTGATTGTTGTGCAGTGGGCTTCACTCCTCTCAACGCTGATCTTAAGCAACCTAATTTATATTTTGTCTTTCAAATAAGATTTAGTGAGACAGTTCCAACAGCTTTACTAAAATGCTGAAATATTTGACTGACTGAGCATCTGTGATCCATCAACTGTTCTTGTGAATTTTTTTACAAGGGAATCCATGGACAAAATTGTGACAAGCCTTAGAATTGCATCCTTAAGAACATAAGAACATGTGAAGAGCCCTGCTGGATCAGACCAAGGTTCCATCTTGTCCAGCATTCTCTTCACACAGTGGCCAACCAGCTGCCCATGGGAAAACCATAAGCAGGATATGAATGCAACAGTTCTCTCCCACCAATGTTCCCCACCAACTGGTGTATGTAGGCATACTGGGGGTAGCATGTAGCCATCAGGATTAGTAGCCATTGATAGCTTTATCCTCCATGAATTTTTCCAATACCCTTTTGTTGTTGTTCAGTCATTCAGTTGTGTCCGACTCTTCGTGACCCCATGGACCATAGCACGCTAGGCCTTCCTGCCCTCCGCTCTCTTCCGGAGCATGCTCAAGTTCATATTCATTGCATCGGTGATGCTATCTAGACATCTCATCCTCTGCCGTCCCCTTCTCCTTTTGCACTCAATCTTTGCCAGCATCCGGGTCTTTTCCAGGGAGTTTTCTCTTCACATTAGGTGGCCAAAATATTTGAGCTTCAGCATCAGTATCTGTCCTTCCAATGAGCACTCAGGGTTGATTTCCTTTAGGACTGACTGATTTGACCTCCTTGCAGTCCAGGGGACTTGTAAGAGTCTTCTCCAGCACCACAGTTCGAAAGCATCGATCCTTCAGCACTCAGCCTTCCTTATAATCCAGCCCTCACAGCCATACATTACTACTGGAAAACCATAGCTTTGATTATACAAACCTTTGTCGGCAAGGTGATGTCTGTGATTCTTACTATGCTGTCTAGGTGTGCCATAGCTTTCCTCCCAAGGAGCAAGCATCTTTTAATTTCATGGCTACAGTCACCATCTGCGGTGATCTTGCAGCCCAAGAAAATAAAATCTGTCACTGCTTCCATTTCTTCCCCTTCTATATGCCAAAAAGTGATGGGGCCAGATACCATGATTTTCGTTTTTTGAATGTTGAGTTTCAAACCAGCGTTTGCACTCTCCACTTTCACCCTCAACAAGAGGCTCTTTAGCTCCTCTTCGCTTTATGCCATTAGGGTGGTATTGTCTACGTATCTGAGGTTGTTGATAATTCTCCCAGCAATCTTAATTCCGACCTGTGATTCATCCAACCCGGCGTTTCTCATGATGTACTCTGCATATAAATTAAATAAGCAGGGTGACAATATACACCCTTGTCGTACTCCTTTCCCAATTTTGAACCAATCGGTTGTTCCATGTCTGGTTCTTACTGTTACTTCTTGACCCTCATACAGGTTTCTCAGGAGACAGGTAAGGTGGTCTGGTACTCCCATCTCTTTCAGAATTTGCCACAGTTTGTTGTGATCCACACAATCAAAGGCTTTAGCGTAGTCAATGAAGCAGAAATAGATGTTTTTCTGGAATTCTCTCGCTTTCTCCATGATCCAGAGAATGTTGGTGATTTGATCTCTAGTTCCTCTGCCTCTTCGGAACCCAGCTTGTACTTCCGGTAGTTCTCGGTTCGCATACTGCTGAAGCCTAGCTTGTAGGATTTTGAGCATCACCTTGCTGGCATGTGAAATGAGCGCAATTGTACAGTAGTTTGAACACTCTTTGGCGTTTCCCTTCTTTGGAATTGGAATGTAAACTGACCTTTTCCAGTCTTGTGGCCACTGTTGAGTGTTCCAAATTTGTTGGCATATTGAGTGCAGCACTTTAACAGCATCATCTTTTAGGATCTTAAATAGCTCAGCTGGAATACTGTCATCTCCGCTAGCTTTGTTGTTACTAATGCTTCCTAAGGCCCACTTGACTTCACTCTCTAGGATGTCCGGCTCAAGTTCAGTGACCGCACTATCATGGCTATCAGGGACATTCAGATCTTTCCTGTATAGTTCTTCTGTGTATTCTTTCCACCTCTTCTTAATCTCATCTGCTTCTGTTAGGTCCCTGCCTTCTTTGTCCTTTATCATGCCCGTCTTTGCACAAAACGTTCCCTTGAGATCTCCGATTTTCTTGAAGAGATCTCTAGTCTTTCCCATTCTGTTGTTTTCTTTGATTTATTTGCATTGTTCATTTAAGAAGGCCTTCTTGTGTCTCCTTGCTATTCTCTGGTAATCTGCATTCAGTTGGGTATATCTTCTCCTTTCTCCTTTGCTTTTTGCTTCCCTTCTTTCCTCAGCTCCTTGTAAAGCCTCATCAGACAGCCACTTGGCTTTCTTGCATTTCTTTGTCTTTGGGATGGATTGAGTTGCTGCCTCCTGAACAACGTTATAGACCTCTGTCCATAGTTCCTCAGGCACTCTGTCTATCAGGTCTAATCCCTTAAATCTATTCGTCACCTCCACTGTATATTCATAAGGGATATGATTTAGGTCATACCTGAATGGTTTAGTGTTTTTCCCTACATTCTTCAATTTAAGCCAAAATTTTTCAATAAGAAGCTCATGATCTGAGCGGCCACAGTCAGCTCCAGGTCATGTTTTGACTGACTGTATAGAGCTTCTCCATCTTTGGCTGCAAAGGACATAATCAATCTGATTTCGATATTGACTATCTGGTGATGTCCATGTGTAGAGTCACCTCTTGTGCTGTTGGAAAAGAGTGTTTGCTATGATCAGCATGTTCTCTTGGCAAAACTCTATTAGCCTTTGTCCTGCTTCATTTTATACACCAAGGCCATGCTTGCCTGTTATCTCGGTGATTTCTTGACTTCCTACTTTAGTATTCCAATCCCCTATGATGAAGAGGACATCTTTTTTGGTGTTAGTTCTAGAAGGTGTTGTAGGTCTTCATAGAACCGATCAACCTCAGGTTTTTCAGCATCGGTGGTTGGGGCATAGACTTGAATTACTGTGATGTTGAATGGTTTGCCTTGGATTCAGACTGAGATCATTCTATCGTTTTTGAGATTGTACCCCAGTACTGCTTTTCCCACCCTTTTGTTGACGATGAGTGCTACTCCATTTCTTCTAAGGGATTCTTACCCACAGTAGTAGATATAATGGTCACCTGAATTTCATTCACCCATGCTTGTCCATTTTAGTTTGCTGATTCCCAAGATGTCAATGTTCAATCTTGCCATCTCATGTTTGACCACCTTCAGCTGACCTTGATTCATTGATCTGACATTCCAGGTTCCTAAATAATATTGTTCTTTACAGCACTGGACTTTCTTTTCACCACCAGACACATCCACAGCTGAGTGTCCTTTTGGCTTTGGCCCAGCCGCTTCACTCTTTCTGGCACTACTTGGAAATTCCCTCTGTTCTTCCCCAGTAGTATATTGGACACCTTCCAACCTGAGGGGCTCATCTTCCGGTGTCATCTCTTTTAGCCTTGTGATACGTTCCATGGGGTTTTCTTGGCAAGAATACTGGAGAGGGTTGGCATTTCCTTCTCCAGTGGACCACATTTTGTCCGAACTCTCCACCATGACCTGTCCATCTTGGGTGGCCCTGCATGGCATACCTTATGGCTTCACTGAGTTATGCAAGCCCCTTTTAAAGCCATCCAATTTGGTGGCCTGCACTATGTCTTTTGGTAGGTAAGGTAAGCCTTAGGTAAACCTAAGTCCTTATGCTTAGATCATATCATCTTTTTTCCCCCTTAAGTCATGCCAACCTTAGTGTTTAATATGGTGAAATGGTATTACGAATCAACATCCAAATGCTAACTGTTTCACCTCCTAAATATGTGATTGGCGCTATTGCTGCTTATCTGACTGGGGCCTAAATAATGCATTTCTATTTGCTGGATCAGATTAGGAACTGTGTGTCTGTGCACTCTTGTTCATCACAAGGACATAAGAACAGAAGAAGAGCTCTGCTGGATCAGACCAAGGGTCCATCTAGTCCAGCATTCTGTTCCCACAGTGGCCAACCAGCTGCTGATTGGGAACCCACAAGCAGGGCATAAGCTCTCCCACCCATGTTTCCCAGCAACTGGTATACGTAGGCTCACTGCCTCTGGTTCTGGAGGTAGCACATAACTATCAGGACTAGTAGCCATTGATAGCCTTCTCCTCCATGAATTTGTCCAGCTATACTCTTGTTCTTCATCCAAGTAGGGATACATACACAAAAGCCTGCTTCTACATGTGCACACTCAGAGCTGGTTTGGGAAGACATTCTTTTGCAATCATGAATTCTCTCCTTCTATTGAAATGAAAGACGTCTACCCAAGCAGGATTTCTCTGTGCTCATCAAACTCAGATGATATGTAACTCTGGATTGGGGTAACATTATTTCCTTGCTCCTTTTCCCTAGCAACAAACAAACAAACAAACAAACCTTAAAGCAATTTAAAAATATGGCCCATTTGTTTTCACTGCAAGTGAAAAATGGTAAATTGTAATGTATAGAATTACTGGTACAATTATTCTATAACCTTTGGCAACATATTAGGCAGACCCCTCCGACCTCCGTAAAGGTTTAGGAAGGGGGGCATGATTGTGAAAATGAGTGATAATAATCTGTTTCAGCAAGAGGAACTGAATCCATTTATAGTAAAACGAAGCTATTGGCCCATAAATATTCCTTATTTGTAATGGTTAGTAGTAGCTATTTAGACTCTTCACAGTGAATCTTCCAAAAGATTACCAGGAAACATATTGAGACAAAAATTCAATTGAGTGTTTTATCAGCATGGCTATATTCAAAGAAGAATGGCCAGTACAAAAGCACTTTTACCATGAGAACAAAAAAAAAAAAAAAAAGGTCAACCAGTAGTGCATATTTTCCTTCTATATCTGAAGCTCATCAAAATATAATATGGTTTCATCTTCAGTTTTCTTTTTTTTACATATATTTACTGCCTTGTGTCAGCCAATTATCGAAACGTAAAGCTTTCCCTTAAAATTGTACTATAATGTATGCAGGAAGAGGAAGGAGAAGCTAAAGAATCAAAGCATATAAAAATAACGTTTGGCAGTCAGTTTGTAAATGTATATGTTACCAATGTTCATGGCATATTTTGATTTTCTTTTCTTTTTTTACAGCCAGTGCAGAAAGAAAGAAAAGGCTTATCTGAGGCTGAAAGGCTTATCTGAGTTGACCAGGCTTTTTTGTCACTTCAATTGGTTTTTTTCTATGACTCCCTCCTGCTCTAACTTTTTTAAAATGTGGTATTATTTTATATAATGGGGCCACGGTGGCTTAGTGGTTAAGACGCTGAACTGCAGACTGGAAGGTCGGCAGGTCAGCAGTTTGAGATCCGAGTGCTGCGTGACAGAGTGAGCTCCCGTCTTCAGTCCCAGCTTCTGCCAACCTAGCAGTTCGAAAGCAAGAAATTGCAAGTAGATAAATAGGTACCACCTCGGTGGGAAAGGTAACAGCGTTCTGTGCACCTCGGTGTTCAGTCATGCCGGCCACATGACCACGGAAGCGTCTTTGGACAGCGCTGGCTCTTCGGCTTAGAAACGGGGATGAGCACCGCACTGTAGAGTCAGACACGACTGGTTGGGGACACCTTTACCTTTTTTAATTATTATTTTATATTATCCATACTAAGCCATCTTGAACATATTTTATAGAAATGGTGTGTGAAAACATATAAATACAGAGTTAAAAACAACAATAACCTAAGAACATGATCAAATTTCTCCCTTCTCCCCAATTTCATTAAGTGTGAAAATTTGGAGTGCAAAATTTTAGGTGAAAATGTGGATCCAGTTTTAATAATGTTTAATAGTATTTTAATCCAAGTGGAACCTGCAACAAAATGTTGCAGTATGAAGTGCTCCTGACCAAAGTTACAACCAACTATCAAACTATGTCCTCTTCCTGGTGGATACTCTGTTATATCCACTTGTCTTCTGTTCCCCTTCCCAACAATCAGTCAGCATTTTGTGCCCACTGAACAAGCTCAATGCTGATTAAGCTGTTTTGATTCTCCCGCTTAAGTTTTTTTTTCTTATGCATTTTTGTACTTCTGCAAACTTTGGGGTTTCCTTATGAGCTTTTCTAAAAGAGGCTGTTAATAGCTGTATCTACTTTCAGTTTCATTGCAGAATTGAGATCCAAGCTCTACACACAGAGTTTTTCCTTTCCTGCTTTTCCACTACGTTACCTCTAGGTGGTGTGTTGCTGTAGTGGAATATTGCAATTACAAAAGTAAGAAAATATCTTTTCTTTTGCTTTCAGAAATAATACTCCATTTTCCCCACTCTAACCCCCTCCCCCACAAAAGTGCTCTTAAAATGCAAAAGTGAAACTTGAAGATCTTGATGTTGTCTAAAGAACCCATAAACAACCATGAGCAAGGAATCATGAGTGTCTAATAAATGCCTCATGTAGAAAAACTCTAAGTCTGCTGAAACCTCTGCCTGGACATTGGGGATATGGGAATCCCAGTCAAATGGCATATATGTTGTTGCCTACTTAAAAAACAAACTAGGTAACTGAATGTGTCTATAGCAGGACTGGGGAACTAGTTTGGGGTGGAGGGCTAGATGACACGCTGAATGATGCCAGTGGCACTTCCATAGGTCCCCACTGTTTGTATAGGAGAGGCTGTTATCTCAGGTTGACAATTCAGCAATAACAGCGTTGAGGTAACAACCTGTAACAGAGCAATCCCATGCATGTTCATTCAGAACTGGTGTAGTATCACTTGATTTGGGGACACTTTGAACAGAATATCAGCATTCTTAATATCTCCCCACCCCCTTCTTCCTCTATATGAAAAAAAAGGGGGGAGGAGACATCACCTGCTGCAAATGTGAGAGTAGCAGCAGTTGTGTACCACTGTGAGAGAGGTTGTCCAGCACTCATCCTGCTCAGCCTCATTGTCCTCAAGCTGGGTTTCTCCCCATCTTCAGATGAAAAGACTCATGGTGTCTTTCCTGTATCTTCTTTCTTTCCCAGCAGTCTGGCTGGTGGACCACTTTGAGCTGGGAGAGGGGAAGGATGAAGGGAGGGGGTTATGCTAGCAGCTGCTCTTGTCCATTCTTGTGCTCAGA
Source organism: Heloderma suspectum (assembly GCF_057233095.1). Lineage (NCBI taxonomy): Eukaryota > Metazoa > Chordata > Lepidosauria > Squamata > Helodermatidae > Heloderma > Heloderma suspectum. Next base: position 93,916,720 of record NC_139461.1, read on the forward strand.
TGCAGAGTGCCCCGGCTGCTTTCGTGTTTCACCACCACACCCCCCAGAGAAGTATCATGGAACTCCATTTCATGTGTAGCTTCAACCCCAGAGGAAAATATCCTCTTTTTAAAACTGTACTCTTTTTTTATTGACTGAAGCCTTAGCCTAGGGATACATAATCACTAAAATTCTAGGTCATCTTTCTTAACTTCTCTTTACACTCTCATGTCTAACCTTCAAACTTCATTCACACAAGAATAAAAATTCTCCAAACATGCTAACACATATTGGAATGTACCTACAAAGCTCAAGAGTTGTTATTGGCCCCTGGTGTTTTCCTTCCCTTTGTCATCTTGAATGCAAATAATGACTGTATGAATTTTTTCCAGTCCTTCTACATAAAATTGAGTTTAAAACTACATTTGCATAAAGTCTGACATCTTCCAATGTCAAAATATTTATTAAGCTGTGTGCCATAATCATAGCATGTTAGGAAGGCTGTGTGGTTAAATCAAGGATTTTAGTGAGGGTTAATTTTGTAATTTAGCTTGCTTTTAATTTCTTTAAGCAGCTATGTTTACTCTATTACTTGGTGGAAGTAAGATTTATGTTTGCTTTCATCACAACAGAAAAGATAGATCAATACAGGTAATAAATCTTTAAGTGCTTTTTAACCTTACATGCTCTTTATAGGTTGAGAGATAATCAATAGCAATGACAGAAAAACTGCATACGATTCATCTTTCAAGTCTGCTTGCTTTTTATGACACAATGCCAATAGTTCAGAATGTAAATGCCATGATCAATTTTTACTTCCTTCTGAAAAAAAGAAGCCTGCATAAGCTAGCAGGGTTACTCCTAAGAAACACCTTTCAAGACAAAATTACTTCTTGATAGATCTTTACATATGGTTCTGGTACTTTGTCAAATTGGACAATCCAATTACCCAATTAGAACTTGCTGCTTAGTGCAAAGTAGTTTTGACTTGATGTCTGGGAAACAATTATGACTTCTGTCTTGTATATTCTTTCCTTGTTGATTCATTAATGCAAATGTGTGTTCCAGAAGATTACTGTAACCAGATAGTTCCATAAGCTATTAAGTCATTTTCTATGAAATCATTTTATCAAACTGATCTTAGTGAATCAATGTTGATTTAAGCAGCTGGGTTAGATCCAGATTGATGATGGATCAGCTGTGCTGGGGGATGTGGACTTTCCCACCCCCTCATTCCCATGGCAGCCCCTCAAGGTTCCTACAAATGCTACAGGGACAGTCAGGAGACCCTGCTGAATGAGGCGAGCTGTGGTGTGTGTGTGTGTGGGGAGGCCACCTGTGCCTCTCCTGATGAATCCAAAGCCTCTTCATTCCCATGAGAGAAGTGCCAGGATCAGGCACTTTAACTCCTACAGGCTTGAGCAACAGCAGCGATAGCAGGGAGATATATCTGCTGTGGAAAACCCTGGTACACCTGAGGAAAGCTCCATGTTCCTGCCAGTGGTAAGTCCCAAATCAATGTGTTCTGAGGGTGGAGGCAGTGGGGGCTTGGTATCTGCTGAATCCAAAGTCTCTTCATTCCCATGGATTGGGACCCTCAACTAGGGATGTACAAAAGTCACTTACCTTTTCGCAGCTTGGTTTCGCGGTGGGGAGGAGGCGCTTTGCTTCCCCCCCCCGAAGTTCAGGCGAAGGGGGGGAGGCTTCCCGCCTCGCCCGGCCGAAATTCAGGCCGGGGAGAAGCATCCCATCTCCCCGGCCGCGAAACAAAAAGTAAAACAAAAAAGAAAAAAAAGACCCCGTGACGATTTACGTAGCCTATCACGGCTAGATTTCCAAAGTCAGCTGTGATAGGCTACGTAAATCGTAGGGGTGGACGAAAGTCCCTTACCTGTCGTCGAAGGACGTTCGCGGTGGGGGGGAGGCGCTTCGCTGCTCCCCCCGCGAAGTTCAGGCCAGGAGGGGAGGCTTCCCACCTTGCCCCAGCCGAAATTCAGGCCGGGGAGGAGGCTTCCCGCCTCGCCCGGCCGCGAACGCGAAAGTTTTTTTTTTTTTTAAATGCCCCCTGATAGGCTATGTGACGATTGACATAGCCTATCACAGCTAGATCTGCAAAGTCAGCCATGATAGGCTACGTCAATCATCACGTAGCCTATCACGGGTGACTTAAAAAAAAAAAAAAGCGCGTACACTAATGGCGGCTCCCATAGGGAGCTGCCATTCGCGTTCCTTATTTAGTCGCTGAAGTCTACGTAAATGTTTACGTAGACTACGGCGAAAATAAGGGCAACGCAAATAGTGTTGCCCTTATTTTTGCCGTAGTCTACGTAAACATTTACGTAGACTACAGAGACCAAATAAGGAACGGGAATGGCAGCTCCCTATGGGGGCCACCATTATCCGTATGCGCCTTTTTTTTTTTTAAGTCACCCGTGATATGCTACGTGAAGATTGATGTAGCCTATCACAGCTGACTTTGCAAATCTAGCCGTGATAGGCTACGTGAATCATCACGTAGCCTATCAGGGGCGTTTTTTTTTTCCTTTGATTGCAATGGCGGCGGTGGCAGCTGGTCGAAAGACCGGCTGCCGCTCCCGCCCCGCTCGAACACCCGCCGAACCGCCGGCCGGACCCGCCACCGGGAAGGACATTCGGTGAAGGTAAGTCCCGTCCCGGTGGGGGTGCGGGGGGGGGGTTCAGAGGATTTCTCCCCGAAACTTGTTCGGGGGGCCGAACACGTTGGTGCTCGGCCCCCCGAAGTTTTGGGGAGAAATTCTCCACCATCCCTAGTAAATCGTCATGTAGCCTATCACGGGTGACTTTGGAAAAAAAAAAAGCACATACGCAAATGGCGGTGGCCCATGGGCGCCACCATTTGCGTTCCTTATTTTGGCATGTCTAGTCTACGTAAAGATTTACGTAGACTACGGCAAAAATAAGGGCAATGCAAATAGCATACCCTTATTTTCGCCGTAGTCTACATAAGTCTTTATGTAGGCTAGACGTGCCAAAATAAGGAACGCAAATGGCGGCGCCCATTGGCGCCGCCATTTGCGTACGCGCTTTTTTTTTTCAAAGTCAGCCGTGATAGGCTATGTGACGATTTACTTAGCCTATCACAGCTGACTTTGGAAATCTAGCCGTGATAGGCTACGCAAATCATTACGTAGCCTATCACGGGGTCTTTTTTTTTTTTTTACTTTAGTTTTTTTTTTTTTGCAATGGCGGTGGCGGCAGCCAGTCGGGAGACTGGCCACCGCCCCTGCCCGTGCTGAACCGCCGCCGAACTGCTGCCGGGACCTGCCGCCGGGACCCACCGCCGGGAGGGACATTCGCCAAAGGTAAGTCCCATCCCGGGGGGGTGGCGGGGGGTGGCGGAGAATTTCACCACAGATTTCGGGGGGCCGAATGCTTTGGCGCTCGGCCCCCTGAAGATTCAGGGAGAAATTCTCCGCCACCCCTACCCTCAACTACATCAGTTTGGAGCTGACATAATTAATTTCCCTCCCACTGAAACCAATGTGGGAGAGTAAAAGAAAGAAAGAAAGAAAGAAAGAAAGAAAGAAAGAAAGAAAGAAAGAACTGCTAGTGAAGTCCTAGGAGAAAAACTGACCCCTGTCTCCTGCCCTGGATGGCACAAGCCAGCAGGGCCTTGGAAGTTGTGGATGATTACTTCAGTCTCCCTCACCCCACTTGGGATTGGTCTAAGAGGTGTAGCATGGCTATCAAACAAAGCAGTATGTAAAATGCAATAGTTTAGAACCATGGCCTTTAATTTTCTTGGCTTCAGATGACTTCCAAATAAGAGCAAACCATTAACAGTAATCTGAAAACAACCTAGGAGTTCATAATTCACAGTTTGAAACTTTGCACACAAGCAGCTGCCAATCCTTCAGTCCCCACAAGATTCCAGACACACTTCTACTTTGGAACAGGAGTAGAAGGCACATTGTACCAGGTTCACATGACATAGCTAGGGATGGGTGAGAACGTTGTTTCAGTTTGGTTTTGATAAGGATTTGCCAAATTTTGCAAATTTCTCCATAGTTATCACAAAAAGAACTTTGGGCGTGTGTGTGGGGGGGGAATTGAATGAGGGAGAAACCAAAACTGGCAGATTCATTCATCCGGGCTAGGGATGTATGGCTTGCGTAAAATCCATTCTGACCGTATTTTGCAGATTGTCAAGCACTTTTCCCCCCCATCATCCACTCACCAATGTAATCAGATTTTTTGTCTTGTTTCCAAATTTGTGCAAATTCTTATTTGCACAAACATGAATTTATGCAAGTTTGCACATACAGAAATACAGAAATCCCCCCACAATGCACACGATCATGCTTTAGCCTGTGGAGAAATGCACATTTTCAGCAAATTTTTAAAATGCATATTTTTCTATTACTGAATTTGCCCAAAATTCCCAAAGGAAAACCAGTCTGCAAGTCTGCAGAATCCACCTGACAGGGGGGAAAGGCAGTTTGCTGTGGAATCTGCAGGTCAGAGTCATAAACATTCAAACTCATTTGGTTCTTTGTGGGTTTCTTTGACATCCCTAATCCAGGCCCAAGGCTTTGAGTGACTAGCTCTTAGGGACCTGGGGGTGAAAATCTGTATATTCAAACACATTCATGTTGAATTAGGGTTGCCACCTCTTTTTTTTTCTGACAGGATCCTTGTCTTTAACAGCTAGATTGCAGGCAGGCACAACATGGTCTTCATTGAATTTGTCTGGTGCAGATGGGTGAACTTTTCGTTCATTTCTGTCCATTTTTTTATAAGAATTCACCAACATTCACAACCTTCATATTCAGGAGAGAAAGAACTTGAGATTTAATAAATGTGAATGTGTGAGAAGACAAAACTAACAGATTCACCCATCCCCAGATAAGAACCAACTGGTTTTGTGTGTGTGTGTGTGTGTGTGTGTGTGTGTGAGAGAGAGAGAGAGAGAGAGAGAGCATGGATGACAATTAAGTTGGTTCTACCGCTATTATTTTAACATTTGATGCTAATCACGTGCTAATTTTGACCAGAGGGTTTGGCAACCAGCATAGAAAAGGCTATGTTAAATGGATACACTAGGGAATGATACAGTAAGTAGTAACCAGGATGAAGCAGGTGGTAGTAAATTAGCAGTAGAACAGAGAAAGTGAGAGGCTGTGGTTGACTATCTTTGTGGCATAAGTGTATTTTGAATAGATTTAAAAGCCCCAGGGTTAGCTTGACAGCAAGAGAGAATTTAGTTGGGTTCTTTCTAAGATTATCATCTTCTGTGCCTAAGGGAAATACTCCTGAGTAGAAAATTAAATGAAATCTATACATTTTAGCAGAGCTGGCTTTGCTTTCTCTCCAGTGTTGTTATTGAGTTCTTATGCAATGGCTGCCGCATTCATTGTAGTGGCAGGAAGAGATCTGTGCAAACAAATGCACAATCTGTTTCCTACATGAAAGGCATGGGAGCTCTGGTTGGCATCCCTAAAGGGCTCATGCTTCAGATAATAATTATGGAGATGTTTTCTTTTTCTCACCTTGCATCACTCTGTTACTTGGCTTCTGCATAGGGTATTTTCTGATACTGCTTACTTAATTACAAATGGCAAAACCTCGATCATTTCTTAAGTAGCATGCTTCTATTTTAAGAAAAAAAGTGGCAAATGAAGAGTTCTAATTAGATATTGTATGTTTAAAACAAGTACGTGGGGGTGGGGAAGGGATTCCATCACAACAAACTATCAATGCAACCTGCATTGTACTGGAGCAAAACACGATGTAGTGGTGCAGCATTTAATTGCTTTGTATCCTCAATTTCCTTCCTTCCTTCTACCATAAGCTACTCAGAGGTCAGTTGACTTTTCTACTTTGCTGAACTCTTTGGCTCAGTATTATTGGAGTTACAGTTTAGCTAAAGCTGAAGTGGGGATTTTTAAAGAAGACGAAAAGGAGGACTGGAATTGCACATTAGTTCAGCATTCACATTATCCAATTACAATAAATAAAGCAAGTAGAAAAAATATACTGCAGACCTGGGAGAAGGTAAGTTTGGCATCTGACAGTCAGTTGCTTGTTTTGGATGTAACACAAACCATTGTTTGGTGCTCTGGAAATGAGCCTCCTCGGGCCTCAGCCTCACATGGTTCACCTCATCTTTCTCAGCCACAATGAACGGATTGGAACATTTACTTCCCTTTTTAACTACATTTTGTCATTACATCTAATCTAACAAGGATAAACTGGTTAATTTAAACCAGGGATGGGCAACTGTGGGGCATCCAAGGACCATTTTAATCTCCCCAGACCCCCCGCACAAGCAGCACTATGTGGGGCACCCCGTATGCAGTGAGGTGCCGAAAGCAAGATCTGACCTTTTTAGGGTTCCATAGTGTTAGTGAACCATTACCACCATGATAATGACTTTTGATGGAAAACCAGAGATGTTTTGATGCTGTCATGAATTTCAGTGGGGGACGGCAGGGGCTACCACAGGGAGCAGCAAGAGCCTAATGGGGCCCATGGGCTGAATGTTGCTTACCCCTCGTCTAAACTGTGTTTTCTTGAAACAAGCCAGGACCAAACAATGGTTTATGATCCAGGTTTGTGTCAACAAAGCACAGTTCAAACTAATCTGAGTTCCCAATTCAGACAGAACAAAATCCAGTTAGTTCAAACAGGAAGCGAATCTATCCAATCTCCTGCTTGTGGCTGCACTGGAGGAGGAAAGAGGGCGTGGGAGTGCACCAGCTCAAGGATCATTGAGGCTCATTCCTGTAACCCCCCAAAAATGGTTTATTTATTTATTTATATTTATTTATTTATTTCTATTTGGTTAGTTTGAATTGGATCATTATGACATAGGCCCATGCATGGGGGGGGGGGGAATGAAAAATTGAACCTAATAGAGCCAATTCAGTTCAATTTTCATTTGTACATTCATTTTCCAAAGGCAGAATCCAATTCCATACTGGATATTGTGTGTGCGTGTGTGTGTGTGTGTGTGTAAAGAATTTATCTTTTTAGACTTTATATATAGCAAAGACTCCTTTATAATATCAGCACTAAATAAGCATGCAGCCATTGTAGAGTCCAAATAGATTATACAAGTGATGCCATTTGTCAAGAATTTTTATTCTTGCTCTGTGCTTTAAGCAAAGATCACCATTTTCCTTTTGTGCTCTGACTGTGTGACCACTCCATTGGGCAAAGTCAAAATGGCACGTCGTGATATAACCACCTGTGCATCTTGCTATCTCAAGATAGCTCCAGCCTTCAAGGCCAGAGTAAAACTGGGACTGCACGATCTCAGGTGAGTTCCTGTAGGAACTTTCCCCCTCCATTACAGAGTTTTGGAAGCTGCATTAGTCGACTTGTGATTGGCCCTTTGAAGTCTTCCATGAGTTGTCAGGGGTCTGAGCATAAGAAGGGGAGGCTTGGAGTTGCCCGTTGGTCTTCATCGACCTGGGCCAACTTACTTTGTGAGCTCTTGCATCCAGGATCAGGCCCTGTCGTATTGGGACACCTGTACTTATGTAACATATCGGATAGGTTTAGGTACTGTTTTGTTATTTTGCCTGGAGGGAGCATTGTTCCAAAGGTTCTCTCTGATTCTTGTATATTTTGTTTATCTCCTTTCCCCTATGTAAATAAATTTCATCTGTACCTCTAGAACAGTAAGTGCTTTTTTTTTTTCAGGTAGACCTCAGTACTCAGTTCAGAACCTCCTGCTTGGCTAATCACTAGTGTGCAAAGTTTCGGGCTTGGGGGTTAAAATAGAGGGTGCTGGCTTGGACCCTTATTCCAGTAGGTCTTGAAAGGTGGGTCTTGAAAGGGTCTTGAAAGGTCTGAGAGTCCCCTGGCTCAGGCTGAGGTAGACGTAAGGGGTAGTGGCAGTCTACCTGGGCAATTGTCTGTCCCTGCCTACACTGCAGGGTGTTTGGGTAACCCTGGGCAATCTCCCTTCACTCCATTTTATATTTTAAAGCCTGCTGTTGAGGACTCTGGAGCCTAAATTTGACTCGTATTGAAAATATATTCAGAGCCAACAACCCTGGTCCTAAATGCAATCATGCTAAAACAACTGGCACACATGGATGTTATTCAGGATTCTAGAGATGCATCTGCATAAGCTCTATTTTCTCATTCAGATCCACACCAGATGTGCTGTAACACAGAGGTGATGGATGTCTATGATTCACCAGTCTTTAGTCCACACTGGTCTTCTACTTTATCAGCACCAGGGAAGCGGCGGGGTGGGGGGGATATGATCAGTCTGTAGGCATGATCAGAATTCTTTCAGAAGCTAATATGTACTTCTATTCACTCAAATTCACACTCTCCTGCTTCTTGCAGTAGGGTTACAAGGCATCCATGAGCCGTTGTCAGTATAGAAATATGCTAATCTGGATGAAGATGGTGAGGATGTGTGGGGAAATACTCACATAATAGTTTCTGTCAAGTTAGAATACATTTTGTTGTTGTTCAGTCGTTCAGTCGTGTCCGACTCTTTGTGACCCCATGGACCATAGCATGCCAGGCCTTCCTGCCCTGCGCTCTCTCCTGGAGTGTGCTCAAGTTCATATTCATTGCATCGGTGATGCTATCTAGCCATCTCATCCTCTGCCGTCCCCTTCTCCTTTTGCCTTCAGTCTTTCCCAGCATCAGGGTCTTTTCCAGAGAGTTTTCTCTTCGCATTAGGTGGCCAAAATATTGGAGCTTCAGCTTCAGTATCTGTCCTTCCAATGAGCACTCAGGGTTGATTTCCTTTAGGATGGACTGATTTGACCTCCTTGCAGTCCAGGGGACTCGTAAGAGTCTTCTCCAGCACCACAGTTTGAAAGCATCAATTCTTCGGCCCTCAGCCTTCCTTATAGTCCAGCTCTCACAGCCATACATTACCACTGGGAAAACCATAGCTTTGATTAGACGGACCTTTGTCAGCAAGGTGATGTCTCTGCTTCTTACTATGCTGTCTAGGTTGGCCATAGCTTTCCTCCCAAGGAGCAAGCGTCTTTTAATTTCATGGCTACAGTCACCGTCTGCGGTGATCTTGCATACAGGGAGATATTTAGTATATTATGAGTTATATTATGTATATCATGAGTTTTCAAATATGTTGATGATGACAATGATGCTATTACCAAGATATTTATAGGATTTGGCTCTTTATCCTCTCAATTTATTGGCTACATTTTTGATGCTCAGAGCTGTTGATTGCAGCCTCGCCCTGAGGTACAGCTACTGAGGATCTTATTGGGTGTGTGTTTGTGATAAGACACTGGTAGTGAAATCCTATACATATCTACTCAGAAATAAGTCCCATACAGCCCAATGGGACTTACTTTCAGGTATGTGTAGGTTTTTATCCTTTGGATGATAAATGCGATGTACACAACAGTTAGGTTTCACATTCGTGGAAATAGAAACATAGGAAGATAGGCAGCTGCCTTAGACTGAGTAAGACCTCTGGTCGATCTAGCCCAGTATTGACAATCCTGACTGGCAGCGGCAATCCAGGGTTTCAGGCATGAGGTTTTGTTAGCCCTACCTTGACTCCTGGAGATGCCAGGAATTGAACTTGGGACCTTCTGCATGCAAAGAATGTGGTCTACCACAGAGCTACGACTCTTTCCTTCATGTGAGAATCTCATTCAAGCAAAGCAACTGTAAGCGTCATGTGTCAAAACTCACCCCATCCCCATGCTGTAGAGTTAGATTCTTACCATACTGTAATTTATTGCCATCATCAGGACTCTGCAAATATTTCAACTACTCCTTAATTTTAATTGTGTGTGTGTGTGTGTGTTTAAATGAATGTTCCCCTCTCCCCATCAAGATTCCTCAAAATGTCTTACATCATGCACACAGTAAAACACTGTAAAAACTTCATAAAGCATTGTCTAAAGGTAATGTAAAACAAATGAAGCACCAAAGCTTGTAAGTAACCAGAAAATGAATACAAACAGTCATAGGATTGCACCTTTAAAGGTTAATACTTGAACTTTGAATAGCACCAGGAAACTAACTAGCAGTCAGTGAAGCTCATGCAAAATTAAGGCTAGGATTAATATCCCCCTCCCCTTTTGTGAGACCATTTATGCCCTGCAAAGAAAGGTAGTATCACCAACGTTGGGGTAGGGTTAGGTGAATTTGAAGAACTTTTATGGGGCAGCAGCTTAAATTAATGACAAGGTGGTCATGTGTTGATGTGGTTTTAAATAAACAACAAAAGCTTTGCTACCAATTCAAGGAGTGGATTGGCTGCCTTCAGCAGCTTCCCCCCATGTTGTAATTTGGACTGAATGCCCCATGGGAATGATACCATATCATGGAAATGCATCTGAAGCTAGCAAAAAAATACTGTTAGCCATGGATATTGCCAGAGCATCCAGAAGCAACGCTGGATCCAGGAGCATCCCCTGAACCTGAATAGAACAAACACATGATGAGAGTAGGGGTGTACGGATTCCCCACCGTCTGTTCCGGTGGGGAATCTATGGGCAGGGGAGGTGATCTGTTCCTCCCCTCTGGAATCCTCCAGAGTGGTTCCTCTCTGCTTGGATTCTGGGGGGAGGGGAACTGGCTTGGGGGGTGCTTGCCTTCCCTCCTGCCAGCCAGAGCCATTTGCCTCCTCCCTGTCCCTGCCGATTGCCATGTCTTTAGGGGGGGGGGAAGGCGATCAGGAGGATGTGCCCATAGACTTATACGCAAATAGATTAATGAATCTTGCATATAAGTCTATGTGTCCATAGGCTTATACACAAGACACATGGCTCTATTTTGTGTATAAGTCTATGGGCACATCCTCCCGATTGCCTTTAAAAAAAAAAGACATGGCAATCGACAGGGACAGGGAGGAGGTGAACGGCTCTGGATGGCAAGAAGCAGCCAAGTGCCATTCTGCCTCCAGTCCTCCTGGAGTGGAGGTAAGTGGTCCTGATCCACTGCAGATTCCTGAGGCTAGATTCCAAGGAATCTGGCCTCATTTGAATCCACAGAGGATTTCTCTGACATCCCTAGATGAGAGGGAGCACTCCAGCCCCATTCCTCTCCTTTGCGGTATTCTACCCATGGAGGATGGCTCTCTGAAGAGGAGAGCCTCCTGTATCCATGGAGGCTCTCCACATGAGCCAGAATGCTGGAAAATCAATGGTTCTTGCTTGCATGGGACACAGGATGCTCTCCTCTTCAGACTGTCAGCCTCCACAAGTAGAGGGCAATGAATGTGATGATGGATGAGGTGGGGCTACAGCACGCCCTCTTATTGTGTGTTTCTTCTATCCATCTACAGAACACCTGACTAAGTCCCTGGTGGGACCTAGAATATTGGCCTTATTCGATTTTTGCAGCTCTAATGTCATTTGGCATTAATTTCATGTTGTGATACTTTTGGGAAGTTGTCCCAAGCAATAGATCATAAATTTAAAATTTCAGTCCTTGACACTGGATAAATATTGTAATGAAGTGCACAAAGAATGGCACATATCTGACTGACAATGAGAATAAGAATAATGTCACTAGCAAACTATCAATTACTTTACACTTGTCAGAATGGCACAAATAAATAGATGAATATGTTTACTCACAATTTGACAAAAGGGGGAAAGAAATGTATCTCTATGCCTCTCTTTAACCTCATCATTAACTGGTTGTTTAATGTGAGAAATGTGATTGTCAAACTAATTGCTCTGCTCTGAGCTAGATGCATCCTATAAATATGAACGCTAAAACATCCAGAAACTAGTACATCCATTATATGCACCTATAATACAGTCAGTTAACTCTCAGTAAAGATAATGGCTATAAGAAAGGTCCAATTTATAGGTAAAGTTTCCTTTCCTTTCCTAGTATCAGTCAATACCATAGCAAATTAATACCCATTTAACTAGAAATTCCTTCATGTTCAAGCTATGCTACCATAGAACAATTCAATGCAAAGGAAACCTGATGTACCACAATGACTAAGAATGTGTGTTGTGAAAGTCTCCATTCATATCCTAGCTACAGACTTTGAAGGTGACTTTAGGTGACCGACTATGTTCTTCGTTTCAGACCCTGATCTTTAATATGTGGGTAATATTGGACTACCTTTCCCAGCTATTGTAAAGATAACTGAAATCATTTGTAAAGCATGTTGACTGCTATTTGATTATGAAGCAAACAAGTCCCTGTCACTGTAGCGTTATGTCCTGAGGAAGTCGAGGCCACAGGAGGCAGATGGTGTAGTCAGCACTTCTAGGCAGAAGAAATGAACAGGAACTAGGGATGTACGAAAGTCACTTACCTTTTCTCAGCTTGGCTTCACGGTGGGGGGGAGGCACTTCGCTTCTCCCCCCGAAGTTCAGGTGAGGGGGGGGGAGGCATCCCACCTCGCCCGGCGGAAATTCAGGCCGGGGGGGAGGCGTCCCGCCTCGCCCGGCCGAAATTCAGGCCGGGGAGAAGTGCCCCGTCTCCCCTGCTGCGAAACAAAAAGTGAAAAAAAAACAAAAAAACCCATGATAGGCTATGTAACGATTAACGTAGCCTATCATGGCTGACTTTGGAAATCTAGCCATGATAGGCTAGGGATGGCGGAGAATTTCTCCCCGAAACTTCGGGGGGCCGAGCGCCAACGTGTTCGGCCCCCCGAACAAGTTTCGGGGAGAAATCCTCCGCACCCCCCTGCACCCCGCACCCCCCCCCCGGGACGGGACTTACCTTCCCTGAATGTCCCTCCCGGCGACGGGTCCGGCTGGCGGTTCATCCGGTGTTCGAGCGGGGCGGGAGCGGTAGCTGGTCTTTCGACCGGCCGCCGCCCCTGCCATTGCAATGAAAGAGAAAAAAAAACAACCGTCCCCTGATAGGCTACGTGACGATTCACGTAGCCTATCACGGCTAGATTTGCAAAGTCAGCCGTGATAGGCTACGTGAATCGTCACGTAGCCTATCACGGGTGACTTTAAAAAAAAAAAAGTGTGTACGGATAATGGCGGCCCCCATAGGGAGCCGCCATTCCCCTTCCTTATTTGGTCGCTGTAGTCTACGTCAATGTTTACATAGACTACGGCGAAAATAAGGGCAACGCTATTTGCATTGCCCTTATTTTCGCCGTAGTCTACGTAAACATTGACGTAGACTACAGCAACTAAATAAGGAACGCGAATGGCGGCTCCCTATGGGGGCCGCCATTTGCATACGCGCTTTTTTTTTTTTTTTTTAAAGTCACCCGTGATAGGCTACGTGATGATTCACGTAGCCTATCATGGCTGACTTTCCAGATCTAGCCGTGATAGGCTACGTGAATCGTCACGTAGCCTATCAGGGGACGTTTTTTCTTTTTTTTGTTACTTTCATGTTCGCGGCCAGGCGAGGCGGGAAGCCTCCTCCCCGGCCTGAATTTCGGCCGGGCGAGGCGGGAAGCCTCCCCCCCCGGCCTGAATTTCGGCCGGGCGAGGCGGGAAGCCTCCCCCCCGGCCTGAACGTCACGGGGGGAGCAGCGAAGCGCTCCCCCCCACCATGAACAAGCTGCGAGAAAAGGTAAGTGACTTTCGTCCACCCCTATAGGCTACGTTAATCGTTACGTAGCCTATCACGGGTTTGTTTTTTTTTTACTTTATTTTGTAATGGCGGCGGCGGCAGCCGGTTGGAAGACCGGCCACTGCCCCCGCCCCTGCCGAACCACCGCCGAACCGCCGCTGGGACCCGCCGCCAAGAGGGACATTCGCAGGAGGTAAGTCCCATCCCGGGGGGGGTGGCGGGGGGGTGGCGGAGAATTTCACCACCAATTTCGGGGGGCCGAATGTGTTGGCATTCGGTCTCACCGAGATTCATGGAGAAATTCTCAGAAATTCTCCGCCATCCCTAGGAACTGGTAGGACAGTCCAATCTGTGATCCAGATCCCAGAGCAGCAGGCAGAAGACAAGGATATAGTACATGAGCAAGGGCACTCACATAAAGAGCTTTCAGAACCCTGGACAGATCACTACGAGTGGATCATTTGTTCCAATAGTCTAACCTCCAGCTGAATGCTTATATACTTCCTTCTGACCATGGCTAGCCCTCCCAGGCTCCACCTACCAACTCACCCATGGCTGAGAAGTAGAGAACCTTAATGGAGCAGCCCTTGAGTGTGAAGCTGAGCATTCCATTGCCTCCCAATCCACACCCACATGTTGTGCCGCTTGTACCGGTGAGAAGGAGCTGACAAGCCTGAGTTCTGGCAGGGAAAGCTCTGGTTCCTCTGGAGAGTCCAACTCCAGGGTGCTGTTTCTTTGGGGTCCTTGCTGGTTCAGAGGACTTGGGTTCCACAGGCTCCTGGGTGTCAAGTTCAGGTTTGCTATTGGGGCTGGAGGCCCAGTAACTCCATCACTGGTGCTTGTGGCTTGCTCAATCTGACTGACTCATGCCCATCTGTATCTAAGTCCCAGCTGCTGTTCAAGGTCCAGATCATGACCGGTAGAGAGTGAATCAGCTAATTCTAAACTGCCAACACACCTGCTGTGATGAAGTAAGCAAAGGAAGAATAAATGTAACAGTAAGAGATGAGCAAAGGACTGGATGCACCTGATTTCATCTGATCTGGGAAGCTAAGCATGGTCAGCCCCTGGTTAGTACTTAGATGGGAGACTGCCTGGGAATCAGGCTTCCTGCAATGAGCAGGGGTTGGACTTGATGGCCTTGTAGGCTCCTTCCAACCCTATGATCTATGATTTTATGATTCTAAAGGAAGAAGTGGTGAGGCACATGTTCAATGCTGCTACACAGTTACGGATGTACGAAAGTGACTTACCTTTCCGTGGATTATGTTGATGCTGGGGGGGAGGCGTTCCGTCCCTCCCCCTGGAATCCTGGCTGGGGGGGGAGGTGCTCTGTTTCTCCCCCCAGAATCCTGGCTGGCCGGCTCTACTCTGCAGGGATTCTGCGGAGCCGCCGGCCAGCTCCACCAGCAGCCGGACATCCGGCCACTGGCTAGGAGGGATGCAAATGGCGGCAGCCGTAGCTGCCGCTGTTTGCGTCCCTGCAGTCAGCCATGATAGGCTATGTAAATGTTTACGTAGCCTATCACAGCTGATTTTTTTAAAAAAACAAAAATGCACGTACGCAAAAGGGGACGGCCATGGCCGCCGCCATTTGCATTCTTTATTTTGGCACGTCTTAGTCTACGTAAACATTTACATAAACTAAGACGGAGAAGATAAGGGGAACACAAATAGTGTAGCGTTTATGCTATTTGCGTTCCCCTTATTTTTGCCATCTTAGTCTACGTAAATGTTTACGTAGACTAAGAGGTGCCAAAATAAGGAACGCAAATGGCGGCGGCCATGGCCGCTGCCATTTGCATACGCATGTTTTTTTTTTAAGTCAGCTGTGATAGGCTACGTAAATCTTTACGTAGCCTATC
The DNA here is from genome assembly GCF_057233095.1 of Heloderma suspectum. Taxonomy (NCBI): domain Eukaryota; kingdom Metazoa; phylum Chordata; class Lepidosauria; order Squamata; family Helodermatidae; genus Heloderma; species Heloderma suspectum. Next base: position 93,932,070 of record NC_139461.1, read on the forward strand.
ACGTTTTTTTGTTTTGTTTTGTTTTTAACCTGGAAATGGCGGCAGCGGCAGCCGGTCGGAAGACCAGCCGCCACACCACCGCTGCAGCCGCCGCCGGAGCCGCCGCCTCCAGGAAGATCCACCCCAGGTAAGTCTCATCCCGGGGGGGTGGCAGGGGGGTGGCAGACCATTCCGCCACCGATTTCGGGGGGCCGAATGTGCTGGCATTCGGCCTCCCTGAGATCCGTGGCGGAATTCTCTGACATCCCTATACACAGTTCTTCTTTATAGATAGTAATCTCAATCAAGAAAGAAACACAATGTGGAGAAGAAGTGTATTCAATCAACTATTGTTTGTGCTTTCTAACTAGGATAATGAATAAGCTAATCTGTGAATTATTTTGCCAGACACACTGAAATACAGCATATCCAGCAAAGTAATTCACACATTAACGTATTCATTATACTCTTCATAGCCTGTAAGGATTGCTTTGTGTTTCTAATTGCATTATAATGCCCAACAATTGTGGCTTCCAACACATTATCCACTACAGGGTGTTTTATTGGAAATAGATATAGCAATGCTATCTTTCATCAGCACAAGAGATTCCATGGGCTTGGAAGGATAAATGATGCACAAGAGTCTCATTTGGATAGCTGATCAATACTGAGCTGTCTGTCTCCCTATGAATTTTATCACCCTTTCTTAATTTTCTCTTTCTTTTTTTGAAAGGCCTCGACTATTTTCATACCTCAGCAGGGAATCTCAGTATGGGGCTTAGAAGGCAATATGATGGTTTTTAAGTAAGAATACCTTAGAGATAAACAAGAGTATTCCATTCAATGCAAACCCCACCACCATCACCACAATTCAATTTGAGATATCAAGGCATTGTTTTTATTTGCATTGGAGACTTGCTTATATTTTCTGTTATTTCTTTTCCCTGAGTATCCACCTTTCAATATCAGTCTTTTGCTGTCACTGGCTATACACTGAAATGGATGAACAATATTGGAATGCATTTTACTGTGTCAATTTATGAATAAAGGGGGGGAATCAGATATTCTCATTGTCTCTCTGTCAGATCAACCTAATTATTAAGGAATAGTTACTCATTACTGTTTCAGCAAAACAAAACAAACACATACAGTTGAATCAAACTTGTATTTTTCTGTTTATCCAGAATAGTTATTTTGAGTCTGTTATTAATCTTCATTATGAACTTCTAATGAAAACTACTTTAAGATTAATTCTCTTGCTCAGTTTTTGATATATTTCTTTCAGAATTATAGCATGGCATTACATAAGCAGATCAATAACATAACCCAATCCACTTATTGGGTCATTGCATGACTATATATATATATATATATATATACACACACACACACACACACACATACATACATACACATACACAGAGAGACACACACACACACACACACACTGTGAAATCTTCATTTGTTTTCAGTCATTCCCTGTGGTCAGTCATCCATTTTATTCAGTTCAGTCATCTATTTTGTTCAACACATGCCCTTCAGAGATTTGCCTGAAAAACTTCCTGTTGGGTCTATTCAGATAATTTAAACCTAGCAAGTGTGAACTTCACTGCCAATCTTTGTGTCAGAATTCATCTAAAAGTTATAAAGTCCAAGGTCTTTGACTTCTTCTAGTGTTATTGGATATTATCTATATTTTACTATTAAACCTCATAACCAGAAATTGTTTTCAGCTAATTAACTGCCCACATTACAGTCAATCTGAAGCTGCATGAACCTGAAAAACAATTATCCTTTGTTCATTGCAGCTACTGGGAGATTTGAAGAATAAATGTGTAAAAATGATGGAGGTATGCAAAGAACCTCTGCAATGACCTCCCTTTCTAGGAAACAGATATAAGTGTCACATGTTTATGAAAATATTTTCTACAAAGTTACATAATGACTATTTACTGCAAATATGTAAATGTAGCAGAAGCACTCTAGTAATACTTGATATGACAAATACCAGTATTCAGAATGGAGTATATGGACTTTCAAATTATATAGAACTATTCCTCAGACTGAACCTGAGCATGATGTTAAGCCCAATGGGTAGTATCCAATGCTGCCACTCTGCTTATGCAAGCATATGCACCAGCATACTCCATTGGCATCATGCTAGAGGGCACTTATGTTAGCGCTATGTCAATGGTTTAAGCGGAGTGGCAGCATTCCAAGTATTCATAATGCATAGCTGTCTTTAGATCTTTTTAGTCTTCACTGGAGGATGCACTTACAGAAATGTTAGTATGGTTTCAGTTTATACAGTGGCCTTCTGTGTCAAGACAGTGGTGGAGAAGTCTCCTCCGTCAGACATAAAAACCAGCTGTCAGTAGGGATGGGTGAGGGTTTTTATTTTGTTCATTTTTTGATAAGAGTTTACAGAAATTCACAAATTTCTTCATATTTTGGATGGAAAGAAATTGAGAGTGAATATATTTAAATGTAGGAGAACTCAAAAGTGCACCCAGGGAAAAGTTTCTTGTATGGCCCAGTCCATCCCTGTGAATCCTTTTGTATTCAGCCATGTTTGTTGCAGTGAATTAGGATGACCACTTCTTTTTTCTGATTTTCCTCTCATCTTTAACATCTACATGGCAGGCAGGTACAACATGGTCCTCTCCATGCTGGAAATAACTGTACCTGAAATTTGTCAGTGCAGATGGGTGGAGTTTTGTTTGGTTCACTTTTTTGATGGTAACATATTAAAATTTGTAAGTTTCTTCATCAATGGGGCAGAAAGAACTTGAGATTTTTTTTAGAAGAAGAAATGAATGTGGGAGAAAACGAAACTGTCAGATTTGTCCAACCCTCACTGTCAGCCATGACTGTCTCTAAAACTCTCAGAACTCTCAGTTCCTTTAAAACGCAAACAACAGAACTAAAATAATTTTTTAAAAGTACTACATTTGCAAAAAACAGAGATTCGTTTTACACTAGGTCAGTGTCACCTTTGGAAAGGGAGTTCCACAGCTCATCAATACATTCTCATGAGACATAAAGATGTAATAATGGCGGGACAAGTAATCCTGGATTTATCCCAAAGTGGGTCTAAATCTTGTCCTCCATATCTGAGCCTTTCTGTGACCCTGACATTTGAAATCTATGCAGGGATATTGTTCACTGAACTGCAATGAGCAGGAGGTTGGACTAGATGACCTCCGAGATTCCTTCCTTCTCTAAGATTCAAAAACTCCCTAATTATTTTTTTCCTGAATTAGACCAAAATCCAACCACTACAACTGCTGCCATGGAAGGGAAAAGAACAGGGAGGATGTTTGGAAATTGGGAGGTTGATGGGGTTGGGGAGAGCTAGTTGAATATGGGGCTGTCATTTTCCTGAGCGTTGGATTGGCTTAGAAAAATTATCTGCACTTTTCCAGGTGCTGGGGAAGCAGGGAGCTCCCATGATTTCTCGATTAATTCAAACTTAGAACAGAGCTTGGTCATCTTTACTCTGTAAATAAAGGCATGAAGATATCTAGCAAGCTGTCATGGTACAGTGCCCAGATGGTAATTTTTATATGGGTTTATATTCCTATTAACTCTTCAGGGGAATTTATTATTTTATGTTTCTATACATTAGAATCTGGCTCAAACACTGCTAATAAGGTAGGATATATATATATATATATATATATATATATATATATATATACACACATGCATACATACAGAGAAGTAAATGAATACCACAAAGTAGTTCCAGCTCCATAAATGTGATTGAATCAAAGTCCCCTGCCCCAGAACAAGAAGTTCACATCTGTAAATTGGGTTGGATAAACTCTGAACTCCTTTAAACCACAACGCCACAGGTGAGTGCTCACAAATCATTTTGTTTAAAAATCAGAATGGGAGGATCAACTCAGATAGTGTAATGCAATCTTTAAGAATAATGGTCTTATGAAAACTTTATAGTTGTGGGACTTGCACTTAATATTTGCCTCCATTCCCCATGGAACACAGGGGATGCTAAATCAGGTTGTCGCCTTCATTTATTGCTATGTAAAGCAAATAAAGAAACACGTATCTGTGCCTGATGAAGGGAGGCTGAGAAGAGCAGAATGCTCTCTCTCTCTCTCTCTCTCTCTCAAATGGGGAAACACCATGTATGCTTGAAAACAGTGTAGACAACAGATTTCTGAGAAGAAAAGCAGGAGGAAATTACTCCTCAGTAAACAGACTGTGTAAATCTACAGGATTTCTAACCACAATATTAAACTAATACAGTAGTGAAACAACTTGTCACCTTCTCAGATTCTTCCACATGAGGGCTAAAAACTAAAAAAAAAGCATTTTAGGCATGGCCAAGGCCTTGGTTGTGATCAGTGCAATGTTTGACTTTTTTCTTCGAACAGCAGATCCTAAACTCCCCTTCTCCAGTGCCACATCACAGTTTCAGAAATGCTATGCCATTTAGCATAAGGGAGGTTTTTTTTTGGGGGGGGATGTTGTTTCAGAAACACACGTCTGCAGCCGGCCTGTGCATGTCCAAGCAGAGTAGAAGTGCCACATACGTGATTCCTGCAGCATGGTAGCTGCTGTTATTCAGTTTTGTCCTGTGCCACTGGTTACATGGGGAAAAGAGAGACTATAAAGTGTGCTACCACATCAGCCAGCATTGCATATACTGAGGAAAGGGGGTGTTTTGCTGCCATGATGACAGCTTATATATGTCATAGGTCACTAGGGTATTGTAGGATAGAGCTGGGCCATGGGGAGCAGCAACCACACTGCTCAGGTCATGTATGAACTGAGTCTCAACAGCAGTAATTTGACCCTGTCCAAGTGGCTACACTCCACACACTAGAGCAGAGGTTGTCAACCTTTTGGGGCTGTGGGCACATTTGGCAATTCGAGTGGGCACATTTGGCAATTTGAGAAACTGTCCTGGGCACAACCACAAAATGGTTGCCATGGGAGGTATGGCAAAGGACAGGTAGCCTGCTTCAAAGACTGAGTGCCCACAGTTTTCGGGACCAACATAAATGTATGTCGCAGTGATCCCAGTTGCCATTAAGAAAATGTGTTTAATTGAAAACAAAAAGAGGGAGGGGAAGGGTAAGCCAAGGTGTCTGAGGGCACATTGGTGCTTGCGGGCACCATTCTGCCTACCCCTACACTAGAGATATAGTTAATCGATGGTCTGTGGGATCAATCCTTTCCCATCTGGACATTCTCTCCCCACATTGTGGAACTGCGGTTTCAGCTGCACTAGCTGAGGCACATTCAAACAGTCTTCCTCTACTGCAGTTGCCCTGCCTCACTGAAGGCATTTGTGAGGGGACAGTGGTGTCCAGATGATGTCATTTTCCATCTTCTCATGTTTTCCCACCTCTTCTTCCATCATTTTTCATACTACAAAAAAACCACTGAGGAACGAATGGTGGTGAGATAGCTTCATAATGCTATTTCTGATTGATGATGTTAGGAGCTGTCCATCTGGAAGCATTGAGAGAGGATGACCACAGCCTCTCCCTTTGCACTGCAATGCTTACCTGTTCCAAAGAAAAATAATGAATAAAATTCCACGGGGTTAGCTCAGAGCCTTTACTAGCTCAGCTCTTGGATCGCAGACACAGTTTATAGATTAGGCATATGTTCAACAGAAAAGATGAACGAAGTCAACCATTTTTATTCTTTTCTTAATACCAATTCATTTCATTATTGATCTCCTATTTGAGAAGAGTGGAAATGAAATTGTTGATTAAATGGTTAGTATTTGTATTATTAATATAGCTGACAATTGTCCCTGGGAGAGCTAGGGGCACATTGTACCCCATCGGTGGGATTCCTCCTGTAATGATGGCCAATTCCTCAAACTATTACATCACCCTTAAAAAAAATTAGCAATTAGCCATCCTTTTTCCTCTCCCAAGCAAATATTTTTTTAAACAAAAAAACCCCTAAGGACATTTTTTTGGTGTGAATTCCAAATGAATGTGCATTGAAGAATATTATATGATATTCATATCTGCATGAAGATTTAAAACTGGAAATCTGAACTTTGGTTCAGCCTTATGTGAAACAGAAAAAAAATGTACATAATGCACAAATAAAATCCTGCTGAAGTAGAAGAAGGGCTAAAGAATCGCTTGCAGCACATTCATGAGCCTAGATCTACATTAGTATTTATATCAGCATCATTACTAACCCTATTTATCTGTAAGAGACAAAATGTGACGTTGCTCCATCGAAAGTGGTTTCTAATATACATAATTTAACACAATAGCTAGTACATCATCCATCACAGTGTATTAAGACTGAATCCTATTAGCCTAATATACTGCTGTTGCAATATGAAAGGGGTACTACTCATTCATCAAGTTGTATTACTGCATATTGTTAGTATTGTATTAGACTAATATAATACATTTCTTAATAAAACTCATGAAGTTTCCTACTTAAATGTTCTCCTTAGTACTTTTTCAAGGCTGTTTTCCATGTGGTGTATGAGAGCGAGATGCAATAGGGGACAAAGAAGTGTCCTCAGACTGTAGTAACTTTTAAGTTTATCATCATGCTGATAGTCTTGTGCCCACAGTAGGGAGCAAGGGAAGACTAACAGAGAGCCAACACTAGGGAGAAACCCAGTGTTGCCAATCCCAGCCAGCACCCTTTGTAATGCATTGCGCAGTCATCTGAAGGATCAAGAGTTGTTGGCTTGCCAGCAGAGGAATCCATGGAGGCTGAATAGCATGAAGCAGAAGATAACACAAGTAGATGCCATTCTAGCTATCAAATTACCCATGTGGCTGTTACTCAGTGCAGTGCTGGTGGAAGGTTGGTGCTGTCAGGAGTGGCTGTGGCTCAGAGTTGGGATGTGCATTGCCCTGTGTGGTAAACCACTTAATTGGATGTTGCAGCATCTCTCTTCTTTTGTATATGTGTATGTTTTTGTGTCCTCAAGCCCTAGAATGAACCCACCCACTCAGGCTGACTATTCCTCCTGGGCAGGAGGGATTCCTGTTCCAGTCAAGCCCTGCTTGAGCAACAGGGTCTTCTCGAGATCTGGCATGTTCATGTAGTCATTGGTTTGTCCTTTGGACCTGACTTCTAGCTTGCTTCTCAATCATTAATCATGGTTCCAACTTACTCTTCAGTCTTGAATACTGGCTCAGCCATGGTTCCTGACTCCTGGTAGACTGGTGCCCCAAACCTAGGGATGTTAGAGAATTCTGCCACGGACTCCAATGAGTCCCCCTGGAGTCCATGGTGGAACGGATCACTTCTCCCCACCCCCCCACGAAATTTTCCTGGGACAGACCCTATCTGTTGTCAGCCGGTCTGGTCCGTCCACTGCCCCAGTCTGCGGCTGCGAATGGCTGCCCCGGTCTGCGGCCACCATTTGCCTCCCTACTTTAGCCATCATAGGCTACATAAGTATTTATGTAGCCTATCACAGCAAAGAGCAGGGATGCAAAAGGCGTCTCCTACGCCATTTGTGTTGCTATTCTTTGCTGTGATAGGCTATGTAAATATATACATAGCCTATCACGGCTAACACAGGGACGCAAATGGTGCCCGCTATGCTGGATGCCATTTGCGGCCACAGCCCAGCAATGGATGGAAGTCCGGCTGCAGGCGGGCCCAGCTGGTGGCTCCACAGACTTGCTGCAGAGCAGAGCTGGCCAGGGAGGATTCTGGTGGGAGGGAGGGATCACCTCCCCCCACCACGGATGCCCAAGACCGTTCTGGGACAAGTAATCCACCCATCCCTACCCAACCCCCCATGGCTTCTTAAAGTTCCCTTCAGGATGTTTATAGTGTGCTTTCAGTTGCTTACCTCCTTAAAGCCCAAGCTCCTGCTGAATGCTACAGCTCAATATTATGGCAGCACTCTAGATTTTGCTTGCTGCACATCTGTAGTCTTTAGACTGAAGACATTTTATAGATGAAGCATTTATCATACTAGATATTACATATTGAGAAGCTTCTAATTATAACTAACCTGAAATACTGCCCATAGCCCCATTCACAAGAAGTGAAAATGGGGAAGGGAATTTGAGTCATCTTTGGAAGATGGCATCATGGGAAGATGAAAAATGCAAGCCTCACCAAAAGTGGTGCTTTTCTAGGTGACTGACAGTCACCATTTTCTATTTCCTATAAGTCCCATCATTGCATAATGATGCAAAGTCATCACATTGGTCTCATTCCTCGGAGAATTCTGGAAACTAAAAATGGTAGCTGCTAGCCACAGAGAGGAGTACCACCATGGTGAGAAGTGCTGGCGTGGAAAAAAAAAAGTGAGCTGAGGTGGCACTTTCTGGACAACTTCCCACCCTACCTATTCCTCTGATGCTCAGAAAAAGTGTAACTGGTTGCAAGCCATGCCTCTCATTGCGACAGTAAACTTCCTAGAGGTCTGAAGTGAATAAAATATGCAGAAGTACTGTCACCGCTGTGCTTCCTGAAATATATAAGGTTTCATGAATACGATAATTCTCCTAAAGAGATGCAAAGAATTGAGCCCCACAGTGCTGTTACTCAGGTTGGCAGCCAGGACTATAATTATGCCTATTCTCCCGAGCTGTGCACTTCCTGGAAAATCCCTCTACAGCACTAAGAAGAAAAACAATGAACAGAACAGGGAAGCATGCTCCACTCATTCAGCTTTAGATAACAAATGAGAAGAAATCTTGTATTGTTGCAGGAGTGGGACCCAAAGGATTGCTTGCTTCTTGCTATTTCTCTTTCACCACTTGCTCTTCATTTAAAGCAAAAGATGGACTTTTGTGGGTGAAAGGGGAGGGGAAAATAACAAGACAAAACACAAGTATTTGATCTAAAACCTCTGGCCACATTTATTGAAAATGGAACAATCTGTGAAGGGAAACAAAGGTGGGCACTTCTCTATGCCAGACTAGTCTGGCCTTGTATTGGGCGAGACATTCGATGCCTGTGGAGTGGCGTCCTTGATCACCACCCCTCAGAGCTGCCCAATTTTGGGACAGGAGGCCTTCCCTTGTCACCACCCCTCAGGCCGCGAAACTCTGAGTGGGTGAGGAGAGTCAGTCTCAAAGGTAATCCGAATCTCCCAACTCAGGCCACATAACCCTGAGCTGGAAGCCTCAAGCCTTACCAGTCACCTGAAACAGTGCCTCCAAATGCTCACCAGCCCTATACCCCACCAGAAGTGCCTGCACATAACTGCCACAGGAGGATGACAAGTCTCTGATTAGTTGTTCTCCCCCCCCCCGCTGGATTAATTCCAGAATGCCCCTTCACAGATCAGCCAAAAACAAATCATTGCCCAAGTCAGATAGATGGACCCCATCCTGCCTATACAGTTCCCTCTGCACATGAGAAATGTCTGGATGTACTGTAATCCCATCACCCTGCCTGGATAAAGAGTTACCTATTTCCCTGTTCACTTTCTTACAGGCTCTATGCAGGGCTTGGGGGTCAAGCTCATCCCTCCAGGCCAACCTTGGCAATAAGCAGGACCATATAATGGATATCCCTGCCCAGCAGTGCCGTATAACTCGTAAATCGTCCAAAGCCTGTAAAATCAGGGCCTTGCTGTTTAACAAACCCAAATTGTTCCCCCCAGGTGCAAGCCCCAAATCTGTGGGAGACCCTAACCAGACCCTGCTGGAATAACATGGGTAGGAGACGCTCCCAACGCATGCTGCGCCTGCCCAACCACTGAATGGTGGCATACCAGCTGAGCCCGAGCTGAGATCCACAGCTTGACTGCAGGCCCTCTGCCCAGCCCAGAAGACCATGCTGTGCCCACCAATGAGCACATGCACTGGCTCCTGCACACTCCAGTGATCTAGGAGAACAAGAAACCAACATGTGCACAACAACGTAGAAAAACAATTAGTGCTCTGGAAGAGGCCTCATTTAGGCCCAACAAGCCTTGGGGACCACCTACCCACCATCTGAACTTTGTCCATTGTGAAACCTATCGAGGCTGCCTTAGAAGCAGTCCCAGTGCAGAATGAATGCATATGGAAAGGGAACATTCCCAGTCCCAGACCCTTCAAGGCCAGCCTTGTGAACATCCAGAATTGATATTTGGTCAAGGGGGAAGAGTCATTATGACAACACAAAAGGCCAGGCAAATTCCCACGCATATTGAGAAATTTCCCCAAAGCCATGACCAGGCATAGCTCCTGCACTGGGGCAGGGAACAGTGACATTCTAACCCCTCTACCAGTTTGATTGGTCTTACATTTCCTTAGCTGGATGTGGATAACCTGCTGTGAGAATTGGATATCACTGAATAGTAAAGCTCACCCAGATCTTCCTTGGCTGCCACAACCAATTCAGAAATCCTAAACGCTCCAAAAAATGCTTTCAAAGCAGCGACATGGAACAAGGCGGCCTCATACTGTAAGTTACACATGGAAGGCCACTGCCCCCTCAGTACCAGTAGTATATCAGGTGTCAAAGGGAGCCTCGAGTCAGGAGTCACTGGAGACACCCCAGACTAGCCCTGGAGAACTCTCCTGACCCTGAAGTCAGCCATGTTGTTGTCCACGCCCTTCATTTTAGACCAGAAGGCAAGTGCTGATAGCCTGCATCCAATGGACCATGCTGAAAGGCCTCTCCTGCGAGTGTGTACACAAAACTGCAGCAAGTGATCCACCAGAACGGGCCACAACTGCTGCAGCTGAAAGGTAGCCCTGAAGACAAAGAACTCACCACCTGCCTTGGTGTAAGAAGCTCTCATACTAGGGGCTATGGACTGCAACATGGCCTGCTCTGCCTCCTCCCGCCAATCCCCCAAAGCGTGGCTGGCATGGTGTCCAGCAATTCCTGCATCCAGGGGCTAGTTCTCGAAATCACTACACCTGTTTACAAGACAAAGCATCAACAATGGCATTGTACAGGCCAGGGAGTACAGGCTGTAAGAGCTGGACTATAGCTGGACTATAAGGAAGGCTGAGCACCGAAGAATTGATGCTTTCAAACTGTGGTCCTGGAGAAGACTCTTACGAGTCCCCTGGACTGCAAGGAGGTCAAATCAGTCAGTCCTAAAGGAAATCAACCCAGACTGCTCACTGGAAGGACAGATACTGAAGCTGAAGCTCAAATATTTTGGCCACCTAATGCGAAGAGAAAACTCAACTGGAAAAGACCCTGATTCTGGGAAAGATTGAAGGCAAAAGGAGAAGGGGACGGCAGAGGGTGAGATGGCTAGATATAATCACTGATGCAATGAATAGGGACTTGAGCACACTCCGGGAGACAGTGGAGGACAGGAAGCCCTGGCATGCTATGGTCCATGGGGTCACGAAGAGGACATGACTTAATGACTGAACAACAACACAGGCCAGGGATATGCCATGCACAGAATAAAATATTGAAGTGTAGGCAGTACAAAGTGAATGCCCAGACCAAAACCATAAGTCTATGATTGCAGGATGATTGGGAATTGATGGCCTGGTGGCTTGGCTGACACACCAAAAGTGCACCACATAATGGACAGTTGTTCGGCCCACAGATGTACTGCCACGTATATTGGGAAAAAATAACAAAATGGTAAGATCCTTACTAACGCCCATGGCTAGCCAATCCTCTGAGGCTACCACTCAGAGCACCAACGATCTCTGAAAATAACTCCAAAGCCAAGAGCGCTGGACACGTCAGAGTGTATCCTGAGTTCCGCTTCCAATAGTAACTCTCGCTTCCAAAAGAAAATGCCATTGAAGTCATTGAGAAACCGCAGCCAGACTAACAAGTCCTCTTTCATGGTGGAAGACATCCTGACACGGCGGTGTGGGAGACATAAGCCCTGCACAGCACTGCACAGGCATCTAAGAAATACCCTGCCAGGTAGGGATGTACGAAAGTCACTTACCTGGTCTTGCAGCTTGCTTTGCGGTGGGGGGGAGGCGCTTCGCTTCTCCCCCCAAAGTTCAGGCCAGGGGGGAAGGCTTCCCACCTCGCCCGGCCGAAATTCAGGCTGGGGGGAGGCTTCCCGCCTGGCCTGGCCGAAATTCAGGCCGGGGAGAAGCGCCCCGTCTCCCCGGCCGCGAACTTCAAAAGAAAAAAAAAAAAAGCCTCGTGATAGCTACGTAACGATTTACGTAGCCTATCACGGCTAGATCTGCAAAGTCAGCCATGATAGGCTACGTTAATCGTCACGTAGCCTATCACGGGTGACTTAAAAAAAAAAAAAAGCACGTACGCAAATGGCGGACCCCATAGGGAGCCGCCATTCGCATTCCTTATTTGGTCCCTGTAGTCTACGTAAAGATTTACATAGACTACGGCGAAAATAAGCGTGCTGCCCTTATTTTCGCCGTAGTCTACGTAAATCTTTACATAGACTAGAGGGACCAAATAAGGAACATGAATGGCGGCGCCCTATGGGGGCCGCCATTAGTGTACGCGCTTTTTTTTTTTTAAGTCACCCGTGATAGGCTACGTGACGATTAACGTAGCCTATCACGGCTGACTTTGCAAATCTAGCCATGATAGGCTACGTTAATCATTACGTAGCCTATCACAGGGGCGTTTGTTTTTTTTTACTTTTGGTAAAGTGCGTTGGCACTCGGCCCCCCGAAGTTTTGGGGAAAAATTCTCCCCCATCCCTACTGCCAGGCACTATCACCCTACAAGCAAAATTGAGATGCCCATCCACCTCCTGAAGGGTGTGCAGTGTTACTTTCTTACATCTCAACACACCTGAGATCCTCCTTTCAAAGTTAACAGCTTATCACTAGGGAGCCTACAATATTGGTTAACTGAGTCCAACTCAATTCCCAGAAACATGATGATGGATGAAGGACCCTCTGTGTCTTCTCCATTGCCAAAGGAACACCCAATTTCTCAGACAAGGCAGAAAACTCCCACATTAAATATGCACACTGGGTAGAACCTCCAGGACCTGAGAATAAAAAATCATCAAGATAATGCACAGTACTCTGTAACCCAGTCCTGTCTTTCAAGGCTTACTCCAAAAAGGAACTGAACTTCTCGAACATAGCACAGGAAATAGAGCACCCCATAGGAAGAGCTATGTCCACATAGAACTGGCCTTGAAAGCATAACCCTAACAAGTCGAAATCATCAGGACAGATAGGCAACAGGTGAAAAGCAGATTTAATATTGCATTTTCCCATGAGGGCCCTGTGACTAGGGGTGGATGAATGTTTTTGCCGAAGCTTGTTCACGGTGGGGGGGAGGCGCTTCACTGCTCCCCCCGCGAAGTTCAGGCCGGGGGGGGAGGCTTCCTGCCTTGCCCCGGCCGAAATTCAGACCGGGGGGGAGGCTTCCCGCCTCGCCCCGGCCGAAATTCAGGCCGGGCAGGAGGCTTCCCGCCTCGCCCGGCCGCGAACTCCAAAGTTTTTTTTTTTTAAAAAAAACGCCCCCGTGATAGGCTACGTGACGATTAACGTAGCTTATCACGGCTAGATCTGCAAAGCCAGCCGTGATTGGCTACGTTAATCGTCACGTAGCCTATCACGGGTGACTTAAAAAAAAAAAAGCGCGTACGCTAATGGCGGCCCCCATAGGGAGCCGCCATTCGCGTTCCTTATTTGGTCGCTGTAGTCTACGTAAATCTTTACGTAGACTACAGCGACCAAATAAGGAACGCGAATGGCGGCTCCCTATGGGGGCCGCCATTATCCGTACGCGCTTTTTTTTTTTTAAAGTCACCCGTGATAGGCTATGTGACGATTGACGTAGCCTATCACGGCTGACTTTGCAAATCTAGCCGTGATAGGCTACGTTAATCGTCACGTAGCCTATCACGGGGGCGTTTGTTTTTTTTCTTTTGTTGGAATGGCGGCGGCGGCAGCTGGTCGAAAGACCGGCTGCCGCTCCCGCCCCGCACGAACAGCTGCCGAACTGCCAGCCGGACCCCCCGCCGGGAGGGACATTCGGCGAGGGTAAGTCCCGTCCCAGGGGGGGTGCGGGGGGCAGGGGGGTTCGGAGGATTTCTCCCCAAAACTTGTTTGGGGGGCTGAACATGTTGGCGCTTGGCCCCCCCCAAGTTTCGGGGAGAAATTCTCTGCCATCCCTACCTGTGACCAAAGACCCTCACCATCATGCCAAATCAAAAGATGTGTAATGTACTGAGCACAGGTGTTCCGGGATGGCATCATTCACTGATCCGCTCTTTTGGAAAGACAGGTTGTGGATCATCCTGTATTCCCCAGCTGCCTTCTTTGGCACTATGCCCAGGGAAGACACTCTCAGATTAGGGAAGGGAGGGGTGGAAAATGGATCCATGACCCTGCCCACATCCATCCCCTTATCAATTTTCTCCCTGACCAAATGTTCTAAACCAGCAATAGGTTTCTGATTCTGGGAAAATTTGGCACAATGATGGCCCTGAAAAGGAATCTGAAAACCCAGGGAAAATCCTTCCTCTAAGTAAAGGGCATCATCCTGATGCGGGTTCTAACTTAATTGGACTGGGCCCCTTTCAGAGGGGGCTGCAGACAACTGCCAGACTTCCTGCCGCCTTGCCCTTCCCAGCAGTTGGGATCCGCAAAACTCTAGTCTTGGGGCAACTAATGAAAGTGTGCTGTCCCCCACAAATGGAGCACTCGTGGCCGAACCTGCAGGGGGATTTAGAACAAGCTTCCTGGGAACTGAACTCCCAACAGAGCAAGCGGTGTTGAACTACTTGCCCCACGCCAGCCTTGGGGACTGAAGCGGGCAGCTGCTTGGATATTATGTGGCCACTATCAGACCTGTCCCTGAAGCCTGGCCTGGCTGGGGTCATAAACTGGAGCCATAGGTCCTGATCCTTGGCATCCCAATGCAAGGTGGGGTCCAAGGTGGCTCGCATATGAAATGATTTGTTGTAAGCTAGCCAAGCCCCGTCCTCATACTCAGTATAGGCCCTGTATATGATATCTAGATATTTAGTAAGGACTCAACCCCTCTCCAGATATTTCTGTTGAATGACTCCCATATAAATAAGAAAACTAGGTAACCAATTGGCCCATGTACAGGATACCTTCTTGTGTCTGACCCTCTCCTGGTCTTTATCGCTAGATTTTTCCTTATCCTTTGCTTTGGACTCACAGAATAACAAGGAGAAGACATCTACAAATTCCCCTTCTAATATTTTCTCCCTAGTTGCCAGTAACAGGTGGTAACCCAGGGGGCTGACATTGCTCCAGTTGGGATTGCACCCTTATTGACCTTGGCATATGGTTCACTGTCCACCCTGGCTGATTCAGCCGAAGCTGAAGAATTCCTGCCCTCTGGGCCATACCAAACAGTAGCACATGTGGCTGCTGCAGATGAGGCCTGCTGAGAGGCAGGGCCGGTATTAGCCACAGGAGAGAAAGTGGCTGCAGAAAGTGTAAAGGGTTCAGCCATCCCACCCACCAATGTGGTATCAAGCCCCGAAGAGACAAGGGCAGAAGAGGGATAGACAGGCACAGGCACCTGCATGGAATGAGCAGTGCCACTTGTCGGGGCGAAGCTGGGAGCCACAGAAGTGACCCCTGGGCCAGACACACTTGCTAGTCTACCTGGTGGAGGAAACGCTTCCCCCACGGGCTGGGCAAGAGGAATATCCCCCCTCTGTGTGTAAAAGGGCCAACCCACTCCCGCCATCCAGAGAAACCATCCCCATGGTGCAAATGGGCTCCAGCCTTGTGGAGGGACTGATGGCTCTGGTCCCATGACTTCACCTGGGCCTGGAGAAGCTGTCGCTGCATCCAGAATCTGATGCAGACCAGGGTCTGCTGGGGCAGAAGATGTGGAGGCAGACTCATGGGTAGCTGGAACTGCATTGGGAATGGGGGCCTGCTCTGGAGTAGGATTCCTGGCATAAGGATCTATTGGCAATGATGCTTGCACTGGAGTGGCATTGGATGTAGCCTAAATTTACCTAGACCAAGGGTACCTAGAGCTAGGGGTGTACAAAACCCCGCTTACCTGGCTCCGTCGGGTTCTGCAGGTGGGGGGAGGCGATCTGTTCCTCCCCCCAGAATCCTCCATGGGGGGGAGGCGATCCATTCCCCCCCCCCCCGGAATCCTGCCCTGCTGGCTCTGCTCCATGGTCAAGCCATGGAGCCACCACCGGTCGGGGCAACCCGCAGCAGGGCCTCCAGCTGCTGCCGGGCTGATGCGGATGCAAATGGCGTCCTGTGTAGGGGACGCCATTTGCGTCCCTGCGCCGGCCCATGATAGGCTATGTAAATATTTATGTAGCCTATCACGGCTAAAGCAGGGACGCAAATGGTGTCCCCTATGCCATTTGCATTCCTGCTTTAGGCTATGTAAAAATTTACATAGCCTATCACGGCAAAAAAAAAAGGGAACGCAAATGGTGGCGGCTACGGCGGCCGCCATTTGCGTTCCCTTTTTTAGCTGTGATAGGCTATGTAAATATTTACGTAGCCTATCACAGTGAAAAAGGGAACGCAAATGGCAGCCGCCATAGCTGCCGCCATTTGCATTCCCTTTTTTTGCCATGATAGGCTTGATATTTATTTTGCCATGATATTTACATAGCCTATCACAGCCATTCGAAAGACGTGAATGGTGGCTGCAGACGCAGCCGCCATTTGAGGAGCACCGGAACGGCCAACCAAGGTAGGCTCCATTCCAGGCCCATTTCGAGGGGGGGGTGGGGGGTTCGTTCTGCTATGGATTTCGGGGGGCCGAATGCGCTGGCATTCGGCCTCACCGAGATCCATGGCAGAATTTTCTGCCATGCCTAGCTAGAGCAGACTTAGTAACAGCCCAAAATTGATATTTTGTCAGTGGAGAACCATCATAGTGGCAAAGCAGCGGACCTTCTGCAGGCCCCCTCAAATCTAGAAAAGCAGCTATTGCTCTGATAGGACACAGTTCCTCAATCCATGCTGGCAGAAGGGACACTGTGGCACCCCTACCTGTCTGATCGGTCTTGGACCTCCGAAGCAGAATCTGAACAACATCTGGGTTGACCTAGATGTCAGAATATTGCAGAGCTCTGCCAGATACATCACCTTTCGATGTCACGACTAGCTCAGAAATCCGTAGAGCCCCAAAGAAAGCAGTTAATGCGGCTGCGTGAAACAATGCTGCCTCAAAACGCGAAGCACATATGGATGGCCACAATCCCTGGAGACCTAAGAGGATGTCCAGAGAAAGGGGGTGCCTGGAATCTGCAGCTGGGGGTGACATCCTGGACCAGCCCTGGATGGCTCATCAGACCCGGAAATTGAGAGTGTTATCAGCTATGTCCTTAAATTTAGACCAAGAGGCCAGAGCTGCCAGCTTGCCACTGATAGTCCTTGGTCCTTGCCGAAAGCCCCTTACTTCAGCAAGCCACACAGAACTGCAAAAGATGGTCTACCAGGATGGGCCATAATTGTTGTAACTGCCGATTGTATTGGAAATCAAATCATGAAATTCACTACCTGCTTTGTCGTAAGCGGCTCTGGCGCTAGGAGCTATGGAGTTCATCATGGAGAGCTAGGGATGTCCAATTCCACCATGGATCTCAGTGAGGCCGAATGCCAGTGAATTTGGCTCCCTTGAAATCCGTGGCAGAATGAAGCCCCCTGCCCCACCACTCTGCGAAAGGCACGCGAAACAGAGCACTTACCTGGTGCCGTTTGTGCTTCTTTGCGAATGGCAGCCACGTCTGCGGCCACCATTCGCTTCCTTATTTTTGCCTTTTGCATCCCTGCGGAGGCCATGATAGGCTATGTAACTATCACAACAAAAAAAGGGAACGCAAATGGCGGCCACCGTAGCTGCTGCCATTTGCGCCCCTGTTTTTTTTGCCGTGATAGGCTATGTAAATATTTACGTAGCCTATCACGGCAATAAAACAGGAACGCAAATGGTGGCTGCCATAGCCGCTGCCATTTGCATCCGCAGGCTCCACATGCCTGCGAATGCACCCAGCTGGTGGCTCCGTGGAGTTGCCGTGGAGTGGAGCCAGCCAGGTTAGGATTTCGAGGGGAGGTGCGGAGCGCCTCCCCCCCACCGTGAATCATCCCCTTCGAAAAGGTAAGTGACTTTTGCACATCCCCATGGTGAGCTCCGCCTCTGTCCCCCAATCTCCCATAGTGCTGCTGGCATGAGGTCTGGCAATGGACGTGCCCAAGAGGGCCAAATCCCAGAACTGTGTGACCTGGTTATGTGGCAAAGCATCGGCAATCGGATTGTCTAGGCCAGGTATGTGTCGAGCATGAAACCAGATATTATGTCGCAGGCAATGCAGCGTGAACACCCTTACCAGTGATGTAACTCTGGCATTGTTGGAAGAGAGGGTGTTTAATGACGGGGACAGTGGCCTGATTTTCACGTCAAAAGTGAACCACCGAATTGGCAAGCTGGTTAGCCCATATGTGCGCAGCTACGTAGATTGGAAAAAACTCCAAAAATGTTAAATCCTTGGCAACTTGGCCTACTAACCAACCCTCAGGCCATAGTTCCGTGCACCAACAAACACCCCAAATCACCCTGAATCCCAGGGACCCGGCAGCATCAGAATGAACCTGCAAGTCGGCCTCCAGGAGCAACTCACGCCTCCAAAAAGAGACGCCATTGAACTCTTGCAAAAATTGAAGCCAAACCTCAAGGTCAAGTTGCATGGCCGAGGTCGGTGACCCTGGTTTGGTGGTGCGGCCTCTGCAGTCCATGCATGGCCCAGCAAAGTCATTTTAGGAAGGCCCGACCAGGGGCAACTACCCGACATGCAAAATTTAAATGACCAACCACCTCTTGCAATGCATGCAAGGTGATTTTGTGGGAACACAGTATCATGTGTATCTTTCCCCTTAGGACTAATAGTTTGTCATTTCGGAGCCTGCAACATTGGTTGATTGTATCTAACTCAATCCCTAAAAACATTAAAACTGGAGATGGGCCCCCTGTTTTTTCCTGAGCCAAAGGGACACCTAGCTCACCCGCCATAGAGGTGAAACCCCGCATTAAGTTGGCGCACTGTGTAGAATCGTGAGGGCCAGCAAACAAAAAATCATCCCGGTAATGGACCTCACTCAGGGTCCCCATTCTATCTCTCACTGCCCATTCCAAGAAGGTACTAAACTTCTCAAACATGGCGCAGGAGATGGAGCATCCCATTTACCTGGAAGGGCCCTGTCCAGGTAAAACATTTCCTGTGAAAACAAAACCTTAGAAGGTCAAAATCCAGAGGATTGACCGGCAAGATGTGAAATGCAGACTTTATGTCACACTAGCCCATCAATGCCCTGAGCCCGAGATTCAAGACCATGGATATAGCTGAATCAAAGGGAGTGTAACACACGGAACATAAATGCTCTGGGATCTCATCATTTACAGATTCACCCTTTGGGAAGGAGAGGTTGTGAAGAGGTTTGCCTTTTTGGGAATGATGCCCAGGGGAGAATTCGTAGGGTAGGTACAGGTGGTGCTGCAAATGGGCTGAGAACCCCCCCTGAGGCCACTTCCTTATCAATTTTGGCTTTTACCTGCTGGACCATACTGAAAAAAGAGTTCTGATTCTTAGAAAATTGTACTTTACTCTCACCCTGAAATGGGATTCTAAAACCAAGGGTAAAGCCTTGGTTTAGGAAAATCGCATCTTCCTTCTGTGGATATCTCCCCAGGAGCTGCCGGAGGGGCTCGATCTTGACCGGGCTAGGTTCCTTTGGGAGGAGGTTGTTGCCCTTCCCCGGATTTCCTGCCACCTTGACTGTCCCGTGTGTGACCCCGCCAACCCTTGACTCTGGGACATGTGGTGCATGGATGCTGCCCTCCACAAATGGAACATTCATGGCAGAAGTGGCAAGGGTTTTGGGAACAGGAGCCTCTGGAGCTGTACTCCCAGCAAAGCAAGCGGTGTTGAACCACCTGCCCCACATTCGGCCGAACGGTCGAAGTGGGTTGATGTTTGGCCGGAATATGACCACTATCTGATCTATTGACAAATCCTGGCCTAGCCGGTGTCATGAACTGAAGCCACAGGTCCTGTTCCTTGATGTCCCAGCGAAGGGAGGGGCCTACAGCAGCCCTCATATGAAAGGACTCATCATAGGCCAGCCAATCCCCGCCCTCATATTTGGAGTATGCTCTGTAGATCATATCCAAATATTTGGTGAGTACCCACCCCTGCATGGGGAATTTTTGTTGCAATACCCGCATATAAGTCAGAAAACCTGGCAGCCAATTGGCCCAGATGTGGGCGACTTTCTTTCGCCTGCCTTTATCTTGGTCTTTATTAAGGATGGACGAAAGTCCCTTACCTGGTCCCGCAGCTGTTTTCGGTGGGGGGGGGAGGTGCTCCGTTTCTCCCCCCAAAATTCTTGGCGGGGAGGAGGTGCCCCACCCCTCCCAGCCGAAATTCTGGCCGGGGGGGAGTGCCCCATCTCCCCGGCCACGAAATAAAAAAGTTATGGGGGGGGGAAACCGTGATAGGCTACATAACGATTTACGGCTGACTTTGAAAAAAAAAAAAGCATGTATGCAAATGGCGGCGCCCATGGGTGCCGCCATTTGCGTTCCTTATTTGGGCATGGGTAGTCTACGTAAAGATTTACGTAGACTACGGCGAAAATAAGGGCAACACAAATAGCTTTGCCCTTATTTTCGCCGTAGTCTACGTAAATCTTTACGTAGACTAGAGGGACCAAATAAGGAATGCGAATGGCGGCTCCCTATGGGGGCCGCCATTAGTGTATGCGCTTTTTTTTTTTTTAAGTCACCCGTGATAGGCTACGTGACGATTAATGTAGCCTATCACGGCTGACTTTGCAAATCTAGCCGTGATAGGCTACGTTAATCATTACGTAGCCTATCACAGGGGCGTTTGTTTTTTTTTACTTTTCTTGTAATGGCGGCGGTGGCAGCCGGTCAAAAGAACCGAACTTTGCCGAACCGCCGCTGGGACCCGCCGCTGGGAGCGACATTCGTAAAAGGTAAGTCCCATCCCGGGGGGTGGCGGGCGGTGGCGGGGGGGTGGCGGAGAATTTCTACCCGAACCTTCGGAGGACCGAATGCGTTGGCACTCGGCCCCCCAAAGTTTCAGGGAGAAATTCTCCCCCATCCCTATGTAGATGTACTACTGGTGGGTATAGCATCCTTGCTCACATTGGCATGTGGGTCTGCATGTATCAAGGAGGACTGAGACTGGACTGCCTTGGCAGGGCCTGCTGGGCCCTGCTAGACCGACACACATGCAGTCATAGCTGGAGAAGGCTGACGTGCACCAGCCTCAGGCTGAGCAATGGGGAAACCCTGCTGGAGGCCCCAAAAAGAGGGTGGCTTCCCCTCCAGTACCTGTCTGGGGGAGGAAGTAGTGTCCAGAATGCTTGTGGCTGCAAGAGTGTCATAGCTGGAATGTGCTGTAGCTGACCCTCTGGCTGGCATAACAGGGACAGGTGGGGACTGCATAACTACTTGGGGAAAACTCCCATTCCCTACTGCGTTTGGGTCAGCAGGATCTCCAACAAACAACATGGCCATCTCCAACATGGCCATCTCGGGGTTGACATCCATGGGAGCCATCCCCATGGCCCCATCGGGCCCCACCCTGACCACTGAAGTGTGTTAGGGGAATTTGCCTCACCCGCAACTGTAGCAGACAGGGCAAGGTCCCCCAGAGAGGTGGATAGTGAGGCAGCCGCCGACCAGGATGGCTGTGATGCAGCTGATGTTGGTCCTTCAGCTGTGGTGGGAGCCAGTGCAGAAGACAGCATGGAAGCAGAGCTGGAAGATGCCTCAGTGGCATCTAAACACTCTGAAAGAGAAAACAACAATGTGCATTGGGTCTGTCATCTAGTCCTTTTAGGCAGAGACCCACCCGATGTGGCTGGCTTAGATATAGGTGGCATAACCCCTTTGTCCTTTTCCATGGCGTCCACAAGTCACGTGCCAGAACCAGCACCAACTCGGGGTCCTCCTCCCACTCTGATGAAGACTCATGTCATCAATGAGGCCGTTTAGCTGGAGGGTGAGGGGCTTTGGCCTTTCCCTTCCTACCCCCCTGACCTTTTTTTGGAGGCATCTTGGCTGGATGTTCACACCACCGGAGTTGGTGCCTGGGAAGCCAAGGAGTACCCCCTGGGAGGAATTAAATGTTAGGGGAATAAACCCCCCAAAAAGAGAACAGAATTTTTTGTTTGTTTATATTTGTTTTTTGTGGGGGGGTGGGTAATTGGTGCTCTCAGTCCAAGGCTCCAGGACACAAGACTGCTCAGTGAGCAGGGAAATGGCCCACTGTACCCTGCCCCCTGCAGGGAATCCCCCCCTGAGATGACAGTCACCTAGTTCAACCCCCCCCGAGGGCACCTCCAAAACTTGGGCCAGTTGCCCCCTGTAGTTTGGGCCCAGAAGCCCAGAACTGCCCCCGAGTCACAGATCCAGGCGCCCCGTGGCCTCAGAGAAAAGGCTGGGCTGGACGTTAGGGCAGCCATGCTGCGAGGCCCAGGATCAGCTGAGTGGGCACAATCCACCAGGCCGTCCAACACCCAGGGAGGCCAGACTTCATTGCCTTCCGGTGCCGTGACCGACGCTGTGGCAAGAAAATCCCCAGCCGGGCAGCTGCTGGGCAAATCAGGGCAAAAGAGACTGCTGCTGCTACTCACCAAACACAGCTGCTGCTGCACATGGGGAAGCGAGACTGCCTCTACAGAAGTGGCGGCCGTTGCTGCTTTTGAGGTTCTTCGGCTGCAAAGCGCGAGGCACCCATTTTGCAGCCGCATTTTGGAAAGCCGTGAAGGCATGGTGAAGAGAGCCTTAAGAAGGCTCTCCGCCCCGCCTCCCCAGTGGCACTACCCTGGGCTGCCAATCGGGCTGGGGATGTCACCTCTCCCCACTCGCCCACAACGGCCCACCACAAGGCCAAGCAAGCTGGACTCGTGATGCGGCATTTTTTGCTGAATAAAACACAGCTTAAGATCCATAGATGTGGCAGGTAGATGCCAAGGTGGCGATCCACTCAGTAGTTTCTCAAATTCCCAAATGTGCACATGGGTCCAGAAAGGTTGGGGATCCGTGGCAGAAGGAATAAATCGTAACAGTGATTTTATATTTCACTCTGGTGCTTCTCTAGGCTGTTCACCAGGAATAAAATTTTGGACTCAGCTGCCTGCAACTTAATCATAGGAAAGAAGAAACAGAAATGGGAGCAGGAGGGTGCCATATTATACTCATGTCCTGCGGTGGGCTTCCCATAGACATCTAGCTGGCCACTGTGGGAACAGAATGCTGGACTAGTTAGGCCTTTGGTGTGATCCAGCACAACTCTTACTATGTTCTTAAGCCCCAATAGTTTTGTAAACAAAGGATGAAACATATTATTGACATTAGGATTTGAAGTTAAACCCTGCCATCAACAGGCATATGAGGAGGAAATCCTCTACAAAGGGGGATTGGGTCACTGCTTTATTTTATTTTATTATTTTAGTTATTTGTTACATCTATAGTCCACCTTTGCTCCAAGGAGTCCAAAGTGGTGTACATGATCCTCTTCCTCTCCATTTTATCCTTACAAAAACTCTATGAGGTAGGTTAGGCTGAGAGTCAGTGATTGGCCCAAAGTCACAGAGAGCTTCATGGTTGAACAGGGACTAGAACCCAGGTCTCCTGAGTCCCAGTCCAGCACTCTAACCACTATGCCATACTGGCTTTAATATGCACATTTTGAATGTGAGTCTGCATTAAGGGAGTGAAAATGTTGGCCTTGCAAAAGGAGTAAGAATGAAATAGAAGAACTCATATTGGTCCTATTTGGAGCATAACTAAATCATCATAGTTCATACCTCCAAGCCGTGCCCCCAGCCTGGGATAGTTGTTCATTTGGAACAGAAAATGTATGTGAAAAAGAATATGAGTGGTCAACTGGGGTTTCTCCAGCTTCAACCCTCAAATAGGGATGTTGGAGGAATCCATCCGGGGGTGGGGTGAAAAGTTTGCCGAGCTTTCATCAGCTCAGCCCCTGGACTTTGGCTTGCTTGCCTATGAGCTGGCCTGATCAGTACAGTTCAAATTGGGCCAGCTGGCAGACTTTGGGAGTGTGTTTTTCTTTAAATTGACATTTATGCAAATAGTGGCTGCAATTTGTGGAATTTGTACAAATTGTGGCCTAATATGCTTAATTTGTGGAAATTTCCCCTGCATGTTGTGCAAATCTCAATTTGTGCAATTTGCGCAAATTAAGCATATTACAGCCACAATTTGCACTTATTAAGTACATTACGGCCAAACTTCATGGAAATTATGCAAATTGCAGCCACAATTTGCGTAAACGTTGATTTAAGAAAAATAAATCTTGAGAACGGTACCCGGATCTCAGAAAAAAGGCTGTGGCTCACAAATGCAAGCTGAGCCAGGGGCTCTAGGGAAATCTGGTGAGCCTAAAAAGGGTCAGATTTCCCTGTGTTGGCCATAGGGATGTCAGAGAAATCCGGTGCGGATTCAAATGAGGCCAGATTCTTTGGAATCCGGCCTCAGGAATCCGCAGCGGATCTGGACCACTTATGTCTGCTCCAGGATGACTGGAGGCGGAATGGCACTCAGCTGCTTCTTCAGCCAGAGCCGTTCACCTCCTCCCTGTCCCTGCCGATTGCCTTTAAAAAAAAGTATTTTTTTTAAAAAATGGTGATCGCGGGGATGTGCCCATAGACTTATATAGGGGTGGACAAAAGTCACTTACCTGTCATCGAAGGCCGTTCGCGGTGGGGGGGAGGCGCTTCGCTGCTCCCCCCGCGAAGTTCAGGCCGGGGGGGGAGGCTTCCCGCCTCGCCTGGCCAAAATTCAGGCCGGGGGGGAGGCTTCCCGCCTCGCCCGGCCGAAATTCAGGCCGGGGAGGAGGCGCCTCGCCTCGCCCGGCTGCGAACGCGAAAGTAAAAAAAAAAAAAAAGCCCCCTGATAGGCTACATGACGATTCACGTAGCCTATCACGGCTAGATCTGCAAAGTCAGCCATGATAGGCTACGTGAATCGTCACGTAGCCTATCACGGGTGACTTTAAAAAAAAAAAAAGCGCGTACGCGAATGGCGGCCCCCATAGGGAGCCGCCATTCGCGTTCCTTATTTAGTCGCTGTAGTCTACATAAATGTTTACGTAGACTACGGCGAAAATAAGGGCAACGCAAATAGCGTTGCCCTTATTTTCGCCGTAGTCTACGTAAACATTTACGTAGACTACAGTGACCAAATAAGGAAGGGGAATGGCGGCTCCCTATGGGGGCCGCCATTATCCGTACACTCTTTTTTTTTTTTTAAAGTCACCCGTGATAGGCTACGTGACGATTCACGTAGCCTGTCATGGCTGACTTTGCAAATCTAGCCGTGATAGGCTACGTGAATCGTCACGTAGCCTATCAGGGGGCATTTTTTCTTTCTTTCATTGCAATGGCGGTGGCGGCAGCCGGTCGAAAGTCCGGCTGCTGCTCCCGCCTCGCTCGAACACCTGCCGAACCGCCGGCCGGACCAGCCACCGGGAGGGACATTCGGTGAAGGTAAGTCCTGTCCCAGGGGGGGGCGGGGGGCGGGGGGGCGGAGGATTTCTCCCCGAAACTTGTTCGGGGGGCCGAACACGTTGGCGCTCGGCCCCCCAAAGTTTCGGGGAGAAATTCTCCTCCATCCCTAGACTTACACCCAAAATAGAGTGGTGAATCTTGTGTATAAGCCTATGGACACATAGACTTATACGCAAGATTCATGACACTATTTGTGTATAAGTCTATGGGCACATCCCCCCCCCGATCGCCTTTAAAAAAAAAAAGAAAGACTTTTTTAAAAAGGCAATTGGCAGGGACAGGGAGGAGGCGAACGGGTCTGGCTGGCAGGAGGGAAGGTAAACGCCCCCAACCGCTCTGAAGGATTCCGGGGGGGAGGAAAAGATCACCTCCCCCCCGCCATGGATTCCCCACCAGAACAGATGGTGGGGAATCCGTACACCCCTAGTTGGCCATCCCTACACTCAATCACTAACATCTGCATCCAGTAAAGGCTGGTGGCTCCAATGTCAGTGGGGTGGTGAATCTGCTCTGGGTTTCAGTCAGAACCAGTCAAAACTCTAAAGGAGCTATCCAAAGTACTGAATGATTCAGCATCTTGGATAGCTCCTTTAGAGCTCTGACCAGTGGAGGCTGGTGGCTCCAATTTCAGTGGGGCTGTGAATCCATTCTGGGTTTCAATCAGAGCCAACCAGAACTCTAAAGGAGCAATCCAAGGTGCTGAACCCTGTCCCCAAAATAGGTTCAGAACCTTGGATAGCACCTTCAGAATTCTGAATAAAGCCCAGAGTAGATTTACAGCCACACTGACATTGGAATCGCCAGCTTTCACTGGTTCTGACAGGTTCTGACTGAAACCCAGAGTGGATTAACCTCTCCACTGACATTGGAGCCATCAGCCTCCACTGTCTGCATCATCTCATCATTGTGACAATTACATTCAACCCTATTTTGTGGGCCTCAGTCTGATTTTGTGATTTATGAATTTAGTAAACATGATATACAGCAGCAATAGGTGCCCTGCAAAAACACTAGGGGTGGACGAAAGTCATTTACCTGTCCTCGAAGATTTCCCGCAGTAGGGGGGAGGCACTTCGTTGCTCCCCCCGCGAAGTTCAGGCCGGGGGGGGGAGGCTTCCCACCTCGCCCAGCCGAAATTCAAGCCGGGGAGGAGGCGCCTTGCCTCGCCCGGCTGCAAACTAAACAGTTAAAAACAACAACAACAACGCCCCTGTGATAGGCTACGTGACGATTAACGTAGCCTATCACGGCTAGATCTGCAAAGTCAGCTGTGATAGGCTACGTAAATCGCCACGTAGCCTATCACAGGTGACTTAAAAAAAAAAAAAAAGCACGTACGCAAATGGCGGCCCCCATAGGGAGCCGCCATTCGCGTTCCTTATTTGGTCACTGTAGTCTACGGAAATGTTTACGTAGACTACGGAGAAAATAAGGGCAACGCTATTTGCATTGCCCTTATTTTCGCCGTAGTCTATGTAAACATAAAGGCATATGTGCCTGAGAAGGTGCGGAGTGCCCCCTTTTCTTTTTCTGTAACCAATGAGAAATCAGTTAGTCAACTCAACTAGGATTAGAAGGCTTCCATTTCAGAAGATAGGAGTGCATTTCAGCAGGTTTACTTTCCACAGGTTTGAGTTTGAGTACCTGTGTATTTAGGAATTAACCACTGTCTGTGCTTAATATGAATCCAGACATAGCCCGACACATTTCATCCAGACCTCTAATTGTCTAACACAAACATTGTAAGGGGCTATAAATGCAAAATTGATTTTGCACCTCAAGAATAGAATTTTCTATGCATGACCCTATGCAATTCTCCCCCTTATGCGCACTTGCCAGTATACATATCTGCATGAAATCTATTGGTATGTAATGCAGTCTGAAATTACTACTACTAAAAACACCCCCCCCACTTTACATCTAAGCTGCAGGATGAGTTTGAAGTCCACCATGAATGCCCTTCTTTTATCAATACAATAAGTCCCTAAGATTAGCAACCCTCACTTCATATCCTTCATACTAGGGATGTACGAATCCCTTACCTGGCTCCGCGCAGGGGCATCCATGGTGGGGGGGATGCACTCCGTCCCTCCCCCCGGAATCCTCGACGGGAGGGGAGGCGCTCCGTCCCTCCCCCGGAATCCTGCCCGGCCAGCTCCGGCTGCCCGCAGCCATACATCCAGCCACTGGGCAGCCCTGCTGGGACGCAAATGGCAGCGGTCGTAACCGCCGCCATTTGCGTCCCTGTATTGAGCCGTGATAGGCAACGTAAATACTTACATAGCCACCACCATTTGCATACGCTGGGGTTTTTTTCCCCCTGCTATGATAGGCTACGTAAATACTTATGTAGCCTATCATAGCAGGGGGGAAAAAAACCCAGCGTACGCAAATGGCGGTAGCTGCTGCCATTTGCATACGCTGCCCCCCCTGCCGTGATAGGCTATGTAAATACTTACATAGTCTATCACGGCCTCTGCAGGGATGCAAATGGCATCCCTGCTAGGGATGGCGGAGAATTTCTCCCCGAAACTTCGGGGGACCGAGAGCCAACGTTTTCGGCCCCCTGAAGAAGTTTCGGGGAGAAATTCTCTGGGCCCCCCACACCCCGCAGCCCCCACGGGACGGGACTTACCTTTCCCGAATGTCCCTCCCGGCGGCGGGTCCCGGCAGCGGTTCATCAGGTCTTCGTCAGGGGCGGGGGCGGCAGCCGGTCTTTTGACCGGCTGCCGCCGCCGCCATTCCAATAAAAGTTAAAAAAAACACGCCCCCATGATAGGCTACGTGATGATTAATGTAGCCTATCACGGCTAGATTTGCAAAGTCAGCCATGACAGGCTACGTAAATCGTCACGTAGCCTATCACGGGTGACTTTGAAAAAAAAAAAAAGCTCGTACGCAAATGGCGGCCCCCATAGGGAGCCGCCATTCACGTTCCTTATTTGGTCCCTGTAGTCTACGTAAAGATTTACGTAGACTAGGGCGAAAATAAGGGCAACACTATTTGCGTTGCCCTTCTTTTCACCGTAGTCTACGTAAATCTTTACATAGACTACAGGGACCAAATAAGGAACGCGATGGCGGCTCCCTATGGGGGCTGCCATTTGCGTACGCGCTTTTTTTTTTTAAAAAAAAAGTCACCCGTGATAGGCTACGTGACGATTTACGTAGCCTATCATGGCTGACTTTGCAGATCTTTGCAGACATTAATCATCACGTAGCCTATCACGGGGGCGTTTTTTTTTTTTACTTTTTATTTTGCGGCTGGGCGAGGCGAGGCGCCTCCTCCCCAGCCTGAATTTCAGCCGGGCGAGGCGGGAAGCCTCCCCCCCGGCCTGAATTTCGGCCGGGCAAGGCAGGAAGCCTCCCCGCCGGCCTGAACTTCGGGGGGAGAGCAGCGAAGTGCCTCCCCTCCACCGCGAAAAGCTGTGAGACCAGGTAAGTGGCTTTCGTGCACCCCTAATCCCTTCATTAGCCGTGATAGGCTACGTAAGTATTTACGTAGCCTATCATGGCTAGGAAGAGGAGGAAGCGAATGGCGGCCAGGACGGCTGCCATTCGCAAAGCAGCGCGGACAGGAGCAGGTAAGTGCTCTGTTTTGTGCGCCTTTCGTGGGGTGGGGGCGGCGAGGACTTCATCCTGCCTGCCTTTCGTGGGGGGGGCGGGGGCTGCGTTCCACAATGGATTTCAGGGGGCCGAATGCACTGGCATTCGGCCTCACCAAGATCCGTCGCAGAATTCTCTGACATCCCTACTTCATACACGGATCAGGTGAGCAATGTTGAACTTGGTACATAGGTTACTTACGGTACACTGTGCCCACTGGACAGGTAAGTTACCTTCTGTGCTTTGTCATTTCCTCCTGTGAGCCAAGGGATTATTCATTCAAATTCCTTAAATCCTCAGAATACCCAGGCAATTATTACAAACCCTCGTTCTTCAGATACCAGCTGATTTCTTATGAATCTCATGAGCAATAAAGCAATCTTATTAACTAAAAATGGAAGTATCAGATTTTGACCAGGATTTCATTTACAATTCAGTAGCTTGAGTAGAAAAATAGAGAGAAGCAGATAAGAACTTGTACAAGCTATGTGTATACCAATTTGGAGGCATGAACAGGATCTATTCTATAATGCATTGTGACAGATGGATAAATTTTACATATTAATTCAAATATTCCTTCCTGTGACTGGTAAGTGCCTTCATAATGAACCTAATTATATTATTGTAACTTCTGAAACAAGTTTTTCATGATTATACCATCTTAGGAAATTGAATCAGTCTTTAAAGTACATGGCACTTCTATTATATGTGACTCAGTGCCTAACATTAAATGATGTACATGATTTTAATCATGCAATACTTTTTTTATTTTGTAGTACCAGATGTATTTGAGCAAACTCATTTATGGAAGTAGTGGTATTCTGATGAAGAAACTCCTTTGTGGATAGGACACCATTTGATTCCCCAATTATCTTTAAACTAAAACTTGCTGTAAAATTTCCCTGAAAGCAGGCGGATGGGTCACTTGTTTGGAAACGGCCATGAATCCCAGGAGCAATCTCACCACTATGCTCCACATCTAAGGTCCTCCTCTGGGGGCCTATTCCAAGGGAGGCTCAGAAGACAGCAACAAGTGAGAGGGCCTCCTCAGTGTGGTGGTCCCACAATTGTGGAATGATCTCCGTGATGAGGTGCACCTGGCACCAATACTGTTATCTTTTTGGTGTCAGGTCAAGACTTTTCTCTTTTCCCAGGCATTTGGCAGCATATGATGAGTTTTCATTGGTACTGGATTTGTTTTATGGTTTGGCTGATTGCTCACTGTTGTTTTTAGATATATATTGACTTTGTGTATACTTTCTGTTTGTGCGTTTTTATATTTTAAATTGTGCATATTGTACTTTTAATGTTTTAACCTTTGTAAACTACCCAGAGAGCTTTGGTTGGGGGGGGGTATAGAAATAATAATAATAATAATAATAATAATAATAATAATCTATTCCCTCTTCAAACAAGCCTGTCCTCCTCTTTATCCCAGGGTCCTCATATGCCGCCAGTGCCTGCCCACCACCAGCCAAAGCCACACATAAAGTAGGAGCTTTTTGAGAGGCAATGGAGTGATAGGCCATAAACCAGAGGATTATCACTTTAAGCTCTGCACTCTTGAGGAAGGGGGTGGAGTTTGCGAAGGATTGTCTGCAGTGCACCAAAACGAATAAAAGTTCTCCTTTCAGTGCCAGACCTTGTTGGAGCAAGTTATCTGCTTGGAGTTAGGTCCCACAAATCCAGCCTGACCCTACCTGACAGATTAAGTTACCTGCAAGCATTGTTTTCTGCCCTGTGGGCTCACAGTCAGGGAAAGACATCTGTATCTGATGGGCATTTCTTTCCAAGGTTCAGCACTCTGATCCAGATAAAGTTAGTTGCACCCAATTTAAATCAATGCGTAGTATTGAAATGAATGGGATTTAAGTTAGTCATGACTAACCTCAGTCCCATTCATTTCAGTGGGTCTACTCTAGTAGGACTAACATTGGATACTTCCAATGAGTCAAGTTTGTTGTGATTACTTTAAATGCCATTGACTTCAACAGGACTTAAAGTATGTATAAACCTTTATTAAGGATTATTATTGGAGGCACAGTTGTAGGGATGGTGGAGAATTTCTCCCCGAAACTTCGGGGGGCCGAGCGCCAACGTGTTCGGCCCCCCGAACAAGTTTCGGGGAGAAATCCTCCTCACCCCCTCGCCCCCCGCACCCCCCCCCGGGACGGGACTTACCTTCGCCGAATGTCCCTCCCGGCAGCGGGTCCGGCTGGTGGTTCGGCGGGTGTTTGAGCGGGGCGGGAGCGGCAGCCGGTCTTTTGACTGGCTGCCGCCACCGCCATTGCAATGAAAGAAAAAAAACAACAACACGCCCCCTGATAGGCTACGTGACGATTCACGTAGCCTATCACGGCTAGATTTGCAAAGTCAGCCGTGATAGGCTACATCAATCGTCACGTAGCCTATCACGGGTGACTTAAAAAAAAAAAAAAAAGTGTGTATGGATAATGGCGGCCCCCATAGGGAGCCGCCATTCCCATTCCTTATTTGGTCGCTGTAGTCTACGTAAAGATTTACGTAGACTACGGCGAAAATAAGGGCAACACTATTTGCGTTACCCTTATTTTCACCGTAGTCTACGTAAACATTTACGTAGACTACAGCGACTAAATAAGGAACGCGAATGGCGGCTCCCTATGGGGGCCGCCATTAGCGTACGTGCTTTTTTTTTTTTTAAAGTCACCCGTGATAGGCTACGTGACGATTGACGTAGCCTATCACGGCTGACTTTGCAGATCTAGCCATGATAGGCTACGTGAATCGTCACGTAGCCTATCAGGGGGCGTTTTTTTTTTTTTAAACTTTCGCGTTCGCGGCCGGGCGAGGCGGAAAGCCTCCTCCCCGGCCTGAATTTCAGCCGGGCGAGGCGGGAAGCCTCCCCCCCGGCCTGAATTTCGGCCAGGCCGAGGCGGGAAGCCTCCCCCCCCGGCCTGAACTTTGCAGGGGGACCAGCGAAGCGCCTCCCCCCCACCGCGAATGTCCTTCGAGGACAGGTAAGTGACTTTCGTCCACCCCTACACAGTTGTGCCTCCAATAGATAAGGTGATCAGTTAAAAAAGGATTCCGCCATGTTAAATGAAAATCAGGGGGCAGGTTACTGTAACCTTAATAAAATCAAAAGAGTTTCACCAATCCTCCTGAAAATTGCATGTGCCAGGCAGAGATGTCTATTTTACATGACCTCAAAATGTCAGGAAGATTGGTTAAAGACTGAGGGAGAAAGGGAAGTTAACAGAAAAAAATAGAATAAATACTTGGTCATGAAGTTTTGGCACTGAAAACATGTGTTGGCAATTGTTTGTGTCCGTCATTTTCCAAAAACCTTGAAGCTATATATGAAAACCATATATGTTTTCCTATTCCTTTTATATTGTAGTTGGTGGAATGGAATTTCTTTTTTTTTCTTTTTTTTAAAAATATCAATTTATTATTTTAAAATAATGTTTATTGGTATAATGAATCCCTATGAGATTTCATAAGCAGGCACTCAGAATGTGGGGGCTGGGGGCCAGGGAGGATAACTGCCATGTAGAGAAAAAGGAGCAGCAGCTAACTGAGTTTCTGGGTCCTCTTGTGTGTGTGTACACAGACAAGCAATACCCTCGGTGTGACCAGACCCCACTGCTTCTTTTTACTGGTCTGCACTCCCAACTGTTCCCTTTCTTCCTCTTCTTCCCCCTTTCCCCTTAATTGTTTGTGTTACTAAGGTCCCTTTCTGGATTCTAGTGCTGGGAACAGAGGGCTTAGAAGGAAGCTATGGCATGGAATGGGAGTGAAACTTTACTTCATAAGCAGGCCTGTCTTTCCCTGAGAGCAAAAAGTTTTGCTACCTGGAGTTTAAGAAGCAGGCAGTCGTGCTGACAAAGCTGGGGTCAAGCCATGGAACAGTGGAGCAGTATGAGAAAATGTTACGTTTGTTACTCCATGCCACTAGTAGCCCCATGAGTCTGGAGTGTTCCCATGGACCCTGAAAAGGTCTAGAGTAACATCAGCTGCTTAAAACTAGGGGTGGCGGAGAATTCCGCCACGGATCTCAGTGAGGCCGAATGCCAGTGCATTCCACCCCCTGAAATCTGTGGCAGAACGAAGCCCCCGCCCCCCCAACCCACGCGGAAAAGTGCACAGAACGGAGCCCCCAACCCACGAAAGGCGCGTGAAATGGAGCACTTACCTGCTGCCATCCATGCTGACTTGTGAATGGCGGCTGCCCTGCGCCTCTGTTTTGCCGTGATAGGCTAGGTAAATATTTACGTAGCCTATTACGGCGGAAAAAAAAGGGAACACAAATGGCAGCCGCCATAGCTGCTGCCATTTGCGTTCACTGTTGTTGTTTTTGTGATAGGCTACGTAAGTATTTACATAGCCTATCACGGCTATATGGAAGAAGCGAATTGCGGCCGCAGACGCGGCCGCCATTCGCAATGCAGCGCAGAAAGCAGCAGGTAGGTGCTCCATTCCGGGCCCATTTCGCGGGGTGGGGGGGCTTCATTCTGCCACGGATTTCGGGGGGCTGAATGCACTGGCATTCAGCCTCACCAAGATCTGTGGCGGAATTCTCCGCCATGCCTACATCCCACACCATTCAAGAGTGTCATGTGCCCTTCAGGATTGAGTGGGCAATACAAAAGGTTATGGAAGGAAAGAAGAGCTAAGAAATCTCCAATCAATGACCGGAAGTCAGCTTGAACTATTTAGGATCCAACTATTGCATTTTCCAACTCTTTCTGATATCAGGCACTTACAAAATGAAAATGAAAACAAATCTTCTAAATTGTTGCTTCTGGTGAGAGGGGACATTTGACTTACTGGATTTAGGGAGATTCTGTTGTGTAAAATGGCTAATCCTCAAATGGCTAGAAACAAACAGCCCACACTCAGAGAAATGTAGAACGTCTGATTTTAAATTTGATATAAGAAAGAAGCAGAGCCTTGCATAGAATAGGAAAAGCACTCTTTTGAGAATTCATTGGAAATGGAAAATGAGATCCCACGACAAATCCCCTTCTTATCCCTTTACTTTCTTCTTGGTGTATTGGTAGGTTCTTTACAGTATATTATTTAGGAGAGATGTATCCTGGATTCCCCTGATAGGACTTGCCCCTCCTTGACATAATGGTTTTGAATAGTGATGAGGTTGAAGAGCAGTTAATTTTCTAGAGGTCTCAGAGCAAACCTGCCTATGCCACCCCTCTTGCCTATCGACTTAGAAACAAGAGAATGTGTGAGTTTGGGGCTAAAAAGATATTTTAATCATGCAAAAAATAACACAGATATACCATGGAGCTTAAAGGGGAAGATGGATGCACTGCTCGTTTCTACAGGAATGTACTATTTTTGTATTAGTGCTCTCTCTCTCTCTCTCTCTCTGCCTTCTGAACCAGGAAGAGAGAAAAATATTTTGGCCACACTTTAAAAATTGTATGTATTTAGCCTTCTCTTTTGTAAGAAGTGTTCTATGCTCATTGAGCAGTACACTTAATTGGCTTAGACATATCTGTACTCTAATGAAATCTACCAACCACTCTATAAAACGAATGCTCCAGCTAACCTAGGACTGATGTGCTGGTCATAAAGGCCCTTGAGTGTGATTAATGTGGGGGTGAGCTTACCTGCTCAACTTGCGGTCCACCCCTAGGCCTTGCTCTGCAAGTAATGCACTATACTCTGAAGCTTCCACAACAGCATTCTTTATTGATATATACATAAGAGGAGACTAACTCCTGAGAAGTCACACACCAGACTGCCTGGTCCCAAAGCCTACTCAGTCTCAAAGAGGATACAGAAGTGCCCCCACTCAGGCCTCCAGAAAGGAAAGGGAAACTAACAGCTGCATGCTTCTTAAAGATATATGAAGATGCACACACATTCTACCTGTGTTTCAGTTAAAAATTAAATGGATTTTAAATGAATTTTGCAAAAACATGAGATGTGTCCCAAATAACATTATACCTTTCCACCTCCCAACAAATGAAACTGAACTTTAGCAAATTGATTGAGATAAAAAAGGCTTTGAGGCCTAGGTAATATGGAATAAACAACTGTTTTTGTTCTAAAAATATTTTGTTCTCTGTAAAATTGGTAAACAAGCATTGCTCCAGTAATTTTTATCTGCTTTTCACTAATTCATCTTGTTTAGCTAACACACACACATTCGTCAAAATCAAATTCCGTTGAAATTCATACAAATATTTCAGACACTCAGAATATCTGACTAAGGCTGCAGTCTTATACACTTCCCTGGGAGTAGGTCTCATTGTGTAATAAGGTTTACTTCTGAGTAGGCATGCATAGGACTGTAACTAGGGGTGTATGAAACCCCACTTACCTGGCTCTGCTGGGTTCTGCAGGTGGGGGAGGTGATCCATTCCTCCTCTCGGAATCCTTGACGGGGGGGGGGGGGAGGCCATCTGTTCTCTTCCCCGGAATCCTGCCCAGCTGGCTCCGCTCCATGGCCAGTCTGCGGAGCCGCCAGCCGGGCCAACCTGCAGCGGGGCCTCCAGCCATTTGCATCCCTACGCCGGCCGTGATAGGCTACGTAAATATTTACGTAGCCTATTACGGCAAAAAAAAAAGGGAACGCAAATGGTGGAGGCTACAGTGGCCACCATTTGCGTTCCCTTTTTTAGCTGTGATAGGCTACGTAAGTATTTATGTAGCCTATCAGAGTGAAAAAGGGAATGCAAATGGCGGCCGCCGTAGCCACCATTTGTGTTCCATTCTTTTTGCCGTGATAGGCTATGTAAATATTTACGTAGCCTATCACAGCCATTCGAAAGACGCGAATGGCGGCTGCAGACGCAGCCACCATTCAAGGAGCACTGGAACGGCCGACCAAGGTAGGATCCGTTCCGGGCCCATTTTGTGGGGTGGGGGGTGGGGGGCTTTGTTCCGTCATGGATTTCGGGGGGCCGAATGCACTGGCATTTGGCCTCACTGAGATCCATGGTGGAATTCTCCACCATGCCTAGCTCGGCTGCCGCACGGAGAGAGCTCTGCCTGCAGTAAGGCACTTTGTACAGGGCCAGACAATCTACCTTCAAATACATTAGGGCCTAGATCCCTGAGGGCTAAAAATGAAATATTTTCAAATGAAGTTGTTCCTCCTTTATACTTAATCCCTAGCTTGAACATTTAAGAAGGGCTACCTTTACGTGATAAGGTGCTGCACACTGCTACTAACCTTGCCAGAACACATTCCCTTGAACTGAAGTTATGTGTTTCAGTAAGGTGAAGGACAAACCATCTAGTTCCAGTTCCCATGGTGCTTTTAATACCTCTAGTAATTATATTTGTTGTTCATAGCACACCTGCTTTGATATACTGATCAGGCCTCTCATTTAGTCTAAGGTCACCTTTTACCACTGCGGGACTGAAAAGAGGTCTTCAAGAGAGAGCAGACTGCGTTCATCCCACCCCAGCCCAATTTGGCACTGGTAGTGTAATTTAGAACGGGGCCACATTGTTAAATGCTGCATTTGCTTTGGATTGCTTTGTCTTCAAAAAAATCTATTGCAAAAACAAGACAAGGGCAATGAAATCAAAAGCTTGAGCAGAACGAAAACTCTGTGTGCGGAGAGCTGAAAATTGAACAACACAAGGAAGGAAAAAAAGGGAGTTGGAAAGAAAAATAATAAAGTGGTAATTTAGGTATGGCAAAAAGCAGACATAATTGGAGATCCTGTTTATTTAATTGAACCAGGAACTTCCATTAGAAATCTAATGAAGAAATCAATTTCCCTTCAAAAATAATAATGCAGGGAAATGTTACTAGGCTTAAATGACATACAGTATTATTAACATAATGATGATGATGATAAAGCTATCAGTGAAGGACCCTGTAAGCATGCACCTGGAAACATAACTGGCTGTAGGTAAAGAGGTTCTCAGCTCCATTCCAGCTATGGGAAATCCAACTTCTGTTTTAAAAGGATGACATTTTCTGGTCTCTTCAAACTCCTTGCCTTGTAGATGGCAGCCTGCAGGTGGTAGCTGATGCTAAGACAGCGACCATTTGAGGGCAATTTTGGAATGGCATTTGGTTATGGAGACTATTATGTATCATGAAGAGGCTACACAGAAGGTGCATAACCAACTGGAAGCTTCATTTACGCAGAAGAGCCTTGCAGAGAAAACCCCTGAAACCAATGGGCTGCTGGCAACACATAAGCTAGAAAATGAAAGTACAGTATCTGAGACTAGGACCAGTCAGAGAGTGTCTCCCCATTCAGACATTCTTGGTTGGTCTGGAGAAATTCTGAAGAGCATCTATTCGGGGACTTACATTTCTTAGCACAGAGTAGCAGATAGAGATCACTCCTTTTTCATTCTTTTCAACTTTTCAGCGCAAATGTAAACTGATGTGCAAGTGTAAAGTGATGCACGTTGGAGCAAAACATCCCAACTTCAAGTATAGCCTGATGGGATCTGAGCTAGCAGTGACTGACCAGGAAAGAGATCTTGGGGTTGTGGTGGACAGCTCAATGAAAATGACAACCCAGTGTGCAGCCGCTGTAAAAAAAGCAGACTCCATGTTGAGCATAATTAGAAAAGGAATTCAGAATAAAACTGCCAAAATCAAACTGCCCCTAAACAAATCCATGGTGCAGCCACACTTGGAATACTGTGTCAAGTTCTGGTCACCACACCTAAAAAAATAAATTGTAGAGCTGGAAAAGGTGCAGAAAAGGGCAACTAAAATGATCAAGGGGCTGGAGCATCTCCCCTATGAGAGGAGGTTACCACAGCTGGGATTGTTTAGCTTGGAAAAAGGAGGGTAAGTGAAGACATGATAGAGGTGTACAAAATTATGCATGGTGTAGACAATGTGGATTTTCCCACATTTTTCTCCCTCTCTCAAAATACTAGAACCCGGGGTCATCCTATGAAGCTGATTGGTGGGAGATTCAGGACAGATAAAAGGAGGTACTTCTTCACACAGCACATATTTATACTATGGAATTCAGTACCACAAGATGTAGTAATGACCACCAACTTGGATGGCTTTAAAAGGGGGTTAGATAAATTCCTGGAGGAGAAGGCTATCAATGGCTACTAGTCTTGATAGCTATGTGCTACCTCCAGTACCAGAGGCAGTGAGCCTATGTACATCAGTTGCTGGGCAACATGGGCAGGAGGGTGCTGTTGTGCTCATGCCCTGCTTGTGGGTCCCTGGTCGACAGCTGGTTGGCCACTGTGTGAACAGAATCCTGGACTAGATGGACCCTTGGTCTGATCCAGCATGGCTCTTCTTATGTTCTTAACTTTCTTACTTGTTTTTATTTAAATAATTTTTGCTGTAACTTTTCTTTGTTTTGTAAAGACTTCCATAAATGCTATGTTAATGGAATATTGCTGTTCAAGATGGTCCTGGGAAGGGACTTCGAAGCCCTAAAGTTTCATCTCAGGTGCCTGAGGACTGACTAAGATTGTGAGGGAAATGTGCTCTGCATATGCTCAGAAGCACCTTCCTCTATTTCCACCAGGTCATATGTTCCAGGGTTGAGGATTGCCTTTTGAGCAGCTTCCTTATATTCTGTCCTACAGCCCCAGTGGATTCAGTATACTCACACACACATTCCCCAGTGAGCTCTTACTGTTGTTCTCTCCCTGGGTAAATCTTTGGGATTCATTCTTTTTCCTTCCTCCCTCCCCTGCCCTCACTCTGCTCCATGCTGTAATCTCCCTTACTCCCTCTCCCATAATGCACATTACTTGAGTCTTTTCTTTGAAAATTGCTTGGAAAAGATAGTGTTCCATGAGCAGACAACATTTCCATCACATCCAGACAGAATGTCCTGCAGCTCTTTGAGCACCAGAAGCTCTTAAATTAATTCAAATTCCTTGGTATCCAGCACCACACCCAGGAGGTGTCTCCATGAGTGATTTACTCTGAGCTGGCTGCATTTGGAGGCCATTAGGGATACATGACGTCATCGCCATTCATCAGCCACCCCGGAGCTTATCACAGAAACCCTGGATTTCCTGAGACTGCTTATAGTCCTTTTCCTTATGTTGGGTTCTCTGTGGTATAGCGTTATGTGCCCCAACCCCTGCATTGACCTCGGATGTGCTAGCCTTGCCCAGGGATGCGCTTTTCACCTTGAGCCCAGTCAAGGGGTGTTTCCTGTCCCTATCTTTCCTGTCCCTGTCTTTCCCAGCACAAACATATGTGTGTCTACTCAGAAGTGACTCCCATTGTGGTCAATGAGGCTTGTTGCCGAAATGCACACTCCCGAAGTTACTGAGATTCCCATGAATTGAACTAACACATTTAGGAGCCTTAATGTTGAAGCCTTGAAGCTTAAGTTGATCGCAACAGGGCAGGGAGAACACTGTATTCCTGTAATGAATACAGAGAGCTTCGGCTATTGGGCGGTATAGAAATGAAATGAATGAATGAATGAATGAATGAATAAATAAATAATGTTGCTTCAAGGAAGGAAGTAATGCCGGGGGGGGGGGAGAGAAGGAGAGTGATTTTTGCCAAGACACAGGAGGAAACCTCCCAGAATTTTATCAAAGGGGAGGGAGAGCCTGGACAGGGGGGGCCCTCTCGTATTGGTTTAGCAGCCCCTGCCAGTCAGATGACATTCACTCCAGTCCCCCCACCCCACCCAGGAGCATGTTCTGTGAAGCAACTTATACCAGTGTGATGCACTCGCTTGTAGAGCCTTGTGTGGACCAAAGCGCACCAAAACCAATCCTTTGAAAAAATCTGGGTAGTCCTCCATTCGCTTCTCCTTCCATTGTCGTGGAGAACCCCCCTCTCCCCAGAAAAGTAAAGGAAGAAAGCTTCTCTAAAAAGAAACTCTCCACTGCTCCCCTGCATACATAGAGGAAGAGTAGAGAGGACATATTCTCTTTTCACCCTGTAACCTTCCTCCTCCCTCTCAGGCTCATACTGGATTCCAGATGAAGCTGTGGGTTGAGAGATACAAATCTGAATCAGAGGGCAAAGGGATGTGAAGATGGCTTCCAGTCCATCCCAGAAAAGGAAGGAGAGGAGGAACTTGTTGATCCAATCCAACCTCCAACCTGATGATGCACATGCTCCAGTCTATGGAACATAATATGAATTATTGTTAAAGAGGAAGGGGTGCCTTTGAGCATATGCAGAGTGGTGTCTGGCTGCTAGCACTATGTATGTTGTGCAAGTGTTGGTTTCTGCCAGAACAACATAAATGGCACTGGCAACTGGACACCATTGGATCCTTCCCTTTATTATGAAAAAATGTCAAGATTTTAATAGTTCAAAAGGAGCTTTCATATAAAACCAATATTGCTGGCTGGTTTTATAAGCTATTGTCTTTAATTTGTCCACTGCATATAATTGGGATAGCAGCATAACAACAAGGAAGAGATACAGAATGGCATTGACCTGTTGAAATCCTCAATGCGGGGTTGGTGGGTGGGATGCTTCTAGATGGTTTTGGACTACAACTACCATTAGCCCCAGCCTATATGGTCAGTGGTGAGGGATGATAGGAGCTGTAGTCCAATAACATGTGCAGGGTCACACATTTTCCACCTTGATGGCTTAATGGGGGTGGAGAAACAGGTTTGGCTGCAATTCATTTGATGAACAATTACCTATCTTCTGGAAAAGCATTGGATGAAACACCAAGATTTCTTTTCTCACTGAGAGACTTTAAAACTTTCCAGGGACCCCCCTCCCCCTCCTTTTAACATATTAGACAGTGTCTCAGTATTTAATTATACTTCTCTAAATCGTGCAATAGGAAATGAAGGATGTATTCGTTATCTAAGGAAACTAACAAGTATTTTAGAAATGAGTGCTATAGATTATGAGCCAACAGTATCTAAGTAGAATAAAATAAGCACAGCAACACACTAAGTAGCTGACAATCTTGACACGGTCAGTTAAAACTTTAATGGGTAAAACACAGAACAATTAAAATGAAACCAAGCATCATGATTTATTTATTTCCAATATTCATATCCTGCCTTTCTATAAGAAATCATCAAGGCAGCTAACAGAAAGCAAGATCAATAGATATACACTGAAATAACAATAAAAATAGCACCATTAAAATAATTTAAAACTGTAAAAAAAGAAAATGGTAGCAGTAAAACCTTGATCAGTAACATTTAGAAAAGGCCTGTTGTAAGAAAATAATCATTGCTGCCTGTTAAAAGGTGAGTTGCAATGGGGCTGGGTGGACCCCAGTTCCACATTTAGTAGAGCATGAATTGGGCCTACTATCTGCTTGGAAGGAATGAACCCAAACAGATGACTATTTGCCAAGTAGTAACTTACCACACACTATGCATATAACCACTTGGAAGTTGATCATCTGCCTTGTCCCACCAAGCGGGCAGAAAAATCTTACTATACTTCCACACCTGATCAGAAATGGAGGAAGGCAGGAGCATGGTAAGAGTATTATGACTTGCCAGGAGGACCTTACAGATGAACAGCTTATCAAGTTGTGACATACACAATGTGATAAGTTACCACTGGGCAAAAGTCATTACATTCACTCAGCATTAGAGAGGTTAAATATTTATGTAGCCTATCACGGCTTAGCGAAGGGACACAAAAGCTATGCCGACCGCCATTTTCATCTGCAGACCTGCCGCAGCCGGATGCCCGGCTGCGGATGCACCGCAGAGCGAATCCGGCCAGAGAGGATTTCAGGGGGAGGGATGGAGCGCCTCCCCCCCCACCGTGGATGCTACTTACGAAACAGGTAAGTGGTTTCATACATCCATAGTCTATAGTATGCTTAAGACACCATACTAGGAAACCTAGTTCCTTCCAACCTTCAGCCACAATCATAATGGCTTCTACCATTTTTCTATCTAATCTGGCATGTTCATGAACTTTGCTTGTCCAATGTTAAGAGAACAAACTATTTTAATTAGCTGAGAAATGCCAAACGTGCCAAACTTTGAATAAAGACAGATCAGAAGGAGGGTGAGGGTGGTATGTTTATATACAAAGTTAGCAACCATCTTTTAAAAATGAAACAAGTGGGAGCTGCCTGCAACAAAGTATTGTCTGCCCTAAAAAGAGTGCTCCTTTAAGCATTCTAGCAGGTCACTTCACTCCTTCCACCTCCCCAGCCCCATGTTCCAACTTTCCCTTTCTAGCCATTCCTGGCTACTTGGATGCACAGTCCTAACTGGTGTGTTTGTGTGCGAGGGTGAGTGTTTGCCCCCTTAGGGTTAAAATATTTTTGTACTTGTGCAAAAACTCAGGGTATGTTCAAGGGTACATATTTTCCTCTTGTTTCTCATTGTGGCTACAATCCTGGTGATACTCACAAACTGAATTTGCTATTAGAAGGACTGGCGTGGGGAAATGAAATACACACAAAGAAGAAATAGTTCTATATGATATTTGTGGTCTATATAAATGTGTAGAATCCAGAATTTCTCCTTCCTCTTATTTGTAAATAACAGTTTGAACAGGACTAAATAAAGACAAGAGATGTCACAAAAAACTTCTGTTTTTTGGCAGAAGTTTCCATCTTACAAATTCAAATTGATCAGTGACTTTTTTTCATTCCCTGTAGACATTCATAGGTAGTGAGAAAAAAGATCTTATGGATTCAAGAGCATAATATAAGTCTTTACCTGTGTCTTCTTTTGCTTGCCCATAAAAATGTGATTTTGCTAAGAAAAATGCCCTCACCCGGCGCCAGCTTGTCTGGCTAAAAGGGGGGGGCATTGTGGGCGGGTGGGGTGACATGACGCAGGGGCCTTTGATTGGTGCACCCCAGTGGCACCACCATGGAAGGAGGGGCAGGCTGAGTTGCCTTAAACTCAGCCCCCTTCTCAAACAGCTCTCTGGCTCAACGCAGCTAGAGAGAACTACAGCTCCACCAGA
The DNA here is from genome assembly GCF_057233095.1 of Heloderma suspectum. Taxonomy (NCBI): domain Eukaryota; kingdom Metazoa; phylum Chordata; class Lepidosauria; order Squamata; family Helodermatidae; genus Heloderma; species Heloderma suspectum. Next base: position 93,974,949 of record NC_139461.1, read on the forward strand.
AACGACAAGGATAAGGAGACCGGTGTCGTCGCGCATGCTGAGGGCCCCGGCTCTTGAGGCTGCAGTGCGCCCACCCCCCCCCTTTCTCCTTGGTTCACGACGAGGGACTTTGGCCTGCTGGAGAACGGCTTCGTCCTCGTTCCAGCCGTCTGGACCCAGCGTGCTTCTGCGTGCCAAAATCTTTGCTTGGTGATATTGTTCGCCTCCCTCCCTCCTTCGCCGGCTCCTTTCCTCTTGCCCGCCCGTCCGCTTGGTCTCCTCGTGTACTCGCTCTCCTACCCGCTCGCCCGCCCGCCCGCTAGCTCTACCCGCCCGCCTGCTTGATCGTCTGCCCGCCTGCTTGCTCGCCCTGCCTGCACGCCCGCACGCCTGCGCGCTCGCTCAACCCGCCAGCCCGCCCACCCACCCACCCGCTCGCTCGCTCGCTCGCTTGCTCACCCTGCCCACCCACTCGCCTGCTTGCCTGATGGGCCCGCCAGCCGCCGGGCCGGCTCACAGCCTGCCTGCCAGCCTGTCTACCCGGCCGCCAGCCTTGCCGGCCTCTTCCTCCTCGCCTTGCCGGCCTCCCTGAGGTGTTGCTCCCGGCGGGAGGCGTCGGCGGGCGGGTGAGCACGGCGCTGGTGTTTGCCGGTGGCAGCGCTCCAAGTGACGGTCTGACTGCCCTCCCACTGGTCAGCCGAGCCTGCCTGTTGGAGGGGCGCCTGGCTGCTGAGCCGAGTCGGGGCGTGTATATCACAGTCCGATTGGTCACCTCCCATGGGCTTGGGACATCTCCCCCTCCCACTCAATAAATAAATAAATAAATAAATAAATAATAAAAAAAAATAGGAAGAGCTGTGGCTCAGTGGTAGAGCACATGCTTGGCATGCGGAAGGCCCCAGGTTTAATCCCCAGCGTCTCCAGGTAGGGCTACGAAAGAATCCTGCCTGAAACTTTGGAGATCTGCTGCTGCCAGTCAGTGTCAACAGTTCTGTGCTAGATGGACCCAGGGTCTGACTCAGTATAAGGCAGCTTCCTATGTCTGTATGAAAAGAAAGCTTTAATTAAATAAATAATAATATTAATATTAATCATAATAAAAATAATAAAAATTAATTAAATTACGATTATTAAAAATTTAATTAATAAAATTGCCTAACAGCGGCGACTGCCTGTTTGGCGCCTCCCGTGACAGGGTGCCCTCGGCTGTGGGCACCCACACTCAAACGCAGCTCCATCACCTTTGGCCCCTGGCTGCGCCTCTTGAAAATCTGATTTTCTATCTAAACGGTAGTGCAGCGCTCCCATCTTCATCCCCAGGCCTCTCTGTCTCGGTCTGGAACTCACACCCACAGATCTTAAGACTGTGGGGTGGCTGCCTATTGTCTGGGGTGCCCAGCGGCTTTATTAACTCTTTGATGGTGTCAAGGGCTCCTTAGAGGGCTCTCTCAATCTAATCCAGTAGCCAAGTCCAGACATAGACAAAGGGATTCTTTTCAACGATTTATTCTTCCTTTGCAACTTAACAACTCTACAGGTATCAACTAGATCTGAGCAGCAGCATCCCTATGCCCTAAGTTGGAACAGTTGGTCCCTGTTTGAAAAGCAATTACTGGCAGACCCCCGAATATAAGGACTAGGGAGAATCCCTCCCCTTTTCCCTTGGATCCTCGGGGCGCAGCCGTTGAGTGCACGCCTTCACTAAGTCTGCTATCTGTGCTCGGTCACTCCCTTCACTGCTAACTAAAACTAGGAATGTGGGGGGGAGGAAACTCCGTCAGCAGTTGGTCCTGGGAAAGAGGAGCGTGCTCCTCTCCCAGGAGCGACTGCTCTTCCTCAGCATTAGAACTACTCTGGGATTCTATGGGCTCAGTGTCCACCCTGACAGATAGCTTGCTTAATTCACCTCCTGCATCATGCCTCCTAAGAAGGGCCAGGGTGGTAAGAAAGGGAATGGCAGGGCCCCGCCCCCCCTCCCCAAAGTCCGCTGCCAAGGCCCGATTCTGACTCTGATGTGGACGCAGACCCGGTACTGGCATCAATTTTTTCTCGTTTGGAAGCTGCTGAGCATTCCTCGGGGATCCCTCCTCCTCCCCTGGCCAGGCACAAAAAATCCTCAGTGGTCCAGCACAAGCGAACACAACAGCAGACCCAACGCTCGTTGCTCCTTTCTATTTCAGATCGCTTGGATGCTACTGAGGCATCCACCTCCTCTTCATCAGCTCTTCCAGAAGGCTCACCGCCTTCAGCAGAGCTCCTCTCTTCTGCTGCCTCATCTTCCCTGGGCACACCAGCAACAACCTCGGTTTTTTCCAGCTGGGGATCAGAGTGTGCCCATGATTGGTACAGCTCCTTTCTGGGTTCAGGGCACCCGGACGCCATTGAGGCCTCCATCTCGCCTTCGCAGGTTCACCATGGCAGCACCTCACCACTGTAGGCAGTCCACCTTCCTGCGGCATCTCCGTCAGCAGTGATCCAAGCAACATCCTCCTCCTTGAGGTTTCGCCCAGGCGACACAGCACACCTGAAGGCGGTCCGCCTTCATGGGGCATCTCCATCAGGAGCAATGCAAGTGGTATCACCTCCCTTGCTCCCGGGGACCCAGACACGGCTGCCCTGGATATGGGTGAGATGACTGCACCTCACCCCAGTTGTTCAGATGGGTGACCCTTAGGGCTGTGGGGTTGCTGCCTTGGCTTACCTACCTGGGGGCGGCTGTCCCTCCCAATGTCATCTCCCTATATGATGCTCGGGCCGCCTGCAGCTCCGTCAGTCACACCCCAGTAACCCCAGCCACTTAATGCATCATCTTACAGGGTTTTTTCCTGGATTAATTAGGATCCCTCGCCTGCCCCTGCCCGTTTTGGACATCCATGTAAGGGGCATATCAGAACCCTACGCTAATCTGGCGAGTTGTATTGTCACCAGGGCTACTCCTTCTCGTAATGTCTTTCGCCCGAGGAGGTGTGCGAATGGCTTGTTTAGGCCTCTCGCAGGAGGGCCGCCATTGCCCTTCTCTGCATAAGGACCTGTTTGACCAGGACCGTTCACCTCAATTTTGACTCCTTCCCAGCTGGGGTCGGCAACAGATCTGGCAGTGGCCACATTCACCAGGCGGCCTCCCGCACTGGCCCTCGGCCTCTGGCGGGTCCGCTGCTTCAGCACTGCTATCTGTGCTGGGAGTAAAGCCCCAGTGGGCACATGCTCCCAGGACACGTGCAGTGTTCATCGTGAATGCTCCCTTGTAGCAGTCAGCACTCTTGCACCTCTTGTCCAATGCTCGGGGAGGGGAGGGGAGGGCCCCCTTGGAAAAGCCGAGGCAGTAGGAAGCTGTGGATGGCCAATGCCTAGTAAGGTTGGTGCTTATACTCCGGCTTTAAGACACTACCCAACTGGGGGAACACGTTTTAACTTGGAACACGGTTTATGCTAGGTTCTAGGGCCCCCAAGCATTTTTTCTTTAGGTCAACATAGACCATCCCTACCTCATAAGCAACATTTCTCCTTGCTAGGCGTCGACAGGTTCAGGAGAGGTTAACAATGCAGTACTGGCAGAAGGGTTTTAGCCCCCACTTTTTTCCACACCCCGTTAGCTATTCTAGGGATCTCCCTTCTCAAAATGGTGCCCAGGAAATCCTCTAGGGAGTTTATCCTGATTCGTAACCTCTCTTTCCTGAGGGCCAGTCAATTATCACGAGATCCCTGATCATCTCTGCTCAATGTGTCACACCTCTTCGATGAGGCAGCTGTCTTTGTCTGGGATCCCGGCCACGTGTCCCTGATGGGCATGTGCTACATGGAGTCCAAAGATGGTGGTCATTGTTCTGACCTAATGCAAGTATTGCTTCCCCTTTTCTGTTACTTCGGTGCCCCTTAGCTCACAAAGGCTGAGGGCCTGTCTCCCACAGCAACATTTGGTGAAGCCAATCCGTTACCCTTAGGTGTTATTCTCACCTCCCTCAGGTCCATTAGGCACAGCTCCAATTAGTTATACATCAGGCATGGCTTCAACTTAGTAGGGCTTTAATGGCACCTCCTTTCGGAAGCGTGAGCCTCTCCTCAAAGGCGGACTGTGGACACACATGGTTCCGCCCCTACCCCAAGGGGTTTCAGATTCTTAGGGCAGGTCCAATCGTGCAGTGGGTAAAGGCATGTAGAGTGGAGGCTGCCGCCCCCACCAAGCACATTGAGGGATAACCTTATAGCCAAGTCAGTAACCCCCCCCCTTCGCTATGACAACATGACCACGTTATTCATTCTCCGTCCTCCCGAAATTGGAGGGTCATGTAATGTGTCAGTGTGTTCGCGCTCCAGAGTCAGTATTACAACATCTGGTTCTGGGTCCACTATGTGCTGGGTTAGGCAAACCCAATTGTTGATGCCTTGTCATGAAATTAGGTCAACATCTTCCGGGCCTTAGCCCCGTGGGTGCTCCATTCCCAGATCCCATCCTTGCAGTATTATGGGAGATCGGGATACTGAAGCCAGGCATGCCAGGCTGCATTCCATGGCTCTCCGTACAGGAGCCGCCTGCGACAGAGCAGGGTGTATGTGCCGTGCATTAGGCAAAACCTCAGCGATAGGATTCATGGCCCTTATCTATAGATCATTAGCCACAATTTCACGCCTCCGTAAGGAACAACAGACTGTTGTTGTTGTTCAGTCGTTCAGTCGTGTCCGACTCTTCGTGACCCCATGGACCATAGCACGCCAGGCCTTCCTGTCCTGCGCTCTCTCCCGGAGCGTGCTCAAGTTCATATTCATTGCATCCGTGATGCTATCTAGCCATCTCATCCTCTGCCGTCCCCTTCTCCTTTTGCCTTCAGTCTTTCCCAGCATCAGGGTCTTTTCCAGGGAGTTTTCTCTTCGCATTAGGTGGCCAAAATATTGGAGCCTCAGCTTCATTATCTGTCCTTCCAATGAGCACTCAGGGTTGATTTCCTTTAGGATGGACTGATTTGACCTCCTTGCAGTCCAGGGGACTCGTAAGAGTCTTCTCCAGCACCACAGTTCGAAAGCATCAATTCTTCGGCGCTCAGCCTTCCTTATAGTCCAGCTCTCACAGCCATACATTACTACTGGGAAAACCATAGCTTTGATTAGATGGACCTTTGTCGGCAAGGTGATGTCTCTGCTTCTTACTATGCTGTCTAGGTTTGCCATAGCTTTCCTCCCAAGGAGCAAGCGTCTTTTAATTTCATGGCTACAGTCACCGTCTGCGGTGATCTTGGAGCCCAAGAAAGTAAAATCTGTCACTGCTTCCATTTCTTCCCCTTCTATATGCCAGGAAGTGATAGGGCCAGATGCCATGATCTTAGTTTTTTTAATGTTGAGTTTCAAACCAGCTTTTGCAGACTATTTGGGACCATAAGTTGCAAGCTGGCCATTTAGCCTTCCAGCCCACAAAGGTGGGTTTCACTGACTCCATGTCAGAATTTAGGTTTCGGCATGCAAGATAGTGTTGGGCACAGATGTTTGCCTGCATTAGTAAATTAACCACCCTCTCTCTCCGGATACCCCTTTCGGGCTCCAGAGGTAATGGCCCTCCATTTGAGCTTTCCAATAAGACGTTTCCCTGTTCCACATAGCAGCTCTAACAGAATGCAGGGTTGGTCTGGGCTCACAAGACCGACTTGTCCCGGAGGGCCTTGATTTGCTGCAAGGTACAGGTCTGGCCCAAAGTAATCCATTTACATATTTGGTGATCAAATTGATCGGCATGGCAAGGGCACGGCAGTGGCCCACGGCCAAACGCAAGTCAACGGATTATGCTCTGGCGGCACCTTATGGGTTTTATGGCATGCCACAGGTCTGAGGAGGGGCCTCTGTTTTTATCACTTCAACGGTTTGCTGTTGACTTAAGGGCAATTGTGTAGTTTCCCTTAATGTGCTTCTTCCTTAGACCAGCAGGCTCATTGTACGCCGGTACGGGTGCTCTTACATGGGCACGTTTTGATGTCTGGAGCTGCATGAAGAGCTTGTATGTCTTCTTCAGAATTCAGCTTCTGTCACCCTGTCACATTAAGATCCAGTGGCTCCATAGATGTGGCATACGGTGGGAGTCCCCTCCTCACTCTGTCCCACCAAGTTTGTCAGTCTTCCTCCGCAGGTCCAGGTGCTGCACATTGGAGGGAATGACTTTGGCTGTAAGCCAGGCGAGGACCTGATGGAACAGGCCTTGGTTGAGATACAGGTGGTCCGGCATACCCGGCCGGAAGTAGCCTATTGCAGCCCTCACTGCTCCCATGGATCAATGGGAAGGAATGGAATGACGTTGCCAGTGGCAGGGAACGTTGGAAAGTGCACAGAGAAATGGCTTATTGCCAGATGAATGAGGTGATGGATGCACCACCCGCCAGGGAATTCTGTGGACATGGAGGGAGCGTTCCAGGTAGGACGGTGTCCTCCTGTCTCATTTAGTGAATAACATATGTCTGTCTGATCTGCAAAGGGGCCTGCGGGAAGTTCTTCTGCGCAGGTGGGGGGAGTTTCACAAGCTCTAGGCTTGTGACTCCTGTGGCGGCTAGGATGGGCAAAACAGGAAAGTAGGGATGGTGTGCATGCAGAGGCACCTTATGGTGACAGGTGACGCCTGAGGGCCCCCCGAACGGGTTGTGCGGCTCGGCGGGGGGATAAGGGTTGCCTGGGAGACCAACCCTACTCACTCACCCAGGTGTTTCGCGGCACCAGGTTGGGGATGACACCGGAAGGTCTACCTCCCCCAGAAGGGGCAGTCCGGAGGGATGGCGAGATCACCGCCACCCCTCAGGCTGGGTATGTTTTCGCCCAAGAAGTGCCAGCTAGCTGCTGACACAGTTAGATGCCCGTCCTAGTTACCCCTTTGCAGCTATTTCAATAAATGTGGCCCAATTTTCAACCCAAGCTTGTTGTCTACGTCTTCTTTAACCCATCTCCGCTCGCAAATGCCCTCACCTGGCGCCAGCTTGTCTGGCTAAAAGGGGGGGGCATTGCGGGCGGGTGGGGTGACATGACGCAAGGGCCTTTGATTGGTGCACCCCAGTGGCACCACCATGCAAGGAGGGGCAGGCTGAGTTGCCTTAAACTCAGTCCCCTTCTCAAACTCAGCTCTCTGGCTCAACGCAGCTCCCTCCCACCCTCCCCGAAGCAGTGTGGGTTTATTACCGGTTGCCCTTTGGGAATCATGTATACAGATGATGCTGTATACATCTCGCAAGATGTATACAGCAGAACAGGAGGATATAAAAGGGAATGGGGCTAACCAAATCTACACTGTAATTGACCCAAAGAACATGTATTTTTGTCAGCTTAGTCCCATTGAAGCCAATGAGCATATATATCCAAATATTTGAGCTCAACTAAGTTATTTATTGAACTGGTATATGTGTACGTTAATGTTGTACAAATTAATAGATTTACAATTTAGACTCATTTTCTCTTTGTGATTTTAAAGCACAATTTTTCTTTTGGAGATCAGAATGGGCATAACAGTTAATCAGAGATGAGCAATCATGATTTTGTTCAAGTGATGTTGGGAAGGAAGGAACAGGCTTGAGAACTGATTGTGGCTATGGCTGTGTCTGAAAGAACAATGAGGAAGAATAGAAAGCAAGCACGGAGTGCTTCAAGACACAGTGGAAGAGCTTGTTGAAATGCTCTTTAGAAAACATTGCATAATATGATGGCTGGCGTGGAAATGGTAGGGAATGAGTCTAGCAAAGTCCCACATGAGCAAATAGGGGGAAAAAAGTTTTCAGTTTAAAAGAAAAAGTTCTGTCATAAAAAGCACACAGAGTAACTCTGTTGCTTATGTGGAACCAGGACTCCCGGAGCACGAGGAGCTCCAGTGATGATGCATCTCAGCCCCAATAACAAAGCATCAGCAAACAAGTGAGTTAAGCAACTGTGAGAAAGGCCCTCCAATCAGATTCACTGCAGCAGCAGTTGGGCCTATCTATATAAGGAGGCACACTTGTGAGGGAGCCAGCACTCTGAGCGCAAGGAGCTCCAGTGACAAAGCACCAGCAAACAAGTGAGTTAAGCAACTGTATGAGGGAAAGGTAAGTAAAATTACTTAATTATCTATTATAGTACCTCAGGTAACAATTTAAAATTGTTAAATAGCAGCTGAAGCCCAAACAAGGGCACAGCTAGGGATGTACGAATTCCTTACCTCTTTCCATTCCAGGGCTTCGGCGGTGCGGGGGAGGTGATCCGTCCCTCCCCCTGGAATCCTCCCCAGCCAGCTCCGCTCTGTGGCAAGGCTGCAGAACTGCCAGCCAGGAACAGCTGCAGCCAGACTTCCAGCCACTGCTGGGCTGCTGCAGCCGCAAATGGTAAACAACTAATTTTTCCAGGGAAAACACACCCATTTTTTTTTTTTTTAAACAGATATGAAGGTAGAAAGCCAGCAGGGGGGTGGGGGCTATCCAGTGTATTGCACTGAGTGCCACGTGTATGACTATCTGCCTGCTGGTTAGAAGTCATGGGTGTGTGCTCGGTATAATGAGCTCCTGGCTCTCAGGGAACATCAAGGTTGCTGACCTGGAGAAGCTAAGAGATGCAGAGAGGTTGGTGGATGAGACTTTCAGGGACCTATTAGCTGTGTCCCCCTCCCAGGGTGACAGCTCCTCTGCTGTCATGGAGAATGTGGGTCTTGGGGAAGGACGCCATCATTCTGAGGAAGAGGGAAACAATCCTTTGGAAGAGACCCATTCCTCAGAAGATGAACAAATATCCTCTCACACCCAGGATGTGCCTATGCAGGGAGGGGGGCTTATGGTAGTGGGATATTCCATCATTAGACACATAGACAGTTGGGTCTGTGATGGGCGTGTAGACCTCATGGCGAATTGCCTGCCTGGTGTGAAGGTTGCGGATATCACTGGCCATCTAGATAGCCTAGCAGATAGTGCTGGGGTGGACTCAGTGGTTGTGGTCCATGTTGGTACCAATGATGTGGGGAAATGTAGCCGTGAGGTCCTGGAAGCCAAATTTACATTCCTAGGTGGGAGGTTGAAACCACAACCAAGGTGACTTTCTCTGAAATGCTACCTGTTCCATGTGCAGGGCCAGCTAGACAAGCGAAGCTGAGGAGTCTCAGTGTATGGATGAGATGGTGGTTCAGGGAGGAGGCATTCAGACTTGTTAGGCACTGGGGAATGTTTTGGGACAAGCTGGGCCTGTACAAGAAGGAATTGAACCAAAATGGAACCAGACTGCTGGTGCTAAACATAAAAAGGGTGCCATAGCAGCTTTTAAACTAAACCCTGGGGGAAAGCCAACAAGAGTTGGGAAGCATCTGGTTTGGGTCTTATCTTCTCAAAGGGATGAAGGTGAAAATGTTTTTGATTGCCCAAATGTAGAAGGGGAGGAAATAGGCCAGGAGTACATGGTAGAACATAATAGCCAATCAAAGCGATTTTGAAGTCCCATATCAAAAGATGCACATGCCAGAGGAATTGGGGACACCCCCCCCCCCCGTGTATAGGTATTTCTATACTTACATAGCCGATCACGGCCATTCAAAGGAATTCAAAGGAAGGTGAATGATGTGGCCGCCATTCGCAGAGCACCGGACGGCCGACACCAGGTACGCTCCGTTCCGGGCCCATTTCGTGGGGTGGCAGGGGGGGTTGCTTTGTTCTGCCATGGATTCTGTGGGGCCGAATTCACTGGAATTCAGCCTCCCTGGAATGCGTGGTGGAATTCTCCAACATCCGTAGATCAGATTTAACATATATTTAAGTGGAAAAGTGCCCAGGAACCCTAGCACAGTCACATTTGACATCAGAAGAGGAAACTTCTCTAAAATGAGGGAAGTGGTGAAAAGAAAGTTAAAGGGGGGAGTCAAGAGGATTAAATCCCTTCAAAATGCTTGGAGATTACTCAAAACCACAATAATAGAAGCCCAGTTAAAATGTATACCACAGGTTAGGAAAGGTAGCACCAAGTCCAAGACATTAATAAGCACTGTTAAGGGAGCTAGTAGAAAAAAGAGAGCTTCCTTCAGAAGTCTTGCCCAAGTGAGGAAAACAAAAGGGAGCAAAAGCTTGCACAAAGTAGGGATGGCGGAGAATTTCTCCCCGAAACTTCAGGGGGCCGAGCGCCAACGTGTTCGGCCCCCCGAACAAGTTTCGGGGAGAAATCCTCTGCACCCCCCCGCCCCCCGCACCCCCCCCGGGACGGGACTTACCTTCACCGAATGTCCCTCCCGGTGGCTGGTCCGGCCGGCGGTTCGGCGGGTGTTCGAGCGAGGCGGGAGCGGCAGCTGGTCTTTCGACCGGCTGCCGCCGCCGCCATTGCAATGAAAGAAAAAAAAAAAAACGCCCCCTGATAGGCTACGTGACGATTAACGTAGCCTATCACGGCTGACTTTGCAAATCTAGCCGTGATAGGCCACATTAATCGTTACGTAGCCTATTACGGGGGTGGTTTTTTTTTTAACTTTCCTTGTAATGGCGAACCGCCGCCGGGACCCGTCGCCGGGAGGGACATTCGTGAAAGGTAAGTCCCATCCCGGGGGGGGGGGGCAGAGGATTTCACTGCCGATTTCGGGGGGCCAAATGCGTTGGCACTCGACCCCCCGAAGTTTCGGGGAGAAATTCTCCCCCATCCCTAGTAGACGGGTTGCTCCTACTCCGCCTGAATTACGCCGGCGAGGGATGGGGCGCCTCCCCCCGACCTGAATTTCTGCTGCGCGAGGCAAGGTGCCTCCCCCCCTCGCCTGAACTTCGGGGGGAGAACCGAAGCACCTCACCCCCACTGCGAAGCAAGCTTCGAGAACAGGTAAGGGACTTTCGTCCATCCCTAGTCTTCATTGCAGAAGATATAGGACAGATACCTGTACCTGTTCTGGAAGAGAGTCTGAGGAACTGAGGCAAATAGTGGCAACATAAGATGAAGTTCTCAACCTTATTGATAAACTGAAAGTAAATAATTCACTGGGCCCAGATGGTATCCATCCCTGAGTTCTCAAAGAACTCAAATATGAAGTTGCTGATCTTCTAACCAAAATATGCAAAATGTCCCTAAGATCATCCTCTATACCAGAGGACTAGAAGATGGCCAATGTAACACCAATTTTCAAAAAGGAATCCAGGGGGGATCCAGGAAATCACAGGCCCATTAGCTTAACATCTGTTCTGGGTAAATTGGTTGAAGGCATTTTTAAAGATAAAACTAGTAAGGATATAGAAGGACAAGCCCTGCTGAAAAAGAATCACCATGGGTTCTGCAAAGGTACGTCCTGTCTCACTAAACTTTCAGAGTTCTTTGAGAGTGTGAATAAGCATGTAGACAGGGGTGATCCAGTAGACATTGTTTATGTGGAATTCCAAAAGGCTTTTGAAAAAGTTCCTTACCAAGGAATCCTGGGCAAAATTAGCAGTCATGAAATCAGAGGACAGGTCCTCTTATGGATCAGTAACTGGTTAAAGAACAGAAAGCAAAGAGTAGGAATAAATGGTAAATTCTCCCAATGGAGGCAAGTAAATAGGGATGTATGAATCCCCTTACCTGGGCTCCGCAGAAGGGTCCGCAGGGGGGGAGGTGATCCATTCCCCCACCCGGGAATCCTCACTGGCCAGCTCCGCTCTGTGGTGAGTCCGCCATTGCCATGCCATATCGCTGTGGATGAGAAACAGGAAGTGATCCGGACACAAATGGCATCTGCCATGCCATTTGTGTCCCTCCTTCTTCTTTGATAGGCTATGCATCTGTATTTACGTAGCTATTTACATAGCCTATTGCATGAAAAAATGTCCCTGTTTTTTCACGCAATAGGCTACGTAAATAGCTTAGGGATGTACGAAAATCACTTACCGTTTCGTGATCTGCTTCACGGTGGGGGGGAGGCGCTCCATCCCTCCCCCCGGAATCCTGCCTGGCCGGCTCTGCTCCACAGGGATTCTGCAGAGCCACCGGCTGGCTCTGCCGGCAGCCGGACACCCAGCTGCTGGGCAGCAGGGACGGAAATGGTGGCAGCCATAGCCACCGCCGTTTGCGTCCCTGTACTTAACCATGATAACTATGTAAATATTTATGTAGCTTATCACAGCAAAGTAAAATAAAGGCATACACAAATGGCGGCTATGGCAGCCGCCATTTGCGTTCGTTATTTTTCGCCGTTCTAGCCTACGTAAATAATTACATAGGCTAGAATGGCTAAAACGCAGACGGCAGCCGCCATAGCCACTGCCATTTGTGTATGCTGCGCCCAGCTGCCCAGCTGCGGCTGGCCAGGAGACCAGCTGCTGCTGACCAGCCGCCCCCGCCCCCGCCGCCCCTGCCACCCCTGCTGCCCCCACCACCGCCCCCGCCACCACACCCGCCACCGCACCTGCCACCCCCACTGCCCCCACCACTGCACCTTCCGCTGCTGCCACACCTTTTGCCATGCCCACCGCCACTGCACCTTCCACCGCCGCTGCTGCACCACCGCCCCATCACCGCCTCCAAAGCCGCCGCCGCATCCGCCATATCCGCCCCAGGTAAGTGCCATCCCAGGGGGTTCCGCGCCATTTGCATCTGGATCACTTCCTGTTTCTCATCCACAGCGATACAAATGGCAATGGCGGCTATGTTGCTTGTGGAATGGAGCCATTGGCGAGGAGGATTGGGCTCCGCGACAATCCGGCGGGAGGCAGAGGTGAGTGGAAACATTCCGCCATGGACTCCAGCGGCCAAATTCCATAGGGATGGCGGAGAATTTCTCCCCAAATCTTAGGGGGGCTGAGTGCCAATGCTATCGGCCCCCCAAAATTGGCAGTGAAATTCTCTGCCCCCCCGCCCCCCCCCGGGATGGGACTTACCTTTGGCGAATGTCCCTCCCAGCGGCGGGTCCCGGTGGTGGTTCGTTGGCCTTTTGTCGGGGGCAGGGTGAGCTGCCGCCGCCGCCATTACAAAGTAAAGTGTAAAAAAAACAAACAACCCCGTGATAGGCTACATAATGATTAACGTAGCCTATCACAGCTAGATTTCCAAAGTCAGCCGTGATAGGCTACGTAAATCGTTACGTAGCCTATCATGGGTGACTTTGAAGAAAAAAAAAAAGCACGTAGGCAAATGGTGGCGCCCTATGGGCGCCGCCATTTGCGTTCTTTATTTGGTCCCGGTAGTCTACATAAAGATTTACGTAGACTACACTGTAGTCTATGTAAATCTTTACGTAGACTACCTGGACCAAATAAGGAACGCAAATGGCGGCGCCCATAGGGCGCCGCCATTTGCATACGTGCTTTTTTTTTTTCAAAGTCACCCGTGATAGGCTACATGATGATTAATGTAGCCTATCACGGCTGACTTTGCAGATCTAGCCATGATAGGCTACGTTAATCGTTACGTAGCCTATCACAGGGTTTTTTTTTTCTTTTCTTTTGAAGTTCGCGGCCGGGGAGATGGGGCACTTCTCCCCTGCCTGAATTTCGGCCGGGCGAGGCGGGAAGCCTCCCCTCCGGCCTGAATTTTGGGGGGAGCAGCGAAGCGCCTCCCTCCCACCGCGAAGCAAGCTGTGAGACCAGGTAAGTGACTTTTGTGCACCCCTAATTAGGAGTGAGCAACGAAGTGGCCAAGTTTGCGGATAATACCAAATTATTTAGGGTGGTTAAAACAAAAAGGGATTGTGAAGAACTCCAAAAAGATCTCTCCAAACTGGGAAAATGGGCATCTAAATGGCAAATGAGGTTCAATGTAAGCAAGTGTAATGCACGTTGGGCCAAAAAATGCACGTTGGGCCAAAAAATCTAGGGATGTATGAAAGTCACTTACCTGGTCTCGCAGCTTGCTTCACGGTGGGGGGGAGGCGCTTCGCTGCTCCCCCCAAAATTCAGGCCGGGGGGGAGGCTTCCCGCCTCGCCCGGCCTAAATTCAGGCAGGGGAGAAGTGCCCCATCTCCCTGGCCGCGAACTTCAAAAGAAAAGAAAAAAAAAACCCCTGTGATAGGCTACGTAACGATTAACGTAGCCTGTCACGGCTAGATCTGCAAAGTCAGCCGTGATAGGCTACATTAATCATCATGTAGCCTATCACGGGTGACTTTGAAAAAAAAAAAAGCGCGTATGCAAATGGCAGCGCCCTATGGGCGCCGCCATTTGCGTTCCTTATTTGGTCCAGGTAGTCTACGTAAAGATTTACATAGACTACAGTGTAGTCTACGTAAATCTTTACGTAGACTACAGGGACCAAATAAGGAACGCGAATGGCGGCTCCCTATGGGGGCCACCATTAGCGTAGGCGCTTTTTTTGTTTTAAAGTCACCCGTGATAGGCTACGTGACGATTAATGTAGCCTATCATGGCTGACTTTGCAAATCAAGCCGTGATAGGCTACGTTAATCGTTACGTAGCCTATCAGGGGGCGTTTTTGTTTTTGTTTTTTTTACTTTTCTTGTAATGGCAGTGGCGGCAGCCGGTCGAAAGACTGGCTGCCGCCCCTGCCCCTGATGAAGACCTGCCGAACCGCCGCCGGGACCCGCCGCCGGGAGCGACATTCGTGAAAGGTAAGTGCCATCCCGGGGGGGGGGGCGGAAAATTTCTCCCCGAACAACCTTCGGAGGACCGAATGCGTTGGCACTCGGCCCCCTGAAGTTTTGGGGAGAAATTCTCCCCCACCCCTAAAAAAATCCCAACTTCAAATATAGCCTGATGGGATCTGAGCTAGCAGTGACTACTAATGAGGAAAGAGATCTTGGGGGTTGTAGTGGACAGCTGAATGAAGATGTCATCCCAGTGTGCAGCCGCTGTAAAAATAAAATGGCAAACTCCCTGTTAGGCATAATTAGAAAAGGGATTGAGAATAAACCTGCCAAAATCATATCACCCTTATACAAATCTATGGTGTGGCCACACTTGGAATACAGTGTCCAGTTTTGTTCACCACACCTAAAAAAAGATATTGTAAAGCTGGAAAAAGTGCATAAAAGGGCAACTTAAATGATCAAGGGGCTGAAGCATCTCCCCTATGAGGGAAAGTTACAACAGCTGGGATTGTTTAGCTTGGAAAAAAGGAGGGTGAGGGGAGACATGATAGAGGTGTACAAAATTATGCATAGTATGGAGAATGTGCATTTTTCCACATTTTTCTCCCTCTCTCAAAATACTAGAACCCAGGGTCATCCTATGAAGCTGATTGGTGGGAGATTCAGGACAGATAAAAGGAAGTACTTCTTCACACAGCGCATAGTTAAACGATGGAATTCGCTACCAAAGGATGTCGTGATGGCCACCAGTTTGGATGGCTTTAAAACGGGATTGGACAAATTAATGGAGGAGAAGGCTACTGATGGCTACTAATCTTGATGGCTATGTGCTACCTCCAGTACCAGAGGCAGTGAGCCTATGTACACCAATTGCTGAGGAACATGGGTGGCAGGGTGCTGTTGTGCTCATGCTCTGCTTGAGTGTTCCTGGCCAACAGCTGGTTGGCCACTGTGTGAACAGAATCCTGGACTAGATGGACCCTTGGTCTGATCCAGCATGGCTCTTCTTATGATCTTATGACTGTCTGCATGCTGTCTACATTAAAAATAAGAGCTCACTGTGAGAGATGTTTATAGTGGTAATTTTTTCAATGCATTCTAATACTTTCTTTTAAGAAGCTTCTGTGATCTTCTAGATGGCTTCTCTTTTTCTTTGAAATACTTTAAAATCTTTGAAAAAATTAAGATGCTGGGATTTTTTTTTAAATGAACAATCCATTAACAATTTTTGTGATCCTCAATACTCACTAAAATCCTAGCAATAACTTAGCTACTAAGTCATCCACCATTTAGTTCATAATCCTAATATTTAAATGAAATGTCCCCCTTCCCAGCTCCCCCTCTTTTCTTTCTTTCCCCTGTTTTGTTATCTTTCCATTTGTCTTACTTGCCTACCTAGGAGAAAGCAACACATTCAGCTTCTTTGCATGGATGTCACCTGGTCAGACACAACAAAAGTAAAAGTACAATTATTCTATTAAACACTCTACTAAGCAGACTTGTACCAGTTCAGTTGAGCTCAGAGTTAAACAGCTGAATACTACTGTTCAGCTTTAGTTGGAGTTGCATTGGTGCATGCCATTTAGCTACTTCAGACATGGTTTTGAACTAGGGATATACGAAAGTTCTGCCACCGATCTCGGGGAGGCCGAATGCCAGTGCATTCGGCCCCCCGAAATCAGTGGCAGAACGGCCCGCCCCCCCTGGGATGGGACTTACCTGGGGCGGATCTTCCTGGAGGCGGTGGCTCCGGCGGCGGTTCGGCGACAGCAGCCGGTCTTCTGACCGGCTGCCTCCGCCGCAACCATTTCCAGGTTAAAAAAAACCAAAAACATGATAGGCTATGTAAAGATTTACATAGCCTGTCATGGCTAGATTTTTAAAAAAACACCATGATAGGCTATGTAAATGTTTATGTAGCCTATCACGGCCGATTAAAAACAAAACAAAATGAACGCGTGTATGCAAATGGCGGCGCCCATGGGCGCCGCCATTTGCGTTCCTTATTTTGACATGTCTTAGTCTACGTAAACATTTACGTAGACTAAGACGGCGAAAACAAGGGGAACCCAAATAGCGTAGACGCTACGCTATTTGTGTTCCCCTTATTTTCGCCGTCTTAGTCTACGTAAATGTTTACGTAGACTAAGACGTGCCAAAATAAGGAACACAAATGGCGGCGCCCATGGGTGCTGCCATTTGCATACATGCATTTTTGTTTTTTGTTTTAATCAGCCGTGATAGGCTACGTAAACATTTACGTAGCCTATCCCGGCTGACTGCAGGGACGCAAATGGTGGTGGCTACGGCCGCTGCCATTTGCGTCCGTGCTAGCCAGCAGCCAGATGTCCGGCTGCTGGTGGAGCTGGCCGGTGGCTCCGCAGAATCGCTGCGGAGTGGAGCCGGCTGGCCAGGATTCCAGGGGGGAGGAACAGAGCGCCTCCCCCCCGGCCAGGATTCCAGGGGGAGGGATGGAACGCCTCCCCCCCAACATCAACATAATCCCCGGAAAGGTAAGTGACTTTCGTACATCCCTATTTTGAACCTTATCGAGTAGTGTTTTTATTGTACATTGGTCGTTTATCCTAGAACTCAAACTTGTGAAATCATAGTTCATTAAACTTATCAACATACTTTGGCTTTAACAGCTTGTCGTTGTGTGGGGTTGTGGCTTTTTGAAATCTGGCTGCTGTCTAGACTGGAGCATCTATCTAATCTGCAGGTTTTTAAGATATGCTTAAGATATTCTTTCCCCCCAAAATTGAATGAATTATTTATTACAGTCACAGACCAATAAGAACTTTGATACCAGAAGAAGTACAGCACGTTAAAAGCAGATAGATAAAACAACTGGGTTTTAAAAGGAAGCCAACCTATTTCCCCCCTAATTTGCATTGAAGTAAAAATAAAATAAAAATTAACAACTCTCTCTTAAGATCAATCATCCCTTAAGCAGAACAACACCAGATCTTCAGAAGATCATCCTGGAAGAGTTCTTGGTGGGAGAATCAGCTTTTCTCTGCAGTCTCTAAACAAATTACAGTAGAGGACTACATGATCAACAGACTCAGTTACTCCAGTTCCACACAGACACAGATGTTTGTTTAACAGGATCTTATTAAATCATCTGCTTAACAGTGCAGAGGGCAGCATGTTGAAATGGGCAAGCATAAATGCTCTCCTGTATTTGGAAGCCATTAACGTTTACAGATACGAAGCTCTAACAATTCCATATTAGAATTGTTAGAATAATGGGGGAAAGGCTGTATCAGCTGCCATTCTCAAATGCTGGAGATCTAGATTTAATAATCTCCCTATAAGCAAGAGTTATGCTTTCTTTAAGCCAAACTTGCACACAACCTCAGCATAAAAACCCAACCCAAGAATCCTCTCATCCATCTCCCTCATCTACTAACAAAAGAATCCGAGTGCAATAAAAGAATATAGCTAGCAGCAGGAACTGCAGAAAAGTGCAAATGTTATATTTGTAACTGCTTTACAAACTGCTATTGGACTAAAACGGCTTTAAGGTTTGTCGTGTGTGTGTGTGTGAGAGAGAGAGAGAGAGAGAGAGAGAGACTTTAATCCTGGGATATCCCTATTCCCTTGGGTGCTCCCAATACAACCTATTATTTTTCTGAATGAAACATTTGTTATACTTTGAGGTCACTCCTATCAGTGAAACAGCAAGCAGGTAATTCCTTGGAGATTCTATTACAATTCAGTGTGCAGCTACCTCAGGGACCCCAAGACAGAATGCAGTCTATGTATCTTTTTCCCACAGGCCTTTTTGTGTTATTTGCATTGCAGTTTTTGATACAGCTGGAACAAAAACCAGAAGGCTGTTCTTCCACCATTATCCATGATTTGTTTAGGAAGAGTGGAAGAAAGTATTGCTTAAAAAACAAGCAAACAAAAATGCTATACACTCTAGTTCTGTCTGCAGTAAACATCTCGTTATTGTTGGGGATTAAGGCAACCTCACATTCTGTTTACCCAAACCATCTGTGGTAAAAAGGAATGAATCATTCAGAGTTTCCAAGTTTATTCCATTATGTGGGTATTTAAAGTTGTGTGTAATGATTGATCATCTGGTCATTTCTGAACTTTGGTAAGCAGAAGTAAGCTCTCCTTTTGCGTCCACCCAAAGGGATGCATGGGGTTGGAGGTGGCATTGGGGCCACCCTGGAGGGAGGAGGGGTACTGAAGGAAATGGTCCATACACAATCAGGATGGGGTGAGAGGCTATATAAGCCATCACTCCCATTATATATGCCATAATTGTTATGCCCACCTTCCTTCCCTAGAGTAGCAGCATAGAAAAGAATGGTTCCTTTGAGGTCATGACGGTTATTTTCGCCCCTTGTAGATGCGATTGACTCTAGGAAAGAGGGTTATTGTTGTTGTTGTTGTTGTTTTGCTGAATCTGTCCTGCAAATCAGGAATGGCAGGACATTGGCTAGGGTGATGTTGGGTTTAAATTAGGATGGACAAATCTGTCGATTTTGGTTTCTCTCAGTTTCTCATTTTATTTCCTTATTTTATTAATATTGCACCTTTCTGCTCCCCCCCCCCGCTGCCCCCAGATGCAATGAAACTTGAGTTTGTTTCATCTTGAACTTCAAGAACTAGTCCAGTCTCAAGTCTGGTTCATTCCAGACTTGGAGATTTATTTTAATAAGCTTGTACGGAAATTCATAAGCATTATTGTGCACATCTCTCCCAATACATGCAGTTTTGTATGCATGTTTGCCTCATATACACATTTTTTGCAAGCAGGTTCCCTAACAGAATGCATATCTGAACATTATTTTCTCTAATATCCTTATTTTCTTATTATTCTCTATATCCTTATCTTAAGGAGTGCCTCCAGCAGCACCAGACAGGCCGCTTAACAAGATCAGCCTTGGATGGCCTTCTCTCTGTCCCATCAGCCAGGACAGCTAGACTGGTGGGGACGAGGGGGAGGGCCTTTTCTGTAGTTGCCCCTACTCTGTGGAACTCCCTCCCTAGGGAACTCCGTCATGCCCCCTCTTTAATGAGCTTCCGTCGTGCATTAAAAACATGGCTGTTCAGGCAGGCATTTGGGGTGGGTTAGGGTACTTTAGAAAATGTTTTTATTGTAGAATTTTATTGTTTTATTGTATGTTGTACATCGCCCAGAGTGGCTGGGTGACCAGCCAGATGGGCGATTAATAAATTAAATAATAAATAAAATAAAAAATTTCTCTAATATACAATTTTGTGTGCATTTATATATATATATATATATATATATATATATATGGAGAACTCCATCGGAAAATTGGGGAAAGTGCAAATTTCGAAGGATAACTGTGTTTCGGTTCGCATAGTAGTCTGAGAGTGCAAAATTAGGTAAGGTCACATTAAAATGTGAACTGAATGAATTTCTCCCCCACCCCTAGTTTAAATAGGTTGATCACACCTGACTGACCAGTGTGGGAAAAGATGATCACTAAGAGAGCCATGTTGGTGGTAACTAGGGATTCCCTTAAAAGGCCCCTTAGATCACACACCCAAGGTTTTGTGGCTTGGGATGGTTGTGAGTCAAAAGGGCCTCCCTCAAAACCTAAAGGTGTGGCCAGCTAGCCTGGAGGCAGGTAATATAGTGCCTCTTGTCCAGGCCAGGGGCAGGGCATGCTGCCCTGTTAACTGACTACTTAAGGAAGAGACTGCTAGCCAGACCGGTCCTACCATTAGACAAAGCGAGGCAGCAGCCTCAGGCTGCTGATCTTGGGTTTCATGAAAGGGCAGCAAATTGTTAGTTACTAAACTGATTGTTATATTATTTCCGGCCTGAGGTGCCAAAATAATTTTATCAAACTTGAGTACTATGTACCTTGATGGCTGTGGGTGGGTAGGAGCATTTTTGTTCTGCTTCAGACAGCAAAATGCTTTGGGTCAGCCATGTCACCAGTTCCTCCACAGCTGGAGTGTGCTACATTCACATTTGTTAATATTTAAATAAAGTGTGGCCCTAGTTACCAAATACTCAAGTCTTTCCTCTTTCCTCTAGGTGTAGGTGCAACAGGTTCTAAGTTTGTGTGACTCCCTGGGCATGAGACCATCAATAAGCCCTTCAAAAGTACAATTGTCCAAACTTTCTAGTCACCTTCCCCTATATTGTAAGAGGGATCCCATTACCACTCATGAAAATTATGCCTTGCAAGGGCTGTTAAAAACTCAGTTTCATTCCTATTGCCTCCCTCTCTTGTTTTATAACTTCAGTTAGGTCTGCAGCACAGAATGCTCACCTACTTTGATTTTGAGGGCCAAAATATTGTTTTGCGATAAAATTCACACAGCCTCCTTTTGATTGCCTTATTTGCTGTTTGTTTATTTCAAATGATTTTAGGTCACCTTTAAGTAAAAACCCCTTCACTTTCAACTGCATGATACTTTAGCACTATTTTTAAAAACAAAAAACAAAAACCCAATTGAAAAGTTTTTCTTCTGGGAATAGCAATCCCAGACAACCACGGATCATGTAGTAAGAGTGTTGCTTCTATGATACCATGTAGTCACAGCCAATCAGACTTCACTAAAACCAACTGAGAGTAGGGATGGCAGAGAATTCCACCATGGATCTTGGTGAGGCCGAATGCCAGTGCATTCGGCCCCCCAAACTCCGTGGTGGAACGGCCTGCCCCCCCGCCCCCCCCCCGCGGATCCCCCCCCGGGATGAGACTCATCTGGGGCAGATCTTCTGGGCAGCAGTGGCTCCTGTGGCAGCTCCGGCGGCGGCGGCGGCTGGTCTTCTGACTGGCTGCCACCGCTGCCATTTCCACTCTGGTAAAAAAAAAGAAAGAAAGAAAAAGAAAGACGTGATAGGCTACGTAAAGATTTACGTAGCCTATCATGACTAGGTTTTTTTTAAAAAAACGACGTGATAGGCTACGTAAATCTTTACGTAGCCTATCATGGCTGGGTGGGTTAAAAAAAAACAAAAACCGCATATGCAAATGGTGGTGGCTATGGCCGCCGCGATTTGCGTTCATTATTTTTGCCCTCTTAATCTACGTAAATATTTACGTAGACTATGACGGCGAAAATCAAGGGAAATGAAAATAGCGTGGCGGGCGCTATTTGCGTCCCTTTTTGATTCCCTGTTTTAGCCTACGTAAATATTTATGTAGGCTAAAACGGGGAATCAAAAAGGGACGCAAATAGCGTCCACTACGCTATTTGCGTTCCCCTTGATTTTCACCGTCATAGTCTATGTAAATATTTACATAGATTAAGAGGGCAAAAATAAGGAACGCAAATGGCGGCGGCTGTAGCCGCCATTTCCGTATGCGGTCCTTTTTTTTTACCCAGAGCCCTCCACGGCCGGAAATCTGGAGCTGCCGCAGAGCATAGCCGGCCTCAGAGGTTTCTGGGGGGGAGGAACGGAGCGCCCCCCCTCCCGGCAAGGATTCCGGGGGAAGGGATGGAGCGCCCCCCCATCAACATAATCCGCAAACAAGTAAGTGACTTTTGTACATCCCTAACTGAGAGTGCGGGCAATACTTCTTAGTTCAGCTGAAAGGGGGAGCAAGTTTTACTGCTTCCAAACATTTTTTGCAGAAACTTGCTTCCTTTCAATTCAGCCCCAACTACAACCAACTGTGCCACTATAAATATGCCAGCTAGCACCAGGGAAAATATTCCTTATCTGCATATATTATGTGTGATCTTGGTCAGGTGTGTAAGAAAGTATGAGAGTGCAGCATGCAAATAAACATCTTGCATTAGAACAGTTCTATGTACATCATCATCATGGTGATCACTCATGACTGAGTAAGATTGTCTTACAAGAGTAGAGTCTTAACAGTGGGTCTGCAGGTGGCTGTGAAGGCCAATTCTGGATCCACACAGCCTCCCACAGTGAGGACATGGGTTTCCAGGTGTAAGGCGATCACGATGAGGATTTGCTTGACGTGCCTTCTGCTGAGCTCGTTTCTCCCTTTCGCTCTGTACTTGTGCTTCTTCAAAGTCCATAGCGCCTTTAATATAGGCTGACCTCCAGTTGGAATGGTCACGGGTTAGAGCTTCCCAGTTCTCAATGCTTATATTACATTTTCTTAGATTAGCTTTGAGAACATATTTAAATCTCTTTTGCTGACCACCAATATTCCGTTTTCCATTCATAAGTTGGGAATAAAGTAGCTGCTTTAGGAGATGATGATCAGGCATTCGAACAACATGGCTGGTTCAGCGAAGTTGATGTTGGAGAATCATTGTTTCAACGCTGGTGGTCTTTGCTTCTTCCAGTATGCTGACATTAGTCCATCTGTCTTCCCAAGTAATTTGCAGAATTTTTCGGAGGCAGCGTAGATGGAATCTTTCGAGAAGTTGGAAGTGGCGTTTATAGATGGTACATGTTTCACAGGCATACAGCAAGGTCGGTAGTACAATGGCTTTGTAAACAAGCATTTTAGTCTCCCTGCAAATGTCCTAATCCTCGAACACTCTACGCTTCATTCGGGAGAAAGCTACAGTCGCAGAGCTCAGGCGATGCTGAATTTCAGCATCGATGTCGGCTTTTGTGGAGAGATGGCTGCCAAGATAAGAAAAGTGATCAACATTTTCCAGCATCACACCGTTAAGCTGGATTGATGGCGCTACAGAGGGATTGGTTTGTGCTTGCTGGTAAAGCACTTTGGTTTTTTTGATGTTAAGCGAGAGGCCGAGCTTTTCATATGCCTCTGCGAAGATGTTTAGGATAGTTTGGAGATCTTCCTCTGAATGTGCGCAGATTACGTTTTCATCAGCATATTGAAGTTCTATGACAGAGGTTGTAATTACCTCACTTTTTGTTTTCAGCCTACTGAGATTAAAAAGTTTTTCATCTGTTCGATATATGATTTCTACACCACTGGGAAGTTTCCCTTCAACAAGGTGTAGAATAGGGATGTCAGAGAATTCTGCCATGGATCTCGGTGAGGCCAAATGCCAGTGTATTCGGCCCCCCGAAATCTGTGGCGGAATGAAGCCCCCCGTCCCCCCACCCCACGAAAGGCGTGCAAAATGGAGCACTTACCTGCTGCTGTCTGTGCTGATTTGTGAATGGCAGCCATGTCTGCGGCGCCATTCGCTTCCTCATTATAGCCGTGATAGGCTACATAAATAATTACATAGCCTATCACGGCTAACACAAGGATGCCATTTGCGTCCCTGCGGAGGCCGTGATAGGCTACGTAAGTATTTACGTAGCCTATCATGGCACCCCCCCACACAAAAAACAGCGGATGCAAATGGCGGTGGCTACGGCGGCCGCCATTTGTGTTCCCCCCTTTTTTTTGCCGTAATAGCCTGTGTAAATATTTACGTAGGCAAAAACGGCAAAAAAAAAAAAGGAAACGCAAATGGTGGCCACCGTAGCTGCCGCCATTTGCGTCCGCTGTTTGTTTGTATTTTTGCCGTGATAGGCTACATAAATATTTACGTAGCCTATCATGGCAAAATACAGGGACATAAATGGCGGCTACGGCAGCCGCCATTTGCGTCCCTGCAGGCTGCCCAGCGGCCAGATGTCTGGCTGTGGGTGGCCCCGGCCGGCGGCTCCATGGAATCTCCGTGGAGCAGAGCCGGCTGGAGAGAATTTCGGGGGGAGGGATGGAGCGCCTCCCCCCCACCGCAAATATCACCCTTTGAAAAGGTAAGTGACTTTCGTACATCCCTAGCTTAGAATCATAGCGATAAAGATAACGAATAAGGTTGGAGCAATGAAGCATCTCTGTTTAACACCTGATCCCACTTTGAATGGATCACTTTGAGAGCCATTGTTATCCAAGATTGTTGCCATCATGCCATCATGGAGGGGCCGTAAGATGTTCACAAATTTATTAGGACATCCAGTTTTCAGAAGGATGGTCCAGAGAGCAGTTCGGTTTATAGTGTTGAAGGCCTCAGTCAGATCAATAAACGCCATGTACAAAGGTTGGTTTTGCTCCCTGCATTTTTCTTGGAGCTGTTGTGCAGTGAAGATCATATCCACTGTCCCCCTGGAGGGGCGGAAGCCATTTTGGGATTCAGGGAGGATATCTTCTGATGTAGATAGAAGGTGGTCTGCAAGGATCCTTGCCAGGATTTTGCCTGTTGTAGCTAGAAGGGAGATGCCTTGATAGTTTTCACAATCTGTTCTATCACCCTTTTTGAAGAGAGTGATAATTATGGCATCCCTGAAGTCTGCTGGGATCTCCTCCCTCATCCAGATTTTTTTGATAAGCTTGTGAAGCTGTTGTGTAGCTTCAGGCCCACCTTCTTTACAACTTCAGCAGGGATTTCATCAGGTACACTAGCTTTGCTATTTTTCATTTGGTTGATGGCTTTACTGTCTTCCTTCAAACTAGGGGATACTGCAAGCTCATCTCTGGTTTGTTTTTGTGGAGTTTGCGAGAAGACCTCATCAGCTACAATAGAGTTACGATTAAGGAGGTTGTGATAATGCTCTTTCCAACGCAGTGCAATAGACTCTTTGTTCTTTAGAAGTTTGGCACCATCTATTGAGCATAAGGGGTTTGTACCATGATTTCTTGGTCCGTAGATGGCCTTTGGGGCATTAAAAAAGCCCCATGCATCATGGACATCTGCAAGATGCTGGATTTCTTGAGCTTTGTTTATCCACCAGGTGTTCTTAAGTTCTCTAGTTCTTCTTTGGACCTCAGCCTTTGCACTGGTGTGGACTTTTTTCTTAGCGGCACAGTTCATGTATTTTTGCCATATTTGGAGGGCTTTCCTTTTCTTATCAATATGTTCAATCTCCCTATCATTCTCATCAAACCAATCCTGATGTTTCTTCGTTTGGAATCCGATAGTTAGTTCACAGGCTGCGATAATGGAGGTCTTCAGTTTATTCCAGTGTTCCTTGACATTTTCAGGGGTTTCCATAGATAGATGTTCCTTGAGAGTTGTTTGAAAGCAGGCTCACTTAATAGGATTTTGAAGGGCTTGGGTGTTGATTTTATGTCTTAGTTTTCTTCCTTGGAGCCTACATTGAGGACAATCCTAATGGCCATTGTAGAACAAATTAATTGGTGGTCTGTCCAGCAGCCGTCAGCACTCGTCATGGCTCTAGTGAAGAGTACATCACAACTATCTCTGGCACAGACAATTACATAGTCTAAGAGATGCCAGTGCTTTGACCGAGGATTAGGCATGGTGGAGAATTCCGCCACGGATCTCGGTGAGGCCGAATGCCAGCGCATTCGGCCCCCCAAAATCCATGGCAGAACGAAGCCCCCTACCCCCCCGTGAAATGGGCCCAGAATGGAGCACCTACCTGCTGCCATCCATGCTGCATTGCAAATGGCGGCCGCATCTGCGGCCACCATTTGCTTCTTCCATATAGCTGTGATAGGCTACGTAAATACTTACGTAGCCTATCACGGCTAATGCAGGGATGCCATTTGCATCCCTGTGGAAGCCATGATAGGCTATGTAAGTATTTACGTAGCCTATCATGGCAAAACTAAGGGAACGCAAATGGCGGCGGCTACAGCGGTAGCCATTTGTGTTTCCTTTTTTTCTGCCATGATACGCTACGTAAATATTTACGGAGCCTATCACGGCAAAACAGAGGGGCTCAAATGGTGTAGTGGCCGCCATTTGCGTCCCTGTTTTGCCATGACAGGCTATGTAAATATTTACATAGCCTATCACGGCAGGAAAAAAAGGGAACACAAATGGCGGCCGCTGTAGCCGCTGCCATTTGTGTTCCTTTTTTCTTTTTTTTGGCCGTGATAGGCTACGCAAATATTAACATAGCCTATCATGGGCTGGCGTAGGGACGCAAATGGCATCCCCTACACAGGACGCCATTTGCGTCCGCACCAGCCTAGGGATGGCAGAGAATTCCACCATGGATCTCGGGGAGGCCGAATGCCAGTGCATTCAGCCCCCGAAATCTGTGGCAGAACGGCCTGCCCCCCTGCCCCCCCACGGATCCCCCCAGGATGAGACTTACCTGGGGCGGATCTTCCGGGTGGAGGCAGCTCCGGCGGCAGCTCCGGCAGCAGCTTCGGCGGTGGCGGCTGGTCTTCCGACTGGCTGCCGCCACCGCCATTTGCAGCTTTTTTTTTTTTTTTTACACACATGTGATAGGCTACGTAAGTTTTTACGTAGCCTAAAACATCTGGGTAAAAACTTACGTAGCCTAAAATGACTGGGTAAAAAAAACAAAAAGGCTTACGCAAATGACGGTGGCTACGGCCGCTGCCATTTGCATTCCTTATTTTGGGCCATCTTAGTCTACGTAAATAATTACGTAGACTAAGACGGCGAAAATAAGGGGAACACAAATAGCGTCCCCTTATTTATATTATTTTCTACGCTACACTATTTGCGTTCCCCTTATTTTCGCTGTCTTAGTCTACATAAATATTTACGTAGATTAAGACGTCAAAAATAAGGAATGCAAATGGCAGCAGCCGTAGCCGCCACCATTTGCGTACGCAGTTTCCCCCCCCAGAGCCCTCCGTGGCAGGAAATCCGGCTGTGGACGGCTCTGGCCTGGCTGGGCCTGGCCGACTGCTCTGCGGAGCTGCCGCGGAGCACAGCCGGCTGCGGAGGATTCCGGGGGGGAGGAATGGAGAACTTCCCCCTCGTCCAGGATTCCGGGGGGAGGGATGGAATGCCTCCCCCCACCATCAACATAATCCATGAAAGGTAAGTGATTTTTGTACATCCCTACACCAGCCCGGCAGTGGCTGGAGGCCCCGCTGCGGGTTGGCCTGGCCGGTGGCTCAGCGGCCTGGCCGCGGAGTGGAGCCAGCCAGGCAGGATTCCGGGGGGGGGGAGGAATGGATTGCCTCCTCCCATCGAGGATTCCAGGGGGAGGAACGGATCGCCTCCCCCCACCTGCGGAACCTGGCAGAGCCAGGTAAGCGGGGTTTCGTACACCCCTACTGAGGATGCTTCCATTATGTTTTAAATTTATTTTTCTGGTGAAAGAGTGTGTTGGTAATAACAAGATTATGCTCTGCACATTTAGACAGAAGTAAAATTCCATTCTGGTTACTATTGTTGACTCCTTCTTTCCCAATGATCCCCGGCCACAAATCAAAATCACGCCTAACTCCTGCATTGAAATCGCCCAGGAGGATAATTTTATCCTCCTTAGGTATCTCTGATAAGATGGTGTCCAGCAGGGAGTAAAAATTTTTCTTTGATGTCTTCATCAGCATCTAATGTTGGTGCATAGGCACTTAAAATAGTTGCCTGCTGGTTTTTGGCGAGTTTTGTTCGAAGGGTTGAGAGTCGTTCATTAATGCCAGTAGGAACTTCTGACAAGAGCTTCATAAGAACATTTTTAATAGCAAAGCCTACTCCATGTATTCATCGTTCTTGTTCAGGCAGTCCTTTCCAGAAGAAGCTATAACCTCCTTTTTCTTCCTTCAGTTGTCCCTCTCCTGCTCTTCGGGTTTCTTGGAGTGCTGCTATATCAATGTTAAAACGTCTCAGCTCCCTTGCAATGATGGCAGTCCTGCATTCAGGGCATTCACTATCTATTGTCCAGCAGTGTCCGTATATTCCATGTTCCAAAGTTCTTTTGTCTTTTTGCGACTGCTAAGTGGTGACCCCACTGGACATGGTAATCCAGTCAGGGAGGAGTGAGGCAGGCTATGTTTAGGGCACCTTTTCTAGTCCCCTTCCCATACGGGGTGATCAGAGTGGATCCTAAATAGGACTGCTCAGTCGTGGATACAGCTGCCGAACTACTCAACTTCCTCGGTCCTTGAGTCAGGACGACTGAATCTGTATCCACCACCCATGTGCTGGTCCATGACTAGGGGCTTCCAGATTTCACAGTCCTGCCCCCGTTGCCATTCACCAATCGCCATGGGACTTTTGATTGGTTAGGTGGATTGGAAGATGCCTGTGCGTGAATTTGTTTTATGTGTGGAGATCAGTGCTCAATGATCAACACACAGTCTGCACAGAAAAAGGCTCTAATCCAATGGTATGCATAACATGATGATTGGTAGTCCTTTATCTGTTGCAGCCTTCATCCGCCTTCACAGCCATTGTAAAATACATCTTGTTATCTTCCGCTTGTTCTGCCATTGAGGACTTTCTTGGATCATTCTTTGTCTGGTTCTTCCCCCTTGACCTTACTGCCATGGGTGTCCCTGCTGGGAATACATAACTCCTGATGGCTTCGCTCACAGGGTTCATTGGAACACACAAGCCCACTTACCACAACAAGGTGATGATCCAGCGAGTTCTAGGTACAGAACCATGCTAACTGCTTTTACTTTTCTAAAACAAACCCTGACAAACATAGTTCCTCCTGTGATATTTTATTGCAAATTAATTAACATCACTAATCTATATACATTGAGTCTTGGGAAGTCCAATATCAAGTTGCAAGAAGACAAAAGAAGATCTAACACAATATAAAACTGTATGGTTTGTGATTTCCATCAAATATTTTTTTTTCTGAATTGGAGTTAATAGTCAATAACAATGCTAACTAAGTTGTCTTCATTTTGGAAAGGTAATTGCTCAGTGGCTACTGCATAAACAGAACGTAACTGATGGCCTCAAGGGATGGGTTGTCTGCTTCTTTTCATCTTCAGGAACTGATTCTTGCCCATGGTACTTGAGTCATGACTCAAGGGAATTGAAAATGATACTATAAAATAAATGTTATGTGCATTGAAGACTGGAGCAGTGTTATTTTAAAAAATGATGCATATCAGTATAATTTATAAAATATTATCTTTACATTTCTCTCTCTGTCTCCTCCCCCCCCCCCTGTTGCTCTATAATCAAAAAGGATGATTCTTGGTGGACTTATAAAAAAAAATCAATCACACCAAGAAATCTGTTTGTTTTCAATCTCTAGCTTCGTGATCTTGGGATTTGCCCTTAGCACATCATGAACGGTAAGGCTGGGAGGCTGAATTCATTAAAACACACACACACACACACACACACACACACTTGAGAAGCATACAGCACAATGGTCTCTGCAGTAGAATTTCTGAAGTTCATTCATAGCCACATGAAGAAAACGTAACTAGAGCATGGGTGGGGAAAACTTTCTCCTGTCATAGCCCAAATTAACTTGATTGGAAGCTCTCAATCTGCATTCTAGAAGTGGTGTGGCCAGAGTCAAAAGTAGTCAGAGTTACAGGTGTGACTCTTACCTTTGTTCCTTACACAATGGGAAAAAACATATAGCCACAACCCAGTTAAGATGATATAAACAGATTAGGGATGGCGGAGAATTTCTCCCCGAAACTTCGGGGGGCCGAGCGCCAACGTGTTCGGCCCCCCGAACAAGTTTCGGGGAGAAATCCTCCGCCCCCCTGCCCCCCGCCCCCCCCCCGGGACGGGACTTACCTTCCCTGAATGTCCCTCCCGGCAGCGGGTCCAGCTGGCGGTTCGTCCGGTGTTTGAGCGGGGCGGGAGCGGCAGCCGGTCTTTCGACCGGCTGCCGCCCCCGCCATTGCAATGAAAGAAAAAAAAAAAAAGTCCCCTGATAGGCTACGTGACGATTCACGTAGCCTATCACGGCAAGATTTGCAAAGTCAGCCGTGATAGGCTACGTGAATTGTCACGTAGCCTATCACGGGTGACTTAAAAAAAAAAAAGTGTGTACGGATAATGGCAGCCCCCATAGGGAGCCGCCATTCCCCTTCCTTATTTGGTCGCTGTAGTCTACGTCAGTGTTTACATAGACTACGGCGAAAATAAGGGCAACGCTATTTGCGTTGCCCTTATTTTCGCCGTAGTCTACGTAAACATTGACGTAGACTACAGCAACTAAATAAGGAACGCGAATGGCGGCTCCCTATGGGGGCCGCCATTCGCGTACGCGCTTTTTTTTTTTTTTAAAGTCACCCGTGATAGGCTACGTGACGATTCACGTAGCCTATCACGGCTGACTTTCCAGATCTAGCCGTGATAGGCTACGTGAATCGTCACGTAGCCTATCAGGGGACGTGTTTTTTTTTTTTTTTTAACTTTCGTGTTCGCGGCCGGGCGAGGCGGGAAGCCTCCTCCCCGGCCTGAATTTCGGCCGGGCGAGGTGGGAAGCCTCCCCCCCCGGCCTGAATTTTGGCCGGGCGAGGCGGGAAGCCTCCCCCCCCGGCCTGAACTTCGCGGGGGGAGCAGCAAAGCGCTCCCCCCCACCGCGAAAAAGCTGCGAGAAAAGGTAAGTGACTTTCGTTCACCCCTAAAACAGATCATTCATGAATCAGAAAAAAGTCAAAATGGAATATGCCCTTACAGCATGTTAACCTTGTAAAGCTAAAGTGAAATTCTGTTATAAGGCTAAAAGAATTTGCCCCATTACCTCTTGGAATCCCTAATCCCATAATTTTATATAGTACTGTACTCTTCAAATGGTGTTCTGGTGAACCCTGGTGTTCCTTAGAAGCTTATCAGGGGTTCCTCAATGGAAAGATCCATAAAAAAGGTAAAGGTGTTCCCAACCAGTCGTGTCCAACTTTAGGGTGCGGTGCTCATCCCCGTTTCTAAGCCGAAGAGCCAACACTGTCCGAAGATGCTTCCGTGGTCATGTGGCCGGCATGACTGAACACCGAGGTGCACGGAACGCTGTTACCTTTCCCACTGAGGCGGTACCTATTTATCTACTTGCAATTTCTTGCTTTCGAACTGCTAGGTTGGCAGAAGCTGAGAGTGAAGACGGGAGCTCGCTCCATCACACAGCACTCGGGTCTCGAACTGCTGACCTGCTGACCTTCCAGTCTGCAGTTCAGCGTCTTAACCACTAAGCCACCGCGGCCCCCGGAAAGATCCATAGTGGTGGATAATAATTCCTGAAGAACAGTTGGCCATTTCTGCCAATCTTCCCCTGCAATGTGCAATCACAGGAAAGCTCTGCTATGTTTTACAGTATACTCCCAGTCATGGGGTGATGATGAGGCCAAGAGACATAGCTAGAGTTCAGCTTACTGTGAATCCTGCCCACTCATTTGATTCAGGCTTGCTACAAAGGTAAGCATTATGAATGGACGGGCTTCGACCAACAAGCCAACTTAATACAAAAGTCAACAGCTTCACTACTCAGATTTCCCTTAAAGACTGTACACCAGAAATTCAGTGAGAGAGACATGAACTGTCTCAACATTGTTTTCATTTTCTTCACTAATGAAATGACATTTCCAACTATTCCAACAAGCAGATAGTCTGCATGTAAACAGAAATGACTGTAAATATACTGATTGCATTAATTAACGGCATTCATTTTTCACATTAATGATAGTTATTATGTCTTCAGCACACTAAATAAGGCACATTCCAAGTAGGGAGCTATAAACCCAGTTGTAATTAAAGATAAAGAAGTGATCAGATGTTGTAGAAAGAGAACAGGGTGTGTTGTGGGGAATTCCAGCCCTGACCATCAAATTAAACAGGTGGCGATGGAGGCTGCTGGTCTGACCACCAGGCAAATTTGGGGTGTAATCTCCAACTTTTCCAATTTACTGGCATCCAGCTACCAGAAGTCTTGTGAAGTCTAGGCTATTACTTGCCACCTGCCTTGCAGAGCTAACGGCTCCCCTCGGTCTTTCTATTCTGAGCCACACACTTTAAAAAATAACACTTCAGAAGAAATTAAATCACACACCACTGTAAGAGTTATGAGACATCACTGAGTCCAGGAAGTAAGCAGAATTTAGCTTTTCAAAAAGAACAGCAGTGGTGCTGGGAGACCAACTGCAGGGGGAAGACGTCAAGGACCTTTCCCTGAGAACTAGAACTCCTTATTTTGGATGGAAGGTTCTAGAGCCCTGTCCGGTCTGAGTCCTGATAATGTCATTCAGTTTTTCATTCCATTGCATTTCCAGAGGCTTGCTTTAATGAATGCTATAAATCCTATTTAGGGGTCTAGCAGATTACTAACAGGAGTCCATATAGTCAGTAGTGAAGGGGAGGGTACCAGCATCAAACTCTAAACCATGCTCCTTTTCAAAAATGACAGGTGCTCCACCCCATTAGGGAGACCGGAAGTCCAGCACTAGCCGGAAGTCCCACCTATGCAATCAGGTGGCCAGGTCGTATGAGCTTCAGGGTCACCTGATGGGGGTCATGTGACCCCTCTACAAACTTGTCATTCCACTGTGGACCAATAGGAAGAGGTTTTACAGCCCTAACAGGTACGGGTGTGGAAATGGCCCTATGGGCCATTTCCAAGCCCTCCCCAGATTGCCCCCGGGACTAACACAAAACTCTCTAACAAAAGTGTGCATGTGGGGGGTAGTAGTTGGATCCTAACAATTCTGTGTAGTCCCTTGCTTGATCTGCATCTGTCTTCTACATCTCCATGTGAGGGTTAATGATGCAAAGTCACTTTACAGGGGTGAGCATAGTTTTTGGGAAACCCTAGCAAAATTTAAATGTGTCTAGGGTGATGGGGCAAATTGCAGGTAAGCTTGTAGTAAGTTTTAAACATAAAACCAAGAGTTCTGCAGAAAGAAAGAAAGGAAGGAAGGAAGGAAGGAAGGAAGGAAGGAAGGAAGGGTGAGATGCTGCTAGACAACTTAATATAAAATGTTCTTTGACAGGGAAACCTCTTTTTCTGTCTCCATAAGGCTTGCCCCCCTAGTAGCTCTGTGAAAACTGCAATTATAACTTTTGTGGCAGTACAGTACATCTACATACTGTAGATGTAAAGTTTCTTTCTTCCTTAAAGTTTTATTGAACTGCTTATTGCAGATGGCCTTCATTGTTTCAACAGGCTACTTACAGCCTCCTCAAATTTTCCAGGAATTCTGCAAAAATGTCTACAGGTATGTTCTCTGCCACAGCTGCATCTTTTCTTCTTACATTCACAGGAGCTATATCAGGCTCTCCCTTTCTAGTTCTTTTTAAAAGTATGTAGGCATGACTCCACTTACAGCCTTTCTGGGGTTCAATATTCAAGGGTGCCTGGCGTCTCTATGTTCTCTATGTAGGAAACATGTCTGGACAAGCTAAATGGCTACATTGAGCAAATCTGACTGCCCCTGCTTTTGATTGGTTGGTAGGAAAGCTTGTTTTTCTGGGGGTAAAACTGTCCCTATTGGTCAGTGGGGTGGGGAGTGACCTTACAGGGCTATGTGGGCCCTGGAGGGCCAATCCGGGGAGGGTTTGGAAATGGCCCTGCGGGCCATTTCTGCACCCATACCTGTTAGGGTTCTAAAACCTCTTCCTATTGGTCCATGGTGGCATGATGAGTTTGTAGAGGGGTCACATGACCTTCATCAGGTGACCTTGAAGGTCATATGACCTGGCCAGCTGATTGCATAGGTGGGACTTGTGGCTAGGGTGGGACTTCCAGTCTCCCTAAGGGGTGCACCTGTTACTTTTGAAAAAGGGGCATGGTTTAGAGTTTGATGCAGGTACCCCCCCTTCACTACTCTAGTCTACCTCTGGAAACTTGCTGTTCATATTTGTTATTTTGGAAAAAAATTAGGTTTCTTCACACAGTGGAATACAAGTAGCAGGTTGAGTTTGAGTTGGATGTCATCACTGGCTTACAATGTAATGCCAACTACATTCATTTTTGGTTATACCTGATAGACTGAATCATTTTTTAAAAAAATGGGGAGGCAACTGGGTGTACAAGAGATGAAAGTCCCAACCCTATGCGTCTTTGGACAGAAAAACATCCAACAACTCCCAGCATCCCTGTGAGTTGTAGGACTTTTTTTCTGTCTAAACATGCATAGGATTGGACCTTGGCTTCCCTGCCATGGTTGAAGGTGCCCTAGGCAAGATGCCCCCTGGAGGGCCACACACACTCTCCTAGGCACTCACCCTATCTTCAGTTTCTCCCCCCGCTTCTCTCCCTGCTACTGCTCTGCTTGTTCCCTTATCCCTGATCTAGTGCTCTTTCTGTTTCTGCTCTTGTCTTGTCTCACTCCATGGAAACTTTTTCTTTCTCTACTTTCTCCTCCCACCAGGCTCTCTCTCTCCCCCCCCCTTTTCCCTCCATCCATGTATGATCTCTTTCTCTCTTAACTCTTTCCCCTCCCCATGCTAGTTCTCATCCCCTCGCCACCAGGCAGTGGCACCTTTTCTTTCTCTAGCTCTTCCTGTTAACTGTTAAAGAAGGTCAGGCACAGCTGGAGAGGAAGCTGCAGCTATGCCTGACATCTTAATCTCCCCAGAGTGCCTTTGGGCCCACCTAGAATCTCCTAGAAGTTCTTTGGAGAAATGAAAATATTGGGTGTGACTGCCGTTTCCTCTGCATCACACCTAATCTTTTCTAAAACACCTTTTCTACATCACACCTAATCTTTTCTAAAGCTTAAAAGAAAGCAAAGCAAAGGAACAATGCTTTCTAAATTTTTATCTTTGCTGTTTTAAATCTGTATTTTAAACTCTTGCACTGCTGCTAGGTTTTATTGTGGTTGTATTGTTATATTGTGGTTTTAATGTTCTATATATTTTAAATTGTTTTATTGTGTGTTGTTTGGTTTTAGTTTTTGTGAACCGCCCAGAGAGCTTCGGCTATTGGGCGGTATAGAAATGAAATAAACAAACAAACAAACAAACAAACAATGGGAGAATGAGCACCAGTGGGGTGTGGGAGGAGGACAGAATGGGAAAGAGAGAGAGAGTGCATGCACCCTAGGTCACTGTCTTTGCCTGATTTTTTTTAAGTGTATGGATTGGCACTTGGAGCCAGGCCTACATCTAGGGATGTACGAAAGTGACTTACCTTTCGCGGATTATGTTGATGGTGTGGGGGGGAGGCGTTCCGTCCCTCCCCCTGGAATCCTTGACGGGGGGGAGGCGATCTGTTCCTCCCCCCCGGAATCCTCCACGGCTGGCTGTGCTCCGCGGCAGCTCCACGGAGCAGCCGGCCAGGCCCAGGCCAGAGCCATCCGCAGCCGGATTTCTGGCTGCAGAGGGCTCTGGGTAAAAAAAAAAAAAAGTATGCAAACAGTGGCGGCTACGGCTGCCACCATTTGCGTTCCTTATTTTTGGCCGTCTTAGTCTACATAAATATTTACGTAGACTATGATGGCGAAAATAAAGGGGAACGCAAATAGCATACCAGGTGCTATTTGCATCCCTTTTTGATTCAGCGTTTTAGCCTACGTAAATCTTTACGTAGGCTAAAACGGCGAATCAAAAAGGGACGCAAATAGCGCCTGCTACTCTATTTGCATTCCCCTTTATTTTCGACATCATAGTCTACGTAAATATTTACATAGACTAAGACGGCCAAAAATAAGGAACGCAAATGGCAGTGGCCATGGCCGCCACCATTTGCGTATGCGTTTTTTTTTTTTAAACCCACCCAGCCATGATAGGCTACGTAAATCTTTACATAGCCTATCACGTCTCTTTTTTTTTTTTTTACCAAGACTGGAAATGGTGGCGGTGGCAGCTGGTCGGAAGACCAGCAGCCGCCGTCAAAGCTGCCAAAGCCGCCACCGGAGCTGCTGCCGCCTGGAAGATCCGACCCAGGTAAGTCTCGTCCCGGGGGGGATCCGCGGGGGGGCAGGGGGTGGCAGGCCGTTCCGCCACGGAGTTCAGGGGGCTGAATGCACTGGCATTCAGCCTCACCGAGATCCGTGGCGGAATTCTCTGACATCCCTACCTACATCTGCTGGTCTGGCATTAGCAACATCCCTGAAACATAAATATGCTGTCCACAGTCTCACAACCTAAATAATAAGACAATAAACGTGACGAAAATGTCAAGCTGGTGTGTGGCTCCTGCAAAAAAGGCAAATTCCATATTAGGCATAATTAGGAAAAGAATTGAAAATCAAACTGTATACTCTCCTTATACAAATCTATGGTGAGACCACACTTAGAATACAGTGTACAGTTCTGGTTGCCACACCTAAAAAAGGACATTATAAAGTTGGAAAAAGTGCAGAAAAGGGCAACTAAAATGATCAAGGGGCTGGAGCAACTCCCCTATAAGGAAAGAGTACTATAGGATTGTTTAGTTTAGAAAAGAGGTGAGTAAGGGTAAACGTGATAGAGCTGACCAATTATCATGCATGGTGTCTATCACAATACTAGAACCCGGGGTCATCCAATAAAGCTGACTGGGGAGAGATTCAGGTCAGAAAAAAGGAAGTACTTCTTCACATACCACATAGTTAAGCTATGGGATTCACTTTCACAATATGTAGTGATGGCCACCAATTTGGATAGCTTTAAAAGAGGACTGGGCAAATTCCTGGAGGCTAGGGCTATCAATGGCTACTAGTTCTGATGGCTATATGCTACCTCACATATTAGAGGCAGTATTCCCATATACACCAGCTGCTGGGGAACATGGGTGGGAGGGTGCTGTTGCACTCATGTCCTGCTTGTGGGATTCCCATGGGCAGCTGGTTGGCCACTGTGTGAACAGAATGCTGGACTAAATGGACCTTGGTCTGATCCAGCATGGTTCTTCTTATGCTCTTATATTCTTAATGACAAAAGAGAAAAGGAATAGAGAAAAGGGAGGGAGGAGGAGGAGACAAAATAATATAGTAATGTTAATTAAGCAATGATTCTTAGTTATATTAAGTCTGCAAGATTTTATACAATCCCCTTCAACACATTTACTGTTTTGTTGAGTGAGTTAGGGTGAAACTAGATGGTAGCTGCTAATTGTGTGAATGTCATTTTAAAATAAATGTTAGATATTGGGGGTGGGGAGGCAATATGGGACTCTAGGATGGGTGGTAGGGGGACTTTAAACCTGTACCTGCTATTTGCATTAGAAAAAGAAATATCTCATTTGCTCCAAAAACCTCTTGCTGTGTTGGGGAAATATTTCCAAATGTATTGATACATTCAAGGTGTTTAAAATGCCTTTCTCTTTAACAAATAGAAATTTAGGTCAGTTCATTAATGTTCAGATAGGACTGTAGAGAGCACAATGCAGATATCTTATGCACATAAATGTAGAACAAGAAATTGTCCAACCATTTTTTTTTGGGGGGGGGTAAATGTGACTAAAATAGGATTTTTGACAGTTCTGCTGGAAGTGTGAATATTTCCCCATAACTCTAGCTGAAGTATATTTTAAGATCATCCCTTGCGGGTCTAATACATCAACTCAGTATATTTGTTGTCAAAAAATTCAGGTGTTGCATTTTCATCAAACACTAAGAAGGAAGACAGTATCTTGTTCAGAAGATGCCTGATACAATTTTATTTGCCCTGATTAGAAGGGCACTGTTCAAAACATGATGAAAGCATGATTTGTTTGGAAATCTTACAAATTGCAGTCTTGAAAATATTTGCTCTTTTAGATCTTCACTGACACTGATCCAACTAAGGAGATCTGTGTATGTATAGTTTGCTGGATCAGAACCATGGCTATAAATATGTTGTTCAGTCATTAAGTCGTGTCTGACTCTTCGTGACCCCATGGACCATAGCACACCAGGCCTTCCTGTCCTCTGCTCTCTCCCGGAGCGTGCTCAAGTTCAAATTCATTGCATCGGTGATGCTATCTAGCCATCTCATCCTCTGCCGTCCCCTTCTCCTTTTGCTTTCAATCTTCCCCAGCATCAGGGTCTTTTCCAAGGAGTTTTCTCTTCGCATTTGGTGGCCAAAATATTTGAGCTTCAGCTTCATTATCTATCATTCCAATGAGCACTCAGGGTTGATTTCCTTTAGGATTGACTCATTTGACCTTCTTGCAGTCCAGAGGACTCTTAAGAGTCTTCTCCAGCACCACAGTTCAGAAGCATCAATTCTTTGGTGCTCAGCCTTCCTTATAGTCCAGCTCTCACAGCCATACATTACTACTGGGAAAAACATAGCTTTGATTATACGGACCTTTGTCAGCAAGGTGATATCTCTGCTTCTTACTATGCTGTCTAGGTTTGCCATAGCTTTCCTCCCAAGGAGCAAGCGTCTTTTAATTTCATGGCTACAGTCATCATCTGCAGTGATCTTGGAGCCCAAGAAAATAAAATCTGTCACTGCTTCCATTTCTTCCCCTTCTATATGCCAGGAAGTGATGGGTCCAGATGCCATGATCTTTGTTTTTTGAATGTTGAGTTTCAAACCAGCTTTTGCACTCTCCTCTTTCACCCTCAACAAGAGGCTCTTGAGATCCTCTTCACTTTCTGCCATTAGGGTGATATCATCTGCGTATCTGAGATTGTTGATAATTCTCCCAGCAATTTTAATTCCGACCTGTGATTCATCCAACCCAGCATTTCTCATGATGTACTCTGCATATAAGTTAAATAAGCAGGGTGACAATATGCAGCCTTGTTGTACTCCATTCCCAATTTTGAACCAATCAGTTGTTCCATGTCTGGTTCTTACTGTTGCTTCTTGACCCTCGTACAGGTTTCTCAGGAGACAGGTAAGGTGGTCTGGTACTCCCATCTCTTTTAGAATTTGCCACAGTTTGTTGTGATCCACACAATCAAAGGTTTTAGCGTAGTCAATGAAGCAGAAATAGATGTTTTTCTGGAATTCTCTCACTTTCTCCATGATGCAGTGGATGTTGGCAATTTGGTCTCTAGTTCCTCTGCCTCTTTGGAACCCCGCTTGTACTTCAGGTAGCTCTCGGTTCACATACTGCTGAAGCCTAGCTTGTAGGATTTTGAGCATAACCCTGCTGGCATGTGAAATGAGCACAATTGTACAGTAGTTTGAACACTCTTTGGCATTGCCCTTCTTTGGAATTGATATGTAAACTGACCTTTTCCAGTCTTGTGGCCACTGTTGAGTGTTCTAAATTTGTTGGCATATGGAGTGCAGCACTTTAACAGCATCATCTTTTAGGATTTTAAATAGCTCAGCTGGAATACTGTCTTCTCCGCTAGCTTTGTTGTTACTAATGTTTCCTAGGGCCCACTTGACTTCACTCTCTAGGATGTCCGGCTCAAGTTCAGTGACTGCACTATCATGGCTATCAGGGACATTCAGATCTTTCCTGTATAGTTCTTCTGTGTATTCTTGCCACCTCTTCTTTATCTCATCTGCTTCTGTTAGGCCCCTGCCTTCTTTGTCCTTTATCATGCCCATCTTTGCACAAAACGTTCCCTTGATATCTCCAATTTTCTTGAAAAGATCTCTAGTCTTTCCCATTCTATTGTTTTCCTCAATTTCTTTGCATTGTTCATTTAAGAAGGCCTTCTTAAGAAGGCTATAAATATGACACTCATCCAAATGCATATCAAATGCATATATGAGTATGACTTAGGGATGTTGGAGAAATCCATTTCGGGGGTGGAGTTTGATGAGTTTTTCTAGGTTTGCCCCCCTCTTTTGGTTTTGGTTCCCAATGCAGCTACCAACTTGATCTGCAGCAAGCTGGGCCAGTTTGCAGACTTTCTGGGAATTTCACGTATTTGGGGGGCAGGGGAGTTTCTGCAATTTAGGCAAATTTCTGAGCAATTTGCCCCGATTACAGCCAAATTTGCATAATGTGCACAAATTCTGCCATAATTTGCATGAATTACTCAGAAATTTGTGCAAACTCCTTAACCCCCCCCCCCCCAAGTACAAAAACATTCCCCAGAGTTTGGGAACAGCCCACAGTTCAGCTCACAAGTTGCAAAGCAAGTTGTACACACTGCAGAACTCAGTTGAGCCAAAAAAGAGTGGGATTTCCCAGTCCCTAGTATGACTCTTTTTAGTCACACTGCGTAGCTTTCAGTAGGGATGTGAGAACCCACCCCAGCTTGGGTTCTCTGGGCACCCATGGAAGCACGGCCCCAACTCACCCTCCCTGGACCCACGCTTGAGCCTCCCACAAGCTCAGCAAGTTGCCTGGACACACCGCGATCCCATCCAGTGAGCACTTGCCATTTTCTCACCTTTGTTGGCTGCACAAAAAGGAAGTTTTTAAAAATGAGCATATTTAAATATGCACAGTTTGGGGCCAGAAAAGCTTAATATGTGCAATAGGCATTATACCTCTAATACTGTGAACATTAAACTTTCCTGGCCCCAAACTGCACATATTTAAATATGCACATTTTTTTAAAAATAAACTTCCTTTCTCCACAGACAACAAAGGCAGGAAAATGGCAGACACTCACTGGATCGATTGCGGTGAGTCCAGGAGGGCACAAGCGGGGGGCAAGAGGGCGTGAGCTGGGAATGGGCGAGAACTTTTTAAAGACAAACAATCCATGCAGGGACCTAATCTACATTGGGACTTCAGGGACTTATTCTTGCCCCAGATTACCACACAGCTGCAATGAGGTGCTGCTTGTTTAATATTACACCTCTGGAGTCAAATATCAGAAAATGAGGAAACAAAGCAGTAGGGATGGCCGGAACGCTTACCTGCCATTTCAGAGGGGGGGTCTACAGCGGGAGAGGCAATTCGTTCCTCCCCCCCGGAATCCTCTTCAGCTGGCTCTGCTCCATGGCAATTCTGTGGAGCCGCTGGCTGGCTCCGAAGCCCCAGCGATATGACCGTCATGGCCATATTGCTGAGGTATGTAGGGTGAGTCTCTGGACGCAAATGGTGTCCGGGACGCCATTTGTGGCCATAAAGGCCTTAGTTTAAGGCAAATGCAGCCATTTAAGGCTGCATTTACCTTAAACTAAGGACTTTACAGCCACAAATGGCATCCCGGACACCATTTGCGTCCTCAGTCAATCCGCACAGCCAGCGATATGGCCCTGGCGGCCGTATCGCTGGGGATTCAGAGCTGGTGGCAGGGAGGATCCGCTGGCAAGGACTTCGCCCTACAGGAGAAGGTAGGAGATCCGATCCTCCATGGACTTTGGGGGTCCAGATTCAATAGAATCCGGCCTCAGTGGGGTCCATGGAGGATTTCTCCAACATCCCTACAAAGCAGACAAGAGAATGTAGGCACTGGGACAGCTAGAAAGTAACAAGGAACGGGTAAAGCTAAACTACCAGTGGGAAGGGAGAGACACAAGTACCAAGCCACCTACCCCTACCCTAGCTAAAATTTTAAAGGTCAAATATTAAGAGGAATGTCATCCCAAGTAGGGGTGTATGAAACCCCGCTTACCTGGCTCCCCTGGGTTCCGCTGGGGGGGGAGGCGCTCCGTCCCTCCCCCCAGAATCCTTGCCAGGGGGAGGCATGGAGCACCTCCCCCCGGAATCCTGGCCGGCCAGCTCCACTCCGCGGGGATTCTGTGGAGCCGCCGGCTGGCTCCACCAGCAGCTGGACATCCGGACGCTGGCTAGCAGGGATGCAAATGGCAGCTGCCGTAGCCACTGCCGTTTGGGTCCCTATATTCAGCCATGATAGGCTACGTAAAGACTTACGTAGCCTATCACGTCTGGGTTAAAAAAAAACAAAAGCGCGTACACAAATGGTGGCTATGGCCACCGCCATTTGCATTCCTTATTTTTGGCTGTCTTAGTCTACATAAATATTTATGTAGACTAAGACAGCGAAAATAAGGGGGAATGCAAATAGTGTAGTGGGCGCTATTTGCATTGCCCTTTATTTTCACCATCTTAGTCTATGTAAATATTTACGTAGACTAAGAAGGCCAAAAATATGGAACGCAAATGCAGCGGCTGTAGCCGCCGCCATTTGTGTACGTGGTTGTTGTTTTTTTTAACCCAGACATGATAGGCTACGTAAGTCTTTACGTAGCCTATCACAAATTGGGGGGGGGGACAAGAACAGACTGCAAATGTCAGCGGCGGAGGCAGCTGTTCGGAAGACCAGCCGCAGCCGCTGGAGCCACCGCCGTCCAGAACATCTGCCCCAGGTAAGTCTCATCTTGGTGGGGATCCGTGGGGGGCAGGGGGGGTGGCAGTCCATTCCGCCACGGAGTTTGGGGGGCCAAATGCACTGGCATTTGGCCTCACTGAGATCCGTGGTGGAATTCTCTGACATCCCTAATCCCAAGGGGGGAAAAAGGAGGTTGCCCATCTTATTCTACATGAGCTGAAACAGTTGTCATTGTTACAGTTATCCAGGAGGCAAATGTCCTGCAGATACTAAACAATGGCAAACAGCAAGGGTGTATAATCTAGGGATGGCGGAGGATTTCTCCCCGAAACTTTGGGGGGCCGAGCGCCAACGTGTTCGGCTCCCTGAACAAGTTTTGGGGGAAATTCTCCACCCCCCCCGCACCCCCCCCCCGGGATGGGACTTACCTTTGCCGAATGTCCCTCCCGGCGGCGGGTCCGGCCGGCGGTTTGGCGGGTGTTCGTCCGGGGCGGGAGCAGCAGCTGGTCTTTCGACCGGCCGCCGCCACCGCCATTCCAATCAAAGAAAAAAAAAACGCCCCCGTGATAGGCTACGTGACGATTAACGTAGCCTATCACGGCTAGATTTGCAAAGTCAGCCATGATAGGCTACATTAATCATCACGTAGCCTATCACGGGTGACTTTGCAGATCTAGCTGTGATAGGCTACGTTAATCGTCACGTAGCCTATCACGGGGGCGTTTATTTTTTTTTAAAAAACTTTTGAGTTCGCGGCCGGGCGAGGCGAGGCGCCTCCTCACCGGCCTGAATTTCGGCCGGGCGAGGCGGGAAGCCTCCCCCCCGGCCTGAATTTCGGCCGGGCGAGGCGGGAAGCCTCCCCCCCCGGCCTGAACTTCATGGGGGGAGCAGCGAAGCGCCTCCCCCCCACCGCAAAAAACTTCGAGGACAGGTAAGTGAGTTTCGTCCACTCCTAGTATAATCAGAACTCCTGATGTAGGTAATTCATAGAGATGTGCACAGAGCCCAAGGCTGCCCTCAGACCCCAGTTTGACTTGGTCCCTGATTCAGTGCTTCCGAAGATGGGCAGCTTTGGCTCAAACTGATTCAGAGTCTATCTACTTCAACTTGGGTCCTGAATCTGAGTTGAGATTCAGAAATCTCAAATTTCTGAATCTCAACTCAGTTGCGAGCAGAGACAGTGCAGAGAAGAGTCGGACAACAAAGCCTGGATCAAAATTGGGCCACATTTATTGAAATAACTACAAAGGGGAGACATAGGACGGGCCCTGCCTGTGTCAGCAGCTAGCTGGCACCTTTTGGGCTATAACATTCCCAGCCTGAGGGGTGGCATGCCTGCATCGCTGCCCCTCTGGTCTGCCCCTCCTGGGGGAGGTAGACCTTCCCATGTCACCCCCTCCTGGGGCCACACAGCTCCTGGGTGAGTGAGGTGAGTTGGTCTCCCAGGCAGCCCTTATCCCCCACGCCGAGCCTCATAACCTGTGCGAAAGTCCTCGGGAGTCACCTGTCACTGTAAGGTACCTCTGAATGCTCACCATCGCTAAGCTTGTTCTCCTTGGCCCGTCCTAACTACCACAGGGAGTGACAAGCCTATTGCTTGTCAGACTCTCCCCTACCTGCACAGAAGAACTTCCTGCAGGCCCCTTTGCAGATCCAACAGAAAGATGTTGTTTTCTGCATCAGACAGATGCACCCCATCCATTCTGTAGAGCTCCCTCCGAGTCCATTGAATTACCTGATGAGTGATGACTCCATCACCGTGATGGAGTAACTCCAAGGCAACCTTTCTGTTGACCTTCCACTGGGCCTTCTCAATGGCACCCACATTGACCGCATTCCACTTGACCCTTGGAAGCAAAGAAGACCATAAAATGGTTACGCCGGGCCATCTCAGGCGAATCTCCTGGCAATCGCTCAAGGCCTTCACAATGAGGTCCTTGCCTTTCACACATCCCGAGTTGTTGCCCCCCAAATGCAGCACCAAGACCTGCGGGGGCAGCTCAACCCAACCTTGGTGAAATAGCGTGGGCAGAAGGCGCTCCCACCACATGCTACGTCTGGCTAGCCATTGCACAGTGACGCTGCTGCCTGCTGGACAATCTGAGCTGTGCTCCGCAGCTCATCACAGAAGCCCTCCGGGCAGCCCAGAACACCATGTTATGCCCACATATGAGCAACCAAACTACGATTTGAGGAAAATGATAACAAATAACTAAGCACCAGAAAACCAAGCTTCAAATCAGATGGCTGATCCGCGCACACCCGACCTGAAGGCATGAGAGTGCCATCTACCCACTGCCTTCACCTGATCCTCCAAGAAACTCAAAGAGGCGGTTGTGGAAGCTGCCC
Source organism: Heloderma suspectum (assembly GCF_057233095.1). Taxonomy (NCBI): domain Eukaryota; kingdom Metazoa; phylum Chordata; class Lepidosauria; order Squamata; family Helodermatidae; genus Heloderma; species Heloderma suspectum. The sequence continues at coordinate 94,019,349 of NC_139461.1, forward strand.
CTATCTGGAAAGAATGTGTTCCAAATCTAAAATCACCCAGCCCGAGGATCTCCAGTGCTGACTTGGTGATAGTCCAAAAATGGAATTTTGTCAGCGGGGAACCCCCAGAGTGGCAGAATAATGGGCCGTCGGCTGACCCCTGCAAACCCAAAAAATTACTTAAGGCACTAACCGGGCATAATTCCTTGACCTGGGCTGCATGGAGGGATACCGTCACACCCTTTCCTTGCTGATCAGTCTTAGATATCTGAATCTTAAGATGAACGATATCCATACTGACCAGAATGTCTTGAGTATCTCAAAGCCCTTCTAGCCCTGTCATTTTTGGATGCCCAAACTAATTCAGAAATCCACAGGGCCCCGAAGAAGGCTGTTAAGGCCATGGCGTGGAACAATGTAGCCTCATAGCGTGAGGCTCAGATGAAAGGCCAAAGGTTTCGAAGCCCCAACAGGATATCTGGTGAAGGGGATGCATAGTGTCCCCCATTGTGGGTGACAAACTAGCCCAGCCCTGTATGGTGCGTCACACCCTGAAATCAGCTGTGGAGTCGCTTACACCTTTTACTTTAGACCAGAAGGACAATGTGGCCAACTTACCGCTAATAGTCCTAGGTGACAGCCCCTAATTTCGGGAGTACACACAAAATTGCAGAAGGTGACCCACTGGGATGGGCCACATGTGATGCAAGTGGAAGTCACTCCGAAAGGCCCAGAACCCCCTACCTGCTTTGGTGTAGGCAGCCCTAGTGTTGGGAGCTATGGAGTTCATCATGGCGTGCTCAACTTCAGTCCGCCAATATCCCATAGAGCAATGGGCATGGGGTCTGGGAATGGACGAGCCCACAGTGCTAACTCTCGAAACCTGTTGATCTAGTTATGTGATAAAGCATCGGGTATTGAGTTGTCCAAGCCAGGCATGTGGCGGGTGCGGAACTGGATATTATGTCGTAGGCAGTGGAGCATGAAAGCTCTTACCAATGACATAACCCTATGATTTGTGGAGGTCAGTGTGTTAATGACGTGCACGGTGGCTAGATTGTCACACCAGAATAGAACCACGGTTTTGGCCAATTGATTGGCCCATAGGTGGACCGCAACGTAAATGGGAAAAAACTCAAGGAATGTAAGATCCCTGCAAATTCCCACTCCTATCCAGCTCTCAGGCAACTGCCCGAAACACCAGCGGTCTAGCCATATGACGCCTAAGCCCAGTGTCCCGGCCACGTTGGAATGAATCTGGAGGTCAGCTTTGAGGAGCAACTTGCACCTCCAAAACGAAGTACCATTAAAGTCTTGCAAAAACTGAAGCCAGACCTTCATATCCAATCGCATAGCGGACGTGACTAGGGATGGCAAAAAATTCTGCCACGGATCTTGGTGAGGCCGAATGCCAGTGCATTCGGCCCCCCGAACTCCGTGGTGGAACGGCCTGCCACCCCCTCGCCCCCCCACGGATCCCCCCTGGGACGAGACTCACCTGGGGCGAATCTTCCAGGCTCCGGTGGCGGCTCCGGCAGCGGTTCGGCAGCAGCGGCGGCAGCGGTGGCCGGCCTTCCAACCGGCTGCCGCTGCCACCATTTCCAGTTAAAAAAAAAAAGACGTGATAGGCTACGTAAAGATTTACATAGCCTATCATGGCTGGGTTTAAGAAAAACCAAAACACGGCATGATAGGCTACGTAAATGTTTATGTAGCCTATCATGGCTGCGTGGGTTTAAAAAAAAACAAACCCAACCGCGTACGCAAATGGCGGCTACAGCTGACCCCATTTGCGTTCCTTATATTTGGCTGTCTTAGTCTAAGTAAATATTAACATAGACTATGATGGCGAAAATAAGGGGGAATGCAATAAGTGTAGCGGGCACTATTTGCGTCCCTTTTTGATTCGCCGTTTTAGCGTACGTATAGATTTATGTAGGCTAAAATGGTGAATCAAAAAGGGACGCAAATAGTGCCCGCTATGCTATTTGCATTCCCCTTTATTTTCGCTGTCATAGTCTACATAAATATTTACATTGATTCAGGCAGCCAAAAGTAAGGAACGCAAATGGTGGCAGCTGTAGCCGCCGCCATTTGCGTACGTGGTGTTTTCCCCCCCCCCAGAGCATTCCGCGGCCGGAAATGTGGCTGCGGATGGCTCTGGGCTGGGCTGGGCCTGGCCGGCTGCTCTGTGGAGCTGCCGCGGAGCACAGCTGGCCATCAAGGATTCCGGGGGGGAGGGATGGAACGCCTCCCCCCCGTCGAGGATTCCAGGGGGAGGGAGGGAACGCCTCCCCCCCCAGCAACATAATCTGCGAAAGGTAAGTCGCTTTCGTACATCCCTAGCCATGACCCTCGTTCGGTGATGAGTAGACCCTGCATTGCCCAGCATAGCCTTCGTATGAAGGCCCAGCCAGGTGCAACCACACTACAAGCAAAATTTAGATGCCCCACTAACTCTTGGAAGGCCTGCAAGGAAACCTTGCGAGATTGTGAAATTGCCATGAGTTTCCCACGCAGAACTGCGAGTTTACCCTTTGGGAGCTGGCAACATTGATTGAGGGTGTCCAGTTGATCCACAAGAAAGTTAGGACTGGGGTAGGGATGTCAGAGAATTTCGCCATGAATCTCGGGGAGGCCGAATGCTAGCGCATTCAGCCCCCTGAAATTGGAGGCGAAACGGTCTGCCCCCCCACCCCCCTGGGATGGGGCTTAACTTGGGTGAATCCTCCTGGTGGCGGTGGCGGCTCCAGCGGCGGGGAGGGCGGCGGGGGCGGCAGCCGGTCTTCTGACCGGCTGCCGCCACTGCCATTTCCAGTAAAATTTAAAAAACCAAAAAAAGTGATAGGCTACATAAAGATTTACGTAGCCTATCACGGCTAGATTTTAAAAAAATACCGTGATAGGCTATGTAAATGTTTACGTAGCCTATCACGGCTGAGTAAAAAGAAAACAACAACAACTGCGTGTACGCAAATGTCAGCACCTATGGGCGCCGACATTTGCATTCCTTATTTTGGCACGTCTAGTCTACGTAAACATTTACGTAGACTACGGCGAAAATAAGGGGAACGCAAATAGCGTAGACGCTACACTATTTGCATTCCCCTTATTTTCACCGTAGTCTACGTACATGTTTACGTAGACTAAGATGTGTCAAAATAAGGAATGCAAATAGCGGCGCCCATGGGCACTGCCATTTGCATATGCGCATTTTTTTTTCTTTTAAATCAGCCGTGATAGGCTACGTAAACATTTACGTAGTTTATCAGGCTGACTGCAGGGACATAAACGGCGGCGGCTACGTCCGCCGCCATTTCCGCACCCGGTCGGCCAGGATTTGGGGGGGGAGGGACGGAACGCCTCCGCCCCCGCCAGAATTTCAGGGGGGAGAGATGGAGCGCCTCCCCCCTGCCAGAATTTCAGGGGGGAGGGACGAAGCGCCTCCCCCCCACCTCGAATCAAATTTCGTTAAATGTAAGTCACTTTTGTACATCCCTACTAGGGATGGCGGAGAATTTCACCACGAATCTTCAGGAGGCCGAATGCCAACGCATTCAGCCCCCTGAATTTGGTGGGGAAATTCTCCGCTGGCCCCCGGCCCCCCCCAGGATGGGACTTACCGTGGCCGAATGTCCCTCTCGGTGGTGGGTCCCGGCGGCGTTTCAGCGGCGTTCCGTCGGGTGCGGGGGTGCCCGCACCACCGCCATTGCAAAAAAAAAAAAGTAAAGTAAAAAAAACAACACACACCCGTGATAGGCTACGTAACAATTTACATAGTCTATCACGGCTAGATTTCCAAAGTCAGCCGTGATAGGCTATGTAAATCGTCACTTAGCCTATCACGAGTGACTTTGGAAAAAAAAAAAAGTGCATATGCAAATGGCGGCGGCCCATGGGCGCCGCCATTTGCATTCCTTATTTTGGCACATCTAGTCTACGTAAACATTTACGTAGACTACGGCGAAAATAAGGGAATGCTATTTGCGTTGCCCTTATTTTTGCCGGAGTCTACGTAAATCTTTAGGTAGACTAGACGTGTCACAATAAGGAACGCAAATGGCGGCCCCCATGGGAGCTGCCATTTGCGTACGTGCATTTTTTTTTTCAAAGTCACCCGTGATAGGCTACATGACGATTTACATAGCCTATCACGGCTGACTTTGGAAATCTAGCCATGATAGGCTACGTAAATCTTTACGTAGCCTATCACGGGTGTTTGTGTTTTTTTGTGTTTTTTTTACTTTTTTTCGCAGCTGGGTAGATGGGTCGCTCCTACTTGGCCTGAATTTTGCCGGCGACGGATGGGGCACCTCTCCCCCGGCCTGAATTTCGGCCGGGCGAGGCGGGGCGCCTCCCCCCCTCGCCTGAACTTCGGGGGGAGAACCGAAGCGCCTCCCCCCGACCGTGAAGCAAGCTTCAAGAACAGGTAAGGGACTTTCGTCCATCCCTAAGCCTATCATGGCTGCCTGACTGGACACAAATGGCAGCTGCTATGGCGGCCGCCTTTTGCGTCTGCACCAGCACTTCTGTGACTGGAAATCTGGCTGTGGATGGCCCTGGCCGGCTGCTCCACGACCTGGCCGCAGAGCGGAGCTGGGCATCAAGGATTCCTGGAGGGAGGACTGGATCGCCTCCCCCGCAGTCGAGGATTCTGGGGTGAGGGACAGAGCGCCTTCCCCCCTACCACAAAAGATTCCGCAAAAAGGTGAGTGAGTTTTGTACATCCCTAATTGGTCCCTGCCAACCCCGGGCATGATGGCAAGAGGTGCTAGCATGCTGTCCGCCACAAATGGAACATTCATGGTGAAACCTACATGGGTTCTGGGAGCAAGAGCCCTTGGAACTGTATTCCCAGCACAGCCCCTGGTGTTGAAAACCCTGCCCTACAAGCGGCCTGGAGGCTGATGCAGGGGCCTTTTTGGCAAAAATGTGACCGCTCTCAGATCTATCCCCAAAACCTGTTCAGGATGGGGTCATATATTGCAGGCAGAGGTCCTGGTCCTTAAGGTCCCATCACATGGATGGGTCAGTTGCGGCCCTCCAGCGAAAAGCCTCATCATACGCCAGTCATGCCCCGCCCTCATACTCTGTGTACACCCTGTAAATAATATCCATATATTTTGTGAGAACCCACCCACATTCTGGGAATCTTTGCTGAACAATTCCCACATAAATCAGAATACCTGGTAACCAATTTGATCAGGTGTGGGCCACCTTTATCCCCCTGTTTCTTTGTACCTCTCTGTCCTTAGATTTGTTGTTCTCAACAAAGTCCAGTTCCTGGAATAGTAGATAAAAAATATCAATGAATTCCCCCCACAGGATCTTGTCCCTAGTGGCAAGGGACAAGTGGAAATCTATCGGGGAGGAAGTGGTGCCAGGAGGCATCGCCCCCATTGCAAAGTGAACAAAAGGGTCCGTCTGTGCTACCTGCATGACTGTAGAAGTAGTCTGAGGCAAGTGTGCCACCTGGTGGTCCGTCTGCACAGGCGGAAGTGAGGGGGAGAGCCCCTGCAACGGCCCCATGGGTCCTTGCCACACATTAGCACACACGGCCGTGACTGTCACCAGTGTACGGGACATTACACCCTGTGAGGCTAAAACTGGGGGTGGGGGAGCCCAGGAAAGGGAGAAAATGCTTGCCTCTGTTCTGCCTAAGGCGAGGTGAGGGACGCCACCACCCCATCCGCTGCAGTAGGGCTGTTAATCAGCAGGACTACAGCAGCTGATTCCAAGGGCACTGTCCTATCATGCAGTGAGGGAGTTGAAGTCTCTGACACTATTGCTGGGCCCAGTGTCCCTGTGCTATGTCCAACACCTTGAGGTGCTAAGAAAGGCCAACCCCGGAGATTGAGCCAAGGGGTCCATCCCCAAGGACCTAGTGGCCCTGAGTTCATACCTGAACTGGTGTGTATAGGTGCAACATTCTCCTCACCAGAATCCTGGACAGAAATGCCTGAGCCCCCAGGAGCACTGATGGTTGTTGGTTCACCTATTGTCTCAGCTTGAGCCGTTGTAGAGGAACTTGCACCTTCCCATTGATGTTCACTCCCTGCTAGGGATGGACGAAAGTCCCTTACCTGGTCCCACAGCTTGCTTCGTGGTGGGGGGGAGGCGCTCCATTCCTCCCCCCGAAATTCTTGGTGGGAGGGAGGTGCCCCATCCCTCCCCGCCAAAATTCTGGCTGGGGGGGAGGCGCCCCATCCCTCCGGCCGAAATTCTGGCCGGGGGGGAGGAGCTCCGTCCCTCCGGCTGCGAATCCTCCTTGCCGGCTGGGACACCAATGGCGGCGGATGGAGCCACCGCTGTTTGCGTCCCTGCAGTCAGCCGTGATAGGCTACGTAAATCCTTACGTAGCCTATCACGGCTGACTTTGAGGGAAAAAAAAAGTGCGTATGCAAATGGCGGCACCCATGGGCGCCGCCATTTGCGTTCCTTATTTGGGCACGTGTAGTCTATGTAAACATTTACATAGACTACGGTGAAAATAAGGGCAATGCCCATGGGCGCCGCCATTTGCATACGTGCTTTTTTTTCTTCTCAAAGTCAGCCGTGATAGGCTACGTAAGGATTTACGTAGCCTATCACGGTGTTTTTTGAAAATCTAGCCGTGATAGGCTACGTAAATCTTTACATAGCCTATCACGTTTGCTTGAGTTGTTTTTTTTTACTTGGAAATGGTGGCGGTGGCAGCCGGTCGGAAGACCTGCCACCGCCGCCGCTGAACTGCCGCTAGGAGCTGCCGGGAGCCGCCAGCACCAGGGATATTCACCAAAGGTAAGTCCCATCCCGGGGGTGGCGGGGGGGTGGCGGACCATTTCTCCACTAATTTCGGGGGGCCGAATGCGTTGGCATTCGGCCTCCCGGAGATTCGTGGAGAAATTCTCTGCCATCCCTACTCCCTGCACGGTCTACTGAATGCGAGGAGGACACCTCTGTGGTGTCCAAATGAACTGCAATGGAGAGCAAAAGAGAGTGCTGAAGAGTGTATGAAGCCTCGTTCTTTTGGGCTGCCCCATGCTGGACTTATGTGGTCTAGCTTGGGGAGGAGGGACAATACTGGTGTCCTGCTCTACTGCCTCTAAGCGTGACAGGATGGCAGACAAATCAGGGCCCACCTCATCTTCAGAGGAAGAGTCTTGCCCCCCCACGCCCTCTTTGTGAGAAGCTTAGGGGCCCTGCACTTTCCCTTCTTGCTGCCCTGCCCTTTTTTCAGAGGCATGGTGCCGAGCACACTCAACTAAGCCCTGATTGACTTTGGGCTAAAACCGGTGATGTGACAACACATTTGGGCTTGGATGCCCCCCTTGTAAGAGGGCGAAGAGAACCCCCCCATCAATGTCTAGCCTAGCCCCCCCCCTACTGTCAAGGACTAGGCACAGGGGCCGCTGGCTACACAGGAAGCCGCAGGCTAAGTTGAACCTCCCCTTCCTCCCAATCAAGCTGCCCTGCACCCGGCCTAAGGTCCCAGAAATGCCTTTAATTGGGCGGGCCATCACCTATGCTTGGGTAGCTGAGAGGGCCCTAAGCCTGCCTGAAGGACAAATTTTTGCCCTCCCTTTCTCCCCCACCCAGGGACCCAACTCCAATCCTCAGCCTGCAGGCCCAGAAGATCAATCTTGTGAAAGAAGAAGAGTGTGTGTGGGGGAGATCCCGGGAAGAGGGCCTGCAGCCACGGGGCGTCGCAGCCTCCCCCTGCCTAACACCAGGCAGGCCGTGGCCCCACAGGGCAAAAAAAGCACCCACAAAGCTGCCGCCAAGCAGGACCCTTGACGGAAGAAGGCCAGGTGGGCCGTGGTGCTGCTGAAGAGGCTGCAGGGGCCGCTGTGGAGGCTAGAAGTTGCAAAGACCCATCCAAGGTCGGGACTGGTGCCGGGCCACCGCTGAGGCCTCCACGTGGCCGCTGAGCTGCAGGGGCTACCGTGAGCCGCTGCTGCTGCACTGCCGGAGATGCTGCTGAAGCCCCCCCTGCCAGGCAGCCACCCTTGAGACTGCTGCTGCCACCACTGGGCCGCTGGGGATGCTGCCAAAGCCCCCCCTGGGCAGCCACCCCCTGGGATCGCTGCCGCCACAGCCACCGGGGCGCCAGAGATGCCGCCAAGACCCCCCACCAGGCCGCAGCTGCCGGTAGCGTGCTCCACCAGTGAGGCCGCCAGTGAGCTGCTGGGGTCATCACTGAGGCTGCTGCTGGTGTGCGCTGTGGGATGCTGGAAGCTCTGCAGCTGCCAGCAGTGCCAGAAAGACTGCCAGGAGAGGGGTGCAGGATGGAGACAAAGGCCCCTCCAGCCCCTCCACCTCCCCATCGGCGGGAAGGACTGCCCAATGGTAGTCCGCACCTGTCCTCATCGCCCCACCTGCCCGCAACCCCCCCCCCACCGCCAGGCAAGCCGGACGCAGGGGTAGGACATATGTAGGTAATTCATAGAGATGTGCACAGAGCCCAAGGCTGCCCTCAGACCCCAGTTTGACTTGGATGCTGATTCAGTGCTTCTGAAGATGGGCAGCTTTGGCTCAAACTGATTCAGAGTCTATCTACTTCAACTTGGGTCCTGAACCTGAGTTGAGATTCAGAAATCCGAGGCTTCATGGCTCCCATTGACTATCATGGGAAATCAAAAATTGCCATTAACTTTTTGTTTTCTTGGTTAGAATTGGATGACCATTTCAGGCAGAGTAGCCATTTAGGAGGGGATTAGGCCTGACAAACAACAGGTACTATGTGCCTTTATATTTTGATTTTTTTTAAGGGAAATGCTGATAATATTTTTATTCCTTGGAAGAATTGGATGAAAATTGCAGAGATACTTGCCCCTGCTGAGGAAATCAAGCCCGCCAAATTTTAGAATGATCACTGCAGCCTTGACAGTTTGAGGGTATCCCAAAGATGACACACTTTCCTTCCCACCCACCACGTTCCTTGCAGAGCAGTGTTCTGAAAGTGACAGACAAACTAAAGGTGACCCTCAATAACAAACCTGCAAAGATTCAGGATAGGTGCAGCAGTTCATATGGAAGCAGAGTTCTCAATTTGTGTGTGTGTAGGGGGGAGTGATTCACTTCCCATTACCTCACCCTATGGTTTTTGGGGCGATTTGTATGAAAATAGAATGTATTGTATAGATATCCCCAGACAACAAACATGCAAAGTTTCAGAGTGATGGGTACAGGGGTAGGGCTTTATGATGCTCAAATTTAAGTCTCTTTCCCAGTAAAGTGTGATGGCATTGGAAGAATGGCCCTCTCATGGTGTTACCCATGCCCTACCCTGTTGGATTGAAGGCCTACCTCAGAGACAGAAAACAGAAGGAATTTCAAGGGGAAAGCTAATGAATAAATTGTATTATATTGTTAATTATACTTAATAAAGCCGATATGATGCAAAATGTACTGAATGAAACCAGAAACAAAAGAAGAATGGGACAAAAATGTTGGGGAAAATCAAACAAAAACACTTTTTCAAAATTGAATAGAGGGAAAGAAAAACTAGGGTATGGTGAACTTCCTAGTGAGAAAGCAAAGCAAGAAACAAGACATAAATCAGGAGATAATGTCACACACACATACACACACACAGTGCCAATTCCAGGTGTTTGAGGGTCCTTGGGCAAAACACCCTCCATGGGCTCCCCTCCTTCAGTGAGTCTACCTTCTCACCATCATTGTCACCAGCTACAAGTGCTCCTCCTTCTCTTTCTCATCCTTGCTACAGTGTGCTTGCTTGACAGCTAAAGCGCCAATGAGCAAGTAGGCAATGCCATTTGCTGGTACTCCTTCTCACCACATCCATTGTCTGAGCCAGAGAAGAGGCAGGAGAAGAAGTAGGTTGCAATGGTGAAGAGGAGGAGCAACTCCAGGGGTCTCTTGTCAGTGGGCACCTGTTGGGGTGTGGGCCCTCGGCAGATGCCTGACATGCCTACCCTTGATGCTGGCCCCGCACACACACACACACACACACACACACACACACACATGAAAAACTACAGGACAATAGGATCTCAATTAAAATAAGTTCATTTCTTTTTCTTAAGTAGGGGAGGGAAAAATGGATTCACTACCTAGTTTTATGCAAAGACACAACAGACAAAAACGGAGAAAAAGATTTTGCTGGGAGAAAGACTGAATTAAAGCATAAAGTAGGAAATCATGTACGAACACACCTTAAAGCCAAGTACCACCACTCCACAACACAAAAGAAGCAATCACATCACTTCCTAGTCCCAACTTGCTACACTGTACAACTGAGAGAAAAGGAAGACAGCAAGAGTTTTATTGCAACACTTAGTCTCTCCCAAAGGACAGTAATTGGATCCCCTGGTAAAATGTGCCTTGGATTAGAAGGTGGATCTGCCAGTCACTCAATCCTTCTCCCCTTCCCTGGCTCAGTGTTTTAGAGAAATGAAACTAACAGATGCTATTTGCAGGAGACATAAAGTGTCCACATCTTCCACATTTCCAAAGCACAAGTCAGTAACAAAGGTTTCTTTAGCTCCACCTTTGGTTCTCGTTGCTTTGGAAGGAAGCCTGCTTCACCACAGGAAGCACCATGTAGCTAACCCCCCTCTTTATGGTTTGGTTTGGTTTTGTTGGAAAAAAGAAAGGAAAAAGAAGAAGCACCAGAACTGGACCAACTTCCAGATTCTGCATGGGTTTCAGGGTTTGTCCAAATCCGGTGTACATCCCTAGTAACTAGTATGATGTGGTAATTACTACCACTGATAATTTTGCTGTGAAATGTATTCTATTTCTAATTACTGACATGGAAAAACAGTAATTCACCAATTGGAAAGTACTTTTAAAGATTGGTCTGAAGAAATGCCATGTATATAACTGTTGTTTTGTAACGTTTACTTTGTATGGCCTTTGGAAGGCAATAGTGTATCTGAGTGGGCCTGATGCCTTGCTTTGTTACTGTCAAAGGCCTGTGTGGTCACTGCTTAGTGATGTTCTGAAGAGGCAGAGGGAGACAGTTACTTTGAATATTGTTAGATGGGGCTGGGATCAGGTAAATTCAATTTTGATTGGCTGGGGTTTCTAGCTAGGTGGGAAAGAGTGGTTGGACAGTTAAAGAGTTCACAGTTGACAGAGGAAGTTAGTCAGTTGGTAGACAAGGAGGGGAAAGGTCTCCTGGTTAGTGTGTGGTGTTATAGAAAGACTAGGAAAAAGCTGAAGGGAAAGCGAATAGCTGACTCCTGAATATTAAGCTATTCTTTCTCTGTGGGATAGTCATACATGGCTGGTGAAGATCAGGAGAAGGGAGCAGGTGGCTGTGTTATGCCAAGAGGTTCTCATAAGATCTCACCAGAAGAAGGTTAAAGAAGCAGGTAGTAAAAACCCAGATAAACTGTCCAGGAAGCTAGAAATATGATAGGATGAGCTTTGGGAGACAGAGGAAGGCTATACCCAAGAGCTGGCCCAGTTGTGAGGGTATTTGGCTGGACTGAAGGTTTAGAGAACTTGGCCTGAGGTTAAAGAAGTTATTAAGAGGCTTGTATTAGCAACAGTGTCTTTTGAGTCCTTCAAATTATCAGTAACCAGTCTTTTGAAAACCCCAACATGAATATTCCCCTATGTACAAAATATCCCCTTAATAATAAATTACTTGTCTAATAGCCATCTCTAGTGTTTTGGCTATCCATCTCATGTCTAAGCCAGGATACTAGGAGGTTTTGAAGTATTCTGGGACAACTAGTGGCAGAGGAAAAGGGTCAGCTTCTAGAATACTGGGTTATAGTTATAGAGAGTTCCTTGGGCCCTGAAATATAAGCATTTTCTAAAAATGGGATATCCTATAGGTGGGATTGCCCAGTGAAGGAGCAGTTTCTCCATAGGTAGTGGCAGTGCTGCGGAGAGAGAATCCCACACAATTGGCTTTAAGAAAATGTGTAGCTATACTCTTACAAAAATTTCTAAAGAGATTTTAACCATCTGCATCTGCAGGATGCTTTTCACTCCCACTTTACACTTTCAGTGCAAACCTTGTCATCCGTTTGAGATGCTGATGTGAACCATTTTAGTTAGTCTGCAATCAGCAAAGATGTTGCTATTTGTTCTTCTAAAACTTTTTTTAAAAACTGGTTCAGTAAGTAGGATTTACATGGTTGTTCAGAATGGTGATGGTGATGGATGTGTGCATATCCGCGTGCGCACACACACACATTCACACACTTAAAAATAAATAAATAGTTTAGCATGAAGATAATAATGCAGTAGTGACTGAGTAATACTGGGCCTGTCTGCACAGTCACGGATTGGGAAATAAGCCACAATGTCTTATATATGTCCTTCAGTGCGTGTTCCGGGGGGATTTGTATAACTACCCTTGCTGGTGTGGCTTGCCACATCATGGGAACCCAGCAAAGGTGGCTTGTTGCTGTGGTTAACAAGCTAGCCAGAATCCTACATCAGCCCATGGGTTCTGGGTGGCTTGTTAACCACTACCACAAGCCAGTCTCAACGGCTCTGCACAATACGGCAAGCTGCACATGTGAGGGTAATTATGTAAATCCTCCCAGCACGTGGCTGGCATGCATGATGGGGGAAATAAGCCACCGTGGCTTCTTCCCTGCTCTGTGATCATGCAAACCCATTCACTATCTTGGTTGATACAGTGCTAAGAAATTGTTATGGCTAGAAAAATACAGACAAATATATGTTTTGAATGGTGACAGGGGGACAGGAACTCCTGCAGTGTGTTTTATTTCTACTGGATACTTCACAGTAACCACACTACACATATATCATGAAAAACTTCTATAGATCATATTAGGAAGTCTATGTTCTGCTGAGAAGGTAAAAGCTGTGAGGGGTATTCTTACTTGTCAGTTTTGGATCAATCTCCTTCCAGTGGTTTGACATAGCCTGCATCAGAATATTTTCTAGAAGCCCTTTATGACTTTTCCCTCAGATAAACAGCAATCAGAAATAAAGAGTGTTATTTTCATAATATCTTTATTGTAATATATTCTAGGAGTGTGCAAGGAAAAAATACTTCATTAAAAAAATTCTTTATTCATACTTTTGCTTTTCATTCACTTTCATAACAGATTCAAACCTAGTTCATTTGTTTTTATTTCCCATAGAATTTCAGTGGGAGATCCAGTCAGTCTTCTCCAGCATTCAGCATTCCCTTAAACAAGCAGTATAATTATTGTGATGCCTTGATGGAATAGTATAGTGCTTGAAAATTTCATTGCAATTTAATGTAAAAAAGGCATGAAAAATTTCCAAACTACTGCTTCAAGGCATCAGACTTGCCAAATTTCAGACAGATTGGAGAAAGGACTCCCAATTTTAAAAGATGCATATCCGTCCGATAAGCTTCTGTAGCGGCACCTTGATTTTGGAATCCCCTCCCTGGGGAAACCAGCAATCCTCTTTCCTTTGCAGTTTTAATAATGCCCTCAAGTAGTTTTTATTCAAGGGGCCCTTTTATGAATAGTTTTTAAGCTATGTGAACTAACGTGTGTGTGTGTGTGTGTGCGCATGTGTGTGCACATGTGTATGTGTGTGCCCAAACATTTGTGAAAAATATTATTCCATATTGACACAGCCAAATTGGGACCCAAATCTTGATGTGGTTCAGATAAATGTTGCCTAAATTCAAGATATTTCTTTTTTATGTCTCTAATTTATGTAGGCAATTGAATCTATATAACACAATTTCTAGGACATATATATTATTAGACTTTACCTTGTGCCATAATTATGTTTTTTTGTTCTTTGACTTTTGCAAGCATTATAAAATATTAGGCAATGTTGAGTAAGTGGAGCACAGCAAATACTTAAAGCCTATTTGTTAATGTAACACTTCAGGAAAAAGTTGATTTAGTTTTGTTGTTGTTTATTCGCTCAGTTGCTTCCGACTCTTCGTGACTTCATGGACCAGCCCACACCAGAGCTTCCTGTCAGCCGTCACCTCCCCCAGCTCCCCCAAGTTGATTTAGTAGCATGATACATTCCATTTCTGGCTCCATTTCACTTTGTTACTAGAATTCAACAATGCTGAATCCATCCAGATTTTGAGAAATCAACTGTTTCAGTTTGGCTTTGACCTGAGGAGAGCTTGTTGTTGTTGTTCAGTCGTTCAGTCGTGTCCGACTCTTCGTGACCCCATGGACCATAGCACGCCAGGCCTTCCTGTCCTGCGCTCTCTCCCGGAGCGTGCTCAAGTTCATATTCATTGCATCCGTGATGCTATCTAGCCATCTCATCCTCTGCCGTCCCCTTCTCCTTTTGCCTTCAGTCTTTCCCAGCATCAGGGTCTTTTCCAGGGAGTTTTCTCTTCGCATTAGGTGGCCAAAATATTGGAGCTTCAGCTTCATTATCTGTCCTTCCAATGAGCACTCAGGGTTGATTTCCTTTAGGATGGACTGATTTGACCTCCTTGCAGTCCAGGGCACTCGTAAGAGTCTTCTCCAGCACCACAGTTCGAAAGCATCAATTCTTCGGCGCTCAGCCTTCCTTATAGTCCAGCTCTCACAGCCATACATTACTACTGGGAAAACCATAGCTTTGATTAGACGGACCTTTGTCAGCAAGGTGATATCTCTGCTTCTTACTATGCTGTCTAGGTTGGCCATAGCTTTCCTTCCAAGGAGCAAGCGTCTTTTAATTTCATGGCTACAGTCACCATCTGCGGTGATCTTGGAGCCCAAGAAAGTAAAATCTGTCACTGCTTCCATTTCTTCCCCTTCTATATGCCAGGAAGTGATGGGGCCAGATGCCATGATCTTCGTTTTTTTAATGTTGAGTTTCAAACCAGCTTTTGCACTCTCCTCTTTCACCCTCAACAAGAGGCTCTTGAGATCCTCTTCGCTTTCTGCCATTAGGGTGGTATCGTCTGCATATCGGAGGTTATTGATAATTCTCCCAGCAATCTTAATTCTGACCTCTGATTCATCCAACCCTGCATTTCTCATGATGTACTCTGCATATAAGTTAAATAAGCAGGGTGACAATATGCAGCCTTGTCGTACTCCCTTCCCAATTTTGAACCAATCGGTTGTTCCATGTCTGGTTCTTACTGTTGCTTCTTGACCCTCGTACAGGTTTCTCAGGAGACAGGTAAGGTGGTCTGGTACTCCCATCTCTTTCAGAATTTGCCACAGTTTGTTGTGATCCACACAATCAAAGGCTTTAGCATAGTCAATGAAGCAGAAATAGACGTTTTTCTGGAATTCTCTTGCTTTCTCCATGATGCAGCGAATGTTGGCGATTTGATCTCTAGTTCCTCTGCCTCTTCGAAACCCAGCTTGTACTTCCGGTAGTTCTCGGTTCGCATACTGCTGAAGCCTAGCTTGTAGGATTTTGAGCATCACCTTGCTGGCATGTGAAATGAGCGCAATTGTGCGGTAGTTTGAACACTCTTTGGCGTTGCCCTTCTTTGGAATTGGAATGTAAACTGACCTTTTCCAGTCTTGTGGCCACTGTTGAGTGTTCCAGATTTGTTGGCATATTGAATGCAGCACTTTAACAGCATCATCTTTTAGGATTTTAAATAGCTCAGCTGGAATACTGTCATCTCCGCTAGCTTTGTTGTTACTAATGCTTCCTAAGGCCCACTTGACTTCACTCTCTAGGATGTCCGGCTCAAGTTCAGTGACCGCACTATCATGGCTATCAGGGACATTCAGATCTTTCCTGTATAGTTCTTCTGTGTATTCTTGCCACCTCTTCTTAATCTCATCTGCTTCTGTTAGGTCCCTGCCTTCTTTGTCCTTTATCATGCCCGTCTTTGCACAAAACGTTCCCTTGAGATCTCCAATTTTCTTGAAGAGATCTCTAGTCTTTCCCATTCTGTTGTTTTCCTCGATTTCTTTGCAATGTTCATTTAAGAAGGCCTTCTTGTGTCTCCTTGCTATTCTCTGGAAATCTGCATTCAGTTGGCTATATCTTCCCCTTTCTCCCTTGCTTTTCGCTTCCCTTCTTTCGTGAGCTACTTGTAAAGCCTCATCAGACAGCCACTTGGCTTTCTTGCATTTCTTTTTCTTTGGGATGGATTGAGTTGCTGCCTCCTGAACAATGTTATGGACCTCCGTCCATAGTTCCTCAGGCACTCTGTCTATCAGGGCTAATCCCTGAAATCTATTCCTCACCTCCACCGTATATTCATCAGGGATATGATTGAGGTCATACCTGAACGGTTTAGTGGTTTTCCCGACGTTCTTCAATTTAAGCCAAAATTTTGCAAGAAGCAGCTCATGATCTGAGCCACAGTCAGCTCCAGGTCTTGTTTTTACTGACTGTATGGAGTTTCTCCATCTTTGGCTGCAAAGGACATAATCAATCTGATTTCGATATTGACCATCTGGTGACGTCCATGTGTAGAGTCGCCTCTTGTGCTGTTGGAAAAGAGTGTTTGCTATGATCAGCATGTTCTCTTGGCAAAACTCTATTAGCTTTTGTCCTGCTTCATTTTGTACACCAAGGCCATGCCTGCCTATTATCCCGGTGATTTCTTGACTTCCTACTTTAGCATTCCAATCCCCTATGATGAAGAGGACATCTTTTTTTGGTGTTAGTTCTAGAAGGTGTTGTAGGTCTTCATAGAACCAATCAACCTCAGCTTCTTCGGCCTCAGTGGTTGGGGCATAGACTTGAATTACTGTGATGTTGAATGGTTTGCCTTGGATTCGTACTGAGATCATTCTATCATTTTTAAGATTGTACCCCAGTACTGCTTTTCCCACCCTTTTGTTGACTATGAGTGCTACTCCATTTCTTCTAAGGGATTCTTGCCCACAATAGTAGATATGATGGTCACCTGAATTAAATTCGCCCATGCCTGTCCATTTTAGTTTGCTGATTCCCAAGATGTCGATGTTCAATCTTGCCATCTCATGTTTGACCACCTCCAGCTTACCTTGATTCATTGATCTGACATTCCAGGTTCCTAAACAATATTGTTCTTTACAGCATCGGATTTTCTTTTCACCACCAGACACATCCACAGCTGAGTGTCCTTTTGGGTTTGGCCCAGCCGCTTCACTCTTTCTGGCACTACTTGGAAATACCCTCTGCTCTTCCCCAGTAGCATACTGGACACCTTCCGACCTGAGGGGCTCATCTTCTGGCATCATATCTTTTAGCCTTGTGATACGTTCCATGGGGTTTTCTTGGCAAGAATACTGGAGTGGGTTGCCATTTCCTTCTCCAGTGGACCACATTTTGTCAGAACTCTCTGCCATGACCTGTCCATCTTGGGTGGCCCTGCACGGCATAGCTTATGGCTTCACTGAGTTACGCAAGCCCCTTCGCCACAACAAGGCAGTGATCCATGAGGAGAGCTGCTTGCACCTAAAGTACAAGTTGTCTGAGCATGAGGAATGCAATTGCACATATTGGTATCTTTTTATCTATCTAGATATCTATCTAGATACTGTATCTATCTAGATATATTTTCTTTATGTCCCTTTTCTCTTGTTTCTGTCTATTCTGTTATTTTTTAAATAGTTTTGCTGAATCCATGCTGTGGCAAAGAGTCCCCCCCCTTTTTTTTTTACATTTCAATTTCTTCTACATTTGAAGATAGGGATGGACAGGTTTATCAGTCTTGTATTCCCTGAGATTGTCCATTTTTTGAGGTCAAACTTGTTCCATCCTGTTTCTGCATGAGCTTCCCATTTTTTAAAAAAAGTCCATACAGAAATGTGTACATATTATTTTGTAAAGTATACATTAATGTATGCATTTTTGTGCACAGTTTTAAACATACACATTTTGGATGCATGTACCCATTGACTAAAGTGTGTTTGTGCACAATTTGAAAATGTGTGCATTTTTTAAATGTGTGCATGTTGTCAAATACATTTCGTGTTTTATTTCACAGAACACATTGGAAGCTCAGAAATGTATG
The DNA here is from genome assembly GCF_057233095.1 of Heloderma suspectum. Lineage (NCBI taxonomy): Eukaryota > Metazoa > Chordata > Lepidosauria > Squamata > Helodermatidae > Heloderma > Heloderma suspectum. The sequence continues at coordinate 94,037,185 of NC_139461.1, forward strand.
GATTTGCAATGCAAATTGTTTTGGGTCCAGAAGATGTAAATTGGGTAAATCTTTTTTAAAAAAACCCAACCTTGATGAAACAAATTTCTCACACATCCCTATTTAAAGATGACCAGCTTCTCCACTTTTGTTTGCTTGTTTTTGCAAAGCAGTTCTTCTAGAACAGCTAAATTCCTATAGTGAGGTACTCTTCTCCAGTCTCATTGCTTCATTATATGCACAGGCAAACATGCATGCACACCAATGTACCCATCTGGGACACTTTGTCTCTACCCCCTCATCCTGCACCATTAGCTCCTATGTTGTGCAAAATGTTGGGTACATGGTTATGGTTGGATATGACCAGAGAAGGACCCTGGGAGTTATGCATGACTCACAAGTTGTTGCACTCAGAATTACATGCAGTAGGTGGTATTAACATGTAAATGATCAAACAACAGAATGTGGTAGTATGCAAAGCCCAAATCATGCATATGGCAGTGCTGGGAGCCAACATGTGCATCCATTTCTCATGGATATGAGTTGTGTGAATGGACCCCTACGTACCAGTGGGAGCTATTTCTATGCTTGACTTACTTCTAATGTTCAAAGACTGGGATGTTAGCACCTGTACTGCATGCTTTATGTCCTCTTGTATTACTAGCTTTCCTGTCTTGACCTACATTGAGACTACAGTGATGTCTGCTTCATCAGAAGTAGTCTTCTTGCTGGAAACCTACACAATGCCTAGAACAGCAAGACTCCCCTCTGTTCCAACACCATCACTGCTATTACTGTTAATGATATCTGTATGATTATCTTGTGCACTGGGCAGTGGCGGGGTTGGGGGGGGGAGTGCCTAAAATGAAATTGTGTAGATTAATGGTATTGTTGCTTAGGAATGGAATGGTTACAATCTTTCGTGTACATGAATATGGATGAATATTACAACTATCACTTTGGGGCTTTACCCTAGAAGAGAAGTAGTACTTCATGTGCTTGCAACCAAGGAATTTATGTCTTGGGACATAAATTGCAATGAAGCAAAACTTAACTATAAAACTTGAGTTAGCACCTGCTCCCCTAATCCAAGCATGTTCAGTGAAGTTTTCAAAGCCACCTAGGGGATTTAGATGAACAGTTCACTCTGATTTTAATTGAGAACTGAATGCCCAAATTCTTGGCAATTGTAGCAATTACCTCTTCAGTATTTCACCCCTTTCTACCTATAGCACAGCTCTGCAAGAACTAGCCAGCAACTGAACTAAACATAGGCAGTGACACAAATTTGGTGTGAGATTTCTATGGTGCGCCACTGATGAAGTTGGTGATGTAGACAACAGTTTCATTGCATGTTAAGTGAATGTGGAAGAGATCATTAGAAAGCATCAGTCATCAGGAGATAAATGGATGGTGATAAGTTAAATAACTAACATATACATACATACATACATACATACATATATATGAATAAATAAATGAATCCACCCCACTCATAGCTGATGTACCAAACATAGTAGGTGTAATATGTGTTTTTTGGGTCATATCTGAATAAGCCACCAAATTAAATAACTAGCATGTTAAGTGGCAAAATGTCATGTGTACTGAACAATTTAAAGAAATGCATGCTATGTTATATAATTACAGTTAAAAAAATTATGAAAGCCATAATAAAATATAAGCAACTTCAGCATATGTATTGTATGAACTGTGATTCATGCATAGTTACATGGGAGATAACTTTCTTCACACCAGCCTCACAACATCCAATGTCTGAAAGAGCAAAGTGTGTAAGGCAGGAATAGAGATGCATGAGAATTTCATTCAGCTCATTTTTTTAACAAGAGCTTATCAAAATCTGTAGATTTCTTCATAAACGAAATGGAAAGAATTCGAGTGTTTGTTTCTAGTTTAAAATGAATGTGGCACATGGCTTTGTGGATGCTTAGCTCTTAAAAGTCTGGCTTTGTATCCTTGTGTATGCAGCCTTGTGGGTGCTGAATTAGGGTTGCTATGCTTTTTTCTTAGAGGTTGCTCCCACAGACACATGGAAGGAAGGTACAGCCAGTGTAAAATGGGTGAGAATTTAGCCAGTGTAAAATGGGTGAGAATTTCATTCAGTTCATTTTTGATAAGAGCATACCAAAATTTGCATTTTTCTTCATAAACAGGACAGAAAGACCTTAACATTATCACACACACACACACACACACACACACACACCTCCAGTGTAAAAGAAAGCAAAATTGACAGATCTGTGCATCTCTGGGCAGGAATGGGGGACATGATGTGGTGTCTTCGCACATGAACTTCACCCAGAGCCCAGGCATGATGGTCCTGCCATGAGATGCAGCCATATTGTTCATCCTGGTCATGTGACTCCTCCAACTGAACATGACCAATGGCAAAGTACATGGAGCATTAGAAAGCTAAGAGTAAGTTTGCTTACAACTGTGTAATAAGACACCTCTTCTGCTGCGCATGTCTTATATTTGTCAGAGAAAGCCATTTAGATTGAAGTACTCGTTTTCTCCCTCTCTCTCTTTCTCTGATGGTCTTTCTTGGTTTTATTTTCCCAGCACCTTTTCACTATATACTGCACAAATGTCTCTTAAGTGGCATTTATTTGAAGTGCTAGGTATTTATTGTTGGAAATCTAACCTCTGACATATTTGGTATATGGCCCTGCTTCTAATTCTTTGTCTTGCCTACTGCTTTAGGTAATATACAAAACATGAAATCAAACCAATGTCAGCAACAGAAGGCCTTTTTTATCATGAGGTTCTGTTATGGCTTGATCCATGATAACTTTATTATCTGATCAAGTGGACTGTAGTACATGAATGCTGATGCTGTAGTTAATGTGTTAGTTTGAAGGTGCCACAAGACTCTTCCTTATTTTTGCTTCAGACTAACACAGCTACCCCAGTAATTCGCTATAACAGGGTTCTCCCTACCCCTAAGGACTTCCATTAAGCCTTATATTTCATCACATTTCCCTCCATTTCTGATGTTAGAATATAAACTTTGTTTCTTTACGTCTCATTGCAGCGGAAACACTTTTTTGATATGAATGCATTTTTTTTTTATTTTAGTAGAATATTTGAATTTAGTTTGCAAGCCATCACAGAAGTTGTTACTTAATTTACAGCCTCCACATCGTTTCCCATAGGCAACCAAACACATTTCACCACTCTTGCCACAGAGTTTCATTATCTCTTTTAGTACACATTCTCACCTGCCAAGGATATGCAAGCCTGTGATTTTTGAATACAGAACTGCATTTGCAAAAAATGTGCCTATTTATATTTCTATGAATTTGATATTATTATTTTAAAAAAATAAACATTGGGCATTTCGAACAAGTAATAACATGATATTGCTGATGTCACCATTCTCCATTTCTTGTAGTAGGAAAATGGCAATTCGTTTGACTGTGGTGGTTCAGGAAATATGTATTTATTTATTACATTATAAGTGCATGTCTCCTCAGAAGTAACCCCCACTGAATTCAATGGGACTTACTCCCAGGTAAGTGCATAGCATTGCAGACTTATTATTCTACCTTTCCACAAGGAGGAACACATGCTTCCCCTACCTATTTTATCCTCACAACAATCCTGTGAGGTACATCAGGCTAGGAGAGAGTAAATGGCCCAAGGTCACCAAGAAAACTTAATGGCTGAGTAGATGGTTGAACATGTATCTACCCCAGCCTGGTGCAATATTCCAACCACAATGGTTCCCATGTGGTAAGGGAAGAGGTAAACCCCAGTTGTATTCATTCTGAAGTGGAGAAGCATGTTTACATACACTCTTAGATCAAACGCCACTCGAAGGATACAGTATGAACCACTTGTCATTTTATTTAATGTGAAATCTCATGAATGACTCTACAGTGGTTCCAAATTCAGTCTTTCAGCGATATCTCCCAGAAGCCTCTCTCTTTTTTCTTTTCTTTTTTTGCCTTGGGGTGATTATGTCCAAATGAAAAACAAAACAAGACACCCTTTCCTTTAGAAACTGAAGTTTCATTCATCACTGACAACAAATATGGTTTCATACTGCAGTTAATTTCTCAATTATAGAGGTCATTTTAACCACTAGATCCTGTATTCATGTGTCACCTAAATGGCTTATCTCCCCCTCTAGACATACACTGTGTGCCCTCCCTGATATGCTTATAAGGTGCTCTCACTTCTCCTCTGAATATCTTTTTCATGCTAACTAGACCAATAGGAGATTTCCTCCAGCACTGCCACCATCAGTGGGAAAACTGCTCCTACACTGGGCAGTCCCACCTATGGAGTTTCTTATTTCCAGGAATAGCTTATATTTCAAGGCCTAAGGAACTCTCTGCCACTATAACTTACCCTGTTGCCCAGCAGCCTCCCTGACTGAACTGGCAGAGGTAGTCTCAAGTATGGTGTTGAAGTAACCCAGGATAGTGGTCCTGGGTGACTTTAATTTCCATGCTGAGGCTTTCTCTGGAGCTCCACCTCAAGACTTCATGGCCTCCATGACAACCATGGGGCTGTCTCAGTTTGTCATTGGTCTAACACATGAAATGGGGCAGACCTTGATGTGGTCTTTGCTTTGAGCTATTAGACGAGTAGTCTGTAAATGGGGGTGGTGGTGTACAAGTCACCCTATTGCCATGGTCAGACCATTTCCTGGTGAGATTTGAACTCATGGCATTACTTCCCTCCTGCAAAGGTGGATGGACCCATTTGGATGGTCTACCCCAGGAGATTGATGGAATCCAATGGATTTCTGAATGCCCTTGGGGATTTTTCAGTGGAGAGAGCTGATAAGCTGAGGCCCTAATATCACTGTGGAATGGTGAGATGCAGAGGGCCATCAACTTAATTGCACCTGATTGCCCTCTCCAGTGCTGAGAGTAGGGTAGGGGTGTTGGAGAACTTCACCATGGATTCCAGGGAGGCCAAATGCCAGCTCATTCGCCCCCCCCCCCCGGAATCCATGGAAGAATGAAGCTACCCACCCCACGAAATGGGCCCAGAATGGAGTCTACCTTTGTTGGCCATTCCGGTGCTCATTGAATGGCGGCCATGTCTGAGGACAATGAAACAGGCTGGACATTGTCTAGAGCACAAATGGTGTAAGTAAGGATGTCTGTCTCCACAAAATCTGGCCCTTTAAGGGCCCAACAGACTCCTTTGGCTTGGCTTGCCTTTGCATGGTGAGTCAGGGATTTGATCCCCAAATCTATATCTTCTTCCTTAAAATTAAACCCTTGCAGAATTCATGACCATCTCTGCAATTTGGTAGTTGTATTCTGGTCATGGTCTGCAACTAGGGATGTGCGAAAGTCACTTATCTTTCCGAAGGGGTGATTCGTGGTGGGGGGGAGGCGCTCCACCCCCAAAATCCTAACCTGGCTGGCTTCGCTCTGTGGCAACTCCGTGGAGCCACCGGCCAGGTGCATTCGCAGGCGTGCGGAGCCTGCGGATGCAAATGGCAGCGGCTACAGCGGCCACCATTTGCTAGGGATGGCAGAGAATTCCGCCACGGATTCCAGTAAGGAATCTAAAGAATCCAGCCCCCCGGAATCTGTGGTGGAATGGCCTCCTGCCCCCCCCCACGCCCGTGGAATCCCCCGGGATGGAATTTACCTGGGACGGATTTGGCGGCGAGGGCAGTTCCGGTGGCGGATTCGACAGCGGCGGTGGCAGCGGAGGATGGTCTCCTGGCTGGCTGCGGCCGGGCTGCTGCGGCCGCCATTGCCATCCTTCCAGGCTGCCGTGATAGGCTACATAAGAATTTATGTAGCCTATCATGGCATGCCCCCCCAAAAAATGGCATACGCAAATGGCAGCGGCTACGGAGGCCGCCATTTGCGTTCCCTATTTTTCCCCATTCTAGCCTACGTAAATATTTACGTAGGCAATTACAGCGAAAAAAAGGGAACCGCAAATAGCATAGCAGGCACTATTTGCGGTTCCCTTTCTTTTGCTGCAAGTGCCTACATAAATATTTATGTAGCCTAGAACAGCGAAAAATAGGGAACGCAAATGGCGGCCGCTGTAGCCGCCACCATTTGCATATGCCTTTTGGGGGGGGGCATGCCGTGCTAGGCTACGTAAATTCTTACATAGCCTATCACGGCAGCCTGGAAGAACGCAAATGGCGGCCGCTATGGCAGCCACCATTTGCGTCTGCAGCATTCTGTCCACCACCAGAACTCCGCTTGCGGATGGCCCTGGCCAGCTGCTCCGCAGAGCCGCCACAGAGCAGAGCCAGCCAGGCAGGATTCTGGGGGGGGGAGGACCGGAACGCCTCCCCCCCTGTTGAGAATTCCAGGGGGAAGGACAGAGCGCCTCCCCCCTCAGCAGATGCCCCGACCGGAACAGGTAAGGGATTCGTACATCCCTACCATTTGCATTCCTGTTTTTTTGCTGTTGTAGGCTACATAAATATTTACGTAGCCTATCACAGCAAAAAAACGGGCGCAAATGGCGGCAGCTACGGCGGCTGCCAGTTGTGTTCTCGTTCTTTGCTGTGATAGGCTATGTAAATATTTACGTAGCCTATCACGGCCTCAGCAGGGATGCAAATGGCATCCCTGCATTAGCTGTGATAGGCTATATAAGTATTTATGTAGCCTATCACGGCAAAAGTGGGGAAGCAAATGGCGGCCACCGTAGTCGCTGCCATTTGCGCCCCTGTTTTTTTGCCATGATAGGCTACGTAAATATTTAGGCTACATAAACATTTAGGCTACATAAACATTTAGGCTACGTAAACATTGTAAACATTTGCCGTGGTAGGCTACGTAAACATTTACGCAGATGCGGCCGCCATTTGCAAAGCAGCGTGAACGGCACCAGGTAAATGCCCCATTTCGCACGCCTTTCGCGGGGTGGTGGGGAGGGGGGCTTCATTCCGCCATGAGTTCTTGGTTCTAAGGGAAGCAAAAGCCGAGTGTACTCAAACGCGTACCCTGGATTTTAGGAAAGCTGATTTTAATAAACTCAGAACAATGATCAGTAAGGTCCCATGGCAAACAATGCTAGCGAGAAAAGGAGTCCAAGATGGGTGGGAACTTTTAAAAAAGGAAATTCTCAAGGCACAATCACAAACAATTCCAACAAGAAGAAAAGGTGGAAGACAACAGAAGAAGCCAATGTGGCTTCACAAAAAGCTTAGGGATGACCTGAAAACAAAAAAGGACACATATAAGAAGTGGAAAGAAGGCCAAGTAACAAAGGAAGAGTACAGGCAGGTAGCACAGAATTGCAGGGATGGCGTCAGGAAGGCTAAAGCGGAGAACGAGGTGAGGTTAGCGAGGGATGCTAAAAACAACAAAAAGGCTTTCTTCAGCTACGTGCATAGTAAAAGGCAGAGGAAAGAAATGGTTGTTCAGCTATTAAATAAGGATGGCAAAATGATAACAGATGACAAAGAAAAGGCAGAGGTGCTCAATTCCTACTTTGGCTCAGTCTTCTCCCAAAAGAGGGTCTATGACCCCCCTGGCAAAGGCGAAGTACAGGCTGAAGGGGCAGGATTGCAGCTTGAGATCGACAGGCATATGGTCAAGGAACACCTCATTACTTTGAATGAGTTCAAATCTCCAGGGCCAGATGAACTGCATCCTAGAGTCATAAAGGAACTGGCAGAAGAACTCTCAGAACCGCTGTCTATTCTCTTTGAGAAATCATGGAGGACCGGGGAAGTGCCAGATGACTGGAGGAGGGCTAACGTTGTCCCTATCTTCAAAAAGGGTAAAAAGGAGGAACCTGGGAACTACAGACCAGTCAGTCTGACATCAATCCCTGGGAAAATTCTGGAGCAGATCATAAAGCAATCCATCTGGAAGCACCTTGACAACAATGCCGTGATTACTCGAAGCCAACATGGATTTGTCAAAAACAAGTCCTGCCAGACAAATCTGATCTCATTTTTTTGATCAAGTCACCTCCCTTGTAGACCGTGGGAATGCTGTAGACATCATATACCTCGACTTCAGCAAAGCTTTCGACAAAGTGCCCCATGATATCCTGATGAGCAAACTTGCTCGAAGTGGGCTAGATGAAACAACGATCATGTGGATCCACAGTTGGCTACAGAATCGGACTCAAAGAGTGCTTATCAATGGGACCTTCTCAAGCTGGGGAGAGGTAACGAGCGGGGTACCGCAGGGCTCAGTCCTGGGCCCAGTGCTCTTCAACATTTTTATTAATGACTTGGAGGAGGAGGTGCAGGGAATGCTGATCAAATTTGCAGATGACACAAAATTGGGAGGGATAGCTAATACTTTGGAAGACAGAAACAAAATTCAAAGTGATCTGGATAGACTGGAGTGCTGGGCAGAAAACAACAGAATGGCATTTAATAGGGACAAATGCCAAGTTCTGCACCTAGGAAAAAGAAACCAAATGCACAGTTACAAGATGGGGGATACGTGGCTCAACCACACTACGAGCGAGAAGGATCTTGGAATTGTCGTCGATCACAAGCTGAATATGAGCCAACAATGTGATGTGGCTGCAAAAAAGGCAAATGCTATTTTGGGCTGCATTAATAGAAGCATCGCTTCCAAATCCCGGGAAGTACTAGTTCCCCTCTACTCAGCACTGGTTAGGCCTCATCTGGAGTACTGTGTCCAGTTCTGGGCACCACACTTTAAGAAGGATGCAGACAAGCTGGAGAGGGTTCAAAGGAGGGCAACAAAGATGATCAGGGGACTGGAAACAAAGCCCTATGAAGAGAGACTGAAAGAACTGGGCATGTTTAGCCTTGAGAAGAGAAGACTGAGGGGAGATATGATAGCACTCTTCAAGTACTTGAAAGGTTGTCACAGAGAAGAAGGCCAGGATCTCTTCTTGATCATCCCAGAGTGCAGGACACGGAATAATGGGCTCAAGTTACAGGAAGCCAGATTCCGGCTGAACATCAGGAAAAACTTCCTGAGTGTCAGAGCAATACGGCAATGGAACCAATTACCTGGGGAGGTGGTGGGCTCTCCCACACTGGAGGCCTTTAAGACGAGGCTGGACAGCCATTTGTCAGGGATGCTCTGACTTGGATTCCTGCATTGAGCAGGGGGTTGGACTCGATGGCCTTGTAGGCCCCTTCCAACCCTACTATTCTATGATTCTATGATTCTATGGATTTTGGGGGGTCGAATGCACTGGCATTCAGCCTCACTGAGATCTGTGGTGGAATCCTCTGACATCCCTATCTGCAACCACTTCAATGCATAACTTGTTACTACCTCCAACTCTTGTCCCCACACATAGGATTTCAATTTGCACATTGCCCATGAAATTGCTCCCAATTTGAAAAACACATTCAACAGTGTTACTGCAAGGACAGCATTTCCCATTGAAACCACTGTAACTGTTTCAAGATACCTGGTCGGATGATTAAGAAAGCTCAGTACAAATTAGTTTCCTTTCTTCCTATGTTTAGAGGAAAGATCAAAGGTCTTGTTTCTACCCACTGGATGAACGCATTGTCCTATTTTATTTGCAGGATCCTTTCCTTTCGCACCACACTTCACCTTTAGTTTCTCTTTCTTTAGTTCAACACCAGCCTAAACAATTGGTTTGGTACCTTGAGGATGCAATCTTTTTAACTTTTTCTTATCACGTACAGGGCCTGATTGTACACAAATCCTTTTAAAACAAAACATAAGACAGTTTTCTTTTAGAATACTTTTGTACACCTTGCACGACTGGAGATAGATTTGTATATGGTGTGCCATACTTGACCAGTAGAATTGGCTGTTTACCCCATTCCTTCTTTTGTTCATTCCCAGATGCCCTGCACAAGGAATATTATAAACTAGTTTCAAAATTGGTTCTCTGTACATATTTGGAACATGCAATTGTTTTAAAGATTCCCATTCCAGGTCCATATTAGGTCAACACATCATATACAATAAACCACTTCTCCAATCTGGTCTCTTTCTGTTCCCATTTGAACTTTATGGCCCAATTGTCTAGCAGCTTCCCTGAGACTAGCAGCTTCCCTGAGACAATGTTCACTAGAGTCCTTCCATAACTCTTCTTTAAACTTTTCCTCAGTCAGGAACTCAAACTCTGCATCCATTTCCATGTTCTTAGATACTCCTGGGTCATTTACCAACACCTGATCTGAATTTACACCTTCCTCATCATCTTGTATGTTCAGATCATCTTCTCCTTCATCATCTTCAACCAAAGCATTATTACAGTTGCTTACTTGAGGATTTCTTACTTGAGGATTTCTCTTGAGGAGGAGAACTTGATTACAAAGGAGGACTCCTCAGGACTCTTCTTCCCAAGTAGGACTTTTGCCAAAGGGCCTGTAACACACTGCGGCTGAGCCCTGGGTGGGGCTCAAAAAGCTCTGGCTAGATAAGCCTTCAGGTTTAGTCTAGTCAGTGTTGGAACAACATTGTTCATCTGTTCCTGTGCCTTGTAACTTGATTTCTGGACTTTGCTTTGTGTTTGATCTTCTGTGCTACTGAACTGTGCTTTGGCTTTTGTTTGTATCTGGACTAGTCCTGCCTTTGCCTGATCCCATACTGGACTGGGACTTTTGTGCATGGCCATCTGCCTGTTTTGTTCCCTTGGCTTTTGGATTGCCCCATAATTTGCTCTAATGCTGAGTCTGATTCAGCCATAGCAGGACAATATTCTCTATTTGTTTGTTTATTTGTTTATTTATTTATTTATTTAATTAATTAATTAATTAATTTCTATACCGCCCAATAGCCGAAGCTCTCTGGGCAGTTCACAAAAATTAAAACCAAACAGCACACAATAAAACAATTTAAAATATATAGAATATTAAAACCACAATATAACAATACAACCACAATAAAATCTAGCAGCAGTTAGGGGGGGACGAAAGTCCCTTACCTGTCGTCGAAGGACGTTCGCGGTGGGGGGGAGGCGCTTCGCTGCTCCCCCTGCGAAGTTCTGGCCTGGGGGGAGGCTTCCCGCCTCGGCCCGGCCGAAATTCAGGCCGGGGAGGAGGCTTCCTGCCTTGCCCGGCCGCAAACACGAAAGTTAAAAAAAAAAAAAAATGCCCCCTGATAGGCTACGTGATGATTCACATAGCCTATCACGGCTAGATCTGCAAAGTCAGCCGTGATAGGCTACGTCAATCGTCATGTAGCCTATCACGGGTGACTTAAAAAAAAAAAAAAAGTGTGCACGGATAATGGCGGCTCCCTATGGGGGCCGCCATTATCCGTACACACCTTTTTTTTAAGTCACCCGTGATAGGCTACGTGACGATTGACGTAGCCTATCACGGCTGACTTTGCAAATCTAGCCATGATAGGCTACGTGAATTGTTACGTAGCCTATCAGGGGGCGTTTTTTTTTTTCTTTTATTGCAATGGCGGCGGTGGCAGCCAGTCGAAAGACTGGCTGCCGCTCCTGCCCCGCTCGAACACCCGCCGAACCGCCAGCCGGACCCGCCGCCGGGAGGGACATTCGGCGAAGGTAAGTCCCATCCCGGGGGGGGTGCAGGGGGCAGGGGGGTTCGGAGGATTTCTCCCCGAAACTTGTTCGGGGGGCCGAACACGTTGGTGCTCGGCCCCCCGAAGTTTCGGGGAGAAATTCTCCGCCAACCCTAGCAGCACTGCAGGAGTTTAAAATACAGATTTAAAACAGCAAAGATAAAAATTTAGAAAGCTAAAATGCCTGGGAAAATAAAAAGGTCTTCACCTGGCGCCAAAAGGAATACAATGTAGGCGCCAGGCGAGCCTCACTAGGGAGCTCATTCCAGAGCCGGGGTGCCACCGCAGAAAAAGCCCTCCTCCTAGTAGCCACCCGCCTCACTTCCTTTGGCAGGGACTCACAGAGAAGGGCCGCTGATGATGATCTTAAGGTCTGGGCAGGCACATATGGGAGGAGGCAATCCTTCAGGTAACCTGTCCCCAAGCCATTAAGGGTTTAACTCCAGAGGTCCCTTTTTGTTCTGGGCAGTCTGCTTTAAAATGACCTTTATGTCCACAACCATAGCCTCTCTTCTCCCTCTACTGAGGGTTTCAGCTTTTTGGTAGGGTGTTACTCTTTCACCAGGATAAAAACTCCTTTCCTTTACAGGAAATTCTTTACCCTGTAACCAAACTTCTTATCACTCTCAAATCACAAAGTTCTGCTATACCAATCACAACTGGCAATCAGCTGGTCTGTGATTTCTGCAGCCTGCATCAGGGTTTCTGGTGCCGTCTTTTACTTTGACTTTTATTTCCCTGGTGATCTAGAAATAAAACTGATCCAAACCCCCTAATTACTCTGAAGTGTCCACCTTTTCCCTCATATTAAAGGTTTTTCTCTTTGTAAGCTTGGATCAAAGCTTCTTTATCCATACTTAATCTGCCATTTCTATTTTCAGTTGTGCTGGTTTTGGCTCTAAAAATACAAGCCCTGTTTTTCTCTCTTCAAAACCAAAACCTTTTTACTCTTTGTCTCAGTGTGTTCCAATAACTTCTATCCCACCACTAGTGCTGTCACATACATTCGATTTCCTCTCCATAACACTGCCACCTCTGGGAAAACTGCTTCTTCACTGGGCAAGCCCACCAATGGCGTTTCGTATCCAGCAGCTGTGTATATGTCAGGGCCTAAGGAAATCTCTGCCGCTATAACTCAGGGTTCCCCAAGCTGGCCTTTTTGCACTGTCACCAGTATTTTAAATTAGGGTATTTTAAAACCTCCCAGCAGCCTGGTATAAGAGGCACCAATACTAGAAACAAGATGGCTATTAACAGGTAATTTATTAAAGGCATATTTTGTACATAAGGGAACACTAATATTTACTTCAGGGTTTTCAAAAGGATGCATGCTGGTATTGCTTAAAGACTCAAGAGTCACTGTTGCTATTACAAGTCTCTAATGACTTCTTTTACCTTAGGTCAAATTTCCCAAACTTCCATCCCAGTCAAATGCACTTACAACCAGGTCCAGCTTCTGGGCACAGTCTTCTTCCAACACCAACACTACTCCTTTTATATTTCTGCCTGCTTGGACAGTTTATCTGGGTGTTCTACTGCCTGTTTCTATAACCTTCTTCTGGCAAGGTCTTAGGGCAGCCTCCTGGCATAACACAGCCACCTGTTCCCTACACCTGATCTTCACTAGCTAGACATGGTTACCCCACAGAGAAAGAATAGCTTAACATCCAGGCCTTAGCTATTAACATCCCTCTCAGCCTTCTCCACACCACACACCAATCAGGAGACCTCATCCCTTACTCTTCATGGACAAACTAAGTCCTACTCCTACAGTTGACTGTCAACTCCTTAACTGTAATTTCCCAACTGCTCTTTTCCACCTAGCTAAAATCCCCAGCCAATCATAATTGAATTTACCTGATCCAAGACCCATCTAACAATATTCAAAGTGATTGTCTGTCTCTCTCCCTTCAGAACATGACTAAGCAACTACTACACAGGCCTTTGACAGTAACAAAACAAGTCCTCAGGCCTATTCAGATTCATTGTAACCTCACAGAGGACACACAAAATTAGCATAACATCAGAAGTTATATAAAGGAATTTCTTCACAAGACCACTTTCTATTCTTGTAGCCATTTTCATTACTTGGTGTGGCTATTTGATGTTGAATCTATCATTTCTGAACACCCCTCTCTGCACAGTTCTCATGCCCTCAGAATGAGCACTCTTCATGTATCACTTATCCTATAGGAAAGAAAGAAACTTGTCTTTCTTCCTATAGGATTGGCTCCACTGACCCTAACAGACAGTTTTCAGTCAACATAGAGAAGGGTGTTGACAGAGAAATTACTGATTTATGGGTTTACAACTGGCAGTTTAATATTCCTTTGATATTTTAATGCTAAACTAACTAGTAAGCAATGGATATGGGATACAGAATTGCAGAACTATTTAAGCTCTGTCACAAAATGTCCCTTCCCTGAGAGTAAGATACTTACCAACTTACACCTATTATCTGACTAACTTAATCACGCCTAAACTCAGAAAAGCTTTTACATTAGCTAAATTCAATATTTTACCATCTATACTTTTAGAGGGAAGATATCAGAAGGTTCCATACCATGAACGTACTTGACCCTGTGATACAGGGGAAGTGGAAACTGTTGGGCATGTTCCAATTTTCTTGTTTCTTTTATCAAAATATTCACTGTGTTTTTATTATACCTGTTTTACAAAAAAATGCCAGGCAGATCAAATGAATTTTACCTTTTTGTTCTTCTTTCTGATCAGGATCCTCAGATTACAGATAAGATGGCCAGGTTTTATGCAGCTACTAGTGCTTGCTGCAAACTTTTTGTAAAATAGGGATGTATGAAAGTTCCGCCACGGATTTTGAGGAGGCCGAATGCCAGCGCATTCGGCCCCCCGAAATCGGTGGCGGAATGGCCCGCCACCCCCCCACCCCCCCGGGACGGGACTTACCTGGGGCAGATCTTCGTGGTGGCGGCAGCTCTGGCGGCGGCTCCGGTGGTGTTTCGGTGGTGGCGGCTGGTCTTCCGACCAGCTGCCGCCACTGCCATTTCCAGGCTTAAAAAAAAACAAAAACAAAAAAGTGATAGGCTACATAAAGATTTACGTAGCCTATCATGGCTAGATTTTAAAAAAACACCGTGATAGGCTATGTAAATCTTTACGTAGCCTATCATGGCTAACTTAAAAAAACAGAAACAAAAATGAGTGTACGCAAATGGCAGCGGCCATGGCCGCTGGCATTTGCATTCCTTATTTTGGCACGTCTTAGTCTACGTAAACATTTACGTAGACTTAGACGGCAAAAATAAGGGGAACGGAAATAGTGTAGATGCTACGCTATTTGTGTTCCCCTTATTTTCGCCTTCTTAGTCTACGTAAATGTTTACGTAGACTAAGACGTGCTAAAATAAGGAACGCAAATGGTGGCACCCATGGGAGCCGCCATTTGTGTACGTGTGTTGTTGTTGGTTTTTTTAATCAGCCGTGATAGGCTACGTAAAGATTTACGTAGCCTATCATGGCTGACTGCAGGGACGCAAACGGCGATGGCTACAGCCGCTGCCATTTGCATCCCTGCTAGCCAGCAGCTGGATGTCCATCTGCTGGCGTAGCCGGCTGGTGGCTTCGCAGAATCGCTGCGGAGCACAGCCAGCTGGCCACGATTTCGGGGGGGGGAGGAACAGAGCGCCTCCCCCCCCAGTGAGGATTCTGGGGGGAGGAACAGAACGCCTCCCCCCACACCATCAGCATAATCCCCGAAAGGTAAGTGATTTTCGTACATCCCTAAAAATAGTACTATCCCAATCGGCTGATACTCCGGGGTCATGTTAGTCTTTTTGAATTTCTGTATAATTATGTACATTGTGTTTAATTATTATCTATTTTATATGTTGATCTACAATCATAATAAAATTTATCTATCACTTATGTGGCAGGAACTGACATAGAAGAAGTGACATCCAGTCACTGGCCCTGTCCAGTGGTCTGTTCAAGACTTAGGTATTACTCCTTCTGCCTCAGTACTTCCATAGTAGACATGAGTACTCTCTCTCTCTCTCTCTCTCTCTCTCTCACACACACACACACACACACACTTAGCATTCTAAGACCTTGGCTACAATGCACTGTGAGTTTTTGTGGAGTATATCTCATGTAATCTAAAAAAAAAAAAAGCAAGGAAGCAAATCAACATATAAAGACACTGCAACCTTACAATGACAAAATCATTATTTTTTAAAAAAATCAGACATATTTGTTTTACTTTAGTATTTTGGGCAGTATCCAGCTATGTCATTCTGCTAACGCAAACTGCATTGTGCTAACATAAGGAATCCCTAGCACTCTAATAGTGTTAGCTTGCAAGATGGGATTCTCTGGAAAATGCATTGTGTAAACTAATGCTATTGGCATTGTGCTCGAGAATCTTAGGCAATATAATTTGTGTTAGCAGAATGGCGACACTGGATATTGCCCAGTGTAATTAATATTAATTCAGTCCTTATTTACATCTGAACAATTGTTTATTTACATTGCCAAAAAGTGCAGCTTTCCTTACAATGCAGTATTTCTTGCAATATGAAACTCCACTTCAGATTATTTCATGTAACGAACTGATTGATTTTTGACCTTTCCAAGATACTATTAAAAGCAACTAACAATGAACCATTTTCCAGCTGCTGTATCTTTGACAGTCATTTCTAAAGAATTTTTGTTCCTTTCATTTAAAATGCATTGGTGTCCTTGGTCATATCCTGTAATCCCCAAATGTCACCTATAATTATTTTTTTTGCAGCTGGTCTGGGATTGTTTAATAGTCCCACACATGTATTTGTCCACAATGCCCCAGCCAGCTTCTTTCCTTTTGTTCCTTTCTATTGCTAGTTTGAGTCAAACCTTTTTATAAAATGATGGACAATATCCTCAATCTTTTCTTGTAATAAAAACAAACCGTTTAGTTCGTTTCTATAACCAGATACCACTCTACCCAATGGCAATTTTACTTTTCATAACCCTATTTACATAACACACCACTCTCAAAGTGACAATGGTATAGTTAAAAATGTAAGTAGCTAGCCAGCTCAACATATGTGTAATTTTATACATATTTGGTGGAAATGCTGTTTAATTTATTACTTTGGGGGAAAGGTTATATGTGTAATATCAATAATTACACTTGTTGTTTGTTTCTATATCCAACAACCCTCTAATAGTCTTGCTTGGTTATACAGAGGAACAGATAGATCCTATACAGAAAGAGGTGGTTCAAAAAAACAAAAACAAAAACCTATTGATTCCTGCTAGGATTTGGGTTACCAGAAAATGGAGGAGTAAAGTTTTCCCCACTTTGAAAGAATGGTTGTGTAAAGTTTGGAGGATTGCTGAGATGACAAAGTTTACTGAGTATGCCCATTTAATAGATGGTAGACAAAAGACTGCCTGATTTTCCAATGTCTGGGGCATTTGATTGTCTTTGTGAAGGCTAGATAGAACTTAGATATTGCCAGATATAACTTGTTATAGTCCAATTAAGATGTGATTTTTTCCAATTTTTGATAAAAAGTTTATCTTTTTGTTTTTTCATATGTTTAATAACATACTAGCGACCTGTTCAGAATGAACAGAATGACATTTTGTGGGAATGTTGTATTTCATAATGTATAAAGCATAATGTAGATGTTCTTTTTTTTGTATGAATGTAATATTGTTCATAGCATTATTATATTTCCATATATAGCTTTGGTTATTGAACAGTAGAGAAATGTAATAAATAAATAAAATAGATGTGTAATAATAATTTCAAAGATGTTCATTGGGTACTTACAAGGAAGAAATTTGTTGTTGTTCAGTCGTTCAGTCTTGTCCGACTCTTCGTGACCCCATGGACCATAGCACGCCAGGCCTTCCTGTCCTGCACACTCTCCCGGAGCGTGCTCAAGTTCATATTCATTGCATCGGTGATGCTATCTAGCCATCTCATCCTCTGCCGTCCCCTTCTCCTTTTGCCTTCAGTCTTTCCCAGCATCAGGGTCTTTTCCAGAGAGTTTTCTCTTCGCATTAGGTGGCCAAAATATTTGAACTTCAGCTTCAGTATCTGTCCTTCCAATGAGCACTCAGGGTTGATTTCCTTTAGGATTGACTGTTTGGACCTCCTTGCAGTCCAGGGGACTCGTAAGAGTCTTCTCCAGCACCACAGTTTGAAAGCATCAATTCTTCGGCGCTCAGCCTTCCTTATAGTCCAGCTCTCACAGCCATACATTACTACTGGGAAAACCATAGCTTTGATTAGACGGACCTTTGTTGGCAAGGTGATGTCTCTGCTTCTTACTATGCTGTCTAGGCTCTTTAGATCCTCTTCGCTTTCTGCCATTAGGGTGGTATCGTCTGCATATCGGAGGTTGTTGATAATTCTCCCAGCAATCTTAATTCCGACCTCTGATTCATCCACCCCGGCATTTCTCATGATGTACTCTGCATATGAGTTAAATAAGCAGGGTGACAATATGCAGCCTTGTTGTACACCTTTCCCAATTTTGAACCACTCAGTTGTTCCATGTCTGGTTCTTACTGTTGCTTCTTGACCCTCGTACAGGTTTCTCAGGAGACAGGTAAGGTGGTCTGGTACTCCCATCACTTTAAGAATTTGCCACAGTTTGTTGTGATCCACACAATCAAAGGCTTTAGCATAATCAATGAAGCAGAAATAGACATTTTTCTGGAATTCTCTTGCTTTCTCCATGATGCAGCAAATGTTGGCGATTTGATCTCTAGTTCCTCAAATCACCTATCAGGTGTATCAAATGTTTAACGGTGTATCAAATCATTTATTTATTTATTACATTTCTATCCCCCGCCCCCCAGAAGGAACCCAAAGTGGCTTACATGATCCTCCTCCTCTCCTTTTTATCCTCTCAACAATCCCATTAGGTAGGTTTGGCTGAGAGTCAGTAACTGTCCCAAAGTCACCCAGTGAGCTTCATGGCTGAGTGGGGACTAGAACCTGGATCTGCCGAGTCCCAGTCCAACACCCTAACCACTACACCATACTGGCTCTCCTTGATGTTATTGATATTTGCTACGAGCATGCACAGGACAGGAGAATTAAACAGAGAGCTTATAGTGCATTTAGAACAACCTACCTGGTGCTCTGCAGAAGTGTTGGATTGCAATGGCCATTATTCCCAGCCAGTTTGGTCATTGTGGGGAGAAATAGCTATCAGGTTGGGGAAGGCTGATTTATAGCATTCCAAGCCTGCCTTCAGAACTAATATATATATGCAGATAAGGACAGATGACCTTATCTGCATATATCAAACACTGGACTGGTATAAGCCTATATGTTACCTCTCCCTCTCCACTTCCTCTCTCCCTTTCTGTTGTTACCCCCTTCTTTGTATGTTATTGGAGAAAGGTAAGAACAGTTCTGTGCCAGGTCAGGAGGAGATGCAGAGGAGAGCAAGATCCATGTGCCTGAACCTACATTCAGTTCACTCATGTACTTATCTGTCAGCTCAGTTGTCAAGGAAAGCTTGAAGTACAGCCAATGAACATGCTCTGAGACCTCTATTACACTATATCTTCTCACTTAGATTTTATTACATATTTACATTACACCTGTTTAGACAGAAAAAAGTCCTGAATTAGTCCCATAATGTATGCATACGTGCATTTATAATGGTTTTTTATTTTGTAAACTACATTGGGAAGGGTTTTTTAAACCTTCAAATGGCAGTATAAAGATATTTTAAATAATACATTAGGTAAATAAGGGTGCAATCCTATGTATGTTTATACAGAAAAAAGTCCTACAACCCCCAGCATTCAGTACTTTTTTCTGTCAAAACATGCATAGGATTGTATCCTAAATATGGAAAAGGAGTTTAGCGTGGATAAACAATACTGGGACTATATACAAGGAGGTGGCATTTGGTTTAGCAGTGCTCTTCAGATATTTTTAATGGGAAAAACCCCATGCACCTCAGATAAAAAGGGACATTTACACATGGAAGCAGATGGTTTCCTTGCTGAATCAGAACTGTGTGTACAGATGATTATCCAGGTGCAATTGTTGTTCATCCATGGCATGCTACCTGGGCGGGGGGGGGATTTGGCCCCTCCCTTTCCCTTTCCCTTTCCCTTTCTCTTGAAAGGGGAAAGAAGACTGGGAGGTGCTTATTTCCCCAAGGTAGGAAAAGCCTCAAACCAGGGCTGAGTAGCAGGGGGTAGTATAACATTCACCCTCCTTTACTCCTCCAGTCACCTGCCCTAGTGCTCACAACATGCATTAGCCAGTTTTTAGGATTTGGGGGCTGAGTGGGAATTTCTTGGGGGAGCATTCTCTTAATTGGCACTCAGGGATACCCCCCTCCCCTGCTTTTCATTTGTTTTCTGGGTGGCTTTTTCAGGTAGATTATTTGGCTAATTGGCTTTAGTTCCTTGGCACAACTGGCAGATATAGTTTGGACTGGGCGAATTTAAGAGTAGGATAAGTGAGTCAGCACCCTGAGGCATCCATAAGATGAAGCAAGGCTCTTCTGGCTGACCCCCTACAGCTGGCCAGCATGAGGGGATTGGGATGGTGGCTCTCCTTGGACTATGACAGCCACAGTGCATCCAGGGGCTTTTACCGTTGTGGTGCCATGTAACTGCCTGCACCTTCTCATCATATCAGCTTGGTGTGCAGGCCAGAATGGGCACTGAACAGGCATCTGCTTTGAAAAATGGCTTTTCTTATTCAGGTTCTTATTGCAGAAAGTTGCAACTCTCATTTTGTTTTCAACCTCCTTAAATAAATACAAAGACATCCATGTATATAGCTTAACAGAAACCTGTCGATTAGACAGCAATCCCTTTTATGGTGCTGCATTCATAGACGAAAATAGAATTCTTGTTTTGGTGCTTTGTTTTCTCTGTAGAGCACAGCCATCTGTCTAACACCTGCTACCTGGTTACTGTCTGCTTCTTCCAGCTGACCTTAACAGTCTCTCTGTGCTTGTTATCAGTGACACTTCACTGGCCAGTTTGCATCCATCCATCTTCTATCACTGACATCCTACCTGAGTACAGGTCCCATCCTCTGACACTTGGTATGCATACAGCATCTGGGCTAGAATTGGATGACATGTAGTTGCAATGGTATCGACAGTGATTTGTGGAGCACGACCTCTCCAGGAACACACAGCATCTCCTAACTTGCTTCATTCTAGCTCAGTCATGCTTCCGCCCTGCCCCCACTCCTATCCATCATTATGCTACCAGTCTTGGATGTGGTATTGTTTACTTGTATTTCAAGACACTCCTTTGAATTCATAAACTACTACCATGCAGTGACCCTGAGGCCAAGACACTGCATAATTTGTAGACATAATTTTTTCTATCTTAAAAAATAATAATTAAAAAAATCATGGCATCATTTATTACAGTCTCCTGAATTCCTTTGCCAACAAATAGGGTGGAGAATTTTGGGAGACCATTTGCACACAGCTCTAGAAATGGTTAGGAGCAGATTATCAGGCTAAGACACGGCAACTTCCTAAAGCCACACAGTGAGCTCCTTCACATGGAGCTTTTATCCTGCTATTGAGATTGCTCACTCATGGAAGTTTGAGGGTCCTTTTCATGATGTCGGCAACCTCCAGGGCACATCCAGAGATATTTCCTGGTTATTCCATTTCAAAAATATCTGGACCTAATGAACTATCTTTTTAAGTCAGAATGTTACATGATTAAAACAGCCACTAGATTGCGCTGTTTCATTGAGTTCTATTAACTTGAAAATTAAAAGCTTCCCCTCTCAGCAGTTATGTGGTCACCATCTGGGAGCTGCTGTAAACACAGAAAGGCTCCACAATGGGAGGACTGAGAGTTTTTCTTTCATCTAAAGGCAGCCAGTGACTCCATGAGAGACGATATGTATATTTTGATGTGTATAATGGAAAAAAAACCAGTGCTACAACATTCAGGAAAGTGTGAAATATGGTGGATGGCTAAATTATGGTCCACACATTAGTCTATTCCTCTTCTCATGTGAACTGTGTGAAGAAGATGCATCATGTGTAGGAAGGGGCAGTTCATTGCCCTGATCCCCAACATCCATGCATTAGATCATGTGGATGTCTTCTGGGAAAAGCCCATGTGTGTAGGCTTCTCAAGCATTCTGGAACACTCCATGATCGGGACTCCAGACTGCATGGAATGTCTATGTATATAATATATAGGGGTCTACCGAGTAGACCAGGAATGTTGAACCTCCAGGTTCTCGGGGGCTGCATTCCAGGGGTAGGTGGGGCCAAAGACAAGGGGCATGGTCATAATACCAGCATATTTTACCTCTCCCTGCCAGGAAGTAAGCCTTAGGAGAGGCATTTCAATCCTTTTAAATGGGGAACAGAACTGCACAAGAAACCACCAAACCATCTGGGGTTGGGGGAAAGGGTATGGGCCTGGAGAACTCCAGAGGGCCAAATTGGGACTGGATGCAGGCTGGATTTACCCACCAGGCCTGAGGTTCTGCACCCTTGCTGTAAGCTCTGCACCCTTGGTGTATGAGTTTCCCTAGAGATGTCCACGCTTAACACATGAATATGAGAGTAGGGCCGAATAGCCATGCATGCAGCCTTGGGCTGGGGTAGGGGCACTGCCTTGCAGCCTCATTCTATGCAATTCACATGTGAAGGTGGTTTCTGAGAGATAATGATCAGAACATTGCATTTAGAAATGTTCAAGATGACATTCCTCAAGCATCCCCAGCCAGTGGGAAATCATAATTGTTTCAATAAACACTCTCACATAAGATTCTGATTCATCTACGGATGATAGTTAACTTAATGATGACATGCTGGTTTTTAAAAACCTAGAGCAATTGGCATTTAGAAGTGACACGTCAGGCTGAGGCGTTCATAGATTAACTACACACTTTTCACTTTGACTCAGATATGATAACACCCCCCCCCCCTTTTCTGATCTGTGTGGTTGTGTTTAAATAATTCCAGTGTTGTCTCTGGATAAATCTGCAATGCCAACACCAAAAAACAAACAGTTTAGTACAGTCTTATAAATTCATTGCTCCAGGCATATACCATATTGGGAACCAGCTTGAGATATTACTGAAATGTGATGAGTTAGCATTATTATAAACACTCTCTTAGTCCTGGCATTGATCTAAAGAAACCATTCACATCCAAACTTTGGTCATTTTGATGATTACGTCCCTACTTTAATTGACAATGACAACATTTCTAGCCTCTTCCTGTTTTTTTTTTTCATCACTTGGACTGATCACCATGTTCATTCTTCATATTACCTGGTGCTTTCCTCCTCATATCAATACTATAGTCTTGTGAGTTATTTATTTATTTATTTATTTATTGCATTTACATCCTGCCTTTTTTACCTCTTGCAAGGAACCCAAGGCAGCTTACATTATCTTCTTCCTCCTCTCCATTTTATCCTCACAACAACAACCCTGTGAGGTAGGTTGGGCAGAGAGTCTGTGATGGGCCCAAAGTCACCCAGTGAGCTTCCATGGGCGAGGGGGGACTAGAACCTGGATCTCCCAGCTCCCAGTCCAACACTCCAGCCACTACACCATGCTGGCTCTCTCAGTTATCCCTGAGAGACTTGCATAAATGAAAGACTGCAGTTCTCTCTTAGTGCAGCTAACCCACAGGCCACAGCAGGACTATTCGTGGGGGCACTTAGTGTTCCTTAGCCCAGGTTACAACTGACATTTTATCATGTGTACAAACCTTCATTTAGTAAAACCATCACTCAATCCACATTAGCACAGTTCATAGTAGCATGCAGGGATGTCAGAGAATTCTGCCACGGACTCCAGTGAGGCGGCCCCCCGGAATCCATGGTGGAACAGCCTTCCCCCCGCCACCCCACGGCATCTCCCCTGGACACAGCCTACCTGGCAGCGGATGTGGCAGCTCCGGCGTCTCCGGTGGCAGCAGCGGCTCTGGCTGCAGTGGCTGCTCTGGCGGCAGCGGCGGCTGGTCTCCTGGCCGTTGCCAGGCTGCTGCTGCCGCAAATGGCAGCCATCGTAGTGGCCGCCATTTGCATCTTTGCAGTAAGCAGTGATAGGCTACATACATATTTACGTAGCCTATCACGGCAAAAGGCAGGGGCACAAATGGCGGCCGCTACACCATTTGCGCCCCTGCTCTTTGCTGTGATAGGCTATGTAAGTATTTATGTAGCCTATCACGGCAAAAGACAGCCAGGCAAATGCCGTAGAGGCTGCCATTTGCGCCCCTGCCTTTTGCCGTGATAGGCTACGTAAATACTTATGTCGCCTATCACGGCTAACTGCAAGGACACAAATGGCAGCCGCTATGACAGCTGTCAGTTGCGGCCACAGCAGCCTGGCAGCAGCCAGAACTCCAGCTGTGGCCGGCCCTGGCCAGTGGCTCCACGGAGCATCCGCGGAGCAGAGCCGGCTGGGGAGGATTCCGGGGGGAGGGACGGAATGCCTCCCCCCCACCGTGGATGCACTGGAGTGGAGCCAGGTAGGGGTTTCATACATCCCTAGTAGCATGAGACTTTGCAGATGGTGATGGATGTGAATCATAATCTGCTCACTATATGCATGCATAATCCAGGTTATGGATTCAGGACACTGAAGCTGTTTTATCCTGAGTCAGTCTATTGGTCCATCTATCCCAGCATTGTCAGCACTCACTGGTGGTGGTTTTCCAGAGTTTCCTAACCCTCCTGCATGCAAAGTATGTGCTCTACCCAGGGCCAGTGCAATACCTTCCACTGCCTGAGGCAGGAAGAGATGCTGCTGCCACCGCCACTGGGACACAGAGGTGGAGCATGAGCTGCCACGTGGGAAGGTAAGGAGAATGAGCCACTGGAACACTGGGGTGGGGAGTTGGAGTACAAATTGCGACTGTTTGTGTGTGGGGGGGAAGGAGCGTAATCCACTAGTGTGGGGCAAGGGTAAGAGGAGCAGGAGCGGCACTACTGTGCACCAGGGAGGGGGGAGAGGAGCACGAACTGCTGCTGCCCTCCCCCTCTTCCCCCTTCCTGCTTGCCAGCCACCTACCTCTACCCATCTTCTCCTCATTAGCTCACTCTGAGGGGTCCTTCATCAGAGGAAGGCACTGGCAGGAAAGTACCCTGGAGATTGCCTGTGCTGTGGCAGCACAGGCAATCTCCAGGGCCACCTCTCTGCCAATGCCTCAGTCTCACTAGGGATGTACGAAAGTCACTTACCTTTCGCAGATTATGTTGATGGTGGGGGGGAGGCGTTCTGTCCCTCCCCCTGGAATCCTCGATGGGGGGGGAGGCGATCCGTTCCTCCCCCCCGGAATCCTCCACGGCCGGCTGTGCTCCACGGCATCTCCGCGGAGCAGCCGGCCAGGCCCAGCCCAGCCCAAAGCCGTCTGCAGCCGGACGGCCGCGGAGGGCTCTGGGAAAAAAACAAACAAACAGCGTACGCAAATGGCGGCGGCTACAGCCACTGCCATTTGCGTTCCTTATTTTTGGCAGTCTGAATCTATGTAAATATTTACGTAGACTATGACAGCGAAAATAAAGGGGAATGCAAATAGCATAGCGGGTGCTATTTGCATCCCTTTTTTGATTCACCGTTTTAGCCTACGTAAATCTTTACGTAGGCTAAAACGGCGAATCAAAAAGGGATGCAAATAGCACCCGCTACGCTATTTGCATTCCCCTTTATTTTCGCTGTCATAGTCTACATAAATATTTACGTAGATTCAGACGGCCAAAAATAAGGAATGCAAATGGCAGCGGCTGTAGCCGCCGCCATTTGCGTACGTGGTTTTGTTTTGTTTTTTAACCCAGCCATGATAGGCTACATAAATCTTTACGTAGCCCATCATGTCATTTTTTTTTGCTTTTTTTACAAGACAAATGGTGGCAGTGGCAACCGGTCAGAAGACCAGCCGCTGCCACTGCCGCCACTGCAGCCGCTGCCGGAGCCGCCGCCACCCGGAAGATCCGCCCCAGGTAAGTCTCGTCCTGGGGGGGATCTGCTGGGTGGCAGGGGGGTGGCAGGCTGTTCCGCCACAGATTTTGGGGGGCCGAATGCACTGGCATTCGGCCTCACCGAGATCCGTGGCGGAATTCTCTGACATCCCTACGAAGGACCCCTTAGAGTGAGGGGCAGAGCAGCTGCCTCCATCTGCCCCATGCCTCGTTCCAAGCAAGGCATTGGGTGGGCAGCACTCCAGTCCAGGAAACCACCAGACGTTCTCTTGCCATGGCTGGTAAAACTCTCTAGAGCAGCTGCCTGCCTATTTTTTGCTCAGAGTGAGCTATAGGGTGGCAGCAGCAGCTGCTTCAAAGAGCTGCAATGGCTGATTGCCTGCTGTGGCATAAAGTACTAGTTCCCCTCTGCTCAGCAGTGGTTAGGCCTTATATTGAGTACTGTGTCCAATGGGCACCACACTTTAAGAAGGATGCAGACAAGCTGGAGAGGGTTCAGAGGAGGGCAACAAAGATGATCAGGGGACTGGAAACAAAGGAGAGACTGAAAGAACTGGGCATGTTTAGCCTTGAGAAGAGAAGACAGAGGGGAGATATGATAGTGCTCTTCAAGTACTTGAAAGGCTGTCACAGAGAGGAAGGCCAGGATCTCTTCTCGATCATCCCAGAGTGCAGGACATGGAATAATGGGCTCAAGTTACAGGAAGCCAGATTCCAGCTGAACATCAGGAGAAACTTCCTGACTGTTAGAGCAATATGACAATGGAACCAATGACCTAGGGAGGTGGTGGGCTTTCCCACACTGGAGACATTCAAGATGAAGCTGGATGACAGCCATCTGTCAGGGATGTTTTGACTTAGATTCCTGCATTAAGCAGGGGGTTGGACTCGATGGTCTTATAGGCCCCTCCCAACCCTACTATTCTGTGATTCTGTGAGGATGGCCAGCAGGATTGTCCCAAGTGGCTACCTACCCTATGCCTCACTTTCAGAGGCATAGGGCAGTAGCAAGATCAAGACTCAAAGCCCTCCAAGTGGCAGGATGTGCATGATCCACCCCCTTCCA
The DNA here is from genome assembly GCF_057233095.1 of Heloderma suspectum. Lineage (NCBI taxonomy): Eukaryota > Metazoa > Chordata > Lepidosauria > Squamata > Helodermatidae > Heloderma > Heloderma suspectum. The sequence goes on from NC_139461.1 coordinate 94,063,645, forward strand.
GATCTGCTGCCTGTGGCAGAGGATTCCCACCACCTCATGGAATGGCCAGCCCCACCACTGATGGTCTGTCCCCTGATTGTCATGTGCATCAGCCCAAGGGCAGTATCCAATTAGCTAGTGCTAATTACTTTGTGCTAGCATAAGCCAACATTAGCAGAATGTCATTAGAGCTTGCTGGTCAAAATGGAAAAAGTGGTGATTTCCCCAAGTGCTAATGACATTGCACCTGCATTGCTTCACGCTAGCGCAATGTCATTAGCACTAGCACTGTGACAGCATTGGATACTGTCTCTTTAAGTGATATACTTCAATCAGTTCTCTTAGGACAGATCCACACAGTCACATCACGGGATAACTGATCCTTCAAGGATATGCACCTGAACATGCAAACTGAGATAAACATGTGTGGCTGAATTCTTCCTTGGGTGGCGCTCATGGGGAGACATCATTTGGGAGCTTTTCTAAGTGGCAATAAGACCTAGCCTTGCATTCGTGTTTCAATTCTGCATGGAGTGTTTAAATTTTAAAGCACACTGTGGTAATCTTTCAAAAAAGATTTCATTAACTTGAATACTGTAAATTAATTACCACATGCAGCTCAAGATATTGCAGTGAAGTGGTCTTTCAGCACATACTACAGTGTCCTGCTGCGTAACAGCCAGTGAGGAATATATTATTAGTGGTGACTGCATTTAACTTTGTATATTAACAGTTTTGGCCTTTGTTGTATCATACCCAAAATGGTTGTGAGAAAAATCTAAAAGAACTGGCAAGTTTACCACAAGTGATCAGCATTTGTACATTTCAGATAGATTTTTTTTTTTTGCTTCTAAGTAATGTGGTTAATATTGATTAGTTTACTTATTTGTTTTCATATGGATCCCATCCTTTTACACTGGAACTCGGCGGCATACTGAGTCTCCCAGGTGGTCTCCCATGTACGCACGAAGAACATAAGAACATAAGAAGAGCCAGGCTGGATCAGACCAAGGGTCCATCTAGTCCAGCATTCTGTTCACACAGTGGCCAACAGGCTGTCAACTAGGAATTATTATTATTATTATTATTATTATTATTATTATTATTATTTCATTTCTATACTGCCCAATAGCCAAAGCTCTCTGGGCGGTTCACAAAAATTAAAACCAAACAACACACAATAAAACAATTTAAAATATATAGAACATTAAAACCACAATATAACAATACAACCACAATAAAACGTAGCAGCAGTACAGGAGTTTAAAATACAGATTTAAAACAGCAAAGATAAAAATTTAGAAAGCTAAAATGCCTGGGAAAATAAAAAGGTCTTCACCTGGCGCCGAAAGGAGTACAATGTAGGTGCCAGGCGAACCTCACTAGGGAGCTCATTCCAGAGCCGGGGTGCCACAACAGAAAAAGCCCTCCTCCTAGTAGCCACCCGCCTCACTTCCTTTGGCAGGGGCTCATGGAGAAGGGCCGCTGATGATGATCTTAAGGTCCGGGCAGGCACATATGGGAGGAGGCGATCCTTCAGGTAACCTGGCCCCAAGCCATTAAGGGCTTTGAATGTTAACACCAGCACTTTGAATTGGGCCCGGAAATGGACTGGCAGCCAGTGCAGCTGGAAAAGTACTGGCATAATATGAGCTCACAGGCCAGTCCCTGTTAACAATCTTGCTGCCCTATTTTGGACCAGCTGAAGTTTCCGGACTGTTTTCAAAGGCAGCCCCACGTATAACGCATTGCAGTAATCCAGATGAGAAGTTATCAGAGCATGGATAACTGTAGCTAGGCTATCTCTGTCCAGATAAGGGCGTAGTTGGTATACCAGCCTAAGCTGATAAAAAGTGCTCCGTGCCACTGAGTTCACCTGTGCCTCAAGTGACAGTTCTGGATCCAAGAGCACCCCCAAACTATGAACCTGATCCTTTCGGGGGAGTGCAACCCCCTCCAGAACAGGTTGAATATCACCTAGCCGGGCAGACGAACCACCCACTAACAGTACCTCCGTCTTGTCTGGATTGAGTTTCAGTTTATTAGCCCTCATCCAGTCCATTACCGTGCCCAGGCACTGGTTCAGAACAGCCACTGCCTCACCTGGTTTTGATGAGAAAGAGAGGTAGAGCTGGGTGTCATCCGCATATTGATGGCACCTCAGCCCACACCTCCGGATAACCTCCCCCAGCGGTTTCATGTAGATGTTAAACAGCATGGGGGATAAAATAGAGCCCTGTGGAACCCCATGGCACAATTGCCATGGCACAGAGCAATAATCCCCCAGCACCACCTTCTGGAATCGGCCATCCAAGTAGGAGCGGAACCAGTGTAGTGCAGTGCCTCCAACTCCCAACCCAGACAACCTATCCAGAAGGATACCATGGTCGATGGTATCGAAAGCCGCTGAGAGGTCCAGGAGAATCAACAGGGTTGCACTCCCCCTGTCCCTCTCCCGGCAAAGGTCATCCCACAGGGCGACCAAGGCAGTTTCCGTTCCAAAACCAGGCCTGAAGCCCGATTGAAATGGATCTAGATAATCCGTTTCATTCAACAGTGCCTGGAGCTGTCCTACAACCACCTGCTCAAGCACCTTGCCCAGGAAGGGGATGTTGGCCACTGGCCTATAATTGTTAACATCCTCTGGGTCTAGGTTAGGCTTTTTCAGGAGTGGTCTAATTACTGCCTCTTTTAAAGCAGCAGGCACCACTCCCTCTCTCAAGGAGGAATTTACAACCTCCTGGACCCAGCCGGACAACCCCTTCTTGTTTGATTTAATAAGCCATGAAGGGCAAGGGTCAAGCACACAAGTGGTCGATCGGACTTGGCCAAGCACCTTGTCTGCATCCTCAGGCCTCAGTAACTGAAACTCATCCAATAAAACTGGACCAGACGGTGCTCTGAACGCCTCTACCAATGGAACTGCATTAATAGTGGTGTCCAATTCATGATGAATCTGAGCGACTTTATCCTCAAAGTGCCTCACAAACTTGTCACAGCGTGCTACTGAGGGTTCCACCATCTCTCTCCCTGGCCCAGAATGTAACAGGCCGCGAACCACTTGGAAAAGCTCCACTGGATGACACTGAGAAGTTGCAATGCTGGTGGAAAAGAACTGTCTCTTTGCCACCCTCACCGCCACAGAGTAGGCTCGATAGTGGGCTCTTACCTGTGTTCGGTCAGACTCAGCACAAGTTTTCCTCCACCTGCGTTCTAGCCATCTCCCCTCTTGCTTCATTGCCCTCAGCTCAGGTGTATACCAAGGAGCTGGCTGGGCTCTGCTCAGAGGGAGAGGGCGCTTGGGCGCGATCGTGTCAACCGCCCGAGTCATCTCTGCATTCCACAGAGCGACCTGGGCTTCGACAGGAGCACCAGCCATACCAGCAGGAAAATCCCCCAGAGCCCTCTGGAATCCATCGGAATCCATTAATCTCCGGGGGCGGACCATTTTAATAGGTCCCCCACCCTTGCAGAGGGGAAAGGCCGCCAGAAGTCTAAACCTCAGCAGGAAGTGATCTGACCATGACAAAGGGACAGATGTTAATTCCTCCACTTTCAGATCACCATCCACCTGCCCAGTCAAGAAAACCAGATCAAGTGTGTGTCCTTTTATATGCGTTGGGCCGATGACATGTTGGGACAGCCCCATGGTTGTCATGGCGGCCATGAAGTCCTGAGCCGCCCCGGATACAGCAGCCTTGGCATGGAAGTTGAGATCCCCCAGGACCATCATCCTGGGGGTCCTCAACACCAAGTCCGAGACCACCTCCGTCAGCTCAGGCAGGGACTCTGATGGGCAGCGGGGTGGGCAGTACACCAACAGAATCCCTAATCTGTCCCGGGTACCCAACACAAGGTACAAACACTCAAGATCTGCACTCGAATGAGCAGGAAGCCTGGAGAGGGAGATTGAATTCCTATAGACCACGGCAACCCCCCCTCCCTGACCCTCAAGTCGGTGTTGGTGCTGCACCGAGTACCCAGGAGGGCACAGCTGGGAGAGAGTGACCCCTCCCAGTTCCCCCACCCAGGTCTCAGTAATACATGCCAAGGTCAGCCCCCTCATCCACAATCAAATCATGGATGAGGTAGGTCTTATTTTGGGCCGACCTGGCATTCAGCAGCAGCACCACCAGACCTGAGGGCAGACTGGTAAGGCTGCCAGGAACCATCAGGTTGGGGGAAGAACCAGAAGAGGGGACAGCTGTAAGGTGTCTAGCCCCTCTTCTCCTCAGCTGGCCTGTTTATCCCCCAACGCCATACCTCCCCCTGCCCGTGACCACAGTTATGGTGGCACCTCCCCCACCCCCTGAGTTGCCCAATAGTTCTCCCAGGCACATATTAAAATATTAGGATATAAAATACACAACAGTTTAAAAGAATATAAAAGAGATAAAAGAGAACAGCAGCTAAGAAGGAGCAAATAGTCCACGTTTGCCCCTTCCCCTTGTCTTTAAAGCTACTGCCCTCTGCTGCTGCTGCTATTTGCTGCTGGTATTGTGGCTGTTGGTGTCTCTGGAGAGGCAGGTGGGTAGATCTTCAGGTCCTATGCGACTCCAAGTGCAACGCTAAGTGCACACTTAGCGTTGCACTTGGCGTGACGCCGAGGCGCATGCCGAGGCGCTGCCTCTGGCAGCCCCGCCTTAAGTACCTGTGGGCGGGGGCAGAAGCAGGCTCAGGATCCACCTGGTGCAGCTGCTGGCTGGTCCTCCTTCCCCAGGCTCCTTCCCGAGCAGCCTCTGGCAGCCCCCCCTTAAGTACCTGTGGGCGGGGGCAGAAGCAGGCTCAGGATCCACCTGGTGCAGCTGCTGGTTGGTCCTCCTTCCCCAGGCTCCTTCCCACAAGCAGGGCATAAGCGCAACAGCACCCTCCCTGCCCATGGTCCCCAGCAACTGGTGTACATGCCTCTGGTACTGGAGGTAGCACAGAGCCATCAGGACTAGTAGCCATTGATAGTCTTTTCCTCCAGGAATTTGTCTAAACCCTTTTTTAAAGCCATCCAAATTGGTGGCCATCACTACATCCTGTGGTAGTGAATTCCATACTTTAACTACTGTGTGAAGATGCCCATTCTCCCAGTTTGGAGAGATCCTTTTGGAGCTCTTCACAATCCCTGTTTGTTTTGACCAGCCTAAATAATTTGGTGTCACCCGCAAACTTGGCCACTTCACTGCTCGCTCCTAATTCCAGATCATTTAGGAACAGGTTGAAAGGCATTGGTCCTAATACACATCCCTGAGGGACCCCACTATTTACTTCCCTCCATTGGGAGAATTTACAATTTATTCCTACTCTCTGCTTTCTGTTCTTTAACCAGTTACTGATCCATAAGAAGACTTGTCCTCTTATTCCATGACTGCTAAGTTTGGTGTCTTAAGGAGTCTTTGGTGAGGGACTTTGTCAAAAACATTTTGGAAGGAACAATGTCCACTGGATCACCCTATCTACATGTTTCTTGACACTCTCAAAGAACTCTGAAAGGTTAGTGAGACAGGACATACCTTTGGAGAAGTCATGTTGATTCTTTTTCAGCAGGGCTTGTCCTTCTATATGCTTACTAATTTCATCTTTAATAATGCCCTCAACCAATTTACCTAGAACAGACATTAAGCTAATTGGCCTGTAATTTCCCAGATCCCCCCTGGATCCCTTTTTGAAAATTGGTGTTACATTGGCCATCTTCCAGTCCTCTGGTATAGAGGCTGATCTTAGGGGCATGTTGCATATTTTGGTTAGAAGATCAGCAATTTCATATTTGAAGTCTTTCAGAACTCTAGGGTGGATACCATCTGGGTCTGGTGCTTCATTTGCTTTCAATTTATCAATTGAGAACTTCATCTTTTGTTGCCACTAGGGATGTGCAAACCCAGCCCCGTCCAGGTATTCCAGGTGCCCACCCAGCTCCTGCCCCCATTTGCCAGTCCCCAGACCACACTTGAGCCTCTCCTGTGCTCGGTGAGCGGCCCACACTCTTCCCGGTGTCCTCGTCAAGCTCCGCAATCGCCATTTTTTGAAAAATAAAATGGAGATTGCAAAATGCACATATTTGTGTATGTGCAAAAATTTGATGGTTGCAAATGCGCATATATGTGTATGTGTGAAAATTTGCATTTTTGCAAAAAAGTGCATTTTTGTGCATGCACTAATATGAGCATTTTCAAAATGCGCTTTTTTGTGCATATGCAAATATGCACATTTTGCAGGTGCCATTTTATTACTTAAAAAATGGTGACTGCAAAGCTCAACAAGGCTGCCAGGGTGGGTGCAGTCCATTCGCTGAGCAGGGGCAGGGGCTCAGCAAGTGGGGATCAGGGTTGTCGGTAGGGCAGTTCAGAAAAAGGAATTGGGCACCACCCTCACTATCTTGAATCGCCACTATATGCCTCAGTTCCTCAGACTCCCTTCCTGAAAACATCAGTTCAGGCACAAGTATCTGTCCTATATCTTCTACAGTGAAGAAGGATGAAAAGAATTCATTCAGCTTCTCTGCAATCTTCTTGTCCTCGTTCAGTACTCCTTTAACTCCATAGTCATCCAATGATCCAACTGCCTCCCTAGCTGGTTTTCTATATTTAAAAGGATATATTTAAAGGATTCTTTATTGTTGGCCTTGATGTTGTTAGTGTTATGCTCTTCAAAATGCTTTTTTGTATCTCTTATTGTCTGCTTCATAGAATCATAGGGCCTACAAGACCATTGGGTCCAACATCGCCTTTGTGCAAGCTTGTGCTCCCTTTTGTTTTCCTCATTTAGGGAAGATTTCCATTTTCTGAAGGAAGATCTCTTCTCTCTAATAGCTTCCTTAAAAGTATTCTTTAACCATGCCGGTGACCTCTTGGACTTGGGGCTTCCTTTCCTAACCTGTGATATACATTTTTAGCTGGGCTTCTATTATTGTGGTTTTGAGTAATCTCCAAGCATTCTGAAGGGATTTAATCCTTTTGACTCCCTCTTTTAACTTTCTTTTCACCAGTTCCCTCATTTTAGAGAAGTTTCCTCTTTTGAAGTCAAATGTGACTGTGTTGGACTTCCTGGGCACTTTTCCACTTAAATATATGTTAAATCTGATCACACTGTGATCACTGTTTCCAGTTGGTTCAACAACATTTACATTTCGTACTAGGTCCTGGGCGACACCATTTAGGATTAAATCCAAGGTCGCCTCCCCTCTGGTTGGTTCCACAACCAACTGTTCTAGGGCACAATAATTTAGGGCATCGAGAAATGTTACCTCTTCATCATGGCTGGAACATGCCATGACAATCCAATCAATGTGGGGGTAACTGAAGTCACCCATTATGACAACACTTCCTTGTTTAGAGGCCTCCCTGATTTCGTTTTCCATCTCAGGGTCACTCTGAGCATTCTGGTGTGGGGGACGATAGCTAGGGGTGGACGAAAGTCCCTTACCTGTCCTCGAAGGACGTTCGCGGTGGGGGGGAGGCGCTTCGCTGCTCCCCCCGTGAAGTTCCGGCCGGGGGGGAGGCTTCCCGCCTCGGCCCAGCCGAAATTCAGGCTGGGGGGGAGGCTTCCCGCCTCGGCCCGGCCGAAATTCAGGCCGGGGAGGAGGCTTCCCGCCTCGCCCGGCCGTGAACGCGAAAGTTATTTAAAAAAAAAAACGCCCCCGTGATAGGCTACGTGACGATTCACGTAGCCTATCACGGCTAGATCTGCAAAGTCAGCCGTGATAGGCTACGTCAATCATCACGTAGCCTATCACGGGTGACTTAAAAAAAAAAAAAGCGTGTATGCTAATGGCGGCCCCCATAGGGAGCCGCCATTCGCGTTCCTTATTTAGTCGCTGTAGTCTACGTAAATCTTTACGTAGACTACAGCGACCAAATAAGGAACAGGAATGGCGGCTCCCTATGGGGGCTGCCATTATCCGTACACACTTTTTTTTTTTTTAAGTCACCCGTGATAGGCTACGTGACGATTGACGTAGCCTATCACGGCTGACTTTGCAAATCTAGCCGTGATAGGCTACGTTAATCGTTACGTAGCCTATCAGGGGGCGTTTTTTTTTTCTTTTATTGCAATGGCGGCGGCGGCAGCTGGTCAAAAGACCGGCTGCCGCTCCCGCCCCACTCGAACACCCACCGAACCGCCAGCCGGACCCGCCGCCGGGAGGGACATTCGGCGAAGGTAAGTCCCGTCCCGGGGGGGTGCGGGGGGCGGGGGGCGGTTGGAGGATTTCTCCCCGAAACTTGTTCAGGGGGCCGAACACGTTGGCGCTCAGCCCCCCGAAGTTTCGGGGAGAAATTCTCCGCCAACCCTAACGATAGCACATTCCTTGCACTAAATTAGTTTTGGACTCTGGCATTGTCACCCACAGTGGTTCTGTGGAAGGACTTACCCCTTTTAGGTGTTCTAGTCCACTTGACACTATGCCCTCTTTGATGTACAGGGCAACACCTCCCCCAGTACAGCCTTCCCTGTCCTTCCTATAAAGGTGATATCCAGAGATGACCATATCATGCTGGTTCTCTCCACTCCACCAGTTTCTGTAATGCCCACTATATCCAGGTTTTCCTTTAAAATCAAGCACTCCAACTCTCCCATTTTGGCTCAGAGCTTCTAGCATTTGCATAAAAACACCTATACATGGTATCCCTCCTCAGATGCCTCTGGTGTGTGCATCTTTTGCTATGGGACGTTGGCCCCTTTGATTGGTTATTATGTTCTGCCATGTACTCCTGGCCTATTTCCTCCCCTTCTACATTTGGGCAATCAAAAACATTTTCATCTTCATCCCTTTGAGATGATTTAACCTGAACTGGATGCTTCCCAGCTCTTGCCGGCTTTCCTCCAGGGTTTAGTTTAAAAGCTGCTCTACCATCATTTTTAGGTTTAGTGCCAGCAGTCTGGTTCCATTTTGGTTCAAGTGGAGCCCATCCCTCTTGTACAGGCCCAACTTGTCCCAAAACATTCCCCACTGCTGAACAAATCTGAACCACTCCTCCCTGCACCACTGTCTCATCCATGCATTGAGACTTCTCAGCTTCACCTGTCTAGTTGGCCCTGCGTGTAGAACAGGTAGCATTTCAAAGAAAGCCACCTTGGCTGTCCTGGATTTCAACCTCCTGCCTAGCAATGTAAATTTGGCTTCCAGGACCTCACGACTACATTTCCCCACATCACTGGTACCAACGTAGACCACGACCACTGAGTCCACCCCAGTACTATCTACTAGGCTTTCTAGTGTGTGATATCCACATCCTTCGCACCAGGCAGGCAATTCACCATGTGGTCCACATGCCCATCACAAACCATTAGAGAAGCCAGTCCTCTTTAGCTTCCAAGAATGAAATAGTCAACATGCCAAATCATTTGCTATAGAAACATTTCATCTGGACCATAATTAAACAAAATGTTTTCCCAAGTGAAGATTTTGCTTTAATTTGGGCTTTAAGCAGATGATCTCACCCCTCCCATGTTCAGTGAATGTACGAGGAGGAAATACGATTGTGCCTTCTGGACACACCCCAATAGCCACATGTTCATTTCCTCTCAAAAAATAGCCCTAGAACACCACAACATAGCACTGTATGAAGGGGCTTTGGGAGAACAATATTATTTATTTAGTATTAATATGTATGTATGTATGTATGTATGTATGTATTATTTATTACATTTTTATCCCACCTTTTTCCCCCTTTAAGAACCCAAGGTGGTGTACAACCTCCTCTCCATTTTATCCTCACAACAATAACTCTGTGAGGTAGGTTGGGCTGAGAGTCGGTGACTGGCCCAAAGTCACCCAGTGAGCCTCCATGGCCGAATGGGGAGTAGAACCTGGATTTCTTGACTCCCCGTCCAACACTCTCACCACTACACCACACTGCCTTATTTGCTAAAAAGCCAACAAAGCAGTAGCACTCCCACTGGCAGCCATTTTCCCCCAGAAGCTTTCTTGTGTTTCTGCCCACAGTGCTGCTGCCACCACAGGAAGCCTGCAGTTGGCTTATGGAGCAGAAAGAAAGCTGCCTGTTTAAGAATTAGTTGTAGTCTTTTTTCCCCTTCTTTTTTTAAAGAAAACTGTATCTGAAATTGCAAAACCCACAGAGTTGGACAATATTTTTAATAGGACCAAGCAATATTGCACAAAATAGTCAGCAAGCATTGGAGTTCTCCACTCCTCATCTGTCCAGATGGTCAGAAAAACCGGCTTGATGTTGAAGCAACAAAGTCTTCATTTCTTCACAAACGTAGGCCAAAACCTACATTACTTTAAATCTGTAATCTCAATCTGGCAGCAATGTCTCCCCCCCCCCAGTTTTACTCTAGAATAGAGTAGGTTCCTAGCATGAAGAGATAGGGGGCTTTTAAGATCTAGAGTAGGGATCCTTGTGCTTACACCAGAGTAAAAGTGAAAAAGATGTAACTGCTGGATACAGATTTAAAGTAATGTCTGTTTTGGACCTGAAGATGGACTGCAGAAGGAGACAGCACGCTTAGAACGCCATCCTATACATGTCAACCTGGAAGTGAGCCCCAGTGATTTAGACATAAGCCCCACTGTTGGCTCTGTTGTGAGCACCGGGAAGACCGTGGCTCCTCCACTGTGGTTTCCAGGCTAGGATTCCAAGGATGGCTGTATGATCTCCTCAAGCTCAGGAGTTGGTGGCACAATGAGCTCCTCTTGTGCTGGGGTGGATACTGAGGGCAGTTGCCTCCCCCACTCTGTCACCTCTTCACAGTCCATAACATCCTTCTCCAAACCTGGGGAGTCTGGCCCTAGGGCCATGGCAGCTACAGAAGGACATTTTAAAGCTCCAAATTGCAACCCTAGGATGTGTTCTCATGTTCCAGATGAGCTGAATACTACTTGGAGAATAAGAGCACCTGAGTCAACACCTGGCTTGCTACAGCAGATAACAGGTTCGTAGCAGATTGTGGGACACTGGTAGGGAAGATGGAATGGTGCTTTACTGTTCCAGTATTCTTCTCACTTTCTTATTATGTTGAAGTTAACATAAAGGGTTGAATTCAGACTAACCACGCAATCCTATACATTTCTACTCAGAAGAAAGCCCCATTGAGCTCCACAGGGCTTACTCCCAGGTAAGTGTGTAGAGCAGGAGTGGGAATCTATGCATTGCCAGGTGATGGTTCAGGGGCTGCATGCACATGTACAGATATATATACACATACATGCACGCACACACACACACACACCCCAGGCACATATGTATACCTACACACACCTTCCCTGCCCACTGAGATCAGAGGAGGGAATCATGGGGAGGGGGGGGTCATACCTCCATATGCTAATAGCAGTAAGGAAAAGGGTGATCTCTGCGTCAGGCTTGCTAGGAAGGGAGAAAGGCTTTAGCCTTGCTTCCCTCCCAGCAATCTCTGTGTCGGGATCATTGGGAAGGAGTGAGGTTAATGCCTATCTCCACAGCTGCCTTGATTCAGATTATCATCTCCTTGCTGCTAATAGCATCAGGAAAATAGTGATCTGTTCCCTGCCCACCCCTCAGCTGACGGCTGATCAGCTGGGTGGCAAGGAAAAATGGGCGGAGCACATTGGGGTTCTGCAGGCCACACAGAGAGTAGGCAAGGACTGCATGCAGTTCATGGGCCACAGATTGCAGCCTAAATTACATGAACTTGGTCCCACTGAAATCAATGGGACAAGTTAGTTATGACTGAAGTTAAGTTCCACTGGTTCGAATGGGAACATGGGATCCAATCCACAGATGATATGATGCACTCCTGATGCAGAAGTGCTGAGGCAAATCACTCAATTAAAATTAGTTCCCAGGTTTTCTGGCTGGGTTTAGGTAAGTGAGAAAAATCCTTCACCATTTATGAGCATGGCCTTGAGTGGCCCAAAGGTTACAGAACTCAGTAGGGTCATGTCAATATAATTGTCTGTTAGTGGGATTTTTAAAATCACATCTCCGTGCCAATCATTCCAGTGCACTTGAGGTCATTCTCGAAGGATCAGAGCCAGCATGAATTTAAACAAAACAACTGATACATAATGGTGCAATTGCACAAAATCATAACAAATCTGCCTGTAGACTGAGTTTATTAAACACAGATTTTGCGTAACTGCTACAGGTCAGAAAAAAAGAGTCTTGAGAGAATCATTTTGAACACAAGAGTATTGCCAGAACGTACTTTAGGAATAGTGGGGGGAAACTGTTAGATGGTGATGGCATTTTAACACAGATTTACAAGTGCCTGACATTTCCTGTGCATTTTACAAATTAATTGAACTCATAATGTCAAATGATAGCCTAGAATTCAGAGTTAAAAATTGCCATAAGAATAGGCAGTGAGGAATAGAAATTATGAAGCACATCATCAGCATATTGACGGAGCCGTTTTACATGATGTCTGATTTTTAATGGTAAGCTGGCTGCCTGCATTCCCCCGGAGTTAAGATATCCATAACTCACTGAAGACAAAGCCAAATAGGATGGCATATTAAGCAAGTGGCTATTGCTAAGAGTGCTTGTCTCAGGAGTAGTGTACATGCTGTGCATGTATATGATCCCAAATTCAGTCTTTGGCATCTCCAGTTCAAGGTTCTAAGTCACTGGCTAAAACCTTGGACAGCTGCTGCTAGTCAGATCAGACGGTGCCAGCCCAGAAAGACCTCACTTGGGGAAGAATTGTAGTGAGCAGCATTTGTGCTCTGCTCCAGCTTGGTTCCAATGGCTCGCTGTATCAATAAATATACCCCAACACAGTAGCTGTCAACATACCATCTTGGAAGTGTGGTGTTCGGCATGCACATATTTTGCTATGAGCCACAAAACAAATAAGAAATACTGAATAAAATGGGGAATGAACTGGAACCTTCAAAGACAACTGACAGTGCAGCTCTACAAATGTCTACCCACTGGTAAGCCCCATTTGGTGACATCTGGTCAGGGGACCCTAGATATTTTGGACTGGGGCTATTCCTGGCTGCAGTTAGTGTAGCAGGCTTTAATATGTGCTTGGGAGATGCTGTGGGTAATCACAGCATCTCCCTGATGGTGGAGGTTGTCCCTGTTATGGTAACATTGGGTAGCAAGAGGTACCATGTGGTGAGTTAACATGCAAGGAGAGGAGAATGGACATTTGACATCTTACTCCTGTTCCGTTAGCTGGTTCCCCCCACCCCCACCCCAACTGGGGGATCTGTAAGTTTAGCCATATTCAGGTCTTCTGTAAATCACTTACATGAACACACAAGTAGTTACAGAGCTGTGCCTAGTCGTCCCAGTCCTGTGCATGATGTCCATGCATACAGTGTGAATGTCTGCAGGGAGGTGGTGTTTATGAGTGCAGCTGTACACATGGAAGCTTCTATACAAGCAAAAACTATATTTGAATGAATCTTGAGCTTTTTGGAGTTGTGAACAAGTTCTGATCAGGGTCTTGGTCCCTGATGACTATTTAAGTCATATCAATACATTTTGAGTCTAAAAGTTACAAATGATACCTGTTAGATAAGAGAGTCCTCAGGTTCATGTCACTTGAGACAATGTATATAAAAAAATGGCACACTGTTGAAATTCTGAACAAGAAATATCTTTGAAGTTCTCTTTGGAGAATATTGTTTAGAAGAACCTGTATGAAATCTGTCTACAGTTTTATATCACGCAGGCTGAATGGCAATAAATATCCCTTCACTATAAACATTCCGGGACAATAAATCCCATTGAACTATTATGTAATATATTTAATCTCTAGGAAATGCTCTTTTCATAAATGTTACCTGTGCAAATTTCACTTCCAAATCAGACAGCAACCTGTTATGTGATTATAATGTCAAGGGAGTTGTTCGAAAGACCATGTTGATATGAGAGCTGAAGCAAATTTCCTCCTCAATATTTTTCCTTATAAATATTGAGGCAATATATATTAGCTGAATATTTAAATATTTCCTAAAATGCAACCTAGTTCATTTGGGAAATGCAATATTTCCTAAAACACAGCTGAGTACAATATTTCCTAAAATGCAACTCAACAGAAGGGTATGAAAATTAAAAGTAACTGATCAGAAGAACAACAACAATAGTCTTGTGGTACCTGAAAGACTTCACATTTATTAAAGTATAAGCTATCGTGGACTAAAGTCAACTTCATCAGATGCATGATGTGGTAAACAGTGAAGTCAGAGGGACATGAAGAACATAAAGTACAGTGATGTGAAACTATGTTTGGGTCAACTGAAAATGGTTTAACAACATGATTTAGGGGCATCAGACTTGTTCAGGTTTTTAAAAAAGGGTTAACAGCAATGTGTAAGATGAAAGAGTGCTCCAGTCTTGCCTCTCTTCTCCATGATGTTTGTCTTACTGTACTTGTAGAGGGTAACTGTTGGAAGAGGAGAGCCTCCTGCATCCATGGGGGCTTTCCACATGAGCAAGAATGCTGAAAAATCTATGTTCTGGCTTGCATGGAGAGCCCCCACAAATACAGGAGGCTCTCCTCTTCAGACTAGAGCTGTGCACAGATGGCCTCTCAAAATTCTTCACCTTATTTGTGGGCAGAGAAATTTGGGAGATAATTTATCCAAATTTCTTCAGGTGAAGGAGAAATTCTTCATAGTTTCTCACACGTAGGGCTCTGCACTAGCAGGGCTTGCAGCACAGCTTCTTTCATTTTTGGTAAGGGTTTGCGGTTTTTCGTGCTGCAACAGTATCAGTTGTGTTGTCAGGCTGGCCTCCATTTTGCATCCACCACAATACAGGTAGGGATGTACGAAAGTCACTTACCTTTTTGCAGGGGTGATTCGTGGTGGGGGGGAGGCGCTTCGCTTCTCCCCCTGAAGTTCAGATGAGGGGGGGAGGCATCCCGCCTCGCCCGGCCAAAATTCAGGCTGGGGAGAAGCGCCCCGTCTCCCCGGCCACGAAAGAAAAAGTAAAAAACAAACAAACAAACAAAACCCCATGATAGGCTACGTAACAATTAACGTAGCCTATCACAGCTAGATTTCCAAAGTCAGCCGTGATAGGCTACATTAATCGTCACGTAGCCTATCATGGGTGACTTTGGAAAAAAAAAAAGCATGTACGCAAATGGCGGCGGCCCATGGGCACCGCCATTTGCGTTCCTTATTTTGGCACGTCTAGTCTACATAAAGATTTACGTAGACTATGGCGAAAATAAGGGCAACGCAAATAGCGTTTGCAAATAACGCAAAAATAGTTTTTTTTTACTTACTTTTTTATTTTGTAATGGCGGTGGCGGCAGCCGGTCAGGAGACCGGCCGCTGCCCCGGCCCCCGCCGAACTGCCGCCGAACCACCGCCGGGACCCGCCGCCGAGAGGGACATTAGCTGAAGGTAAGTCCCATCCCGGGGGGGGGCGGGGGGCCAGCGGAGAATTTCCCCAACACTTTTGGGGGGCCGAATGCCTCGGCGCTTGGCCTCCCGGAGATTCGGGGCGAAATTCTCCGCCATCCCTAAGTGTGTGTGGGGGACAGTGTTGTGTCAAGCTCAAGGGATAAGGTGGAGTTAGTGCTTTACCAAAATCTGTCCTCCAATTTCCAGAAAGTTTTCTTCCTCCATGAAAGGGGCTTCGTCCTGCCTCATTCTCAGGACAGTATGTTGAATTTCTTTTGGTGATGTTTTTGAGTTTATCTGAACTCAGCTAGCCTCCCAGTCTGCCTGCACTTCCTGATCTAAAAAATGCCCAAAGGGAGGAATTAGCACATGATGCTACAGGCTGCCAAAGAGATGGTTGTACAGTGAAAGACAGGACACTTGTGCTCATTCCTCGGTCACCTCCTAAGTAAGGTAAGCCTAAGAAACTCAAACCCAACCCCTGAGAATTTCTCTGAAATGTCTTCAGTGTTGAATTTCTTTTCAAAAGCAGTTTCTCTTCTACCAAATTGAATGAGAATGGTAAAAAAAAAAGTGGGAGAAATTTTTGGCACAGCACTACTTCAGTCACCCTCCATGAGTACAGAGCAACAGCAGATGTGATGGAGGAGAGGGGCAGGGCTGGAATGCTCCTTCTCATGTGTTGCTGTTAACCCTTTTTTGAATGCCTGAACTGAGCTACTATCATTATCACATTATTATTTGGGGGTTGGATCCTGATATATGTGGGATCAACTGCACAGGTGGAAGTGAGCTTCCCTGCCATCTTCTTCCCATGGCAGCCCCTCCAGCCCCCTGAAAATGCTACACAGAGAGTCAGGAGACCCCCAGGAGCTGTGATGTGGAGGGTAGGGTAATCTCTGAAAATCAGGTGGAGGGACCTTCTGTGAGGTGAAGGGAGATTCTGGATCCAGCCCACAATCTAGTCCCTTCAAAGTTCCCATCAGACCTTCATGGAAAGAGTAGCTTCAGTCTGCTACTCAGCTCATACAAAGAGAAGTTTGCAAGGCACTTCTGATGAGGTGAAGTTACTTTATGTTCTTCTTTGGCTTGGTGATTGGCCCTTTGATGTTCTGACATATCTTCAATATGTGTTGCTATTACAGCTCAACAATTCCAGGCTTAATCCATATTTTGAATGTTTTGACGAAGATGGCAAGGTATAACTGAAATATGTTGCTAGGCATGGACCAATCTGTCATTTTTTGGTTTCTTGACACTTCTTATTTTTCCAACCTTCAGTTCATTCTGTCCCATTTCCACATCAGTTTGCAAATCTTTTTTTTAAAGTCAGCATGGAAATTCATATGCATTTTGTGCACATTTCTTCTACTATGTGCACATCTGCTTTTCAAGCAATTCCCCCCCCCCCAACACACACACACACTTTTGTGTGCAGGATTCTCTAATATGCAAGTTTTTGTATGTGTTTTTTGTTTGGAGAACTGCATTGAGAATACTGAAGGATAACTGTGTTCCAGTTGGCATAAAGATGAAAACTGAACGGAATTTTCCCCCATCCCAACATGTTGGAGGGATTGGCTGTCATGCTTGAACCTGAACCAGAACCTAAGGGTTCATATCCTTTGTGTCCTTACCCCTTTTTTTCTCTCAGTTTTCAGTCCCTAAAACACTTCTGGAGTGTATCATTCACTAGTGTTCAGAGCCAATGTCTTGGGAACTTGCCAGTGACAATGCCAAAAGGTAACTTGTGGTATCTTCACTACATCATAACAAATACATCTGCTTCTTTTAACATCAGTTGAGTAGGATTAGGTAGATGATCAGAACAACTCTCCTCATGGAGACATTTGCTTGTATCAGGCACATATAGAATGAAATTTTATACTTACTATGAATACAATTCATAGCTGATGAAATATAGCTTCATGGAGAGTGCATCTAAAAATAAAAAATCCCTCCATCAATAGAAAACCATCATTTTATGCACACTGCCATCAATGGGAATATGTTATTTTATGCACATAGTTGTGATGGACTTAAGCTGCAGCAAATAACAGTTAGGTTAAATATTACTGGGGGTATCTGTTGCTATTAGAATACAAGCAAGAGAAAAAGCTGTCCAGAGACACTGTGAAATCAAGTTCATGGAGGATAATTAAGACTACGCTGGACAGCCATCTACTAGCCTGCCAGGAGAACAAGTAGATGAGCCACTGGAGAGCCATTTCATGCTCAATATTTGGCATGTGTGATCTAAAAAATATTAACTCTTCTTACTCCATCAGTTAAAAAAATGAAGGCGTTTACAAATTCCACTATCTCTTGCATTGGGAACTGAGGCTTTGGCTGCCAGCCTCCTTCCTGAAATATATGTGTATAAGGCTGCCCCCGGCCTCAGACACAATGGCAGGGGGAGGAAGGATATTTTGCTCATTATTACGTTGATGCACTGTACACTTTATGCTACATCCTCAGTTTTCAGATTTTATAAAGATTCTCTTGGTTTAACATGCAACAAATCTTTTCATGTTCACTGAATGCTTTGTTTTGTGGGGGGAGCAACACACACACACACTCCTGATCTCTATGCGTTTAGTGGGCAGGGTGAATAGAACCTATATGCATGCAAGTGTACGTGTGCACATTTTCTTGGTGCAATCAGGAACTCTGCCCTACTTTCTTCACTTTATATATTTAAACAGGAGGTTGGTGGCGTCAACAAATGCAAGAAAATGCTCTGCACCAAGCCCTTGAAATATGCAGGAGTATGTTAAATATTCTAGTCCCGTCCTCCTTTCTTTGCAGGGCCTGAGTATGTCTCTGCTTTTTTGTTTTGTTTTTAAACACAGTTGGCTCTTCAACTGGCAACAGACACCTCATGCTGAATAGCAGCCAGCAGATTTCCGTTGGTTATCTACAGGCTTTAAGTTATCTGAGAGATCAGAGAAATATTTGAGAAGGTGTTTTAAGAAGAGCTTGGCTTTTAGGTAGCTGATGGGCCTTTTTGAGAAAGGGCTGAAAGAAGTTTGTATATAGAGTAAGAATCTTGGCGTACATTTACCTATTCAGGAATTTAGAACTTAGTGCCTGTCATTGCAACGTCACATGTGTTCATTTTAGCTGTTGGATATTTTGGAGGGGTTTATTGTTCATTAGCCTTTAGGCACTGTATATCTGGATCATATTCCTCCTATAATACATATGTATACATCATAATAAAATGTATACAGGACTTTTGTTTGCACATAAGAGTTCAGGGGTTTAATTATAGCAGCTGAGTGCTCTTTTGCATTGGTTGGTTGGTTGTATTTGGAACTGCTGTCCTCATTTTGTTTTTTTGAAGATAATCTTGCAACATAGCCTGTTTCATCTATACTATGAACTTTCTCAGGCCTCTATAACTTATAACACGAAACCCTTTTTAATTGTTATGACTTTCCCCAGCCATCATGGTATTGTAGACTAGTAGTTTGTTGAAGGAGCCAATAATTCTGTTAGAGGTGCTTCGCCCCACACTCCTGTCACCAGTTCCCATGGTCTCCTAGGGCTAAGGTGGGCAGAAGCTAGATTAGGATCTACTGGTAGATCTCTGGACAATTTGCAGTAGATAAGCTAGGATTTCTTTCTGTCTCCCGATGGTTTTACAACAGCAACAACATTACTTTCTCCCCCACCCATCACCACCTAAATTCAGCAGCTGAAAGGAAGAAAGCTTGCAGTAAGCTCAGTTCAGTTCTGGTACTGAAAACAAATTCCTAGATCCAGAATGTGCTCAGATGCATCCTGTTCTTTTATTCTAAGAATGAAATAATACAATTTATTGTATTATTCTTTTCCACCTGGATCTGGTTGTGGATCTTGGGGTTCTAGTAAAAACAACCACCAGCAAGTAGATCTGACAAGCCTGAAGTCTGCCCACCCCTGACCTAGGGAAAAAGAATACTGTTAAGCTAGTTTGAGTCTGTTCTTCTCTCTGATAAAATGCTGGGCTATGCCATAGTGCTTCACAGTCATTGCATTAAGTAGTGCAAGCATTTAGAAATCCTTTTAGCAGCAAACATATTCAAGGTTGGTTTTGTTTCTTTGTCCAGAGGCATCATTTCTTATATTATTTGTTGGGCTCTGAAGGGACAAGGAGTCCTGTAAATGCTGGAAGGCACTTGTTGATGCAAAGTCACACTCACTTAATACAACTGTAAAAGCACAATGAGTACTCCCACGCACATGCTCTCTGTCTTATTTTCATCTCTCAGCAAGCAGCTGGCCTCTTTTTTTTTTTTTTTCTTGAATGTGTAGCACAGCCTCTTTTGGATTTGAGGGGGCGGGGGGCTCCCAGGAATAATTGGCTCTGTTTCCTCCTCTTTCATAAATTGTGCAGCTGTACAAAGCAACTATATCTCTCCCCACCCCCGTTTCTTTATTTCTCATTTGCATATTGACAATATCTCACTGTTTTCCTGAGCTGAGGAAAAGAATTAGAGGAATGAGATGAGACATAACAGGGTGAGAAAATTAAAATGACGAACATCAAGGGAGATGTGCTGGGAAAGAAAAAGAAATGAAAGTGAGCAAGAGTCCCTGATTCTTAAAATGCTGTGGTAGTGCATTTCACTTTCAGATGAAGATTTTTTTATTATTATTTTTTTGGTCAGTGGGGAGAAGTCTGAGGGTTGGAAAGAGAGTAGAGTGTGGGGAAAGAAATAACCTGAAGAAATACATAAAAAAGTTGAAAGTGGAAATGAATGACAACCAGCACAGGATGCAAATAATAGGAAGAAAGGTTCATATGAACAAAAACATAATTTGATCATGTTGTTGTTGTTCAGTCGTTCAGTCGTGTCCGACTCTTCGTGACCCCATGGACCATAGCACGCCAGGCCTTCCTGTCCTGCGCTCTCACCCGGAGCGTGCTCAAGTTCATATTCATTGCATCCGTGATGCTATCCAGCCATCTCATCCTCTGCCATCCCCTTCTCCTTTTGCCTTCAGTCTTTCCCAGCATCAGGGTCTTTTCCAGGGAGTTTTCTCTTCGCATTAGGTGGCCAAAATATTGGAGCTTCAGCTTCATTATCTGTCCTTCCAATGAGCAGTCAGGGTTGATTTCCTTTAGGATGGACTGATTTGACCTCCTTGCAGTCCAGGGGACTCGTAAGTGTCTTCTCCAGCACCACAGTTCGAAAGCATCAATTCTTCGGCGCTCAGCCTTCCTTATAGTCCAGCTCTCACAGCCATACATTACTACTGGGAAAACCATAGCTTTGATTAGACGGACCTTTGTCGGCAAGGTGATGTCTCTGCTTCTTACTATGCTGTCTAGGTTTGCCATAGCTTTCCTCCCAGGGAGCAAGCGTCTTTTAATTTCATGGCTACAGTCACCGTCTGCGGTGATCTTGGAGCCCATATATATATATATATATATATATATATATATATATATATATATATATTTGCATGCAGGAGATTTGGACTCTAAAACTTTTTGAGAAGAACATTTCTACAGGGCCAGATCAAGGTTTTTCTGACACCATTGGCAGGACAGGATGAGATAATGCCAAGAGTCATGTTTCCCAGAATCCCCTACAATATCACAACAATATATTCTGAAACAACACGGGGAGGAAGAGCTTGCTTTGCCAGAGGCAGCATGAAAGCCCAGAATTGTGTGTTGTTTCTACTATAGCAGGCACCACCTGAAAATGTGTTTCATTCTACATGACCACTTTCGCATGCACCCCAAGCTGCATTTTTATATTGTTTTGAAAGAGGGAGCCGTAGGATGAGAAAGACCCATGTCATCGGCCCTGACCATGAAGTTGCAACATTAACTTGCACCACAGCCATATGGGATGGCATCACATGGACTCAGCTTCCTGGGGTATAGGAACAAAACCTCTTACCTCACCAGGCACTAGTACTGAGAAGGGAAACAGGCAATGTGGGCTCAAATCCTACAGGGAGAATTGTGAAACTAGGGCAAAAATCTCCATTAGGGAAGGCTCATAACCCAGTGCTAGGGCACGCATTCAATCCCTAGTATCTCCATTTAAAAGGATCATTTAGCAGGTGTGAAACCCACTGTCAGTCACAGCAGATTATACTGGGGTAGATAGATCATTTTCTGACATGATATAAGGCAGCTGAATTACAGAACATGTTCGGAAAAAGTATCACATAATACAGTGTCTTCCTAGATTGTATCATCTCATACTATCTGTGGAACACTGAACTTGCATGGCTGAATGCTACTTCATTCTGCACAGTGAGAACTGACACGTCAGAGAGAATGACAGGATATAACCCTTCTCTCTGGAATCCGAACTTTCTACATACACAGTGATGTAGTGGTAAATTTGGAAGTGTGGGCACTTTTCCCCACAGCCATGCCCCCAAGGAGATTCCAGAATGCAGGCAACTCTGTTGATCTCTCTCTCTCTCTCTCTCTCTCTCTCTGTGTGTGCACGTGCGTACGTGCGTGTACACACCAAAGAGTATGTACACTCTGTGAGCTGGCAAAGGGCAGTGTAGTGGTTAGTGTGTTGGACTTTGGCTGGAGAGACCTGAGAAAGGGAAAGAGAGGGACACAACATGTCCCCAAACAGCATAAGACCACCAGATCAAGGTTTTCCAGGTGTTTCTTTTTCTGGCACAAAGAGGAGAAAATCCATTTTCCCCTCACTACTGTGAGGACTGCAGCTAAGTTCAAAGAGAAGTCTGAGAGAGGTAGCAGATGACATAATTGTCCCTGCTAATAAAAAAAAAGGCCTGGTGCTTTGACATTGTGAGTCCTGGCTCTACTCGCCACTGCACCTACAGGGAGTTTTTAATTTAGGGGGAAGCAAATTTGTAATCCCCATCTAAATCCCACTGGTAAAGAAGTGTGTGACATCATGACTGTTTTATTTTATTTACAACATTTATATACCGCTCCACATCTAAACATCTTCTGGAGTTCTGCTTAGTTCTACCTTTATGCATTATATCAGTGGTCACAGCCAGAAAGCCAGGACATTCCTACTGCTTACTTGGACTTTGCCAACCTTTGACAACCAAACATCCCTTGTCTGTTCTTAGTTTACTTCTGAACTGCCTCACCAAATGTTGATTCTAGCTTTTACATGTCTAGTCTACAAAACATGCCTAATCTTGAGCAAAATTAGAGGGGATTGAATCCAATAGTGTCATGCAGTTTATGGAAGGCATAAGGAGAGGCTTCTGTGAACAGAAGCAGAGATGATTCACACTAATTCCCCCATGCCCCATACCACCTCTCACACAGATCTAAAGAAACAGATGAGCTGGGGCACAGGGGCAAGGGGGAAGAGGAAATCAAAATGTTCCTACCTCCTTCCATTCATGGAAGCCTCCACTGGATCAAAGCAAAGTCAGGATGCCAGAGAGAAGGGTTGCATCCTACTCTTCTCCCTGATGTGTTAATCTCCCTGATGTGTTACCTCTGTGCAGAATGAGGTAGCATTCAACCATGCAATTTGCACCTGTAGTATGAGATGGTACAATCTAGGAAGACCCTGTACCATGTGATATTTTCTCTGAACATGAAACTCAGTGGCCTTATACCAAGTCAGACTATTGTCCATCTAGCCCAGTAGATGCTGCTGTGTCTGGCGATGGGTCTCAGAGAGAAGTCTTTCAAAGCAAGGAGACTGGATCAAAGAGTCAGCCATGAATGGAATGACACTATTGGCTATAATCCCTGGAGTCCACTGATCTTAAGAAGCTGCCAGACTCCAGAGAATCAGCCTCTTGATGTTAACAGTGTGTCTGTCAAACTGTCTTTCATTCAGGCAATGATTAAACTTGTAGCCTGCCCCATCCCAAGCTCTCAGCATGGGTAACTTTCTACTCTACCCAAGCACTAGAAGTGGATTTGCCTAAAGCTCTGTTCACACAATACTCACATGTAGTGCATTCACACTTTGGAACAGGAGTAGGGCTTTTCCTACCCCTGCCATCACACGTCCAAGCTAGCCTTGCCCCCAACTTCCACACATTGAGCACAGATGCCCGAAAGGAATCCATATACATGAGCAGTTGATCATACGTAGTGGCTCCATGCGATCAGGACATCCAATTGCATGGTTGTTCTGATCATGTGGAACCTCTCTGTGGGACAGGTGCTTACACATAGGGATTCTTCTTGAAACTTCTGCTCTCAACTAGAGATAGGGGAGAAATTTGTTAAGTTTGCATCTTTATGTGAACTTCACTAATTTTGCACTTTTGAACCAATACGCAAAACAAAACTCAGTTATCCTTCGAAATATGCACTTCCCTGAATTGTGCAGTGGAATCCTCCAATCAAACAATGCATACAAAAATGCATATATGAGAGGGGAGAGTGTACATAAAAATGCATATATTAGTGAAAATCATTCAAAAATTCATTATATTAGGAAAATTGATTGCAGAAATGTGTATATTAGGCAAAAGTATATAGAAAAATGCATTATTAGAAGAAATGTGCACAAAAATGTGTACAAATTTTCATGTAAATGTTTGTTTGTTTTTTAAATCTCAAAATTCAGAATGAACCATACTTAAGATGAGAAAAATCCTCAAAATTTGGGAAGAACTGTATTTAAGCCTGGAAAAATGAGTAACTGAGAGAAACTGAAATTGACAGATTTGTCCTTCTCTACTCTCACGCATCATGCTTCAGTCTATGACTGCCTTACATGTGGGTAGCACATGAACAGAGCTTATAGCATTTCCAGAAGACATAATGGTTAGGGTTTATATGACTGTAGGATCTCAGTAGGTTGATAATCCTTTGGGGAACTTATGAGTAAATGGAAAACTGACACAGGCCATCTTCTCATACCATAAGAATTTGTAAGCTTTTGACTTATATGGAACTCTTCATCAGGCAGAATAATGAAATTGCTAATTCTTAGCTAGGGAAAGAGCAATTTCCATCCTAATACAAATGATCTTATTCACTCCAATTAAAAATTAGCCTAATCACAAAACCCTTAGTTGTTCAAGTTGCATAATAGAATACATTGCCCAGCAAGCGTTGTAATGAACCATGACATTAGAACAATCCATTACATGACTTGTTACAACAGTCAATATCATCAGCTGGTCAGAAGGTTATATTTTACTTGAGATGTTGTTGCTCTTGTAATTTAACATCTCTCTAGGAACAAGCTATGTAACATGTTTTTGTAGCTTTTAGATACATAGTGTATAATTAACTTTAACAGAATATGTAAGAAATTGGTATTATATGGGTAATACACGAATATCATGATAAGATTTGTTTGGTATGCTCAAGTAATTCTCAGAATTTGAGACTGAGATATAGTCACTTCTTAGCATTGGCAGAAGAGAGGTTAGAGCATCATCCAGGCTATCTAGAAATCGCCATTCTATGACTGCAAATACCCTAGACAGAATGGACCAACTAAATCATCAGTCTGCTTCCTTGCAACATCTCTCTCTCCACTGCCAGGGTAGTACCACCGAGATGACCCTTTTTCCAGGTTGCCACCTTTTGAAGATTATGTTGGAGTATGAGTTGGCTCATATTGAGATTGACACAGCTGTTTGGGGGTATGTGAGACATGGCAGGATGAGTGACTTACCAACTTGTCTCTCAGTCTAGTTTTCTTGATCAATAGATTGTTTCTCAAAATTAGTAATTGCTTGAGCAATGGCTTAGTTCCTGATCAATAGAGGAGCTTGTCAGCAGTTAATTTTTTAAAGGGCCGAAGACCACAGCTGCTCATCAGCATTAAATTCATGGTGACTGTAGCAACCATAATTGTGGACTCCTGATAATCAGTTCACAGTGACACTAATCACTGTAGGCCTTTAAAAAGGCCCAGTGTGGTATCATGATGTAGGCACTGTCCTACCTGAGTCCTCCCCCACTGTAGATGCCCAGTAGTGGTGAAAACATTGCTTTCTCCTCAGCTGTAGCTTGGCAGCAAAAGCTGGGAACTGCAACAACTCCATCAGCTAAGCCATTGCTGATGAATTACTAGTTTTGAAAAACAATTTAGGCAACAGCCTGCTTAATGTAATAGAGTTATTTTTAATACATACTTAAGCATATACTTAACACTAAGCTGTATTAAATGTACTGCATTTGAAAAAACAGTCACAGTAGCCGTTGCACAGTAATTTTCTGTGAGTGCTCCAGTGTGCACATGGAGATGTCATAACAGATTCCTTGCTGATTTCATGAAAGATCTGCTCTGCCCATGAATTGAAATGCATGTACAAATTGCACGCCATCACTGGAATTGATGACAATTCCAGTGCAAGCAGGAGCTCCTATGCACATCCTCCTCTAGTGAAGAGGCCTGAGGGCTAGTTAACTGTTTGCAGCTGTGTCTGGGCAGGGCTCTGAAGCCCAGGCTACAGAAGCCTTCATTTCCAGTTTATACACTGCTGGTAAAACACAAGGTCTATGCAGTATGAGCCCCAGTTTCATTTTCCATAATTGTTGTGTGTGTTTTTTAACTCCCAGTTTGCCTAGATCCCAGCACCATGCTTGTCCCCTGGTTTCCCCTTTGTATCTGAACCTGGCTTTACTCAACATCCAGCCACAAACCAAGTTCAAGCAGAATGGCCAGGCAATCAGGGATGTTGCAAGCGCCCAACAGCAGGGTATAGTCCAACAGACTCCCCCCCCTGCTCGGCCCCCCAGATTTTGCTCACTGAGCCACGGGGCACTCGCAGACATGCTCACTGAGCACCACATCTTCTGGGAGTGCCCCACAGCCACCCGCTCCTCACTGCCATTTTTACAGAAGAACAGGGCTCCGTAATTTCTGTATATTTAGTGTTGTGCAAAATGGCGGCCATACAGGGCCATCTCCGCTACAGTAGAGGTATAAAGGGGCCCTTCATGCCTCTGATGTTGCAATGATGGCCCTGGACAGCCGCCATTCTGTGCAACATTAAATATACAGAAATTATGGAGCCTCTATCTTCCGTAAAAATGGCAGCCTGTAAGGATCAGGTGGCTGCAGGGTGCTCCCGGACTGCTCGCCAAGCCCTACAGGGCTTGTGTGGCCTGATGAGCAGGGCGGGCAGCAGCAGCAACTTGGTGAGTGCCCACGCTCGGCGGGCATGGGTGAGTCTGTCCATCCCTATAGGTACTCTGACCCCCCCCCCCGCAAGCTTACAGCATGGGTGGGGACCTTGTCCTAATTTCAAAAGCCCTCTGCAAGTGTTCAGTTCAGGCCCCTGGTAAGAGTGATCTGTTCTTTCTTCAGCAGCCCACTGGATGAGGGGAAAGAAAGAGTGAAAGGGGGGAGAGAGAGTGAAGGGGGTATCAGAGAGAAGGAGAGGAAGAGAGAGGAGGGGTGACAAAAAGAGAGAAAGAACAAGGGTCATCCCACCATTGGTTTTGGCCCCACTAACCACCAGCATGTGGACCCAAACAGACCCCCCCCTCCAGGGATGCAGCCCTTGACAGCAAAAAAGTGACAGAACAAACTATGCAGAACTATGTTTTCAAGGGAAAATAAAACAGCACATAAAGCATGCTCAATATCCAAGCCAGGTGATGCTTTTGATATTATTAGATAGTTTCAAACTGAGATAAAAAAATGTGATGCAAAAACAAGAACATTTCAAATCATCCTCATGCCTCTGTGGCTCAGTTGGGCAGTTGTGGATTATTGAAAATACACAACATGCATAATAAGGAGAAGTTATTTTTACCATTGGCAAGAAAGCATAGCCTATAAACTAATAAGCAAAGGAGACATAAAATTACACTACTCAATTTACACAGCCAAGAAGCTGAAAAATTAGCCAAGCTGGAACTGGAAGACATTAAAGATATGTTTACAAAAAAGTTGGACAGGAGGGACTTGCAAAACACTCAAAGAACCCTGAAATAGATAGGTCACTGTGACCTCTGTGGTTTTTTAATAGCATAGACAAGACTAGCTGAATGTGCACATCAAGAGCATGGGCGTGCAGCCCCTTGCACTCTCTGAAACTGCTCAACAGGGTTGGGGGACCTTTTGGAACAGTGTGAGAGACGGTGCTTGGGACTGTGAGGTGGGGGGAAAGTGATCAGCAGACATTGCCTCCCTCCTTTCCACCTGTGGGATCCCTCCACTGGATCAAAAGCCTTGTGAGAGAACAGAAGAAGCCGTCCTGTTCATGGGAAGCAAAGTCTGGATCCATACCATTGGCTATATGTAGGTTTAAACAATACTTTAAAAAAAGACTTCATGGGGTCTACAAGGATTGGTTTGGGTTTAGGAGCTCCTTTTGATTTTGCTGATTTGACAGGCTGTATGAAAAGGAAACTTATTCTATTACAATGGGTTGCTGTTATCACCTGGAGTGCTATTGGGTCAATCCATCTTTGAAGTCCAGTCTGAAAACTTTATGCCCCAACCTGTGGTACATTAAATTATTATTATTATTACTTATTAAATTTATTAATCGCCCATCTGGCTGGTCACCCAGCCACTCTGGGCGATGTACAACACACCATAAAACAATTTAAAACAATAAAATTCTACCATACAATTTTTTTAAAAATACCCTAACCCACCCCAAATGCCTGCCTGAACAACCACGTTTTTAATGCACGACGGAAGCTCATTAAAGAGGGGGCATGACGGAGTTCCCTAGGGAGGGAGTTCCACAGAGTGGGGGCCACCACAGAAAAGGCCCTCTCCCTCGTCCCCACCAGTCTAGCTGTCCTGGCTGATGGGACAGAGAGAAGGCCATCTGAGGCTGATCTTGTTAAGCAGCCTGTCTGGTGTTGCTGGAGGCGCTCCTTAAGATAGGCTGGGCCAGAACCATATAGGGTTTTAAAGGTCGAAACCAACACCTTGAATTTGGGCCGGAAAACAACTGGTAACCAGAGCAACTCCTTCACCACTGGAGTGATGTGCCTTTAATCAGGCGAGCCGCCACGTTCTGTACCAGCTGCAGCTTCTGAACTGTCTTCAAGGGTAACCCCACGTAGATCGCATTACAGTAGTCTAAACGAGAGGAGACCAGGGCATGTACTACCGATGGGAGCAGATGGTCGGGAAGGAAGGAGCGCAGCCGCCATATCAGATGGAGTTGATACAGCGCTGTCCGGCTCACAGCTGACACCTGAGCCTCCAGGGACAGCTGGGAGTCCAAAATGACCCCCAGGCTGCGGACCTGGTCTTTCAAGGGTAGCCGTACCCCATTCAACAGCAGGTCAACATCCCCCAGCCTCCTCTTGTCTCCCACCAAAAGTACCTCGGTCTTGTCAGGGTTCAGCTTCAGCTTATTCCTCCCCATCCAGCCACTCACCGTCTTCAGACATTTGGACAGGGATTCTACGGCCAACCTTGGTGAAGATTTGAATGAGAGGTAGAGCTGCGTGTCATCCGCATATTGATGACACTGCACCCCAAACCGCCTGATGATAGCCCCCAGCGGCTTCACATAGGTGTTAAATAGCATCGGGGAGAGGATGGAACCCTGTGGTACCCCACAAGTAAGTGGCCACGGGTCTGAAACCTCTTCTCCCAGTGTTACCCTCTGGTACCTGCTGGAGAGGAAGGACCGGAACCACCGCAATACAGTGTCTCCAATGCCCAACCCCTCCAGGCGGTCCAGGAGGATACCATGGTCAATGGTATCAAAAGCCGCTGAGAGGTCGAGGAGAACAAGGAAGGAGCATTCACCCCTATCCAGAGCCCTCCTCATATCATCCACCAAGGCGACCAAGGCCGTTTCTGTCCCATGCCCAGGCCTGAAGCCCGACTGAAATGGGTCTAGATAATCAGTTTCTTCCAAGTGTGCCTTCAACTGCACCGCCACCACCCGCTCAATCACCTTGCCCCAAAATGGCAGATTTGAGACTGGGTGAAAGTTGTTCAGGACTTGAGGATTCAAGGAGGGCTTCTTTAAGAGCGGTCTTATCACTGCCTCCTTGAGGGCTGATGGCATCACTCCCTCCTCAAGGGAGGCGTTCACCACCGCCTTGATCCCCTCACCCAGTCTCTCTCTGCAGTAGGGGAGGACGAAAGTCCCTTACCTGTCGTCGAAGGACGTTCGCGGTGGGGGGGAGGCGCTTCGCTGCTCCCCCCGCGAAGTTCAGGCTGGGGGGGAGGCTTCCCGCCTCGCCCCGGCCGAAATTCAGGGAGCCACCATTCGCGTTCCTTATTTAGTCGCTGTAGTCTACGTAAATCTTTACGTAGACTACAGTGACCAAATAAGGAACGGGAATGGCGGCTCCCTATGGGGGCCGCCATTATCCGTACGCGCTTTTTTTTTTAAAGTCACCCGTGATAGCCTGCGTGACGATTGACGTAGCCTATCACGGCTGACTTTGCAAATCTAGCCGTGATAGGCTACGTGAATCGTCACGTAGCCTATCACGGGTGACTTAAAAAAAAAAAGCGCGTACGCTAATGGCGGCTCCCATAGGGAGCCACCATTCGTGTTCCTTATTTAGTCGCTGTAGTCTACGTAAATCTTTACGTAGACTACGGCGAAAATAAGGGCAACGCAAATAGCGTTGCCCTTATTTTCGCCGTAGTCTACGTAAATCTTTACGTAGACTACAGTGACCAAATAAGGAACGGGAATGGCGGCTCCCTATGGGGGCCGCCATTATCCGTACGCGCTTTTTTTTTTAAGGTCACCCGTGATAGCCTGCGTGATGATTGACGTAGCCTATCACAGCTGACTTTGCAAATCTAGCCGTGATAGGCTACGTGAATCGTCACGTAGCCTATCAGGGGGCATTTTCTTTTCTTTTATTGCAATGGCGGCGGCGGCAGCTGGTTGAAAGACCAGCTGCCGTTCCCGCCCAGCTCGAACACCCGCCGAACCACCGGCCGGACCCGCAGCCGGGAGGGACATTCGGTGAAGGCAAGTCCCGTCCCGGGGGTTGTGCGGGGGGTGGGGGGGTTCGGAGGATTTCTCCCTAAAACTTGTTCGGGGGGCCGAACACGTTGGCGCTCGGCCCCCCAAAGTTTCGGGGAGAAATTCTCCGCCACCCTACTCTGCAGCTCATAATGAGCCAAGATGGGCAAGGA
The DNA here is from genome assembly GCF_057233095.1 of Heloderma suspectum. Taxonomy (NCBI): domain Eukaryota; kingdom Metazoa; phylum Chordata; class Lepidosauria; order Squamata; family Helodermatidae; genus Heloderma; species Heloderma suspectum. The sequence goes on from NC_139461.1 coordinate 94,093,945, forward strand.
TCAAGTAAGCAGGTGGTCGGCCTTACAGATAAAAGCACCTTGTCCACTTCATCAGGAGGAAGAAGCTGGAACCTGTCCTACAAAACCGGTTTGCCACAGGCCGCCTCTTGCTCACTAACTGTATCCACAGTGTGCAGAGTAACACACCTAATCTGGTCAATTTTTATCTGCGAAGTGCCTTGCCAAAGCCTCACAGGAGGCCTTAGAATGCTCCAGTGGTTCCGGAGCCACAGGACCGACCAGGATCCGGACCACTTGGAACAGCTTCCTGGGACAACACTCTGCATACGCGATGGAGGCAGCATAATATTCCTTTTTTGCTGCCTTCACTGCCACGTGATAGGCTGAAGATACAGCTCTAGCCCGTGTCTGATCGTCTTTGGAGCGAGACTTCCCTAGCGCTCCACCAGCGCCTGCCGCCCAGCCTCGGTATGTTCTGGCCCCCAACACTCCCCCCACTGCCTCCATCAGGTGGACACATACCCCCTCGTTCCCGCCTATCAGGCAGGCTACCCACCCCAAAAAACACAACAAAATCCCCCCCAACAAAATAAAACAAACAAAACAATTAAAATCCCCTTAAAAATGCCAGGCAGGAGTCCACAGGGAAGGCCTGGTGGCGGTGGCGACGGCGGTGGCGGCGGCGGCGGCGGCGGCAGCAGCAGCAGCAGCAGCAGCAGCAGGCCCATCAGCAGCAAGCACGCCTCTTCCCCAGTGGTGGTGGTGGTGGCTTCTCCTGCAGGCCCTGGCTCTCCCAGGCCACCTCAGCCAGCCAGCTTATGTAGCCCCTCCAGGGAGGGGCAGGTGGAGCAGCACAGCTGGCTCTGTACCTGGGGGCCTGGTCCTGCAGGGACTGGCGGTCTGCCAGGCAGAAGTCCACAGGAAAGGCCTGGTGGTGGTGGCGGCAGCGGCAGCAGCAGCAGGCCTGGTGGCGGCGGCAGCAGCAGCAGCAGGCCCGGTGGCGGCGGCGGCAGCAGCAGCAGGCCCGGCGGCGGCGGCGGCAGCAGCAGCAGGCCCGGCGGCGGCAGCAGCGGCAGCAGCAGGCCCGGTGGCGGCGGCGGCAGCAGCAGCAGGCCCGGCGGCGGCGGCGGCAGCAGCAGCAGGCCCGGCGGCGGCAGCAGCGGCAGCAGCAGGCCCGGCGGCGGCGGCGGCAGCAGCAGGCCCGGTGGCGGCGGCGGCAGCAGCAGGCCCGGTGGCGGCGGCGGCAGCAGCAGGCCCAGCGGTGGCGGCGGCGGCAGCAGCAGCAGCAGCAGGCCCAGCGGCGGCAGCGGCGGCAGCAGCAGCAGCAGGCCCAGCGGCGGCGGCGGCGGCAGCAGCAGGCCCAGCGGCGGCGGCGGCAGCAGTAGGCCCAGCGGTGGCGGCGGCAGCAGCAGCAGCAGGCCCAGCGGTGGCGGCGGCGGCAGCAGCAGCAGCAGTAGGCCCAGCGGTGGCGGCGGCAGCAGCAGCAGCAGGCCCAGCGGCGGCGGCGGCGGCAGCAGCAGGCCCAGCGGCGGCGGCGGCAGCAGTAGGCCCAGCGGTGGCGGCGGCAGCAGCAGCAGTAGGCCCAGCGGCGGCGGCGGTGGCAGCAGCAGCAGCAGGCCCAGCGGCGGCGGCGGCAGCAGCAGCAGCAGGCCCAGCGGCGGTGGCAGCAGCAGCAGCAGGCCCAGCGGCGGCGGCAGCAGCAGCAGCAGCAGGCCCAGCGGCGGCGGCGGCAGCAGCAGCAGCAGGCCCAGCGGCGGCGGCGGCAGCAGCAGCAGCAGGCCCAGCGGCGGCGGCGGCAGCAGCAGCAGCAGGCCCAGCGGCGGCGGCGGCAGCAGCAGCAGCAGGCCCAGCGGCGGCGGCAGCAGCAGCAGGCCCAGCGGCGGCGGCAGCAGCAGCAGCAGCAGGCCCAGCGGCGGCGGCAGCAGCAGCAGCAGCAGGCCCAGCGGTGGCGGCGGCAGCAGCAGCAGCAGGCCCAGCGGTGGCGGCGGCGGCAGCAGCAGCAGCAGCAGGCCCGGTGGCGGCGGCGGCAGCAGCAGGCCCAGCGGTGGCGGCGGCGGCAGCAGCAGCAGCAGGCCCAGCGGCGGCGGCGGCGGCAGCAGCAGGCCCAGCGGCGGCGGCGGCAGCAGTAGGCCCAGCGGTGGCGGCGGCGGCAGCAGCAGGCCCAGCGGCGGCAGCGGCGGCAGCAGCAGCAGCAGGCCCAGCGGCGGCGGCGGCGGCAGCAGCAGGCCCAGCGGCGGCGGCGGCAGCAGTAGGCCCAGCGGTGGCGGCGGCAGCAGCAGCAGCAGGCCCAGCGGTGGCGGCGGCGGCAGCAGCAGCAGCAGTAGGCCCAGCGGTGGCGGCGGCAGCAGCAGCAGCAGGCCCAGCGGCGGCGGCGGCGGCAGCAGCAGGCCCAGCGGCGGCGGCGGCAGCAGTAGGCCCAGCGGTGGCGGCGGCAGCAGCAGCAGTAGGCCCAGCGGCGGCGGCGGTGGCAGCAGCAGCAGGCCCAGCGGCGGCGGCGGCAGCAGCAGCAGTAGGCCCAGCGGCGGCGGCGGTGGCAGCAGCAGCAGGCCCAGCGGCGGCGGCGGCAGCAGCAGCAGCAGCAGCAGGCCCAGCGGCGGCGGCGGCAGCAGCAGCAGCAGGCCCAGCGGCGGCGGCAGCAGCAGCAGCAGCAGCAGCAGGCCCAGCGGCGGCGGCAGCAGCAGCAGCAGCAGCAGCAGGCCCAGCGGCGGCGGCAGCAGCAGCAGCAGGCCCGGCGGCGGCGGCGGCAGCAGCAGCAGCAGGCCCAGCGGCGGCGGCGGCAGCAGCAGCAGCAGCAGCAGGCCCGGCGGCGGCGGCGGCAGCAGCAGCAGCAGGCCCAGCGGCGGCGGCAGCAGCAGCAGCAGCAGCAGCAGGCCCAGCGGCGGCAGCAGCAGCAGCAGCAGCAGCAGCAGGCCCAGCGGCGGCGGCAGCAGCAGCAGCAGCAGCAGCAGGCCCAGCGGCGGCGGCAGCGGCGGCAGCAGCAGCAGCAGGCCCAGCGGCGGCGGCGGCGGCAGCAGCAGGCCCAGCGGTGGCGGCGGCGGCAGCAGCAGCAGCAGGCCCAGCGGCGGCGGCGGCGGCAGCAGCAGGCCCAGCGGCGGCAGCGGCGGCAGCAGCAGCAGCAGGCCCAGCGGCGGCAGCAGCAGCAGCAGCAGCAGCAGCAGGCCCAGCGGCGGCGGCAGCAGCAGCAGCAGCAGCAGCAGGCCCAGCGGCGGCAGCGGCGGCAGCAGCAGCAGCAGGCCCAGCGGCGGCGGCGGCGGCAGCAGCAGGCCCAGCGGTGGCGGCGGCGGCAGCAGCAGCAGCAGCAGGCCCAGCGGCGGCAGCGGCGGCAGCAGCAGCAGCAGGCCCAGCGGCGGCGGCGGCGGCAGCAGCAGGCCCAGCGGTGGCGGCGGCGGCAGCAGCAGCAGCAGCAGGCCCAGCGGCGGCAGCGGCGGCAGCAGCAGGCCCAGCGGCGGCGGCGGCAGCAGTAGGCCCAGCGGTGGCGGCGGCGGCAGCAGCAGCAGCAGGCCCAGCGGCGGCGGCGGCGGCAGCAGCAGCAGCAGTAGGCCCAGCGGTGGCGGCGGCAGCAGCAGCAGCAGGCCCAGCGGTGGCGGCGGCGGCAGCAGCAGCAGCAGTAGGCCCAGCGGTGGCGGCGGCAGCAGCAGCAGCAGGCCCAGCGGCGGCGGCGGCGGCAGCAGCAGGCCCAGCGGCGGCGGCGGCAGCAGTAGGCCCAGCGGTGGCGGCGGCAGCAGCAGCAGGCCCAGCGGCGGCGGCAGCAGCAGTAGGCCCAGCGGCGGCGGCGGCGGCAGCAGCAGGCCCAGCGGCGGCGGCGGCAGCAGTAGGCCCAGCGGTGGCAGCAGCAGCAGCAGTAGGCCCAGCGGTGGCGGCGGCAGCAGCAGCAGTAGGCCCAGCGGTGGCGGCGGCGGCAGCAGCAGCAGCAGGCCCAGCGGCGGCGGCGGCGGCAGCAGCAGCAGCAGGCCCAGCGGCGGCAGCGGCGGCAGCAGCAGCAGCAGGCCCAGCGGCGGCAGCAGCAGCAGCAGCAGCAGCAGCAGGCCCAGCGGCGGCGGCAGCAGCAGCAGCAGCAGCAGCAGGCCCAGCGGCGGCAGCGGCGGCAGCAGCAGCAGCAGGCCCAGCGGCGGCGGCGGCGGCAGCAGCAGGCCCAGCGGTGGCGGCGGCGGCAGCAGCAGCAGCAGCAGGCCCAGCGGCGGCAGCGGCGGCAGCAGCAGCAGCAGGCCCAGCGGCGGCGGCGGCGGCAGCAGCAGGCCCAGCGGTGGCGGCGGCGGCAGCAGCAGCAGCAGCAGGCCCAGCGGCGGCAGCGGCGGCAGCAGCAGGCCCAGCGGCGGCGGCGGCAGCAGTAGGCCCAGCGGTGGCGGCGGCGGCAGCAGCAGCAGCAGGCCCAGCGGCGGCGGCGGCGGCAGCAGCAGCAGCAGTAGGCCCAGCGGTGGCGGCGGCAGCAGCAGCAGCAGGCCCAGCGGTGGCGGCGGCGGCAGCAGCAGCAGCAGTAGGCCCAGCGGTGGCGGCGGCAGCAGCAGCAGCAGGCCCAGCGGCGGCGGCGGCGGCAGCAGCAGGCCCAGCGGCGGCGGCGGCAGCAGTAGGCCCAGCGGCGGTGGCAGCAGCAGCAGCAGCAGGCCCAGCGGCGGCGGCAGCAGCAGCAGCAGCAGCAGCAGGCCCAGCGGCGGTGGCAGCAGCAGCAGCAGCAGGCCCAGCGGCGGTGGCAGCAGCAGCAGCAGCAGGCCCAGCGGCGGTGGCAGCAGCAGCAGCAGCAGGCCCAGCGGCGGCGGCAGCAGCAGCAGCAGCAGCAGCAGGCCCAGCGGCGGTGGCAGCAGCAGCAGCAGCAGGCCCAGCGGCGGTGGCAGCAGCAGCAGCAGCAGGCCCAGCGGCGGCGGCAGCAGCAGCAGCAGCAGGCCCAGCGGCGGCGGCAGCAGCAGCAGCAGGCCCAGCGGCGGCGGCAGCAGCAGTAGGCCCAGCGGCGGCGGCGGCGGCAGCAGCAGGCCCAGCGGCGGCGGCGGCAGCAGTAGGCCCAGCGGTGGCAGCAGCAGCAGCAGTAGGCCCAGCGGTGGCGGCGGCAGCAGCAGCAGTAGGCCCAGCGGCGGCGGCGGTGGCAGCAGCAGCAGCAGGCCCAGCGGCGGCGGCAGCAGCAGCAGCAGCAGGCCCAGCGGCGGCGGTGGCAGCAGCAGCAGCAGCAGGCCCAGCGGCGGCGGCAGCAGCAGCAGCAGCAGGCCCAGCGGCGGCGGCAGCAGCAGCAGCAGGCCCAGCGGCGGCGGCAGCAGCAGCAGCAGGCCCAGCGGCGGCGGCAGCAGCAGCAGCAGCAGCAGGCCCAGCGGCGGCGGCAGCAGCAGCAGCAGGCCCAGCGGCGGCGGCAGCAGCAGCAGCAGCAGTAGGCCCAGCGGCGGCGGCGGTGGCAGCAGCAGCAGCAGGCCCAGCGGCGGTGGCAGCAGCAGCAGCAGCAGGCCCAGCGGCGGCGGCAGCAGCAGCAGCAGCAGGCCCAGCGGCGGCGGCAGCAGCAGCAGCAGGCCCAGCGGCGGCGGCAGCAGCAGCAGCAGGCCCAGCGGCGGCGGCAGCAGCAGCAGCAGCAGCAGGCCCAGCGGCGGCGGCAGCAGCAGCAGCAGGCCCAGCGGCGGCGGCAGCAGCAGCAGCAGCAGTAGGCCCAGCGGCGGCGGCGGTGGCAGCAGCAGCAGCAGGCCCAGCGGCGGTGGCAGCAGCAGCAGCAGCAGGCCCAGCGGCGGCGGCAGCAGCAGCAGCAGCAGGCCCAGCGGCGGCGGCAGCAGCAGCAGCAGCAGGCCCAGCGGCGGTGGCAGCAGCAGCAGCAGCAGGCCCAGCGGCGGTGGCAGCAGCAGCAGCAGCAGGCCCAGCGGCGGTGGCAGCAGCAGCAGCAGCAGGCCCAGCGGCGGCGGCAGCAGCAGCAGCAGCAGCAGCAGGCCCAGCGGCGGTGGCAGCAGCAGCAGCAGCAGGCCCAGCGGCGGTGGCAGCAGCAGCAGCAGCAGGCCCAGCGGCGGCGGCAGCAGCAGCAGCAGCAGGCCCAGCGGCGGCGGCAGCAGCAGCAGCAGCAGCAGCAGGCCCAGCGGCGGCGGCAGCAGCAGCAGCAGGCCCAGCGGCGGCGGCAGCAGCAGCAGCAGGCCCAGCGGCGGCGGCAGCAGCAGCAGCAGCAGCAGGCCCAGCGGCGGCGGCGGCAGCAGCAGCAGCAGGCCCAGCGGCGGCGGCAGCAGCAGCAGCAGCAGCAGGCCCAGCGGCGGCGGCAGCAGCAGCAGCAGGCCCAGCGGCGGCGGCAGCAGCAGCAGCAGCAGCAGGCCCAGCGGCGGCGGCAGCAGCAGCAGCAGCAGGCCCAGCGGCGGCGGCAGCAGCAGCAGCAGCAGGCCCAGCGGCGGCGGCAGCAGCAGCAGCAGCAGCAGCAGGCCCAGCGGCGGCGGCAGCAGCAGCAGCAGGCCCAGCGGCGGCGGCAGCAGCAGCAGCAGCAGCAGGCCCAGCGGCGGCGGCGGCAGCAGCAGCAGCAGGCCCAGCGGCGGCGGCAGCAGCAGCAGCAGCAGCAGGCCCAGCGGCGGCGGCAGCAGCAGCAGCAGGCCCAGCGGCGGCGGCAGCAGCAGCAGCAGGCCCGGCGGCGGCGGCAGCAGCAGCAGCAGGCCCGGCGGCGGCGGCAGCAGCAGCAGCAGGCCCAGCGGCGGCGGCAGCAGCAGCAGCAGCAGCAGCAGGCCCAGCGGCGGCGGCAGCAGCAGCAGCAGCAGCAGCAGGCCCAGCGGCGGCGGCAGCAGCAGCAGCAGGCCCGGCGGCGGCGGCAGCAGCAGCAGCAGGCCCGGCGGCGGCGGCAGCAGCAGCAGCAGGCCCAGCGGCGGCGGCAGCAGCAGCAGCAGCAGCAGCAGGCCCAGCGGCGGCGGCAGCAGCAGCAGCAGGCCCGGCGGCGGCGGCAGCAGCAGCAGCAGGCCCAGCGGCGGCGGCAGCAGCAGCAGCAGCAGCAGCAGGCCCAGCGGCGGCGGCAGCAGCAGCAGCAGGCCCGGCGGCGGCGGCGGCAGCAGCAGGCCCGGCGGCGGCGGCAGCAGCAGGCCCGGCGGCGGTGGCGGCAGCAGCAGCAGGCCCAGCGGCGGCGCCAGCAGCAGCAGCAGGCCCAGCGGCGGCGCCAGCAGCAGCAGCAGCAGGCCCAGCGGCGGCGGCAGCAGCAGCAGCAGCAGCAGCAGGCCCAGTGGCGGCGGCGGCGGCAGCAGCAGCAGCAGCAGGCCCAGCGGCGGCGGCGGCGGCAGCAGCAGCAGCAGGCCCAGCGGCGGCGGCGGTGGCAGCAGCAGCAGCAGCAGGCCCAGCGGCGGCGCCAGCAGCAGCAGCAGCAGGCCCAGCGGTGGCGGCGGCAGCAGCAGCAGGCCCAGCGGTGGCGGTGGCGGCAGCAGCAGCAGGCCCAGTGGCGGCGGCGGCAGCAGCAGCAGGCCCAGCGGCGGCGGCGGCAGCAGCAGGCCCAGCGGCGGCAAGCACACTTCTTCCCCAGTGGTGGTGGTGGTGACTTCTCATGCAGGCCCTGGCTCTCCCAGGCCACCTCAGCCAGCCAGCTTATGTAGCCTCTCCAGGGAGGGGCAGGTGGAGCAGCACAGCTGGCTCGGTACCTGGGGGCCTGGTCCTGCAGGGACTGGTGGTCCACCAGGCAGAAGTCCACAGGGAAGGCCTGGTGGTGGTGGCAGCGGTGGCAGCAGCAGGCCCAGCGGCGGCAGCAGCAGGCCCACCGGTGGCAGCCAGCACGCCTCTTCCCCGGTGGTGGTGGTGGTGGCTTGTACTGCAGGCCCTGGCTCTCCCAGGCCACCTCAGCCAGCCAGCTTATGTAGCCCCTCCAGGGAGGGGCAGGTGGAGCAGCACAGCTGGCTCGGTATCTGGGTGCCTGGTCCTGCAGGGACTGGAGGTCTGCCAGGCAGAAGTCTACAGGGAAGGCCTGGTGGTGGTGGCAGCAGCGGCAGCAGCAGGCCCAGTGGCGGCAGCAGCAGGCCCAGCGGCGGCAGCAGCAGGCCCAGCAGCAGCAAGCACACCTCTTCCCCAGTGGTGGTGGTGGTGGCTTCTCCTGCAGGCCCTGGCTGCAGTATAACAGCAGTAGATATATTGTGACATATAATAGCAGAAGTACGCCAGTTTTAAGCAAGCAAGCAAACAATCTGCACCCAACTGTTAGGAGCACATTGCAATGGCTTCATGATTAGCTGGCAACAAAGACATTTCCCACATTATATATGGCTATTGCTCCTGCCACCCTTCTTACTTCTCCAAAAGATCTGCCAGGCAAATGACTTGGACACAAACACAAGTGTAACATATGCTTTAAATTCCGATTTATAAAAGTGTGATTTTTTTTTTTTTTTTTTGCTCTTTCCCATATAATATTTCACTCAACCAATGTTGGTAGATGTAGATATACCACCATATCATAGATTCACAATTTGGAGGACTTTATGTTTGAAAATAACCTGGAGGGCGACTTTACTTGGTAACAGATATTGCTGTTTAAAGAAGTTTTTGGACGGGGGAGCAATGCCATGTTATGGTATCCCACAAAATGGTAGAATAACCCAGCAGGCTTGGAACGTTCTCATTACAGTAGAAGTAAATATGCATTAGTTAGTTTGTTCCCACTGTGACTTTCATTTCTATGGCTCTCTTTTAAAAAAATCTTTATAGAAATAATAACAGCAGAGTAATCTCCCTGGACCCTTGGTGTTTACACAAATCAGGAAAAGCACTACATGAAGTATATGTATAATGGAAGATCCTTTGTCTCTGTGAGGACAGGTGTATGCTTCTCTACCTATTATTGTGTGCAAACTGCAAAGGAGGTTTAAATGATCGCTTGAATCACTGAGGAAGTTACTATATTCTTGGAAATGTTATGTGGCATCCTTTCAATAACATTTTCCTTCTTGAAAAAGAAAGCTTGCCAGGGTGGCCATGTGTCCTCTTTAGGGATGTCAGAGAATTCCACCAAGGACTCCAGTGAGGCCAGATTCTTTAGAATCCAGCCCCCTGGAATCCATGGCGGAATGGCCTCCTGCCCCCCACCACCCTGTGGAATCCCCCCGGGACGGAGCTTACCTGGGGCAGATGCAGTGGCTCCAGTGGCGGCAGCTCCGGCTGGTTTCTCAGCCGGCCGCTGCCAGGCTGCTGTGGCCGCAAATGGCTGCTGTGGCCATTGTAGCGGCCGCCATTTGCGTGCTTGCAGGCAGCCATGATAGGCTACGTAAGTATTTACTTAGCCTATCACGGCAAAGAGCAGTTACGCAAATGGCGGCCGCTACACCATTTGTGCCCCTGCTCTTTGCCGTGATAGGCTACGTAAGTATTTACATAGCCTATCACGGTAAAGGCGGCCACGCAAATGGTGGCCGCTATGCCATTTGCGTGGCTGCCTTTACCATGATAGGCTATGTAAATACTTACGTAGCCTATCACGGCAAAGAGCAGGGGTGCAAATGGCATAGCGGCCACCATTTGCGTACCTGCTCTTTGCCATGATAGACTAAGTAAATACTTACGTAGCTAGGGATGTCAGAGAATTTCTCCATGAATCTCGGGGAGGCCAAATGCCAGCACATTCGGCCCCCCGAAATTGGTGGAGAAACGGTCTGCAACGCCCCCGGGACAGGACTTACCTTGCTCGAATGTCCCTGGAAGTGGCGGCTCCGGCAGCAGTGCGGCGGCGGTGTGGCAGTGGCAGCGGCAGCCAGTCTTCCGACCGGCTGCTGCCGCCGCCATTTCCAAAAAAACAAAAATAAAAAACAAACGTGATAGGGTACGTAAAGATTTACGTAGCCTATCACGGCTACATTTTAAAAAAACACCGTGATAGGCTACGTAAATCTTTACATAGCCTATCATGGCTGACTTTGAAAAAAAAAAAAAGCACATACGCAAATGGCGGCGCCCATGGGCACCGCCATTTTCGTTCCTTATTTTGGCATGTGTAGTCTACGTAAACATTTACGTAGACTATGTCGAAAATAAGGGCAACGCAAATAGTGTACGCACTTTTTTATTTTTTAAAGTCAGCCGTGATAGGCTACGTAAACATTTACGTAGCGTATCACGGCTGACTGCAGGGATGCAAACGGCGGCGGCTACGGCAGCCACCATTTGCGTCCTGGCAGGAGACGAGGTTCGCGGCCGGAGAGACAGGGTGCCTCCCCCGAAGCCAGAATTTCAGCAGGGAGGGACGGGGTGCCTCCCCCCCAGCCAGAATTTTGGCGGGGAGGGACAGGGCGCCTCCCCCCCAGCCAGAATTTTGGGGGGAGGGAAAGAGCGCCTCCCTCCCACTGCGAAGCAAGCATCGGGATCAGGTAAGGGACTTTCATCCATTCCTATGCGTAGCCTATCACGGCTGCCTGCAAGGACGCAAATGGTGACTGCTACAATGGAGAGAGAGCGGAGGACAGGAAGGCCTGGTGTGCTATGGTCCTTGGGGTCACGAAGAGTAAGAGTCAGACACGACTTAACGACTGAACAACAACAAACCTCCAAATTAGATTCTTGTAATGCGCTCTACATGGCACTGCCTTTGAAAATGGTTTGGAAAGGTTGTACAAAATGCAGTGGCCAGATTGATAGAAGGCACCAAGAGGTCTGAACATTGTAGACAATTCTGGTCTTCTTGCACTGAATGCCTGTACATTTCCGAGGCTGATTCAAGGTACTGGTTTTGACCTATGAATCCTTATACTTTGGGACCACAAATCTGATGGAGTGCCTCCTCTGGAATAAATCTATGATTGTCATCTCTGAGTGCCTCCTGTCAGGGAGGCTTGGAGAATGGCAACAAGGAAGAGAGCTTTCTCAGTAGTAGGCCCCCTGATTGTGGAATGATCTCTCCACTGAGGTGTGCCTGCCACCAAGATTGTCATCTTTTCAGCATCAGCTTAAGATTGCTCTCTACTCCCAGGCATTTGGCAGGATATCATAGGATTTTAATGCCAATTTGTTTGGTTTTTTAAAACAAACCTAATTGTAACTGGTTTTAGCTGTCCTAAATTGTTTTTAAATATCATATATCAAAAATTTTATATCATTTTTTGTAATTTTAGTGAATGGCCCAAAGAGCTTTGGCTATTGGGTCATGTATAAATGAGATAAATTAAAATGAAATGAAATTTCTATTTTTGTTGTTCAGTCGTTCAGTTGTGTCTGACTCTTCGTGACCCCATGGTAGGGATGGCGGAGAATTTCTCCCCGAATCTTTGGGAGGCCAAGCGCTGAGGCATTCGGCCCCCCGAAAGTGTTGGGGAAATTCTCCGCCGGCCCCCCGCCCCCCCCGGGATGGGACTTACCTTCAGCGAATGTCCCTCTCGGCAGCGGGTCCCGGCGGTGGTTCGGCGATGTTTTGTGGGGGTGGGGGTGGCGGCTGGTCTCCCGACCGGCTGCTGCCGCCGCCATTACAAAATAAAAAAGTAAGTAAAAACAAACAAACACACACCCGTGATAGGCTACGTGATGATTTCCGTAGCCTATCACGGCTAGATTTCCAAAGTCAGTCGTGATAGGCTACGTAAATCGTCACGTAGCCTATCACGGGTGACTTTAGAAAAAAAAAAAAGCATGTACGCAAATGGCGGCGGCCCATGGGTGCCGCCATTTGCGATCCTTATTTTGGCACGTCTAGTCTACGTAAAGATTTACGGAGACTACAGCAAAAATAAGGGAACGCTATTTGCGTTGCCCTTATTTTCACCGTAGTCGACGTAAATCTTTACGTAGACTAGACGTGCCAAAATAAGGAACGCAAATTGCGGCATCCATGGGCCGCCGCCATTTGCGTACGCGCTTTATTTCCCCCAAAGTCACCCGTGATAGGCTACGTGACGATTAACGTAGCCTATCACGGCTGACTTTGGAAATCTAGACATGATAGGCTACGTTAATCGTTACATACCCTATCACGTTTTTTTTTTCACTTTTTGTTTCGCGGCTGGGGAGATGGGGCACTTCTCCTCGGCCTGAATTTCGGCCGGGCGAAGTGGGGCGCCTCCCCCCCGACCTGAATTTTGGCCGGGCGAGGCGGGATGCTTCCCACCCTTGCCTGAACTTCGGGGGGAGAAGCAATGCGCCTCCCCCCCACCGCGAAGCCAAGCTGCGAAAAGGTAAGTGACATTCGTACATCCCTACCCCATGGACCATAGCACGCCAGGCCTTCCTGTCCTGCACTCTCTTCTCAGGGTGTGCTCAAGTCCATATTCATTGCATCGGTGATTCTAGCCATCTCATCCTCTGCCGTCCCTTTCTCCTTTTGCCTTCAATCCTTCCAGGCATCAGGGTCTTTTCCAGTGCCTTTTCTCTTCTCATTACGTGGCCAAAATATTTGAGCTTCAGCTTCAGTATCTGTCCTTCCAATGAGCAGTCAGGGTTGATTTCCTTTAGGATTGACTCAGTTGACCTTCTTGCAGTTCAGGGGATGCGCACAAGTCTTCTCCAGCACCACAGTTCAAAAGCATCCATTCTTCAGCGCTCAGCCTTCCTTATAGTCCAGCTCTCACAGCCATACGTTGCTACTGGGAAAACCATAGCTTTGATTATACGCACTTTTGTCAGCAAGGTGGTGTCACTGCTTCTTACTATGCCGTCTAGGTTTGCCATAGCTTTCCTCCCAAGGAGCAAGCGTCTTTTAATTTCATGGCCACCGTCACCATCTGCAGTGATCTTGGAGCCCAAGAAAATAAAATCTGTCACTGCTTCCATTTCTTCCCCTTCTATATGCCAGGAAGTGATCGGGCCAGATGCCATGATCTTCGTTTTTTGAATGTTGAGGTTCAAACCAGCTTTTGCACTCTCCACTTTCACCCTCAACAAGAGGCTCTTTAGATCCTCTTCACTTTCTGCCATTAGGGTGGTATCGTCTGCGTATCTGAGGTTGTTGAGAATTCTCCCGGCAATCTTAATTCCAACCTGTGATTCATCCAACCCAGTGTTTCTCATGATGTACTCTGCATATAAATTAAATAAGCAGGGTGACAATATACAGCCTTGTCATACTCCCTTCCCAATTTTGAACCAATTGGTTGTTCTATGTCTGGTTCTTACTGTTGCTTCTTGACCCTCGTACAGGTTTCTCAGGAGACAGGTAAGGTGGTCTGGTACTCCCATCTCTTTAAGACTTTGCCACAGTTTGTTGTAATCCACAGAATCAAAGGCTTTAGCGTAGTCAGTGAAGCAGAAACAGACATTTTTCTGGAATTCTCTTGCTTTTTCCATGATGCAGCGAATGGTGGCGATTTGATCTCTACTTCCTCTGCCTCTTCTGAACCCAGCTTGTACTTCCGGTAGTTCTCGGTTCACATACTGCTGAAGCCTAGCTTGTAGGATTTTGAGCACAACCTTGCTGGCATGTGAAATGAGTGCAATTGTACGGTAGTTTGAACATTCTTTGGCGTTGCCCTTCTTTGGAATTGGAATGTAAACTGACCTTTTCCAGTCTTGCAGCCACTGTTCAGTGTTCCAAATTTGTTGGCATATGGAGTGCAGCACTTTAACAGCATCATCTTTTAGGATTTTAAATAGCTCAGCTGGAATACTGTCTTCTCCGCTAGCGTTGTTGTTACTAATGCTTCCTAAGGCCCACTTGACTTCATTCTCTAGAATGTCCAGCTCAAGTTCAGTGAGCGCACTATCATGGCTATCAGGGACATTAAGATCTTTCCTGTATAGTTCTTCTGTGCATTCTTTCCACCTCTTCTTAATCTCAGCTGCTTCTGTTAGGTCCCTGCCTTCTTTGTCCTTTATCATGCCCCTCTTTGCACAAAACGTTCCCTTGAGATCTCCGATTTTCTTGAAGAGATCTAGGGATGGCAGAGAATTTCTCCACGAATCTTCGGGAGGCCAAGCGCCGAGGCATTCGGCCCCCCGAAAGAGTTGGGGAAATTCTCCGCTGGCCCCCCCCCCAGGATGGGACTTACCGTGGCCGAATGTCCCTCTCGGCGGCGGGTCCCGGCGGTGTTTCGGCGGCGTTTCGTCAGGGGTGGGGGCGGCGGCCGGTCTCCCGACCGGCTGCCACCACTGCCATTACAAAATAAAAAAGTAAGTAAAAAAACAACAACACACACCCGTGATAGGCTACGTGATGATTTCCGTAGCCTATCACGGCTAGATTTCCAAAGTCAGCCATGATAGGCTACGTAAATCATCACGTAGCCTATCACGGGTGACATTGGGGGAAAAAAAAGCGTGTACGCAAATGGCGGCGGCCCATGGGCGCCGCCATTTGCGTTCCTTATTTTGGCACGTCTAGTCTACGTAAAGATTTACGTAGACTACGGCAAAAATAAGGGCAATGTAAATAGCGTTCCCTTATTTTCGCCGTAGTCTACGTAAATCTTTACGTACCTGGGGCAGATCTTCCAGGTGGCGGCAGCTTCGGTGGCGGCGGCAGCTGGTCTTCTGACCAGCTGCCGCCGCTGCCATTTGCAGTCATGTGGTGTGTTTTTTTCCCAAAACGTGATAGGCTACATAAAGATTTGCATTCCTTATTTTTGGTGTCTTAGTCTACGTGAATATTTACGTAGACTAAGACGGCAAAAATAAGGGGAACGCAAATAGCGTAGCGGGTGCTATTTGCGTCCCTTTTTGATTCGCCGTTTTAGCCTACGTAAATATTTACGTAGGCTAAAACAGCGAATCAAAAAGGGACGCAAATAGTGCCCGCTACACTATTTGCATTCCCCTTTATTTTCGCCATCATAGTCTACTTAAATATTTACATAGACTAAGACAGCGAAAAATAAGGAATGCAAATGGCGGCGGCCGTAGCCGCCGCCATTTGCCTACGCGTTTTTTTGTTTTGTTTTTACCCAGAGCCCTCCGCAGCTGGAAATCCGGCTGCGGAAGGCTCTGGCCTGGGCCTGGCCGGCTGCTCCGCAGAGCCACCGCAGAGCACAGCCGGCCATCAAGGATTCCGGGGGGGAGGAACGGAGCGCCTCCCCCCTATCGAGGATTCCGGGGGGAGGGATGGAACACCTCCCCCCCTAAACATATTTCATGGAAAGGTATGTACATTTCATACATTCCTAATATTGACCATCTGGTGATGTCCATGTGTAGAGTCGCCTCTTGTGCTATTGGAAAAGAGTGTTTGCTATGAGCAGTGTGTTCTCTTGGCAAAACTCTATTAGCCTTTGTCCTGCTTCATTTTGTACGCCAAGGCCATGCTTGCCTGTTATCCCAGTGATTTCTTGACTTCCTTCTTTAACATTCCAATCCCCTATGATGAAGAGGACATCTTTTTTTTTGGTGTTAGTTCTAGAAGGTTTTGTAGGTCTTCATAGAACCGATCAACCTCAGCTTCTTCGGCCTCAGTGGTTGGGGCATAGACTTGAATTACTGTGATGGTGAATGGTTTTCCTTGGATTCATACTGAGATCATTCTATCGTTTTTGAGATTGTACCCCAGTACTGCTTTTCCTACCCTTTTGTTGACTATGAGTGCTACTCCTTTTCTTCTGAGGGATTCTTGCCCACAGTAGTAGATGGGATGGTCACCTGAATTAAATTCGCCATGCTTGTCCATTTTAGTTTGCTGATTCCCAAGATGTCGATGTTCAATCTTGCCATCTCATGTTTGACCACCTCCAGCTTACCTTGATTCATTGTTTTTACATTCCAGGTTCCTAAACAATATTGTTCTTTATAGCATCGGACTTTCTTTTCATCACCAGACACATACACAGCTGAGTGTCCTTTCGGCTTTGGCTCAGCCACTTCACTCTTTCTGGCGCTACTTGGAAATTCCCTCTGCTCTTCCCCAGTAGTGTATTGGACACCTTCTGACCTGAGTGGCTCATCTTCCGGCGTCATCTCTTTTAGCCTTGTGATACATTCCATGGGGTTTTCTTGGCAAGAATACTGGAGTGGGTTGCCATTTCCTTCTCCAGTGGACCACATTTTATCAGAACTCTCCACCATGACTTGTCCGTCTTGGGGTGGCCCTGCACAGCATAGCTTATGGCTTCACTGAGTTACACAAGCCCCTTCGCCACAACAAGGCAGTGATCCATGAAAGGGAAATTTCTATTTAAATTATAATAATTATTTCTAAATGTGCATCAATACATGTAAATTAGCATATACAGTTGTTATGCAAATCACTGTCTTCTTTAATTCTTTGTTGGTGATTTATAAGTGACCACCTTATTGACAACTGAAGGCATCAGGCCTTCAGTCAGTGTCTACCTGACCCTGAAGGTCTCATGTCAGAGGTGAAATCCCATCAATACATATGATGGACCAAGCAACTCTGAACCAGAGTGGGCACTGCTGTCCAGGATGCTGGCTTCAGGGAATCTGTCTTGTCCCAGTATGCTTCCTGCTTTTTCACCATCATGCTAACGGAGGTAGCTAAAAGCATAATAACTTCCAAGTGATTACAGCCACTGTTCTCCAGTAGATATAACTTCCCAACAGGTATCAAGACTAGCCCACACTGTAGAGCAGAATACAAGTAATCTAGACTTGAATTTTCAACCACATTTTTAACTGGCTATCACTGCAGGTGATGCTTCTAGGCACAAAAGTGGGAGGTGTTGGGATAACCTCTCCTTCCCACAAAGAAGCATTTGGATCAATTAAATAAATCCATGACTAATCCTCTCTTTCAATGTACTTCTAATGAATTGTGTTTAAGAATTCCCAGAGCCACTCTACAATTTAATACCAATGTTCAGATTCTCTGGTAAGTAACATCTTTTCCCAGGTGAAATAACAACAAGCTTAAAACAGAATTATTAAAACAAAGAAAATGCCTTCTGCAGCTCTCCAGTGTTGAAACCCTAATTGGTTACAAGCTGAATATTCAGAAAATACATTCCTCATCCTGTTTTAATGCTAAAACAGACTCCAAGGCCGCTGTCCAAAGGTAGGTCTTATTTTGTCACAGGGAAATCAATGGGTTCAATGCATACAGATTCAGCATTGAGTCCTATTAATGTCAATGGGACTACAACACACCTAAACCTTCTCTAGCTCATGCCACCAAAATCAACTCCAGCTAGAAGGAAAATCAGATTCATTTCTAGAGAAAAGTTCATAAATCTTACTGAACTCTCTTTTTTTCTTCCTTTTCCAGCTGTTTACTTAATCATAAGGATGTATGGATTGTGTAAAGCCCATTCCTTCTGTATTTCATAGACTGTCAGACACCTTTTGTTCCATCTTCCACTCATTGATGGAATCAGATTTTTTTTGTTTCCGAATTTGAGCAAATTCGCATTTGCACCAGTGTGCATTTTGCATGTGCAAAAATGCACAAATCCCCCCAAATGTGCATTTTCATGCTTTAGCCTATGGGGGAAGTGTGAATTTTTGGCCACGTTTTTAAAATTGTGCATATTTATGTACGACAAAATTTGCGCAAAATTTGTGAAAGTTAGAAAAACAGCCCGCAAGTCTGTGCAATCCTTTCAACAGGGGAGAAGCTGGTAAGATGTGGAATCCACAGGCTGGAATCATGAAACTCCAAACTCATTTAGTTCCATTGCAGATTTCTCTGCCATACCTATCTGGTCGCAATGGAGACAGACATTCTCTATAGTGGGCCTTACAGTAATCTTCCTTTCCAAAGAACCACAGAGACATTTTCAGTGGTTGTTTAGCTGGACCTAGTAAAAGTAAAATCAGCAATATATTCTGGACACAAGTATAAATGGGGGAAAACATCAGAGACTGCTTATCTAATTACATGTCCCTTTAATGAATCAAGCAATATCTGCTTCTTGATAGCCAAACTTGACCTCATAGCCTGGCCAGGCAGTATAGTGTGGGTATCCTCCATCACAGCATGTTCATTCTTCTGTTGTGGTAGCAGAGCTACACAACAGAGCAAAAACCTTGCTCATTTTTATGGGAGCTTCACAAAAGTACCCATAGGGTAGGTGCATTTGGTGGAGTCAGACATCTTCGTTCCTTCAAGGAACATGGAGTTTTGAAGACACTAAGTGATGAGAATCAAGCTATACACATCTTCATCATGGAAGAGGCAATGCCAGCTTTGCAGTTGTCTTTTCTACCCAGTGTTTTCTAAAGACAAGAACCCCATGGTTCCTTTTGGGCATACCATGGGAGCTCTACTTAGCACACAGATCTCTGCCAAGTACAAGGGCTTTGCTCAATAGCTTGAATGGATAGGACAGCTTTGTATGCACACAAAAGAACTTTCCAGATAAAATAACCAAGTATACTGAATGCATATTGGATGGAAGTGAGGTGCAGTTGTAGCCTCCCCCCCATCTATGTAAATTCACTGTCCAAACTGTGTTTTGCCTGTTCATGTACACAAAGCCTTCAAATGTAGTTTGTAGATCTATTCAGATAGTTTGCTAAATTTACATAGGTTGAGTACAGACCTTGTCACTGTGATTCCATTTCCCCATGTTCATTGTATGCCTAAACTGCATGCAAAAATATACAGAGTTCAGGATGCTTGTTTTCAGATTAGTCCATGCATAGATTAGAGCATTCACATGCTTTTGGGTCAGGGAAGGAACTGTATACTTCCTAGTATATCTGGGGAACATAAGGGACCAATTACCAGCTACTGCAGAGGAAAGAGCCTTGTTCATTTGTGGTGCTCCATCTGCCAGAAAGCAGTGGGAGCTCCTTGGATATGCAAGGCTATTGTATTGACTGGACAGCAGTAGACATGCATTCTCAATACAGGTTTCTCTAAGACTTGTAGGGCTAAGTGGAAATCACTTTCCAAAACTCTCTACCCTGTTTGTGGGTAGTAAAAACATTTTTTGGGGGAGGCATTTTGCCAAATATTTTTCTGGATGGGAGAGGGACTTATTTATTAGCTAGGGAGAGGTGAAAAAGAAAATTGACACAAATTTTCTCAGAAAATTATCTTCTAAGAAATTTTGGCTCAGTTAACACTAGATGAAACTATGTTGTTAGTTCATCCGGATGTATGAAGAAATCAATGGGTAAGAGAGTAGGACTGGAAGGAGTGGGACGAAGCCATTGTATCCTTCAACAGTATTAAAATTATAATATGGACTATTAAAATTGGATCCACACCTACACACAAAATTCTCTGCTGTATTTGCAGGTGGTGAAATTCACAGGGAGACATTTTTGCCAAATATCCTCTAAGGGATAGGCTGGTGCTCAAATTCATAAAAGTAGTACATAAAAGAGGGAGCCTGAAAAAAGAGAATACCCAGAACATTTATCAGAATTTGTTTTTTGGAATCTAGAGCTTGGTTGAAATTTTAAAAGCCTGATCAAATTCTGAGAATTTTCTTTTAGTCTCTCTCTCTCTCTCTCTCTCTATATATATATATATATATATATATTTAAAAAAATTCCACTACTTTGGTAATCAAAAGGAGGATGTCCAGAATTAGTCAAACTAAATAAAATATACAATAAAACAACAACATCATCATAAAACAGTTCAGGGACAGTAAGTACACTAGAACAGACTGACATTAAAATATAAGACCACCATCCTAAGAAGCCAAGCAGGATGGGAGGAGGATAGAAGCAAAAATGCCCCCCTCCCCATTTCTTCTTTTCTTTACAATGTAAAGAAAACTACCTTGTTGTGGGCAGGACGGGTGACCGAGAGGCTTTAGGATCATGCAAATGACAAGAAAAAGTCAGTTTGCTTGTTGAATGGGAATATTTGTTGCTTCTTCCTCTAGTATATAGCTTGGCTCACTTGCTTGCATATTTCTTGTCCATCAGTACTCTAAAAGAAGAGCATAGTACATGGGCAGTTTCGCAATAAAGTGTTCTCATAGGAAGCAATTAAAGATACCAAAACAAAGAAGTCATAGCTTTATAAGAATCTGTGACTGTGGATTCTAATTTTAAAAAAAATCAATGCTGATTGCATTTTTACTCCTTCCTAGTCCTATTGTAAGACCTATTAAAAAAGTAGAAAACAGATATTTTTTAGTGCACAAATGAATTCCAAAGCTGTGCTCAATCGATGCTGATTAGATTTACAGTTTAACAGCCATTTTTATCGTTTTCACTAGAGAATTTTCTCCTCGATTATGGTTCTGGACAGATCTATACAATAGGAATTGCTTTAATCTCATATACTGGCAGTACAACTGCCCCCATGCAATGCAATTTAGCTCTCGCAAGACCCAGTATTTCTTCTGGTGTCTCACTTATGGAATGGCTTCCCCAGGTTCAAACTGAATGACACTGTACAGGTAATTTGCACACAGCTAGTCCCCAGCTGCAAATGCACTAATCAATTCCCATCTACCGACATGATCGTTTGCATCCCATTGGATTAGAAAGCTCTCATGCTTCAATGGACATTAAAGCTATATATAAAAAGCAATTCCCCTACTACTAAGCCTCTACTATACGTAGACCTCTCTGGAGTCTATGGGCTTCAATTACAGATTTTATGCAGGAAAAGCAGTGAATGGATGAGAAAAGCTTTTCCTTTAGCATTACAGTGTATATTACTCACTAGGTGCCACTGTGCAAAAGCAACTGGTGACACACACACACACTTGGCCCAACAAAACATCACTTACCCTTAAGGGTTACACATACTGCCAGAGTGAGATGCAATTCACAACAAGTTAAATCTTCTTAAAATGATTTAGAGATTCCTGCTGAGCTGCTCCACCTTGCCATGGGTCAAAATTGTATTATGTATGTTCGTCAGATGGATCCACATCTTTGTAGATCTAATATGTTTTCCTGGTAGACTTGACCTTTGCAATATCATGATAGTTAAAGGGGGGGGGCAGATAGCAGTTCTGAGTAATTCTCTGTTAGTATGTCAAGAATTATAAACACCATCTTCAAAGTATTTAATTGGAATCAGCAGTTTGGTCTTAAAATTGTGGAGATAGAAAAAACACACAAACTAAATATAAAACTGTCATAAAGAAAAACAAAGATAGAAAAAGATCAATACTTAGAAATTTACCTTGGTATATGTGCATATGGTAGATATAAAATGTAAATTACCTTATACTGAAAAAAGAGCCGATGCATAAGTGTATATATGCAGCCCACACTGAGGTTGCAATCTTCAGGCTACTTACTCAGAATTACTTGTATTGATTTCACTCTGAACTGAATGGATAATTTCAGAATACTTAATACAGAGGAAACAGCCTTGGCAGAGTCCTTTTTGCTTTTTTAAAGTCATTTGCTGTATTAACTGTTAAGCCAAAAGTGTTTGCTGAATTGGATTTGCAACATAGCTTTGCAGATGAATCACCAATAGCCCAATATATTTTTAATTAAACATAATTCTGTTGCCAGCTGAAAAACATATCCACAAAAATTGTACCATCCTCATGTACTGGGAAGGGAACAAGGGATGGATTACTTGAATATTAGTCTCATAGGCCCTAGTCCAGCAATCTGGTCAAAGCATGGGAGCTCCAAGGCCAGGAATGGCTTCCCCTATTCCATGTCTGGTCTTTTTTTGTGTTATGAACTAATAACTGAACTACGTATATAATCTGGATACCATAAGACTGAAGCTCAATTTGGACATTATTTAACGAGCTGACTTCCACATGTGAGCATGGAGTGGAGCTGCACCATGTAGCCCCACCCCCTGATGCCACAAATATGACATTGCCCCCCTCCACACACACACATACAATCAATCATAGAGCACAAATAACTGTAGGGGGAGGACTGCACTAGGGCTGTGCACCGCTTTGGTCTGAAGCCTGAATAATGAGGCAAAGCAGGCTGATTCGGAAGTGCCTCATCTTGCTGTGAAGCAGATCAGGACAGCACCAAGGTGCCCTGAATGCAAATGGGTCACCTATGAGGTGCCTTGGTCCACCTCGTATATTCGGAGCTCTTTTTATGCCTTCTGAGCAGCCCAGACAGGCTGTGTCCAAAATGTATCAACTTGTAAAAGATCACACAGAGGGGGAGGGGGAGGAGGGAGGGAGAAGGGGAGAGGAGGATGAGTAGGCATCAAATGAATCAGTTTGACAGAGATCCAGCTACCGGAAGGGGCAGAAGATGGGGATGGAGGGGGGAAGGGGAGAGGAGGAAGAGGTGAAGGTGGGAGTGAGCTTTGCTGTGAATCAGCCTCCGTTTACTCATTGGGAGAGAGGTGGTGTTATTGGAGAGGACTAGATGTTAGAGTAGTGGTCTCCAAAGTGCGGTGCACACACCCCAGGGGATGTGCAAGATAATCCATTGGGGTGTGTGAGCCGCCTGATAATTGAGCAGCCTCCCACAGTCCCACTGCCCTGAC
The DNA here is from genome assembly GCF_057233095.1 of Heloderma suspectum. NCBI lineage: Eukaryota > Metazoa > Chordata > Lepidosauria > Squamata > Helodermatidae > Heloderma > Heloderma suspectum. Next base: position 94,116,071 of record NC_139461.1, read on the forward strand.
GAGCTGCCATTGTGTACAATGATGGTGGTGGCAGCAGCGGCAGCAGGATGATACAGGAACTGAGAGGGAAGCTCCATGGCATTTCTCTCTTGGCCCTAGTCCTGCCTCTGCTGTGGCCACTCTGCTGTGGCTGAGAGCAACTGTGCCAGTCTCTGCCAGGCATGGCAGAGGAAGCTGCAGCACCAGAGCAGCTGGCATCCTGCCAAAGGAGAGCAGGAAGGAGATTAACCCTTCCCACTCTCCTTTGGCAGAATGAAGCCAAGAAGAAAGTGCATGCTATGACGGCTATTTTAGCATCTCCCCACCTCACCCTTCTGTAATAGGTTTACCATTCATTCTTGTTGTTTGTTCATTAACAAAAATAAAATAACTGTAGTTGCTTATCTCTCCCACTTTTCAATTCTCTCTCAACCATTACTTCACTCTTACTTTGATTCTGTCTACATTTTATATAGAGACGGAGAGGGAGAGAGTACTTTCTTTTCCTTGTTCTTGGCTCCCCTCAACCCCCCTTCTCAACTCCTGTATTCCTTCCCTTCCCATTTTTGATCTCTTTTCCCTAAAAAAAACAATTTTTTTTTAAAAAGCCTTTCTATTCTGTTAGGATTACAGTTACACACACACCCTTGCTTGTAGTTTACTGTTTTCTTTTCTTCTGTGTGTGTGCATGTGCATGTGTGTGTGTGTGCGTGCACGCGTGCTTGTGCTGGGTGGAGCACACAAGCAGTGTGTGTCAAATGACTACACACAGTCCACATTTCCAAAAACAGTGGGCAAAGCACTACACACATTAACAGGTATTATTTAAATGATATGACATAAGACACTGTGTGTTGCAAAGCAAGCAAGCCCAATATGAGGCATCTTTGGGGTCTTGGCAGGGGCAGAGGTGGGCGAGGTGCTGCTGTGCCCTCCTGGCAGGGTTGCTGTGTTGCTTCCGGCCTCTGTCAGTCCAGCAGACAACTGTTATTGCTCTTCATTCAAGTCAATGTGCCCACCTGGCAGGGCTGCTGTCTTTGCTTCCTTCCTACCAGCCAGTCTTTTCTCAGGCTATTCAGCCAAAGAGACCCTGAGGTTATTGACTGTGAATAGGAAAGTAGTACTGTTTTGCACTTCAAGGAAACCTGCAGCAGAGTTTAGGGATGGTGACCTCCTCACTGCTTCAACACCTAACTTGACTATCCCTTTTTGAATGTTGGTTTGAGTTTCTGAGAACAGCACATTTTATCTGCACCTAGCACAAAAACCCCTGGGCCAAACTGTCTGAGATTTTGCAGGTGGGATGCCCTCTAGGGGGGCCAAAATCTCCCAAAATTTCATTTATTTATCTTGAAAAAGGAAAAAGTTATGGTCATTTGTGTTTTCCCATGCAAGTCAATGGGAAAACACCAAAAACAAGTGATTCGGATGTCCAAATCTCACTTCGGATTTGGATCTGAGTCGAAGCAGATGGAGTCCAAATCAGTCTGAAGCAAAGCAGAGCCACTTCAGGAGGCCCAAAATGGCATCTGCAGTGAAGCAGGGGGTCCGTGCACAGCCCTAGACTGCACGTGTACAGTTGTACGCACATAGGCCTTCTCCCTCTGACATTGGCACTATGCATGTGAATGCCTGGGGAGGTCAATGTGTCATGTCATGTGTGATTTTGGGGGTGAGGCTAAATGGTGCAGCCCAGCTCCCCACTCATATGTGGAGGTAAATGAGTTAAATAATGCCTGAATAGGGTTTATCCAATGGTGTCCCTTCATTGATGGAAGGCTTTTTCATCTGTTTGAGGGAAGAGAGGTAACTGATTCCCCCTACCACCTGCACCCTTCCACACTGCTGAAAATATTGCAACCTCATCTGCAAGCTACAGGAAGGGGGCAGTTGGGCAGTTAGCTAGTTAATGCATGGGAATTTGGGCATAGCTAGCCTTAGGATTTTTATAGCCTACTGTGTGGCTTCCTGTTTCTCCCCTTCTTTTCCTCTCTCTCCCCACCCTCCCTTCCTCCACTGCTGGGAGCACACATAGTGTGGTTGCTCTCTCTCTCTTGCATGTATAATGGAACACAAAGAAATGGACTGAACAAACTTTGCTCTTGAGATCCTATGCTGTACCTTTGTTTGTAAATGCAAGGATACTCAAGCTGTTTTCTTTCTTCACTAAAAGAAAGATATGGTTGCTTTTTCTTTAGCCTTGTGTGCCAAGGGACTGTAAATGTGCATTCCATTTTGCCTTGTTTTACTTTCTTCTAACTGCCTTTCTAAACAAGAGGTGGCAATACCATATAAACCCATCACACACCACCTTGCACACTGTTCTGAAGGGTCCCCCGACCATATTTTTGCAGAGCGTGGGTGGCTGCAGTGGGGATGGAGAATCAGTGAAAATTCCCTCCCTTCCCATACTACTGATAGAAGCTTCTTCTGCATCAAAGGATCTTCTGTCAGCAGAGGGACACTACTGTATATAACTCAGGATGTGCTAAATACTGGTAAATAATACAGCAAGTTACTTCTTAAGTTGGCGGAAGGCATATACAGTTTTCCATACATATCCATATTACCCTCTCTCAACAAATGAGGAAACATTCCCTCATATCACTGAAAATAATGTAAACAAGAGATAGGTGGAAATCTGCAGCCCATATGGTTTGTCAAATTTAAAATATTAAGGCTGAATTATGAACTTAAATTATATATTCTGACAGGTTTTTTTAGCACCTAGTAAAAACCATTTTTCTTCTCATTCTGTCAGTATAACAGAGGCCTCTCTGACTGTACAGAGTGATCGCATAAACGCATAAAAACACAACACTCATTTCTACACAACCCACTGGGTGGGATAAAAGACAAGATTTCTTAAAGGCAAGATACAGCTATAAGTCACTGCTTGCCACGAACAGCCGCCAGAAGATCCTTAGCTGCTGCCCTTTGAGAGCTGTCCTGAGGTAAAATGGTTCCTGAAATAGCTGTTGGCCTGGCTTAGTTTCTTGTTGAGAAAGGGTCCTGATGGGGCCTCTTGGGCCTGTATAAAGCTTTCTACCCCACTCTTCTATTTTTTGATGAATCAGACGTCAGTTGAGAGCAATACTTATCTCCTAGGTCTTTCCAAAGGAATATTTTGGAGCACAGTTTCACTAACAGAGTCATAGTGGTTTTACTCTAAGGAAAGAAAAAGGATATCAAGGGAAAATCACCCGACACCCACTACTGGACCTTCAGAACAGAAAATTGCAATGTATATTCCATAACTCAACCCCCAAGTGAAGTTTTTCTTCTACAACTGTATTGCCATTTTACTGCTCAATTTGAAACTTCTTGATTTCCAAGCAAAAGTGTTAATTTGTAGCTATGAGCCATTTCTGGAGAGCAGACTGAGAAGGCACAGAGGTCATCAGGTCTTCCCCACTATGGTGAGACATATCTTTCTATTTAATTATAGTATTTTCCCCTAAATTTGCATGCATACAATAGATTAGCAGATGCCTATCTTATGCCAATTGGTGCCCTCTTTTGACCTCTCTTTAAGTGGTGCATTTGCAACCCAATCTTGAAATAAAGAGGCAAGATGTTGAATGGGTTAAACTGCACCATTAAGTGTCAAGGGGTGCCCTCCTAGGTCACAGCTGACTTAAGTCCCATGAATCGAAGTGTGTGACACCTTCAGATCCCAAAGGGGATCTGCCCCGAGCCCCAGAGCTCGGGGTGAATCCCCTTTCACCTTCTGGCACCTCCAGGAGGTCACTGATGAATGATTCATGCCTCTGTGCCTTACCCACACTGAACCAACCTGATGTGACTGTCCTGCCTATTAAAGGACCACCACCCACCCCTTAGGCCAATTAAAGCCCCCTCTAGGGGATTCAGTATGGGGGACATGAGAAAACAATGGTCACCAGCCAATCTGGGTGTATACCCCCCCCCAAAAAAACCCCTACTCAGCTCCCTAAGGACAACCGGTTTCTATTTCATTGGCACAAGAGGGCACCAATGAAATAGAAAGTGGTTGGCTGAGAGATGGGGTTGGGGTTATATAAGTCCTGAAGCCCCTCCCCCCATTGCCAATGTAGAGCACAAGCAGCAGCAGCACACCAAGGCCCTCTGTGTTTCGCTCCTTCTGGGAGTGACCACAAATGCTGATCCCTCTATTGAGACATCTGGCCAACTGGAGGTGAGTATCAGGATTCCTCGGTTTTGCTGATGATTAAGTAGCCACCCTAGGCAGTTCTCCTGTGCACAAGGATCCACAAATTGGTGGAATGGGCATAAGCAATTCCAGCTGTTTGGCCACTTAGGTTAATGTAAATGCTGGGGAAAGGCAGCAATGTTATCGCTATGGTGTTCTATAGTAGTTCCTGCAGTATGGCTTTCAAATAGCCTTTGATTTTTTTCAAAGTCTGTGATTGTAAATACACTCATGTTGCAAGATTCTTACTTTCCTCTTCTGGTACCTGATTAGTGAAAGCATGGGATTTGAAATTTGGTCATAATTTTAAATCTAGCTTTATTTTAATATGTCATATCAGTCATAATGCAGAAACAGAACTCTTAAAAATACATAAAACCTGAACTACATCACAAAACAAAAAATAGTGCCAATTCGTTCATTTAGTTATAGAGTTAACCAAAAAACTAATAAACCTTGCCCAAATCACTCTGCAACCATCTTACCTCTAATGGGCTTGGTGTAGATCAATATTTCTTCAAATTTGTACAATATACTTCAAATGTAAAACATTATAATTAGCTAATGCCTTTCCTTATAGAATGTGTTTGGGAGATCTATATGTTTATCTAAATGCTGTATATGTATATGAACTAGATTAGCAATTGAAAACAGTTTAAAGAAGACAAGAAAATGACTTCAGTAAGAATGCCTCTGACTGCTTGGTATACTCAAAATGCATTTTGCAGCAGCAATAGGAATTCATGCACAAAAAGGGTCTCATCTGGCTTTCCTGTCCATGGATGGATCAGTCCAAATTAACTATCTACAATTTTCCCCCCCTGTCTGCTAATCCAAACTGTCTAGGTGGGATATCAGTTCACATTTGGGAATTGATTGGGCTGTTATAATGTGTGCCCATGCATCCAAGTAGAGGATCAAGCCCTTAATGTGTAGCACGGCTAACCATAAATGGATTAAGAAGCTGGAAAAGTGACAACAAGACCATCGAGCAGTAATATCTCGGGATGACATAAAGGCTTTCTTGTTCTTTTCCCATTTTGCTAAAGTAATTTATTACTCATGAATGGTGCCAAGCAAGTACAACTGAAAACTGAAGTCTGCAAAACAGTGTTTAAAGATTAATAGTTCATCTTTAAACACAGTCTGAACAAAAACTAATTCAGAGAACCAAACTACCCCAGAGAGCTCTCATTGGAATAGTTCAGACTTCTGAACCCATCAATGTAAACAAGCTTACCCCTAGAATCCTGGCATTGTGTCACCCTGCCAAGTGGTAAGGAGACTTTTGCCTTACAATAGGGGTAGGATCCAAACCTTGTGCAAGTGGAAGTCTACTTGTATTAAAGAACTGCCACTAGTGCAATGGGACTTCCCTCTCCTCCCCCATGCAAACCCACTCCCCATGCCCTAGTTCTCCAGAGGATCTCCCAACTGTATTACCACTTGGGGATTTCAGGGGGAGAGGGAAATCCATTCCACCAGTGGTTCCCTCCCATTGGTCGAACAACACTATTGGATACAACTGTAAGTGAAGATGTGTGGTAGGATGTGTGGCAGCATGTCAAGCTGTATGGGTTCTTCTGTATCACCTTACCAAGTGGTAAGGAGAATTTTACCACATATCTGATGTAAATGTATGAAAGAACATGTAGCAAAATAGTTGTTTGTCTTAGTTCGCATTCTATAGACAAGAAGGTTCTTCCTATTTTTATTTTTCACTAACTTAATGACTATCAATAGTAGATATTCTGGAGGGATTCGATGTTTGTGAATTCTGATATAAACTGGGCTAATCCACACCTTCTGGAGTAATGGACCAATCAGAACTTAGTTATCCATCAGGTTTTGCAGTTTCTGAATGTTCTGACCCAGTTCCTGACTTTAAAAAAAGTATCAACATGTATTTTAAAAAGTAAATTTTGAGGAAAAAATATGTTTAAAATATTATGTAAATGCATATTTTCATATGGCTTAAAAACACACACATCTATGAATGCAGAAGTGGGATGGAATGAAATTATCAGTGAACATATGTAAAAAGGGCATGGACCAGAAGAAGACTCTTTTCCGATCCCAAATCAAGAGTAGAGAGTAAGGGTCAAGAGCAGGAGATGATCCTTGTCTTCGCAAAGCACCTGCCACCCATGGTAGGGGCAGGGCACTAAAGGGGCCTGTAAATGCACAAACACCATGTTGGATCCTAATTTTTGACAAGGGTTTTGCCCAGTACTACCAGCAGAACCTGGAGGTTGAACTTGGGACATTCTGCATGCAAAGCATGAGCTCTACTATTGAGCTATATAAATGGGGACAAATACCAGCTTGACCCTTGCACCCATTTTCAAGTGTGGGATGGGAGAAAAATACAAAATGCAATACAATGATATATCTCCATGAAGACTGAAATATCAGATGAAAGTTGTATGTACATTCATGACAATATTTCAGGCATGAAAATTTGGCATTGAGTGTTTCTCTTGAAGTCACAAGTACCATTTAACAGTATCTTTTACATATTTCATAACAAAATCCACCTCTCTTAAGACACCTTTTTGAGGGGTTTTGCTCTGAGTGGATGTAAAGTTTATTATCAGAACTTAGAAATTGTCCTATGGTTGTTGGCCTGAAATATCGCATGTTTCAGGCCAGAACCCATTTGCGCTAAAGTGGTCCCATTGACAATAATAGGAAAGCCCTAGCATAACAGGGTTATAGATACCTGGCTTAGTGTCAATTAGAAGAGAGATAGAATTCTGAAGAAGAGACCAAAGGAACAGAGCAACAACATACTCAAATGGATCTCTCAGCAAATTGAAGTTGCCCAGAGGATGAGACAAAAGCCAATCAGCAGGTGTTCAGAATTTGAAACTAGAGATGATAAGGCAATCATTATTGTGGAAGTTACAACACTAGATTTCAATTCAAGTTGCCTCCCTAGAAAAGAATAGAAATAGCTCCACTGACTTTAACAGAATTAATTCAGATTGTGCTAAAATGAGAAAAAAACACAACAATTTGGTTTAAGGTATCTGGACTGAAGTTATATGGAGAGCTAAAAGAGTCAGGTCAAAACTTACAGCAGAAGTTCTGATTCATTTTCTTTCTTTACTAATATGGAATGCCTTCTTTTGCCCAGATGTTGCTCCATTCTGTATACATCTCCCTTATCATTTTGTTTGGTGTTACATAATTTGGGCTTTAAGGCAACAGGTGCAGGGGCCAATAGCTGGTAACTACTGCAGTGAGCTACTGTAGAGTCTACTTCATCAACACATGTGATGGGGAGGCAGTATGAAGCCACAGAATTGGCCAGACCTGGAATAAATAGATGGAACCTGGTCTCCTGGCTTTGCCTGATCAACAGATCAGCGCATTCAGTTTGATGGTGGTCCCAGCTCAGGGTATGAGCGCCATGGTCTGAACTGACGATCTGAACTGATCCCCTCTGGATCTGAATTTCTGTGTGGCTACTCACAGCTATGGCCTGATCCAAAAATTATATGCCACACTTATACTGATCAGAATTCTTTCTCTTATGATATTTAGTGTGAGCACAATCCACCCAATATTTAAAGGACAAACTATATGTGACATTATTTATGTGGTTTGGCCTTGCATGGCTGATTTTCTTTCTTTTTTTACCAATAGCCAGCTAAGTTCAAAGGCCTTCAGATTCATCATTTCAGTACACCCGACCTGACAATAGCTTTGTAAGTAGGAGTTATCTTATTCCCATATTGCAGATAGGAGTCTAGACTTGAGGAGATGGTAGCTTGCTCAAGGCTAGCTGCTGAATTTATAAGAGAAACAAGATTAGATATTGGTTTCCTGCTTAAAATACAGACTAACAGAGCAATGCTAATTGAAGTGGGGTGGGAGCAAAGTGAAAGTTCTTCCATCACTTCCAAAGCCCAGCCAGCTCATGCCAGCCAGGGCACGTGGTGGGGGCAGCTTGATCAGCCTTTACAGCCCACAAATCATCATTTTCTGGAATCACCCCATTCCATTTCATTTATTATATTTCTATACTGCCCCATAGCCAAAGCTCTCTAGGCTGTTCACAAAAATTAAAAACCATTAAAATACATTATATAAAATATAAAACCATTCACGTAATAACATGGAACAAATGACAGACACAACAACAACATATATCTAAAACAAAAACAATCCATTGAAACTGATGGGGGTGTGAAATAGCTATGGCTGCTCCGGAGTGGAGCCGGCCTGGATGGATTCCAGGGGGAGGGATGGATCGCCTCCCCCCACAGGCGGACTCCCCCCCTGGAATGACAGGTAGGGGAATCTGCCCATCCCTAAAATGGGGTTTGGATCCAGATGTTCCAAAGCCACTATATGGATCTGAGAAGCCTTGGAATGGCATTTCCCAACAACCCCTTCTGTAACCTGTGTCTCTGAGGGTTGCCTTCTGATGACAGTGGCAGAAAGGAAAAGGAGACACACTCACAGAGGGAAAGGACTATAGCCTGGGAAAAGGTCCTATGAAGGCTGGTGAAGCACCAGTGGGACTCAACGTACAAGATCCTTGTTAGTTGTTTGGACACAAAAGTACCTCTGGAATTGTTGCTATACAAACTCACTGTAAGAAATGCAGGGCTGGTGTCAAGGGTAGGCATGGTTGGGCACCTGCAGAGGATCACACCCCAGTAGGGCCCACTGACAAGTGCACCCTGGACTTGTTGCTCCTCTTCAGCATTGCAACCTGCTTATTGGCCTGCTTCTTGCTCTGGACTGGTCAATGATGGTGGTGGGAAGGAGGAGCAGTAGATGCCATTGCCTACTTGCTCATTGGCACTCTGCCTGTCAAGCAAGCAAGTGCTAGCCATGATGAGAAAGAGGAGGAGCTATAGCAACTCATGACAATGGGGATGAGAAAGTAGACTCACTGAGGGAGGGGCCCATTGACAGTGTCTTGCCCAAGGGCCCCACAAAATCTGGAGCCAGCACTGAGGAAAAGCCTAATATACTACTGAAGCTGCCCAGGCGTACTGTTGAACTGACAAACATAGAAGCCTGAGCTGTTACATTTCAAATCAAGTTCTTCTGAGCCACCCCCTAAGCAGCTGAAAACCTTCTCTGTTTACCTACCGCATAAATGTACTTGTTATTTGTTAACTACATGTTAGTGTGATTGCTGGAACCCACCACAGTTAGTACAGAGGTTGCTAAAGTGCCTCAACTAACGCACTTGCCTCAGTCCTGATAATACAGGCACACTACTGATTTATGAATGCCTTACACCACTTGTGTTCTGCTCCTGGAATACCCCCGGAATGCCTTAGTTGGGGCCTACCACCAACAGCAATACTGCCAGTATTGATCTATGCATGTGGACCTTTCATTGGGAATATTGGGGGTGTACTCATGTTGATGGAGCTCCTCTCTGCAGATGAGAAGGAACTCCTGCTTCATTCTCTAATCCCCCTTGGTCAGCAATCCAAGGGAGTTAGAATTTCACTGTAAACTGTTAATCTGTTTGTTTCTTTTTTAAAATCTGACTCAACTGAATTTTGATTGTATGCTTATCAAAACTTAATGTATCTGTGATGTTTCATCTCTCTATGTACCATTATAGGTCATGCACTATAGTTTCATGGTAGTGAATATAATTTAGCAGTAACTTTAATATTCATTTTTCCAATTTGGAATGTCTATACTTATCCCTTTAGATTAGCTTCTAATTATTTCCTTGATAGAACTTAAGTTGTTACCGTCCATGGACATAACATATCTATTAAACTACTCATTGCTTTTGAGAAATTTAAGTTATTAATGTGCTCATCTCAGCATCCCTGTTTATTTCCTTTCATTATAAATGATTTATGTGATTCATTAGATTCTGGTAATTATCATTTTAGACTCATAACTCTGTTATTTATGCAAGCTCTGCTTCTGTTGATGAAGTATACTGTGATTTACAAGACAGGTTTGATAAGTTGGATATACAGAATAATGAAGCTGGACAAATTATCTTTAAAGCACTATAAGGCATGCTGTATTTTATTCCCAGAAATACTGTAGCTGAAAATCATTCATAAGCCCCATTCAGAGTGCTAGATCCACTATGGAGGCTGCCCTCTTTTAAATAAAATCCATAGAGGGAAAGAACCTGAAATCATTTTTGAAATACTCATTTCTAGTCTTCTGTGAGTTCAGCTAATGTGAATAGCTTTGCAAATACAGCATAATGTTAATTTAGGGCTTAGGTTCCCTTGACATTCATTTGTTATATCTCTGTATTGACATATTTAATGGGAACCATTGGTAATCCAAGAGCATCTTTCCTGTGTTACTTCTTTGTTCTGCCATAAAACACACATATTTTAACTTTTAAGTCTTGATCCAGCTCTGATGTGTTACACATGAATATATTGAGGCAGCAGGTTGGGTGGGGTAGAATCTGGCATAATGTTCGTGATCCAGAGAGAGAGAGAGATTCTATTTACATGAAAATGTCTGCTGAATAAACATTTAAAACTTATATTTGCTCACTTTCCATATGAATGTTTTGTTTGTTTGTAGCAGACTTTTAGAACTGCTCTGGGCCATGGAAGATTTATGCCCCTGTTTAATTGCATGTGTTTTATAATGCAGGGAGCAAGTGGTTTTTTTTCCCCCAGTTACAAAGTTTTGGTAGATATAGAAACTATAATCTACAATACTAGCATCACAAATTTAAACACCATATCTACATGCAGCACCAATGCAGAATAAATAGCTACCATATAGTATAATAATTTTGTGATATTATGCTCATAGTGTGGCTAGTACTTGCTATCCTATGGATTTATGTGATAGATCAACAAATGAGAAAACTTGATTTTGAAAACATTTTTTTCTGTTGGAATTTCCAATTGGGCATATTTTTTGAAAGGCTAAACCCATATTTAGTTCCCTATTTGGATGCTCTGTGTAATGATAGAGCTTATACTTTATTGACACTCTCAGAAACGTTATATGGTGTCAGAAGTGGAATGAGGAGTACACCGAATTAACTGGCAGCAGTTTTCTTGCTGTACAGCTAGAAAGAGAACAGAAGCAGCTTTGGAAGCCACACTCAGAGAAAGAAATAAAGTCTCTGTGTAAGTGCTTATTAAACAGGAGAGAGCTTTGTAAATGTGAATGTGTTACAACCCCCATCAAGCCTGCAGTTATCCATGGATATTTCAGATAACTGGAAATGGTTTAAACAAAAGATTTGAACTCTACATGAGGGAGATTTGTCCCTGTACAAGAGATTCTGAGATGCTCCTTAAAATAAAGTTATATTTTAAGTTATTCCTCACTCCTTTAGCCTGTTTTGGACCCAGAAACATTACACTCTGTTCAGACACACACACAGAGAAATATATGTACTGTCATCCTGAAAGAAATGATGTTTGGGGAGGGACACTTGAATTCCCATGCAGTATGACAGCTGATTCCTATTTAGCTTGGATCAGCTGTAGTCTTCTAAAATAGGACACTTTCTAATAGAATTCCTTAACAACAGTATTTCATCTGACATCTCTTTAAATCAGGGGTGTTGAACCTTGGGCTCAGGGGCAAAATCTGTCCTACCTGGCATCCCAATCTGGCTCCCTGGGGTTCCCTGGAAGGCCATGCCCTTTCCCTTGGTCCCACCCCTTTCCCTCGACCACCAATCATTTGTTTGTTTCCCGTCTTTTGTGTGGTTTGTTCCCTATTCCAAAGGGTTAAAATGCCTCTCTTAAGGGTTAGTTATTGTTAGTAAGAGCTTCAAGTTAAAATATCCTGGTATTTTGGGTATTTTGGCCCTGCCTCTTCTGCCTTCAGACCTGCCCCGCCACCGGAATGCATCCCTCAAGAGCTTATCTAAAATTGAATTTGACTCTTGGGATGAAAAGCATAACTTCTCAGTTGAGAACAGTAATGGTTTGGTAGAGTGGCCATGCTTCATCTTTTGCAGAGGACAGTCCTCTGTTTGAAGGGCTGTCCATCCCAAGTCCAGTATAATGATAAAGAACTATCAGAAGGAAGAGCTGGGCCTTGGAAATGCTCGTCCACAGCACCTAGCACAACATTCTATAAACTTAGTGCACCATCAAAGAAGGCCATGTCCGTTGTGTCTACCTGCTGATAGGGATGCTGGAGAAATTTTAGACGGATTATATGATGAATCATATAATGATAGAATCCAGCCTACGGAATCTACTGCAGAGCGTCCTCTCCCTCAGGCCGTGCAGAGTCTGTGGACTTTGGAATTTTTTTTTTAATTTCCCCCAAATTTACGCATAGAAAAATATGTAATTTTCTGCTGAGGGAACGTTTAATGGAATGAGGGGCAATACACTAAATGTCACCTACTGAAGTAAATTACTCAAATACTTACATAATTATATCCGTATTTTTCTGCATGACGAAAAAAAAATATTCGCATCCGTCTGTGGGTGGATGATGGAACAAAATGTGCCTGACAATCTGCGAAACACAGATGGAACAGATTTTATACAGTCTGTACATCCCTACCTGCTGATGGTGGAGAATCACAGAGCAGGGCTTTTGAGAGCTACCTCAGTGCTCAGGCAAATTTGTATGGGAGGAGGCGGCTCTTGAGATACAAACTGATCACCAATGAAGGTGACATAGTAGATAGAACTTGGTATGGTAATAGGATTGCCACTTATGAGTCATCCCAAAAGAGAAAACACATCACCCAAAAAGGAGACAGAAGAAGACACTCGTTTGCATAAAATGTACATATGCTATTTTATATTTTATACCGGGAAACTGTATCCAGGTGTTGTGTGCGCCTTGCTCAGTCTGCTGTCTAGGTGCTGTGGATGAGCATTTCCAAGGCCCAGCTCTTCCTTCTGATAGTTCTTTATCATTATATGATTTATCATTTAATCCATCTCAGATTTCTCCAGCATCCCTATCAGCAGGTAGACAAAAGGGACATGGACTTCTTTGATGGTGCACTAAGTTTATAGAATGTTCACCCAATGTTCTCATCTTTGCTCACCTTTTGAAGGTAACTAACAATGCAACCCTACATATATTTACTCAGATATAAATCCTGCAGTGTTTAATAAGCTTAATACCTAGAAAGTGACTTCAGGGTTTCAACCTAAAACATGTCTTTTCCTGGAGGCTGTTCTAGGTGCTGCTTTTTAATGTTGTGTTGGCTTGCTTTCATTTTGATGGCTGGTTGATTGTTGTCAGTGCCGGCTCTAGGTTTGGGGGTGGGGTGGAGACTTGGACAAGATGCCATCAGTGGAACCACTCTCTGAGTTGGTGCACCTCCTTCATATATTTGTCCCCACTGCCCATTCAGTTGCCCACTTGCCCTCATCCTATGGGCCCAGTCAGAACCACCCAGAAGAAATGCACAAGGCAAGTGAAAGAAGCTGCTCTGTCTCCTCATTCTTGTCACTGGTTACATGGAAAGGGCAGTTGAACAGGTAGTGAGAGGAAGGAGGGGAAGGAGCAGGGCCAGGAGGCTATGGGGACTGACAGTGGCCCCCCTGCAGGGGTGTGGGCCTTGGCAGGTACCCAGCAATGCCTACCCCTGAAAGTTCAGGCTTTCATTGTAGATGAAGCAATATCAAAGGCTTCTGTGTTCGTTTGTTTTTATTTCTCCCATTAGTTGTCTCTCTTTGAATGCTCTGCTTGCTGTGCTCTTTTAATTTTCTTCAAACCATGTTTTAACTTGCTCCGTGCTTGATCAATGTGTTGTCGATTATTTTAACAGACATGCAGCATATACATTCCTGAAACAAACAAATAATAAAAATACAAAACTAAAATGAAAATATTTCTTATCCATTGTAGATATAACTGGATTTGGTATGAGATAATGTTATAAACAACTAGAGGGGAAAATGTTCTTTCTTCAGTTTAAACCCAAACCATGGTAAGCTTCTAGTTTACCATTTCTCAAATATTGAGCTATAAATAGATACATTTTGTTTAATTGAAATAGATACTAATCTCTTTTATGCTTGCCTGTGGATCTCTTTCTAAGACTTCTTCCATAACATTAGACAAAAAACACATTACAAATTATCATGCAAAAATATTATTAGCACATGCACCCTGAGAACAAGCTGACTGCACACTGAGTCTGAAATCAATCTCCCTACAGTGAACAAGCAGCAACAAATTGCATCCATGATAGTGTGGATAAGCTAAAGGTGAAGAAGCCAATACAGCTTTTCATGCTTTATCAGTAGTTTGAAAGGTAATACTCCAAAGCAAGGCTGTTTGAATACTATGAACTTTCTTTTTAATTAACCACTATATAACCCTAATGGGAAGCCTGAGTTCTACTCATACATGAGAGTTTTACGGAAATGGAAATGAAAGTTCAGGCTTTCATTGTAGATGAAGCAATATCAAAGGCTTCTGTTTTTTTTTTTTATTATTTCTCCCATTAGTTGTCTCTTTGAATGGCAGAACTGAAAAACAAAAATGACCTTCTATGGAGAATGCAGCCAGCAAGATAAGCCCTTCCCTGTGTAAAACTTATATTTGCTTCTTTGGCTTTTTATATTATTTTATTGCCAGAGTAAAATTGTAAAAGTAGATAAAAGTCTGTATAAAGTGGGTAAAAGTCTATTTCAATATTTCATTGATCATATATTCAGTTCAGTTGGTGTTTTCTGATATACTATATTTTTAAGAAACAAAATGGGGCAAAGTATAATCTCTTGCTTTGCGAAAATTACCTTGCTGTGCTTGATTTTTGCGAGTGGAGATGGGTTAAAGAAGACGCAGACAACAAAGTTTGGGTTGAAAATTGGGCCATATTTATTGAAAATATCTGCAAAGGGTACCTAGGACAGGCACCTGACTGTGTCAGCGACTAGCTGGCACTTCTTGGGCGACAACACACCCAGCCTGAGGGGTGGCGGTGATCTCGCCATCCCTCCGGACTGCCCCTTCTGGGAGAGGTAAACCTTCCCCTGTCACCCCCTCCCAGTGCCGCAGAACACCTGGGTGAGTGAGGAGGGTTGGACTCCCAGGCAACCCTTATCCCCCCGCCAAGCTGCACAACCCATCTGGGGGGCCTCAGGCATCACCTGTCACCATAAGGTGCCTCTGCATGCACACCATCCCTAATCTCTTTCTGCTTTTGCCTGTCCCAGCTGCCAACTGAAATGTGACCTATGAGAGATTGGACCTAATTCGCCTATGGGTAGGGATGGACGAAAAGGACTTACCTGGTCCTGCAGCTTGCTTCGCGGTGGGGGGGAGGCACTTTGGTTCTCCCCCCAAAGTTCAGGCAAGGGGGGGGAGGCGCCCCGCCTCGCCCGACCGAAATTCAGGTTGGGGGGGAGGTGCCCCATCCCTCGCCGCCGAAATTCAGGCTGGGGAGGAGCGCCCCATCTACCCGGCCGCGAAAAAAAAAGTAAAACACACACACCCGTGATAGGCTACGTAACAATTTACGTAGCCTATCACGGCTAGATTTCCAAAGTCAGCCGTGATAGGCTATGTAAATCGTCATGTAGCCTATCACGGGTGACATTGGGGGGAAAAAAAGCGCGTACGCAAATGGCGGCTCCCATGGGGGCCGCCATTTGCATTCCTTATTTTGGCACGTCTAGTCTACGTAAAGATTTATGTAGACTACGGCGAAAATAAGGGCAACGCAAATAGTGTTCCCTTATTTTCGCCGTAGTCTACGTAAATGTTTACGTAGACTAGACGTGCCAAAATAAGGAACGCAAATGGCAGCGGCCGTGGCCACCGCCATTTTCGTACGCGCGTGGTTTTTTTTTTCAAAGTCACCCATGATAGGCTACGTGATGATTTACGTAGCCTATCACGGCTGACTTTGGAAATCTAGCCATGATAGGCTACGTAAATCGTTATGTAGCCTATCACGGGTGTGTGTGTGTGTTTTTTTACTTTACTTTTTTTTTTTGCAATGGCGGCAGTGGCAGCCGGTCGGGAGACCGGCTGCCGCCCCCGCCCCCAACGAAATGCCGCCGAACTGCCGCCAGGACCCGGTGCCAAGAGGGACATTCGCCGAAGGTAAGTCCCATCCCGGGGGGGCGGGGGGCCGGCGGAGAATTTCCCCAACACTTTCGGGGGGCTGAATGCGTCGGCACTTGGCCTCCTGAAGATTCGTGGAGAAATTCTCCGCCAACCCTACCTACGGGACACACCCTACCCCAATAAATGTGTGAAGTAGGCAAAAAGACTCACAGTAGAAGGCCAATTGAACTGTGAGCCAAAAATTCCTACATGGCTCCCAAAAGGGGAACCGGTGATAAACCCACACTGCTTAAGGGAGGGTGAGAGGGATCCACGTGAGTGAGAGAGCTGGTTGGGAGGGGGGCAGAGCTTAAGGCAACTCTTCCTGCCCCTCCCTGCTTGGTGGTGCCACTGGGGGTGCCAATGACAGGCACCCACATCATCTCTTCACCTGCCCGCAATATTCCCCCCCCCTTTCAGCCAGACAAGGTTAGGGTTAGGACATTTAATAATGCTGGGGTTAGGACATTTGTCTTGATACCCCATGGAACTACACACAACATGACAATTGCTAGGACTACCTAAATCTATATTTCTCCAGAGGAATCCTATGAATGTAGGCACTTCTATGATACAGCAGATATCTCTACCCACTCTACTAACTTTATTCATTAGCTTTGCAAAGATCAGAAATATATTTAACATACTTCCCAACACACACACACACACACACACACACACACATAAAGTTAGGGGGGGGGAACCCTCAAGGAAGTAGGGAAAAACCTCCCAAAGCAGCCACATAAAAATGCAATAGTGTGGTATGTTGAGAATGAGACTGGGGAGTGGAGGTGGGGACCCTGACTATCATGTGGGAGAGGGAATGGAATAGAGTGGCTGGACAGTGGGGAGATACACATAGATATATAAAGGGTAGAAAAGAACAATTACATTGACTGGATAGGACACTTCACTCTGAAAAGCTATTTTTAAATATCCCTTAAAATATTTAAAATACCTTAAAATCTATTTTTAAATATCTTAGGGACAGAACTACATACTGTCCATAGGAATCAATGGAGAATCAAATATTTTAATGTGTGTCCTCCCCAGCTGACCCCCTAAAAAAAGTCAAATGGAATGCGGGGGAGGGGGAACCAAATATAGGGAGGCTCCACCAAAAAAGCACAAGCCAATGATGACTTGGCATACACAGTGGGCACTGGGCACAGAAGACTGACTGGTGGGGAAGGGAGAAGAAAAACAGGGGCAGGGGCAGGATGGAATGGAGTAACTGGAATGCTGAACAGAAGGGCCTCGCTTGTGTGCTCACTAATGCAAGTCAGTCATAATACAAGTAAACTACTAGGGATGTGCGAATGTCACTTACCTTTTCGAAGGGGGTGATTCACGGTGGGGGGGGAGGCACTCCGCACCTCCCCCCGAAATCCTAACCCGGCCAGCTCCGCTCCACAGTAACTCCGTGGAGCCTCCAGCTGGGTGCATTCGCAGGCGTGCGGAGCCTGCGGACGCAAATGGCAGAGGCTACGGCAGCCACCATTTGCGTTCCTATTTTTTGCTGTGATAGGCTATGTAAATATTTACGTAGCCTATCACGGCAAAAAAAAAAACACAGGGGCGCAAATGGTGTAGCAGCCGCCATTTGCGCCCCTGTCTTTCACCATGATAGGCTACGTAAATATTTACATAGCCTATCACAGCAAAAAACAGGAACGCAAATGGTGGCCGCCATAGCTGCCGCCATTTGCATTCTTTTTTTTTGCCGTGATAGGCTACGTAAATATTTAAGTAGCCTATTACGGCCTCCGCAGGGACGCAAATGGTGTCCCTGCGTTAGCCATGATATTGTGTGAGTAGTATTTATTATACTTATGGTATAAGTATATCATAAGTATTTACATAGCCCATGATGTAAGTATTTACGTAGCCTATCACGGCAAAAATGGGGAAGCGAATGGCAGCCGCAGATGCGGCCACCATTCGCAAAGTAGTGTGAACGGCACCAGGTAAGTGCTCCGTTTCGTGCGCCTTTCGCGAGGTGGTGGGGCGGGGGGCTTCGTTCCGCCACCGATTTCAGGGGGCATCTCTCAGTCTCTTAGCCCACCTCACATGAATATTATGAGGATAAAATTGGGGAGGGCATATATGTTGTCCTGAGCCTTCAAGATAAAGAGCATAACATAACTGAAATAAATAAATAAATAAATATGAAAACTAAAATTACTTCAGATCTATGCCACATTCCTATCACTCCATTATATTATTTCCCAGTTTACCCATGGAATGGCAGGCAGAATATGAATAATCTGAATTAAGTTTAAAATAAACTAGATTCCTGACATATATTGAAAGGCAATTGTTTTGAAGTCTGACATTTGAAACAGTAATAGGGGACCAGTAAATACTTTTCCATTTGAATATTTCCATCCTATTTGCAACAAATTCAAATAACCCATTTAGATTATGCACTTGCAAAATGTCCATACTCTTTATCCTGCATTTATCCTAAAAGGTGAGATGATGGATTCAATATTGTCTTTTAAATCTGGCATGGTAAAGAGAATTGTTTCCTTGTTAGTCCCAGATAAGGGAGCTAACAGACTAGTCGTCTAAATTGGTCAGACTCAGAACAGGGAACACCGCAGGTGCTACTGCTCTCTTGGTGTTACTGGCTGCTGTCGGATTGCACTTGCCTGTTAAGCAAAGAGGTCTTCAGAAATTCTAGCTGTGCAAATGATCAATTTTTTGTGTTTGCTCAGAGGGTTGATTCCACATGTTCCTATTTGATGACCAGCGTCCGCATGAAATGATAGTATGTTCTTTTCAGAGCCTTGCTTCACACCTGGATGAGCTGTTCAGTCCCCTGCCCCCCAATCAGGTACATGACTCCAACCTTGTCAGATACATAAAACTCCACAGTGACAACTGCATGACCAGCCGAGAAGCCTTTTTCTGTCAATAGTTCAGTATGAAGTAGAGGCAGAAAGCATTTAAGCAGAGATGCTTGGTTTGAAATTGTTTTCTACAATTCGTTGAATATCCATGAGGCCGTTGAAGAAAACAGTTAAGTGTTGTTACTTAAAAAACTTTTATTTTTAAAGTCCTTGCATGACTCTGATTACTCCATCTCCCTCCCCGCCCCCTGTGCTTCATGATGTAGGGGGAAAAGGGATGGAGAAGGAGAAAGAATGGCATGTATGGGCACACAAGCAAAATAAAGAGGGGAGGAGGAGGAGGAGAAAGCTCCTATTCTTACCTGCCAACAGCTCTCTTCCACTTCATACTTTTCCCATTGTGTAAAATGTCTAGTTGGGAAAGGAGGGAGAAGGCCCCAAGCATAAATGGGGGAGGGGAGGGGAGGGGAGAAAAACATCCAGAGAATGGGGGAAGGGCACAACCCAAGCTACAGCTGCATGACCATGATGAGGTAAATATTGCTAAATTGTAGGGATGTACGAAAGTCACTTACCTGTTCGTGGATTATGTTGATGGTGGGGGGGAGGCATTCCATCCCTTCCCCCGGAATCCTCACCAGAGGGGGAGGCGCTCCGTTCCTCCCCCCCCCCCGGAATCCTGGCCAGCCGGCTGTGCTCCGCAGCAATTCTGTGGAGCCGCCGGCCAGCTCCACCAGCAGCCGGACATCCGGCCGCTGGCTAGCAGGGACGCAAATGGTGGCGGCCGTAGCCGCCGCCGTTTGCGTCCCTGCAGTCAGCTGTGATAGGCTATGTAAATGTTGGCCTATCATGGCTGATTTTAAAAACAAAACAAAACGCACGTATGCAAATGGCGGCGGCCATGGCCGCCGCCATTTGCGTTCCTTATTTTGGCAGGTCTTAGTCTACGTAAACATTTACATAGACTAAGACGGCGGAAATAAGGGGAACGCAAATGGCGTAGCATCTATGCTATTTGCGTTCCCCTTATTTTTGCCGTCTTAGTCTACGTAAATGTTTACATTGACTAAGACGTGCCCAAATAAGGAATGCAAATGGTGGCGGCCATGGCTGCCACCATTTGCGTACGTGCGTTTTTGTTTTTTTTAAAGTCAGCTGTGATAGGCTATGTAAACATTTACATAGCCTATCACGGTGTTTTTTTAAAAAAATCTAGCCATGATAGGCTACGTAAATCTTTACGTAGCCTATCATGTTTTTGTTTTAGCCTGGAAATGGCGGCGGTGGCAGCTGGTCGGAAGACCGGCCGCCACCACTGCCACACCACCGCCGCACTGCTGCCGGAGCCGCCACCGGAGCCACCACCGCCAGGAAGATCCGCCCAAGGTAAGCCCCGTCCCGGGGGGTGGGGGGGGTGGCGGGCCATTCCTCCACTGATTTCGGGGGGCCGAATGTGCTGGCATTCAGCCTCCCCGAGATCCGTGGCAGAACGTTCGTACATCCCTACTAAATTTTAGGTGAGAATGCTGCGGCCAGACTGTTACACATGATTCCCTTGTTACAAAGCTTCACTGGATACCGGTCTGTTTCTGGGCAGAATTCAAAGTGCTGGTTATGCCCTATAAATAGGGATGGTGGAGAATTTCTCCCCAAATCTTCGGGGGGCCAAGTGCCAACGCATTAGGACCCGCAGAATGGGCGGTGAAATTCTCCCCCCCCGCCCCCCCCGGGATGGGACTTACCTTTGGCGAATGTCCCTCCCGGCGGCGGGTCCTGGCGGAGGTTCATTGGCCTTTCGTCAGGGGCGGGGGCGGCAGCCGGTCTTCCAACCGGCTGCCACCGCCGCCATTACAAAGTGTAAAAAAAACACAACAACCCCGTGATAGGCTACATAACGATTAACGTAGCCTATCACAGCTAGATTTCCAAAGTCAGCCGTGATAGGCTACGTAAATCGTTATGTAGCCTATCACGGATGACTTTGAAAAAAAAAAAGCGCTTATGCAAATGGCGGCGCCCTATGGGCGCCGCCATTTGTGTTCCTTATTTGGTCCCGGTAGTCTACGTAAAGATTTAAATCTTTACGTAGACTACCTGGACCAAATAAGGAACGCAAATGGCGGCGCCCATAGGGCGCCACCAGTTGCGTACGCGCTTTTTAAATTTTTTTTTCAAAGTCACCCGTGATAGGCTACGTAACGATTTACGTAGCCTATCACGGCTGACTTTGGAAATCTAGCCATGATAGGCTACGTTAATCGTTATGTAGCCTATCACGGTTGGGTTGTTGTTTTTTTTTACACTTTGTTTCGCGGCCGCAGAGACGGGGCACTTCTCCCCGGCCTGAATTTCAGCCGGGCGAGGCGGGACGCCTCCCCCCCCTCACCTGAACTTTGGGGGGAGAAGCGAAGCGCCTCCCCTCCACCGCAAAGCACCCCTGCAAAAAGGTAAGTGACTTTAGTACATCCCTACCTATCAAGCCCTACAGAGTATGGGACCAAGCTACCTAAAAGACTGTCTTCTCCTTCACGAGTGTGCCCGGGTCTTAAGATCTTCAGAGGAGGCCCTTCTTTTGAGACTGTCACCTTCAGAGGTGTGTTTGGTGGTGGTGAAGCAAAACCGGGCTTTCTCGGTGGCCACTCCCAGGCTGTGGAACTCCCTGCCAAGGGAACCTTGGTTCACCACCTTCCTGCTGTTCTTATGCCAGCAGGGAAAGACCTTTGCATTTAAGCAGGTATTTGGTGTGTAAGTGGGTCTGTTGGACTCGATGTAGTGTTTATTCTTTTATTGTTATGTTTTTAATTGTGTTTTAATGCTGTTTTAATCAAGTTTTATTTATTAGCCTTGAATGCCATTTTTTTGGAAGAAAGGCAGGGTACAAATCAAATAAATACATCAGGATAGTTATGGAGGTAAATTAGAAGCAGTGTTAGAACAAAATGAGCAGGACTGACACTGTAACAGTGAGTTGCTGGCCCAAGCCCTTCTATAGAACAGAGACTGTGGACTTGTGCTACAATTTATCATTTGCGAGACAGAGAGATTTGTGCTTCTCTATGTGACATACTCTCTCAGGAACTACCAGTCCCAGAGTTCCTTGTGCTCAGGCAGGAGAGAAGAACAGCTGGTGGGAGGGACAAAACACCCTAAGAATCAGGGAGAGACATTGATCCCAGCAACAGTGGGAAACAGTGCTGCTGATTTACAAGCCCAAAATATATGCTGGTAACTTGGACCAACCAAAAAACTTACAAAACACAGTGAGCAAGAGTTGTAGGACTCTTCTTCAAACAGGATGCTATGTGAAACAAAAATAGCAAAGAGGGGTGATGGCAGGGCTGCCCCACCCATGAAGTAACGGAGGCACCTGCATCAGGCAGTGGAATGAGAGGATTAAAAAATTGCACCTCTCCTGCTCCCACTCCCACCCCTGCCCCCACCAGGAGGGCCCACCACCACCTCCAATGGGTGCTCTGGTGAATCCTCCCAGATAGTCTCCCACCATGGCATTTGCTGCAGTGAGAGAGTGGCCAGCGGGGCTCTTGGGACCAGTTGCCCTCTCCCTGCCTTGTTGCATGGCCAGAAGAAGGTCTCATGACAGTTATGCAAGCTCCTGCGAGAGCCGTGCAAGATCTTGCAAGAGTTGTGTGATCTCCATAGCCTCTTCTTCTCACTGTGTGGCTCTTTGCAGAGTCAACATGGCAGCAGGAAAAGCAGCAGCAGCAACAACAAGAACAACAACCAACAACTGCAAAGGAAAGGGGGGCACAGGATGACAGATGCGACTGGTGGCAGTGGTGCCTCAGGCGGCGACAGATCCTGTGTTGGGCCTGGTTGCTAGAGTAGAAAATTTTTTACATGTTATATTGGGGGCCAAAAAATGATTCCTAGGCCCTGGGAAGGTTTAGGAGAGAGAAAAGTGTGCATGGAAAATGAAGATGATGAACAGACAGCTAGCTTTGCCAGAGGTACATTTTGAGGAGAGAGTGGGGAATTGTAGCCCAAGTCCTTTCACCTACCTCATAGTCAATTGACAAGTTCAAAGCACGATATTAGGGGCATCCACATTTCTGGTGTTCACTTGTCTCCACATGTATACCCAGTGCATGGTGGGGATCTACTCAACTCACAGATATCTGGGATGGGACCACAATGTGGTTGGCTGTTGCATGTGTGGCTAGAAATGTGGTTCTACTCCCTTCTTCACACACACGTTGGCTAACACACATGTTGGCTAAATATGTGGTGGCATTTTGTTTGTTTTTAATACCCCTGTCATGGTTCCACTTATGACCTGGACCCCTTGAGCAATCCCTTAAGGATCTCTTGCCTCCTTAACAGTCCCATCTTACTTCTTTTAAACTTCTTCCCAATAACGTGGGGTTTAGGTTGTAGATGTGGGGTGACTGGCACACTAGACACAGGGTTTAACCACAACAGTTTACTAGTATATTTAAAACAAACAAATTACAAGTAAAGGTATTTACACAATAGAGCTGAGCAATACAGAAGTCATTAAAGAAAACAAAAGTTGCAAAATACAATTTCCTTTACCCTAGCAGTCCTCAGACTTTTCTAGAATGCTTCTTCTTGCTAACTCTTCAGGCTCTGGCTGTCTCTGCTCTTACTGGCTCTCCCACTCAGTTTATATACCCTCCTCCCTCAGCACCGAAAGTACCGCTTCAAACCTGAAGAAATTAAACTTAAGTGGAGAAATGAAACTGACACTTAACCAGAGAAATGGAAGTATTCTTCTCAGGGTTACCCCCTCTCAACAGAAAACTCCAGGCCTCTAAGCCTGACCTTTCTTTCCCTTTGCCTCTGTAGGACTCAGACCTTCACAACCCCTCATGTATTTTCAGCCTTCTTGCCCTCTATTTATGTAGGGAAAAGGATGGAACTACCGATTAACGTACAGCTCCATTGCTATTCCCACCAAAACATTCAGTTTATTACCTTTGGTTTGAGTTTTTGAGAACAGCACATTTTACCTGTGCCTAACACAAAAACTACTGGGCCAAACTGTCTGAAGTTTAGCAGGTTCAGTAACCTGCATTGAGGATGCCAGGTGTCCAAATTTCCTGCACTTCTTTGGAAACAGTGAAAGGTTATAGCTCTTTGCTTTGAGAGTTTTTGTTGAAAAAAGCACATTTTACCTGCACCTGGCACAAAGACTACTGGGCCAAACTGTCTAAAATTTGCCAGGTGGAATCACTTGCATTGGGGTTGCCAGGTTCCCAAATTTCATGTATTTATCATAAAAACAGAAAAAGCTATGACTGTTTCTGATTTCTAATGCAAGTCAATGGGAAAATGTAAAGTCCAAATAATTCAAAGATCCGAATCTTGCTTCATATGCGAATCTGAAGTGAATTGGACTGGGTTCAAATCAGTCTGAACCGAAACAAGGCCAATTCAAAAGGTCTGCTTCGGCATCCAAAGCG
This sequence comes from Heloderma suspectum, assembly GCF_057233095.1. Lineage (NCBI taxonomy): Eukaryota > Metazoa > Chordata > Lepidosauria > Squamata > Helodermatidae > Heloderma > Heloderma suspectum. The sequence goes on from NC_139461.1 coordinate 94,140,568, forward strand.
AATTGGGGGGTCCATGCACAGCACTACAATGTGGTTCAACATGAAGGTTAAACCACATTGCTTTTAGCCCAATTAACCTATCAATGCCTCCATCCATGCATTTATTTCATCTTACAAACGCATATTTTAAAAGAGAAATTTAGTTAAGATTTTTTTCTAATACTTAAAATTATGAATGAAGTGTAGCTCAATAGAAAACATCTGTTCCCTAAAATAATCTTCAGAGGATTTTAAAGCAACAACAACAAAAACCCTTATGAGCTTTATTCAAATAAGTATATTCTGTCAATATTTATGATAGACAAAATTTCAGGCATTACCTATAGCTGCAGTCTTTGGAGACATATACACACACGTGTGTGTGTGTGTGTGTGTGTGTGTGTGTTAGAGCGATACAACTGCCGTTAGAGCTGTGGACTGACAGAAAGGAAGGTCTATTCTAGTTATCTATTGTGTGGTTGTGATTGTTTACCCACCTGTTATTTGAAGGAATGTTAAGAATTAAACATTGATTCACATTTCTTGCTGCATAACTCAAGGTAGAGCACAGGGTGTTTTTTTTTTTTAGTTTTATACAGTCTGTTATCAGCAAGAAGGGCAAGGCCTCAAATCATTCAGGTCTTACTTGTCTGGAGGGCCCAACTGGACAATAATTTTCTTAACAATGAATCCAATGGTTGTCATGGTAACAAATGTACTTACCACAGGCCAAGGGACTAGCAGGCCAAAATGTGGAGTACGTGTGTGAGTGAGTGAGAGACTGAGATTTATAACTAATTTGGTGGGATCATCTGCTTCCTAGGTGTAACAGGAAGTTGTACACATTCTGACAGGGTATGGTTATATGAACCATAATCCAGTTAAGCTGCTGTACATAGCTATAAGCAAGTTGAGTCCTCTTAACTAGAATGGGACTAAATTGATTTACACTTACAAGGCTCATAAATGTGTGAAATAGAGTAAAGGCATATATCTACACCACCGAATGAAACTTATTTAATAATCATTCCCTTTCCCCCAGGATTCCATGGAATGTATTATCCCCAGAACCACCATACATTATGGCCTCATGCTTACTTTACCACTTTGTTGCATGGAACTATGTGTACACATAAAATTACAAGGCAATATACTACCGCTGATACTCCATCTAAGATGGTCACCATTACAGAAGAGCTGACATAAGTGGAACTAGTTGATATCCTTGCACTTGGTTCCAGAAGCCATATCTAAAGCACAAATAGTAACAGTAGGAAAGAGAGCTAGCAGGGGGGGGAAAATGATGCCACTCTCATAGAGTCTGTCAGCTCCCACAAATCACAGTATTGTTCCTGTGTGACATGTCCACATCAGCCATGAATATAAGGGACTAATGTTTGGTGACAGTGGAAATGAATATCAAGATAGCATCATGTAAACCAGGGATGGGGAATCTCTAACCCATGGAGGCTTTGACTCCCTCTGCAGGCCCTGACCCCTCCCTTCCCCAAGCCTCTGCCACCTGGATGCTAGTGGGGGCTTGGGGAGGCTGGCGGGAAGAGGAAATTCCCTGACCTGTTATCTCCCATTAGTGATCAGAGATAATAATGGGGATCCTCCTGTGTGCTGTTGCCCTCTCTGGTGGGTATTCCCCTTAATGTGCCACTAACTCTCTCCCAATTTAGGAGATGGCAATTAAGAGGGGAAGCAGTATACTAGGTGCTTTACCTGCCCATACCCTCCCCAACCAGGAGCTCCAGACAGCACTTTGATCAGGGATCCAATAATGTTAGCCCCCACCCCACCCCACCCCTGAAGTTACAGGTAGGGCCCTACCCCTTGCATCATCCAGCCCATGGGGCTGCCAGGGGGCAATCTGGCCACAAGATCTGAAACTGTTCCCCACTCCTGACTTCAACCATCCCATACTCTCTCCCACAAACATGACAGCAGTGTGCTGCCAAATAGACCCCACAGCACCATCTGCCTCTAAGAGCTATAGGCTAGGAAGGGCCTTAAGTTTCAATAGTACCCATTCAGGCAAAGATATGAATCCCCTGGTATACCAAAAACAGAAAGCAGCAGAATAACCCTTTCACCAGATAAACAAGACAGGGCTACTACAAAGTTAGGAAGGGTTGACATTCCAGTCACAATGAGGGCAGCCCAGACAGCAGCATCCTTTTAAAAATGTCCTTTTGCACTGGAAAACATCAGAGATAGAATGACTGTCATTCCCATCACAACAGTCAGTGAGGGAAGTGGTTCCCCAGAGAAGCTATGTGTGACAGGTCACTAGGAGAAGGCTTCAGCGTAGGGATGTATGAAAGTTCCGCCATGGATCTCGGGGAGACCGAATGCCAGTGCATTCAGCCCCCCGAAATCGGTGGCGGAACAGCCTGCCCCCCTGCCCCCCCCAGGACAAGACTTACCTTGGGCGGATCTTCCTGGTGGTGGTGGCTCCGGCGGCGGCTCTGGCGGTGGCTCTGGCGGCGGTTCGGCGGCGGTGGCTGCAGCGGCCAGTCTTCCGACTGGCTGCCGCTGCCGCCATTTCCAGTTTTAAAAAAAACCTGATAGGCTACGTAAAGATTTATGTAGCCTATCACAGCTAGGTTTTTTTTTTTTAAAGTGATAGGCTATGTAAATGTTTACATATGGCTGACTTAAAAAAAAACAAAACAAAACGCGCGTACACAAATGGTGGCGGCCATGGCCGCCGCCATTTGTGTTCCTTATTTTGGCATGTCTTAGTCTACGTAAACATTTATGTAGACTAAGACAGTGAAAATAAGGGGAACGCAAATAGCGTAGACGCTACACTATTTGCGTTCCCTTATTTTCGCCATCTTAGTCTACATAAATGTTTACGTAGACTAAGACATGCCAAAATAAGGAACACAAATGGCGGCGGCCATGGCCGCCGCCATTTGCATACACGCGTTTTTGTTTTTTTTTAAGTCAGCCATGATAGGCTACGTAAACATTTACATAGCCTATCATGGCTGACTGCAGGGACGCAAATGGCGGCGGCTACAGCCGCCGCCATTTGCGTCCCTGCTAGCCAGCGGCCGGATGTCTGGCTGCTGGCGGAGCTGGCCAGCAGCTCAGCAGAATCGCTGCGGAGCACAGCTGGCTGGCCAGGATTCCAAGGGGGGGAGGACTGGAATGCCTCCCCCCCATCCAGGATTCCGGGGGCAGGGACAGAGCGCCTGCCCCCCCACCATCAGCATAATCCCCAAAAGGTAAGTGATTTTCGTACATCCCTACTTCAGGGTCTAAAAAGTCAGTGGGCTTCAGGTTCTAAAATTATCACTAGATACACTGACCTGGTTTGCATGACATGAGAGCCCACTGTTGCTTAATTTACTCTCAGAGGCCATCGCATCATGCTACGCACCTGCAAGTGCCATTTTTGCATGGTGGTTGTGAGAGCCCAGCTTGCTATGAGTTGTCATGCCATGCAAATTCAGGTGGCAAGGGTTGTATGAGGGTTAGACAACCATCAAATAACCCATTGCTTGTTTTAGTGTCATTTGAGCATTGCCTACCCCTCAGACAACCCTTGCCACCTGGGGTTGCACAACATGACAAGCCAGGGCAAGCAAGGCACCTGTGTGTACCATGCAGACATGGCGCCCATGGGTGCCCAATACGGCAAGCCCCATGGGTAAATTAATCCATGATGGTTATGTTGTATCATGTGAACCAGGTCACCATCTTTGTCTAAGAATAAGTTGATATTGATGTTTCTGCAAGGAAGAGCAATGGGAAGCCATTTGAACAAGGAAGAATGGAAGGTACATTCTGAAAAGAAGCAACCTGGTAGCTCCATTTTAAAAAAGAGAGAGAGAAAAAGGAGAACACTGAAAACAAGAGGAGTGATGCAGCTATGTAATTCCATATCCTGGGCTATTTAATCATTGTACATTAGATGTCCACATGTACTAGTTCAGTTGTGAAAGACATGACTAACATGTCTCTTATAGCCCCCCCCCCCATACACACACACACACCATTCCAGGCTTTATAACCGCTTCTACATTCCCAATATGTTACAGCAAAAAAACAGAGAAAAATGGTTTGCCTGCCAACCCTGATTTTTAAAAGACGTAGTACTCTGAGCATGTGTAGTTTTGCATTTTAAGCACCCTTAAATCCTAGCGTCATCATACCTTCAGGGATAAAATGAAGTTTGCTGCTGCTGCCCTGATGCTAAGCACATTTACTTGGGAATAAGCACCATTTTGTGGTTAAAAAAAAGAGATGACAATATGTCTTTTAAGGCAAAAAATAATAAAATGAACATCTATCTGGCTGGCTACCTCCTGAGTATAAAAAGTTTGGTTGTTATGTTTTAAATACGAAAAAGGTGCTGCAGTGAGCAGCATCAGTCCCAGTGAGTCCCTGCATGTCCATGCTGGCCTAGGTGCTGAAGCTGGGTCTGTTTGCTGCTTCCCCCATCACCTGCTACTCCCTGGGTGGTCATTTGAGCCCGCCCTGGGCAGTGGGGCCCTGGATGTCAGCCCTGAGCAAGAGTTGGGGATTCAAGTCCCACCCCAGGGATATGGAAAAGTGGCCAATACAAGCCAGAGCTGGTGAGGCATAGAGCCTGTAGCTCCTACTCCACAGTCCAACACTCTAACATGCAGCTACAGAAGCAATAAAATTGAACCTTAAGATGATGCCTGTGTGGTCTTGGAGAGGCCTATCCCATCCTATGTTCCTTTCCTATATCAAAAAATGCAAACAGCTGCACCAATTGAATTCCCAATGTGTTTTGCCATGGGTCTTTATCAAGGGAAAAACTCTTAGAGACTTTTCTGGAGGATTCCCTCTCCCTAGTTTTTCCCTTGATAAAGATCTGTGTCAAAAAGTTGGGGGAATTCAATTGGTACAGCTGTAGCTGTTCCTTTTGTTTGTTTGTTTTTGTTTCCAGCTTTACAGCTGTTTCTTCTTATCCCTATTGGTAATGTTCCTTTCCTACCTATGACCATCTTCATGTGTGACATGGTCCCAGTCATATAGGCTGGTACAAAAGAAGCTCTCTGAGGAGTTGTAACTCAGTGTAACAGCACGGGCTCAGCGGAGCAAAGGAAACCTAATTCAGTCCCTAGCAATACATTTTCTGGAGAAAGGACTGTACAGTGACAAATATATGCCCCTGAGATAGTGTACCATTATAGTAAGTCAGATATAATGCTTCACGAACCAATGACCTTACCTAGGTAACTGCCTCAGTTGGGCTCCAGGGTCCTAAGCCCCTTGATTCCATCCAGCCATACCTTTTTCTACCAGACCTAAAGATAGACAGATCAGTCTATTTCCATCCAGTCTACATCACTTTTGCATGTCTTCACCCATTTCTGTAATACTCTGAATTTTTAAGAAAAAGCCTGCATGAAAATACACATTTTAATATGTGTTTAAATATGCATTTCTAAACCTATGTTTTCTCAAAATATACATTTCAAAATGTATTTTGATACATCTTTTGATCAAGAACTGAATTGGAACATTCAGCAAGAGCTAAATGCAATGGAGATAACCAAGTTGCAAACCCCATATTACTCTGGGAGGTGCAGATCATGCCAGTATCAGAATTCACAATGATCAAATTCATCAAGCATCCCTAACCAAACCTTCCCATCCTTCTCACCATTCCACCTTCCTCATCGTATCATCCAACTGTATGATTTATCATACTAGCAGCAACCAGCAAGAACTGTTGGAGCCTGCTAGTCACCCTTGCCAGTTCCAGTAACTAGTTCCTAGTTCCAGTAACTAAATTAAGCTGGACACTCCTCCAGTCCTCTCCTCCCATCCCAGCCCATTTCTTCGCTCTTACACCATCACAGCAATAATGGCATAACAATTACACTGATTTAAGGTTTTGTCAGTGTAATAGTGCTAATAACCACTGCTATAATTCATGATGTGATCATAAATTCAGTACACCATTATAATATAGATCTATAATGGTGTAGGAGATTTACTTGCCATCATGTTCTCATGGTAAACCTTGAAGACAGGATTCACTATTAGCTTCAGACTAGAAAGCAGCCAATGTTTTCAAGATCATTTTAACTTCCCCAGGAGTTACAAACATGGACATGGGTAAGTTTATTTATATTGCAGACTTTAAGAAGATTTCCTTTGAATCATCCAAGGGGTTGAATCTACAGGAGGTTAGTTACATCAGTTGATCATGACTGCCCCATTAATTTCAATGGGACTCAAGTTTAATTGACTACTCTGGACCCAACCCAAGGCATGTAGAAAGTGTGGGTTGGATCCAGGATCTGCCTTCCTTGAGAGGAAGGGCTCAGCTCATGGAAGGTCCTTCTGCTCAATTTTGGGGGATTTACCTCCCCATGATCACACCTCATCCCATTCAGCAGGGTCTCATAACTCTCTGTGCAGCATTTTCAGGAGGCTGGAAGAGCTGCCATGGAATGGAGGGGGTGGGGAAGTCCACTTTTTCTAGTGCAGTTAAACCACCATAAATCTGCATCCAACCCAGTATTTTTTTTTCATTCAAATGTTAATCTCCAGCCCAGGGGTGTGCAACACAGAGCCTGTGGGCCACATGTGGATCTGGGCTCCCCACAAAATTGTAAAATAAAATAAAATAAAATGAAATGGGGCGGGGGACACATGTCTGGAGTGGCCATTTTGACCCATATTTTACCCTTTTAGTTCCATAGCCACTCCGGACACCTTTAAAAATGGGGAGGGTATTGTTTTTTGGCACCACAGAAGGGGGAGTGCAGCCCTGAGAGGGGAGGTCTGGGTAACAAAAATGGCCCCTGGACCACCTGAAGTTGCTCACCCCTGGTCTAGCCTATAATTGAAAGACATATAAAATAGTGCTCTGCCGAAAATTTCTCCCTCATTTTTTTGACCATTCTCATTCACTTTGATAGAACAGAAATTGCTTCTGAAAAGAAATTCAAAGGAGGAGAAATTTTGGAGAACTTCTCATAGGTTGGGTTTGGGGTTATTTTGCTTGCCTTACTTGTGAGGTGGCTGAGGAGTGTGCATGAGTGCCCTGTCTGTCACTGTACAATAACCTCTGTGGCAGCCTGTAGCCTCCTCAGCTTCCTGCACTTCAGTTAAAGGCATCATGAGGAAGACATCATGAGGAAATTCCACCCATGGAGCTTTTTCAGTTCAGAAAGTGCAGGTGTGAGGTGTCCTGGCTGGGAGGCTGCAGAGCAATGGAAAGACGTGTAACAGATAGAGAAAACAGATAGAGAAAACATACTCAACACTCTCAGCCACCTCACGGTGATTAGGTAAGCTCAACAATACCACCAAAATAAATTCAGAGTTAATTGGAGTTGAAAGCAAGAGTCATACAAGACTATTAAAGTAATGTTATATGGCAGAACTATTTCATTATTGCTATGGCCAGTTTGAATACTGGGAAGTGGGGAAAATCATGTTTTTCTGATGGAATCCAGTAAACTTTGCTCACAGTCCTAGCGCTGACCTCTTATTCAAAGGAACTTCTTTGTATAAAATAGCAGAACTTCTGTAAACAGTGATTGATATCCAAGCCTAATCATCATACTTCTTCTTACTCTTTTCAATAGCTGCCAGTATTTTGTAGTTGTTGATCTTGACATTTAGCTGTGCTGCGGTCATGGGGGACAGCTGATAGAAGATATGTGGATCTACTTCTATCAGCTTTCCAGAGTGCATATGTTTTAAAGAGAGTGAAAAATATCATAGAATCATAGAATGAACTTGAACAATTGCTTCCTTTGTTCCAGATAAGGTTCAGTCTGTGTCTGCCTTGAGGTAGTTGATGTTTGCAGGATATCAAAGATGTCTGTGTGGGAAACTGACCAGAGGAAGAATTCCTAGGGGGTGGGGGGCATTGCTGTGATTTGTTCAGTGCAGGACTGGAGTGAGTGTGTGTGTGTGTGTGTGTGTGTGTGCATGCACAAGCACACATGCAGGGGGTGGAATCTTGCTTGAGTTTATCTGGTGTGAGAAGGATTAATGGGTGTGAATGTGTCTGGAAGAGGGTGGGAAGAAGGAAGGAGGGGGAGATGATTGGCAATGAGTGGGAGAGAATGAGGCAAATCCCATTTCTTCTTTCTGCCACCCTAATCCCAACAAGCCTGGCTCTCCACCTTATCAAACCTGGCTCCCCACCAAAGATCCTCCAGGATTCCCTCCAGCCCTTCAGTTTGATCCATTTCAAAATCTAGATGAACAACAATAAAGATGGGAAAAGAGCTCTGCAAAAAAGCCTTTCCCAAATTCTCTACCCTATTTATATTTGGCAACGTTGGGGGAAGAATTTGATTGTATATTCTTGGTGGGGCAGATATCCAATAGTTATCTGGGGTAGACAGGGATAAAAGTATCAGAAAATTTAAATGATCTTCTGAGAAATTCCACCTGTCCTAATACTGGATGAAATTAGATCATTAGTTCATACAGGTGGATAAAGGAAGCAGTAGGCCAAGAAAGGAGGACTAGAAGATGTAGGGGCCAAGTGTTATGTTCACCAATATCAAAGTATATTGGGTTGGATCCAGAGCTGTGCTCAAAATTATCCACCCTATAAATGGGCAGAGAAGTTGGGACAGGGGGACATTGCGAGCGGAGATTAGAGATGTACGAAAGTCACTTACCTTTCCGCGGATTATGTTCATGGTGGGGGGGGAGGGGATCCATCCCTCCCCCCGGAATCCTCGATGTGAGGGAGGCGATCTGGTCCTCCTCCCCGGAATCCTTGACGGCCGGCTGTGCTTTGCGGCGGATCCGCAGAGCAGCCAGCCAGGCCCAGGCCAGAGCCATTTGCGTTCCTTATTTTTCGCCGTCTTAGTCTACGTAAATATTTACGTAGACTATTAAGGCGAAAATAAAGGGGAACGCAAATAGCGTGGTGGGCGCTATTTGTGTCCCTTTTTGATTCGCCGGTTTAGCCCCACTACGCTATTTGTGTTCCCCTTTATTTTTGCCGTAATAGTCTATGTAAATATTTACATAGACTATGACGGTGAAAAATAAGGAAGGCAAATGTCTTTACGTAGCCTATCATGTCTCTGTAAAAAAAAAGAAAAAAAGACGAAGACTGTAAATGGCGGCGGCGGCAGCTGGTCAGAAGACCAGCTGCCAGAGCTGCCACCGGAGCCACCGCCAGAGCCGCTGCCACCTGGAACATCTGCCCCAGGTAAGTCTTGTCCCGGGGGGATCCACGGGGGGGTGGGGGGGTGGCAGGCTGTTCCACCGCAGATTTCAGGGGGCTGAATGCACTGGCATTCGGCCTCACCGAGATCCGTGGTGGAATTCTCTCACATCCCTAGTGGAGATGGGGAAATAAAGAGGCTGACACAAGTTCTTGGGTTCAAATTGGGCCACATTTACTGATAAATCTGCAAAGGTGAAAAATGGATGGGCAACTAAACTGGGGCAGCCACTTGCTGTCCCTGAAATGGGCGAAAACATTCAAAGCCTGTGTGGTGGCATGTTATCTCACCACCCCACAGGGCTACCCCTTTGGGGGAGGTAGGCCTTCCCCTGTCACCCCCACCTGTGCTGAACAACAATGGGTGGGTGAGGTGAGCTGGCCTCCCAGGTAACCCTTATCCCCCCAATGGGCCACGCAACCCAGAGCGGGAGGCGTCATATAGGGATGTCGGAGAATTTCTCCATGAATCTCCGGGAGGCCGAATGCCAACGCATTTGGCCCCCCGAAATTGGTGGGGAAATTCTCCGCCCCCCCGCCCCCCCAGGATGGGACTTACCTCGTGTGAATGTCCCTCACGGCAGTGGGTCCCGGAGGCGTTTCAGTGGTGTTGCGGGGGCCGGTCTTCCGACCGGCTGCCGCCACCGCCATTTCCAAGTAAAGTGTAAAAAAAAAAAAAAAAGTGATAGGCTATGTAAAGATTTATGTAGCCTATCACGGCTAGATTTTCAAAGTCAGCCGTGATAGGCTACGTAAATCTTTACATATCCTATCACAGCTGACTTTGAAAAAAAAAAAAGCGCATACGTTGCCCTTATTTTCACCGTAGTCTATGTAAATGTTTACGTAGACTACATGTGCCCAAATGAGGAACGCAAATGGCGGTGCCCATGGGCACCGCCATTTGCGTACGCACTTTTTTTTTTTTCAAAGTCAGCCGTGATAGGCTACGTAAGGATTTATGTAGCCTATCATGGCTGACTGCAGGGATGCAAACGACGGTGGCTACAGCCGCTGCCATTTCCGTCCCAGCTGGCAAGGAGGATTTGCGGCCAGAGGGATGGGGCGCCTCCCCCCCCAGCCAGAATTTCGTCCGGAGGGACGGGGCACCTCCCCCCTGGCCAGAATTTTGGCGGGAAGGGATGGGGCGCCTCCCCCCCCAGAATTTCGGGGGGAGGGACGGAGTGCCACCCCCCCACTGCGAAGCAAGCTGTGGGATGAGGTAAGGGACTTTCATCCATCCCTATTAGGGATGGCGGAGAATTTCTCCCCGAACCTTTGGGGGGCCGAGCGCCAACACATTTGGCCCCCCGAAATTGGCGGTGAAATTCTCTGCCCCCCCGCCCCCCTGGGACGGGACTTACCTTTGGCGAATGTCCCTCCCGGCGGCGGGTCCCGGCGGCAGTTCGGCGGCGGTTCGTCGCGGGCGGGGCGGAGGCTGGTCTCCCGACTGGCTGCCCTCGCTGCCATTGCAAACCCCCCCCAAGGTTAAAAAAAAAAACCGTGATAGGCTACGTAACGATGTACGTAGCCTATCACGGCTAGATTTTCAAAGTCAGCCGTGATAGGCTACGTAAATCGTCACGTAGCCTATCATGGATGACTTTGAAAAAAAAAAGCACGTACGCAAATGGCAGCGGCTCATGGGCGCCGCCATTTGCGTTCCTTATTTTGGCACGTCTAGTCTACGTAAAGATTTACGTAGACTACGGCGAAAATAAGGGCACGCTATTTGCGTTGCCCTTATTTTCGCCGTGGTCTATGTAAATCTTTACATAGACTAGACGTGCCAAAATAAGGAAAGCAAATGGCGGCGCCCATGGGCCACCGCCATTTGCATACGCGCTTTTTTTTTCTCAAAGTCACCCGTGATAGGCTACGTGACGATTTATGTAGCCTATCACGGCTGACTTTGGAAATCTAGCTGTGATAGGCTACGTAAATCGTCACGTAGCCTATCACGGGTCTTTTTTTTTTAACTTTTTGTTTTGCGGCTGGGGAGACTGGGCGCTTCTCCCCGGCCTGAATTTCGGCCAGGCAAGGCGGGAAGCCTCCCCTCTTTGCCTGAACTTCGGGGGGAAAAGCGAAGCACCTCCCCCCCACTGCGAAGCCAACCTGTGAAAAGGTAAGTGACTTTCCTACATCCCTAGTGCAGCTACGTAGACTGGGAAAAAAATGTTAAATCCTTGGTAATGTGGTTTGCTAACCAACCCTCAGGTCATAGTTCCGTGCACCAATGATCACCCTAAAACCCAGGGACCTGGCAGCATAAGAATGAACCTGCAAGTTGGCCTCCAGGAGCAACTCGCACCTCCAGAAAGTATGGGGTGTATGAAACCCTGCTTACCTGGCTCCGCCGGGTTCCGCAGGTGGGGGGAGGCAATCCATTCCTCCCCCCGGAATCCTTGACAGGGGGGAGGTGAACCGTTCCTCCACCCCAGAATCCTGCCTGTCCAGCTCCGCTCCGCGGCCAGGCTGCGGAGCCGCTGGCCGGGCCAACCCGCAGCGGGGCCTCCAGCCGCTGCTGGGCTGGTGCGGATGCAAATGGTGTCCTGAGTAGGGGACGCCATTTGCGTCCCTATCGTAGCCCATGATAGGCTTAGGGATGTACGAAAATCACTTACCTTTCGGGGATTATGCTGATGGTGTGGGGGGAGGCGTTCCGTCCCTCCCCCCGGAATCCTCGCCGGTGAGGAGGAGCTCCGTTCCTCAACCCCCAGAATCCTGGCCAGCCGGCTGTGCTCCACAGCGATTCTGCGGAGCCGCTGGCCGGCTCCCCCAGCAGCTGGACATCCGACGTTGGCTAGTAGGGACGCAAATGGCGGTGGCAATAGCCACCGTTTGCGTCCCTGCAGTCAGCCATGATAGCCTACCTAAATGTTTACGTAGCCTATCACAGCTGATTAAAAACAAAAAACAAAAAACACATGCGTATGCAAATGGCAGCGCCCATGGCTACTTGCGTTCCCCTTATTTCTGTCATCTTAGTCTACGTAAATGTTTACATAGACTAATATGTGCCCAAATTAGGAACGCAAATGGCGCTGCCCATGGGCGCCACCATTTGCGTACGTGCATGTGTTTTTTTTAATCAGCTGTGATAGGCTACGTAAACATTTACGTAGCCTATCACGGTGTTTTTTAAAAAATTTAGCCGTGATAGGCTACGTAAATCTTTACGTAGCCTATCACATTTTTTTGTTTTTGTTTTTTTTTAAACCTGGAAATGGCGGCGGCAGCGGCCGGTCGGAAGACTGGCCGCCACGGCCACCGCCGCCGCCAAACTGCCGCCACAGCTGCCGCCGCAGCTGCAGCGACCAGGAAGATCCAGCCCAGGTAAGTCCCGTCCTGGGATGGTGGCAGGGGGGTGGCGGGCCATTCCTCCACTGATTTCGGGGGGCCGAATGCACTGGCATTTGGCCTCCCCGAGGTCCGTGGCAGAACTTTTGTACATCCCTAGATAGGCTACGTAAATATTTACATAGCCTATCATGGCTAAAGTGGGAATGCAAATGGCATAGGGGACGCAAATGATGGGCCACCACAGGCTACCACGGGCTATCATATCACAGGCTACCATAGGGACTCAAATTAGGGATGTACGAAATTGGCCTTACCTGGCTCCGCCGGGTTCTGCTGGGGGGGGAGGCGTTCTGTCCCTCCCCCCGGAATCCTGGCCGGCCGGATCCGCTCCACGGGGACTCCACAGAGCCACCGGCCGCCTCCGCCAGCAGCTGGACATCCGGCCGCCGGCTAGCAGGGACGCAAATGGTGGTGGCCGTAGCCACCGCCGTTTGCGTCCCTGTAGTCAGCCGTGATAGGCTACGTAAATCTTTACATAGCCTATCACGTTTGACTTTAAAAACAAAACACGTGTACGCAAATGGCGGCGGCCGTAGCTGCCGCCATTTGTGTATGCGGGTTTGTTTTTTTTTTAAGTCAGACATGATAGGCTACTTCAAGATTTACGTAGCCTATCACGTCTTTTCTTTTTTTTTTTTAACACTGGAAATGGTGGCGGCAGCAGCCAGTCGGAAGACCGGCCCCCGCCGCCGCCGGAGCCGCTGCCGCCTGGAAGATCCGCCCCAGGTAAGTCTCATCCTGGGGGGATCCGTGCAGGGGCAGGTGGGTGGCAGTCCATTCCACCACGGAGCTCGGGGGGCCGAATGCACTGGTGTTCGGCCTCACCGAGATCCGTGGCAGAATTCTCTGCCAGCCCTAATGCAAATGGCGTCCCCTGCTCAGGACACCATTTGCGTCCGCACTAGGGATGGTGGAGAATTTCTCCACGAATCTTCAGGAGGCCGAGTGCCGACGCATTCAGCCCCTTGAAAGTGTTGGGGAAATTCTCCACCGGCCCCCCGCCCCCCCTGGGATGGGACTTACCTTCGGCGAATGGCCCTTTCGGCGGCGGGTCCCGGTGGCGTTTTGGTGGCATTTCGGCGGAGGCAGGGGCAGCGGCCGGTCTCCCGACTGGCTGCCGCCACCACCATTACAAAATAAAAAAGTACATTAAAAAAAAAAACCACACCCGTGATAGGCTACGTGACGATTTACGTAGCCTATCACTGCTAGATTTCCAAATTCAGCTGTGATAGGCTATGTAAATCGTCACGTAGCCTATCACGGCTGACTTTGGGAAAAAAAAAAAGCGCGTACACAAATGGCGGCGCCATTTTTTTTCCCCCAAAGTCACCCATGATAGGCTACATGACGATTTACGTAGCATATCGCGGCTGACTTTGGAAATCTAGCTGTGATAGGCTACGCAAATCGTTACATAGCCTATCACGGGTGTGTGGTGTTTTTTTTTCCCACTTTTTTTTTCGTGGCCGGGGAGACGGGGCACTCCTTCCCGGCCTGAATTTCACCGGCGAGGGATGGGGCCTCGCCTGAACTTCGGGGGGAGAACCGAAGCACCTCCCCCCCACCGCAAAGCAAGCTGCAGGACAAGGTAAGTCCCTTTCATCCATCCCTAGTCCGCACCAGCCCGGCAGCAGTCGGAGCCAAAGCCGCAGCCAGAGTAGCCAGAGCCAGGTAGGCTCCGTTTCGTTGGGCTTTTGCGGGGTGGAGGGGTGGGGGGCTCCGTCCTGCCACGGATTTCAGGGGGCCGAATGCCTACCAGAAAGAGACGCCATTGAACTCCTGCAACAATTGAAGCCAAACCTCGATGTCAAGCTGCATGGCTGCAGTGACCCTGGTCCGGTGGTGCGGTCGCTGCAGTCCATGCATGGCCCAGCAGAGCCATTAGGAAGCCCCAGCCTGGGGCAACCACCTGACATGCAAAATTTAAATGACCCACCGCCTCTTGCAATGCATGCAAGGTGACTTTGTGGGAATGCATTATGTGTATAATTTCCGCCAGGACCAGGAGTTTGTCATTTGGGAGCCTGCAACATTGGTTGCCCCTTCATGGATCACTGCCTTGTTGTGGCAAAGGGGCTTGCGTAAGTCAGTGAAGCCATTAGCTATGCCATGCAAGGCCACCCAAGTTGGACAGGTCATGGCAGGGAGTTCTGACAAAATGTGGTCCACTGGAGAAGGAAATGGCAACCCACTCCAGTATTCTTGCCAAGAAAACCCCATGGAACATATCACAAGGCTAAAAGATTAACTTGAGCACACTCCGGGAGAGAGCGGAGGACAGGAAGGCCTGGCGTGCTATGGTCCATGGGGTCACAAAGAGTTGGACAGAACTTAACGACTGAACAACAACAACAACAAAAAGTGGTTGACTGTATCTAACTTGATCCCCAAAAACATTAAAACTGAGGATGGACCCTCAGATTTTTGTGAGCCAGAGGGACACCTAGATCATCCACAATGGAGGCGAAACCCCGCATTAAGTCGGCACACTGTGTAGAATCGTGAGGGCTGGCAAACAAAAAATAATCTAGACAATGTACCACACATGGGGTCCCCATTGTATCTCTCACTGCCCATTCCAAGAAGGTTCTGAACTTCTCAAACATGGTGCAGGAGATGGAGCATCCCATGGGGAGGGCCCTGTCCAGGTAGAACATTCCCTGGAAACAAAATCCCAAGGATTGACCAGCAAGATGCGAAAGGCCGATTTTATATCGCACTTGTCCATCAATGCCCCATGGCTGAGATTCCAGACCATAGAAATTGCAGAATGAAAGGGAGTATAATGCACCGAACACAAATGCTGAGGGATCTCGTCATTTACAGAACCGCCTTTGGGGAAGGAGAAGTTATTGATCAACCTATATCCCCCCATCGCCTTTCTGGGAACAATGCCCAAGGGAGAAACCCGCACGTTAGGGATAGGTGGTGCTGTAAATGGGCCGAGAACCCACCCCGAGGCCACTTCCTTGTCAATTTTGGATTTTACCAGCTGGACCATACTGAGAACAGAGTTCTGATTCTTAGAGAATTGAGCTTTACGCTCACCCTGAAAAGGGATTCTAAAACCATGTGCAAAACCTTGGTCTAGGTAAATCGCATCTTCCCTCCTTGGATATCTCCCCAGGAGCTGTTGGAGGGGGTCGATCCTAAGGATGTACGAAAATTCTGCCACGGATCTCGGGGAGGCCAAATGCCAGCGCATTCGGCCCCCCAAAATTGGTGGCGGAACAGCCTGCCCCCCCCGCCCCCCCGGGACGAGACTTACCTTGGGCGGATCTTCCTGGCAGCGGTGGCTCCGGCGGCAGCTCTGGAGGTGGTGCGGCGGCGGCCCGTCTTCCGACCGGCTGCCACTGCCACCATTTCCAGTTAAAAAACACACACACACACTTGATAGGCTACATAAAGATAGGCTAGGTTTTTTTAAAAAAAACCATGATAGGCTACATAAATGTTTACATAGCCTATCATGTCTGACTTAAAAAAAAAAAAAAATGCGCGTCTGCAAATGGCGGCGGCCATGGCCGCCACCATTTGCATTCCTTATTTTGGCACGTCTTAGTCTATGTAAATGTTTACGTAGACTAAGACATGCCAAAATAAGGAACGCAAATGGCGGCGGCCGTGGCCACCGCCATTTGCATACGTGCGTGGTTTTTTTTTTTAAGTCAGCCGCCATTTGCGTCCCTGCTAGCCAGTGGCCGGATGTCCGGCTTCTGTCGGAGCCGGCCGGTGGCTCCGCAGAATCCCTGCGGAGCACAGCCGGCCGGCCAGGATTCTGGGGGGAGGGACAGAACGCCTCCTCCCCAACCATAAACATAATCCGCGAAAGGTAAGTGCCTTTTGTACATCCCTACTCTATCCTAACTGGGCTAGGTCCCTTTGGGAGGAGGTTGTTGCCCTCCCCTGGATTTTTTACCCCTTTGTCCGTCTTGCAGGTAATCCCGCCAACCCTTGATTCTGGGACAGGTGGTGTATGGGTGCTGTCCACCGCAAATGGAACATCCATGGTTGAAGTGGCATGGGTTTCGGGAACAGGAACCTCTGGAGCTGTACTCCCAGCAAAGTAAGCGGTGTTGAAATGCGTGACCCACAGTTGGCTAAATGGTCGAAGTGGGTTGCTGTTTGGCCAAAATATGACCTCTGTCTGACCTATCGCCAAATCCTGGCCTGGGCAGAGTCATGAACTGAAGCCACAAATCCTGTTCCTTGATGTCTCAATGGAGGGAGGGGTTGACAGTGGCCCTCATACGAAAGGCCTCATCAGAGGTCACCCATGCCCCACCCTCATATTCGGAGCATGCCCTATAAATCATATCCAGATATTTAGTAAGGACCCACCCCTGCTCAGGAATTTTTTGCTATAATACCCCCATATAAATCAAGAAACCAGGCAGCCAGTTGGCCCAGGTGCGAGCAATTTTCTTTCGCCTGCCTTTATCTTGATCCTTATCACACGATTTCTCCTTATCCTTAGGATCCAGGTCCCGAAATAACAGGGAGAAAATATCAATTAATTATCTGCATAAAATCTTATCCCTAGTGGTGGGCAAAAGGTGAAAACCTAATGACATGGACATACTACCGGTAGGGATGTATGAAAGTGACTTACATTTTCGCGGATTCTGTTCGGGGGGGGAGGCGTTCCATCCCTCCCCCCAGAATCCTCAATGGGGGGGAAGGCGATCTGGTCCTCCCCCCCGGAATCCTCGACGGCCGGCTGTGCTCCGCGGCGGCTCCACGGAGCAGCCATCCAGCCCCAGGCCAGGGCCGTCTGCAGCTGGATTTCTGCCCGCGGAGGGCTCTGGGTAAAAAAAACAAAAACGCGTACGCAAATGGCGGCGGCTGTAGCCTTATTTTGTGTTCCTTATTTTTCGCCGTCTTAGTCTACGTCAATATTTACGTAGCCTAAGATGAAGAAAAGAAAGGGGAACACAAATAGCGTAGTGGAAGCTATTCTTATTCCCCTTTCTTTTCTTCGCCTTAGTCTACGTAAATATTGACGTAGACTAAGACGGCGAAAAATAAGGAACGCAAATGGCGGCGGCCATAGCCACCGCCATTTGCGTACGTGTTTTTTTTAAAAAAACCCAGATGTGAGAGGCTACGTAAGTCTTTACATAGACTTTAAATAGTCTTTACTATGGGAAAAGAAAAAGAATAAAACACAGACTGGAAATGGCGGTGGCGGCAGCCGGTTGGAAGACCAGCTGCCGCCGCCGCCACTGCAGCTGCTGCTGGAGTCGCTGCCGTCCGGAACATCTGCCCCAGGTAAGTCTCATCCTGGGGGGGATCCGTGGGGGGTGGAGGGGTGGCAAGCTGTTCCGCGATGGATTTTGGGGGGCCAAATGCACTGGCATTCGGCCTCACCGAGATCCGTCGCGGAATTCTCTGACATCCCTAACTACTGGTGGGTATGGCATCCTTGTCAACATTTGCATAAGGGTCTGCTTGTAACAAGGTGGATTGAGACTGGATTGCATCGGTGGGCCCTGCCAGTCCCTGCCAAACTGACGCACAAGCTGCCGTTGCCGAAGACAAGGCTGATGTGAACCAGCCACCGGCATTGGGACTGGTTGCCCAGCTGAAGGCCCACACAGGCCTAGGGATGTATGAAAGTCACTTACCTTTTCGCAGCTTGGCTTCGCAGTGGGGGGGAGGCACTTCGCTTTCCCCCCCGAAGTTCAGGTGAAGGGGGGGAGGCTTCCCGCCTCGCCCGGCCGAAATTCAGGCTGGGGAGAAGCGCCCCGTCTCCCCGGCTGCGAAACAAAAAGTAAAACAAAACAAAAAGACCCCGTGATAGGCTACGTGACGATTTACGTAGCCTATCACAGCTAGATTTCCAAAGTCACCCATGATAGGCTACGTAAATCGTCACGTAGCCTATCACGGGTGACTTTGAAAAAGAAAAAGAAAAAAGCGCGTACGCAAATGGCAGTGGCCCATGGGCGCCGCCATTTGCATTCCTTATTTTGGCACGTCTAGTCTACGTAAAGATTTACGTAGACTACAGCGAAAATAAGGGCAACGCAAATAGCGTGCCCTTATTTTCGCCGTAGTCTACATAAATTTTTATGTAGACTAGACGTGCCAAAATAAGGAACGCAAATGGCGGCGCCCATGGGCCGCCGCCATTTGCGTACACGCATTTTTTTTTTCAAAGTCACCTGTGATAGGCTACGTGATGATTTATGTAGCCTATCACGGCTGTCTTTGGAAATCTAGCCGTGATAGGCTACGTAAATTGTTACGTAGCCTATCACGGGTGTGTGGGGTTTTTTTTACTTTAGTTTTTTTTTTTTGCAATGGCAGCGGCGGCAGCCGGTCAGGAGACCGGCCGCCGCCCCCACCCGTGATGAACCGCCGCCGAACCGCCGCCGGGACCCGCCGCCAGGAGGGACATTCGCCAAAGGTAAGTCCCATCCTGGGGGGGGGGGTGGCGGAGAATTTCACCGCCAATTTCGGGGGGCCGAATGCGTTGGCACTCGGCCCCCTGAAGATTTGGGGAGAAATTCTCCACCATCCCTACACAGGCCAGAAGCAGTGCAAAATCGGGGTCCTCCTCCCCCTCTGACAAAGACTCATACCTCCATTGAGGCCTTTTTGCTGGAGGGCAAGGGGCTTTGCCCTTTCCCTTCTGGCCCCCTTGTCCTTTTTTAGGGGTATTGTTAGCTAAATGGTTGGGCACAGGAGTTGTTGCCCAGGAAGAGATAGGTGCCCAGCAGTAGAGGAATTGGTGTTGGGAATAACCCTTACCTCCCCACCCCCACAAAAGAAGATGAGGCCCTCCTTCCCCTACTTTTGTTATTATTTATTAAATTTATTTATTTATTTATAGCATTATCAAGTTGGTCACCCTTCCACAGCCTTGGGACCTAGTGAGAGGACCGTCCTCCAGGCTGGGAGAAAACCCCCAAAAGGAAGCCACCCCCCAAGGCCCCCTTTGAACATCGGGCCAGCAGGCCCCAGAAGCTCAGGCCCAGATGCCCGGATCGGCACTGCACCGCCAATTTTGTGGCCCCACAGCCACAACAGGAATAGCCTGAGCCAGATGCTAGGGCTGGCCAGGCCGTGAAGCCCAGGATTGCCAGAGCAGGCTTGATCCGGTCCACCCGGAGCCTGAGGGCAGGAGAAAGGGCCTCATTCTGCCTCAACGGCCATGGCCACAGCAAAAAACCTCGGCTGCTCGGAGTCAGGAAGGAGAGGCTGAGGCCGCTGCCACTGTCACTGCTGCCATCCTTCAGATGTGGCTCTTTTAAAGAGGAAGCATCATTCGCCACTGCTGCAGCTGCCAGTCAGAATGGCCGCTCGGTGCTCGTCAACCGCCTCTCCAGGGTGAGCGTTGCCCCTGCCCACGTTCCTCTGGCTGCAGATGCGCGTGCACTGCTCTGCAGCCAGCTGCTCATCGGTGGGGCGTTGGGGAGTGGCACGGAGAGCTAAAGAAGGCTCTCCACCCCCTCCCCTCTCTGGTGGCCCTAATTCTGGCTGCCAATCACAGCAGAGTATGTTGCCTCACCCCACCCGCCCTCAACGGCCCACCCAGAGGCCATGCAAGCTGGACTGGGGTGGGGCATTTGGGGTGAATATTCCCCAGTTTGGAAGGGGGTTTCAACAAAGAAAATTCGTAGAGGTTTTTTTTTTTCATTTTAATTATCTCTGAGAAATTTTGCCCACATTGAAATAACTGGAACGTTAAGAGGAGATTGATATCATCTTCTTTCTTTGTTTGTGAAATGTCTAGGGCACTTTTATTGGCCACTGTTGGAGAAAGAAAGCTGAGCTAGACACAACGCTGAATTGACTCAACCTGGCAATTCTTATACTGTCTTGCTTTGCATTGTGAAGCTTAAAGAAAAGATACAGAGGTGTGACTTGACAAGTGTCTTTGTAGACATGGCGCTATTACTGGAATATGGTTGTTCAGAATGAAGGAATGAAGAGAATAATGGGTTGTTCCTTATCTTATGTACAAATGACATACAATGCCAGGCAGCACTGGTGATAAAGAAAAGTAATGGCACAACTTGTTTCCCGCATGTTTTATAATGAATGGTACCATTTTTAATACTATAATATAGACTGACATATATCTATGTCATTTTATAAATCCTGTTAGACTTAACCCAGACATATTATGTGTGTGTGTTTATGTGTGTGTGTGTGTGTGTGTGTGTATGTATATATATATATATATATATGTATGTATGTGTGTGTGTGTGTGTATATACATACATATATATATATATATATATATATATAATTAATGTCATATAAGCATTACAGAATTCAACAAACAAAAGGAGAAATCACTGATTGCAAAGGATACATCACATAGCTTTTTCACCATCACAATATACATCAGCTTTTTATCCTAGACTTTCCAGATAACATCCAAGGTCACAGCTAGGGATGGCGTGGGCACCCATTTCGGTCTGCAAATCTGTCAGACCACCAGCGCCCGTGCCCCCAAGCTGCACCTGCCGAGCCCACCACCCTCTCACCGATCCCCAGACTGCCCTCTCGCATTCAGTAAGCAGTCTGCAACTTACCCGGGCTCATCTGTCTCTGTCCCAATCTCCATGTTTTTTAAAAATGTGATTGGCAGCCCATGCCCATAGACTTATACGCAAAATAGATCTGTGAATCTAGAGTATATGGGTGATCCACAGCGCTTTTTGCACATAAGTCTATGTGCCCACATAGACTTATACGCAAAAAGTGCTGTGAATTGCCCATATACTCTAGATTCACTGTGCTATTTTGCATATAAGTCTATGGGCATAGGCTGCCGCCCGCCATGTTTTTTAAGAACATGGAGATTGGGACAGAGATGGATGGGCCTGGGTAAGTTGTGGGCTGCTTACTGAGCATGGAGGGAGGCTTGAGTGCAGCCTGGAGGGCCAGCAAGTGGGGACAGAGGCTGGGCGGGCACCCGGAGAACTCCATTCCTATTTGCAGCAGTCTAGGAACACAGGGATCACCATTCCCATGGATATCACATTGTATAGAAGTCATCAGTATCATGCATTTTATTAAAACAGCATGTGATTCCTACTAATTGTATGTAAGGAACAATGTAAGGATCTCAGCCTGTGCAAGCAGCAGCTGAGAGCAGAATGGCAAGAACATTTAGTATCAGGGACAGGGCTTTCTTTAAGGTACATTGCCATCTCAGGTTCCTTATTGCTGCCGATGCTCAGAGGAGCCAGGAGCTGGGACCCACTTGGCTAGGCTGTGACATCATAACAGAAGAAGGCTGGATGAAACACAGTGTCCAGTCCTGACTTCCCGACACTAAGGCTCAGGTTTCAATAAAGCTTTTATTTCAGTAATTCCAGTAACTGGATTTGAGCCTTTACAGTCCTAGTGTGCATCAGCAGAGCACAGATTACAGTGTAGTTCTCTATCCAGGATCAGTTTCTGGGTTTCCCAACAAAAGATCCAAACGGACTCAGGTTCAGAATACAGAATAAGTACATATGAGTTTATAGTTCCAAAAATGAAACAAGACAAGGAAACATATTCAGGTTAGAAAGACATCGTGTTTTGCAAACGCTGCTGCCTGTTGCTCTTGTTTGAATACAAGGGGATGAGGGCTGCTAAAGATCAGAATCTGACATTTGATACTGGCAAGGAAACCTAGCTCACAAACACATGGTACACCTCTGTTCTGCCCTCTTGAGTTGACATTGCATCTTAGGACACATCCCAGAAGCCCCTTCCCTGCAGAGTCCTCCCCCTGCTGCCCTATTCCCATGGAGGATGTCCCTGTCAAGAAGTAGGGCCATCCATCAAAGTCAGGTCTTCCAGCTGTGGAAGATAGGCCATATCAGCATCCTCTGTCTCACCCCCTCCCAGTTTGTAAACAAGGTGGGAGGCCTGGTAGAATTGAATTCTCAGGAGTCTGGCTTCCCTGGCTGGGCCTGGCTCCAGTGTCCACCTCTGACTCAGAATTGGTGTCACAGGCTATCGCTCTCCCTGGAATGGGACAAGGCCTGACACACAGCAGGAAGTGCAGACCTTAAAGCTGTGGGAAGGAGGACCAGCCAGCTGCACTGAGTGGACCCTGAGCCTGCTTCTGCCCCTGCCTAACAACAGGCGCTTAGGCAGGGCTGCCAGAGGCAGCACCTCGGTGTGCACCTTGGCGTTTCGCCAAGTGCAACGCTAAGTGTGCACTTAGAGTTGCACTTGGAGATGCAACTCTTGGGGGAGCATATGAAGATCTACCCACTGCCTCCAGAGACATCAGCAGCCAGAGATACCAAATAGCAGCAGCAGAGGGCAGCAGCTGTAAAGATCAGAAAGAAAGGGGCAAACACAGATTCTACCTGCTCCTTTTTATCTGCTGCTCCCTTTTATATTTTTTATACTATTTTATATTTTACATCTTAATATTTTAATATGTGCCTGGGAAGTCCTTCACGCAGCTCAGGGGGTTGGAGAGGTGCAACCATAACTGTGGTCATGGGCAGGGGGAGGTATGGCGTTGGGGGATTAACAGGCCAGCTGAGGAGAAGAGGGGCTAGACACTTTACAGCTGTCCCCTCTTCTGGTTCTTCCCCCAACCAGATGGTTCCTAGCAGCCTTACCAGCTTGCCCTCGGGTCTGGTGCTGCTGCTGTTGAATGCCAGATTGGCCCAAAATAGGATCTCCCTCATCCATGATTTGATTGTGGATGAGGGGGCTGACCTGGCATGTATTACTGAGACCTGGATGGGGAAATTGGGAGGGGTCACTCTCTCCCAGCTGTGCCCTCCTGGGTACTCAGTGCAGCATCAACATCAACTCGAGGGTCAAGGAGGAAGGGTTGCCGTGGTCTATAGGAATTCAATCTCCCTCTCTAGGCTTCCTGCTCATTCAAGTGCAGATCTTAAATGTTTGTATCTTGTGTTGGGTACCCAGGACAGATTAGGGATTCTGTTGGTGTACCGCCCACCCCGCTGCCCATCAGACTCCCTGCCTGAGCTGATGGAGGTGGTCTCAGACTTGGTGTTGAGGACGCCTAGGATGATGGTCCTGGGGGATCTCAACTTCCATGCCGAGGCTGCTGTATCCAGGGCAGCTCAGGACTTCATGGCTGCCATGACAACCATGGGGCCGTCCCAACATGTCATTGGCCCAACGCCTGTAAAAGGACACATGCTTGATCTGGTTTTCTTGACTGGGCAGAAGGATGGTGATCTGAAATTGGAGGAATTAACATCTGTCCCATTGTCATGGTCAGATCACTTCCTGTTGAGGTTTAGACTCTTGGCAGCCTTCCCTAGGGATGTACGAAAGTCACTTACCTTTTCTCAGGGGTGCTTCGCGGTGGGGTGGAGGCGCTTCGCTTCTCCCCCCGAAGTTCAGGTGAGGGGGGAGAGTCATCCCACCTCACCTGGCTGAAATTCAGGCTGGGGGGGGAGGCTTCCCGCCTCGCCCGGCCGAAATTCAGGCCGGGGAGAAGCGCCCTGTCTCCCCGGACACGAAACAAAGTGTAAAACAACAACAACAACAACAACAAAACCCCGTGATAGGCTACGTAACGATTAACGTAGCCTATCATGGCTAGATTTCCAAAGTCAAATCTTTTACGTAGACTACCGGGATCTTTACGTAGACTACCGGGACCAAATAAGGAATGCAAATGGCGGCGTCCATAGAGCGCCGCCATTTGCATACGCGCTTTTTTTTTTTTCCCAAAGTCACCCATGATAGGCTACGTAACGATTTACGTAGCCTATCACGGCTGACTTTGGAAATCTTGCCGTGATAGGCTACGTTAATCGTTACATAGCCTATCACGGGGTTTGTTTGTTTTTTACACTTTACTTTGTAATGGCGGCGGCGGCAGCCAGTTGGAAGACCGGCTGCTGCCCCCACCCCCCACGAAAGGCCAACTAACCGCCGCCGGGACCCACCGCCGGGAGGGACATTCGCCAAAAGTAAGTCCCATCCCGGGGGGGGGCGGGGGGGCAGAGAATTTCACCGCCAATTTCGGGGGGCCAAATGCGTTGGCGCTTGGCCCCCCAAAGATTCAGGGAGAAATTCTCCGCCATCCCTAGCCTTCCCCCTCTGCAAGGGTGGGGGACCTATTAAAATGGTCCACCCCTAGAGGCTAATGGATTCTGATTGATTCCAGAGGGCTCTGGGGGATTTTCCTGCTGGTATGGCTGGTGCTCCTGTCGAAGCCCAGGTCGCTCTGTGGAATGCAAAGATGACTCGGGCGGTTGACATGATCGCGCCCAAGCGCCCTCTCCCTCTGAGCAGAGCCCGGCCAGCTCCTTGGTATACACCTGAGCTGAGGGCAATGAAGCAAGAGGGGAGACAGCTAGAACGCAGGTGGAGGAAAACTCGTGCTGAGTCTGACCAAACACAGGTAAGAGCCCACTATCGAGCCTACTCTGTGGTGGTGAGGGTGGCAAAGAGACAGTTCTTTTCCACCAGCATTGTATCTTCTCAGTGTCGTCCAGCGGAGCTTTTCTGAGTGGTTCGCAGCTTGTTACATTCTGGGCCAGGGAGAGAGATGGTGGAACCCTCGGCTGCATGCTATGATGAGTTTGCTTGGCACTTTGAAGATAAAGTCGCTCAGATTCGCCATGAATTGGACACACACCATGATTAATGCAGTTCCATTGGTAGAGGCATTCAGAGCACCGTCTGGTCCAGTTCTATTGGATGAGTTTCAGTTATTGAGGCCTGAGAAGGTGGACTGTTATCAGGTGGTTCATCTGCCCAGCTAGGTGACATTCAACCTGTTCTGGAGGGGGTTGCACTCCCCCTAAAGGATCACATTTGTAGGTTGGGGGTGCTCCTGGATCCAGAACTGTCACTTGAGGCACAGGTGAACCCAGTGGCATGAACACTTTTTATCAGCTTAGGCTGGTATACCAACTACGCCCTTATCTGGACAGAGATAGCCTAGCTACAGTTATCCATGCTCTGATAACGTCTCTTCTGGATTACTGCAATGTGTTATATGTGGGGCTGCCTTTGAAAATGGTCCGGAAACTTCAGCTGGTCCAAAATAGGGCAGCAAGACTGTTAACAGCGACTGGCCAATGAGCTCATATTATGCCAGTACTTCTCCAGCTGCACTGGCTGCCAGTCCATTTCTGGGCCCGATTCAAAGTGCTGGTGTTAATTCAAAGCCCTTAATGGCTTGGGGCCAGGTTTTCTGAAGGATCGCCTCCTCCCATATGTGCCTGCCCAGACCTTAAGATCATCTTCAGAGGCCCTTCTCCGTGAGCCCCTGCCAAAGGAAGTGAGGCGGGTGGATACTAGGAGGAGGGCTTTCTCTGCTGTGGCACCCCGGCTGTGGAATGAGCTCCCTAGTGAGTTTCACCTGGCACCTACATTGTATTCTTTTCGGCACCAGGTGAAGACCTTTTTATTTTCCCAGGCATTTTAACATTTTAGCTCTTTAGACTTTTAGCTTTGCTGTTTTAAATCTGTATTTTAAATCCCTGCATTGCTGCTAGGTTTTATTCTGGTTTTATTCTGGTTGTATTGTTTACTGTGGTTTTAATGTTTTATATATTTTGTATTGTTTTATTGTGTGTTCTTTGGTTTTAATTTTTGTGAACCGCCCAGAGAGCTCCAGCTGTTGGGCGATATAGAAATAAATAAATAAATAAATAAACAAACAGCAACGAACTTCTAGTACTTACTGTAGGCCAATTATGTATGGTGAGTCAGCGATGCTGGGTCCATCCCTGAAAGGCTGGCACCAAAGGGGTCATTATTAGTGATGAGTGAACTTATCCTGAGTGAATTCATTGTTTATTCAGAAAGTAATGAATTTGTCCATGTGAGCTCAGATGAGAGTTCTCCTTTAACACAAAATCGCATGTGCAATATCACAGTACATCTTGGGACCTGCTGTTTGGAATCATGTAGTGCAGCATGTCATGTGTCACCACGCTATGTTGCCCCTTTCTGTTTGGTTGTTTTCATGTGGCCTGCTTATGTGATGATGCCATGTGATGTTTACTCACCAATCACCAGCATGAAGGTGGACCTGAAGAGTCCTCCTCTTTGGAGCCAGATCTGTGGTGGATCAACTGCTTCAAGGAAGTTGGGGGGGGGGGTAGGTGGTAGGATAACTGAAAATTTAAGGGGTGAAATCTGTGTACTACTTTCTTACATATACTCCAAAGCATGCAGTAAATTCCAAACTTAATAGCAAATTTGTAATACATTGATGCAGGCTTGCTACAAAGGCAAGCATTTAGACCAATGAGCTGACTACACAATTCAGTGGAACACTAGTCATAATCTTAGGATCAGCTCTTCAGGAATGATGGAAGGTTCCATTTTGGCCCTTCCATTTGGTTTAGTAACTGGTCCTATAAGACAGGGTAACCAGGCTAGATGACTTGGTGAGAGCAGGCAGGATGTTTAGTAATGGCATGGAAGAGGAAATGACCCTGATAAACATTTGAATTTGCTTCAGTATATAACCTGTCTATGATTTCTTTAGAACATATAACTCCTATTCTGTTTCAAGGAACATCTAAGACACATAAGAAGCACCCAGAAGGACTCCAAGCTGTACATGAGGAAACACAATGTGGATAAGTGTATAAAGAAAGTATCTTAAGAGATCCATGAAGACACCATGAGACTGAATTGGCTGGGGAAAAGGATTGCATTGTTTACATAACCAAACCAATAACTATAGCTCTAAATGCAACTAAAACAAGGCATACATTTATTTTAAAACAGTTAAGTATTTCCCCATCTTCTTTTCCACATTTAGGCAACCATTTCCACTAGAATAAATTCACACATTTACCCTAGTTGCTTGCAGCTTCACTTTCACAGAACATTTGATTATTTGTGCAGCAGAATCATCTCTTAATTAAACTATACCTGCTTAAAACAGCTTTTTCCCCATTATCCCAGAAAGTTTGACAGAAAATCTTTCTTTTTTTTTTTGCCAAATCACGCCCCCCAGTACATATCATAACATGAGTGCTTTTCACACAGTTCTAGCAAGCCAGAATGTGTTTAGACGTGGAGTGAGGAAAGGAAATCTTTTAAAATAATTGCTCCTATTTGCATTAAAAGAGAAGGTCTGGAAGTTTCCAAATGGTGCCCTCTCAGTACAAAAACAGGGGGCAGAACTGAATTGTATTGGAAAAGTACCAATTAGAACAGGGGTCAGGTAAAGGTATGAGTTCAGAATATGTTTCTAAACATAGTTGCATTCTTAGTGCAAGTGTCTCTTTGGGTGGAAACCGAGTAACACCTATTTCAACTTTTTATTCCTGTCAATATTGCCACCAGGGAAACATGCTGCTTTCCATTCCTCAGTTGTCAACAGAATTGGGAATTAATTCTCATTTCTTCTCACATTTGCATTGTACAATTTGGAGTTCGCCCACAGCCTGTGATCTCAGAACCTGGGAAGAAAATATGAGTCTGATTTATGAATGGCTGATATTTTGATGTAAATGTGCACAACAAGCGTGGCATAATCAGTTATAGCTACATCCAGAATGGGATCCCAGTTCTAAACACTTTTTGGAGCCAGAGTTAAGAATGGTTATGGACCTTTAAGGACACTGCTGATGAGCCTCCGAGTTTGAACTAGACATCATCTGCTCTGAAGCTATTATTAAAATGAACCGCTGAGAGTTCTTTTCCAAAGTTGCATGACACCAATTTCTTCCTCCATAGCTTGTGGTGATTGGTAGATGAAAGTGGTTTATTATGTTAGTCTGCAGCCACTTTTTCCTGGCCTACTGCCCCCACTAAGTTTCTGAGCAAACTCATGTCTATTGTTTCATCAAATTATAATACACCAAAGTATATTTGAGATGTTTGATAGAAATATACGTTATTACAGTTTCATCTAAATATAGGTGCATTATGTTGTAGTTTATATTATTATTTAGTTTATTTCTACCTTCCTTTAGGGCAGTCCCTTATAAGGCAGAATACAATAAAACTCTTCAAAACAATACAACAGTGGAATACCTGGCATGTAATATAATCAGCATCAGATAAACGTATATATAGCGGATGAGCAATAAATTCAATTAAAAAGGTTTAGAGGATTTTTTAAAAAGTATTTAGGGTCCATGTAAAGGATGCAAGAGAGGGAACATGTAGAGTTCCTAAGTAACTACATATTAAACCATGCTGTCTTCCTTTTAAACACACATGCATGCATGCATGTGCGCGCGCGCACACACACACACAAACTTCAGTTTTCTTTGTGCACCAAAATAGGGCAATATAGATCCTCCTGCCAGGTGGCAACAGTTATACATACCAGTTACAAAAAAAGAAGATGTAACTGGTGAGTTCATCTCTGCTATAATGATGTAGACATGTATTTTTTCAGGTCAGGACAATTTATGTCCCATTACAGCTGATTTGATGGATAACATCAGGAAGAGGAATCCAAACTGAGCTGACCAAGGACTGCTGTTTCTGTGATGATCTGTTCTTTATCTTTGCAGCTCTGCTTCTTAACTAAGCTCATTACTTTGCATTTTGATATTCTCTAGAGCCTTCAATTACTTTATGTATTGATAGCTCTCATCTAAAGCAGCATTTTAATATAGCAGTGCTCAGTTGGCTCACTCCTTGATGAAGCATCATGCATTTCTGTCTGTAAACCACTTCAAAATAAGAACAGTTAAAATACAGAAGAAATCATTCTCAATATGGCTGAGGGTGAGGCACCTAATCTGGCAGCCTTCCCGTTCTTTTATATATAGCAGGCACCAACCTAGTTACAGGACCAGTATTAAGGGTAAGCATGGTTGGGCACCTGCCAAGGGCCCACTTCCCAGCACGGGCCTGCTGACAAGAAACTCCTGAAGTTGCTCCTCCTTCCACCATTGTAACCTGCTTGTTTACCTGCATCTCACCCTGGCCAAGACATTGGTGGTGGGAAGAAGGAGAAACAGTAGATGCCACTGCCTACTTGCTCACTGGCTCTCTGCCTGTCAAGCGAGCAAGTGGCAGAGAAGAGGAGAAAGAGCAAGAGCAGTTAGTAATAATGGTGGTGAGAAGATAGGCTCACTGAGGGAGGGGGCCTTGCCCATGGGCCCTCAAAAACCTAGAAATGG
Source organism: Heloderma suspectum (assembly GCF_057233095.1). Taxonomy (NCBI): domain Eukaryota; kingdom Metazoa; phylum Chordata; class Lepidosauria; order Squamata; family Helodermatidae; genus Heloderma; species Heloderma suspectum. The sequence goes on from NC_139461.1 coordinate 94,170,184, forward strand.
CAGTGCCTAGTTAAAAATCCACATTCAGTACTTGATCTGGTAGATTTACGTGGTTTGTTATTCATTTTAGTTTGTCTTGTCATTTTAATTTGTAAAGCACTTTGGTATTTTTTAAAAATTGCAAATAGAAAAAAATGAGAGAGACAGACAGAGAGAGAGGAAAAAATATTTTTGACCATAATTTGGAATTGTTATAGGTGTTTCCATTGGTGTAGATTATCATCCACATCTTCCAGTTATCAGTTATTTGCCCAAAAAGGCATGAATGTATGACTGAATTCTCAAATTATATTAGTCATGCAATTATTACTTGTAATATGTATAACTATGATTTGTCATCATGTAATAAATTTTCCTGGACCACTGTCTCTTATTGCTTTGAGCAAATACCTCAAAATAGTGCTGTGTACAAATGGCCTCTTGAAATTCTCCATCTTACTTGTGGGCAGAGAAATTTGGGAGACAATTTCACCAAATTTCTCCAGGGGCTGGAGAAATTCTCATCAGTTTCTCTCAGGTAGGGCTCCCCATTGACAGGGCTTATAGCACAGCTTCTTTCTTTTTGGGTTTTTTGGGTTTTTTTTTTTTGTGCTGCAACAGCATCAATTGTGTTGACAGGCTAGCCCCCAGTTTGCATCCACTGCAATGCAAGTGAGGGCAGTGTTGTGTCAAGCTCCAGGGATGAGGTGGAGGTAGTGCTCTGCCAAAAGCTGTCCTCCAATTTCCTGAAATCTTTCCTCCCCATGAAAGAGGCTTCCATTGTTATGCCTAATTCAGGATGTTTTATAATTAATTTCTGTGGTGTTTTTGAGCTTACCTAATCACAGCTAGCCTCCCAAGATGCCTATAAACCTGATCTGAAAAAGCCCTGTGGGAGGAATTACCTCATTGTGCCTTTAACTGGGCTTTAATTGAAGGGTGGGAAGCTGAGGAGACTACAGGATGCCAGAGACAATAAAAACAGGACACTTGTATTCACTCCTTGGCCATCTCCTACGTGAGGAAAGCCCAAGAAACCCAAAGCGAACCCCATGAGAATTTCTCTGAAATTTCTTCACCATTGAATTTCTTTTCAAAAGCAATTTCTCTTCTATCAAATTGAACGAGAATGGTCGAAAAAAATGTGGGAGCAATTTTGGGTGCAATGCTCCCTCAAAATGAGCACTCAGAGTGGATTCACATCGATGATAGTGCCTGATATAATGTCAGTGCTATCCATTGTGTGTATGCATATGGGTGTATGTGTGTGTCGTGAACAGGTTGTTTGATTTTGATAATATGTCAAAGACTGAACTGTGAATCATATATTGTGCCATAGGCAGCACTGCAATAATGAGGGCAGAGCACTGTGACCCCCTCCATCCAATCCTGCAGAAAGCCAGCAATATAATTCAGGCACTCCAGTCTCCATGTGAATGTCCAATTCTATTGCCTGCTGAAAAAAAATGAACTGGGACTAAAGCTCACCAGGCTTTAGAAAAGTTAAGATTGTGTAACTGGCGAGGCAGTTGAGTCATCTGCAGATGGAAGCCTTTGCACAATGTATTTAAAAGAAATCACCTTCTCACCACCAGGTACCAGTAGAGTCTGGTGGCTCCGGTTTTGGTGGGGCTGTAAATCCGTTCTTGGTTTTAGTCAGAACCAGTCAGAACTCTAAAGGAGCTGTCCAAGATGCTGAACCTATTGGGGATGGGGTTCAGGACCTTGGACAGTTCCTTTAGAATTTCTGGCTGGTTCTGATTAAAACCAAGAACGGATTTACAGCCCCACCAAAACTGGAGCCACCAGCCCCCACTTCCAGGTACCCAGTTCTTCTATATGAGGACCTATTGTGGTTTTGCACCAATCTCTGCATCACAACACAATGCAGACGATCACACACACACACCCTTTTTCCTAAAGGTCAATCAACGCTTTATTGCAGATTGTTATTCACATTTTAACACATCCAGCTTCTAGACAGCCCAATTTTGGAAAACTAAATTTGTCAAATTTGAAATACAACTCAATTAGCAATCAAAAGTCCCAGAATCTTGAGAACTATTTTATAGACTGAAATCTGCCAAACAGCAGCTCAAAAACAAGTAACAATGATGTCATTGGTACTAAACTTTGTCACTGCAAATTTTGGAATGTTGTTGAATATTTAATACAACAAGAAACATTTGATAACTTTGTTTGATATTATTGAGTTGCTTTCTTTCCATTGCTTCAAGCAACTAATATTAAAATAGCACAGCTACTTTTGAAACCATTAGAAATTATTCCTATGATCATTTTGTAAGCTTAATAAAACAGTGGAGTAAAAATCACCAAGTCTTGTTTTATTACTGAAGAAAATATCCCAAATTGAAATAAATAGTATGCAAATATGTAATAAAAATTCAGACACCTGTACCAAGGGATGTAGTAATACATGTGGAGGAAGAGGAAGAGGAAGAGAGAATAACTAGAACAATTTTACTCCAATGAATAATAAAAATGAATTAGCCACTCAGGCCCAATGTCTGTTGCAGGAAACCATGTTATTTAGTTGTACTGAACTGAATATTATACAGAGTTGATTTTTACCTCAATAGAAGTGATTTTGGGAGAGGATCACCCACCTAATGCTCTCAATCCTACTTTTTTGTGCCTGTTCACAGTTACTCTTCTAATCTTGTCCCTTTCTGCAATTGCTTCGGTGGCCATTTTTCTCTGTTTCACTCCTCCCCAAATGATCTCAGTCAATGAGAAATCACATAGCGGATGTCATGACATTATAATGATATGTATTTAATCAGATTTAGCTAAATTCTGGCATACAAATGTCAAATGAAGAGTGTCATAGTCAGCATAATACATCTGACCTGCACTTGTCACATAGGTGATCCTAGCAAATCAGTAGTCACTCTAGGACTCAAACAATTTCTTGGGCAGTTTGTACTGACCATCAAATGGAGAATCCATTTTATTTTATTTTATTTTTATTCCATTAGGACCATGACTTTATAAAAATGCAAAGGCTGATAGCCTAATCAGCTCTTTAAGAATTTAACTGCTACCTTCTAAACCTCAGGGTTGGAATCTTATCTATCAAGAATGGTGCTGGACGTAGCATGCTGTTTTTTTAACATATCTATGAAACCAGTGGGTGATCTGGAATTATAAGTCATCACTATCGTGGATGACACACAGCTGTACCTCTCTTTTCCATCTTCTAATCCCAAGGAGATGGTTGCAACTATGAACAGATGTCTATGGAAAGCTTTGGGATGGATGAGAGCAAACAAACTGAAACATAATCCAGACAAGATGGTTTACTGGTGGGGAAATCTGCTGATCTGGATGGTGGTGTACAACTGGTCCTGTATGAGGTTGCCCTGCTTCTAAAGGGGGAAGCTTGGGTGTGCTGCTGAACTTGGCACTCTCTATGGAAATACAGGTGTCATCAGTGGCCAGGAGTGCTTTCTGTCAGCTCTGGCTGGTTCACCCACTGCAGCCTTATCTAGAGAAGGCAGATCTCACCTTGGTCGCACATGTGTTAGTGACATCCACCCTGGATTACTGTTGTTGTGCACTCTATGTGGAGCTGCCTTTAAAGCCAATCAGAAGCTTCAATTGGTGAAAAATGTGTCAGTGAGAAGTCTTGTATGAACTAGGTGTTCTGGGTGGAATCCAATGGGGCACTTATGCCCTGCTGATTCTCTTGCACCCTGCAGATTCTGTTGTGCAAGCAGGACCCACCGCTTGCACACCAGATGTTTAGTGCTTCCCAGAGGAACCCTTGAAATGAATGGAAGCACTTGTTTCTCGACTGGGACAGGTCAGCGGAGCTCCCTTACGGGAGCTCCACCAATCTGCCCTGTTGCAGAATTGAGCATTTTCGCTTGTTTCTGGTTGCCCAGAAGTGTTAAATCTTCATTCCACAAGCAATGGCTGCTACTTGCACATGAAAATGGGTGGGGTATAAGAGAATTGGTGGAGGCATAAGCACCCCTTCAGATCATGTCCTCTGATCAGTAGGGATGGTGGAGAAATCCGCCATGGACGCCAATGAGCCACGGACTCCATGGACTCTAAAGAATCTGGCCCCCTGGAGTCCTTGGCGGAATGGAGTACCCCCATCACCACCCCCGAAATCCCCCCGGGATGGACCCTACCTGTAGGGATGTATGAAACACCTACCTGCTTCCACGGTGGGGCATCTGTGGTGGGGGAGAGGCACTCCACCCCCCCCCCCAGAATCCTCCCTGGCCAGCTCCACTCTGTGGCAGGTCTGCGGAGCCGCCGGCCAGGGCCAGCCACAGCCAGAGTTCTGGCCGCGACTGGGCTGCTGCGGCCACAAATGGCAGCTGTCGTAGCGGCCACCATTTGCGTTCTTCCAGGCTGCTGTGATAGGCTATATAAGTATTTACGTAGCCTATCACAGCAAAGAGCAGGGACATAAACAGTGGCCGCTACGCCATTTGTGCCTAGGGATGTACAAAAGTCACTTACCTTTTCGAAGGGTGACATTCGTGGTGGGTGGGAGGCGCTCCGTCCGTCCCCCCGAAATTCTGGCTGGGGGAGAGGTGCTTTGTCCCTCCCCCCCCGAAATTCTGGCCGGCTGGCTCCACTCCGCAGGGATTCTGCGGAGCTGCCGGCTGGCTCCGCCAGCGGCCGGACATCCGGCCACTGGCTAGCAGGGACGCAAATGGCGGTGGCCATAGCCACCGCCGTTTGCGTCCCTGCAGTCAGCCATGATAGGCTACGTAAACATTTACGTAGCCTATCATGGTGTTTTTTAAAAAATCTAGCCATGATAGGCTATGTAAATGTTTATGTAGCCTATCACGTTTTTTTGTTTTTGTTTTTTTTTAACTGGAAATGGCAGCGGCGGTGGCAGCCAGTCGGAAGACTGGCTGGCACAGCCGCCGCCATCAAACCACCACTGAACCGCTGCCGGAGCCGCCGCCGCCAGGAAGATCCGCCCAAGATAAATCCCATCCGGGGGGGCGGGGGGGCAGACCGTTCCGCCACCGATTTCGGGGGGCCAAATGCGCTGGCATTCGGCCTCCCCGAGATTCGTGGCGAAATTCTCTGACATCCCTATTTGTGCCCCTGCTCTTTGCTGTGATAGGCTACATAAGTATTTACGTAGCCTATCACGGTAAAGGCGGCTATGCAAACGGCGGCCGCTATGCCATTTGCTTGGCTACCTTTACCATGATAGGCTACGTAAATACTTACGTAGCCTATCATGGCAGCCTGGAAGGACACAAATGGCAGCTGCTACGATGGCCACCATTTGCAGCCACAGCAGCCAGCTGAGAGACCAGCTGCCACCGGAGTTGCCACTGGAGCTGCCGCCGCTGCCTCCACATCTGCCCCAGGTAAGCTTCGTCCTGCGGGGATTCCGTGGTGTGGCAGGGGGTGGGAGGCCGTTCCACCATGGGTTTCGGGGAGCCAAATGCCAGTGCATTCAGCCTCACTGAAATCTGTGGTGTAATTCTCCGCCATCCCTACCTACCTGGCAGCAGCTGGTCCAGGTCGTCATCATCGTTCCGCAGCCATCCGCTGCCGGATTGCAGAACAAAATGGCATCGGGCGTAGCGGATGCCATTTGCATCCCTGCCCTTTGCTGCGATTGGCTACGTAAATATTTACGTAGCCAATCACGGCGAAGGGCAGGGACGCAAATGGCGTCCCCAACGCCAGACACCATTTGCGGCTGTAGCCCAGCAGCGGACAGAAGTCCAGCTGTGGGCGACCCTGGCCGGCAGCTCCACAGACTTTCTGCGGAGTGTGGAGCTGGCCGGGGAGGATTCCAGGGGGAGGGAGGGATCGCCACCCACCCCCTGCGGACTCCCCCAGTGGACTGGTGATTATGTTCCGTACACCCCTACTGATCAGTAGGGCTGCCTGTGCATGGACCCCCTGATCCACTTTGGATGCTGCTTTGGATTATCAAAAGCAACCCCGATCCACCTTGGACCTATTCGGACCCCTTCCGATCCAACTCAGATCCAAATCCAAAGCGAGATTTGGATATCCGGATCGTGTGTTTGGGGTGTTTTCCCATTTACTTGCATGGGAAAACACAAACTGTCATAACCTTTTTAGTTTTTATAATACAGGCATGGCATTTGGAGAACTCTAAACAGCCCTGGAGAGGAGGCCACCTGCAAAATTTCAGGCAGTTTTGCCCAGTGGTTTTTGTGCTAGGCAGAGTTGAAATCTGATGGTTTCCACAGAAACTCTCAAAGCAAAGAGCTGTAACTTCTCCCTGTTTCCACAGATGTGTGTGAAACCCAGGCCTGTCCCAGCCCCCTTTGGGGGCATCCCACTTGCCAAATTTCAGGCACTTTGGTCCACTGGCTTGTGTCCAAGGTGCAGGTGAAATTTGATTTTTTCCAGGAAAACTCCCAAAGCAAGGCTGTAACTTCTCCCCACCTCTGCCTCTGCCAACACCCCAAAGATGCCTTATATTGCGCTGAATTGCTTTGCCACACAGTGGACTGTTATTGGAATAAGAAGGTAATTAATATTAATACTATGTGTCTCATTCTTTTCCAACATTGCCTTGAAATTTGGACATACAGTGTTGGTGGAACTACAACCTAGCATGCACACATACACAGACACAGACTCACAAGAGCTAAAGATAAGCAGAACTACCTAAGCAAATTATGGGTGTCCTTAATGTATTGTTTTATATTTCATGTTCTTTTATAGAAGGAAGGATACCTTCAAGAAATACAGGGCAATAGTGCTGGTGATTAGATAATAGCCAAATCAAACCCTAATTTTTTTTTAAAAAACACCTTTCTTTAATTTCTGTTTTGGGAGGATCAACATAGAGAAGACACAGACGGTTCACTTTAGCACAGGGGTGGGGGACAAACACTACACACAGAGGCTGCTATAATATGTCTTTCAGAATTTAGAAATAAATTCTTAGAATTCTAAATTCTAAATTTTAGAATTTAGAAATAAAAAACTGAATACTTGACTATGACTTAAAGGGGGAAGGGGATATGCTCAGAAGTCAATGTTTGTTTTTAAAATTCTAAATAAGAGTGGGTTTGTAAAAATCTAACAGAGACATAGCTGACTGACAAAAATGACAAGAAACTAGAATGGAGAAAGCAGAAGTAAGGCTCAATGTTACACAATGAAGACAGCCTTTTCCAAAGTCCAAAATCGAGATAAAGAAACAAACACAGCAATGGTGGGGGATGGGGAGCATGGCAGCAATTTGAAAGGAAAAGCTATGTTAGTTTGAAAAAATATGGAAAGGAGAGATACAATCTAATCAAATACAAATAACAAACGAGTTGGAGGTACAAAGATATAGGAGAAAGTGGCTAGAAGAGGTGCTGCAAAAGACATTGTCCCAATGGGGACAGATGATCAAGGAACGAGAGAAGGGAATGCTCCCAGTACAACCAAGCTGTTTCCTTTTAATTTAAATTCTGAGGAAAGACTAAAGGCAATCAAAATTGAATAAATTGAAGGAACCACTCCTAGGAATTCAAGCGCGCACATACACAAATGATCATCTACCCATACCAGCCCTCTCTCCCAAAGACACAGCTAGTGCAATGACCACACACAGCTTTTTGGTGAAGTATGTATACCCCCTTCCTCCAACGCTCTCTCTGACTGGAAACTGTTAGCAATAGGGATGGTGGAGAATTCCGTAGGGATGGCGGAGAATTTCTCCCCGAAACTTCGGGGGGCCGAGCGCCAACGTGTTCGGCCCCCTGAACAAGTTTCGGGGAGAAATCCTCCGCACCCCCCCGCACCCCCCCCCGGGACGGGACTTACCTTCCCTGAATGTCCCTCCCGGCGGCGGGTCTGGCTGGCGGTTCGTCCGGTGTTCGAGCGGGGCGGGAGCGGCAGCCGGTCTTTCGACCGGCTGCCACCCCCGCCATTGCAATCAAAGAAAAAAAAAAAAAGTCCCCTGATAGGCTATGTGACGATTCACGTAGCCTATCACGGCTAGATCTGCAAAGTCAGCCGTGATAGGCTACGTGAATCGTCACGTAGCCTATCACGGGTGACTTTAAAAAAAAAAAAGTGTGTACGGATAATGGCGGCCCCCATAGGGAGCCGCCATTCCCGTTCCTTATTTGGTGGCTGTAGTCTACGTAAATGTTTACGTTGACTACGGCGAAAATAAGGGCAACGCTATTTGCGTTGCCCTTATTTTCGCCATAGTCTACGTAAACATTTACGTAGACTACAGCCACTAAATAAGGAACGTGAATGGTGGCTCCCTATGGGGGCCGCCATTAGCGTACGCGTTTTTTTTTTTTTTAAAGTCACCCGTGATAGGCTACGTGACGATTCACGTAGCCTATCATGGCTGACTTTGCAGATCTAGCCATGATAGGCTACGTGAATCGTCACGTAGCCTATCAGGGGACTTTTTCTTTTTTTTTTTACTTTCGTATTCGCGGCCGGGCGAGGCGGGAAGCCTCCTCCCCGGCCTGAATTTCGGCCGGGCGAGGCGGGAAGCCTCCCCCCCGGCCTGAATTTCGGCCGGGCGAGGCGGGAAGCCTCCCCCCCGGCCTGAACTTTGCGGGGGGAGCAGCGAAGCGCTCCCCCCCACCGCGAACAAGCTGCGAGAAAAGGTAAGTGACTTTCGTCCACCCCTAGAATTCCACCACGGATTTCAGTGAGGCCGAATGCACTTGCATTCGGACCCACAAAATCCGTGGTGGAATGGCCTCCCACCCCCTAGCAACCCGTGGAATCCCCCCAGAATGAAACTTATCTGGGTCTCCGGTGGCAGCAGCTGGTCTTTTGGCCGGCTGCTGCGGCCGCCATTTGCGTCCTGCCAAGCTGCTAAGTATTTACGTAGCCTATCACGGCAAAGAGCAGGGACGCAAACAGTGGCCGCTACACGGATTGCGCCACTGCTCTTTCCATGATAGACTACTTAAATACTTAGGTGTTCTTTTTTTCCCCGCCATTTTATCCTATGTAAATATTTACGTAGGCAATTACGGCGAAAAAAAGGGAACTGCAAATAGCGTAGCGGGCACTATATGCGTTTCTTTTTTTTGTGTGTAAAAGCGTACATAAATATTTACGTCGGATAAAATGGCAGGGGGAAAAAGAACACAAATAGGGCCCACTACGCTATTTGAGGTTCCCTTTTTTTTCGCCGTAATTGCCTATGTAAATATTTACATAGGCTAGAATGGCTAAAAAAAGCTAACGCAAATGGTGGCCGCCGTAGCCACTGCCATTTGCGTATGCTGCGCCCAGCCATGGTCGGCCAGGAGACCAGCCGCCCCCGCCTCCCCCGCCCCCATCACTGCCGCAACCGCCGCCCCCGCCACACCTGCCGCCCCCGCTGCACCTGCCGCCCCCGCCGCACCTGCTGCCCTTGCCGCTGCCTCCACCGCTGCTGCACCTTCCGCTCCCGCCCCCACTGCACCTTCTGCCACTGCCCCCACCTCACCTGCCGCCCCTGCTGCAGCACCTTCCTCTGCTGCCGCATTCAGCCTCACTGGAGTCTGTGGCAGAATTCTCCGCTATCCCTACATCCATTCCCAAAAGACAGTAGATATCAATTTGGCTATACAGTCCCAAATATATGGATATGCAGCCCCACAAATATTTGGCTTGACAGCCCCAACAGATACCTATACAGCCCAAAGCCCAAAGCAAGTAATGAAATGCAATAGACACTATTCCCTGTGTCTCCCCACGCATACTTTCAGGTGGATTGGTGTGGGGATGTGCACATGTTAGATTCAAAGTTCTGTTGTTTTACCCCCAAGTCTCCAATAATCTGGGGGCTTTTATACTCTTCATGAAAATTGAGGGATCTTTGATCAAGGGACTTATCTAATTCCCTGCCCCACACAACACTCTTCCTGAGTTTGTTTAGAGCAGATAGGAGCACTGCCATAAATGACTGCCCAATGGGGCAAGGATGTTTTCAATAGGTTGTGGCCATGCCAGCTCCCCTTAGAGATGGCAGTGATGTTTATCAGGCTTGGACTTACAGTTACAAACAAACTTTGGAAGCTAATCAAACTAAAGCCCCCCCCCCCCCGATCTTCTGCCACTCAGATTAATCCCTGGTCCAAAGAATTCCAGCTTCCCCTGTGGCCTGTCTACATGGCACTCCTCCCTCCACAAAGTCATTGATGAAGATTTGCACCCTTTCTTTCTCTTTCTTTCCCTTCCATCATTGCCAGCCATGTGGGAGTGGCAGTGGCAGCCACAGATGAGGCAGAAATGGAAAGGTTTTTCCCCTCCTCTCCTCTTTTGCTTGGCTTTTTTTAAAAAATCAATTTTTATTGTGAACTTTAACAAAACAAAACAAGCAAACAGAAAACATAACAAAACCAAAAACTAAAACTAAAACTAAAAATATTACAACATATTCTAAAATCCTCAGTTTCAAATATTACAATATTCTAGAAAAAAGAGGAAAAAAAGAGGTTACACATAAACTTCAGTAAAAGCTGATCAGATATCCAAATATAAGTCCATTTGCAAGTTACACCTATATACCACTCTTTCAAGTGTTGCTAGCTTTGTTAAGTCTTCAATCCATTGCATTATAGGTGGTGAGCTTTTATCCTTCCAGTATCACCCAGAGTGGTGGGTGACCAGCCAGAAGGGCGATTAATACATTTAATAAATAAATATCAGAGTATCAGAGTTTTAGCAACCAAAAGGGCATGGAAGAGCCATTTATGCTGACCATGTGCTACATTCCAAGAAGCAGGTAAGTAATATAAAAGAACATTTATATCAGTAAACATTAAAGAGCTTTCTAATACAAAATTTATCCATATAGTAACTTCCTCCCAAAAGGAGGCAACCATTGGGCATTTCCAAACTTATGAATAAGAAAAGCATTGACTACATTACACCTCCAACAATTAGCCAAGTTTGACAAGCCTTTATTAAAGAGATATTGTGGTGTCCAATAGACCCAAAACAAGCATTTTTGCTGAATAAGACATTACTGAAGATCCATTCAGATGTCTGAAACAGATGCCAAGATGGCGGTCCATTGATTAAACAAAATAGGACATTCCAATTCCCTGTTCCATTCCTGCTGTAAACCACTTGTATCATATTTATTCATTGATAATAAATACTTATAAACATGAATCGTCAATATCTCTGATCAGGTGATGTGTTTCCAGTAGTCCAGTAGTCCACTGATTAAACAAAATAGGACATTCCAATTCCCTGTTCCATTCCTGCTGTAAACCACTTGTATCATATTTATTCATTGATAATAAATACTTATAAACATGAATCGTCAATATCTCTGATCAGGTGATGTGTTTCCAAACAAAATTTATTGGAAATTTATTTTTACCACATGGACTAATTTTGGTTTTCCTATACCATTTTTGAAATGGGTTAAAATCTTATACTCAGTTCCAAGAGCAAGAGTTTAAAATTCTATAGGAAAACCAAAATTAGTCCATGTGGTAAAAATAAATTTCCAATGAATTTTGTTGAAGGCCTTTTCTGCATCCAAGGAAATGATGGCCACCTGATCAGTTCTTTCAGAGTTTAAAGCAACTAGATCAACAACTAATCTAAGATTATCAGCCCCCTGTCTATTTTTAATAAGTCCCACCTGGTCTGGTGGTCTAACCAATGTAGCCATGACTTGTTGCAATCTATCGACGAAGAAGATTGCTGTTAATATTTTGCTATCCACATTACTTAATGATATAGGTCAATAGTTAGCACAATAGGTGTGATCCTTGCCTGCTTTACCTCTTTGGCTTGGCTTAACAGCATGTGAGCTGCAGATTATGCTGGGGATTATGCAGGCCCTCCGATTGGCTCAGGAAATTTCCCCAAGCTTCCCAGTTTCTTTTTCAGGAAATCTTGGGAAATTCCCAAACCAATCTGCAACGGTGTAATCCCCCCTTCAGCTCTCAACATCAATATTTTGTCTCTCACCTAGAAGATAATAAAATATAAATAATTATTTATGAAAACTGATCTTTAAAGAAAACCATTTGATTTGAGTCACTTGAAATATCATCCCTGGATATCTTTAAGGAGCATTTCATGCTGGGCAGAGTCTAAGTTCTATGTGAAAGATGGATTTGATTACCAAATAAACTTTTAAGTCAAAATAATCTCAAACCCCTTTTGCGTAGATCACTGTTGTTATTTGCCATTACAAATAAACTATAAACTCTTGCTGGGGTGGGGGGACTGAACAGCACATATTACTGACTGCAGCAGTAAGGCTTCCTTCGCATGCACTTTCAGTGGCACATGAGCCACTTCCTGTGGTACCATTCCAGGTGGCTGACATGTGCATGTTTGAATAAAGCATGTGCATGGGCAAACTATAGATGTCCTTCCTACCTGGTAATTACTGAGCCAGAGAGAGGGATGATGGATAGGGAACACTAGGGTTGAGTTGAATGCCCCACAAACAGTATTTTAAGAGCCAAACAAAATGTTCTACCAATCACGCATAGCAGAGTTTAGCTTAGTTAGTTAAGTATAAGCATGCACAGCCCTGATTCAGATCAGAACTATGGCAATCCAAGAGGGGATATTGAAGCTTTCCTGCTTTCATCCCAAAATTCTTCCCCTCCCCATGCTGGGGGGTTAAAAAAGAAAAAAAAGTCTGCATTGATTCCAATGGGGACATTTTTTTTCTCCCCCCTCTCCAGGATGATCCCACTCCCCTGGCTTTAAAGTGAGCACCTCCCTCCGAAGGCAACAATTTTTGCACCTCCAATTTCTCAGCCTCTGAATGGAGCCATGAAATTCAGGCACCATTTCATCTCAGGCAGGCCTACCACCTGGTTTACCATCAAATCTGTTTCAATACCTTGAAAACTATCTGACTAATTTGATATGCCTCTTCCTGCTTTGGTCAACCACTGGAGATATACACTTCAGGTGTATCTTTTTTGTTCCTTTATCATTTCAGGGGGTGGGATTCTTGTTCTTCAGGTTCATGATGTGAAACCACGATAATGGGGTGTTGCTTCTACACCCTGCCATTTGTTTCTCTGAAAGGAAGGCAGAATGCATTCTGGGATACTTTCAAGCAATCTGCAGGGGAAATGAAAACTCTTTTAGGAGAAAGACATGATGTTTTAAGCAGATTAAAGGGATTGAGTTACTTCAAATAAACAGATGATGCCAATAGATCCTCATTGTCTTCACACCATGAGAAAATCCTAAAGGCATCATGGAATTATTTCAAATTTCAAACCCTGAACTAAATAAAACAGACAAATAAAAAAGAAGCTTCAGGCCAGGGGACCACCACTGTTCTGCTCAGGATGCCTCCCTTTCCTCTGAACTCAAAAGATGCTTTAAGGTGTGGCTGAGCAGGCACCTGGTTGCCTAGCAACAATATGCAAATTCTGTGAGGGGAATTCTTGGCTTGTGTTGATGGTTAAAGCTCCTTCAGAGTCTTCTCCACTTCTCTGATTCCCTGATGAATGCAACAGTCAGAACACCAGATGAAAGCCATTTCTCTGACAGAGACAGCTTGTATCTAAAAATATTTCACTTCTCGTGTATGATTAACTGACAGAGTGAACAAAGGCATGACTTCAAAATTGTTTATCAATATTTCTCTAAGAGAGACAGCTTGTATTTATAAATATTTAGCATCTTTGGTGGAATGAGCATGAATAGGAAACCATTTGCATTGCATACACATTATCAGGCAATAAACTAATTACCAGAGAATTATAATCAATTATTTTAGTCAAAGATGCCAGGTTGTTGGTTTTTTTCAATAGAGGCATTAGCTAAATGAATTCTGATAACTGACTGATTGTAATTAATGGCTAACGTTCAGTTTTACATTTGTATTTACACAAAAAAACATAGTGGAATGCTTTTTTGCAGATGTGATGCCCCAAATTTTTCCATTGCTTGATTATTCATAAAAAAAGAAATGTATGTGGAACAGCTTGTTGAGTGGAATGCTAAGAACAGTGCTAAAAAAGAATAGCACAAGATCCTTCTGCAATTAAAATATGCATAAATAGTCAGCATTTCTGACACCTGCTTGCTTTTCTGCAGAAAATTCTGGAGCCAGATTGCTACTCTTTATTATCTGTTTGAGCTTTAAGGGGAATATGATGAGATTTGCAGATATTGTTGGCACCCAAATGCAGGCAAGCGTGGTAACGGTGATACAACTGAGGACAAAGGCAGAATCAGAACCACTGTACTAAAAAAAACCTCCAAGGAGTGGTATTTAGTTAAAACCTGAACATCAAAATGAATCAAATTACTGATGTGTGAACTCCTTGCAGTTCAGTCTGCAAACTGTAAACCACACATCTTGTGATGGCCACTAGCTTAGATGGCTTTGAAAGGTGATTATACAAATTCATGGAGGATATGGCTATCAATGTCTATTAGCCATCATGACTAAGCATTCCCTCCTGTTCCAAGTAGCAGGTACCAACAACCAGAGGCACTGACTGAAGGCTTCCCAAAGACATCCAATTGTCCTCTTTAGAAAAATGGGATGGCATTTTTAGCCTGATCCAGAAGGGCATCTCTTATGTTCTTAATTTACAAATACTTTTTGAGCACTCTCAAAATACAAAAACAAAAACCTCTCATATTTTTTCTTAGCTGCTGACCCATAATGTTGGTTGTATTATTTTAAATTAGTTTAGCCCCATTCAGTCATTATAAAAAGTAGTGAAATTCACCATGCAAGCAGGAAAGGGGCTATGCTGTCTAGCCACCCCCGATGTCACAATATTCCATAGTCCCACCCATAGGAGTCTTTGCATACAGTGCAAATGCCTGCAGCAGGGAGGCCTTCGTGCATACATCTTCCAGGCTATTCAGAAGCCTGCATCATTAGGGTTCTGAATCGCATGGAAGACTATGTGTTTACAGGTGTACATGTGAAAGCCTCCCTGCTAAAGTCACATCTGTTTTGTTTTCTAAGCCCAGGAAACTAATCTCAGCTCAAGCAGCAAAGCAAACATCCCCATGTGTGTGTGTTGTTGTTTTTTAAGGTTCCAGGGACTATTGGACAAGCTCAGACCTTAGCCGGGGGGGTGGGGGGAGAAGCTGTATAGCCCCTAAACATGTCTTCCTAACCCAAAAAGCCAATAAACAGAAGCTTTTATTACCAGCTCTGCAAGCTATTTTCCCCCTACCCTGGACTTTATTTTAGCTTTTAGTAAGACAACAGAAAAGCTTCCCTACCTATCAGATGTTTCAGATGTTTTATCGCCGAGATAATTCTCTATTTAAATGTAATCCACTTTAATGGCTGTGTGTAAATGTGCAGTTCCGGAATAACCACAGCCTGGGAACAACAAGCCTTTGAGAAGAGCAGGAAAATCACAATTGCTCTCCCCACCCCCATCCCCACCCATCCTCCAGTGTGTCTGCCTCTTGACCGGGGTAGGGAGGAGAGTTTTCTTGGCTGGGCTAGGACAGGCTCAAAGCGTGCATGGAGCTAGCCGGGGGAGGAAGAAGAAGAAGGCAACTCCCCATGTAAACAGTTGGCAGCAATGGGGTGCTGCTCCCCCTACCACACACACACACCTGTGTGCTGCTTTGCAGAGAGCGAGAGCAAGTGAGAGATCCTTGAATCCCTCCAGGGACCCACTGATTCACTGCTCGCTCTCTTCCCTGAGACTCCAGAGAACTTGCCTGTGTGAGGAGCTGTTCTTTATCTCGCTGAGAATGCGGAAACAGAAGCCCCAGTAAATTGCGACATAAACAGGCTTGTACTGTATGATGAACCCCTACATTTCCTGATAGTCAGTCAATATACCTTAGTGTAACATAAATATGTGAGGATAAAATGAAATAAACCCATGCACACCACCTGACCTTTCTGGAAGAAGGGTAGGCTACCAACATATTTTAAAATTAGGGATGTACGAAAGTCACTTACCTTTTCGATGGGGTGATTCACAGTGGGGGGGGGCGCTCCACACCTCCCCCCAAAATCCTGATCTGGCTGGCTTCACTCCACGGAGATTCTGTGGAGCCGCAGGCCGGGGCTGCCCGCAGCCGGACATCTGGCTGCTGGGCAGCCTTCCGGGAAAAAAAACACCAGCATACGCAAATGGCGGCGCCTACGGCGGCCGCCATTTGCGTTCCCTTTTTTTTTCCGTTTTAGCCTATGTAAATATTTACATAAGCTATTACAGCAAAAAAGGGGAATGCAAATAGCGCCCACTACGTTATTTGCGTTCCCCTTTTTTCGCCGTAATAGCTTACATAAATATTTACGTAGGCTAAAACAGAGAAAAAAAGGGAACGCAAATGGTGGCCACCATAGCCGCCGCCATTTGCCTACGCTGTGTTTTTTTTTAGCTTGCCGTGATAGGCTACATAAGTATTTACATAGCCTATCACAGCAAAGGCAGCTACGCAAATGGCGTTTGAGTCCACAGCAGCCGGCCGAGAGACCAGCTGCTGTTGCCGCCGCTGGACCACCGCCGGAGCTGCCGCCACTGGAACATCCGCCCCAGGTAAGCTTCGTCCTGGGGGGGATTCCGCGGGGGGGCAGGGGGTGGGAGGCCGTTCCGCCACGGGTTTCAGGGGGGCGAATGCCAGTGCATTCGGCCTCACTGAAATCCGTGGCAGAATTCTCCACCATCCCTATTTAAAATTGAAATATTTTAAATAATACTTTTGAGCCACTTCTCATGTTACTTTTTCATACACACATTTTGGACTTATGCATGGAAAAGTGATACATTCAGATCATTGCAGTTCAGTGATTCAGGCTGACAAGATGGAAGGAGTATGAACAAAGAATGCAAAAATCCACTGTAGCTCTGTCTGACAATTTTCTGCATTGTGGAAACGTGATACTGCAGACTACAGTGGCTTTGATCCAAAAATGCCTATGTGTGAGCAGAAAGCTCATAGCTAATTTCAGCCCCACTGGCATCCCTCTTTACCACATCACATAGGAGGACTCCAGAGTAGGGATGGCGGAGAATTCCGCCACAGACTCCAATGAGCCCTCGGAGTCTGCGTCGGAATGAAACACCACCCAGGGGAATCTGAACCGGCTGAATCCTACCTTTTGTTGGCCATCCACTGCCAGATGCCGGCTGCTGCCGGCCTCTGCTGCCTGTCTTTGGATGCAAATGGCGTCCTGCATAGCAGATGCCATTTGCGTCCCTGCCTTTTGCCGTGATAGGCTATGTAAAGATTCACATAGCCTATCACGGCAAGCGGCAGGGACGCAAATGATGTCCGCTATGCCTGACGCCATTTGCATGGCAGCGGCCAGAAGTCCGGCTGCAGACGGGCCCGGCCAGAGGCTCAGCAGACTCACTGTGGAGCAGAGCCAGCAGCAGGGGAGGATTCCGGGGGGAGGGAGGGATCGCCTCCCCCCCCCGTGGACCCCCCCCAGCAGACTGGTGAGTGTGTTTCATACAACCCTACTCCAGAGGGTCCTTGAACCTTCAGAAAAGCTTTTTACAGGGCTAACGGGGCTGTATCTAGGCTGAGGAATCAACAACTCCATTCCCCAAGTGTATGGATATGCTTTCTACTCATTCGAAGGATCTTTAGGTCCAATCAAGAGTAAGATAGTGGACTTCCACACTCCAGGCATTTTATTCCACAATGTTACCAGGGCTTCTGCTTCTGGATTCTTTGTGGGATAAAGATCAGTTCTTTACACAGCCGGGTTTTCTTAAATGCATAATGCTACCTGCCAGTTACACAGGTGGGTGGGGCCCGGTGGGATGCCATCGGATGCCAGCAGCATTGTACAGCCACAGTCCACCTCCTGAAGGGTCTCAGCATGAACTTTTCCATTTCAACTCCCTTGCCTCCTCTTTTCACTTCTGCTGCCTCTGATCCCTACCTCAGCCACTTTCACATAGAATCCACAGTACTTTCGCAACTTGCTCCCCGCCCCAAGCAAGCAATTACCCTTTCATGTGGACATGTGGACTGGATGACAAGGGTTAAAACTTCTCTGGGCAGCACCTGCAGAGCAGAGTGATCCCCTGATCTCATTGAAAATTGCTGAAAGGAGGAGCGAGTGGCTGACAGCAGCTGCATGTCTAGAATCCACAGTACTTTTGCAATTTTGCATGTCTGCTCTTCCCCTCACCCCACCTCCAGCAGGCAATTACCCTTTTCTCATTTGTGTGCACATGCAGACTGAGTGGAAAGGTTCAAAACTTTTCCAGGCAGCAACTGCAGAGTGGAGCGATCCCCTGCTCCCACTGAAAATCGTTGAAAGAGGAGGGAGATTGAATGGAAAGGGGTTAAACTTTTCTGGCCAGCCAATGCAGAGGTCAGCGATCCCCTGTTCCCATTGAACATTGGTGAAAGGATGAGGGGGGGTTGAGTAGAAAGGGGTTAAAGGTTTCTGCTGAACTGAGAAGGAAGCAGCTGAAAGGGCTGGTTGACCTCCAGAATGCTGCCATGCTGGCGCTGCAAGCCAGCCAGTAGCAGAATGGCAGAGAGGTGGAAGGGCATGGCAGGGCGTGGCAGGGTGGGGCAATATGCCCACCAGCCTGTCATCATCACTGCCATCACTATCATGACTGCACCTCCAACAACCCCAAACAACCACCCCCACAAAGCAGGTTTTTCTCACTTTGGGAGAAGTTCATGGGCAGGCCATGGCACTCCTATAGTGAGGGTCGAGAAATTACCACATTTTCCCAATTTGGAGGTAACATGGGATAGGCAGGGAGTAATGGTGGGAAAACCACTGGAGGCATACGCCATCATAGAATCATAGAATAGTAGAGTTGGAAGGGGCATATAAGACCATCAAGTCCAACCCCCTGCTCAATGCAGGAATCCAAGTCAGAGCATCCCAGACAGATGGCTGTCCAGCCTCGTCTTGAATGCCTCCAGTGTGGGAGAGCCCACCACCTCCCTAGGTCATTGGTTCCATTCTTCTATTGCTAACAGTCAGGAAGTTTTTCCTGATGTTCAGCCAAAATCTGGCTTCCTGTCACTTGAGCCCATTATTCCGTGTCCTGCACTCTGGGATGATCGAGAAGAGATCCTGGCCTTCCTCTCTGTGACAGCCTTTCAAGTACTTGAAGAGCGCTATCATCTCTCCCCTCAGTCTTCTCTTCTCAAGGCTAAAGATGCCCAGTTCTTTCAGTCTCTCCTCATAGGGCTTTGTTTCCAGTCCCCTGATAATCCTTGTTGCCCTCCTCTGAACCCTCTCCAGCTTGTCTGCATCCTGCATCATGTAAAGCACCCACAAAATACCGCATATGAGGAATAGCAATCACACTAAAAACTGCTGGTGTAGAGAAGCCCAGTATTTATCTGGGTTTTTTTTTCTTTGAAACCTTGGTTCGTTTTAAAGCATTTTAAAGGAGGAAAGGGGGACTGTGCACTGTGTTAGATTTAACTTGCTGGTGCTCCCTTCTTTAGTCATTATTTGATCAGGCATTTGAGTATATGAAATGGATTTATAGAAGCTTTATGTTTTAAAAAAGAAAATATCCCTTCAAATAATAAGATAGACTCAACCACAAAGTCAAATCAAGGAGAATGATACCTTCAATCTAAAAGTAATACAGTTCTTCCACATGAAAAGTACAACATATTTTAAAGGGACAATGAAAACAAAAAGGTTGCACATCAGTCACCTTGAAACTAAAATCTTCCATTGTGTTTTGCTATAGGTATTATAAGAGAGAAAAGAACGATTTTATCTGTCTTTGTTACTGTCCTCTTCCATAATTCCTTAAGCCACACACACACACACACACACACACACCCTCTTTACACAGAGGTTGGTTTGTTGCCATTCACAAGCATTTCAGCAAAAAAATAAAAAAAAATAAAAATCTGTGATCAGAAACTAACAGTATTTTGCACATGTATAACACTTTCCCTCTAAGGTAGGGGCTTCTGAAGCACCACCATAAATAACTCAGCAAGACAAGGTAATAATTATTCAAGCTTTCCCTAAGTAACTGAGGCAAAAAGTAGGACAGATTGTTCATGTAGGGATGGATGGATCAGGCTATTTCCAAGCGATGCCTCCTGTGTCCATGTCACAAGTCCATTCTTCCCCAATTCATACTGTGAAGGAAGGAAGCAGAAGGGTTAAGGGGGGTTGCTCCCAAATGCCCAATTCCCTGCAGAGTGGACAGTGGCAAACAAATTACAGAGTAGACTGCCACCACCCCTTGATGTCTAAACCCAGCCTGAGCCAAGGGATACTCATGTCAAGGGCTCCTTGGAAGCCTCTCTCAGTCTAATCCAGTAGCCAAGTCCAGACACAGACAAAGGGATTCCTTTCAAAGCTTTATTCTTCTTTTACAACTGAACAACTCTACAGGTAGCAACTAGATCTGAGCAGCGGAGTACCTATGCCCTAAGTTGAAACAGTTGGTCCCTGTTTGAAAGGGAATTACTGGCAGACCCCTGAACTTAAGGACTAGGGAGAGTCCCTCCCCTTTTCCCTTGGATCCTCGGGGCGCAGCCGTTGTTTGCGTGCCAACCGGGCACTGCGCCTCCTTTTTGTGCCCTCCATCTGGTGCCGCTCTCTGCGTTTGCGTCGTGCATCCACTAAGTCTGCTATCTCTGCTCAGTCACTCCCTGGACTGCTTTCTAATTTAGGAATGCTGGTGGGAGGAATCTCCGTCAGCTGTGGGCCCTGGGAAAGAGGAGTGCGCTCCTCTCCCAGGAGCGACTGCTCTTCCTCAGAATCAGAACTACTCTGGGATTCTATGGGCTCAGTGTCCACCCTGACAACTCAGAACTTTCAGGACACACTTGGGGCACAGAAATAAGGGTTCAAGCTGACATCCTCTGTTTCATGCCCCAAGCCCAAAATTCTAAACAGTAGCAAGACCAAAGCAGAAGGCTCTGAATTCAATACTGAGGCTTAAATGGAATAAAGCACATACAAACTTTGAAATAGATGTGAAGTTTATTGTCATTAAGGAAGAGGGAAAGGGGTAAAAAAGGTATAAACAATAGAGAAACCTTTTGAAGCAATGCTGCAGGCAAAAACAATAAAGTACTATCTAGCCTAGCCTATACTTTACCAAAGTAAGGGTCTTCCTATAGGACAGGATCCAAAAGTTCCCAGGCCCAAAAGCCAGTTAACCGATGGAGATCAAAACAAAGACTGGATTGAAGACCAAACAAAGATGAAGACCAGATCTGAAGACAAAGACCAAATGGCAACAGTATCCCCCCCAGCTTTATACCTCCGCCCAGGCCCTTGAAATGTGTGAGGAGAGCTTCCATAACCAATCACTGTCAGGCTGGGTAACTGCCTTGGCTTTCATGGTGGGGGGAGTGAAAAGCTCTCACTGCAATGCAGCTGAAATTAGTCCATCTAATTTTGGCAGAAATTCAGCTCTCACCTTCAAGGCCTGAAGAGACTAGAAAATCTTCTGATAATGCACGCAGGTGGTTTCAACGAGTGCATGCCAGCCCCTCCTCATGAAATGGAGCTTGTAACCAGCAGCTAAATCTCAAAAAGAAAATGGATTTCTTGACACATACTTTTTAAAAATCTGTGAATTTCTAAAAAGTATGAAACGTTGCATTCAGATAAGTATTTTGATATATTTTGTCTTAAAACATGCACTTCTAAACACATTTTATCACACTATTTCTAAATGTCTTGCATCTCAAAACAACGAGTTTTGAAATATATTTTGATGCATTTTTTTGAACTGCAGATTATGTTGCAACTTTTGGATAGGTGTACCATCCAATGGGTACCTACATTCTGATCTTCACATTAGTCCATGAGGTGCGGATCAGGCCAGGTCATACTGCAAGGGTGCAGAACCTCAAGCCTGGAAGCCAATCGTCCCCACTGGAAGCCCCATTCAGGCCCTCCAGGATTCCCTAGAAGGCCCTGCCCCCTTTCCCTGGCCCCATCCCCTTTCCCACAACCACCAACTGTTTGGCAGTTTAGCAGCTTGTCTGCAGGTTTTCCCCATACTGAAAGGTTAAAATGCCTCTTCTAAGGTGCAGTTATTAGCAGATTCTTTGGAATCCAGCCTCAGGAATCCACAGCGGATCGGCCTCACTTAGCTCCTCTCCTGGAGGATTCCACGTTGGACGGCACAGCTGCTGGTTGCACTGGGAGCCATTCGCCTCCGCACCAATGACCAATTTTTTAAAAAAGGCGATCGGTAGGCTGTCTCCATAGACTTATACGCAAAATAGAGACATGAATCTTGCATTTAAGTCTACATAGACTTATATGCAAGATTTACGGCTCTATTTTGCATATAAGCCTATGGGGACAGCCTGCAGATCGCCATTTTTTTTTTTTTAAAATGGTGATCGGTGAAGGGCTCTGGTTTATTCAGAACAGATAAGCAGTGGCAGCCCTCAGCTCTGTGGAATTCTTGTGGAGTGGAGCTGCTCCACAAGGATTCTGGGGAGGAGGAACAGATCGCCTCCCCCCTGGCCCGTGGATTTCCCACCGGAACGGACGGTGGGGAATCCGTACATCCCTAATGTGTAAGGTGCAGTTTTGCAATTTAAAAGAAAAGGGATTTAAGTAATGACTCAGACAAACAATACAAGGAAAGAAGGTATTTCAAAATCTGGATTAAAAACAACAACACATGTTTTCTTTATCCAGGATGCAGAAAAGTGCAAACCACAACATATAGGTGTAGTTACTAAAGTCCTTCTTTGGACTATTTTAAAAAGCCCCAAATGGCTTTAAGTACATGTTCTCTGTTATACCTGGCCATGAGCAGTTCAAACAACAAACATCCTTTAGGTAGCCATTTGGAAGTAAGAGTCAGCATGAAGAGAGAGAGAGAGAAGAACTGAACTTCACGGAAGACTTGACACCTGCCATTTCATAGGGAACACAATTGGCAATGGGTGTATACTTTTCCTAAGTAGGGGAACCAGGCCATATCGAAGTAGTGCTGTGCTGAAAATTTCTCCCACATTTTTACTGACTGTTCTCATTCAGCATTAAAGAAGAGAAATAGCTTTCAAAAAGAAATTCAGTTGAGAAGAAAATTTCTTTGATAAAGAGCTGTGTGCAAATGGCCTCTCGACATTCTCCACCCTATTTGTGGGCAGAGAAATGTGCAGGGGGTGGGGGATGATTTCAAAGAAATTTATCAAAGAGGCAGGGCATGGTGGAAACCAACCACAGAAGTTTTATGCTAAAAGCACTTTCTACCTCATATGCAAATTAGGGATAATTTGCACTGTGCACTCTTAAGTACTGACTGATTAGATAGAACCAAGGAGAAATATAGGTTGACAGCCGCACAGGGAGTCTGGTTACGAATGCGAAAACTGGTGAGCAATTCAAAAGCACTTGGCGAACTGAGCAATGGATGGAGATGGAGTAGGGGAAGAATGAGGCTGTTGGTGTCCTAATGGCAGACCACTCATCTCTAGGGGGTACCTCCCTGCTCTGTAAACTTTGCAACCAAAATTGAACTTTCGCCCTTTTTAAAACAGGAGATAGCAAAGTCAAGTTGGCCAACCCTTGGAAATCAGGACTACATAGGGAAGTACATCACAAATACATATTTATCACACACATGCATGTGCCATTACTTTTTCTGTAGCTAGATTTACAGCTGCTGATCTGTTTACTTTCAAGCCTAACCGAGTGGAGTTTCTGAGCATTTGATATTATACAATTACCATTCAGAGGCAAATCTGCAGGAGTGTTGCTTGAAATAGAATCTTCAAGCATGTATCCATGACTCCAGTAAGTGTTCTAATATCATACCTTGTCAGGAATCCCAACTCTCATATTAATAGATACGTTTACCAATTGGAGAATGCATCATCATGTCCTGTTCCTGTTGTCAGTTCCTCTGTGTGCATTTCAGTTTATGCCAAGTCATTCTATAGTGTGAAATTAAATGTGAGTCTGGAGGTGGTTGTTTACTTCAGTGGCTTTTTCACAGGAGAAGAAGAAGAAGAAGAAGAAGAAGAAGAAGAAGAAGAAGAAGAAGAAGAAGAAGAAGAAGAAGAGGAAGAAGAAGAAGAAGAAGAAGAAGAAGAAGAAGAAGAAGAAGAAGAAGAAGAAGTTCAAAGAGAGGAGGTGAAAATTCCTCATGTCTCTATCAAGTGTCCCTGAAGCCATGATTAATTGCCTCAGGGGTGTCACAGACACCTGTTCTGTGGCATTACAATATTCTTGGGTGCTGTTGCTTTATGTAAATGATTTATTGATTTATCTTGACAAGCAGCTGTGAATTTTATACAACACTGGGAATGTATGCATTTAACAAGGCTTAATTACACAGGCTATAACAAAGAAACTGTAAAATACTAATAGGTTGTTGCTCTTCCGAAGTAGCTCTGCTAAAACAGATAGTGCTCTGTTTGTGTTCTTACATAAGGGTGCATTGTGAAATGGGAGGTGGCAAATGGCACATTTCAGTTTTAACTAGATGAATACAGATATGTTTCACCCCTCCAGTAAAATGCAAACAGTGTGACATGCTGAATTTCATAAGCCTTACATCTGAGCAACAACAAACTCTTCCGCCACTTTTCCATTGGCAGTGAGTAATATCCTGCTGTCATTTATAAATAAAAGGATAATTAAACTTTGCTTAAAAGTTAATTTCTTGGCGGAAAAGGGCATAAGCAAGAGAATCGCACCTCATTACCATCAATGGCTGATAGCTCATAAACAGTACATTAAACACAATGCAACCAAATTCGAAACTCTCCTGGCAGGCTGGCTGGTTTTTGTATGTGTGGTGGGGGAGGGGGTTCAGAGGTCTGCTTAAAAAAATGTTTCCAAGATATGTACAAAAGATGGAGCACTTCCATTAGCTCTATTTGTTACAATAAGTGGAAATTATACAGTGACCTTTTCTTCAGCTATCTCGGTTTCTCCATTTTTAATCATTACACAAGATTTGGAGGGGAATGCAGCTGACACATTGCTCCTGAGGGGGCAATTAGCAGAGAAGTAAATTCTCCAGAAAGTCAGCAAAATCTTCTCACTTTACAATGTAAAATGACAGCGAAGAGCCCAACTTTGGTGGAATGTCATAATACCCATCTCCATCTTGTGAATTCCAATATGCCTCGTAATTACAAAAAAGAAAAAAAGAAAAAGAAAAGAACAAGAACAAGTACAAGTACAAGAAAAAGCAAGCCCATTAGAAGCAAATATCTTAGGACAGCAATGCTAATGACATAAGCTATTATCAGCTATAAATATTGCATTAAATAATAGAGCACTAAACTCTTGGCATTCACTTTAGAGCACCATATTGATAAAACCCTCAGAAGGCAAAATCCGCACACACTTTTGATCATTTAGGTAACACCCATGCTGCTTCCACTACAGCTGCCTTAAGAACTTGAATCTTAGGATTTGTTGCATATAGTAAGTGATCCTGTTACTTATAATTTCATTTAGGAACTAAGCTGACAAAGAGAGAGAGAGAGAGAGAGGGAGAGAGAGAGAGAGAGAGAGAGAGGGAGAGAGAGAGAGAGAGAGAACATTTTCCAAGCTCTAGAGACCAATGATATTCTGATTATTTTAAAAATACATATACAGATTCTTCCGTTGCTTCATTTCTTTTATGACTTTTATTAACATTCCCACAGACAGGGGTGTAATTCGCCTCCCTTGAGGAGGGAGTGATGCCATCAGCCCTCAAGGAGGCAGTGATAAGACTGCTCTTAAAGAAGCCCTCCTTGGATCCTCATGTCCTCAACAACTTTCGCCCAGTCTCAAATCTGCCATTTTTGGGCAAGGTGATTGAGCGGGTGGTGGCGATGCAGTTGAAGGCACACTTGGAAGAAACTGATTATCTAGACCCATTTCAGTCAGGCTTCAGGCTTGGGCATGGGACAGAAATGGCCTTGGTCACCTTGGTAGATGATATGAGGAGGGCTTTGGATAGGGGTGACTGCTCCTTCCTTGTTCTCCTCAACCTCTCAGCGGCTTTTGATACCGTTGACCACGGTATCCTCCTGGAACACCTGGAGGGGTTGGGCATTGGAGACACCGTATTGCGGTGGTTCCAGTCCTTCCTCACTGGCAGGTACCAGAGAGTAGCACTGGGAGAGGAGGGTTCGGACCCGTGGCCACTCACTTGTGGGGTGCCACAGGGTTCCATCCTCTCCCCGATGCTATTTAACATCTATGTAAAGCTGCTGGGGGCTATCATCAGGAGGTTTGGGGTGCAGTGTCATCAATATGTGGATGACACACAGCTCTACCTCTCGTTCAAATCTTCACCAAGGTTGGCCGTAGAATCCCTGTCCAAATGTCTGGAGACGGTGAGTGGCTGGATGGGGAGAAATAAGCTGAAGCTGAACCCTGACGAGACTGAGGTACTTTTGGTGGAAGACAAGAGGAGGTTGGGGGATGTTGACCTGGTGTTGAATGGGGTACGGCTACCCTTGAAAGACCAGGTCTGCAGCCTTGGGGTCATTTTGGACTCCCAGCTGTCCATGGAGACTCAAGTGTCAGCTGTGAGCAGGACAGCGCTGTATCAACTCCATCTGATACAGCAGCTGCGTCCCTTCCTTCCCGCCCATCTGCTCCCATCGGTAGTACATGCCCTGGTCTCCTCTTGTTAAGAGTACTGTAATGCGCTCTACATGGGGTTACCCTTGAAGATGGTTCGGAAGCTGCAGCTGGTACAGAACGCGGCGGCTCGCGTGATTAAAGGCAGCTGCCAGCGAGATCACATCACTTCAGTGCTGAAGGAGTTGCAATGGTTACCAGTTGTTTTCCGGGCCAAATACAAGGTGTTGGTTTTGACCTTTAAAACCCTATATGGTTCTGGCCAGCCTATCTTAAGGAGCACCTCCAGCAACACCAGACAGGCCGCTTAACAAGATCAGCCTCGGATGGCCTTCTCTCTGTCCCATCAGCCAGGACAGCTAGACTGGTGGGGACGAGGGAGAGGGCCTTTTCTGTGGTGGCCCCCACTCTGTGGAACTCTCTCCCCAGGGAACTCCGCCATGCCCCCTCTTTAATGAGCTTCTGCCATGCATTAAAAACATGGTTGTTCAGGCAGGCATTTGGGGTGGGTTAGGGTATTTTAGAAAACATTTTTATTGTAGAATTTTATTGTTTTAAACTGTTTTATTATACACTGTACATCGCCAGAGTGGCTGTGTGACCAGCCAGATGGGCGATTAATAAATTTAATAATAAATAAATAAATAAATAATAAAAACAGTCCACCTGGGCACGGGCCCAGGATTTGTTGAGCTGTCCCTCGGATCTTTTGAGCTGTCCTAATTGCCCCCCCCCCTTTTTTTTACATTTTCCCATTGACTTGCATTGGAAAACAGAAATGGCCATAACTTTTTTAGTTTGTAAGATAAATACATGACCTTTGGAGACCTGGTAGCCCCCATAGAGCTGATTGAACCTGCCCAATTTTAGACAGTTAGGTCTACTGGCTTTTGTGCTAGCCATGCATACAATTTCCTTTTCTCAAAGACTAAAACAAAAGTAAAAACTGTCAAGCCACACAGGCAATTAGAGATCCTAATCAGAAGGTATTGAAGGTCACCATTAGGAGGTCACTATCCCTAATCTCTGGTATAGGTCTTTTTTGAAATGCAAAAAAACCTCCCACCCACCCTTACTTTTCTGCTCTTACATGCCCATTGTTGGGAGCTTGCTTGCTTGAAGAGGGAGGAGGAAGGGAAGAAAGAGCTCCATGTGAAATACTGGTATTTCATACAGCATCTGATTTTACTGCCCTGAACTGGAACCTTTGGATTCTGCTGAGGCTTTTAAGTAGGTTCTACAGAGGGTTTGTTTTGTTTTTTTTAAGCTTGAAAAAGCCCTCTGCCACCTCATCTCATAAAGTTAACATAGGTATGGGCAATCCTTATAAACCCTCCACAGTCTCCTAAATTCCTCTGAATTCATCCAGTCTCTGAAATTCCTTTCTCTGAAAGGAGCCACTTGGCTTAGGGAATTCTCCTTACACCCCCCTCACTCATTTCCAATCACCACTCTTCTTTTCTTCTTCCCTCCCATGTTCTTTCTTTCTCTTCATTATTCCACCCAGAGCACATCTTGGGGAATTCTTAAAGAAAATCCTCTTTGGTGGGCAAGAGAATTTCTGAACTGTATTTGACTTTATACAAACAGACAAGAGAGTTTGTTTTTCTCCTCAGTCAAACCTTTGAGAAAAGTGGGTTCATATCTTTGCAGAGAAACAAATCTGGGGCTGTGTTGTTTGTCACTTGCCATTATCCAGCAATAAGAAGGGCTGTAGCTCAGCGGCAGAGCACATGCTTGGCATGCAGAAGGTCCCAGGTTCAATCCCCAGCATCTCCAGGTAGGAAGAGGAAAGAATCCTGCCTGAAACCTCGGAGAGCCACTGCTGCCAGTCAATGTCAACAGTACTACACTAGAAGATCCCAGGGTCTGACACAGTATAAGGCAGTTTCCTATGTTCCTATGAACAGAAAGCTTTAATAAAAATAGGAGTTTGGGGTTTGTTTTTTAAGTGGAAGGGAGATAATTACTGCTCATTTATACAAGCCTATGTATGCCTACTCAGAAGCCCCATTATGTTTAATGAGGCTTACCCTCAGGAAATGTGCATAGGATTCCAGCACAAGTTACTTTTGCAGGGAGGTTTGCTCCCTGATGTTCTGCATGTTTACTCAGAAAAGAGTCTGAGTTGTGAGCATGGTACTGCAGGCTTAATATAGTGCCTACCCAATTCCGTCTAATGAATTGACTACCCTTTCAGCTCAGTGCTATGCATGTTTTGGTGTGTGTGTGTGTGTGTGTGTGTGTGTGTTTCTATTGCACTCTAGGTTCAGTGGTGAGGGAAAGGCAAGCAGTACATGCTCAGAGTTTCTCCATAACTTAGCCCTAGTTTTGAAAGCAGACTCATTGGCTGATCCTGGTGAAGTCTTGGCACAAATGAAGTTATGGGGAGGAAGATATGATCAGAGCTTGTGCATAGGGAGGAGTTGCACAAAACAAGGCATCTGTTTTATGAAGAGTTGCTGGAGGATTGTAGTATGAGGAGGGATGGTTGCATGGAGGGGAATACAACTGGTAGAAAGTGATCAATGGTGAAAGAAAAGCATTCTGCATATGCTCAGAGGCACTCTATATTTAAGAACATAAGAAGAGCTGTGGTGCAGCAGACCAAGGTCCATCTAGTCTAGCATTCTGTTCACACAGTGGCCAACCAGATGCCCATGGGAAACCTACAAGCAGGACAATAGCACCTTCCCACCCATGTTCCTCTGCTGGTATCATTGGCGAAATGTAAGTAAATTCTAGTAATTCTAAATTTGCATGCATGTATATCTTTCAGAAACCTTGCAGGTTTCTTCCCTGGGGGACACCTCTAATGACTGATGGATTTTCATACAAACTTACTCAAAAACTATTGGGGAGTGGGGTAAAGGGAAGGGAAAGCAAATTACTCCCTCCTCCAAATTGGAGAACTCCCCTTCCACATGACCTGCTGCACCTATCCTTCTGAAACTTTCCTGGCTTCTTTCTTAGGGAAAACTCTAGGCTGTCTGTAAGGATGGACGAAAGTCCCTTACCTGGTCCTGCAGCTGTTTTTGGTGGGGGGGGATGCACTCCGGTTCTCCCCCCCAAAATTCTTGGCAGGGGGAGGAGCCCCACCCCTCCTGGCCAAAATTCAGGCCGGGGGGGAGGTGCCCCATCCCTCCCTGCTGAAATTCTGGCCAGGGGGGAGCACCCCGTCTCCCCGGCTGCAAAATAAAAAAGTAAATGGTAAAAAAAAAAAAGGGATAGGCTACGTAACGATTTACGTAGCCTATCACAGCTAGATTTGCAAAGTCAGCCATGATAGGCTACGTAAATCTTTACATAGCCTATCACAGGTGACTTTGAAAAAAAAAAAAGTGCGTACGCAAATGGCGGCACCCATGGGCGCCGCCATTTGCGTTCCTTATTTGGGCATGGGTAGTCTACGGAAAGATTTACGTAGACTATTGCGAAAATAAAGACTATTTGCGTTGCCCTTATTTTCGCCGTAGTCTACGTAAATCTTTACATAGACTACCCGTCCCCAAATAAGGAACGCAAATGGCGGCGCCCATGGGCGCCACCATTTGCATACGCGTTTTTTTTTTCGAAGTCACCCGTGATAGGCTATGTAAAGATTTACGTAGCCTATCATGGCTGACTGAAAATCTAGCCGTGATAGCCTACGTAAATCATTACGGAGCCTATCACTTTTTTTTTTTTTACTGGGAAATGGCAGTGGTGGCAGCCGGTCGGAAGACCGGCCGCTGCCCCCGCCCCCGCCGAAACGCCGCTGAAACGCCGCCGGGACCCGCCGCCGAGAGGGACATTTGACAGAGGTAAGTCCCATCCCAGGGGGGTGGCGGGGGGGGTGGCGAAGAATTTCCCTACCAATTTCGGGGGGCCGAATGTGTTGGCATTCGGCCTCCCGGAGATTCGTGGAGAAATTCTCTGCCATCCCTAGTGTCTGTAATTTTCAGAACAATGGTCCACAAAGAAAATAGGGAGATAAATATGTCCTCTTTTAGAGACCTCAAGGTCTCTAAAAATGTCAAGGCCACCCTTGCACAAAAACCCTTGTGGCTATCTTTCTGAAATTTGGCGGATATGATCTCCTCTGATGGAGCAATGAATCCTGAAATTTTAATCCAATTCTTTCACAGAATAAAAATGTTATTGGCAGTTCCTCTTAAAAGAAAATCAAAATATAAACCTTGCACCTATTTTTCTGACATTGGGCAGTAGCCCTTTAGGGGGCTACTGTGCCTGAAATTATCATCCAGTTCTGACAAAGGGAAAAAAAGTTACAGTTTCCCCCCCTAATTTTCCATGGTATTCAACAGGAAGCATAAAGATTTTTCCAAACCTTGACTGAGGTTTGGTGCTGAGCTGAAGTGGTCCGACTACAAATTGGCTGGAGGAAAAGAGAGATGTTTTCTAAAATGCTGAATTGGGGTCTGAGTTGAAGTGGGGAGAGGAGGAGGTCAGTGCACGCTTCTTATGTATGTATGTAATCTATGTACACATGCAAGCACACAAAATGCACACACATCACACATGCACACCACACACACACACACACACACACATATATATATATATATTAGAAGGTGTGCATAGACTTGTGTGTGTGTGTGTGTGTGCATTTGTGTTATGGGCCTATGCCCTGGATCTTTTAAGAACCTAGCAACACCTCTGCCCACAGAGGGTGTCTGCCTAAATCTTACATGGTTCCATGACAATTCAGGTGCTTAAGGAAAGTCTGCCAGAGTCCTGGACAACTATTTGGGTGGTTATTTTAATCTCAATAAAAAGTAGAGCTACTATAATATCAGATGGCATGAAGGATGAATCCAATACTGTCATTCTTTTGATAGAAGCATTTCTGCCAGCAAAATTGGGAAGAGCAATTATCCATCCCCCCACCAAGCCCCCTGCACCCTAAAAACCTGCTCCAAAGGGCTGGGAAAACTTCCAGGGCAGATTTTTGGGTGATATGGAGGGTTGCAGGCGGGAGGAGAGAGGGAGAAAATCCCATTGCACTAGCAGACTTTTGTCTGATCTAACCCGTAGTGTTAATGTTGTTTTTAAAAATCACTCTTTAACCAGTGAACTATTTCCCTCCATAACAGGAACTTTACAAAAGCTATTGGTTACTCAACCTGCAACTTGGTTGCAACTCAGGGTAGGGGTGGCATTTTCCCTTTCCTTACAGCATTAGTGCCTCTCTCTTTTTTAAAAGTAACCACAAGCATTTTCTAAAATGTTGGACTGAGTCCAATAGCACCAGTAATACAATACATGTTGATTAAGTGCTACAAGGACTCATTTACTACCTCAGCTAGTTATTTTTTTTGTGGGGGGGGGGGAGACAACAACCCATGACCTCTAAGATGGTTACTCCCATTACCATGAGAACAGAAAGAATTTAAAAGTGATTAAGGAAGCTGAAAGGCTGCCATTGTCTTCCATGCTGAAATAATTAAGCTAAAATAGCTGCAATAATAGACAATAGTAAATATCAGTGTACAAAAAATATGTATCAGCTAAGTGTGGGGTGGGGGGGAGATACCTCCACCATGTAGTCCTGCTAATGAGGGCAACCTGAACAATCCAGGTTTCACCTTATATATCCTGTTCTAATAATTGCAGTCCGTACAGTCTGTCAGCACAATAGCCATGATTTAGCCCTGAACTATGAAATAAAATGAACAGAGATTTCTTTTAAAGCAGCTTTTTAAATCACATATTTGGGGATTTTGAGGAGGGCAGCATAGGAAGGAAGTACTCAGAAAAGACCATTCTTCAGATAGAGTGCATCATACAAAGATAAACACACTCTCACACACATTTTATGAAATCTTCATCCCACCTTCCCTCTAAAGAGCTCAGTGAAGTGTACGAAATTCCACCTCTTTTATCCTCACAACCACCATGCAAGGTCGGTTAGGCTGAGGGACTGAATGGCCCAAAGTTACCCAGTGAGTTTCTTGGCTGAGGAGGAAGTTATAAAGGGTCTTCTAGTCCAACATTCCAGTCAATACACCCACACCGGCTTTCAAGAGCCAGTATTTTAATTTTACACAGGAACTCTAGTGTACATGTTGATCCCTCTTGCCCCTACAATAGTTGTCCCATTCTTTTGTGCCTGCAGATTTGCTTCCTCAATTGTAAAAGAGAAAGTAGCCTCCCACTTAATCCTGGCTCATAGGAACTCTGTGTGAACATCAGCAGTCAGGTAGAACTCTGGAGAGAACTGCCTATTCCAGATTCACAAAATGTCAAGAACAGTGATGACATTTCTGCCATTGTTATTCCCTCCCACCAATCCATTCCCATACAGCAGCCTTCCCCAACTTGGTGTCCTCCAGATGTTTTGGACTACAAATCCCAGAATCCCTGACCATTCTTCATGCCGGCTTGAGTTGAAGGGAGTTGAAGTCCAAAATCAAAGCATCAGGAGCACATCAGGTTGGGGAAGGCTGTCATACACAAATAAAGGCATGGATTCATGGTCAAGAATGACTATCATATCACATTGCTGCAGTACGTAAGGCCCTTCTGTTATCTATAATAATAAAAAAGGATGTGTTTCCTTTCCTATCAGCACCATAGCACCAAGTCCGTGAAACCTGGATACCTGAAACTTGGCATGCATACTAAGGCATGCATATCCCAAAGATGTGTACCTCTGGATTACTGGGGAATGCTGGGAGTGGCAGGACTTTTCCTGTCTAAACATGCATAGGATTGTGCCCTTGGGGAGCAATCCTATGTGAAGAGGCGGCCATCTCCAAACTTGGAGGCAGCCACCTATCCAGTGCACGGCAGGAGGAGCATGGAGGGAATCATCTCCTCCACACTCCAGGCACCCTGCATTCACAACTAGATGGCCCATTTTTGGCTGCCTAGCTATGGAATGTCGGAGCGCAGGGTGGGGAGGCAGTACGATGCATAGGAAATGTTGTACGAGCACTTATGAACTCCCCCCCACCCCAGCCCCCAGGACTGCCCCCTTTTGCCCCGCTCTGCGCTGCTCTTATGAGCATGGAGCCGGGGGGGCAATCTGCGCTGCCTACGAGGTGGTGGGGGAGGGGAGGGGAGGCAGTTCCCAGAAACAGACCAGTCCTATGACCATCTAGCTACTGACTAGCAGGCATAGGATTGTGCCCTTAATGATGTAAACGTGTCCATGCATTTGAAGCTTGCAGTACCATCTTCAGTCACTAGGTAGCAGACTTCCCTAACTAGGGTTGGCGGAGAATTTCTCCCCGAAACTTCGGGGGGCCGAGCGCCAACGTGTTCGGCCCCCCGAACACGTTTCGGGGAGAAATCCTCTGAACCCCCCCGCACCCCACACACCCCCGGGACGGCACTTACTTCACCGAATGTCCCTCCTGGTGGCTGGTCCGGCCGGCGGTTCGGCGGCTGTTCGAGCGAGGCGGGAGCGGCAGCCGGTCTTTCGACCGGCTGCCACCGCCGCCGCCATTGCAATGAAAGAAAAAAAAAAATGCCCCCTGATAGGCTACGTGACGATTCACGTAGCCTATCACGGCTAGATTTGCAAAGTCAGCCGTGATAGGCTACGTCAATCGTCACGTAGCCTATCACGGGTGACTTTAAAAAAAAAAAAAGTGTGTACGGTTAATGGCGGCCCCCATAGGGAGCCGCCATTCCCGTTCCTTATTTGGTCTCTGTAGTCTACGTAAAGATTTACGTAGACTACGGTGAAAATAAGGGCAACGCTATTTGCGTTGCCCTTATTTTCTCCGTAGTCTACGTAAACATTTACGTAGACTACAGCGACTAAATAAGGAACGCGAATGGCGGCTCCCTATGGGGGCCGCCATTAGTGTACGCACTTTTTTTTTTTTAAAGTCACCCGTGATAGGCTATGTGACGATTGACGTAGCCTATCATGGCTGACTTTGCAGATCTAGCCGTGATAGGCTACGTGAATCGTCACGTAGCCTATCAGGGGGCGTGTGTGTTTTTTTTTTAACTTTCGCGTTCGCGGCTGGGCGAGACGGGAAGCCTCCTCCCCGGCCTGAATTTCGGCCGGGGCGAGGCGGGAAGCCTCCCCCCCGGCCTGAATTTCGGCCAGGGCGAGGCGGGAAGCCTCCCCCCCGGCCTGAACTTTGCGGGAGGAGCAGCGAAGCGCCTCCCCCCCACCGCGAACGTTCTTCGAGGACAGGTAAGAGACTTTCATCCACCCCTATCCCTAACAAGCACATAGTTGCATCAACACAGCTTGAAGCCAGGGGGGAGTAGTCCAGGGGGCAGAGTTACATGGTTGCCCCATTCCTCCTACTATGGGGCAGCCCTCTCTCAGGAAAATGGAGTGGGCAGCCCCCTCCCTCAGGGGAGGAGTGCTATAGGGGGGAACCAGAGCAGGGGCCAGGCCGAGCAGTTCCGGTGGGCATGGCTTGGCTTCACTCAGTCGGGCAGACATAATGTGTCCAACTCTGACAGCTGCATAACTTTGCTTGAAGGCTTAGCTGTATCAAACTAAGAGCTATTCCATCCCATGCAAAGCTGGGTCTGTTTGCTAGCTGTTCTCTAAAATGTTTCTCAAGAGGGAA
The DNA here is from genome assembly GCF_057233095.1 of Heloderma suspectum. Taxonomy (NCBI): domain Eukaryota; kingdom Metazoa; phylum Chordata; class Lepidosauria; order Squamata; family Helodermatidae; genus Heloderma; species Heloderma suspectum. Next base: position 94,205,185 of record NC_139461.1, read on the forward strand.
TTCTAAATGGCAAGATTAGACTTTTCATTGTTATTACATATTTCTTATTCTAGTTAAACAATATTAGTTGGGCTGTGATCCTGTGCACACTTCCCTGGGGGTAAACTCCATTGAAGTGGGGCAAATTCCATTGAAATCCGATTGAATTGGGGCATACATCTGAGTAGACAGGCATAGGAGGGCACTCTGTATAAGACCACAAGAATCAGACCTAAAGCCCTATCCAGCATCCTTTTTTCCCCCAGTGGCCAACCAGATGCTGATGAGAAGCCCACAAGCGTCCATCTCCAGATGTTTTCCCCTAAAAACTGGTTTTTAGAGATGTACTTCCTCTGATCTTGGAGGTAGAATATAGCCATCATCACTAGCCATCACTAGCCATTGGCAGCATTACCTTCAATTTATCTAATCCCATTTTAAAGCCATCTAAGTTAGTGATCATCATCTCTTCTAGCTGCAAATTCCATGGTTGAATGATGCACTGTGTGAAGAAGTACTTCCTTTTGTATGTCCTGAATCTCCACCACATGGCTCCATTGGATAACCACAACGCTGGTGTTGCGACAGAGAGAAAGCCTTCGCTCTATCCACATATGTTTTTAATGAATTGTTACTCTGAGGCTCTGAAATGGAGCAGGACATACATCCTGAAAGACAAATGAAGCCTATTCTTTGGCTACTGTGATACTGAAAAGATGGACATGAAACATAAATACAAAATGGGTGAGAATTATGCTTCTGAAAATGTTAAGATTAGTTAAATGGCTATGTATTTATTATCCCACCTTTTTACCTGATGACAGACCCCCTGCATGGCTGACAAAGTGATAATGAATACATAAATCTACATAATAAGAATTGAACCTTTGGGCTGTGGTGACTTGTGAAGATAATGGAAAACATCCATTGGCCAGGCCTTAGTTTTAATGCTTTTGTTGTTGTTCAGTCATTAAGTCATGTCCGACTCTTCGTGACCCTGTAGACCATAGCACGCCAGGCCTTCCTGTCCTCGACTCTCTCCCGGAGTGTGCTGATCAAATTCATATTCATTGCATCGGTGATGCTATCTAGCCATCTCATCCTCTGCCATCCCCTTCTCCTTTTGCCTTCGATCTTTCCCAGCATCAGGGTCATTTCCAGGGAGTTTTCTCTTTGCATTAGGTGGCCAACATATTTGAGCTTCAGCTTCAGTATCTTCCTTCCAATGAGCAGTCAGGGTTGATTTCCTTTAGGATTGACTGATTTGACCTCCTTGCAGTCCAGGGGACTCATAAGAGTCTTCTCCAGCACCACAGTTCGAAAGCATCAATTCTTCGGCGCTCAGCCTTCCTTATAGTTCAGCTCTCACAGTCATACGTTACTAATGGGAAAACCATAGCTTTGATTTTACGAACCTTTGTCAGCAAGGTGATGTCTTTTCTCCTTACTATGCTGTCTAGTTTTGCCATGCTGATGCCATAGCTTTCCTCCCAAGGAGCAAGCGTCTTTTAATTTCATGGCTACAGTCGCCATCTGCGGTGATCTTGGAGCCCAAGAAAGTGAAATCTGTCACTGCTTCCATTCCTTCCCCTTCTATATGCCAGATGCCATGATCTTCATTTTTTTAATGTTGAGTTTCAAACCAGCTTTTGCACTCTCCACTTTCACCCTCAACAAGAGGCTCTTTAGATCCTCTTCGCTTTCTGCCATTAGGGTGGTATTGTCTGCGTATCTGAGGTTCTTGATAATTCTCCCAGCAATCTTGATTCCGACCTGTGATTCATCCAGCCTGGTGTTTCTCATGATGTACTCTGCATATAAGTTAAATAAGCAGAGTGACAATATACAGCCTTGTCGTACTCCTTTCTCAATTTTGAACCAATCGGTTGTTCCATGTCCATCTCTTTCAGAATTTGCCAGAGTTTGTTGTGATCCACACAACCAAAGGCTTTAGCATAGTAAATGAAGCAGAAATAGATGTTTTTGTGGAATTCTCTTGCTTTCTCCATGATCCAGCGAATGTTGGCAATTTGATCTCTAGTTCCTCTGCCTCTTCGAAATCCAGCTTTTACTTCCGGCAGTTCTCGGTTCTAGGGATGTCACGGAATTCCGCCACGGATCTCGGTGAGGCCAAATGCCAGTGCATTCAGCCCCCTGAAATCCATGGTGGAACGAAGCCGCCCTCTACCCTGCGAAATGGGCCCAGAATGGATCACCTACCTACTGTGGTCTGCGCTGACTTGCAAATGGCAGCTGCGTCTGCAGCTGCCATTCGCTTCCCTATTTTTGCCGCTTCATCCATATCACTTTGTCACTTCATCCATATCGCTGTGATAGGCTACGTGAATACTTACGTAGCCTATCACAGCTAATGCAGGGATGCCATTTGCGTTCCTGTGGAAGCTGCGATAGGCTACCTAAGTATTTAAGTAGCCTATCACGGCAAAACTAAGGGAACGCAATGGGCGGCCGTCATAGGCGCCGCCATTTGTGTTAGCTGTTTTTTTGTGTGTTTTTTGCCATGATAGGCTATGTAAATATTTACGTAGCCTATCACGGTAAAATACAGGGACGCAAATGGCGGCGGCTATGGCAGCCGCCATTTGCTTCCCTGCAGGCTGCCCAGCGGCCAGATGTCTGGCTGCGGGAGGCCCCGACCAGCGGCTCTGCGGAATGTCCATGGAACAGAGCTCGCTGGAGAAAATTTTGGGGAGAGGGACAGAGTGCCTCCCCCTCACCGCGAATGTCACTCTTCAAAAAGGTAAGCGACTTTCGTACATCCTTACTCGGTTCACAAACTGCTAAAGCCTAGCTTGTAGGATTTTGAGCATAACCTTGCTGGTACTAGGGATGGACAAAAGTCACTTACCTGTCCTCGAAGCTTTTCACAGTGGGGGGGAGGCGCTTCGCTGCTCCCCCCGCAAAGTTCAGGCCGGGGGGGGAGGCTTCCCGCCTCGCCCAGCCGAAATTCAGGCCGGGGAGGAGGCGCCTCGCCTCGCCCGGCCGCGAACTAAAAAGTTTTTTTTTAAAAAAAAAAACCGCCCCCGTGATAGGCTACGTGTCGATTAACGTAGCCTATCACGGCTAGATCTGCAAAGTCAGCCATGATAGGCTACGTTAATCGTCACGTAGCCTATCACAGGTGACTTTTTTTTTAAAAAAAAGCGCATACGCAAATGGCGGCCCCCATAGGGAGCCGCCATTCGCGTTCCTTATTTGGTCGCTGTAGTCTACGTAAATCTTTACGTAGACTACAGCGACCAAATAAGGAACGGGAATGGCGGCTCCCTATGGGGGCCACCATTATCCGTACGCGCTTTTTTTTTTTTTTAAAGTCACCCGTGATAGGCTATGTGACGATTTACGTAGCCTATCACGGATGACTTTGCAAATCTAGCCGTGATAGGCTACGTTAATCGTCACGTAGCCTATCACGGGGCATTTTTTTTCTTTTCTTTTCTTGGAATGGCAGCGGCGGCAGCTGGTCAAAAGACCAGCTGCCGCTCCTGCCCCCGACGAACACCCGCCGAACCACCGGCCGGACCCGCCGCCGGGAGGGACATTCGCCAAAGGTAAGTCCCGTCCCGGGGGAGGTGCGGGGGGCAGGGGGGTACGGAGAATTTCTCCCCAAAACATGTTCAGGGGGCCGAACACATTGGCGCTCGGCCCCCGGAAGTTTCAGGGAGAAATTCTCCGCCAACCCTAGCTGGTACGAAAGTTCTGCCACGGATCTCGGGGAGGCCAAATGCCAGTGCATTCAGCCCCCCGAAATCAGTGGTGGAATGGCCCCCCCGCCCCCCCCAGGACGGGACTTACCTTGGGTGGATTTTCCTGGCGGCAGCGCCTCCGACGGCGGCTCTGGTGGCGGTTCGGCAGCAGCGACTGCGGCGGCCGGTCTTCCGACCGGCTGCCACCGCCATTTCCAGGTAAAAACAAACAAACAAACAAACAAACGTGATAGGCTACATAAAGATTTATATAGCCTATCATGGCTAGATTTAAAAAAAACACCGCGATAGGCTACGTAAATCTTTACGTAGCCTATTACGGCTGACTTTAAAAAAAAACGCGCCTACGCAAATGGATGCTACGCTATTTGCTTATTTATTTTCGCTGTCTTAGTCTACGTAAATGTTTACGTCGACTAAGACATGCCAAAATAAGGAACGCAAATGGCAGCGGCCATGCCCGCCGCCATTTGCGTATGCGCGTTTTTTGTTTTTGTTTTTTAATCAGTCGTCATAGGCTACGTAAACATTTACGTAGCCTATCACGGCTGACTGCAGGGACATTTGCTGCCATTTGTGTCCCTGCTAGCCAGCGGCCGGATGTCCAGCTGCTGGCGGAGCTGGCCGGCGGCTCCGCAGAATCGCTGCGGAGCACAGCCGGCCAGCCAGGATTCCAGGGGGGGAGGAAAGGAGCGCCCCCCCGGCGAGGATTCCAGTGGGAGGGACGGAACGCCTCCCCCCCCCACCATGAGCATAATCCACGAAAGGTAAGTGATTTTTGTACATCCCTAGCTGGCATGTGAAATGAGTAGGGATGTCAGAGAATTCCACCACGGATCTCAATGAGGCCGAATGCCAGTGCATTCAGCCCCCTGAAGTCCATGGTGGAACGAAGCTCCCCACCCCACCACCCCGCAAAAGGCACACGAAACGGGACACTTACCTGGTGCCATTCGCACTGTTTTGCGAATGGCGTCTGCCTCTGCGGCCGCCATTCGCTTCCCTATTTTTGCAGTGATAGGCTACGTAAATATTCACGTAGCCTATCATGGTGAAAGACAGGGGCGCAAATGGCATAGCAGCCACCATTTGCACCCCTGTTTTTCTGCCGTGATAGGCTATGTAAATATTTATGTAGCCTATCACGGCAAAAAAAACAGGAACGCAAATGGTGGCCACCATAGCTGCCGATATTTGCGTCCGCAGGCTCCACATGGCGCCTGCAAATGCACCCGGCCGGCGGTTCTGCGGAGTTGCTGCAGAGCAGAGCCGGCTGGGTCAGGATTTCAGGGGGAGGTGCGGAGTGCCTCCCCGCCACCGTGAATAACCCATTGAAAAGGTAAGTGACTTTCGTACATCCCTAGAAATGAGCACAATTGTACGGTAGTTTGAACACTCTTTGGCATTGTCCTTCTTTGGAACTGGAATATAAACTGACCTTTTCCAGTCTTGTGGCCACTGTTGAGTGTTCCAAATTTGTTGGCATATTGAGTGCAGCACTTTAACAGCATCATTTTTTAGGATCTTAAATAGCTCAGCTGGAAGACTGTCATCTCCACTAGCTTTGTTGTTAGTAATGCTTCCTAAGGCCCACTTGACTTTACTCTCTAGGATGTCTGACTCAAGTTCAGTGACTGCACCATCATGGCTATCAGGGACTCTCTAGATCTTTTAAGATCTATTAAGATCTTTCCTGTATAGTTCTTCTGTGTATTCTTGCCACCTCTTCTTAATCTCATCTGCTTCTGTTAGGTCCCTGCCTTCTTTGTCCTTTATCATGCCCAACTTTGCACAAAACATTCCTTTGAGATCTCCGATTTTCTTGAAGAGATCTCTAGTCTTTCCCATTCTATTGTTTTCCTTGATTTCTTTGCATTGTTCATTTAAGAAAGCCTTCTTGTCTCTCCTTGCTATTCTCTGGAACTCTGCATTCAGTTGGATATATCTTCCCCTTTCTCCCTAGCTTTTCACTTCCCTTCTTTCCTCAGCTACTTGTAAAGCCTCATCAGACAGCCACTTTGCTTTCTTGCATTTCTTTTTCTTTGAGATGGATTTCGTTGCTGCCTCCTGAACAATGTTATGGACCTCCGTCCATAGTTCCTCAGGCACTCTGTCTATCAGGTCTAATCCCTTAAATCTATTCCTCACCTCCACTGTATATTCATAAGGGATATGATTTAGGTCATACCTGAATGGTTTAGTGGTTTTCCCTACGTTCTTCAATTTTACTTGAGATTTTGCAATAGGAAGCTCATGATCTGAGCCACAGTGAGCTCCAGGTCTTGTTTTTACTGACTGTATAGAGCTTCTCCATCTTTGGCTGCAAAGGACATAATCAATCTGGTTTTGATATTGACCATCTGGTGATGTCCATCTGTAGAGTCACCTCTTGTGCTGTTGGAAAAGAGTGTTTGCTATGATCAGCATGTTCTCTTGGCAAAACTCTATTAGCCTTTGTCCTGTTTCATTTTTTACACCAAGGCCATGCTTGCCTGTTATCCCGGTTATTTCTGGACTTCCTACTTTAGCATTCCAATCCTCTATGATGAAAAAATCCTCTTTTTTTGGTGTTAGTTCTAGAAGGTGTTGTAGGTCTTCATAGAACCGATCAACCTCAGCTTCTTCGGCCTCAGTGGTTGGGGCATAGACTTGAATTGCTGTGATGTTGAATGGTTTGCCTTGTATTCATACTGAGATCATTCTATCATTTTTGAGATTGTACTCCAGTACTGCTTTTCCCACCCTTTTGTTGACTATGAGTGCTACTCCATTTCTTCTAAGGGATTGTTGCCCACAGTAGTAGATATAATGGTCACCTGAATTAAATTTGCCCATGCTTGTCCATTTTAGTTCGCTGATTCCCAAGATGTCGATATTCAATCTTGCCATCTCATGTTTGACCACCTCCAGCTTATCTTGATTCATTGATCTTACATTCCAGGTTCCTAAACAATATTGTTCTTTACAGCATCAGACTTTCTTTTCACCACCACCAGACACATCCACAGCTGAGTGTCCTTTCGGCTTTGGCCCAGCCACTTCACTCTTTCTGGCACTACTTGGAAATTCCCTCTGCTCTTCCCCAGTAGTATATTGGACACCTTCCGACCTGAGGGGATCATATTCCAGCGTCATATCTTTTAGCCTTGCGATACATTCCATGGGGTTTTCTTGGCAATTTTTGCGTGGCAGATGATAATACTTAGCATTTCCACTGATCTTTAAATTGCATCTCAATCATGAACAAGTTTTTGCCAACATTCTTTCAAAGCATACAAGTAATTCTCACTTGCATAACAAGGCACATCTTCAGTGGACACACTTGGCCCTTTAGCAGTTTAAATAGATGCAACTCTTGTTAGAAGATTGACATTAAGGCTGCAGTCCTATGCATCTTACCTGGAAGTAAGTCCTACTGAACCCAGTGGGGCTTCTTTCTGAGTAGACATGTATAGGATCGCACTGTCAGTGTTGTTTAAAAAAACAAATACACATCCTTGACCCTCCGAATTGTCTATTTTACTTCCAAAATGCGTGACCCTTACATTTCTTTGGATTGTCTTGCACTTCATCCTTTTTCCTGTTGCTCCACAGTTTGTACTTCATTCATGAGTTGGGAGGAAATTAATTTTGAAATTCCAGAACTCTGAATAGCAGTAGCTTTAAAGTAATCATAGGTAAAACCACTTCTATTCAGCAATAATATACCTAAAAGAGCAACTTTTCCCTTTTTGCCCATCTGCATGTTTGAGCAAAATGCTCATCATCAGCTTATCTGTATGCTGCTTTTCCATGATAAACTATGCTCAAAATGCTCTCAATAACCCCAGAATAGAATAAAATAGTGAGAAAAACCATTCTGCTTCTCCTAAAAGAGCCTTGGTGAGTAACTGGAGGTGCCCATCTTCTCCCAATTATGAGAACTGGATGGCAAAAGTGTGGGAGGGAGGTAATGGCTTGTGATAAGCTTACATGTCAGGTTAGGGAGGCCAGGCCTTTTATGAAACATGGATTCCTCCTTTATCCTCACATGAAGTCTCCTGAAGAAAAATAAAATACTCACAGGAAATATAAATGCATAAGTCTTTATTGATGGGTCAGGTTTGTATAACTAGGTTCATAAGCTGAGGATTTTGTTGGGTAGTAGATGCTGTAGATGAAAGAGATGCTTAATTGATCTGTTACACATTATATCTTGCTGACTGGAGATGTTTCTCCACTGACATCTACCTGTTTACTTGCAGCTACATACTAATACACTAGGTTATCCACCTGAATTGTTTGTGTTTTTAGTTTATTTACTTAGTCCATTGATGATTCCTTGCATTAACTGTACTTCTTGTCATATATCTTTAGTAAAGTTCAATAAATACAATGGGTTGAATTCGCATGTAATTTGTACCTTCTCTCTCTCTCTCTCTCTCTCTCTCTCTCTCTCTCCTTCTGTATGTTGCTAGAAATACTTTAACTTGGATCCACACTTAATTATACTTATAGTAGACCCATTGAAACCATGAGTAGTGGTTCTGGGCACCACACTTTAAGAAGGATGCTGACAAACTGGAGAGAGCTCAGAGGAGGTCAACGAAGATGAGAAGATGATCAGGGAACTGGAAACAAAACCCTATGAGGACAGACTGAAAGAACTGGGCATGTTTAGCCTTGAGAAGAGAAGACTGAGGGGAGATATGATAGCGCTTTTCAAGTACTTGAAAGGTTGTCACAGAGAGGAAGGCCAGAATCTCTTCTCGATCATCCCAGAGTGCAGGACACGGAATAATGGGCTCAAGTGACAGGAAGCCAGATTCCGGCTGAACATCAGGAGAAACTTCCCGACTGTTTGAGCAATATGACAATGGAACCAATGACCTAGGGAGGTGGTGGGCTCTCCCACACTGGAGTCATTCAAGATGAGGCTGGACAGCCACCTGTCAGGGTCCAGGGATGCTTTGACATGGATTCCTGCATTAAGCATGGCGTTGGACCTGATGGTCTTATAGGCCCCTTCCAACCTTACTGTTCTATGATTCTTGGATTCTATGACTAACTTAGGTACTATTGATTTTAATGGCTCTACTCTGGGTATAGCTAAGTCTGGATCCAACCCACTGTTTTAATAATAGTAAACAAATGTATGAACACACATTTAAATAAGAACATATTAGGAACGTTTTAAGTCAGCATAGAATCAACATTACAATATGCCCATCAAAACGTCTCGTATAGCACCATTCCACATTTCACTAACCCTGAACACTAGCAACTAACCCTGAACACTAATCTGCAAACAATTCATATTAAAATCTAACAATAAAAATACTAACAAAAAGTCAAGATCAATAGTAAAAATAATATAAACTTTATCTTGACTACTGCAGCTTTGAATCCCACCAGAAAAATCAATACTGAATCTCAAAGTGTTGGAATCACAAAATAGGTTATTTCCTTGATTTTTTTAATCTACATTTGGGATGTGACACATTCATTGGTACCTTACATGCATTTCATGTCTGAAGCCATGCTGCATCTATGAATATTAGTGAAATAAAGATGGAAATAAACATGCATTTGTAGTGAGTAATCATGAAAGATAGTATCATGGGATTCCATGATAGCATGGGATTCCATTATTCCAGTGAATGGTTTTTGGTACAAAAGAATTAAATCTGAAAAAGCAGGCATATCGTGACAGTACATAATAATTGTTAATGAAGTATAGAAACAAATCATTCTGTGTTTACTAGGATGAACGTATTGCACATTTGACAAATGCATGGAAAATGTTGCAATGGTTGACACATATTTTGGAGCAGGGTTCTGAATTTTCAGGATTGCAACATGATATCCAAATCTTGCTTTTGCCACACCTCAGCAGCACAATCCACACATCCTGCTGGGACAAAATAATGTCTGGAGTGTTGGATAGTTTGGTGTGACTTATAGCAGAATTGCCTTATACAAACAAAGTGTGGTAACACAGCATTTATTATTAGAGGGAATAAACACAGGCTAGAGCCAGTCTTGAAGAAGTTCAGATCAACTTACTTTATTAGTGCTTTTATACACATCACTGAAGAAGGCTATACTGTTCAACTCCATGCACTCCCTGAAGGTGGGTGCATGAGTGTAAGTAAGTGAAGGCATGATATATGGTTACTTGCTTTCCTCAGGGAGAGAATACATGTTGCCTGTTGCAGAGCAAAGATGAAGGGGAGGGATTAGGAGAAAGGAACCGATCAAGTTCCAGGACAGCGAGGGGGATGAACAAGACAAGCGGGCTGTTGAGACAACACATTTTCTATCGCCTCCCTGTGTCTGGAAGCATGCGGAGTTGTTCCTACTATCCAACATGGAGAAGTATTATTTATATCCATGCCCCATGTAGAATTCCCTCTTTTTGTAGGGTCACAGTGCATTCCTATGCATCCTTATTTGGAAGTATGTTCCATTGTGTTGAATGGAGTTTACTCTCTACTAAGAGTGTTTAGAAAAAGATCAGCTTTGGAAACATTGCAAGGCATCTCCATTTGGCTTGGTTTTTGAAGCTGGGGTTAAGCTGGTAGGGGATTGAGGATTTTAATATCTACTTTATTTTCATCCACATAATTGGATCTTAATTTAATTTTAGTGGGGGAAATATATTTGCTTTTAATCTTCTGCTGCCTGCTAAATGCCTTTGGGATGGGGCAGTCTCATTTAAATAAATACGCAATTAAAGAATTTGCAACTTTCTCCTTGTAATATTTGGTTCAAAAATTCAGCTTTGTCTACAACTCAGGTTATGATCCATCCATTGTTTCCCTACAGAAGCAGGTGAATCTGTAGATGAGGGGATCAATATAGGTCTCAGTGGAGCACTCTTCCCAACTTTGGCTGACCCTTGAAAGTATGTACTGGTGATAACCTTTAACAAGAGCCTCATATACACATCCCATATATGCACACAAACATTCCATTCTTTCCTAGACTAAACACACACAGAGATCAATGTTCCAAGCAGGAGTCATTTACATAGTGGAGCCCTGGAGAGGAGAGAGATGATTGTATGGTTATAAGGGAGGTATACACTGGCCTCCCATTGAAACAACCTGTGCACACATCTGAACACAAGCAACCAAGAACCAGTTGGAAAGGGGAAGAAAAAGAAGAGGGTTCAGTGGATCCCCATATTACCATCTACAACTCATGTAATTGGGCTGGTTCACATAATCATACAGCACATTATGAAACAAGTGGGCTGTGGCAGCAACCATTTTGAATATTCAAAATATTGTCATGTCATCTGAACTCAGGCCGTGGGGTTTGTGCAATGGTTAAACAACCCTTGGATAACCCACAACCTGTTCAAGACTTATGCAAGAATTGCTTAACCCTCACACAACCATCACCTGGATTCAGATGACATGATAAGCTGTGGCTGCAGTTTGAATATTCAATATTTAAACAAGCCACTGTGGCCAGGAGTAATCATGTGATGCAGTAATCAGGTGAGACCTGGAAAGCAAGGCAGAGCCAGCTGCCCTCACTGAGGTTCTCTGAAAACCCAGTCCTGGTCCCACATTGGTCAGAGATCTGCTTGGAAACCACCAGGAGTAAGGCCTTTAGTGTGCTAGCTTTCATCCTATAGAGGGACCTTTCTTTTCAGACAAGCATTTCCTACTTAATGACTAAATTGCAGACGCTGTTTTATTGATGTTTCTGCTTTTATTGACATTTTTTGGTATTTGGTATTTTACTATTTTGTACTACACTTTGATATCTCTTAGTGTATAGCGGTTTATAAATTCCATAAAAATAAACAAACAAACAAAGCCCCACCTAAGTGGTAAGGGTGGCTACCAAAAGGATCTTAGAATATCATGTTCAGGGGCTACTGGAAGCTGAGAACAGTAGTTACTGCAGCAGAAAAGGCAGAGGCTCAGGGTGGAATCTGTTGTCAATGACATGACTGAAGGCCCTGCGTCTCATCTCAGATGTCACAGCAGTCGTTGGATAGTCATAGGGAGCTGCCTTATACCAGGCCAGACTATTTTTTCCATTGAGCTCAGTATGTCTACTTTGACTGGGAGTGGCTCTCCATGGTTGTAGGCAGAAATATTTCACATCACCTGATACCAGATCCTTTTAACGTGAAATAATCTGAATCTGGGAACTTTTGCATGCCACTGAGCTATAGTTCCCCCACACACCACCACCACCACCCCTTCAGTGAAGACTGCATTTTTTTATTTCTGTGGAGCAAGAAGCATGAGGAGGATGAATGTGAAGGGAAACAATGGGCTTGATGAAATAGTAAGATAAGTGGAGGCCAACAGGATTTGGAGTGGCCTAAGAGTGAATCTATAAGGATATAGGATATGTTTTGCAGAAGGCATAGGTTGTGATGGAGGGAATTTGAAAGCAGGAGAGAAAATTGTGCAACTGATTGGGAAGAGGAGGATGTTCAAGCATTGGGACATCACTGAAGACAAGAGCTTCTGACTGTTCAAAGCTGGCCATGTTGTTTTATGCAGCATTAATTTTTAACTCAAGCAGTCTGTCCATATGTATCTGGTTTTAGACCATCTATAAAGCATGTGAAATATCCTCTTTGTGGTTATACCTTGGCTTCAACAAATGTAGGGAAAGGATACTGGAATGGAACTATGGTTAATTTCTAAAACACAGTCTCTGATCTAGAATCTACCTATCTCTATCTATCTATCTATCATCATCATCATCATCTATCTGTCTACAGTATATATTTATATATTTACAATATGTATATACTGCTCCACATCTAAACAGAGTTCAGAGCAGCGAACAATAAAAGACCAAAGAATAAGCCACCATATTAAAATAGTTATTTTTAAAAACAGAATACCAGTAAAAACAGTGTCTGGTCAGTCAAAGAAGGCTTCCTGAAATGAAGATGGTTTCAGGAGGCACCAGAAACAACACAATGTCTGCTGTTGCATTCAGATGCTGTTGAATTTCATGCTGTTGAATTTCAGGTATCTGGAGTCTGGACTGGCTGTTGAGTAGTAAACCATACTTGACAGTGATGGGAAATCATTCTGCTCATGCTGTGAGATGCTATTCCTGTTATGATGACTGAGCCCTGATGTTTTAAACTGGTTGGCAGTTTAAAGTGTAACTAGACTTTAATTGTTCTAGAGACAAAGGACACAAGCTTCCAAATAAAGATAGGCATACTTGGTTCCAATATAAGTACATGGAATTTAAGGGCCTAGCATTGCAAATCTATGCATGCCTATATGTAGAAGTAAGCTGCACTGAGTTCTATGGGACTTACTCCCAGATAAGTTGTATAGAACTGCAGCCTAAAGGACACAGCCTATTACAATGCTCCTCCTCTGTAACATTTCTGCAGCATATAGAGTATGTATTTTTCTCTGTGATTTGAATTGGTTTACTCGAAGGAAAAGATATGGTAGCCAAAGGCAGACCTGCATAATGTGCGACCTGCCATGGCACACTTAGACTGCCACCCTTTGGGAAGAGTGCAATTAAACCTCCTGTCTTATCTGCTTGCTTGTGACTGTCAAAGTGGAGATGATGGGCTAGGTAGGGATCTTGTGAGCATTTTCTAATGCTTTCCAGCAGTGTCAAGGTGAGCACGTGCCTTTCCTCCCAGCTCTGAGGCCAGGAGGGCTGTGCTTGCCCTGAACAGCTTTTGTCTTGAGCTGCTGCTGTATGCTCGTAAGCTGGACTGAGGTGGCCACTGCTAGTGAGCTGGATTGAGGCAAGCATAGCTCTTGGCAGCAGGGCTAGGCTCACCTTGATCTTGTGACCCATCTTTGCCACCTTCCAAAGAGCTTCTTCCCAGCAGGACTGCAGACAGCATCATTTTCAGACAGCAGTTGTCTCAGCCCCATCCCTGATGGAAAAGATATTCCACTAAGGTTCTGGAAGCACCTGCTGCTGCCTCCGCCTCTGCTGGCCCCGAGGGTAAGGTCTTGCCCTTTGGAGATGGGAAGGCCACAGAGAGAGGCTGGCGCGTCACGTGAACACCAGCTTTGAGCCATTCAAAAGAAGAACATCCCTTCGGGGTCTATCGATGGAATGCCAGGTTTCAAATACATGGTAGACCGCATTTCTTGGATGGTGGGCTGCTGCTGTTAGCCTGGTCAGTCACAAGTTGTGCAGTTTCAGCTCGCCAATGTTTTTTGGTGGCCTGCAATTTGTTTCTGTTTTCAGGTCCTGCTCAAGAGAGCAGTTTCCATATTTGTCATACCAATATACAGAGGCTGAATAATGTCTAGACAGTGCATTGTTGCTCTATGCCTCCCTCAACGTAAGAACTAACTGTTATGTTGCCATCCCTATTTATGTATTTGGTTTAGGGATGCTTATCTCCCATTTTTCTTCCCTCTTAATCTGATTCATGACATTCTCGGCGGCCCTCCTTTCTTAATGCAGCACATACTGATATACTGAGTTAATAACATAACCCATATTGAAATGTGCTCCTGTAATGTCATGGGGCTCAATGAACCAACTAAATGGCTTACGATCTAAAAATCAATTGATATCTTAAAGATGTCAAATAACCATGCCAAAGAAGAACATTTAGCTGAGTTGCATGCTGGGAAACTCCGGAGGCAATGTTTGCACTTTTATCTTTAGGCTAGTGATAAGATCAGTCATATCCATAGGTGTTGATCTATGCTCTAAATACAACATACATATCTTTTTTTCACCTTGATGCTAGTATGTACTGCCAACAGAAGAAGATCGTTCACAAGCAGTGGTGCCAGTACTGCAGGCAGGCACAACTTGTGACCCCTCCCCACCCCCCAGCAAAACACATGGATGATGGCTCATCAGTGGTTCAATATACCTCCTGTTTCTGCTGCCTTCCTGTTCAGTAGTGTAGTGGCAAATTCAGAAGTGCACGGCCCCTTCGTGATAGTCACAGCCACACCCCCTCACAGCCACGCCCCCTTCTAAGATTATACAACCTTGTAGGATATGCAACTTCAATGGGATCCAAAAACAGTGCAGCTGAGAGTAAGGCAGTGGTATTTCCATTGGATGTCTGAGAAAAAAAATGCAGGGGGGGTTAAAATCTTTTTCACCCACCCACCCACCCACCCACCCAGCCACTCACTCACTCACTCACTCACTCACTCACTCACTCACTCAAACACAAACATTTTGGGTTTTCAAACTGTGATACTCTCTGGAAGCTTCACCCTCTCAACTCAGCCCTCATGGACAGATCCCTTCTCATTTAAACAGCTCCCTTGCACACTCCCTTGGTGCCCCAACATTACCCTTTAGCTTCCCTAAGCTTCTTCATTATATCTCCCCCCTCCCCTTCCAGCAGAAATGTCCACACACCCAGCTGGATTGAACTACAAACACATACACACACACACACACACACACACACACACACACTTTCTTTCTCCCCTTCCCCAACTGATTTTTTTTCCCTTCTGTTTCCCTTCCCTCCATCAGGGTTTGTTTGCCCAGACACATGGCAACCTTGTACCAAAAAGTGTAGCTGACAGAGCAGGTTGCATCTGCCAATTCCGCTTGCTGTAGAAATTAATGTTCAGGGAATTAACAGTGCAATCCAATGTGTGTTTATCTCGAATTACATTTACAGAGATCTTGGGAAGGCAGCTAAAGGCTGCAGTCCTATACACACTTACCTGGGAGAAAGCCCAACTGGCAATTGAACATAGTGGGACTGACTTCTGACTAAACATGCATAGGATTGTGTGATACATCCTAAAAACTGGCACAAACCATTTCTTACAATGAATATTAATAATTCAATAGCTGAAAAAGACATCATGTTGCTTCCCATTTGCACCACCCATCTTTTTCATGAGCATCAAGACGTAACAGAAATTTTGCTGTACAATTCCTCCACCATCCCCTGCACTGTAAAGCATGAAAAGTCACCAGAAGTAAACACACTTCTCGAGGGAGCTGCTGTGGCCCTGTTCTTTTTCCTGCACCATAATTGTGAGAGTGGGATGGGATGGTGCTCTAGCTGGCTCTGGCTGCTGGTACTGGGGTATAGTTTGGAGAACTGCCAAGAACAAGTTTAAGCATCAGGAGTTTTAAGGGTGATGCAAACCTCAGTTACGGGTATCAGCTTTATGTGTTTTTTAAAAGGTACAAAACAATGGGAGCATATTTTCAAGAAGAGGACAAGGGTCTAGGCCATTCACATCTCCACACCCTTCCGAAAGGCACATTACATCTAAAAGGTGTGAGGAAAAAGGAGAACATATAATAATCATAACAACAACAGCTTGTATAATCAAAAATTAAGTATCAAACAGCTATGTAACTTTAGATTACAAATTAAATTTAAATTTAGATTTAAATTTAGATTGTAAGCTTCTAAGGGCAGAGACCTGACTATTTTGCTTATAATTCTCTCTAAAGTACCACATATATTGTAAACACCAAAGTCTGTGCATCTTCCGGAAGCAGCTGAAGACATGCTTTATTATTTTGGTGACCAGAAACAAAGAAAGATAAAGTAGATTGATTTGCATAATATTACCAGCCCTGAGCCTTTGGGATGTAGTAGACCGTACATCCAATCAATTATTTAAATAAATAATAAATCAAATATGGACATCAATGACGTTGCATTTTTTTTCCACCTCAGATATAGGGATGTGTGGACTCATCCCCGTCCAGGTTCTCTGGACTCCTGCCCAGCCCCTGCCCCCTCTTGCCAGTCCCTGGACTGCAATCGAGTCCCTTGCACTCTCAGTGAGCAGCCTGCACTCACTCCAACAGCCTCGTCAAGCTCCACGGTCACCATTTCTAAAAAAATAAAATGGCAATTGCAAAAATGTGCACATTTTTGTATGCATGAAAATGCGCATAATCTCATGTGTGAAATGTGCATTTTTGCGAAGGCACACATTAGTGTATGTACAAAAATGTGCATGTTTCATAAAATACGCATTTTTGTGCTTACGCAAATATGTGCATTTGCAAAATGCACAATTTTGTGTGTGAGCAAATTTGAGCATTTTTGTGATCACCATTTTATTTCTCAGAAATAAGGTGACCGTGAAGCTCAACAATGCTGCTGGGGTGAGTGCAGACCATTTGCCGAGTGCAGACAGGGGGCGAGCAGGGGCAGGAGCTCAGCGAACAGGGCTCAGGAGTGTGGGCAGGAGCAGATCCACTGGATTCCTGGACTGAATTGGCACCTGCACCATCCCTACTCAGATAAAATAGTGACCCTATCTTAAGGGATAGAATAAAGCCTCATGGCCATGGGGCTTACTCTCAAGTAAACTCAAGCCGATATATGCAGAGTGTGTGTGTGTGTGTGTGTGTGTGTAGAGGGAGAACAAGAGAAAAGCTCCCTTACTTAACACATTTATTTAAAGGCCATCAGGGTTGCTGGTAATGTGCACTTTAGGCCCTCACCTAGGGATGTACAGATTCCCCACCGTCTGTTCCAGTGGGGAATCCGCCCGGGGAGGGAGTTGATCCATCCCTCCCCCTCCCCTCGGAATCTGCCGGAGCAGCTCTGCTCTGCGAGGATTCCGCAGAGCCACCCGACTTGAGGGCTGCTTACCTGGACTCATTCGCCTCCACGCCAATCACTATGTTGCTTTAAAAAATGGCAATCGGCAGGATGTGCCCATAGACTTATACGCAAAATAGAGCCGTGAATCTTGCATATAAGTCTTTTAGAAATGGCAATCGGCAGGATGTGCTCATAGACTTATATGCAAGATTCACAGCTCTATTTTGCATGTAAGTCTATGGGCACATCCTGCCAATCGCCATTTTTTTAAGCAACATGGGATGGCGATCAGTGCAGAGGCAAACAGGTCTGGTTAAGCCTAAAGCTGAGTGCCATTCCACGGGGAATCCTCCTGGAGTGGAGGTAAGTGGGGCTGTTCCGCTGCAGATTCTGGAGGCCAGATTCCAAAGAATCCGGCCTCATTTGAGTCCGTGGCGGATTTCTCTGACATCCCTACCCTCACCCTCTGCAGGAACAGCCAAGAAGAAACTCAGCAGGCTGCAGCCTTCCCCAATCTGGCACCCCCCAGATTCGCTGGATGACAACTCCCATCAGCTCCAGGCAGCTTATTGGATATGCTGACTGGGGGGGATGATAGGATTTGCAGTCCAACACATCTGGAGGGCACAAGGTTGGGAAAGGCTGGGTGAGAGATGTGATGGAGAAGTCCTGCGGCCCCTGCCAAGAGCTGTGCGGAGGCAGACAAGACAGCTGCTGCTTTTCAGGGCTCCCAGTGTCCACATACATGTCTTCCTGGAAGTAAAGCATATAGATTTCAATGCGGTTTATTCCTAGGTATTTCTTATTTTAATTTAATTTTTAAAATTTATTTTCATTTATTTTTCACTCATATAGATGTCCTCCTTCTTCTCTCTGCCCTCTCTATGCTCCAACCCCACACCCCACTGCCTTTTTTGGCCGCTGCCACCAACAAACTGACTGAGCTGGTCCATCTGAGTCTGATGTTAGCCAGAGTGCTCTCGAGCGTGTCATGTCTGCTGCTGCTGCCGCTGGGTTGCCACTCTACAACTGCCTGGGCTTGCTGGGGGCATGGGATGTATGATCAGGATCAGCACCTCCAGCAAGCAACTTAGCCTGTCCCATGCGCTCCCATCCTTTCCCAAAACCAGATGGCGACAGCACAGGTGCAGTCTCAGGCACAGGGGCAGCGAGCAGCTCCTCCAGCTTGAAGGGAGGCAAGGCAGGCTGCGAGAGAGGGTAAATTAACCCTTTGCCAGGCAAGGTTGCCTTGCCCAGGTGGGCTCTCTGGACAGGGGAGGAGGGAAATCACCACTCTTCCTGCTCATGCCAGGTGCTTTAGGGAGAGTAGCTGCTGCAGTAGCAGCAGTGGTGGCCACTCTAGGGCTCACCACAGCCTCTCAGGCTGTTCCAGCCACCTGCCCCACAGCAGTAGGCTGGGACTAGGAGGGACCTGGTGGGGGTCCAGCCCTAGAAAAAGTGCCAGGTTTTTGACCCGGTGAGACCTCCCACAACTACATCTCTGTTTCCTGGAACTAGCTGCAAAACAGCTTGGGAGCTGTCAAGCACTTGGCAGGCCAGGTGGACTGTATTCAGGTTCATGGGCCAAAAATTGTGGAGGCCTGTAGTATGGCTTGGCCACAGCCTTTGATTCCAAGGAGGCCAAGTCTCTGAGTTCATGGCCATGTGTCCTCTTTTACAGAGCACAGTCCTCTGTATCTGAAGATCTACTGGAGGTCCATCCTCTGTTTGAAGGGGTCTCCTGTCCAATTCCAGTTTAAAAATAAAGAACCATAAGAACCATTGTCCATCAACAGTTAACATCTAAACACAACAGGCAGGCACACAGGTCACCTGGGCAGTCTTCCACACTATGGTGAGAGGGATTTTATTCCTATTTAAATTACAATGATTATTTCTAAATTTGCATCTGTACATACAGTATAAATCAGTATATGCACATCACGTGCAAATTGCTGCCCACTTTTGTCCTCTTTTTTGGTGATGCATTTCCTCTTTCTTGGCAATTCATAAGTGACCACCCTAATTCAGAGTGGGCATATAAGTTTTTTTTTTTTAATCATTCAATATCTTATTGTATTTTGATCTAGTTCTGAAATTTGTATTCTTCTTGACATCTTTGGCACATAATTAATTTTGGGTGGTAGCCTTATATGTTTGCCACTACAAGCCCCATATCTCTGAACTCTGATGCCATTACTAGTCTTGCAAAGGATCTTCAGCCTTGAAAGTTCCATGAAAATTATTGAAGTTCCTTGAATAGGCTGTAAATCTCTATAAGACTTCAATCTATATATGTCTACTTAGAGGTAAGTTTATTGAATTCAGTGGGATTTGCTCCAAGGTAAGTTGGTATAGGACTGCAGCCTAAATTAACAAACTGCTGGTGCTAGGGGTGCTCGAGGAATTTAATCTTGGTGAAGTCAAATATGGACTGGCCTGATCCACACCTCTCAGATTAATGTGCTGATTGGAGTGTAGATATCCTTTGGACTGCACACTTTCCAAATTGGGTGATGCAGTTCTTGGCTCAAAAAATGTAATGTGCATATTTTTAGATAAAATACGTTTAGCAATGAGAAAATACATTCAAAAATAAATGTCTAAATGTGATTTTTCATTAAGATTTTAAAAATGAACAAATCACAGATTAATGCAGATTAATGCAGAAACAAAACAGAATGATGTATGAATACATGCAAAAGACATGTGGATCAGAATCACACTGATCCATTCATCCCTAACTGATACACAACCAATTTGCCATATTAACACCCTAAAATGGTGTTTCTCTCAATTGGATACTTCTCTATGTATTTTACTAGGTCTGGAAATCTATCTGCCTACATTTTTTCTTTTTAACCTCTGAGCACATAAGCAAATCTCAGGCTTTGTCTGATCTGTCTTCATCTCTAGTGTATTTTGTCTGTGCCCTGAAGAAACACATGAAAGTGTCAGATAAGAAATGCAAACCTTGAAGTCGCATCATCCTTGGTATGACTAAAGGTCACTGCTTTGCCAACATTGTATTATTCCTCCTGGGTTTAATGGAAGGGGGGGGGAATATTATGATTTCCCAGAATTCTGT
The DNA here is from genome assembly GCF_057233095.1 of Heloderma suspectum. NCBI lineage: Eukaryota > Metazoa > Chordata > Lepidosauria > Squamata > Helodermatidae > Heloderma > Heloderma suspectum. Next base: position 94,225,502 of record NC_139461.1, read on the forward strand.
ATCATAAATGGCAGATATATTTGGCTGTCTCTGCCCAATGTGCATCATGTCACCTTTTGCTCTGCTACAATTCACAGCTCCTTCAAGATGGTGTTGGCTCTCCTGCTGTTTGAAGGAGTCATATCCACCCTTCGAAGAGAGAGAAAGGGGTGGGGGGCAGTTTGCATGATCACCCTGGCTTAAACTAGGGCTGTATGAGAAATTCATTTCAGTTCATTTTTTATCAGGATTTTTCCAATTTGCACCTTCTGGACCAAACAAACTCAAATGCAATCTGCGGTCAAATTCTATACATCTCCAAGCTTGCAATGTGATTCACAGACACACACACGAAGTGTTCAACAGCACGTGTACATTTCAAAAATGTGCATAAAAGTGCATACTTCTGAAAAAATATGGACAATACATTTTAACCAAAGGGAGAAAAATGTGTACAAAGATGTGCACAACTGATGCATACCATTGGGGAAATGCTCATGAAAATACACATAATTGTTCATGTGAAAACAAAACAAAACTTGCCATCTGATATGGACTGAAGTCAGGACAAACTCTAGGGTTGGTGGAGAATTTCTCCCCGAAACTTCGGGGGGCCGAGCGCCAACGTGTTCGGCACCCTGAACAAGTTTTGGGGAGAAATCCTCCACCCCCCCCACCCCCGCACCCCCCCCGGGACGGGACTTACCTTCACCGAATGTCCCTCCCGGTGGCTGGTCCGGCCGGCGGTTCGGCGGGTGTTCGAGCGAGGCGGGAGCGGCAGCCGGTCTTTTGACCGGCTGCCGCCGCCGCCATTGCAATGAAAGAAAAAAAAAACGCCCCCTGATAGGCTATGTGACGATTCACGTAGCCTATCACAGCTAGATTTGCAAAGTCAGCCGTGATAGGCTACGTGAATTGTCACGTAGCCTATCACGGGTGACTTTAAAAAAAAAAAAAAGTGTGTACGGATAATGGCGGCCCCCATAGGGAGCCGCCATTCCCCTTCCTTATTTGGTCACTGTAGTCTACGTAAATGTTTACGTAGACTACGGCGAAAATAAGGGCATCGCTATTTGCGTTGCCCTTATTTTCGCCGTAGTCTACGTAAACATTTACATAGACTACAGCGACTAAATAAGGAACGCGAATGGCGGCTCCCTATGGGGGCCGCCATTATCCGTACACACTTTTTTTTTTTTTTTTAAAGTCACCCGTGATAGGCTATGTGACGATTCACGTAGCCTATCACGGCTGACTTTGCAAATCTAGCCATGATAGGCTACGTGAATCGTCACGTAGCCTATCAGGGGGCGTTGTTTTTTTTTTTTTTTTTTAACTTTCGCGTTTGCGGCCGGGCGAGGCGGGAAGCTTCCTCCCCGGCCTGAATTTCGGCCGGGCCGAGGCAGGAAGCCTCCCCCCGGCCTGAATTTCGGCCGGGCCAAGGCGGGAAGCCTCCCCCCCCGGCCTGAACTTCGCGGGGGGACCAGCGAAGCGCCTCCCCCCCACCGCGAACGTCCTTCGAGGACAGGTAAGTGACTTTCGTCCACCCCTAACAAACTCTGAAATGAAATTCAGAGAAGTTCAGCAAGCTCAGTTTTTGCTAGTTCACACATCCCTAGCTTAAAACAATGGGCCATGGGTTATTTGAGGGCTATTTCCTGCTCAGACATGGGTTATTTGAGGGCTATTTCCCGCTCAGACATGGGTTATTTGAGGGCTATTTTCTTCTACCTGGGTTCAGATGACACGAGAAGCTGTGCCCAGATGGATAATTATGCAAATGGCAGTTAGCACACACCAGCACGTGGCTTGTTTAAGTTGCAGTGATCATGTGAACTGGGTCAGTGTAATAGAAATGGCATTATGTTTTAAGTACACTGCAAAACATTGTAAGAAGTATATCACTGAAAGCTGGGGAATAAAACCTTAGAATCAAAAGAGGTTACAGTTTTCTCTGGAATTTTATAATGAACAAACTGGAAAACACAGTTCAAACTGTGAAAACCAATGTATGCACCAGTCATAAAAGGCTCATCCGGAGCATGTTATGTGACAGCTATTAGCAAAATAGCAGAAAATAAAACTGGAAGCTCTGAGATGGCAAAGACATCCACATGCTGAAACAGATCATGAACCAAAACTATATTTGTCAAGAGAACTAGCTATAGGTTTTGATTCAGCAGAATTTACATTGGTGGACCATCTATTCAGTGGAAGACATCTGCACACACAGCAGCAGGTTATAGTTAGGGATGTGTGAGAAATCAGTTTTGTTTCAGTTTTTTATGCATTTCTCCAATTCACATCACCCAGGAACCGTTGTGGGCCAGACACATTTTGTGTTGGGAAATCTGTACAATTTGAGACTTGCGATGTGGTCCATGGAACAGAAAAACACATCCGTTGTAATGCACAGATTTGAAAAATGCACAAAGAAATTCCATATATTTAAAAATGTGCACCAACACACTTTAGTCAATAGGTGGATGCATGCAAAAAGTGCAACATTTGAAAAATGCACAAAAAATGTACGCTTTTTAAAAAATGTACAAAATTCATAAGATTTATTTCTGTTGAAACATATGTGCATGCATGGAACCAGCATGAAGCAGAATTGGGGGTGGGAAATGGATGACACCTGCAGAAATGGACCTGTCAGATCTACCCATCACTATGTGTCATCTGTTGCTTCCAAGAACTGGGATCATGGACTTTAATGAAATACTTGCAAGGGGAAATAGAAAGAAAATAAAGTTGTGTTCAGAAGATAGAGAGAGAGGAAGTGCTTTACAGGAAAATATGAGTACGATGCCAACATTGGTTAGTAGGTATGTCATGGAAAGGGTAGTCCACAGAGCTAGATTTGAAGGAAAATGCTCCTAATATTTGCCCTCTGCTTTGCATGTGGTGAAATGGAGGAGGGCATTTGGGGGATTTCAAGGGTGGGGAGGCAAAATTCACTTTAAGATTCAAGTCACTTACCTGTTATAGCACTAGCTACAGCTCAGTGTTTTTTTTTTTTTCTTTAATCACCTGTCAGGGTTCCCCTTATGACCTGGATCCCCTCAGCAACTCTTTAAGGATCTCTTGCCTCCTTAAGAGACCCACCTTCCTTCTTTTAAACTTCCCCTTCCAAATAACATGGGGTTTAGGCTGTAGATGTGTGGTGATTGGCACTTCAGAAACTTGGGTTTTAACCACAACAGTTGACTGGTAAATTAAAGCAAGCAAATTATAACTAAAGGTATTTACAGAATAGAGCTGAGTGATACAAGAGGCATTAAGAGAAAAGAAAGGTTGCAAAACAAAGTTCCTTTACCCTAACTATACTTAGACTTTGCCAGCCTGCTTCTTCCTGTTCCCTCTTTGGGCTCTGGTCTCCCTCTCTCTCTCTCACTGGCTCTCTCTCCCTTTTTATCCCCTCCTTCCCCAAAACTGAAAGTACTGTTTCAAACCTGGAGAAATGAAACCTAACTCAGGAAAATGAAACTTAACCAGGGAAATGAAACTACTCTTCTCAGGGTTACCCTCCAAACAAAAAACCCCAGGCCTCAAGGCCTGACCATTTTGCCTTGCCTCTGTAGACCTCAAACCTTCACACCCACCCTTCCTTGTGCTGCTGCCACAGGTGGTAGTGACAACAGAGTACCTCCTCAGTGCCATTCTCCTCTCCCAGAAGAATGGCAGTACATTACAATGTAGCATTGTTTGTGGGGGATTGGGGGGAGAAAAAAGATGACAGCCATCAGGTAGCCACAAAGAGGAGCTCTGCTGCCACAGCCACCAATTTTGGCATTGGCACTTTTTTTTCTTTTCTTTTTTTTACAACAGCACAAAAGAAGCTGGGACCTTTGCTGCTGCTGCCACAACAGCCATGCACATTCCTGAACCCTGGGATGAATTTCACACACATCCTTTCATGCTGCACAATCCTGAATTTTGAGCTGAAAGTTCTCAGTAAAGGAAACAGGAATGCACTCCTGTAATCAATTATCAAAGTGGTTTTGTTTAAAAATAAAAAAAGTACTCATCATAGGGTGAGTTTAGATGACCATTTGTAAATGGGAAAAGAAGACCATTACTCAGTTCCCAACTATGGTCCAGAAGCAGTAAAAAGAGCTCTATTCTACTCCTTCTTGATCATTGTAATTTCCTGAGAATGTGAAGCTTATGGAAAGGATGGAATTCATGGGCAGTGACCAAGTTCTGTAGGCTCCAAGATGTAGGACTATGAACTTGTTGAACTAGAATAGAATGTTCAGTGGGCAAACTGCAGGAAAGCATAGAATTGTTGCTTGCCTCCTGAACTGAAATGGGAATCAAAGCTACAAATCCGATGTTCCCCAGAAGGAAATGTGCCCCTGACCATAACCAGGAGTGTCTTATCTGGTTGAAGATGGCACAGCCTCTCCTATCTCTCTCAGCCCTTTTCTGCTGCTGGTTACGTTCTCCCTCTTCCCAAAGTAAGTCTTGGCTTGTTTGTTTGTTTGTTTGTTTGTTTGTTTTTGCTTGAAAGAGGGAACATTGACAGGGAAGACTAGCTAGAGGTGTGTGTGTGGGGGTAAGAGATAAGCCTATCTGGAATTGGACCCAAATTTGGAGAAGTTGGGGCTCAGGTTTCCCTAGCCAGAGAAGCATACACTGAGCTTACCCCTTTCACTAAACAGATGTAAATCAGAAGAATCGGGCAGGTGAAGGGAAAGTTTCTGAGATAGGGAGATAGTCAGGAGAACCCTGCACCACTGAAATACTTGCCTTATTAACTCTAGATGCATTTTTATTTGAGAAAAGCAAGCGGTGGACAAGTATGTTACATTGCATTGGTGCTTCCTAATCTTTTTCCTAAGGGGAAATCTCACCAAGAGAATTGAGCTTTTTTTTAGTATTCATTAGAAGGCCCCAAGTCAAGTGTCTCTCAGTCTTACCCCCTTTATAGATAGTTTGGTTTCAGCTCTATGTCTGGCTGTTTGATGACCTTCTCACAAAACTCCTATATCCCCCTAGTGAGCCCTAAACAATCATTTAGAAACTGCTACGATGCAGTTTTTCTGCACAGTAATCTGATGAGCTGTAGTCCAGTAAAATAAGGCAACCCAAATAACTGAACAGTTCCAGTTTGTGGGTTTAGGAAGCACTTTACATAAATATGATGAGGAGCTGGCTCATATGTTTACTGAAAACACATAAACACAGACTTATTACAGAGACAATTGCCTGACTAAATGAATCATGATGAATCAAGTTAGCATGCTGAAAATGATTATGAAGTCCATGGGACTGTAGAAAACATTTGTACAATTCAATAATGGAAAGTATATGCCGTTTCCCATGTGAAACTGATCTGTGAAGGCCATTTTCCTGCTGAATAACAAGCAGTTTACCAAACAAGAGCATCAAGAAATAATAAATACTAAGACTTTAGAGTGTTAGAGAGCTAACGTTCCTTTCATACAATATGTATGCTATGAGTCAACTGGATGGCCTTCATTTCATACTACTTCTGAACAAAGGATTACATTTAATTTTTTTTAAGGTTTGTATACCATTATTTATATAAAAATGAAAACTATCATACAGGGTTAAAAGCAACAGTCAACACCACTAAAACCATGCAATTAAAACAAACTCAATAACTCCGCGAACAGGACAAGACAGGACTATAGTGCTATCAAAATCAATATAAGGCTGGGCAAAAACAGCAGTCAGTTTTCAAAGGGCAGCTAAAACAGAAATGTTTTTACCTGCCTTTGAAAGGTCAGCCGGGAAGAGGCTTCATGAACGTATTTCAGAAGACAGTTTCACAGCATTGGGGCTGCTACTGAAAAGGCCTTGCACATGGTGTAGGTTAATCTACCTTCCCCATAAGATGGAATCTGGAACAGGGCCTCATCAGAACAGCTTAAGTGCCAGGGGACTCATACTGGAAGGAAATGTTTTCTGAGATAATCAGGATCCAACCACTTAGTTCTTTAAAGCACATTGAATTTGGACTAGAAATAAACTGGCAGCCAGTACTGTTGCTTCAGATGGGGTGATATATGTGGATATACAGTATGTGAGGCTACAACGGTCAACAAGCAGGCAATCACATTCTGCGCTAGTTGAAATTTCAGAATTATCTTCAAAGGCATTATCATGCAGAGCAGTGGTACACAAACGTTTTGGGCAGTGGGCATATTTGGCAATTTGACAAACTGTCCTGGCCACCATTACAAAATGGTTGCTATAGCAGGCAAGGCAAAGGACAAGTAACGATGTGCGATGTGCGAATCAGCTCACCAAAGTTCTCTAAATTCCATCTCAAAGCTTGTTCTATCCATATCCAATTGCAAGCTTTGTTTTTTTCTTTTGGCATGAAAATCCATGCGTATTTCCCCATGCGTATTTTTACAAATGTATGCATCAATGGTACTTATCTTTCAAATGTATGCATTCTCCTCCCGTTGATTAAAGCATAGTTCTGTGCTTTTTTCAAAAACAAACATTTTTTTTCATGCACAGTTCTTAAAAGTACACATTCCTTTCCATGCACATTTTCAAATGCACGCATGCCTTTGAACTTTTTTTTTTTTTGTCCATGCTTACGTTGTATTTTTTGGTCCAGCTTACATTGTAAGCCCAGAAATGTATGGACTTTGACCACAGATTGCATCCAGCTCCATGTTCGATCCAAAAGGTATAAACTGGGTAAATACTAGGGTTGGCGGAGAATTTCTCCCCGAAACTTCGGGGGGCCGAGCGCCAACGTGTTCGGCCCCCCGAAGAAGTTTCGGGGAGAAATTCTCTGCACCCCCCCACCCCCCGCACCCCTCCCGGGACGGGACTTACCTTTCCCAAATGTCCCTCCCGGCAGCGGGTCCCGGCGGCGGTTCATCGGGTCTTCATCAGGGGCGGGGGCAGCAGCCGATCTTTCGACCGGCTGCCGCCGCCGCCATTCCAATAAAACTAAAAAAAAAACACGCCCCCATGATAGGCTACGTGACGATTAACATAACCTATCACGGCTAGATTTGCAAAGTCAGCCGTGATAGGCTACGTAAATCATCACATAGCCTATCACGGGTGACTTAAAAAAAAAAAAAGCACGTACAGATAATGGCGGCCCCCATAGGGAGCCGCCATTCACGTTCCTTATTTGGTCACTGTAGTCTACGTAAAGATTACATAGACTATGGCAAAAATAAGGGCAACGCTATTTGCGTTGCCCTTATTTTCGCCATAGTCTACGTAAAGATTTACGTAGACTACAGCGACCAAATAAGGAACGCAAATGGTGGCTCCCTATGGGGGCCGCCATTTGCGTACGTGCTTTTTTTTTTTTAAGTCACCCGTGATAGGCTACGTGACAATTTACGTAGCCTATCACAGCTGACTTTGCAGATCTAGCCATGATAGGCTACGTAAATGGTCACGTAGCCTATCACGGGGGCGTTGTTTTTTTTTTAATTTTTTATTTCACGGCCGGACGAGGCAAGGCACCTCCTCCCCGGCCTGAATTTCGGCCGGGCGAGGCGGGAAGCCTCCCCCCTGGCCTGAATTTCGGCCGGGCGAGGCGGGAAGCCTCCCCCCTCGGCCTGAACTTCGGGGGGAGAGCAGCGAAGCGCCTCCCCCCACCGCGAAAATCTGCGAGACCAGGTAAGTGACTTTCGTGAACCCCTAGTAAATACTGATCAAAAATTAACTGAAATGAATTTCTCATACATCCCTACAAGAAACCTACCCCAAAGACCGAGGACTGAATACAAGGCACTGGTGAGGTCTGAGCCCCAACACACTAAACAACTCCTTTAAACCCAAAGTTTTCAGCACCAACAGAACCCTATTTCACAGCATCCCCAGGTGTCAGTAAGAAACTGTTTTGTTTTGTTTTTAAAATGGGAGGCATAGGGCTCTTTGGCAGGCACCAAGAATGGTGTCCAGGTGCATGTTGGTGCCCATGGGCACCATGTTGCGTACCCCTGATGTACAGCACACTACAATAGTCATACTACAATAGTACTCAGGTCTCTGCTTCCCAGTAGTGGAAGTAGCCAGCTGAAATTGTAACTGCTGTTGGGTTGTACTTGGTTTTATGTGCTACTTTTAAACTTTTGAAGTCTTATGTTTTATCATGTTGTATTTTATGGTTTAATTGTTGTGAACTGCCCAGAGAGCCTTGGCTGTTGGGGAGTACATAAATGTAATACATACATACATACATACATAGAAGTCATGCCAAGCCACAGCAGTGACCTGAGAGTGGCAACAGAACCCCAAAGCTATTAACCTGGTCCTTAATTCCACAGGATAGATAATGTCTCCAGCCTCTCCAGTGAGCTCTCCACAATTATCAACTCTGTCTTATCTGGAATCAGACTTATATTCATCTTCATCCAGACCATCATTGATTGTAGACGTGGATTCAAGGTTGGCACTGCCACACCTGAGTTTGATGAAAAGGAGAAACAGAGCTGGCTGTCTTCACTATGCTGATGACACAGAAGCTCTTAATCCTTAGTGGCATTTTCCAGCAGTTACATGTAGATGCTGAACACCAGGGGACGCCCCACAGGACAGTTCTCCTGGTGAGGAAGAACAGTCCCCCAGCACCATTTTCTGTGACCTACTCTCCAGGAAGGGGCTGCTTCCAACCCCTAACCTCAGAAGGTGGTCCACAAGGTGGTTGATGTATTGAAAGGTCCAGGAGAATCAAAAGGATGACACTGTTCTGGTGAAGGTTACCAGGTTGATGATGTCAGTCTTGGTCCCAAAACCAGTCCTCCAAGCAGACTGAAATGGATGAATATTATGGCCATTCCCCCTTGAGCACTTTCTCCAAACAAGGCACTGATTACCATGGTTATTAGCAAGGTTCACCAAAGCCTCCCAACTAGCATTTACCAGAAAGTCCTGGCATGCATCAAGAAAGCAAATTGTAGCACAGATTTCTCCAAGTGCCTCATCTGTAACTTCAAGAGAAATCCATTGCAAGTCATTCAAGAAAATGCAATAGACAAGTACAAAAGAAAATTCCATTATGGATGGTGCTGCTAGAGAGACATCAAATGCCACACCACGAGTCCAGCTTGCTTGGCCTCGGGTTGGGCCATTATGTTGTCGCATAATGGCCCAACCCCAACCCATAACCCCCCGAAACCCATGGCGGAACGGCCTCCCACCCCCCGCCACCCCGCAGAATCCCCCTGGAACGAAGCTTACCTGGGGTGGCGGCAGCGGCTCTGGCGGCGGTGGCTGGTCTCTTGGCCAACTGCTGTGGTCGCAAATGGTAGCCATCGTAGCGGCCACCATTTGCGTCCTTCCAGGCTGCCATGATAGGCTATGTAAGTATTTACGTAGCCTATCACGGCAAAGAGCAGGGGCGCAAACGGCGACCACTACTCCGTTTGCGCCCCTGCTCTTTCCGTGATAGGCTATGTAAATACTTACATAGCCTATCACGGCAGCCTGGAAGGACACAAATGGCGACTGCTACGACGGCCGCCATTTGCGGCTGCAGCAGCCCAGCCGCAGCCGGAACTCCAGCTGTGGCTGGCCCTGGCCGGCGGCTCTTCGGACCTGCCGCTGAGCGGAGACAGCCAGGGAGGATTCCGGGGGGAGGGAGAGAGCACCTCCCCCCCACCGCTGATGCCCCAGCATGGAACCAGGTAGGTGTTCTGTACATCCCTAACAGAATTTCACACCGGCTCCCCATGCAGTGGAAGGACCAACGTCGGCTGCGACATAGCCATCCAGGCCAGCATCAGCCTTGCTTTCTGTATCCTCGGGAGACCTTGCCCCTTCTATCCCAGTTGCAGGTAGGCAACTCCCCCTAACACTTTCCACTGGTCAGGGTAGGGCCTGATGGGGCCATGGGGGGGCTCCCATGGACGTCAACCCCGAGATGGCCCTTTTCTCCATTTGCCAGAGATCATGACAAGCCAAGTGGGAAGTGGGAGTCTTCCCCAAGAAGTCAGGCAGCCCCTACCTTACACCAGCAGATGGGTCGGTTATGGCACATTCCAACTACAAGGTTCTTGTGGCCGCAAGCATACTGGACAATTCCTTCTACCCCCAGACACATACTGGAAGTGATGCCGCACCCCTTTCAGGGCCTTCGGCAGGGCACTCAGTTATTCTGCTTGAGGCTGGCACATGTCAGCTTTCTCCAGTGACAACGGCATGTGCGACTGTTTGGCAAAGCTCAATGGGCCCTGCCTATGCAACCCAGTCGCAATCCTCCTGGATACAGGCAGACCCATATGCCACTGTAGGCAAGGATGCCATACCCACCGGTAGTACATCCATACCACTGGGTTTTCACTTTTTTTCCGCCACTAGGGATAAGATTTCATTGATGTTTTCTCCTTGTTATTTTGGGACCTGGACCCTAAAGGTAAGGAGAAATCAGGTGATAAGGACCAAGACAAAGTCAGGCGAAAGAAAGTTGCCTGCACCTGGACCAATTGGCTGCCAAGTTTTCTGATTTATATGGGGGTATTACAACAAACATTCCCCTGGTGGGGGTGGGTACTTACTAAATATTTGGATATGATCTATAGAGCATACTCTGAATATGAGTGGGGGACTTGGCTGGCCTATGACGAGACCTTTTGTATGAGGGCCGCAATCGACCCCTCCCTCCACTGGGACATCAAGGAACAGGATCTGTGGCTTCAGTTCATGACTCCGGCTAGGCCAGGATTTGACGATAGAGCTGACAGTGGTCATATTCTGGCCAAACAGCAACCCACTTCGACCGTTTGTCCGAATGTGGGGCAGGTGGTTCAACACTGCTGGCTCTGCTGGGAGTACAGTTCCAGAGGCTCCTGTTCCCAAAACCTGAGCTGCTTCCACCATTAATGGTCCATTTGTGGTGGACACCACCCATGCACCTCATGTCCCAGATTCAAGGGTTGGCAGGGTCACACGTGAGATGGACAAGGTGGCAGGAAATCTGGGGAAGGGCAACAAACTCCTCCCAAAGGGACCTAGCCTGCTCAATGTCGCACGCCTCCGTTGGCTCCTGGGGCGATATCCACAGAGGGAAGATGCGGTTTACCCAGTCCAAAGTTTTACGCACGGTTTTAGAATCCCTTTTCAGCATGAGCATAAAGCGCAATTTTCTAAGAACTAGAACTCCCTTCTCAGTGTGGTCCAGTGGGTAAAAGCTAAAATTGATATGGAAGTGGCCTCAGGGTGGGTTCTTGGCCCATTTGCAGCAGCACCTGTCCCTAACCTATGGATCTCGGCATTGTTCCCAAAAAAGACGAGGGGGGAATACAGGTTGATTCACAACCTCTCCTTCCCAAAAGGTGCTTCTGTAAATGACGAAATCCCAGAGCATTTATGTTCTTTGCATTTCACTCCCTTTGGCTTCATAATTTCCATGGTACAGAATCTCAGGCACAGGGCATTGATGGGCTAGTGCAACATCAAGTCTGCGTTTCACATCTTGCCGGTCAATCCTCTGGATTTGGACCTTTGAGGGTTTTGTTTTCAGGGAATGTTTTACCTGGACAGGGCCCTCCCCATGGGATGCTCCATCTCCTGTGCCATGTTTGAAAAGTTCAGAACCTTCTTGGAATGGGCAGTGAGAGATACAATGGGGACCCCATGTGTGGTACATTATCTAGATGATTTTTTGTTTGCCAGCCTCACGATTCTACACAGTGTGCCGACTTAATGCAGGGTTTCGCCTCCATGCAGGTGAGCTATGTGTCCCTCTGGCTCACGAGAAGACCGAGGGTCCATCCTCAGTTTTAACATTTTTTTGGGATCGAGTTAGATATGATCAACCAATGTTGCAGGCTCCTAAATGATAAACTCTTGGTCCTGGAGGATAAGATACACACAATAGGGATGTTGGAGAATTCTGCCACGGACTCCAGTGAGGCCTTCTTTAGAATCCAGCCCCTCAGAGTCCATGGCGGAATGGGGCAATCCCCCCCCCCGTCACCCCGCAGAATCCACCTGGGATGGAGCCTACCTGGTGGTGGCGGAAGCTCCAGTGGTGGCGGCGGCTCCGGGTCATCTTCCGGCTGCTGCCAGGCTGTGGCCGCAAATGGTGGCTGCTATGCCCGCTGCCATTTGCACCCCTGCTCTTTGCCATGATAGGCTACATAAGTATCTGCATAGCCTATCACAGCAAAAGGCAGGGATGCAAATGGCGACCACTATGCCATTTGCGCCCCTGCTCTTTGCCGTGATAGGCTACATAAGTATCTACGTAAGAATCTGGTGGCGATACAGTTAAGGGCACACTTGGAAGAAGCCAGTTATCTAGATCCACCTCAGTCGGGCTTCAGGCCTGGGCATGGGACAGAAACGGCCTTGGTCATCTTGGTGGATGATATGAGGAGGGCTCTGGATACGGGCGAATGCTCCTTCCTTGTTCTCCTAGACCTCTCAGCAGATTTTGATACCATTGACCACGGTATCCTCCTAGACCTCCTGGAGGGGTTGGGCATTGGAGACACCATATTACGGTTGTTCCTGTCCTCCTTCCTCTCCAGCAGGCACCAGAGGGTAGCACTGGGAGGGGAGATTTCTGACCCGGAGCCACTCACTTGTGGGGTGCCACAAGGTTCCATCCTCTCCCCAATGCTATTTAACATCTATGAAAAAACCGCTGGGGGCTATCTAGGGATGTACGAAAGGGACTTACCTTGTCCCGCAGCTTTTTTCGCGGTGGGGGGGAGGCACTTCGCTTCTCCCCCCGAAGTTCATGCGAGGGGGGGGAGGCTTCCCACCTCGCCCGGCCGAAATTCAGGCCGGGCGGGAGGCGCCCCATCCCTCGCCGGCGAAAGTCAGGCCAGGTAGAAGCACCCCATCTACCCGGCCACGAAAAAAAAAACAACCACCCCCGTGATAGGCTACGTAACGATTAACGTAGCCTATCACGGCTAGATTTCCAAAGTCAGCCGTGATAGGCTACGTTAATCGTCACGTAGCCTATCACGGGTGACTCTGAAAAAAAAAAAAAGCACGTACGCAAATGGCGGCCCCCATAGAGAGCCGCCCTTTGCGTTCCTTATTTGGTCCCTGAAGAATTTCGGGGGGAGGAACGGAGCACCTCCCCTCCACAGCGAAGCAAGCTGCGGGACCAGGTAAGGGACTTTCATCCATCCCTAGTAGAATCCCTCTCCAAATGTCTGGACACGGTGAGTGGCTGGATGGGGAGGAATAAGTTGAAGCTGAACCCTGACAAGACCGAGATACTTTTGGTGAGAGACAAGAGGAGGTTGGGGGATGTTGACCTGGTGTTGAATGGTGTACGGCTACCCTTGAAAGACCACGTCCGCAGCCTGGGGTCATTTTAGACTCCCAGCTGTCCATGGAGGCTCAGGTGTCATCTGTGATCCGGACAGCGCTGTACCAACCTCATATGATTCGGTGGGTGCGCCCCTACCTTCCCGACCATCTGCTCCCATTGGTAGTACATGCCCTGGTCTCCTCTCATTTAGACTACTGTAATGCATTCTACGTGGGGTTACCCTTGAAGACAGTTTGGAAGCTGCAGCTGGTACAGAATGCGGTGGCTCGCCTGATTACAGGCAGCCGCCGGCGAGATCACATCACTCCAGTGCTGAAGGAGTTGCACTGGTTACCAGTTGTTTTCTGAGACAAATTGAAAGGTGTTGGTTTTGACCTTTAAAACCCTATACGGTTCCGTCCCAGCTTATCTTAAGGAGTGCCTCCAGCAATACCAGACAGGCCGCTTAACAAGATCAGCCTCGGATGGCCTTCTCTCTGTCCCATCAGCCAGGACAACTAGGCTGGTGAGGACAAGGGAGAGGGCCTTCTCTGTGGTGGCCCCCACTCTGTGGAACTCCCTCCCTAGGGAACTCCGCCATGCCCCCTCTTTAATGAGTTTCTGCTGCGCATTAAAAACATGGTTGTTCAGGTAGGAATTCAGGGTGGTTAGGGTATTTTTTATGATGTTTTTAATGTAGAATTTAATTGTTTTAACTTCTTTGTTGTTGTACATCACCCAGAGTGGCTGGGTGACCAGCCAGATGGGCGATTAATACATTTAATAAATGAATGAATGAATGAATGAATGAATGAATGAATGAAGGCAGGGATGCAAATGGAGGCCGCTTACATAGCCTATCATGGCTTGGCAGGGACATAAATGGCCAGCCCCAGCTGGCAGCTCCAAAGCCTTGCCACAGAGCGGAGCCAGCTGGGCAAGATTCTGGGGGGAGGGACGGATCGCCTCCCCCCCACAGTGGATGTGCCTGAGCGGAGCAAGGTAAGGGATTCGTACATCCCTAACACAGAATAAAGCATTCCTGCAAAGTCACCTTGCACACATTGCAAGAGGTGGTTTGGTCATTTAAATTTTGGCTGTTGGGTAGTTGCCCCAGGCCGGGCCTTCCTAAGGAGGTTCTGTTGGGCCATGCATGGGCTGCAGTGACCGCACCACAAAACCAGGGTCACCTCAACTGTATGACTGGACCTCAAGGTTTGGCTTCAATTCTTACAGGAATTCAATGGGGTGGCCATCCATATGCGCTTCACATTTTGAAGCAGCATTGTTTCATGCAGCCACCTTGACAGCTTTCTTTGGGGTTCTACAGATTTTTGAGCTGGTCATGACATCGAAAGGTGATGTATCTGGCAGGGCTCTACAGTATTCTGACATCCAGGTCCACCCAGAAGTTGTTTGGATTCTGCTTCAGAGGTCCAAGACCGATCAAACAGGTAGGGGTGCCACAGTGACTCTTCTGCCAGCATGGGCCGAGGAACTGTGCCCCATCAGGGCAATGGCTGTTTTTCTGGATTGAGGGAGCCCTCAGATGGTCTGCTGTTTTGCCACTCTGATGGTTCTCCACTAACAAAATATCAGTTCGGGGCTATTACTAAGTCTGCTCTAAGTACCCTTGGTCTAGGTAAATTTCACTTTGGGACACATTCTTTCTGAATAGGGGCTGCTTCTAGGGCCTCGTCCCTGGGTTTCTCAACCGATCAGGTGAAGGCAGTGGGCAGATGGATCTCCAAGGCCTTCAGGGCACATGTTAGGCCTCTACCATGATAGGATGATGACTCCCTTCTCCCCAGTTATTCTGGTTCTTACTGTTCTCTTGTGGACGTGAAGCCATGCGTGTGCTCATATGCGGATGCAGCATGGTGTTCTGGGCTGGTCGGAGAGCTTCCTGGTCAGGCTGCGGACCTCAGCTCGGACTGTCCCGGCATGCCTGCATACAGTGGCTTGGCAGATGTGGCATGAGGTGGGAGCACCTCCTACCCACTCTATTCCATCAAGGTTTGGTGCATGTCCCCCCGCAGGTTTTGGTGCTGCATCTTGGGGGGAACAACCTGGGTTGTTTGAAAGGCAAGGGCCTTATCTTGCAAGCATTGGGAGATTTTCAGGTTATTAGGTGCTGTTGGCTGGAGGTAACTATCGTTTGGTCATGCTTGCTCCCCAGACTTTTCTGGCTGAATGTGGAAACCAACGGGCCATTGAAAGGGCTCGGGAGAAGGTTAACAGGGAAATAGCTCTGAGGCTATCCCAGCAGGGAGATGGGATTATTTCTCAACCAGAGATTTCACGGACACAGCGGGAGCTCTATAGGCAAGACGGGGTGCACCTCTCTGACTTAGGGAATGATACATTCCTCTGGAATCAGCAAAGGAAGTAATTCAGCGCAGGTGGGGGGCGTCACTCCCTGTGGCTGTTAGGATGGGCATTGAGGATGAGAATAGGGATGGTGTGCATTCAGAGGCATGGTTATTGTGACAGGTGACGCCTGAGGCCTCCTGCTCTGGGTTGTGTGGCCCATCAGGGGGATAAAGGTTATCTGGGAGGACAACTCACTTCACCCACCCTGTGTTGTGCAGCATGGGTGGGGGTGACAGGAGAAGGCCTACCTCCCCCCAGAGGGGTAGCCCTGTGGGGTGGTGAGATGACACACCACCACACAGGCTTTGAATGCTTTCACCTATTTCAGGGACAGCTAGTGGCTGCCCCAGTTTAGCTGCCTGTAGGGATGTACGAAAGTCACTTACCATTTCACGGATCTGCTTCATGGTGGGGGGGGAGGCGCTCCATCCCTCCCCCCAGAATCCTCGATGGGGGAGGCGCTCTGTCCCTCCCCCCAGAGTCCTGCCTGGCCGGCTCCACTCCATGGGGATTCTGCGGAGCCACCAGCCGGCTCCGCCCACAGCCAGACATACGGCCACTGGGCAGAAGGGGTGCAAATGGCGGCTGCCGTAGCTGCTGCCGTTTGCGTCCCTGTATTTAACCGTGATAGGCTACATAAATTTTTACGTAGCCTATCACCGCAAAGTAAAAAAAAAAAACGCGTACGCAAATGGCTGTGGCTACGGCGGCCGCCATTTGCGTTCCTTATTTTTCGCCGTAATAGTCTACGTAAATATTTACGTAGACTAAAATGGCGAAAAATAAGGAAAAATATGCCATTGTGTTTTTTTTTTACCCAGACATTATAGGCTACATAAGTCTTTATGTAACCTATCACGTCTGGGTAAAAAAAAAAGAGAGAAAAAAGACCAGACTGCAAATGGCGGCAGCGGCAGCTGGTTGGAAGACCAGCCGCCGCCGCAGCTGCTGCTGGAGCTGCCGCCATCTGGAACATCCACCCCAGGTAAGTTTCATCCCGGGGGGGATCTGTGGGGGGGGGGGTAGGCTGTTCCACCATGGATTTGGGGGGGGGGGCGAATGCCAGTGCATTCGGCCTCACTGAAATTCATGGCGGAATTCTCTGCCATCCCTAGCTGCCTGTCCTTTTTTCCCCTTTGCAGATTTATCAATAAATGTGGCCCAATTTGAACCCAAGAACCTGTGTCAGTGTCTTTATTTCCCCTTCTCTGCTCGCAAATACCACACCACAAGTCTAGCTTGCTTGGCCTCATGGTGGGCCATTGCAGGTGGGTGGGATGAGGTGACGTTGTTGGCTGCGATTGGTGGCCTGAGGTGGTGACAGCAGAGGTGGGAGGGGGTGGAGAGCTGTCTTAAGCTCTCCGCGCCACTCCTCAATGCCTCGTGGAAGCATGGCTCCCCCGCCCTGCCCTCCCTTATGCAGTGTGGGATTTGTGTGGTCATCCTTTGGGGGGCTAAGTAGGAATTTTTGGCTCACAGCCTTATTGGCCTGGGCTGTGCGTCTTTTCTCCTACTTCACACTGTAAATGGGGTGGGTTCATTGTTAGGCTAATCTATTGTTTTAAGTCTAATTTACGATCACATGCTGGTGCTGTTAGGATGGGCATTTGGGATGAGAATAGTGACAGTGGGCATTCAGATGCATGGTTATTGTGACAGGTGATGCCTGACGCCTCCTGCTCTGGGTTTCGCGGCCCACTGGGGGGATAAGGGTTACCTGGGAGGCAAGCTCACCTCACCTACCCAGTGTTGTTCAGCACAGGTGGGGGTGACAGGGGAAGGCCTACCTCCCCCAAAGGGGTAGCCCTGTGGGGTGGTGAGATGACACACCACCACACAGGCTTTGAATTCTTTCACCCATTTCAGGGACAGCTAGTGGCTGTCCCAGTTTAGTTGCTTGTCCTGTTTTCCCCTTTGCAGATTTATCAATAAATGTGGCCCAATTTGAACCCAAGAACCTGTGTCAGCCTCTTTATTTTCCCATCTCCGCTAGGGATGTACGAAAATCACTTACCTTTTGGCGATTATGCTGATGGTGGGGGGGAGGCGCTCCGTCCCTCCCCCCAGAATCCTGGACGGGGGGGAGGCGCTCTGTTCCTCCCCCCCCCCGGAATCCTGGCCAGCCGGCTGTATTCCGCAGCGATTCTGCTGAGCCGCCGGCCAGCTCCACCAGCAGCCGGACATCCGGCTGCTGGCTAGCAGGGACGCAAATGGTGGCAGCAGTAGCCACTGCCATTTGTGTCCCTGCAGTCAGCCATGATAGGCTACGTAAATGTTTACGTAGCCTATCATGGCTGACTTTAAAAAAACAAAACAAAATGCGTGTACGCAAATGGCGGTGCCCATGGGTGCCGCCATTTGCGTTCCTTATTTTGGCACGTCTTAGTCTACGTAAACATCTAAGACGGTGCAAATAAGGGGAACACAAATAGCGTAGCATCTACGCTATTTGCGTTCCCCTTATTTTCACCATCTTAGTCTCTGTAAATGTTTACGTAGACTAAGATGTGCCAAAATAAGGGACGCAAATGGCGGTGGCCATGGCCGCCGCCATTTGCGTACGCGTGTTGTTGTTGTTTTAAAGTCAGCCATGATAGGCTACGTAAACATTTACGTATCCTATCACAGTGTTTTTTTTAAAACCTAGCAGTGATAGGCTATGTAAATCTTTATGTAGCCTATCATGTTTTTTTTTTTTTTTAACTGGAAATGGCGGCAGCGGCAGCCACTCGGAAGACCGGCCGATGCAGCCGCCACCAGGAAGATCTGCCCAAGGTAAGTCTCGTCCCGGGGGGGGCAGGGGGGCAGGTCATTCCACCACCGATTTCGGGGGGCTGAATGCACTGGCATTCAGCCTCCCCAAGATCCATGGCGGAACTTTTGTACATCCCTAATCTCTGCTCGCAAAGTCAGAGCAGATGTGAGCAACTTCAAAGTGCCTTGCAATGAGTTCCAAACATATCACAGTGGATTCTAGATGGTTACACAGGGTAGTCCACTCCACTCCACTCTAAAACCAAAACCATTATGGCCCAGCTGAAGACATATTTGCATACTGCCACTTTTAGGGATCAGAAATGTCAATGTAGCAATGTCCCTGTTAGCCAATGACACCCGTCCTGATAGCGAATCATTCCAGGTCATCGATTTCTGCTAGGGCTCTGCATGGACCCCCCTCCTCACTCTGGATGCTGTTTCAGTTCAAATCAGCCCTGCTTTGACTCAGACTGATTCAGACCCCCTCTGCTTCAACTTGTTTCCAGATTCACAGTGAGATTTGGATATCCAGACCACTCAGTTTGAGTGTTTTCCCTAGGGATGGGGGAGAATTTCTCCCCGAAACTTCAGTGGGTCGAGTGACAACGCATTCGGCCCCCCAAAATCGGCGGTGAAATTCTCCTCCCCCCCGCCTCCCCCGGGATGGGACTTACCTTTGACAAATGTCCCTCCTGGCGGCGGGTCCCGGTGGCGGTTCGTCAGGTCTTCGTCAGGGGCGGGGGCGGCAGCCGGTCTTTCGACCGGCTGCCACTGTTGCCATTACAAGTGCAGTAAAAAAAAAAAAAAGTGATAGGCTACGTAACGATTAACGTAGCCTATCACGGCTAGATCTCCAAAGTCAGCCGTGATAGGCTACATTAATCCTCACGTAGCCTATCACGGGTGACTTTGAGGGAAAAAAAAGTGCGTACGCAAATGGCGGCCCCCATAGGGAGCCGCCATTTGTGTTCCTTATTTGGTCCCTGTAGTCTATGTAAAGATTTACGTAGACTACGGCGAAAATAAGGGAACGCTATTTGCATTGCCCTTATTTTCACCATAGTCTACGTAAATCTTTACGTAGACTACAGTGATCAAATAAGGAACGCAAATGGCGGCTCCCTATGGGGGCCGCCATTTGCGTACGTGCTTTTATTTTTTTTCCAAAGTCATCCGTGATAGGCTACGTAACGATTTACGTAGCCTATCACGGCTGACTTTGGAAATCTAGCCATGATAGGCTACGTTAATCGTTACGTAGCCTATCATGGGGGTGTTTTTTGTTTTTTTTTGCGGCCGGGTAGACGGGGCGCTTCTACCCGGCCTGAATTTCACCGGCGAGGGATGGGGTGCCTCCCGCCTGGCCTGAATTTCGGCCGGGCGAGGCAGGGCACCTCCCCCCCTCGCATGAACTTCGGGGGGAGAAGCGAAGCGTCTCTCCCCCACTGCGAAGCAAGCTTTGAGGACAGGTAAGGGACTTTCATCCATCCCTAGTTTTCCCACTGACTTGCATGGGAAAACTAGGGGTGAACGAAAGTCACTTACCTTTTCTCGCAGCTTTTTCGCGGTGGGGGGGAGCGCTTCGCTGCTCCCCCTGCGAAGTTCAGGCCGGGGGGGGAGGCTTCCCGCCTCGCCCGGCCGAAATTCAGGCCGGGGGGGGGAAGCTTCTCGCCTTGCCCGGCCGAAATTCAGGCCGGGGAGGAGGCTTCCCGCCTCGCCCGGCCGCGAACACGAAAGTAAAAAAAAAAAAGTCCCCTGATAGGCTACGTGATGATTCATGTAGCCTATCACAGCTAGATCTGGAAAGTCAGCCGTGATAGGCTACGTGAATCGTCACGTAGCCTATCACGGGTGACTTTTAAAAAAAAAGCGCGTACGCGAATGGCGGCCCCCATAGGGAGCCGCCATTCGCGTTCCTTATTTAGTTGCTGTAGTCTACGTCAATCTTTATGTAGACTACGGCGAAAATAAGGGCAACACAAATAGCTTTATATTTTATAACAGTTTAACAATTAAATATAAGAACCGTTAGGATATGAAAATGACAAGGAAAACACATCTATCTAAACTTTGTCTAGACTGTTTCCCTACTTAAGCCAGGTCCCAACAATAAAGCAGTTTCTTTCATCCTACTCCTTTGGAAGTACACCCTCCAGCCTTTTTGAAACTAAGTTCCTTTTGTCCTTGGAGTCTGGGTCCTCTGCAACACTTTCCATCCTGGCTTCTTTCTCCTGATTTCCAGCTCTTGAACTCACTGCCTACCTGCTTCTGAACTTTACTTATAGGGATGGCAGAGAATTCCACCACGGATCATGGTGAGGCCAAATTCCAGTGCATTCGGCCCCCCAAACTCCGTGGTGGAACGGCCTGCCACCCCGCCGCCACCCTGCGGATCCCCCCCGGGATGAGACTCACCTGGGGTGGATCTTCCGGGCGGCGGCAGCTCCGGCGGCGGCTTCGGCGGCAGCTGGTCTTCCAACTGGCTGCCACCGCCGCCATTTCCACTCTGGAAAAAAGGAAGAAAGAAAAAGAAAGACGTGATAGGCTACGTAAAGATTTATGTAGCTTATCATGACTAGGTTTTTTTAAAAAAACGACGTGATAGGCTACGTAAATCTTTACATAGCCTATCATGGCTGGGTGGGTTAAAAAACAAAACAAAACCGCATACTCAAATGGCGGCGGCTACGGCCGCCGCCATTTGCGTTCCTTATTTTTGCCCTCTTAATCTACGTAAATATTTACATAGAGTATGACGGCGAAAATCAAGGGGATTGCAAATAGCGTAGCGGGCGCTATTTGTGTCCCTTTTTGATTTCCTGTTTTAGCCTATGTAAATATTTACGTAGGCTAAAATGGGGAATCAAAAAGGGACGCAAATAGCACCCACTACTCTATTTGCATTCCCCTTGATTTTCGCTGTCATAGTCTATGTAAATATTTATGTAGATTAAGAGGGCAAAAACATGGAACGCAAATGGCGGCGGCCGTAGCCGCCGCCATTTGCGTACACGTTTTTTTGGGTTTTTTTTTACCCAGAGCCCTCCGTGTCCAGAAATCCAGCTGCGGACGGCTCTGGCCTGGCCAGGCCTGGCAGGCTCCTCCGCGGAGCTGCCACGGAGCACAGCCGTCAGCGGAGGATTCCGGGAGGGGAGGTACGGAGCGCCTCCCCCCTGGCAAGGATTCCGGGGGGAGGGATGGAACGCCTCCCCCCCCCATCAACATAATCCGCGAAAGGTAAGTGACTTTCGTACATCCCTACTACTATTCCAACTCCCCCTCCCAATCTCTTAGAAATCAGAAGGGCAGTAGATTTTTGCTGTTTTTCTTGTTCCTATGGTAACTAGGTTTCTCTTTCCTGGGTTGTCCCACTATAACTTTTATGACCCTCTGGCAAGAACAGCTTCTAAACTCCAGATAATCCCATGTCTAAATAGAAAGCAGCCATTTTACAACTAACACAATATGGCTGAACAGTTTAATTTTTTCATACAAAACAATAAAAGTATAATTATAGAAATCAACAGTGCAACAGTTTGGAGAAAGCAGGTATTCAGCTGCAGCAGTTGATCTTCAAAAAAAATATAGACTGAGGTTCTGGTCCATGTGCAAGCACAAAACTGTGAATAACTTCTCAGGAGGACATATTACTCTTGCAAAAATTGCATATTCAGTTTTGTAGATGTGTCCAAAACAGAAAATGCATTTTTTCAGGAAGGTGAAAAATGTAATATCTGCAGAAACAGTCAGGATGATTTCACTCATCCCTAGGGCTAATCCAGCCACCATTCCTGTAAAACCATGCGAAATTAGGGCTGTGCACTGCCTCAGTCTGAAGCCTGAAAAACGAGTTGATGCAGGCTGCTTTGGAGGTGCCTCTGCATGATACGAGTTGGAGCAGAATGACAATGAGGAACCTTGAAGCGAAGCAGCTTGAATACGAAGCATCTCATCCAACTCGGTGATTTGTTCGGAGCAACCCAGACAGCCTGGCACCAAAAGTATCAACTTGAGAAAGTTCAGCGAGGGATTGAGGAGGAGGGAGGGGAAAGGGAGGAGGAGGAGGAGGAGGAGGAAGGGAGCTTTGGCGAATGGAAACTGTAGTTGCCAAATCAGGGCTGAACATAACCCAGCAATCTCCAATCAGTGATAGTGGTGGAGGAGGGGGAAAGATTGAATTACTGGAGAAAAACAGCTGCTTTGCAGAAACAGAGATCATTCTGGTAGTGTTACTTAGAGATGTGAGAACTGGGTTCTGCAGATGCCGACACCCCCCTGCAACCCCTGCTCCGCTCGCTGGTCCCTCCACCTCCTCCATGATCACCATGTTTTTAAAATCATGGCAATTGGAAGTCTATGTGCACATAGACTTATATGTAAAGATCACCATGAATTTTGAGTATATGGGCGATTCACAGCATGTTTTGCATATAAGTCTATGT
This sequence comes from Heloderma suspectum, assembly GCF_057233095.1. Classification (NCBI taxonomy): domain Eukaryota; kingdom Metazoa; phylum Chordata; class Lepidosauria; order Squamata; family Helodermatidae; genus Heloderma; species Heloderma suspectum. The sequence goes on from NC_139461.1 coordinate 94,248,284, forward strand.
GTGCACATAGACTTATTCACAAAAAGTGCTGTGAATCACCCAGGCAGGAGGAGGAGGAGGTGCTGTGCATGCCCCTGCCAGTTGCTAACTTTCTCCTTGTGAGCAGGAGACAGCTAGGAGTCCGTGGGGGTGTTGCCACCAGAGATTTACCCCCTCAATTGACAAGGCACAGTGTGATCTCAAGGCTCCGATTCTCCTTTGTTTGGTTTATTGCCTTAGGAAGAAACTTTGACCCTTCATTATAGGGATCCTGCAGATTAAAATGGGGGCTGGTTTCCATCTTTGTGTTTACTGCTCTCTTTCCCAGCACAAGCATATGTGTGTCTACTCAGAAGTAACTCCCATTGTGGTCAATGAGGCTTGCTCCTGAAATGCAGGTGCATCTGAACTTTCAGGGGAAAGGAGAAAAGGGGGAGGGGGAAGCCTCTTTTATTGGTTGAGCAGCCACTGCCAGTCAGATGGCATTCATTCTGACCTCCACCCCTACCAGGAAGTATGATCTGTGAAGCAATTTTTACTGGTGAGGAGAACCTGCTTGTGGAGCCCTGCATGGACCACATTACAGCAAAGCTGATTCCTTTCTAAAAATCAAGTACTCCTCCATTAGCTTCTCCTTCCATTGTTGTGGAAACTAGGGATGTACAAAAGGGACTTACCTTGTCCCACAGCTTGCTTCGCGGTGGGGGGGAGGCGATTCGCTTCTTCCCCCAAAGTTCAGGCAAGGGGGGAGAGGCGCCCCGCCTCGCCCGGCCGAAATTCAGGCCGGGGTGGGAGGCGCCCCATCTCCCTGGCCACGAAAGAAAAAGTGAAAAAAAAAAACCCAAACCCCGTGATAGGCTACGTAACGATTAACGTAGCCTAACATGGCTAGATTTCCAAAGTCAGCCGTGATAGGCTACGTTAATCGTCATGTAGCCTATCACGGGTGACTTTGGGGGAAAAAAAAAGCACGTACGCAAATGGCGGCGGCCCATGGGCGCCGCCATTTGCATTCCTTATTTTGGTACATCTAGTCTACGTAAAGATTTACGTAGACTACGGCAAAAATAAGGGAACGCTATTTGCGTTGCCCTTATTTTCGCCGCAGTCTATGTAAATCTTTACGTAGACTAGACATGCCAAAATAAGGAACACAAATGGCGGTGCCCATGGGCCGCTGCCATTTGTGTACGTGTTTTTTTTTCTTTCTTTCCAAAGTCACCCGTGATAGGCTACGTGACGATTTACGTAGCCGATCACGGCTGACTTTGGAAATATAGCCGTGATAGGCTACGTAAATTGTCACGTAGCCTATCACAGGTGTGTGTGTGTGTTTTTTTTACTTTTTTATTTTTTAATGGCGGCGGCGGCAGCCAGTCGGGAGACCGGCCGCCGTCCCCGCCCCCGATGAAACGCTGCCGAACCGCTGCTGGGACCCGCCGCCGAGAGGGACATTCAGCCACGTTAAGTCCCATCCCAGGGGGGGTGGGGGGCCAGTGGAGAATTTCCCCAACACTTTCGGGGGGCCGAATGCCTCGGCGCTCGGCCTCCCGAAGATTTGTGGAGAAATTCTCCACCATCCCTAGTGGAAACATGGTCATAGACAGCCAAGCAGGCAGGAGGAGGAGGAGGTGCAGGTCTGAGAGGTTAAACACTTTGCTTTGAGAGTTTTTGTGGAAAAAATCAAATTTCATCTGCACTTAGCACAAAAGGTAATGGGCCAAACTGTCTGACATTTGGCAGGCAGGATTCCCTTCATATAAACAGAGAGGACCCCATGTTTCATGTATTTATCATAAAAAATGAAAAAGTTATGGCCATTTGTGTTTTCCCTAGGGATGGCGGAGAATTTCTCCCCGAAACTTCGGGGGGCCGAGCGCCAACGTGTTCGGCCCCCCGAACAAGTTTTGGGGAGAAATCCTCCTCACCCCCCCGCCCCCCCCCCGGGACGGGACTTACCTTCCCTGAATGTCCCTCCCGGCGGCGGGTCCGGCTGGCGGTTCGTCCGGTGTTCGAGCGGGGCGGGAGCGGCAGCCAGTCTTTCGACCGGCTGCCGCCCCCGCCATTGCAATCAAAGAAAAAAAAATGTCCCCTGATAGGCTACGTGACGATTCACGTAGCCTATCACGGCTAGATTTGCAAAGTCATCCGTGATAGGCTACATGAATCGTCACGTAGCCTATCACGGGTGACTTTAAAAAAAAAAAAGCGCGTACGCGAATGGCGGCCCCCATAGGGAGCCGCCATTCGCGTTCCTTATTTAGTTGCTGTAGTCTACGTCAATCTTTACTGCTAATTTACTTTAAATTATTGCAAAAGCAGTTTACTTGCTGCTTTTCAAAACTTGTTTGTTGTTCAGTCGTTCAGTTATGTCTGACTCTTCGTGACCCCATGGACCATAGCACGCCAGGCCTTCCTGTCCTGCGCTCTCTCCCGGAGTGTGCTCAAGTCCATATTCATTGCATCGGTGATGCTATCTACCCATCTCATCCTCTGCCGTCCCCTTCTCCTTTTGCCTTCCATCTTTCCCAGCATCAGGGTCTTTTCCAGTGACTTTTCTCTTCGCATTAGGTGGCCAAAATATTGGAGCTTCAGCTTCAGTATCTGTCCTTCCAAGGAGTACTCAGGGTTGATTTCCTTTAGGATTGACTGATTTGACTTCCATGCAGTCCAGGGGACTCCTAAGAGTCTTCTCCAGCACCACAGTTCGAAAGCATCGATTCTTCGGCGCTCAGCCTTCCTTACAGTCCAGCTCACACAGCCATATGTTGCTACTGGGAAAACCATAGCTTTGATTATACAAACCTTTATCAGCAAGGTGATGTCTCTGCTTCTTACTATGCTGTCTAGGTTTGCCATAGCTTTCCTCCCAAGGAGCAAATGTCTTTTAATTTCATGGCTACAGTCACCATCTGCGGTCATCTTGGAGCCCAAGAAAATAAAATCTGTCACTGCTTCCATTTTTTCCCCTTCTATATGCCAGGAAGTGGCCAGATGCCATGATCTTAATTTTGTTAATGTTCAGTTTTCAAACCAGCTTTTCCACTCTCCACTTTCATCCTCAACAAGAGGCTCTTTAGATCCTCTTCGCTTTCTGCCATTAGGGTGGTATCGTCTGTGTATCTGAGGTTGTTGATAATTCTCCTGGCAATCATAATTCCGACCTGTGATTCATCCAACCTGGCATTTCTCATGATGTACTCTGCATATAAATTAAATAAGCAGGGCGACAATATACAGTCTTGTCATACTCCCTTCCCAATTTTGAACCACTCGGTTGTTCCATGTCTGTTTCTTACTGTTGCTTCTTGACCCTTGTACAGGTTTCTCAGGACAGGAGACAGGTAAGGTGGTCTGGTACTCCCATCTCTTGAAGAATTTGCCACAGTTTGTTGTGATCCACACAATCAAAGGCTTTAGCATAGTCAATGAAGCAGAAATAGAAGTTTTTCTGGAATTCTCTTGCTTTCTCCATGATGCAGCGAATGTTGGCGATTTGATCTCTAGTTCCTCTGCCTCTTCGAAACCCAGCTTGTACTTCTGGTAGTTCACGGTTCACATACTGCTGAAGCCTAGGGATGGTGGAGAATTTCTCCCTGAACCTTCAGGAGGCCGAGCGCCGAGGCATTCAGCCCCCCGAAAGTGTTGGGGAAATTCACCGCTGGCCCCCTGCCCCCCCCTGGGATGGGACTCTCTAGAATGTCTGGCTCAAGTTCAGTGACCACACTGTCATGGCTATCAGGGACATTAAGATCTTTCCTGTATAGTTCTTCTGTGTATTCTTTCCACCTCTTCTTAATCTCATCTGCTTCTGTTAGGTCCTTGCCTTCTTTGTCCTTTATCATGCCTGTCTTTGCACAAAACGTTCCCTTGAGATCTCCGATCACTAAATTTGTTGGTTGCTTTATCTTGGTCTGATGCCTTTTTAACCCTATGCTTAATTGCCCTCTCACCCTACCCAGTACAGAGAGTTGCCTGGGTCATTAAGGAGATCCATAGGGATACCAAAGTTATAAATGATAAAGGTTGTGTTAGGGGAGGCACCCAGGAAAAATAAAGAGGTTCACTTGGCGGCAATGGTGAGGACCAGAAGAGGGCAAGGGGGAATAGGAGGCAAACTTGGCTTGTTCGCCTCTCCTCTCTTTCACAGTGCAGGCTACAGCCTGTGCAAAAACGCTTTCCATTTATAATCTATTATCTAAACTACGGTCATTAACTTCTGTAAACTGCCTAGAGAGCTTTGGCTATGGGGCAGTATAGAAATGCTAACAACAGCAACTTAATAAAACAAGAATTTAAGTAAGCTATTAAAATATTTAACTTCATTTGTAGTACATTTAATCTTTATTCTTTCAGCACCTTAACTCTATTTCAAAAAATTGCACTGATATTTTAACAAAATCAGCCAGTGGATATATTGCTGGAACCTTTTCTTCTCATCCCTTCCTCCTCCTTTCTCCCCCACTCTAGTGAATCTACCTATTTAGATTCTGGTCCTGTTGGTCGGGGTGTTGAAAGGGGTGTTGAATCTCTGCTCCGCATGTATATCTTTGCCTAACCTGTAACCATTATTATATTTATGATTAATGAAATTTATACCCTGCTTCTTAGCCTTAGCTGGACCCTCAGATTGTAGGCCAAATCAGGTTCTCGTGTATCACAAAAAACATGAGCACCCATCTGCACTGGAACAGCATTATCTAAGAGCAATGTGGAGATCTAATATTTTCTGAAATAAAATGTAGAGAAGGCAGAAAACCATCATATTACAGCACTTCATAATATGGAGTGATGCTATTATATTAGTGTACTGAAGACAAGAATTTTGTAGACTGTATCTCTGGAATCTTTTTCATATGCCCAATGAGACTTTACTGTGCTGCTTATACACATGCTGTTACAAGTAAATGTTCTAAGCAAAATATGCCCAGGAGTTTATGGGGATGCTATTAAGTTTATAATGTTTCTCTGCAGACAGGTAACACAGCTGACAACTCCTGGGGACTGGGAAACAAAGACAGAAATGGGATGGCTCTGAAGATGAGTTTTGTCAGGATCTTTAACTGAATCAGAGGGGGTGTTGGGTGTGTGTATGTGTGTGTGTGTGTGTGTGTGTTATTTTTAGGAAATCTGAAAACTGCCTTTCATGAACAGTGGAGGCATATATACAGTGTGTGTGCGTGTATATATATACACACATTCTAAAAATTAGGAAATAACTACAGATCAATATTCTTCCAGATTTTATGTATCTCCTTCACCATACTATGCTATGCATTATTCTTCAAAGCAGAATGGCCTAGAGGCCAATCCAGGACAATTAGAAGTTTGCACATGCACAGTGAGTAATATATGCAGTCAGCATTGACAATAATGAAGTGGTGATTCACTGGAAAGTCTCTAGTGTTCCCAGCAGGCTTTTCTTCAGGCTTCAGTCCCATAGAAAGACACTGGTATCTCTCTGCTTAGCTGTTGCAGACAGGCAGAGCTGTGAATGTCCTACGGGGGTGGCACAAGTATAGACAATGTCACCTGCCTGGCTGCTGCTGAGTTGACATTATCCTGCAGGGCAATTTCTTTTTGTGTTGTTTTCTATTCCAAAGCAGCAGCCAAGAGATCCCCATCTGGATGCTATCAGGGGATTTTTTTTTCTTATTCCCATCAAATGCTATGGACTTCTCAGTGCAGGTTAACAGAGAGCAGCTGAGGAAAAAGCTTCATTTTATAAAGACTATGTGTTTCATGTTCAGATGTCCTTTCCCTCCATATCTCTTCTCAAGGCCCAATCATGCTCTGTCACATTCCAAGCAGCATCTTTCACTGTTCTCTATAAACATCCTTAACTAAAGCCTGTTTTCCCTCAAGTCCCAGGTGTAAATACAGATATCCTTCTCTATCCCTTCTACAATCTGTCCAGTCATTCTGACCCTCTCCCATCCTGTTCTTGCCCTGATCAAAATGCTTTAATTCCCTTCACACTTTTTCCTCTCTTTCCTCTCCTTGTCTGAATCAGGACTCAACCCAGTCCGTATCTTTCCATGTGCTTTCCAGGGAGGGTGTCTCCACAAATGACTTACTCTGAGCTGGCTGGTTTGGATATTGTTAGGGATACATGATGTTGTAGCCATCCCGCAGCCATATCAGACTTTAGTGTGGAAAAACTGGTTCTTCTGAGACTACTTTTACTCCAATTGTTTTCCTTAATTTGGCTTGTCTACACTTCTGTTGTGGTGTGCACCACCCTCTACATTTACTCCAGCATGATAGTAGGGATGGCAGAGAATTCTGCCACAGATTTCAGTGAGGCCAAATGCACTGGCATTCGGCCCCCTGAATTCCATGGTGGAACGGCCTGCCCCCCCCGCCCCCCTGTGGATTTCCCCCCGGGACGAGGCTTACTTGGGGCTAGGGATGGACGAAAGTCCCTTACCTGGTCCCGCAGCTTTTTTTGGGGGGGGAGCACTCCGTTTCTCACCCCGAAATTCTTGGCGGGTGGGGAGGTGCCCCATCCCTCCCCACCGAAGTTCTGGCCAGGCGGGAGCGCCCCGTCTCCCCGGCCGCGAAAGAAAAAAGTAAAGTAAAAAAAAAAAACGTGATAGGCTATGTAAAGATTTATGTAGTCTATCACGGCTGACTTTGAAAAAAAAAAAAAGAGCGCGTACGCAAATGGCGGCACCCATGGGCACCGCCATTTGCGTTCCTTATTTGGGCACGGGTAGTCTACGTAAAGATTTATGTAGACTACGGTGAAAATAAGGGCAACGCAAATAGCGTTGCCCTTATTTTCGCCATAGTCTACGTAAATCTTTATGTAGACTACCCATGCCCAAATAAGGAACGCTAATGGCGGCGCCCATGGGCGCTGCCATTTGCGTACGCGCTTTTTTTTTTTCAAAGTCAGCTATGATAGGCTACGTAAAGATTTACATAGCCTATCATGGCTGACTTTGAAAATCTAGCCGTGATAGGCTACGTAAATCTTTACATAGCCTATCACGTGTTTTTTTTTTTTTTACTTTACTTCGAAATGGCGGCGGCAGCAGCCGGTCAGAAGACCGGCCACCCCTGCCACCGAACCGTTGCCAAACCACTGCCGAACCGCCGCTGGGATCCACCGCCCAGAGGGACATTCGCACGAGGTAAGTCCCATCCCGGGGGGGCGGGAGGGTGTCGGAGAATTTCCCCACCAATTTTGGGGGGCCGAATGCGTTGGCATTTGGCCTCCCGGAGATTCATGGAGAAATTCTCCGACACCCCTACCTGGGGCGGATGTTCTGGATGGCAGCTGCTGGTCTTTTGACCAGCTTCCGCTGCCGCCATTGCCATCTGCGCTTTGCCATGATAGGCTACAGCAGCTGCTATTTGCGTTCCCTTTTTTTCGCAGTTTTAGCCTACGTAAATATTTACATAAGCTATTACGGTAAAAAAAGGGCAACACAAATAGCGTAGTGGGCACTATTTGCGTTCTTTTCCCCCCTCGCCGTAATAGCTTATGTAAATATTTATGTAGGCTAAAATGGCAGGAAAAAAAGAATGCAAATGGCGCCCACTACACCATTTGCGTTGCCCTTTTTTCCACCGTAATAGCTTATGTAAATATTTAAGTAGGCTAAAACTGCGAAAAAAAGGGAACGCAAATGGCGGCCGCCATAGCTGCCGCCATTTGCCTACATGGGTTTTTTTTTTTCCTTCTGGAAGGAAGGCTGCCCAGCAGCCGGATTTCCAGCTGTGGGTGGCCCTGGCTGGCGACTCTGTGGAAACTCTGTGGAGTGGAGCCAGCCGGAGAAGGATTTCAGGGGGAGGTGCGGAGTGCCTCCCCCCCACCGCGAATTGCCTTGTCGAAAAAGTAAGTGACTTTCGTACTTCCCTACATGATAGCCCTGCCCAGGGGGGTGTCTTTCACCTCACGGACTCCAGTGAAGGGGTGTTTCCCCAGTGCTTTCCCCGCCTGTGTTTCCTGCTGTTTCCTCCATTTCAGGGCTGGCTGTCAGAGTTCTGCACTACCTTATGGGATTTACTTCACCTTGCCTACCACTAAACTATGGTGGCCATCCCCACAGAGTATAGGTGTACTCTGGGCAGCCTCTAACTTTAAAAAATTGAAGTGTTAAACCAAAATAGCACTTTTGTTGGCAGTACCTATACCTCCCCCATATCACTATCTCAGCATGTCACTATCTCACATTTGTCCAGCAATACCTATATCCCCTGTCTCACTATCTCATTATGCCACTATTCAGGGGCATAGCTATTGCTGGACAAATGTGTGATAGTAACCTAGTGATATTGAAAACCCCTTTGTAGGTGTGATTTTTTTTAACTTCTTCCTTTCTGCATGGGTGATTTCTGTCATGTCTCTATGCCCCTATCATGTATTTGCTGTATCATGCAATTGTGCTATTGCGCAATAGCACAATTGCATGATAGAGCGATACAGCACTTGTGTGATAGAGCAAATGCATGATAGAGCCATAGAGACATGAAAGAAATCACCCATCTATAAAGGAAAAAGTTTTTTTTAAAAAAAAATCACACCTACAAAGGGTTTTTTAATGTCACTAGGTCACTATCACACAATTGTCTAGTGACAGCTATGCCCCCTGTCTCTCGCTATGTCACTATCATGCATTAGAGCTATCATGCGATAGTGACAAAGTGAGATAGTAGTTTTAGAGGAGGAGAAATAAAAAAAACAATTGGTAGACTCAGGCATAGCTTGGGGAAGGGGTATCCTCAGAAGTAACTCCCACTGTGGTTAATGCGGCTAAACTTCCATCCATCACTTTATAAGAGTATCAGGGGAAGGGAAAAGGAGAGCCTGGATGGGTGGGGGGGAGGCTTTCTTATTGGTTGAACAGCCCTGCCAGTCTGATGATGTTTACTCCAATGTCCCCACCCCACCCAGAAGTATATTCTGTGAAGTGACTTATACTGGGGTGGTGCACTCGCTAGTGGACCCCTGCTCAGACAAAAGTGCACCAAAGCTGATTCCTTGAAAAAAATCCAGGTAAGCCTCCCTTCACTTCTCCTTCCATTGTCGTGGAGACAGGGTCCAGGATTCCTATTTCTCCCTCAGAACTCAATTGCTAAAATAAGGGGTTGGAAATCCACAAATATCAAACTGAATGGCTTCCCCAAGGTCAAATAAATGGATGCAGGTTGTCATTACTGGTAAGGACAGTATGTTGTATACATACCCAGAGATACACTTTGTTATATTCACATTTTCAGGATGGAGTCTGAAACAATATGATCTAGTCCTGCCAAAATGTTCCTACATAACAATTTATGGAACAGAAACTCTTTTGGGGGTTGTATTGGACTGGACAGCCGCAGACTCACATGGTCTGGTCTTTTCTAAACCTGTTTCTCTTATGGCACAATCCTATGGACACTAGACAGCATCTAGATGGCCATAGGATTTTTTTTTTTGAGGGAACCAAGCTCAGAGCCAGTGCTCTGAGGCTGGTTCCCAGAAAATCAACTCCCCACCTTCTCCCTTGCCACCTCTTAGGCAGCATGGTTCATCCCTGGTTCTGTCCTTGTAAGAGCGGCTAGAAAGGGGGCCTTCCTGGGGTTGGGGAGGGGCTGGGATGGCGGAAGTCCATTATGATGCTGCCTATGAGCCATCTGGCCTCCTCCTTCACTTTAAGGTGACCTAGCTAGACAGCCAAAACCGTCCATCTAGCTCCAAATTCAGGGTGGCCACAGCACAGAGGAGAGGATCCCCTCCATGCTACAACTGCCCTGCATTGGATAGTGGGTCACTCCCGTGTTTGGAGGCAGCTGACTATCCCCATAGGATTGCACCCGTAGGTGCGCCCAGACAGAAAGGTCTTAGATATAATTATCAGAAGGCATTGTGCAACTATCTGTCTTTTCTTTGATTTTCCACCATAAGAAAAATTAGGGATGTCAGAGAAGTCCGCCACGGATCTTGGGGAGGCCGAATGACAGTGCATTTGGCCCCCCAAAATCGGTGGCGGAACAGCCTGCCACCCCCCCATCCCCCCGGGATGAGACTTAACTGGGGCGGATCTTCCGGGCGGCGGCACCATTTCCACTTAAAAAAAAAAAGAAGACGTGATAGGCTACGTAAAGATTTACGTAGCCTATCACGGCTAGGTTTTTTAAAAAAAACTGTGATAGGCTACGTAAATGTTTACGTAGCCTATCACGTCTGACTTAAAAAAACAACAATGCATGTATGCAAATGGCGGCAGCCATGGCCACTGCCATTTGCGTTCCTTATTTTGGCACGTCTTAGTCTATGTCAAGATTTACATAGACTAAGACGGCGAAAATAAGGGGAATGCAAATAGCATAGCGGGCGCTACGCGATTTGCGTTCCCCTTATTTTCGCCGTCTTAGTCTACGTAAATCTTGACATAGACTAAGACGTGCCAAAATAAGGAATACAAATGGCGGCGACCGTGGCTGCCGCCATTTGCGTATGCGCATTGTTTTGGTTTTTTTTTTAAGTCAGCCATGATAGGCTACGTAAACATTTATGTAGCCTATCACGGCTGACTGCAGGGATGCAAACGGCAGCGGCTATGGCCGCCGCCATTTGCGTCCCTGCTAGCCAGCGGCCGGATGTCCGGCTGCTGGCGGAGTCAGCCAGTGGCTCCGCAGAATCCCTGTGGAGTGGAGCTGGCCAGCCAGGATTCTGGGGGGGGGAGGCGTGGAGCACCTCCCCCTCGGCGAGGATTCTGTGGGGAGGGTTGGAACGCCTCCCCCCCACCATCAACATAATCCGTGGAAAGGTAAGTGACTTTCATACATCCCTAAGAAAAATAGAAAGAAGAGGTGGTGAAAAACACAGGAGAGCTGAGAATGACCTGGGAGTAAGCCCCAGTGAAGAATTCAGTGGGACCTATTTCTGAGTAGACCTAGGATTACTCTGTAAATCTGACTGATTTTCTGTGGCAGGCTTACTCTCTGACCTCAGACATCACTTTCCCACAACCTTGGCTAAGGCAGGGGGCATATAAGGAAAGACTTGGGTGGGATGTGGGTAAGTAGAGTTGGATTGGATGGTGTTTGGGTGGAGTGCTGAGCACGGCCATTGTGTGTGTGTTTGTGGGGCGCAGGGGGAATACTGGCCACTACTGACCCTGGTATATGGCTGTGGCATGTTGCAATTCGTACTGTAAATGCTGTATACAGTATTGAATCAGTTTCTGATCCCTGCTGCTAAAGCTAAGTTCCAGGATAACAAATCAGAGAAGAAAATAACCATCCAGAAGACAAATCACAAGGCATCAGAGTGGTACTTAATAGCTGTTACTCCCTTGAATGGGAGGTGATTGACTAAAGGCCAGGAAATGGGATTGCTCTTTCTCTGAGGCAGAGAATAAGTCACTTTTCACAGTGTGTGCCTCTAACTCACAAGCAAAGGGAGACAAAATAGAAAGGTTGTTGAAGTAAGGCAAGTGAGGCAATCCTGGAGAAATCCAGTGCAAGATGTCTTTCTTCTCCAGGCCAGAAACTAAGAGCCAGACCATTCCTTAAATTTCAAAAGGCTGTTTGGATCTCAGTCCTATTTGCTGTGTTTCCTCTGAAGCGAGCAAGTAATCAAATAAACCGTGGGTGAAATCCTGCAATGTTCACACAGATACACGGAATAACATGTGCCCACGTGAATTGGTAGACCCCTCCCCTAGCTCTACTAGATGGATCACCACCGCTCCATTGTCTCTGCCACTGCCTTGTAGCCATGCCAGTCAATCTAAGGCAGGCTGTTACAAGCCCTTTCCAAGAGACTTCCACAAGTTTGGTGTTCTTCAGTCCCTGACACAAAGGCTACTACCATGAAAAACGTAAGCAGAGACCTGAGCTGGAATAAGCACAGAAGGAGCTGTCTTTGAATCCCTCTGTCACACCCCTCTTTACCTGTTGGCAGCAGCAGGACTGTGATTAGTGCCAGTCAGCTATTTTAAATCCCCACAATGCCACTGATGTAGAATTGCTATGAGGCATTTGGGGAAACTGAAATGGCAGCAAGTGCTGGGGACCACCACTTAATTTCCCCACAGTGCCCTGCAGTGATCCTACATCAGGTGCATTATAGGAAATTAAAATGGCAGGTTCCAGACCTAGCTGCCTAGCATGAATGTGCTGTGTACTGACCCCAGGCATGCTCTGAATTAATGGCATGGCTGCAAGCCGGCAGTGACCCAGAAGATGAACAGAAGGCTCTGCTAATTTCTGTTGGGCAATGTCATGTGCTACTCTGTGTGTGCAGCACATGCAGGAGTGAGCTTCTTGTTATCTGAAAACAATCTCTTGAAAGACTGGAGATGTCCAATTATTCTGCTATCCATGCTACATGCTGTTTATTTCTGTCATCCATTCACTCTTTCTATTATGCTTTTTCATTTCTTTGGTGGTTGCCCTACAAAAGCACAGATCAGGGCTCAAATTTTACTTAGCGTTGTACTGTGGCAATAGCTAGGAAATTCTTTGCTTTGGCTACATCCTTGCTTTCAATAACAGCATGGGAGACAGAGCACAGCACAATGAAACAGTTGTACTGTGAATATTCATTTCAATGGGACCTTTGTGCTCATGCAGGATAATAGTCTAGGCAAAGGTAAGTTTAGACTTATCTAAATAACAAAGCTCATAACATAAGGATGTAGTATTTGAACTGTTAAACTTTGAGGGGATTTGCAAAAGAGAATTTTAAAAAGTGATCCTCTGATCCTTTACTCAAATGTAATCACAATAGTACCAACTGGAGTGCATTTGGGGTTTGTGTTCCACCCGACCCTGGACGTTTATGACATGTTCAGATCATATGATGTGTCCACCATATGGATGATACTTAAAAAAAATCTCAGTAGCACTTTACAGGGGTTCTCCTGAACATGGGAGGGCTCAAAGTGTGTAGGACTGCACCTGCTGGCCCTACCCCATACATCTTCATGCCAGACCCTGCCCCATCAGTCCCCGACCTTGCTGTATTGAGTGGCATGGACTGAAGGGATGTTCTCATCATGTTAGCGAGTGGAAACCTCAATCAAGCAGTTATCAAGCACACTGCTTTGTCTGAAGAGGGCCTTCATGACAACTGTGTATCACAGCCTATCATGCAGATTTGTTCCACCTCATTTTCCTCCCTAGTTCAATCAAGTATATCTGGCCATGGCTTGTGGCAGGTCAAGATGAGTAAGGACTAGATTTTTTTTGTCATTTAGGCTGTTATGTTATAGTGGAGATTGATTGAATATAACTTTGAAAAAGAAACATATTAACTGATATTTTTTATGCCTGCACACTGCAACATTGACAGCTAAAACACAGAGAAGAAACATTGTTCTTTATGAATGGAGTGCTAATCCTATGGACTCTTAGTAACTTTGAGTTTTTCATCCTAGGCTAGCTATGACGAGGGATGTCAGAGAATTCTGCCACGGATCTCGGTGAGGCCAAATGCCAGTGCATTCGGCCCCCTGATATCTGTGTGGAATGAAGCACCCCCCCAACCCACAAAAGGGGCATGAAACGGAGCACTTACCTGCTGCCATTCACGCTGACTTGCGAATGGCGGCCGCCATGCGGCCGCCATTCACTTCTTCATCATAGCCGTGATAGGCTATGTAAATATTCACATAGGCAAAAACGGGTGGGGGGGGGAGGAACGCAAATGGCGCCCACTACGCTATTTGCGTTCCCCCTTTTTCGCCGTAATAGCCTACGTAAATATTTATGTAGGCTAAAACGGCTAAAAATAGGGAACGCAAATGGCAGCCGCCATAGCTGCCGCCATTTGTGTACGCTGTTTTTTTGGGGGGGGGCTTGCCATGATAGGCTACGTAAATACTTACGTAGCCTATCGCAGCAGCTTCACAGGACACAAATGGCAGCCGCTATGGTGGCCACCATTTGCATCCGCAGCATCCCGTCCGTGGCTGGAACTCCACTATAAGACCATCGAGTCCAACACCCTGCTCAATACAGGAATCTAAGTCAAAGCATCCCTGACAGATGGCTGTCCAGCTTCATCTTGAATGCCTCCAGCGTGGGAGAGCCCACCACAACCGCAGGTAATTGATTCCATTTTCTATGGAGCAGAGCCGGCCCAGGGAGGATTCCGGGGGGAGGGATGGAGCGCCTTCCCCCCACCGCGAATTCAAGCTTCGAAAAGGTAAGTGACTTTCGTACATCCCTAGCTATGACACCATCATCATTATTATTTAACATATTTCTTAGCCACCTTTCAAGACCCCGGTCTTCATAAGGTGTTTTACAAAATAAAGCAAACTTACAAATTCAATATTCAATTTAATTTGTAAAATCACATATCAATTTTAAATAACAATTTTGAAATAAATCACTTACAATAAAATATAGTTTAAAACATAACCAAGTTGAAATGTAACCAGCCAACACAAAGAAAAAAAACAACCTAGTGTATGTTGTTCAGTCATGTCCAACTCTTCATGACCCCATGGACCATAGCACGCCAGGCCTTCCTGTCCTGTGCTCTCTTCCGGAGCGTGCTCAAGTCCATATTCATTGCATCCATGATGCTATCCAGCCATCTCATCCTCTGCCATCCCCTTCTCCTTTTGCCTTCAGTCTTTCCCAGCATCAGGGTCTTTTCCAGAGAGTTTTCTCTTTGCATTAGGTGGCCAAAATATTTGAGCTTCAGCTTCAGTATCTGTCCTTCCAATGAGCAGTGTGGGTTGATTTCCTTTAGGATGGACTGATTTGACCTCCTTGCAGTCCAGAGGACTCGTAAGAGTCTTCTCCAGCACCACAGTTCAAAAGCATCAGTTCTTCAGTGCTCAGCCTTCCTTATAGTCCAGCTCTCACAGCCATACATTACTACTGGGAAAACCATAGCTTTGATTAGACGGACCTTTGTCGGCAAGGTGATGTCTCTGCTTCTTACTATGCTCTCTAGGTTTGCCATAGCTTTCCTCCCAAGGAGCAAGTGTTTTTTAATTTCATGGCTACAGTCACCATCTGTGGTCATCTTGGAGCCCAAGAAAGTAAAATCTGTCACTGCTTCCATTTCTTCCCCTTCTATATGCCCGGAAGTGATGGGGCCAGATGCCATGATCTTCGTTTTGTTAATGTTGAGTTTCAAACCAGCTTTTGAACTCTCCTCTTTCACCCTCAACAAGAGGCTCTTTAGATCCTCTTCGCTTTCTGCCATTAGGGTATCATCTGCATATCTGAGATTGTTGAGAATTCTCCCGGCAATCTTAATTCCGACCTGTGATTCAACCAACCCAGTGTTTCTCATGATGTACTCTGCATATAAGTTAAATAAGCAGGGTGACAATATGCAGCCTTGTCGTACTCCTTTCCCAATTTTGAACCAATCGGTTCTTCCATGTCTGGTTCTTACTGTTGCTTCTTGACCCTCGTACAGGTTTCTCAGGAGACAGGTAAGGTGGTCTGGTACCCCCATCTCTTTCAGAATTTGCCACAGTTTGTTGCGATCCACACAATCAAAGGCTTTAGCATAGTCAATGAAGCAGAAATAGAAGTTTTTCTGGAATTCTCTTGCTTTCTCCATGATCCAGCGGAAGTTGGCAATTTGATCTCTAGTTCCTCAGCCTCTTCGAAACCCAGCTTGTACTTCCGGTAGTTCTAGGTTCGCATACTGCTGAAGCCTAGCTTGTAGGGATGTTGGAGAATTTCTCCACGAATCTCCGGGAGGCTGAATGCCAACGCATTCAGCCCCCCGAAATTGGTGGAGAAACGGTCCGCCCCCCCTGCCCCCCCACGGGATGGGACTTATCTTTGTCAAATGTCCATGGCTCTTGCGGCTCCCGGCGGCGGTTCGGCAGTGGTTAGGCGGCGGTGCCGGCGGCCTAACCAGTAACCTTCCCAGTAAAACAAACAAACAAACAACAAACATGATAAGCTACATAAAGATTTACGTAGCCTATCACGGCTAGATTTTCAAAAAACACCGTGATAGGCTACGTAAATCCTTACATAGCCTATCACGAATGACTTTTTTGGGGAAAAAAAGCACGTATTCAAATGGCGGCGCCCATGGGCGCCGCCATTTGCATTCCTTATTTTAGCACGTGTAGTCGATGTAAACATTTACGTAGACTACACGTGCCCAAATAAGGAACACAAATGGCGGCGCCCATGGGCACCGCCATTTGCATACGCGCTTTTTCCCCCCCCCCCAAGTCAGCCATGATAGGCTACATAAAGATTTACATAGCCTATCATGGCAGGCTGCAGGGATGCAAACGGCGGCGGCTACAGCTGCTGCCATTTGCATCCCGGCAGGAGACTAGGTTTGCGGCTGGAGGGATGGGGCACCTCCCCGCCGACCAGAATTTCGGCAGGAGGGATGGGGCACCTCCCCCCACCCAGAATTTCGGGGGGAGGAACGGAGCACCTACCCCCCACCGCAAAGCAAGCTGCGGGATCAGGTAAGGGACTTTCGTCCATCCCTACTAGCTTGTAGGATTTTGAGCATAACCTTGCTGGCATGTGAAATGAGCGCAATTGTACGGTAGTTTGAACACTCTTTGACATTGCCCTTCTTTGGAATTGGAATGTAAACTGACCTATTCCAGTCTTGTGGCCATTGCTGAGTGTTCCAAATTTGTTGGCATATTGAGTGCAGCACTTTAACAGCAGCATCTTTTAGGATTTTAAATAGCTCAGCTGGAAGACTGTCATCTCCGCTAGCTTTGTTGTTAGTAATGCTTCCTAACGCCCACTTGACTTCACTTTCTAGGATGTCCAGCTCACGTTCAGTGAGCGCACTATCATGGCTATCAGGGACATTAAGATCTTTCCTGTATAGTTCTTCTGTGTATTCTTTCCACCTCTTCTTAATCTCATCTTCTTCTGTTAGGTCCCTGCCTTTTTTGTCCTTTATAATGCCCGTCTTTGCACAAAACGTTCCCTTGAGATTTCCAATTTTCTTGAAGAGATCTGTAGTCTTTCCCATTCTGTTGTTTTCCTCGATTTCTTTGCATTGTTCATTTAAGAAGGCCTTCTTGTCTCTCCTTGCTATTCTCTGGAACTCTGCATTCAGTTGGATATATCTTCCCCTTTCTCCCTTGCTTTTATCTTCCCTTCTTTCCTCAGCCACTTGTAAAGCGTCATCAGACAGCCACTTTGCTTTCTTGCATTTCTTTTTCTTTGGGATAGATTGAGTTGCTGACTCCTGAACAATGTTACACACCTCTGTCCATAGTTCCTCAGGCACTCTGTCTATCAGGTCTAATCCCTTAAATCTCTTCCTCACCTCAACTGTATATTCATAAGGGATATGATTTAGGTCATATCTGAATGGTTTAGTGGTTTTCCCTATGTTCTTCAATTTAAGCTGAAATTTTGCAACAAGAAGCTCATGATCTGAGCCACAGTCAGCTCCAGGTCTTGTTTTTCTGACTGTATAGAGCTTCTCCATCTTTGGCTGCAACATACATAATCAATCTGATTTCAGTATTGACCATCTGGTGATGTCCATGTGTAGAGTCACCTCTTGTGCTGTTGGAAAAGAGTGTTTGCTATGATCAGCGTGTTCTCTTGGCAAAACTGTATTAGCCTTTGTCCTGCTTCATTTTTTACACCAAGACCATGCTTGCCTGTTATCCCGGTGATTTCTTGACTTCCTACTTTAGCATTCCAATCCCCTATAATGAAGAGGACATCTTTTTTTGGTGTTAGCTCTAGAAGGTGTAGGTCTTCATAGAACCAATCAACCTCAGCTTCTTCGGCATGGAACCCAGTGTATACGATAACATATTTCAATTACAACCAGAGAAAATAAAGATGTCTTTAAAGCCCTCTTGAAAATGGCAACAGATTGAGCTAGACATATATCTGTTGGGAGGGAATTCAGAATGGTGGGGGCCAACACTGAGAAGTGCCCACTGACTTTATTTATCTAAATTATCTAGTGCCTTTAAAGATAATCCCAAAACATATGCAGGTTCATACGGGTATAAGTAGTCCTTCAAATAACCTGGAATCAAACCATTTAGGGTTTTATCGGTCAAAACCAGCACTTTGGATTAGGCCTAAAAATGCAGTCAGTGCAGTTGGTACATAATTCGTGCAATATAATATGACCATCTAGTCCCAACAAGGACTCCATAAGCCACATTCTGTAGCAGCTGAACTTTCCAACTTGTCTTCAAAGACAAGAGTGCATGTTGAGTGCATTACAGTAGTCCAGTCTGGATATACAAGTAGTGCATGCATAACTGAGGCTAGTTCTGCTTTCCCTGAATAATGCTAAGTGGAGGATGAAAAATGGTGGCCAGTCAACACAGTTGTTGTTGCTGCCACCTGCAGTAGCAGCAAAAAGAGACGGAACAAACTTAGGGAAAAAAGAGAGAAGCAGTACTACTTCTTCTGCTACTGCTGAGCCCAAATGGCATGAAACGTTTGGAGAATCTCTCTTCACCCTGGACAAATTTGCTGAAAAGGTCCCCCAATCTTCTCTGTCCACAAACAGAGTGGAAAACTTTTAGAGGCCATTGGCACACAACACCATATTTGTTTACTATTTAATTTTTTTCCCACAGAAACCTACATTTATGTTCTGTTTTACTAAACAAACAACATTTGTTAAAGCAGTTCCCTCATTTGCCTTGAGCTTATTCAAAACCTATTGCCATACAGCAGCATGAAAAACACCTGAGATATGGTACTCATGATGTTAAAGAAGAAAGAACTGGGTATGTTTAGCCTTGAGAAGAGAAGACTGAGGGGAGATATGATAGCACTCTTCAAGTACTTGAAAGGCTGTCACAGAGAGGAAGGCCAGGATCTCTTCTTGATCATCCCAGAGTGCAGGACAAGGAAAAATGGGCTCAAGTTACAGGAAGCCAGATGCCGGCTGAACATCAGGAAAAACTTCCTGACTGTTAGAGCAACATGACAATGGAACCAATTACCTGGGGAGGTGGTGGGCTCTCCCACTCTGGAGGCATTCAAGATGAAGCTGGACAGCCATCTGTCAGGGATGCTTTGACTTAGATTCGTGCATTGAGCAGGGTGTTGGACTCGATGGTCTTATAGGCCCCTTCCAACCCTATTATTCTATGATTCTATGATTAGAAAGTGACCACAGTTAAATAAGAAAAATGTGTTTAGACCTACACATTTCCTGGTCATATTTCTGGTTGTTCGCTATTGTTTGTGTATATCCTTTCCCTGTTTTTAGTATACAGCACTCTGATCTCCTTAGGGAGGAAGAGCAGGATATAAATGATTTTAAATAAATATTTAGACTGCAATCCTATGGCCCCTAGATGAATCCTGAGAGGCTAGAGGATTGTCTCCACATCTGTAGACAGTGCTACAGGAGGGGAGGAAATGGGCATGCTAGGGCAGGGAAGTAGGTAGCAAGGGGATAGGCCATTGGTCCACCAGATCCACAAGCCTCTCAGCAACCATACCCCACCCCAGCAGTGCATGTCAGCTAGCAGTGCATGTCAGAGGCAGAAAACACAGCAAAGGAGGATGGAGGGGCTAAAAAGCCTCTGTCCCTCCTCATGCCCTGCTAGCAAGAGCCCAGTGGGGCACTGAATAATCAGAAGCCTCTGATCTTGGAGGCACCCATATTTGGGGGTGGGGGCAATCTCATAGGGTTATGCCCTTAATATGTTTTGTTTCATTTTTGAAAACAATAAAAAAGACTTACAATATAATTTATCCCTGGCTAGTTTGGATACCACTGTATCCACCAGGGTACAAAGAAAAGTAGGAGTGCACGAAAGCCACTTACCTGGTCTCGCAGCTTTTCGCGGTGGGGGGGAGGCGCTTCGCTGCTCTCCCCCAAAGTTCAGGCCGGGGGGGAGGCTTCCCACCTCGCCCGGCTGAAATTCAGGCCGGGGGGGAGGCTTCCCGCCTCGCCCGGCCGAAATTCAGGCCAGGGAGGAGGCGCCTCTCCTCTCCCGGCCGCGAAATAAAAAGTTAAAAAAAAAAACGCCCCCGTGATAGGCTACGTGACGATTAACATAGCCTATCATGGCTAGATCTGCAAAGTCAGCCGTGATAGGCTACATTAATCATCACATAGCCTATCACGGGTGACTTTAAAAAAAAAAAAGCACGTACGCAAATGGCGGCCCCCATAGGGAGCCGCCATTCGCGTTCCTTATTTGGTCACTGTAGTCTATGTAATCTTTACGTAGACTACAGCAACCAAATAAGGAACGTGAATGGCAGCTCCCTATGGGGGCTGCCATTAGCCGTACGCGCTTTATTTATTTATTTATTTATTTATTTATTACATTTATTAATCGCCCATCTGACTGGTCACCCAGCCACTCTGGGCGATGTACAACCCACCATAAACAATTTAAAACAATAAAATTTTACCATAATTTTTTTTTTAAAAAAATACCCTAACCCACCCCAAATGCCTGCCTGAACAACCACGTTTTTAATGCACGACGGAAGCTCATTAAAGAGGGGGCATGATGGAGTTCCCTAGGGAGGGAGTTCCACAGAGTGGGGGCCACCACAGAGAAGGCCCTCTCCCTCGTCCCCACCAGTCTAGCTGTCCTGGCTGATGGGACAGAGAGAAGGCCATCCGAGGCTGATCTTGTTAAGCGGCCTGTCTGGTGTTGCTGGAGGCGCTCCTTAAGATAGGCTGGGCCGGAACCATATAGGGTTTTAAAGGTCAAAACCAACACCTTGAATTTGGCCCGGAAAACAACTGGTAACCAGTGCAACTCCTTCAGCACTGGAGTGATGTGATCTCGCCGGCGGCTGCCTTTAATCAGGCGAGCCGCCGCGTTCTGTACCAGCTGCAGTTTCCGAACCGTCTTCAAGGGTAACCCCACGTAGAGCGCATTACAGTAGTCTAAACGAGAGGAGACCAGGGCATGTACTACCGATGGGAGCAGATGGTCGGGAAGGTAGGGGCGCAGCCGCCGTATCAGATGGAGTTGATACAGCGCTGTCCGGCTCACAGCTGACACCTGAGCCTCCATGGACAGCTGGGAGTCCAAAATGACCCCCAGGCTGCGGACCTGGTCTTTCAAGGGTAGCTGTACCCCATTCAACACCAGGTCAGCATCCCCCAGCCTCCTCTTGTCTCCCACCAAAAGTACCTCGGTCTTGTCAGGGTTGAGCTTCAGCTTATTCCTCCCCATCCAGCCACTCACCGTCTCCAGACATTTGGACAGGGATTCTACGGCCAACCTTGGTGAAGATTTGAATGAGAGGTAGAGCTGAGTGTCATCTGCATATTGATGACACTGCACCCCAAACCTCCTGATGATAGCCCCCAGTGGCTTCACATAGATGTTAAATAGCATCGGGGAGAGGATGGAACCCTGTGGCACCCCACAAGTAAGTGGCCACGGGTCCGAAACCTCCTCTCCCAGTGCTACCCTCTGGTACCTGCCAGAGAGGAAGGACTGGAACCACCGCAATACAGTGTTTCCAATGCCCAACCCCTCCAGGCGGTCCAGGAGGATACCGTGGTCAACGGTCTCAAAAGCCGCTGAGAGGTCGAGGAGAACAAGGAAGGAGCATTCACCCCTATCCAGAGCCCTCCTCATATCATCCACCAAGGCGACCAAGGCCGTTTCTGTCCCATGCCCAGGCCTGAAGCCCGACTGAAATGGGTCTAGATAATCAGTTTCTTCCAAGTGTGCCTTCAACTGCACCGCCACCACCCGCTCAATCACCTTGCCCAAAAATGGCGGATTTGAGACTGGGCGAAAGTTGTTCAGAACTTGAGGATCCAAGGAGGGCTTCTTTAAGAGCGGTCTTATCACTGCCTCCTTGAGGGCTGATGGCATCACTCCCTCCTCAAGGGAGGCGTTCACCACCGCCTTGATCCCCTCACCCAGTCTCTCTCTGCAGCTCATAATGAGCCAAGATGGGCAAGGATCAAGTAAGCAGGTGGTTGGCCTTACAGATGAAAGCACCTTGTCCACTTCATCAGGAGGAAGAAGCTGGAACCGATCCCACAAAACCGGTTCGCCACAGGCCGCCTCTTGCTCACTAACTGTATCCACAGTGTGCAGAGTAACACACCTAATCTGATCAATTTTATCTGCAAAGTGCCTTGCCAAAGCCTCACAGGAGGCCTTAGAATGCTCCAGTGGTTCCGGAGCCACAGGACCGACCAGGCTCCGGACCACTTGGAACAGCCTCCTGGGGCAGCACTCTGCAGACGCGATGGAGGCGGCATAATATTCCTTTTTTGCTGCCTTCACCGCCACGTGATAGGCTGAAGATATAGCTCTAGCCCGTGTCTGATCGTCTTTGGAGCGAGACTTCCACCACCGGCGCTCTAGCCGTCTCACCTCCTGTTTCAGAGCTCGTAACCGCGGATTGAACCATGGTGCAGTCCGAGCCCTGTTCAGGGGGAGAGGGCGCTTCGGAGCCACCCGATCTAATGCCCCAGTGATTGCGGCATTCCAGCCACCCACCAGGGTCTCGACCGAGTGGCCGTTGGCATGCCCCAGAAGACGCCTGGGGCGGACCATTTTAATGGGTCCTCCACCCCTGCGGAGGGGTTGTGGAACCGAGAAGTCCAACGTCACCAGATAGTGATCTGACCATGACAAGGGGGTGGTGGAGATACCCCCGACTTCCAGATCACTCCCCGCTTCTCCAGAAACAAAGACAAGGTCTAGTGCATGACCGGCTACATGGGTGGGCCCAGTTAGTATATGGTGCAGCTCCCAGGAGGCCATGGTCTCCATGAAGTCCCGAGGTGCTCCTGTGAGGATGGCCTCCGAATGTACGTTGAAGTCCCCCAACACCAGTAAGTTAGGGGACTGTACACGCACATCAGAGACCACCTCAAGCACCTCGGCCAGGGAGTCAGTCGTGCAGCGGGGTGGACGGTACACGAGCAGAATCCCCAGACTGCCCTTCGGGCCCAACCTCCAGTACATGCACTCAACAACCTTGGTCTCCTGGAGAGGGGGTCTGGTGAAGACCAAGGACTCTCGGTAGATAACAGCCACTCCCCCTCCCCGATCCCCAGCCCTCGGCTGCTGTGCATACGAAAATCCAGCTGGACACATGGCTGCAAGGGTTGGAGCAGCAGCCTCAGCCAGCCAGGTCTCCGTAATACATGCCAGGTCTGCACCCTCATCCAGGATCATGTCATGGATGAGGGAGGTTTTCTGGGTAACAGAGCTGGCATTGCAGAGCAGCAAACGAAGGCCAGAAGATGGGGTCACGCCTCCCCCAGCCATCCTTTGGCTCTGGACAGGCCCAGAGCAGGGGACAGATACTACACATCTCTCCCTTGTTCCCCTTACCTGGCATGGCCTGCCCCTAGCGCTCCGCCAGCGCCTGCCGCCCAGCCTCGGTATGTTCTGGCCCCCAACACTCCCCCCACTGCCTCCATCAGGTGGACACATGCCCCCTCGCTCCCGCCTATCAGGCAGGCTACCCACCCCTAAAAACACAACAAAATCCCCCCCAACAAAATAAAACAAACAAACAAAACAATTAAAATTCCCTTAAAAATGCCAGGCAGGAGTCCACAGGGAAGGCCTGGTGGCGGTGGTAGCGGCGACGGCGGCAGCAGGCCCAGCGGCTGCAAGCACGCCTCTTCCCCGGTGGTGGTGGTGGTGGTGGCTTCTCCTGCAGGCCCTGGCTCTCCCAGGCCACCTCAGCCAGCCAGCTTATGTAGCCCCTCCAGGGAGGGGCAGGTGGAGCAGCACAGCTGGCTCGGTACCTGGGGGCCTGGTCCTGCAGGGACTGGCGGTCTGCCAGGCAGAAGTCCACAAGGAAGGCCTGGTGGTGGTGGCAGCAGCGGCGGCAGCAGGCCCAGCGGCGGCGGCAGCAGGCCCAGCGGCGGCAAGCACGCCTCTTCCCCGGTGGTGGTGGCTTCTCCTGCAGGCCCTGGCTCTCCTGGCTCTCCTGGCTCCTGGTTTTTAAGTCACCCGTGATAGGCTACGTGACGATTTACGTAGCCTATCACGGCTGACTTTGCAAATCTAGCCATGATAGGCTACGTTAATCGTCACATAGCCTATCACGGGGGCGTTTCGTTTTTTTTTTACTTTTATTGGAATGGCGGCGGCGGCAGCCGGTCGAAAGATCAGCTGCCGCCCCCGCCCCTGACGAAGACCCGACAAACCGCCGCTGGGACCCGCCGCCGGGAGGGACATTCCGGAAAGGTAAGTCCTGTCCCGGGGGGGGTGCGGGGGGAGGGGGCGGAGAATTTCTCCCTGAAACTTCTTCGGGGGGCTGAACATGTTGGCGCTCAGCCCCCCGAAGTTTCAGGGAGAAATTCTCCGCCAACCCTAAAAAGAGTGAAGTGGTAGCAGCTACTTGGCAAACAGCATCTGAAATCTAGTTATCCTAACCTTACCTTTACTGCTGAAAGTTACCCTGTAGTTGAACTAGGTGTGAAAAGTGGTCATCCAGAAGAGTCATTCCACCCGTGATGCTACAGAAATGTGTGGAGTGGAATTTCATGGGAGAAGAGAGAGACAAGACTGGTGATGCAGAAAAGCTGGGAATATGTTTGATGTACAGTAGTCCTGTTTTTAAACAGACTTAGAAAGCAAAATTAGCTTTGGTGCAATTCATGCAATGTTGTTGTTGTTGTTGTTGTTGTTCAGTCGTTCAGTCGTGTCCGACTCTTCATGACCCCATGGACCATAGCACGCCAGGCCTTCCTGTCCTCCGCTGTTCATAAATATATGCATAAAACATCTGGTTTAAGAGCAGCTTCTCTGCAGCGTGGCATACTTTGTTCCATAAAAAGGCATGACTTGAAAATATTTCATAGATATAAAATGTATTGTTAAGATAGAGTAAAAATATAAAACATCTCTATTAAAAGTAATCATTTCTAGGACTCTGAAGTCAGCAAAATTTGGTCCATATGACAGCATATGTTTGGTCAGCACCCTGTAGTGGGACCTCTCTTAAAGTTTAGCCTCAAGTTTCAAAATTTTGTTTCCAAGCAAAATTCTTCTAGAGAACTTCAGAAAGTGGCATGTTTGTTGCTGCTATCACTAAGCCAAAATGTTCCTCACAACCCTAGACAGCTTTTGTAGGGATGGATGAAGTAGTTGATTTCTGATTATTTTCATTTTTGCACTCCTAAATCTGTTCCATTCCATTTCTGCATTAATCTGCAACTTTAAAAAAAGATCTGCATAAAACATCCCATTTAAATGTCTATTTTACAATATATTCTTAAACTTATTTTCTCTCAAAATATACATTTTGAAATATATATTTCTCCCAAAATGCACAGCAATGGAGAAGAAATTTGTTCAGTTTGCATTTTAATATGAACTTGGCTAATGTTGTGATTTTGAACCTATATGCAAACTGTAACTCAATTATCCTTCAAAATTCACACGTTTTGACATTTTGCAATGGAGTTTTCCAATCAAAGACTGTGCAGGAAAAAAGCATATATTGGGGGGAAAATAGGGATGTACGAAACCCTGCTTACCTGGCTCCGCCGGGTTCCACTGGGGGGGAGGCGCTTTATCCCTCCCCCCGGAATCCTTGCTGGGGGGGAGGCGCTCTGCGCCTCCCCCCGGAATGCTGGCCGGCCGGCTCTGCTCCATGAGGATTCCACGGAGCTGCCAGCCGGCTCCACCAGCAGCCAGACATCCAGCCACTGGCTAGCAGGGATGCAAATAGCAGTGGCCATAGCCGCCATTTGCATCACTGAATTCAGCCGTAATAGGCTATGTAAAGACTTATGTAGCCTATCACGTCTGGGTTAAAAAAAAAAAAAAGCATACGCAAATGGCGGTGGCTACGGCCGCTGCCATTTACGTTCCTTATTTTTGGTCGTCTTACTCTACATAAATATTTACGTAGACTAAGACAAAGAAAAGAAAGGGGAATGCGAATAGCGTAGTGGATGCTATTTGCGTTCCCCTTTATTTTCACAATCTTACTCTACATAGATATTTACGTAGACTAAGACGGCGAAAATAAGGGGGAACGCAAATAGCGTCTGAAATGGTGGCAGTGGCAGCCGGTCGGAAGCTTGGCCGCTGCCGCCACCACCGCCCGGAAGATCCACCCCAGGTAAGTCTCGTCCCGGGGGGGATCTGCGGGGGGGGAAGGGGGTGGCAGGCGATTCCACCACAGAGCTTGGGGGCCAAATGCACTGGCATTTGGCCTCACCGAGATCCGTGGCGGAATTCTCTGCCATCCCTAGTCTCAGGCAGGAAAACGTCTTGGGCCAGCCCAGCATCTGCCACTGCTTTTCAACCCTTTCCCTGCTAAGATAGAGTGTTTCTCCTTGGGTAAGAGAAAGGTGGAGGAGGTGGCAGTGACAGGCACTCCAGGGCTGGATCTACACTTACCGCCTCGTCTCACTTCCAATTCGGTCTCACTGCCCGCCTTTCACACTACGCAGTACCTGCCTCGTATTGGAGCCGGAGTTTCCGGGGTCTGCGCCCCCACTTTCAACACCCTGTGATCCCGGGATTCCCCCCTAATGTGCTCCAATTTTCCACCTTCGCCACCGTATATGGTTGTTGTTCCCTCCCATGCCCGGCCATATACAGCTGTGTTTGTATTTCCCTGCTGGCCAATCAGAGTGTACCAATCCCCCAGGTTGTGTTCTGGCCATCAATCGCGTCTCTCCTCAAGCAGTTGGCATCCGTGAGCAAACAGGTAGCCCCTAGGGATGTATGAAAGTCACTTACCTTTTCGACGAGGCGATTCGCGAAATCCTTCTCCATCCGGCTCCGCTCCACTCCACAGAGATTCCGCAGAGCTGCCTGCTGGGGCCGCCTGCAGCCGGAAATCCGGCCGCTGGGCAACTTCCTTCCAGAAGAAAATAAAACAAAACCTGCGTACGCAAATGGCAGTGGCTACGGCAGCCACCATTTGCGTTCCCTATTTTTCGCCTATTTATCTTACGTAAATATTTACGTAAGATAAAACAGCGAAAAAAAGGTGAACGCAAATAGCGTAGTGGGCACCATTTGCGTTCCTTTATTTTTGTGTTCCGCCGTAGCCGCCGCCATTTGCGTACGCCTTTTTTTATTATTGGCTTGCTGTGATAGGCTACATAAATACATACATAGCATATCACGGCAAAGACCAGGATGACAATGGTGGCTGCAGCAGCCGGTCGAAAGACCAACCGCCGCCGCCACTGGAGCCGCCGCCATCCAGAACATCCACCCCAGGTAAGCCTCATCCCGGGGGGAATCCTCGGGGGGGTGGGGGGTGTCAGGCTGTTCTACCACGGATTTCAGGGGGCCAAATGCCAGTGCATTTGGCCTCACTGAAATCCATGGCAGAATTCTCCTCCATCCCTAGTAGCCCCCCAGCGCCCCTGCCCTTGCCTTTTTTTAAAAAAAACAGGATAACTTCCTCGAAGATTCAAAGAATCGCAGTTTGGGGCTTGTGGATATCACTGCAGCCTGCCTGTCTGCCCGGATCTTACGATAAGTGCTTAAAGAACACTCCTCACCTTTCTTGTCTGCCACTCCCCCAGCTATTCTCCCAGTATTGCTTGTGTCCATTCCTGAGCAGCCGGCCAACACGTGTGTCCTCCGCACACCCGCCCTAGGCTCTTTTTTTAAAAAAAGGGGACCATCTTCGAATCTTCAAAGAATCAAAGTTTGGGGCTTGGTGGTATCGGTGCAGCTTCCCTGTCTTGCTGGATCATGTGGTGGGCATGTAAAAACCACCCCCCACCTTTTGTTCATGCGTTGCATTCCGCACTGTGTATCCCCCTCCACTCTGCTCTTCCACCTGTGGTACCCTTGGTCAGCACCCACCATGCCCCCTCTCACCTGGGCACCACTCTTCTCCTCACCACCGCCCCCCCCCCCCGCTGGACGTGTATCACGGTGCCTTGAGCTGCTCCCTCCGCGGCAGCGTGAGAAATTTTTCTTTGGGAGGCTTCCGCGCTGCTCTCGTCACCGCGAATTCAGTCCCTTCTCCAGGAGCGCCCCCGTGTACTGTGCAAGGTCGCCACGTCCACCCACCAACACCTTCCCCAGAGTTTTCATGGTGTTATTCCCCTCCACACTAGGGGTGTCTCCCCCCCTCCCCAAGAAAGTCAAGGCATGCCTGTGGTTGTGAAAACAATGCGTCCTGAGACTGCTGGACTGGCATTAAGGGGATTGTGCACTGGGTGGCTGATCGGCCTTCCTGGCACATGTGACATGTATGGGCACACGGTCCCGTGGGATGGCATTTGCCCTGGAGCATGAGTCAGGGCAGTTTTCCCTGCTTCTCTTCCCCTAAAAAAGGCTGCAAAGCCCACCTGCTCCTCTTTCCTTTTTTCCCTGCTTCAGCGATGTGCTCTGTCTCACTTTCATGGGCAAACATGAGAGCATCCACCTGGTTATGTGGTGGAGCACCCCCTGCACGGAAGGTGCTCCAAATCATGGCCATGACATGTGGTTACCCTGTGATGCCCATCATGGACTGTGACTGCTAGGTGGGCCAGCCCCTGCCCTGCAATTTACTTCCCTGTGTTCCTTTCTTAGGCTCTTACTGTGAGGGCCCCTGGCTGACCCTCGATGGCAGGGAGATCCCACTGCCACCACTGGAAATCCCAACCAGTACAGTTCTCAGAAAGATCTACTTCATCAGGCCACCCTTCCTTCCCCCATCCATGTCAACAGAGGATGGCTTCCACTAGCAAGGGAAGAGGGGTGTCATGGAGGCTAGTGGAGATAGTGGACTTGCTGGACATTTGGGGGAACAGAAGATCTAGGAGCTGCTTTGTAGCAGCCACAGGAATCTGGACTTCTTTGAGGAGATCTCCAGGCAGATGACTGAGCGGGGCCACACCTGTAGCGCTGTTGAGTGCAGGGGGAATACAAAGTCAATGCGCCAGGAGTACAGGAGGGTGGTTAACCATAACTCCCATTCAGGGAACAACGCAGCTACCTGTCCATATTATGCGGAGCTCCACAGTATTCTCCGGGGGGATGCCACCATTTGCCCCAAGTGTGTGGTTGGGAGTCTGCAGATTGCTTGTGGTGCAGCCCGGAGATAGACCCCCTGGAAGGGGAAACATTGGAGATGCCAGAGAGATCACAGGAAGAGGAGGATTGCCTTCCCTTGGAGGCGCGTGACGTGGGTAGGTGCTGTGGCCCGGGTCGGTGTCTGGGGGTGTTCTGTGTGGAGCATTGGCTGTCCTCCAGGGGCATGGCCACATACTCCGCCCTGCATGGTCCCAGTGTAGCCCCACACATGTAGCCATGCCACCTACAACCACAGGCTGCCCCATCGGCCAACCGGGCCCGGGCCTACCCGCATACTCGACAATACTCCCTGGTTGCAGGTTGGGGAGATGTTGGGGGGCATGTGTGGAGCAGTCTGGGCACAAGAAGGATGGGGGTATCGGGTTATTTAAAGAAGGACATGCCCAAGGACACAGTGGGCAACCGGAGACACACTTTTCACAGGTCTTCTCAGCCAGGAGCAGGAAGGAGAAGGAGCCTCCCATGAAGAGTTTGCCGGGGAACCCAGGTGGAGTGGTGAGTTGGGGGGCACACCAATTGATTGCGGTGTCCCCTCCCCGCCGTACAGGGAGGGAAGTTCACAGTTACTGTGGTATTGTTAAGGGTCTATACCTGCCCGGAGCCCTAAGCATGGGGATTATCCCACCATGGTCTCCACCCAGAAATTACATTTCCAAAAAAATCAACACCTCCCACATTCCCAGGCTTTACCTGGGGTGGTGATGGCTGTTAGTGAGAGACAACAGTGGTTCCCGGTGATGGGCATTTCACACGTGGGCCCCGTCCATGGCCATTGCTCTATGCCAGCCACCGGAGGCTCCACTACATGCTTAAACCCGTCAACTCTCTCTAACAGAGCATCTAGTGATGAACAGGCAAGCCACGTTATCCCCTGCTACGCGCCTGTCACAAATAAGAAATAGAAGGAGCCATAGATCGGCCAACGACATTGCGGAATGCATCATGCGTCATGCCATGGAGGAGAATGACTGCATCCTTGCGGTCATGGAAGGGGATGCAGTGGTGTTTAGGGAGTATGTAGGGATGTATGAAAGTGACTTACCTTTCGTAGATTATTTTGATGGGGGGGTGTTCCGTCCCTCCCCCCAGAATCCTTGATGGGGGGGAGGCGCTCCGTTCCTCCCCCCTGGAATCCTCGATGGCCGGCTGTGCTCCACAGCAGCTCTGCAGAGCAGCCGGCCAGGCCCAGCCCAACCCAGAGCCGTCCACAGCCGGATTTCCGTCCGCAGAGGGCTCTCGGGGGTAAAAAAACCCACGTACATAAATGGCGGCGGCTATGGCCGCCGCCATTTGCGTTCCTTATTTTTGGTTGTCTGGATCTACGTAAATATTTACGTAGACTATGATGGCTAAAATAAAGGAGAACGCAAATAGCTTAGTGGGCGCTATTTGCGTCCCTTTTTGATTCACCGTTTTAGCCTACGTAAATCTTTACGTAGGCTAAAACAGCGAATCAAAAAGGGACCCAAATAGTGCCCGCTACGCTATTTGCATTCCCCTTTATTTTCGCCATCATAGTCTACATAAATATTTACGTAGACTAAGACTGCTAAAAATAAGGAACGCAAATGGCGGCTGTAGCCACCGCCATTTGCGTACGTGGTTTGTTTGTTTTTTTAAACCCACCCAGCCATGATAGGCTACGTAAAGATTTACATAGCCTATCATGTCGTGTGTGTGTGTTTTTAACCCACCCAGCCATGATAGGCTATGTAAATCTTTACGTAGCCTATCACGTCTTTTTTTTTTCTTTTTCTTTAACAAGACTGGAAATGGCAGCAGCAGCCGGTTGGAAGACCAGCCGCTGCCGCCGCCGCCACCAGAACCACCACCACCTGGAAGATCCGCCCCAGGTAAGTCTCGTCCCGGGGGGGATCCACAGAGGAGCAGGGGGGCAGGCCGTTCCGCCACGGAGTTCGGGGGGCCGAATGCACTGGCATTCAGCCTCACCGAGAGCCATGGTGGAATTCTCTGCCATCCCTAGGAGTATGTAAGAAGATCCGCTCTGGACGAGGAGGCTGCGAGCAGGGATAGGAGGGCACTCATCGTCTCCGTAGATGCCCATATGGACATTCTCCAGGCAATGCTGGCAAAGATGCCCGATCAGAACTCAGGGCAGGAAGCTTCTCCCCCAAGGGGGGAGGTTGCGTGGTGTAGGCATACCCAGGAACGTCAGGGGCCAGCCCCCTGATTGCATGCTCAGGGACACCACGACTCCCAGGAATGTGAGAGGAGCCCAATGAGGCCAGGCTTGGCCACTGCGTGGACCCCCTCCCAGGTTCAAGTGGGGGCTCCTTCCCCCCGGACATCCACATCAAAAAATGTATTTAAGTGCTTGCTCGGTTTATTTATAAGTGCTATTTCCAAAGTGCCCACCCCCCTCGGTGCAATAGACCCCAGCTTAACACTTCCCCCCCTCCCCTGAGCCTGCTCCCAACAGGTCTTCTTTTTTTCCTGGGCCTCCCTCTCAAGGCATGACAGCCGCTTCTCCATCTTCCCCACTGAAAAAAAAGGAAAGATCCCGATCAGAGCCCCCATGAATAACAGCCTGCGTGTTGCCCACACATGGAAGCCACCAGTCTTAGATTCTCACTGGTCTTCTTCATGGAGCCCTCCAGGCAGATGATGGCTCCGAGGACAGCGGTGCTTGTCCCCGCCTGCCCCGAAGATGCTCCGCTGGGCCCCGCGACAGCGGGCCCTGCCGAGCCTTGGGCAGGCTGCTCCAACATCCCCAGCACAGCCGCACCTGTGTTGGCAGAAGGGGAAGTTGTGTCAGCGTGTCCTCAGCGATGGGACGCCTGTGGAGGGGGTGATCGCATGCTGGTGGGCCACTCTGGGAGAAATTGGGCATGTGAGCAGAGTGGGGAGAGAGTGTAGGGCGCCCATGGGAGGAGTGCTTGCCCTGCGGCAGGCCAGGAACCTGCTCGCCTTTTCCGCTCATTCCCTCTCTGTGTGGCAATGGGCTGCTCGCGGACAGCTGGCTGTTCCCCCACCGATATCCTGGCTGTTCGCAGCCCATCAGGGGCATATGCTGCCACAGGAGCAGTGTCCCCAGGACAAGGACATGCCGGGAAGGGCCTCCACCATGCTCACCTGCGGTCCTCCTCCTGGGCGCGACCTGTCCCACGGTGGCCGCCGCAGGGGTGGGTTGGCTCCCAGCCCCAGGTCCACCTCTGCCGCCAGAGGAGGATGGCACTGCCCCCCCTGGAGCCGCTGACGGCGTTACTTGCCGCCCGGCCAGCGCTCTCTGCAGTGCTGGAGAAGAGAGGTTTGCGCTAAGGACAAGGGTGGCCCATAGGGTTGGCGGGGTGCCCCAACTGAGTTCATGAGCAGGCCTGGTGGCATTCCCACCCGCCACATGACAATCTCCCCACCAGTCGCCTCACAGGTGCACGCATGGGGAAACGTGCATGCGTGCAAGGTCGTTGGCACACCGCCATGCTTGAGCGAGCGCGCAGTTTCCTTGACTTGTGAGGCACAGCTGCCCAGAAATGTGGCACTGAGGTGAGGAGTGCTGTGCCCCTGTCCAGAGGGGCCCTTGAGAGTAGCAATCCCAGGTATTGTCCTCGCATGCCCAGGCCACACCCCATTGCCCGCCCACAGCCTTCCCGGGCTGCCCCGGGCAAAGCACCCCCCACAGTGGGGACAGCGCAGTTGGGGCCCCCATTCAGGCAGTTGCGTATTGGGGTGTACCACATGTTCAGCATGGGCAAGAGGGCACCACTGTGGCACACGTGGGTGAGGGGGGCCTACCAGCACCACGCATGGCCAGAGCGGGGCTTAACCCCAGGCATCATCACCTTGCTTGGGCCCCTCGCCAGCCCTCCCCCTGGGAGGGCCACCCCCAGCCCCTCCCCAGACACCACCATGCAACACACTCCACAGGTGCAGCACCGAAGACATAGTAGTGGAGACACTCCATGGCTGACCTGTGCTGCACCTATCAAAAGGGCTCAGCTGCCCAGCGTGCACCCACAAGGTGCGCATCTCCCTGTAGTGGGGAGGCTGTGTCGCAGGGGGAGGCATCCCAGAGTGCTGCTCAAGGGCCTCAAAGAACTGGGTCTTCAGGGCCCTGAACTTAGTGTGGGCCCGCAGGGCAGAGCGAGGGAACCCCGCCTGTGAGAGCCCCCTCGCTACTGCCCTGTAGATCGCCTCGTTCACCCTGGTCGAGCTCCTCATGACCATCTCGGCCCGGTGGCCCTGGAGCAGCATCTGGAGTATCAGCTCAACCCCCCTCTCCTGCCAATACGCGAGCCGCCTGGGCGTCATTTTGCTGGCAGGAGAATGACAGTGGGGCAGTTTTGACAAGAACATAGAGCGTTCACCTCCCCTATTTTCTCACAGCACCGCCTCTCAATGAATCTCCAAATCTCCGATTCTTCGAAGAAGCTTTTCGGAAAGTGAGGGGGTGGCCGCTGTCTCTTACATGAGCGAAGAAGAGAGGGGCGGGAGCCAATTACGGTTCTTCCAACAGTTTTAATCAGAGAGGAAAAGGCAAGAACAAAAATGGGGAAGCCATCAGGGGCGAGCAACAAACAAGGCAGTAGGGATGTACGAAAGCCACTTACCTTTTCGCAGGGGTGATTCGCGGTGGGGGGGAGGTGCTTTGCTTCTCCCCCCGAAGTTCAGATGAGGGGGGGGACATGTCCCACCTCGCCCGGCCAAAATTCAGGCCGGGGGGGGAGGCGCCCCGCCTCACCCAGCCGCGAAAGGAAAAGTAAACAAACAAACAAAAAAACCACCCCGTGATAGGCTACGTAACGATTAACGTAGCCTATCACGGCTAGATTTCCAAAGTCAGCCATGATAGGCTACGTTAATCGTCATGTAGCCTATCACGGCTGACTTTGGGGGGAAAAAAAGCACGTATGCAAATGGCGGTGGCCCATGGGCACCGCCATTTGCGTTCCTTATTTTGGCACGTCTAGTCTACGTAAAGATTTACGTAGACTACGGCGAAAATAAGGGCAACACAAATAGCGTTCCTTTATTTTCGCCGTAGTCTATGTAAATCTTTACGTAGACTAGACGTGCCAAAATAAGGAACGCAAATGGCGGCACCCATGGGCCACTGCCATTTGCGTACGCGCTTTTTTTTTCTTCCCCAAAGTCACCCGTGATAGGCTACGTGACGATTTACGTAGCCTATCATGGCTGACGTTGGAAATCTAGCTGTGATAGGCTACGTAAATCATCACGTAGCCTATCACGGGTGTTTGGTTTTTTTTTACTTACTTTTTTATTTTGTAATGACGGTGGCGGCAGCCGGTCAGGAGACCAGCTGCCGCCCCCACCCCCGCCAAAACGCTGCCAGGACCCGCCACTGAGAGGGACATTCGCTGAAGGTAAGTCCCATCCCAGGGAGGGGCGGATGGCCGGCAGAGAATTTCCCCAACAATTTCGGGGGGCCGAATGCCTTGGCGCTCGGCCTCCCGAAGATTCAGGGAGAAATTCTCCACCATCCCTACAAGGCAGACATTGAAACCACGAGCCCACCCTCCGCTCAAACACGGCTGGCCCCAGCAGGATTCCCAGGAGATGTCCCCTCACCGCAATCCTCCCCTGTTCTCCCACATGAATTCGCAAAGAGCCCTGAGGACCTCATTCCCCCGCTCATTATGCACCTGGTCGTCATTCATGTAGGGAAGCCCCAGGATGTCCAACACCACACAGTTCCTGTCCCCGGATGCCTCTGTCAAAGCGGCCCCAATAGTCTCGCATGTGTTGTGGAGAATGACACAGGCAGAAATCACTGATGGCATGTTTTCCTCTGCCACCTCCAGTCATCCCGCGAGACATCTACACCTTCTCTTCAGCCTGCCAAAAGTGCACTCCACCATGTTTCTAGCTCTGCTGAGGCGCTGGTTGAAGTGAGCCTCCTCTCATGAGAGGTGTCCCCCAAAAGGCTTCATCAGCCAAAGTCGCACGGGGTAAGCTCTGTCAGCCAGGATCAGCGGAGGGATAAGCACACCGCCCGCTCTCCACCTCAGGTTCCTGGGCACAAACTTCCCTGCGTCCATCGCTTCGCACAGCGCTGAGTTATGAAAGACGTAGGTGTCATAGTTTCTCCCACTCCACCCGATCTCAGCATTGATGAATCTTCCCACTTGGTCCGTTGTGCCTTGCAGAAGCATTGAGTAGTAGTGCTTCCGATTGATAAACTCACTGCCCTGTCTAATCAGGGATACGATCGAGATACACGTCCTGTCGTCAGCCGCGAACGCCCCAGGAAAGCCAAGGGTGGAGAAGCTGAGCATCGCCTGGAGAAAGAGGAGAGACCATTTGTGGTGGGAGGTAGCCAAAGCATGAGTGGCCATTGCCAAGCAACAGATGCATCCCGCTCATGCCCCCATCTCCCCACAGACTTGCCCGGACAAGCCCCATCAAGCACAAAGCACACAGCACCCACCGCGAGGGTTGTGTGACGCGGTCCCGACACACACACACACACGTTCAGGAGGACAGTGATCACCATGAACTGGGGAGTAGCTCTCAAAAACCATGCAGACAAGAGCCCATCCCCTGATGTGAATCTCGCCTATACCGTGCTGTAGTGAGTGCAGCTTCAATTCTTCGAAGATGCGAACCCAACCTAATAAAAACCAGCACATTAGACGAGTCTTCAAAATCGAAGATGTTCCCTCCCCCCACAAAAGCCACATGCCCCCCACCCCCCCGAGCCGCACTCACCGCATCCACGTCACCAAGGGACACCGTTCTCTGCAGTAGGGCATGCCCTAGAGCAAGGCACACCTCCACAAAGATCCCCACGACTGTGGATTTCCCCACCCTGAACTGCTCCACCACACTTTTGTACAAGGCATGGTTGGCAAGCTTCCAAATGGCGATGGCCACCCTCTTCTCCACAGGGATCGCTCTGCGCAGTTGTGTCGAGCGTCTGGCCAAGAGCGGGGCCACCTCACCAACCACCTGAAAGAAGGTGCGACGAGGCATCCTGAAGTGCTCGATCCAGCACTCATCATTCCACACCTGCAGAACAAGCCTCTCCCACCAGTCCTGGCTGCTCGGGCGCACCCAATACCTCTGGAAAACCCGAGGCATGGGGAGAAGAGCCACGTTGTGTGCCATGGTCAATGTGTTTCGAAGCATCCTTGAACACAAGTTCTGACGGCGATGGCGGTAGCAGCGCAGTACCCGGGGACAAGACCGCTCAGACGACAGCCTTTCCAGAGCGATCAGTGCCTGGAGAGACCATACCAGGGCATTTGCAGAGAGAAACAGCAGCCTGTAGAACATTGCCAGTTCTGAACCCAGGGTAGGGATGCACGAAAGTCACTTATCTGGTCTCGCAGCTTGCTTGGCGGTGGGGGGGAGGCGCTTTGCTGCTCCCCCCAAAGTTCAGGCCGGGGGGGGAGGCTTCCCTCCTCGCCCGGCCAAAATTCAGGCCTGGGGGGAGGCTTCCCACCTCGCCCGGACGAAATTCAGGCCGGGGAGAAGCGCCCCGTCTCCCTGGCCGCGAACTTCAAAAGAAAAAAAAACAACGCCCCTGTGATAGGCTACGTAACGATTAACGTAGCCTATCATGGCTAGATCTGCAAAGTCAGCCGTGATAGGCTACGTTAATCGTCACGTAGCCTATCACGGGTGACTTTGAAAAAAAAAAAAGCGCGTACACAAATGGCGGCCCCCATAGGGAGCCGCCATTCGCGTTCCTTATTTGGTCCCTGTAGTCTACATAAAGATTTACGTAGACTACAGCAAAAATAAGGGCAACGCTATTTGCGTTGCCCTTATTTTCGCCGTAGTCTACGTAAATCTTTACGTAGACTACAGGAACCAAATAAGGAACACGAATGGAGGCTCCCTATGGGGGGCGCCATTAGCCGTAAGCGTTTTTTTTTTTTTTTAAAGTCACCCGTGATAGGCTACGTGACGATTACCGTAGCCTATCACAGCTGACTTTGCAAATCTAGCCATGATAGGCTACGTTAATCATTACGTAACCTATCACAGGGGTGTTTTTTGTTTTTTTTTACTTTTCTTGTAATGGCGGCGTCGGCAGCCGGTCAAAAGACCGGCTGCCGCCCCCACCCCTGACGAAGACCTGCTGAACCGCCGCCGGGACCCGCCGCCGGGAGGGACATTCATGAAAGGTAAGTCCCATCCCGGGGGGGCGGGGGGGGCGGAGAATTTCTCCCCGAACAACCTTCGGAGGACCAAATGCGTTGGCACTCGGCTCCCCGAAGTTTCGGGGAGAAATTCTCCCCCATCCCTAACCCAGGGCTCCAGCAAGATTCGGACACCGAAGAAGATAGAATGTGTCCAGAAAGAGCTAACAGGGGATCAGTGGGGCGAGGTGATGCAGGTGCGGTGAGGTTTACAGCGAACAGCTGAGGAAGGACACAGGGGAGGGGAGGCAAGGCGAGTTGATGGGAGGTTGGGCAGTGTATTGGCGGAGGTGGGAGGAGTTGCCGCTCCTCCAATCAGGGCGGCCCTGCTTTGGAGCTGGGGAACTGCGAGGCACCGGAGTGTGAACCAAGCTCCCACATTCACGGAGGGAGTGGAGCGGAGAAAATGGGTGAGTGAGGATAATCACGTAAAAATGCGAGAGAGTTTAACCTGCCGGGACACCGAATTCAGCATGGTGGCGGGCGCAATGTAGATCGGGCCCTGGTGTATGATCACAATTAAGATGGGGGCATGCTTGAAGCATGCTCTGCCCACAAGAATTCTGCTCCCAAGAATTTCAGTAGAGTTGATAACAAAGTCAAGCAACTCTTTGAATTAGGGATGTACGAAAGTCACTTACCTTTTTGAAGAGTGACATTTGTGGTGAGGGGGAGGCGCTCCATCCCTCCCCCTGAAATTCTCTCTCGCTGGCTCCACTCCACAAAGATTCTGTGGAGCCGCCGGCCAGGACCGCCCGCAGCCAGACATCCGGCTGCTGGGCAGCCTGCACAGGGACGCAAATGACGGCTGCTGTAGCCGCCACCATTTGCATCCCTGTATTTTGCCGTGATAGGCTACGTAAATATTTATGTATCCTATCACGGCAAAAAACAAAACAGTGAATGCAAATGGCAGTGGCTACAATGGCCACCATGTGCATTCCGTTTTTTTTTTTTTGCCATGATAGGCTACGTAAATATTTATGTAGCCTATTATGGCAAAAAAAAAAAAAAAAAAAGCAACGCAAATGGTGGCCACTATGCCATTTGCACCCCTCTCTTTTGTCATAATAGGCTACATAAATATTTACATAGCCTCTCACACGGCAAAAAAAAGGGAACGCAAATGGCGGCCGCCATAGACGTTGCCATTTGCGTTCCCTTAGTTTTGCCATGATAGGCTACGGAAATACTTATGTAGCCTATCACAGCTTCCGCAGGGACACAAATGGCATCCCTGCATTAGCTGTGATACGCTACGTAAGTATTTCCATAGCCTATCATGGCTATATGGAAGAAGCGAATGGCGGCCGCAGACGCGGCAGCCATTCGCAATGCAGCACGGACGGCAGCAGGTAGGTGCTCCGTTCCGGGCCCATTTTGTGGGGTGGGAGGCTTCATTCTGCCACGGATTTTGGGGGGCTGAATGCACTGGCATTCGGCCTCACCGAGATCCGTGGCGGAACTCTCTGACATCCCTCCTTTGAATTCTAATCTTGCCACACTCCTAGCAGCTTCCATTTTGAGATCCCTCCTAGTGAAAATCACTATGGCCCAAGCTAGTATTGTGGTTGCCTTGCTTTTTTCTCTCTTCTTTAGCACTTTCTGAAGTCTTGTCCTTAACAAGACATCTATATATACTGAGCTTCAGCATATTCTTCCAGCAACGCTTGGTGCATGTTCTTTTAGATCCCTTGAGCGAAATACTTAAAGGGACCTCAGAAGATCAATCTTTTGAACAGATAAGTAATCCATGAAGAATAAATTGGCTATGTTAATAAAGAAAGAACTTGTGGTAACACCAATTTCAGTCCTGCAAGCTCTTATCAGAAAAGTAATTACTTCAGAAATGTTACAACTCCCCTCCCATGTAAACTGGCAAAGATGTAGCTTCACTTCTTTTGCTATCTCTTTGTCTTCACACTTTCAATTAAGCCTTTCGATATGAAGCCAATTCACATATAGCATCTTCCTGTTCTAGTTCACATTTCTGTCAGTTGAAGTCAGATAATTGGTTGGGCTTTCTGTTAGCTATTAAAACTAAATTATCCTATAACGTCACTCCTCATTTTTGTCCCAATGCATTACTCTTTGGAAATGTAAAGATACACATCACATCTGTGCAGACAAAAACAGTTTCATGAAGATAGGGCTGTTAACTAATTAGAGGTGGAGGGTCCTTTTTGGGCCATCTTGTCCAACCCCATGCTTGATGCTGGAAACCATTAACACTTCTTTACGTGATTAATCTGTTTTTAAAACAGGTTAATTCGCAGCTGTAACCCAAAGACAGGTTTACTGGGAGTAAGCCCTATTAGTGGAACTTAGTTCTGAATAAACATGAATAGGGTTGTACCACTTGAACCCAATCCTAGG
Source organism: Heloderma suspectum (assembly GCF_057233095.1). NCBI lineage: Eukaryota > Metazoa > Chordata > Lepidosauria > Squamata > Helodermatidae > Heloderma > Heloderma suspectum. Next base: position 94,287,696 of record NC_139461.1, read on the forward strand.
CACACTTACTTCTGAGTAAGTCCCATTAAACTGGAACATTAGCAAAGGTGTATAGGATAACATTGTATGTTTAAATGAATAGATAGCCAACAAGTCAATACAGGTAGCTGAATATTATAAAGCCAGATTATATAGGTGCCTTTCTTAGATACTGAAGGAAGCATCAGATGACTTAATTTAACAAATTAGGTTGTTCAAAGGAAAGGTCACCTTAAAATTTTTATTCTCTATTACAAGAATGTGTGAGAATAAACATAGCATCAAGAAATAAACAAGTGTGCCCTTTGACCCTCTACCCCACCAAATAAATTTTGCCTATCTTGATTAATCAAGTAAAGCTGCAGTTTATTAATCAATTCAAGCAGGGGTGCAGAACCTCTTTCAGACCAGGGCTGAATTCCATTTCAGAGAAGCTCTCAGTGGCCACATTCCAATGGAGGGCATGGCCTAAGGCAAAAGGAGCTGAGCCAACCCCCCCAAAATCAGTATATTTTAGCTTGTAACCCATACTGCCATTAACTAAACTTTAGGAAAGTTATTTAAAGGGGGTTTTTTTTGGGGGGGGGGAATAAACAGAGGCTGGGAAACCACCACACAATCAGTGGTTGGGGGAAAGAGGGTGGGACCAGGGGGAGGGGTGTGGCCTTCTGGAGAACCCTGGAGGTCAGACTTGGCTCCTGGGCCCAAGGATCTGCCCCCCCCAATTAAAGTTTACCACCAATGATGCTGAGTATATGATGTCCCATCATTATAATGTCCTAAGATATAAAGCCATTTTGAATGTAGTTTTCTTTACGGTGATTCCTGTCCAGTATTAATGGGGTAAATATATAGTGAATGGTTTGTTTATTTTTTGTCTTTAGCTAAACTACTTGCTAAGAATTGGCTTCAATGGGGAAAAAAGCTCCTGTATCAAGGATATGCTTCCTAAGAGGGTCACTGCTGAGAATTATTAAACTAACTTATTACATTAATATCTTACAATATAGAATTAGACTTCTTGAGTATTGGAAGGTATGGATTAACTGAATTGTTAAAATCTATAATGAGCATAGAGGAATATCTAGAACATCCAAATTAGAATTAAACATGGTATTGATTAAAGGCTTCTTTATATTTGGTTTATATTATTCTTTTAATTGTTATTCTTTGATCATTGAGATTTCATGACTTTGTCTCTCTGAACTGTAGCTATGTAAAAAAAAATCATAAAAAGTACACAATTAAAAATGGGCAGTCCCCTGATGGATGCATTTGTTTGATTGAATTAAATACATAAATATCAGTCTACATGTGGAAAGTATATACATTAGACTAAAGGTTTTGAGCATAGCTAGCACCACATAGATCAGGGGTGCAGAACTTCAGTCTCAGAGCCCTACCTGGGGTCCCAATCTGGTTCTCCAGGGTTCCCCCAATGTCCAGGCCCCTCTCCCATGCCTACCAGTTGTTTGGCAGTTTCCTGGCTTTTGTACAGTTCTTTCCCCATTCTAAGACATTTAAATGCTCCTCAGACTTAGTACCAGCAGTGAAAGCTTTAAGCTAAAATGTTTTTAGCTTAAAGCTTTCACTTCAGCCCTGCCCAACCCTAGTATGCAGACCCCCAAAGCTTCTCCAAAATGGAATTCATCCCTCAGGCAGAAAAAGGTTCAACACCCCTGACGTAGATAAAACGGGTACAAAACACAATGTGCCTACACATATAGACCCGGGCTAAGGGCCCAGATTGGTTCTGTTGCTGCTATGCTAATTAGTTGGATCATGACTGCATTGCTATAGTAGCATGTCTCAGGCATGTAGGGTAATCTTGTACCAATAGTCCATATTAAAAACAAAAAAATCAGCCCTGATGGATGCCAACCAGAAGCCACCAGAAGCCCAGAGGCAATCTCCCTCTCCCACTGCAAATCTCCCCACCCCCTAACCCTTAGTCCTCCTGTTCTAAATATGATGGCATAATGCTGCACCTGCGGATGGCTGCTGTTGGCAGCAACAACATGGACTCTCATCCACACTGCTGTGTTAGTATAAGCCAGTTAGATAAGGCTACAAATGCAATTTGGGTGGGAACGCTCATAAAGAGAGGGCATTTTTAATGACATATGTAAAGAAGATGGCCCTTTGGATATCCAGCAGTCATGACATTATGAAATTTTAACTGCATGCCTAGAAACCTGCTTGCTTTCTTAGTGCCACAGAAGATTGTTTACCACAGGCCATTTTCTCAGGTGCATAATTATTTTGACTTTACATACAGCAGCAATAATTTATTACAAGGTACATAAATTGTCTTGAGAAGTGACAGCTGTGGCCCTATAAAATTGAATGAATATATATATATATATACTCTCTCTCTCTCTCTCTCTCTCACACACACACACACACACACAGATTAAGAGAGAGAGAGAGAGAGAGAGAGAGAGAGAGATTGCGAGAGATTGCTTTTAATCTATACTCTTACAAGAAGATGTGCCGTTTTTCTCCTTTCAAAATGCTCATCAGTTGTTGGGCAGACTGTGGACTACTTAGAAGACAAGCAGATTTCCTCTTCTAAGAAAAACTGAGTGAGAGAGCCTTGTTGTTTTTCAGTGAACGGACCCTCTGCCAGTGCCAGCCATACATGAGGAGTTGAGGGCTGCGCAGCATGAGTAACGCTATACCTCCTTTTCAGAGTTAGACAAACCACTGTGAGTGGAGATGGGGGAACTTTGGCGCTGCACCCCAGTGCCAAAATAGCCAGCTGCCAGCCCTCCCAATCCCTATTCTGCCTTCTTATTCTGTCCTGGCCTTGCTCCATTCAGGAACAAATCTCACTGGCATAAAACAGTGAGAAGTGCAGTGCTAGCAGACCTATTATTAGTTACTATTGAGATGCCAGCCATGCTCCTTTATTGATTTTTACATTTTCATTTTCTTCTTTTCCCCTCCCCTCAAAATGATGCAGTTCTGCTCATATCCAGAAAAGAAAATGCAATCTGCAAGCAGGCTGGAAGCACAGACTCTGCCAACTTATTAGCCCTCCAGCAGGAAGGATGGGTTGAAACTGTAATAACTAACTAACTAAATAAATAAAACATAATTATGGGCTCCTATTACCTAACCCCTTCTATATGCCAGGAAGTGATGGGGCCAGATGCCATGATCTTCATTTTGTTAATGTTGAGTTTCAAACCAGCTTTTGCACTCTCCTCTTTCACCCTCAACAAGAGGCTCTTTAGATCCTCTTCGCTTTCTGCCATTAGGGTGGTATCATCTGCGTATCGGAGGTTGTTGATAATTCTCCTGGCAATCTTAATTCCGACCTGTGATTCATCCAACCTGGCGTTTCTCATGATGTACTCTGCATATAAGTTAAATAAGCAGGGTGACAATATGCAGCCTTGTCGTACTCCTTTCCCGATTTTGAACCAATCAATCGGTTGTTCCATGTCTGGTTCTTACTGTTGCTTCTTGACCCTCGTACAGGTTTCTCAGGAGACAGGTAAGGTGGTCTGGTACTCCCATCACTTTCAGAATTTGCCACAGTTTGTTGTGATCCACACAATCAAAGGCTTTAGCGTAGTCAATGAAGCAGAAATAGACGTTTTTCTGGAATTCTCTTGCTTTCTCCATGATCCAGCGAACATTGGCAATTTGATCTCTAGTTCCTCTGCCTCTTCGAAACCCAGCTTGTACTTCTGGTAGTTCTCGGTTCGCATACTGCTGAAATGGAAGAAATGGAAGCAGTGACAGATTTTACTTTCTTGGGCTCCAAGATCACTGCAGACGGTGACTGTAGCCATGAAATTAAAAGACGCTTGCTCCTTGGGAGGAAAGCTATGGCAAACCTAGACAGCATAGTAAGAAGCAGAGACATCACCTTGCCGACAAAGGTCCGTCTAATCAAAGCTATGGTTTTCCCAGTAGTAATGTATGGCTGTGAGAGCTGGACTATAAGGAAGGCTGAGCACTGAAGAATTGATGCTTTCAAACTGTGGTGCTGGAGAAGACTCTTACAAGTCCCCTGGACTGCAAGGAGGTCAAATCAGTCCATCCTAAAGGAAATCAACCCTGAGTGCTCATTGGAAGGACAGATACTGAAGCTGAAGCTCAAATATTTTGGCCACCTAATGCGAAGAGAAAACTCTCTGGAAAAGACCCTGATGCTGGGAAAGACTGAAGGCAAAAGGAGAAGGGGAGGGCAGAGGATGAGATGGCTAGATAGCATCACCGATGCAATGAATATGAACTTGAGCACACTCCGGGAGAGAGCGCAGGACAGGAAGGCCTGGCGTGCTATGGTCCATGGGGTCATGAAGAGTCGGACACGACTGAACGACTGAACAACAACAACAAATTACCTAACCCATCCCTTCTGTCTTTGGCCCTGCACACCGCTGCAAGGTGGCCCCAAGATCATTCCTGAAACTGAATTTGGCCCTCAGGTTAAAAGAGGTTTGACACCCCTGATTTAATGCTAAGATTCTATCCACTCCTCAAAATATGAGATTATATTTTAATGTATTATACTGTGATGCAATAATTAATATGCCTATAAAAACCATCTCTGATATTTTCTTCAGTATATGTTATGTGGAGCAAACCGATTTTGCAGAACAAAAATTACTGAGCGTTTGCAATTTGAAGATTTATGGCTGCCTTTTTCTTTCTTTCTTTCTTTTTTTGCTTTGCTTTACACCACCTCACAGCTTGAAAGTTCTACCTCATGGGAAAACAGCTATACAAACTAAAGCTGTGCACAGATGGCTTCTTGAAATTCTCCACCCTATTTGTTTGTTTGGCAGTGAAATTGGGGGGAATAATTTCACTGAATTTCTCCAGGGGGAGGAGAAATTCTCCAACAGTTTCTCACAGCTAGGACTCACCATTGGCAGGGGTTGTAACACAGATACTTTCTTTCTGAAGCATTTTTGTCTTTACCATTGCCTCTGCAAGTGCAGCAGCATCAATGGCAGCCTGGCCCCCATTTTGCATCCTCCACATTGCATGTGTGAGGGGTGGGGGGCAGGGTTGAATCCAGTTCCAGGAGAGAAGTGGAGCTATCTGTCCTCCAATTTCCTGAAAGTTTTCATTCATCCCTCATTAAAGAGGCTTCCATTTTTCTACCTCTTTCTCAGTGTGTTTTCCATCTTATTTTGAATGGATTTTGGTGGTGTTTTTGAGCACAATCACTGTGAGGTGTCTGAGGGTGCTACATGTTTTCTTTCTGTTACACTTTCTATTATTCTTCTGTTCTTTCCATTGCTCTGCAACCTCCCACGCTGATCTGAATCAGATAAAGCCCCATGGAAGGAGTTAACTCATGATATCTTCCCCCTGGGCTTTAATTGAAGTGCAGGAAGCCAAGGGGGCTACAGGCAGCTGGAGAAATTATTGTATAATGAAAGACAGGACCCTTGTGCACACTCCTCAGCCATCTCATAAAGGAGGCAAGCACAAGAATCCAGAAACCAACCCATGAGGAGTTCTTTTTGAAATGATTGTATAATGACAGAGAGGACACTCACGCACACTTCTCAGCCACCTCATAAATAGGGCAAGCAACAAGAATCCAGAAACCAACCCATGAGGAGTTCTCCAAAATTGTCTTCCCCTTTGAATTTCTTTTTGAATGAAATTTCTTTTCTATTAAATTGGATTAAAATGGTAGGAAAATTGTGGGACCACTAATACAAACAATGTATCCGTCAAATTTAGGAGAGTTTAATATTCATTGTTCAAGCACCACCCTGGCTTAAATAATTTCCCATGAGCCATAGTCTCTTCCCAGTTCCATATGAACCGCATTTTCTCACTGCCTTTCTTTGGAAAACATGTCATGGTGTGGGGAAAGTGATTCACATTTTTATATTGCCACAGGTTTCATGATCTGAAGCCCCTCTTTGGGCAGGGTACTAGAATGTGACCCCCCCACACACAACAGAACCAAAACATTTCTCCAATTCTTATGACTGGAATGGAAAAATGGAGGCAGCTGTAACTTTTGGCGCACACCTACATGAAATTACTCCTCAACTCCTACATAAATTATAGGGGCATCTCTACACCAGCCTAAAATCCTGCATTTAAAATGGGGATTTCTGCTTCTGTTTTAAATGCAGGATCACCACTGACTGCCTTTTTCATGCGCTTCCTTTCCCCCCACCGCCTTCCCCCTCCTTCTCCCCATATCTGAGTCTTCCATTATCTTTCATTGATCTCGCTCCTCTTCTTGCCGCTTTAACTCTTTTCATGGAGGAAACTGAAGCAGAACACAACAGGGTAATTTGATAGCTCATTATCTGCAATCTATTTAAAAACAGAACAAATGGCATTTAGTGCAGGAGACACCCTAGAGGGTCATGGCATCATGTAAAGAGCCCGCAAACTTCTGTGAAGGAGCAATCTCAATCACAGGATAAAAGCTCCATGTGACAGAGCCCTATGTGTAGAATTTACATTCCTAAGAGTCAAATGCATGTCTAAAACCTACATCTCAACTCCTGTGTGAAGCAACTATATCTTATTTTTTAAAAAAGAGAGCTATGATAATTCAAGTATATTGATCTGAATCTCTCCCACCCCCTCCCTTCTCACTGGTTACTCATCCTATATCCTAGGGTTAAAACACAATGCAACTGCTAATTTCCAGGGTACTCAGGGTCAAATTACACATTCTTGGTTTATTTATTCCAGAGTAAGCATGTGTGGGCCTGATTCAGATTAGGGCTGCAGTGCCCTCAGAGGGGAGAATTTAAGCTTTACTCCCTTCTGTTTCCATCCCACAATTCCACTATCACCCCCGTGGAAGGGGCAGGGGTAAAGAAAAAAAATGCTTCCATTGGAGTCAATGGAATGAACTAATCATGCATAGCTGAGCTATGCATGCTCACAAGAAAGTTTAGTTTGGCCTCCATTCTCTTTTCTGCATAGTTAAAATACTAGGCTCAGTTATTATGACTGATAGGCTGGATCTACACTTACTGCCTTTTTTCACTTCCAATGAGGTTCGACTGCCCGCCTTTCACACTACGCAGTACCCGCCTCGAATTGGAACCGGAATTTCCCACTTCCGTGCTCCCGCTTTCAATACCCTATATCCCAGTATTTCCCCTTAATGTGCTCTGATTTTCTGCCTTCACTACCATATCCAGTAGTAGTCCCCTCCCCTGCCTGTCCATATACGGCGGTGTTTGTATTTCCCTCCTGTCCAATCACAGCTCTCGACGGCCCCATATCTTCTTCCGGCTGCTGATCACAGAGCTTCCTCAGCAGCCCCCATTTCCTCAGCAACAAGCAAAGGGCTGGATGTGCGTGGGCTTGTCTGATCTTGGAAGCTAAGCAGGGTTGGGATGGGTTGCACCTCACAAAGGCTGGGAAGAATGTGTTTGGCCACAGCATGAAGAACTTCATGAGGAGGGCTTTGAATCCTACGGGGAAGGGACATGTAAAGTTGGGGGTAACAATGGATGAAGGCTCATGTACCACAACAGAGAGAACAGCTCTAATAGTGCCCAATAATAGTCTTCAGAAACATGTAGGAAGAAAGCTGGACTATGAAGCACATGGTCTTCAGTGTCTATATACTAATACCCAGAGTATGAGACACAAACAGAATGAACTTGAACTCTTAATACAAGAGGAAAATTATGACATGATAGGTGTAACTGAGACTTGGTGGGATGACTCTCATGACTGGAATACAGCAACTGAAGAATATAACTTGTTCAAAAAGAACAGGAAGAACAAAAAGAGAGGTGGGGTTGCACTATATGTGAAAAATACATATCTCTGCACAGAAATACAGGAGGAGGAGCTTGGTAGCCCCATCGAGAACATCTGGATCAAAATAAATGGAGCAAAGAATAAGGAACCTGGTGGTCGGAGTCTACTACTGGCCACCCAATCAAGGAGAAGACGAGGATGAAACTTTTGAAAAGCAAATAGCCAATGTTTCAAGGAAGCATGATGTAGTAGTAATGGGGGACTTCAATTTCCCTGATATTGGTTGGGAGACAAATTCTGCAAAACATGGGCCCTCCAGGAAATCCCTGACTTGTGTGGCAGATAACTTCCTCCTCCAGAAAGTAGAGGAAGGAACTAGAGGATTGGCTATCCTTGACTTGATCCTAACCAACAGAGATGACTTAGTGAATAAAGTAGCAGTTACAGGAACTCTGGGGGAAAGCGACCATGCTATACTTGAGTTCTCGGTTCTAAGGGAAGCAAAAGCCAAGTGTAGTCAAATGCATACCCTGGATTTTAGGAAAGCTGATTTTAATAAACTCAAAACAATGATCAGTAAGGTTCCATGGCAAGCAACTCTAATGAGAAAAGGAGTCCAAGGTGGGTGGGAGCCTTTAAAAAAGGAAATTCTCAAGGCACAATTACAATTTCAACAAGAAAAAAAGGTGGCAGACAATGTGGCTTCACAAAAAGCTTAGAGATGACCTGAAAATGAAAAAGGACACAGGAAGTGGAAAGAAGGCCAAGCAACAAAGGAAGAGTACAGGCAGGTAGCACAGAATTGCAGGGATGGCATTAGGAAGCCTAAAGCTGAGAACATGCTGAGGTTAGCGAGGGATGCTAAAACCAACAAAAAGGCTTTCTTCAGCTAGGTGCCCAATAAAAGACAGAGGAAAGAAATGGTGGTTCAGCTATTGAATAAGGATGACAAAATGATAACAGATGACAAAGAAAAGGCAGAAGTGCTCAGTTCCTACTTTGGCTCAGTCTTCTCCCAAAAGAGGGTCTATGACCCCCCTGGCAAAGGTGAAGTACAGGCTGAAGGGGCAGGATTGCAGCCTGAGATCGATAGGCAAATGGTCAAGGAACACCTAATTACTTTGAATGAGTTCAAATCTCCAGGGCCAGATGAACTGCATCCTAGAGTAATAAAGGAACTGGCAGAAAAACTCTCAGAACCATTGTCTATTCTCTTTGAGCAATCATGGAGGACGGGTGAAGTGCCAGATGACTGGAGGAGGGCTAATGTTGTCCCTATCTTCAAAAAGGATAAAAAGGAGGAACCTGGGAACTACAGACCAGTCAGTCTGATATCAATCGCTGGGAAAATTCTGGAGCAGATGATAAAGCAATCCATCTGGAAGCACCTTGAAAAACATGCAGTGATTACTCGAAGCCAACATGGATTTGTCAAGAACATATCCTGCCAGATGAATCTGTTCTCATTTTTTGATCAAGTAACCTCCCTTGTGGACAATGATCTGGTGGATCCACAGTTGGCTATGGAATTGGACTCAAAGAGTGCTTCTCAGTGGGATCTTCTCAAACTGGGGAGAGGTAACGAGCAGGGTACTAGAGGGCTCGGTCCTGGGCCCAGTGCTCTTCAATATTTTCATTAATGACTTGGAGGAGGAGGTGCAGGGAATGCTGATCAAATTTGCAGATGACACAAAATTGGGTGGGATAGCTAATACTTTGGAAGACAGAATCAAAATTCAAAGTGATGTTGATAGACTGGAGCGCTAGGCAGAAAACAACAGATTGGAATTTAATAGGGATAAATGCCAAATTCTGCACCTAGGAAATAGAAACCAAATGCACAGTTACAAGATGGGGGATATGTGGCTCAACAACACTACAAGCGAGAAGGATCTTGGCATTGTTGTAGATCACAAGCTGAATATGTGCCAACAATGTGATGTGGCTGCAAAAAAGGCAAATGCTATTTTGGGTTGCATTAATAGAAGCATAGCTTCCAAATCCCGGGAAGTACTAGTTCCCCTCTACTCAGCAGTTGTTAGGCCTCATCTGGAGTACTGTGTCCAGTTTTGGGCACCACACTTTAAGAAGGATGCAGACAAACTGGAGAGGGTTCAGAGGAGGGCAACGGGGATGATCGGGGGACTGGAAACAAAGCCCTATGAAGAGAGACTGAAAGAACTGGGCATGCTTAGCCTTGAGAATAGAAGACTGAGGGGAGATACGATAGCGCTCTTCAAGTACTTGAAAGGCTGTCAGCCTGTCACAGAGAAGAAGGCCAGGATCTCTTCTTGATCATCCCAGAGTGCAGGACACAGAATAATGGGCTCAAATTACAGGAAGCCAGATTCCGGCTGAACATCAGGAAAAACGTCCTGACTGTTCGAGCAATGCGAGAATGGAAATGATTACCTAGGGAGCTAGTGGGCTCTCCCACACTGGAGGCCTTCAAGACGAGGCTGGACAGCCATTTGTCAGGGATGCTCTGACTTGGATTCCTGCATTGAGCAGGGGGTTGGACTCGATGGCCTTGTAGGCCCCTTCCAACCAAACATGGTTTTATGATTCTATAATTTACATAAGTCACCATTTGCATAAAACAGCAGTCATACATAGCCCCATTTATGCAAAATTAGAGGCGTATGCCTGCAATTTTGCATAAATGGGTCTATTTACGGCCGTCATTTTAAGCAAATGGTGACTTACGGAAATAGCGGAGCCACCATTTTTACACAAAATGGCCTCTTGCAAGATGTGGACTGGGCATCTGTGGACTATCTGGCAGCTTGTGCAGCACACTGAACAGGGTGGTGGTCCAACTTGCAGCACGCATGGCAGGCTCTGATGAGTTCGCCCATCCTTAAGTGCAAGCTCCAGGTTTCTGTGTGTGCTTGGGCAAGAGTCCCTCTATGTCCCCCACACCTCAACGAGTTTACCTTTTCACCACATTGTCACCAGCTAAAATGGCTCCTTCTCGTCATTGCTACCACGTGCTTGCTTGACAGGCAGAGAACCAGTGAGCAAGTGGGTAGTGGCAGCTACTGCTCCTCCTTTTCGCCACCACAGTTGCCTGGGCCGACGTGAAAGGCAGGTGTACAAGCAGGTTGCAATGGTAAAGAGGAGGAGCCAGTCCAGGGGGCTCTTGCCAGTGGGTCCCTCCTGCCCTGTGGGCTCTCGGCAGGTGCCCAACCATGCCTGCGCACGATGCTGGCCCCGCTTAACAGCATCAGTGCTGGCACTCTTTTTATTATTTATTTATTACATGTATTTGTTTCTTTTTGTAGCATCCACAGACTTTTTTTAAAGCTGCATGTGTATCGTACCTGACACACAGGATGGGTTCGCAAGGTGTACCCATTACAGTTTTAACATGCAAGTAGTCCCAAGTCCCAAATCTAAAACAATAATAATAATAATCAAGACTTCAAGGTGCATGTGGATTCTGTGAATAGTTAGGCTGCTTAAATTCCATTGGCTTCCATGAGATCTAATAGTGAGCAGGACTGAAGGCCATGACTTTTTGTCTCTCACCTTCCCACTCACCAGAAAGACAAATCAGTAAAATAGAGCTAAACTGTTATTCTTCTTGGCTTATAATGTATTCTTTTAGAGTTATAACAATTCTGAAGGGTTAACAATAGTAAAACAATGCCTTCTGTCAGTAAATATGTAGGACACACAATGTGCAGAGAATATAAGTGGTGAACATAAATCTACAATGTTTGCATAGCTGCTTTTCCATGTGGCAGAAGTATCAAGGGTGTTGTACATGTCAGGAGGTGTAAAAATAAAATGTCAGAAATAAATCTTCAGATCATAAACTCTTGGCCATTTTTATTCTGCCAAATCTGTTCCATCCACATATGCGAGTTGTCCATAAAATATGAGAGTTGTCTGTCATATGAAATACAGGAATGTTTTATTTATTTTGAATGTTAAATATTTAAATAAATACATAAATAAACATCAATGAAATACATAAATAAACATCAATTATTGCATCACAGTATGAGGCATTCAAATATAGTCATACATTTTATGTGGGAATTGCTGGAAAATAGAAACGCATCCCTCTACTATTATTTATTTACTATATTTTAACCCCCACCCTTCCTGCAAGGAGCTCAAGGGAGTGCACATGGCACCACAGCCCATGTTATATCCTCACAACAATCTTGTGAGGTAAGCTAGATTCTGAAACGGTGGCTGGCCGAAGTGGGGGATTTGAGTGAGGGATTTGAACCTGGGTCATTCCAGTCCTAAGCCAACATGCTATTCACCATATTACACAATTATCAACATGAGAAGGTGGGAGGGCGGTGTCAATGAGAGTAGGGCCGATCTACATTGCGCTCGCCATCGCAATGAATTCGGTGTCCCATCGGGTTAAACTCTCTCACATTAAAACGTGATTATTCACACTCACCCATTTTCCCTGTTGCAGTGCTTCATCGAATGCGTGAGCTCGGTTCACACTCGAGCGCTGTGCTGCTTTCCTGCGCGCGCTTGTCTGATCTCAGATGCTAAGTGGGCCTTGGGACTTGGGACTACTTGCATGTTAAAACTGTAATGGGTACACCTTGCGAACCCATCCTGTGTGTCAGGTACGATACACATGCAGCTTTAAAAAAAGTCTGTGGATGCTACAAAAAGAAACAAATACATGTAATAAATAAATAATAAAAAGAGTGCCAGCACTGATGCTGTTAAGCGGGGCCAGCATCGTGCGCAGGCATGGTTGGGCACCTGCCGAGAGCCCACAGGGCAGGAGGGACCCACTGGCAAGAGCCCCCTGGACTGGCTCCTCCTCTTTACCATTGCAACCTGCTTGTACACCTGCCTTTCACGTCGGCCCAGGCAACTGTGGTGGCGAAAAGGAGGAGCAGTAGCTGCCACTACCCACTTGCTCACTGGTTCTCTGCCTGTCAAGCAAGCACGTGGTAGCAATGACGAGAAGGAGCCATTTTAGCTGGTGACAATGTGGTGAAAAGGTAAATTCGTTGAGGTGCGGGGGACATAGAGGGACTCTTGCCCAAGCACACACAGAAACCTGGAGCTTGCACTTAAGGATGGGCGAACTCATCAGAGCCTGCCATGCGTGCTGCAAGTTGGACCACCACCCTGTTCAGTGTGCTGCACAAGCTGCCAGATAGTCCACAGATGCCCAGTGAGCAGCAAGCAGCATCTCCACATCTTGCAAGAGGCCATTTTGTGTAAAAATGGTGGCTCCGCTATTTCCATAAGTCACCATTTGCTTAAAATGACGGCCGTAAATAGACCCATTTATGCAAAATTGCAGGCATACGCCTCTAATTTTGCATAAATGGGGCTATGTATGACTGCCGTTTTATGCAAATGGTGACTTATGTAAATCATAGAATCATAAAACCATGTTTGGTTGGAAGGGGCCTACAAGGCCATCGAGTCCAACCCCCTGCTCAATGCAGGAATCCAAGTCAGAGCATCCCTGACAGATGGCTGTCCAGCCTCATCTTGAATGCCTCCAGTGCGGGAGAGCCCACTAGCTCCCTAGGTAATCGTTTCCATTCTCGCATTGCTCGAACAGTCAGGACGTTTTTCCTGATGTTCAGCCGGAATCTGGCTTCCTGTAACTTGAGCCCATTATTCTGTGTCCTGCACTCTGGGATGATCAAGAAGAGATCCTGGCCTTCCTCTCTGTGACAGGCTGACAGCCTTTCAAGTACTTGAAGAGCGCTATCGTATCTCCCCTCAGTCTTCTATTCTTAAGGCTAAGCATGCCCAGTTCTTTCAGTCTCTCTTCATAGGGCTTTGTTTCCAGTCCCCTGATCATCCCCGTTGCCCTCCTCTGAACCCTCTCCAGTTTGTCTGCATCCTTCTTAAAGTGTGGTGCCCAAAACTGGACACAGTACTCCAGATGAGGCCTAACAAGCGCTGAGTAGAGGGGAACTAGTACTTCCCGGGATTTGGAAGCTATGCTTCTATTAATGCAACCCAAAATAGCATTTGCCTTTTTTGCAGCCACATCACATTGTTGGCTCATATTCAGCTTGTGATCTACAACAATGCCACGATCCTTCTTGCTTGTAGTGTTGTTGATCCACTTATCCCCCTTCTTGTAACTGTGCATTTGGTTTCTATTTCCTAGGTGCAGAATTTGGCATTTATCCCTATTAAATTCCAATTTCTTGTTTTCTGCCCAGTGCTCCGGTCTATCAACATCACTTTGAATTTTGATTCTGTCTTCCAAAGTATTAGCTATCCCATCCAATTTTGTGTCATCTGCAAATTTGATCAGCATTCCCTGCACCTCCTCCTCCAAGTCATTAATAAAAATGTTGAAGAGCACTGGGCCCAGGACTGAGCCCTGTGGTACCCTGCTCGTTACCTCTCCCCAGTTTGAGAAGATCCCATTGAGAAGCACTCTTTGAGTCCGATTCTGTAGCCAACTGTGGATCCACCAGATCATTGTCCACAAGGGAGGTTACTTGATCAAAAAATGAGATCAGATTCATCTGGCAGGATTTGTTCTTGACAAATCCATGTTGGCTTCGAGTAATCACTGCATGTTTTTCAAGGTGCTTCCAGAATGGATTGCTTTATCATCTGCTCCAGAATTTTCCCAGCGATTGATATCAGACTGACTGGTCTGTAGTTCCCAGGTTCCTCCTTTTTATCCTTTTTGAAGATAGGGACAACATTAGCTCTCCTCCAGTCATCTGGCACTTCACCCATCCTCTATGCTTTCTCAAAGAGAATAGACAGTGGTTCTGAGAGTTCTTCTGCCAGTTCCTTTATTACTCTAGGATGCAGTTCATCTGGCCCTGGAGATTTGAACTCATTCAAAGTAATTAGGTGTTCCTTGACCATATGCCTATCGATCTCAAGCTGCAATCCTGCCCCTTCAGCCTGTACTTCACCTTTGTCAGGAGGGTCATAGACCCTCTTTTGGGAGAAGACTGAGCCAAAGTAGGAACTGAGCACTTCTGCCTTTTCTTTGTCATCTGTTATCATTTTGTCATCCTTATTCAATAGCTGAACCACCATTTCTTTCCTCTGTCTTTTATTGGGCACCTAGCTGAAGAAAGCCTTTTTGTTGGTTTTAGCATCCCTCGCTAACCTCAGCATGTTCTCAGCTTTAGGCTTCCTGATGCCATCCCTGCAATTCTGTGCTACCTGCCTGTAGTCTTCCTTTGTTGCTTGGCCTTCTTTCCACTTCCTGTGTCCTTTTTCATTTTCAGGTCATCTCTAAGCTTTTTGTGAAGCCACATTGGCTTCTTCTGTTGTCTGCCACCTTTTTTTCTTGTTGGAATTGTTTGTAATTGTGCCTTGAGAATTTCCTTTTTTAAAAGCTCCCACCCACCTTGGACTCCTTTTCTCATTAGAGTTGCTTGCCATGGAACCTTACTGATCATTGTTTTGAGTTTATTAAAATCAGCTTTCCTAAAATCCAGGGTATGCATTTGACTACACTTGGCTTTTGCTTCCCTTAGAACCAAGAACTCAAGTATAGCATAGTCGCTTTCCCCCAGAGTTCCTGTAACTGCTACTTTATTCACTAAGTCATCTCTGTTGGTTAGGATCAAGTCAAGGATAGCCAATCCTCTAGTTCCTTCCTCTACTTTCTGGAGGAGGAAGTTATCTGCCACACAAGTCAGGGATTTCCTGGAGGGCCCATGTTTTGCAGAATTTGTCTCCCAACCAATATCAGGGAAATTGAAGTCCCCCATTACTACTACATCATGCTTCCTCGAAACATTGGCTATTTGCTTTTCAAAAGTTTCATCCTCGTCTTCTCCTTGATTGGGTGGCCAGTAGTAGACTCCGACCACCAGGTTCCTTATTCTTTGCTCCATTTATTTTGATCCAGATGTTCTCGATGGGGCTACCAAGCTCCTCCTCCTGTATTTCTGTGCAGAGATATGTATTTTTCACATATAGTGCAACCCCATCTCCCTTTCTGTTCTTCCTGTTCTTTCTGAACAAGTTATATTCTTCAGTTGCTGTATTCCAGTCATGAAAGTCATCCCACCAAGTCTCAGTTACACCTATCATGTCATAATTTTCCTCTTGTATTAAGAGTTCAAGTTCATTCTGTTTGTGTCTCATACTCTGGGTATTAGTATATAGACACTGAAGACCATGTGCTTCATAGTCCAGCTTTCTTCCTACATGTTTCTGAAGACTATTATTGGGCATTATTAGAGTAGAGCTGTTCTCTCTGTTGTGGTACATGAGCCTTCATCCATTGTTACCCTCAACTTTACATGTCCCTTCCCCGTAGGATTCAGTTTGAAGCCCTCCTCATGAAGTTCTTCATGCTGTGGCCAAACACATTCTTCCCAGCTTTTGTGAAGTATAGCCCATGGTCCCAGAATCCAAATCTCTTGCGCCGGCACCACCTTCGTAGCCAGTCGTTCACCCAGAGTATTTTTCTTTCCCTTTCTATCCCTCTTCTAACTACTGGAAGGATGGATGAGAAAACTATCTGGGCCCCAAAGTTCTTGAGTTTCCTTCCCAAAGCTTCAAAGTCTGACATGATTTCTTCGTAGCTCTGCTTGGCGGTATCATTTGTAGGGATGTCAGAGAATTCTGCCACGGATCTCGGTGAGGCCGAATGCCAGTGCATTCAGCCCCCCGAAATCTGTGGCGGAACGGCCTGCCACCACCCCGCTCCCCCGTGGATCCCCCCCAATATGAGACTTATCTGGGGTGGATGTTCTGGGTGGCGGTGCCTCCGGCGGCGGCTTTGGCGGCTTTGGTGGCTTTGGCGGCAGCTGGTCTTCCGACCGGCTGCTGCTGCTGCATTTGCAATCTTGTTGTTTTTTTTTTTTTTTTTACAGAGATGTGATAGGCTACATAAAGACTTATGTAGCCTATAACATCCTGGTTTAAAAAAAAAAAACGCATACGCAAATGGAGGCAGCTGTGGCCGCCGCCATTTGCATTCCTTATTTTTCTCCATCTTAGTCTACGTAAATATTTACGTAGACTATTACGGCGAAAAAAAAGGGGAACGCAAATAGCGTAGTGGGCGCTATTTGCATCCCTCTTTGATTAGCCGTTTTAGCCTACATTAATATTTACGTAGGCTGAAATGGCGAATCAAAAAGGGACGCAAATAGCACCCACTACGCTATTTGCGTTCCCCTTTTTTTTTCGCCGTAATACTCTACGTAAATATTTACATAGATTAAGACAGGGAAAAATAAGGAACGCAAATGGCGGCAGCCGTATCCGTCGCCATTTGCATATGCGGTTTTTTTTTTTTTTTACCCAGAGCCCTCTGCGGCCGGAAATCCGGCTGCGGACAGTCCTGGCCTGGGCCTGACCGGCTGCTCCACAGAGCCGCTATGGAGCACAGCCAGCCATCGAGGATTCCGGTGGGGGGAGGACAGCATTGCTTCCCCCCCATCGAGGATTCCAGGGGAAGGGATGGAACGTCTCCCCCCCACACCATGAACAGAATCCGTGGAAAGGTAAGTGACTTTGGTACATCCCTAAATTCATTTGTTCCCACATGGATGAGAAGAAAGGGATACCTGTCAGTGGGCTTTATGATTGCACGCAACCTTTCAGTCATGTCTCTAATCTGTCCTCTCGGGAGACAACATACCTGGCGAGTCCATGGGTCTTCGCGACATACTTGGGTTTCGATCCCACAAAGCAAGGAGTCTCCCACTACTACTACTCTTCTTGTGGTTGTAGGCCTGGGTTTGATCACCTCTGCTTGACTGAGCTACAGCCTCTTGCTCACTCATGTAGGTTCCCCTGTGATTCTTCCTCTGCAGGCTGTCCTCCAGTCTCATCCGCAAGTACCTGGAATCAGTTCCATAGCTCCTCTGCTTCCACATTTACATTTGATACGTAGACTAAGATGGCGAAAATAAGGGGAAGGCAAATAGCGTAGACGCTATGCTATTTGCGTTCCCCTTATTTTCGCCGTCTTAGTCTACATAAATGTTTACGTAGACTAAGACGTGCCAAAATAAGGAACGCAAATGGCGGCGCCCATGGGCACCGCCATTTCCGTACTCGCGTTTTTTTTAAAAAAAAAATCAGCCGTGATAGGCTACATAAAGATTTACATAGCCTAACACGGCTGACTGCAGGACACAAATGGCGGCGGCTATGGCCACCACCATTTGCGTCCCTGCTAGCCAGTGGCTGGATGTCTGGCTGCTGGCAGAGCAGGCCAGCGGCTCCGCAGAATCACTGCGGAACACAGCCAGCCGGCCAGGATTCCGGGGGGGTGGAGGAATGGAGTGCCTCCCCCCCGGCGAGGGTTCTGGGGGGAGGGACGGAATGCCTCCCCCCACCACCATCAGCATAATCCCCGAAAGGTAAGTGATTTTCGTACATCCCTAGTTGCTCACTCTCTGGGAGCTTGCTTACTTCTGTAGTCCCTGGACCAGCTGGAGCAGCTTCCTCTGCTCTGCTCAGCTGGGAGGTGGGAAACAGACTGAAGCTTCCTGCCCACCTAGCTGCTGGGAGTACTCAGGCGACACCCCCCCCAATTTTGTTGGAGCTCCCAGGAGCACCTGGTGAGCTCACAGCCATGCAGAAGGATAAAGGGCAGCCCCCTGGGCTTCCTGCAGCCCACTTACCTCTTTGCCTCTATCTCCTTTGTCTACCAGCTTTAAATCTACCAGCTTTACGGCCGCAAATGGCATCCACTACGCCATTTGCGTCCCTGATTTTCCGCACGATAGGCTACGCAAATATTTGTGAAGCCTATCACGTGAACAGGAATGCAAATGGTGTAGTGGACACCATTTGCATCCCTATTCATGCAATAGGCTACGCAAATATTTGCGTAGCCTATCATGTCAAAAAACAGGGATGCAAAAGGCGTAGTGGACGCCATTTGCGGCTGTAAAGCTGGTAGATTAGCCTAAATGCAGCAGTAATGGCTGCATTTAGGCTAATCTACCAGCTTTATGGCCACAAATGGTGCCCACTATGCCATTTGCATCTGGAGACTCACTTACCCTACCCCAGCGATATGGCATGGCAATGGCGGCCGGCCGCATCGCCAGCGAAGTGGAGCCAGCGGCTGGCTCCACAGGATTGCCACAGAACAGAGCCAGCCCAGATGGATTCCGGGGGGGAGGGACAGATCACCTCCCCCCCTGCAGAACCCCCTGCCAGACCCGGAGGTAAGGGTTTCGTACCTCCCTATAGCTAATACTTTGGAAGACAGAATCAAAATTCAAAGTGATGTTGATAGACTGGAGCACTGGGCAGAAAACAAGAAATTGGAATTTAATAGGGATAAATGCCACATTCTGCACCTAGGAAATAGAAACCAAATGCACAGTTACAAGATGGGGGATAAGTGGATCAACAACACTACAAGCAAGAAGGATCGTGGCATTGTTGTAGATCACAAGCTGAATATGAGCCAACAATGTGATGTGGCTGCAAAAAAGGCAAATGCTATTTTGGGCTGCATTAATAGAAGCATAGCTTCCAAATCCCGGGAAGTACTAGTTCCCCTCTACTCAGCGCTTTTTAGGCCTCATCTGGAGTACTGTGTCCAGTTTTGGGCACCACACTTTAAGACGAATGCAGACAAACTGGAGAGGGTTCAGAGGAGGGCAACAGGGATGATCAGGGGAAACAAAGCCCTATGAAGAGAGACTGAAAGAACTGGGCATGTTTAGCCTTGAGAAGAGAAGACTGAGGGGAGAGATGATAGCGCTGTTCAAGTACTTGAAAGAGTGTCACAGAGAGGAAGGCCAGGATCTCTTCTCGATCATCCCAGAGTGCAGGACATGGAATAATGGGCTCAAGTGACAGGAAGCCAGATTCCGGCTGAACATCAGAAAAAACTTCGTGAATGTTAGAGCAATACAGCAATGGAAACAATTACCTAGGGAGGTGCTGGGCTCTCCCCCACTGGAGGCGTTCAAGATGAAGCTGGACAGCCATCTGTCAGGGATGCTTTGACTTGGATTCCTGCATTGAGCAGGGGGTTGGACTCGATGGTCTTATAGGGCCCTCCAAACCCTACTATTCTATGATTCTATGGTTCTAAGGAACAGGAGCTGCAGGATGTTCCCAGACTGTTCGCCAAGCCCTCCTGTTTTTCGCACTAAAAAAAGTGCCAGCACTGCATCCCTATGAGCCCTGCCTCCACTACACCACTGTTCCCGCATATTAAGAACAGTGCAAATTTTGGTAAATTCTTATAAAAAATGAACTGAACTGAAATTCTCACCCTCATCTGCACCTGACAAATACAGTAGGTACATTTTTGTGTTTCAAATGTTACATCTGTGCAGGGGTGTACTACGGCTTTGTAAAATGTGTGCTTACTAAACCTGGAGCATGCGAAATAGGCCTTGCTATTAGAAAACTAATGAAGCTTGTCACAAATGTGAAATAAATTTCTTTGTGAATACATCCCTTATCAACAGAGCCACTTTCCAAGTGACACTTGTTTAGCCAAGTGTTCCAATGCAGCCTTTTTGTCTCTTTGGTTTGCAAAAATAAGCACCATATTTATCTGTTTTTTTCAGGGCCAAAAGTGTGTTTCTGAACTATGAATGCAACCATGAAAGCCTGTACAAATACAGACACAGTCAGGTGACCATATGCAGTGATTTGAAGTGAGGAGAGTAGAAATGACGAAAATGTGCTTCTAATGCATGTGCTCTTTTCCATTTTTAAGCACCCCATCCGTCTCGCTTCTGTCTGTTTCTGTCACTGCGGTGATTTATCCAGCTTTGTTCTAGCCCTGGGATCTTATTGCTCACTCCATCACTTCCATCCTCCTTAATGTGAAAATAAAGCTGAGATTTTTGGTTCCTAAGCTCATTGTCCCTTCTAATTTGCCAGCTCAGAAGTACACTGAGCAAGAACTGTCAGGGTTGAAGGAGATATAGAGGGACTGCAGGGTCGGTCAGATAGATGCAGGAGGCTGGATTGAAAAAAGCCTCTACTGGAATGTGAAATGATACCTGGCAGCCTTCGAGTGATCAAGACAGACTAGAAGCTTTCCCATGGTACAGTCATCATGTGTTGCCCAGGTAACATGAATATCCAATCCCATGTATTTATGCTGATTGTGTTGTTTCATTCCATGTCACCTCCACCACCCAACACAACAGAGACTTTGACATTGGCATGAAAAGGAATGATGTGATCTATGACTCACATGATCACAGTTTCATATGTTGCTGAGACAATATGAATGGGGCCTGTAGTATGATGCTAGTGATTGGCACTGTCTCACCTCACGCACTGGATTGGAGGCTGGATGCAGCCCACAGGCCATCAGTTGACCACTGCAAAACTTAAAGGGTGTACATTTTCTTCAAGATCACTCCTTTTTAAATTACCTACTTCAAGCATCCTGCCAAACTCACATCAAGCTAACTTAAGGGTAATCATATATTGTGAAAAGTCCTACAATTCCCAGCATGTTGAGAGATGTGGGACTTTTTTCTGTCTAAACATGCATAAGATTGCACCTGTAATTATTATGAAAGAAATAGAAAGAAGATTTAATTGAAGTCTAGTTTAGTTTCATCGGGGGGGGGGCAGGGCGAGTGGAGAGAAACCTAGTTACTATGGGAATCAGAAATGTAGCAAAAATCTACTGCCCTTCTGATTGGCTAAGAAGTTGGGAAGAAGAGTTTGAATAGTGTATATAAGTGAAATTGTCAAGCACTCAGACAGTTCAAGAGCTAGAGACCAGAAGACAAAAGCAAAGATAGAGAGTAACAGAGGATCCAGACTCTAGGGACAAAAAGGCTGAGCTGAAGCTGCACTAAGACTAGGATGAGCTGAAAGAAATTGCTTTATTACCTGGACTTCCCTTAAGAAGATAAATTTCTTTACAAGGTTTACATCAAAGTGTTTTAATGTTATTTTGATTTTCTGAAATGATTTTAAAGAAATATCATTATTAATTACTTTTTTCAAAACTTTTCATAAAAACAAAGGGCAGTATCCAATGGTGTCATGCCACAAACTCAAACACTGCTAACGGAGCTCTGCCAGATCTTTCCACTGTGCAACCAGTTGTGCATTAAGCTTGTGCAACTAGTTGTACAATGGGTTGCACAAGCATAGTGCACAACCAGTTGCACAAGTATAGTGCAGAATCACTTATGCAAATGTAAATTCAGTTGGATTCTCTTCTTTGAGCATAGTTTGGAACCTAGTTTCCACCAGCTCAACTTCATTTGCGCTAACGGAATGGCACAGCTAGATACTGCCCTGAATCTGTTGGTGGTATAATCTGGTGTCTTGATTTTCATCGCACTCCCAATTGCCTCCCCAATCTATCCAATACAGGGGGTTGGTTGGGTCAGTAAGGAAGTCCATAAGAGACCTCAAAGTTATAAAGGATAAAGGGCTGTTTTAGTGGAGGCAGCCAGGGAAAATAAAGATATTCACTTAGTGGTAGCAACAAGGACCAGAGAAGGGGAAGGGAAAACAGGCTAATTTAGTTGGGGTACTCCCCTCTCCTCCCTCTCACAGTACAGGTCATAGCATTTGCCATGATGGGGCATTCTGGAGAGAGGAAAATAGCAGCTTCCAGCCACTATTATGGGAGGAAAGTGGTGACTAGAGATGGCACGGGAGTCTGAAGAGGGGGTGGAGTCTGATGGTTGCCCCCCCCCCATCTAGCCTCCCAGACCTCTGTCCTGAGCCCTGGGGTGCTGACAGACCTGTCTGTCGAGTGCCCCGGAGCTCAGTAAGTGGCTGGGAGTACCACAGCACCCCAGTGCTCTGGCCCTGGCCTCCTCGCTGAGGGCTGGTCATTCTGAGGACTCCATCAGTCAAGTCCTTGTGTGCATAAAGCACAAGGGCTTGACTGCTAAACTCCTTGGTGCAGAGAGGAGGGGTGGCTTGCATGGCTCAGCAGGCAGGTGGGCAGGCAAGCAGGGAGGCTCACCGAGCGGGTCCAGGCTGCATGAGGGGGGGCAGCTTGTTGAGCTCCCCCATGCCCTGGACAGAGAGGGGTCCATCCATCCCCAGTGTGACTACCAACTGGAGGACCATTGCTACCACCATGAAATTGATAGCGATCAACAAAAGTTAACCTGGGGGGCAGAGTTACTGCCCCTTTCAGCCCTTCATCTATGGAGAACTTTTGGCTCTGCACCAGGTATTCATAGTTAGCTTTCTTTTACACATTTTCATATAGCTAGCATAAACACATCTCTAAATTTATCTTTTTTGGGTCAAAGTGCTTATTTAACATTGGTGTTCATTATAAGTAGGTAAAAGCTGTTGAATTTAAAAATAACTGTTCCTATTCAATGTATATTTATTTATTTGTTACATTGATATAAATTGACTTGCCATAAAAATGCCCAAGGTGGCTAAAAACATAATGAAGTCCACAATAAAAATAAGTAATCCACTTAACAAGTAAACAGTAGCACAATAAAATATCAGAGAAGAGCAGATTAAAAAAAGGTAGCAAGCCAAAAATGTAAGTATGGTTTCAAACATGGAGTAGCAGAGAAAAACAAATAAGATCTGTAGGCCAAGTGTTTCTTTAAACAGAGAGCTCTTAGGCTGTCAGTGGTAAGCCATCAAAGAGGCGGCTAGGTGTGCCTCCCTCAGTAGGGAGTTCCAAAGTGTGGGCACAGCCACTGAGAAGGCCCTTTCTTGAGTTACCATCAAACCTATGTCAGATGCTACAGGAACTGAAAAAGGGACTTCTCAGGAAGCGCTCAACACCTGGGCAGGCGCATTTGGAAAGGTCCTCCAGGTTTTCTGATCCTTCAGGTTTTGTGGACTTTATAAGGTCACAAATGGCACTTTGAATTATGTATGTTTGCAGCAATCCATAGGCACTAACATATCCATATACAAGGAAAGCAGTGAATTGAATTTCAATTTCACTGAAGCCCAGGCTGCACCTGAAACGTGGCAGCCCCAGGTAGTGAGGAAGAAGAGCTACCCATACTATGCTACCTCCTATATTAGTATTATTGCCCATGTAATGACAGTGATAGGTCTGGCTGGTAAGGATGTGCAAAGTTTTACTGGGAATTTGTCAGAAAGCAAAAACAATTGCTGCAAAATGCTGTGAGCCATCTAATATGAATTATTATTGCTATGGACTTCGTTTTTGCAAGTTACTGAGTTCAAGACCTAGACTAATTTTTTGAGCAATTATTTTATATGGCAACAGTATTCTTTCCCCTCTCTCTCTCTCTCTCGTCAGTCTTTTCATATGGCAACAGGGATCTTAAGTGATTTCAAAGAGTCGTGTGGGGCTGAATGTCTGATGACTGGAGGAAGCCCATTAAACTGTAAATTACTTGGCAAGAAGTATAAAAGCTGAATGGTGGTATTCTGAATGCTATCCTAGCTTGCAAGTGGGGAAAGTATATGCTCCATATTGGTCTTTACTGTCAGGAAGTAATGGTTTGACACTTTTGACTTTATGAATAAAAATTATTGTGCTACATATTGGTGCACTAAAAGGGGGAAATGAATTGCTTATTAAACTTAGATCAAAACATTTGATACCATTTGTTATATATGAAAATGTATTATTCTAATCTATAAAAGTTTTTGATCTGTTAACTTCTCATGTTAAGGCAATAATATATTAGAAAATGACCTTGGATTAGGGATGGGCGGATTCCCTACCTGTTGTTCCGGGGGGGGGGGGAATCCACCCACGGGGAGAGGTGATCCGTCCCTCCCCCGGAATCCTCTTCAGTCAGCGGTGCTCCACGGTGATTCTGCGGAGCCGGCAACTGGCTCCATATTGCCAGCAATATGGCCGGCCGCCATTGCTGTGCCGTATTGCTAGGTTAAGGGTTGACTCCGGCCACAAATGGCGTCCACTATGGCGTCCCTAATGGCATCCCGCGATAGGCTAACCTATCATGGGAAAAACCACAGATGCAAATGGCATAGCAGACACCATTTGCGGCCATAAAGCCCTTAGTTTAAGCTAAATGCAGCCATTTACAGCTGCATTTAGCTTAATCTAAGAGCTTTACAGCTGCAAATGGCATCCTGCTATGCCATTTGCAGCTGGAGTCAGCCCTTAACCTAGCAATATGGCATGGCAATGGTGGCCGGCCGTGTCGCTGGTGATACGGAGCTGGTCGGCGGCTCCATGGAGTCACCGTGGGCAGTATCCAGCTCCGGACAGTTCCAGGGTGGCAGCGGAGGTAAGGGATCCGTTCCACCATGGACTCCGGAGGCCAGATTCCTTTGAATCCAGCCTCATTGGGGTCCACGGTGGAATTCTGTGACACTCCTACCTTGGATAAACCTTTAGTTAAGCACAACAGCTTATAGCAGAAGAAGGCAACGTGCAACAAAAAGACTCAAGTTGTGGATGACATCAAATTATTCAGGAAGGATGGTGAAAATTCATAGGCAGACTGTGGAAGGATATGTCCAAACTGGATGGTTAAAATGGCATATGAGATTGACAGTGCAATCCTATGCATGTTTACTCAGAAATAAATCTCATTGAATTAATGTGTCTTTCACTGATATAGCATTGCAGCCTGAGGTGCTACTTCTGAGTAGACACATGTATAGGATCATACAATTAATGTAAGTAACTACAAAGTGCATATTCTGGAAAAAAAGATCTTTCTCATCTACAATGAAAGAGTCTAAACTGGCAGTAAGTGATCAGGAGATACTGGAGTCTAGTAGTTACGCTTAGGTCATAATCCTGTGCATATTTAGATATAAACAAGTCATGCAACTCCCATCATGCCATCAGTGCTGGGAGTTGTAAGACTTTTTTTCTGACTAAACATGCATAGGATTGCACCCTTAGATGTGGATACCCTTTTTGGGTGCTCCCACCATCTGGCAGTGGGTGGCTACAGGAAAAAGGATCTACTCTGTGGTGGCACCATGACTGTGAAATGCCTTCCCCAGATAGGTTTGACTGGTGCCTATCTTGATGTGATTTCAGCACCATGCAAAGACCTCCCCCCCCCCCAGGCTTTTTAACTCCCTGTACATTGCTTTAATATTGCTTCGTGTTTGTTAGTTTGCTTGCTTGTTTTCAATCCTACTGACTGCTTTTATATTGCACTGCTATATTGTAGTATTTTATTGCTTTTAAACCAAAGTTTTATTGTAATTTTAATAAAATATTTTATAAACAAGCTTTTTGTGTTGAAGAAGCACAGTGCAATAAATAAAGGAAGAGAGGGAGAGATGATAGATGATAGATAGATAGATGATAGATGATAGATAGATAGATAGATAGATAGATAGATAGAGATAGATCTCAATGAAAACAGCGGCTATGCTAGAAAATTATTAAGCAAAGGATTCAAAACTAGCCCATGTCTTAATTCCGTGTGTGTGTAAGTTCTTGTTGCCCTATCTGCTAAGAAAAAGGGAATATTGTAGAGCTGGAAAAGGTGCAGAAAAGGGCAACCTAAATGATCAAACAGTTGGAACACTTTCCTTACAAGGAAAAGCAACACACATTTGTAGCTTTTTACTTTTTACTTTGAAAGTGCAGAGGGGAGGTGTGGGGACATAGTAGTGTTTATAAAATTATAAATGATGTGGACAAAGTAGACAGTGATAAATGTTTCCTTCTCCCTCTCACATGATAGTAGAATTTGAAATTCTAGAATCTGAAATTGATCGGTAATAGGAGAGTCAGGACAGACAAAAGAAAATACCTCCTCCCAGAACTTGTATTTAAGACTATAATCCTATACCCATATTACTCAGATTCTGGCTTCCTATTAGATATTGTGCCTAACTCACAGTGCTAGCGATGACCTTTAAAGTCTCACATAATACTAATCTTCCATATCTTGGGTGAAACCTCCTCCCATGTCTACCACCTTGCTCTTTCAGATTAATGGGATAGGTCCATGTCATATCTTTAATGGATGTGAGAATGACAATGGTGCCCACTCTGGAATGCTCTGCCAAATGAGACACATCTGCCTATATTACTACTAGCTTTCCGGTGGCTAGTTGAGGAACTTTGCTTTTCTGAAAAGCATTTGAGCATGCTTTAGTAGCCACTGGCCAGGAAGCTGGGGAGGTGGGGGGTTCTGGAATTTTGGCTGATTCTTTTTGGGTTGTGCTTATTTGTGACAGTACTCTCTTTTAACCTACTGTTAGTTATGGGAGATGTTAGATTGATTTATGATTACTACTTTTATGGCTTTATAATTATTGAGCACCATTTTGGTGGCAGAAAGAAAGGAAGGAAGGAAGGAAGGAAGGAAGGAAGGAAGGATTTTATGAAAGGTGTTGTTTACCAACGTTTAGTGCGGGGTGGGCAAACAACGGCCTTCGGGCTGCATGCAGCTCCCAGAGGCCACCTGTGTGGCCTGCCATGGGGACCCTGCCCACTAATCCCCCCACTGCTGCTGTCAGACAGGATGTATGAGGAGAGACATCTCTGTGCACCAGAATTTTGTTTTGCAGCATCTGTTTTGCAGCAGAATTGGGCTTTTGCCAGCCCATCAAACAGCTGAACACATTCTGCTGGGGAAACAGGCCTTCTTTCCTGACAGGCATTCTTCTTCCCCAGCAGGATTTCTGGGAGGAGGGTAAAGTTAAAGCCTTTCCCTCCACCCAGCAATCCTTAGCAGGATTGTTGGGATGGGGTGGGTGTGGGAAGGCTTTGACCTCACTTCCATTCCAGTGGTGTTTGTTAGAATTGAGGAACTGAGGCAAAAAACTACTATATGCCACAACCTTACCAGTGATGGTAACTTCATGTGAATATACCTTTCCCTACAGGCCATGAATATGCTGCATAGAACACCTGGAATTAAATGTTTGTATAATGTATGCTAAACAAATATCATCAATGCTGTCAGCGCAGACTGTAAAGAAAAGGAAGATTTTCAGAAACATGTAGGCAGTAAAACAGAATTGCCATTCCCTGCGAGCGACATGTGTGTATGTGTGTGTGTTTCCATGATCTGTGCTCAAACCAGTTTTGTGCTAGAAGCAGTGAACTGGAAAATCCTAAACCGAATGCCCCTAGAAGCAAAACCAAGGCTCCTTATGTACATTTTAGTGTGACTGCCACTTTCAACACTTTTAACTACACCGACATATATTTCACATGCTCAAAGATCATTTGGAAATTAATGTATTCTTTTGAAGTGGACAAAAGGATGAGCAGCAACTTCTTTTAAAATCTTTTCATTAGAAGAAAAACATAACAAAGGAACTTAACATAAGCTAAACATAACATAAGCTTAAAAGTGACATAAGAAAATATAAAGACATCAATATTGCAAATGAGAAAAAGAGCCAGGGTGTCTTATAATGAGTACAGGAAATCATAATTAGTATTGAGGATGGAAAGGGCACTTAACACATATTGAGCAACAAACCTCCAGACCACTAATACTGATTGATACTGGAGAGCAATCAGTTCTAGAAGTCTGGAGGGTTGTTACTCTTAGAATTTTTGAAATGCATTTAATGTAACCATGTTAAATAGCCCCACACTTTTCTAAGCCATTCCTTTTTCTTAAGCTTTAAGCTTACTTCCAAGCTTAAGAAAAGCTTATATTTTGCATTGGTCAATTTATCAGTAATACAGAGCAAAGGTCTTCCTATTGGTTTCCAAATTCCACTGTTTTTCCATAATTTAGAGGACACATTGTAGCATTTGTTATTATCTCTGTGTATGTTTTTTTTTAAAAAAATATATAATTTAATACATATATTACCACTTCTCCCAAATCAACAGCCATGACACCTGAAAGAAATATTGTTTGCCCTACTCAGTGTGATCTCAAGTGTGTGTGTGTGTGTGTGTTTAATCTATTACTTTTATTTGGATAGTGTGCTTTCTCCCATTCCAGAATGAGAGAGTTTGGCAGTGCAATGCTAACAGTGAGTTTCGGCTATTGGGCAGTATAGAAATGAAAATAAATAAATAAATAAATAAATAAAATAAATGTGCTGAGGATTGCAGCCATAGTCAATTGAGAATCATTGTTGACAAGATGACTGCATATACTTTTTAGAATAATTGAAAAAACCAAAAGTCAGATAGTTTCTTTACTTCAGCAACTTGTACAGACTTGGAGAAATGTATTCAATTAGGAAATGCATTAGCAATTAGGAAAATTGAACAAATAAGCTTTTGTACACAGCCCTAAAAATAAAGAGTCGAGAGACATAAACACTTTGGGTTAAGAAGGGCCACAATTTTTATTGATGCTTTAAAGGATCTGCAGTGGCATAGGAACCCATCTCCCTCCCATATCATCTCATGCTGGAGTGAACTTACCTGGCTCAGCCCCCAAGAGCAGAAGCATCTTTTCATTCATGTCTCCTAACAGCGCACACATCCCACAAAAATTGAGGAAGGCCTGACCACATCACTATCCCCAGGTTAATTAGATTTTGTGTGGTGTGTGGGTGGGTGGGAGGGAGGGGGGAGTTAGGCAGGTTATTCTCCCTAACTGAAGTTATTCTGAAGTTATTCTGTTCCCCTTGAATCCAATAGCCCTGAAAGATACATCTAGGGAGGACCCCTTTCAAAATCTAAGTAAACTCCCCCACTTCATCCATATAGGGGATTTTCTCTAGGGGTCTCGGAGGAATCCACCTGGGGGTAGGGATGTACGAAAGTCACTTACCTGTTTGTGGATTATGTTGATGGTGGGGGGGAGGCGTTTCGTCCCTCCTGCCGGAATCCTGGCCAGACGGCTCCGCTCCGCAGGGATTCCGCGGAGCCGCCGGCCGGCTCCGCCAGCAGCCGGACATCCGGCCGCTGGCTAGCAGGGACACAAATGGCGGCGGCTGTAGCCACCGCCGTTTGCGTCCCTGCAGTCAGCCGTGATAGGCTACGTAAATGTTTACATAGCCGATCACGTCTGACTTAAAAACAACAACACGCGTATGCAAATGCTATTTGCAAACAACGTGTGGATGCTACGCTATTTGCATTCCCCTTATTTTCGCCGTCTTAGTCTACGTAAATCTTGACGTAGACTAAGACGTGCCAAAATAAGGAACACAAATGGCGGCAGCCGTAGCCGCCACCATTTTGCATATGCGCGGTGTTTGTTTGTTTTTTAAGTCAGGCGTGATGGGCTACGTAAACATTTATGTAGCCTATCATGTTTTTTTTTTTTAAAAAAAAAACCTAGCCGTGATAGGCTACGTAAATCTTTACGTAGCTTATCACATCTTTTTTTTTTAGCTGGAAATGGCGGCGGCAGCAGCCAGTTGGAAGACCGGCCGCCGCAGCTGCCGCCGGAGCCGCCGGAGCCGCCGCCGCCCGGAAGATCCACCCCAGGTAAGTCTCATGCTGGGGGGGGCGGGGGGGCATTCCGCCACCGATTTCGGGGGGCTGAATGCACTGGCAGTCGGCCTCCCCAAGATCTGTGGCGGAATTCTCTGACATCCCTACCTGGGGGATGGAGTTTGCCGAGCTTTCAGCAGCTTCCCCCTGCCCCCCAACTTCAGCTCATTTACCCATGATCTGGCCTGACTTGATCTGCATCGAGTCAGGCCAGCTTGTGGATTTTTAGGGTTTTTTTCCATCAGTCGAAAGTAGGAATGGGGGAGAAATCCTCCACGGACCCCAGTGAGGCCGGATTCAAAAGAATCCGGCTCCCGGGAGTCCATGGAGGATCGGAAGACTTACCTCCTCCTCCTGGAGAAATCCTTGCTGGCCAGATCTGGGTGGATTGACTGTGGTGCAGCCGCAAATGGCGTCCCGGACTCCATTTGCGGCCATAAAGGCCTTAGTTTAAGGTAAATGCAGCCATAAATGGGACGTCCCTGCTTTTACATGATAGACTACGCAGATATTTGCGTAGCCTATTGTGTTAATTAAAAGCACGGATGCAAATGGCATCCAGGATGTCATTTGCTGCCGTAAAGGCCTTAGTTTAAGGTAAATGCAGCCATTTACTGCTGCATTTACCTTAAACGAAGGCCTTTACGGCCACAAATGGCGTCCGGGATGCCATTTGCAGGTGTGCTGCAGTCAATCTGCCTAGCCAGCGATACGGCAATGGCAGCTGTATCGCTGGCACTTCGGAGCCGGCTGGCGGCTCTGCGGACTCGCCACGGAGCGGAGCTGTCTGGCAAGGATTCTGGGAGGGAGGGATTGCATCCCCCTCTGCAGACCCCAGCGGATGCCAGGTAAGGGGGTTTCACACATCCCTAATAGAAAGTTGCACAAATTGCAGGCACCATTTCTGTAATTTGTGTAAATTCTGATGGTGATTTGCAAAATTTGCACAAATTGTACCTGCACTTTGTGCAACTTTCTATTGATGAAAAAACCCACAAAAAGTTAACAGATTTGGGGGGAAGCCTGCTAACTCAGCTCATGAACGCAAGATGAGCCAGCAGCCAGTGGGGATCTGTCAGACCCCAATAGGGCCGGATTTTCAAAGGACAGACATCCTGAATTTCCTCTTTCCCAGCACTGCCAACACCTATGTGGAAACTGTTCCTTTACTGGGCAGTCCCACCTATGGGCTTCTTATTTATAGCAAATACCTATTTTTCAGGGCCTAAGGAATTCTCTGCCACTGTAACTCAGAGTTCCACAAATTTGTCTCCTTTTTCTGTGCCACCAATTCTGTTAGTGTACTTTAAAAGCTCCTAGTAGCTGGTATAAGGAGCTTAGTTGTGAGTTGGGCACCAACACTAGATACAGGATGAACTATGAAACAAGTAATTTATTAAAGGGTTATTTTGTACATAAGGGATTACTAATATTTACTTTGGGCTTTTCAAAGGTCTGCTTAGTGACAATTCTGAAGGACTCAGGAGAGACAGTTGCTGCCACAAGGCTCTTAATGACTTATTTTACCTTAGGCCAAATTCCCTCAACCTCCACCCCAGCCAATTTTGCAAAACTGTAATATCTTGCTTCCTGGGATACAGCCTAACTAAATTTTTGTCCTTTAAACTGTTCTCCTTATGGCTGAAACTAACACCCAAAAATGTTTAATCCCACTTAATGCTAAAATGGAGGACAGTTCTGTTATTTCACAGCCCCACTCCTGAAAACCTCCCATATGTACTAATTTCAGCACAAGCAATTTGTCATGCAGGGATGAAACAAGCTGACTCTCCTGGAATTTCTTCTAGCCAGTGATTAAGACTAAAGAAACCTTGTCATTCTTTGTGTCTGGTCAGTGGTCACACAAGAAGCAACTCTATGGTACCTCCTCCCCCATTTCCACAAGTTCCACTGTAGAGTAAATGGATGAAAGTGGGGAGTGGGATCATGCCTGTTGGCTCTGCCCCTGACCTCCATGCATAGAGACAAACATCTGGAAAGGAGCACCCCATATGTAGGTCTCCACATGCTCAGGAGCCCTGCCCAATTGGGATTCCTGATCATATGGCACACTGACACACATACAGCAATATGCACCCCTTCTCAGACCTTAAGTTCTATCTGTGGAGGTCAACGGCAGAGTGCAGTCCCCCTCCCTCTCCATGTGCTTATTCTATACATGGTGATAACTTGGTGAACTGCTTCCAGAGAGTTCAGCTTATACAGAGACTCAGTGGGTTTTGCCACCAATACCTCTATATGACTGAACTTCCTACAGGTGGTGGGGGAGCCTTATGGATGCATACAGAAAGAGAGGATTGATTGATTGATTGATTGATTGATTTATAGCACATCTTTCTTCCATCATGGAACTCAAGGTGGCTACATGTGGTTCCCAGGTGGTCTCCCTTCAAAGCACTGACCAGACCCAGACCTGCTTAGCTTCAGCAAGGTAGCTGTCTCATGTGCCTTCAGACCATGCCTGGGAGGTACAATTTGCCCCCTAAGAATACACAAAACTAAAATGCATGGGGAAGCATTATACATATGTATGTGTGCAGGTTTAAGGTGAAGTGATCACCAAATCATCTGGTGAGTGGACTGTGACCATTTTTCAGACATGAACTTTGTTGTTCAGTCATTAAGTCGTGCCCGACTCTCCGTGACCCCATGGACCACAGAACGCCAGGCCTTCCTGTCTTACCAGCCAACATTTGTGTGCCTTTCTAATTACACTATGAAGGGGAAGGTGCCATAGCTGGGTGATACAGTACATGTTTCACAAGCCGAAGATCTCAGATTCCATCCCTGACATCTCTAGTAAAAAGTAGCTAAGGCTGTAAGACTGAGAAAGACCTCTGCTTGAAACCTGGTAAAGATGTTGCCAGTCAGAGCAGACTGTATTGGGATAGATTAACCAAACATCTGACTTCATACACAGCAGCTACCTCTCTACTGGAATGTGCTCTGTGGGGGGTCAACCCTTGAAGGCTTCAGTTGGTACACAGCAGCAGAATAGCCTACATCCTGGCTGTGATGAGTTATTGGGAACACATTTTACTATTCTTTCAGTATATTCGGGTTCTGAGGATGTTCCAAGCATAATTCAAGTCCTATAAAACCCTAAATGACTTGGACCCTACATATATCCCTTTGAGACCTTCTCACCTGTCTGGGTGTGTTGTCAACATTCTGCTGAAAGCAGCCTCCTAATAATGTCTTTCAGGCTGACAGTTAGAACATAGTAAGACATTACTAGTGAATCTTCCCCAGCTTTTCCATCCCCTTTTCCAGAGCACTGATAATTAAACCCAGTCCTTCCTGGGTATTGCCAGGATGCACTGCAAAATGTTCGCATGCAGACAAGTGTTCAGTAATAATGAACAAGGGAATCTCTTTTTATGGGAGTTTTATTTTAATATACCCTCTATTTCTGGAATATGTTAGGCTAAACATTTAAATAATCT
The DNA here is from genome assembly GCF_057233095.1 of Heloderma suspectum. Taxonomy (NCBI): domain Eukaryota; kingdom Metazoa; phylum Chordata; class Lepidosauria; order Squamata; family Helodermatidae; genus Heloderma; species Heloderma suspectum. Next base: position 94,321,113 of record NC_139461.1, read on the forward strand.
TAACAATGAATGTTAATGATTCATGTTCATGATTGCGAAAGCATAAAATGACATATTAAGCTTCTGAGAAAAAGCAGGTGTGGCTTAGGCTTTACGAAAATAGGCTCTAAAATACTGGAGAGGAAGGAGTAGCATTGTCCATAAAGATGCTCTGGGGGCTGTCAGAAGCAGTGCTGCTTCATTAAAAAGAAAGGTTTTATTTGTGCCTGTTCATTGTCCCTGCGGCAATTTCAGCTTTGCTGACACAAATTATATGGTAAAAACTAGAGATTTCGAAACTGGAGAGGTATATGCAAGGGAAATTTATCATGCCAGTGTCATAGTCCATTCACAGGCACAATTAGTTGAACTGATTCAATATCTTTTCATGTATGTACATACGTATGTAGGTATGTCTTTTTATCATCACAAACAGGGGGAGGAAGAAGTGGAGAAGGGGAAGGGGGTTGCCTATTAGATTCCTATGGAATAGCCAGCACATCTTGTTAACTTGTGGCAAAATGTCTGCTCTCATAAGTGACAGTACATCAGCAGCTCTGAAATTTCCCCAAGACATCCTACACTTCCCTAATAAGCATCTGAAAGCAACGCAGCAGCAATAACAAAAAAGTGCCCATGTGGCTCTCACTGTCTCTTGGAAAATGAAGTGCCAACAGGTTTTTCTCCCCCTCTCCCCCCAAGCAATGCAGCGTGAAAAGCAAAAAGTGTGCACATATAACCTCATTAGATAAGGCAGCAAACCTAAGTGGTATACAAGGCTATTAAACAAACTAGATTGGTCCATAATAATAAGAAACATATTTCACATCTGTTGCATGGTGCTCAGGCTTTTTACAAGTAATAGGAGAACCAGGTTGGCAGATAGGCTTCTTGATCAGTATATCATTGTCAATGGCTGAGCTGTCTCAAAAGAAGCACTTATCTCATACACTTTATTGCCTGATAGCTTGCTGATTGCTTTTACAAAGCAATAAATTGATGGCCTGATTCAGCAATGACATTAGGTTATGTTCATTTTTGATGATGGATGCTCTGAATTAGAAAACTCTCACAGACTTTCCACCACTTTCCAAATATGAAATTCCAAACAGGCAGGCTGAGTATCAAATAAAATGACACAGCCATTGCCAAACCAGTCAAATTTCTGCATTTAAATGGCTAACACTTGTTTTGCTCTTTAATAAAATGCTCATAATGTATTTGCTAATGCTCCTTGTTCAGATGAACACAATCTAACCAAAGCAACCAAGCAGCCAAGCGCTGAACTTCTTACGTTACTGTAGTTCAATAGGTGCATACAAAAGGTGATTAAACTATCAATTAAACAAAACCATATAATATTATGGTTTCTTTTAGAGCTAAATTGAAGCAGTTTCATTTATTGAACAGCTTCTCTATCACTTTTATTATTGTTGAATTGCTTCTCTATTTTGGGATAATTTCAACTACTGCTTAAAAATTTATCTAAGTCTGGGGTAGGCAACACATGACTTGCAAGCTGCATGCAAACCCCCTTCTTCTTTGTGGCCCCAGCCAACCCCAAATTGTTGCCACTGTGCTGCTGAATTGGCGACAAAAAAGTGGCATTTCCCCTTTAAAGCAATGCAAAATCGTGCTTCTGGGAGTGCAATTTTGCATTAAAACAAGTTGTGCATTGCTCATGCACTTTGTTTTTAATGGAAAATTAATTTTCTCACCACTGAATTGCTGCTGAAATTTGGTGGCAACGGGGTGGCTACAATTTTAACAGTGGGGGTTACATCCCAGAGGGTTCCAGGGGTGGAAATTGGCCCCTGGGCCCTCTGAAGTTGGCCCACCCCTGATCAAAGTCCTGGGAACCATACCAATAGCAATGGCTTAATTTTAAGGGTTGAGCCACCTATGCAGTCCCTGAGCTAGCACAGGCCAGGGGAAATCAAGCCTTGGCAAAGAGAAGCTGTGCGAACCCTGTGCAAGCTTGTCTAACCAAACCTGAGGAACCTCTCCAACCGGCTCGGCTGACCTAAAGCGTACATATGTACAGCCCCTTTATATATACTTTGTAAGTTTGTCTTCTTTACCATGTGACTGTAGTGCCCCTTTTTGTTTGGATATCACCTCAGCTATATCTAAAGATTCCCTATAAAGGCCACTCAGTGACTGAAAACGCTGTCTGAAATTAATAATTTTGGTGGCAGCACCTGTATATCCATTCAGTAAACAGGCAGAGCAGATGTTCTCACTCAAATTATTTAATCTCAGAATGGTCTGACAGGCTTCTTATTGGCTAGGAGTTTAACTGACAGGTTTCTTATTGGCCATAAACACCATGAACTGCCAGAAGGATGGGAGTCTTGCATACTATGGGGATTTCCCATTCCTCAGCATTGCCACCACCTATGATGAAACTGCTCCCTCAATGGGCAATCCCATCTATGGGGTTTCTATTTTATAGCAAATGCTATATATTTCAGGGCCTAAGGAACACTGCCACTATAAGTCACGGTTCCACAAGCTGGCCTTTTTTCACCGCTACCAATTCTGTTAGAATACTTTAAAAACCTCTTAGTAGCTGGTAGTGAGTAGCTGGCTCAGGTGTGAGAGAGACACCAACCCTAGAAACAAGATGACTGTTAAACAGGTAATTTATTAAAGGGATATTTGTACATAAGGGACTACTAATATTTATTTTGGGGTTTTCAAAAGGCTGCTTAGTGACAATTCTTAAAGACTCAAGTCAAGAGATGCTGTTCCTATTACAAGCCTCTTAATGACTTCTTTTATCTTGGGACAAATTCCCTAAACCTCCATCCCAGCCAAAAACACCCACAACCAGGTTCATCTCTTGTGTACAGTCTTCCTCTAACATTAAAGGTTCTCCAGTTGTGCTACTGGGTGCTTGGACGTTCTGGGTTTTTACTCCCTGTTTGAGCATAACCTTCTTCTGACAAGATCTTAGAGCAGCCTCCTGCCATAACACAGCCACCTGCTCCCTGCTCCTGATTTTCACCAGCCACAGAGGTTTATCCCACAGAGAAGGGATAGCTTAATATTCAGGCCTTAGCTATTCACTTACTCCTCAGGCTTCTCTTAGCTCTTCTAAAACACCCCACACCAACCAGCGGATTTCCTCCTTCACTGACTCTCCACAGACTCTCTCTTCCTTCAGAACAACTACTACATAGGCCTTTAACAGTAACAAGAACAAAGCGTCAGGCCTACTCAGGTATTTTGTAACCTCACAGAGGCCACACAACATAAACATTATGTAACACCAACAGTTACAGTATAAACAGGGCATTTTTTCACACATACTAATCCCCATACATAAAAAGTGGAACCAATATAACCCTAAGAATGACAGACCAACAATTAGCCTTCTCAATGTTGCATTAAAATTAATAATCAGTTTTTACTAAATTTATTGGAAGACGGAGCAAACCATAAATTGTAGTAGCAGAACAGGCCAGCCTCCAGAAGGGCAAGAGCACAACCCCATTTGGTCACCACATCTACACCTTGTGTCATATCATTATGATCCCATGGTGGTAACACTATATCCCTCTTATGCATTTATACCTCATAGGACACATGATGACATTTCTTGTGGTATTTTGGGTATGTGGAATAAAAAGCAGGAAATAACACTACAAAAGTGGTATATCAAATGTGTAATGTGCCCTCACAGTTGCTAGTGCATTTCATTTCCACTATAAAGCAGTAGTGTAGATCTAACCTAAGGGTGCAATCCTATGCATGTTTAGATGGAAAAAGTCCTACAACTCCAGCATGACCCAGCCAGCCATGCTGAGAGTTGTAGGACTTTTATCTGTCTAAACGTGCATAAGATTGTGCCCTAATATACTCAAGATTCGAAAGAATTGCTGGATTTTGTTGATTTAAGAACAGTTTTGATTTAACTTTAATAGAAGATTGTTAATTTTCATAACCTTTGTGCGTAGATATTAATTTAAGAGTCTAGGTGGCTTTAAATGGTTCCTAAGAAATGTCTCAGAAAATTCTAGCAACTAGAAGAGTGTGAAAAAGATGCTAGTTGGTGCCCTTCCTTTTCAACTTCTGTATGAATAATATAATGAAGGAATTCTTCTAACTTGCTGCTATAGCAGTGGAGAAACAGCAACCTTGATTGGGATCATTCGGGTAGGTGGGTGGGAATTAAAGCCTCCCGATCAGTGATCCTAATCAAGATAACTGGGAAGAGAGGGTGCATGAGAGAGAGCTGTGTCTGGGACCCACCCACCACTGCCCCACTGACAGACAGTTGCACGGAGGGAGTTAAGGTGAGCTCTTGCACCCAAGGTTTTGCTTGGGCTTGCAGAGGCTTGTGCATGTAACACAAAAATCCTGGCTTACCATTATGTGTCAATGCAGACAGAGACAGATAAAAAAAGAAGAGGTACAGGGAAAGACTTCCAGCCTTTTTCCTTTCCTGTGTTCGTGGCCATAGCAGAGCAATCACAGAGGAGAGAGAGAGAGAGAAAGAGAGCTCCACTGCAAAGTAGCAGCAGCAGCTACAAGGTATGGGAGGTTGAAGTCAGAGTGGGGAACCAGCAATTATGAGTGAATGTAGAACTCTCTCTCTCTCTCTCTCTCTCATTGGTCCCATCAAACTCATACTACTGCTATATCTAGCTCAACATTCAGTCTAGCAACGCTGGCCAGACTGATGGATAAAATGTTTACAAGCATGTGATGATAGTTATAACCATTCCAATGAATTCCCAACAGCTTGTGGTCAGAGGCATGCCACCTCTGAATGGACATCTGACCATAATGACTAATAGCCCTGGCTAAGCCCATTGTCCATGCATTCATCTAATCCATCCTGCAACAATAGCATTATGTGGTGATTTTTGATGATGATGTGATTACACAATTTCAGCTCCTCTTTCTTATTAAAATGAATCCACAAAAACTGTACAAAAATAAGCAACATTTCTAAATTTAATTAAAACAAACATAGTACAAATAATGTTGAGTCACATTGTTGTTTTCTTTTTACCTTTGAAAATGACGTGTGTGTTTTTTTAATAAACAGGTGGCATGGAGTTGATCTCCATTTCATTTCCTATACCATTCTCTCAAGGTGCAATCCTGTGCATGTTTAGACAGAAAACAAGTCCTACAACTCCCAGTATGTCCCAGCCAGCATGGCTGGCTGGGGAATTCTGGGAGTAGACTTTTTTTCTGTCTAAACATGCACAGGATTGAGCCCTTAATAAACCTTTTTAAAGCACATCTAATGGATATTATATTAAGAAGAGACTCCGCTAGTTCCCTATCTGCTAAATGCCAACATATTCCTTCAAAAAGCATAAAAAGAAGTAGATAATATTTTCCTACAAGACGGCTTGCCTTTGAAGGCCTGCCCTGAATATATATTCCTTAAGGCTGATGATGAGGAGCTGCACTAAACAAATTTGAAAATCTTCCCCTGAGCATCCATGAAACCCAAGGCAATTGAAACATTATGTATAGGGTCAGAAAATCATATGGTGTGTACGTGTGTGTATGAGCTAGTGCTAGACTAATAGTTATGTCAGGAAATAGGAAAGGGGAAGGAATGATGGCAGTTTGAAAGGAGAAAGTAGGAGTTCTATATCGACACTCCTGAATTTTCTGAAATAGAGGTCTGATATCACATTGTTAGATCTGAGAAAAGTTCAGTGCAATCCACATAGGAGTAAAGAAGTGGTTTTAAACATTCTCTTAGCTTATCTTAGAATGGTGTCCAGATAAATAGAATGTGGAACATCATAAGCAGTGATCTGAATCATACCAAATTCTCCAAGTCCATCAAGAATGACATAACAATGAGGTTTTATGCCATGTAGTGATAGTGACAAAATTCTTTAAAATGGAAATATTTCAGAAATGAACACCTCACTTTGGAAAGCGAGTTACACTATAACAGGACAAGATGAATAAAAACATATTTATTATTTATTATTTATTGTTATTTATTTACAATATTTATTTATTTATTTATTGTTTATTTAATTTATTAATCGCCCATCTGGCTGGTCACCCAGCCACTCCGGGCGATGTACAACAACAAAACAATTAAAACAATAAGATTCTACATTAAAAACATCATAAAAAATACCCTAACCCACCCCAAATGCTTGCCTGAACAACCATGTTTTTAATGTGCGGCGGAAGCTCATTAAAGAGGGGGCATGGTGGAGTTCCCTAGGGAGGGAGTTCCACAGAGTGGGGGCCACCACAGAGAAGGCCCTCTCCCTCGTCCTCACCAGCCTAGCTGTCCTGGCTGATGGGACAGAGAGAAGGCCATCCGAGGCTGATCTTGTTAAGCGGCCTGTCTGGTGTTGCTGGAGGCGCTCCTTAAGATAAGCTGGGCCAGAACCGTATAGGGTTTTAAAGGTCAAAACCAACACCTTGAATTTGTCTTGGAAAACAACTGGTAACCAGTGCAACTCCTTCAGCACTGGAGTGATGTGATCTCGCCGGCGGCTGCTTGTAATCAGGCAAGCCACCGTGTTCTGTACCAGCTGCAGCTTCCAAACTGTCTTCAAGGGTAACCCCACGTAGAGTGCATTACAATAGTCTAAACGAGAGGAGACCAGGGCATGTACTACTGATGGGAGCGGATGGTCCTGAAGGTAGGGGCGCAGCCGCCATATCAGATGGAGTTGGTACAGCGCTGTCCAGATCACAGCTGACACCTGAGCCTCCATGGACAGCTGGAAGTCTAAAATGACCCCCAGACTGCAGACTTGGTCTTTCAAGGGTAGCCATACCCCATTCAACACCAGGTCAGCATCCCCCAACCTCCTCTTGTCTCCCACCAAAAGTACCTTGGTCTTGTCAGGGTTCAGCTTCAGCTTATTCCTCCCCATCCAGCCGAAATTCAGGCCGGGGATGAGGCGCCTCGCCTCGCCCGGCCGCGAACGCGAAAGTAAAAAAAACAAAAACAAAACGCCCCCTGATAGGCTACATGACGATTCACGTAGCCTATCACGGTTAGATCTGCAAAGTCAGCCGTGATAGGCTACGTGAATCGTCACGTAGCCTATCACGGGTGACTTTAAAAAAAAGAAAAAGAAAAAGCACGTACGCGAATGGCGGCCCCCATAGGGAGCCGCCATTTGCGTTCCTTATTTAGTTGCTGTAGTCTATGTAAATGTTTACGTAGACTACGACGAAAATAAGGGCAACGCAAATAGCGTTGCCCTTATTTTCGCCGTAGTCTACGTAAACATTTACGTAGACTACAGCGACCAAATAAGGAACGCGAATGGCGGCTCCCTATGGGGGCCGCCATTATCTGTACACACTTTTTTTTTTTTTAAGTCACCCGTGATAGGCTACGTGATGATTCACGTAGCCTATCACGGCTGACTTTGCAAATCTAGCCATGATAGGCTACGTGAATCGTCATGTAGCCTATCAGGGGACTTTTTTTTTTTTTCCTTTTATTGCAATGGCGGCGGCGGCAGCCGGTCGAAAGACCGGCTGCCGCTCCCGCCCCGCTCGAACACCCGACGAACCGCCAGCCGGACCCGCTGCCGGGAGGGACATTCAGGGAAGGTAAGTCCCGTCCCGGGGGGGGGTGCGGGGGGGGTGCGGAGGATTTCTCCCCGAAACTTGTTCGGGGGGCCGAACACGTTGGCGCTCAGCCCCCCGAAGTTTCAGGGAGAAATTCTCCGCCATCCCTAGGGAGAGGCAGGAAACCTGTGGCACCCCACAAGTGAGTGGCCATGGGTCCCAAACCTCCTCTCCCAGTGCTACCCTCTGGTACCTGCCAAAGAGGAAGTACCGGAACTACCGCAATATGGTGTCTCCAATGCCCAACCCCTCCAGGCGGTCAAGGAGGATACCGTGGTCAACAGTATCAAAAGCGGCTGAGAGGTCTAGGAGAACAAGGAAGGAGCATTCACCCCTATCCAGAGCCCTCCTCATATCATCCACCAAGGCGACCAAGGCCATTTCTGTCCCATGCCCAGGCCTGAAGCCCGACTGAAATGGATCTAGATAATCAGTTTCTTCCAAGTGTGCCCTCAACTGCATCGCCACCACCCGCTCAATCACCTTGCCCAAAAATGGCAGATTCGAGACTGGGTAAAAGTTGTTCAGAACTTGGGGATCCAAGGAGGGCTTCTTTAAGAGTGGTTTTATCACTGCCTCCTTGAGGGCTGATGGCATCATTCCCTCCTCAAGGGAGGCATTCACCACTGCACTGATCCCCTCACCCAATCTCTCTCTGCAGCCCATAATGAGCCAAGATGGGCAAGGATCAAGTAAGTAGGTGGTCAGCCTTACAGATGAAAGCACCTTGTCCACTTCATCAAAAGGAAGAAGCTGCAACTGATCCCATAAAACTGGCTTGCCACAGACCACCTCTTGCTCACTAACTGTATCCACAGTGCACGGAATAACACTCCTGATCCAATCAATTTTATCCACAAAGTGCCTTGCCAAGGCCTCACAGGAGGCCTTAGAATGCTCCAGCAGTTCCAGAGCCACTGGACCGACCAGGCTCTGGACTAGGGATGCACGAAAGTCACTTACCTAGTCTCGCAGCTTGCTTCGCGGGGGGGGGGGGAGGCGCTTCGCTGCTCCCCCTGAAGTTCAGGCCGGGGGGGAGGCTTCCCGCCCCGCCCGGCCGAAATTCAGGCCGGGGAGAAGCGCCCTGTCTCCCCAGCCGCGAACTTCAAAAGAAAGAAAAGAAAAAAAATGCCCCTGTGATAGGCTACGTAATGATTAACGTAGCCTATCATGGCTAGATCTGCAAAGTCAGCCGTGATAGGCTACGTTAATCGTCACGTAGCCTATCACGGGTGACTTTGGAAAAAAAAAAAGCACGTACGCAAATGGCGGCCCCCATAGGGAGCCGCCATTCATGTTCCTTATTTGGTCGCTGTAGTCTACGTAAAGATTTACGTAGACTACGGCGAAAATAAGGGCAACGCTATTTGCGTTGTCGTTATTTTCGCCGTAGTCTACATAAATCTTTACGTAGACTACAGGGACCAAATAAGAAATGCGAATGGTGGCTCCCTATGGGGGCCGCCATTAGCCATACGTGCTTTTTTTTTTTTAAGTCACCCGTGATAGGCTACGTGACGATTAATGTAGCCTATCACAGCTGACTTTGCAAATCTAGCCGTGATAGGCTACGTTAATCGTGACGTAGCCTATCACAGGGGCATTTTTTTTTTTTTACTTTTCTTGTAATGGCGGCGGCGGCAGCCGGTCGAAAGACCGGCTGCCGCCCCCGCCCCTGACGAAGACCTGCTGAACCGCCGCCGGGACCCGCCACCGGGAGGGACATTTGTGAAAAGTAAGTCCCATCCCGGGGGGGGGGGCGGAGAATTTCTCCCCGAACAACCTTCGGAGGACCGAATGTGTTGGCGCTTGGCCCCCCGAAGTTTCGGGGAGAAATTCTCCCCCATCCCTACTCTGGACCACTTGGAACAGCCTCCTGGGACAGCACTCTGCAGATGTGATAGAGGCAGCATAATATTCCTTTTTTGCTGCCTTCACCGCCACGTGATAGGCTGAAGATACAGCTCTATCCCGTGTCTGATCGCCTTTGGAGCCAGACTTCCGTCACCGGTGCTCTAGCCATCTCACCTCCTGTTTCAGAGCTCGTAAGTGAGGATTGAACCATGGTGCAGTCCGAGCCCTGTTCAGGGGGAGAGGGCGTTTCGGAGCCACCCGATCTAATGCCCCAGTGATTGCGGCATTCCACCCACCCACCAGGGTCTCGACTGAGTGGCTGTTGGTGTGCTCCAGAGAATCCCCAAGAGTGTTCAGGAATCCATTCAGATCCATAAGACATTTTGGATGGTTCCAAAAGATATTTACTGCTCCAGATCAGAAGATTTTGGAGTGGTGAACAAGAAGGTAAAATAATAAAACATCAGGTTAAAAGAACTAAAATGTTTTTTAAATAAATCCTTTCATCCAGCCTCTAAACCCCAATATTATTGTACTGATGTTAGTTCTTAGGTATGACATCTATTTGTAAATGCCCCAAAATGCTTTGTTCAGAGTTTCAGGTTCAAATGGGTTGGAGGCTCAGTTATCCCACCAAGTAGATTCAGATGGTTTGGGTAAGAAAAGAGGTCACCACTAGCTGGACCAGTGGCTAACTTCTTAAAATATCTCTTTTCATCCAGTGCCAATGTGCCACTCTTCCATAACTTTCTTCCCCCAACCGTTCAACCAGTACTTCCTTCAAGTCCTGTTCATCCAAGAATTCCCTTAAATAAATTACAGTTGTGTAGAAGGTGATATTTTTACTTTGAATCCAGCATGCAGTAAAGGAAAGCTTATCTCTTCACTCCCCAGGCATATTCTAACTTAACATTGCACCCTGTGTATAGCTTAGAGACTTAGGAAAAAAGTTCCCTCTGGCACCATTTGGATTTCCCCTCCTAATGCTCCAAACCACATGGAGACTGCAATTTTTGGTTGGGGAGTGAAGAGATAAACCTCCTCTCATTACACAATGCATTCAGACCAAGAATCACCCTTTTCTGCATAACTATAATTGTTCTAAGAAAAGAAGAAGAAGATGGAACTCCATGCTGTGCAATAAGTGTCATCATGTGTAGTTTGGACATAAAAACCCTATTATATTGAAGATTTGTTCTCAATTTGGCCACATGTAGGGTTGTATGATCATTTTGTTTATGTTCACAAAACAATCAAGCATGCCCATTTGCAACCTCGAATGTGAGTGCAAGCAAGAGAACATGCTCTCCAAAAATGTACACAAATTCTCCAACATGCGCTCACATTCAAATGTTGTGCAAATTTCAGAGAAAAAGCAGTTTGAAAAGGAGCAATTTTTTTTAAATACACAATTTCATGCTTTGGTCTATAGGGGAAGTTGTGCAACTTTGAAAAATGCTCAAGTTATTGCACAATTTCCCCATTCGATCTCATTCATTCATTTTGTGCAATTTTTCCATTTGTAGAAATTGAACAGCAATCACAAATGCTTGTGGAAATTGAAGGGGAGATGAACATCAAGCTGATGCTCAGAGAATCTGGATGAACATGAACATTGTTTGTTCACTCATCATGTAGCCACTGGTCACCATCACACACAGTTGTCCTTTGGCTACAAATGCCAGCAAATTCAGGTTCCTCACTGCTTGATATGTACACTCACTAATTTAAATGGAATATGCAAGAACTGATGTTGTAATTGGCAGTAGCAGCAGCTGGTTTATATGGAATGTGGTGGTAATGTGCTGTGATCATCATTGGAAAGGATTTGATAATCCATGCACCCACACTAGGCCTTATGTTTGACAGCTCTGGTTTAGACTAAGATAGCACCTGCTTAAATAAATTCATACTCTTAAGAATATGTGGAATTATGGTAGAGATTGTATTAGTATGACTATACAGGATCCGTATTGGTTTGGCTTTTGATGAATTGTTGACTTGTGTGTGTTTTTTAATCATTTTGTCATATTCCACTCATAAGGGGATTGTATAGGTCCTTTATGGCTGTACCATGTTTTTTATGGAAAGACAAAGAAGTTCTAGAGAAGCTGATATCTATCAGTCAGTGTGGGAGTTTTGTTCTGCTTCCAGTAAGATAGCTATGGTGTCAGAAGAGGTGATCCAGAAACAAAGAGCTAAGAAAAGAATATATCTGCTCATGAGTCCTAAAACATAACCTTGAATTCTAACTGTTATTTTCCCAGCCTGAACATTGATGGGCCCACAGGCACATCAAAAGTAATTATCCCAACTTTGTCCACCAGAGTAGATACTCTAAGGGACCCATTTCCCATAGCTCCCATGGTTTTTGTTGCTTTTCATCTCTTTTAATGAATCACTGTGTTAAATTGAATTGTAAGCCATCTTGGAGGCTAGTTTTATCAGAAAGGCAGCATTAAAATGTCATGAATGAATAAGGCACCAGACCTTCCATCTTCTCAGGGTTTCTAGGACAGGTTATTTGGAAAGGAGTTACTACAGTTTTAAGTTGTAATCATTTTCTAGTGCTGAGCAGAAATGCTCCCCTACTTCAATCATCCCATCCATAGGATGTGGTTAGGAAGACATTTACCACTTGGGGCATGGAGGTTTGAAAAGGGGTAAAGTCAAAGACAAACATACTGGTAGGGGTGTACAAACCCCACTCACTATTCCAGGTGGTGGCATCTGCTGGTGGGGGGAGGCAATCCGTCCCTCCCCCCAGAATCTTGCCCGGCCAGCTTCGCTCCACAGTGAGTCTGCAGAGCCGCTGCCGGGCACATCCGCAGCCGGACTGCCGTCCACTGCCGGGCTGCTGCGGCCGCAAATGGTGGGCGGTGTAGCAGTCACCATTTGTGTCCCTACGTTAGGCCATGATAGGCTACGTATATATTTACATAGCCTATCACAGCAAAGAGCAGGTATGCAAATGGCGGCCGCTACGCCATTTGCATCCCTGCGTTAGCCGTGATAGGCTATGTAAATATTTACATAGCCAATCACAGCCACGGGCAGGGACAGAAATGGCGGCCGCTACACTGGCCGCCATTTCGTTCTGCAGCCCGGCAGTGAATGGAGACAACAACCCGGAGCAGCTGCCGCCGCCAGGTAGAGTCTGTCCCAGGGGGATTTCAGGGGGTGGGGGGGTGTAGTCCATTCCGCCATGGACTCTGGGGGACTGGATTCTAAAGAATCCTGCCTCATTGGAGTCCGTGGCAGATTTCTCCGCCATTCCTACGTATTGGAGGAAGTGATTACAGGGCTGGTTGCTGGTGTGCACCAACATTGTTCACCCACAACACTCCACAGTAATGTGAGGAAGTGCTGTCCTCTCCAAATCAGAGTGTGACAGAAATGCTTCCTGTCCTCATGCTGAAACAATGGCACAGTTAAAGCTGTTAGAGATGTGTGGTGTATAATGTCATGTCAATTATATTTTGATCCATTTTCTCATGCTAAATTGACGCTATGGGGAAATCCAGATTTAAAAATAGGTAAAAATGTTTTTTGTGACAGAAGTGGATGGATACCATGACCTTTACCATGGATCAACTGATGGGTGCTGCTGATGAGTTTTTTCATTCTCTTTTTTGCGTGCTAAATATGATTTGCCAGGTGAATGGCAATCCTTGGAATTGCAACATCTGTTAGCATCTAGGTTTGGCCCTGCTGCTTTTACAGCTTCAGCATGTCCTCACTGTTGGAAGCATTTATTAAGACTGATCAGGCAAATCAACCTACGATCCATGTCTATAAATACTTCTGATAAATAAATATGATATACAGGACCTTAAGCAGGAATGGAATAGGGAGCTGGATTACCCCATTTTGCCTAATCAATGGATTGCTGCCTTCATGTCTGTACCTGATGTATCTATGGAACTCAGGTTGTGACTTATTCAGCAAAAACTTCTGTTTCATGTCCATTGGACAACACAACTTCTCTTTAATAAGGGTTTCTCTAAGTTGGCCAATTGCTGGAGGTACAGCTAATGCTTTTTTAACCATATGTTTTGGCAATGCCCAGTATTTGCCCCTTTGGGGGAAGAGGTCATTATATGGGTAAATTTTGTATTGGAATACTCCCATATGTACCTGCCTGGACCCTAAGATCTTCCTCAGAGATGCTTCTCCAGGAGCCCCTGCCAAAGGAAGTGAGATGGATGGCTACCAGGAAGAGGGCTTTTTCTGCTGTGGCACCTTGGTTGCGGAATGAGCTCCCTAAAGCGTTCGCTTGGAGCCCACATTATGCTCTTTTTGGCGCCTGGTGAAAACTTTTTTTTTATTTTCCCAGGAATTTTAGCATCTTAGCATTCTAGTCTTTTAGCTCTGTTGTTTTAAATTTGTTACTGTGTTTTAAATCTGCATTGCTGATAGGTTTTATTCTGGTTGTACTTTTATATTATAGTTTTAAGCTTTAATATTTTATATTGTTTTTACGCTGTACTTGTGCTTTTAATTTTTGTGAACCACCCAGAGAGCTTTGGCTATTGAGGGATATAGAAATGTGATAACTAAATAAATAAACACTCCTTAATATAACCATAACTGTGGGAAGAAGCCTGTCCTTTCTAGTATACCTAGAACCTAATACCACTTTGGCTTAAGTTAGTCAATCTAGAAACTACAGTTCCTGGTTGTGTTCCGAAAATGCTTCTACTGCATCCAGTACCTAGGGCTCAGACCTGGATGTCATCTTGAATAGAATTCAACAGCATCTCTAATTAAAATTTCAGTAGGAAAAAAAAAATAAGGTTTGTATAGGAAAGAAGCCTAATGCTATGTGGATGCATCCTGCATGTGGATCCAGCTTGCAATTTTTACAAATAGAAGGAAAGTTTTCTAAATAATATTTTTTCCCTTAGGATATAGGAGTCAAGATCTTGATTTTAGTTCCTGAAGCACAGCTTTCCTGGATACCCTGCAGGAATTGCTTAGTCAATAGTTGCAATGTAGGGAAAAAATATTTATTCTATGAGGTTATGACCTTTACAATATAATAACAAAGGCAACTTTGCCTTTAATAAGCAGGGAGCTATTGTGTTTCACATTATTTTCTATATTTCTTGGCCCTTGTGATTAACAATCTGGAGTGAGAATTAGTTATTTTTCTCAAACAAGAGAATTTCACTGTTAGGGAGGGGACCTGTCTTTGAATCTTGATAAGTTAAGAAAAAGACAGGAAAAAACTCTTCATTTCTTCTTCTTCTCTTCCTCATTTTTTCCCTCTTGATATTTTAGCCCAACATTCCGATCAATAACTTAATAGCAACTATGGCAGCCTTTTGGTGTCTAAGTGAGAGCTGGCATTTAACTAATCTAATCAGTACAGAACATTTAGATCTATGGAGTAAAAGCTATTACACTTACTGAAAAACAGGATATAGACTTAGACCAAAGGGAGCATTTATCATCCAGTCTGTTACCTTATGCATCTTATGTATCACCCAAATGTGCTGCGTGTTTACATGAGAGTATTTATTGGTAAATAAGAGTGCAATCCTAACCTAATGCAATCCAAAGGACAGTGCATTGATGCTCCTCTGCTGTCATGAACTAGCAAAAAAGATAACTGCAAGGGGTGCCTGGGCGCTTGGATGGGTGGACCAGCGGTAGTAGCAGGTGGAATGGTGCAAAACAAGGCATTCTGTGGGTGGGGCAGGGGTGGAGAAGAGCTAGATTTAGGTGCACTGGATGCAAAGCTGCTTCATTCCCCTAGATGAGACCAATATAAGATCATCGCTGCACCAGATCTGCAGCTGGCATGGCTATTCCTTCCTTGTTGTTATGGGGGTGGGTTGAAAATACATGGATCTGCCAGTCTGAAAACCCTGCCCAAACCACCCCCACAGAGACCTTTTGCCCTGGAAAAGCTGGGGATGATGCAGTAGATTTCAGTGTTTCACTCCACCTTGGGCTCATTTAGGATTGTTCTGTCCATGAAGCTTTAATTTATCAGAAATTTGGTCCATCAAGAATTTGCCAACAGAATGGATTTAGGCCTTTCGGAAACTGCTCAGTTGTACAGGATATGTATGTGTGTGTGTGTATGTTGATGGGGAGGGTGAAAATTATTCGTATTGATCATCTGAAGAAGGACATAATTTAAGGCGCAATCCTATTCAGAATAGGCGGCTGCCTCCAAACTCAGAGGTGACTGCCTATCCAATGCAGGGCACGAGAAGCACAGTGGGGATCATTCCCTCCACATTTCTCCTGCTCTGCATTTTCAGCTAGACAGCCAATTGCAGCTGCCTAGCAGCAGGGTGGGCAGAGTGCGGGAGGAGGCTGCTGTATGACACATTGGATGTGTTATACAAGCATTTCCGCCCTCCCCATCCCAGAATGCTCCCTGGAATGTCCCTTTTCAGCCGCTCTGCGCTCCTCTTGCGAGCACGGAGCACAGGACTGTTCCGCGCTGCTTCTGAGGCAGTGTGGAAGTGGGGGGAGGTTGGTTCTCCGGGACCCAACCTTGGAGTGTGGGCTCTGAGGTTGGTTCCTGGAAAACCAGAAATCCTATGGCCATCTAGCCACTGTCTAACAGCCATAGGATTGCTCCCTCCGAGGTGGTTTGAGGAAGTATGGAAGTGACGAGCCAATCCCAAACACTGAGAAGTCAATCTGCCTCAGTGAGTGCAGTGGGATTTAGTTCCTAGGCTAGCGAGTATGCATTGGATTGCACTAGGCTTAGTTTTACCTCAGCCAGTATTTCCAAAACTTCTGATCATCTCTGTAGCACACCTTGTTCAAGATTGGAGACATGCTTATACCTCAAAAGAGTTGCTCTTAATCATGTGTGAGGGCCAAAACAGATATTACTTTTAAAAAAATATTTTACTTATTTGTACTCTAGTACAAATCAGGGGGGCAGATCCAGAACTCAAATGCCCCCTACCCACCATGCTATGGTACTGATCCAGATTCGGATCCCTGCACCTACCCTAGAGTAAAAATGGAAACAAAAAGATGCAGCTGCTGGACACAGGTTTAAAGTAATGTCTGTTTTGACCCTAAGAGCAAGCCCCCCAATGTACCCACTTCACTCCTTGTGTTTCTGCCACAAGTCACTGGTTTGGCATGTCTCCTGATTGGAAGGTGACAACAAGCCCAATGCAAGTCACTGCACCCAAACCCAGAAATTCAGAAGCAAGAGTCTACTGTTTGAGTTTACCTGTCCTGAGCAACAATGTTTATGCACTTTAATCAGGGGGTCTGCTTAATCAAACATTCACCTTGCTAACTAATTCCCACCCTTTGGTACAGGCCTTAACAGGCTGAGGGAAGGAACAACTTTCATCACCCTCATTTCCTCATGGGCAATCTCCCCTGGTTCAGGACCAATGGCTAGTGTTTTGTCATGACCCATTTCAGCCCTCACATTTAAGGGCCATGAATGTTCCTCCCTTATGGCTTTGTGTAGGTGAGTCCGGTGTACCCCAAGTGACGGCCCTGCCCCCTCCCCTGTTACCTATATGGCCTTAAGGAGCAAGTATGAGGAATTCTCCTTAGACACTAAACAATGCCTCAGGGTACTCACCAAACTGATATTTTCAATCAGCCCTCCCAAAATTCCTGCACTGCACTTGCCAAGTAACTATCGAAGCACCACCCTTAACCAGTGCTATTCCCAAGCCAGTGTGACTCAGGCAAAACTAACCCCTCCAACCAACTGCCAAGGCCAGAAGGGTAAAAGGTCCTGCTCAGCTCCATCATCTGGCAAGCACTGTGTCCTGGGACGAAGGGTGGGTGCTGAGCCAAAACAAAAAGAGACAGCTCCAGGGATGGAGCACAACTTTGCATGGTCCACCCCACCTCTTTTTTGCACACCACCCTCAGCCTTGCAGCCAGCCCTTTCCTTCACCTCTCCTTGGGACAGCTTCTCCTGAGTGTGGCGAATTCTGCTGTATCTACTCTTTAACTGAATGACCTGAATGAACACATCCTATGGAAAAAGTGACAGAATGATTCACAAATATGGTGACAATGTCTACATGCCATGTTGTAATCAAAAGGTTTGAGTTCTTATATTTCAGACAGTGTTGCTGTTACTAAAAGTATTGTTTACTGCAGATAGTCCTCTACAGTCTTCATTTTATAGAACTTTAACTGCTTAGTACTCCATCTCAAAGCACCTGAGATGTAATCCTCAAACCATAGCTACAAGAAGAGATTTTGCTGGGGTTTGAAATTGCCATGGCGCAGAATATCAATCTTGGTGATGCATAAGGGTCACCTTAATCACAAAGCAAGCATTATGATCTTGGAGTTCTTGTCTGATTCAGGTTTCTAATCTGAACTGGAAAGAAATTCCATCTTCCCTCCTACCCAGATACTCATTTACGTGACGGCTGTGCTGGTGATTGCTGGCTGCTGCTGCTGCTGCTGCTTTGACACTGGCCAATGATGGTGTGTGGTCACTTTCTCCCCACTCTCCGCTGGCACTTGGAACTCTTCCACAGTAGTAACCCAAGATCTGGAAAATGTCAGAGGGTGACCTGGTTCATAATAGGCCTCAGAAGGCTGAGCTATTTTTCAGATTTCAGTGGGTGGGATGTTGTGGGGTGGGAAATCTCTCAGTTCTCTGAGCCCAATTACAACTCATACTATGGCAGGTGGAGTTTACCTCTAACTAGATACAGCAAGGATTTGTGTCCTTGTGGGTGTATCCTAATTCTGACAATGCTTTCATAGTCTTGCCTCCTTATTGCTGCATGGATGTTCAAACACCCGTATCCCAAGAGTGCCCTTCATCATGAGCAACTTGTCTTTTATTCTAGCTTTCAAAGGCAAGAGTAAAACAAAGTACTTTGAATAAGCATCTGTTAGGATATTCAGGACCAAGGCTTCTTTTTTTTGACAGCAGTAATTCCTCTGGAAGCATCAGCTACACTTTCAGAGGAAAACTGGCATTGCCTGTTGACACAAGTGCTGATCTCCATGTTGTGTTAAACCTGGCTACCAATTGAGTGCCATCTCTTTAAAAAGCACTCGTCTTTTCTGCTTGTGAATCTTTTTTTTTTTCCTTTGTCCCCAAACCATAAGTCTTCCAGATGCATGGAAATAATTTGTCAGGGCAGTGTTTTTTAGACACATAGTTGATAACCATCCAAACATCCAGCTGATTGTGTAAGACAGCCAACTCTGTTAAACTGGCATCACTCTTTCCTTTGTTGTTTACTGTTCAAATCCTCATGATCCTTCACTTTAAGTGCACATTGACTTCTGGATGGGATGAGAAGACAAGGTAGCATGTCTTCTATTTAAACTATAGCCCTTTATCACACCAATAGCAAAGCTGTGAACCATGTTGGATGTTGAATTCAATCAAAATGCTCAGGTCATTGCTCCTGGATTTAGTTGAGGGCTACAAGGATTTTACCAGTCTTGGGCTCCTTTTCATTCTTCATGGATTCCTTCATCTTCCTTGCCCACTCCCCACCCCCACCCACCCCCCAAAGGAGAAACAAATAAACCATCTGTGTACTAAGTTTCTATTCAAAGTTCCCAGAAGAGACAGAATCAAGTCTTGTTTATTTTGTCCAAAGCTTTAGGGATGTCAGAGAATTTCGCCACGAATCTCGGGGAGGCCGAATGCCAGCACATTCGTCCCCCCGAAATCGGTGGCGGAACGGTCTGCCCCCCCGCCCCCCCTGGGATGGGACTTACCTTGGGCGAATCTTCCTGGTGGCAGCAGCTCCAGCGGCAGTTCGGCGGCGGTTTGGCGGTGGCTGCCGGTCTTCTGACCGGCCGCCGCCGCCATTTCCAGTAAAAAAAAAAATAAAATGTGATAGGCTATGTAAAGATTTACGTAGCCTATCACGGCTAGATTTTTAAAAAACACCGTGATAGGCTACGTAAATGTTATTACGTAGATTTAAAAGATTTAAAATAGGCTGATTTAAAAGAAAAAAAAACCTGTGCATATGCAAATGGCAGCACCCATGGGCGCCGCCATTTGCGTTCCTTATTTTGGCACGTCTTAGTCTATGTAAACATTTACGTAGACTAAGACGGTGAAAATAAGGGGAATGCAAATAGCGTAGAAAATAAGGGGAACGCAAATAGCCTATCACGGCTGACTGCAGGGATGCAAACAGCAGCGGCTACGGCCGCCGCCATTTGTGGAGCTGGCCAGCCAGGATTCAGTGGGGGAGGGACAGAGCGCCTCCCCCCGCAGCCAGAATTTCGGGGGGGAGGGACGGAGCGCCTCTCCCCCAGCCAGAATTTCAGGGGGGGAGGGACGGAGTGCCTCCCCCCGCAGCCAGAATTTTGGGGGGAGGGACAGAGCGCCTCCCCCCCACCGTGAATGTCACCTTTCAAAAAGGTAAGTAACTTTTGTACATCCCTAAAAGCTGTTAAAGAAAATCCATTATCATCACCATCACCATCACTATCACTATCACCATCACCATCATTATTTCTTAAGGGTTTGGTCCCTTCTACATTATTAGTTGATTGACAGACATACTCTATTTGGAGTATTTTAACAAATGTCCAATCTAATCTAGAAATGTTCAATGAATTTCCAAAGATTGCATTTACTAGCAGGCAAACACAGAGACTGATGAATACTATCTTTCAGTTATTGTATTATTTATTATTCATCTACTAGCCTTAGATGTACATAGTAGTTCATGATCTTTCACTGTTTTCTATTACAAGAACCTTGAATTTTTCTTTCAAAAACATCAAAAGTCAGAGATTCAATGCATATGCAGATTAATAAACTTTGGCTTTAAGCCTCAGTTTACTTATTTCAGAGTATTTGCACTAACTGAAGTAAAGTAGTTGGGATGAACTTCTACTTTTGACTGTCACCGATAATATGGAACAGTTTCAGTAACTTCACTGGAGTTTACTTAGAGTAGATTGACTGAAGATCGTACCTTATGGAACCATCATATGCACTCTGACCTGGCAGTAAGTCCCATTGAATGCAGTGAGACCAAGTAAACATGCAAAGGGTCAGACAGTTAGACTGCAGTCCTATCCATACTTAGCAGGAACTTACAGAAGAAATCAATGTGATCTACTTCTTTTAAGCAAACACTATTAATGAGATACCAAAGTCTATGTGTATGGCGGGTGCTTTGTGTTTTGTTTTTGTTTTACTCTCATTAAGAAGGATTGGTAGTCAGTTTGCTCTACTTATTTTTTAAGCCCATATTTTATTAACCACATGAGAATGGAGGGAGTTCCCCAATTAGTGAAGCTGACTGAAATATAAATGTGCAACTCCCACTGAGAACTGTTGTGACTATCAAAGAGGACAACTTAAGATTTTAAAAGTAGAATGCAGTCAATAAGCCTTTCTCTTTCAATGTGCAGACTTTACATTATATTTGTCTTACAAAACCAACAACATGTATATATTAATGAAACAATCAAACAAAAGTACCAACATCATGGGGCTCACCATTTTTAACTAGAAGCTGTCAACATTTTGCAAATTTTCGAGAAAAGCATTCAAAAATTAATGAAGCCTTAGCTTCAGCTATCATGCAGATCACAGACTGCTATAATTTTTGAATTTAATGGAGTTTGCTGTGTATTCTACCACTTGCTGTGACATCAAACCAGGACATCTGGTATCAGAATAAAGAGAAGTTAGCAGATATTACCCTTTGAGTACCTGAGGTTTTCTAGTGTGTTGACTAGTGTGATAGCTGCTGGAGATTACATGGGTGGCGTCTGTACAAAATGGTGCCCTCATATTTGTAGCACGGCTGTGCCAATTTTAACCATGCAATCTAATTACTTTGAAAATAAGTGGTACACTTCCACATAGTTTCCTGTGTTGATCGATACCCACATGGTGCCCATTTGCTGGCAGCCACTTTTCTCCTGAATTAATATATGCAATAGCCTTCGTGGAAGCTGTCAAGGGACAAATGTCAACAGATTTTCCTCTTGCATATTGTATGTGAATCAGTGGTGAGTTGAAGCTGTTCTCAGCAACAATTTATCTGAACTATCCATATTGAAACCCTCTGGGAATCAGTGCATGGACCATCCAAAGTTCTGACTGCATTGTTCAAGTTGTGTTGATGGGAAGGAGAAAAATTCAGGCAAGCAAACCACTTGAATTCAACAGACACTTTCACATAATGGTTCGGATTCTGCACTCATTTGGAGAAAATAAGGGCTTGGTTTCATTTCTAATTCAGATTTGGTTTGACTCAGGCATCTTATAAACACAGGGACCCTGTTCAGGTATTTCAGGAAACATGTGCGGACTTAAAGTGGGGAGGGAATAGGGTGCATATGCACCCTGCCTGCAGGGTTGCCATGCATGCTAGCTCCACCTCAGACCTTCTAAGCATGATTGACTGATAATGCAGAGATTCCAGTTGTGGGAAGACTTGTAAGTATGTTCCAGTGAACATGCTTGGAAACTCTCTTCCAACCTTTGTGGTGAATGCATGTAGGTCTGAAGAGGAGCTAGCAGCATATGTGGAGACACTGGGAGTGGGGTCTGTGTACACACCTCCACCACCTCCTCAGTTTAAGCCCACACATGTTCACTTCAATGCCTGAATAGGGCTGGGGAGTCTAACCAAACAAAACCTGCACCAAACCCCACCCCTGACCTATATTTCTGAACTGGAACTAACCAAACAAGTTTGATTTCCTGAACAATTGTGCCTGGTTGCACAAGATATTGATCAAAAGCCAAGTCATGGCCCAGGCTGAATACTTAGATTGTGAAATGATCATCTGAGGGCTATACAACATGTCCACATATTGTTTTAGCACACTGAGTTGGTATCTGACTTATCATAGAATCATAGAATAGTAGAGTTGGAAGGGGCCTGTAGGACCATGGAGTCCAACCCCCTGCTCAATGCAGGAATCCAAGTCAGAGCATCCCTGACAGGTAGCTGTCCAGCTTCATCTTGAATGCCTCCAGTGTAGGAGAGCCCACCACCTCCCCAGGTAACTGGTTCCATTGTCGTATTGCTCTAGCAGTCAAGACGTTTTTTCCGATGTTCAGCCAGAATCTGGCTTCCTGTAACTTGAGCCCATTATTCCATGTCCTGCACTCTGGAATGATCAAGAAGAGATCCTGGCCTTCCTCTCTGTGACAACCTTTCAAGTACTTGAAGAGCACTATCATATCTCCCCTCAGTCTTCTCTTCTCAAAGCTAAACATGCCCAGTTCTTTCAGTCTCTCTTCATAGGGCTTTGTTTCCAGTCCCCTGATCATCTTTGTTGCCCTCCTCTGAACCCTCTCCAGCTTGTCTGCATCCTTCTTAAAGTGTGGTGCCCAGAACTGGACACAGTATTCCAGATGAGGCCTAACCAGTGCTGACTGCTAAGTAGAGAGGACTATGCTTCTATTAATGCAGCCCAAAATAGCATTTGCCTTTTTTGCAGCCACACAACATTGTTGGCTCACATTCATCTTGTAATATACAACAATTCCAAGATCCTTCTCACTTGAAGTATTGTTGAGCCAAGTATCCCCCATCTTGTCACTGTGCATTTGGTTTCTTTTTCCTAGGTGCAGAATTTGGCATTTATCCCTACTAAATTTCATCCTGTTTTTTTCAGCCCAGCATTCCAGCCTTATCAAGATCACTTTGAATCATGTGGCACTCACATTACGTTTTAATCACTGTTGCACTTTAGAGCTGGATAGGGGAAAGATATTCAGCCCAACTCTCTGCCTAAAGGCAGGACTACCAGTCCTGCCTCTTTCATCTAGCTATGTAATCCAGACCACAATGGATCATAAACAGATAGCAGGTTCATTGCAGGTACATGCAGAACATGAGCTTAAGATGACTCAATGCAGATGGCACAGCATGGGGCTGAAGCAATGTGGTATTTCTTATTTTGTAGGTATGGTTTACATGCAAAGTGCAAGTTCACTCCATAGTTCCTTCACACATTGATGGCCATATGCACTGTCAGTCTGTCAGTGGAAGACCTACATCTAGGGAACGGCAAATCTATCAGTTTTGCTTTCTCTAGCATTCAGATTGTTCACCTCTCATGTTCTCCTGAATATCAATAGCTTTGTGAATTTTGGTAAATTCTTATAAAAAGTGAACTGAAAAGAAATTCTCACCCATCTGCCCCAGCCAAATTTTATTCCCAGTATGGTGACCATGGTGTACCTGCTTGCCATATAGCTGCTGAAGATGAGGACCCTGTCAGAAAAAAAGGTGGTGGCAACCCTCACTAATATGCTTCAATACACAGGGATTCAAAACTAGTCTTTTAAGAGCAAAACACTCAAAGACTTGGGCCTAGATGGATGAATCAGTTTCTCCCACATCCTTTTTTTAAAAAATAAATAAATCTCGAATTATTTTTTGTCCCAAATATAGAGAACTTTGTGAATTTTACTACATTCTTATCAAAACTGAACTAAAACAAAATTCTCACCCATCCCTACTGACATCTGTTGAATTTGGCCCAAGTGTAATCAGATTGATGTGAACTTCTATTCTGGATTATCTGGAACAGACTGAGGTCACCTGAAGTCATAAGCAGCTGGCACAGAAAAAGCTCCATCACCAGTCAGCACCTGCTAGTACCTGTAAAAAAAAAAAGTTTTGTTTTTGTTTTTTTTATCCTGCCTGCTGCTTTCCCCCACTTATATCAACAAATATGCTTCATAGGGATACCCAGATAGGGAAAAGTGGCTGGAGGAGATATTATCAGGGCCAGCTCCAGATTTAAGAGGGTCTTGTTGAAGTGTCCTGTGGTGGACCCCTTCCTCCATCAGGGGCCCTGGTGAGCTTATTTGGCTGTTGTGGCAGCGATCCAAGCAGCGATGGGTGGATGTGCCTAAGGGCCCTTTTACTTTCCCACAATGCACAGAATGATGCCAGGTTGTGGGCATTGTGGGGAATTAAAAGTGTAGTTAGATCCAACCACCAGGCACAGCTCAGAATGCCAGGTCGGGGCGGGGGGACTAAGGGGTCCCAGGGCCAGCATCAGCAGTGGTCCTCCCTGGAGATGGACAAACCTGTCAATTTCAGTTTCTCTCACTTACTCATTTTTTTCAGTCTTAAATTCATTTTATTTCATTTCTGCATCAGTCTGGGATTTTTAAAAAATGCTGCCTGAAAATTCCTACAGGTTTGTGTACATCTCTCCTAATATATGCATGTTGTGGTGCACAATTTTGCGGAATATACACATCTTTGCAAATGATTTCCCCTTATTCTTGTATGTTATTTTCATAAATATATGCATTTTTGTGCACACTTTTCCCTAATACACTCATTTTAGTGCGCATTGATTGTAGAGTTGCACTGCAATATTTGGAAAAGTATGAGTTTCGAGGATAACCATGTTTCGGTTCTTGTACAGGTTCTGGAAGTGTGAATTAGGTAGGTTTGCACTAGAATGTGAATTGAACACATTTCTCCTCCATCCTTAGGCCTTTCTATGGTGCTGCAGCCTTGGCAGCTGCCCAGAGATGCCGGGTTCTAATGCTGGCCCTCAGTGTTACAGCAGGGAGAAAGTGCCAGGTAAGGAAACAATTAAATACTTTTCCTTCTGCCTGCTGCCTGTCCCCTGTCCCTTACTCCTTTACAGCAGGGATATGGCAGCTGACATTTTCAAATGCATTTGTATCCCTGCACATACAATAAGAACTGGGAAGCACTTGGTGGAATGGAAATGCTATTGAAATAATGAATTACAGTTGGTAATATCTTAGTAATGTATAAGACTACTGTACGACCCCTTATTTTTAAAAGAAAGATTCATTCAATTATTGCTAAGTAAGCATTTGCTCATAAGTTGATGAGTGCCCTGTGTGTATGCTGGTGCCTTAAGAATCTATATGGACTTAAGGAGAAAGCAGGATTGTGTCTCGTAATGGGAGGGGTACCCAGAGGCTTTCAGGAAGGGGAAACCTTCCATTCTTACATAAAGCCTTGAACTTGGGGTTGGGGTTGGGGGAATCTCAGTACAGTTCTATGTGTTCTTGGAGGAGTCTGAAGATGAACAACAGCAGTTGAGGACTGTACACACACATGCAAAGGGAGAGAACATGACTGATGGAAAAGAAGGTATACTGAGCAGAATGCTCAAATAGGGATGCTGGAAAATTTCAAGATGGACTAAATGAACTTGGATTTCTAAGAATCCGACCTGTGGAATCCACTGTGGAGTGACTCCCTTGAGGCCGTGCAGAGTCCATGGACTTTCAGATTTTTTTTTTAACTTTCCCCTAATTTATGCATATTTATTCATAGGAAAATACGGAAGTTTCTGCTGAAGAGAAGTTGAATGGAGGACAATAGTGTAAATGTTACGTACTAATGTTAATTACCTAAATTGTTGCAAACATCTTAGGTAATTATTCACATATTTTTCTACACGACAAAAAAAATTGCAACTGTCTGTGAGAGGATGATGGAACAAAAGGCACCCGACAGTCCGCGAAACACAGACGGAGCAGATTTTACATAGTCCGTTCATCCCTATGCTCATACCACTCTTATTCCTCTCAGTAGAGTCAAAGAGAGAGAAAGCCATCTGACCTGCTTGCCTGTAGACTTTTCCACTGGATCAGGGCCCCCATGGGATGACAGGGGGTGGGATTAGAAGTGGGGCCCTGCTTCCCAGTAAATGTGTGATGCCCCCTTCATGGTTACAAAGCAGGTGTCGGGCGTGATGTGAGCATTTGGAGAAGTTGGATGGATCGCTACATTCTGATCTGCGCATTAGCTCAGAAGGTTTGGATCAGGACAATTCATCTCAGAATTTGCAACAATCCAGCTCCTCCAGCCACCCTATGAGAGAGGCAACAGAGCACAGGAAGAAGTAAAAATAACAGGATCCAAGAAAGATGTTCCCTTGTAAAAAGAAAGAAGAAGAAGAAGATGGAAACATATTTTTGTTAGGGATGGGCAACTTGTGGCTCTCCAGATGCTGTTGGACAACTCCCATCAGCCCAAGTCCACATAGCCAGTGGTGAGACATGATGGAAGTTGCAGTCCAACAACATCTGAAGGGCTACAAGGTGTCCACCTGTCAGGGTTGCCTCTGAGCAGAAAGAGTGGCAGAGCAGTTCAGATTCTGAGGAAGAGTTGCAAAACGTGGGGGAGGAAGTTTCCCAGGCTTCAGAAGCACAGCTGCATGGAGAGGGCCCCTCTTCACACAGCCCTGTGAGAGATAGCGAACAGGGGGAGGGGGGGTTGGAGAACCTGAATTCTTAGACGCCAGGCGCAGACGCAGAGCCAAGACAAAGAAGGCAGGGGCAGAGCTTAGGTGGTCTGCCCGATTGGCTTGGCATCAACAGCTGCGCTTGGAGGTGGTGTCACAAGAGAGAGGGAGATCTTCCCACCCCCCACCCCTTATGTTAGGATAGTGAGCTGCCTTTGCTTCAAACAGTAGGCAACTTTGGCAGCTTTCCTTTGAACTCCGTGAAGGCATTTCTGTTGTAGACTGTGAGTCACTGACCATTTGCATCTGTATGACCCACTGAAGTAGTGAAGTAAAAGCCGAGAACTGAAGCCTCTTGTCTGTGTTTCGATTTGGGTTCTGAAGTTTACAGCAGGGGCAAAAGGGAAACCTCCTGCCATCACCCCTGTTTTATGTGCAGAGGGGTGGGGAAGGGCAGAAGAAAATACAGCACTGGCAGATAGAAAACTATAGATGAGGTGTTCACGGTGCAGTAATTAAAACATACAGAAAACAAATGGAAGGAAATTAAGTAGAAGCCATACCCCCAAAACCTGGTTAGCCACTTCAGCACCATCATCAGCTTTTAAGTCAGCCCTCAGAGACCTGGTGCCCATGTGTAGCATGCAGTAGGCAGGGAACCCCATGAACACTAGGGGTTTATGGATTACTCACCCCGCTCCAGGGGGGCCATCCGCTGGGGGGGGGAGGCGATCTGTCCCTCCCCCCCGGAATCCTCCCGGCCGCAGCTGGACTTCCGTCCGCTGCTGGGCTGCGGCCGCAAATGGCAGCTGCTACGCCATTTGCGTCCCTGCGTTAGCCGTGATAGCGACGTATATACTTACATAGCCTATCATGGCTAAAGTAGGGAGGCAAATGGCAGCCGCAGAGCAGGACAGCATTTCGCGGCTGCAGACTGGGGCAGTGGACAGACCGGATGGCCGACAACAGGTAGGGTCCGTCCCGGGGAAGTTTTGTGGGGTGGATTGCTCCATTCCGCCACGGACTCCGGGGGGGGGGATTCTAAAGAATCCGGCCTCACTGGAGTCCATGGAGGAATTCTCTAATATCCCTAATGAAAACTTTAGGGCAACAATTATTTGTCCAGGAACAGGGCATCCCTGCAATAAGCCCCAATGTTCTCCACCTATGGACTGAAGATAACTGGAAATTAAGATACATGATACAGCACAACTATAAAAAGGGAAGGAAAATGGCAAAAGCAAATAAGATAACAATATATCCATTGATATCTAATGACACCCACCCACCCGTGATTGATTGATTTTTTTGTGCATCTACTTGTAATTACTAAAAGTGATACCAAAAGGGTAGGAGCCCATCTGTGCATGAGCTTGCTTCTCAATTGGCCTCACTTGATTAGAAACAAACCTTGATTTAGGCTTTTAGAGTAATGCAAAACAATTTTATACATTGGTAAATTGCTGTCCATATGCAAGATCTGCAAGAATCTTAAATTACTCACAATTTATCTCAAAAAGCATCTTGATTTGGAATTTGAAGTGCAGAATGACAGGAATAAAAATATGATATGAAGCAACACAAACAATGAGGCAGGCCTGTGCATCTGGTGCATATTTTATAGGAAATTAAAGTCTGTGGATAAAAAAATGAGCAGTCTAATCTAAATATTTTATAAGCTCTCATACATGGTGAAAAACGGAGATTTATGTTTAGTTTTTGATATTTTATTGAGGCAATTATAGTAGCAGAAGCTACCATATTGTACCACATTGTACCATATTGTAAATATTTAGAAGCACTTTTAAAGCCCATTTTGTAGAGAGAATCAGTTCATATGCCAACACAGGATAGTGTCCTAGGATTATTCAGAGGGTCTGAATTATTTTAACTGTTACCTGTTTATGGGTGTAAGGCAACAATCCTAAACAAATTTACTAGGGAGTTAATCCCATTGAAGTCTGTGTGACTTACTTATGAGCTGCATAGCATTTAGGTCAAAGAATGGGAAACTGATAGAGTGAATGTGGAGAGGTAGAAATGCAGTCTATTAAAAGTCGCATTAGAGTTGTCGCATGTTTTAAGGGCCATAACTCAGTGGTAGAAGGCTAGAAGCAAATGCTTCAAATGCAAAAGATCACAGGTTCAGCCTCCAGCATTTCCGGGTAGATGGTCCTCTTTGAAAACCTGGTGAGTTGCTGCCAGTCAGTACAAACAATACTGAACTAGATGGACCAATGGTCTGAATCTATGTAGGGTGGCCATGTCTCCATGTCTATAAGTAGAGTAGGGTTGGCGGAGAATTTCTCCCCGAAACTTCGGGGGGCCGAGCACCAATGTGTTCGGCCCCCTGAAGAAGTTTCAGGGAGAAATTCCCCACACACACCCCAACCCCCGCCCCCCCAGGACGGGACTTACCTTTCCCGAATGTCCCTCCCGGCAGCGGGTCCCGGCGGCGGTTCGTCGGGTCTTCGTCAGGGGCGGGGGCGGCAGCCGATCTTTCGACCGGCTGCCGCCGCCGCCATTCTAATAAAACTAAAAAAAAAAAATACGCCCGTGTGATAGGCTACGTGACGATTAACGTAGCCTATCACGGCTAGATTTGCAAAGTCAGCCGTGATAGGCTACGTAAATCGTCACGTAGCCTATCACGGGTGACTTAAAAAAAAAAAAAGCGTGTACGGCTAATGGCGGCCCCCATAGGGAGCCGCCATTCACGTTCCTTATTTGGTCGCTGTAGTCTACGTAAAGATTTACATAGACTACAGTGACCAAATAAGGAACGCGAATGGCGGCTCCCTATGGGGGCCGCCATTTGCGTATGCGCTTTTTTTTTTTTTAAAGTCACCCGTGATAGGCTACATGACGATTAATGTAGCCTATCATGGCTGACTTTGCAGATCTAGCCGTGATAGGCTACGTTAATAATCACGTAGCCTATCACGGGGGCTTTTTTAAAAACTTTTTATTTCGCGGCCGGGCGAGGTGAGGCGCCTCCTCCCCGGCCTGAATTTCGGCCGGGCGAGGCGGGAAGCCTCCCCCCTGGCCTGAATTTCAGCCGGGCGAGGTGGGAAGCCTCCCCCCCAGCCTGAACTTTGGGGGGAGAGCAGCGAAGCGCCTCCCCCCCCTCCACGAAAAGCTGCAAGACCAGGTAAGTGGCTTTCGTGCACTCCTAAAGTAGAGCAGTATTGTCTCCTCTTTTATTGAAGGAGACATATGCCAGAAGACTGTCCTCTATTTTGAAGACATTGACATTCCCTATTTGAACAGCTGTCCAGTCCAAGTCCAGTATAAAGTTACATCAGAAGAAAGAGCTGGGCATTGAAGTTACCCATTAACAACAACTGGACAGCAGACTAAGCAAGGCATATAGGCAGGGATGGCGGAGAATTTCTCCATGAATCTTCGGGAGGCCGAGTGCCGATGCATTCGGCCCCCCAAAATTGGTGGGGAAATTCTCCGCCCCCCCCCCCGGGATGGGACTTACCTCGGTGAATGTCCCTCTCGGCGGCGGGTCGCCGCCATTACAAAAAAAAAAGTACAGTAAAACACACACACACACACCCATGATAGGCTACATGACGATTTCCGTAGCCTATCATGGCTAGATTTCCAAAGTCAGCCGTGATAGGCTACGTAAATCGTCATGTAGCCTATCACGGGTGACTTTGAAAAAAAAAAAAAAAAGCGTGTACGCAAATGGCGGTGCCCCATGGGCACCGCCAATTGCGTTCCTTATTTGGACAGGGGTAGTCTACATAAAGATTTACGTAGACTACGGCGAAAATAAGGGAACGCTATTTGTGTTGCCCTTATTTTTGCCGTAGTCTACGTAAATCTTTACGTAGACTACCCCTGTCCAAATAAGGAATGCAAATGGCGGTGCCCATGGGGCGCCGCCATTTGCGTATGCGCTTTTTTTTTTTTTCAAAGTCACCCGTGATAGGCTACGTGACAATTTACATAGCCTATCATGGCTGACTTTGGAAATCTAGCCATGATAGGCTACGTAAATCGTCACGTAGCCTATCACGGGTGTGTGTGTGTGGTCTTTTTACTGTACTTTTTTTTTTCACGGCCGGGGAGACAGGGCGCTCCTCCCCGGCCTGAATTTGGCCGGCGAGGGATGGGGCGCCTCCCCCCCCGGCCTGAATTTTGGCCAGGCGAGGCGAGGCGGGGAACTTCGGGGGGGGAACCGAAGTGCCTCCCCCCCACCGCGAAGCAAGCTGCGGGACAAGGTAAGTCCCTTTCATCCATCCCTACATATAGGTCACCTCATCACAGTCTGCCACACTATGGCAAGATGTACTGTATTTCAAATTAAGTTACAATAATTATTTCTAAATTTGCACCTATGCATATAAATTAGCATATGCAAATGTTATATAAATTGGTGACCTCTTTTGTCCTTTTTTTTACTGATGCATTTCCTCTTTTTATGGTGATTCACAAGTGGCAAACCATGGTTCAGAGGTGAGAAAATGTTTGTGAAACGCTTAGGATTGTCACATATTTCAAACCTAAAGTGTTATTAGATCTTCACCTAACCCCATAATCCTAGATAAAGAACAAGAGATAACCTGAGTAAACAAATGACACACAAACATGATGCTTTTCAACATCCACAACTGGTTCAGTACCGATGTGTGAAAAATATGTGAACCATTAGATTCAGTACCTGGTGGCAGGCATCCCCTTGAGCAGCAATGACTTCAAGTAAGCATTTCCTGTAACTGTTGGTCAGTCTCTCACATCGGTTTGGAGGAATTTTGGCCCATTCCTCCTTACAGAACTGCTTCAACTCACTGACATTTGAGGGCTTCATTGCATGAACAGCTTGCTTCAGGTCCTGCCACAACATTTTGATGGGGTGTAGGTCCGGACTTTGACTAGCGGGGATAGCCTTGGTCTATAGGGATAGAATCATAGAATAGTAGGGTTGGAAGGGGCCTACAAGGCCATCGAGTCCAACCCCTGCTCAATGCAGGAATCCAAGTCAGAGCATCCCTGACAGATGGCTGTCCAGCCTCGTCTTGAATGCCTCCAGTGTGGGAGAGCCCACCACCTCCCTAGGTAATTGTTTCCATTCTTGCATTGCTCTAACAATCAGAAAGTTTTTCCTGATGTTCAGCCAGAATCTGGCTTCCTGTCACTTGAGCCCATTATTCCGTGTCCTGCACTCTGGGATGATCGAGAAGAGATCCTGGCCTTCCTCTCTGTGACAACCTTTCAAGTACTTGAAGAGCACTATCATATCTCCCCTCAGTCTTCTCTTCTCAAAGCTAAACATGCCCAGTTCTTTCAGTCTCTCTTCATAGGGCTTTGTTTCCAGTCCCCTGATCATCTTTGTTGCCTTCCTCTGAACCCTCTCCAGCTTGTCTGCATCCTTCTTAAATTCTATCCCCCTGATCAGATTCCCTATCCAACCGTCAGCCAGTTTTGAGTGTCTGTACCTGGTGTTAGGCACCTGAGATAGGATAGGCATTCTGTTGGTGTACTGCCCATGCCACTGCCCAAAAGTCTCCCTGACTGAGCTGACTGAGGTGGTCTCA
Source organism: Heloderma suspectum (assembly GCF_057233095.1). Lineage (NCBI taxonomy): Eukaryota > Metazoa > Chordata > Lepidosauria > Squamata > Helodermatidae > Heloderma > Heloderma suspectum. The sequence goes on from NC_139461.1 coordinate 94,353,263, forward strand.
AGCATGATGTTGAGGACCCCAAAGCTTATGGACTTGGGGGAGTTTAATATTCATGCCGAGGCTACTTGTCAGGAGGGCTCAGGATTTCATGGCCACCATATCAACCATGGGCCTATCTCAAATAATATCTTGCCCAACACATGTGGCAGAACACACTTTGGACCTGGTCTTCTGTGCTGGATTGGGAGAAAATGATCTGCGGGTGGGGGAGCCAGTGGTGACTCCTTTGGCATGGACAGATCATTATCTGATCAGTTTTGACCTTCAGGACACCTGTAACCTCCACAGGGGGTAGGGGACCAAATTTGATGGTCCACCCCTGGAGACTGATGAATCCAGATGGATTTCTGAGGTCTCTTGGGGATTTTCCTGCAGGCTTAGCTGGAGGTCCTGCCGAGGTCCTGGTCACCACTTGGAATGAGGAGATGACCCGGGCTATTGATATGATTGCTCCCAAACATCCTCAACCTAGTCATAGAACTATGTCAGTTCCTTGGTATTCTGAGAATCTGAGGGTGATGAAATGACTGTGTCAATGATCAGAGTGCAAATGGCAGAAGACTCAAAATGAATACGATCAAACACAGGTAAGAATCCACTTGAGATCTTATTCTGTGGTGGTGATGACAGCAAAGAAATCCTACTTCTCCACCACCATTTGCATCTGCTCAGGGTCATCCAGTGGAGCTCTTTCATGTAGTTAAAGGCCTCTTGGTTGTAGGCCTTGGAACTTGGCTTTCAATACCATCAACCATGGTATCCGTCTGAATCATTTATCTAGATTAAGCTTGGGAGGCATGGTTTTAAACTGGTTCCAGTCCTTTCTGGCAGAGCAGTGTCAGAAGGTGGTGCTGGGAGACTTCCACCCCATAGCCATTAGCCTGTGGGGTGCCGCAAATGTCTATCTTGTCCTCCATGCTTTTTAACATCTACATGAAACTGCTGGGGGAAGTCATCAGGAGTTTTGTAGGGATGGCGGAGAATTTCTCCCCGAAACTTTGGGGGGCCGAGTGCCAACGTGTTCGGCCCCCCGAACAAGTTTCGGGGAGAAATCCTCCGAACCCCCCCCACCCCCCGCACCCACCCCCCGGGATGGGACTTACCTTCACCGAATGTCCCTCCCGGTGGCGGGTCCGGCCGGCGGTTCGGCGGGTGTTCGAGCGGGGCGGGAGCGGCAGCCAGTCTTTCGACTGGCTGCCGCCGCCGCCATTGCAATCAAAGAAAAAAAAACGCCCCCTGATAGGCTACGTGACGATTCACGTAGCCTATCACGGCTAGATTTGCAAAGTCAGCCATGATAGGCTACGTCAATCGTCATGTAGCCTATCACGGGTGACTTTAAAAAAAAAAAAAAGCGCATACGGATAATGGCGGCCCCCATAGGGAGCCGCCATTCCCGTTCCTTATTTGGTCGCTGTAGTCTACGTAAATGTTTATGTAGACTATGGCGAAAATAAGGGCAATGCTATTTGCGTTGCCCTTATTTTCGCCATAGTCTACATAAACATTTACGTAGACTACAGCGACTAAATAAGGAACGCGAATGGCGGCTCCCTATGGGGGCCGCCATTAGCGTACGCACTTTTTTTTTTAAAGTCACCCGTGATAGGCTATGTGACGATTGACGTAGCCTATCACGGCTGACTTTGCAGATCTAGCCGTGATAGGCTACGTGAATTGTCATGTAGCCTATCAGGGGGCGTTTTTTTTTTTAAAGTTTCGCGTTTGAGGCAGGGCGAGGCGAGGCGGGAAGCCTCCCCCCCGGCCTGAACTTCGCGGGGGGAGCAGCGAAGCACCTCCCCCCCACCGCGAACATCCTTCGACGACAGGTAAGGGACTTTCGTCCACCCCTAGAGTTTTGGGCTGAAATGTCATCAGCATGCAGATGATACTGCGCTCTACCTCTCATTTCTATCTACACATCCCAGGGAGGCTATGGAACTCTTGAACTGGTGTCTGGAGGCTGTTTTGGGATGGATGAGAGTGAACAAGCTGAAACTTAATCCAGACATGACAGAGGTACTGTGGGTTGGGAAACCAACTACTTCGGATGGATGTTTACAACTGGTCTTAGATGGGGTTGCGCTCCCCCTGAAAGACCAAGTGCACAGTCTCGGAGTCCTTCTGGACTCTGAGCTAGCTAGGGAAGCCCAGGTGCCTGTGGTGTCCAGGAGTGCTTTTTACCAGCTTAGGCTGGTACACCAGCTGTGGTCCTATCTGGAGAGGATGGACCTTGCCTCAGATATCCACACACTAGACACTTCCAGGTTGGACAACTGTAATGTGCTATATGTGGGGCTGCCTTTGAAAATGGTTCAGAAATTCCAGCTTGTGCAGAATGCATCCGCCCGAGTATTGGTGGGGGTGAGGCGATTCGATCACATAATACCTATATTGCACCAGCTGCACTGGTTACTGGTACATTTCCAAGCCCAATTCAAAGCATTGGTTTTGACTAGGGATGTCAGAGAATTCCGCCACGGATCTCAGTGAGGCTGAATGCAAGTGCATTTGGCCCCCCGAAATCCGTGGCGGAACGAAGCCCCCCGCCCCCCATCCCGCGGAAAGCGTGCGAAACGGAGCACTTACCTGCTCTGGTAATGGAGCACTTACCGAAATCAAGCTCTTCTGCCATGGCAGAACAGGCCACTCCCCCCACCACCCCTCAAAATTCTCCTCAGATGGACCCTACCTGCTGCTGGCCAGTCCGGGTCTCTCTGCTGCCATCCTTCCACTGCCCGGACTGCGGACGCAAATGGTGTCCTGCTCTTTTCGGTGAAAGGCTATGTAAATCTTTACGTAGCCTATCATGAAAAGAGCAGCAGGGATTTGTATCCCTGAAAAGAGCAGGGACGCAAATGGCATCGGCTACGCCAGACACCATTTGCATCCGCAGCCCGGCAGCAGACGGACGTCTGGCTGAAGATGGGCCCAGCCGGCCACTCTGGGGACTCACTGCAGAGTGGAGACAGCTGGGGAGGATTCCAGGGGGAGGGACGGATCACCTACCCCCCACCCTGCAGATGCCCGAACCAGAACGGGGTGAGTATTTCGTACACCCCTACAAATATCATGTTTTTAATTGAGGCCAAAAATTTATACTTTTCGCTCGTCTGTCCATATAACATTGTTCCAGCAGTCTTGGGGATCATCTATGTGATCTTTAGCGAACTTCAGATGGGCAGTGATGGTCTTTTTAGAGAGCTGTGGTTTTCTCCTGGCTATCTTCCCATGAACATCATTCTTGTTCAGTCTTTTTCTGATCATTGGGTCATGAATACTAACATTAGCTCTCTTTAGGGGAGAGCAGGGTAAGATGATTGAGCCCAATGCAATACCCCCTGTATGAGCCAGCCCCTCATCTACTCCTCCCACTTTTATGCAAATGAGAAAAGATTTGGGGTGGATGTGGGATATCTATAGTATGACAGGCAGAGTTCAAGAAGAATCCCATTCATGAAATGCACACTCTGAGCTGCATTTTATGGCTGAGGGCTTAGTCCCATGCAATGTCTCCCATGACTACCGGGGGCACTATTGTTGTTGTTGTTCAGTCATGTCCAACTCTTTGTGACCCCATGGACCATAGCACGCCAGGCCTTCCTCTCCACTCTCTCCCAGAGTGTGCTCAAGTCCATATTCATTGCATCGGTGATGCTATCTAGCCATCTCATCCTCTGCCGTCCCCTTCTCGTTTTGCCTTCAATCTTTCCCAGCATCAGGGTGTTTTCCAGTGACTTTTCTCTTCGCATTAGGTGGCCAGGGACCCCACAGGCTTAGGCCTGTGCACCAAAATGGAGGATAGTACATGAAATGGCCTCCATGGTTTGGACTTCTGACTCCAAATCGGTGCACAGGCCTATTCTTTAGTTCCTGGAAGATGTGCCGGTTTGTTCTTGAAGAGATTTTGATAGGACAACTGCTCCTGGGTACAGTGGCTGTGGTCTTGAACTTCCATTTGTAGTCTTTCTGTCTGTCAGTGGATTGGTGGAACTCCAAATCATTAGAAATCTTTCTAGACTGATGAGCAGCAATAACTGCTTTTCTGAGGACCTCAGAGATGTCTTTTGATCATGGCATGACATGTTTCCACACAACCATATGGTGAAGACCAAACTTACAATGTTTCTGATCCTTTTATAGTGTGGTGCCTCCCAAACTCACCCCTGAAGATCTACCTAATTATAGAAGCACCTGATTCTAATTATTCCCTTTAATTGAGTTGATGCAACCAGGGGTTTACTTACTTTTGTGCATATCCTAACTCTTCAGTACTCATTTTTTCCTAATTTATACATCATTTTATTTCACAAGACATGGAATTGGTTTATATAAGTGCTATTGGATATTTAGAACTGGTTTTGATTCACGAAGGCTATCTTGGTAAAACTATGGGATTTCTGTAATTATCCTTAGGGTTCACAAACTTTTTCTCACCACTATATAAGACACCATCCTATGTTCCTATCAGAAATCTTCTCCTCTTCCTCTCTTCCCTATTCATGAATGCACAGTGGGAAAAGTAGGACTCAACTGGTACCACCTCCCCAACCTTCACATGTTCATTATCAACTGTGAGCAGAGCCTATATGCGTAAACCAGGGGTGGGCAGCCTTCAGGCTTCCAGGGTCTACTTTGTTTTTTTACTAGAACCCTGAGTTCCACCAACCGGAGCCTGGCACAAAAGATATACACTTAGAATTAAAGAATTACAACCCCAGGTATTTGTTTTGAGCACCAGAAATGAGTGGAGCTCACAGTCCTTCCACATAAGAATCTGCGCCTGGTTACCCTACATTGTCTTCATTTCAGCAGTATAATTTAGGATTGGGTGGGGTCATTTTGTTGCTGCTATTGTTAAACAATAGGAAGTCACACAGAGATCTACTAGTATATCTTGATATACTAGTCCACAGTATATCTATATCCATAGCCCACACCTTCTGTAAATAACTGGAGATTGGGAGTGAGCCAGGAGGCTCACACACATTCCTTGAGGCATTCATGTGCACCAATACAGTATGTACTGTAAACAGATCTTATGGTTATGAGATTTTAATTTCAAAAATACTGATACCCTAGGCAAGCCCATGGAGCTCTGGCAGCTCAGAGGTGGAATTCAGGTGGTATCTGATGGTTCAGGGGTGTTATTGGATCACAGCATGGCAGAAGCTGACAGAAGTTGATAGGTTATGGTAGAATTTGTCAGATTATAGGGAGAGTATGGTGAAAATCTTGTGAGTCATTGGAAAAGTGTTTTGTTTTGTTTTTTTGCAAACTGATAGCTCATAAGTAGAACAAGAGGGATGGCATCCCTAAAAATACTTCTTTTCTTCCATATGGTTTGGTACCACCAAAACAGATAATGGGATGGGTCTAGACTGTTCATGCTTAGATAAAAACAGAAGCTAGTAAAATGTAATTTTGTCACCATTAATTTAAATGCAATTTATTTCAATAGGTCTACTCCAGCATGACTAACCATAGAATCCTATGTATATCTACTCAGACATAAGGACCATGGAGTTCAATGGAGCTTACTCCCAGATAAGTGTATAGCAGGGACGCACAACCTGTGGCCTGGAGGTGCATGAAGCCCCACACACCCTGTCACTGCTGCAGCCAACCCCTACCCCTCATCCAGCCAATCTACTGCTTGCGCTGACACTTCTGCTTCAAATAGACTAGGCCTTGCTTCCTTTGATTCACCAGTTTCTATCTGTGGAGACGCTCTAGCAGAGCTCTATGGCTTCTGCCCCATGTGCATTTTTGGGATGTATGGGAATTTCAGTTTTGCTCACAAAACACACAAGCATGCCCAGTTTGCAACTTCGAATGTGAGTGTGAGCATGAGCAAGAGCACAAGTACATGTCCATCAAAAAAATTCATAAATTACTGAACATGTACTTGTGGTCCATTTGTGATTTGTGCCAATTTCCTAAATGTATGCAAATTTCCACCAATTTCCGCAAAGTTCATAATTTGTCTATTTTTCCCCCATAGACTGAATCAGCCCTGCTTTAGTCTATGGAGAAAATTTAGGAAATGTGCATACATTTAGGAAATTTGCATGAATTTAGGAAATGTATGCAAATTGAACATGGAAAATTTGCATAAATTTCACATCCAATCCCTGGTCGACTGGCACAATTTTCCCATTTGTGCAGACCGAGCAGTGATTGCAAATACGAACAGTGATTGGGCATGAGATGAGTGGCGAGCTAATCGGAGAATCCTTGTGGTCTCAAACATCACTCATTCACCCATCCCTAGTGCTTGCATGTGTACAATCCCTGAGTTCTGAGCCAGCATCACATGTGCCCATGAGGCTGAAAAGGTTGTGCCTCCCTAGTGCATAGGATTGAAGCCTAATGGTATTTAGCTTTTGGAATTGCTTTTTTAAGAGCTAAGCATGCAAAGCCTTGGGCCTGGATGGACGGATCTGCCCATTTCAGTTTCTCCCACATTTATTTTGTTTGTTTGTTTTTGGTTAGATCTCAAGTTCTCTTTTTCCCAGATATGGAGAAGTTTGCAAATTTTGGTAAATTCTTATCAAAACCGAACTGAAATTAAATTCTCACCCCTGCCTAAAACTTTTTTTAAATCACCATTTCAAATTTGTGTATATAGGAAGGCTTGGTAATAAACCCAATTAAGAGGACAAGGACTCAGGCTTCTCTTGCCTGTGGCATACTTTGCTAATCTGGCCAGAATAGGAGGCTTGTGTGGAGTTTTGGAACCAGATTGTTGCTGGCCTTCTGAGTAACACACTTTGGCAACAAAAAAAAAATGCATAGCTAAGTACAAAAGGTACAGTGAGAATCAGCCTACTGAATTTTTTTGTTAAACCTTAATGCCATAGGCTGCATTGTTACTCCCCCCTGCATGCACTTATTTGTAAGGCTTCTTCTATAAGCCAAGTCATCATTTATGAAATATCAATTTACACAGTACAATGAAAGAGATTGGAGTGATGAATGATTGGTCGCTAGATGGATACAGGGCAGGGAAAGAGGGGAAAAAGGAAGCAGCTGCACATTCTTCCACAATTTTATGTTCTCGATACTATTGTTCGTGTCTCTGAAAGATACAGTTAATCACTCAATGTCTTGTTTTGTTTTTGATGGCATTTCTTACTAGTACTCTCTCATTATTTCTGCAGTACTGTACATGTATGCCTCTTGGGTGGTAGAATCTACCATGCACAGTCTGATTCTCTGACATGAAAAGAATGAAGCCTGCAATATAGAGGGATGAAAATACTTCCAATTTATTTTCCTTCATTAGTCTGCTTTGTAGGTCCCCAGTGGAGACTTGTGCTTCTTGTTAGGTTTTGTTCCACAGGGAGAAGAGGGAGAAGACCCGTCCAGCATCAGATGGGGGGAGGGGAGTCCTGAGAATGTTGCCCTTGGTGGGCATACCCAGCAACTGCTGGAGCCATCCCCCAGCATCCATGGGTACCTGGGCCCATTTGCACCTCACAGTTTAAATTAATTGACTCTCTGTTTGGACCCACATAACATGTCTATATTTCGTAGTGACAGCAACATGCATCACCCTACTGTGTGTAAACCAGAAGTGACTAGTTGCACGGAAAAAAATGTCAATTTTTAGTAACAGACTCTTGGCAACATGTAATAGTTTTTTTTAAAGAAAAACTGGACAAGAATAGTTCATACCTCCCACCATAAAACTAAAATCCACACAAATGATCAAAGATCAATAATCCCAACTACTGTGAAGAGATTTCACTCCAGGAAAAGTTACAAATGAGCAATACACACTAGCATAGGGCAAAAGAAGCTTACAACAGATAGTAGGAAGAGCTTCATCTACAATGTGTCTTGAGATTCCAGTATGATGTTTCTCTTTCTTGGATCTTCTTTGAGTGGGTAAACCCATAGGCTATTTTGAGGCCTTTTTTGTTCTAAAATATCTCTTCACTTTCCTATACTACATTAATATATATCTACGACACTCATACATGCACATTCAGTTTTAAATCATATTTGTAGTCTTTTTTCTTTGTCACAGAAATAACAACAACAACAACACCCCACCCTCCACTCTGCATTTGGCAGTGGGAACATCTTTTGCAATACAAAGAAGCACAATCAATGCTGTGGCCACTTTTATAATAAAATCACACAAAAATATAAAACAGATTATTAAAGGAAAAAAAGAAGAGGTAGGTATAGTAAAAGCAGATACATTTTATCTCCTAAAAGCATATTTGAGAATCTTTTTAAAGGATATCCTTAAAGAAGTCCTCAAATATTGCAAAGGATTGATGAAAGTAAATGTCCAATGGAAGCCAAATCTACAATGAGGGACGTACTAGTCATTAATTAGTTGTACATGAATATTACTTTGTGAATGTTGGAGGGGTTAGTTGGCCATCCTCCTCACATCATCAATCCAACGGATAGCCAGTTTGATTGCCACTGCTGCCAATCCGCACACACATCTCTCTGGATTAGCTATTTAAAGGCCAACTAGTACTATATTTTGTTTGATGCCTTCAATTGCTGATCTGAACTGTACAAGGGCTTAGAAAAAAATCAGCAGTGCAATCTTAAATTCATTCTAGGGTGATCACTTATGAATTGCCAAAAGAGGGCTGTGATTTGCATAATCTTTCCGTATACTAATCTATACATGTAGATCCAAATCCAAATCCACCATAGTGTGGAAAACTATGAGCAGGTGACCTGGGGGTGCCTGCTGGTTCAGCCTGCTGCTCAGGTGCTAACTGTTAATGGGTGGCAATTCTTATGGCTCATTATGTTTAAACTGGAACTGGACAGGAATGCCCGTCAAACAGAAGACACCTTCAAATAAAGGACAGTCCTCTGTAAAAGAGGTCACATGGCCACCCTAATTCAGTCTGTGGTTCTAGGAGCACCCACTATAAAAGGGACAGGGTGAGGGGAATAGTACCACCATTGATGGTTTACATAAGTGGAGACATTTTCTACACACTGCCGAGTAATGGGAAAACACTGCTGGATGCCCATATAAAAGGGGGCTTCTTCTGGTTTGTTATTCATACGTCCTGCTTACCATATAATAGCTGAAGTTTGTCCAAGTATGTGACATGGACTGTTGCTTTTTCTTTGTTATTACTGTTGTTTTTAGTCAAACATTAAACTATCTCAAATAAGCAAAGCAATTGAACAAAGCCTGCAAATGAGAAACATTAAGCAAGTGATGTTTATTGATCAGTTGGAACCGATAGCAGTGTGAAGGATGAAATAACAAGTTATCTATTAATGTGGCTTGGTTGCGTAACACAGGTGCTGATTCTTAATCCTTTGAGATTTGGCCTTTTCCTGATTGGTTCTGGCTGAATTTATAAGTGGTATTGCAGCATACACACGTTTGTTCCTATAGCTGGCGTATTAAGCCAAAACATTTCACATTTTAAAATACGTTCATTTTGGGGAAGGGTTTTTTTTTTTTTTTACAAATAAATAAATAATAATAAAAAGAAACGATAAACTTTGAAAACTGGATGTGTGATTGCTGGTCGTTTCCAGTGGTTTGGAGTGACATGTCATGCTCTTCACATTGCCAATGTTTTAGTTTATTCATAATATATTGCCACACAAAGTTGTTTTTTCATGCAAAATAAATGGGGAAACTCCAGAGTAGTGGGTCTGCACACACCTTAGTACTAGTAAGGGCATTGAATATTTCAAATGGCGAAGATAATTGACCAGTGATTTTTAAAATAAGTAATAGATTCCTACAGCAGAATTACTCACTAATCTTTTTTCATATGAGAAGCAAAAGAATGACGATTGTATATAGCTGTTTTGCAGATAATTTTTTAAAATTCAACTTTGCATTTCCGGAAACAATTAGTCTTACTCTGCAATCCAGAGGAGGTCTCTCGAGAACTTTAAGTCTATTTTATGACATGTTTTACAAAGCTGACTATTTTTATTGAGTTCTCAGCTCTCTTTTTTCTAAGTCTGGTTAGAACAAAATTAATTTTGAAAATAAAACTTAGTTGCTCCCTGATGTCCTCCAAATAGTTTCTGTTATACTTTATACAAATGGAATCTGGTAGTCTTGTCTGCTGTGGATATTTTTTTAGTGGTAATTAAAGTTTAGTACAGCCAGGAACAATGCACGTAATTGGCAGTACAAGAGTGAGCTCCATGGTCATCATGGTGGGGAGGTTTTGTATACTTCAGAGAAGGGCTCTCTGGAGCTATGACAAATGCAAGATAGGCAAAAATGTGCCTTTGGTGATTTCACAGTGGAAAGCAAATTGTACATCATTTCTACGGGTAGTATCCAACAGTACCTCAGTGCTAGCACTAATGTCAGGAAGCACACGGGATGCACCGGATCTATGTCAGAGCAAGCTAACTTCATGGTCCATTGCAGAAACATTTCTATGTAAGATCAGTGCATCTGTAATATCATTTAACTATGTTGCATTGGTTTAATCTCAAGGAAAAGTATAGCATATTTGTTTACTTTTAAAATAGTTTTAGTTAAGGGCCTTAATTAGAGCTGAGCCAAGTTTTTTTAAAGAACTTTTTCAGCTTGAAAGTAGCAGATTTCACAGGTTCATGAAACCACTCATCCCCCCATTCAACTGTTTGGGCTTTACTTGTTTTGGGATCCTGTTGGCCATGGTGATTGTGGTCCCATCTGCTACTGGGTGACTTTTTTTCTTTCTTTTTTTTGGCAGCATAGCCTTCACTCTGACTTGGCTTCAAACACTGGCCTTCAGTATCTGGGAGTAAAATTGCTGCTCTTGGTACATTTACTCCATATTTTGTCCTTCTTCTTGTCATCCCAGTACTGAAATTCCCTTCATCCTCCCTGACACATACAGATCCCAAAGTGGTGCTTTTGGCTCATATAATATTCTAGCATAATATTCAAAATACCCTTTCTACTGGACCTTCTGTGGGGTATTGAAATGCTTTTCATTTTCCATGAAATTTACAAGGATCAGACAAAACCACCCAAATTTGCTTTGAATTCTGTTTAGATGATATTTGGTGGAGGCAACACTCTCTGTAATGTATATATTTATAATCACATCTAATGATTTTATGAGACAGACTATATATCACCTCTCACACATTGTGTTACATATTTTTCACACTGTAGCATTATTACTGTTTTATGTAGTGCTAATTTAAGAGAAGCTACAATTCTCAGAGGATCTTGCTGTGATCGACTCTACTATATTCTCCTGATCTGCTTCACTTAGATAGTTTCTTTGTGTGTGTTTTTCCACTTCACTGCTTAATTCAAAGGGAACTGCAGGAATTTTCACTTAATTTTTGAATTTTCGTTTTAGCTTTATTCTAAAGCTAACCTCAGTAGCCCTCCTGAACTTTAAACTTTGTGAATACAGGATCTAGAAGGCTGCAAATGGAAGAACAAAAATAGTACTCAAGTATTCAGATATGTATAAGCTCTGTGCACAGTTAGATGTGTGAATCAGGCTTCTGCATGCAGAATAAATAAATTATCTGAGCTTTGCTTTATTTGCCCTATGCAAGGTCTTGGGGAGGGGTTGTTTTAATTTAGCTTCATACACCCAAAATGCTTTCACCAAACTTTCTGAAGTTTTCAGGTGCCAGAAAGAATTCTTCATTTTACATATCTTGAAAATTTCATGAAGATTGGTGAAAGCGTGAGGTAGAAAAAGCAGTTTAAATACAAAAAGCAAAAGAACCCCAACTGCCTCTGTCAAAAAATGACTTTCAGGATCAGGTTGGCAGCTGATTTTTACTCAAGATTTATGAAAAAATTAAAATGGTCTCACATTAAACATGGATGGTTATCTATCGCTCTTTTACTGCCGTCAGAGGGAAACTATTTCTCATCAAATTTCCATTTGATTTTTTTTTTTAAATAAGCATTTTCACTGGTAATGAGAGACAATGAGATTTCATAACTATCCACAGCCACAGTACCATTTCTTCCCTCCATCCTCATAGCTGATTTAGAATGTTGAGGGGGACAGGAATAACTGCTGCTTTGGTGCAAGCAGCAGCAGGTGATGGGTCTCCATGAGGAAATATCTGCTGGCTCCTGTCCCAGGACAATGTGGGACATCTTTGCTTGTCCCAGGCACTCCATCCTCCCCATCTGGGTTTGGACCTGAAAGACCAAGGAAAAGTGTGGCTGCACAGAGGGTTAGTTGTAAACAAGCACAATTTGTGACATTCCACAACTTCATTACTGATCACAATCAGTTAAGGTATAAGCCTAACTTCCTATTTCCTGGCTTTCTGGAGCTTGGACCAACATGGAATATTCTTAACTCTGGTCTTTTAAATTGGCAGGGTTTTTTTTTTTTAAATCATTGAATTTTATTTATTTATTAATTTATTTATTATTACATTTATTAATCGCCCATCTGGCTGGTCACCCAGCCACTCTGGGCGATGTACAGCATACAATAAAACAGTTTAAAACAATAAAATTCTACACTAAAAAGATTTTCTAAAATACCCTAACCCACCCCAAATGCCTGCCTGAACAGCCACGTTTTTAATGCATGGCGGAAGCTCATTAAAGAGGGGGCATGACGGAGTTCCCTAGGGAGGGAGTTCCACAGAGTGGGGGCCACCACAGAAAAGGCCCTCTCCCTCATCCCCACCAGTCTAGCTGTCCTGGCTGATGGGACAGAGAGAAGGCCATCCGAGGCTGATCGTGTTAAGCAGCCTGTCTGGTGCTGCTGGAGGCACTCCTTAAGGTAGGCTGGGCCGGAACCATATAGGGTGTTAAAGGTCAAAACCAACACCTTGAATTTGGCCCGGAAAACAACTGGTAACCAGTGCAACTCCTTCAGCACTGGAGTGATGTGATCTCGCCGGCGGCTGCCTTTAATCAGGCGAGCCGCCACGTTCTGTACCAGCTGCAGCTTCTGAACCGTCTTCAAGGGTAACCCCACGTAGAGTGCATTACAGTAGTCTAAACAAGAGGAGACCAGGGCATGTACTACCGATGGGAGCAGATGGTCGGGAAGGAAGGGGCACAGCCGCCGTATCAGATGGAGTTGATACAGCACTGTCCGGCTCACAGCTGTCACCTGAGCCTCCATGGACAGCTGGGAGTCCAAAATGACCCCCAGGTTGTAGACCTGGTCTTTCAAGGGAAGCCGTACCCCATTCAACACCAGGTCAACATCCCCCAGCCTCCTCTTGTCTCCCAAGAATAAGAATATTCTTATTGCACACATGTTTGTGTGTGCGCACACACACACACACACACTTGTATTTAATATTTATAATAATTTCAGCATTAGCAATATTATGCTACATAGGGAAAACACCATCAATGATCCTATATATTAGAGCTGTAGGCTGAATGAGAACCCTTATTATGAGCTGCCATCCACTAAAAAACTTGTCAGTACTTTTTCCGAAAAAGGAATATTGGGTTCTAAGCAGTCAATGGCACATTTACAATTTTGAGCTCCTCACTTGCTGCATTTTAAGATCTGAAGCTACCTGTCATGCTTAGCTACCTGTCACAAAGTGAAACTGTTGAAGGAAGCTGCTCTGTCTGCTGCTTATCTTCAGTTAGCCTTAAGGCAGTGAGTCTTCATCAATCATCAGTTTGAAACAACGTTGTGGGAAAGGAAAGACTAAGGAAGGACTGCAGGGGAATGGACACCATTTTTTAATTTTTATGAGACACATGGAACAGGAGCACTGTGCAAATTAATCAGAGTCTTTTCTGATTTTTAAACTGAATTTGTGTGTGTGTGTGTGTGTGTGTGTGTGTGTGATTGGTGGGGATGGATGGATGAATTGTTCTGTTTGGGAGTGATATTTGTTTGTATATATTAGCTAGGGGAGGGGAACCTGGCTCCAAAGGTGTTGTTGGAGTGCAACGCACATCAGCCCTAGCCACCATAGCCAATATTGAAGGACTGTGGGAATTGCAGTCCAACAACATCTGTCAGGAATAGCTTCTCAGCCTTGGCATGGAAACTCACCTGAGGCCACTTTCTTGGGTTCCAGTCTATACAAGGAAGCAGGAAGAGGCTGTTAGTGGGTTGGTTAACAACCGTTGTTGAAAGTACATAAGAAGACATCTGTTTATTTATTTATTTATTAAATTTATTAATCGCCCATCTGACTGGTCACCCAGCCACTCTGGGCGATGTACAACCCACCATAAAACAATTTAAAACAATAATTTTTTACCATAATTTTTTTTTTTAAAAAATACCCTAACCCACCCCAAATGCCTGCCTGAACAACTACGTTTTTAATGCACGACGGAAGCTCATTAAAGAGGGGGCATGACGGAGTTCCCTAGGGAGGGAGTTCCACAGAGTGGGGGCTACCACAGAGAAGGCCCTCTCCCTCGTCCCCACCAGTCTAGCTGTCCTGGCTGATGGGACAGAGAGAAGGCCATCTGAGGCTGATCTTGTTAAGCGGCCTGTCTGGTGTTGCTGGAGGCGCTCCTTAAGATAGGCTGGGCCGGAACCATATAGGGTTTTAAAGGTCAAAACCAACACCTTGAATTTGGCCCGGAAAACAACTGGTAACCAGTGCAACTCCTTCAGCACTGGAGTGATGTGATCTCGCCGGCGGCTGCCTTTAATCAGGCGAGCCGCCGCGTTCTGTACCAGCTGCAGCTTCCGAACCGTCTTCAAGGGTAACCCCACGTAGAGCGCATTACAGTAGTCTAAACGAGAGGAGACCAGGGCATGTACTACCGATGGGAGCAGATGGTCGGGAAGGAAGGGGCGCAGCCGCCGTATCAGATGGAGTTGATACAGCGTTGTCCGGCTCACAGCTGACACCTGAGCCTCCATGGACAGCTGGGAGTCCAAAATGAACCCCAGGCTGCGGACCTGGTCTTTCAAGGGTAGCCGTACCCCATTCAACACCAGGTCAACATCCCCCAGCCTCCTCTTGTCTCCCACCAAAAGTACCTCGGTCTTGTCAGGGTTGAGCTTCAGCTTATTCCTCCCCATCCAGCTACTCACCGTCTCCAGACATTTGGACAGGGATTCTACAGCCAACCTTGGTGAAGATTTGAATGAGAGGTAGAGTTGCGTGTCATCCGCATATTGATGACACTGCACCCCAAACCTCCTGATGATAGCCCCCAGTGGCTTCACATAGATGTTAAATAGCATCTGGGAGAGGATGGAACCCTGTGGTACCCCACAAGTAAGTGGCCACAGGTCCGAAACCTCCTCTCCCAGTGCTACCCTCTGGTACCTGCCGGAGAGGAAGGACCGGAACCACCGCAATACAGTGTCTCCAATGCCCAACCCCTCCAGGCGGTCCAGGAGGATACCGTGGTCAACGGTATCAAAAGCCGCTGAGAGGTCGAGGAGAACAAGGAAGGAGCATTCACCCCTATCCAGAGCCCTCCTCATATCATCCACCAAGGCGACCAAGGCCGTTTCTGTCCCATGCCCAGGCCTGAAGCCCGACTGAAATGGGTCTAGATAATCAGTTTCTTCCAAGTGTGCCTTCAACTGCATCGCCACCACCCGCTCAATCACCTTGCCCAAAAATGGCAGATTTGAGACTGGGTGAAAGTTGTTCAGAACTTGAGGATCCAAGGAGGGCTTCTTTAAGAGCGGTCTTATCACTGCCTCCTTGAGGGCTGATGGCACCACTCCCTCCTCAAGGGAGGCGTTCACCACCACCTTGATCCCCTCACCCAATCTCTCTCTGCAGCTCATAATGAGCCAAGATGGGCAAGGATCAAGTAAGCAGGTGGTCGGCCTTACAGATGAAAGCACCTTGTCCACTTCATCAGGAGGAAGAAGCTGGAACCGATCCCACAAAACCGGTTTGCCACAGGCCGCCTCTTGCTCACTAACTGTATCCACAGTGTGCAGAGTAACACACCTAATCTGATCAATTTTATCTGCAAAGTGCCTTGCCAAAGCCTCACAGGAGGCCTTAGAATGCTTCAGTGGTTCCGGAGCCACAGGACCGACCAGGCTCCGGACCACTTGGAACAGCCTCCTGGGGCAGCACTCTGCAGACGCGATGGAGGCAGCATAATGTTCCTTTTTTGCTGCCTTCACTGCCACGTGATAGGCTGAAGATACAGCTCTAGCCCGTGTCTGATCGTCTTTGGAGCGAGACTTCCGCCACCGGAGCTCTAGCTGTCTCACCTCCTGTTTCAGAGCTCGTAACCGCAGATTGAACCATGGTGCAGTCCAAGCCCTGTTCAGGGGGAGAGGGCGTTTCGGAGCCACCCGATCTAATGCCCCAGTGATTGCGGCATTCCAGCCACCCACCAGGGTCTCGACCGAGTAGCCATTGGCATGCCCCAGAGAATCCCCAAGCGCGTTCAGGAATCCATTTGGATCCATAAGACGCCTGGGGCGGACCATTTTAATGGGTCCTCCACCCCTGCGGAGGGGTTGTGGAACCGAGAAGTCCAACGTCACCAGATAGTGATCTGACCATGACAAGGGGGTGGTGGATATACCCCCGACTTCCAGGTCTGACTAGTCCAGCAAAGATCTAGCTAGTCCCACTGGGGCCAACTGGATGCCTTTGAAGGTCAAACCACACATTATTTTTATATGCAGTGTGCACCAGTATGTGTGTGTTTTTCTTCCTCTAAAGTAAGGATAGAAAGCCCCAATCAAGAGCCAATCGGAGCAGCAGCTTCTTCTTCTTCTTCTTCCAATCCCCAACTGCTATGTGGAAGGCTAAGTTTCGGGGGGGGGGATAAAAGCTGGGTACGTAAAGATTAATTTTCCCCTGCCCATCTGTAGTGGTGCCAGTCTGGATTGTTCCCCCATCTCCATACTTACTTTAGAGTAAGAAAAAAGCACAGACATTGCTGTACACTACCTATTAGATGTTTGGTGTAGTTTGACCCTGAGAAGCCCACAAGCGGGATGTGAGGGCAATAGCCATCTGGTATTCAGAAGCATACTGCTTCTGATCAAGGAAGTAGCACAGGAACAGAGGAAGCTGCCTTATTCAAAATCAGACTATCTGTACTGTCTGCACTGATTCTCTGGCTTTTCAGAGAGGAACCTTTCTTAGCCCTACCTAGCAATGCCAGGGATTGAAGCTGAGACCTCTTGCATGTAAAGTGTGTGTTCTGCCACTGAGCTACATCCCTTCATATAACCCCATAACAAGTCACCGTCATGACTTGTAGTTATTGATAGCCTTCTTTTCTGTGAATTTGTCTAATCCCTTTTAAACCCATCTAAGCTAGTGGCCTACCTCATCTAACTGTAGCAAATCCCATAAGTTAACTATGTTTGCCTTGGTTGTACCTGTCCTAGACTCTTTTTTTATTCTTTTGCTCTGACTGAAGAGATAACTGCCCATTCTATTTTTCTTCTTCCATGCAATTTTTTTTCCATGATACTTTCTTTCTTTCCCATGTTCTTTTTGGCTCTCTACATGCAGATATATCATCTTTCCTATCCACCTCTGATAGGCAACGGGTTCAAGGATCTTCGTAGACCTAAATCTTCTTCCTAGTAATAAATAAATATGGCACTCCATTGTTTGTGAAGGGGTATTCTCTAAATCCACCCGGTTCCCTATAAATTTGCCAATCTGCCAGATTTGAATAATCCCATCAGTGCTGCATATAACATGTCTTGCCATGTTAGTGAGCATTGGTGACTATGGTTTGGAGGGTCCATTGACATACAGACATGAGTGATGTTATTTTAATACAGCAAATAACTCTCTGGGGGTTGTGTAGGGATGTCTGTCATTTCCAAATCTGGCCTTTTGTGGGCCCAATAGATGCCTGCTGCCATCACGGCTCGGCTTGCATTCGTGAGCTGGCTTTTCCCAAAATCTGGGATTTTTTTTCTTTTGTTCTTAAATAAACATTTGCACAAATTGCAGCTGCAATTTGGATAATTTGCACAAATTGTAGTAGTAATTTGTGTAATTTGCCCAAATTAAGGAAATTATGGCCACAGTTTGGGCGAATTGCAGCCTCAGTTTGTTCAGATGTCTATTTTTATTTTTTACCTGGAAAATCCGTGAGCTGGCCCAACTCAATGCAAGTCGAGTCAGGCCAGCTTGCGCATAAGTGAGCCAAAGTCCAGGGGGCCAAGCCGATGAAAGCTTGGTGAACTTCACCCCCTGGATGGATTCCTCGATCATTCCCAGGGGTGGGTAACTTACTGTTTGGTTTGTTTTCATAACAGATAATACAGAAAACACTAGAATGGGGGTGCAGAACTTTAGGCCTGCAGGGCAAATGTGTCCTGCCTGCAGTCCCAATCCAGCTCTCCTGGGTTCCCCAGATGGTTATGCCTGCCTTCCCCCAACCACCAACCATTGGTGGTTTCCCAGCTTTTGTGCATTTTTCCCCCATTCTAAAACATTGCACTGCCTCTCCTAATTTTCGGTACTGGCAGTAAGAGCTTTAATATGCTGGTATTCGGGGTATTTGGGCCATGCACCTTTTGCCTTTGGCCCTGCCCCTTTGCCTTTGGCCAGCGTTCTTGCTCGCATGAAATGGCTCC
Source organism: Heloderma suspectum (assembly GCF_057233095.1). Classification (NCBI taxonomy): domain Eukaryota; kingdom Metazoa; phylum Chordata; class Lepidosauria; order Squamata; family Helodermatidae; genus Heloderma; species Heloderma suspectum. The sequence goes on from NC_139461.1 coordinate 94,371,748, forward strand.
ACAGATACAGCAGCCTCTCCTCCTCAGACTGATGCCCTTCATGAGTAGACGGTAACGCTCCCTCTCCTCACATGTTTGCTCTATTCAGGTTCAGTTCAGTATGCCTGAATAGGCCTTATATGGAGTGCGAACTCACCCCTGTCCAGGTTCTCCAGACTCCTGCCCAGCCCCTGCCCCTGCTGGCTGGTCCCCGGACTGCGCTTGAGCCCCTCCCACTCTCGACGAGCAGCCTGCACTCACCCCAGTGGCCTCATTGAGCTCCGTGGTCACCATTGCTAAAAAGAACACAAAAAAACGGCAGAGGACTAACAAGAGCAGGAGCTCGGCAAGCAGGGCTCAGGGGTGCGGGCAGGAGGAGGTCCGCTGGATTCCCGGACTGAACTGGGTGACCGTGCCATCCCTAATATGGAGCACTACTCTGATCAACTCTGATATTCTCTCAGTTTTACCCAAATCTCACATTTTCTCCTACTACATTGAAAGGGAAGGAAACATCCTTCAGTAGATGTATTTGTTTCATATTTGTTAAAACAAATCAATTTTTTTTGCAGAAAAATTAATAGCATAATGTTAGAGGTTACTGAACAGTTTTCAGAAATAGGACCTGTCTATCCTTCCCTCCCCCACTGCCACCTCCCAAAAAAGAGGGTTTGAAGATAATTGTATGAAAGGCTGACCTAGTCATTTGCATAGGAAACACTTCTATTTTACAGACATTTGGCACATGTTCCCATATGGAAATTAAATGTGTACAATAATTGTCAATAATACACAATGCCAGATTAGAGCAGCTGTATTACCTCAATTATTGTCAAATAGGATACATTTTACAACATTGTATCTTGCCCCAAATATGTGTCAAGCTTTTATTATATTACCAATTACAGTCCATAGGGTATACCCATAAGCATATTAAGGCCAAAGTTTAATGAAACCATATAATTTACATTTCATCACATCACAAACATCTTTCTTCTAGAACTGCTTGATGTTTACTTGTTAGTCACATTCTCCTGCCAGTGTTAATGTGATGTGAACTGTTTGGCAGAAGGTATCTTTTATTATTTAAAGGTTTTTGTTCCTCCCATCCTAATGGCTCCAGGCAACTAACAGTTCATCCTTTTCTTAGGGCCAACCCGTTCAACCATTCTATCACAACACATTGTGTGCATAGTTTGTATTGTTGTGATAAAAACAACTGCAGCTACCTTAACACATAAGGCTTGCCTTCAAACAGTAGCCATTATACACATTTGCACATTTGAACTCAGCCTTGGGACCATTTCAGGAATCTACAAATTGCACCACAAGGAATGGCTTGAACGTCTGTGGTGATGGCAGCTGTGAGAAAGAGTAAATCTTCCTTGGCACAGCCCCACATACAGATGCCATTTCTGGCAAAGATTTGTGTGAGGATGAAAGCATATTTTCAGCCTTCACATTCATGTGAATCACTTCAGGGGGGAAATGGCAGCTGTATTTGGGAATGTTCTAGGTCAATTATAGTTTCCTCACCATTCCTGCATCCCTAGGAGAGTTGGGCTACTCCACATGGAACATCTGAGCAGCCATTCCCCCCACCCCTTTACCCTCATAACGTGTCTAGGAGCCAAATTAAGCTGAGAAAGGAAGTGACTTTCCATGGACCACCCAATCAGAAATAGTATTGTGTTGGGCAGCAGTCCCCAACCTTTTTGGCTCCGTGGGCAAATTTGGAAATTTGAGAAACAGCTGTGGGCACCACCAGAAAATGGCTCCCATGGAGGATGTGACTAGTCACATAATGGCTTCCATGGGGGCTGCCATGGGGGCAGGCTGGGAGGGAGGGAGAAATGGAAAGAATTACTTCCTGACCTGCCCAATCTTCTTCTGCCCACACAGACCTTTACCCTTTCTCCCTCTCCCTCTCCCCCCTCTCCCCACTCCCAGACTCTAGCCTTGCTCTTTCTCTCCTACTTACCCCTCTACCTTGCTTTTTCTCTCCACTCCCAGCCTCTAGCCTCACTATTTCTCTCCCTCTTTGCCTCACTGTCTCTCCCCCCTCTACTCCTTTGCCTTGCTTTCTCTTCCTGCTTGCTGAACAGCTGATCAGCAGCACATCCAGGAACAGAAAGGAGAATCTGGTAGGGATGTTGCAGGCATCCAGTTGGGGCTTGAGCCTCAGCAATTTCTCACCAGCCCAGCCCCCCGATGCTGATCCACACACACCCACACTTGCCCGACTTGGCACATGCTGACAATGATTAAATAGACCATTTCTGCCTGTAATTTTATGTAAATGGGCCTATTTACAGCTGCCATCTGCGTAAAAGGGCCCTTTACGTAAAAGGACAAGCTGCCATTTTCTGCAAAATGGTGGCTCAGCGGAGCAGCAGGATGCTGCTCGTCAGGCACCCACAGACCGCTCAGCAGCTCGCTGCACACAACAGACAGGGCCAAGCGGTCAGCAGGGGTCTGGCACATGGCACAGGCAGGAGTAAGTTCGGCCATCCCTAGAATCTCATGCCCTAATGGTTTTGTTGTTGTTGTTTTTTTATTAAAACGTTTTTTGAAGGGGTCAGGGAGTGAAGAGCTGTGTGGGCACCATCAGAGGTGCCTGTGTGTGGTGTGGCAGCTGTGGGCGGCATGGCGCCTATGGGTCCTGCATTGGGGACCCCCAGTGTAGGGCTTCGACCCTGGCTCTAATATGGCATGGTTTCCATTGCACTTTGTGTCCACACACAGAGCCTGGTACGGCAATGGCGATAACACTGTGGGACAGGAAGACTTTAAGCTATTTCCCACTATTCTTGTATGGTCTCTAATCTTGCATGGTCCCTGTCTCCCTAGGCAGATTGTTTCATTGCTGAGCTGCTCTTACAGTTGCTTCCTAATATGCAACCTACATCAACTTCCTAATAGATTGACACTACTGCTGCTTGTTCTATTCTCAGTGGACATATGAACAATTGTTACATCCTTCTATCTAGCATCCTTTTCAAATACACAACAAATGGTAGCAGTTGTCTAGGCTTACATTTATGTTTGTCCTCTGTGTGCTGAGATATGAAAATGACCGCTGCTTGAAATACATTCAGAAGTCATAATAAAGATTTGAGATCAAATCATTGTTGTGCTAATGAATCATCCTCTGTCTAAATTGTCATTAGGTTCATTGAACCTATACTAATAAATATGAGTTGAAATAGTATGAGAAACATAGATCAAATGAAAAAATAAACAGTGCAGCCAAACCTTTTCAGTCTTAACTATATGCTAGCTTCATGATTTTAATCACAATGCTCCTGGACTGTAAAAGTTGATTTGTGGGCGCTTGAATTGTTTATGACAGCAACGGATTCTCTTTAGTTAGAAATCCAGGTAATAGATATTTACTGCTTGAAATTATGCACATAAATTTTTAATATTTGCACATTTCATGAATATAAAATAGAAGATTTTAAAATCAGAATGATGTAAAACAGTGCCAGTAATATTACACCTAAAGAGATGAATACTTACAAAGCTTTAAACTGCCTTCCACACAAAGCCAGGATGTAGGCAGACTCTTTCCTTTACAAATGTGACTGTCTAATGCGTAAGCATGTTCACACAACTCACGGATCATGAGTGCCATTCAGCAGTGAATAACTGATCTGCTCTGGTCATAGTAGGACTGGGCAGGAAAAGGACGCATGGCTCCTTTGACCACCATTGACTTAGTTTTCTGATGTCACAATGGTATGATAGCAGTCCTAAGGCCAGGCTAGATGTGACTGCATAGCCATCTACAACATGCCTTCCCTGTTTCCTTACATAAAAAAGAATGACCCTCCTTTACGTTACTTTGCTGTGTTCCCTTTCTTTAAGCAGTTTGCTGCTCCCAGTCCAGCTCCCCTTCTAGAAGTCAGCTTCCCATACCCCACCTTCTTCCTACTCGCTATGTGATCTATGACAGCTATGTGATCTATGACCAAATGTATCAATTTGATCCAGCCACTGGGAAAGGTGGGGGAAGGGGAGAGGAGAGGGAGGAGTAGGAGGATGGAGTGAGCTTTGCTGTGAGTCAGCCTCCGTTTGCTCGTTGTGAGAGAGGTGGTGTTACTGGGGAGGAGACGACTGTCTGAACATTATTTGGCTAGATCAGTGGTCTACAAAGTGGGGTGCAAGACGACCCACTGGGGTGTGCCAGCTGCCTGATAATTGAGCAGCCTCCCACTGCCCTGACAAGCTGCCCTTGTGTGCAATGATGGTGGCAGCAGTGGCGGGGACAGCAGCAGGATGGGAGGGGATCTGAGAGGGAAGCTCCATGGCATTTCTCTCTATGGTGGAGGCGGCAGCCAGTCAGAAGACCAGCCGCCGCTGCCACCACCGCTGAACCGCCACCGGGACCCGCCGCCGAGAGGGACATTTGCACGAGGTAAGTCCCATCCCAGGGGGGCGGGGGGCTGGCAGAGAATTTCACCACCAATTTCAGGGGGCTGAATGTGTTGGCATTCAGCCTCCCAGAAATTTGTGGAGAAATTCTCCGCCATCCCTAGTTAGGGATGGGGGAGAATTTCTCCCTGAAACGTCGGGGTGCCGAGTGCCAACGTCTTCAGCCCCCCAAGTAGTTTCGGGGAGAAATTCTCCACACACCCCTGCACCCCGCACCCCCCCCCAGGACTGGACTTACCTTTCCTGAATGTCCCTCCCGGCGGCGGTTCGTCAGGTCTTCGTCAGGGGCGGGGGTGGCAGCTGGTCTTTCGACCAGCTGCCGCCGCCGCCATTCCAATAAAACTAAAAAAAAAAAACGCCCCCGTGATAGGCTACGTGATGATTAACGTAGCCTATCACGGCTAGATTTGCAAAGTCAGCCGTGATAGGCTACATAAATCGTCACGTAGCCTATCACAGGTGACTTAAAAAAAAAAAAGCGCGTACGGCTAATGGCGGCCCCCATAGGGAGCTGCCATTCCCATTCCTTATTTGGTCGCTGTAATCTATGTAAAGATTACGTAGACTATGGAGAACATAAGGGCAACGCTATTTGCATTGCCCTTATTTTCGCCGTAGTCTACGTAAAGATTACGTAGACTACAGCGACCAAATAAGGAACGCGAATGGCGGCTACCTATGGGGGCCGCCATTTGCATACGTGCTTTTTTTTTTTTTTTAAGTCACCCGTGATAGGCTACGTGACGATTAACGTAGCCTATCACGGCTGACTTTGCAGATCTAGCCATGATAGGCTACGTTAATCGTCACGTAGCCTATCACGGGGGTGTTTTTTTTTTAACTTTTTATTTTGTGGCCGGGCGAGGTGAGGCGCCTCCTCCCCAGTCTGAATTTCGGCCGGGCGAGGCGGGAAGCCTCCCCCCCCGGTCTGAACTTCGGGGGGAGCAGCGAAGCGCCTCCCCCCCACCGCGAAGCAAGCTGCGAGACCAGGTAAGTGGCTTTCGTGCACTCCTACCGCCATTGCAAAATAAAAAAGGAAAGTAAAAAAAAAAAACACACCCGTGATAGGCTACGTAATGATTTACGTGCCTATCACGGTTAGATTTCCAAAGTCAGCCGTGATAGGCTACGTAAATTGTCACGTAGCCTGTCACGGGTGACTTTGGAAAAAAAAAAAAGTGCGTACACAAATGGCGGCGCCCATGGGGCGCCGCCATTTGCGTTCCTTAGTTTGGCACGTCTAGTTTACGTAAAGATTTACGTAGACGACGGCGAAAATAAGGGCAACGCAAATAGCATTCCCTTATTTTCGCTGTAGTCTACGTAAATTTTAAGTAGACTAGCCGTGCCAAACTAAGGAATGTAAATGGCGGCACCCATTTGCGTATGTGCTTTTTTTTTTTCCCAAAGTCACCTGTGATAGGCTACGTGACAATTTACATAGCCTATCACGGCTGACTTTGGAAATCTAGCCGTGATAGGCTACGTAAATCATTACATAGCCTATCTAGGGTTGGCGGAGAATTTCTCCCCGAATCTTCGGGGGGCCGAGCGCCAACGTGTTCGGCCCCCCGAACAAGTTTCAGGGAGAAATCCTCCGAACCCCCCCCGCCCCCCGCACCCCCCCCCCGGGACGGGACTTACCTTCACCGAATGTCCCTCCCGGTGGCTGGTCCGGCCGGCAGTTCAGCAGGTGTTTGAGCGAGGCGGGAGTGGCAGCCGGTCGAAAGACCGCCGCCGCCGCCATTGCAATGAAAGAAGAAAAATAAAACGCCCCCTGATAGGCTACGTGACGATTCACGTAGCCTATCATGGCTAGATTTGCAAAGTCAGCCATGATAGGCTACGTCAATCGTCACGTAGCCTATCACGGGTGACTTTAAAAAAAAAAAAAAGTGTGTACGGATAATGGTGGCCCCCATAGGGAGCTGCCATTCCCGTTCCTTATTTGGTCGCTGTAGTCTACGTAAAGATTTACGTAGACTACGGTGAAAATAAGGGCAACGCTATTTGCGTTGCCCTTATTTTCGCCGTAGTCTACGTAAACATTTACGTAGACTACAGCGACTAAATAAGGAACGCGAATGGCGGCTCCCTATGGGGGCCGCCATTAGCATACGCGCTTTTTTTTTTTTTAAAGTCACCCGTGATAGGCTACGTGACGATTGACGTAGCCTATCACGGCTGACTTTGCAGATCTAGCCATGATAGGCTACGTGAATCATCACGTAGCCTATCAGGGGGCGTTTTTTTTTTTTTAACTTTCGCGTTTGCGGCCGGGCGAGGCGGGAAGCCTCCTCCCCGGCCTGAATTTCGGCCGGGCCGAGGCGGGAAGCCTCCCCCCCGGCCTGAATTTTGGCCGGGCCGAGGCGGGAAGCCCCCCCCAGCCGGAACTTCGCGGGGGGACCAGCGAAGCACCTCCCCCCCACCGCGAACATCCTTTGAGGAAAGGTAAGTGACTTTCGTCCACCCCTTAGCCTATCACGGGTGTTGTTGTTATTTTTTTTTACTTACTTTTTTTTTCGTGGCCGGGGAGATGGGGCGCTTCTCCCCGGCCTGAATTTTGTCAGGGAGGGATGGGGCGCCTCCCCCCAGCCTGAATTTCAGCCGGGCGAGGCAGGGTGCCTCCCCCCCCACCTGAACTTCAGGGGGAGAACCGAAGTGCCTCCCCCCCACCGCGAAGCAAGCTGCGGGACCAGGTAAGTCCCTTTTGTCCATCCCTACAGTCTGCTCCAGTCCTAGCCACTGGAAGCAACTGCCCCAGTCTCTGCCAGGCATGGCAGAGGAAGCCTTAACCCTTCCCACTCTCCTTTGGCAGGATGAAGCTGAGAAGAAAGCGTATGCTATGGGGACTGGGTAAAATGAAGATCCATAAAATCAAAGAGGGATCCTCATGATTACATATGATTTTTAGAGGGGAGACCCACAAAACCACTATCCATTCACAGAGCACATCTGCCTCCGTGGACTGAACCAGAAAAATCACAGTTCTGCCACTTGTGGGTGCAGCGACAGCATAAAAACTGGGACATGCCCTCATGCCTGTTGGCGGGCTGTGACAGGAGTGGTTTCCCCAGCAATGCCTTCCCCAGCAGTGCCGGCAGCAGTGGCAGTGGCAGCTCCCCTGGTGATGGCACCCCCCACCCCCATGGAACAAAGGCCCAGGTAAGGAGCTGGGGGCTGGGCGTGGTGTTGGGAGGTCCAAAGCTGGATTTGGATGTCTGAATCCCGCTTCATAGGCCGAAGTGGGTCGGGGCCCACCTGAATCAGCCCAACCTCTTGGAAGCCCCAAAGCAGCTTCTGAGTCAGATTGGGCAGTCCATGCACAGCCCTAGTTTCCAGGACCTTGCTTCTTCTTGGACTGATGATCTCTCATGCTGCTGACTCCCTGGATACAGGCCATTTGCACCTGTAACCTTGTGTATATCGGCCATTCACAGCACCATTTTGCGTAAAAGCAAATGTGTGCATATCTGTGGCTGATGTTTTTTCACAAGATGGCAGCTAAAGAGATCACTGGAGAGACCCTGGGTGAGTGAGGGTGGCTTGGCGAGCGGGGGGGGGGGTCAAGTGCGGGTCCACAGGGCCACTCCAGTGGGGGCTTGGCAGGTGCCTAGAGAACCCGGATAAGGGAATGCCCATCCATCCCTGCCACCAAGTGCCAATCTAGAGGTAGATAAAAAAATCCCATGCAGTCTCAAAGCAACCAGTCAAACCTACTCTGAAACCACAAGGTGGGTTGGCCAGTGACAACCCAAGTACAAAAAGGGCCAGTGCTAGGAGGGGTGGCCTTTCAGAAACTGATGCCCTGGCCCCGTGCCAGGTGCATTAGATCGCAACATGTGTCTGCACAAATGGGGGTTGGGGGCTGCGGGCTTGACCCATCTCCTGCAAGAAATGTGGATAAAGGGGGCCCTGCAGCCCACATGCCTGGATTGGGCTTGGAGTGAAGGACCCCCTGTATATGCAAAGGGATATTTCTTTCTATCTAGCCTGCTGATATACAGTTAATGTAGCCCACATGATAGGAAGAAAACTGGAAATACATTTTAGTTAATTATCCGTCTTCTATCTACACTTATGCTTATTCTTATGAACCAACATACATGTGAACACACTTTATTCGGTATTCTGCAAGCAAGATATAAAATCGGCTGACGTCCTGTGATAAAATGGTGCATAAAACCAAACAATAAATAGACCAACTCCCGTATGTCTGAAGACAAAAAAGCAAATGATATGACATACTTTCCTTGCAAAATACTCTTCTCCTGTGGACAGTCCCATCCCTTAGTTTCTGTGCTTTCCTTCCCACACATCTGTCCATCAGGTTCTGATTTTATTTTCTGTTGCTCTCTAATTCAGATTGGAAGCTGCTTAGGGCATGGACCTTGTCATACTCCATGTCTTTAATGTGCTATGCTTTACCTCCAGCCATAAATAAATAATAATAGGATCTGCCAAATCAATTTAGCAGCCATCTCTATTTGGGGGTAAAGGTTCCCCATGTTTTTCAGAGCATATAGCACATTCCTTTCTTGCACTTGCTGACAATTGAGAATAAATATACATCCCTGTCTCTCCACTTCGTGCTGGAGCAAACTTGTTCATTAGTCTTGGTTGGCAGCGGGGTTAGGCCAATCTAGTCAAATCAACCTTTGCTAGATTCCCTAGCATTCAAGTCAGCTGGGCTGATCTCTCTAGATTAACATTTGTGGTTCTTTTTTGTTCTCATCCATCACTAAATAGTTTTAGCTTTTAAAAATCAGAAGATCCATTTTCAGTAGTGGCTACTGTGTTACAAAGCAGTTTGAAAGCCCTGTTCACAAAGTATAAATCTGTAGGGCTGTGCACCACCTTGTTACGAAGTCCGTATAACAAGGCAAAGTGGGCTGTTTCAGATCAAAAACCTCGTGATGCGAGGTGGTTCAGAGCAGTACCAAGGTGCCCTGGGGAAAGCACCCCCCCCCACGAAGCACCTCCTCCCCCACGAAGCACCTCCTCCCCCACGAAGCACCTCCTCCCCCACGAAGCACCTCCTCCACCTCATATATTTGGAGCTCTACTGAATGCCTCAGCAGTCCAGACAGGCTGTCTCCAAAATGTATCAACTTCTCAATGCTCACATGGAGGATCATGAGGAGGAGGAGGAGGAGGAGGAGGAAGGGGGAAGACAAGCCAACGCGGGGAGCTGGGGAGGCGAATGCAGGAGAAGGAGGGAGTGTGCTTTGGCGAATAGGAACCCTCAGACAGAACTGACACTAGCAGTCTCCAATCAGAGATAATGGTGGAGGAAGAGGGTATATATACTTAAGTGAAAGGCTGCCTTCGGTCATTGCACTAGCTGTGTCTTCAGGAGACAGGGCTGGTGTGGGTAGATGATTGTTTGTGCATGTGTGCGCGAGTGCATTCCTAGGAGTGGTTCCTTCAGTCTATTCTATTTTGATCTCCCTTAGACTTTCCTCAGAATTTAAATGAAAAGGAAACAGCTTGGTTGTATTGGGAGTGTTCCCTTCCCTCACTCCTTGATCTTCTGTCCCCATTGGGATGACATCTTTTGCAGCACCTCGTCCAGCTGCTTTCTCCTATATCTTTGTACCTCCAACTTGTTTGGTATTTGTATTTGATTAGATTCATCTCTCCTTTCCATATTTTTGATTACATTCATCTCCCCTTGCCTTATTTTTTCAAACCGTCATAGCTTTTACTTGCAAGTTGCTGCTATGCTCCCCCTCCCCTGCCATTCCTATGTTTCTTTGTTTATCTCAGTTTTGGACTCCAGAATAGGCAGTGTTAGTTGTGTAATGTCAACCCTTAATTCTGCTTTCTCCATTCTATTTCCTTGTAATTTTTTCAGTCATAGAATCATACAATCATAGAATATTAGGGTTGGAAGGGGCCTACAAGGTCCTCGAGTTCAACCCCCTGCTCAGTGTAAGAATCCAAGTCAGAGCATCCCTGACAGATGGCTGTCCAGCCTCATCTTGAATGCCTCCAGTGTGGGAGAGCCCACCACCTCCCTAGGGAATTGGTTCCATTCTCGTATTGCTCTAACTGTCAGGACATTTTTCCTGCTGTTCAGCCGGAATCTGACTTCCTGTCACTTGAGCCCATTATTCCGTGTCCTGCACTCTGGGATGATCGAGAAGAGATCCTGGCCTTCCTCTCTGTTGCAACCTTTCAAGTACTTGAAGAGCGCTATCATAACTCCCCTCAGTCTTCTATTCTCAAGGCTAAGCATGCCCAGTAGGGATGGCGGAGAATTTCTCCCCGAATCTTCAGGAGGCCGAGCGCCAAGGCATTCGGCCCCCCGAAAGTGTTGGGGAAATTCTCCGCCGGCCCCCTGCCCCCCCTGGGATGGGACTTAGCTTCAGCGAATGTCCCCCTCAGCGGCGGGTCCTGGCGGCGGTTCGTCGGGGGCGGCAGCGGCGGCCAGTCTCCCGACCAACTGCCGCCGCCGCCATTACAAAATAAAAAAGTAAGTAAAAAACACACACACACACACCAGTGATAGGGATGGACGAAAGGGACTTACCTTGTCCCGCAGCTTGCTTCGCGGTGGGGGGGAGGCGCTTCGGTTCTCCCCCCGAAGTTCAGGTGGCCAAAATTCAGGCTGGGGGGGGAGGCGCCCCATCCCTCCCGGCGAAATTCAGGCTGGGGAGGAGCGCCCCGTCTCCCCGGCCGCAAAAAAAAAAGTAAACAAAAAACACACACCCGTGATAGGCTACGTAACGATTTGCGTAGACTATCATGGCTAGATTTCCAAAGTCAGCCATGATAGGCTACGTAAATCGTCACGTAGCCTATCACAGGTGACTTTGGGGGGGGGAAAAAGCGCGTACGCAAATGGCGGCGCCCCATGGCGAAAATAAGGGCAACGCAAATAGCGTTCCCTTATTTTCACTGTAGTCTACGTAAATCTTTACGTAGACTAGACATGCCAAAATAAGGAACGCAAATGGCGGCGCCCATGGGGCACTGCCATTTGCGTACGCGGGTTTTTTTTCCAAAACCACCCGTGATAGGCTACGTGACAATTTACGTAGCCTATCACGGCTGACTTTGGAAATCTAGCTGTGATAGGCTACATAAATTGTCACATCGCCTATCACGGGTGTGTGTGTTTTTTTTTACTGTACTTTTTATTTTGTAATGGCGGCGGCGGCAGCCAGTCGGGAGACCGGCCGCCGCCCCCGCCGATACGCCGCCGAAACGCCGCCGGGACCCGCCGCCGAGAGGGACATTCGCCAAAGGTAAGTCCCATCCCGGGGGGGTCGGGGGGCTGGCGGAGAATTTCCCCAACAGTTTTGGGGGGCCAAATGCGTCGGCACTTGGCCTCCCAAAGATTTATGGAGAAATTCTTCGCCATCCCTAATTTTGTGTCATCTGCAAATTTGATCAGCATTCCCTGCACCTCCTCCTCCAAGTCATTAATAAAAATGTTGAAGAGCACTGGGCCCAGGATTGAGCCATGTGCTACCCTGCTCATTACCTCTTCCCAGTTTGAGAAGATCCCATTGATAAGCACTCTTTGAGTCCGATTCTGTAGCCAACTGTGGATCTACCAGATCGTTGTTTCATCTAGCCCACTTTGAGCTAGTTTGCTCATCAGGATATCATGGGTCGCTTTGTCGAAAACTTTGCTGAAGTCGATGTATATTATGTCTACAGCATTCCCACAGTCCACAAGGGAGGCTACCTGATCAAAAAATGAGATCACATTCATCTAGCAGGATTTCTTCTTGACAAATCCATGTTAGCTTCAAGTAATCACTGTATTGTTTTCAAGGTGCTAACAAGAACGCCTGGCGTGCTATGGTCCATGGGGTCACGAAGAGTTGGACACGACTTAATGACTGAACAACAACAACAGACGGATTGCTTTATAATCTGCTCCAGAATTTTCCCAGGGATTGATGTCAGACTGACTGGTCTGTAGTTCCCAGGTTCCTCCTCCTTATCCTTTTTGAAGATAGGGAAAACATTAGCCCTCCTCCAGTCATCTGGCACTTCACCTGTCTTCCATGATTTCTCAAAGATAATAGACAGTAGTTCTGAGAGTTCTTCTGCCAGTTCCTTTATTACTCTAGGGTGCAGTTCATCTGGCCCTGGAGATTTGAACTCATTCAAAGTAATTAGGTGTTCCTTGATCATATGCCTATCGATCTCAAGCTGCAATCCTGCTCCTTCAGCCTGTACTTTGCCTTTGCCGGGGGGCTCATAGACCCTCTTTTGGGTGAAAACTGAGCCAAAGTAGGAACTGAGCACTTCTGCCTTTTCTTTGTCATCTGTTATCATTTTGCCATCCTTATTTAATAGCTGTAGTGTAGTGGTGAGAGTGATGGACTAGGAGCCGGGAGAGCCAGGTTCTAGTCCCCACTCGGCCATGGAAGCTCACTGGGTGACTCTGGGCCAGTCACAGACTCTCAGCCCAACCCACCTCACAGGGTTGTTGTTGTGAGGATAAAACGGAGAGGAGGAGGAGGATAATGTAAGCTGCCTTGGGTTCCTTGTAAGAGGAAAAAGGCGGGATATAAATGAAATAAATAAATAAATAAATAAATTTCTTTCCTCTGTCTTTTACTATACACATAGCTGAAGAAAGCTTTTTTGTTGCTTTTAGCATCCCTTGCTAATCTCAGCTCATTCTAATTTAGCCTTCCTGACACCATCCCTGCAATTCTGTGCTACCTGCCTGTACTCTTCCTTTGTTGCTTGGCCTTCCTTCCACTTCCTATATGTGTACTTTTTGTTTTCAGGTCATCTCTAAGCTTTTTGTGAAGCCACGTTGGCTTCTTCTGTTGTCTGCCACCTTTTTTTCTTGTTGGAATTATTTGTAATTGTGCCTTGAGAATTTCCTTTTTTAAAAACTCCCACCCATCTTGGACTCCTTTTCTTGTTAGAGTTGCTTGCCATGGGACTTATCATTACTTATCATTGTTCTGAGTTTATTAAAATTGGCTTTCCTAAAATCCAGGGTATGCGTTTGGCTACACTTGGCTTTTGCTTCTCTTAGAACCAAGAATTCAAATATAACATGATCGCTTTCCCCCAGATTTCTTGTAACTGCTACTTTATCCACTAAGTAATCTCTGTTGGTTAGGATCAAGTCAAGGATATCCAATCCTCTAGTTTCTTCATCTACTTTCTGTAGGAGGAAGTTATCCGCCACACAAGTCAGGAATTTCCTGGAGGGGCCATGTTTTGCAGAATTTGTCTCCCAACAAATATCAGGGAAATTGAAGTCCCCCATTACTACTATATCATGATTCCTTGAAACATTAGCTATTTGCTTTTCAAAAGTTTCATCCTCGTCTTCTCCTTGATTGGGTGGCCGGTAGTAGACTCTGACCACCAGGTTCCTTTTATTCTTTGCTCCATTTATTTTAATCCAGATACTCTTGATGGGGCTACCAAGCTCATCCTCCTGTCAACTCTGTCTCTTTCAGATTTTTACAAACCCAGCCTTATTTTGATTTTTGAAAACAAACATTGACTTCTGGGCATGTTCCTCCCTCTCCATCCCTTTTGAATCATATTCAAGCATTTAGTTTTTTCTTTCTTTCTAAATTCTTAAGAAAGGCATATTATAGGAGCCTATGTGTGTAGTGTTTGTCTCCAACCCCCGTGCTGAAGTGAACCATCTGTGTCTTCTCTGTGTGGATCTTCCAAAAACAGAAATTAAAGAAGTTTTCTTTAAAAAAAAGGGTTTGATTTGGCTGTTATCTAATCACCTGCACTATCGTCCTGTATTTCTTGAAGTTATCCTGCCTTTTATAAAAGAACATGAAATATAAAACAATAAATTAAAGACACCCATTATTTGCTTAGGTAGTTCTGCTTTTCTTTAGCTATTGTGTGTCTGTGTCTGTGTCCATGTGTGTGTGCGTGCTAGATTGTAGTTCCACCAACACTATACATGACACATAGTTTTATATTAATTACCTTCTTATGCCAATAACACTCCACTGTGTGGCAAAGCAATTCAGTGCAATATGAGGCATTGTTGGTGTGCTGGCAGGGGCAGAGGTGGGGAGAAGTTACAGTTCTTTGCTCTGGGAGTTTTCCTGGAAAAAAATCAAACTTCACCCGCACCTTGCACACAAGCCAGTGGGCCAAAGTGGCTGGAATTTGGCAAGTGGGATGCCCTCGAGGGGGGCTGGGAGGGGACCAGGTGTCATGTACACCCGTGGAAACAGGGAGAAGTTACAGCTCTTTGCTTTCTGAGTTCCTTTGGAAAACCTCCAATTTCAGCAGCACCTTGCACACAAACTGGTGGGCCAAACTGCCAGGGCTTTGGGGGGTGCAATGGGGGCCTGGGAGAGGCCAAGGTGTTGCATGCGTGTGTGGAATCAGGGAGAAGTTACAGCTCTTGGCTTTGGGAGTTTTCCTGGAAAAACTTAAATTTCACCTGCGCCTAGCACGCAAGCCAGTGGGCCAAACTGCCTGGGCTTTGGGTGGTACAATGCCCTGGAGGGGGGCTGGAAGAGGCCAAGGTGTCACACATGTGTCTGTGGAATCAGGGAGAAGTTACAACTCTTTGCTTGGAGAGTTTATTTGGAAAACCTCAGATTTTAACTCCACCTAGAAACAAAACCTCTGGGCCAAAGTGTGTGAAATTTTGCAGGTGGCCCCCTCTCCAGGGGGGTGGAGAGGTCCCCAATTTTCATGCCTATATCCTAAAAACTGGAAAAGTTATGACCATTTGTGTTTACATTTACATGCAAGTAAATGGGAAAACACCCCAAACGAGCGATCCGGATATCCGAAGCGAGATTCAGATCCGAGTCAGATTGGAGGGAGTCATTTCAGATGATCCAAAGTGGCATCCGAGGAGGATCAGGGGGTCTGTGCACAGCCCTATATATCTGTCAATTTCTCAGTCTGTCTGTTCTTAACACATGTTAAGAAGGTGCACCAATGCTTTCAGCGGAACATGTTTCTGGGTAAGGCTATGGTTTCAGCATCTCCTGTTGCCATAATGCCAGCATCGAAGGAAGTAGGTGGTGGTGGTATTATGAGATACCTCCTTGACCCACTTGAACTTGAAATTCTGTGCAAAATGCCCAGAGAATTATTTAGGTCAATCTGCTGTATGGATGAAATGCCTCCATTGTGTATGGCACATGGCTGATGCACAACCAACCCATAATATAATGCAGATTGCATATATGCTAGTTGCACATTGCCTTAAAGACTCTAGCCTTCTTCATGCATTCTCCCAAACATCTGAGGGTTAAAACTGGAGACAGAACTGAGCATGCTGACCCAGCACCAATGTTTCTGTGTATACTGCCCCTGCCCCTTCAGACCTGTTTCGCCATGTTAAGTGGCAAGGTCTGCATTGGTGTTCTACTCATGTTCACTTGAACATGAGTGGAACTCTAAGCATCATCAAGAATGCTGTTTTACAGAGTCCCATCCCCAGTTTTAGCCCTCACTCATTCAGGTGAATGGACTTACGTGAACTGTGAAAGTTGGACTTTTTTCGGTTGTAGCTAGAATCCCACATGTGCAGACAGTATCCTTTGTAAGTTATGGCAGAAAAAGCTCAGCCATACTCACCTTAAGCTCTTTTTCTTTCCATAGCCAGTTATAGAATGCTCCATTTATATGTGGGACTGCCTTTTTAGATTAGACTATTAATCTGTTTAGGACACAGTCAGGTTCCCCCAGTTCTAGACCAATGTTCTGGTGTGCATATACCCCTGCAATTGTATTGAAACTTTCCTGCAACACCAGCCTAACACTGTGTTTTGCAGTTTGGTCATGGGTGATAAATCTTAGCCAACGTAAATTACAGTTAAGATCCAGTGCCCGATACCAGTCCATAACTACTACCTGGATTTAAGACAGTCAGTATTAACTATAGTGGGCTAGATGGATCGTTGCTTTGACCTGAACATATGGTAACCTTCATAGGCTTACAGTTGCTCCATCCGTGGGTGCTATTTAGGGATACCATGGCCTCATCTACACATAGGGGATTTACTCCAGTTCTACTGTGCCTCATGGTCATGGCAGATGACGTAACCGCCACTCCACATCAACCACATGTTTTTCTGCCTGAAAAGCCACTTCTTTGCCAAGTCGTCTGCACTGGATTTTTCCATCATGGTGACCTCAGTGTAGGGAGGGGTGAAGTTACCACAGTCTGGGTCATACACCACCCAGCAGACCCCACCAGCCAGCCACCCGATCCCTCACTAAGCTGCCATTTTGCATAAAAATGGTGGCTCAGCCTTTTTTGTAATGGCCAATTTTACACAAATGGCAGCTGTAAAGCAGCCATTTACAAAAGATTACGGGTAAATAGCCATGTATGCCTGTAATCTTGTGTAAATGGTCACTTTACGGCTGCCATTTGTGTAAACTTGGCTTTTACAAAAAAGGCTGAACTGCCATTTTGTGGCTTGGTGAGGGATCGAGGAACCCCGTGCTTGCTCGACTTGCGCTGATGTTCAGTCCTACTTGTGGGACTCTGCCCACCCAACTCCCAACTAGGGATGGCGGAGAATTTCTCCCCGAATCTTCGGGGTGCCGAGCGCCAACGCATTCGGCCCCCCGAAATCAGCAGTGAAATTCTCCACACCCCCCCCCGGGATGGGACTTACCTTTGGCGAATGTCCCTCCCGGCGGTGGGTCCCGGCGGCGGTTCGTCGGCCTTTCGGCGGGGGCGGGGGCGGCAGCCGGTCTTCCGACCGGCTGCCGCCGCCATTACAAAGTGTAAAAAAACACAAGAAAACACCCGTGATAGGCTACGTAATGATTAACGTAGCCTATCACGGCTAGATTTCCAAAGTCAGCCATGATAGGCTACATAAATCGTTACGTAGCCTATCACGGGTGACTTTGGGAAAAAAAAAAGCGTACGCAAATGGCGGCGCCCATAGGGCGCCGCCATTTGCGTACGCTTTTTTTTTTTTCAAAGTCACCCGTGATAGGCTACGTGACGATTTATGTAGCCTATCATGGCTGACTTTGGAAATCTAGCCGTGATAGGCTGCGTTAATCGTTACATAGCCTATCACAGGGTGTTTTTTTTTTTTACACTTTGTTTTGCAGCCAGGGAGACGGGGCGCTTCTCCCCGGCCTGAATTTCGGCCGGGCGAGGCGGGACGGCTCCCCCCCCTCACCTGAACTTCGGGGGGAGAAGCGAAGCACCTCCCCCCCACCGCGAAGCACCCCTGCGAAAAGGTAAGTGACTTTCGTACATCCCTACTCCCAACTAATGCAGTTTCAGGTGCCATTTGCCCTGTGAAAGCAAGTTTTCTTTTTAATGTATACACCACTTGGCCATAGGAGAAGCAAACCTGATTTCATGAAAATCCAGATTTAAATGGAATAGCGTCAGAAAGCGTTTCCATGTAGATGGGGCCCAGGTATGTTGAAATGAAGATTGCATGCACAGCAGATTCCATTTCTTTCTTTCTTTCTTTCTTTCTTTCTTTCTTTCTTTCTTTCTTTCTTCTTTCTTTCTTTCTTTTATATCTATACTTGCCAATAGCTGAAACTGCCTGGGCATACATAAAACAATACTTAAAACTGTAAAATACAATGACATAATAAAAACATTAAGGGCAGTATTCAATACAACACTACTGCCAATGTAAATTACACTGCGCTAGCATTTACATTGTTCTAGCATAAACGACCCCTAGCACTACACCAATAGCACTTGCTGGTGTGACCGGATTACCTAGAACACCCATCACACCAGCAAGTGCTATTGGCACTGCACTAGAGGTCATTTACTGTAGTGTAATACAATTTACATTGGGGTAGTGTGGCATTACATACTGCCCTAAAAGTTTGAAGATCACAGATGCTTATTCCAGAGGTGCACTTGTCTCTCTGATTCTATGACATGAAAAACTAAGCGCAACAAATGTTCTTTTAGAAACAGTCCTTTTTTCCCAATTTAATCTTGAATAGAACCCAGAGCAGGCCTTTGGACCTTGCTAAGAGTCTTGAAATCAGTTCCCTGACACCCATAAACCTAAAATAGTTCCCCTAGCTGCATCAGATAACTACAGACATATAAGGATGAATGGGCATCAAGCTAATCTAATATCAGGCCCACTGCAGTTATAACTTTCAAAGAAAACAGAGTTTATCCACCTTAGATACTGATCTTGAAAAAGATAAAATTCTATCCTGTGCAATGAAAAATGTGCATATGGAACTCCTTGTGGCAGGTTTTAATGAGAACTGTAGTATCTGTCATTCCTGAAGGATAGGCGGGCAGGAGTCTGCTTGAAACCCAGAAGCCCCTTGAGATTAAGAGTGCTCAATAACTTACAAAGCTTCAGCAATTTATTATTTTGGAAAGTACTCCATGACATGACATGATTAAATTATTCAGTCAATAATGTAGAGTTAGCTTTTGTCATGAATGCATTTGATGATATAAAAATACTCAATGACCCATTTATCATAATGCTTACCACTTTGATACATTGCAGCTGTTGTCACCAACCCATTTCCCCCTCCCTTGCTTTAAGAGCACTAATTAATGCATGACTGTGATGCATTAACAGCAATAAAAGTGCATAAGTTAGTTGACATATTTAGAAAGCGAGTGACTAGACCTTTACTAATGATATGATACTGGGTTTCTCAGTCATTGCATGATGGCATTCAGGAACATGGGAACTGTCAAATTGTAAGGGATGAATGGTCCACCTAGTTAAATCCCCTTTCTGATGGTTGCCAATGCAGCTGGACAAGAGAATAATGTAATGTATGTGGCATTATGGGAGAAAATTTCCCCTGTCCTAATACAACAATTTCAATCTGATCTGAGGGAGGAAGCTCAAGCATTTCTTCTAATTCTGTATCATCTTGCTGAAGAGAATGGCTGATTGTGTCTTCAATAGATCCAGTCTCAGTTTGCTTAAAGAAAGGACACATCGATAGATAGATAGATAGATAGATAGATAGATAGATAGATAGATAGATAGATAAATGGGAGGAGTTACTACTTTTGCTTGGGCAGCTTTGTCTGTGACAAATGATAAGAAGTGTTTAGTACGCTTATAGTTTTAGGAAGACAGTATGCTGTGCAGAACGGTTGTGAGTAACTGAAAAAGATCACTGATATAACTTCAGAGCAAAGTGATTTGATTTTAATTTCTTTGGAGTATTACAGTGATCCATGTCTGTGGAAAACTCATTCAAATGAGCATGTGCAAGACCTAAGTATGCCCACCTGAAGCAAACTTTGGCCATATATATATATATATATATACACACACACACATACACACATACACACATACACGCATACATATATTTAAATGATGTTATTGTTTTTTTAAAAAAAAAACACTAGCCCTAGTACTAGAGACAGAAATGCATGCCAATGTACATGAGAACAAATTAAATGTAGGGCTCTGGCCTAGGGAACCATTTATGGCATAAATAGTACATGAACATCCATGCCACTACTTGCACTTAAGAGACACTGACTGTGCCCCCACACATTGCACCTGTATAGGCTGGGTCCCATTGCGTCCTTGTGGGAAAGGAGCATGTGTAACTTCTAAGCTGCATCGACGTAGTGTTGGTTGTATTTTATTTTGAAAGCTCTCCTGGTTCTTGTATTCATGTGTAAAATTGCTTCTGGAGTAGTGGAAGCATGGCATAGTCCTCCCTCCTCCTGGGATCTCTCTCGCAAGGTGTAGGCACTAACCTGTTGTACCAGCATAACTATTTACACTGACTGTAGGGATTTTAAGATCGAGCCAAAGGGATAAGGAGGGTGAAAAATTCACCAGTAGGTCAGATATTTTTTGTTGTTCATTCGAAGAGTCGGACACGACTTAATGTGACCCCATGGACCATAGCATGCCAGGCCTTCCTGTCCTCCGCTCTCTCCCGGAGGGTGCTCAAGTTCATATTCATTGCATTGGTGATGCTATCTAGCCATCTCATCCTCTGCTGTCCCCTTCTCCTTTTGCCTTCGATCTTTCCTATCATCAGGGTCTTTTCCAGTGACTTTTTTCTTCGTATTAGGTGGCCAAAATATTTGAGCTTCAGCTTCAGTATCTGTCCTTCCAATGAGCAGTCAGGGTTGATTTCCTTTAGGATGGACTGATTTGACCTCCTTGCAGTCCAGGGGACTCGTAAGAGTCTTCTCCAGCATCACAGTTCAAAAGCATCGATTCTTTGGTGCTCAGCCTTCCTTATAGCCCAGCGCTCATAGCCATAGGTTGCTACTGGGAAAACCATAGCTTTGATTAGACGAACCTTTGTCGGGAAGGTGATGTAGGGGTGGATGAAAGTCACTTACCTGTCCTCGAAGCTTGTTCGCGGTGGGGGGGAGGCGCTTCGCTGCTCCCCCCGCGAAGTTCAGGCCGGGGGGGGAGGCTTCCCACCTCGCCCGGCTGAAATTCAGGCTGGGGGGGGAGGCTTCCCGCCTCGCCCGGCCGAAATTCAGGCCGGGGAGAAGGCGCCTCGCCTCGCCCGGCTGCGAACCCCAAAGTGTTTTTTTTTTAAAAAAAAACGCCCCCGTGATAGGCTACGTGATGATTAATGTAGCCTATCACGGCTAGATCTGCAAAGTCAGTCGTGATAGGCTACGTTAATCGTCATGTAGCCTATCACGGGTGACTTAAAAAAAAAAAGCGCGTACGTAAATGGCGGCCCCCATAGGGAGCCGCCATTTGCGTTCCTTATTTGGTCACTGTAGTCTACGTAAATCTTTACGTAGACTACAGCGACCAAATAAGGAATGGGAATGGTGGCTCCCTATGGGGGCCACCATTATCCGTACGCACTTTTTTTTTTTAAGTCACCCGTGATAGGCTACGTGACGATTTACGTAGCCTATCACGGCTGACTTTGCAGATCTAGCCGTGATAGGCTACGTTAATCGTCACGTAGCCTATCACGGGGGCATTTTTGTTTTTTTTTCTTTTATTGCAATGGCGGCGGCAGCAGCCGGTCGAAAGACCGGCTGCCGCTCCCGCCCCGCACGAACACCCGCCGAACCGCCGGCCGGACCTACCGCCGGGAGGGACATTCAGCAAAGGTAAGTCCCGTCCCGGGGGGGTGCGGGGGGCGGGGGGGTGTGGAGAATTTCTCCCCGAAACTTGTTCGGGGGGCCGAACATGTTGGCGCTCGGCCCACCGAAGTTTCGGGGAGAAATTCGGGGAGAATGTAAACTAACCTTTCCAGTCTTGTGGCCACTGTTGAGTGTTCCAAATTTGCTGGCATATTGAGTGCAGCACTTCAACAGCATCATCTTTTAGGATTTTAAATAGCTCAGCTGGAATACTGTAATCTCTGCTAGCTTTGTTGTTAGTAATGCTTCCTAAGGCCCACTTGACTTCACTCTCTAGGATGTCCAGCTCAAGTTCAGTGACCGCACTATCATGGCTATCAGGGACATTCAGATCTTTCCTGTATAGTTCTTCTGTTTATTCTTTCCATCTCTTCTTAATCTCCTCTGCTTCTGTTAGGTCCCTGCCTTCTTTGTCCTTTATCATGCCCGTCTTTGCACAAAACGTTCCCTTGAGATCTCCAATTTTCTTGAAGAGATCTCTAGTCTTTCCCATTCTATTGTTTTCCTCGATTTCTTTGCATTGTTCATTTAAGAAGGCCTTCTTTTCTCTCCTTTCTATTCTCTGGAACTCTGCATTCAGTTGGGTATATCTTCCCCTTTCTCCCCTACTTTTTGCTTCCCTTCTTTCCTCAGCTATTTGTAAAGCCTCATCAGACAGCCACTTTGCTTTCTTGCATTTCTTTTTCTTTGGGATGGATTGAGTTGCTGCCTCCTGAACAATGTTACGCACCTCCATCCATAGTTCCTCAGGCACTCTGTCTATCAGGTCTAATCCCTGAAATCTATTCCTCACCTCCACTGTATATTCATAAGGGATATGATTTAGGTCATACCTGAATGGTTTAGTGGTTTTCCCTACGTTCTTCAATTTCAGCCGAAATTTTGCAATAAGAAGCTGTTGATCTGAGCCACAGTCAGCTCCAGGTCTTGTTTTTACTGACTGTATATAATTTCTGTATAGAGCTGCAAAGTACATAATCAATCTGATTTCGATATTGACCATCTGGTGATGTCCATGTGTAGAGTCGCCTCTTGTGCTGTTGGAAAAGAGTGTTTGCTATGATCAGCGTGTTCTCTTGGCAAAACTCTATTAGCCTTTGTTCTGCTTCATTTTGTACACCAAGACCATGCTTGCCTGTTATCCTGGTGATTTCTTGACTTCCTACTTTAGCATTCCAATCCCCTATGATGAAGAGGACATCTTTTTTTGGTGTTAGCTCTAGAAGGTGTTGTAGGTCTTCATAGAACCGATCAACCTCAGCTTCTTCGGCCTCAGTGGCTGGGGCATAGACTTGAATTACTGTGATGTTGAATGGTTTGCCTTGGATTCGTACTGAGATCATTCTATCATTTTTAAGATTGTACCCCAGTACTGCTTTTCCCACCCTTTTGTTGACTATGAGTGCTACTCCATTTTTTCTAAGGGATTCTTGCCCACAGTAGTAGATATGATGGTCACCTGAATTAAATTCGCCCATGCTTGTCCATTTTAGTTCACTGATTCCCAAGATGTCAATGTTCAATCTTGCCATCTCATGTTTGACCACCTCCAGCTTACCTTAATTCATTGATCTTACATTCCAGGTTCCTAAACAATATTGTTCCTTACAGCATCGGACTTTCTTTTCACCACCAGACACATCCATAGCTGAGTGTCCTTTCGGCTTTGGCCCAGCCGCTTCACTCTTTCTGATGCTTCTTGGAAATTCCCTCTGCTCTTCCCCAGTAGTATATTGGACACCTTCCGACCTGAGGGGCTCATCTTCTGGCATCATATCTTTTAGCCTTGTGATATGTTCCATGGGGTTTTCTTGGCAAGAATACTGGAGTGGGTTGCCATTTCCTTCTCCAGTGGAACACATTTTGTCCACATTTTGTCAGGACTCTCCACCATGACCTGTCCATCTTGGGTGGCCCTGCATGGCATAGCTTATGGCTTCATTGAGTTCTGCAAGCCGCTTCACCACAACAAGGCAGTGATCCATGACGGGGCAGATATTTTTTACAGTTAGTTTAATGCAAGGGTCTTGACAACTGGAGGGAGGGACTGAGAGCCAGGTTTCATTTGTGCATCCATGTGGAGGTTGTCTCAAAGAATCCCATGTGATAAAACCATTGTGCTGCAGCAGCTCACAATTTGGTGAAAGCTACTATGTGGAGTGATTTTACGAAGTCTTCCACATGGTTGCCATTATGAGGAAATATCTCTCCTTGCACTGTAGAAACTTTTTTTTCCCTGTCCTCAGGCACCTTGAATTTTCTGAAGTGCCAAAAACTGTCAGAGGACCATACACCATATGACTCACAGTTTGCACCTCCATCTGACATTGCCACAGGGTCAGCTGGGCTACTCACTTTGCTAATCCATGAACACTAGCATTTCAGTCATTGGCACATAGTTCATTCTATGCAATGACCTATGCAAAACAAGATTCCTAATTAATAGAAATGTTAATATTAACAAGCCTAGAATATTCCAGTCATTCTGAATATTCTAACAAAGATTGTCCAAACAAAGATTGCTCAATCCAAAACTTCCTATTCTTCATAAAATGTTGGATTTGTTAGCTTGGACTGAATCTGTGAAATATGTATTTATTTTCCAGCCCCCACTTACTAACTCTGTGGCTAACATTTCTTCTGATGCATGAGATAGAACACTAAAATTCAGAGGCCTATTTTTAGTGTAGGGAAATCCAGCAACAACTGAGCTTCCCACACAAAAGGAGAAGACAGAGCAAAGGATATAGGAAGAAGTATCAATAACAGGAGTGACAGTGCTTGCGGAATAAACACACATTATTCATTTAGAATAAGGATTGCTCCCAACAATATGAAAATTAATAACAATCTAATATCTACAGAGGGAAGAGAGGATTATTTCTGTAAAAGGTCAAGCAACTGCTTTTATTTTCTTTATATAGACATGTGCTTTAGTTCATTATCTTCTTTCTTGCAGGAGTTGAAACCTCATGAATTCTCCTTGGTATGCTTTTCTGTAGATTTTGATGTTAAATATCTGCTGAAAATGCAGTAGCTGGTATCAACTGAATGCTGACCAGCAGTGGTCCAAAAACACCTGAGGCACTCATGCTACATGTCTAACTTGAGGGCTGGAATTGTACTGGTGCTCACAAAAGGGCTTTTGAAGAAGCCTCTTTCTTCGAGCACACACACACACAAACACACACACACCCCCCCCAGGCAATACCAGCTTCAAGTCTGTTCTGGAGAGTCCTCCAACACTCTAAAGTTGATTTGTGGTGGGGAGGGGAGGACTGGAGGGGGAAGGTGAAATCAGAAAAAATCACCTCCCCTCTTCTACCATCTGTGGAGACATTGCTGGGCCAAAAGCCCTTCTGCAAATGTAAAGAGACCCACTAGATTCCTCCAAAACTATTTAAATTCCATAGGGTTGGATCCAGATTTACACTAGAACAATCACGGTGGCAGAAGTCAGCTCCCTCCTTGCCTTTGCAGCCCCTCCAGCCCCCTGAAAATTCTACACAGTTGGGAGACCCTACTGAATGGGGTGGGCTGTGGTATGTGGGGATGGGGGGGATGCCCAAAAATTGGATGGAGGGCCCTTCATCTTGCAGAAGGCAGATTCTGGATCCAATCCACAATCAATATTGACAAAATGTAATTATTTCAAGTATCTTGTCTCAGCCATTGTTCTTGTTAGATTTTTTCCCCCCTTTATTGAAGCAAAATAATAGAATCAGTAGCATGGCAGAGGCACATAATTTAGCTATTCATAAAAACGCCATGCTATTTTTCAGGGAATATTTAAGATGTGGAATAAAGTGGATCATAACAATTTAAATGTATTATTTACATGGAGACAGTGTTCTTCTCTCATAAATGTGCTCGCTGGAAACTAAGCGCTTTGGGAGACATGGCAGGATAGCAATGCAGCACTAAGAGGTATTAAGCAAAAAGTGCATATTGATTTATGCTTGAACTTAAAAAAACAACAGCCCAAAACCTTACTGACACACAAGTTGCACATTTAAGTTTTTAACCTGCTATATGCCACAATTCACAGGGCAGGTAAGACAAGAACAGCACTTCAAAGCTGAATACAGCCGTTCAAAATATAACCATGTAAAATATAAACAAAGGATAAACATTTGATTAAAAGAAACTTCTTGCTCATCTAGCAACACTAAACAGTTGTCCAAATAAGTCCATTCTATTATTCTGCTAGAGTCTGTCTGCAACACTGACTGTAGCAGCCTGAAGCATTTCAGCTGTTTCATTCCCATGCTGTTCTTCCCAGAACCACTATAACCAGACACTCCAAGATATGCTAGGGCTTGAGGCAAAAAATCCAAATAGTGCCCCCCCAATGGTGAAAAAATTAATAACAAACTAACTGACCATCAACTAGGGATGCTGGAGAAATTTGAGATGGATTAAAATGTGCTCAGATTTCTAAGACTCCGACCTGCAGAATCGACTGCAGAGCGACCCCCTCAGGCCATGCAGAGTCCTTCGACTTTCGGGTGATTTTTTTTTACTTTCCCAAAATTTATGCATATAAATCCATAGAAAAATATGTATGTTTCTGCTGAGGAAATATTGAATTGAATGGGTGACAATGCACTAAATGTTACCTACTGAGGTAAATTATGTAAATACGTTAAAAAGTACGTAATTTTTCGGCATGATGAAAAAAATATTTGCATCTGTCTGTGGGCAGATGATGGAATGAAAGGCACCTGACAATCCGCAAAACATAGATGGAGAGGATTTTACACAGTCTGTACATCCCTACCATCAACTGCTTTTTAAGTGTGCAGAAACTAGGGATGGACAAAAGTCACTTACCTGATCCCGAAGCTTGCTTCGCGGTGGGGGGGAGGTGCTCCGTTTCTCCCCCCGAAATTCTGGCCGGGGGGAGGTGCCCCGTCCCTCCCCACTGAAATTCTGGCCAGGGGGGAGCGCCCCGTCTCTACGGCCGCGAATCCTGTTGTCCTGCTGGGACACAAATGGCAGCGGCCGTAGCCGCCACCGTTTGCATCCCTGGCCTGCAGTCAGCCATGATAGGCTATGTAAATCCTTACGTAGCCTATCACGGCTGACTTTGGAAAAAAAAAAGCGTGTACGCAAATGGCGGCGCCCATGGGCACCGCCATTTGCATTCTTTATTTTGGCACGGGTAGTCTACGTAAATATTTTCGTAGACTACAGCGAAAATAAGGGCAACGCAAATAGCGTTGCCCTTATTTTCTCCGTAGTCTACATAAATGTTTACCTAGACTACCCATGCCAAAATAAGGAATGCAAATGGTGGTGCCCATGGGCGCCGCCATTTGCGTACGAGCTTTTTTTTTTCTTTTCAAAGTCAGCCGTGATAGGCTATGTGAGGTTTTACGTAGCCTATCACGGTGTTTTTTGAAAATCTAGCCGTGGTAGGCTACATAAATCTTTACGTAGCCTATCACGTTCGTTGTTGTTTTTTTACACTTGGAAATGGTGGTGGCAGCAGCTGGTCGGAAGACCACCCACCGCCACCGCCGAACCACCACTGGGAGCCGCTGCCGCGAGGGACATTCGCCAAAGGTAAGTCCCATCCCGGGGTGGGGTGGCGGGGTGGCGGACCGTTTCTCCACCAATTTCGGGGGGCTGAATGCGTTGGCATTCGGCCTCCTGGAGATTCGTGGAGAAATTCTCTGACATCCCTAAACGCATGCCTGTGGCAGGCTACTCAGCCTGCATAATTGTAGGACCTGCCAGACTGTAAAAGACCTGTTGCTTCTGTTTTTATATTTCTTGCTCTCTTATTGTCTAGGCATCAAACGTGTCTGATACTGTCTATATATTTCTCTTGGGGATAAGATGAAGGGTGTGTATGGTCATATCAAGAATCAGAAATGCCTCTAAAATTCTCCTCATCAAAATTTCTCCCTTGATTTATGGAGTTTCAGATTACTGTATGATGCTTCTGAAGTAGAATCAATTCATTAGGATTTCTCCACACTTATTTTTTAAATGCAAATTTTGTTCAGAGTGCTGTGCATGCAAAATCATTTCGTTATTTCAATTCTTTCATGCTTTTCTCTCTCTCTCTTTCCATCAATGATGCAGAGGTGTGCATTAATAAAATTCTACAAAAAAGCAGAAATCATCTGGTTGTGATGAAGAATTTGACTGCTTTGAGAACTATTGTACTGTTTTGTAGTGTACAAAACATGTGTTCTTGTACACACTGATAAACACTGCAAAAATAGCAACAATCCAAACTCGATGTGATTGTACATCCAATTGAATCAAGATTCTTTTGTGTGATATGTTACCAATATATGGCAGTGCCTGTGTGCATCATAAAACATTGCATATAAAGAGTATTGATACAACAGTATAGACGATCACATCAAGAGTGCTTTGCGAGTGGAGATGGGGTAATGAAGAGACAGACAACAATAGCTTGGATTGAAATTGGGCCACATTTATTGAAATATCTGCAAAGGGGAAACCTTGGATGGGCACTGACTGTACCAGCGGCTAGCTGGCACTTTTATGGGCGAAAACATACCCACCCGGAGGGGTGGCGTGACAGCATTGCCGCCCCTCCGGACTGCCTCTTATGGGGGAGGTAGACCTTCCCCTGTCACTCCCTCCTGGGCCACCAAGCTCCTAGGTGAGTGAGGTGAGTCAGTCTCCAAGGCAACCCAGAACCCTCTTTGTTGTTGTTGTTCAGTCGTTCAGTCGTGTCCGACTCTTCGTGACCCCATGGACCATAGCACGCCAGGCCTTCCTGTCCTGCGCTCTCTCCCGGAGCGTGCTCAAGTTCATATTCATTGCATCCGTGATGCTATCTAGCCATCGCATCCTCTGCCGTCCCCTTCTCCTTTTGCCTTCAGTCTTTCCCAGCATCAGGGTCTTTTCCAGGGAGTTTTCTCTTCGCATTAGGTGGCCAAAATATTGGAGCTTCAGCTTCATTATCTGTCCTTCCAATGAGCAGTCAGGGTTGATTTCCTTTAGGTTGGACTGATCTGACCTCCTTGCAGTCCAGGGGACTCATAAGAGTCTTCTCCAGCACCACAGTTTGAAAGCATCAATTCTTCGGCGCTCAGCCTTCCTTATAGTCCAGCTCTCACAGCCATACATTACTATTGGGAAAACCATAGCTTTGATTAGATGGACCTTTGTCGGCAAGGTGATGTCTCTGCTTCTTACTATGCTGTCTAGGTTTGCCATAGCTTTCCTCCCAAGGAGCAAGCGTCTTTTCATTTCATGGCTACAGTCACCGTCTGCGGTGATCTTGGAGCCCAAGAAAGTAAAATCTGTCACTGCTTCCATTTCTTCCCCTTCTATATGCCAGGAAGTGATAGGGCCAGATGACATGATCTTAGTTTTTTTAATGTTGAGTTTCAAACCAGCTTTTGCACTCTCCTCTTTCACCCTCAACAAGAGGATCTTGAGATCCTCTTCGCTTTCTGCCATTAGGGTGGTATCGTCTGCATATCAGAGGTTGTTGATAATTCTCCCGGCAATCTTAATTCCGACCTCTGATTCATCCAACCCGGCATTTCTCATGATGTACTCTGCATATAAGTTAAATAAGCAGGGTGACAATATGCAGCCTTGTCATACTTCTTTCCCAATTTTGAACCAATCGGTTGTTCCATCTCTGGTTCTTACTGTTGCTTCTTGACCCTCGTACAGGTTTCTCAGGAGACAGGTAAGGTGGTCTGGTACTCCCATCACTTTAAGAATTTGCCACAGTTTGTTGTGATCCACACAATCAAAGGCTTTAGCGTAGTCAATGAAGCAGAAATAGACATTTTTCTGGAATTCTCTTGCTTTCTCCATGATGCAGCGAATGTTGGCGATTTGATCTCTAGTTCCTCTGCCTCTTCGAAACCCAGCTTGTACTTCCGGTAGTTCTCAGTTCGCATACTGCTGAAGCCTAGCTTGTAGGATTTTGAGCATCACCTTGCTGGCATGTGAAATGAGCGCAATTGTGCGGTAGTTTGAACACTCTTTGGCGTTGCCCTTCTTTGGAATTGGAATGTAAACTGACCTTTTCCAGTCTTGTGGCCACTGTTGAGTGTTCCAGATTTGTTGGCATATTGAATGCAGCACTTTAACAGCATCATCTTTTAGGATTTTAAATAGCTCGGCTGGAATACTGTCATCTCCGCTAGCTTTGTTGTTACTAATGCTTCCTAAGGCCCACTTGACTTCACTCTCTAGGATGTCCGGCTCAAGTTCAGTGACTGCACTATCATGGCTATCAGGGACATTCAGATCTTTCCTGTATAGTTCTTCTGTGTATTCTTGCCACCTCTTCTTAATCTCATCTGCTTCTGTTAGGTCCCTGCCTTCTTTGTCCTTTATCATGCCCATCTTTGCACAAAACGTTCCCTTGAGATCTCCAATTTTCTTGAAGAGATCTCTAGTCTTTCCCATTCTGTTGTTTTCCTCGATTTCTTTGCATTGTTCATTTAAGAAGGCCTTCTTGTCTCTCCTTGCTATTCTCTGGAACTCTGCATTCAGTTGGGTATATCTTCCCCTTTCTCCTTTGCTTTTCGCTTCCCTTCTTTCGTGAGCTACTTGTAAAGCCTCATCAGACAGCCACTTGGCTTTCTTGCATTTCTTTTTCTTTGGGACGGATTTCGTTGCTGCCTCCTGAACAATGTTATGGACCTCCGTCCATAGTTCCTCAGGCACTCTGTCTATCAGGTCTAATCCCTGAAATCTATTCCTCACCTCCACTGTATATTCATCAGGGATATGATTTAGGTCATACCTGAACGGTTTAGTGGTTTTCCCTACGTTCTTCAATTTAAGCCGAAATTTTGCAAGAAGCAGCTCATGATCTGAGCCACAGTCAGCTCCAGGTCTTGTTTTTACTGACTGTATGGAGCTTCTCCATCTTTGGCTGCAAAGGACATAATCAATCTGATTTCGATATTGACCATCTGGTGACGTCCATGTGTAGAGTCGCCTCTTGTGCTGTTGGAAAAGAGTGTTTGCTATGATCAGCATGTTCTCTTGGCAAAACTCTATTAGTTTTTGTCCTGCTTCATTTTGTACACCAAGGCCATGCTTGCCTGTTATCCCAGGTATTTCCTGACTTCCTACTTTAGCATTCCAACCCCCTATGATGAAGAGGACATCTTTTTTTGGTGTTAGTTCTAGAAGGTGTTGTAGGTCTTCATAGAACCGATCAACCTCAGCTTCTTCGGCCTCAGTGGTTGGGGCATAGACTTGAATTACTGTGATGTTGAATGGTTTGCCTTGGATTCGTACTGAGATCATTCTATCATTTTTAAGATTGTACCCCAGTACTGCTTTTCCCACCCTTTTGTTGACTATGAGTGCTACTTCATTTCTTCTAAGGGATTCTTGCCCACAATAGTAGATATGATGGTCACCTGAATTAAATTCGCCCATGCCTGCCCATTTTAGTTCGCTGATTCCCAAGATGTCGATGTTCAATCTTGCCATCTCATGTTTGACCACCTCCAGCTTACCTTGATTCATTGATCTGACATTCCAGGTTCCTAAACAATATTGTTCTTTACAGCATCGGATTTTCTTTTCACCACCAGACACATCCACAGCTGAGTGTCCTTTCGGCTTTGGCCCAGCCGCTTCACTCTTTCTGGCGCTACTTGGAAATACCCTCTGCTCTTCCCCAGTAGCATACTGGACACCTTCCGACCTGAGGGGCTCATCTTCCGGCGTCATATCTTTTAGCCTTGTGATACGTTCCATGGGGTTTTCTTGGCAAGAATACTGGAGTGGGTTGCCATTTCCTTCTCCAGTGGACCACATTTTGTCAGAACTCTCCGCCATGACCTGTCCGTCTTGGGTGGCCCTGCACGGCATAGCTTATGGCTTCACTGAGTTACGCAAGCCCCTTCGCCACAACAAGGTAGTGATCCATGAAGGGGCCAGATCCCTCTACCGAGCCGCAAAACGTGTTCGAGAGGCCTCAGGCATCACCTGTCACCATAAGGTGCCTCTGAATGCTCACCATCCCTAAGCTCATTCTCCTTTGCCCATCCTAACCACCACTGGGAGTGACAAGCCTATTGCTTGTCAAACTCCCTCCACCTGCACAGAAGAACTTCCCACAGGCCCCTTTGCAGATGGACAGAAATATGTCAATTCCTGCATCAGACAGGTGCACACCATCCTGTCTGTAAAGCTCCCTCCTTGTCCAGGTGATTTCCTGGAGAATGATCCCATCACTGTGCTTGTATAGCCTGAAGGCTATTTCCCGTTCCACTGTCTGATGAGCCCTTTTCATGGCCTTCTGGGTCAGAACATTCTGCACTTCATTCTTGTGAACACACAAGACCAAATTGTAGTTATCCCCAGCACACGGTGCCAGATAACTCTGAATCACCAAGGCCTGTAGAATGAGGTCCTTGCCTTCACACAGTCAGGTCATTCCCCCCTAGATGCAGCACCGGAACCTGCAGGGGAACCTGCATGCCATGTTGATAGAATAGAGAGGCACTCTCACTGCATACCACATCTGCCAAGCCCCTGAACACGGGCACACTGGGACAGTCTGAGCTGGGATCCACAGCTTGACATAAGACCACCAACCATCCCTGAACACCGTGCTGTGACCACATGAGCACACGCATGGGTTCACATCCCTTCCATCGATCTAAAGGAGATAAAGGAGAACAGTAAGTGGCAAAAAGGGAGTGGCAGTACCTTGGCATCAAGGAAAAGCCCACACATAGGACCTGAAGGCCTTGGAGTGCCACTGGCCATTGCCTCCACTTGTTCCAGTGCCAAAACCTGAAGACACGGCTGTAGAAGCAGCCCCAGTGCTGAAAGAGTGTGTCCTAAATCGGATTTCCTAGACTAAGAGTACTAAATGACAGCTTAGTAACCGTCATGCAGACTAATGGCCCTAACCTCCAGCGTGATAATGGTAGGGTTGGTGGAGAATTTCTCCCTGAAACTTCGGGGGGCCGAGCGCCAACGTGTTCGGCCCCCCGAACAAGTTTCGGGGAGAAATCCTCCGCAACGCCCCTGCCCCCTGCACCCCCCCTGGGACGGGACTTACCTTCACCGAATGTCCCTCCCGGTGGCTGGTCCGGCCGGCGGTTTGGCGGGTGTTCGAGCGAGGCAGGAGTGGCAGCCGGTCTTTCGACCGGCTGCCGCAGCCGCCATTACAATGAAAGGGGAAAAAAAAAAAAAACGCCCCCTGATAGGCTACGTGACGATTCACGTAGCCTATCATGGCTAGATTTGCAAAGTCAGCCGTGATAGGCTACGTGAATCGTCACGTAGCCTATCACGGGTGACTTTAAAAAAAAAAAAAGTGTGTATGGATAATGGCGGCCCCCATAGGGAGCGGCCATTCCCCTTCCTTATTTGGTCGCTGTAGTCTACGTAAACATTTACGTAGACTACAGCGACTAAATAAGGAACGCGAATGGTGGCTCCCTATGGGGGCCGCCATTAGCTTACGCGCTTTTTTTTTTTTTTAAAGTCACCCGTGATAGGCTACGTGACAATTCACGTAGTCTATCACGGCTGACTTTGCAGATCTAGCTGTGATAGGCTACGTGAATCGTCACGTAGCCTATCAGGGGGCTTTTTTTTTTTTTTTTAACTTTCGCGTTCGCGGCTGGGCGAGGCGGGAAGCCTCCTCCCCGGCCTGAATTTCAGCCGGGGCGAGGCAGGAAGCCTCCCCCCCCAGCCTGAACTTCGCGGGGGGACCAGCGAAGCGCCTCCCCCCCACTGCGAACTTCCTTCGAGGACAGGTAAGTGACTTTTGTCCACCCCTAGATAATGGATATCTGGGGAAGGGGGATGCCAGGAATCTGCAGATGCAGGTGACATCCTGGCCCTGCCATGGATGGTATGTCATGCACAGAAGCCTGTATCCTAGTGGCCGCTGGGAGTGACAGGCCTACTCCCTCCTCGTGTGCTAAAGGACTTCTCGCCAGCCCCTTAGCTGATCCAACAACACTTTGTCATTACCAAATTGGGCAGGTCCTGTCTATAAGGCTCCACCCACATCCTATTAATTTCCAGATGAGAGATGATCCCATCACTATTCTTATATAGCCGAATGCCATCTCCCGGTTCACTTTCCGATGGGCCCTTTCCATGGCCCTCAAATTCCACATATTTCTCCAATTAATTTGAGGAAGCAGGCAGGACTAGGGAGATACGAATCCCTTACCTAGTTCCGGTCGGGGCATCTGCTGGGGTGGGGGAGGCACTCCATCCCTCCCCCCAAAATCCTCGATGGGGGGGGAGGCAATCTGGTCCTCCCCCCCAGAATCCTGCCCGGCCAGCTCCACGGAGTAGCCGGCCAGGGCCATCCGCAGCCGGACTTGAGGCCGCGAATGGGCTGCTGCACACGCAAATGGCTGCCGCCGTACCAGCTGCCATTTGCGTCCTTCCAGGCTGCTGTGACAGGCTACGTAAATATTTACGTAGCCTATCACGGCACGCCCCCCCCCAAAATGGCGTACTCAAATGGCAGTGGCTATGGCGGCCGCCATTTGCCTTCCTTATTTTTTGCCGTTCTAGTCTACGTAAATATTTACATAGGCAATTACGGCGAAAAAAAGGGAACCACAAATAACGTAATGGGCGGTATTTGCATTTCTTTTTTTTTTCACCATAAAAGCCTACGTAAATATTTACATAGGATAAAACCGCGAAAAATAGGGAATGCAAATGGCATTGCCCTTATTTTCTCCGTAGTCTACGTAATCTTTACGTAGACTACAGCGACCAAATAAGGAACGCGAATGGCGTCTCCCTATGGGGGCCACCATTAGCCATACGCGCTTTTTTTTTTAAGTCACCCATGATAGGCTACGTGACGATTTACGTAGCCTATCACAGCTAGATTTGCAAAGTCAGCCGTGATAGGCTACGTAAATCGTCACGTAGCCTATCACGGGTGACTTAAAAAAAAAAAAGCGCGTACGGCTAATGGCGGCCCCCATAGGGAGCCGCCATTCACGTTCCTTATTTGGTCGCTGTAGTCTATGTAAAGATTACGGGGGCGTTTTTTTTTTAACTTTTCTTGGAATGAAACACGGGGGCATTTTAAACACAGGGGCGTTGTTTTTTTTTTACTTTTCTTGGAATGGTGGCGGCAGCAGCCAGTCGAAAGACCAGCTGCCGCCCCCGCCCCTGACGAAGACCTGCCGAACTGCCGCTGGGACCCACTGCCGGGAGGGACATTCGGGAAGGGTAAGTCCCATCCCGGGGGGGGGGGTGCGGGGGGCAGGGGGTGCAGAGAATTTCTCCCCAAAACTACTTCTGGGGCCTGAATACGTTGGCACTTGGCCCCCCGAAGTTTCGGGGAGAAATTCTCCCCCATCCCTAGTGGATTCTAAAGAATCTGGCCTCACTGGAATCCGTGGCAGAATTCTCTGCCATCCCTAGGCAGGACTGATCATCATTATCACTTGCCAACTATGCCATATGACCTGGGAAAGTTCCTTGCCTTTCCCACCAACAGGTTGTTCCCTCCTAGATGCAGCACCAGAACCTGCGGGGGAACATGCTTCAGCCCCTAATGGAGTGGAGTGGGAAGGAGGCACTCTCACTTACGGATGTACGAAAGTGACTTACCATTCACGGATTATGTTGGTGGTGGGGGGGAGGCGTTCCGTTCCTCCCCCCCGGAATCCTCGATGGCCACCTGTGCTCTGTGGCAGCTCTGCGGAGCAGCCAGCCAGGCCCAGCCCAGCCCAGAGCCGTCCACAGCTGGATTTCCGGCCGCAGAGGGCTCTGGGGGAAAAAAAAAACACGTATGCAAATGGCGGCGGCTACGGCCACCGCCATTTGCATTTCTTATTTTTCGCCATCTGAATCTACGTAAATATTTACGTAAATCTTTACGTAGGCTAAAATGGTGAATCAAAAAGGGACGCAAATAGCGCCCGCTATGCTATTTGCGTTCCCCTTTATTTTTGCCGTCATAGTCTACGTAAATATTTACATAGCCCAAGACGGCCAAAAATAAGGAATGCAAATGGTGGTGGCCGTAGCCGCCGCCATTTGTGTACGCGGTTTTTTGGGTTTTTTTTAAACCCACCCAGCCATGATAGGCTATGTAAAGATTTACATAGCCTATCATGTCATGGTTTTCTTTTTTAAAACCCAACCATGATAGGCTATGTAAATCTTTACATAGCCCATCACATCTTTTTTTCTTTTTCTTTTTAACAAGACTGGAAATAGGGATGTACGAAAGTCACTTACCTTTTACGAAATTTGATTCACGGTGGGGGGAGGCGCTCCGTCCCTGCCCCCAAAATTCTGGTTGGGGGGGAGGCATCCCGTCCCTCCCCCCCAAAATTCTGGCCAAGGGGGAGGCGCCCCGTCCCTCCTGCCGCGAATCCTGGCCGGCCGGGTCTGCAAATGGCGGTGGCCATAGCCGCCGCCATTTGCGTACGTGGTTTTTTTTTCCCCCAGAGCCCTGTAGTCAGCTGTGATAGGCTACGTAAACGTTTACATAGCCTATCATGGCTGAGTTAAAAAAAAAAAACCGCGCGTACGCAAATGGCAGTGCCCATGGGTGCCGCCATTTGCGTTCCTTATTTTGGCACGTCTAGTCTACGTAAACTTTTATGTAGACTACGGTGAAAATAAGGGGAATGCAAATAGCGTAGCGTCTATTTAAGGGGAACGCAAATAGCGTAGCGTCTATTTAAGGGGAACACAAATAGCGTAGCGTCTCAGCCGTGATAGGCTACGTAAACATTTACGTAGGCTATCAAGGTATTTTTTATAAATCTAGCCGTGATAGGCTATGTAAATCTTTACGTAGCCTATCACATTTTGGGTTTTTTTTACTTGGAAATGGTGGCGGTGGTGGCCGGTCGGAAGACTGGCTGCCGCCGCCCCACCCCTGCCCCACCGCCGCACTGCCGCCACACCGCCGCCGGAGCCACCGCCGCCAGGGAGATTCGCCCAAGGTAAATCCCGTCCCGGGGGGGCCAGGGGGCAGACCGTTTCACCACCGATTTCGGGGGCCAAATGCGCTGGCATTCTGCCTCCCCGAGATACGTGGCGAAATTCTCTGACATCCCTAACTGGAAATGGTGGTGGCGACAGCCAGTCGGAAGACCAGCCACCGAAGTCTCCACCGCCGAAGCCACTGCCGGAGCCGCTGCTGCCCGGAAGATTCGCCCAAGGTAAGTCTCGTCCCAGGGCGGATCCGCGGGGGGGTGGGGGGGCAGGCCGTTCCGCCACGAAGTTCGGGGGGCTGAATGCACTGGCATTTGGCCTCACTGAGATCTGTGGCGGAAGTCTCTGCCAATCCCTACTCTCACTACATGCTGCACCTGTCAAGCCATTAACACATGCACACTGGAACAGCCTGCTCTGGGATCTGCAGCCTGACCTATAAGCCCACTGACCAGCCCACAACACTATGCTGACTCCAGACATGAGCACACGCATGCACGGGTTCACATCTATTCCATTGATCTAAAGGAAAATAACAGTAAGGACAAGAAAAGAGATGCTGATCAGTGAAGTCCCTACTTTAGGAATAGACACAAGACCACAACTGTAAACTTACCAGAAAAGTTTCAACTTCTGCAGCCGGATGTGAGAGCAAAATCCCAGGGCTTCCTATCAACTAGGGATGTACGAAAGTCACTTACCTTTTAACAAAAATTTGATTTGAGATGGGGGGGAGGCGCTCCATCCCTCCCCCCTGAAATTCTGGCTGGGGGGAAGGTGCTCCGTCCCTCCCCCCTGAAATTCTGGCCGAGGGGGAGGCGCTCCGTCCCTCCCCCCCCCGAATCCTGGCCGGCTGGGTCCGCAAATGGCAGCGGCTGTAGCTGCCACCGTTTGCATCCCTGTAGTCAGTGGTGATAGGCTACGTAACTGTTTACGTAGTCTATCACGGCTGATTAAAAATAAAATAAACAACGCGCATACACAAAATGGGCGCCGCCATTTGCGTTCCTTATTTTGGCACGTCTAGTCTACGTAAACATTTATGTAGACTATGTAAATGTTTACGTAGACTAAGACGGCGAAAATAAGGGGAACGCAAATAGCGTAGTATCTACACTATTTGCGTTCCCCTTATTATTGCCATCTTAGCCTACGTTAATGTTTACTTAGACTAAGATGTGTCAAAATAAGGAACACGAATGGCGGTGCCCATGGGCGCCACCATTTGCATACACGCTTTTTTTTTCTTTTAAATCAGCCGTGATAGGCTATGTAAACATTTACGTAGCCTATCACGGTATTTTTTAAAAATCTAGCCGTGATAGGCTACGTAAATCTTTACGTAGCCTATCATGTTTTTTTGTTTTGGGGTTTTTTTTACTGGAAATGGCGGCGGCAGCAGCTGGTCGGAAGACCGGCCGCCGCCGCCGCACCACCGCCGCACCGCCACCATCATAGTCTACGTAAATATTTATGTAGATTAAGACGGTAAAAAGAAGGAACGCAAATAGCGTTGTGGGCGCTATTTGCGTTCCTTTAGTTTTCGCCGTAATTGCCTACATAAATATTTATGTAGGCTAGAATGGCGAAAAATAGGGAATGCAAATGGCGGCCTCCATAGCCGCCGACATTTGCGTACGCTGGGTTTTTTTTGGGGGGTTAGCCGTGATAGGCTACGTAAATACTTACGTAGCCTATCACGGCAGCCTGGCTAGATGCAAATGGTGGAGCAGAGCCGGCCGGGCAGGATTCCAGGCAGGAGGAGCGGATCGCCTCCCCCCCGTCAAGGATTCCGGGGGGAGGGACAGAGCGCCTCCCCCCCACGGCAAATCAATCCGCGAAAAGGTAAGTGAGTTTCGTACATCCCTATCTGGATGCATTACTGACACCAGATGACTTGATCCTTCAAGAGCTGCAGAAGGAATGGGCCCATAACCTGCGGTGGAGCAGTGCTGGAGGAAGCTTTGATCGCGACCAAGTGCAACAAAAAACAATAAGCTACTCTGGGTCTGTCTTGAAGTTTGTTTTGGGCCCGGAGCCCCCACCACATTCAAAATGGACAAAGGGGGCAAGCACAATCCCTTAGTCTTTTTCTACCACCTTCAATCTAGCCCAGTTTAAGGTAAGACCAGTTGGGCCTCATCTTCAGAGGAAGAATCATGTTTCCTCCAATGCCTATTGGCAAGTGGGCAGGGTGCGTTGCCCTTCCCCTGTTTGCCCTTTCTTGTGGGACATCCTATACAATGATGGGGGACTTGGCACCCATAGGACATCCCACCCATCACAAAGGTAATGAAATACACAAACAAAAGGAAATGTGGGGTGTCTTGGTACAGGCCCTGTGACCTGACACTAGGGATGTACGTACAAAAAACAAACATGCGTACGCAAATGGCGACAGCCACGGCCGCCGCCATTTGCGTTCCTTCTTTTTGGCCATCTTAATCTATGTAAATATTTACGTAGACTTAGGGATGTACGAAATTGCCCTTACCTGTCTCCGCCGGATTCCACTGGGGGCGGGGAGGCACTCCGTCTCTCCCCCCGGAATCCTCGCCGGGGGGGAGGGCCCCCCCTGGAATCCTGGCCGGCCGGCTCCGCTCTGCAGGGATTCCGCTTCACCACCGTTTGCGTCCCTGTAGTCAGCCATGATAGGCTACGTAAATCTTTACGTATCCTATCACATCTGACTTTTTTTAAAAAATGCGCGTACGCAAATGGCATTTGCGTTCCTTATTTTGGGCCGTCTTAGTCTACATAATATTTACGTAAACTAAGACAGCAAAAATAAGGGGAACGCAAATAGCGTAGCAGATGCTATTTGCGTTCCCCCTTATTTTCGCCGTCTTAGTTTACTTAAATATTTACATAGACTAAGACGGGCCAAAATAAGGAACGCAAATGGTGGCAGCCGTAGCTGCCGCCATTTGCGTACCTGCATTTTGTTTTTTGTTTTTAAATCAGACGTGATAGGCTACGTAAAGATTTATGTAGCCTATCATGTTTGTTTGTTTTTAACCTAGCCATGATATCCCGTCTTTTTTTTTTCCTTTTTTGTTAACACTGGAAATGGCGGCGGTGGCAGCAGGTCAGAAGATCGGCCACTGCAGCCTCCACCGCCAAACTGCTGCCGGAGCCACCACCACCCGGAAGATCTGCCCCAGGTAAGTCTCGTCCCAGGGGGGATCCATGGGGGAGCGGTGGGGTAGCAGGCCATTCCTACACGGAGTTCGGGGGGCAGAATGCACTGGCATTCGGCCTCACTGAGATCCGTGGCCGAATTCTCTGCCATCACTACGTAGACTGTGATGGCAAAAATAAAGGGGAACGCAAATAGCGTAGTGGGCACTATTTGCATCCCTTTTTCATTCACCGTTTTAGCCAACGTAAATCTTTACTTAGGCTAAAACGTTGAATGAAAAAGGGACGCAAATAATGCCCCCTACACTATTTGCGTTCCCCTTTATTTTCGCCGTCATAGTCTACGTAAATATTTACATAGATTAAGACGGTAAAAAGAAGGAACGCAAATGGCGGCGGCCGTAGCCGCCGCCATTTGCGTATGCGTTTTTTTTTTAAACCCACCCAACCATGATAGGCTACGTAAAGATTTATGTAGCCTATCATGTCTTTTTTTGTGTTTTTTTACACAAGCCTGGAAATGGCGGTGGCGGCGGCCGGTCGGAAGACTGGCCGCCACCGCTGCCGCCGAAGTCGCCGCCGAAGCCGCCGCCGGAGCCACCACCGGAGCCGCCTCCGGAGCCGCCGCCACCCGGAACATCCGCTCCAGGTGAGTCTCGTCCCGAGGGGAATCCGCGGGGGGGCGGGGGGGCAGGCCGTTCCACCACGGAGTTCGGGGGGCCGAATGCACTGGCATTCGGCCTCACCAAGATCCATGGCGGAATTCTCTGACATCCCTACCTGATACCCCCTTCAAATCCAAGCAGAAAATAATTCTATACCTACATATATACATGGCATTCAGGTCACTCATACAATTACAGACCAGACCCGACCTGACCCTGCTTAGCTTCAGCAAAGCAAAAGCCTCCTGTTCCCCCAGACCATGCCTTTGGAGCAAATGTTAAAGCCACTGTCCCACAAAATGAACAAGGAACAACCCTTGCAACAACTTGATGAGACAGGTTGGGCAGAGTGCCAGGGATTGGCCCAAAGTCACCCAATGAGCTTCACGGCCCAGTGGGGACTAGAACCTATATCTCCAAGTCCCAGTACAGCACTTTAACCACTGCACCAAGCTGGCACTCTAAGCCAGGGGTGAAAACAAGAGAATCCCAAACCCACAGAGGGGTTGGCAACGGCTCTACCAGGGTGTCAGGCAAGATTCTCACCACACCCTACTTGGGGAAGCTGGGGATTGAGCCTCAGACCTTCTTTTACAAAACAGGGGCTCTATGAGGTGCTCAAAGGCCCCAGTCTGAAACTTAAGTGGGAGGGGGGAGGGACTTCCACAGGATGCCAGGGAGGAAAGGGGTGTCCCAAGCCCCAGAAGCAGACAGTCCACCCTCCCCGGGGAAGAGTCACAGGGGCAAGGCCTCCCAGGGGGGCCCTAACTGGGATTGCCCCCTCCCACTGTCTCCCTAGGGCACATGCAGCCCAAACCTTTGGCCAAATGGCCCCAGAAGACCCATTGGTGAAGGAGCAGCCACTGATGCTGCTGTCGTCAGCTACAGATCGCTGCCGTGGCAGCAAAGGAGCCGTTGCTCCTGACAGAGGAAGGGGCCGCCCGCCAGCACCTGAAAGCCGTCGCTGATCACAGCAAGCTGCTACAGCGGCGGCAGGAACCCCGGCCAAAGACAGGACATGCCACTGCCACTGCTGATCATGCCACAGCTGCCGCTGATCAGTCCCTCACCAGTGACACCACTCCTCCTCAGGCCGGGGACCGCATGCTAGCCACGCTTCCTCCGGCCACACAAGCGGCTCCCGAAAGCAGCCGCCAGCAATTGCAGTAATCTACTATAAGAATGTAAGACTGAGAAAACAGTACCAAGAACCAGGGTCAACATCCAGGGTAAGCATGGTTGGGCACCTGCCAAGGGCCCACATCCCGGCAAGGGCCTACTGACAAGAGTCCCCTGAACTTGCTCCTCCTCCTCACCACTGCAAAATATTTGCTCACCTGCTGCCTCTCACTCTGGACCAGTCAGAGAAGGAGCTGCACTACATGCTAACTGCCTCCTTGTGCTCTGGATCCCTGCCTGTAACACAAGCAGGTGATTGCAATGATGAGAAAGAGGATGAAGAACAATAGCAGCTGATATCAATGGCGGTGAGAAATAGGGGTGGACGAAAGTCACTTACCTGTTGTCGAAGCTTGTTCGCGGTGGGGGGGAGGCGCTTTGCTGCTCCCCCCGCAAAGTTCAGGCCGGGGGGGAGGCTTCCCGCCTCGCCCGGCCGCGAACTCGAAAGTTTAAAAAAAAACAAAAACACGCCCCCGTGATAGGCTACATGACAATTAACATAGCCTATCACGGCTAGATTTGCAAAGTCAGCCGTGATAGGCTACGTTAATTGTCACGTAGCCTATCACGGGGGCATTTTTTTTTCTTTTATTGGAATGGCGGTGGCAGCCGGTCGAAAGACCGGCTGCCGCTCCCACCCCGCACGAACACCCGCCGAACCGCCAGCTGGACCCGCCGCCGGGAGGGACATTCGGCGAAGGTAAGTCCCGTCCCGGGGGGGGGGGGTGCGGGGTGCGGGGGGGTGCGGAGGATTTCTCCCCGAAACTTGTTCGGGGGGCCGAACACATTGGCGCTCGGCCCCCCAAAGTTTCGGGGAGAAATTCTCCGCCATCCCTAGTGAGAAAGGAAACTTCATGAGGGATGTGGGGTTGTGGGTAT
Source organism: Heloderma suspectum (assembly GCF_057233095.1). NCBI lineage: Eukaryota > Metazoa > Chordata > Lepidosauria > Squamata > Helodermatidae > Heloderma > Heloderma suspectum. Next base: position 94,414,024 of record NC_139461.1, read on the forward strand.
TTTCATTCAAGGGCCCTCAAAAACCTGGAGCTGGCACTGCCAAGAATAATGTTACTCAGAGAGCATGAAAGCTTACAATGAGGCATTTGCCATGTTCCATTTTATAATTGCTGGAGCTGCTCAGTATAGTTTCAGTAGGTGAGAATTATTATTGAGAATGAATGCTGCATTTCTCACCAACACTGACACTCCAGCTCCTGTCACCATGAAGTGATAATTAGTGTTTCAGAACAAAATGAAGAGAAAAGTGGCCCACAAGGCAGGAGTTTATAGGGAGCACAGGAGTGTCTTTTCCAGGAGACAAAGTAGCTCAATTGGCAGGTCATTTGCCTAGCAGCCCCACCGTACAGGTTCCATTCTCAGTTTTCCTACTTCGCAAATACATTTCCAATCCCATCAAGAGATATGCCCCTTCGCTTCTTTCGCTGACACTGCAATTCCATAAAGCTATTTTGTCATGAACTGACAATATATGAACCTACCATCACCCTGTGGCTGTAGAGCATCACATTTCAGGCTGTGTAAAAAAAAAAATGCCTGTGGTTGCACCTTATGCTCTGCAGTTAATCCATGTACACTAAACCTGATGCATTCATAATTAAAACTCATTGGTTAATTACAAAATAGGAAGTGAGGCAAGGCCGTTACATACAGCAGAAAATGTGACCCTGTGGCCTTGTGAAGATTAACAGAAAGGAACTACTTTGAAGCAAGTTCAGCATTCACACGAATTGGGCTTTGTTTTGTTTTGTTTTATCGAGCTGTAGCTATTCAAGATGGAGCCACTGACCCATGGAAACAACTGAGGCTCATTTCGATGGTGAATGCAATGAAGCACAGAATACCTCCAATTTCTTTTGGATGGCTAGCCATGTAAGGTAAAAGAAGAAGAAGAAGAAGAAGAAGAAGAAGAAGAAGAAGAAGAAGAAGAAGAAGAAGAAGAAGAAGAAGAACCCAGATATGTTTTTCTTTTTTCTTTTTTCTATTTTTTTATTTTTGGGGCAGGAGGAGTGAGAAATAAAGGGTCTTCAGGTGTATATTCAAAGGAAAGGGAGGGGATACTCCTCATCTTGAATTGGTCACGTCTTCTGAAAATAAATATCTTGTAAGAACTGCCTAGTATGCTCTGAATGTATCGGACCTTGGACAGACACTTATTCTGTTCCAGTCCTTATTCTGTTCCAAGGCTCACACAGATGTGCCCTCACCCCGGCGCCAGCTTGTCTGGCTGAAAGGGGGGGCATTGCGGGCGGGTGGGGTGACAAGACGTAGGGGCCTCTGATTGGTGTACCCCAGTGGCACCACTATGCAAGAAGGGACAGGCTGAGTTGCCTTAAACTCAGCCCCCCTCCCAATCTCAGCTCTCTGGCTCGACGCAGCTGGAGAGAGCTACAGCTCCGCCGGGAAACGAAAGATACCTGCCTCCTGGAGACCGGCTTCGTCGTCGTTTCAGCCACCTGGACTCCGCGTGCTATCAGTGCGCCCAAAGCCTCGCTTCCACGCCGGCGCTTGCTGCGGCTCCGGGGTTTCTGGTGCTCGCGGCAGGGCGCGCTCGCTCCAGTGCATCTCCCTCATGGCCAGCGCCTGCCCTGCCAGCAGGTGCGCCGGTGTTGGTGGCGGCGTGCGCTGGGGCGTGGCGCTGGTCGCCGCTGGTGCTTGCTGCCCCCTGAGGGCCCTGGCGCTTGTGGCGGCAGCTCGCCCGCCCCCCTCCTTCTCCTCGCTTCCCTCAGTTGGCTTGGCGCACCTGCCGCAGCTCTGGGTTTTCCAGCACTCACGTCAGGGGCGCACGTGCCCAAGCGCCGCCCCCTCCTTGGCCGGATCTTGCTGTGCTGGCAGGAGCACCGACAGCTGTGCTGGTGGCACGCACCCAGCAGCGGCGCCGTTGTGGGGGCCCCTGCGGGGGCCCCGGCACTTGCGGCGACAGTGCAGCCGCTCCCCTCCTTCTCCTTGCTCACCGAGTGCTCAGCGTGCCTGCCGTGGCTCCGGCTTGGCCGGCGCTCGCGGCGGGGGCGCACTTGCTCAGATGCTGCCCCCTCCATGGCCGGCGCTTGTCGCTCCAGCGGGAGCACCGGCAGCTGCGCTGGCAGCGTGCACCCGGGAGCGGTGCCTGTTACCCCGCTTCCCTGCAGGGGCGGCAGCCGCCCCCTTTTTTCACTGGCATTTGCGGCGCGGCTGCGCCGCCGTGGCCCCGGGTTTGCCGGCGCTCGCGGAGGGGCGCGCGGCCTCATGCGCAATCCCTCTGGACAAAGCATGCCATGCCAGCTGGAGCACTGGCGTTCGCAGCAGTGATGGGTGCTCGTGTGCGGTGCCGGTTGCTGCCGGCGTTTACTGGCCTTTGAGGGCACCGGCGCTTACGGTGGTGGCATGCCCGCCCCCCCGCCTCCTTCCTCACTGGCAGTCATGCAGGCCCGGGTGCGGCGCATGTCGATGTCGGCTCTCTGGCTCCTATCAACGAAGGGTGCTCGCAGACGCGGCGCATGCGTCCCCCCCAAAAAAGCAAAAAACCAAACCCACAACTGAAAAGGGGGGGGGCATTTGATAACAGTGTTGTCAAAATTGGCTGTCAGTCAGCAGGCTGCTTGCTGGGCGCACTGCCGCATGCAGCAGGGCAACCGCTGGGCCTGCCCTCATTCGTTGCCCCTGGGCCTTCACTTGGGGCTTCTACTGCCTGCGCCAGGTGTCTTCGGGCCCCTCGGCCCATAGGTTTGGTCTGGTTGGGGGAGGGCAGTTGCTGGCTTGCACCCCCCTTAACGAGCCTCAGGTGGCACAGAGCGGTAGGTGGCTGTATTGTACCCGATACTCTCCCCACGACCTCAGTTCAATACCTAGGGGTCAGTAATGACCTGGTGCTTGCACAGGAGGAACCTTTCCTTCCTTGGAGGGGAGTTTGCCTGGCAGCCATGTGTGGCCACCTTGATTTCCACAGTGGAAGGAAAGCAGGATATAAATGAAATGAATAAATACCTAGGGGAAAGGAGGTGGATCCAGGGAAGGGGTGGGGCTTGGCCTTCTGAGGAACCCCAAAGGGCTGGATTTAGCCCCCAGACTAAAGGTTTAGTACCTCATTCTAGCCTTTTCCTCCCATATCTCTAAGGGCTGGATGCTCCCAGTCTCGTCTGATCTCCGAAACTAAGCAGGGTCAGCCCGGGTTGGGATATGGATGGGAGACTACTGGGGAATCAGGCTTCCTGCATCGAGCTGGGGATTGGACTCGACTGTCTTGTAGACCCCTTCCAACCCTGTGATTCCATGAATTAACTTCCTTGTTCAAGTGGCTCCCCAGGTTGCTGTTCTGGATCCCCCTCTTTCTAACAACATCATGCCCAAAGAAGGGATGGGGCAGAAGCACTGGTAAAGCCCTGCGACGCCCCCAGAAAAAGGCCTCAACATGGGCATGCTTGAGTCAGCCCAATGTTGCAGGCCCAGTCTTGGCTTCCACGCTTACATGTCTGGAAGCAGCTGAATGTACTCCCGGGACCACCTCCCCTCCCCCCGGCTGTGCCCGATGAAGCCACAGCAGTCCACCCCAAAGCAGACATGACAGCAGACGCAATGTTCACTCTTGCTTTCCATTGCAGTGCACCTGGACGCCACTGAGGCCACCACCTCGCCTTCTCAGGCTCACCATGGCAGCACACCGCCACTGCAGGTGGTCCACCCTCCTGCGGCATCTCCGTTGGCAGTGATCCAAGCAACATCATCCTCCTTGCTGTTTCGCCCAGGCGGCACACCACTGTTGGTGGCAGTCTGCCCTCCTGGGGTATCTTCGTCAGTAGTACTGCAAGCGACATCGTCTCTCTTGCTCCCAGGGACCCGGAAGCGGCTGCCCCAGATGCAGGTGAGATGACTGCACCTTGCTTCAATTGACCAGATGGGCGATCTTCTGGGCCTTGGGGTTGCCACCTTAGCTTACCTCCCTGGGGCAGCTGTCCCCCCCCAATGTCATCTCCCTATATGCCACCTGGGCCGCCTGCAGCTCCGTCAATCACACCCCACTGTAGCCCCAGCCGCTTAACTCAGCATCTTACAGGGTTCTGCTGGATTAATTCAGGATCCGTTGCCCTGCCCCCGCCCGCTCGGGCATCCACGTAAGTGGCATATCAGATCCCACCCTAATCTGGTGACTTGCGATGCCACCGGGGCTACTCCTTCTCGTCATGGCTTTCACCTGAGGAGGTGTGTGGCTGGCTTATGTCGAGGCTTTCCGCAGGAGGGCCGCTATTGACCCTTCTCTGTGCAGGGACCTGGTGGACCAGGACCTTTTGCTCCAATTTTGACTCTTTTCTGGCCGGGTTTCGGCGACAGATCTGGCAGTGGCCACATTCCCCAGGCTATCTCCCGCACTGGCCCTCAGCCTATTGTGGGTCTGGTGCTTCAGCACCACTGTCTGTGCTGGGAATACAGCCCCAAGGGTGCATACTACTCCCAGAACCCATGCCGTTTCCATCATGAGTGCTCCTTTGTAGCAGTCAGCACTCGTGCACCTCTTGTCCAAAGCCTGGGGATGCTAGGGTCCCCCTTGGAAAGGCCATGGCAGGAGGAAGCCCGGGGGCAGGCTACAACTCCCTCCGGTGGGCCCCAGCCCGATTAGGTTGGTGCCGCTACTCCGGCTTTTAAGATGCTACCCCAACAGGGGGAATGCTTTTTAACTTGGAACATGGCTTCATGCCAGGTTTTAAGACACCCCCTTTTTTTTTTCTAGGCCAATATAGGCCATCCTTACCTCGTAAGCAAATTCCTCCTCACCAGGCATCGACAGGTTCGTGAGAGGTTCAACATGGCAGTACGGGCGGAAGGGTTATAACCCCCCCCCTTTTTCCATACCCCGATATCTAATCTAGGGATTTCCCTTCTCAGAATGGTGCCCAAGAAATCCTCTAGGGAGTTTATGCTGATTCGTAACCTCTCTTCCCTGAGGGCCAGTCCGTTAATCACGAGATCCCTGATCATCGGTGCTTAGTGCGATACACCTCGTCGATTTGGCAGTTGTCTTGGTTTGGGATCCCGGCCACGGGTCCCTGATGGGCACGTGCCACGTGATAGTCCGAAGATGGCGGTCAGTGTTCTGACCTAATGCAAGTATTGTTCCCCTTTCCTTTTGCCTTGGTGTCCCTTGGTGCACAAAAGGCTGAGGGCCTGTCTCCCACATCAACATTCAGTGAACCCAATCTGATACCCTTAAGCAATATTCTCTCCTCCCTCAGGACAACTTTCAGGTCCTTTGGGCACAGCTGCAAGCAGTTATACATCTTCCTAGGGTTTCCCTTCGGGGCCATGCAAATATTGTAGTGCATTTTCTTTTCCCAGGTAGGGTAGCGGCCCTTGGCCATCCCTGAGCGCAGGCTCAGTTTGGGCAGTGCAGGGACTGTGGCTGCCGCACCATCATACTGGGGTCACTTCTGCTGTGCGCACGTATCCGTGGGTATGGCTTCATCTTAGTAGGGCTTTAATGGCATCTCCTTTCAGAGGCGTGAGCCACTCCTCCAAGCCGGACTGCAGATTCACTGGGGTACCACCACTACCATGTGGGTTGCAGAATCATAGGGCAGGTCCAATCGTGCTGTGGGTAGTGGCCTGTAGAGTGGGGGGTCACCGCCGCCAAGCACATTTTGTCTGACCTCATAGCCAAGTTAGTAGCCCCCCTTTGGTATGACAACATGACCACGTTATTCATTCCCTGTCCTCCTGAAGTCGGAGAGTCATGTCATGTGTCAGAGTGTTCGCGCTCCAGTGTCTGTGTCACAACATCTGGTTCTGGGCCCGCTATGTGCCGGGTTAGGCAAACCCAATTGTCGATGCTTTGTCACGACATCAGGTCAACGAATCCCGGGCCTTAGCCCCGCGGGTGCGTCCATTCCCAGATCCCATCCTTGCAGTGCTATGGGAGACCGGGATATGGAAGCCAAGCATGCCACCCTGCATTCCATAGCTCCCAGTACAGGAGCCACCTGCGACAGAGCAGGTACGGTGTGCCATGCCTTAGGAGCAAAATTTCAGTTATAAGACTCATGGCCCTTACTTAGATCATTTGCAGCAGTTTGCATCTCCTTTAGGAACAATAGACTATCTGCCAGGACCATAAGTCTCAAGCTGGCCATTTCGCCTTCTGGCCCACAACGGTAGGATTTACTGACGCCATGTCAGGTTTCAGGGTTTGGCGTGGAATGTAGGGTTGGGCACAGATGTTGCCTTCTTTAGTAGATTTTAGCCACCCTCTCTCCCTGGATACCCCTTTTGGGGCTCCGGGGGTAATGGCCCTCCATTTGCGCTTTCCAGTAAGACGTTTTCCTGTACCTAGGGATGTATGAAAATTCTGCCATGGATCTCGGGGAGGCCGAATGCCAGGGCATTTGGCCCCCCGAAATCAGTGGAGGAATGGCCTGCCACCCCCCCGCCATCCCCCGGGATGAGACTTACCTTGGGCGGATCTTCCTGGCGGCGGCGGCTCTGGCGGTGACTCCGGTGGCTGTTAGGCGGAGGCTGCGGCGGCCAGTCTTCCGACTGGCTGCCGCCACCGCCATTTCCAGTTTAAAAAAAAAAAAAGTGATAGGCTACTAGGGATGTACGAAAGTCACTTACCTTGTCCCGCAGCTTTTTTCGCGGTGGGTGGGAGGCGCTTCGCTTCTCCCCCCGAAGTTCATGCGAGGGGGGGGTGTCTTCCCGCCTCGCCCGGCCGAAATTCAGGCCGGGGAGAAGCGCCCCGTCTCCCCGGCCGCGAACTTCAAAAGAAAAGTAAAAAAAAAAAAGCCCCGTGATAGGCTACGTAACGATTTACGTAGCCTATCACGGCTAGATCTGCAAAGTCAGCTGTGATAGGCTATGTTAATCGTCATGTAGCCTATCACGGGTGACTTAAAAAAAAAAAAAAAGCGTACGCTAATGGTGGCCCCCATAGGGAGCTGCCATTCGCGTTCCTTATTTGGTCCCTGTAGTCTATGCAAATAGCATTCCCTTATTTTCGCCGTAGTCTAGTAAATCTTTACATAGACTACAGGGACCAAATAAGGAACGCGAATGGTGGCTCCCTATGGGGGCCGCCATTTGCATACGCGCTTTTTTTTTTTTTCCAAAGTCACCCGTGATAGGCTACGTGACCATGATAGGCTACGTTAATCGTTACGTAGCCTATCACAGGGGCGGTTTTTTTTTTACTTTTCTTGTAATGGTGGCGGTGGCAGCCGGTCAAAAGACCGGCTGCCACCCCCGCCCCTGACGAAGACCTGCCGAACCGCCGCCGGGACCTGCCGCCGGGAGCGACATTCGTAAAAGGTAAGCCCCATCCTGGGGGGGGGGGAGAATTTCTCCCCAAACCTTCGGAGGACCGAATGCGTTGGCATTTGGCCCCCTGAAGTTTTGGGGAGAAATTCTCCCCCATCCCTATAGGCTACATAAAGATTTACGTAGCCTATCATGGCTAGGTTTAAAAAAAAAACATGATAGGCTACGTAAATGTTTACGTAGCCTATCACAGCTGACTTTTAAAAAAACCAAAACAACAACAACACGCGCACGCAAATGTCTGCCGCCATTTGTGTTCCTTATTTTGGCACGTCTTAGTCTACGTAAACTTTTACGTAGACTAAGATGGCGAAAATAAGGGGAACGCAAATAGCGTTTATTTATTAATAAATAAATCTTTACGTAGCCTATCCTGTTTTTTTGTTTTTGTTTTTGTTTAAACTGGAAATGGCGGCAACGGCAGCCGGTCAGAAGACCGGCCGCCGCCGCCGCACTGCCACCGGAGCCGCCGCCAGACCCTCCGCCACCAGGAAGATCCACCCAAGGTAAGTCTTGTCCTGGGGGGTGGCGGGGGGGTGGCAGGCCGTTCCACCACCAATTTCAGGGGGCCGAATGCCCTGGCATTCAGCCTCCCCGAGATCTGTGGCGGAATTTTCGTACTTCCCTAACCAGGAAATTCTTTGGAGGGAGCGTTACCGGCAGGATGGTGTCCGCCTGTCTCATGTAGTGAATAACATATTTCTGTCTGATCTGCAAAGGGGCCTGCGGGAAGTTTTTCTGCGGAGGTGGGGGGAGTTTCACAAGCAATAGGCTTGTGACTCCTGTGGCGGGTAGGACGGGCTAAATATGAAAGGGAGTAGGGATGGTGTGCATGCAGAGGCACCTTATGGTGACAGGTGATGCCTGAGGCCCCCCGAACGGGTTGTGCAGCTCGGAGGGGGGATAAGGGTTGCCTGGGAGACCAACCCAGGTGTTGTGCGGCACCAGGTTGGGGGATGACACCGGAAGATCTACCTCCCCCAGAAGGGGCAGTGTGGAGGGATGGCGAGATCACCGCCACCCCTCAGGCTGGGTGTGTTTTCGCCCAAGAAGTGCCAGCTAGCCGCTGACACAGTTAGATGCCCGTCCTAATTACCCCTTTGCAGGTATTTCAATAAATGTGGCCCAATTTTCAACCCAAGCTCGTTGTCTGCGTCTTCTTTAGCCCATCTCCGCTCGCAAATAAATGTAATATATAAATAAGTAATCTTGGAAGAAGATTTATACAGTGAAATTGCTGTGTCCTTTTTGCTTCAGTGCTGGGAAGTATACTACAGCAGTGGTACAACAGGCCTTGCATCTGACCATATCCAGCTTTTGCCTTGTACAGCAAACAAAAGTTTGGTGAGTGACTTTTCAGTCCTAACTTCTATACCCCTGCAGACGTTTTGGTCATGACTAATAACATGACTATTACTTGACTGCTGTTTCCCCACATTCTTCCTCAGCCTAGTTTTGGCTGCAATCCTATACATGCTTACCTGGAAGTAAGTACAATTGAACTCAATTGGACTTACTTCTGAGCAGACCTCAATAGGATTGTGCTAGTAAGTAAGCATACTTGCACAAAGAGAACAAAGATTTTTGGTAGTCTCCACTTTTGAAGATGATGACCCTGCAGTGAGTGTTGTGAACATCCCATCACTCAGGGGAGAAGAAGCAAAACCATATAATCACTGTTTTCACTGTGTATGATTCCATTTACTTTGCTATAGTAGCTCAGTTGTATATTATGGCAGTGGTTTAACGGTTTTACAATTCTTAGGATTTTATTGCAGATCTGAGTTCTTCATCGTCTAGTAAACAGAAGCATTAATAGCCACTTGAGATTGTGAACATTGTAACTGTAGGACAACCTACCAGGTTATTGCATTTCTGAGTAGATTTATGTGCCGTGTACCATACGTTAAGTAGGACATGAACAATAGCATTTCCACAATAATATTTGGACGTTCTCTTTTGTTGGCAACACTGGATCCAATAAATTTCACCCTTCTGTTTCTTCTCTACTGCTGTATCAAAAGTGTATGATGGTATCACATCCCATGATCTCAAGGTAATTGAATGTTCAGTCTTGCCAATATTGTTTTTGATCTTCTTAAGTCTGTGTATGAAACTGAAGAGATGCTGCTAGTATATCTCTACAGTTGTTCTTGTTGTTGGCATCATCATCATCAATTAAAAAAATAGGTTCCTGCTCAAGAGAAGTGAGAACAAATGAAAACAGACAGACAGATTGAGAGAGAGAGAGATATTAAAGGTTATTAGCATGCATAATAAAATGGTATGACAAAGTGTATTTTATCATGCTATCTCCTCACACATTCTTAGTGTTGCCTTATACAGATTGTATTGTGGAAGATCAACATTAATGCCAAACCCCCTAATCAGGAGCAGCAACTCAGGATTCCATAGCTACCATGGGCCTCTCTCAGTATCTGGCCCGGCACGTGTGGCATGGTATACTCCCACTCTGGTTTTGCTAACCAGGATGAAAGTGACTTGTGGGTAGGGGAGGCATTGAACTCTAGCGCACGGGCAGGGAACTCATCGGCAACAATATGCTGAGGCCCCACTGCTGCTGTCTCTGTTCCCTAGTAAGTTGGTATAGGATTGCAGCCATACTTATCCATCATTGATCTTGCCATGGCCACCACCATCCAAGCCATGGCACTGCTGCCTACTGCAGTTGCCACTCATCTCACATCCCCTCCCCCCAAAAAAAGTTTCCCTGGCAGGTGACAAGAGTGTTTCTGAATAGGATGGGCCAGACATTGCATTTTGGGTCATCTAACATGGTGAGTGGGTGGTGTGAAGCCCTGCCAAATTGGCCCAGCTCAACTCCCATGCAGAAGCACCACCACCACGCACCAGGGAAACTTGTTGGGGGTGAGGAGATAAGTGACTGGTGGTGGTGGCATATGGTGGCAGTGGCAGCAGCATGGGAGGGCATTGAAGCTGGCAGATAAGCAAGGGGGCATTGAAGTCTAGTGCATCAGCAGGGAAGCCATTGGCAGCACTATGCCGAGGACCCACTGATGCTGGCCCATGTTCCCTAGTAACTTGGAATAGGATTGCAGCCATACTTACCCATAACCTCTAGTGACAGGTAGTTAGATAGCTAAGTAACAACATGGCTTGCTAGTATCTACAGTCAATCATCAAAGCTTGAAGAAGAAGAAGAAGAAGAAGAAGAAGAAGAAGAAGAAGAAGAAGCAGCTGCAGCCAGCCAGCCAGCCAGCCAGCCAGCCAGAGATTTGTGCATTATAAAGTGCTAAATAAATTATTAAAGAACTAATAATACAGAAAGTGTGAACCTAGAATAAAATATTACCCTCTCCTGGAACTATCCTATTTAACTTTTAGCACTCACTAAATTCCTAAGATGCACAATTTTAAAAGGTTACTAGAGTCATTTTCCCCATGTATTCTCTGAACTTGAGGATTCCACCAAGCTTTGCTGCAGAATCTTAAATAAGATTGTTCCCATTAACAAAACAAAGCAATTGCATTATTTCATCTTTATTACCTTCCTGGGTATCTCCATAAACATTGTATTTCTGGTTTATATAATCCCTTTAACAAGAGAGCCCAGACAGAATACATGCCCTTTACCCATCAGTATTTAATATGCAAGCAAACAATAATGTAGACATCTCTCTCTATATGTACTTTTTATTAGCTGACCAGGAGATACAGCTGCTAGGCAGAGACCATGAGCTAGTTGAAATCCAAAAGAGACAAAGCACGTTATAAAATACTATCAAAACAATACATTTTAACTGGGCAACCTCCCAGAGTGAGATGTTCCACTTAGGACTGGTCCAAATCATTCAACCCAGCATTTTTCATTACATTCGGGAGGGGGATAAAATCATCCCCAAAATGGTTGGGGATGGGGAACAGTATGGTTGGTACTTACAATTAGGTGAGGTGCCTGGGGTGGGGATCTCCTTTTCTTTTTTAAAAAAAAAATTAATGGCTAAACTGATGCTCCAACTGCATTGAACATGAGGAAAGAATGCCCCTGGGAACTATGCTATGTGATGACATAGCATTATTCCCAGAGGCGTTCCTAGGAACAAGGATACCTGCCCTATGGCTGAATTAACAAATCGTGACAGTTGTCTTGAGCATAAGTGGGGCAGACTTTCAGCTTGTGGGTTTTCATTTTTTATTTGTTCCTGGAGCTCCACCGCCAGCCACTAAGATCCATCATGTGTTTGCACTGTGGCTCAGTGGGACAGACACACACTTTGAATTCAAGGGTACTTCTGAGCACAGGTTCAGCCCAGGAATTACAAGAACTGAGCAGTCAGCCTTTTCAGACAAAAATGCACTCATGGTTCACCCTCAGGTTTTCAGCATTTTCAACAGCCAGACTGATACTTTTGGTTGTTGCTATTGTTATTAAAACAATTGGAAGCCAGAAACCCGTGCAGTTTAATAGCAAGTCACCCAGATATCTACCAGTAGATCCTGATCTACCTGGTCTTAAGCTTTCTAGATCACATCTAAGGCCCAGTTGACTGCACACCTCAAATATGTCAAGAATACTGCTTACATTGGCACTACAAATTGTGGCTTGGGCACAGAACGGAGATTTTAGATGACTAGTTCACCATGTGCCAAAAATGAGTAAAAACTGACAATATATCCCCAAAGTACTTCTGTGTATGCTAGGTTTTTCCATCATTTGAAAAGGGGGAAAGCCTTAGGCACTGTGTAAGTACTGTGTAATTTAATCACATTTATATCCCACCTTGTTTCCTCCTTAAGGAACCCAAGAAGGTATACATAATCCTCCTTCCCCTCCATTTTATCCTCACAACAACAACCCTATGAGGTAGGTTGGGCTGAGAGTCTGTGACTGGCCCAAAGTCACCCAGTGAGCCTCCATGGCTGAGTGGGGACTAGTACCTGGATCTCCCGGCTCCTAGTCCAACACTTTAGCCATTGCACCACACTGGCTCTCCATAAATATAAATGAATAAATAAAGTATTTTCGGTCTTAGGAGCCAAGAGATATTTGCACCTAACCAATCTCTGATGTTCATGAAAAATCAGAGCAAAATATGGATCAATTCATGTAGGGGTTTATGAAACACTTACCTGGTTCCGCTGGGGCCATCCTGGGGGTGAAGCACTCCGTCCCCCCCCCCAGGATCCTCCCCAGCCGACTCCATGGAGCCACTGGCCGGGGCCGGCCACAGCCAGAATTCTGGCTGCTGCTGGGCTGCTGCGTCTGCAAATGGCGGCCACCATGCCGGCCACCATTTGCGTGGCTGCTAGCCACGATAGGCTATGTAAGTAATTATGTAGCCTATCATGAAAAAGGCAGCCATGCAAATGGCGGCTGCTACGCCATTTGCGTGGCTGCCTTTTTCGTGATAGGCTACGCAAATACTTACGGAGTCTATCACAGCAAAGAGCAGGGGCACAAATGGCATAGCGACCGCCATGTAAGTATTTATGTAGCCTAGCCTATCACACTAAAGCAGCCACTCAAATGGCAACCACTATAATGGCTGCCATTTGCAGCTGCAGCAGCCCGGCTGCGTCCGGGAGACCAGCCGGAGGAGCCTCCACCTCAGCCGCCACCAGAGCCACATCCGCCACCAGGTAAGCTCCGTCCCGGGGGGATTCCACAGGGTGGGGGGGAGGCCGTTCTGCCACGGATTCCGGGGGGGCGGATTCTAAAGAATCCAGCCTCATTGGAGTCCATGGCCAAATTCTCTGACATCCCTAAATTCATGCAGTTCTGAAATTTTGCTCAGACACAAGTTGAATGAATACAGTAAAGAAGAGGAAACAGGGTGAGATAACAGGAACTCACACTTACTTCAGCTGAAGTAAATTGGCTGCTCATTGGAAGGACAGATACTGAAGCTGAAGCTCAAATATTTTGCCACCTAATGCGAAGAGAAAACTCCCTGGAAAAGACCCTGATGCTGGAAAAGATTGAAGGCAAAAGGAGAAGGGGATGGCAGAGGATGAGATGGGTGGCTAGATAGCATCACCGATGCATAGGGATGTACGAATCCCTTACCTTGTTCCGGTGGCAGCGTCCGCCGGAGGGGGGGAGGTGCTCCGTCCCTCCCACCGGAATCCTTGACCGGGGGGGAGGCAATCTGGTCCTTCCCCCGGAATCCTCGATGGCCGGCTCTACTCCGCGGCAGCTCCATGGAGCAGCTGGCCAGGCCAGGGCCGTCCGCAGCTGGATTTCCAGCCGCAGACTGGCTGGTGCTGGATAAACAAAAAAAAACAACCCGCGTACGGAAATGGCGGCGGCTAAAATTATAAAATATAATTTTATTTATATTATTATAAATAAAAATAATCTTATTTATTTATTCATTCATTCATTTCATTTCATTTCTATACTGCCCAATAGCCGAAGCTCTCTGGGCGGTTCACAAAAAATTAAAACCAAACGGCACACAATAAAACAATTTAAAATATATAGAACATTAAAACCACAATATAACAATACAACCACAATAAAACCTAGCAACAGTGCAGGAGTTTAAAATACAGATTTAAAACAGCAAAGCTAAAAGTCTAGAAGTCTTCTGGAATTATTATTATTATTATTATTATTATTATTATTATTATTATTACTATTACTATTATTGCAGCACACTAAAGGCTCCCTTTTCTCTGGTTTTATTTGGTTAAAGACTTTGGTTAAGGAAAGATAAAAGCAAGACTGCAAAAAATAAAGGAGAGAACAGAGGAGGAGGGGAACCACCACTATAGAGTTCCTGGCTTTTTCAGTCCATCTGGGTGAAATTTAAAGTAAACAGTAACCTAGACCAGGTTTCAACTCAAACAGTACATCTTATTTAGGGAATTAAAGCTAGAGATCAGCATAAACAAGAAAGATCTTTGGGTGCTAAGATGTAATAAGAAGAGATCTACCAGCCTATCTATTATACAAGAAATAAAACAAAAATATAGGGTTGAGTCATATTTCAAGTAGATCCATTAAATTAATGGGATTTAAATTAGTTATGACCAACAAGTCCCATTGATTTCAATGGGTTTACTCAAAGTATGACTGCACCTGAATTCAGCACATAGTCATTGCATATGTTGGCATGGAGGACTTTTAGGGAGCAATCCTATGGCCGCTAGTCAGCAGCTAGAAGGCCATAGGATAAGTGGTTTTCCGGGAACTGACCTCAGAGCCCACACTCCAAGGTCAGTCTAGCCGTGATAACTGACCTTCCCCCAGATAACCAACCTCCCCTCCCCTTCCACGCTGCCTCACAGGCAGCATGGAATGGCCCTGTGCACCATGTTCGGAAGAGGAGTGCGGAGCGGCCAAAACGGAGCATTCTGGAGGGCGTTCCAGGACGGGGAAGGCAGAAATGCTGGTATGACACATCCTATGTGTCATCCAGCAGCCTCCTCCCCTGCTCCGCCTCCCCATGGCTAGACAGACAAAATCGGCTGTCTAGCCACTAATGGAGGGTAGGAGAAGCATGGAGGGAATGATCCCCTCCGAGCTTCTCTTGCCCTGCATTGGATAGGCGTTCGCCTACAAGTCTGGAGGCGGCCGCCTATCCCCATAGGATTGTGCCCTTAATTTGCAGGAAAAAAAAGGTGAGGTGTCTTTGTATTTGTTCTGCCGTAAAGTATCTATTTGGATTTTTCCCTCAATGGAGAGGAGAGGAGATCATTTGCAACTTTGGCACCTTCACACACATGGTCATGGCCATAGTCTTGCTACTGCTCTGATCAAAACTTCAGTCTTACTGTGGATCAGGATGTTTGTAATAAGACAAAAGGACAAGTTGTTCTCTTGGGAACAAACCAGTCTAAAAACAAGCAACTCATTTGTTATATCTGGCATCCCTGGAGCTTACAATTACTTTGGACAAATGATGACAAATTGAAGGACTGAGACTCGTGCTGTTTACTATCTGGGTTTGGCATTTCATGCTGTTGGTGGTATAGGACTATAATATTTCTGATGTGACTTCTGCAGTTCCAAATAACCCATGCCACAGACTGTGGGTTCCTGAAACAAAGCCATGTGTGAAGTAAGGAAAGACAGGCAAAAGAAATCCTGCAAAGTTTGAGTTCAGAAATGGATTACAAGTGTGGAATAGACATAAAGTCTTTGCTGAATTTTGGAAAGACAAAGAGAAAGAAAGCTGTAAAAAAATCACACATTTCTGTTGAAATCCAGTTATCTTGCATACAGTTGTAAACTGGTTTCCAGTAGGGTTGTGCATGGACCCCCCGATCCACTTCAGATGCCACTTCGGATCTTTTGAAGTGACCCCTACCTGCCTCAGATCGATTCGGACCCCCTCCGCTTTGACTCAGATCTGAATCTGAAGCAAGTTTCAGATATCTGGATCACCCGTTTTGGGCATTTTCCCATTGACTTGCATGGGAAAACACAAATGGTCATATCTTCCTTAGTTTTCATGATACATGCATGAAATGTGGGAACTTCTCCTCCTCCTGGAGAGGAGGCTACCAGCAAAATTTCAGACAGTTTGGCCCAGTGTTTTTTGTGCTAGGTGGAGTTAAAATCTGAGGGTTTCCACAGAAACTCCCAAAGCAAAGAGCTGTAACTTCTCCCTCTTTCCACACATGCATGTGACACCTGGGCCCCTCCCAGACCCCCTCAAGGACATCCCACCCGCCAATGTACAGGCAGTTTGGCCCATTAGCTTGTGTGCTTGGTGCAGGTTGAATCTGATATTCCCAGAAAGTCAGACCAAACTCAGAAAGTCAGACCAAACTCAGAAGTGTACTTGAAGTGTGAAGCAACCCTTAGTCAGAAGAATCACCTGCTCAGCTTCCCTATGGCTGAATACACACATTACCTGGCAGGCAGGCTGGAAGAAGTTATATTTTTTATCTGCTTTTGTTTATTTCTAGCACTCACTAAATGAGTATTTTGAATGTATCTTGAATGAATACAGTCAGCGCCTATCCCAGAAGGGCCACTGATTTTTGAATGCTGGAAACCTGGTGGACCAATACTTCCCCCACCCCATCTCCACCATGGCGGCCTGCCTAAGCCTCGCAGGGGTGAGACATGGAGAGCTTGCAGGAGTTCCGGCAGCACTACCAGCCTTCTGCTTGCCCCTGCTGCCGGCTGCTGGGATGTGGGGGCCTCTTCCCAGAGCAAGACCGATTGATGCTGCCTCCTTAAGTGCAGGAGCAGGCTGCTGGTGCTGTAGTTCCCTGGCTGCTTCCACCTGCTCAGAGACGCCTTGCAGGGGCCGCACATGGCAGTGCTGGGATCCGCTCCCAACTCAAAGTGGTCCCACACAATGCTGCCCTGAAGATGGGGGAGGAGGAGATGCAGACTACCTGCCTTGACTGGGGGGGCACAGCACACGAGCGGGGGAAACAGTGGAGGAGGGGTCGGGCGCTGGAGCCTCTGCCTGCTGCTCCTCCTCCAACACACCCGGGAGGATCTCCTCCTCTTCGCCCCCCACCATGCTGAGGATGTCAGATACCTCTGACCTAATGTCCATCAGCAGGCCCCCCTCTTCCACCACAGAAGGAGATGCTGCTCTGCCTTGGGTAGGAGTGCGACTACTGCACCCGCCCACGCCAGGCCCCTCGAACAGTGACCTCCGAGCACTGCAACTGGCCTCCACACACTGCTGCCTTACTGCACCGGGACGCCCTATCTGGACTAGGGGATAGACAGCGGGCCTAACTGTGCTGCTAGTGATAGCAGCACCTCGCCCACCTCCACCCCGGCCAACACCCCGAAGATGCCTCATATTGCGCTGGATTGCTCTGCCACACAGTGGACTGCTATTGGAATAAGAAGGTAATATAATACTATGTGTCTTATGCTTTTTCAACACTGCTTTGAAATTGGGACATATAGTGTTGGTGGAACAACAGCCTAGCACGCACACGCGCACGCACACACACACACACGCACACAGACACTCAGGAGCTAAAGAAAAGCAGAACTACCTAAGCAAATGATGGGTGTCTTTAATTTATTGTTTTATATTTCAGGTTCTTTTCTGGAAGGCAGGGTAACTTCAAGAAATTCAGGACAACAGTACAGGACATAAGATAAGAGCCAAGAGAAATCAAACAATAATTTTAAAAACTTAATGTTGTTGTTGTTTTGGAGGATCAACACAGAGAAGGCACAGATGGTTCACTTCAGCATGGGGCCGGGGGGAGAGAAGAGACCAAGCACTACACACATAGGCTGCTATAATATACCTTTCTTTAAGAATTTAGAAAGCAAGAACAAAGTAAATGCTTGAATATGACATGGGGGGGGGGAGAACATGCCCAGAAGTCAATGTTTGCTTTTAAAAATCGAAATAAGACTGGGTCTTTAAAAATCTAAAAGAGACGGAGTTGACAGACAAAAATGACAAGGAAATAGAAAGCAGAAGTGAGGGTCAACCTTAAACAACAAACGCAGCCTTTTCTGGAGTCCAAGCAACATAAATAAATAAACAAACAGAAGAATGGCAGGAGTGTAGCAGCAATGAGTGAGGAAAAGCTATGTTGGTTTGAAAAAATATGGAAAGGAGAGATGAATATATCTAACACAAATAACAAATGAGTTGGAGGTAGAAAGAAATAGGAGAAGGCAGCTGGAAGGGGTGCTGCAAAGACACCGTCCCAAAGGAGACAGACAAGCAAGGAGTGAGGGAAGGATCCCACTACAACCAAGCTGTTTCCTTTTAATTTAATTATTGAGGAAAGCCTAATAGTGATCAAAAATGAAGAAATAGAAGGAACAACTCCAAGGAATGCATACGTACACACACACACACACACACAATCATCTACCCATACACCAGCCCTCTCCCAAAGACACAGCTAGTAGGGATGTTGGAGAATTCCACCACGGACTCCAGTGAGGCTGGATTCTTTAGAATCCAGCCCCCCGGAGTCCATGGCGGAACGGACTACTGCTCCACCCCCCAAAATCTCCCCCGGAACGGACCTACCCGGCAGCAGCAACAGCTCCGGGTCATCTTCTGGCCGCTGCCGGGCTGCGGCTGCAAATGGTGGCCACTACGCCGGGCGCCATTTGTGTCCCTGCCAAGCCATGATAGGCTACGTAAGTATCTACGTAGCCTATCACAGCAAAAGACAGGGATGCAAATGGCGTAGCGGCCGCCATTTGTGTCCCTGCCTTTTGCCGTGATAGGCTACATAGATACTTACATAGCCTATCACGGCTTGGCAGGGACACAAATGGCAGCCGGTGTAGCGGCCGCCATTTGCGGCCGCAGCCCAGCCATGTCCGGAAGTCTGGCTGCAGCAAGCCCCAGCTGGCGGCTCTGCAGCCTCACCACAGAGCGGAGCCGGCCGGGGAGGATTCTGGGAGGGAGGGATGGATCGCCTCCCTCCCTACCGCAGAGTGCTGTCCGGAACGGGATAAGTGTTTTGCACACCCCTAACAGCTAGCGCAATAACCGAACACAGTCTTTCACCAAAGTATGTATATATCCTTCCTCCACCACTCTCTCTGTTTGGAGACTGCTGGCATCAGTTCTGGACAAGAGTTCCTATTCGCCAAAGCACACTCCCTCCTTCTCCTGTGCTCACCTTCCCGCCCTCCCGCCTCCCCCTGTCTTCCTATGTCCACTCACCTTCCCCTTCCCCCTCCCTGTCCCGCCCCTCCATGTGAGCTTTCAGAAGTTGATACATTTTGGAGACAGCCTGTCTGGACTGCTGAGGCATTACGTAGAGCTCCAAATACATGAGGTAGAAGAGGCACTTGGGGGGGGGGCTTCACCCCAGGGTGCCTTCGTACTGCTCTGACCCACCTCACATCACAAGGATTTTGCTCCAAATAAGCCCGCTTCACCTCATTCGGGCTTCATGACGAGGCGGTGCACAGCCCTAGTTTCCAGGACATGTTCTCTAACTCACCAGAGTCCCAAACTCGCAAATCTAGTGTCATACTTATGACTCCAGTATAAAGACCTGATGCTGATTCATAATTTGATTGATGTTGTCAATGTGTAAACAGAACATATTGAAAGTTCTCTGTTCTTTAATTGGGTCAGATACTTTCAGCACAAGACTTCCATCAGGAATTGGATCAGAGCAAATATGAAGTTAATGTAATTGGGTTTTACATAAACAGTTCACTTTGTCCATATGCGCAAAGTGGATTCCATTTAGGACTGTAGTCATTCATTTGGTCCCTTCTTACATTGCATTCATTGCATAGGGACCACTTCACTGCGACTCTTTTCCACACTGTGAATATCCAAAAGGCCAGGCCACATGGAAAGATCCCACGTGTTGCCCGACATCATCATTCCTCCTACAAACTGGATTGCAGCCTAAATGGTTAAATAATTCAATGATTAAAAAACCTGCTGGTTTAAGACTGGAGTTCAGGGTATCTCATGTTGGCTCAGTTTCCACAGAGCCAGGAAACTGGAAGCTAAGGCTGATGCCTTAACAAACGTGCTCTGTGATCAGTGACAATGTTGTCCAATGTCACAAACTGTGCTTGCTTATAACTTACCATCCATGCACCTGCACTTCCCCTTGGTTTTTCAAGTCCAGATGGGGAGAACGGAGTGCCTGGGACCAGCAAATATGTCCCCCATACAGTCCTGGTCCTGTATTGTCAAATGGTGATAGAGGGAGGGTTTTTTTGTTTTTTGTTTTCCTCTTTAAACTGCTTTTTTTCCAACAATATTTCACCAATCATCTTGATATTTTCAGGGTTGGTACAGCCAACAAGTCTTTCTGGCAGCTGTAAATTCCAGTCAAACCAATTCAATTTTATGATGGTTGGAACATCCCACCCACCCCCATCAACATTTACATGGTGGAATGCTTTTTTTACTGATGGACCGTAACATAGCCATCACTACTGTGATGGCTACAATAATAGGAAGTCACTATCAGTTAGACATGAGGTTTGTTGTTGTTTTTCAAAATAATTCTGCTGCAATTTATTCTGTTTTCTGAAAGAGATGGAATTGTTGTTCGCCATTACATGAATTTTAAGAAGTGAAAAAAGTCAATGGCTTAAATCCATTTCACACTTGCAGATATCCACTATCACAGAAGGCCTTCCCCCCCACACACACACTTTCTCTCTCTCCTGTAGCCCTCTGCACTGCCCAAAAACCTTTTCCAGAGGGTTTTCCAGCTGTCTGGAGCAGATTTTGAGAGTACGCAGAAGTACCCTGTCCCAGTTCTACTGACAGAAGCCGTTCCATCAGTGGAATGACAATGCTGGATTCCCCCCGCCATATAATCTACAACAAATAAAATCTAAACAACAAATCTAAGGTTCACAGGTAAGCCTCTAGGAAACAGGCAGTAAACAAACCATGCATTTTTAAAATGCTACTTCAACACTGCAATCTACATGTCTACTCAGATGTCAGTCCCACTGAGTTCAATCATGGAGCTTACATCCAGGATTGCAGGCTTAAAGTTTAAACTTCAGATATGGATTCTTGTATCTGTAAAAGCATTATATTTTGGAGAAATGAGTTGGTTATTGTAAGTTGTTGGTACACACAACATTAGCTGTGATTATGGGCATGTTGAGAACAGAAGAGGTGTGACAATCCCATTGGTTCTTCTTATGAATACTCAGTTTGTGGAATTAATAAATTTGCTGGAAAGAAGTGTTCCTAACAAATAACGACATTGGGTCTAACAGATTGGGGAACTTTCAGTTCTTGCCTTTAATCAGCCTCTGTGAAGAAGATGAGCTTGATGAAGCAGCTGGCATTACTGAAAGGAACAAGGAAAGGAGATAACGTTGGAATAAATGGAACACGTGAAAGGGCAGATTGACATGTTTGAATGTAAGTTAGTACAGCCTGTTAGTAATCACACGTTTATATCTTATACAAGGCTTGAGGGGGGGGAGGCTTGGGAGGGGAGAGGAGTAGAATTTGGAATTGCTTCAGGTTCACTGGCCAATTAAGTTGGTAAAAGGTGTGTGTGTGTGTGTGTGTGGGGAGACAATCTGGATATAAATTCCTAAGAGAGGGTACAAACCCTAAGGTGTGAGCATAGTGAATTTAATAAACTGATTGCAACTAACCTGACACTGAAGAGAGTGTAGAAGAAGAGGCCAGCCCAGCCAGGCTCCTTTATGAGTAACAGGAATGGAAATTGAAGCCATAGGTGGCAGCAGACAGGGAGAGGGGGGAGTGCCTCATCCAGTGTATTTGGCTTTAGATATCTTTTAATTATATTTTCAGTACATATTCAGGCTTTTATATATTAATATTAGTTTCTATAATGTATTGGCTTTGCACCACACTTTTTTATATTAGGCCTCTAGATGTCCTGTGTACTCTTAGAGTGGGTTGGATTCATGGCTAAATCATCCATTGGACTATTTTGGACTGGACCCATTGAGATCAATGGGGCATAGGTTAGTCATGACTGGCCTTGGTTCCATTGTTACCGTTGCTTCTGCTTGGATTGCAGCTGGGCCTGGATCTATCTATATTTTTTCAAGATACTATATTAAGCCTTTCACTGTATGTCATCATCATCATCATCATCATCATCATCATTATTAAGTTCCATGGTTTAAAAGAGAATTATTTTTATTATTATTATTATTATTAATAATAATACATAATTCACTTTTAAACTATGGAACTTTAAATTGTGTAAATGCATGTGAGAACTAAATGGATAACTTGAGACACTCTGCCATTGGGAAAGAAGCAATATGACTTTGTCCCAGCATATATTTGAGAGAGGGGTCTTCTCCAAACCAGGCTTTTTATCCCACAATTTGGCAGGGCTTCTGCTTCCAAATTCTTTGTAGGATTAAGATTTGCTCCTTACATGGGCTGACATGGGCTTTTTTCCAGGACTTCCTTTATCTGCAAGTTCTACATGTTTCATACAGCCACTAGATGGCTGTGCAATTTCACACAGCAATTAAAGCAGATTAACATTTATTACTGTATTATCCCCAATCTTTTAAAAGCCAGGATAAAGGTCAGAAAGTGTGGGAGATGCCCTAGAGGTTGTTGACATCATGTAAAGGACTTGCAAACATTTGTGAGTGACCAATCATAAGCGTGCAATAAAACTGTCATGTAGAAATGCTCAGAAACGTTGGGTGGAAACATTGCAAAAGAGGTAAAGAAAGCCTGATTGGGTGAGGTTTCTGCTTTTCCCATATTGTTTCTTCCTTTCAGAAATCTAACATGTGAGACAAAGCTGTCTTATACACAGAGACACACAAGCACATACAAAATGCACTTGCTTTTTAAAAAATTGGTGTCACCTAGGGATGTATGAAAGTCACTTACCTTTTTGAAGGGTGACATTCGCAGTGGGGGGAAGACGCTCCGTCCCTCCCCCTGAAATTCTCTCCAGCCAGCTCCGCTCCACGGAGATTCCACGGAGATTCCACGGAGATTCCACGGAGACGCCGGCCAGGGCTACCCGCAGCCAGACATCCGGCCACTGGGCAGCCTGCAGGGACACAAATGGTGGCTGCCGTAGCCGCCACCATTTGCATCCCTGTGTTTTGCCATGATAGGCTATGTAAATATTTACGTAGCCTATCATGGGGAAAAAAAAACAGCTGATGCAAATGGCGGCGGCTACAGTGGCTGCCATTTGCGTTCTCTTTTTTTTTTGGCCGTGATAGGTTGCGTAAATATTTACGTAGCCTATTACGGTGAAAAAAGAGAAAAAAAGGAATGCAAATGGCGGCCACTACACCATTTGCACCCCTCTTTTGCCCTAATAGCCTACATAAATATTTACGTAGGCTATCATGGCAAAAAAAAAGGGAATGCAAATGGCGGCTGCCATAGCCGCCGCCATTTGCGTTCCCTTTTTTTTGCTGTGATAGGCTATGTAAATACTTACGCAGCCTATCACAGCTTCCACAGGGACGCAAATGGCACCCCGGCATTAGCCATGATAGGCTACATGAGTATTTACATAGCCTATCGTGGCTATAGTGATGAAGCGAATGGCAGCTGTGGATGCGGCCACCATTCGCAAGTCAGCGCGAATGACAGCAGGTAGGAGTTCCGTTTCGTGCGCCTTTCACGGGGTGGGTGGCAGGGGGCTTCGTTCTGCCACAGATTTCAGGGGGCCGAATGCACTGGCATTCCACCTCACCGAGATCCGTGGCGGAATTCTCTGACATCCCTAGTGTCGCCACTGATTGACGCCCAGTTTGAAAACAACTAGTGACAAGTGGGCTCATCATGAGTGCATAGAATTTACAAGTTAACCTGGAATAGGCAGTGACCCAGCCTGATCCCTGCAAAGAACTGACTTACAACTATGGCATAATGGCTGCCTTTAGTTCCGGATCATTTTGAGATGGAATAACCAGGAAATACCTCTGGATGCGCCCTGGAGGTTATCGACGTCATGAAAAGGACCCGCAAACGTCCGTGAGTGAGCAAACTTAATCACAGGATAAAAGTTCCATGTGAAGGAGCCCTCTATGTTGCCCACTAAACTGACTACTATTTTGATGTTAGCATTCTTTTTCTATTTAAAAAGATCCAACTGCAATAAAGGCAATCATGTTGTGTGTATGTGCGTGTGTGAATCGATGAACAGTCTGTTGAGCTATGTGATTAGCTCCCTCCTATTCTGCTCAGAGTTTATTAAAACTAAAATGGTGCCTTACGTTGTCGAGGAGAAAAAAACAGCTCACTTGTCTGAATGATGCATTTCTTTGCTTACTTGTGGACATAGCTCTAAGGCAGATAAGAGATCATTATTTGGACACATGGAGTACATCTCGCCTGCAGTTAAGCTGCTTTCCCATTTCTGTAAGTTCATTTCACCTAGAGGTCTGCAGTACTTCCTCATGTTTCTTCCAGCTAATAGGTCATAAATTATGGTCCTTGGTTTGAGACATCACTATCATTTTCACATATATCTTGAAAACACAGAATGTTTTTAGACAAGAACAGCTACAAGATATTTGAAGAAGAAGCAGAAACTGACCTGATTAAGGATGATGATCTTGCTGGGGTATCCAAACCCTGTAAACTGAGATTTATTTCCACAGTAGTCAAAATGGAGTCTCCAGCTACACTTTTATTTAGCACATTTGTGAGTTTAAAATTTCTGTTTGGACAGTGGTATCTCAACACAGACTTAAATGTTCAACATTGAGTTTAGAACCACGCTGGCTAAAATCAAATTTGAATGCAGAACAAACTTACATGATTATTACTAATTTGAATTAAAATATTCATATTTGGGATTCATACTTTGTCTATGCTGGCCTTACTTACCGTAAATCTCACCTGTAATGCAACAGCATATTTTAAAGGTTCTACTTGTCAGCTGTTTAGTTAGTTCATTTGTATTTTTGCCATGCAGGTCAAAGGATTTGGGGGGCATATATATATACATACACACATACAAACATATATATATATATATATATATATATATATATATATATATTCCATTTTATCTTCCCAACAACACTGTAAGGCATGACAGGCTGAGAGCCATGCTATATGTGATACTAAAGTTTAAATGCATCATTTGAAGTTTACCTGATTGTTTTTAGCAGGCATGGGAGGGAGATTGGGAACCAGGAGGGAAATTTCACCTTTTCATCCCTCATTGCAGTTCCCTACCCCTTTTATATGCAAAATGTGCCAATAGCAGCTGATTATATGTATTGAAAATTCTTCTTCACTTTTATAGCTCCCTTTTCAGACTTTGAATGGGGGTATTGGAAATGTTATCAGGGGGGTACAGAAATTCTCAAAATTGTGTGTGAAAAGCTTACCAGGAAATAGCAGTGTTTTTTTTTCCAACAAAAGTCTTCTTTCTTAAACTAAATTGCTCTGAGCTGTAACAGTACTACGACAACTGGAAGCAAGCAGAACTTCCCCACACAATGCCTCTGAACTGATGCTGTGTTCTGACATAGATGCCTTCCCAATAAGGCATTATGAGGGGAAATGGTCTCGTTTGGCAGTCAGACTTCTACAGTAGTAGTATGTAGTGATTCATTAGAATGAACCAACCTCTGGCAAACATAGCAAGTCATATGAGAGATATAATTCAAACTGTTGCCACTTGCTCAGTAATAAAGATATTGGTTCCCTTGAGGAAAAACAAAACAAAACTCAAGAAATTATCTAAGGACTGACCTGGAAACAATCTCCAAAGAGGATATATTATATGTTCCCTAACACCTGGAGCCAATCTACACAGCAGATTTAATGTTGGGGGACAGCACATCAGCGTCATTAGTGACAGATGACACTGTCGCCAATCCACAGCCACCTCGCCGCTTCCCTTTGGAAAAGGCATATTTTACTAAGGTCCTTTTAGTGTATTGTTTTTCTTAAACATGGCCCCAGAGCGCTTCCACTGCAGTGTGCAACCCCACACACATTATAATAACAGGCATGATTAATCATGTGACCTGGCAGTGGCCTGGTCAAGGAGTGGGGCCACCCCTTCCCCCCCCTTTTCCCCCCATTCCCTCTTTTTCCACATTTGCAATAGGGCTGCTGTCCCATTCAAAATTTGTAGCCTGTATTACCCATAAAAGCACACCAGCACTATTTCTATCCTCCACAATTGCACAGTAGTAGCTTTCGCCATTCACAGTAACTTGCCCCTATTTCCCATTCATAAAAGCAGGGTCACGCTGTTTCTAGGCTTCACAACTGTGCAGTAGCAGCTTTTGCTATTCAGAGTATCTAGCCTGTATTTCTTATTCATCAATGAACAATTGGGCTGTTTTGAGCCTTCAGAATTGAGCAGTGGTTGCTTTTGCCATTCTATGTAGCCTTATGTCAGAGCGCGGTAGCAAGGGGGCCTGGACAGGGGTGGGGGTTGGAGAAACAAGCCTCTTTCATTTGCTGAGGTGCACCTCCAAGGTTTTAGCCTTCAGAAACTGAGCAGTAGTTACTGTCCCCATTCTATGTAGCCATTTCCATTTTCAATACATCAATGCATAGTAGCATGCTTTCAATCAGTCAGGATATCGCGGTAGGGGATTTCACCCTTTTATAGCTCACAGCTTGTTTTTCCCATTCATCCAATTCCAAATGGTGGATGAGAGAGGAGAGGTGTGGGGTTGAACTACGTGGGCTTAATTCAGTGTTTCCACATTTTCCGGAGCAGGGGGGCTACAGGGTGCTGAGCAGCACCGACTGGGTTGATGACATTTGGTTTTTCTCAGCCCACCCAACCTGGATGTCAAGCACTGTGTGACCTGTGAAAAGCGGGCTTTGGGTATCCCTGACAGACCAAAGCCAATTTCATGAAGATCTGGATATTTCTAGGGATGTCAGAGAATTCCGCCACAGACTGAAATGGGATCGAATTCCCTTCAGTCTGTGCCACGGAATCCTTTGCGGAATGGCACCACGAGGTCCTGCAGAGCCAGCAGTCATGCGGCTTTTTTTTTTTTGTCATCCGCACAGACTCGTGAAATTTTCGTAAATAAAAACGCAAGGTAGTATATTCCGATAATAAATACGTAAGTTTTTTTTTAATGAATTGTGTTCACCGTCTTGTTTGTGGGTGTTCTTTTTCAGTTGAAATCCTCCGTCTCCGTTTACTTTCAGCCAAAACACTTCCTCCTCCTAGGGGCTTCCCAAAACAAGGCTGCCTTAGGTGTGCCTGAGCGACGTACTCTTTGTTTAAAGCAATGCTGTTTTAAAGAAAGAAAAACCCTTTTAAAATGACCATGCCGGTCTGGAGCCCTGCACGAGGTATTATGCTCCCTTCTAAGCTTTCTATTTCCACATCCAGTGTTGTTGTTGACATTGTGAGGCTAAAATGGAGAGGAGAACCAACTCTGTGCATGTCTACTCAGAAGTAAGTCTTACTGAGTTCAATTCGACTTACTCCTACACATGTCAGCACCCCACTTGCCCCCAGCTCAGCTTTGTATTTCCACATCCAGCTCATTAGCAAACCTCCTGTTAGTTATCTCACTGAGTGACTTTGGGCTGGACTCTAACCACTACACCATACTTCTGTTATGAAACTCATGAAGAAAAAGAGACAGTATAATGGAAAGTTCTTTCTGAAGCAGTCACACTTGTACAAATGCAGCATGAAGGGAAAGATCAGCAACCTTCTCTTTGTTTGAATAAAAAGCACACTCTGCACATGCTCAGGGAATGGACAAAATGAGGAATAAACATACCAGGGAATATGAAGAACTATATTCTTCCATTATGTGTGTGTATGGGGAATCTCCCTCAATCCAGCTGTTCCCTGGAAACCCCCCCCCCATTCACCAAAGGGTCTTCAGAGATAACTAACAGGAGGTTTGATAATGAGCTGGATGTGGAAATACAAAGCTGAGCAGAGAGGAGAACCAACTCTGTTCATGTCTACTCAGGAGTAAGTCTTACTGAGTTCAATGTGACTGACTCCTACACATGTCAGCACCCCACTTGTCCCCAGCTCAGCTTTGTATCAGTTCTTCATATCCCCTGGTATGTTTATTCCTCATTTTGTCCATTCCCTGAGCACGTGCAGTGTGCTTTTTATTCAAACAAAGAGAAAGTTGCTGATCTTTGCCTTCATGCTGCATTTGTACAAGTGTGACAGAATGGACTTAACAAAATCCATAGATCCCTATTTGGATGACTTCTGCCTGAAACCCTAAAAAGCTGCTGTTAGTTGGAGTAGAAATACTGGGGAAGATGTCTGATTTGATATTCCTATTTTCCTAAGGTTGCAAACCTGTATCCAGGATTAACTGTGTTCAGGATGAAATTCATACATGCACAGCCTTGGATCCCATTGACTTCAGTAAGATTTGAGCATGCAAAATGCTGTGCAGTACTGCACACTCAGTATTTAATTCCATTCATAATTATGTCTTAATTAAAGAGCAAACTACAGTTTGTTCAATCTGTACCAGTGTTTGCAATTAGGTTTTTCAGAATGTTATCTACCTTTAAAAAATCAAAGTACAGTCAAAAATGGGCGAAGGGTTAATTTTGATAGCTAACTAGTAAGATTATTTTGCTACAGAATATTCATGACTTGTCAGGCAGCCTTAATAAAAAAATTTGAATTTATGACTACAATACAAATCAAGCAGTAACCTCTTCGAACCCTATTCCGAAAGTGCATTTTTTTGCTGAAGCAAATAATAATAGGTCGTTTTAATATATGACCTTACCTATTAATCTTCTCTGACCATTTGTATGACAGGCTAATCAAATTTAACTCCAAAGTATAGAAACAAAACAGGAAACAAAACACTGCATATTAACATTATTATTGTAAATTAGATCCAAACTGAGCTTCTTCAGATTATTGTAATCCACTCTAAGCTTCATCAAGCCTCATGTCCAAATACTCTCCACTATCTCCCTTCCTTCCTGAAATTTGGGCAGGAGTCAAAGGTAGGGATGTACGAAAGTCACTTACCTTTTTGCGGATTCTGTTCATGGTGGGGGGGGAGGCGTTCCATCCCTCCCACCGGAATCCTCGATGGGGGGGATGTGATCCAGTCCTCCCCCCCGGAATCCTCGACGGCCGGCTGTGCTCCATGGCAGCTCCATGGAGCAGCCGGCCAGGCCCAGGCCAGGGCCGTCTGCAGCTGGATTTCCGGCCGTGGAGGGCTCTGGGTAAAAAAAAAGAAAAAAACGCATATGCAAATGGCAGCGGCTACGTAAATATTTATGTAGACTAAGACAAATAAAAGAAAGGGGAACGCAAATAGCGTACTGGGCGCTATTTGCATTCCCCTTTCTTGTCTTCGTCTTAGTCTACGTAAATATTTATGTAGACTAAGATGGCGAAAAATAAGGAACGCAAATGGCGGCAGCCATAGCTGCCGCCATTTGCATAAGCGGGGTTTTTTTTGTTTTTACCCAGACGTGATAGGCTACTTAAGTCTTTACGTAGCCTATCACATTTATGGGGGGGGGGAGAAAAAAACACAGACTGCAAATGGCGGCGGCGGCGGCAGCCGGTCGGAAGACCAGCCGCCAACGCCGCCAACGCCGAAGCCACCGCTGGAGCCGCCGCCATCCAAAACATCCGCCCCAGGTAAGTCTCATCCTGGGGGGGATCCGCGGGGGGCAGGGGGGTTACGGGCCATTCCGCAATGGATTTCAGGGGGCCGAATGCACTGGTATTCGGCCTCACCGAGATCCGTCGTGGAATTCTCTGACATCCCTAGTCAAAGGACGCAAAGAGAAGTGAACCCAAAACTAAAAAAAAAAGGCAGAACTCTTCCCCCCTCTCCTCAGATGTCTCTCCCCATTCCATCCCCCAAGCCATTTCAGACCCAAACCAAAGAGTCTCACCTATTCAAGGGAAGAAATGTTTAATAATGGACTAAATTGTAACTATGTATGGACAAATCTGTTAGTTTCACTTTTGTCCTGCATTCGATTTTGTAAAAATCTCATGTTCTTTTCATCCCATATATGAAAGAATTTGCAAATTTTGGTAAATTCTTATATAAAATGAACCAAATAAAATTCTCACACACCCCTAATTCTAACTACAATTATTGTAATTATTAAAATTTATTGAACATATAATTCAATTGACAAAAAAGGTAGTCTCTTTCTTTCTCATAAACTGAGAAAGAAGTAAGTGCGATCTCTCAAACACTCAAGGGTAAAATTTGCTTCCCACTAGGGATCGTAGAGAAATCCACCGCAGATTCAAATGAGGCCGGATTCTTTGGAATCCAGCCTCAGGAATCTGCAGCAGATTGGCACCACTTACCTCCACTCCAGAAGGACTGGAGGTGGAACGGCACTTGGCTGCTTCTTCTACTGGAGCCATTCGCCTCCTCTGCACCGATCGCCATTTCTTTTTCTATTTTTTTTAAATGGTGATTAGCAGGATGTGCCCATAGACTTATATGCAAAATAGAGCTGTGAATCTTGCATATAAGTCTATGTGTCCATAGGCTTGTACGCAGGATTCATGGCTCTATTTGTGTATGTCTATGGGCACATCCTGCCAATCGCCTGTATTATTTTATTTTTTTTTAAGAAATGGTGATTGGCGCAGAGGAGGCAAACAGCTCTGGCTGGCAAGGTAAGCAGCCCTATAGCTGGTGCAGCTCTGCAGAATCCTCATGGAGTGGAGCCGCTCCAGAGGATTCGGGGGGGGGAGAACGGATCGCCTCCCCCCCACAGATTCCCCACTGGAACGGACAGTGAGGAATCCATACACCCCTACTCCCCACACATATGTTCACTGTACACATGTAGGAAAGTGTGAAAGTTGCTATTCTTCAGCTAAAACACAAAATGAAGTCATCCAGGGCTTTGTGAACTTATAGCTAACACCATGCAACATAATACTGATCATTTTTAAGTTTCATAATGGAGGCCTGAACAATACCTGAGCTGTCCAAGACCTGTCATGTTGTAGGAGACATTCTCCACATTAGCCAACAAATCACCAAATAAAAGGATATAACTTTGTGCAATGAGTATTCTGTAGTCTCATATTATTTTAACTCTTTCGTGTCAAACTCATGTGGTTATGCAATTAAGAGCACAATCCTATGGGTTGTGTTCTCACAAGATGCAACCCATAGGATTGCCCCATTAATTGCATAACTCAATGCCCCACCAGGCTGAAGCTGACAGGGCATGAGGAGCAGAGGAAGTGATCTTCACCTCCCCATCCTCCTATCACTACATTTTTCTCTAGATGGGCAAAAAAGCCTGTCTAGTGACAGTGCTTTGCAGAGGGAGGGAAGGAGGCTCAAAAAGGCTTGGGATAGCTTGTATCTGGCCTCTGCAGTCTCCTCCCCTCCCTGTCCACTGGAACACCCCCTTTTCCCACTCTCTGAAGTTGCTTTTCCAAACTTGGAGGCCAGCCAGTGCCGTTCTTTCCATGCCAGCTGCAAGGGAGCAGGGGGTCAGATCTCCAACTCCCCCTTCCGAGGTCGGGGTGCTCTCTCAGAGGGGGGAATCTCCACTATCCTATGGCCCCACAGACAATGTCTAGGGGCGATAGAATTGCTCCCTTAAAGACTATAGAATCCATGATCCAGCATGAATGTAGAGACACTCATGACCTAGAATACTGATAATATAATTGACAGTAAAGAAGGTTTGCAGCAAGGTTACTAGAACTGACCAAAATCCAGAAGGACAAGTGGATTTTTTGTAATAAAAATGTAATCCTTTGTTTGAGGCTGGACAAAATAGATACAGAAATGGAATTTCTGCTGTGGGTTTTGCACAAACCTAATCATTATTCATTTTGATTAGCTGTGTTTTTATTTAATCCCTAAAATTCTTAGTTTTTTACACTGGCAAAAATTGAAAGGTATTTTATATCTTCAGTTGTGAAATGAATCATAGCTGTTTTATGCAGGTGCCTTTGTCAGGATCTCATAAGAGAGAAGAGATGTTCAGATTATTAAAGCTTTGTTGACCTTGTTTTCTGGCAGGTTTAACTAAAGGATTTTTACCAATCAAAACACAATATTTTCTTGCCAAAATGCATCATCACACTTTGCAAAGGGCAATCTTAAAACCATAAAGAATGCTTAATATTACAGCATTTACATTTGCAGTGCAAACTGGATTTAGAAGTTTGATGTTACAATGGGAAAACTAAATGCAAGCAACACAAACACCTTTGCAAAAAAAGAAAAGCAGCTCAATGTTGTCCCTTGATCTCACCAGTCATCTAACATAGATGGTTTTCTTGAGCAGATTTTTCCCATACAGGATGCCAAGGGATTCTAGAAAATGTTAATAAAAGGTGGTGAATCTATAATTTCTGCCAGTATATTTCTTCATAACACTGAGGTTCAAACAGCTACCATGAATCTGATAGTTGTGTCAAATGGCCCTTCAAAAATAATGTATTGAGAGATGGCCAACAAAGGTGGAAGAAGGAACATTAGATCTGACCATAGACCATTGCCTAACCTCAGAGAGGTTTAGGTATATATGTCCTAATGGCAGCACAGGGAAGATTGTGGCAATAAAAGCAACTTGATAATACTTGCAGCAGGTCCCTAGGAAGGTGGCTGGGGAAAGCAGTAGTAGTTGTTGTTGTTCAGTTGTTCAGTCGTGTCTGACTCTTCGTAACCCCATGTACAATAGCACGCCAGGCCTTTCTGTCCTGCACTCTCTCCCGGAGCGTGCTCAAGTCCATATTCATTGCATCGGTGATGCTATCTAGCCATCGGTGATGTTATCTAGCCATCTCATCCTCTAAGACGGCAAAATATAAGGGGAACCACTATGCTATTTGCGTTCCCCTTATTTTCGCCATCTTAGTCTACATAAATCTTGACATAGACTAAGACATGCCAAAATAAGGAACGCAAATGGCAGCAGACGTGGCTGCTGCCATTTGCATACATGCATTGTTGTTGGTTTTTTTAAGTCAGACGTGATAGGCTACGTAAACATTTATGTAGCCTATCACAGCTGACTGCAGGAATGCAAACGGTGGTGCCTACGGCTGCCACTATTTGTGTCCCTGCTAGCCAGCGGCCAGATGTCCGCCTGCTGGTGGAGCTGGCCAGCGGTTCCGCAGAATCCCTGAGGAGCGGAACCGGCCGGCCAGGATTCCGGGGGGGAGGCGTGGAGCACCTCCCCCCTGGCGAGGATTCTGGTGGGAGGTACGGAACACCTCCCCCCCACCATCAACATAATCCACGAACAGGTAAGTGACTTTCGTACATCCCTACTTGACATCTCCGATTTTCTTGAAGAGATCCCTAGTCTTTCCCATTCTATTGTTTTCTTTGATTTCTTTGCATTGTTCATTTAAGAAGGCCTTCTTGTCTCTCCTTGCTATTCTCTGGAACTCTGCATTTTATTTATTTATTTATTTATTTCATTTCTACACCGCCCAATAGCTGAAGCTCTCTGGGCAGTTCACAAAAATTAAAACCAAACAACCACAATAAAATAATTTAAAATATATAGAACATTAAAACCACAATATAACAATACAACCACAATAAAACCTAGCAGCAGTACAGGAATTTAAAATACAGATTTAAAACAGCAAAGATAAAAATTTAGAAAGCTAAAAAGCCTGGGAAAATAAAAAGGTCTTCACCTGGCGCCGAAAGGAGTACAATGTAGGCGCCAGACGAACCTCACTAGGGAGCTCATTCCAGAGCCGGGGTGCCACAGCAGAAAAAGCTCTCCTCCTAGTAGCCACCCGCCTCACTTCCTTTGGCAGGGGCTCATGGAGAAGGGCCGCTGATGATGATCTTAAGGTCCGGGCAGGCACATATGGGAGGAGGCGATCCTTCAGGTAACCTGGCCCCAAGCCGTTAAGGGCTTTGAATGTTAACACCAGCACTTTGAATCGGGCCCGGAAATGGACTGGCAGCCAGTGCAGCTGGAAAAGTACTGGCGTAATATGAGCTCACAGGCCAGTCCCTGTTAACAATCTTGCTGCCCTATTTTGGACCAGCTGAAGTTTCCGGACCGTTTTCAAAGGCAGCCCCACGTATAACGCATTGCAGTAATCCAGACGAGAAGTTATCAGAGCATGGATAACTGTAGCTAGGCTATCTCTGTCCAGATAAGGGCGTAGTTGGTATACCAGCCTAAGCTGATAAAAAGTGCTCCGTGCCACTGAGTTCACCTGTGCCTCAAGTGACAGTTCTGGATCCAAGAGCACCCCCAAACTATGAACCTGATCCTTTAGGGGGAGTGCAACCCCCTCCAGAACAGGTTGAATATCACCTAGCCGGGCAGACGAACCACCCACTAACAGTACCTCCGTTTTGTCTGGATTGAGTTTCAGTTTATTGGCCTTCATCCAGTCCATTACCGTGCCCAGGCAGTGGTTCAGAACAGCCACTGCCTCACCTGGGTTTGATGAAAAAGAGAGGTAGAGCTGGGTGTCATCCGCATATTGATAGCACCTCAGCCCACACCTCCGGATAACCTCCCCCAGCTGTTTCATGTAGATGTTAAACAGCATGGGGGATAAAATAGAGCCCTGTGGAACCCCATGGCACAATTGCCATGGCACAGAGCAATAATCCCCCAGCACCACCTTCTGGAATCGGCCATCCAAGTAGGAGCGGAACCACTGTAGTGCAGTGCCTCCAACTCCCAACCCAGAGAACCTATCCAGAAGGATACCATGGTCGATGGTATCGAAAGCTGCTGAGAGGTCCAGGAGAATCAACAGGGTCGCACTCCCCCTGCATTCAGTTGGGTATATCTTCCCCTTTCTCCCTTGCTTTTTGCTTCCCTTCTTTCCTCAGCTACTTGTAAAGCCTCATCGGACAGCCACTTTGCTTTCTTGCATTTCTTTTTCTTTGGGATGGATTGAGTTGCTGCCTCCTGAACAATGTTATGGACCTCCGTCCATAGTTCCTCAGGCACTCTGTCTATCAGGTCTAATCCCTGAAATCTATTCCTCACCTCCACTGTATATTCATAAGGGATATGATTTAAGTCATATCAAAATGGTTTAGTGGTTTTCCCTACATTCTTCGATTTAAGCTGAAATTTTGCAATAAGAAGCTCATGATCTGAGCCATGTTCAGCTCCAGGTTTTGTTTTTACTGACTGTATAGAGCTTCTCCATCTTTGGCTGCAAAGGACATAATCAATCTGATTTCGATATTGACCATCTGGCGATGTCCATCTGTAAAGTTGCCTCTTGTGCTGTTGGAAAAGCGTGTTTGCTATGAACAGCGCGTCCGAATCACCCTGATTTGCTTCATAATTCAGACCAAAGCAGTATTCAGCACAACATTTATTCATTTATTCATTTTTTATTTTAATTGTACATCGCTTCAAGCTCTCATTGAACAGAAGGGTGATACATAATAAATATGTTAAAGAAAAATAAATGAAATAATAAAAAGTCTATGTTGGATATGTGCCTGGATGGGAGACACCCTGGGAGCCCTATGTATCGAAGATGTGCACCAACCACAAGATTCAGTTTGGACCACTAGTCTGTGATTTGGAAAAGAGACCGATACAGCTTGGGCTGATTTTCAGGTATTCTGCATCCAGCTTGGCACAATACATGACTTGTGGACTGCATGCAACTCTGTGGGTTATTGTTGTTCAGCCTTTATGGACCACAGCAGGTGACACAGCTGCCACATATTATATATCTGAGACTAGGAGAAGAGGCAGGAATTTCACTGCTCTATTTTGCACAAACATGATTAGCCTGCACTGACAAGAGCACAGTCTCTTATTTGCACTTTTTCATGGTAGCATTATCTACTGGGGAAGGTTCCCCAAGACTGCATGTTCCCTGTGCACAATCATGATAAGATGAAAAGGGTCTTTTGATAGTGTTGGCCTGTTGATTAACAATGAATTGTGACAGGCTGTAAAGAAGTATTCGAAGTGACTTCTCTATAATTCATTTCTTATGATGGCTTACCAAGGACTAAACTTAGGCAACTTCCCAAAGTGACATAAGAGGAAATTAGCTGTTAAAGGTGCAACCCAATGCATGTTTAGAAAAAAAAAAATACAATTCCCAGCATTCCACAGCTAGTCTGGCTGGCTGGGGAATGCTGGGAGTTGTAGGGTTGTTGTTTTCTGTCTAAACATGAAGAGGGTAGTGCCCTAAGTGGAATTACAATTGTTTTACCAGTTTTCCACCACAATCCTACTTGGAAGTATACTATCTTGAGCTCAACTGGCCTTATTTCTGAGAAAACATACATAATGTCACACTGTTATGTGGCTTCACTGAGTTATGCAAGCCCCTTCGCCACAACAAGGCAGTGATCCATGAAGGGGAAGTAGAAGGAAGGCCAAGCTACAAATGAAGGGTACAGGTAGGTAGCACCGAATTGCAGGGATGGCATCAGAAAGGCTAAAGCTAGGGATGTACGAAAGTCACCTTTTCGCAGCTTGGCTTCGCGGTGGGGGGGAGGCGCTTCACTTCTCCCCCTGAAGTTCAGATGAGGGGGGGGAGGTGTCCCACCTCACCTGGCCGAAATTGAGGCTGGGGGGGAGGCTTCCCATCTCGCCCGGCTGAAATTCAGGCCGGGGAGAAGCGCCCCGTCTCCCCGGCCGTGAAACAAAGTGTAAAAAAAAAAAAAAAAAACCGTGATAGGCTACATAACTATTAACGTAGCCTATCACGGCTAGATTTCCAAAGTCAGCCATGATAGGCTACATAAATCGTTACATAGCCTATCACGGGTGACTTTGAAAAAAACAACAACAACCCTATTATTCCTTATTAATTCCTTATTTGGTCCCGGTAGTCTACATAAAGATTTACGTAGACTACGGCGTTTGCGTACGTGCTTTTTATTTTTTTTCAAAGTCACCCATGACAGGCTACGTAACGATTTACGTAGCCTATCATGGCTGACTTTGGAAATCTAATCTAACATAAAGTTAATCGTTATGTAGCCTATCACGGGGTGTTTTTTTTTTTTTACACTTTGTAATGGCGGCGGCGGCAGCTGGTCGGAAGGCCGGCTGCCGCCCCCGCCCCCGACGAAAGGCCGATGAACCGCCGCCAGGACCCACCGCCGGGAGAGACATTCACCAAAGGTAAGTCCCATCCCGGGGGGGGGGCGGGGGGGCGGAGAATTTCACTGCTGATTTCGGGGGGCCGAATGCGTTGGCGCTCAGCCCCCTGAAGATTCAGGGAGAAATTCTCCGTCATCCCTAGCTAAAGCTGAGAACGAGCTGAGGTTAGCAAGGGATGCTAAAAGCAACACAAAGCTTTCTTCAGATATGCATAGTAAAAGACAGAGGAAATAAATTGTGGTTCAGCTATTCAGTGAGGATGGCAAAATGATAACAGATGACAAAGGAAAGGCAGAAGTGCTCAGTTCCTACTTTGGCTCAGTCTTCTCCCGAAAGAGGGTCTATGACCCCCCCTGGCAAAGGTGGAGTACAGGCTGAAGGGGCAGGATTGATAGACATATGGTCAAGGAACTAGGGATGGCGGAGAATTTCTCCCCGAATCTTCAGGAGGCCGAGCACCAACACATTCGGCCCCCCGAAGTTGGTTGGGAAATTCTCTGCCGGCTCCCCGCCCCGCCCCCGGGACAGGACTTACCTCCTGCGAATGTTCCTCTCGGCAGCGGGTCCCGGCGGTGGTTCGGCGGCAGTTTGTCATGGGCGGGGGCAGCAGCCAGTCTCCCAACCGGCTGCTGCCGCCGCCATTGCAAAAAAAAAAACCTAAAGTAAAAAAAAAACAAAACACCCGTGATAAGCTACATAACGATTTACGTAGCCTATCATGGCTAGATTTCCAAAGTCAGCCATGATAGGCTATGTAAATCGTCACGTAGGCTATCACAGGTGACTTTGGAAAAAAAAAAAAAGCACGTACGCAAATGGCGGCGCCCATGGGGCGCCGCCATTTGCGTTCCTTATTTTGGCACGTCTAGTCTACGTAAAGATTTCCGTAGACTATGGCAAAAATAAGGGCATGCTAAGGGCATTTAGGCATTTAATAATGCCCTTAGGCAAATAAGGGCATTTGCGTATGCGCTTTTTTTTTTTTCTAAAGTCACCCGTGATAGGCTACGTGACGATTTACGTAGCCTATCACGGCTGACTTTGGAAATCTTGCTGTGATAGGCTACGTAAATCATCACGTAGCCTATCACGGGGTCTTTTTTTTTTTACTTTTTGTTTCGCGGCCAGGGAGACGGGGCGCTTCTCCCCGGCCTGAATTTCAGCCGGGCGAGGCGGGGCGCCTCCCCCCCCGGCCTGAATTTCGGCCAGGTGAGGTGGGATGCCTCCCCCCCCTCGCCTGAACTTCGGGGGGAAAAGCAAAGCGCCTCCCCCCTACCGCAAAGCCAAGCTGCGAAAAGGTAAGTGACTTTCGTACATCCCTACAAGGAACACCTAATTACTTTGAATGAGTTCAGATATCCAGGGCCAGATGAACTACATTCTAGAGTAATAAAGGAACTGGCAGAAGAACTGTCAGAACCACTGTCTATTATCTTTGAGAAATCATGGAGGATGGGTGAAGTGCCAGATGACTGGAGGAGGGCTAATGTTGTCTCTATCTTCCAAAAGGGCAAAAAGGAGGAACCTGGAAAATATAGACCAGTCAGTCTGACATCAATCCCTGGGAGAATTGTGGAGCAGATTATAAAGCAATCCATCTGTAAGCACCATGAAAACAATGCAGTGATTACTTGAAGCCAACATGGATTTGTCAAGAACAAATCCTGCCAGACAAATCTGATTTCATTTTTTGATTAGGTAACCTCCCTTGTGGACTGTGGGAGTGCTGTGGACATAATATACCTTGACTTCAGCAAAGCTTTTGACAAAGTGCCCCATGATCTCCTGATGAGCAAACTAGCTAAAGTGGAACAACGATCAGCTGGATTCACAGTTGGCTACAGAATCGGACTCAAAGAGTGCTTATCAATGGGATCTTCTCAAACTGGGGAGGTAATGAGCTGGGTAGCACAGGGCTCAGTCCTGGGCCCAGTGCTCTTCAACATTTTTATTAATGACTTGGAGGAGGAGGTGCAGGGAATGCTGATCAAATTTGCAGATGACAAAACATTAGGTGGGATAGCTAATACATTGGAAGACAGAAACAAAATTCAAAGTGATCTTGATAGGCTGGAGTGCTGGGCAGAAAGCAACAGAATGAAATTTAACAGGGATAAATGCCACATTCTGCACCTAGGAAAAAGAAACCAAATGCACAGTTACAAGATGGGGGATACGTGGCTCAACAACACGACAAGCAAGAAGGATCTTGGAATTGTTGTAGATCACAAGCTGAATATGAGCCAACAATGTGATGTGGCTGCAAAAAAGGCAAATGCTATTTTGGGCTGCATTGATAGAAGTATAGTCCCCTCTACTCAGCACTGCTTAGGCCTCATCTGGAGTACTGTGTCCAGTTCTGGACTTTAAGAAGGCCGCAGACAAACTGGAGAGGGTTCAGAGGATGGCAGTGAAGATGATCAGGTGTCTGGAAACAAAACCCTATGAAGAGAGACTGGAAGAACTGGGCATATTTAGCCTTGAGAAGAGAAGACTGAGGGGAGATATGATAGCGCTCTTCAAGTACTTGAAAGGTTGTCACAGAGAAGAAGGCCAGGATCTCTTCTCGATCATCCCAGAGTGCAGGACACGGAATAATGGGCTCAAGTTACAGGAAGTCAGATTCCAGCTGAACATCAACAAAAACTTCCTGACTGTTAGAGTAATACAACAATGGAACCAATTACCTAGGGAGGTGGTGGGCTCTCCCACACTGGAGGCATTCAAGATGAAACTGGACAGGATCATGTCTGGGATGCTTTGACTTGGATTCCTGCGTTGAGCAGGGGGTTGGACTCAGTGGCCTTGTAGACCTCTTCCAACCCTACTATTCTATGACTCAATGATTCTGTGATATCTGAGCAACTCAACCTTGTTTAGGGTTCTTGTAGTCCAAGCTTTGCATAGCCCGGTTCTCACCTGCAATTCTAAGTAATTTGGAAATGCTATTTTCCTAGTCAGGATTTATGCACAATACAATGCTACACTGCGTCAATATTTCCAGTGAAATAAGTCTACTGTGAAAACCACAGGAAGAGATCAATACT
The DNA here is from genome assembly GCF_057233095.1 of Heloderma suspectum. Lineage (NCBI taxonomy): Eukaryota > Metazoa > Chordata > Lepidosauria > Squamata > Helodermatidae > Heloderma > Heloderma suspectum. The sequence goes on from NC_139461.1 coordinate 94,453,799, forward strand.
AAAAAAAAAAAAATCCCTGTAATGTTCTTATTGGATTACTACAGGAACTCCTGCTTATTGTATTTGACTTTGTTATCTTTGCAATGATTTCCCTTGTCAGAGATGCTGTTTCATTAAACATTCAAAGGACTATCACATGCTGATACTATTAATTGTGATATACTTGTAAAAAACCTGCAATACTCTAATCATTATCCATCCAGGATTGGGGTAATGATAAACCTTGTGTCATTAATGAAAGTCAAGGGGAAAAGAAACAATCATGTTCCACCCACTCCCATCCCACCTGAAGCAAAGAATTCTGACTATTCCTTTGACGGTGGGATGTACGAAAGTCACTTACCTGGTCTCGCAGCTTGCTTCGCGGTGGGGGGGAGGCGCTTCGCTTCTCCCCCCGAAGTTCAGGCCTGGGGGGGGAGGCTTCCCGCCTCGCCCGGCCAAAATTCAGGCCGGGGGGAGGCTTCCCGCCTCGCCCGGCCGAAATTCAGGCCGGGGAGAAGCGCCCCGTCTCCCCGGCCGAGAACTTCAAAAGAAAAAAAAAAAGCCCCATGATAGGCTATGTAATGATTTACGTAGCCTATCACGGCTAGATCTGCAAAGTCAGCCGTGATAGGCTACGTTAATCGTCACGTAGCCTATCACGGGTGACTTAAAAAAAAAAAAAAAGCACGTACGCAAATGGCGGCCCCCATAGGGAGCTGCCATTCGCGTTCCCTATTTGGTCCCTGTAGTCTACGTAAAGATTTACGTAGACTACGGTGAAAATAAGGGCAACTATTTGCCCCCGCCCCTGATGAAGACCTGCCGAACCGCCGCCGGGACCCGCCGCCGGGAGCGACATTTGTAAAAGGTAAGTCCCATCTCGGGGGGGGGGGGGGCGGAGAATTTCTCCCCAAACCTTCGGAGGACTGAATGCATTGGCACTCAGCCCCCCGAAGTTTCGGGGAGAAATTCTCCCCCATCTGTCGGTGCCTGTTTTCACCCCCTGTGTCTTGGCAGCCATTTTGGAAGTTGTGGGTTTCCACAGAATACATCTGCACAACATAAGGCTCACCAACATCAGACTGCTTTCTGACATTATTGCCCACATCAGGAATTCAAATTACTCCTCCTTTGCAGTGCTTTCATAGCTTTTTTGAGAAAAAAGCCCTGCCCAAGCCTATCCAACATTGGGGTGGGTAAAGGAGAATGCCTTTGTCTACAGTTTTCCACTCCATGGATTCAGATACACATGGTGACACTGTCACCTGTAGCTTTTCTAGCCTCTTGCAGCCACATTCTATGGCCCACTGTGTGAATTGCATTGTGTTGCATTGTGTTATTGACATCAAATTCAGCAAGCTAAGAAGTATTAGAGATAGGGATGGCTGAGTCTGCAATTTTGGTTTCTCTCAGTTTCTCATTTTTTCCAGCCTTAAGTTTGGTTCATCTCAAACTTTGAGAATTCCTCCAGTCTTCAGTTATGGGTGCTGCCTTTAATGATTATTCAGAAACTTCAACATTGTAAAGAATGGAGATGCAAGATTTAGGGATGTCTGTGGAATCCAGTTGGGGGGGAGAGCTGGTTGAATTTTCTCCATCTTGGTCCCCCAGACTCCGGCTCATGGATCCCCAAGCTGGCCTGACTCAGCATGCACTGAGTGTGTTGCCCCCGGCCGTGGGCATTGAACTCTTAGTTTAGAAGTGCCAAGATAGTGATAAATCAGACTCAAAGGTTTGCTTACAAGGAGACTTTATTGAGTAACTTACAGCACACAGGTGTACCCAATGGTTGGCTCAGACAGCTTCTCTGAACCCCGAGCCACTGGGTACAATGGGTCTTATACTCTACAGGTTAGCAATAAGCAGCGTTTCAGCAGCACACGCCCATGGCGTTCATTCTCAGCATAAACTAGAAGTGTTTGGTTCTCAGGCACAGCCACCTGTAAACAGACTTTGCTTCCCAGGCACATCAGAGATAAAGACTCTCCTCATTAGCAAGGAGTGCACCAAGAAGGCTGTTATCAGCCCTTGACTCATCTGCACATGCTCAGAGGCTTACTAGCATGGGAATTGCACCAATAATGAACTTAAGCAAGCATTATGGATCTCTAGGGCCCTCTAACACTACACATGACTTGGCTACGCTCCTGGGGCCAATACACTGAGTCAGGCAAGCTTGCAGTTTTCTACTTTTTTAATTTGCACAATTTGCACAAAATTGTGGGCATGAATATGTATGGAAATCATGTGGTGCATTTACACCTGCAATTTCATGCAAATTGCTCTATTTAGTGCTGCAATTTTATGCAAATCGCTATTTCCATAAATATTCATACCCACCATTTTGTTTAAATCATGACTTGAGAGTTTAAAAAAAAGGTGGGAAAGTTCCTGAGTTTTGGGAAACAACCTGCTGCTCAGGTCACAAATGCCTACCGAGTTGGGGGCACTGCAGGGATCCATCGAGCCAAAAGCGAACACAATTTCTTTAAAAAATGTTTTAACTGTTTTAATCTGATGTTTTATTCTTTAATCTTGCTGTTCACCACTCCAAAATCATTTGCTGTGGAGCAGTATATAAACATTGTAAATTAAATAAAATAATAAATAAATTTCCCTGACGGCCATCCCTAGGTAGAATGTGTTTGGGGCCCAGATTTTCAGAAATATAGCAGTAATACTGTACCAAATGTATAGGCCACCTATTCATTTCTGGATGAAATTAAAGAGCTGGTGAGGTGTTGGCCTTTAAAGCCCTAAACTGTTTGGGACCAGGTTTCTTGAAAAACCACCTCCATCCATACAAACCAACCTGGCCCTTAAGATTGCCTTCAGAGGCCCTGCTCACAGGCCTGTCACCATCTGACTGGCAGGCACTTGAGACAGGACCTTTTCAGTGATGGTCCCATTTCTTTGGAACTCTCTCCCAAAGAAAGTCCATTAACTTTTACATCAGTCTTAAGAACATTTTTGTTTCAATCTGTGTTTTACTGAAAGTGCTGTGCCTGTGCTGAGCTTTTAAACTGCTTCTGTTTTTAGTTTCATAATTGGATTGTTTTGTAAATGGCTTATATTGTTTGAATTATGTATGTAAGCTGCCTTGGGAAGGCTTTGCCCTGAAAGGTGGCTTATATATTAAATGAATGAATGAATGAATAAATAAATAGTCATTGCTCTTATGTGTGCCAGCGCTTCCAGAAGGCTTGCTGTGCATATCACTGCTATCACAAGTAAGGAGAGGAGGGTTACTACAGCTGAATACCACAGTAAACCCATGCATCCTACAGCAAATCATGCCAGCATCCTACAGCAAATCATGCAAGCACTATGCTATATTGGAGGTAGCAGGGGTTGAAAGTAAAATTTCCATTCAGATGCCTGTCGCATCTCACCATCAATTGAAAGTCATCTATTACTAGTAAATGGATAGTAAAGAGATAAAGTGTTGGACAGATGAGTGTTTCATCATTTTTGGTACCCTTACACTTCTCACTGATTCAATTGGGTTCCATGCAGCTTGCTGACTCCTCTGCATATAAAATCCTAAATGTTATCCTAAGTAGTTTTAAACTTATTTTTTATTATAAAATTTCAACAAAAGAAAAGAAAGAAAGAGGAAGAAAGAAAGAAAATGAGACTACATAGATTTGAGTATATCAGTTTCAATGCACGCATATGAAATGTGTGTATATATTAGGGATGGATGGGCATCCCCCTCCCCCACCCAGTTTTGCCGCTCACTACCACCGGTGCTCGCCAAGGCACCCGTACTTCCCTAGAGCTGTCAGTGAGCTCTGTGAGCACCATTTTCTTATTATTTTTTCATAAAATGGTGCTCACCAATGGTTCCCAGGTGAGTATGGGCAGCTTGGCGAGAGTGTGGGGGTGGGCAAGTGGGGGCAAGAGCTCTGCAAGTGCTGCTTGCGGTGCGGGCTGTGGCGGGGGGGAGTTTGTCAGACTCCTGGACTGGACCAGGTGCCCACACCATCCCTCGTATATGTGTGTGTGTATGAGAAAATACAGGCTTCTAAGAACTATACATAAACCAACTAAAGCAGACCAAATATCCAGATATGTATCCATTTGTAGGTGATGTCTATACACCACCAGTTCAAGTGTTGAAAAATCTTATCCTAAGTAAATTTTGTGCAGTAATTCTGCACAATAAATTCTGTGCAGGAACCACTATCAAAATAAACAAAGCTTTCTTCAGTAAAGTTTTATAATAACAATGTGCAGTCATGATTCATTTATATGTGGGAATATTAAACAGTATAATTGAGGCTGGTGCAACGATGACTCACCAGGTTTAATAGAGCTCATCATCAGGTATGTATTATAGCCTACTCATGCTTGGCAACCTCCTTCTTTTTGTAGTGTCAGGCAGACAGCCAAAACAGAAAGTTTCTCAGTCCCCTGGCAAGCTACCATCCATACCTGGTAAGTAGCTTTGTTTGGGCTGGTAACAAAGTATGATGGTCTAGTTTTAAGTTCTGATTTTATCACGACCGATAACACAGCAATCCCAGTGTTAAAACTTTATAAGATACATCTTCAGCTACAAACATACTAAAAGAGAGTGAGACCGAGAGAGAGAGAGAGCAAGGTCCAGATAAATGCTATCAGCAGCATAAAATGAGGAGGAAAGAAACCTCTGGGTGAACAAAAAGGAACCTGCAAGCTACAATGAATTGGTTTTCTTCTGATTCTGAATCTTTATGAAATAGCTTTCTGTTATTAGTTCTGTATTAATTAGCTCTAATTATTAGTTAATATAACAGCTTCCTTAGAGAAGGAAAATAATAATTACTCCTCATGAGAATGTGCGCAAACTGAATATTTACGATGATATAGGTGTGGATACCCCCCTCCCCCCACCATTTAGTAAATTGGTCTTGAACGAATATCCATTATTTCTGAGTGGAGCTCTTTACCTATGTTAACTCACAAGAAATTTCAGTTTCATGTTGCAAGGGTGACTGGCCCATTTCTAAAATGTTCATTTTTCAGCTATATTGATTGATTGATAAAACATATGCATTGTCATTCTATAAAAAATACCCATGCTGAATACTACTACTACTACTACTACTACTACTAATACATTAGAACCAGTAAAAAAGGTAAAGGTAAAGGTGTCCCCAACCACTCGTGTCCGACTCTAGGGTGCGGTGCTCATCCCCGTTTCTAAGCCGAAGAGCCAGCGCTGTCCGAAGACGCTTCCGTGGTCATGTGGCCGGCATGACTGAACACCCAGGTGCACGGAACGCTGTTACCTTTCCCGCCGAGGCGGTACCTATTTATCTACTTGCAATTTCTTGCTTTCGAACTGCTAGGTTGGCAGGAGCTGGGACTGAAGACGGGAGCTCACTCCATCACGCAGCACCAGGGTCTCGAACTGCTGACCTGCCGACCTTCCAGTCTGCAGTTCAGTGTCTTAACCACTAAGCCAGATACAAAATAGAATTACTGCTTTGCGGTGGGGATAATCCAATCACACTATATTAGTCTCCACATGAGTGTAGTTTCCTGTGTGTGGGATGACTGCTAGCAGGGAATGGGGGCAGTGGCAGAACACAGATACTTGAGATATTGTGGGGAGGATATGGTGGGAGGGCTGGATCAACATTTAATAGCTGTGATCCTTGACATTGTCTGTCATAAGATGCCTTCAAATCTGAATGGCTCCGAAGTTTCAGTACAATTGGAAATCAACAATGTGGACATTTTCTTCATTAAATTTTATCAATCTTCTCCTGCAGTCTCTGACAGGGATGACAAAATAGATATTGCTATATATTTTATTGCATTCTTTACATGTATTTTTATAACATGTTTTTTCTTTCAATATGAACAATGTGTGTGTGTCTCTGTGTGTGTTCTTTGACTGCTATTAGCAGATACAAAATACATTCCTACATTAGGACCTTTTGTGTGTACATAAGCAGTCCAAGCCACATATTATGGAGAGATGCTTGTATGGCATATGCCACTGTGAACTGGGCTGTATAGCCAGTAGCAGGCAGGGAAAATTCTGACAATCATGCACCCTGGAAACAGCCCTGCAGTGAATGGAAATCAGCTCTAGTCACTCTTTGCTGGCAACAGATGCTGAGCCACCAAGTGTCCTGTCTAGGGATGTAGAAGAATTTGATTTCAGTTTAAGCATCAGAACTTGCCCATTTGTTTCCCTGCCTGAATGTGAATGTGAGTGCATTTGGGGAATTGGGGAAGCTCACATATTCCTGAGCTTGCAATCATGTTCACAAAATTTGTTCACAAAAGTTTGTTAGAAACATGCACACTTTAAAAATGAACACCCACACCCACACATCTTTATACACATATTTTCATGCTTTAGTCAGTGAAGAAAAGCACACATTTGGGTGCATGCTTTCAAAAAAATTCCACCTAAATGCACACTTTTGCTGTTTCAACAACAACAAAATGAACAACAAAGTTCACATATGAGAACGAGGTGGACCAAGCTCTCCTCTCCTCTCCTTTCCTCTCCTCCCCCTGCATTGTGCCAAATGGTGATCCCTTGGCTTTAATTATCACTATTTGTCACTATAAATGGCAGGTGTGCTGCCCCCCGATCTGGACTGGGACCAAAGTAGGGGGGCAAGGGTTAAAGCCCCTCTACTCAGCACGCCGGGGTCCAGGACCAACCCTACCATTAGGCAGGGTGAAGCAGATGCCTCAGGCAGCAGATGCTGGGAGGTGGCAGCAAGGTGTTGGAGGAGAGAGCTGTGTGCCTCGCAGCCTGCCCTATGCTCCCTAAGCTGGCCTGCTGCCTTCAGGTTCAATGGAGGATGCTGTCCCACCCCTGGTCCAATCAGTTTTTGTACGTGAAATGGGAGAGGTATGCCTCAGGCAGAAAACTGTCTTGGGTTGGCCCTGCTAGGGCCCCAATCCATATTGGATCTCCTGCACCTACACTAGGATAAAAATGGAATACATAGCTGCTTCCTACCTCTTTAATATACCATCTGCTTTAGACCTGAAACACCAGTGCTGAGAATGTTAGTGGGATTGCATTTGCTGACAGAGCACCCTGTGCATATGAAAGCCAGACTTGGATAGAATTGGTAGCTGAAGCTACCCCACAAGATTAAGAAGGGACAGAGTGCCTAAATGTGGTTTCCGAGTGCCTAAATGTATCCACTCATGTTAGCTTGGCAGCCACTAGCCACTGAATTTGACAAGGTGTTGCCACTGCAACACATTAAGGTATTTTATTGGGAGGCTATTAATTTCTAGTACATGATCCTTCAGCCTGATGTGTGACATTTTTAGACCCTGATAAGTGGAGCTGTATTTGCCTACCTTACTTAACATAGTGGTGACTAATGTCTCTTGTAGAGTTTCAAATCAATTATTACACTTCCTCTTGACATAGTTGTGTGTGGCAGTGAGTAATCATTCAGCACCTAGGAGGAAGTCTGTGAAAACCACACATTAATCCATCAGACTCAAGAATGAGTTGTATTGAAAATGAAGAAAGTGATATGAGCAAGAGGTGTGTGTGTGCGTGCGTGCGTGCGTGAGAACGAGAGAGAGAATGTTCCTCTAATGCGGCCTTCTTTTCTTCCATGCTATACTATAAGATACTGGCTTCAATTTTCTGATTTCAGTGCTTGAGCCAATTTGCCACTTAACATTTGATAGTCCATCTGACTAGGCATATGCAAATCAGCAAAAGTTGAGCTCACTGAAGTTCTTCAAATTCCGTCTCAAAGCTCATTCTGACTCGAGGTTGTAGCAGATTGCATGCTTTGTTTGTTCCTTTCTGCATGAAAATCCGTGCATATTTTCGTGCATATTTTTTTTCTAAATGTAGGCATCAATTGTGTGCATCTTTGAAATGTACACATTTTTCTCCCATTGATTGAAGCGCATTTGTGCACATTTTTCAAAAGCATGCCTTTTTTTTCATTTTACAAATGTACATGTGCTGTTTTTGATCCAGAATGTGTGAACTGGGTAAATCCTGATAAAAAATGAAATGAAATGAATTTGTCATGTATCCTACATCTGACCAGGGACTAGAGGATTGACGGGAAGATATTCATTCAATTCACATTTTGTAATAAATGTAATAAATAAATATAATAAAACAGTATAGATATATATGTATGTATGTATGTGTGTGTATATATATGAGTGTAACTAATTTTGCACTTTTGAACCATTAAATGAGCTGAAACTCGGTTATACGTAGGCATTTGAACATTTCTAAATTTTGCAGTGGAGTTCTCCAATCAAAAAATTTGTAAAAAAAAGTGTGTATTATAGAAAATACTGTTCAAATATACATTATATTAGGAAAGTAGCTGGCCAAACATGTGTATATTGTGCAAAAACGCATGTATTAGGAGAAACGTACACAAAAATGCTAATGAATTTTCATGCAAAATTTATTTTTAAAAATTCTCAAAGTTTGGGATGAACTGAACTTAATACTGGGAACATTCTCAGCATTTGAGATGAACCAAACTTCAGAATGGAAAAATAAGAAAATGAGAGAAATCAAAATGAACCTTATTTGGCAAACCCTTACTCCCCACTTCCATCTTCTCTCACTCTATCATGACAATTTGGAATAGCCTGCCAGTCCAGTATTAGGGTGGTATACTAATCAAGGCTTCCCAATCCTTTCTGAAAACATTTGTAGTCAAATTTTATATGCTTCAAGCTTAAACTTTGTTGGTGTTCTTGAGCTAATTTCCCCATTGTGATCTAGCCCAGTGCACAATCCACTGTACGTGTGCCATGCCTCTACAAAAGGTCCAAATATTTCTGTGTTGGTCAGGTATGCATGCGTACACATGTGAGTTCATATACATGTGTAAACATGAACATGCAGTAACAACAGTGTGTAACAGGAGAGAGAGAGAGAGAGAGAGAGAGAGAGAGTGGCAGAACAGGGGAGAGAGAAATGGGAGTCTATGTCCTAATTAATTTGTTTATAATAACCTGACATAAATTGGTAATTTCCGGATGAAGTTGTTGCATCAGCCAAGAAAATGATATAGCTGTTTTTGGAATAATAGCTGTAGTACTGCCCCAAGGCTATTGTTTGCTTGCACAATTAAGATGCCTCACAAACTATATAAATGAGAACTAAGGAGAAGGGAACGTCAACTGTTAATGTATTCTGTCAGATTATGTCCAAGGACTGTGTCATATAGAGCCTGGAGCTAAAATCCCTAGAAATAATCATTCTGATAAGATCACTGAGATAAATACATGGTTTTTTAAGCACACACACACAGAACCCAAACCAGAACAACTTGTCAACAGTTAAATAAAAATGCTTATGTAAGCCAGGACCTTAAATAGTGTGTGTGTGTGTGTGTGTGTGTGTGTTCTTAAATGCCACTTAGCCACTTCTTCTGAGCCTGTGTGGTGGATACCTTATACATCCACTTCCTGATAGGGCTGCTAAGCTATCCACTGGATATTGCAAATGTTGTGTCACAGTTTCAGAGTTTCAAAATATACATTTAAATACTGTTTGGGAAACACACATGTTTAAATCGATATTTGCTGCCTGAAATTAGGGATGGGGGAGAATTTCTCCCTGAAACTTCGGGGGGCTGAGTGCCAACGCATTCGGTCCTCCGAAGGTTCAGGGAGAAATTCTCCGCCACCGCCCCCGCCCCCCGCCCCCCCCGGGATGGGACTTACCTTTCACGAATGTCACTCCCGGCGGCAGGTCCCGGCGGCAGTTCGGCAGGTCTTCATCAGGGGCGGGGGCGGCAGCCGGTCTTTCGACCGGCTGCCGCCGCCATTACAAGAAAAGTAAAAACAAACAAATGCCCCTGTGATAGGCTACGTAACGATTAACGTAGCCTATCACGACTGGGTTTGCAAAGTCAGCCGTGATAGGCTACGTTAATCGTCATGTAGCCTATCACGGGTGACTTTAAAAAAGAAAAGAAAAGTGTGTACGCTAATGGTGGCCCCCATAGGGAGCCGCCATTCGCATTCCTTATTTGGTCCCTGTAGTCTACGTAAAGATTTACGTAGACTACGGCGAAAATAAGGCAACGCAAATAGTGTTGCCCTTATTTTCGCCATAGTCTACGTAAATCTTTACATAGACTACAGGGACCAAATAAGGAACGCAAATGGCAGCTCCCTATGGGGGCTGCCATTAGCGTACATGCTTTTTTTTTTTTAAGTCACCCGTGATAGGCTACATGACGATTAACGTAGCCTATCACGGCTGACTTTGCAGATCTAGCCGTGATAGGCTACGTTAATCGTTACGTAGCCTATCATGGGGCTTTTTTTTTTTTTTACTTTTCTTTTGAAGTTCGCAGCCGGGGAGACGGGGCGCTTCTCCCTGGCCTGAATTTCGGCCGGGCGAGGCGGGAAGCCTCCCCCCCAGCCTGAATTTCGGCCGGGCGAGGCGGGAAGCCTCCCCCCTGGCCTGAACTTCAGGGGGAGAAGCGAAGCGCCTCCCCCCCACCACGAAGCAAGCTGCGAGACCAGGTAAGTGACTTTCATACATCCCTACCTGAAATACATATAGCTTCTCCTAGCATTACAGCAGTCTGATTAGAAAAACTGCACCTGGAAAACATCCCTTGCCAAACAGCTGTAGCAGACACTCTAGTAGCAATCCTAAATTATATTAGGTGTCATGAAACCCCCAGCACCCCAAATCCTGATTTCTAGGGGCCAAAACAGACATTATATTAAAGATGTAGCTAGCAGCTATGTATTTTTTTCATTGTTACTTTAGACTAGGCACAGGGCCCCTGATCCAGATTGGGCCCATCATTGGGGGAAAGGGGTAAAAAAAAACCCTATCCCCTCACTAAGCTCCCAATCTGGATTGGCCCCCCTACATCTACTTTAGAGTAAAAATGAAGGGGAAAAGATGTCACTGTTAGCTCTTTAAAGTCACGTATGTTTTGGCTGTAGTTGCCTTCAATGGTGCCCTGCAGTTTTAGGTTAATGTGTTACTGTTCCTAAACATGAATTAGATGATATAGATTTTTCCTGGTCCCTGAAACATCAGGTTTCCCCTTAATGACAGAAAAAGACTTTTTTAATGTATGAAAGAAGTGAAAGTGTATTTTAAAATTAGTTATCTTTATGCCTAAGGTATTGCGTCTGCATGTAACACCTGCCCTGTGCACACCTTTGCTTCCCTGAATTACATTAACACAATATCACCTAATTCACAAGGCTACCTCAAAACAGAATAAGCATGACAAGTACCACACAGATCTTCCCTGATCTTATCCCCACTAAACTTATATGTTAAATCATGAAAACTCCTGGGGGGAAAAGTATACATGCTGAAGCCTGAATTTTCATTAAAAAAATATCACTGCCGATAAGAAGCAGTTTTGCTTTGGCTTTGTAAATCTCTGCAGATTATTTTCTGCCATTAAACAAGATTTAAAATGTCTCACTCTTAGTGGACATTAAATTAATACATCTGTAAGTACTTATATCAGTATAAAACATACTTCTGCAATGCAAATTTGTTTGCAACCCTTTTGCAGCTGTTAATCTAATTCAAACACACTGACATTTCTGCATGAGATTTCAGTATAATTATAACAAATGAAGTGCCTAGCTTTTGGTATATTTAATTCTGGAGGAAAAGATTACACTCCTCCCCAAAATAAAACTGCAGTTCGAAAGCAAGAAATTGCAAGTAGATAAATAGGTACCGCCTCGGCGGGAAAGGTAACAGCATTCCGTGCACCTCGGTGTTCAGTCATGCCGGCCACATGATCACGGAAGCGTCTTCGGACAGCGCTGGCTCTTCGGCTTAGAAACGGGGATGAGTACCGCACCCTAGAGTCGGACACGACTGGTTGGGGACACCTTTACCTTTATATATATATATATATATATATATAGGCATTAAGCTAGTTGGGCATGTCATGTCATATAGAACTGAAAATGCATTGGATCCAGACCTAATCATACCTATTGAAATCAAGTAGATCCATTGATAGCAAAAGGACTTAAGTTGGTTATGACTAAGGGCAGAATCCTATGGCTGCTAGTCACTGGCTAGACAGTCATAGGATAGGTTGGTTCCTGGAGAAACCTTCCTCCCCTGTGCCGCCTTGTAGGCAGCACAGATCGGCCCTGAGCTCCATGCTCATAACAGCAGAGCGGAACGGTGAAAACGGAGCTTTCTTATGTGTTGTCTGGCCGCTGCTTCCCACGCTCTGGGGTCCCATGGCTAGACAGCTGAAATCGGCTATCTAGCCATGAAAGCAGGATGGGGGGAGGGAGGAGGAGATATGCTCCTCACCACTCCTCCCAGCCTGCACTGGTCACCCCTGTGGTCGGAAGTGACTGTCAATCCACATAGGATTGCTCCCTAAAAGTCATACTTAGACTCTAACCTAATAGGGTTGGAGGCAGATGAGCTCCCTCTGCTGCTGCAATTTCCTCTGATGGGGCAGCCCAAGGTGTTGCTGTAAATCCTAAATGACTTGAGGAAGCAGTCAAGGTAATGCAACGACTGAAGCTCATGTTTTGCATGCAGAATGTCCCAGATACAGTCCCTGGGATGCAGAAAGTCTCAGGTTCCATGCTTTCATCACCACATAAAGCAGGGTTGGAGAATCTGTGGCCAGAAGGCTGCATATGGATTTTGGCTAGGGATGTACGAAAGTTCTGCCACGGATCTCGGGGATGCCGAATGCCAGCGTATTCGGCCCCCTGAAATCGGTGGCGGAACGGCCTGCCCCCCCAAGATGGGACTTACCTTGGGCGGATCTTCCTGGCAGCGGCGGCGGCGGCTCCGGCAGTGGCTCCAGCGGCACCATTTCCAGTTTAAAAACAAAACAAAACATGATAGGCTAAGTAATGATTTACGTAGCCTATCACGGCTAGATTTTAAAAAAAAGCCGTGATAGGCTATGTAAATTTTTACGTAGCCTATCACGGCTGACTTAAAAAAAATACATAAAAAATGCGCGTACGCAAATGGCAGTGGCCATTTGCGTTCCTTATTTTGGCACATCTTAGTCTACGTAAACATTTACATAGACTAAGACGGCGAAAATAAGGGGAAAGCAAATAGCGTAGATGCTACGCTATTTGCATTCCCCTTATTTTTGCCATCTTAGTCTACGTAAATGTTTACGTAGACTAAGACGTGCCAAAATAAAGAATGCAAATGGCGGCGGCCATGGCCGCCGCCATTTGCGTATGAATGCATTTTTTAAAAAAAAATCAGCCGTGATAGGCTACATAAACATTTATCTAGCCTATCATGGCTGACTGCAGGGACGCAAACGGTGGCGGCTACAGCCACCATTTGTGTCCCTGCTAGCCAGTGGCCGGATGTCCAGCCGTTGGCGGAGCTGGCCGGCGGCTCCGCAGAATCGCTGCGGAGCACAGCTGGCTGGCCAGGATTCCGGGGGGGAGGAACGGAGCGCCTCCTCCCCAGTATCAACATAATCCACGGAAAGGTAAATCACTTTCGTACATCCCTAATTTTGGCCTAGTTGCAAGCCCCACCCACTTTGCAAACTCTGCCCACATTGGCTCTGGCACTACCCACTTTTGGCTCCAATGCTACCCACGTTGGGCTCTGCCCTGCCCATTGCTGGGATGCAAACCTCAATAGGCTTTGAGTGAGGTAATCATCATAGAATAGTAGGGTTGGAAGGGGCCTGCAAGATCATTGAGTCCAACCCCCTGCTCAATGCAAGAATGTGAACTTCAACTTCACCTCTGACATAAAGGATCCTGGGTAGAAAGGTTGGAAAGACCTTCGCTGGAGAACTTGGAGAACCATTTACAGTCAGAGTAGACAATATACTGAGTTAGATCAATGGACCAACTGTCTTTTACTCAATATAAGGCAGGTTCTCATGTTCATTACCTTGAGGACACCAGTGTAAATCTGTGTTATCTTCTTCTGTAGATTATTATTATTATTATTATTATTATTATTATTATTAGAGTTATATTTCACATACTATATATCATTTAAAAAAATATCCAGTAATAATAATCAGGGGTGCAGTGGTGGGGGGGTCTCACTGGGATGAAAACCTGAGGTTTTTTACAGCCGGGTCTCAGCTGGGTCCCTCCCACTCCAGGCTTACCGCTGTGCGGCAGGTGGCTGGAAGAGCCTGAGATGCTGTTGTGAGCGGGCACTGCTGCTGCTACAGCAGCTACTCTCCCCAAAGCTCCAGGCATGGGGCAGGAAGAATGGCGAATCCCCCCCTCCCCTGTCCTGAGAGACTGCCTGGGCAAGGCAGCCTCACCTGGCAAAGGGTTAATTTACCCTCTCTTGCAGCCTGTCTTCTCTTGCATGGAATGATGGAGGAACTGCCATCACGCCTGCACTTCAGACTGCGCCATCGTCATCCAGTTTCAGGGAAGGGTGGGAGCATGTGGGTCAGGCTAAGTTGCTTGCTGGAGACACTGATTCTGATGGTCAAATCTGTGCCCCCAGCAAGCCCAGCCAGTTGTAGAGTGGCAGCAACCCAACACACAGACACAACATGCCCGAGAACGTGGTGGCCAACATCCGACTCAGATTAGGGATGGTAGAGAATTCTGCCACCGATTCCAGTGAGGCCAGATTCTTTCAAATCCGGCCCCCTGGAATCCGTGGTGGAATGCCCCCCCTGACCCCCCACAGAATCCCCTGGGATAGAACTTACCTGGGGCGGATGTGGCGGATTCGGCAGCGGCGGCGGCAGCTCTGGCAGCGGCGGCAGCGGCTGGTCTCCTGGCCAGCCACGGCCGGGCTGCTGCGGCCACCATTGCTGTGCTTGCAGCTGTGATAGGCTACATAAGAATTTGCATAGCCTATCACGGCTAACCCCTCCCACAAAAAAGCCAGCATATGCAAATGGCGGTGGCTACGGGGGCTGTCATTTGCATTCCTTATTTTTCACCATTCTAGCCTACGTAAATATTTACATAGGCAATTACGGCCAAAAAAAAGGGAACTGCAAATAGCATAGTGGGCGCTATTTGCGTTCTTTTTTTCCCCACCGTTTTATCCTATGTAAATTTTTACATAGACTTTTACGGCAAAAAAAAGAAAGAAATGCAAATACCGCCCACTACGCTATTTGCGGTTCCTTTTTTTTTTCTGCCATAATTGCCTACGTAAATATTTACGTAAGCTAGAACGGTGAAAAATAAGGAATGCAAATGGCAGCTGCCATAGCCGCCACCATTTGTGTACGCCTTTTGGGGGGGGGCATGCTGTGATAGGCTACGTAAATACTTACGTAGCCTATCACAGCAGACTGGAAGGACGCAAATGGCAGCTGCTATGGCGGCCGCCATTTCTGTCCGCAGGAGCCCGTCCGCGGCCAGAAGTCCAGCTGCAGACAGCCCTGGCCAGCTGCTCCGCGGAGCTGCCATGGAGCAGAGCCAGCCTTCGAGGATTCTGGGGGGAAGGACCCAACTGGAACCAGGTAAGGGATTCGTACATCTCTAACTCAGTTAGGCCAGCTCAGTCAGTTTGTTGGGTGGTGGTGGTGGCAGCGGGCAAAAAGGCAGTGGGATGGGGGTGGAGTGGGGTGGGGAGGGGTGAGCAGAGAGAAGAAGGGGGAAGTATATATGAGTGAAAAATAAATGAAATTTAAAAAAATAAATTAAAATGATAAGAAATACCTGGGAATAAACCCCATTGAAATCTATATGCTTACTTCTGAGAAGACATGTACGTGGATATTGGGAGCCCCGACGCAGTGGCCTCACCTGCCTCCACACAGCTCTGGGCAGGGGCCGCAGACCCTCTCCATTGCATCTCTCACCCAGTCTTTCCCAACCTTGTGCCCTCCAGATGTGTTGGACTGCAAATCTTATCATCTCCCCTCCCAGCCAGCATAGCCAATATGTTGCCTGGAGCCAATGGAAGTTGTAGTCCAGCAAATCTGGAGGGCGCCAGGTTGGGGAAGGCTGCAGCCTGCTGAGTTTCTTCTTAGCCGTTCCTGAAGAGGGTGAGGGCCTAAAGTGCACATTATCAGCACCCCTAATGGTCTTTAAATAAATTTAAGTAAAGCAGCTTTTCTCTTGTTCTCTCTCTCTCTCTCTCTCTCCACACACACACAGACACTTCCTCCATATATTTGCTTTGTGCTTACTTGAGAATAAGTCCCCATACTTGAGAGTAAGCCCCATGGCCATAATGCTTTATTCTATCCATATGATAGGGTCACTATTTTAGCTGAGGTAGAAAAAAAATCATCATCACTGTTGTCCATATTTGATGTATTATTTATTTAACTACTTGACTGGATGTATAGTCTATTTCATCTCAAAGGTTCAGGGCTGGTAAAAATATGCTAATTGATCTACTTTATCTTTCCCTGTTGCTGGTCACCAAAAAGACAGTTTGAATAAAACATGTCTTCAGCTGCTTCCAGAAGATGCACAGACTTTGGTGTTTACAATATATGTGGTACTTTACAGAGAATCATAAGCAAAAAAGTCAGGTCTCTGCCCCTAGAAGCTTACAATCTAAGTTTAAATTTAATTTGTAATCTAAAGTTACATACCTGTTTGTAACTCAAGTTTTGATTATACAAGCTATTATTATCATCATTATTATGTTGCCTTTTTCCTCACACCATATAGATATAATGTGTCTTTGGGAAGTAAGGGTATGGAGATGTGAATGGCCTAGACCCTTGTGCTCTTCTTGAAAATATGCTTCCATTGTTTTGTACCTTTTATTAAAAAACATACATAAAGCTGATTTACATACCCTTAGCTATGGATGTACGAAAGTGACTTACCTTTCACGGATTATGTTGATTGGGGGGGGCGTTCTGTCCCTCTCCCTGGAATCCTGGCCGGGGGGAGGCGCTCCATTCCTCCCCCCGGAATCCTCGAACAGCCGGCTGTGCTCCGCAGCAGCTCCGCAGAGCAGCTGGCCAGGCCCGGACAGGCCAGAGCCGTCCCCAGCCGGATTTCTGGCCGCAGAGGGCTCTGGGTAAAAAACAACAACAACAGCGTACAAAAATGGTGGCGGCTATGGCCGCTGCCATTTGCGTTCCTTTTTTTGGCCGTTTTAATCTACGTAAATATTTACGTAGACTATGATGGCGAAAATCAAGGGGAACGCAAATAGCGTAGTGGGCGCTATTTGCGTCCCTTTTTCATTCACCATTTTAGCCTACGTAAATTTTTATGTAGGCTGAAACGGCGAATCAAAAGAGGACAAAAATAGCGCCCGCTACACTATTTGCATTCCCCTTGATTTTTGCCGTCATAGTCTACGTAAATATTTACGTAGATTAAGATGGTAAAAAGAAGGAACGCAAATGGCGGCGGCCATAGCCTCCACCATTTGCGTACATGTTTTTTTTTTTAAACCCACCCCCAACCATGATAGGCTATGTAAAGATTTACGTAGCCTATCATGTCTTTTTTTTTCACAAGCCTGGAAATGGAACTGGAACCACCGCCAGAGCTGCTGCCTCCCGGAAGATCCGCCCCAGGTAAGTCTCGTCCCGGGGGGGATCCGTGGGGGGGGCGGGGGGGGCAGGCCGTTCCGCCACAGATTTCGGAATCTGTGGCATTCGGCCTCACCAAGATCCATGGTGGAATTCTCTGACATCCCTACCCTTAACCTCAGTTAAGTTTATTTATGGTGGGGGGCCTCATTACTGCATCACCCTTAAAACTCCTGATGCTTAAACTTGTTCTTGGCAGTTCTCCAAACTATACCCCAGTACCAGCAGCCAGAGCCAGCTAGAGCACCATCCTATCCCACTCCCACAATCCCAGGACAGGAAAGGAGAACAGGGCCACAGCAATGCCCCAGCTCCCTCAGTAAGTGTGTTTAGGATTAGTGCCTTTTTGTGCTTTACAGTGGGGTAGGGTGGGGCTGGAGAAATGTTATGGAAAAGTTTCTTTCACATCTTAATGAACATGAAAAAGAGGGAGGCAGATTGGTGGTGCAAATGAGAAGCAAGATGATGTCTTGTTCAGGTATTGAATTATTGATATTCATTGTAGGAGTTGGTTTGTGCCAGTTTTTAGGATTTATGCACATGTACTAGGGGTGTGCAAAACACTTAACCCGTTCCTGCTGGCAGTCCGTGGTGGGAAGGAGGTGATCCATCCCTCCCCGCCCGGAATCCTCCCCGACTGGCTTTGCTCTGCAGCAAGGCTGCAAAGCTGCCGGCCAGGGTGGGCCGCAGTCAGACTTCCGGCCGCTGCCAGGCTGCGGCCGCAAATGGCAGCTGCTACACCAGCCGCCATTTGCGTCCCTGCCAAGCTGTGATAGCCTACGTAAGTATCTACGTAGCCTATCTCGGCAAAAGGCAGGGACGCAAATGGCATAGTGGCCACCATTTGCGTCCCTGCCTTTTGCTGTGATAGGCTACGTAGATACTTCTGTAGCCTATCATGGCTTGGCAGGGATGCAAATGGCAGCCAGCGTAGTGGCCGCCATTTGCAGCCGCAGCCTGGCAGCAGCTGGAAGACGACCCGGAGCCGCCGTGCTGGAGCCGCCGCTGGAGCCAAGTAGGTCCATTCCAGGGAGGATTTCGGGGGGTGACGGGGTGGGGTAGTCCATTCCGCCACAGACTCCGGGGGGCCAGATTCTAAAGAATCCGGCCTCACTGGAGTCCGTGGCAGAATTCTCCAACATCCCTAATGTTTACTCAGAAGTCAGTCCCACTGTGTTCAATTGTCAGTTGGGCTTACTCCCAGGTAAGTGTGCATAGGACTGCAGCCTTAGCTGCCTTCCCAAGATCTCTGTAAATTTATTCTTAAATAAACACACATTGGATTGCACTGTTAATTCTTGAACATTAATTTCTACAGCAAGCAGAATTGCCAAATACAACCTGCTCTGTCAGCTACACTTTTTGGCATGTGTCTGGGCAAACAAGGTTGGCATGTGTCTGGGCAAACAAACCCTGGTGGAGGGAAGGGAAACAGAAAAAAAATCAGTTGGGGGAGGGGAGAAAGAAAGTGTGTGTGTGTGTTGGGGGGGGGAGGGTTCAATCCAGCTGGCTGTGAGGACGTTTCTGTTGGAGCAGGAAATATAATGAAGGAGCTTAGGGAAGGCTAGTGGGTAATGTTGGGGCGCTTAGGGAATGTGCAAGGGCGCTGCCTAAATGAGAAGGGATGTGCCACGAGGGCTGAGTTGAGAGGGTGAAGCTTCCATAGAGTATCATATTTTGAAAACATAAAATGTGTGTGTGTGTGTGAGTGAGTGAATGGAATGACCATTAAATTTAGGGTCCCTACATTTAATGCCCTACAGTTTTCTCAGATGTCCAGTTGAAATACCACTGCCTTACTCTCAGCTGCACTGTTTTTGGATCCTGGTTGAAGGTTGTATATCTTACCAGGTTGTACAGTCTTAGAAGGGGCATGGCTGTGAGGGGGCATGGCTGTGACTGTCACGAAGGGACCCCAAACTTCTGAATTCTCCACTACACTACTGATAATAATATTGGATGTACCAATCCATATTCACATGGAGTTTTCAAGTGAGTAAGGACGCAATCCTATGGCTGCTAGACAGCATCTAGACAGCCGTAGAATTTCTCAGTTTCTGTGATCTGAGCTCGGCACCAGCACTCCAAGGTTGGTTCCAAGAAATCTGACTCCCCTCCCCCTCCCCTGCTGCCTCATAGGAGGTCGGTTTGTCCCTGGTTCCACTCTCAGAAGAGCAGCAGAACGGCCGAAAAGGGGATGTTCCTGGTGGTTGGCAGGGGAGGGGACTGCAGAAGTGCCATTATGATGCTTCCTATGCACCATCTGGCCTCCCCCCCTGCTCAGAGGCACCCCAGTTAGACAGCTGAAATCGGCTGTCTAGCCACAATGCAGGGCACCTGGAGCGCGGAGGAGAGGATTCCCTTCTTGCTCCTTTTGCCCTGCATGGGATAGTCAGCTGCCTCTAAGTTTGGAGGTGGCCCACTATCCCCATAGGATTGCTCCCTAAGTGTAAGTCTCTGTCCTTTTAAATTGTCTATCTTCCAAGTAGTCTGAGTTAGTCATCTGTAATTATTGTGACGATATGTCCAAATGGGTCATTAGATCAAAGAATAATCTTGGTCCAAAGTGACTTTTTTTTTTTTTTTCAGGGCTTATTACTGACACATCTTCTGTCTGTGAATGCAGGCTTTTGTTTTTTGAGCTCAGCATCAGTTATATTATCCACACACACATTTTCCCCTAAAAGCATCATGTTTCAGTATTTCCTTTGTGAAGCTTAATAATCATTAGCAAGAGGCAGCTTGCCAAGGCAGAAGAACATTTTCTAACAGCTCTATCCCATTCCCTTTCCTTACAAAGGCAATTATGAGAAGCAGCATTTTAAACTATAAACATATGCATAGACACAGCTGTGTTGCTTACTTTGGAGTCTCAGCATAATTAAGCATGGCACGGCTTACCTATACAAACAAGGGAAGATGGAAATTCCAGTGGGTAAATTCTAATTTGATGGTGAACATCTATGGTTTGTTTTTATGCACCATTATGGGCTTTGCTTTATCCAGAAAGAGTGGGATTTTTCATCTTATGGAAAAGAAATGTTAAAAGTTGCTCCCCAAGATTAGACTTTAAAAAATACTGATTTCAACTGGTCTTCATATCTCTTACTCTAGAAGCTTTTGTAACAACAACAACAACAGCAACAACAAGTTCTTTGCTGAATGAAAGGACATGTTTACCTTTCACTGTTTACAATCAGATCCCCATCTGTCTGTAGTGCTGTGTTTCAAATTAGATTTTCACACACACACACACACACACACACACACACTGTATTTCCAGGATTTCTACTTCTGTTGTTGGTGGTTTGTTAACATTATTTGTACATTATAAATGATTGGCATTTCAAATGGAAGAGTGTATCTGGAAATGTCTGCAAAACTGCTGAAATCTCCATAGAACCTGGGAAATATTGTACCATCCCTTGGAATGTCAGTATCACTTGCTAAAGCTTCCATCAGCAATCAAGCCAACAATTTATATGGCACCAAGGAACATGCCTCATGGTGAGCTGGAGTGAGACTCTATTTTTGAACTACGTAGTGGACTAGTGGCTAAATGGGAAGTGTTAAGATTGATTTTGAAGAGCATGGCATCTATGTTTTCCTTCGAATTTGGTTTTAAGCCACAGTTTCTGCTACTGGCTTGAGTTTTACAACTGGCATATCATGCTTTGGATTTGATGTTATAATCATCTCATTTCAAAATGGGCGAAGGTGCTATCTTCTGATGATCATTATTGGATTTTCTGATTCTGAGACTGCACAATTTTCTTTATGCAGTGGGTTGATTCTGGAGAGTATTTGTTACTTCAGAATAGGGATGATGGAGAAAACTGCAATGGAATCAAATGAGTTTGGATTTCTGTGAATTGGACCCACACAGATTCCACAGCAGACTGGCTTTTCCTGAGTGACATGGATTTAATGGACATGCTGGCTGGGTTTTTTAATTTCAAGAATTTTACCCGAATTAGGCATAGAAAAATACATATTTTTTTTTAATGGCTGAAAGTACAGATCCCATAGACTCATGGATGAAAATGCACATTTGGGGGGGATTTGCACATTGGGGAGATTTGTGCATTTTTGCAAGTGCGAATTTGTGCCAGTGTGAATTGGCACAAATTCGGGAAATTGGAAAAAAAACCACCCGATTCCACAAATGAGTAGACGACTGAATGAAAGGCTCCTGACAATCCATGAAATACAGATGGAATGGGTTTTACAAAATCTGTACATCCCCGATGGCTGCCACATTTCTCTATAGCTGAGATTAGGGATGTACAAAAGTGATTTACCTTTTGCGGATTATGTTGATGGTGGGGGGAAGGCGCTCCGTCACTCCCTCCGGAATCCTCGCTGGGGGGGAGGCGCTCCGTCCCTCCCCCCGGAATCCTGGCCAGCCGGCCGTGCTCCGCAGGGATTCTGCGGAGCCGCCGGCTGGCTCCGGCAGCAGCCGGACATCTGGCTGCTGGCTAGCAGGGACACAAATGGCAGCGGCCGTAGCCGCCACCGTTTGTGTCCCTGTAGTCAGCCATGATAGGCTACATAAATCTTTATTTAGCCTATCACGTCTGACTTAAAAACAAAACAAAACACGCGCGTACGCAAATGGCGGCGTCTACGGCCGCCGCCATTTGCATTCCTTATTTTGGCCCATCTTAGTCTACATAAATATTTACGTAGACTAAGACAGTGAAAATAAGGGGAACGCAAATAGTGTAGCGGATGCGTAAATATTTACGTAGACTAAGATGACCCAAAATAAAGAATGCAAATGGCGGCGGCCGTAGCCGCCGCCATTTGCATACGCACGTGTGTGTGTTTTTTAAAGTCAGACGTGATAGGCTACATGAAGATTTACGTAGCCTACCATGTTTTTTTTTTAACCTAGCTGTGATAGCCTATGTAAATCTTTACGTAGCCTATCACTTCTTTTTTTTTAACCTAGCCGTGATTAGGGATGGCGGAGAATTTCTCCCTGAAACTTCGGGGGGCCGAGCGCCAACGTGTTCGGCCCCCCGAACAAGTTTCGAGGAGAAATCCTCTGCACCCCCCCCACACCCCGCACACACCCCGGGACGGGACTTACCTTTGGCGAATGTCCCTCCCGCTGGCTGGTCCGGCCGGCGGTTCGGCGGGTGTTCGGCTGCCGCCGCCGCCATTGCAATGAAAGAAAAAAAAACAACCCCCCCTGATGGGCTACGTGACGATTCACGTAGCCTATCACGGCTAGATTTGCAAAGTCAGCTGTGATAGGCTACGTGAATCGTCACGTAGCCTATCACGGGTGACTTTAAAAAAAAAAAAAGAGTGTACGGATAATGGCGGCCCCCATAGGGAGCCGCCATTCTGGTTCCTTATTTGGTCGCTGTAGTCTACGTAAATCTTTACGTAGACTACGGCGAAAATAAGGGCAACGCTATTTGCGTTGCCCTTATTTTCGCCGTAGTCTACGTAAAGATTTACGTAGACTACAGCGACCAAAAAAGGAACCAGAATGGCGGCTCCCTATGGGGGCCGCCATTCGCGTATGCGCTTTTTTTTTTTTTTAAAGTCACCCGTGATAGGCTATGTGACGATTCATGTAGCCTATCACGGCTGACTTTGCAGATCTAGCCGTGATAGGCTACGTGAATTGTCACGTAGCCTATCAGGGGGCGTTTTGTTTTTGTTTTTTTTACTTCCGCGTTCGCGGCCGGGCGAGGCGAGGCACCTCCTCCCCGGCCTGAATTTCAGCCGGGCGAGGCGGGAAGCCTCCCCCCCGGCCTGAATTTCGGCCGGGCGAGGCGGGAAGCCTCCCCCCCCAGCCTGAACTTCGCGGGGGGAGCAGCGAAGCGCCTCCCCCCCACCGCGAACGGCCTTCGACGACAGGTAAGTGACTATCGTCCACCCCTAGCCGTGATAGGCTACATAAATCTTTACGTAGCTTATCACGTTTTTTTTTTTAACCCGGGAAATGGCGGCGGTGGCGCAGTCGCCACCGGCATCACCCAGAAGATCCTTCCCAGGTAAGTCTCATCCTGGGGGGGATCCGCAGGGGGGGGCAGGCCATTCCGCCACAGATTTCGGGGGCCAAATGCGCTGGCATTCGGCCTCCCTGAGATCTGTGGCAGAATTCTCTGACATCCCTAGCTGAGATATGGCAATCTTTCTGTCTTGCCTGATGAAGTGCAAACGGAGTAGGGATGGCAGAGAAATCCGCCACGGACTCCAATGAGTCCGTGGTGGAATGGACTACCCCCTCTGCCACCCCCCAAAATCCCCCCCGGACGGACCTGACCTGCCACCAGCCGGTCTGGTCCGTCCACTGACATCCACTGCTCCGGTGTGCAGCCACGAATGGCATCCAGCATAGCGGACACCATTTGCGTCCCTGCTTTAGCCATGATAGGCCATGTAAAGATTTAGCCATGATAGGCTACGTAAAGTCCGCTGTGCCATTTGCAGCACTACTCTTTTCGTGATAGGCTATGTAAATGTTTACATAGCCTATCATAACTAAAGCAGGGACGCAAATGGTGTAGAAGATGCCATTTGCATCCCTGCTCTTTGCTGTGATAGGCTATGTAAATATTTATGTAGCCTATCAAAGCTAAAGCAGGAATGTAAATGGTGTCCCCTATGCTGGATGCCATGTGCGGCTGCAGCCCAGCAGCGGACGGAAGTCCAGCTGTGGATGGGCCTGGCTGGCAGTCCCACAGACTCACCGCAGAGCCAGTCAGGGAGGATTCCGGGGGGGAGGGATGGATTGCCTCCAACCCCTGCGGAGGCCCCCCAGAACCTGGAGGTAAGTATTTCGTACATCCCTAAAATGGAGTAGTGATATTCAGGAATAGTCTTTATTGTCCAAAGAACATTCTCAGTGAACAGCAAATTCATTTAAGGGATTTTTGAATTGTATTTTTAGAACATATGCCTAGGGATGTACGAAAGTGACTTACCTTTTCCGGATAATGTTGATGGTGGGGGGGAGGCATTCCGTCCCTCCCCCTGGAATCCTGGCCGGGGGGGAGGTGCTCCGTTTCTCCCCCCGGAGTCCTCGAAAGGCTGGCTGTGCTCCGCGGCAGCTCCGCGGAGCAGCCGGCCAGGCCCGGCCTGGGCAGGCCAGAGCTGTCCGCAGCCGGATTTCCAGCCGTGGAGGGCTCTGGGTAAAACAAAACAAAACAACAATGTGTACGCAAATGGTGGTGGCTACAGCTGCCGCCATTTGCGTTCCTTCTTTTTACAGTCTTAATCTACGTAAATATTTACGTAGACTATGACGACGAAAATCAAGGGGAACACAAATAGCGTAGCGGGTTCCATTTGTGTCCCCTTCTGATTCCTCATTTTAGCCTACGTAAAGATTTACGTAGGCTAAAACAGTGAATGAAAAAGGGACACAAATAGCGCCCGCTACGCTATTTACATTCCCCTTGATTTTCGCTGTCATAGTCTATGTAAATATTTACGTAGATTAAGACGGCCAAAAAGAAGGAACGCAAATGGTGGCAGCTATAGCTGCCACCATTTGTGTACGGGTTTTTTTAAAAACCCACTCCAAACCATGATAGGCTACGTAAAGATTTACGTAGCCTATCACGTCTTTTTTTTCTTTTTTTTTAAACCTAGTCATGATAGGCTACGTAAATCTTTACGTAGCCTATCACGTCTTTTTTTTTTCTTTTTCACAAGCCTGGAAATGGCGGCGGTGGCAGCTGGTCGGAAGACAGGCCGCCGCTGCCTTCACCGGAGCTGCCACTGGAGCCGCCACCACCCAGAAGATCCGCCCCAGGTAAGTCTCATCCCGGGGGGGATCTGCGGGGGGGCAGGCCATTCTGCCACAGACTTCGGGGCGCCGAATGCACTGGCATTCAGCCTCACTGAGATCTGTGGCGGAATTCTCTGACATCCTTACATATGCCTCTTCCTTCCAGCACAGGTGAGTGGCAACAAGTAGGGGTGGACGAAAGTCACTTACCTGTCATCGAAGGCCGTTTGCGGTGGGGGGAGGCACTTCGCTGCTCCCCCCGCGAAGTTTAGGCTGGGGGAGAGGCTTCCCGCCTCGCCCGGCCGAAATTCAGGCCGGGGGGGAGGCTTGCCGCCTCGCCCGGCCGAAATTCAGGCCGGGGAGGAGGCGCCTCGCCTCGCCCGGCCGCGAATGCGAAAGTAAAAAAAAAAACACACCCCCTGATAGGCTACGTGACGATTCACATAGCCTATCACGGCTAGATCTGCAAAGTCAGCCATGATAGGCTACGTGAATCGTCACGTAGCCTATCACGGGTGACTTTAAAAAAAAAAAGAAAAAGCGCGTACGCGAATGGCGGCCCCCATAGGGAGCCGCCATTCGCATTCCTTATTTAGTCGCTGTAGTCTACGTAAATGTTTACGTAGACTACGGCGAAAATAAGGGCAACGCAAATAGCGTTGCCCTTATTTTCGCTGTAGTCTACGTAAAGATTTACGTAGACTACAGCGACCAAATAAGGAATGGGAATGGCGGCTCCCTATGGGGGCCGCCATTATCCGTACACTCTTTTTTTTTTTAAAGTCACCCGTGATAGGCTACGTGACGATTCACGTAGCCTATCACGGCTGACTTTGCAAATCTAGCCATGACAGGCTATGTGAATCGTCACGTAGCCTATCAGGGGGCGTTTTTTTTTTTCTTTCATTGCAATGGCGGCGGCGGCAGCCGGTCGAAAGACCGGATGCCGCTCCCGCCTCGCTCAAACACCCGCCGAACCGCCGGCCGGACCAGCCACTGGGAGGGACATTCGGCGAAGGTAAGTCCCGTCCCGGGGGGGGTGCGGGGTGCGGAGGGGTGCGGAGGATTTCTCACCGAAACTTGTTCGGGGGGCCGAACACGTTGGTGCTCGGCCCCCCGAAGTTTCGGGGAGAAATTCTCTGCCATCCCTAGCAACAAGTCAAGAATAAATGTATGAAAGATACTTCATATACTCAAAAGCATACAATAACAGTGTGACATTATGTATGTTTTCTCAGAAATAAGGCCAGTTGAGCTCAAGATAGAAAACTTCCAAGTAGGATTGTGGTGGAAAACTGGTAAAACAATTGTAATTCCACTTAGGGCACTACCCTCTTCATGTTTAGACAGAAAACAACAACCCTACAACTCCCAGCTTTCCCCAGCCAGCCAGAGCAGCTGGGGAATGCTGGGAATTGTTTTTTTTTTCTAAACATGCATTGGGTTGCACCTTTAACAGCTAATTTCCTCTTATGTCACTTTGGGAAGTTGCCTAAGTTTAGTCCTTGGTAAGCCATCATAAGAAATGAATTATAGAGAAGTCACTTTGAATACTTCTTTACAGCCTGTCACAATTCATTGTTAATCAACAGGCCAACACTATCAAAAGACCCTTTTCATCTTATCATGATTGTGCACAGGGAACATGCAGTCTTGGGGAACCTTCCCCAGTAGATAATGCTACCATGAAAAAGTGCAAATAAGAGACTGTGCTCTTGTCAGTGCAGGCTAATCATGTTTGTGCAAAATAGAGCAGTGAAATTCCTGCCTCTTCTCCTAGTCTCAGATATATAATATGTGGCAGCTGTGTCACCTGCTGTGGTCCATAAAGGCTGAACAACAATAACCCACAGAGTTGCATGCAGTCCACAAGTCATGTATTGTGCCAAGCTGGATGCAGAATACCTGAAAATCAGCCCAAGCTGTATCGGTCTCTTTTCCAAATCACAGACTAGTGGTCCAAACTGAATCTTGTGGTTGGTGCACATCTTCGATACATAGGGCTCCCAGGGTGTCTCCCATCCAGGCACATATCCAACATAGACTTTTTATTATTTCATTTATTTTTCTTTAACATATTTATTATCTATCACCCTTCTGTTCAATGAGAGCTTGAAGCGATGTACAATTAAAATAAAAAAATGAATAAATGAATAAATGTAGTGCTGAATACTGCTTTGGTCTGAATTATGAAGCAAATCAGGGTGATTCGGACCACTTTGGTCTGAATCCGAAGCAGGTCTGGAGCAGTCTGAAGTGGTCTGAAGCAGGTTGGAGAGATCATCTGAAGTGCTCTAGATTGCTTCAGACAATGCTGAAGCCCAGACAGTCTCTCTGAGCAAATGTAACAACTTGCTAGAGCAGAGGGGGAGAGGAGGAGTTGGGAGGAGGGAACTGAGCCTTGGAAAATGACGTCTCTAAGTGCTAATAGGGCTGAACTTTTAACCCAGAAGTTTGTTTCCTTGCTTTGTACTGTTTGTTCTTTGGCTCCCTGCCCTTCTCAATTACTATTCTTTCCCTTCCCATTTTCAACTCTAGATATTCTTATAAAAAAATAAAAGAATACAAAAAAAACCCCTCTTTCTCTCTTCTGTTAGGCTTCAGCATTATTTATTTCCCTTCCCCTCACCCCTAAGCTTGTAGGTAGAACATTCTAGAAAAAGTGCCCGGTACATGTAAGGATATGAACTTGAGCACACTCTGGGAGAGAGCGGAGGACAGGAAGGCCTGGCCTGCTATGGTCCATGGGGTCACGGAGAGTCGGACATGACTTAACAACTGAACAACAACAACATGTAAAGATAGTGTTACGTATGGTGGAAATGAGTGAGATTTGTGTTTTGTATCTGGCTTCACCACTTGATGTAAGTAGCTTACTGCTTCATAGTGCTGCCTCTTACTTGTATCCCACCTCAGTGCATTTCATAGCTTTCTGTACTACTGCTTTCTACTCAGTGAAGCCATAAGCTATGCCATGCAGGGCCATCCAAAACGGACAGGTCATGGTGGAGAGTTCTGACAAAATGTGGTCCACTGGAGAAGGAAATGGCAACCCACTCCAGTATTCTTGCCAAGAAAACCCCATGGAACGTATCACAAGACTAAAAGAGATGATGCTGGAAAATGAGCCCCTCAGGTCGGAAGGTGTCCAATATGCTACAGGGGAAGAGAGCAGAGGGAATTTCCAAGTAGCGCCAGAAAGAGTGAAGCGGCTGGGCCAAAGCTGAAAGGACACTCAGCTGTGGATGTTTCTGGTGGTGAAAAGAAAATCCAATGCTGTAAAGAACAATATTGTTTAGGAACCTGGAATGTAAGATCAATGAATTAAGGTAAGCTGGAGGTGGTCAAACATGAGATGGCAAGATTGAACATCGACATCTTGGGAATCAGCAAACTAAAATTTGCCCTTCTCCGTGAGCCCCTGCCAAAGGAAGTGAGGCAGGTGGCTACTAGGTGGAGGGCTTTTTCTGCTGTGGCACCCCAGCTCTGGAATGAGCTCCCTAGTGAGGTTCGCCTGGCGCCTACATTGTATTCCTTTTGGCGCCAGGTGAAGACCTTTTTATTTTCCCAGGCATTTTAGCATTTTAGCTTTCTAAATTTTTATCTTTGCTGTTTTAAATCTGAATTTTAAACTCTTGAACTGCTGCTAGGTTTTATTGTGGTTGTATTGTTATATTGTGGTTTTAATGTTCTGTATATTTTAAATTGTTTTATTGTGTGTTGTTTGGATTTAATTTTTGTGAACTGCCCAGAGAGCTTCGGCTATTGGGCAGTATAGAAATAAATAAATAAATAAATAAATAAATAAAATGGACAAGCATGGGCGAATTTAATTCAGGTAACCATTATATCTACTACTGTGGGCAAGAATCCCTTAGAAGAAATGGAGTAGCACTCATAGTCAACAAAAGGGTGGGAAAAGGGTGGAAAAAGCAGTACTGGGGTACAATCTGAAAAAAGACAGAATGATCTAAGTACGAATCCAAGGCAAACCATTCAACATCACAGCAATTCAAGTCTATGCCCCAGCTACTGAGGCCGAAGAAGCTGAGGTTGATCGGTTCTATGAAGACCTACAACACCTTCTAGAACTAACACCAAAAAAAGATGTCCTCTTCATCATAGGGGGTTGGAATGCTAAAGTAGGAAGTCAGGAAATACCTGGGATAACAGGCAAGCATGGCCTTGGTGTACAAAATGAAGCAGGACAAAAGCTAATAGAGTTTTGCCAAGAGAACATGCTGATCATAGCAAACACTCTTTTCCAACAGCACAAGAGGCGACTCTACACATGGACATCACCAGATGGTCAATATCGAAATCAGATTGATTATGTCCTTTGCAGCCAAAGATGGAGAAGCTCCATACAGTCAGTAAAAACAAGACCTGGAGCTGACTGTGGCTCAGATCATGAGCTGCTTCTTGCAAAATTTAAGGATGGCAGAGAATTCCGCCATGGATCTTGGTGAGATCCACCTGAAATCTGTGGAGGAATGGCCAGCCCCCCCACCTGGGGCGGATTTTCCGGGCGGCGGCGGCTGCAGCTGGTCTTCCGACTGGCTGCCGCCAACGACTAAGGATGGACAAAAGTCCCTTACCTGGTCCCGCAGCTGTTTTCGGTGGTGGGGGGAGGTGCTCCGTTTCTCCTCCCAAAATTCTTGGCTGGGGGGAGGCGCCCCGCTCCTCCCAGCTGAAATTCAGGCTGGGGGGGGAGGCACCCCATCCCTCCCCACCAAAATTCTGGCCGGGGGAAGCACCCCGTCTCCCCGGCCATGAAATAAAAAAGTAAATTGTAAAAAAAAAAAAAAAAAGTGATAGGCTACGTAACGATTTAGGTAGCCTATTACGGCTAGATTTTCAAAGTCAGCTATGATAGGCTACGTAAATCTTTACGTAGCCTATCACAGCTGATTTTGAAAAAAAAAGCACGTATGCAAATGGCGGCGCCAATTGGCGTTTTTCTGGAATTCTCTTGCTTTCTCCATGATGCAGCGAATGTTGGCGATTTGATCTCTAGTTCCTCTGCCTCTTCGAAACCCAGCTTGTACTTCTGGTAGTTCTTGGTTCACATTAGCGTTCCTTATTTGGGTTAGGGTTGGCGGAGAATTTCTCCCCAAAACTTCGGGGGGCCGAGCACCAACGTGTTCAGCCCCCCGAACAAGTTTCGGGGAGAAATTCTCCGCACCCCCCCGCACCCCCCCCGGGACGGGACTTACCTTTGGCGAATGTCCCTCCCGGCGGCGGGTCCAGCCGGCGGTTCGTCGGGTCTTCATCCGGGGAGGGAGCAGCAGCCGGTCTTTTGACTGGCTGCCGCCGCCACCATTCCAAGAAAAGAAAAAAAAAAGTAGAAAAGATTACGTAGACTACAGCGAAAATAAGGGCAACGCTATTTGCGTTGCCCTTATTTTCGCCATAGTCTACGTAAAGATTTCCATAAAGATAAGGAATCCGCCACATCTGCCCCAGGTAAGTGCCGTCCTGGGGGGGAGGAAGCCATTCCACCACGGATTTCGGGGGGCCGAATGCACTGGCATTCGGCCTCACTGAAATCCGTGGCGGAATTCTCCGCCATCCCTAGTAAGGAGAAACAAAAAGGCCTTCTTAAATGAACAATGAAAAAAAATCAAGGAAAACAATCGAATGGGAAAGACTAGAGATTTTTTCCAGAAAATCAGAGATATCAAGGGAACCTTTTGTGGAAAGATGGGCAGGATAAAGGACAAAGAAGGCAGGGACCTAACAGAAGCAGAGGAGATTAAGATGAGGTGGAAAGAATACACAGAAGAACTATACAGGAAAGATCTTAATGTCCCTGATAGCCATGATAGTGTGGTCACTCAACTTGAGCCAGACATCCTAGAGAGTGAAGTCAAGTGGGCCTTAGGAAGCATTACTAACAACAAAGCTAGCAGAGATGACAGTATTCCAGCTGAGCTACTTAAAATCCTAAAAGATGATGCTGTTAAAGTGCTGCACTCCATATGCCAACAAATTTGGAACATTCAACAATGGCCACAAGACTGGAAAAGTCAGTTTACATTCCAATTCCAAAGAAGGGCAATGCCAAAGAGTGTTCGAACTACCGTACAATTGCACTCATTTCACATGCCAGCAAGGTGATGCTCAAAATCCTACAAGCTAGGCTGCAGCAGTATGTGAACCAAGAACTACCAGAAGTACAAGCTGGGTTTCAAAGAGGCAGAGGAACTAGAGATCAAATCGCCAACATTCGCTGCATCATGGAGAAAGCAAGAGAATTCCAGAAAAATGTCTATTTCTGCTTCATTGACTACGCTAAAGCCTTTGATTGTGTGGATCACAACAAACTGTGGCAAATTCTGAAAGAGATGGGAGTACCAGACCGCCTTACCTGTCTCTTGAGAAACCTGTACGAGAGTCAAGAAGCAACAGTAAGAACCAGACATGGAACAACCGATTGGTTCAAAATTGGGAAAGGAGTATGACAAGGCTGCATATTATCGCCCTGCTTATTTAACTTATATGCAGAGTACATCATGAGAAACGCCAGGTTGGATGAATCACAGGTCGGAATTAAATTAAGATTGCCGGGAGAATTATCAACAACCTCAGATACGCAGACGATACTACCCTAATGCCAGAAAGCGAAGAGGATCTAAAGAGCCTCTTGTTGAGGGTGAAAGTGGAGAGTGCAAAAGCTGGTTTGAAACTCAACATTAAAAAAATGAAGATCATGGCATCTGGCCCCATCACTTCCTGGCATATAGAAGGGGAAGAACTGGAAGCAGGGACAGATTTTATTTTCTTGGGCTCCAAGATCATGGCAGACGGTGACTGCAATCATGAAATTAAAAGTCACTTGCTCCTTGGGGGGAAAACTTAGGGATGTATGAAACTCCCCTTACCTGGTTCCACCGGGTTCCGCTGGGGGAGGGGAGGCACTCCGTCCCTCCCCCCGAAATCCTCCCCCCCCCCCAGAATCCTGGCTGGCTGGGTCCGCTCCGCGGAAATTCTGCAGAGACATTCGGCTGCTGGCTAGCAGGGACGCAAATGGCGGCGGCCGTAGCCACTGCCGTTCGCGTCCCTGTAGTCAGCCATGATAGGCTATGTAAAGACTTAACGTAGCCTATCACGTCTGGCTTAAAAAAACAAAACAAAAGTGCGCGTACGCAAATGGTGTTTCTTTTTTTAACTCAGCCATGATAGGCTACATAAATCTTTACGTAGCCTATCACATCATTTTTTTGTTGTTTTTTTTACAAGACAAGACTGCAAATGGTGGTGGCGGCAGCCGGTTGGAAGACCAGCCACTGCAGCCACCACCACTGAACTGCCGCTGGAGCCGCCGCCAGCCGGAACATCCGCCCCAGGAAAGTCTCGTCCTGGGGGGGATCTGCGGGGGGGCGGGGGGTCAGGCCGTTCCGCCACAGATTTCGGGGGGCCGAATGCATTGGCATTCGGCCTCACCGAGGTCCGTGGCGGAATTCTCTGACATCCCTAGGAAAACTATGGTAAGCCTAGACAGCATAGTAAGAAGCAAAGACATCACCTTGCCGACAAAGGTTCGTATAATCAAAGCCATGGTTTTCCCAGTAGCAACGTATGGCTACGCTGGACTGTAAGGAAGGCTGAGAGCCGAAGAATTGATGCTTTCGAACTGTGGTGCTGGAGAAGACTCTTACGAGTCCCCTGGACTGCAAGGAGGTCAAATCAGTCCATCCTAAAGGAAATCAGCCCTGACTGCTCATTGGACGGACAGATATTGAAGCTGAAGCTGAAATGTTTTGGCCACTTAATGCGAAGAGAAAACTTTCTGGAAAAGACCCTGATGCTGGGAAAGATTGAAGGCAAAAGGAGAAGGGGATGGCAGAGGATGAGATGACTAGATAGCATCACCGATGCAATGAATATGAACTTGAGCACACTCCGGGAGAGAGCGGAGGACAGGAATACCTGGCGTGCTATGGTCCATGGGGTCACGAAAAGTCGGACACAACTTAACGACTGAACAACAACAACAACTTCCTTCCACTTCCTATATGTGTCCCCTTCTTTTGTTTTCAGGTAATCTCTAAGCTTTTTGTGAAGCCACATTGGCTTCTTCTGTTGTCTGTCACCTTTTTTTCTTGTTGGAATTGTTCGTAATTGTGCATTGAGAATTTCCTTTTTAAAAAACCCCCACTCATCTTGGATTCCTTTTCTCATTAGAGTCACTTGCCATGGAACCTTACTTGTCATTGTTCTGAGTTTATTAAAATTGGCTTTCCTAAAATCCAGGGTACATATTTGGCTATACTCGGCTTTTGCTTCCTTTAGAAACAAGAACTCAAGTATACCATGGTCACTTTCCTCCAGAGTTCCTGTAACTGCTACTTTATGCTACTAAGTCATCTCTGTTGGTTAGCGTCAAGTCAAGGATAGCTGATCCTCTAGTTCCTTCTTCCACTTTCTGTAGGAAGAAGTTATCAGCAACACAAGTCAGGAATTTCCTGGAGGGGCCATGTTTTGCGGAATTTGTCTCCCAACAAATACCGGGGAAATTGGAGTCCCCCATTACTACTACATCATGCTTCCTTGAAACATTGGCAATTCGCTTTCCAAAAGTTTCATCCTTGTCTTCTCCTTGATTGGATGGCCAGTAGTAGACTCTGATCACCATGTTCCTTTTATTCTTTGCTCCATTTATTTTAACCCAGATGCTCTCTATGGGGCTGCCATGCTCATCCTCCTGTATATCTGTGCTCATCTCCCTTTTTGTACTTTTTGAACAATTTATATCCTTCAATTACTGTATTCCAGTCATGGGAGTCATCCCATCAAGTTTCAATTACACCTATCAAGTCATAATTTCCCTCCTGTATTAAGAGTTCAAGTTTGTTCTCTTTGTTTCCCATACTCTGGGCATTAATATATAGACATCGAAGACCATGGCTTTCTTCCTACATGTTTTTGAAGACTATTATTGGATGCAATTAGAGCTGTTCTCTCTGTTGTGGTGCATGAGCCTTCGTCCATTGTTACCCCCAACTTTATGTAGGGATGGCGGAGAATTTCTCCCCGAAACTTCGTGGGGCCAAGCGCCAACTTGTTCGGCCCCCTGAACAAGTTTTGGGGAGAAATCCTCCGAACCCCCCGCCTCCCGCACACACACCCCGGGATGGGACTTACCTTCGCCGAATGTCCCTCCCGGCGGTGGGTCCGGCCGGCGGTTCGGCGGGTGTTCGAGGGGGGCGGGAGTGGCAGCCGGTCTTTCAACCGGCTGCCGCCGCCGCCATTGCAATAAAAGAAGAAAAAAAAAGCCCCCTGATAGGCTACGTGACGATTAACATAGCCTATCACGGCTAGATTTACAAAGTCAGCTGTGATAGGCTACGTCAATCGTCACATAACCTATCACGGGTGACTTAAAAAAAAAAAAAAGCACGTACGGATAATGGCGGCCCCCATAGGTAGCCGCCATTCCTGTTCCTTATTTGGTCGCTGTAGTCTATGTAAAGATTTATGTAGACTACGGTGAAAATAAGGGCAACGCAAATAGTGTTGCCCTTATTTTTGCAGTAGTCTACATAAAGATTTACGTAGACTACAGCGACCAAATAAGGAACGCGAATGGCGGCTCCCTATGGGGGCTGCCATTATCCGTACGTGCTTTTTTTTTTTTTTAAGTCACCCGTGATAGGCTACGTGACGATTGACGTTGCCTATCATGGCTGACTTTGCAGATCTAGCCATGATAGGCTACGTTAATCATCACGTAGCCTATCAGGGGGCATTTAAAAAAAAAAAAAACTTTCGCGTTCGTGGCCGGGCGAGGCGGGAAGCCTCCCCCCCGGCCTGAATTTCGGCCGGGGTGAGGCGGGAAGCCTCCCCCCCTGGCCTGAACTTCGCGGGGGGAGCAGCGAAGTGCCTCCCCCCCACCGTGAACATCCTTCAAGGACAGGTAAGGTACTTTCGTCCACCCCTAACTTTATGTCTCCCTCCCCCATAGGATTCAGTTTAAAACCCTCCTCATAAAGTTCTTCATGCTGTGGTCAAACACATTCTTCCCAGCCTTTGTGAGGTGCAACCCATCCCTTGCCAACAGTCCATCTTCCAGAAAGTATAGCCCATGGTCCCAGAATCCAAATCTCTCACGTCAGCGCCACCTTTATAGCCAGGCATTCGCCTGGAGTATTTTTCTTTCCCTTTCTATTCCTGTTCTAAGTACTGGAAGGATGGATAAGAAAACTATCTGGCCCCAAAGTTCGTGACATACCTGGGTTTCGATCCCATGCAGTAAGGAGTCTCCCACTACTACTACTCTTCTCTTATTATTGTAGGCCTTGGTTTCATTGTCTCTGCTTGACTGACCTTCAGCCTCTTGCTCGCTCTCATGTGGGGTCCCCTGTAACTCTTCCTCTGTAGGCTGTCCTCCAGTCTCCTCCTCAAGTACCTGGAAATGGTTCCATAGTTCCACTGCTTCCACTGGTGCAGAGTGGCTTCTAGTTCTTCTGCTCCTGTCAGCCTTTTCCAGGAGAAGGAGTATCCTGTTCTTCATTTTTCCTCACCTCAGCATTTTCCTCTTCTGCCTCAGCTTGCTGTTGCACTTAGGGATGTACAAATCCCTTATCTGGCTCCACGCCAGGGCATCCATAGTGGGGGGAAGGTGCTCTATCCCTCCCCCAGGAATCCTCCCCAGCTGGCTCCGCTCTGCAGCGGCTCCGCGGAGCCACCGGCTGCAGCTGGCCACAGCCAGAGTTCCGGCCGTGGCTGGGCTGCTGAGGCCGCCATTTGCGTCCTTGCAAGCAGCTGTGATAGGCTATGTAAGTATTTACGTAGCCTATCATGGCAAAGAGGAAGGACACAAATGGTGGCTGTTATGCCATTTGCGCCCTTGCTCTTTGCTGTGATAGGATACGTAAGTATTTAGAGTCAGTGTGGTGTAGTGGTGATAGTGATGGACTGGGAGCCGGGAAATCCGGGTTCTAGTCCCCACTTGGCCATGGAAGCTCACTGGGTGACTTTGGGCCAGTCACAGACTCTCAGCCCAACCTACCTCACAGGGTTGTTGTTGTGAGGATGCAAAGGAGAGGAGGAGGATAATGTAAGCCGCCTTGGGTTCCTTGCAAGAGGAAAAAAAGGTGGATATAAATGCACTAGTAAATAAATAAATAAATAAATAAAGGCAGCCGTGGAGTAAATAAAGGAGTAGCGGCCACCATTTGCATCCTTGCAAGCAGCTGTGATAGGCTACGTAAGTATTTATGTAGCCTATCATGGCAAAGAGCAGGGGCGCAAATGAAGTAGCGGCTGCCATTTGCGTCCCTGCTCTTTGCCGTGATAGGCTACATAAATACTTACGTAGCCCATCACGGCTGCAACGCTGCAAATGGTGGCAGCAGCAGCCTGGCCGCAGCTAGCCAGGAGACCAGCCAGAGCCGCCGCCACCGCATCCGCCCCAGGTACGTTCCATCCCGGGGGGATTCCACGAGGTGGCAGGGGGCGGGAGGCCATTCTACCACAGATTCTTTAGAATCTGGCCTCACTGGAATCCATGACGGAATTATCTGACATCCCTAGTTGCACTTCTGGTTTCTGTACTTCACTTTGGTGCTGTAGTTCCACTTTTCTGTCTAGGGATGTATGAAAGTGACTTACCTGTTCATAGGGATGGCAGAGAATTCTGCCACGGATCTCGGTGAGGCTGAATGCCAGCACATTCGCCCCCCCAAAATCGGTGGTGGAACGGTTTGCCCCCCCGCCCCCCTGGGACGGGACTTACCTTGGGCAAATGTTCGTGGCAGCGGCGGTGGTTCGGCGGCAGTGCGGCGGCGGCAGCTGCGGTGGCCGGTCTTCTGATCAGCTGCTGCCACCACCATTTCCAGGTGTTCTTTTTTTTTAAGTGATAAAAACGTGATAGAATCACGGCTAGATTTTTAAAAAACACCATGATAGGCTACGTAAATATTTACGTAGCCTATCACAGCTGATTTAAAAGACAAAAAACGCGCGTATGGAAATGGCGGCGCCCATGGGCGCCGCCATTTGTGTTCCTTATTTTGGCATGTCTTAGTCTTCGTAAACATTTACATAGACTAAGACGGCGAAAATAAGGGGAACGCAAATAGCGTAGATGCTACACTATTTGCGTTCCCCTTATTTTTGCCATCTTAGTCTACATAAACATTTAGCGTAGCGTCTACGCTATTTGCGTTCCCCTTATTTTAGCCGTCTTAGTCTATGTAAATGTTTACATAGACTAAGACGTGCCAAAATAAGGAACGCAAATGGCGGCGCCCATGGGCGCCGCCATTTGCATACGCGTGTTTTTTTTTCTTTTAAATCAGCCGTGATAGGCTAGGTAAACAATTACGTAGCCTATCACGGCTGACAGCAGGGACGCAAATGGCGGCGGCTACGGCTGCCGCCATTTGTGGAGCTGGCCGGCCAGGATTCGGGGGGGGAGGGGCAGGATGAGGTGGACTCTGTAGGGGCTTCTGTGCATGGTTGCTGGTACCCTGATGAAGCAGTATTCCCAGTTGTGCCCAGCTTCTTCTTATGTTCAATCAAACATGAGTAGAAGTCCCCTTCAGATCTCCATGTTCAATGCAGGAAGGCATGGGGACACTGGTGGCAGGTGTGGCACACACACAATCTTTGCCCCTTACTCAAGTTTCTTCATTCCATTCAGACATAACACCTGAATAGGCCTCATAATGCTATATACTGAAGCTCCAATCTGCAGTCTGTGTCTTTTGACTGTGGTACACACTCTCCTTTCAAGCTTTGGCCACGCAATGTGACATATAGATTGAGCCTGCTGCACACTTCCCGAGGCTCAGCATGGCCTGTTGGGATCCCCAGACCATGCTAAATATTACCATAAATCTATAGAAGTCATTTTGGGATTACATTCTGAGGATGGACCATAGCTTTCTAGTAAGAGCACATGTTTTACATACACATGGTCCCAAGTTAACACATCTCAAGTAGTAGGACTGGGGAAGACCTTGGAGAGTCAGTGCCAATAAGAGTACTGGACTAAATTGCGTAATGGTCTGACTCAATATATGACAGCTTCATATGCCATGTTCCTGGATTTCAATATGTGCCAGGGATTTGGCAGACCAGAATCAGCTTATTCTGGAATCCACCAAAACTTTTCATGGGAGAACCCATCAGTTCTGCTAAATCTAAAGCTGGACTCTTCTGTCCCTCCTTTCTTTCATTCATGAGAGGATACGGAGATGGGAGGAAAGAATGGTGCCCTTGTCAATGGCGGTAACTTGTGCTACGGCATGTGTCTGCTTCAAAACCCATCCATGAATGGATGAGATGTACGAACGACAGGCAGAATGTTGTAAGTGGCAGCTATTGTATGGCTCCATCGGTTTTTGTGCATGCCATCTGTTCAACTGTCCTCTGTAACACTTCAATTTGAATTATACTAATCAAATAAACATTAAATCAGGTTTAGCAGCATTCAAAAGAACATGTGTTTGGAACTAGAGTTGTCACATCTCATTGTCTGAAAAATGCAAAGCTCAAGTGCAAAGCATTCAGCCACCCAATCCCTTCTGGTTTGGGGCAGGTTTAGAGTTCCACCTGGAGCAGGGGCAGGGAGGGCACTCTGATGATGTAAATGTGCAGATACATGTCATGGCAGTGTCAGGATAGCGCAGCACTTAACAGCTCTGTTTAAGCCTGCTCGGCCCCATCGCTGGCCTCTTGTTTTTTCTGGAACTCCTCCCTTGGTTTCAGTGTAGGTGGATCTTGTCACCTTTTGGGGGGCCAAGTGCAAATGTTGGTCTTGACCACAAGTTGGACTAGATGGACAGTTTCTTTTCCCCACCTACTCTACACTGATGGACAAGGAGAAGGATAGTAGTGTTATTGGTTTAAATAGGTTAATCGGTCACATTTAGCAGGGATGTGTGGGATAAGGATGGACAGATCTGTCCATTTTGCTTTCTCCAGTATTCAAGGTTTTATATCTCTCAATTCTTTCCACCTCTAATATGATGACATTTGTGAATTTTGGTAAAGTCTGATCAAAACCACACTAAAACTAATTTCTCACCCATTCACACCGGCCAAATTCAATAGATAACAACAAAGAATGGGGAGGCAGTCTCTGGTGCTCAAAAAAGGAAAATATATTGTGCTTTTTGCATTTTGGAGATGTCCCCTTTTTCAGGAGCTGTTTAAAGTAGTTCAGTCTCTGAATGTGAACAGTGATTCCTTTCTCTGAAATGCTTGCACACACTATTCCTAAAGCATATTGCTCTCACATCTCAACATGGAGAGGGCCATGTTGTACTTCCTGACCTATCGTTCTTAAAAATGAGGAGCCTGTCAGAAAAAAAGAGGTGTCAACCCAAATTCAGCACTAACATGGTTGAATAAATGGGGATTCAAACCCTGACTTTTAAGGGCTAAGGACTCAAAGCCCTGGGTCTGGGTGGATGAATCTGTCCATGTTGGTTTCTCTCACATTCGATTTTTTTTTAAATCTCAAGTTCTTTTTCTCTCAAATATGGAGAAATTTGCAAATTGTGGTAAAGTCTTATAAAAAATGAACTGTAATGAAATTCTCACCCATCCCTACAGGAAAGAGTTGAGGTAAGTACCAGTTTAGGTGAGCATCCTGAGACACCTTTCAAGATGAACGATGATTAATGAGACCTGCTGTGGGACCCATGGGCAGGATAAGGATCGCCTTTGGACTCAGAGTTGTGGGGCCCTGAGGAGAGTGACTCAGAATAGACTCCCTCCTTACCTGAAGAGGTGCATCTTCGGTACTGCCTCTTACCTGGGCAGGGAGCTCACCCAAGGATCACCAGTCACAGTGCCTATTAGAGTAAAGAGGTAGTGTCCCACACAGTAATTTAGTTACTGATGCTGATCTGTTGGTAGTTTAAATAAAATATGCCCATGGTTCAATCCAATTTACCTGTGTCTGGGTGCAATCTCTCTCCCCTCCCCCTGCTTCTGTTTCCTAATCATGGAAACAAAATTAGCACCTTCTCTGTCTGAAATTCTAGCACTAGTACTAGAATTCTGTATTATTCTGTACTAGTAATTAATAATAGTAATAAAATAAGTGTCACCCAATAGCAGCAGGATCAGTATGCAAACTGAAAGTGACAAGAACAAGCTAAAAGCACCAGTCAAGGGTCATCACTCTAAGGAGGCTGCCAAAACTGACTTGGGTGTAAGCCAGGCTTTGACTGAAAGAGATCGAGCTGCAACTGCCACAACTGAACAGCATCAGGGGCAGGCAGGCAGGGGCAGTTATGCATAATGTCTTGAGAAGGGCTGCTGTCTGTCTAAATTTACTAAATTTAATTAACATGGCCACATGGGGTGTGCTGGCAACTGAGCTTACTAGTGCTGCTGGACATGCTAACCCAGCATGGACTTATTAGAAATGGCCAGGAAATGTAAATTTACAGATCCATCACTCAAAGCAGCTTATATGGTACCATTTACTTTACGACAGAGATATTCAATATTTTCTTGCTCAAGTCCATCTTGGGCCATTTTTTAAAAAGCTGCTTCAGCATATTTCACTCTGCATATTTGCACTTACATTTCAGAGACATATGAGGGTCAATGAATTAAAATTACAGATAATCAGATCTCCCCTCATTCAGTCCCTTTATTGTTCTGTGGGTTTGCTCTACCCCAGGGGTGGGGAACTTCTGGCCCAGGGGCCAAATCAGCCTTCCTGGAGACCCAATTTGGCCCTACAGGTTTCCCCAGATGGCCACACACTCTTTTCCCCCAAAGACCAATCATTTGGTGATTACCTGGCCTGTGTTCAGTTTTTTCCCCATTAAAAATGGTTGGGATGCCTCTCCTAAGGCTTTGTTACTAGCAATAAGAACTTTACACTACAATATGCTGATATCCTTTGCATTTTTGGCCTTGCCCCTTTTCTCTTTTGCCTGCCGCCTCTGGCTTTGGCTCCACCTTCTTTGCCTTTTGTCCTGCCCACCCATGGAATGTGCCCCCCCAAGAGCTTCTATGAAACTGAATTGGACTAAAAGAGGTTCTGTACCCTGCTCTGTTCTGTGGTCCTTCCTCCAACCACTGTCAGTATTTAGTTCCTTTCTACTTCCCCCTGTCTTTGACATGGAACGTTAGAAACCCAGAATGAATGCAAAGAAGTTAGAGGTTCCGCAGGATCAAGCCCACATCTCACACTGCAAGCCCAGTTCATCTCCAATATTAGAACATTATTGTACATGCAGGAGCTAAATCTCATTTGACCTTGGTGCAATTTGTTCTATTATTTGGCATCACCCTGATGAAGGCCTCTCCTGTCACCCACATGATGGAGCATCTAGGGCAGGCCTGCACAACCAGTTGACCCACTGCACTGAATACAGCCCACTGCACATGTGTGTCAGCGTGACTTAGTAAACGTCCTCAGTGTGCTGATTAACCAAGACTGCAAATTTGTGGGTGGTAGTGTTGTCAATTCATGGTTTATCTCTTTCTGAAACTATGGATCATTATTCTACTTGTTATGCCACGGAAGGTGGCAGATGTCCAGATGCTGCATTAGTTTTAGTCGCCTTCCTGATGTTAATATCATCATTTCAGCAATTCCATCAAGCATAAGTCCTTCCTAAGAAATTTAGAGTACAGCCCTATACAGGTCTATAGGTTTCATGACCTACCTGATGAAGGGTTCTTATCCATCAGCTGTCACCACCAGCAGCCATTCCAGCAGGTGTACAGAGGGAGATCAGAGGGGTGAGCAGAGCTATTCCACCAGTCCTACTGAAAGACTTATTATTTGCCTCCCCGCCCCCATCCTGCCTTTCATTTTTGTTTGTGTGTTGTGTCTTTTTTGATTGTAAGCCTGTGAGCAGGGATTGTCTTGTTTTATTGTTTATATGTAAGCTGGTCCAGGAGACTTTCTAGCAGAGAACTGGGATAAAAATACTTACATAAATAAATAACTAAATAAATAATACATGGCTACTCAGAAATTCTTTTGAGCTCAACAGAGCTTACTCCCAGCGAAGTGTGTGCAGGATTGCAGTCTTAGAGAAGAATTTTAGAGAAGAGTTTCTACTGCCAAGGTAGTGTGTGCAGGACTGCAGTCTTAGAGAAGGGTATTCAAAGGCTGAGGACTTCTCACATACCGATAACCTCTCTTTAGAATGGTCAGAGAGAGTTATCATTTTGAAAGGATCCCTCCTCTTCCATTTTTCTGTTAGGTTTGAAACTGATAGCCCTGTTCTTTTGATTTTACCTCCCCAATATTCATGACAGCTTTATCTTATGCTCCATGAGAAACAAACAAACCAGCAAACCAAACTATACATGCTGAATAGCAACAACTGGCTGGATTTCCTACTCATGCTAATTTGCACGGCTCTGCAACGCTTAATTAGGACTGATCCAAATTGTCATGGGTTGCCATTTTTGCCTCAGAAATTGAACTAGAACAAAAGAGTAGACTAGTTTGTACAAAGGCATATCATATGAAATATCAGCATACTGTATATGGAGATATGCTCAAGGAATGGAATGGAATGCAATGATGTGTGCTTCTCTGGCTGCTGTTGGCATTGCATTATTTTATTATGTTCTTTTAACTGATGTGTTATTGTTATTGATTGTTTTAATTTTGCTATTTTTAGGCACTTTTGTTCCTCAATACAAAGTAAGAAATAAGGTATGGCAAATTTTGCAATTCCTCAGTGAAGCCAAAAGAGCTGTAATTTGGGAAGCTTTCCAAACTTGACTGAAGCAGGACTATGTCAGCCTCCCTCTATATCAACCTTCCCCAACCTGGTGCCCTCCAGATGTTTTAGATTTCAACTCCCATCAGCTCCATCCAGAATAGCCAATGGTCAGAAATGCTGGGAGATGTAGTCAAAAACATCTG
Organism: Heloderma suspectum; assembly: GCF_057233095.1. Classification (NCBI taxonomy): domain Eukaryota; kingdom Metazoa; phylum Chordata; class Lepidosauria; order Squamata; family Helodermatidae; genus Heloderma; species Heloderma suspectum. The sequence goes on from NC_139461.1 coordinate 94,496,886, forward strand.
GAGGGCACCAGGTCTGGGAAGGTGGACTTATAAACTCCCGTGCAGGCCCAGTCTCATCTATATACTGCCAGACAGGCACCTCTTTACCTATTTATTTTAGTTTCCTGAAACAAATTTAGGACCCAACACTGAGAGAAGCACTGCCCTGGAAGGCTGGAGCTGCCACCATCCCTTAGGATGTCTCTGGGCCTCACTCCTGACATAGCATACTCTGTCCCATTCTGTCAGGGCCCAGAGGCATTGTGGGGAAATAAGATGGCACCGGTCCATTAGTTGTTCTCTCAGCGCCAGGCTGGAGATGTTAGAGCTGCCAGTCAGCATTGCCACTTGTCTTCACCATTGCTCTCCACTGCAACCCCTCAGGCAGAGCCCAGTAAGATCATTGTGGGGGAGGGGGCAAACCCTTAGCTGAGGGGTTGTCAACAAGGTGGTACGTGTGCATGCACGTGCACGCATGCACTAGAGGGCACCATGCCCAGCACCCCTCAAACCGGGTTCCACGTTGTGGTTGGCAGCCAAGTCCCTCACTCCATATGGAGTGCATGAAGGGCTGATAAAAGTCAAGGCTGCATCAACTTTGGCTTATTCTCATTGGAGAGCTCCCTTTGCTGCACCCCTAGAACAGCCCAGATGAATATGAATACAAACAGAGAAATATTAATGAAAACCTGTGAGGTAGTGCTCAAAGAAAAGCAACAAAGGAAATTATTTTATAATGGAAGAAAAGCAAAATGGAATGATTTTTGCTCCCCCCTAGACAACTCACTATGCATAACAAACACTTTCTTCCAACAACCTAAGAGGCGACTTTATACATGGAATTTACCAGATGGTCGACACCGAAATAGGGATGTCAGAAAATTCCGCCACGGATCTCAGTGAGGCCGAATGCCAGTGCATTCAGCCCCCTGAACTCCATGGCAGAACGGCCTGCCACACACACCCCGTCCCCCACGGATCCCCCCCGGGACGAGACTTACCTGGGGCGGATGTTCCGGATGGCGGCGGCTCCAGCGGCAGCTTCAGCAGAGGCGGAGGCGGCTGGTCTTCCGACCAGCTGTCGCCACCACCACCATTTGCAGTCTGTTCCCCCCCCCCTTCGTGATAGGCTACATAAAGACTTACGTAGCCTATCACGTCTGGGTTTAAAAAAAAACAACAACCGTGTACACAAATGGCGGTGGCTACGGCCACCGCCATTTGCGTTCCTTATTTTTGGCTATCTTAGTCTACGTAAATATTTACGTAGACTAAGACAGTGAAAATAAAGGGGAACGCAAATAGCGCCCGCTACGCTATTTGCGTTTCCCCTTATTTTCGCCATCTTAACCTACGTAAATATTTATGTAGACTTTTGTTGTTGTTCAGTCGTTCAGTCGTGTCCGACTCTTCGTGACCCCATGGACCATAGCACGCCAGGCCTTCCTGTCCTGCGCTCTCTCCCGGAGCGTGCTCAAGTTCATATTCATTGCATCCGTGATGCTATCTAGCCATCTCATCCTCTGCTGTCCCCTTCTCCTTTTGCCTTCAGTCTTTCCCAGCATCAGGGTCTTTTCCAGGGAGTTTTCTCTTTGCATTAGGTGGCCAAAATATTGGAGCTTCAGCTTCATTATCTGTCCTTCCAATGAGCAGTCAGGGTTGATTTCCTTTAGGATGGACTGATTTGACCTCCTTGCAGTCCAGGGGACTCGTAAAGGTCTTCCCCAGCACCACAGTTCGAAAGCATCAATTCTTCAGCACTCAGCCTTCCTTATAGTCCAGCTCTCACAGCCATACATTACTACTGGGAAAACCATAGCTTTGAGTAGACTAAGACGGCCAAAAATAAGGAATGCAAATGGCGGCGGCCGTAGCCACCACCATTTGCGTATGCGGTTTTTTTTTTTAACCCAGACGTGATAGGCTACGTAAGTCTTTACATAGCCTATCATGGCTGAATACAGGGATGCAAACGGCAGCGGCTACGGCAGCCGCCATTTGCGTCCCTGGTAGCCAGCGGCCGGATGTCCGGCTGCTGGCAGAGCCGGCCGGCGGCTCCGCGGAATCCCCGCAGAGCAGAGCCGGCCGGCCAGGATTCCGGGGGGTGGGACGGAGCGCCTCCCCCCCCAGTGGAACCCAGCGGAGCCAGGTAAGGAGGGTTTCATACACTCCTACACCAAATTCAGATTGACTACATCGTTTGTAGCCAAAGGTGGCAGACATCTATGCAGTTGGTAAAAACAAGACCTGGAGCTGATTGTAGTTCAGATCATGAACTTCTTATTGCACAATTTAGAATCAGACTAAAGAGAATAGGGAAGACCCACAGATCAGTTAGATATAAGCTCACGAATATTCCTCATGAATATGCAGTGGAGGTGAAGAACAGATTTAAGTGATAGTAGATAGGCTCCGGGAAGAACTATGGACAGAAGTTCGCAACATTGTTCAGGAGGCGGCAACAAAAACGTCCCAAAGAAAAAGAAAACCAAGAAGGCAAGATGGCTGTCTGCTGAGACACTGGAAGCAGCCCAAGAAAGAAGGAAAGCAAAAGGCAACAGTGATAGGGGGAGATATGCCCAATTAAATGCAAAATTCCAGAGGTTAGCCAGAAGAGATATGGAATTATTTTTAAACAAGCAATGCGTGGAAGCGGAAGAAGATAATAGAATAGGAAGGACTAGAGACCTCTTCCAGAAAATTAGAAACATCGGAGGTAAATTCCAGGCAAAAATGGGTAGGGATGTCAGAGAATTCCGCCACGGATCTCGATGAGGCCGAATGCCAGTGGATTAGGCCCCCGAACTCCGTGGCGGAACATCCTGACACACCCCTGCCCCCTGTGGATCCCCCCCGGGACGAGACTTACCTAGGGCGGATGTTCCGGACAGCAGTGGCTCCAGCGGCGGCTTTGGCAGAGGCAGTGGCTGGTCTTCTGACCGGCTGCCGCAGCCGCCATTTGCACTATTTTTTCCCCCCATTCGTGATAGGCCACGTAAAGACTTGCGTAGCCTATCACGTCTGGGTTAAAAAACAAACAAACACGCGTACGCAAATGGCGGTGCCTACGGCCGCTGCCATTTGCATTCCCTATTTTTGGTTGTCTTAGTCTACGTAAATATTTACATAGACTAAGACGGCGAAAATAAGGGGGAACGCAAATAGCGTAGCAGACGCTACGCTATTTGCGTTCCCCCTTAGTTTCATTGTCTTAGTCTACGTAAATATTTATGTAGACTAAGACAACCAAAAATAGGGAACGCAAATGGTGGCGGCCATAGCTGCCGCCATTCGTGTACACTTTTTTTGTGTGTTTTTTAACCCAGACATGATAGGCTACATAAGTCTTTATGTAGCCTATCATGGCTGAATACAGGGACGCAAATGGCGGCGGCTATGGCCGCTCCCATTTGCGTCCGTGCTAGCCAGCAGCTGGATGTCCAGCTGCTGGCAGAGCCAGCCAGCAGCTCTGTGGAATCCCCATGGAGCAGAGCCGGCCAGCTAGGATTCCAGGGGGGGGGAGGCGCAGAGCACCTCCCCCCCAGCAAGGATTCCGGGGGGAGGGACGGAGCGCCTCCCTCCCCCAGTGGAACCCGGTGGAGCCAGGTATAGGGGGGTTTCATACATCCCTTAAGATGGATATGATCAAAAACAAAGATGGCAAGGACCTAACAGAAGCAGAAGAGATCAAGAAAAGGAGCCAAGAATATATGGAAGATCTGTATAGGAAGGATAATAATATCGGGGATAGTTTTGATGGTATGGTCAGTGAACTAGAGCCAGACATCCTGAAGAGTGAGGTTGAATGGGCCTTAAGAAGCATTGCTAATAACAAAGCAGCAGGAGATGATGGTATCCCAGCTGAACTGTTTAAAATCTTGCAAGATGATGCTGTCAAGGTGATGCATGCCATATGCCAGCAAATTTGGAAAACACAAGAATGGCCAACAGATTGGAAAAAATCAACTTATATCCCCATACCAAAAAAGGGAAGCACCAAAGAATGTTCAAACTATCGAACAGTGGCACTTCTTTCACATGCCAGTAAGGTAATGCTCAAGATCTTGCAAGGTAGACTCCAGCCATTCATGGAACGAGAACTGCCAGATGTATAAGCTGGGTTTCGAAAAGGCAGAGGAACTAGAGACCAAATTGCCAATATCCGCTGGATAATGGAGAAACCCAGGCAGTTTCAGAAAAACATCTATTCCTGTTTTATTGACTATTCTAAAGCCTTTGACTGTGTGGATCATCACAATTTGTGGCAAGTTCTTGGTGGTATGGGGATACCAAGTCATCTTGCCTGCCTCCTGAGGAATCTGTATAATGACCAAGTAGCAACGGTAAGAACAGACCACGGAACAACGGACTGGTTTAAGATTGGGAAAGGAGTACGGCAGGGTTGTATACTCTAAACCTACCTATTCAACCTGTATGCAGAACACATCATGCAACGTGCTGGGCTTGATGACTCCAAGGCTGGAGTTAAAATCTCTGGAAGAAACATTAACAGTCTCAGATATGCAGATGATACCACTTTGATGGCTGAAAGCGAGGAGGAGCTGAGGAACCTGATGACGAAGGTGAAAGCAGAAAGTGCAAAAGCTGGGTTGCAGTTAAACCTCAAAAAAAAAAAAGATTATGTCAACCGGGGGGGTTGCAGTTAAACCTCAAAATAAAACAAGATTATGATAACCAGCTTGATTGATAACTGGCAAATAGAGGGTGAAAATGTGGAGGCAGTGACAGACTTTGTCTTTCTAAGCACAAAGATTACTGCAGATGCTGACTGCAGCCAGGAAATCAGAAGACGTTTACTTCTTGGGAGGACAGCAATGACAAATCTTGATAAAATCCTTAAGAACAGAGACATCACACTGACAACAAAGGTCTGCATAGCTAAAGCAATGGTATTCCTGGTAGTACCCTATGGCTGCGAGAGCTGGACCATAAGGAAGGCTGAGCGAAGGAAGATAGATGCTTTTGAACTGTGGTGCTGGAGGACAATTCTGAGAGTGCCTTGGACTGCAAGAAGATCAAACCAGTCCATACTCCAGGAAATAAAGCCAGACTGCTCACTTGGGCCATTATGTGGCCAAAGGCAAAACTGAAGTACTTTGGCCACATAATGAGAAGACAGGATACCCTGGAGAAGATGCTGATGCTAGGGAAAGTGGAAGGCAAAAGGAAGAGGGGCCGACCAAGGGCCAGATGGATGGATGATATTCCGGAGGTGACAGACTCGACCTTGGGGGAGTTGGGGGTGGCGACGGCCAACAGGAAGCTCTGGCGTGGGCTGGTCCATGAAGTCACGAAGAGTCGGAAGCGACTGACCAAATAAACAACAAAGCCATACAGGATAAACTAAAAGGGGAAGAAAAATGTCATGATGATTGAATATCAGATGAGTGCAAGAAGGTCCCAAGAAGTCAAACTACTGGACCATCATTCATTGTTGAACCCTGTGTACAGATTATGAAGAAAGAAAAGCTATTGAAATGATAATAGCAATTTCACAGCCTACCCTACTGTTCGCTATATGCCGAGTCAGGTTTACTATTGCCTATCCAACCCCATTTAATAGGGCTGTGTAGAGACCCCCCACTTTGCTTTGGATGCTGCTTCAGACCTTCCAAAGCAGTCCTGCTTTGCTTTGGACTGATTCAGACCCCATCCACTTTGCTTTGGATTCAGATCCAAAGTGAGATATCTGAATCATTCTGATATAACGTTTTCCTATTGACTTGCATTGGAAAATAGAAACAGCCATACCCTTTTCAGTTTTTATGATGAATACATGAAATGTGGAGACCTGTCAGCTCCCATGGAGGAAATTCCACCTGCCAAATTTCAAACAATTTGGCCCAGGAGTTTTTGTCCTAGGCAGAGTTACAATTTGATTTTTTCAACAATAACTCTCAAAGTAAGGCGCTACAACTTTTTATTGTTTCCACAGAAGTGCATGAAATTTGGGCATCTCTCAGCCCCCATGGAGGAGATTCCACCTGCCAAATTTCAGACATTGTGGCCTGGTAGTTTTTCTGCTAGGCACAGATAAAATGTGCTGCTCTCAGAAACTCAAACCAAATGTCATAAAAGGGATATCAGAGAAGTTAGGTGTTTAAGCAGTGATTAGGATGGGGGTCACTATCCCTAATCTCTGCTGTAGGTTTCTTTGAATTGCAAATAACCCCTCTCCCCTAGTACTACTAAATTTAGTAATCTAGGTCCAGATAAAGTTGGCATCCAGGCTGTGGACTGACAATTTGCCATCTTGGACTTAAGAGATGGTTGATTCATGCAACTTCCCTGTGGTAAAAATTTGCTGGCATTCTAAAATCTGATCAATTTAAAGTGCCTAACTCCATCTTTTCTAAATTTGTATAACCTCCTTCTCACCCCCTCTACTCTGTTTGATTGTAACAGTGGGGATGCTGGAGAAATCTGCAACGGATTCAAGACGATGAAGATGCCTCATATTGGGCTTGTTTGCTTTCCACACAGTGGAGTATTATTTAAATAATAGATGTAGTGCTTTGCCCATAGTATTTTGAAATGTGGACGTGTGTGGCACTTTGCCTCACCACAACACAAGCACACAGAGAGAGACGGACACAGGCAGAGACACACAACAGCAAAAGGAAAGCAAATACAGAACTACCTACAAGCAAAGAAAAGGGAATATATATATATATACACACACACACACACACACACACACACACACACATTAGGGAAAAGATATAGAGTTCAAAAATGGGAAGGGAAGGAATACAGGAATTGAGAATGGTGGGGAGGAGGAAAGCCAAGGAAAGGAAAGTACTTTTTAAATATTTTTGTGTGTTCTTTAAAAGAATCTAGACAGAAAACTATGAAGAAAGAGTGGGAAAGAGTCCAACATACACACACACACACACACATCACAGATCTAGCCAAATAGTTACTGGAGCACTCTCCAGTAACACCACCATATCTTTCTCTTGCAATGAACAAATGGAGGCTTTTTTCTCCAATAAATCCAGTATTCCCCCCCCACACACACACACACACACACACACCCTCCTCCACCACTGTCACTGATTGGAGACTGCTGGGTTACATTCAGCCATAATTTGGCAACTAGAGTTGCCATTCACCAAAGCTCCCCCCCCTCCTCTCCCCCTCCCTGATCTTTCTGAAGTTGATATATTTTAGAGACAGGCTGTCTGGGCTTCAGAAGGCATCAGAATAGCTCTGAATCTCTGAGGCGGACCGAGGCGCTTCGATGGTGACCTGCTTCATTTCAGAGTGCCTTGGTGCTGGTCTGATTTGCTTCAGATTGCACTGAGGCACCCCCCGATGCACCCTGATTCACTTTGGGATTCAGATTTGGCACCAAAGCAATGCACAGACTACCATTTAACTGCGATTAAATTAAATATCAGACCAGGGACATAACACAGCCAGCAGTCACAGAAGAAATAACAAGGGGAAGAAATAGTATATAGGGAGGGAATCTTCTCAGCTCTGAGTAACGTAAGATACGGTATGCCACCCAGTTACACCTGAACTTAACTCCATCATACAAAATAGTGGTGTTAACACATTGTTGATCACTGTAAAATATTCAGATTTCAGACCAGAAATTGTATAACAAAAAAGTGGGGCTGTGCAGGGACCCCCTGATCTGACTCAGAAGCTGCTTTGCAGCTTCCAAGGTGGGCCTGATCTGGCTCAGGCAGATTCCAGGACCCCCATTCAGGTCCCCCAACCTTCTCTGTTGCGCCGCCACTGCCTTCATCTTCTTTGCCATCACCGCCCACTGCTGCTGTCATCATCGTATTCTTCTTCTTTGCCGCCGCTGCCACCATTTCCTGAGGCCTGGACGTGTGGCTGGCGACTGGTCTTCTTCCAGGAAGTTGCCATTTTTAAAATGGCGACTCCCTGCAAGAAGAGTTGCTGCACATCCAGGCCTCAGGAGATGACAGCGGCTGGTGGCGGCGATGAAAGCGGTGTGGTGGTGGCGTGGCGGCAACGGCAGAGAAGGCGGCGCAGCAGAGACGAAGAAGGCAGCAGCATGGTGGCAGTGAGTAGGTGGCGGCGGTAGCAGAGAAGGCGGCTCAGGTAAGGACCTGGAGGTGGGGGGGGCTGGGCCGGGGGGGGCTGGGCCTGGGTCCAAAGCTCTGAAGTGCACTGAGCACTTCGGTGAGCCCCTGACCCACTCCAGGCCACTTCGTGCTCCCTCTGCTTCGCCTCGGAAGGGGCACAGGGTGGCCTGAAGCGGTTCACTTCTACTCAGAGTTTGAGCCTCGGGCCAAAGCAGTGCACAGCCCTACAAAAAAGTAAAAGGGTAAAAAAGTTTGATTCTCCATTTAAAGACAGAAAAGGCTGACCAGTGTGTCATTTCTGAAGCTATTTAAGGGTTATTTAGGGTATTCAGTATTGTAGAACATCCCTCAAATGGCAGTTCTCAAACCATGGGGAAAGTCTCAAAAAAGAAGAATGAGCTAGTGATCACCACCTTTCCCCAGAACAGTTGAATGTGAGGGTTGATAGTATATATGATGGTGTGTGTGTGGGGGGGGGGGTCCCCAACCTTTTTTTAGGTCAGTGGGCACAGGACATATTTGGAATTTTGAGACTGTTGTGGGCACTCTCACAGAATGGCTGACATGTGGGGACTTGCCCATTCATAAAATAGCTGCTATGGTGGGCATGGCTGGTCATAGAATACTCATTTTCCAGAAGATAAATATGATAAAGGGACTCAAAATGGTGACTGAGTAGAGGTGAAATAAGCAATCATTCCAGAAGAAGGAGAACCTATTTCAGTATTTCTAGCCAACAATAGTCAAGAGTTCCATGAATTCTATTTGCAAGCATGGGCAGTATACATAAAGAACTGGGGATGCAATACAGAGCTGTAGTAATCTTCCATTCCCATGCAATGTGTTTGGTATCATCATGGTTACACACTGAAAATTCAATGGAAGGGATATTCCAACAGATCTGCAAATTTCACTCCTAGTAAAACTAGAGCAGGGGATGCAGTGAGATAGGATCAGTAAGGAAGGCAAAGTGGCCACATAGGCCCAAATGACTGAGGTGATAGCTTAGTTCAACTCTGATGTCATCTATGTCATATTATTAAACACTTCTACACACATAGGCAAGATTTGTACAATGAATCAGATGTTCCATGAAGGCAGATTATTATTACCCCGTGACAACTGTCAACTACCTGTCCAGGTCCATCATGTGTTTTGCCAGCATCAGCAATGCCCTCTGTAGCCATCACTGTGATTAATTTTCTCTGGCTTGAACTGAATGGTTAATCAGAGCCACAGAGTATATTTGGATGTTAGGGGTGGATGGATGTGTCAGTTTCTTCCACATCTGAATTTTAAAAATCTCTCCTGAATATGAAGTAATTTGCAAATGAATTATTTTTGGTAAATTCTTATCAAAAATGAACTGAAACTAAATACTCACCCATCTGCACCAACCAAATTCAATAGATACAACTATTCCCAGCACGGAGAGGACCATAATGCACATTCATGTCATATAAAAGATGAGGAGCCTGTCAGAAAAAAGGGGTGGTAACCCTAATTAAGCAGTAACACAGTTGAACGGACAGGGATTCAAACCTTTAAGGGATTCAAACCTTTAAGACCTAAGCACTCAAAGCCCTGGATCTGGGTGGATGAATTGGTCAGTTTTGGTTTCTCCTACATTCTGCTTTTTTAATGGTCTCACAAATATGGTGAACTTTGCCAGTTCTGGTAAATCCTTATCCAAACTGAACTAAAATGAAAATCTCACCCATCCCTATTGTGTATATGGTGCAGGAGGTGGAGTGAAATGGTAAATTTATCTGTGGATTGTTTACAGTATTTTGTTTGCTTGTTTGTACCTTATACGTTTCTTCAATATCTTTCTTCCCTGAAAACCAAGTGGCATATATGCAGTCCCCAAGGGGTCTCCTACTCAGGCACAGTACAGACCCAGGCCTGCTTGGCTTCTGCAGGGTGCGTGCTGAACTATTTATGGAATTCATAATGATGTTATGAAGCTAAGCAACATCTATGTCACTGTACCACAAATGCTCTCCTCACATTATACAGAACCCTAGAGTCTCCACAACCCATGGCATTTCCATTCCTTTCCTATACACCCAGAATGGTTTTAGCTGGATTATTATTCATCAGTCACTAAATCTTAACTTATATTCTACATTATTGGTCTAATCGTACCAACTAAGATTTTGTTCATCCTAACATCTTAAGTGTGGGTGGAGTTTCCAGTGTTACCTGGGAATTAATGCACGAGTAAAAAGGGCAAAGTATGATCATGTCATCAGCATGTAATACTAGGGCTGTGCCTTCAGCTAAGGATGAGAGCCAAGATTGTGCTACTCATCTTTCAGATCTTCAACATGACATGAGGTTCTGGTAGAAGATGCTTTAGCCTGGCATCCATATTTAAAGAAGGTTTCCCACTGTAGCTGAAAAGAACCAGTGAAGAAAATGAAGTGAGAGGGGAAGAGGAGTAAAAGTAGTGTGTGGGGATTAATTAAGAGGAACTAATGCACCCACTCTCGACCTGGTAGCCTCCATATGTGTTGGACTAGAACTCTCATAATCCCCAGTCAGCATGGTCAGAGGCTATATGGGTATCACAATGACCATTGCATGTGAAACAAATATGGTGGTAGGGATGTCCATCTTTAGAAAATCCAGTCCTTTTTGGACCCATTGGATCCCCACTGCCTGCCCAGCTTGGCTTTAGGGATGTTGGAGAATTCTGCCACGGACTCCAGGGAGGCCGGATTCTTTAGAATCCACCCCCCCCCCAGAGTCTGTGGGGAAATGGGGCAATCCCCACCACCACCCCGCGGAATCCCCCGAGGACAGAGCCTACCTGGCGGCGGATGCGGCAGTGGCAGCTCCAGCGGTGGCGGCTCTGGCTCCTCTTCCGGCCGCTGCTGGGCTGCTGCGGCCACAAATGGCGGCCGTCATAGTGGCTGCCATTTGTGTAGCTGCCTTTGCCATGATAGGCTACGTAAATACTTACGTAGCCTATCATGGCAAAGAGCAGGGGCACAAATGGCGGCCACTACACCATTTGCACCCCTGCTCTTTGCCATAATAGGCTACGTAAGTATTTACGTAGCCTATCACAGCAAAAGGCAGCCACACAAATGACGTAGTGGCCGCCATTTGCGTGGCTGCCTTTTGTCGTGATAGGCTATGTAAATACTTACATAGCCTATCATGGCTTGGCAGGGACGCAAATTGTGGCCGATGTAGCGGCTGCCATTTGCAGCCGCAGCAGCCCAGCAGCAGCCAGAATTCCGGCTTGGCCAGCCCCGGATGGCGGCTCCGCAGAGTCACCGCAGAGCTGAGCCGGCCGGGGAGGATTCCATAGGGATGTCAGAGAATTTCACCACGAATCTCAGGGAGGCCGAATGCCAGCGCATTCAGCCCCCCGAAATCAGTGGCGAAACAGTCTGCCCCCCCGCCCCCCCCCCCGGACGGGAATTACCTTGGGCGAATCTCCCTGGTGGCAGCAGCTCTGGCAATGGTTCGGCGGCAAAAAAAAAAAAATGGAAATGGTGATCGGAAATTGAAAAAAAATGGAAATGGCGGTGGCGGCAGCTGATCGGAAGACCGACCGCTGCAGCAGCCGCTGCCGCCATTTCCAAGGGGTTTTTTTGGGTTTTTTTAAACGTGATAGGCTACGTAAGGATTTACGTAGCCTATCACGGCTAGATTTTTAAAAAATACCGTGATAGGCTACGTAAATATTTACGTAGCCTATCACGGCTGAGTTAAAAAAAAAAACAGCGTGTACGCAAATGGCGGCGCCCATGGGCGTTGCCATTTGCGTTCCTTATTTTGGCATGTCTAGTCTACGTAAACGTTTACGTAGACTACGGTGAAAATAAGGGGAACGCAAACAGCGTAGATTAGACGTGCCAAAATAAGGAACGCAAATGGCAACGCCCATGGGAGCCGCCATTTGCGTACGCGCGGTTGTTGTTTTTTTAACTCAGCCGTGATAGTTAAAACGTAGACATAGCCTATCACGGCTGACTGCAGGGACGCAAACGGCGGCGGCTATGGCCACCACCATTTGCAGACCCGGCCGGCAGGATTCATGGTGGGAGGGACAGGGCGCCTCCGCCCCGGCCAGAATTTTGGGGGGAAGGGACGGGGCACCTCCCCCCCGGCCAGAATTTTGGGGGGAGGGATGGAGCGCCTCCCCCCCACCGCGAATCAAATTTCGTAAAAGGTAAGTGACTTTCGTACATCCCTAGATTCCAGAGGGAGGAATGGAGTGCCTCCCCCCCCACCGTGGATGCCCCAGAACAAAGCCAGGGAAGGGTTTCGTACACCCCTACTTGGCATGCATTTGCGAGCCAATCCACAGGCTATTCCTCAAGTCTGGGATTTTTTTTTTTCCCCTTAATCTTCTCATAAATGCAATATTGCACAAATTGCATTTGCAATTTGTTTAATTGGTGCAAATTACGGCTTGAATTTGCACAGAATAAGCAAATTGCAGCTGGGATTTGTGCAAATTACAAAAACTGCAAATGCAATTTGTGCACCTTTGTATTTATGAGAGAGAGAAAAAACAGAAAAATCATGGGCTGGCCTGACTCATGCAGGTTGAGTCAGGCCAGCTTGCAGGAAAGCAAGCCAAAGTCCAGGGGGCCAAGCTGCTGAAAACTCAGTGAACTCCCCCCAGTCAGAATCCTTTGACATCCCTATATGGTGGTAATAGAACTGAAATACATAGATAAAGATAAAGGAATCAGTTTCCCTATGTTTTCTGCAGCTGAAATATACGCTTCCGTATGTATGCTGACTCCTTGATCAAGAATGCTACTGTCTTCAGAAATTTTCTTCCTTCCTAAAACACTTCCTCATTCAAATCCGACAAGTTAAATGAGAACATCAGCAATGGAAATGATATGAAATTATATTGTGTGACCATATTTTGGCTTAAATTGAAGAAAGTAAGGAAAACCACTAAACCATTCAGGTATGACCTAAATCATATCCCTGATGAATATACAGTGGAGTTGACGAAGATATTTAAGGGATTAGACCTGATAGACAGAGTGCCTGAGGAACTATGGACGGAGGTCCATAACATTGTTCAGGAGGCAGCAACTCAATCCATCCCAAAGAAAAAGAAATGAAAGAAAGCAAAGTGGCTGTCTGTTGAGACTGTACAAGTAGCTGAGGAAAGAAGGGAAGCAAAAAGTAGGGGAGAAAGGGGAAGATACACCCAACTGAATGCAGATTTCCAGAGAATAGCAAGGAGACACAAGAAGGCCTTCTTAAATGAACAATGCAAAGAAATTGAGGAAAACAATAGAATGGGAAAGACTAGAGATCTTTTCAAGAAAATCGGAGATCTCAAGGGAACGTTTTGTGCAAAAATAAGCATGATAAAGGACAAAGAAGGCAGGGACCTAACAGAAGCAGATGAGATTAAGAAGAGGTGGCAAGAATACACAGAAGAACTATACAGGAAAGATCTGAATGTCCCTGATAGCCATGATAGTGCGGTCACTGAACTTGAGCCGGACATCCTCGAGAGTGAAGTCAAGTGGGCCTTAGGAAGCATTAGTAACAACAAAGCTAGCGGAGACGACAGTATTCCAGCCGAGCTATTTAAAATCCTAAAAGATGATGCTGTTAAAGTGCTGCATTCAATATGCCAACAAATCTGGAACACTCAACAGTGGCCACAAGACTGGAAAAGGTCAGTTTACATTCCAATTCCAAAGAAGGGCAACGCCAAAGAGTGTTCAAACTACCGCACCATTGCACTCATTTCACATGCCAGCAAGGTGATGCTCAAAATCCTACAAGCTAGGCTTCAGCAGTATGCGAACCGAGAACTACCAGAAGTACAAGCTGGATTTAGAAGAGGCAGAGGAACTAGAGATCAAATCGCCAACATTCGCTGCATCATGGAGAAAGCAAGAGAATTCCAGAAAAACGTCTACTTCTGCTTCATTGACTACGCTAAAGCCTTTGATTGTGTGGATCACAACAAACTGTGGCAAATTCTGAAAGTGATGGGAGTACCAGACCACCTTACCTGTCTCCTGAGAAACCTGTACGAGGGTCAAGAAGCAACAGTAAGAACCAGACATGGAACAACCGATTGGTTCGAAATTGGGAAAGGAGTACGACAAGGCTGCATATTATCACCCTGCTTATTTAACTTATATGCAGAGTACATCATGAGAAATGCTGGGTTGGATGAATCAGAGGTCGGAATTAAGATTGCTGGGAGAATTATCAACAACCTCCGATATGCAGACGATACCACCCTAATGGCAGAAAGCGAAGAGGATCTAAAGAGCCTCTTGTTGAGGGTGAAAGAGGAGAGTGCAAAAGCTGGTTTGAAACTCAACATTAAAAAAACGAAGATCATGGCATCTGGCCCCATCACTTCCTGGCATATAGAAGGGGAAGAAATGGAAGCAGTGACAGATTTTACTTTCTTGGGCTCCAAGATCACCGCAGACGGTGACTGTAGCCATGAAATTAAAAGACGCTTGCTCCTTGGGAGGAAAGCTATGGCCAACCTAGACAGCATAGTCAGAAGCAGAGACATCACCTTGCCGACAAAGGTCCATCTAATCAAAGCTATGGTTTTCCCAGTAGTAATGTATGGCTGTGAGAGCTGGACTATAAGGAAGGCTGAGCGCCGAAGAATTGATGCTTTCGAACTGTGGTGCTGGAGAAGACTCTTACGAGTCCCCTGGACTGCAAGGAGGTCCAATCAGTCCATCCTAAAGGAAATCAACCTGACTGCTCATTGGAAGGGCAGATACTGAAGCTGAAGCTCAAATATTTTGGCCACCTAATGTGAAGAGAAAACTCTCTGGAAAAGACCCTGATGCTGGGAAAGATTGAAGGCAAAAGGAGAAGGGGACGGCAGAGGATGAGATGGCTAGATAGCATCACCGTTGCAATGAATTTGAACTTGAGCACACTCCGGAAGAGAGTGCAGGACAGGAAGGCCTGGCGTGCTATGGTCCATGGGGTCACAAAAAGTCGGACACGACTTAACGACTGAACAACATAGATTAAATTAATTAATTAATCAAATTAAAGAAATTAATCAAAATTAATTAATCAAATATTGCGTGACTATTCCATGTCTTGGCCTCTCTTTGAACCAGATGTGCTGCCTATTATTGCAGTATTTCATGTAAACTGCCCCCCCACTCCAATTTTCCATACAGTTTGTAAATAAATAGTAATACATTCTCATCCAATGCTGCACCAAATCCATTCCTTTCAATCTTGTACTGTTTTTATGGTGTGTAGATGGATGAGACTGCATTAAAAATGTTAATTACTCCAGATGTAATACACAAGACCATTAAGTCAATATATATTGCAGCAGTATGAATGAAAGAAAAAAGATTTAGATTGAATTGTTGTTTATTACATTTCTTGCTAGAACTGGGTTCTTGTCTGGCACTTTCCAGCGAAACTGTCAAAAGCTCCTCTGGTAGCTTTTTGTTTCAACGTTTCCAAAGTGCTCACTGCAGCAGCTATTTCAGCTTCTCTTTGCTTTGCTAGAAGTAGTACTGGAGTAAGTGCCGGTTGGCCAATGCAGGCAGAATGAGATCCCCTACAGTCCAATCTATATTTACTCAGGAAACCTCAGCTCAGATATTGAATCCATTTTGCTCACGGCTTGTTACCCAATTTTCTAGCTCCGTTGAGCAATGCTGACTTACCACCTTCTCACAGAGTAAGTCAGTGGCTCATCAAGGTTAGAAAGAAACCAAAATGTTTTTGGTTTCCCACATGTTGTTCCAACTAGTAAGCTGCAAAAACACTAACTTGTTGTTTGTTCCAACAATGCGTTATGGTCTATCTACCAGAGAAGTTGGCTTGTGGGTTACTTCCATAAATTTGCTACTGCAGTATTGTACTCATTTCATTTTAGCCAAATAGCCAAAGCTCTCTGGGTGGTTTACAAAGATCAAAAACCTTAAAAAACATTATATATAGTATAACAAAGTCACAAACATATAAACAGACCCATACACAGAGACACACATATATCTAAACAATTTTAAACCATCAACAATAAGAAAACTCCAGGACCTAATTGAAACCTCATCATATGCTGCAGAATGCTTGAGAGAACAGGAAGATCTTAATCCAGCACTGAAAAGACAGTGTTGGCACCAGGCAAGCATTGTTGGAGATATTCCATAATTGAGGGGCCACCACTGAGAAGGCCCTGTCGCTTGTTGCCACCTTCTGAGCCTTCCTTTGAGGTGGCACCTGGAGGAGAGTCTTAGATTATGAACATAGTGTAGAATCATACTGAGAGAGTTGCTCTGTCAGGGATTGCAGTCCTAGGCCATCTAAGGCTTTATAGATTAAAACCAGCCCCTTGAATCAGGCTTGGAAACATATAGGAAGCCAATGTAAGCAGGCCAGAATGAGTGTTATATGTTTGGACCTTCTTGTCCCTCGTATCAATCTGGCTGCCCCATTTTGCCTAAGCTGCAGCCTCTGAACCATCTTCAAAGGCAGCCCCTTGTAGAGCACATGGCAGTAATCCGACTTGGAGGTTGCCAGAGTCTACACCAGTGGTCTCCAAAGTGGGGTGTGTGGACCCCAAGCAGTGCACAAGGTGGTCCATTGGGGTGTGCAAGCCACTTGATAATTGAGCAGCCTCCTGCTCCCCCAATGAGGTGCCATTGTGTGCAATGATGGCGGCGGTGGAGGCAGCAGGGTAGGACAGGACCCGAGAGGGAAGCTCCATGGCAGTTCTCTCTTGGCTAGGGGTGCACGAAAGTCACTTACCCGGTCTCACAGCTTGCTTCACGGTGGGGGGGAGGCGCTTCGCTGCTCCCCCCGAAGTTCAGGCCAGGTGGGGGAGGCTTCCCTCCTCGCCTGGCCATATTCTATCCAGAATCTCGTGGAAGGCTCCTTCTCCCAACTTTGGGGGAACCATCCTCCCCCACACACCACAGCTCATCCTATTCAGTAAGGACTTCTGACTCTCCATGTAGCATTTTCAGGGAGCTGGAGGGGCTGCCATGGGAAGGAGGGGGTGGGGAAGCCCACTTCTGCCAGCGCAGTCAATTCAGTGTAAATCTAGATCCAACCCAAACATTGGAGAGGCAGGAGTGTTGGGGCGGACGTCACCATAAATGAGGTTTATGGAAAATAGTTTTGAATAGGTAATGACAAAAAATAAACCCAAGTGTTGCATTTTAATTAAGAACTATGACTTGTGAAGTCTACAAGAAAGCTAACCAATGTAAAATACATAGGAAATTGTTGTGTAAGCGAAATAACAGTGTCTATTGCAAGTAAATGTGTATTGTGCAAGTTATCCTACCAGAACAATCTGAACTGTTAATAAAGTGTGATGTACCAAGATCTCTCTGCAAACTTGTGAAGGAATTGTGCACCTGGAATTCCTTCCAGAATGTTGCTTCCAAAAGCCAAGATTACCAAGTTTGCTTTTCAAAGATGAAGCACTGAACACCTCTGTGGTGTTACCACTGCCCTGGAGCCACCCTTTGTCATACTAGGAAAGCATTTAAGAGTTTCACTCGAAAATTAAATTAATAGCTATTAACATTAATTTGCACAATTAAGTGCTTGACATGTGTCTGAACTACAGGTCTTAGAATTACATGTACATGTGCACATTGAAGGACTCTGGGCCAGCCAGTTAACACTTCTTCTGATTGGCTCCACCAACAAATCTAACTTAACATTCTGTTTTGGTAGGGCATAAATGTGCATGAGAAAAGTTAAATAAGGTGAATTATTTAGAAGGGTGATTTTCACAGTGGGATGGAAGTCTAAAAGTGTTGCGTATAAGGGTCAAATTACATGGGGGTTAATTACATGGGGGTTTAAAAAGAAGAAAGAAAAAGCCTCCACTGATGCCAACAAAGTTTAAAACAGAATACCACCAATGTAAATAAAGCCAGAATCATCATTTGGGGAGGCACTGCCCATATTTGCCTTCTCGTCACTACACCTCTGGGACTCAACCATATGCTGATGATAGCCAGCTCTATCTTTCCTTTTCAGCTGATGCCAAGGAGGCTGTAGGAATCCTAAACCATTGCCTGGATACAGTGAGGGGATGGGGCTGGGAGAACAAACTGAGACTCAATCCAGACAAGTCAGAGGGACAGTAGACAACCTGACCGAGCATTAGAGGTGCAATCTGTTCTGGATGTGGTAGCATGCTTGGGACAGGGCTTTTGAAAGCAGCACCCAGACCATGGAACGTCCTCCTGAATGTGGTGAGAAGGTTGGCTGCCTCCTTGTTCTGCTCTAGATGGGCACTGAAGACTTTCCTGTTCTGTCAGTCTTTTAGTGTTTAAAACACTCAACACTCTTTAATTTCAATGCTACATGTAAATTTTATTGTATGATCTTGTTCCTTAGTGTCCTTGGGTTTACGAGATGTTTTAATGTTTTTATTGTACTCCACCCTGATTACCTGCCAGGTGGAAGGGGCATTGCTATGGAATGGGTGAATGAATGAATGAATGACCAATCAATCATCAATCAATCAATCAATCAATCAGTCAATCTTGTGTGGCTTGACAGCAGAATTTGCTGCCACCATCTCAGGCTACATCTGGATCTTGTTTCCCTTTCCTTTAAGGGCCATTTTCCCTTTGTCAGAGACCCACATGCATATGTGAAACAGTGGTGGAGCATTGGGCATAGAGATATGAATGGATCAGGGGGCTGGGATTTATTTAATTTAGGCCCTGCTTTATTTAATTGCAAGGAGTGTTGTGGAACTAGTTTCAGCCTCTTTCTGCCATATTATCCAGTGTGAAGCATAGGTATATTCATTTTATTTATTTCCTTCCTTCCTTCCTTCCTTCTCTTCCTCAAGGAGTCAGGGAATCACAAATGAATCGCCCAGAGAGCTTTGGCTACTGGGCAGTAGAGGAATGTAATAAACAAACATTCTGGACTCTGAAAACCTAAATCTCTGCTTAGAATAAATTATGATCTATTATGAAATCACAGAAGGATAAGGGAGCTTAGTATGTCTAAAGAAAGAAGAAACCTAAGCTACCACTCTCTGATGGTAGAAGGGAAGTACATGTTTAGTTCCTGCCCTGCTTTGCCCAGTAGGACAGAGAGATATGAGCTACTGTGACTCCTGGCCACCACATGACCTGATCATGAGTGTGTACTCAATCTCACTTGTTCACTATGTAAGTGGATACCTCATACTGAATGTGACTATTGGCCCATCTAGAGCAAAGTCAGTACTGTCTACTCTGGCAGCCTCTCTCCATAGTCCTTCTTGAGTCATGCTACCAGAGGTCCTTTAAGCACAGATGCTAGAGACCAAACTCGGGATCTTAAACATGTAAAGCATGTACCGTGCCATTGAATGATGGATGGCCCTCTCTACAGTTACCTGTTCGTCTGGTTTAATGTTGAAGTGGCAAAGTGGAGATGTGGGAAGTTCAAATATGGACATGTACAACACAAATTCTCACAAGAAAATTCCACCAAGGCAAGAGGCCAACAATTTCCCCAGAAAAATAATAAGATCACTGCAGTCCTTCTGCAGTCATGGAACCCTAATGATTCCATCAACATCTTGCATATTTCTTCATCAACTCCCCAGGCAAGGTTAACTCAGGAGACTCATGTTACCTATGCATAAGAGACTAACAATCCAGTCCTAATCACATTTACTCATAGGAATCTGCCTTACATTTGTCCATCTATCCCAGCACTGTCTACTTTCACAGGCAGTGTCTGTTCAACATCTAACACAGAGTCTTTCACATTAATGGCTACTTGGTACTTTTTATTGGAGAAACCAGGAACTGAGCATGGGACCTTTTTCATGGAAAACATGTGCTTTACTGAGCTATGGCCACTTCCCTACTCAGAGGTAAGCTCCGCTGATTTCAGTGTGACTTACTTCCACATAGGTAAGAGTCGGTTGCAGCCTTGCTGACACAATTATTAATGCTCTGGTATTTAACCAGGAAGCCAGGAAGGAAGGAAAACAGTTCTATCCCCTCTACTTTAGATTCTAGCCAATAGACCATAATTTGTGCTAAGTAATCTAATCTACCATCTCACTTTCTGGCTTTCTGCATGCTTCCTACAAAAGATTTATATATCATGTTTGACTTAAGTGATAAATGTAATGCTGTACTATACTAACTGTAAACTATGCCAAGCTAAGATCTGTACTTAAATCTAAAGCATACAAACCAAGATGTAACTGTTACCTGAAGGGGAATAAGAAGCAATGGGGGGGGAGAGAGAGAGAGAGAGAGAGAGAACCTCTCTTTTTCACAAAATGGAGTAGTAAAAGTTAAATTATGGCTGACAGAAGGGCTGCTGGTTCATACCTTGGCAGAGGAATCCTGTGGTAGTGGTAGTGCTGGTGGTAATTCCATGGCAGAGTGAATGCCATATCCAAACCCCTGTCAGCTCACTGTGGACAGGCTATGAGGTGGGGCCTGACTTTTCCTGCTTCTCTTTTCCCTACTTTCTCTCCCTCATGCTCCCATTATCTCCAATGGGAGGGAATTCTAGACCATTTCCAAGGCTGGCGTAATTTTGAGGACTATTGGGGGGGCAGTATATTGGGGGAATGAGTGAGCTTAGGATTCTATGGAACCATGACCTCCCCCACATGCCCCTGGATCACCTCATTTTGCCCTCCCCCCACTGCTGACAGGACAGCAGGACTGGCCCTACCATTAGGCAGAGAGAAGCAGCTGCCTCAAGTGGCACATGCCATGGGGCAGCAGTGAGGTGGTGGAGGACAGAGTTGAGGGTGCTGCTCAGCCTGCCTTGCACCCACTAAGCTACCTTGCTGTCCTTAGGTGTGGTGGAGGACATGGTCCCATTGCCAGTCCCGAAGAAAGATTCAGCTATCACTATGGTGGACCTCTGTTTGTGGAATGGAGGGACATTATTTTCTTCTTTGCCTCAGACAGCAAAATGTCTTGGGCCAGCCCTGGAGGGTGGTGACAGCCACACTGGGAAGACTGTCCTGCTGGCAGACCTCCCTCCCACTGCTGCATCCAGTGGCCCCTCATGGCTCCTTAAACCAGAGATTAGACTTCTCTGTACCATACACTCAGCAGCCATTGTTTTCCAAGTCATGATCTGGGGAAGACTGGAGGCACTGGGCAGAATCCAGTGGAGCACTTACGTTCCCACTTATTTTCTTACACCCTGCCAGTTCTGTTGCACAAGTGGCCCCCACTGCTTGTGCATTGGTGATGTAGCACTTCCAGGGCAATCCAAAATGAGCTGAAACGCTCATTTCTGAAAGAAGGCAGGCTGGCAGAGCTCACATAAGAAAGCTCAGCTGACCTGCCTCCTTCCAGAAATGAGTGTTTCTGCTTATTTGGAGGCTTCCCCTAGGAAGCACTAAATCTCCCTTGTATAAGTGGCGGGTTCCACCTGCACAATGGAATCAGTGGGATCCACCACTTGCAGGAGGGAATCAGCAGGGCGGAAAGGAATTGTCAGGGGCGTAAGCATCCCACTGGATTCTGCTCACTGTTTGCTGTAGAAACTGACTCCCGTCCTTCATAAGTTGACAGGCTTATTCATACAGATGACAACATGCAGCAATAACAGCTTCCAGTAACATGGGGTTACATACAGATATGAGTTAATTTTACAGTGTTGCTGTTGCTCTCCCAATAAACTCTGGCTTAGCTTTGGTGTGGCAGACCATTAATACAGTCCTGTCCTATGTGATGCTGTAGAACTGAGACTTCATTATTGTGCAAACTGCTATTGGAACTGGAACCTTGAAATTAGTTCCTTCTGTGATTTGGTAGTGCATCTTATTATTCCCACATAATCCTATGTAACCTGCAAAGTTGGATCTTTAGATGCTTCCAAGTAGGGTGGCCACTGATTAATCACCAAAGAGAAATGCATGACCAAAAAGAGAACAAAACAGGATACCAATATGCATAAAAATTTAGGGATGTTAGAGAGTTCCACCATGGATCCCAAGGGGGCCAAATTCCAGTGAATTTGGCCCCCCGGAATCTGTGGCGGAACAGAGCCCCCCACCCCCCCACCCTGCGAAAGCCCCGTGAAACAGAGCCTACCTGGCTGCAGCTCGGGCTCTGGCTCCGGCGGCAGCTCCGGCCACTGCTGGGCTGCTGTGGCCGCAAATGGCAGCTGTCATAGCGGCCGCCATTTGCGTCCCTACACCGGCCCGTGATAGGCTACGTAAATATTTACATAGCCTATCATGGCACACGGGCCAACATAGGGACACAAATGGCATCCCCTACACAGGACGCCATTTGCAGTGGCAGCAGCTGGAGGCCCCGCTGCCGGTTGGCCCGGCCGTGGCTCCACAGCCTGGCCGCTGAGTGGAGCTGGCTGGGCAGGATTCCAGGGGGGAGGAACAGATTGCCTCCACCCCCTTTGAGGATTCCAGGGGGAGGAACAGATCGCCTCCCCCCACCTGCAGATCCCGGCAGAGCCAGGTAACCGGGGTTTCATACACCCCTATAAAAATTGCATATGCAAATCTGCAAGTACGCAAAATATAGCAACGAACCATCTTTGTGTTCAGTATGGAATTGGACAGGACAGTTCTTCAAACAGAGGACACCTTCAAACATAGTCCTCTGACAGCCCTTCAAATTGAAGACTGTCCTCTGTAAAAGAGGACACATAGACAACCTACTTCCAAACTGGGTATTCTGAACAGTGACTTTGCTAAGTCTTACTGGCCAGAATTGGTCCAGAACATGGATTTGGAGAGGTTCTGCCCCACACAGCATTACTCACCTTTTGCCCTAAGGATCATGACAATTGGTTATTTGAGATATTTTTGAGAACCATGTTTCCTGGCTTTGCTTTTTTTTTAATTGTAGTTCACACCTGTGCAGTGGAAGATGGGGTTTTGAAGCCTTGCTGCAGCACTTCTTCCTAGTCCCGTGGAACACGAAGATGGTTATAGATGACTCAGACCTAGGAATTCTGGACTGGAGGATTTTTATTCTTGTTGTTTGCTTGCTTCTTTATAAATTGAAATAAGGCATGAGAGACCAGGGGACAAGCAGCCAAGAAGGGCTGAGGCAAAAACCGGTCCAGCTGGCCAGACTAACTACACTTTTTTTGCTTTGGGTTTTATTTAATTTTCTTGACAGTGCTAATCAGATGGTCTGATTCTTTTAGTGATCCTGGGCTTCTTTACATTAAGTGAAAATCCTGCATCCTTACTGGGGCTTTCTTCTTCTGGAGTCCTTCTGGGTTTACAGTGGGCTCCTTTAGACAGTGAACACATGATTTGGAATTGAAAACATCTCTTCTCAGCAATGATCTATATGTCCAATAAAACACCACCATCTAGTGGCTAAATTATAGCGATACACTGGCATTACACACTGCTGATATTGTGCCATTATCTTTTATTACAGCTTATCTCCTATCTTTTTGAAAGCATCATAAAGGGGAGGAAAGTGAAAGATGTCCTGGAGGTTGATGATGTCATGTAAAAGACCCACAAACTTCCGTGAGTGACCAATCACAAGCATAAAATAAATTGCTTGTGTAGGGAAGCTCACTTTTACCAAGCAATCAGAATACTGGTATTATTTTTGTGTTTTTTGACTACCCCATGTCATCTATTAATGCCATTGCTTTCAATGGGACTTATTGAATCATGACTATATCCCTCCTTTCTTTCAACAGGACTTAAAGCCAAAGCAGACAGTATATTAAAGATGCAGCAAGCAGTAAATTAGCACAAATGAGTAATTATTTGGCACTATAAATGGCATGTGCAGGGCCCTCTGATCTGGCCTGGGATCGCCATGGGAGTGGGTAAGGGTTAAAGCTCCCCATACCCCATATGAGGGTCCCAATACAGACTGAGGGCCCTGCACTTACACTAAAGTAATAAAAGAACAAACATGTACCTCCTTTCTGTATCTTTAAAATAAAGGCTACTTTAGCCCTTAGTACCAACTGACTTTAACAGGACTAGGTATTATACATTGTTTCATCTGGTAGCCACCCTTGCCTCTGATGTTACTTGGCCAGTATACAGAATGTAGAAACATTAATTATTCACTGCATAAAACATTGATTTTTGTATGTATTTGATCAGTATCTCATGGGTCTGAAAGAGCAGCTGCAACATCTGTCATTTATAAAACCACAACATGTAATTAGAATTCCAGGGCTTGGTTTCGCATGCATAACATGAGTCAGGTTAACAACTGTGGGCCACAGCTTATGCTGCAATTGTACAGTACAGATACTCTTCCATAATTCTCCACCACATCTGAAAAAGTCTTGTATATAGATGGACACAATTCATCAAGACTTATCCATAAGTCTTGCGGAAATTTCAGGGATTCAGAATAGTCGCAAGTAAGCTGTATTCCGTTGCTTTATAGGGATTTCAAAGTGAAAAGGAGTTTGTTAGGCTCACCTGTGGTGATCATTCTTTTTAACTTCTGACTTTCCCTTAAACTGATTGAACACCATGCTTACAGTGGTTGCACACATAACACTACCCCATGGTTGTTGAATTCTGAGTTATCATGTTGTGTGAACCCAGTCATGCTAACAAACCATGCTTTGTTAACCATGAACAACCCAGAAAGAGAATCCATGGTTTGTTGCTGGGCTGTGAACTCTAGGTTGTTTAAACCATGGCTTGTCATTATACGGGGGACCCAGAACCATGGGTTGTTTTGCCAGGCTAGAGGTGGAGGGCAAGAGCAGCAAACAACAACAGCAACAACAGCTGCTGCTGTACATGCCAGTACTACAGTGCTGCAAAGGGCGTTTGGAATACAGGGAGAGAGCAGGTGAAGGAGGGGGAATACATACAACCCAGGGATTGAGAAAACAAGCCATGGCTTGTTTGATCTTCTGCCAGACAAATCCTGGGACACTGGATGGCTTTAGGGAATTGTGCTTAAATAGGTCACTATGAGCAGGTGCAGTGCAAGGATGGGGGAAGGAAAGAGAAAGAGAAAGGGAAAGAATGGTGAGCATCATGAGGAACCAGAAGCAGAAGCTTGAAAGGAGGCTTATCAGAACCAATCCTTCCAGCTGCCAGCTCGAGGGTAAAGGAAAAGGGAGCTGACCTCTTAGACTCCAGAGTTTGGCTCTGGACTAACAACATGAACAAAGTGCCTCCTCAGTACAGAGTTACGTTAGTTGGCAATTAGGGATATCGCAGATGCTTGACAGGGCCCAGGAGTCCATCTCCTCCCCTCTGCCTGCAAGCCCTGGACTGCAGCTGACAAGCCCCTGTCCTTGCTCGCCCCCACTTGCACCTTCCCGGACTCACCCTGACCTGTCCAGCAAACGCCTGCCATTTTGTCGCCTTTTTTATGAACAAAAGGGAGCTTTAAAAATGTGCATATTTAAATATGCACAGTTTTGGGCCAGGAAAGTATAACATGTGCAGTATTATTGCCATAATGCCACTAATATTCTGCATATTAAGCTTTCCTGGCCCCAAACTGCGCGTATTTAAGTATGCACATTTTTAAGCTCCCTTTTTTCGTAAAAAAAAACACATTAAAAGGTGGCGAAATGGCAGGTGCTCACTGGACGGGCCTGGGGCGAGTGCGGGTGACTCGCTGAGCTTGTTGGGGCTTGAGTGCGGGTCTGGGGGCACGAGCAGGGGTGGCGCTTCAGTGGGCATCCAGAGAACCCGGGCTGGGGTGGGTTCACACATCCCTATTGGCAGTGAAGAGCAAGGACCAGAATAAACCTGAGCCAATGCTCAGAGTCGGTGTGATGTCACCTGTCCAGTCCAAGCGGGAAATCTGGAATGGAAATTGCCTGGCTCTTACCTTGGTTGATACTAGGTGCCCATATTGAAGAAGTGGAATTTCTCATTGCATAATGTCACAGAGCAGGTTCATATGTCATAAGCTTTGCACCCTCAGTCAGCCATAGACTAGAGTCTGCATCTTCCTTTGGGTGTGATGGGACAATCTTACGCCATTTCAATTGACTCCCGTCACATATTAAATGACAGAGGTTGAAGCATTTCAAAGTGGCACTATCCATCTCCAAAGAGAGAGGTCACTGTGCAGAAGGTCACTCACTCTGTTACCATCCCAACTCTTAATGTCTAATAGCCGGGCTCGAGGTTCCGTGATTGATTTTTGCAACTGGGCAATGACACAACCCACCACCCTCTGCACTTTGGCAAGAAGCAAGCTACAATATAAAGAACACAGGTCGCTGTTAGGCAGAACGATATTGTGGAAGAGCTATTATCTCTCATATCTAATTGCCAGGTTAGGAACAGAAGCCAGGAACTCAGCCAGCAATCTCATTTATACTCATATGACCCCATTATGACTGGATGTACAGATTTCATTGCATTATGCCACAAGACATTGCATTATGTCTGCATTCATAATATATAATGTTGCTCTCTTGTCCCAGTGAGGATGCACACAGAGATCTGCTATGCAAATGGACTCTTCATTTCAGCAGAGGGGCTGCTTTGCACACAAACACACTGGCACACACAAAGGTGTAATGCAGGGGATCAGAACCCCAGGCCGGAGGGGAAACTACAGCCCTCTTGGAGTCCTGGCCTGGCCCTCTGGGGTTCCCCAGGTGGCCACACCCTTCTCTGGGCCACATCCCTTTGCCCCAAGCACCAACTCTTTGCTGGTTTCCCAGCCTTTGTGCAGCTTTTCCCCATTCTAAGTAGTAGAGGCTGGTGGCTCCGATGTCGGGGGAGGGTGATGAATCCACTCTGGGTTTCAGTCAGAACCAGTCTGATAGTTGGAGAGCTCCTTTAGAGTTCTGCCTGGTTCTGACTGAAAGCCGGAATGGATTCACTACCCCACTGACATTGGAGGCACCAGCCTCCACTGTCTCAAAGGCTGAGTGACATGCCTCCCTCAAGACTCAGGGCCAAACTAGATGTTCTCTCCAGCACACAGTGTTGAGCTATGTGTGTTACAACTCTTTACTTCCAGGTAAGCACACACAACCCTGATTTGGATTGGGACCATGGCCTTTCAGGAGACAAGGCTTTAACCCCCCCCCCCTTTTTTTTTTTTTGCTGAAATTCTACCCCATCCATGGAGGAGGGGAGTTTAAAAAAGAAAGAAAAAAGGCCCCAAGAAAGCCTTTCTTTCTCCCCCCTCCCCCCAGGGGATGGAATTTCAGGGGGAAATGAGGGGTGAAGGTTAAGGCTTCCTCTTATGAAGCACCAGAGTCCCAATATGAATTGGGGTGATGCACACTTACACGGAAGTAAAGAGATCTAGTATGCATAGCTCCTCAATAGCAGAGCATAGAGAGAACATTTAGTTTACCCCTTAGTTACTAGCAGCCAGAGCTGTAGGCTAAACTATGCTGGTATTTTGGGCCCTGACCCTTTGCCTTCAGTCCTATCCAGTGTCCACCAATGGAATTCAGTCCCCAAGAAATAGAATACATCCCTCAGGTGGAAAGAAGTTCTGTGCACTCCTGATGTAATGCAATGAATAAGACATCCCTTGTGGGAAGGATAGCCGTTGTGTGCTATGGAGCCTTTATGCCAGGGGTACAGAATCTTAGGCCCCAGGAATTATGCAGCCTTCTTGAGTTTCCCAGAAGGCCATGCTCCCTTCCCCTGGCTCCACCCCCATTCCCTCAGCCACTGAGAGTTTGGTGGGTTCCCAGCTTTTGTGCAGCTTTTTCCCCATTCTAAAGGCTGAAATGCCTCCCCTAAGGCTTAGTTCCTGGCAGTAAGAGGTTTAAGCTAAAATATGCTGGTATTGGGGTGGGGGGCAGCCCCCTTTTGCCTTCAGCACAACTGACCACTGAAATGTGGGCCCTGGGAGCTTCTCTGAAATTGAATTCAGCCCTTGGGCTGAAAGAGGTTCTGCATCCCTGCTTCATCCCCTCAAAAATTATTCCATCAGGGCGGTTCTGTGTAGATACTAGGGCTGTGCACCACTTCAGTTCCATTTGGTTACTATCCCGAACCAATGTGGGGTGCTTCAGAGCACTTCATGCAGAATCTGAGGTGGGACAGGATCAGGCCGAAGTGCTCCGAAGCGGGTCGGATCGATCCAAAGCACTTCGGGGTTGCTTCAGCCCAATCCGGACAGCCACCCCCCCAGCTGCACGGGCCCTCTGCTCCTTACCTGGACCCCTGGTGAGTGCCCACAGCCATTGGCCTCTTTGAGAGAGTCGCCATTTTCTTTTAAAATGGTGACTCTTCTTCTGGAAATTAAATCTTACACAAATGGAGGCTGTAAAGCTGTCGTGTATGCAATATTACAGGTGTAAATGGGCCATTTACACCTGTAATATTGTGTACACAACAGCCTTATGGCCACCATTTACATAAGATTTAATTTATAGAAGAGTCACCATCTTAAAAGAAAATGGCAACCCTCAAAGAGCCCAATAGCTGCAGGCATTCACCAGGGATCCAGATAAGGAGCAGGGGGCACACGTGGCTGTGCAGGAGGGTGCAGGGGGCTCACACAGCTGGGGGGGGGGATTCAGCTATCCAGATCTTGCTTCAGATCCAGAGCCGAAGCAGGTTGGCCCAGCTCTGGATCAGGCTGAGGCGGGTCAGGGCTGATTTGGAAGCTCCAATTTGGACTCCGAAGTGGGTTGGGGGGTCCCTGCATAGCCCTATACACAGACAGGGAGAAACCATGGCAGATCCAATGTTTTAGAGGGCGACACATCAGTATTTGTAGGCTTAGGACAATAAAAGAGGGTGGGGGACAAGATGAAAGGATGTATAATTTGGAAATGTTGTTGCTGTTGTTAAGAAAAGCTTTCACACATACATGGGACTTTCACACATGCAGCAGCCCCTCATGCCTCTGAAATGCAGCTCTAGAAGATGGGAGTACCTTCTGGAGTACCCTCTTAGTCAACCCTCTTAGTCAAGCTTCAGTCAAAATGAGAAATGCATGTATCCACTGAACTACTTGGGTGCATGCACAAAGCTCTTGAATCTGCACTGGGTGCAGAACTACAAATGAAGAGGTGTGCAATTTGTCAGAATTAATGGAAAGACATAAAGGTGATCAAACAATGATGTGAGAATGCCCAGTTTAGACATGCTGAAGAAACAGGTGATGAAACTTTTCCTGGGCCCGACTGTAGGTGAGGATGGATTTGCAAGTACTTTTTTTTTTAAGTCTTGCAGGCAGAACATCAGGGTGTCAGGGTGAAGACACCAACCTAGCCTTTTATTTGGTGTGCTGTTTATTTTCTATGTGCAGAGAAGTCTCTTTATGGGGCAGCATTCAAACATGCAAACTCCCACCTGCAGCCTGATGTCATACAGTCCATGAAACCTTTATTATTTGATTCCATTGCAGTTATTCATTTCATTTAATTATGTTTATATCCTGCTTTTTTTCCTCTTTAAGGAATCCAAGGCAGCGTACTTAATCCTCTTCCTCTCCATTTTAGCCTCACAACAACAACCCTGTGAGGTAGGTCAGGCTGAGAGTCTGTGACTGGCCCAAAGTCACCCAGTGAGCTTCCATGGCCAAGTGGTGACTAAAACCTGGATCTCTCAACTCCCTGTCCACGACTCTAGCCACTACACCACACTGGATCTCTGTTATGAACTGGACCTCATTGATCTAACCATATGAAAGACTGATAGAAAATAGGTTTTAGATGAAGATGGTCTTCAGTTCACAGAAGGGCCCTTTCCTCAAACGGAATTCGCTTCAGTCCAGTGGAGACTTCTGCAAACGGAAGCGGAAGAACAGAAGTATTTCTGTTACTGTATTTTATCTAGGGATGGCACGGGTGCCCGATTCTGTCTGGGAATCCAGCAGAACCCCGGCCTGCCTGAAACCCTGAGCTGCGCTAGCCAAGACCCTGCCCCCGCTCACCCCCTGCTCATGCTCGCCCTGCTGCCCCACACTCACCCGGGCAGCCTCACTGAGCTCCACGATTGCCATTTTTGAAAAATAAAATGGCGATCACAAAAATGTGCATATATGCATATGTGCAAATATGCACATTTTTGCAAATGCTCATATTCCTGAATATGCAAATATGTGCGCTTTCATGATCGCCATTTTATTTTTCATAAATGGTGATTGTGGAGCTCGATGAGGCCACCCAGGTGAGCGTGGGCAGCTTAGTGACCAGCAAGGAGCTGGAGCATGGGTCCAGGTGCACACGAGTGAGGGCAGGGGCTGGATGGGCACCTGGAGAACCTGTGGGGGGGCACCTGCCCATCCCTAATTTCATCATTTTATTACATATTTATTGTTTACTACCCTGTTATTGTTTGATGAAGGGTGGTCTATACATTTTCAAATAAATTATTATCATTATCAATGTCATTATCATTATCATCATTGCTGATATCCTTCCACCACAGTGCCCCCACACCACAACACCAGGGCTCTACACCACCCTATTCTGTTCCAGAGAGCGTCCAATCTCTGCAGTGTAGATTGGGGTGGGGGGTATAGGGAGCTGAAGGACAAAGGTGGATTGACGAAAATCAGTCATGTTCCATTCCATGAGTGGAACTCTACTCACAGATCTCTGGCTCCAACAAACCCAATGGATTTGCCAGCGATACTGTTTGTTACAAGAAGAGTTGTAAAAACAACAAGGAGTCTTGCAGCACCTTAAAGACTATCAAATGTATTATAGCATAAGCTCTCATGGCTCATGGGCTACAGGCTACAGCCCGCTACATCAGATGCAGGAAGTGTTTCCCTGAGTTGCAGGTATACATGGAGTGAGAAATAAACAGTGAGGTCAGAGGGAAGTGAAATGCAGAAAGCACAAACAGTGACAATGACATAAAAAGATAGTAACAGTGGCCATTTACAAAACAGTGGTTGCTGATAACACAAACATCCTGGCATTGAGTAAGCTAATTAACATATGTGATTTTTTTAAAAAGCCTTTATCTCAGCATTGTATGGTGTCAAAAATTCCTTCCTTCCTTCTCAAGGAAAAATGTCGACCTTATCAGATCTGTGCCAAATGTATTATACTACATTTTTAAATTACTTAAGGAGGTTAAATCTATCCTCATCTATAGACAAATGTGTTTGCTTTCACACAATTCATTTTACTTCTCCTTTTTAAAAAATGGAGAATCATAGATATTTGATCAGTACTTCATTTTCATAGTATTCACTTTGCTGAACAAGCAGAGATCTTGCCATCTTGTGGTACTTTAAGATGTGATTTTATACCTATGGGAGGTACCTGCAATTTTGAGGAAAGCAAAAGTAAATTTGAAAGGATTAGTATATCTGTAATTTTATTTTTATTTTTTTTTTGTCTTCACCTTGTCTTGAGGCAAACTTTGAAGTGAATTCTCAAGTTCCTGCTCAGGAAAACCATTGCAGAACCTCTGAGAGAAGATGCAATTAATTTGATGCAATTAAAATAATAAAAAAAAACCTTAGTGTCCTCCACCAAAAAATAGGTGGGTTGTATTTAAATTGAATTTTTATTTTTATTTACTTATTTTTCCCTCACTGTTTTTTCATAAATACTGGAGCTGATGTTCCTGATCTCATAAAACCCAGTCTATTTGCTTTCTTTTTAAGGGAGATGTGGAAAATAATCCATCCCTGGGTCTTCAAAGCACATGACAATAAAAGACTGGAAGATGAGCTGCTGTTAAATTAGCTTTCTGCTTGTATGCCCTGGGAATCCAAAGGATGCAATCTTCATTTTGAAAAGCAGAATTTCCTACAACTCAGGGCAGCCTTTTAGTAACTGATACTTTCCTATTTAGTGTTCAAACAGAAGAAGCCCATTGAGTGTCAGAACCTAACAGCTAGAATATTAAATATACCTGAAGGCTGCAAAAATTTAATTTGGAAAAGGCATATGGTAGAAATAGAGGCAAAAAATATTTTCCTACCCACTTCAGTAGCCTCATTTCTCCTTCTGCACACATAACCAGGCTTATCCTTGGAGGAAACATATAATAATCTTCAGTAAGACTCAAGGCTTCTTTCAATGAAAAATCGCATTGTCTAATTTGTTTGTATTCAACTATT
Organism: Heloderma suspectum; assembly: GCF_057233095.1. NCBI lineage: Eukaryota > Metazoa > Chordata > Lepidosauria > Squamata > Helodermatidae > Heloderma > Heloderma suspectum. Next base: position 94,528,921 of record NC_139461.1, read on the forward strand.
CATATGAACAGAGTGAAGTTGGAAAGTCTTATGCCTGACGTAAATGCCACTGAGTCCACTTAGGGAACTTGCCTCCTGGGAGAGTTGTTCAGCTGGTAGTATTTATTTTTTATCTTCAAAAGTAAATACTACTTTTACCTATCCCAATCACGGCCAATTGCTTTCCCTCTTCTGGGCTGTTCTCCTCAAATGAGGTACAATTCAAAAACAGGCATTCCAGAGAAACAACACAGCTCCACAATGCAAACAATAGTGGGTTCAGAACATCAGAGATTAATAAGGGCAGTTCTCTCATTACCACCATTTCTACTCTAGACCCTAACTTTAAATATGTTCCAATATGGAAGGAAATGTTTATGTCAAAAGTAATGCGGACTCCAATGGAGACTTTTTTTCTTTTTTTAAACACACAACCCCCCCCCCCCGCACCCTGAGGAGGGGATTGCAGGGGGGAAACAGCGTGGGGGAAAGGTTTAACCTTCCAGAGCACTGTGGTCCCAATCTGAACTGTGGCCACACACACTTAAACAAAAGTAAAAAATAAGACCAGCCTCAGCTCTGCTCTACATGATTAAATGACTTTTAGTTTGGCCCTCATATAGTGTGAATTCTGAAGTTCCTTCCCAGGTGAAACGTCTGAGGGCTGATTTATACAGGGCTATGTAGAAAGTCCCTAACTGTGTAAACTTTCCATGCGCACCACAATACATTTACATGTAATGTTAGAAAAGCACCCACTTGGGCCACAGATAGCTGGAGTGCTAAGTTAACATGTGATTGGGCCACTAGCACATATAGCAAGTCCACTTAATGTATAAGGGCATGGGCTTTCCTCATAATGTGCATCTTGCATGAAAGAGGCATGACAAATGTCAAGGAAAGCTTTGATAAGGCTAGCAGAATTTCTCAGAGGCCTTCTGCACATCCTTGACATATCTTTGAAGTAGAGACTTATATGTGTATGGACATCTGAGGAAAAGTGCATATAAAGTTATTAGGGAGGCATGTTTGGCCAATTCTAGCCATCAGATAACAAGAACAATGCAGCAGGAGAAAGGACAGCTGGAAGGAAACCTGTATAGCAGCCAGCTACATGGGACTAGGGATGGTGGAGAATTCCACCATGGAATTCAGTGAGGCTGAATGCACTGGCACTTGGCCCCCTGAAACCCGTGCCAGAATGGCCTCCCACCCTCCGCCCCCCCACGGAATCCCCCCCAGGACGAAGCTTACCCGGGGCGGATGTTCTGGCCGCAGTGGCTCTGGCAGCGGCTCCAGTGCTGGCAGCGGCAGCAGCAGCTGGTCTCTCGGCCGGCAGCTGCAGACTCAAATGGCGGCCACCACGCCATTTGCGTAGCTGCCTTTGCCGTGATAGGCTACGTAAATACTTATGTAGCCTATCACGGCAAGCAAAAAACAAACAAACAGCGTACGCAAATGGCAGCAGCTATGGCGTAGGTAGCCGTAAAAAAAAACCAGCGAAAAAAAGGGAACGCAAATGGCAGCCACCGTAGCCACTGCCATTTGTGTATGTGGGCTTTTTTTTTCTGGAAGGCTGCCCAGCGGCCGGATGTTCAGCTGCAGGCGGCCCCGGCCGGCAGCTTTGCGGAATTTCCTCAGAGCGGAGCTGGCCGGATTAGGATTCTGGGGGGAGGTGCAGAACGCCTCCCCCCCCACCGCGAATCACCCCGTCGAAAAGGTAAGTGACTTTCATACATCCCTACATGGGACAATCAAACTCCATCTGGCTGTTACCTGTGCTTCTAGCATTAACAATTTCGGATAACGAATGGTAAATAACCAACTGAATCATGAAAAATGTAGGGATGTCAGAGAATTCCGCCACGGACTGAAATAGGATCGAATTCCCTTCAGTCTGTGCAACAGAATCCTCTGCAGAACAGCACCATGAGGTCCTGCGGAGCCAGCAGTCATGAGGCTTTTTTTTTGTTATCCGCACAGAGTTGCGAAATTTTCATAAATAAAAACGTAAGGTAGTATATTTTGATAATAAATATGTAAGTTTAAAAAAAAAAAAAATGAATTGTGCTCACTGCCTTGTTTATGGGTGTTCTTTTTCAATTGAAATCCTCCATCTCCATTTACTTTCAGCCAAAACACTTCCTCCTCCTCGGGGCTTCCCAAAACAAGGCTGCCCTAGGTGTGCCTGAGTGATGCACTCTTTGTTTAAAGCAACACTGTTAGAAAGAAAGAAAGAAAGAAAGAAAGAAAGAAAGAAAGAAAGAAAGAAAGAAAGAACCTTTTTTAAAATGACCATGCCTGTCTGGAGCTCTGCACGAGTATTATTCCCCCTGCTAGGCTTTCTATCTCCACATCCAGCTAGGGATGTCAGAGAATTCTGTGACGGATCTCGGTGAGGCCGAATGCCAGTGCATTCGGCCCTCCGAAACCCGTCGCAGAACGAAGCCCCCACCCCCCAACCCATGAAAGGCACGCGGGACAAAGTGCCTGCTGCCCCCACCCCACGAAAGTCATGCAAAATGGAGTACTTACCTGCTCCCGTCCGCGCTGGTGTGCAAATGGCAGCTGTCCTGTGGCCGCCATTCGCTTGCTCCTCTTCAGCCGTGATAGGCTACGTAAATACTTACATAGCCTATCACGGCTAACGCAGGGACGCCATTTGCGTTGCTGTGGAGGCCGTGATAGGCTACGTAAGTATTTACATAGCCTATCATGGTGGGGGGGGAACCAGAGCATACGCAAATGGCAGTAGCTGCCGCCATTTGCGTATGCTGGTTTTTTCCCCCCCCTGCCGTGATAGGCTACGTAAGTATTTACATAGCCTATCATGGCAGGGGGGGAAAAAAACCCAGCGTACGCAAATGGCGGCGGCCGGCTACCACCATTTGCGTATTCTTGGGTTTTCCCCCTGCCATGGTAGGTTACATAAATTTTTACATAGCCTATCACGGCAAAAGAAAGGGACGCAAATGACAGCAGCTACAACAGCTGCCATTTGCGTACCTGCAGGGCTGCCCAGTGGCCGGATGTCCGGCTGCGGGCAGCCGGAACCAGCTGGCGGCTCCACGGCTTGGCCGCGGACCGGAGCCGGCTGGCAGGATTCCAGGGGGAGGTGCAGAGCACCTTCCCCCCCAGCAAGGATTCTGGGGGAAGGGATGGAGCGCCTTCCCCCCCCAGCAGAATCCGGTGGAGCCAGGTAAGCGGGGTTTCGTACACCCCTACATCCAGCCTTGTTGGTGACATTGTGAGGCTAAAATGGAGAGGAGAACCAACTCTGGTGCATGTCTACTCAGAAGTAAGTCTTACTGAGTTCAATGCAACTTACTCCTACACATGTCAGCACCCCACTTACCCCCAGCTCAGATTTGTATTTCCACATCCAGCTCATTAGCAAACCTCCTGTTAGTTATCTCACTGGGTGACTTTGGGCTGGACTCTCACCACTACACCATACTTCTGTTATGAAACTCATGAAGGAAAAGAGACAGTATAATGGAAAGTTCTTTCTGAAGCAGTCACACTTCACTTGTACAAATGCAGCATGAAGGGAAAGATCAGCAACTTTCTCTTTGTTTGAATAAAAAGCACACTCTGCACATGCTCAGGGAATGGACAAAATGAGGAATAAACATACCAGGGAATATGAAGAACTATATTCTTCCATTATGTGTGTGTGTGGGGGGGAGAATCTCCCTCAATCCAGCTGTTCCCTGGAACCCCCCCCCCCATTCACCCAAGGGTCTTCTGAGATAACTAACAGGAGGTCTGATAATGAACTGGATGTGGAAATACAAAGCTGAGCAGAGAGGAGAACCAACTCTGAGCATGTTTACTCAGAAGTAGGTCTTACTGAGTTCAATGCAACTTACTCCTACACATGTCAAAAATGTCAAAATGCAAAAGAATAAAAATATTTAGAATCAAATTCTACCCATAAAGATAGCTGGTGTTGTTGTTTTTTTCTGAGAAAAAGCTTGCTTTTTCTCATGCAGATGCTGAAAACAGAGCAATGTTGGCACCTTGCCCCCAAAGCCAATAATTACTAACACTCTAAACACTGAGTGGACTCTAAATGGACTATCTATCAGAAGCACCTTATCCAATGATCTCAGTGACTGGGCAGGTTGATAAGGGAGAAGCCACCCTCTAGTGGCCTCTTGTCAAGTTGTTTAGGGCTTTATACACCAATTAAAAACCCTTAAACCTTGGCCCAGTAACAAACTAGGCAGCCAGTGCAATTCCTTCAGCAACAGTGTTACATTACATGAAAAGGGGCATTCCCCAGCCAACAGCTGAGCTGCTGCATTCTGAAATTCTGGCTGCTTCCAAACCAATCTTAAATGCAGTCCTACATAGAAGTTGCAGCAATCAGTCTTGAGTTGACTAGGGCCTCTACCACAAGTTATCTCTGTCCAGGAAAGGCCATCATTGTCATACCAGCCAATGGCACTCTGCACTGCTGTGGCCTTGGGCCTCCTGTGATAGGGATGGATCCAGGACTACGCCCCTAGAAAATTCTTTCAGAGGGAGTGCAACCTCATTCAGAACAAGTAATAAGCCTAACTCCCGGACTCAGGAACTGCTCATCTATAGGGCCTGTGCTTTGCCAGGATGCACCTTCAGATTATTAGCTCTCATCTACCCCATCACTGAGTCCAGACACTGATGCAGGACTCACATAGCCTCACTTGATTCAGATGTCACAGGGAGACAGAGCTGTGCGTCATCAACATACTGATATCAGTTTGCTCCAAATCCTAAATGACCTCTCCCAGTACCTTCATATAGAAGCACTTGCTGTCTTGCTTTAAAACAACAACAACAACCCAACATCCACACATTTGGTTCACACCAAATGAAATAATTAACGAGAGCAGTAGGAAGTGGTCATCAGCATTCTCTTTGGATGCACAGCTGGAATTACCAGAAACCTTCTGCAGGCATTTGGTTAATTGACCCAGACTGTTTTGGTTCATGCCTGTCCCCTGTTCTAAGAATTGTTAATTGTATCAGTATCTCCAAGTCTTAGCCATTCTTTCTTGCTACTTAGCATATATATGAAGGCTTTCCACTTCCATAAAAAAGAAGTATTCTCTAGTACCCAACAAGTGGAAGCAGGACATATTTTCCTTGGGGCAAAAACAATGTCAGATCTTGATATTTAAGGATTAAAGAGAAGCAAGTGAAGCTAATTCCTTGTAGCCATGTTTTCTTACTATCTCCACCAATTAAAGAATTACTGGAAAAGTTGGAATAAATGCAGCACCCATGTCTTTTTTGTATTGGACTATGGTAGTAGGGTTTTTTTATTTTATATTTACATTATTTACATTACTCACATTACATTATTTTATATTTACATTTTATTTACATTAAAGACACTATTATTCCGGCAGCCCTTCCCTTTTTAGAACTCTTGTTCCTTTTGCTGACTTTTGTATACTGTTTTTAAGCAGTGTTGTTTTATGCTGTGTTTTATTGTTGGATTAAAAAAATAAAAAAGCTTTTAGTTAAAAGTTGTTTTTAGTTATATGTTGTTTGTATATATTGTCTGTATGTTTTAATGTAAATTTTTAAACTTTGTATATTGCATTTTAATGTTTCAACTTTTGTAAACCACCCAGAGAGCTTCAGCTATGGGGCTGTATAGAAATGTAATAAATAGATAAATTATATATATATATATATATATATATATATATACACACACACACACACACACACCATTGGAAACTTATATGCCTTTATAATGTCACAAGAAGGGATTTTATTAAATTCATACATACTGTCTGTGTTTCTCAGATTGTCAGGAGTCTTTCATTCCATCATCTGCTCATTGACAGAATGAGATTTTTTGTACGAGAACGTTGTTCCTTTGCAAATGCACACTTGTGTTAATGTGGGCTTGCACAGGTGTGCATTAGTGCAATTCCTCTCAAAAGTAAAAAACCAGTTCACAAGTCCACAGAATCCACACAACCCAGAAAAAAACAGTTCACTGCCAAATCAGCAGGTCAGATTCACAGAAATCCAATCTCATTTGAATTGCTTGCAGATTTCTATGACATCCCTAGTCTCAAGCCATGAGTCTTTAGTCACTTTGCATTAAGACAAAAATTATCCGTAAGACTCACATATTGCATAAAGCTAATATCCCCATAGACACTTTAACACAGCTGGTGTATGAGTGATTCAATTGAAAGGTACAATGGTTGAAAGATAATAGTTTAAAATTAGTCTGCCTTGCCTCTAAAGGGATGGAAATTTTAAAATTCAGCTTATTGCACATACATCTCCTTCACCGCATTGCAGCATTTTTAAAATGAAGCAAGCCATTTAACAATAGAACAAGTGCTTGTTTCAGGCACCTTGAGATGAAAAATAGATGAAAAACACAAAAGAAATTTACAAGTTTTCTATTGCATTTAGGAAACTAGAAAAAACAAGTCTTGTACCAAATAATTCTTGGTAAATATACTGGCAGCTTTAAAAAGAAAAAGAAAAAGAAAAAGGCAAGCTGCTAACACACAGCTATCACTCCGTATATACACAGAGCCACAGTTTTCTTTAAATAGCCATCATTTTTCTTGTCAAATTTTAAAGTAGCTAATGGCCCAAACCTATACATTTCCCTGCTAGTAAAAAGATCTGTTGGAGGGTGGTAGAAGTTCACTTCACATGAGAGGGAAGGAGCATTCCTTCTTCTGAGACAGGAGTTGGAAGTATTCCACATGGCATTCCTTTTTAGAGGGTTGTCCCCAAACTGTCAAAGGCCAACACAGAAGAACGGGTTATGCCCTTATGGAAAACAGGACAACAGGAATCTTACCCCATATTAACAATAGACTCTCTAGGGCAGGGGTGCCACATCTGGCCCTCTGGGCCTGCCTAGATGACCATGCCATATTCCCCTGGCCCCACACCCTTTCCCTGACCACCTGTAATTTAGTGCTTTCCCGGCTTTCAGGCAGTTTTTGCCCCACTCCAAAAGGTTGAAATGCCTCTCCTAAGGCTTAGTTGCTGCCAGGAGGACTTTTAAGCTACAGTATGTTGGTCCTTTTTGGAGGGGGGGTATTTTTGGCCCACCCCTTTTGCCTTTGGCCCCACTCACCACTGCAATGTGGCCACCAAGAGCCTGTGCTAACATGAATTCTGCCCTTGAGCTGAAAGAGGTTCTCCACCCTGCTCTAGGGGGACTCAAGAGTTACTTGACTATGAGGCTAGGGGGCAGCATGCCCTTCAGTGTATATGATTTCTTGAAGGAATATCATTGTTGTCTGGATCCTTCAGGGGGGGGGGCAGCCATTTCTATAATCACAGCAGCAGCACTGCCATCACAGGTGACCATTGCCTTGAGGTTTCTCCAGACAAATCTGTCTCAATCAGAGGCCATGCTGGATTTTGTAGTTATTTTATTCCCAGCATGGTTTCCAGATCCGAACTTGGTAGGGTGAACATGCATTTTGGGTTAGTTTCCAATAAGTATTTTTGGCATTCTTCCAATGAAAACGGAACCTTCTATTTTTTTACAGAACAGTTTAAGATTTTTTTCCCTCTCCAATCCACCCAATCATCCATCAGGTTGTGCAATGATGAAATTGTGCAATGGTGCCGTTGAAATCAATAGGGAGATCAAACTACATCCCCCAAAACACCTTGTGGAAGGCAAAAAGCAACACACCATTAACACCACCTTGCCTCAAGGGTCTTCAGCAGTGAGTTCTTTTTTGCTTCCCCACCCATCAATTTCTGGCTGCAGCCTCTTTGGACCTCCCTATCTATTTCAGTGGCAAAATCATCACAGCTGTTCCATTGTGGAAAAGGATTTAAAAAAAAATCTTTAAGTTTCCTTTTTCTAAGGAAAAGGAACATGTGCAGAATTTCACCACTTACCCTCAGAGATCTAGATATCTGAATTCTGAACACAATTAAACTGGAGTAGAACCAAGCAGACATCAGAGTCCCAGAACAATTACAGAACAGAACTGTTCCATTTTTCTCATCCCTAGATGATCATGAAGAATGTACCTGCCTACTCACCTGATGCTTTTTTTTCTTTTAGTGAGGCAGAATATATCTCCATTGTCACAAAACTTTATAACAATCCTTGCAAAAAGAATTTAAATGTTTGTAATATTGTATAGTGCAAATGTAAAGCAAAAGTTAAGAGATTCAACTGTGAAATACAGCCCAAAGAACAACACTCCAAACAAATGGTTATTCTCAGGGGTAACACTGGAGTAGGGCAAATGTGCCTATATGGACTTTGTATGGAAAATCCATTCTGTCTGTGTTTCAGGGACTGTTAGGCATTTTCCATTCCATCATCCACTCATTGATGGAATTGGATTTTTTTAGGGATGTACGAGAATTTCATTCCACTTGCGCAAGTATGCATTAGCGCTAATGTGCATTAGCACAAGTGTGCATTAGCACTAATGTGCATCAGCTCAAGTGCACATTAGTGCTAATGCACACTTGTGCCAATGAGCATTAGTGCAAGTGCAAATTCGTTGAAATCCACCCCCCTCCCAAGTTAAAAAATGGTCCACAAGTCCACAGAAAACATGTGACTTGGAAAAAGCTGATCTACCGTGGAATTTGCAGGTAGGGTTAATAGAAACTCATTTCAATATGTTGCAGATTTCTCTGACATCCTGATCTGCCCATCTGTACCTCTGCTCTGTGGCAAGCCCTCAGCCAGCTCTTTGCTGTGCTACCAGTGGGGCTTTTTCAAGAAACCATATGAAGCCATTGATATCCCTCATCACAGTCTGATTTATAAACAGAGGTAGTAGTACAGGGCGCAACACCGCTCTTTCCCTACATCCCTTTCCTTTAATTCCACATGCTCTTGTTTTGAAAGGACACAGGTTGTTATAAAAAAACATGTTGTTATAAAATAAAAATACCCTTACCTTTTAGCACCTTAATCATGAAAATTTAAAAAACTAACATCAGAATTAGTATTATTAATGGTGGTGGCAGTATTAGTATTAAGTGTGTGGGTGGAATGTGTCTTTAAAGATTAATAAGTAATAGAGTTAAGAGTCTAAAACAGGAATAATTTCACACAATTAAAATTAAGTGGAAGATACTTCTTTTCTTTTCTTCCAAAAATGCCCCAGCCTCTAATATAAGAATGCTTTAGTTGTAGACTTAACACAGTTCTTACTACATCCTGGTATAACCCTCCCAATGCTGATGATGTTCAAGCTGTTTGTATTTATATTATAACTCTACATTTTGAGATGTTGGACTGCCATAGCAGTTGTCATGGTTGATTTCAAATACATATGTATGGCAGAAACAGAAAACCTCAGCATTATCTAAGGATGTCAGAGAATTCCACCACAGATCTTGGTGAGGCCGAATGCCAGTGCATTCCAGCCCCCTGAAATCCATGGCGGAACGAAGCCCCCACCCCCCACCCCACGAAAGGCGCTCGAAACGGAGCACTTACCTGCTGCCATCTGCCCTGCAGCTACCATTCGCTTCTTCATCATATAGCCGTGATAGGCTACGTAAGTATTTACTTAGCCTATCACGGCAAGCCCCCCCCCCCCCAAAAAAAAACAGCATACACAAATGGTGGCTATGGCTATTTTTCGCCGTTTTAGCCTACGTAAATATTTATGTAGGCTATTATGGCGAAAAAAAAGGGGAACACAAATAGCATAATGGGTGCCATTTGCATTCCTTTTTTTTCGCCATTTTAGCCTACGTAAATATTTACATAAGCTATTACAGCAGGAAAAAAAAGGAACACAAATAGCGTCCACTATGCTATTTGCGTTCCCCTGTTTTTTGCCATAATAGCCTACGTAAATATTTACGTAGGCTAAAACGGCGAAAAATAGGGAACGCAAATGGCGGCCGCCATAGCCGCCGCCATTTGTGTACGCTGTTTTTTTGGGGGGGGCTTGCCGTGATAGGCTATGCAAATACTTATGTAGCCTACCACGGCAGCTTTGCTGGACACAAATGGCGGCCGCTACAGCGGCCACCATTTGCATCCGCAGCAGCCCGTCCACGGCCGGAACTCCGGCTGTGGACAGCCGTGGACAGCGGCTCTGCAGAGCCACTGTGGAGCGGAACCGGCCCAGGGAGGATTCTGGGGGGAGGGACGGAGCGCCTCCCCCCCACCGCGAATCCAAGCTGCAAAAAGGTAAGTGAGTTTCGTACATCCCTAGCATTATCAGGAGCTTAGTGCCAAACAAGACTTGGATGGGTTTATGTAAATAGGAGCCACAGGAAAGCCAGAGCAGGCTTGGATTGGGGGCAAGGGGAGAGAGGGAGAGAAGAAAGTTTAATTCTTTCTCTCTCTGCCATGTCCCAACAAAAATCACCTTTCCAAAGCTGCCATTTGCATTTCAGGGAAAGCTCCCATTGGCACCCTTGAAATGGAAATGCAACACTGCCAGAATTTGGTGGCAAATCAATGCTTTTTCTCTTTTCCTTGCAAGCACTAACAGAATTGTGTTAGCATTGGTTTCCGCTAGCGCAACATCATTAGCGCTAGCACTGTGATGGCACTGAAGATTGCCCATAAGAAAAGTGGCCATGGAGACGGGGTTAGGAAGCTGCTTCCACTGCAGCTTTGATCAAATGTGCAGTGCACCCTCTCTCTCTCCACGGCAATATCTGGCTCCCACATCTCATCTAGTTCGGACCTGTCCTGGAAAGCAACAGAAAATGGACTTTGAACTAATGCTTTGGAAGAGTGGAATCATCTCGGAAAACACTTCAGACACAACTTAAAAGCATGGCTTGGGAATAGTGAAGGGAGACCACAGTATTTTCAACATTTCTATATCTTGTGCATGTAAATTGTGGCTAGTTGCCTATAATATCAAGCATACATATGAAGATGCTTCAGTGTTTGCTTTAGAGCTTGAAAACAACCTTGCTATTTTCTCTCTTGCTACATTTTCCCTCTGTTTAAGACTCTAAGGAATCTCATGGGGCTTTGATTTCATATTAGTAATCTTGATTAATCTGTTAAACTTTTGACAGGCCTTATGCGTGAAAACAACATATGGCTGTGCAAAAGAGGAGCTCTGGAGATTTTATACCAGTCTAACAAAATGTAAGTCTTCCTACTGTGCTCATCCTTATTCACTGCATGCCTATCCATATGTTAACCCTGGAAATATCAAGGTATCAGCCTAATTCATTATATTTTATTCTCTTAACATCTGCACCACTTGAATGGTGTCCCTGGAAAAATAAAAATTGCCTTTCACAAGGACAGCACATAATTGCTTTCCCTATCAAGTCCATTGCCATGATAAATACCCAGATACACTACTGTGTCATTGAATAAATTAGACAAATTTGTAATGGAAAGATCTATTAATTACCAAAATCAGTGATAGCTAAATGTTCAAAGGGAGCATACCTTTGAATACCAGATGCTTAGGGCAAACAATAGGATTGTGCTGGGCTTGGGACATTAAATAGCATCACTCCTGATGTCCATGATACTTCCAACATCAGTTGTACTAACTGCAGCAGACAGATCTGAGTCAGGAGAAGCCTCCTAGGGGCTTGACATGGAACATGCATAGCATAAGGTGTCAGAGAAGGGTACCCAGGAGCTAGTTGCTCACACCTCTCCTCCCATATCACCAGAAATCCTGTCTCATGACCACAACTTTGGCAGACTAAGCTTTTTGGTTCGAGGGCCGCACATTGTTGTGAACTGCCCAGAGAGCTTCGTCTATTGGGTGGTATAAAATGTAATAAATAAATAAATAGAGGTCACACATAGCCTACAGTATTGGCCCTGCCACCTGCCAGACCCCAAGGAAGAAAACCTGTTCACCAAACCCTATAAAGCCTCTTTAAAGAACTTATTCCTGATTCCAAGGTACTTGTCTCAGCAGAGAAGACTGTGCCTGCTGAGCATTGCCTTCTTTAGTACTTCTCCCTCTTGGAACCTGATCCCCTGTGCTACCTTGTATGACCCTTCCAACTTTTGACTCCTGCTGCCTCTGGGACATGACCTGTACCTGTGCCAGATGGTTGTCACTTGCCTTTGGTCCCCCAGTCTGACAAACAGTCCTTCCTACAGAGCCCGATGGCTTGTTGACCTGAAGACCTGACCCCAGTTGTGCCCTGACACTGATACAATGTTATGAAACTATGAAGTCAACCCTAAGCTGTAATTCTCAGTTTTGTGTGAAAAACATGATCAAAAGAAGGAACAAATGACTGCGAATGTGGTCTAGACACTTCAAGGGAATTAATAGAATGCTTAATGGTAGGACCTTTCATCTTCTGTTTGGATATATAATTATCAAATTGTGCTTGAATGAGAATTTGATTTGCTGTTTCACATTCCATAGTGGCAATAAAAAACAAAGGAAAACAAATTAAGAAAACCTGTGACTCTTTTCATAAATAACTGTCATTAGAAACCTAAACAAAGTCACAATTCATCTTGTCCCTAGTCATTTCGGCCTCTAGCAGATGTAGGCTTTGAACAAATTTATTGGCCTTATGAATAAAGATTAGGCCTCTTCTGTTCAGCTCCATCAGAGAGAATATTATTCTCCAGTAAACTGAAACAAAATACAATAGTTGGGATATTTAAACCAAAAATCACAGAATTCCTTTACGAATTTTTAGAAGTGCCACATGGGAGGGATTCAGATAAATACTCTTAATACAAACGCTCTTAATACAAGATGCAGAAAAATCACCAGCCAAATTAAGAAGGGAGGAAAGCGAGTGAAGGTAAGAGACAAACCAAAAGAAGGAAATTATCTTAGTCAAGCCTGAAGAGGGAATAGCAGGGCTATCCTATGGTCCCTGGGAAGATGTCCCATGTGTCATAGGAATGTTCAGTTTTCCCCAAGGGTGGAGACAGAGGCTTGTGTGTAGAGGGGGAGATCTGACCTTGGATACCCCATCCTAGTCCACAAGAAACCCCCTGCAACTGTTATCTCTCTGATGTCAGAGTTCCAACTTTGGAGAGGGAGGAAAGGAGCAGGATGCCTTCAGCATAGTCCTCCCAATGGGCCCTCTGCTGCTGAACCCCTGCTGCCAAAGCCCCCGTTGCACTGTACTGCCTGCCGCCGCCACCACCAAAGACTACCTGCTGGCTGCCGAAACTGCCTCTCCGTCCGCCCACCAGCCAACCAGCCAGCCAGCCAGCCAGCCAGCCAGCCAATATTTCTGCCAAGCTTGCAGGCCCCATGACATGTGATCTTTTGAAAGTTACATTTTTGAGTAGTAGCTATCTGGACCAATCAGATGTTGCCTTGGGGAGTGGGGTGGAGAGACATGGCCAATGAGGGCAAAGGAGCAATGTAAAAGCCACCCTGTAGCATCGTTGGCCATGACCCCCCCCCCAAGGCAGCATCTGATTGGTTCAGATCACTGCCACTCAAAGTGTAACTTTAATGTGTATGTTCTACAATGGGGCATGATGGGGCCTGCAGGGTCAGCCCTGGTGCTTCCTTTTGCCAGCCAGGTGGGAAAATGAGGAGGAGGATGGTAGCAGCTGTTGTGGTCAGCTTGGGGCAGAGATGGGCCCTTCTGAGACTCTGGGAACTTGGCTGGAAAGGCGGCATACCAGGGGTGTGCTATTAGGCATGGCAAGAGAGGCTGTGTATCTACATGAACTAGCATAGATCAATGCCTTCCCATAGGTTTCAGTGGGAGAGAATATGCAAAATACCTACAAAAAACCAGCCTGTTTATGGTAGGGATGGCTGAGAATTCCGCCACAGATTCCAGTGAGGCCGGATTCTTTAGAACGCCCCCCTTGGAATCCGTGGCGGAACAGCCCCGTCTCCCCTGCCCCCCTGCGGAATCCCCCCGGGACGGCACTTACCTGGGGTGGATGCGGCAGATGCGGCGGATACGGCAGCGGCGGTTCCAGCGGTGCTCCGTAAATCCTTATGTAGCCTATCACAGCTGCCTGGGTGGACGCAAACGGCAGCGGCTGTGGCGGCCGCCATTTGTGTTCCCTATTTTTGGCCGATTTATCTTACGTAAACATTTATGTAGGCTAGAACGGTGAAAAATAAAGGAACGCAAATAGCGCCCACTATGCTATTTGCGTTTCCCTTTTTTTGCCGTTTTATCTTACGTAAATATTTACGTAAGATAAATTGGCCAAAAATAGGGAACTCAAATGGCGGCCGCCGTAGCTGCCACCATTTGCGTATGCTGGGGGGGGGGGTTGTTTTGGTTAGCCATGATAGGCTATGTAAATTCTTATGTAGCCTATCACGGCTGCCTGGGTGGATGCAAATGGCGGCCGCTATGGCGGCCGCCATTTGCATCCGCAGCAGCCGTCCATGGCTGGAAATCCAGCTGTGGATGGCCCAGAGCCGGCTGTCGAGGATTCTGGGGGGGAGGACCGGATCGCCTCCCCCCCCGTCGAGGATTCCAGGGGGAGGGACTGAGCGCCTCCCCCACCACCACGAACAGAATCCGCAAAAAGGTAAGTGACTTTCATACATCCCTAGTTTAAGGAGTGGGGGGAGTGGAAATCCTGCTCCTCTTGACTCTTCTGTCCTGCTAGTTTCACAGCAACAGGGCTTTGGATTTGTTGGAAGCTAGCTCCAGTGCTGGAGCTCTCTGCCACAAATTGTAGGATTGTTCTGTAAGGCTTCAATACTACATACACTGACCTGGGTGTAAGTCACACTGGGGTCAATGGGGCTTACTTCTGATTAGACATGTATAGGGTTGTGCTGTAAACCAGCACCTCTGTAGTTTAAAAAAGGCAAAAAGAACGGTTGTAGAATTTGGAAATTGCACATTTTCACTGTAGCTTGAATAAAAGAAGGCAAAGTAAGAGAGGAGTGAAGGATGAGTCCAAGGTTCCATGTGAGAGAGGGAATAATAACTTTAAAAATTAATTTATCATGCTTTCCTTCAAAAAGGTAACACAAGAAAGCATTAGAACCTAGAGAGTGTATCAAAGAAATAATAGATTGATAAATTACGTTGAACGCCAAAGAAAAAATCAAGCCACGAGGAAAAGCAATTTGCCCACATGTTTAGCAAATGAAAGATTATTGAATATACAAGTAGGAGGAGATTGATTCACTAGATTGATAAGGATGAAAACTAGATCAAAAAGGACCTAATGGGGAATTAATACACAAAAATGAGATATTGTGTAAGAAGTTATATTGAATAAGAGCTTTCAAAGTCAAAGGTAAGAAAAATACAGGAAGCTAGATCATGAAAGAGAGTTGTGATGAATGTCTGTATCCAGACACTAGATGACATTACTCAATGATGCTTCCTAGAGCATCTGGTATTCAGAACCCCACCATGAAGCCTAAATAAGCATACATCCTGGTTTTGGTCACTTTCCACGCACCCAGAAGTTAATCTCTTTCTCACAATGCTGTAGCTAGGTGGAACTGACTGGCACTTTTATAATTGAAATGCAGAGTCATAAAGCAGGGGAACTAGCCTCTAAAGAATTTGCTGATTGGCTGGCTAGACCACTGACTTCAGAAATGGAGCTTATCACCCCATTGGGCAAGACAATAGTCTGTCTCCACTAAGGGACTGGCTGTTTATAGGAATTTCAGGTTGCTATAAATCTGTGAGGCTTTGCTCTTAGTCTTTGTTTTCCTGGCAACATCTAATCAGGGGGCAATAGATGCTCTCTCTCAGATCATCCTCTCTGCCATGTACTCTGCATATGCCCTGAAACCCAAGAATCTACTTAAGTAGAATTCTACTCATAATAAAACTAAATTCAACTCATCATAAAACTTAACAAAACATCCAAAGCCCAGAAGACCAGGACTGCCTTCACCTGGCACCTAAAGGAAAATAAAGAAAGACCAGGCTAATGCTTCATGGGAAGGAGTTCTATAAACATGGTCCAGCCACAGAAAAGGCCCTTCAGTAGCCAGCTGCTACTACTGGAGACACCTACAGAAAAGCCTACAGTTATGACCTCATCTACTAGACTGGCTCAGATGGTTGCTGACAGGTACCCACCCAGACCAAAGGGCTTTGAAAGACTGACCAGTACTTTGAACTGTACCCAGAAACAAACTGGAAACCAGTGCAGATCTTTAAGAAAAGGTGTCAATCTGCTTACATAATGCTTAATATTATTGCCTGAAAAACTAATCAATGAGGTTTTAGTTTATAAAACTATATTCTCACAGCTGGATTTCAAAAGCCAAACTATAAAAGCTTAAAATTTGCCTATTTCATTTCAGCTCTGCTTCTTCTTTGCTCTTTGTCCCCAAAAGGGCCTCCAACTTCAGTAAAACAAAGCACAAAGCTGATACAAAAGCATTAAATGAATTCAGGCTAGCACACTGTAGATATCGAAACGGATCAGCAACAGTCAAACACATACATCTATATATTCCATACTCACAAGACCATCCAATATAATATAGTTGTTTGATGAAACAGATGAATAAGAGAGAATAGACAAAAATGCATCTTTTTAAAAAAGCATTTTTCTCTTGCCGAAGCAGATCGCTCTGACTCTCAAAGGAAGACGCTCAGAAACTCACTGCCTGCTTCAACTTTTTTTTTGCATTTATCTGATGTTTGCATTCACTGAGGTTTCAGACTGAAAAGAAAATCTGTTCACTTCCAAACTATCCTGTGTGACTACAGAGGTGTTTTTTTTTTAGTGAACTGTATCCTCATTTAACAACAGAATACAGTCACCAATCCCCAAAGGATCAATGACCATAAGGGTCCCTGAGGCAACAGCTGCTTCTGTTTCTGTGCAGAAGAGATGTAGGGTAATTTTTGCCTCTTTCTTTTTAAGACAAAAGAAACCATTTGGATTGAACTGGGTAATTTATGAATTTAGCCCCTTTAGAATCCACCCCAAATAGAACATTCCATTGTCTCCTGAATCAAACATAGAGCTATATCAATGGGTAAAAACTCAAGAGAAAAGGTTGTCACAGAAAAACAAAAACAAGAAGAAGAAGCATTCAGTCATACCAGAAATTTCTGTCATCTTTTCATGGACATTACTATGAGCATATAAAAATAACAGATATAATTCATATTTATGAGACTTGACTTTCATTAACCCAGTTCTAGTTTATTATTGGCTGGTCTATCAATTCATGTGTTGTTTATTTTTTGTTTATTTTTTATTTTATTCTTTTAAATATATGCATTGTATTTTATATTTCTGTGTTTTAAAGTGGCATTTTAGTTTTTTAACTGGTTGTAATCCACCCAGAGAAGATTACTTATTGGATGGATTAGAAATGTACTGAATAATTAATAAATAAATAACCTATGTAGCATGGGTTTCCCCCCACCAGAATTTCCTGTTTTGGTACATTGGCATGTATACGAGGGAGACAGGCATGTTTCACCCCAGCTCACCTTGGATTGATCAAGGAAATGATCTACTTTAAAAAAGAAAAGGAAGTGTAATTACTTGGATCATTTCCCAAGCCAACCTGAGGCCTGGAAAATGAACCTCACCTCCCTGCCAGTCCCCACTCCTGAACCTATGCTTCCCCTTCCCCTTTATAGTAGGAGTACCGTTGCCATCATCAGGGCTGGCCCTCCCATGAGGTGGGGTGAATCCCCCCTGAAGTGGTGGAGCAGGAGGGGTGGTGAACTGTGCACTCTCCCCTCCCTCACCACAAAGGCCTGCAGCTGCCTCTGCCCCTAGTGAGTGCTTTGGAGAGCCCTGCCAGTTGCTCTCCTGCTGCGGCATTTGATGGTGGGGCTCTCTGGAGCAGTCACCCACTCAGCAACAGGAACAGGTACTCTGGAAAGCCCCCCAGTCCTACTCTCCCACTGTGGCAAGTGAGAGAGCAGCCAGCGGGGCTCTCCAGAGCAGCTACCCATCCTCTGTTTCACTCAGAGGCGATCCACAGAATGAAACGGAGGATGAGCACCCTCTGGAGAGCACTGAGAATCCACCCACTGTGAGCCAGACAGCAGGTGGGCTCACTGGGCAGTGTGTTGGCCAGAGGAACTGGCCGGTGTGGCTCTTCACAGAGCCAGCCAGGCCCAAATGCCTGGCTCTGAAGGGGTTCTTCCTCAGAGCCAGGCATTTTGGGAGGAGTGTCCCAGGAGATTGCCTGCTGCACAGCGAGGTGTTTGGGCACAGGGAGAACTGCAGGGCAGGGAAGCTGGGAATTCTCCTCAAGGTTTTGTGACACTCACCCCTCCTCCCAAAGTTCTCCCCTGAGTCTGCATTAGAAGAAAGCATTTGCTGACATCTCTAGGATATATCTGTCGTGAATTCTTGATATATTGGTATATATTTAGCCCAATTCAGCCAGGCAGTAATATACCTTGAATAAGTTTATGGCCAGGCTGGATCTAGTGGACAGGCTGGGCTGCTAGTCCCTTAGTGACTCTGGCTTACCCAGTGACCTCTGTGCAGGACCCTAGGGCCATCACAGCCACATACAATGAGGTACATTTCTTGAGTTGGATCCAATAGTGTCCTTCCACCAGTGGAAGGGAAATGGATGATGGAATGGATTTCCTCTCTTACCTGCAGCCCCACACATGCCTTCCTGGGACCCTCCAGAGCAGATTGGGGGAATGGGGTGCAGGGAGGAGGAGAGGATGGGGAAGTTCCATTGTGCAAGTGGACATCTGTTTGCACAACATTGGATCCAATGTTGATGTGATGTGATGTGGCTTACAAGTTGCAAGCATTGTTGGGTGCAATGGATGTATAGGAAGAAATTCCAAGGTAGGAAAAGGTGGATTGATGGGAATAATTTAAAGGGCACTTAGATCCTTGCCGAATTAATATTGTCACTTAGTTTAAAGGGAATTTAGAAAGATCCCTTGCCCAATATATCACTCAACAAATGTAAAAGATAATTAAGGGCACAATCCTATGCATGTTTAGACAGAAAAGAAGTTCTAGAACTCACAGCATTCCCCAGCCAGCCATGCTGACTGGAGAATGCCAGGAATTGTAGGACTTTTTTCTGTCTAAACATGCATAGGATTGCACCTAATTACTCTTGCCAATTAATATTATAAAGCTACTGAATAATTGAAAAGGGACTCAGAATACCCTTGCTCACTCAAGAAGCTACCTTTGAGTTACAGCAGGTTCCTACACCCCTACACTATGTTTGGCTTAAGGTTCTAGGGTGTGGCTTGTCTCTGGCATTGGAGAGTATTGAATCACAATCAACAACTGAATAGAAGGAGTACAGTTTGCTTTTATTAATGCAAAAGACAACTTCATACTAACACACACACACACACACCTTATACCCTTAATTCAAAGATAAAAGAAGGAATAGTACACACTTAAAAATATTTGCCAGCAAAGGACTACTTCCCTCAAAAAATCCCTAATCTAGGGCTGTGGAAACCACCAGTTTTTCAATTTCAGAATTAGACCCCAAAGCTAATGCGAGATTCCATTTTATGCCCTCTTCCTTTGCAAATATTCTAAAATCCATGACTATCGCTATATACAGAAACCTTAATATTTTAAGCTAGCTGATTGGTTCCTCTATTGGGGACCCTTCCTCATTTTTTAGGGCCACACCTCTTCTGAATAATGGACTGTTTTTATTCTAAAGAAATTCCCCAAATGTCTTAATCTTATCCCTTTGGTTTCCTGTTACTGTTTGCATCTTTCCTCATAGGGCAAAACCCACAGTTGCTTCCCATTTAATTCCTCTTGTACAGTTCTTAATGTGTAGTACAGTACACTAGCACTTCTAAGCCATAAACTTTTGACTTGAATCAGCTTTTCTACTTCTAGGCCCCCAAATAGACTTTGGTTCATCAATACAATGCAAGCAAGCGTTAAACTTAGCTATGCTAGTACTATGATCCTTTATGACCTTTGCCTTGATGAGCAATTAATTTTGCATCTATAGCATCCTTTCATATGCACATGCTCAAGATCCATGTGGTTCCCTGTGCAGACATGCCCTAAAGCTATTCTCATAGTTCTCAGTAAAGTCACTACATCTCAAAGCAGTCTCTGGAATTCATTTCACAAGAGCGGAACAATAGTGGAAGTCATCATATTTGTGACAATGTAAGTTAATAAAAATTATATGATATAATGCAAATCACTGGCACTTCTGACAATAAAACGACATGAATCAAAACATAGCACAATGCACTGAAATTAAGATATCCCATGTGACTGGCTTACAATCCTTATGTAAAATTTCAAGTCAGCTCATAACATATCAGATGGTGCAGAGCAATTCTCTTAATTAGATGAATAATGCCTTGAAATGTTCTGGAGATGCGCTAACCTGGTTTGTCTTGGTTTCACTTTCATTTTCCCAAGGATAAAGAAAACAAATTGAACAAATTAAATGAAGGTGATCCAAATTAAGGCAAATTACACAAAGTCCAACTAAATAAAGGCAGATCAAATTTACCTAAAGCAAACAGTTATGAATTAGAGGACAGACTCTAATTCAAAAAGGGGGTAATTAATACTTCAAATATCCATTTTTTAAAAACCAAATATTTAAACATGATTATGTCAATTGGTCAAGTCTGGTTTCTGTCACCCTGAACTGAACTGCATTTAAAAAAATATCCTAAAACACATACACTTCAAATCATTGCTTCATGAAAATAAGGCATTCCACCATTTTATTAGTTAAATACATAGAACATAAAGCCCAGATTTGTTTGATGAACTGTTGGCCATGCTGCTGATGCTGCACTGCTCCCTACAAGAAATACCTTATAGAGCAATGGGATCTAAATAAAGCCTACTGCCCAAATCAAGGATTGCATTCCTATCTAGCCCATTGGAAATGGGATATGCAGCCATTAGAAGGAACTCAATGAGAATGCTATGGTAATAATTTCCAGAGAGGTAGCCATGTTAGTCTGTTGAAGCAAAAACAACAAAGAGTCTTGTGGGACCTTAAAGACTAAAGAATTTATTTTGGCATAAGCTTTTGTGGACACTGCCCACTTCATCAGTCCACTTCATGACTTCATCTGACTGTAGATCAGCCAATTTGAGGTTAACACTTCATGCATCCGATGAAGTGGCAGTGTTCACAAAAGCTTATCCTTACCTAGACATTAGGAAAATCAACTGAGGCTCTTCTCCAGGGGCCCTGGCCAAATGAGGTGGGGGGGTGGCTACAGGAGAGAGGACAATCATGAAGATCATCCCATATCAGTGGGAAAGGTAGCCTTTGGCAGAGTTCCCACATCAGGCTGAGGGCATGGTGGTTTTACATAAGCTGGTACTCATCCCAGCAGCTGCAGTTACAGGAACAACAATATGTGAATGCCAACACATTACCCAAATATTCATGGATTGGGAATTGTTTTGCAGTTAGTGATGCATCACCTCATGAGCTGTTTCCTGTCTCATCCTTTCATATACAAACACTCATATTCATCATTTTATTAAGAATTAATTATCAGGGACTCTGGGATTTGAACTATGAACCTTGTGTTCTGAGGCTGGAACCTAATCTAGTACAATTTCTTAATCTGCATGGGTTTTCAGGCAAAGAAAAGGAAAATAGTGTGTGGCTTTGTGATTGGCAGTTAGGTATGGATAGATCTGTCAGTATCGGTTGCTCCCTCATTCAATTTCTTTTAAATCTCAAGTTCTTTCCATCCCACATATGAAGAAATGTGCTACTTTGGGTAATTTCTTAAAACTAGGGATGGCGGAGAATTCCACCACGGATTTCAGTGAGGCCGAATGCACTGGCATTCGGCCCCCCAAAACCTGTGGTGGAATGGCCTCCCACCCCCCGCCACCGCGTGGAATCTCCCCAGGGATGAAACTTACCTGGGGCGGATGTTCCAGCGGTGGAGGCTCTGGTGACGGCAGCGGCAGCAGCTGGTCTCTCGGCCGGCTGCTGCAGCTGCAAATGGCGGCCGTCATAGCGGCCGCCATTTGCGTCCTTCCAGGCTGCCATGATAGGCTACGTAAGTATTTACGTAGCCTTCCTATCATGGTAAAGGCAGCTATGCAAACAGTGGCTGCTAAGCCATTTGCTTGGCTACCTTTACCGTGATAGGCTGCGTAAATACTTACATAGCCTATCACGGCAACGAGAAGAGGCGCAAATGGCATAGCAGCTGCCGTTTGTGCCCCTGCTCTTTGCTCTGATAGGCTATGTAAATATTTACGTAGCCTATCATGGCAGCCTGGAATGACGCAAATGACGGCCTCTATGATGGCCGCCATTGCGGCTGCAGCAGCCCAGCCGCGGCTGGAACCCCGGCTGCGGCTGGCCCCGGCTGGTGCCTCCGCGGACCTGCTGCAGAGCGGAGCTGGCTGGGGAGGATTCTGGGCGGAGGGACGGAGCGCCTCCCCCCACTGCGGATGCCCCAGTGCGGAACCAGGTAGGTGTTTCGTACATCCCTACAAACCAAACTGAAACAAAATTCCATGCCTATCAGCAGCAGTATGCACTCTTTGGATTGTCCAGGTTTGGCGTACTGGCCATTTGCACGTAGGTTTCAGCTTCCCCAGCTGGAGCACCTGATGCCAGGATCCTGGAATGAAAAAACACCCTCCAGATTCAAGCATGGCCTCCCACAGCTATGCCCTATCCCTGACATTAGGAAGATGCTAAGGATGCCCACCAAAGCTGGAGGAAAGCAGTGTTATCCTGTGGACCTAGATGCTCATGCTCACCTGTGTATTGCTGTCAATCACACCAGGAGTGTTTGCTTTTCTGATCTATCCCATTTTAGTGCATTGTTTCTATCACAAAAATGACATCATGATTACTTCCCTCCAGAGGAACGCAAACTTGGGCACAATGAAGTTATGGGATGGCCTGGGGGAAAATATGGTTGCAGAGTTTCTTAATTCAACTAATTTGATAGGAACAATATAAATAACAATAACAACAACAACAATGGAAAACCACTTATGAATGTTGGTACACTACCACACCCTGCTGCCACTATCATATGTACAGCAGTCCATGCAGACTTTATCTGATAAGGAGCCAATAAAGTTTCCAAAGTATCTTTGCTTACCTCCTTCACCCACTGGAGCATTTTAATTAAATTGACCTCCACTACTTAATCAGACAATTTCCATTAGGACACATAAAAGACCTTATCCATTTCATCTAGGCACTTGACTAAGTCCCTCCAATCATTTTAACTTAATTACTAATAGATGAAAAATGACTTGTCTAACATAATTCCTGTCAAAACAATTCTAGATCAGAGAACTAACGTGAACTCCCAGGGAGATATCATTACATTCTGAACAACGTTCTTTGTGTAGATTAGGGGGAGGAAATGCTCTGAAGTTTTCAACTTGGCAGGCAACTCCTGCGCATTTGAACGTGCTCACAGAGGAACAGAGATCAAAGTTTCACACTTGGAACATTTCCATTTTTATTATATTGTATATCGTCAAATTGACTGTATGCTCAATGGCAGGGGTGGGCCTGCCCAAGGGTTGAATTCAATTTCAGAGAAGCTCTCGGGCGTCACACACCAGTGGTGGGTGGGGCTAAAGGGGCAGGGCAAAATCCCAGCACATTATAGCTTAAAGCTCTCTCTGCCAGTAACTAAGCCTTGGGTGAGGCATTTCAACCTTTTAGACTGGGGGGAACAACTGCACAAAAGCCAGGAAAGCACAAAGAAATCAGTGACTGGGGGAAAAGGGGTGTAGGCAGAGGGTATGGATATTTGGGAAACCTCAGAAGGATAAACTGGGACCCCATGAAAGCCAGATTTGTCCCACAGGCCCAAGGTTCTCCACCCCTATTTTATGGTTCTATATACACAGTTCCTTGCATAACCGGAAACACATCATGTAAGGGAAAAATCGGAGACTAAAATTTCAGGGTCCTGGTACTGTATGACAAGGCACACTTCCTTTAAACAGCTTCAGCTTGGCCCTGATGTTGTACACGAGGTTCCTTCAAGAATTTGAGACAGAGTGTTCACATTCACTCAGATTTACTTAGATTCTACAGATAAGGTTTAAAACAATGACAGACACTAAATGCATAAAAGATAAAGAAAGTGGAACGCTCATGCAAACCTTTCACTCAGCCAAGCAAAGATAACGTATACTCACACATCCTGCAGCTGTTTGCCTATCATTCACAAAGAAGAGAAGAAAAACAGGTTCTCAGGATGCTATGTGTGTGTGTGTGTGTGTGTATGTGTATCAATCAAATATAGTGTGTCTCTGTGTATATACACACACACACATACACACACACATATATATATATGGAAGCCCAACGTGTTTCGGCCTTTTTCTTATTTTTAGGCTTTCTACAGGGGCTGTAACATTAATGGTAATTAAAATTATAAATAGGACAACACACATAATTAAAACATTGCTAAAATACAAATTGCCACAGGGCATATGCATGTATAACATTCTTATAGAAATCATAGAAAACTGCTTATTTACTAAGAATAACATATCAGTTTATACTTACTGGAGAAAAAAGTCTGCAGATTTTTTTTTGCAAATAGGTTGTCTCCTGTGTCATTCTACTGGTAACTGGAAAAAGTGTTTCTCAAATCTTATACTTGTTTGTTCATTTTTTTCTAGCTCTATCAGGTGTTTCCATGTTGATGTAATCCAGCCAAGGTCTCGAAACTGAACTGTACTGGGGTAGCTAGGGAGCATGTGTAAATCACCCACAGGTCTCAAGAGTGGTAAAAATTCAAGGTCTTCATGTAAAACACATGGAGAGAAAGTGTTCAGTCTCAAAATCCACTCAGCTTCTCTCCTCAACAGATATTTTTCTTCCTTAATGTCAAGCTTATCCAGTGCCCAGGATTTTAGGTCTGTGGGAGAATGCTACAAAGGCACTACCATACTGGCTATATTACCAATAAATCGCAAGGGAGCATAAAAAGTTATTGGCATATAATACAACATATTTCAGGTTGCCAAGAGAAACCGCTGATTTCTTTTAAAAGAACCAGGAATATCAGACATTTTATGATAAGAAGTGAATTTAAAGAACAAAACAGAAGTTTAGTCAATATCTTGCCAAGTGCTTCCATGCCTAGGGGCCATCACCCATGTGGACACTGCAGCTACTGTAAGTACACCTCCAAAATTATAGAATTTGAAAACCCCTCCAACCAACAGATATACAGTTTGAAATATTTCTCTACCTGCAGTAGTGCCTTTGTAATTTATTCTGTCCAATGTAAATGCCCTAAGCTTTATGTGGGGAAAACAGTAAGATCTTTAAAAAGACAGATAGGGGAACACCTGAGTAACATTAAGAACAATAGTCCAGATGCCCCACTTGTAAGCCATTTTGTAGAACAATAGCATTCTACCACAGATCTAAAATTCTGGGCACTGGATAAGCTTGACATTAAGGAAGAAAAATATATGTCGAAGAGAGAAGCCAAGTGGATTTTGAGACTGAACACTCCCTCTCTATGTGGTTTACATGAAGACTTTGAATTTTTAACACTCTTGTGACCTGCAGGTGATACACACACGCTCCCTAGCTACCCCAGTACAGTTCAGTTTTGAGACCTTGGCTGGATTACATCAACATGGAAACACCTGATAGAGTTAGAAAAAAATGGACAAAATAGTGTAAGATAAGATTCGAGAAACATTTTTTCCAGTCACCAGCAGATTGACACAGGAGACAATCTTTTGAGAAAAAAATTCTGCAGACTTTTTTTTCTCCAGTTAAGTATGAACTTATATGTTATTCTTAGTAAATAAGCAGTTTTATATGGTTTTACAAGAATGTTGTACATGCATTTGCCCCTGTGGCGATTTGTATTTTAGCAATGTGTTAATTATATGTGTTGTCCTGTTCGTAATTTTTATCACTATTAATGTTACAGCCCCCTAAGGAAGGCTTAAAATAAGAAAAAGGCCAAAACACGTTGGCCTTCCTACTGTGTGTGTGTGCATATTCCTGAGAACAAGTTTCTCTTTGTGATTTACTCTGGGTGCTCACCTCCTTCTGTTTTCTTACCTACCACTCACACCTGTACTTTACCAGCAAGGGGATCCTCCTTTCTTCAGCAAAGATTTGGAACTTTTTTACAATACAGGACCCCCTTAGAGGCACTGTAACCAGGAGAAAGACATCCCCAGTCCCATTAAGCATGGACATAAATTTCCTTCCAAACTTAGTGACCTCCTCCTTATTACATATTCTAAAATCCTTACATCTATTGTTTCACATCACATTTTAGATAATCCTATTCCCAGAAAGTCTATCCTTTTGCCTCCAAAATCACCTCCCTCTTTGATGTAAGCTATTGACTCCAAAATGTGGCTAAGTTCTTCTTTTATCTGGTCAATGGGTCCCTTTATTACCAAACCACAACATGTTCTTTTCTATGACCCATTACCCATTACCTAGTTCCCTTATAAGGACACAGACAGTTGGAAGGTTATCAAGACATCTCTTATCAGTTTATATGCAGGATCTAGCATGCTTCCAATACAACAGATTTTGTTCCCCTACCTGCTCTGTTACACATTAGCATTGTTGTTGTTGTTCAGTCGTTAAGTCTTGTCCAACTCTTCGTGACCCCATGGACCATAGCATGCCAGGCCTTCCTGTCCTCCTCTCTCTCCCGGAGTGTGCTCAAGTTCATATTCATTGCATCGGTGATGCTATCTAGCCATCTCATCCTCTGCCGTCCCCTTCTCCTTTTGCCTTCAATTTTTCCCAGCATCAGGGTCTTTTCCAGGGAGTTTTCTCTTCGCATTAGGTGTGCAAAATATTTGAGCTTCAGCTTCAGTATCTGTCCTTCCAATGAGCAGTCAGGGTTGATTTCCTTTAGGATTGACTGATTGGACCTCCTTGCAGTCCAGGGGACTCGTAAGAGTCTTCTCCAGCACCACAGTTCAAAAGCATCAATTCTTCAGTGCTCAGCCTTCCTTATAGTCCAGCTCTCACAGCCATACATTACTACTGGGAAAACCATAGCTTTGA
This sequence comes from Heloderma suspectum, assembly GCF_057233095.1. NCBI lineage: Eukaryota > Metazoa > Chordata > Lepidosauria > Squamata > Helodermatidae > Heloderma > Heloderma suspectum. The sequence goes on from NC_139461.1 coordinate 94,555,797, forward strand.
TTATACAAACCTTTGTTGGCAAAGTGATGTATCTTCTTCTTACTATGCTGTCTACGTTTGCCATAGCTTTCCTCCCAAGGAGCAAGCATCTTTTAATTTCATGGCTACAGTCACCATCTGCGGTGAACTTGGAGCCCAAGAAAATAAAATCTGTCACTGCTTCCATTTCTTCCCCTTCTATATGCCAGGAAGTGATGGGGCCAGATGCCATGATCTTTGTTTTTTTAATGTTGAGTGTTTCAAACCAGCTTTCGCTCTCTCCACTTTCACCCTCAACAAGAGGCTCTTTAGATCCTCTTCACTTTCTGCCATTAGGGTGGTATTGTCTGCGTATCTGAGGTTGTTGATAATTCTCCCGGTAATCTTAATTCTGACCTGTGATTCATCCAAACTGGCGATTCTCATGATGTACTCTGCATATAAGTTAAATAAGCAGGGCGACAATATGCAGCCTTGTCGTACTCCTTTCCTAATTTTGAACCAATCGGTTGTTCCATGTCCGGTTCTTACTGTTGCTTCTTGACCCTCGTACAGGTTTCTCAGGAGACAGGTAAGGTGGTCTGGTACTCCCATCTCTTTAAGAATTTGCCACAGTTTGTTGTGATCCACACAATCAAAGGCTTTAGTGTAGTCAATGAAGCAGAAATAGACGTTTTTCTGGAATTCTCTTGCTTTCTCCATGATCCAGCGAATGTTGGCGATTTGATCTCTAGTTCCTCTGCCTCTTTGAAACCCAGCTTGTACTTCCAGTAGTTCTTGGTTCACATACTGCTGCAGCCTAGCTTGTAGGATTTTGAGCATAACCTTGCTGGCATGTGAAATTGTACGGTAGTTCGAACACTCTTTGGCATTGCCCTTCTTTGGAGCTGGAATGTAAACTGACCATTTCCAGTCTTGTGGCCACTGTTGAGTGTTCCAAATTTGTTGGCATATGGAGTGCAGCACTTTAACAGCATCATCTTTTTAGGATTTTAAATAGCTCAGCTGGAATACTGTCATCCCCGCTAGCTTTGTTGTTAGTAATGCTTCCTAAGGCCCACTTTACTTCACTCAGGATGTCCAGCTCAATTTCAGTGACCGCACTATCATGGCTATCAGGGACATTAAGATCTTTCCTGTATAGTTCTTCTGTATATTCTTTCCATCTCTTCTTAATCTCATCTGCTTCTGTTAGGTCCCTGCCTTCTTTGTCCTTTATCATGCCTGTCTTTGCACAAAATGTTCTCTTGATATCTCCGATTTTCTTGAAAAAAATCTCTAGTCTTTCCCATTCGATTGTTTTCCTCGATTTCTTTGCATTGTTCATTTAAGAAGGCCTTCTTGTCTCTCCTTGCTATTCTCTGGAACTCTGCATTCAGTTGGATATATCTTCCCCTTTCTCCCTTGCTTTTCACTTCCCTTCTTTCCTGAGCTACTTGTAAAGTCTCATCGGACAGCCACTTTGCTTTCTTGCATTTCTTTTTCTTATGGACCTCTGTCCATAGTTCCTCAGGCACTCTGTCTATCAGGTCTAATCCCTTAAATCTATTCCTCACCTCCACTGTATATTCATAAGGGATATGATTGAGGTCATAGCTGAATGGTTTAGTGGTTTTCTCTATGTTCTTCAATTTAAGCTGGAATTTTGCAAGAAGCAGCTCATGATCTGAGCCACAGTCAGCTCCTCCAGCTCTTGTTTTTACTGACTGTATAGAGCTTCTCCATCTTTGGCTGCAAAGGACATAATCAATCTGATTTCGATATTGACCATCTGGTGATGTCCATGTGTAGAGTCGTCTCTTGTGCTGTTGGAAAAGAGTGTTTGCTATGATCAGTGCGTTCTCTTGGCAAAACTCTATTAGCCTTTGTCCTGCTTCATTTTGTACACCAAGGCCATGCTTGCCTGTTATCCCGGTGATTTCTTGACTTCCTACTTTAGCATTCCAATCCCCTATGATGAAGAGGACATCTTTTTTTGGTGTTAGTTCTAGAAGGTGTTGTAGGTCTTCATAGAACCGATCAACCTCAGCTTCTTCGGCCTCAGTGGTAGGGGCATAGACTTGAATTACTGTGATGTTGAATGGTTTGCCTTGGATTCGAACTGAGATCATTCTATCGGTTTTGAAATTGTACCCCAGTACTGCTTTTCCCACCCTTTGATTGACTATGAGTGCTACTCCATTTCTTCTAAGGGATTCTTGCCCACAGAAGTAGATATAATGGTCACCTGAATTAAATTTTCCCATGCTTATCCATTTTAGTTCGCTGATTCCCAAGATGTCAATGTTCAATCTTGCCATTTCATGTTCGACCACCTCCAGCTTACCTTGTTTCATTGATCTTACATTCCAGGTTCCTAAACAATATTGTTCTTTACAGCATCGGATTTTCTTTTCACCACCAGACACATCCACAGCTGAGTGTCGTTTCGGCTTTGGCCCAGCCGTTTCACTCTTTCTGGTGCTACTTGGAAATTCCCTCTGCTCTTCCCCAGTAGTATATTGGACACCTTCCAACCTGAGGGGCTCATCTTCTGGCGTCATATCTTTTAGCCTTGTGATACGTTCCATGGGGTTTTCTTGGCAAGAATACTGGAGTGGGTTGCCATTTCCTTCTCCAGTGGACCACATTTTGACAGAACTCTCCGCCATGACCTTTTCCTCTTGGGTGGTCCTGCACAGCGGAGCTTATGGCTTCACTGAGTTACACAAGCCCCTTCACCACAACAAGGCAGTGATCCATGAAGGGGACATTAGCATTAACCCCCCTACAAGCACCATCTCTTCCCCCTTAAACTCCCCCATGCCCAAAAGCTTCCCTTTTCCATACCCCACCCAATATCTCTATACCAAATGAAAAAAGAAAAAACCAAGGGACAAACAGTCCTTAGAATTATACATAACAGACCCTGCAAGTCATGAATTGTGAGTGCGACATGCCGAATGTTTAATACTGATTTTTTTTTAGACCCAGGGAGGATCCATCCACAAATTTCTAGTGGTCCTGTTCAACACAAAACCTGCCCATTGGGTCTTGTCTATAGCTTCACTCTCAGCTTGTTTCAAATGCTGCCTAAGACCAGCATAATGCAAGGGCAATCTTCCATCCTCCTCCCTAGCTCTAGCTGGATGTGTGCATGGGGGCAGGAGTTTGACCTTGTTTCACTGAGCTTAAGATCACTGACAGAGCCATGCTTGATCAGTCCAGCATTGGTGGCCAACCAGATGCCTATGAACAGTACATGAAGGCAATAGGATGCCCCTGGTCATACCCCACCCCCTCGCCCCAGCAACTGGTGTTCAGGGGCAGACTGCCTCCAATACTGGAGTTAATATATAGCCATCATGACTACTGGCTATTGGTAGCCTTATCCTCCCTGAATTTGTCTAATCCCCCTTTAACTCATCCAGGTTATTGGCCATCACTACATCTTGTGGTAGCAAATCCCATAGTCTTTATGCAATGTGTGAAGAAGTTCTTCCTTTTATCTGTCCTGAATCTCCCACTCTTCAGCTTCACTGAATGACCCTGGGTTCTCCATACCATGCCTAATTTTATGCATCTCTATCATGTCTCCCTTTAGTCACCTTTTTTCTAAGCAAAAATGCCCCAGATACTGTAACCTTTCCACATAGGGCCCTTGCTTGATCCCCTTGATCATGCTGGTTGTCCCTCTTCAGCACCTTTTCCAGCTCTATATGATTCTTTTTGAGATATCATGACCAGACCTGTACTCAGCCTTCTAGATGTGGTCAAACCATAGATTTTTATAAAGGCATTATGATACTGGCAGTTCTGAGATGCTCAGAAAGTAGTAGCAAAATGTGCCTTCTGAGTCTCCTTGAGGCATCATGACATCATCCCCTGACCCTGGAGAAGGGTGGGCTCATTCCTGATCTTGCACTGAGCCTTGGAGAAGCATGGAAAGAACTGACATATCTTGCTGCTTTCTGAGACTCTCTAAAGCCTGGTGCAATGTCAAAGGAGAGCACTTGCCCTTCTTCAAGATACAGAGAGAGCAGGGGTCCTGGCCAAATACATATTGTTCTTGCAAGATGCAACCCCCACACACCTGGTCGTAAAAAAGAGCATCATCTATGGTCTGCTATATCTGACTGTCAAGAAGCATTAAGCTTTGTGGGGCACACAGGTTGGACAGGAAGGCTTGCCTTAATTCATGTTGAATTCAGCTAACAAAACTGCAACGCTAAGCACATTTACTCATAAGGATGTTTTGAGTAAAATAAGTGTGACTGATTTCCCCAGCAAATGTGCTTCCCGGAAAATGTACTTCGGCTCAGGGTGCATTAAAATCATTCCCTTCTGTCCAAGTTTGCCTCCCGCCAGAGGGAAGTCATCACAATGTGTATGTGTTTTTCTTGATAGCTACTAAATGCGCTAAAGTCTGCGATTATTTCAACCAAGTCTTGCTGTAACATAGTAAACATAGTAAACCAAGCGAAGCATTTTTACATGCCATTGAGTTCAGTGGGAGGGTTAAGCATGTGTTTATCTTTTCCCCACTGGCATGTACTGAGAAGGGAAAATGCTATTTTGTGATAGATTTTTAATTTCTATCATGGCCTTTGGCTAGGACTCAGGTTGTCTTTCATCATCAACTTTTAATGTAATCTTAAATGCAAATAGATAAAACAATTGCTTTGTGGAATGTTTTCCAGAGGGTGAGGTGTAACTTAGAAATTACACTCCTTAACTCTTTTCAGTACAAAACATACTGAAAATGTATGTTTTCATACATACATTAATGAATGTAAATGTATTCATAAATTTATTTATGAATAAATTCATAAATTTATTCATAACACAGACTTCTCATAACATTTGAGTTATTTCAGTTAGGGGTGGCAGAGCAATCCATTCAGCTCACATTTTAATGTGAACTTACCTAATTTCACACTTTTGAACCACTATGTGAACCAAAACTCAGTCATCCTTTGAAATTTGTACTTCTCTGAATTTTGCAATGGAGTTCTCCAATCAAAAATATATGCTAAAATGCATATATTAGGAAAAATAACATTCAAAAATGCATTGTGCTAAGAAAAATTCTTGCAAATAGGCATTTCTTGCATACTAGAAATGCATGTATTAGGAGAAATGTGCACAAAAATGCTTATGAATGTTCATATGAACTTTTTTTAAAAAATCTTCAATTTCCGGATTAACTGAATTTAAGACTGTAGACATTCGCAAAGTTGGGATGAACTAAACTTAAGACTGGGAAAATGAGAAACTGAGAGAAACTGAAAATGGACAGCTTCACCCCTCCCTAACTTCAGTGCAAATGTTGTGAACTCATTTTTGCACTAATGAGATACTGTCCAAATCTCCACAAGAAAGTGTGTGTGTGTGTGTGTGTGTGTGTGAGAGAGAGAGAGAGAGAGAGAGAGAGAGATCCAGATTCAATTGGATGTTGGCTACTTTTCTCCATTAGCACTTTTCTGCTGGTTGATCTATTTGGAGGTCTGATGGATTGAAAACAAAATCAATGACATCTGCTAAGTATGTAATTCAAAGCTCTATGAGGAATCGCAATGCACACCTGGGGTTGTGTCCAATGGTGCCCACTTGCCAGCAGAACAAATCATGGAATAGTGTAGTGGTGAGAGTGACAGACTGGGAGCCAGGAGAGCTGGGTTCTAGTCCCCACTTAGCCACGGAAGCTCACTGGGTGACTTTGGGCCAGTCACAGACTCTCAGCCCAACCCACCTCACAGGGTTGTTGTTGTGAGGATAAAACAGAGAGGAGGAGGATAATGTAAGCTGCCTTGGGTTCCTTGCAAGAGGAAAAAAGGCGGGATATAAATGCAATCAATCAGTCAATCAGCTTGCCCCCAAATTGTGCTCCAGAGTGTTGAGGGATTCTCCAGAACAAATCTGTGGGGCACACAAGGAGGAGGCAAGGAAGGGGAAGCCCCACAGTGTAAGTGGAAGTCAGTTGACTCAGTTCACATGACTTTGGATGTATCCCATGAAACTTCACTTTGCCCCCTTCTCTTTGTTGTTTCCAATATGTATCAATGGGATTACCTGTATGGAATATTCTGCAAGAATGAAGAAAATGCTGGTGTGGAGCTCTGTGGTGCCACAGAGCCCCCTGTGTGAAGACCAGACCTGCTGGATCCAAGCTGCCCTCTTTACCTTGGAAGTCTCAACCTATTGGTTTTGACAATTAATATATTCAAATATTTGCAAGAGGTCACTGGGACCCCTTGACAAGTAATTACCATTCCCGCCAGGCCAGTGAAACCCCACACAAGTTTAATTATTGTATACAGTTTGTTCAGGCATAACAGAATTTAATGTTCTGGGAGAAAATGTTCTGTTTGGGACTCTTTTCAAAGAACTCAGTAAGAGGTTTCTAATCATTTCATCCTGACCTATTTTTTAACAGCAGTTTCTTTTCCACTGAGTTAAAATTAAGCTGCTCCTAAATCTAAATGTCCCAGTTTGGTGGTTCTTTGTGCATGCCACAGTTCTGATGCACACATAGAGAGACCATGAGCACAAGCACTCTTCTGTTCATTTCAAGAGAGGGACCTGGCTCCACATACATATGCTTTTCAACACACACAGCTGTCACAGTTAATAGGGAAGTCTATTCATGTGAGATCTGAGCATGCCAGAGTAGCAACAAGCCTATGGACTGGGATGAGGTGTCTTTTATGTACATCCAGGAAAGGTATATATATTCTGATGCTCTACTTTTTAAAATATATTTTAATTTCTTTTTCTTAAACCACAAGAAATGAAGGTCACAATCCACAGTTGTGGCAATATGGGGGGATAGCCATATGACTCAACAGAAGCCCTCTCTCTCTCTCTCTCGCTCTCTCTCTCTCTCTCCCCCCTCAGTGGATGTGTATGGGAATGCACACATCACAGTGCACATGTCATTACATGGAATACAAGACTGGTGCATTTTCTATGCTTCCACCCATCCCGCCTTCTCCAGGCCAGACCACTGGCAAGGAATTCATTTCACATTTAAGCTTGCATAGGTTCCCTAGGGATGTACAAATATTTTGTTTCTGTTCAAGTTAGTGTGAACATGTCCCAAATTTGTGAATGCTTGCAAAAAAAAGTGTGTGTGTGTGTGTGTGTGTGTGTGTGTGTTTAAACATGTACTCTGAAATGTGCATTTTCCAAAAAAAAAACGCATATTCACTCTTCAGTCAATGCAGGAAGACTGAACACTTTTGAAAAATGTGCACAGAAATCTGCACTTTCCCCTTTCAAAATACACACTTTCCCCTTTCAAATGAGCAAAAAACAGATTAAAATGAAAATGAAAGTGATCAAGCTTCAAAGTGATTTTCAGAGAACTTAAGCGAGCTCAAAAATCCCTCAAGTTCTGGAGCACCACTTGGGAGAGGAAGGACTGGATGGGAATACAGGAGTTGGGCCATCACCTGTTTGGGGGTAATGGCTGAGTCTCTGTGATATACACACACTAGTTCAGTCATGCCATGAAGAGAGATGGAGGGAGCCCATCTCTCTTCATGAGCCCTATGAAACCACAGTTTCTCTCAAGCTTGTAAGAGTCTCCCTGCCCTTACTTTTTGTGATGGCCCACTCAGCCGCTGTTTTAGGCTATGCGGGAGATGATTTGATTATTGTTTTATTATATTTATATCCCGCCTTTTTTCCTCTTGCAAGGAACCCAAGGCGGCTTACATTATCCTCCTCCTCTCCATTTTAACCTCACAACAACAACCCTGTGAGGTAGGTTGGGCTGAGCGTCTGTGACTGACCCAAAGTCACCCAGTGAGCTTCCATGGCTGAGTGGGGACTAGAACCCGGATCTCCCAGCTCCCAATCCAACACCCTCACCGCTACGCCACACTGGCTCTGATTATGATTTGAGGGAGTCAGGTGGGGATGGAAGATTTCATTAAGGGTCCCACTACCTCACCTCCCCCCCCCACCCCCATAATGCAAAAACCGGTGGTATAAGGCATGCATGTAATATTAGTACAATCAAACACATTGCTTTCAGAGACTGAGAAAAATATTTATACTGTTAGCCAATCAAGAGGGGGAAATATCAAGCATGTATATGCAAGATGCTCTGTGGTGTTAAACCTACATGTAGTTGCTAATGTATACTAGGGGATTCCTCCTTCTACTTCTGTTTTGCATGGCAGGGTACATTGCATAACTTCCAAGGCTTACAGAAACATGGCAGCTGGAGGGAGCACAAACCAAGAGCTACCACTCCACACTGCACAACAGTGACTCCATATCTTGTGGTGTCTTGATGTTGGAATCCATGGCTGGGTCTGAAAAGCTATTTGGGATATTTTTGACACAGTAGATTCGATGACATTCCCCATGAAATAACATAAGCTGTGTTTGCTTTTGCCCTATACGAAAAGTAGAGTGGCCAAGTGTCATACTTTCAAGAGGAAAGTCCTCTATTTGAAGCACTGTCAGAAGACCGCCCTTTATTTGAAGGTGCACTTTATTGCCCATCAACAGCACCTGAATAGCAGAGCAGCAGGCAAGCAGGTCACCTGGTCAGTCTTCCCTTCTATGGTGAGATGTATTGCACTTCTATTTAAATTATAGTAATTATCTCTAAATTTGCATCTATACATATCAATTAGCATATGCAAATGTTATGCAAATTGGTGTCCTGTTTTGGGGGGTGTTTTCTCTTTTTTGGCGATACAAAAATGGTCATCCTATTAAAAAAATGGCTTCCCATATGAAATAGTGAACTACTATCTAGGAAGCAGAATTCCAAAGCCCGCTTGAGTATACAGTTACAAAGGAGGTTTCTGCCTAGATCTTGCCCATTGTGTAAGTTGGCCATGTTGTGTGACACTGAAGCAAAATAACTTCTAGGCACTTCCCATCAGGTGGTATGAAAAAAAAATAGCATAAAATTTAATCCTTTTCCAGAGGTGTATTAGAATTTGTCAGATCAAAGCCAAGAATTAAAGCTACAAGAGAATCAAAGCTCACAGGAAGCATTGTTGTCCCCTTCAATAGAATGGTCTGTTTTGAACTTTTATGTCTAACTATAAGTTGTACCTGGTTGAGCTTAAAAACACAATCTACTGATCAGTGTTTTCCAGGTATACACATTCCGCTGCTTTCTTCTTGCCTTTCTTTTTCTTTTCTTTTTTGGTTCTTGTATTACATAAAGAAATTTAACTCAGTCCATTCTCCCTCTTGCCTGAGAACACTATTATAATGTATTTTAATTTCTCAGCTCTTCCAAAAATTAATCTAATCGTGACTTAATCTATTTTAATGAACCCTACCTAGATGAATTAGATTTCAATTAGATTTTGATTAGAATGAGTAAGTGAGAGACTGCCACAGTGGAGAACAAACCAACATAGTCAGTGACACTGCCCAGGGAGAAATGGAGACAATACACCCAAGTAAGAGCAGGGCCAATTCTCTTGAGGCCCATACTTTAATGACAATGTACTTTAATGACAACATGCTTGGTTAAGATGAAAGCTAAGTGAGATCCTTAACCTTCCTCTCAATCTAGTCTAGAAATATACAATGAAGACTAACTTGACTCTATTGCCTATCAGGGAACACCTCTTATCTGTTGACCCATTCTTCTAAGATCTGCTACCAGGTTCCTTCCAGGTCCCACCTCTTTCAGAAGTTCGGTTATATGCAGTACGGAGGAAGGCCTTTTGTGGTTATGATTAGAGAAGTGTGAAACCCCTTATCAATAGATCGATACACAACTGCATGAGTCAATGCATATTGTTAGTGGGATGATACGATCTACTCCCACATACTGGCTGCCTGTTTTGAGCCATATACCGGATGCAAGACGAAAGAGCACCGTCTTCAAGAATACCAGAAGATTACTGACAATCTCCAGCTACCAATATTAAATGACGTAACCTATTTGGAGCAAAACAGGTTAAGATTGAGACATCCAGCCATTTCTACCACTAAAGCTCTTCTAGAAGATGATTTCAATATCCACAACATGTGGAAACAACATTGGCTAGGAAACTGTCCTCCACAATGCTGAAGCTTGCCCTGCATCTTGGAAAAACCACTTGGATTTGACCAGCCCCGTGCGATATGGACAACCTTGAACCGAATTTTCATGGTCATGGTAGATGTGCAGATGCCCTTTATAAATGGGGCAAAACAACCTCATCAAATTGTGATTGTGGGGCTGAAAAACAAACTATCCAACATATAGTAACAGAGTGTCAAAACCGAGCCTACAATGGAGACTTTGCTGATTTCCTAGCTGGGACAACTGAAGTAAAAAACTATATCTGTAACCTAGACATACATTTGTAATATTCCTGTCTGTATTTTATATTTCACATTTCATATTTATTATGCTGTATGTTTTTACTGGACCAGTTTTGGGGGCAGGGGCACAAGGGGGCTGCAGGGAGAAGGGAGCAAAGGGAAGTCACATCGTACAAGCAGAGATTTGTTCCGGCGACACTGGATTTAACCCACAGTCACAAAATTCAATGAAATAATCACAGCAGCAGCCTCTGGTGAGTGAGTTCCTTCTTCATCCCTTCCAAGAGCACTAAGACTGGCAGTAAAAAGGAAAGCCATAGTAAAGACATTCCCTGGTTGGAAGGTACATCTATCAGTCACCAAACCACAGCCCTCTCTCTTCTCCCTCTCCCTCTCCCACCCTGACATTTTCCTTATAGAGAGAGCTTGAGCAAAAATCTATCAATTTTTACAGACAGTCTGTGTCCCTCTGATTCCAACCTGAAACTGTGGAAAGAGCCAGATTCAGTTACAACAGATCCGGCAGACACCTGCTTCACTTTGGAGAAATCCCGACTCTCTCCAAATCAGCCCACTTCAGTTCAGAATTTGGGATTTGTCCAAAGCAAATGCACTCCCCTAATGCATGATCGCGTATTGCACAGCATACTCTAAGTCTATGGCTGATGCCTTTTGTATTTAGGGAACAACGAATAGCCTTTTCATACCCTTTGAATGCATGGGGAGGAGGAGCAGGAGCATGAGCACTGTTCCCACATCTAATATCCATGCGCTTATTTGGAGGTCAGAACAGAAGTGACATGCATGTAATTCTACGGTTCTGCACAAGTGTACAGGGGCTAGGGATGTACGGAAGTCACTTACCTTTCGCAGATTATGTTGATGGTGGGGGAGGCATTCCGACCCTCCCCCCGGAATCCTCAATGGGGGGGAGGTGAGCCGATCCTCCCCCTGGAATCCTCCGCAGCCGGCTGTGCTCCGCGGCAGCTCCGCGGAGCAGCCGGCCAGGCCCAGCCAGGCCAGAGCCATCCGCAGCTGGATTTACGGCCGTGGAGGGCTCTGGGGGGGAGGGAACCGCGTACGCAAGTGGCGGCAGCTTCGGCCGCCTCCATTTGCGTTCCTTAGTTTGGGCCGTCTTAGTCTACATAAATATTTATGTAGACTAAGACAGCGAAAATAAGGGGAACGCAAATAGCATAGCAGACATTTGCGTACGCTTTTTTTTTTTTACCCAGTCGTTTTAGGCTATGTAAGTTTTTACGTAGCCTAAAACGTCTGGGTAAAAAAAAAAAAAAGAAGGGGTACGCAAATGGCAGCGGCCATAGCCGCCACCATTTGCATACGCTTTTTTTTTTTTTTTACCCAGACGTTTTAGGCTACGTAAAAACTTACGTAGCCTATCACATCTCTGTAAAAAAATAAACACCTGCAAATGGCGGCAGCCGGTCAGAAGACCAGCCGCTGCTGCCGCCAGAGCCACCGCTGGAGCCGCCGCTGCCACCGCCCAGAAGATCCACCCCAGGCAAGTCTCGTCCCGGAGGGGATCTGCAGGGGGGCGGGGGGGGGCAGTTCGTTCCGCCACAGATTTCAGGGGGCAAAATGCACTGGCATTCGGCCTCACCATGATCCGTGGTGGAATTCTGTGCCATCCCTAACAGGGGCTCTATCAAATTAATGCAGGGGCTAGGAAGTGTGTGCAATTCCATCTGTTCCCTAACTTCATGTATTGAGATAGTATTTGAATAAGGCTAGTACATGTTACATGCTACTGTGCTGATTATTTTGTCATGCATTAAAGGCATATTTTAACCGATTCTGAAGAGACCTTCGAAGACTATCTTAGGTTTCTTTAGACTGCAAGGTTTCTTTAGAAGGGCATCTTCAATGTCAGCTCATCTCTAGTTAAGATATACATTTCCCTTCATCTTTGAGGTATGTGTTGTCAAGGACCAATCCTCACTGGAACCCTTATGAGTTACAATCAGGCAACTCTTACCTATATTCTATAGCAGGGATGGGCAACTTCAGGGACTCCTGCAGCCAATTTCACCCCACACCCCCAAAGCCACATCCCCACGCACCACCAAATTTTGGTGGCATCAGCATCAGACAAAGAATCAGTGGTTTGCCCCCAAACTTTGATGGCAAACCACGACAATGGCCTAAAAAGGCCAAATTTAGCTTTAAAGCAAGGCACGCAAACTGCCAAGTCTTTCGCCGCTGCCACCATCACCACAGCAAATTTGGCTGCAGTGGGGAGTGGCAGGCTTGAGGCCAGGGGGTGACATGAGGCCACCGCTGTGCTATAGAATCATTGAGCAGGGTATTAATTATATCCATAAATGGAAAGTTCTCTCAGGGTGGATTGACTGTAGTGAAACAGCCACAAGACTTACCATGGTGTGAGAGAGTATGCATTGGGAAAGTCCCAACTACATTTATCACACAATTGACATTTGAATAGGCCTGATACGATTTAATCAACTGCCTGGACCCTTGGCTACTTTTGCATAACCTATATTGAAATATTTGCCTTCACTTATAGTTAAAAGTATATTTTAAATTCTGGATTTAAATGGCTCCTGAACCATTCCAATTGCAGCACATATATCTGTTTCAGCTCCTCCACTTTGAATTTATCTTTTTCAAGTTCCATTTTAGGAATATGGCTGACCTCGCAGTTCCTGTCTGCTTGATCTTACTGAGCTATAATTCTGAAAATCCATTAGAATTCTACTTGGCATTCAGACAAAATAAGTAAGGCTTCACTGGATAATAAATATGAAGGGGGTCGCTCTGAACGACATAATAGTTGCAATAGATTCTGGGGATGTGGCAGGATAGATGCTGGTTCCACTCCAGAAAAACTTACAAAAAATTAGGTCACTTTTCTAGAACATGACAGAACTAGCTGATTGCCACAGCTACATTTCATATTCCTTTCATTCAAAAACTAAGCCTCTAAGTGCTAATGTGCATTTACATTATTGACATGCACCAGCACCTAAATGGCATTACACAGGCCTAGAGTGTTAAGTATGGGCAAGGGATATACAAAACAAGAGGAACTCCTTGATGGAATTGGCTAAGTGAAACAAAACACCTATAATTCAGATAGGGATGCACCAGAATCACAGCCAAACTTTTCCTGAGCCAGGTGGCTCAGGAAGTGGATCAGTAGGAACAGGAGATCATGCCCTCCACCAATCTGTCACTTGTAAGGACACCTATGATGACTACCACCATCTCCAAGCCCCCCCCCCCATCTACAACAGCTATCATGAAGATACCCCAATGCACATAATTCAGTGTGCAAAGTGTTTGGGGGCCAAGGAGACTTCTCTTGGCAAATGGAACTAGTGATGTTGCTGAGACTGAGAGGCTCAGTTAATCTCAATGGCTTGTAATGCTCATCTCATATTTGATGTGAGCATTATAGCCTGCACATTCTTCTCACACTTTAATCTGAGCTGGAGAAAAAATTCCCTTCTCATTCACCCCACTAAATTATCCTAAACCCCCTTCCCTCTCACCACACTACTGTTCCACCAATGTTATCAGTCCACATATTCCATTATACACGACTTTATACCATGTGAAAAAGCTCAAATGAACAGGAAGTGTGGATCAGTTGGGTGATGTAATGTGTATATGTGAACGAGTCCTAAACATTAGGATTTCTAGAACTGGGAATGTGATTCCCAGTCATAACAACTTCTCCTTCTCCTTCTTGGCTTCCCCTTCTTTTAAAGCACTGGTAAAGCTATCTGAATTGGGCAGAAAAATCCCAACTTCAAGTATAACCTGACTGGATCTGAGCTAGCAGTAACTGACCAAGAAAGAGATCTTGGGGTTGTGGTGAACAGCTCGATGAAAATGTCAACCCAATGTGCAGCCACTGTTTAAAAAAAGGCAAACTCCATGTTAGGCATAATTAGAAAAGGTATTGGGAATAAAACTGCCAATATCATACTGCACTTATACAAATCTATGGTGCGACCACACTTAGAATACCATGTACAGTTCTGCTCACTGCAACAAAAAAAGATATTGTAGAGCTGGAAAAAGGGCAACTAAAATGATCAAGGGGCTGGAGCAACTCCCCTATGAGGGAAGGTTACCACAACTGGGATTGTTTAGCTTGGAAAAAAGGCGAGTATGAGGAGACATGATAGAGGTGTACAAAATTATGTATGGTGTGGAGAACATGGATAGGGAGATATTTTTCTCCCTGTCTCATAGTACTAGAACCCGGGGTCATCCCATGAAACTGAATGGTGGGAGATTTAGGATGGATAAAAGGAAGTACTTCTTCAAACAGCTCATAGTTAAACTATGGAATTTGCTGCCACAAGATGTAGTGATGGTAGGGATGGGCGGATCACTTACCCCATTCCGTAAATAGCTGCATTTAGGCCAATCTACCAGCATTACGGCTGCAAATGGTGCCCACACTACGCAATTTGCATCAGGAGCCTGACTTACAGCAATACGGCAGGGCAATGGCTGCCGGCCGTATCAACATTCGCCAGCGAAGCGGAGCTGGCGGCCGGCTCCACAGGATCAAGGCAGCGAAGGGTCTGACCCAGAAGGATTCCACGTGGAGGTGGAGGTGAGTGCTCCGTTCTGCCACGGGCCCCAATGGGATTCCAAGAATCCAGCCTCATTGGGGTCTGTGGCAGATTTCTCCCCCATCCCTAAGTGATGGCCACCAATTTGGATGGCTTTAAAAAGGGGGTTAGACAAATTCCTGGAAGAAGAAGGCCATCAATGGCTACTAGTCCAGATGGCTATCTATTACCTCCAGTTAGGGATGGCGGAGAATTCCGCCATGGATCTTGGTGAGGCCAAATGCCAGTGCATTCGGCCCCCCAAAATCCGTGGTGGAACAAAGCCCCCCCGCCCCCCACCTCACGAAATGGGCCCGGAACAGAGACCCCAACCCACTACATGGGCGCAAAATGGAGCACTTACCTGCTGCTGTCCGCACCAACTAGCGAATGGCGGCCGTCTCCACGGCCACCATTCGCTTCCTCTTCATAGACGTGATAGGCTACGTAAATACTTATGTAGCCTATCACGGCTAATGCAGGGACGTCTTTTGCGTCCCTGCGGAGGCCGTGATAGGCTACGTAATTATTTACATAGCCTATCACAGCAAGGTAAAAAAAAAAACCACATACGCAAATGGCGGCGGCTATGGCGGCCACCATTTGCATTCCTTTTCTTCGCCATTTTAGCCTACGTAAACATTTATGTAAACTATTACGGCAAAAAAAAGGGAAGGCAAATAGCGTCCACTATGCTATTTGCATTCCCCCCTTTTTCCCCACCGTAATAGCTTACGTAAATATTTACATAGGCTAAAACAGCGAAAAAAGGAACGCAAATGGCGGCCGCCATAGCCGCTGCCATTTGCGTACGCGTTTTTTTTTTTTTACTTTGCTGTGATAGGTTACGTAAATATTTATGTAGCCTATCACAGTTAAATACAGGGATGCAAACAGTGGCAGCTACAGCTGCCGCCATTTGCATCCCTGCTGCCTAGCGGCCGGATGTTCAGCTGCAGGCGGAGCCGGCTGGCAGCTCCGCGGAATCCCTGCGGAGCGGAGCCAGCCGGGCAGGACTCCAGGGGGAGGGATGGAGTGCCTCATCCTCCACCGCGAAGCAGATCTGCGAAACGGTAAGTGACTTTCATACATCCCTACCTCCAGTATCACAGGAAGTATGCAGTATGCCTATGTTCACCAGTTGCTGGGGAACATGGATAGGATGCTCCTGTTGCACTCATATTCTTCTTGTGGGTTTCCCATGGGCAGCTGGTTGGCCATTCTGTGTATTTATTTATTTATAAATTAAATTTATTAATCGCCCATCTGGCTGGTCACCCAGCCACTCTGGGTGATGTACAATAATGGAAACAGTTTAAAACAATACAATTCTACATTAAAAACATCATATTTCTAAAAATACCTTAACCCACCCCAAATGCCTGCCTGAACAACCATGTTTTTAATATGTGGCAGAAACTCATTTAAAGAGGGGGCATGGCGGAGTTCCCTAGGGAGGGAGTTCCACAGAGTGGGGGCCACCACAGAGAAGGCCCTCTCCCTCATCTCACCAGTCTAGCTGTCCTGGCTGATGGGACAGAGAGAAGGCCATCCAAGGCTGATCTTGTTAAGTGGCCTGCCTGGTGTTGCTGGAGGTGCTCCTTAAGATAGGCTGGGCCAGAACCATATAGGGTTTTAAAGGTCAAACCCAACACCTTGAATTTGGCCCAGAAAACAACTGGTAACCAGTGCAACTCCTTCAGCGCTGGAGTGCTGTCATCTCGCCAGCAGCTGCCTTTAATCAGGCAAGCTGCTGTGCTCTGTACCAGCTGCAGCTTCCAAACCATCTTCAAGGGTAACCCACTTACTTACTTATTTATTTATTTATTTATTTATTTATTGTATTTTTACCCCACTCCTCAGCCAAAAAAGGCTCCCAGAGTGGCTTACAATCAATGAACAATGAAGACAGTCCCTGCCCACAGGCTTACAATCTGAAAAAGACACAACACACAAGGAAAAGGCAATGGGGAGGGGAGAAAAAAGAATTAGGTAGACTGTCAGCAGGTCTGGTGGGATGGCCCTGTTCCCCCCTTTCATCTCCCAAGGGAGAGGCAGTCCAGCTGGAGTGGGCCCCGATGTTCCCTTTGCCTGCTCCCTTGCTCCTTCTTCTTCCCCACAGGGCCATGGATGGCAGTTAGCCCTGTGAGGAGTGGGGCGGGAGTCCAACTGGAGCATTACAGTAGAGCGCATTACAGTAGTCTAAATGAGAGGAGACCAAGGCATGTACTACTGATGGGAGCAGGTAGTCGGGAAGGAAGGGACGCAGCTGCCATATCAGATGGAGTTGGTACAGCGCTGTCCGGCTCACAGTTGACACCTGAGCCTCCATGGACAGCTGGGAGTCTAAAATGACCCCCAGGCTGCGGACTTGGTCTTTCAAGGGTAGCCATACCCCATTCAACACCAGGTCAACATCCCCCAGCCTCCTCTTGTCTCCCACCAAAAGTACCTCGGTCTTGTCAGGGTTCAGCTTCAGCTTATTCCTCCCCATCCAGCCACTCACCGTCTCCAGGCATTTGGACAGGGATTCTACGGCCAAACTTGGTGAAGATTTGAATGAGAGGTAGAGCTGCATGTCATCAGCATATTGGTGACACTGCACCCCAAAACCTCCTGATGATAGCCCCCAGCGGCTTCACGTAGATGTTAAATAGCCTCGGGGAGAGGATGGAACCCTGTGGCACCCCACAAGTGAGTGGCCATGGGTCTGAAACCTTCTCTCAGTGCTGCCCTCTGGTACCTGCCGGAGAGGAAGGACCAGAACCACCCTAATATGGTGTCCCCAATGCCCAACCCCTCCAGGAGGTCCAGGGGGATACCAGATATGAGGAAGGAGCATTTACCCCTATCCAGAGCCCTCCTCATATCATCCACCAAGGTGACCAAGGCCATTTCTGTCCCATGCCCAGGCCTGAAGCCCGACTGAAATGGATCTAAGCATGGCTCTTCTTATATTCTTAAACTATGTACCAAGGAAACCTAATTTGGAGTCTAGAAAAATGTATGCAAATAAAGTATATTTCTCCTGGATATCCTTCCATTTTATAAAAGATGTTCTTAGAGCAAGCACAGTGAGGAAGCAGTGTTCTCTTCTGAAAACACTTTTGTCACTGGCTTTGGTACAGTGCTGTGCACCAAAGAGATGGTTAAGCATGCCTGCATATTTTCCCACTTGATAAAATAATTAAAATACAAGCTGAACAATAAAAAGTGTGCTTATGGATGTTGAATAAAAAAGATGAAAGCAAAAAGTGTGTATTCACATAAGCAGATAAGTATCCCAAACAGGTAGGAGGGTTGCAAACTGGTTTCCAAGTAAGCAACTTGATGCCCAAGATGCTGGTGCACAATTCAGCCAAGAGTGATCCATGGTAGGTGTGTGCTTGTGAAAGGAAAACAACGCCTCAATTAAGGGTTGTTGCAAACTGCCCCTTAGTATCTTTCTAGGGGGGTTGTTCTAATCGCTCCAGTTCTGGAGATTAAACATGGCTTTTGTTCTATTCATATTTTGCCAGCAGGAATAAGGGAGCCTTCCAAAAGCTGATGTGCCTGGTAAGAACTGCACATCGAGGTACCTTCATGCATCAGCAACACTTTTCTACAGTCGCCATCAGTCCTGGTGAACAAAAGCCTCACCCCTTCTATTTCCTGTGTTCAGAAGCTGAGAGTTTGTGAGAGGCATCTTTCCCATCTACCAGCTCTGGTCCAAATATGTGCTACTATCTGCTGTCTTACACCCCTCCAGCAATAATTATTCTCTACCCCAAGGACTGCTCAGGGAATGATTAATAGTGGGGCCCAACAGGCTGTGCTGTGGAACCTGTTCTTAGCTCCAGAGCATGTGAGCAATATTGAAGAAAACCCCTCTGAGCATGTGCTGACTGAATTTCTATGTAGAGCGAGCACGAACAGCCTTCATATGTCAAGGATCAGGGAGATGTGCTGTTAGCAAAATGCAAATAGTCCATCAAATAGTCCATCAGCGAGCACAAATAGTCCATCAAATAGTCCATCAGCGAGCACACAAACAGCCTTCGTATGTCAAGGATCAGGGAGATGTGCTGTTAGCAAAATGCAAATAGTCCACCAAAAAAGAAGTTTTTGCAGAAAAATATAGGAAGAGCCATGCTGGGTCAGACCAAAGGCTCTTCTAGTCCAGCATTTTGTTCACACAGTCCAGAAAACCAGATGCCTATGGGAAGTCGAAAAGCAGGACATGAGAGCAATAGTAGCCTCCTGCTCATGTTCCCCAGCAAGTGATATAAAGAGGAATACTGCCTTTGGAGGTTATATATAACCATCATGACTAGGAGCCATTGATAAAGGCTCCATGAAGAATCACATGCTAGTCAGATGTCTTTAAACGTGGAACAATGCACAGTGAGAACTGACAACTCATTGCAACCATTAGACATCAGTTTTTGACTGCAACACCAGTGTTAAAAAAAAGACAAGTTGAAATAGTCATGGAACGCATCCCATGGCTAGGGATGGGTGAACCCCCTGTTGTCTGGTCCAGGGCGGGGGGAAATCCGGGCTGCTTGGAGTGGCTCTCCATCTTTCTAAAAGCTGTGATGATAGGCTGATTGCAGCTGCTATTAGCGTATTGTCAGAAAATCACAGCTGTAGTCGATGTATTTTACATCATTTGCAGCCGTAAAGCACTTACTTCTACCTAAATTGTGGCCACTGATGTGGAGAGAGGGAACTGCAAACCAGGTGCTCATACAGCCATTGCAATGTCCATGAATATGGCAGCTGAGGAAAAGGGCCACTACGGTCACAGAATTTGCTTCTTGCTGTATCCATGTATAGCTCTAATGCAGGCTTCCACTCCCTCATATGGTTGCAGGTATGCATGCTAAGAAGAGGAAATTTGGTGCTGTTTGTGTATGAGCAACTTTGACCTCTGAAGTTTCCCCCTGGGGAGCTGTCCATAAGAACACTCTAGCAAGAAACTGGGTTGTATAGGTGTTGTGGCAGCAGCAGCTGAAAGTGCCTATAACAGGTCTTGCTTCCTGTCCTTCTTGAAGCATTTATGATGATCCTCATTCTGAAAGCATTTAAGCCACAGAGCCTGGGGGACAGAGGCTTTGTGCTGTCAAACAAAGGGGTCTACCTTTTAATGGTGGCTTTGATCCAGGTTCATTGCTTTGTCCTTGGGATCTAGTGGTGATGGGGGGGGGGCTCCTGTGGCATAGGGGAATCCTAAGCATGGGGCTAGGGGTGTATATCTGAACCCCTGGATTCAGTGGGATCCTAAAGGACATGGTCCTTCATAGCTGCTGTCCCGGAGTCCCCATTATGAGGCACTAGCTCCTTTTGGTCTGAACATCTACTTGGGGTTTGTGGGTGGGGAGAGCTACCCCATTTTCCAAGGAGGTCTCATCAAATTTTAGCTCTGGGTCCTGACATGTGCCTGCACATACATACACACACACAGTGCCAACACAACCCAAATTCTGACCTCTGTGACCTGCATACATTCTGCAACTAACTATTTTTCAAAGTCTTGGCCCCTGATTATTGTGAATCAGAGCTATCACTCGGTATTGCTTACTGCTTTCAAGCCCATCTTTTCCATTTAACAGGTAGAGTCTTGTTTTTTCACCAAGGAAAACTTAGTTTGGAAGACAATTGATTCTGTATCTGATGCCAATTCTTGGCTTAAATCCAATGCTGTATAAGTGGACACCGTGCTCTTCTACCCCCTGCAGCCTCCTATGCACCATCCAAATCTACTCCACAGGGTTCTCCAGCCCTCCAGAGCAGGTTTGGAGGGGAGGGATGCAGGCGGGGATGCAGTGGGAAGGGGAAAACCAGTTTCTATTCTGCTGGCAGATGGTCAGAGTTGGATACAAACCACTGTGTTTGCATGGTTGTGATTACAAAATCACACAAAACCCACAGTCTTTTTAGTAGTTTTGCTATAGAAAATGGCTAGTATTGTGTAGTGGTTAGAGTGGTAGGCTAGGACTGGGGAATTAGGGATGGTGGAGAATTCCGCCACGGACTCCAATGAGTTCTTAGAATCCGCCCCCCCCCCCCGGAGTCCGTGGTAAAATGAAAAACTCACCTCCGCCACCCAGGGGAATCCATGCTGGCCGGATCCTACCTGCTGCTGGCCATCTGCTGCCATCCGCTGCTGCCTGTCTTTGGATGCAAATGGCGTCCGGTATAGCAGACACCATTTGGGTCCCTGCCTTTTGCCGTGATAGGCTAAGTAAAGATTTATGTAGCCTATCATGGCAAAGAGCAGGGACACAAATAGCATCCCCTACACCATTTGTGTCCCTGCCTTTTGCTGTGATATCATGGCAAAAGGCAGGGATGCAAATGGCGTCGGCTACACCGGACACCATTTGCGTCCGCAGACCAGCCACGGCCAGAGCCGGCCGGTGGCTCTGCAGACTCACCATGAGGTGGAGCCGGCCAGGGAGGTTTCCAGGGGGAGGACTGGATCGCCTCCCCCCCACCGCGGACCCATGGGCGGACGAGGGTGAGTACAATCCGTACACCCCCATGGGGAATCCAGGTTCAAAGCGCCACTCAGCCATGAAGCTCATTGAGTGCTATTGGACCTGTCTGTCCGTCTGTCTCTCTCTCTCTTTCTCTGTCTCTCTCTCAGCTGAACCTCGAAGGGTTGTTGGGAGGAGAAAATGGGTGGTAGGTAGGAGAGACAGGAATGCTGCTCCCAGCCTGTAGTGGGATAGAAATGTAATCAATAAATATGCGTAGGCCTCCAGCTGTTCATCACTGAATTACAAGCAGAGCTTGAAACCACCAAATCTGATGAAGCTTAATATCCTTTTCATCATGCAAACTGAAGTTGGATTTTATGTTTCTGTTGCATATGTCAGTCATTGCTGTATGGCATACTTTTAATGGTCTTTGAGGCAGACAAGATGTCATTGATCATTAAGGAAATACAAACTAGATCATAACAGCCAACCTACAATGTGCAAACACACCTAATCCTTCAGGCAAGTATTCACACTACACAGTACATAAATGACTCACATTTATTACTTGAAAAATAGCAGGCGCCTTCTTCCTTGGCTTCCACTGTTATGAAGAAAGATGAAAAGAAATCTCTTTACATCTCTTCAGTGCCCTCATCCTCCTTAATTACTTCTTTTCTTTCCTGGTACATGTACCAGTTCCCTAATATGGTTCCACCTTCTCATATCCTCAAAGGCTTCCTTTTAAAATATTGTGGTTTTCCTTTCATTGAGGCTGTGTGTTTTATCCACTGTCTTGATTAGCATATTTTGAACAACCTGAAAATAAAGCAAAAGTGGTAACCCAGCACTTTAGACAATGTGACAACTATGACTTATATGTATCTTGTCCAATAATTTAGATGTATGAGGTGTACATTTGTTATTTCCCCACTTTTGTCTGCCACATTTTATGTCCTTAATAAAGACCTTTTTTTCATACTTGGCATAATGGTAATTTCTCCCTGGGTGAGTATGACTACAGATGAACTGTTGGTTTAAAAAAAAAAAAAACTGTGTGTAATGCATTCAGGAGGATTTGAAATGGCTTCTGAGAAGTACTTTGAAGAATAATAAAAAAAACCCATAGTGTATATATAAAGTCACATAGGCCTCAGTTACGAATTCATGTGGCTATCAATGTTGTTGAGGTACTTCCAAAACAGAAAGGAAGCTGAAAATGGGAATTTATGGGGTTGGATCCAGATTTAGTTAGAGTAGATCCATTGAAATAAATGAAACTTAAGTTAGTAATAACTAACTCAAATCCCATTGATTTCAACAGGTCACCTCTAAGGGTTGGCTCCAGGATCTGCCTTCCATGAGAGGAAGGGCTCTGCTCATAGAAGGTCCCTTCACCCAATAGTGGTGTCTCCCATCTCCTCTACCACAGCTCACCCCATTCAGCAGGGTCTCCTGACTCTCTGTGTAGCATTTTCAGGGGGTTAGAGGGGCTGCCATGGGAAGGAGGGGATAGGGAAGTCCACTTCTGACAGTGCAGCTGATCCAGTGTAAATCTGGATCCAAACCTAGGTACAATTAAGTCAGAATCCAACCCAGATATTCCAAGATACCTTGATTGCTGGAAAAATCTTAAAATTTGACATTTTTGTCTCTTGTTCAATACTTGGGACGAAGTATAGTGATAGGCATTTTGGCATTACAGTGGGAAAAATCCTGATCAAAAGCTTGGGTAGAGCTTTCTACAGGTACCCTGAGCCCATCCAGTCTATATAAGGTCTATACATTTCCCACCCAGTGTGACTGGAAACACTTCTACCCCAAGACTGTTGTCAGCTCTTCCTACAATGACATGATGAGTTTACAAGGAGTATATAAAAGGATTCTGATTATACCTTTTGGGAGCTTTTTCACTGCTTTGCCTGAGCTATGATTAGTGTTCAGGATGTGATGAAAAGTGGAAAATATTTTCAGTTTCTCTGCTATTTGTTTAGCTGGTCAAGGTTCTCCTTCATCAAATATGCATATTTTGACACAAAACTGAAAACTCCATAAATGCATGAAAAAATATATACATATGTATTCATATACATACATACATACATACATACATTTATTTCTATACCATGCCTCTGGGCTGTTCACAAAAATTAAAACCAAAAAGCACACAGTAAAACAATATAAAATATAAAAGCATTAAAACCACAATATAATAATACAACCAGAATAAAACCTAGCAGCAATGCAGAGATTTAAAATACAGATTTAAAACAGCAAAGCTGAAAACTAGAAAGCTAAAATGCTAAAATGCCTGGGAAAATAAAAAGGTCTTCACCTGGCACTGTAAGGAAAACAATGTAGGTGCCAGGCGAACCTCACTAGGGACCTCATTCCACAACCGGGGTGCCACAGCAGAAAAGGTCCTCCTCCTAGTAGCCACCCACCTCACTTCCTTTGGCAGGGGCTCATGGAGTACACACACACACACACACACACACACACACACCCCATAACTCCAAATGTCTAAATAATTCATTTCCACAATATAATTTTGAATACATGTTTATTAATTTGCTCACCATTTTAAAAATGACCACAATAGTATTAATAGATTCCCATCAGAAATGAGAATATATATATATATATATATATATATATATATATTTACATTACATTACCCTCCCCCTATTTACTCACCTCCATCTCTTCTAGGCATGAATGAGAAGTTCATTTCAGTTTATTTTTTACCAGAATTTATCCAGTTTGCACCTCTTGGAACTGAACGTACAGCCAAATGCAATCTGCAGTCTGAAGTTCATACATTTTTGAGCTTGCGATGCGATTTGTGCAACAACAAAAATGCATTTGAAGAATGTAAATCAGAAAAAATGTGCATGAAAAACTATGTAAATACATCTGAAAAATGTGCACAAACATGCAGCTCAAGTCAATGAAAGAGAAGGTGTACATTTCAAAAATGCACATAATTGATGCATTCATTTGGGAAAATCCAACATGGACATGAGTTGGAATGAGCTTTGAGGTGGAAGCCAGAGAACCTCAATGAGCTCAGGTTTTGCTGATTCATGCATCTCTAACATCTCTCTATTAGCTGTGTCAAATCAAATATAAATTGCATTCAGCCTTAGAATCAAAATAGCAAGGAATTCGAGACAAACAAAGCAGGTATCTTGACATTTTTCAGGGTGTGTGCACCAATCTCCTTTCTAGGCTGTGATTTATCACTTTGGAATTTTTCCTGATGAAACAACACATAGAACATCAAGCTGAACTTTCATTTCCCCATTACATGCCTTAGATTTCTTGACCTGGCATGTATGCTGCTCTGCTTGGCATCAAGCTTAGCAGAGTCATGCCAGGACACATCTTATCAAATAGAAGATGCAATAGAAGATGGCTGCTTTATGCTGATGCAATGTGATGGCGCATATCAAGTGAAAACTGAACACAGTTCTAAACTTGTCTTTTTGAGCTGTGCTTCTTTAATAATGAAAATATGGTTTGATAGTTTGACTAAGCTTGAACAAAAAGGATGCAGTTGTTGCTTGCTGCAGGCTGCTTGTTTATGGGTGCTTGCTGCACTGCCCGGGCTGCTCCCAACAAATATTGACCAAGGACTGGTGAAGATCTAGCAGCCTTGTAATAGCAACCCTTGATAAAGCAGCTTCCACTTTAACCAGCTGATGTGCCTGGACTCAGCAACCTATTGGCTGTTGTCAGGGCTCAATGCATCTGCCTGCCCCCCACCAAGTCACAGCAGTAAGGACAACTGTGAGTCATGTCACTGTGAGTCATGTCAGATGCTGCCACTGGGAACTTGTGAGCTGACCTGATGATTGGCAGTGAGATGGGGAACATGTGGCCAAAGATGGAAGGCAGAGCTGCAAGTAAGCTGCCAGTTTTAGAGGACAGAGGCTGAGGATAGAAGGGGAGGAGAGACGAGTGAGTAGGAAAGAAGCAAAGGAGTGCAGAGAAAGGGGAAAGACTGAGAGAAGGAAAGAAAGAACCAAGTGGCATCAAGAAAGGAGGCCACCCAGAATGGAGGAAGGCGTGAGAGATGTGACACAGCAAGAGGAGAGCTATATGGAGAATAGAAAGAGCAAGAAGGTGTGGGAACTGAAAGGAGGTCATATAGTTCCTTATAAAACAAGAGACAGCAGTGAGGCAGGTGATGATGGGGAAAGGCAATACTGGAAGGGAAACAGAGGTTTAACCTTGGTGGAAAACAAATGAAGTTTCAGGGGGGAAGTATTCAGGCCAAACTGAAAGCCTGTGTTTGGAAGCTCTAGCCAGACACTACATAGACCACCAAATAGGATTTGTATTTGATGAAAGATCCCAAGTGACAACCAGTCAATCTGGGTTACAATCCAGCAGTATTCCCCACAGCTGAGACTAGAAACAACTTATGGGTGCAGCTGACTTGGTTGAAAAACAGGATTGGGAAGTTTCTGAGAAAGACCCTAGCAGCTAAAAGGCAAAGAATGATTGAAGACTTTAATCCTTGCCCTCTCTCCCCTTGGGCAATAGGCCTTGAGGAGGGGAGCTCCTTGTCCTAAAAGAAGACGCCATTTGCGTCCTGCACTTTACCATGATAGGCTACATAAATCTTTATATAGCCTATCACGGTAAAGTGCAGAGACATAAATGGTGTAGCAGATGCCATTTGCGTCCACAGTCCGGCGTTACCGCCATGGCGGCTGTATCGCTGGGTCTTCGGAGCCGGTGGCAGGGAGGATCTGCTGGCGAGGACTTCGCGCTGGAAGACACAGTAGGAGATGTGATCCTCCACGGACTTCGGGGGGCCGGATTCAATAGAATCCGGCCTCATTGGGGGCCGTGGAGGATTTCTCCAACATCCCTATAAGAGACTGAAGACATTGCTCCCTCTGGTTGTTCTCAAATAGTGCACAGCTTGGGCAGATCACATATTCTGGATGAGCAGAAATGGACAGTGAGGTGACCAGAGGGGATGTACAAATCTTCCCTTTAAAACTAGGGATGGCAGAGAATTCCGCCACGGATCACGGTGAGGCCGAATGCCAGTGCATTCGGTCCCCCGAACTCCATGGCGGAATGGCCTGCCACCCCCCGCCACCCCCCGCAGATCCCCCCCGGGATGAGACTCACTTGGGGCGGATCTTACGGGTGGCGGTGGCTGTGGCGGCGGCAGCGGCGGCGGCAGCTGGTCTTCCGACCGGCTGCCGCCACTGCCATTTCCACTCTTGTAAAAAAAAAGAAAAAGAAAGAAAAAGAAAGACGTGATAGGCTACGTATAGATTTACGTAGCCTATCATGACTAGGTTTTTTTAAAAAAAACATGATGTGATAGGCTACGTAAATCTTTACATAGCCTATCATGGCTGGGTGGGTTAAAAAAAAAAAAACCACGTACACAAATGGTGGCGGCTATGGCCGCCGCCATTTGCATTCCTTATTTTTGCCCCTCTTAATCTACATAAATATTTACGTAGACTATGATGGCGAAAATCAAGGGGAATGCAAATAGCATAGCAGGTGCTATTTCCGTCCCTTTTTGATTCGCTGTTTTAGCCTACATATATATTTATGTAGGCTAAAACGGGGAATCAAAAAGGGACTCAAATAGCGCCCGCTACGCTATTTGTGTTCCTCTTTATTTTTGCCATCATAGTCTATGTAAATATTTACATAGACTAAGATGGCCAAAAATAAGGAACGCAAATAGCGGCAGCTGTGGCCGCCGCCATTTGCGTACATGGGTTTTTTTGGTGTTTTTTTACCCAGAGCCCTCCGCGGCTGGAAATCCGGCTGTGGACGGCTCTGGCCTGGTTGGGCCTGGCCGGCTGCTCCACGGAGCTGCTGCGGAGCACAGCCAGCTGTGGAGGATTCTGGGGGGGAGGAATGGAGCGCCTCTCCCCCCGGCGAGGATTCCGGGGGAAGGGATGGAAACCCCCCCCACTATCGACATAATTTGCGAACAGGTAAGTGACTTTCGTACATCCCTATTTAAAACTGATGTTAGGAAGCATCCTAAGCTAAAGACGATCAATTTTGCCTAAAGATAAATTTTGCCTAACAAATATTAGTTGAGTTGCACAAATTGATGCAAGTGCAATACTAATTAGGAGTGAGAGGAATCAGTTGGCTCCTCTCATAAAGTTTTGCTTCCCACCAGAACTGCAGAATGGATCACTGAAGCTGGAATGACATCTACAGTTCGTTCCAGAAATGTGCAAAGAAGCCTAGCTAGCCACCTTGCATATTTTGGGTTGAATCCAGATTTAATTATACTTAGAGTAACCCAATGAAATCAATGGGACTTGACTTAGTCTTTAATGACTAAAGTCCCATTGATTTCAATGGGTCAACTCTAAGGGCGACTAAATTTGGATCCAACCAACTCTTTTTGGAGAAAGTGAAGTAGCTCTGCTGTAGGAGGCACTTTCCATGCTCCAAACCTCCAGGGCAGGAGGAGGTGGAGTGGAGTTTTACCACGTAGTGGCTGTGAGAAGGGGAAGGTGAAAATTTGTTTGTTTAGGGGTTTTTTATCAGAACATTCCAAAATTCACAAATTTCTCCATAAACAGGACAAAAATCCTTGATTTTTTTTTTTTAATTGAATGTTGGAGAAAGCATAACTGACAGATCAGATTCATCCATTCAGGCACAGAGCTTTGAGTGTTTGGCTCTTAAAAGTCTGACTTTGAATCCCTATGTATTCATCCAAGTTTGTGCTGCTGAATTAGGGTTGACACTAGGGATGTATGGATTTTTTAAAATCCATTCTGACCGCATTTTGCAGATTGTAAATTGCCTTTCATTTCATCGTCCTCTCATTGATGGAACTGGATTTTTTCCAATTTCCCAAACTTGCGCAAATTCATATTTGTGCAAATGCACAAATTCCCACCCCACCCTCCGTGCATTTTCATGCTTTAGCCTATGGGGGAAATGCACATTTTTAGGCAGTGTTCTTTTACGTGTTTTCCTACGACTACATTTGCATAAAATTCCAGAAAGTTAAAAAAAAAAAAAAGGTCCACAAGTCCATGGAATCCGTGTGACTCAGGAAAAGCCAATCCACTGCAGAATCAGTGGGTCAGATTCATAGAAATCTGAACTCATTTGATTCTGTTGAGGATTTCTCCAACAATCCTAGTTGACATATCTGTGTTCTAAAAGGCACCTCATCTTTAACAGGTACATGTCAGGTAGGTTCAACGTGGTCTTCTCCATGCTACAAATAGCTGCACCTAGGGATGTATGAAAGTCACTTACCTTTTCGCAGCTTGGATTCGCAGTGGGGGGGAGGTGCTCTGTCCCTCCCCCTGGAATCCTCCCTGGGCCGGCTCCGCTCCGTGGCAGCTCCGCGGAGCCGCTGGCCAGGGCCATCCACAGCTGAATTCATTAATTCCATTTTGTGGGTGAAATCTTGATGGATTTTACCTGTTCAACCCTGGTGGATTTTGTTCTGTCCCCTCCTCCCCTCACTGGCATCAACACAATCTGTAGCGGGTTTATCTAATATGCAGATTTCAGAGTTTTTTTACATTTTTAAAATTTGCGCAAATGGGATTGTGGTTTCTTTATTGTTATTTTTCAGGTCTTTAAATTTGCACAAATGGGGTCTTTTTTGTGGTCTTGCACAGGTCTGCCTATTTGCTATGTATTCCCATTGTAAAAATCCTTGTCAGTTTCATTCTCTCTATACACTACTTCATTTAGCCCAACATAACCATATTCCCTACTTGTCAAAGAACTTGTCAATTTCACTTCCCGAACAAAGGGGGGACTGCTGCCCCTGTGGCAGTAAACCATAGGTGAAAGAGAATTAATCTTCCAGCAACTGATGATGGGTGTATGAGGGTTTGGGATATGGCCTCAGTGATGAAATTAACTCAGAGAGGGACAATCAGCAAATAATTTTAATAGAAAAATTGAATCTCTTAATTTTATATTGGAATGATAAAAGTACAGAATTCAGTACAACCTTTTTTACTGTTGGGGAAATTTAACTGGTATGAATTTGATTATATTTATAACTCTTCTTTGTTATCATTTGTATTTATGAATGAATGTAAGATGAAATGTTTTCATTTGTTTATCTACTGGGAGTTTCCTCTGTAATAGCATAATAATAATAATAATAATAATAATAATAATAAACATTACGACCCCATTTGTGCAACTTTAAAACCATATATATATATATATATATATATATATATATATATAAAAGCACGATCCCATTTGCGCCAATTATGGGGGCAAAGTTTATTTATTTATTTAATTAATTAATTTCTATACCACCCAATAGCCGAAGCTCTAAAGTGTCCATTTATTTCATGTGCACAAAAGAATCCACACAATTCCAGGATCAGAAAAGAAAAGAAAAAAACCCTGCTACCATCCACTCCACTGCCACTTATCAGAATGGAAACACTGCAAAATCCAATCAGGTTTAAACGGAATGAAATTCCTATTGTCACACATCCCTAATTTTCCTTCACATGGATTCCTTGGATCAAACCCATTGAGTGAAATAAGTATCAAGGCTAATGAGAGAGAAGAATGTGGCTGAAGCAAGATATCTTTGCCTATTCATAGAAGCAGAATACTATTCACACATTTTCTCCAGTGATGTTGATATGGTCTGCTGGTTCCTTGCCACTCAAGCTGAACACATGCACATTTTGGCAGGAAGACCCATCACCATGAACTAGTACTGGGCAAAGTATTTAACCAAGTAATTGTTGGTACTTTCATGGAATGGGGAGAACTCCTGTCACAAGGCTGGATTAATCTTCAGGGTGGGAACTGAAGAACTTTCACATGGTGGGTGGGCTTACATTTAAAGATAAAGCGGCTGAGGGTTATTTTCTTTGTCCTTTTTTAATGAAAACAAAGGCTTTTTGCAGGATGGTGGTATTCCCTTCGAAATTTGGAACAGAATGTTGTATGAGAATGATGCTACATCACAAAGTGGGTAGGTGTATTCAGCCCAGCTTGACCATGAACAGGAGCTATGCAAGTGCTCCTGTTCATTGTCCTAATCATTCAAGATTGCCATTCAGCTCTGGTACTATGAGTGTGGTCACACTTTAAACAAATACAAGATTGATTGTTATTTCATGTTAATAGAATACTTTATTAAACCTCCAACTAAGTCTATGCAGTTGATGGGAGTAGAGAATGG
This sequence comes from Heloderma suspectum, assembly GCF_057233095.1. Classification (NCBI taxonomy): domain Eukaryota; kingdom Metazoa; phylum Chordata; class Lepidosauria; order Squamata; family Helodermatidae; genus Heloderma; species Heloderma suspectum. The sequence continues at coordinate 94,586,321 of NC_139461.1, forward strand.
AAACCTTTAATATCCAATATAGGGCAGTGCCAGTGTTGGATATTGGGTAGAGACCTGATTCAGTGTTGGACGTTGAGTAGACCTGATTCAGGCATGATTGACACTGGTAAAACACACTATGTGAGCCAGGATGGGGCTGTACTGAGCAGCCCACCTCCTGACACCATGTCACCATGTAGCTCTGCCCTAATGCATCCACAGGTACAGCACGAACACCTGCTGTGGGACATCGCCACAAGTACAGTTGCATATGTGAAGGTTTCCACATGATTAGGAGTCCCGATCTAATTACACTCTTAGATGCACATGGTGACCCAACATTGGGAGCTGGGGCTACTTGGTGTGGCCCTGACCCAGCTCACGTTGTGAATTTTACCAATGTCAATAACATCTGAATAGGGCTTTGGTCAGGCCACTATCATCCATCCTAATCTGTTTCATTGTATAAGATGTACATGGGGACGCCTCATGTACACCACACTCATCCCCTTGGAGGGAGGGCAGGATGAAAATGTGATCAATACAATAATTTCACTTTTTATTCTGTGCTAAAAATGTATACTCTGCAATGGAAATACACCACTCTTCTCTCATTCTGGCCTAAGGGTAAGCACATGGCCATACAAATAATTTAAAGAGAAAATATCTCCAACCTAGACTGCATTCAGCTCTCAAAAAAGCAATGACATATCGATCATTTGCCTTCACTAAATAGCTTCACTAAATATTTTTAGTATTTTCTAGATATTTTTCCATTCCATTTTTTCCTTAACTTTAAGCTTATTATATATGTATGCCTATCTTTCTTCACTTGTCATAATGTTCTAACTTTTTGTGTAATTCATGGTTTATTTCAGGTCTGGGCTTTTGTATGTGTATATCTAGGTTATTTAGTACATATAGTCATTCTCTCTGAGTTATCATAGAGGGCATTCATCTTCTAATGTCTGGTTTTTTCTACCAGACTGTATGGAGACAAATAATCTCCCATATTTATTTGAACAGTGTTAGAAAAAGTGTTGATTTCTAAAACAATTTTACAAAGAGTGCTATCTGAAGGGTGCTTCATATGGTCCATATTCAACAGCCCCTTATATGTGGTGGTGCAGAAGGAATGCTTTAATCTGCATACAATGCGTACAAATCCACCAGTTTCTGTGACCTGCACCAGCCTGATGCAACCTGTTGATCTGTGGGATTTATGATTAACTTGGAAGATTCCTGTAACCACTACACCAGCTTTCCCTAGCCTGATGCCTTCCAAATGTTTTGGGGTACAACTCCCATCATACCCAGCAGTATGTCCAATGGATGAAGATGAGGGGAGTTGTAAGAAAACACATCTGGAGGTCACAAGATTGGGGAAGACTGCTTTAAGCAATTTTAATTGGTATCTTTCAATTGCTATTTTATTAAAATGTGTATACCTCGTAGGGATGTTAGAGAATTCTGTCATGGATCCCAGGGAGGCTGAATTCCAGTGAATTCAGCCCCCTGGAATCCATGGCGGAACGGAGCAACCCGCCCCACCACCCCGTGAAAGCCCCGTGAAACGGAGCTTACCTGGCTGCGGTTCTGGAGGCGGCAGAGGCAGAGGCAGCTCCAGCAGTGATGGCTCCGGTGGCGGCGGCTCCAGCAGTGGCTCCAGCCGCTGCCGGGCTGCGGCCACAAATGGTGGCGGCTACGCCAGCAGCCATTTGCATCCCTGGCAAGCTGTGATAGGCTACGTAAGTATCTACGTAGCCTATCACGGCTCAGAGCAGGGACGCAAATGGCATAGCAGCCACCATTTGCATCCCCGCTTTTGCCATGATAGGCTACGTAAATATTTAAGTAGCCTATCATGGCTCAGCTAAGGGACGCAAATGGCGGCCACTACTCTGGCCACCATTTGCGTCCGTAGACCTGCCGTGTGGATGCACCCGGCCAGCGGCTCCACAGAGTCGCTGCGGAGTGGAGCCAGCCAGGGTAGGATTTCAAGGGGAGGTACAGAGCGCCTCCCCCCCACCAAGAATGTCACCCTTCGAAAAGGTAAGTGACTTCCATACATCCCTAATAACTTGGTTCTGGCATGGGGAGATGGCATAGAGAGGTTCAATCAAGTGAGCAAATACACTTTAATCTGTTTTACAACAAGGCTGTAAGGTTAGAATAAAACCATATATCCACCTCCTTGGAGGAAGGCAGGCTACAAATTAGGGCTAGGAAGAAACAGTGATGCAACCAAAAAATCATGAAATTGACCCAGAGATCCAAGGTGAAATGATTTCATGAAAAGGCTTCTTCCCAAAATGTTGGGGTTCATTGCACTGGGGCAAAAATCCGCATCAATACAATACTAGGGATGTTGGAGAAATCCGCCACGGACTCTAGTGAGGCCGGATTCTTTGGAATCCAGCCCCCTGGAGTCTGTGGCGGAATAGCCTTCCCCCCCGAAATCCCCCCGGGACGGACCTACCTGGCGGCGGACGTGGCGGCGGATGCGGTGGTGAATGCGGCGGCAGCTCCGGCTTGTCTTCCGGCCGCTGCTGAGCTGCTGCAGCAGCAAATGGCAGCTGTCCTAGCGGCTGCCATTTGCGTGCCTGTATTAGGATGTGATAGGCTACGTAAATACTCATGTAGCCTATCATGGCAAAGAGCAGGGGCACAAATGGGGGCATGATAGGCTACATAAGTATTTACGTAGCCTATCACGGCAAAAGGCAGGCACGCAAATGGCGTAGCGGCTGCCATTTGCGTCCCTGCCTTTTGCCGTGATAGGCTACGTAAACACTTACGTAGCCCATCACAGCTTGGCAGGGATGCAAATGGCTGCTGGTGTAGGGGCCACCATTTGCGGCTGCAGCAGCCAGGCAGCGGCCGGAAGTCCAGCTGCGGCCTACCCGAGCTGGCGGCTTCGCAGCATTGCTGAGGAGCAGAGCCAGCCAGGGAGGATTCCAGGTGGAGGCACGGAGCGCCTCCCCCCACACACCATGGATGGCCCCAGCGGAACCAGGTAAGTGTTTCGTATGCCCCTAATCCATACTGAGGCTTTCGCCATCCAGTTTCATCACAGGATTAGATCAGGGTCCTTTACACAGTTGTTTCTATCTCATTATATTCCATTCCTTACCTTTTCACGGGGTGGCTACCTTTCTGTGAAAAGCCATTGCATGCACTGGGGGCATCACGGAATTTCCTCCCTGGTTCCTGCCGCTTTCCTTTCCCTGACAGATTACTGGTGGTTTGGTTGTGATTGACATGCAATGTGAGTGGACAGCAACCACCACCAAACTGCCCGAACTCTGCCCCCACAGGCACCGATTTCTGGCACACTACTTGAAATGCTGGCATGCTGGCCATTCTGTGTTGTGGAGTAAGCCAAAGTCAGGAGCAAAAGTTGGTGCACTGCATTTAGTCATGGCATGGCAGCAAGCCATCAGGTCAGAATACTGACATAACCACCACCCCGACGTCACTGCCTTTGTCATCATGACCGCACACCCAACAACCCCAAACAAAGCAGGTTTTTCACACTACAGTAGAAGTATATGGGCAGGCCCCGGCACTCCTGTTGCACAGGTTGAAAAAGAAGACTGCATTTTTTCCATTTGGGGATAATATGGGATAGGCAGGGAGAAATGGTGGGGAAATCACTGGAGGATTACAATGTTGTATAATGGACCCACAAACATCTATGAGTGGCCAGTCATGAATGTGTGATAAACTGCAGGTGTAGATATGGCCTTTGTTTCTCCATATCGTTTCACTATTTCTCCAACCTTACTTGGGAGCAAGTCCCATTTGACTCAATGGGTCTTCTTATTAGACATGCATGGGATTGCATTGCTAATCTCTGATTTCCCTGCACCCCTCCAAATGGCATGGCATGGCATGGCATGCCTTTTAAGCCTTTGTGTGTGCTTTTGAATAAAGCACGTTTGAGGATTTTGCAGACAAAAAAGAAAGAAATGCAAACATTAGAAAAGTGTTTCCTAGCAGTTTAGGTTTAAAAATAGTTTTGTATGAAACAGCACACTGTGACTTTATATTTTTAACAAGCCTGCTTCATTCACTGCCCTTTCTTTGGAGGGGTATTTAACAATGCACCTTTCAAATAAAATAAATGAGCTGTTGAAGGAACAATTTGTTCATTCATATGTGTGTTATTTTTCCTCCTGTAGATATTCAATTTCTGTCCACTTTAGTGGCAACCCCCAAAGAGTGACAAAGGAGGATTATATATGTAGTGGCAGCCATTTGAATTTCCCAAAATTCAAAAAAACACTTCAGAATTAGGGATGGATGAAAGTCCCTTACCTGATCCCGAAGCTTGCTTTGCGGTGGGGGGGAGGCGCTCCGTCCCTCCTCCCGAAATTCTGGCCGGGGGGGAGGGGCCCCATCCCTCCCCCCCGAAATTCTGGCCAGGGGGGAGGCGCCCCGTCCCTCCAGCCGCGAAACCTCCTCTCCTGCCGGGACGCAAATGGCGGCGGCCGTAGCCACCGCCGTTTGCGTCCCTGCAGTCAGCCGTGATAGGCTATGTAAATGTTTACGTAGCCTATCACGGCTGACTTTGAAAAAAAAAAAAAGCACGTACGCAAATGGCGGCACCTAAGGGCGCCGCCACTTGCGTTCCTTATTTTGGCTATTTTGTTCCTTATTTTGGCTATTTGCGTTCCCCTTATTTTCGCCATAGTCTACATAAATGTTTACATAGACTACACGTGCCAAAATGAGGAACGCAAATGGCGGCAACCATGGGTGCCGCCATTTGCGTACGCGCTCCCCCCCCCAAAGTCAGCCGTGATAGGCTACATAAAGATTTACGTAGCCTATCACGGTGTTTTTTAAAAATCTAGCTGTGATAGGCTACGTAAATCTTTACGTAGCCTATCACGTTTGTTTGTTTGTTTGTTTGTTTTACTTGGAAATGGCGGAGGCGGCAGCCAGTCGGAAGTAGGGATGGCGGAGAATTTCTCCCCGAAACTTCAGGGGGCCGAGCGCCAACGTGTTCGGCCCCCCGAACAAGTTTCGGGGAGAAATCCTCCGCACCCCCCCGCCCCCCACACACCCCCCGGGACGGGACTTTCCTTCGCCGAATGTCCCTCCTGGCGGCGGGTCCGGCCGGCGGTTCGGCGGGTGTTCGAGCGGTGCGGGAGCGGCAGCCGGTCTTTCGACTGGCTGCCGCCTCCGCCATTTCCAAGTAAAACAAACAAACAAACAAATGTGATAGGCTACGTAAAGATTTACGTAGCCTATCACAGCTAGATTTTTTAAAAAACACCGTGATAGGCTACGTAAATCTTTATGTAGCCTATCACGGCTGACTTTGGGGGGGGGGAGCGCGTATGCAAATGGCGGCACCCATGGGCGCCGCCACTTGCGTTCCTTATTTTGGCTATTTTGTTCCTTATTTTGGCTATTTGCGTTCCCCTTATTTTCGCCATAGTCTACATAAATGTTTACATAGACTACACGTGCCAAAATAAGGAACACAAATGGCGGCAACCATGGGTGCCGCCATTTGCGTATGCGCTCCCCCCCCCAAGTCAGCCGTGATAGGCTACATAAAGATTTACATAGCCTATCACGGTGTTTTTTAAAAATCTAGCTGTGATAGGCTACGTAAATCTTTACGTAGCCTATCACGTTTGTTTGTTTGTTTGTTTGTTTGTTTTACTTGGAAATGGCGGAGGCGGCAGCCAGTCGGAAGTAGGGATGGCGGAGAATTTCTCCCCGAAACTTCAGGGGGCCGAGCGCCAACGTGTTCGGCCCCCCGAACAAGTTTCGGGGAGAAATCCTCCGCACCCCCCCGCCCCCCACACACCCCCCCGGGACGGGACTTACCTTCGCCGAATGTCCCTCCTGGCGGCGGGTCCGGCCGGCGGTTCGGCGGGTGTTCGAGCGGTGCGGGAGCGGCAGCCGGTCTTTCGACTGGCTGCCGCCTCCGCCATTTCCAAGTAAAACAAACAAACAAACAAACGTGATAGGCTACGTTAAGATTTACGTAGCCTATCGCAGCTAGATTTTTAAAAAACACCGTGATAGGCTACGTAAATCTTTATGTAGCCTATCACGGCTGACTTTGGGGGGGGGGAGCGCGTACGCAAATGGCGGCACCCATGGGCGCCGCCACTTGCGTTCCTTATTTTGGCTATTTTGTTTCTTATTTTGGCTATTTGCGTTCCCCTTATTTTCGCCATAGTCTACATAAATGTTTACATAGACTACACGTGCCAAAATAAGGAACGCAAATGGCGGCAACCATGGGTGCCGCCATTTGCGTACGCGCTCCCCCCCCCCAAAGTCAGCCGTGATAGGCTACATAAAGATTTACATAGCCTATCACGGTGTTTTTTAAAAATCTAGCTGTGATAGGCTACGTAAATCTTTACGTAGCCTATCACGTTTGTTTGTTTGTTTGTTTGTTTGTTTTACTTGGAAATGGCGGAGGCGGCAGCCAGTCAGAAGTAGGGATGGCGGAGAATTTCTCCCCGAAACTTCAGGGGGCCGAGCGCCAACGTGTTCGGCCCCCCGAACAAGTTTCGGGGAGAAATCCTCCGCACCCCCCCGCACCCCGCACACACCCCCCGGGACGGGACTTACCTTCGCCGAATGTCCCTCCCGGCGGCGGGTCCGGCTGGCGGTTCGGCGGGTGTTCGAGCGGTGCGGGAGCGGCAGCTGGTCTTTCGACTGGCTGCCGCCGCCGCCATTCCAATCAAAGAAAAAAACAAAAACGCCCCCGTGATAGGCTACGTGACGATTAACGTAGCCTATCATGGCTAGATTTGCAAAGTCAGCCGTGATAGGCTACGTAAATCATCACGTAGCCTATCACGGGTGACTTAAAAAAAAAAGCGTGTACGGATAATGGCGGCCCCCATAGGGAGCCGCCATTCCCGTTCCTTATTTGGTCGCTGTAGTCTACGTAAAGATTTACGTAGACTATGGCGAAAATAAGGGCAACGCTATTTGCATTGCCCTTATTTTCGCCATAGTCTACGTAAACATTTACGTAGACTATAGCGACTAAATAGGGAACGCGAATGGTGGCTCCCTATGGGGGCCGCCATTAGCGTACGTGCTTTTTTTTTTTTTAAGTCACCCGTGATAGGCTACGTGACGATTAACGTAGCCTATCATGGCTGACTTTGCAGATCTAGCCGTGATAGGCTACGTTAATCGTAACGTAGCCTATCACGGGGGCGTTTTTTTTTTAAAAAAAAAAACTTTCGAGTTCGCGGCCGGGCGAGGCGGGAAGCCTCCTCCCTGGCCTGAATTTCGGCCGGGGCGAGGCGGGAAGCCTCCCCCCTGGCCTGAATTTCGGCCGGGGCGATGCGGGAAGCCTCCCCCCCCAGCCTGAACTTCGCGGGGGGAGCAGCGAAGCGCCTCCCCCCCACCGCGAACAAGCTTCGACGAAAGGTAAGTGCCTTTCGTCCACCCCTAGTCGGAAGACCGGCCGCCGCAGCCGCCGAACCGCCGCCGGAGCCGCCGCCACCAGGGACATTCGAAGAAGGTAAGTCCCATCCCGGGGGGGGCAGACCATTTCGCCACCAATTTTGGGGGGCCGAATGCACTGGCATTCAGCCTCCCCGAGATTCGTGGAGAAATTCTCTGACATCCCTAAGAATGGGGATTTGTGGAAAGGAAAATGGTGGTCAGTCACTCCAATTTTAACTCAAATTGCTATCAGGAAGGAGTCAATGGAACTAACACCAAGGTCACATACTACAAAATTCCTGTCAGGTCTCAGTGCCAGTTGTTTTGAGATTCATTGTCCAGTGTTACATCATGTAGGATACCTTCAGAACTTCCAGAGTTTCAAAGTTCTAAATGTTTTTAATCCTCACAAAATCTCAGTCTGGTACACTGAGATATACTGATTTGCCAAGGCTACCACTGGCCAGGGACAGGAAATTGGCTTTGCCAGTGAACTGGCATGTGTCATCAAGGAAGCATGGCTAATTTTGTCATATCTCCTCTTCCCCTTCAACAAAATAATGTGGCAGTGAAAACTAGCGGACATGTAAGGAAGAACTGCAGTGTAAATTATCTTCCCCCCCAAAAAAAATTGACATCCCATTTTATATCTTGGTCACTATTCCTTTACAAAGTATCAAACTTACTTCTAGTAGGATATAACAGATTAAAAGTTGGCATGGCTGGCTGGGGCATGCTGGAAGATGTAGGACTTTTTTCCATCCATGCATTTGATTGAGCCCTAAGTTACCACAGTGACTTCCAGTATGATGCACTGGAAGGTATGCATAAATCGTATGAATTGATCTGGGCAGAGAATGGATCCTTCCCATGTTATGTGGCAATTTTCAAGCTACACAATTGTCTCTTGAAGCACACAGGAAGAAAATTAGATGATTCAGACAGTATGAAGGTATAGATCGAGAGCTTACAAGGGACACATGCAGCTCCAATGACTGTGGTGGATATATAACATGGGAGGTGGACTCAGTAGAATTCAGGAGATTGAGGAAGCCGTGTTCTAGCTATCTTTGGATGTTTTTGTTACAAATATGTTACCACTGAAAGTTTGGCGTAGGGATGTGTGAACCTGTCAATTTCAGTATCTCTCATTTTCTTTTTTCCAGTCTTACATTAGGTTCATCCCAAACTTTGAGAATTTTTCCAGTCGTAGGTGCAGATCATTCTGAACCTTAAGAAAAATTTTGCATGAAAATTTGTACTCATTGTTTGTGCACATTTCTCCTAATGATTGCATTTTCTACACAATTTTGCCTAATCTGCACATTTTTCCAAGCATTTTTCCTAATCTAATGCATTTGTGAATGTTACTTTTACTAATATATGTTCTTTTGCATGCACTTTCCCCTAATATACACAATTTTGTATGATTTTTTTTTTAAATTGGGAGTACTCCATTGCAAAACTCAGGAAAGTGTGAATTTCAAAGGATAACTGAGTTTTGGTTTGCATATTGGTTCAAAAGTATGAAGTAAATCTGCATCAAAATGTGAACTGAATGAATCCTCCCATCCCTAATTTGACACACTTGATGTCCTGTGTACAGAAATGAGTGACTGTAAGTAGGCTATAGACTCAGCAAAGCATCAGTTAGTGGGTCTGATTAGTTAGTGGGTTTGATTCCCAATGAATGCAGTTGCCACTGCTCCATGAAAAATTGAGACCACAGCCACTTCCAAAAGTATTTAAAATTCATTTAGCAGGAATTTCCTTGGGAAGTATCAAGCCTTGAATTGATCAAAAGGTTGGGGGGGGGGGACACACACACACACCATCAAACAGTTAATTTCCCAGAGAATAATAGATTTGGTGGAAATGATATCAAGGAAGACATGATGAGGCTACGAATTCTGCTGAGACATATAAGTAGAAGATGGAAAGTAAATAGGGATCAAGGAGGATTTTTGTAAGAAAGAGGGGGCACAATAATTAAGCACTGTTGAAGGGAGGGATCCAAGCAACACTGATCTCTTTCTACGCAGAAGTGTAGATGTTGAAAGACACCAGCATGTACCTGCTTTACCATCCCATTATATGGGGTCAAGATTTTGCTTCTACCTGCTACAGCAGGAGTAGGGAGCCTTTTTTTGCTAAGGGCCACATCCCCCCAGGGGTAATCTGTTGATGACCCCATGCTGGAGGGGGGACTAGTGGGGGGTATGGTTAGGGTTATATAATAGTAATTTATAGTAATAGTGATAGAAGTAATATATCATGGTTTTCGTTCCTTCCTTCCTTCTTCCCTCCTCTCTCTCATTCTCTCTCTCTCTCTCTCTCTCATGTTCTCTATTTTTCCTCTCCTCCCCCCTTCTTCTGGGCTTCCCCCAAACACAATGCATGGCAGTGGCTTCCTCCACCAAATGGGAGACAGAGCAGGAGTCGAGTCAGGCAGTGTAAGTTCTGACACCTTATCATCGAGTGCAGCAGCTAGAGTGCCTTTCCGAAGGATACTACACTGGTCTAGCCATCATGCTCTGTGGTCAAGCCTACAAGTTCGTGCTGCCTCCTCCTGCTTTTCCCCTTGTACTTGTGGGGGTGGCTAGATCACTGCACAGAGGTGGTGACTGCAGGAAAGAGGGCAGGGAAGAGAGAGACCAGGAAGGATGGCTGGGGGCCGGCCAGATGGAAACATGCAGTGGATCAGATCCAGTCTGGAGGCCAGAAGTTCCCCAGCACTAAACATGCTCAAAACCAGAAACATTTCCTATGAAATGCCAAATTCATCTCATTTTCAAGGCCCAGTTTACAAAAAGAAGCAGCTGCAAGGGGCAACATATTGTGACTGCTGCTGCACATGGCATTCACATCAGCTACTCACTGCGTGGTTCTCCTGCTTGTCACACAGACCCAACTTCGCCACCCCAACATATCAAACACTATGCAATATGTGGCAAAATGTGTGGATTGTTGAGGTGAGGACATACACATGAGTATCTTCCCACGTGCAGTAGCCTGACTCTAAGCCATCGCCATATGGCTGCTTGCTTGTGTGAATCAGAGCTTTAAAGCCTGCATCTCTCTTGAGTGAAAAATAAACTGTGATTATCTGTATCATGATGAATCCATTTATTAATTCCCAGAGGTAGCTGCTTACGATCTAGCGTTTTATATCTCAGTCTTTAAACCACCATAAAAGTGTAATGATGAGTAACTTGTTATAACCTTTACTTTTTAATAAAGGAGAATAAAGTGACTAGAAATGTTAGATTCATAACAAAGGGCATAAACCTGTGTGTGTCCCCACGTGCTTGCTCTCTCTCTCTCTCTCTATCTCTCACACACACACATACACACACACACACACCACAGACAGAGAGACTGTTTAATTTCTTGGCAAGTTTTCTTTCTTTCTTTTTTTGTAAAATACTTCCAAAATGTCATGTTTTTATCTGCTAGTTTTCATTACCGTCTGGAGATGTGGCTCGTTGTTAGCCTTATGGTCCTAAAATGCCCCACTGTGCACTGTTGCTTTCTAATTATTTTAAACCTATCAATTAGAGCTTCTCTTTAGTGTTTACATCAGAGGTTTGTGCATGAGAAGGCGGAAGCCCTGACAGAATGTCTCCAACTTAGTTGTGAGAAACCATGGTGAAAGTCACTGAAGAGAGGCAAAAGAACATTTTGTCTTTCTATACATGATCTTTTTCATTATTAATTACATGAGAAACACTCTTTAGAGATTCAGCTTCTCCGTTTCCCAAGCTGAGCACATCTTTGAAAAGGTAACTTGTTCAACAGCAATGCCTACATCAGGGATAGGACTACGGGTCTAGATTTGGCCTGCTGGGGTTCCACAGCTGGCCTGCCACCTCCCTGCCCTAACTTCACATCCTCTCCCACATTCCACTCCCTGTCGTCTGTGTTTCCCCATCTCTCTGTTTCACCTCTTCCCTCAAGTATTCTTGTACTGTGCCATTTTCCTCTATTTACAGGTGAAGATCCAGGATGTACAAATCCCTCCATGTTTCCTGTCCCTCTATAGCAATGTCACACCCAAGATACAGAGCATCTCTACACCAGCCTAAAATCCCACATTTAAAACAGGGTTTTCTGCTTCTGTTTTAAATGCAGGATCACAACGGACTCCCTTTACATATGCTTCCTTCCCCCTCCTTTTCCCCCTTATCTGAGTCTTCCATATGTTTCATTATACAGCCGCTTGAGGGTGCTGTGGTCTAGTTCCTCTAATTGCAGCTTTTCCTCTTTTCACGGGGAACTCAAGAGGGACTCAAGCACGGTAATTTGAAAGCTCATTATCTCTGATCTTTTAAAAATGGACTAAAGGTCATTTAGTGCAGGAGATACCCTCGAGGCTGACGATGTCATCTAAAGGACCCGCAAATTTCTGAGAGTAACCCATCTCAATAGCAGGAGAAAAGCTCCATGTGAAGAAGCCCACAGTTTTCATGCCTCCCTTGCCTGGTAGATGTCAAGCTCCTAGTGCAGATTCAATTTGTGCTCCTCCCATGCAAGGGAGATAAAGAGGAGTGACAATCAATACCTCACAGATCTAGAGATTGCAGAAGTACAGCATCTATGTAGCCTAGACAAGTGTTAATACAAGTTTTTTATGGCAGGACTGAGATAATTAGTTGATTTACATATTTTGCCTGTGGGCCCTCTAGTTAGCGACTAGTGAGCACTATAAAACAGCAACAAAAATTATCTGCTGCCTGATGTACCTAAAGATCAAATAGGGACTTTCAACTTTGTTGAGAGACTAGAGGCAGCGGTGGGTAGCAAATGGAAGAGTTGTAATTGTAGAGAGGTCTGGGCAGTCTGGGCAGAAGGGCAAAGTTAAAGGAAAGTTGGACATCCAAAAAAGAAGAGCCTTCTAATTTCCACCTATTTTTGTTATGCATTTCCATTTCCTACCAGTTCAATGGAGAACCAGCACGAAAGATGTGAAAGAAGTAACATTGAGCTTGTGCAGATCTGTCAAGTGTTATCACTTACAGGCAAAATGCCAAATTTTCTCAGAGGCTCAAATAGCTACTTTGTGATTTTCCTCACTACACCCAGCAATTTATCAGAGGGGGTGGAATGGCCAAAAAGAACTGAGAACTCCGGCCAGTGACAAAATCACACCAATTTCACTTTTCTTAGGCACAGTGTCCCCAAAGGGGTCATGTTAAATCAAACTTTCCAACACTTGTTTTCTTTGCTCAGAGGGGATCATTTGATACTGTGTCAGAAGAGTTTTCCTTGCAGGATTAATGTCAGAATGAGTGTATGTTGTTCTAAGGACACTACTGAGGTTTCTAAATGTATATATCACAGAATCAGACAGCCCAAAGCCTGGGAGGTACAAAAGGTATTTTGGTATTTCCTCATGCTATGACTAATGGCCCATCATTTTTGTCCCATCCAAGTCAATAAACCAAGGTGAGGGTTGCTTGAAAAGCCTGCTTGTGTTGCCACCAATCTAGTCCTAGTCTATGGTGAGCCAATTGTGTATGCTCACTGGCCTGTGCAAAATCCAGTGTATTTGTTGAAGAGTGTTGTTTTTCATAAGCTATTTGCAAATCTGCAAAAGTTAATTACAACTTTTAGTGATCCAGCTCAGTTGCATCTCTCCTGCAGAGCACCACAGCCCTCTGTAGGAAGTAAAGGCCCTTAACTCTGTATTGGCAGGGAGCAGTCAGACCCCCTTGGGGTCACGTTGTTCATCTTTCTAGGAATCCAAAAGTAGACATACCAGAACTTCTTCTGCAGGCCCTACCCATGAAACCATGATAGGATCAAAGTCAGGCATTGTTGGGTCCCTGCCAAGGCCCATACCGAATAGAAGTCCTGTTGCCTCTTGGGCCCTGGTCCTGCCATTCATCCTCCTTGTTGTCCCTGCCTGTTCAGCAGTCCCTGCTAAGCAAGTGAGTGGAGCAAGGAGAAGGATCAGCCCCTGTTCACCTTTCCCACTCCCTCTGGGTTGCTGTGTGGACTGGGTACAAATGGTTAGAGCAGGCAAATGTGAAGTGGTGGCCGCAGTGAGAGGGACCTGGGCCCACTCTTGGAAGAGAGCATCTTGCCCAAAGTCCCTGGAAAACCTGAAGCCAACAATTTAACTTCAAGTTCTCAGTGAGGAATGTGGGGTGGAGCAGGCACCAGAGGTGGGAATGAAGGCGGAGTCCAACCCTCTGTCTCCCTGAGTTTACTATGCCATAGCTCTCTTTTGGGTGCTTGGCAGTCATTACAGCTCTGAGCTATAACCATTAGGGATGTATAAGAAATTTGTTTCAGTTCACCTTTGATCAGGATTAACCCAGTTCGCACCTTCCGGGCCAAACACAGTCTTGAATGTAGGGGTGTACTCACCCCATTCCGGTCCGGGGCATCTGCGGTGGGGGGGAGGTGATCCGTCCCTCCCCCCGGAATCCTCCCCAGCTGGCTCCACTCCACGGTGAATCTGCAGAGCCACTGGCCGGGGCTGCCCGCAGCCGGATCTCTGTCCACTGCCGGGCCACGGCCGCAAATCGCAGCTGCCATAGCGGTCGCCATTTGTGTCCCTGCATTAGCCATGATAGACTATGTATATATTTACGTAGCCTATCACGGCAAAAGGCAGGGACACAAATGGCGTAGCGGATGCTATTTGCATCGCTGCTCTTAGCTGTGATAGGCTATGTAAATACTTAGGTAGCCTATCACAGCTAAAGTAGGGAGGGAAATGGCAGCCGCAGACCAGGACAGCAGATGGACCGGACGGCTGACAAAATGTAGGGTCCGTCCCAGGGAAATTTTGCAGGGTGGCGGGGGGGATTGCCCCGTTCCACCACGGACTCCGGGGGGCCTCATTGGAGTCCATGGTGGAATTCTCTAACATCCCTACTTGAATGGAATATGCAGTTGAGGTCCATACATTTCCAACCTTGCAACGTGATTTGTGGTCAAGAAGAACATGCTTGAAAGCATGTGTACATTTGAAAAATAGGCATGAATAAATGCATATTTTGGGAAAATGTGTCCAAATATGCTTTAATCAATGAGAGAATACATACATTTCAAAGATGTTCATAACTGATGCATACTTCTGGGGGAAAAATGTGCAAAAAAATACACATGGATTTGCATGCAAAAAAAAAAAACTGAAGCTCACAGTTAGGGATAGATGGACCCATCTCCGTCCAGGGCATGGGGGAGCTCAACGAGCTGCACCCCCTGATGTCATGGCCCAGACCCACTCGGCAAGACTCCCTGCTCGCCCTGCCCACCCGCCAAGTAATGTGAGTCACCCCTGCTCTCTACGCCAAGGACTCCGACAGTCAAGCCCTTGTGCTTTATGCACACAAGGGTTTGAGTGCCTGAGTCCTCAACGTAGCACACACCCCAAGGGCTCTAGCCCTGGCCTCCTCCAAGGAGGCCAGCGCTAGAGCACTGGGGTGCTGCCGAGGCCCTTTTTGCCCATGCCAGTTGTCAAGGACTTCCTTGACAGCTGGCAGAGGCAGGACAGGTCCTGGTGTGGCCACCCCCAGTGCTCTAGCCCAGGACCACCGCCAAGGCCCCTCCTGCTCACACTAACTTCAGGGCTTCCTTGACAGCCAGTGGAGGCAGGACAAGTCCTTGGCAGTGCTCCCAGCCACTCGCCGAGCTCCAGGGCACTCGGCGGCCAGGTCTGTCAGTGTCCTATGGCTCAGTGGGTGGAGTCCGGGAGGCCAGACGGGGGGGAGTGGATTGGACTCCACTCCCTCCTCAGACTCCCATGCCATCCCTACTCATAATCTGATACAGACATGAGACGGAACAAGCTTCAAAGTGGAATTCGGAGAGAAAACTTCGACAAGCTCAAGTTTTGCTTGAATTCCCATCCTTAGTAACAGCGCATTTCCGAATACCAAAAAAGCTATTTATGGAAATCCTTAAGGAAGGCTGCATGTAAGCCTTCCCTTCTGTGCTCTGATTGGTACAATTAGGGGTGTGTGGAATACTCACCCTGTTCCATCGAGGACTCTGCAGTGGGGGGGGGAGGTGATCCGTCCCTCCCCCACCGGAATTCTCCCCGGCTGGCTCCACTCCATGGCAACACTGCAGAGCCGCCGGCCAGGGCTGGCCGCAGCCGGACTTCCGGCCACTGCCAGGCTATGGCAGCCACTACACCAGCCGCCATTTTCATCCCTGCCTTTTGCCATGATAGGCTATGTAAAAACATGGCAATGACAGTGGACGCAAATGGCGTCCCCTAAGCCAGACGCCATTTGCATCAGAAGACGACAACGGAAGGAAGATTCTCCGTGGAGTGGAATTGGCTGGGGAGGATTCTGGGGGGAGGGACAGATCGCCAGCTTACCCCAGAGCAGACTGGTAAGTGGGGTTCTCACACTCCTATAATAAACATGCATGGCACATCCCTGTCCTCCACCTAAAGTCCTCTGGGGGCTCTCTGCTGCGGCTGTCTAATGTGAGACTGGCAGTCACACACAAAAGGGCCTTCTCCTTTGCTGCCCCTCAGTTGTGGAATGACCTGCTGGTTGAAATGCTCCTGCTGACCTTGATGAAGGTTTTTAAGCAGGCAATAATGACTCTATTATGCCAGCAGGCCTTCCCTTTTAGAACTTTTATTCCTTTTGCTGACTTTTGTATACTATTTTTAAGCAGTGTTATTTTAAGCTGTGTTTATTGTTGGATTTTTTAAAAATTGTTTTTAGTTCAAAGTTGCTTTTAGTTATTTTAGTTATATGTTGTTTGTATATATTGTCCATATGTTTTATGTAAATGGTTTTTAAACTTTGTATATTGTATTTTAATGTTTTAATTAGGGATGGCGGAGAATTCCGCCATGGATTTCAGTGAGGCTGAATGCACTGGCATTCGGCCCCCTGAAATCCGTGGTGGAACAGCCTGCCCCCCCCCAAGGATTCCCCCCGGGACGAGGCTTACCTGGGGCGGATGTTCTGGATGGCGGCGGGTCCGGCGGCGGGTCCGGCAGCGGCGGCTGGTCTTTCTACTGGCTGTCACGGCCACCATTGCTATCTACCCTTTGCCGTGATAGGCTACGTAAGTATTTACGTAGCCTATCATGGCAAGCCAAGAAAAAAAAAAACCTGCGTACGCAAATGGCGGCGGCTACGGCAGCCGCCATTTGCGTTCCCTTTTTTTCCGCAGTTTTAGCCTACGTAAATATTTACTTAAGCTATTACGGCGAAAAAAAGGGCAACACAAATAGCGTAGTGGGCGCTATTTGCGTTCCTTTTTTTCCCTGCAGTAATAGCTTACGTAAATATTTACATAGGCTAAAACTGTGAAAAAAAGGGAACGCAAATGGCAGCCGCCGGAGCCGCTGCCATTTGCATATGTGAGTTGTTTTTTTCTTCTGGAAGGAAGGCTGCCCAGCGGCTGGATTTCCGGCTGCGGGCGGCCCCGGCTGGCAGCTCTGCGGAATCTCCACGGAGCAGAGCCGGCCGGAGAAGGATTTTGAGGGGACGTGCAGAGCGCCTCCCCCCCACCATGAATCACCTCGTTGAAAAGGTGACTTTCGTACATCCCTAGTTTTAACTTTTGTAAACCACCCAGAGAGCTTCAGCTATGGGGCAGCATATAAATAATGACAGTGATAATGATAATGATGATGATGATAATAATGATAATAATAATAATGGTAAGTGTTAAGGTATAATCCATAAGTCACATGAAAATAAAAGGGGTGGTGGAGAAATTTTCTTCAGTGAGTGAGAATTTAGCCTGAGGCAATATGTTTTACTGCAAACCAGGGAATTTCTTTTATTATTGTTCTCTTAACCACCATATCAAACAACCAACAGCTCCTTACTAAGATTGGCAAAGTTGCCAACGCTGAGCATAGCACGATTTAATCCAGGAGGAACAATTTACTGTCAACCTACAAATGCACCTGCAGGTGTTTTTTGTTTGTTTGCTTGTTTTTTAAGCTGGCAGTTAAAGAAAGAAAGAAAGAAAGAAAGAAAGAAAGAAAGAAAGAAAGAAAGAAAGCTCACACTTGCCCATAAAACTGCTTGTCTTATTTATTGCCAGAAATGTTTCATGCTTTTCAACAGGAAGCCCAGTTTCAAAATTTAAGACGATGCTAGGATTATAGCAGGAATTTGATCACACCAAAGACACTGCTGTTGGAAAACAACACCTCAGCACACTGAAGAAGAAGTGAGTGGGAACATAATAGCAAAGAAACAGCTATGCTGATATTCCAGCCTGCTGCATCCCCCTGGTGGGCCCTACAGTGATGCTTCATGAATAAAAATGGATTAAACTACATTTGTACCATAACAAGAAAAAGCAGTTAGGGTCAGTTATTCACCACAGTTAAAATGTGACTGGAGCAACTTGACTGCTTCCACTGCATTCTTCAACTTAAGAGTAAAAAAAATAGCTCTGTAATCAAGTTAAGTGCTGAAGTCTAGAGAATGTACGTCAGTCTTCCAATATGATTGATGAGTATGTGCTTTGCAGGACAGGACTTTACTGTGTACATACTGTGCACGTGCGCAACTGCGCGTGTTTTTTTAAAAAATCCCTAAGTTATAATACCAAACACTGTCTTTTTTTGCTATCAAAGAATTGTTTTCTAAAACAGTTTGAGTCCTTCAGCAAGAATGAAATATAAACTACTTGGGTGGGGGTGGAGGGGAGTCATAGAGAAGGAAAACTATTCTTGATGCGAAGTGACTCACTTTTTTAAAATTCAGTTTTGATAACTGATTGGTTTAAATTCTAATTATGACTGTGCAACTTGGGGTAAGGTGTCAATCAGATGTTAGTAAGTGATTCAGTTTGGGTCTTATAGCAAAACTCCAACCTCCTCCTAAAGCAGGTTCAAAAATGTTGTGCCATTCATCACCCGCTGGCCTAACACATGTTGCATTTCCTGCTGCATCTGCTCCTGCCGTGTTTTATATTTTTATGCACATACGTGCATGTGTGGGAAAACATAGCGGGTGCTATAGAAATAGTAACAGATCAGGACACTTTGAGAAAAGTATGGTAGAAAAATCTTGGTCCACATCTTCCTCATAATGGCTTCCTGGTGGATCCCTTTTACAACCATGGCTATAAATCTTCAACCAACCAGTGATGAAAGTGCCTTGCATGGTTTTTTTTTCCAGAATTCCCATAATGACTTGCTGGTACTCAAGTTCAGTGACAATAGGGATGTACGAAAGTCACTTACCTTTTCACGGATTCTGTTCATGGTGGGGGGAGAGGCACTCCGTCCCTCCCCCCAGAATCCCAGACAGGGGGGGAGGCAATCTGGTCCTCCCTCCCGGAATCCTCGACAGCCGGCTCCGGGCCGTCCGCAGCCGGATTTCCGGCCCAGGACAGGCTGCTGCAGACACAAATGGCGGCCGCCATTTGCATCCACCCAGGCAGCTGTGATAGGCTACATAAAAATTTACATAGCCTATCACGGCTAACCAAAACAAAAACAAAAATCCCCAGCATACGCAAATGGCGGCGGCTAGGGCTCCCGCCATTTGTGTTCCCTATTTTTCGCCGAGTTATCTTACGTAAATATTTACTTAAGATAAAATGGTGAAAAAGAAGGGAACACAAATACCATAGTGGGTGCTATTTGCGTCCCTTTATTTTTCTCCATTCTAGCCTATGTAAATATTTATGTAGGCTAGAACGGCGAAAAATAAAGGGACGCAAATAACGCCCACTACGCTATTTGCGTTCCCTTTTTTTTCGCCATTTTATCTTACATAAATATTTACGTAAGATAACTCAGAGAAAAATAAAATAAATATTATTTATCTTATTAAATAATAAGATAAATCGGTGAAAAATAGAGAACGCAAATGGTGGCCGCTGTAGCCACTGCCATTTGCATATGCTGGGGTTTTTGTTTGTTTGTTGGTTGGTTTTTGGTTAGCTGTGATAGGCTACGTAAATTCTTACGTAGCCTATTACGGCCCCAAGGATGGCAATGACGGCGGCAGCAGCCCGGCCTTGGCTGGCCAGGAGACCAGCCACCGCCAGGGCCGGAGCCGCCGCCGCATCTGCCGCATCCGCCCCAGGTAAGTGCGGTCCCGGGGGGATTCCGTGGGGGGGTGGGGGGAGGGGGATGTTCCTCCACAGATTCTGGGGGGCCGGATTCTAAAGAATCCGGCCTCACTGGAATCCATGGCAGAATTCTCCGCCATCCCTAAGTGACAAATGAGATTGAAAGAGTGTGTCAGTACTCCATGTTCGCTAGTACTCCATACCTATTGGTTTCTTTAATATGGGCAGTATCCAGTGCTGCCCGCATGCCAGGAGGATTCATCACTAGCACAACAGGGAAATAGCAGTTCTTGACACAACTGGAAATGAGTGGAAATGCTCAGTTCCAGAATGGGGCAGGTCAGTGGATCTCACAGTAGGTTGCTCTGCTGAGCTGTCCCAACCTAGAAATAAGTGTTTCTGCTCATTTCCAGGGTTGCTTTAGGAAGTGCTAGCTCCCCGTTGCACTGGCAGTGGGTTCTGTGGGTGCAATGGAATAAGCAGAAACACAGTGGCAGTACTGGATACTATCCATTTTTTACCACTGCTAACATTCACATTTTTACCACTGCTAAGAATTTACATTAAGGCTGCAATTCTATACACACTTACTTGGGGCTTACTTCTGAATAGACCCACATAGGATTGCACTGTAAAAGACCCAGGATAAAACAACCCCTGGAACTTGCCAAAAATGAGGTTAAAGTCAAGTAATTTGGCTTGCTCAAATTGTGTATCAGACTATCAGTATAGTAAAAAATAAAAATGCTCCAATTGTTTTATGATTACCTGGTTGCCAATTATTATCATTTTTGAATACTTTAAATGATTTATCTTCGTGTTTTTATATTTTTGTACTGTAATTGATTCAAAAGCCACCACGAAAGGCTATGGATGAACTAGAAGGCAGGGCACACAACATTTAAAATAAATAGGTACATGCAAACAAAATTAAATATATTCAGTGAAGGCTCAAATTGCTTTCTTCAGCCATGTTCCATGCTCAGCATTCCATTTTTTGCTCCCAGCAAAGATGCTTGTTTAAATATTTACCACTGCTATTATTATGACAGCATTGCTCAAGTTGCTTTATTGTCTAAATATCCTGAAAAGAAAGACCTATGTAGTGAGAAAAATATGAAAAAGTTCTACAAGATAGTGCTATATATTATACCCCACCATGAAGGATCACAGTGTACATGTAGGGTTATGTTTGTTTGTTTTCAGCAAACACACACACACACACACACATTATGGTACTGTAAAATTTGCATTTTTCTCTGCAAATACAGTTTTATGTATAAGAATACAAATTATATATCTTTATGAAATATTCAAAAATGCTTGGGGATTTCTTGCTCCACTTGTGCTGGATTGTTGACTTTTTTAATGACATTTCTTCTTTTTATTAAAGTTGTATAATACAATGAAGTTGGTGTTTTTATGCATCTTGCCCAATTTTCATTGTTTGAAAAAATAGATACGCTCTTTTGAATAGCTGTATGATTAAAGACCACTTGAGACAAGTGATTCTGTTGTGTTTGGGGAGTTTGTCACCAATACATAGCATTAAATTCGCTCACATTCAGCTTGGGGCCAAAAAGCTTATGCACCCCTGTTCTAAGCAAATAGACCTATGAATACATCACAAACTTATCAGTGATTATGCAAGATAATCCCATTGCCATTTCCTACATGTCAAACATAGGGTTTCGGTATCGGAGATCCCTGCTACCGATTTTCTGTGTGACCTTGCAAAAGACACTGTATTGGTACAATTTCTTCCTCACATTAGATTCTCCATTTATTTTAAACACTCATAGGAGAAATGAACACCTTTAAAGCTGAATTAATATTTAAAATACTCTGGAGCACAAAGACATTCATTGCTCTCATAATTTTAAGGTATCGTTAACACAGAAGACAAGGAAGTGTCAATTAGCATAATATAAGTGAACACATCGTGTGCTTCTCAAAGAAGCAAAATCACAAATGAATAGTAATGTGTCTTATTTTTATGAAAAAGTAAATCAATAGCATTTTATAGGCTTATGAACTGTACAGCATCCTTTAAAGTAAGCAAAATGGAAAATGTTTGAGAACTTACCTTTAGGTAATGTGAATGAATAGTTAGATTAACAAAAGAAGAATTTGTAAGTTCACAAAAGAAAGGTCTATTGAAGGCTATTAGCCAAGATGGCTAAATGGAACATTTCTGTTTAGAGGCAGTATACCTCTGACCAGGGTTGGCATCAAGGGTAGGCATGGCTGAGCACCTACCAAGGGCCCACACCCCAGCAGGGGCCTACTGACAAGAGCCTCCTTTTATCTATTTCCTTTAGGATAGACTGATTTGACCTCCTTGCAGTCCAGGGGACTCGTAAGAGTCTTCTCCAGCACCACAGTTCGAAGGCATCAATTCTTCGGCGCTCAGCCTTCCTTATAGTCTAGCTCTCACAGCCATACGTTGCTACTGGGAAAACCATAGCTTTGATTATATAAACCTTTGTCGGCAAGGTGATATCTCTGCTTCTTACTATGCTGTCTAGGTTTGCCATAGCTTCACTCCCAAGGAGCAAGTGTCTTTTAATTTCATGGCTGCAGTCACCATCTGTGGTGATCTTGGAGCCCAAGAAAATAACATCTGTCACTGCTTCCATTTCTTCCCCTTCTATATGCCAGGAAGTGATGGGGCCAGATGCCATGATCTTCGTTTTGTTAATGTTGAGTTTCAAACCAGCTTTTGCACTCTCCACTTTCACCCTCAACAAGAGGCTGTTTAGATCCTCTTTGCTTTCTGCCATTAGGGTGGTATCGTCTGCGTATCTGAGGTTGTTGATAATTCTCCCGGCAATCTTAATTCCGACCTGTGATTCATCCATAGGGGTGCACGAAAGTCCCTTACCTGTCCTCGAAGCTTTTCGCAGTGGGGGGGAGGCGCTTCGCTGCTCCCCCCGCGAAGTTCAGGCCGGGGGGGGAGGATTCCCGCCTCGCCCGGCCGAAATTCAGGCCAGGGGGGAGGCTTCCCGCCTCGCCCGGCCGAAATTCAGGGCGGGGAGGAGGCGCCTCGCCTCGCCCGGCTGCGAACTAAACAGTTAAAAAAAAAAAACGCCCCCGTGATAGGCTACGTGACGATTAACGTAGCCTATCACGGCTAGATCTGCAAAGTCAGCCGTGACAGGCTACGTTAATCGTCACGTAGCCTATCACGGGTGACTTTAAAAAAAAAGGAAAAAAAGCGCATACGCAAATGGCGGCCCCCATAGGGAGCCACCATTCACGTTCCTTATTTGGTCGCTGTAGTCTACGTAAAGGTTTATGTAGACTACGGCGAAAATAAGGGCAACGCTATTTGCTGCACTCTGCATATAAGTTAAATAAGCAGGGCGACAATATACAGCCTTGTCGTACTCCTTTCCCAATTTTGAACCAATCGGTATAGAAATGTAATAAAGAAAAAAATAAAAAATAATCACCCAGCAATGCCGCACAATTTTACAGGCCTTTTTAAAATGGCTTTTAAAAATGATGTGTACACCCCATCTGGAATACATCATTTCCTAATGAAAAGAAGCAAGTTCAATTCTCATATCCTGGTGCAATGTGTTGATCTTACAATCCATTCACGTGGAGATAGAATATTGCATCACTGGCTCTGAATTTGGCAGCAGCATGAATAAAACGGTAAAGGGAGGGGGGGAATCATGTTGTTAATTGTCTGGAGATGCCCTCAGTGTCCATGCAGTATAAGAATAATAAAATCAGTTGAAAATTTACAGAGGAGCTTAACATGCCCATTCTTTGAAGTTACATTTTCCTTCTTATTTGTTAGCTTTAGATTCTCTAAGCCGTGACTAATAGGCCAGTCACACATGCCTTATGTTATATAGAGTTAGATAAATGCATAGATAAAGCATGAAGACATAGTTCAGGATCTCTAATGAAATGAAGAAGTTATCAATACTGAGATACTAACATTTTTCCAGTGCTGATGGCACAGTTTTGGAGCTGCAAAAATCAAATGAAGTCAAATAAAATAAAGAAATAAAATAGGTCGTATACTCCTTTCTTTTTGGAGAGTATTACAGTCTATTCATGGCAGATACTTAAACGTGTGAATCGATGCAGCATTTTGTGAATGAAATAGTAAAGTGGAGTCAGAGTGAAAAATGTGTATGGTCATTTAAGGTTCTGATCCTGCAAATACAAGTTACTTCTTTCCAAAGTGACTCCATCTTTTGACTTGGACTGCCCAAGTAATTGATTCCAATGGGACTGCTCATTGAGCAAAGTGCAGCTCTGCCTGACTAACAGTGACAGTTTCTATTCCTGTGATAAGTTTCTGGAATACAATTAGGTTTGCTATATGACCCTTACTTTATTTCAAATCAGCCCGACTCAACAGTACAAAATATATGTTCTCCTTATTTCAGCTACATTAAACAAAACACCAGAACTCTGTAATAGCCTTCATTTGTAAAATGTTGATCTGGATAATCTTGGATCAAAACTGATCAGAAGCTATCACATTTTGTTTCACTTGGCATCATATCCTTACAATTGGGAACAAGGAGGCACTTTATTACGCATGTTCATAAGGACCAAACTAGAAATGATGCTATTCAAGCAATCAGCAATTGCTTTTTATTAAAGTAGGTAGGTGCTCCCTCCAGACTGGATCAAGGCCCTGGCAGGAAGATAGTGGGGTTTTAATCTTTGCCCTCTGCTGCAGTGCCAATCTAGATTGGGGCTTCCATCCCTGAAGTGGATGGATCCACTTCTCCCTGAAGTGACTCAGTACTGCACACATGAGTGATACAGAAAAAGTATACATGGAAATATGGAGGCTTTGGTGGGTTGGGACTGTTGCTGAGAGAAGGGGGCTCATTGACTCTGAAGCTGCACTGGGAAAAATGTCAGGCTGATGGAGAGAAAAACCTCCATTGCATCTATTTGAAGCAGTGATGGTTTCTAAACCTCTGTCTCTGAGGCCAAGAAAACAGGGCAATTTGGAGAAAGCAAAAGGCACAGAGGTAACCTGCCCATTCCAGGACTCCAAGTCTTTATACTGAATCTCATGAATTGCAATCTCAGCACAGTGACTCAAGAGGGCTTAACAGCTTTCCTTCTGTATCTTTTTTTAAATCAGATTTTAATTTTAAATGATGGTTTGATTTTCTTGTTGTTGATTATGCTTTGTCATTAGGTTTGTGTACTATTTTGATAGTCTGCAAAACTGGTTCTTCTCAAATCAAAGTTCTTCAAATAGGAAGGAATATGACTTTAAATTAAATTCCATTATTTCTACCAAGTGTGCTATTTTGCAGGGTAGAAGTCATATATAAGTGTAAATATGCAATGACTGAATCTTGTTATTAGCTTTTACACCTATCTCACTCAGGCATTTGTTGTTTATTCGCTCAGTCACATCTGACTCTTCGTGTCTTCATGGACCAGCCCATGCCAGAGCTTCCTGTTGGCCGTCACCACCCCCAGCTCCCCCAAGGTCGAGTCCGTCACCTCCAGAATATCATCCATCCATCTTGCCCTTGGTCAGCCCCTCTTCCTTTTGCCTTCCACTTTCCCTAGCATCAGCATCTTCTCCAGGGTATCCTGTCTTCTCATTATGTGGCCAAAGTACTTCAGTTTTGCCTTTAATATCATTTCCTCAAGTGAGAAGTCTGGCTTTATTTCCTGGAGTATGGACTGGTTTGATCTTCTTGCAGTCCAAGGCACTCTCAGAATTGTCCTCCAACACCACAGTTCAAAAGCATCTATCTTCCTTCGCTCAGCCTTCCTTATGGTCCAGCTCTTGCAGCCGTAGGTTACTATGGGGAATACCATTGCTTTAACTATGCAGACCTTTGTTGTCAGTGTGATGTCTCTGCTCTTAACTATTTTATCAATATTCGTCATTGCTCTCCTCCCAAGGAGTAAACGTCTTCTGATTTCCTGGCTGCAGTCAGCATCTGCAGTAATCTTTGCCCCTAGAAATACAAAGGCTGTCACTGCCTCCACGTTTTCTCCCTCTATTTGCCAGTTATCAATCAAGCTGGTTGCCATAATCTTGGTTTTTTTGAGGTTTAACTGCAACCCAGCTTTTGCACTTTCTTCTTTCACCTTCGTCATGATGTTTCTCAGCTCCTCCTTGCTTTCAGCCATCGAAGTGGTATCATCTGCATATCTGAGATTCTTAATGTTTCTTCCAGCGATTTTAACTCCAGCCTTGGATTCATCAAGCCCAGCACGTCGCATGATGTGTTCTGTGTACAGGTTGAATAGGTAGGACGAGAGCATACAACCCTGCCATACTCCTTTCCGAATCTTAAACCAGTCCATTGTTCCATGGTCTGTTCTTACCGTTGCTACTTGGTCGTTATACAGATTCCTCAGGAGGCAGAGAAGATGACTTGGACTACAAAAAAGTACACAACAATAAAGGAAGAGGTCTAACCAACTGGTTAATGTTAGGATGACATTATGGAGCAGGTACTCATTCTCTTCTATAATGCCCTGCAAATAGCATCTTTAGGAGCAAACAGCAGCTGGGGTGGCAATATTTGGAGTAGAAAGTAGGGGAGCAGGAAAAAGCAATGGATGAAGAAATTTTGGTTGTGTGTGTAACATCTTGCTGGCTCTCCAGGCCATTAGTCAAACTGATTCCACCCTTTGCTGTCTCCTGCAGGTATATATAGGGCGTGGCTGCCAAAGGCAGCACCTCTGCATCACACAAAGTATGATGCTAAGTGCGCACTTAGCATCGCACTTGGAGACACATGCAGGAGTGCAAAGCAGAATCCCCCACCCTGGAAGATGCAGGAACAACAGCAGAAATGGCAGCAGGAATATCTACTCCTGGGGGAAGGTACAACCACCTAACCTCCTCCAATATGACAAAGTGCTATAGGGCAACATCAGCTAGTGCTAGGGATGGCGGAGAATTCCTCCACGGATTTCAGTGAAGCCGAATGCACTGGCATTCAGCCCCCGAAATCCGTGGTGGAATGGACTTCCCCCCGTTCCCCCCCCCACGGATTTCCCCCAGGACAAGGCTTACCTGGGGTGGATGTTCCGGATGGCGGCGGCTCTGGCATCTGCCATGGCCACCATTTCCATCCTGGTCTTTGCCGTGATAGGCTATGTAAGTATTTATGTAGCCTATCACGGTAAGCCAAGCAAAAAAAACACCAAAAAACTGGCATATGCAAATGGCGGCAGCTACGGCGGCTGCCATTTGCGTTCCCATTTTTCGCCGTTTTAGTCTACATAAATATTTACGTAGGCTATTACAGCGAAAAAAAGGGGAACGCAAATAGCGTAGTGGGCACTATTTGTGTTCCTTTTTTTGCCGTTTTAGCCTACGTAAATATTTACGTAAGCTATTATGGCAAAAAAAAAAGAACGCAAATAGTGCCCACTACGCTATTTGCGTTCCCCTTTTTTCACCGTAAAAGCCTACGTAAATATTTATGTAGGCTAAAATGGCGAAAAATAGGGAATGCAAATGGCAGCCGCCGTAGCCGCCACCATTTGCGTACGCTGTTTTTTTTTGCGCAGTCGTGATAGGCTGCCATTTGCATCTGCAGCAGCCCGTCTGCGGCCGGAACGCCGGCTGCGGACGGGCCTGGACAGCTGCTCTGCGGAGCCGCTGCGGAGCGCAGCCAGCTGGGCAGGATTCCAGGCAGGAGGACCGGATCGCCTCCCTCCCCCATTGAGGATTCTGGGGGGAGGGACGGAGCGCCTCCCCCCGACACAAATCAATTCCACGAATAGGTAAGTGACTTTCGTACATCCCTAGCTACTGCTGACCTGGAATGTGTTTTTAGCGGGCCTGAAATTTGTTTACCAGTGGAGGAAGTTGGGGCCACTGTAGATGTAGTGATGGACAGAGGGTGTTATGGTGGTGGGAGGTGACAACATTGGGAGAGGGGAAGGCGATTGAAACACCTGTGTGCTCTATCCCCTTCCAGTCCGCCTTCCAACTCAGTAGCTCTGGTGTCTTGCCTGCAGCCCCCTCTAGCCTGAGGGTGCTAAGTATGAATGCCAGGTCGGCTACTCAAAAAGTTAATATCATTTCTGAGCTTATATCTGAAGAACATGCAGAACTGGCTTGTGTTACCAAAACTTGTTGGATGAATGGGGAAGAGTCAGTCTCTACCAAATGTGTCCACCAGGATTAATTGTGCAGCACCAAGCTCGACTAGAGTAGTGTGGGGGTAGTCTTGATCTATAGGGATTCTATCCCCCTGGTCAGATTCCCTATCCAACAGTCAGCCAGCTTTGAGTGTCTGTGCCTGGTGTTGGGTAGGGATGTACGAAAATTCCGCCACGGATCTTGGGGAGGCCAAATGCCAGCGCATTCGGGCCCCCGAAATCGGTGGCAGAACGGCCTGCCCCCCCCCCCGGGACGAGACTTACCTTGGGAGGATCTTCCTGGCGGCAGCGGCTCCAGCGGTGGCTCTGGCGGCGGCTCGGCGGTGGTAACGGCTCCGGCGGCCGGTCTTCAAGTTCTGACCGGCTGCCGCCGCCGCCATTTCCAGTTTTTTTTTTTAAAAAAGTGATAGGCTACATAAAGATTTACATAGCCTATCACGGCTAGGTTTAAAAAAAAAAGCCATGATAGGCTACGTAAATCTTTACGTAGCCTATCACAGCTGACTTAAAAAAAAAAAAAAAACACGTGCGTACGCAAATGGCGGCGGCCATGGCCTCCGCCATTTGCGTCCCTGCTAGCCAGCGGCCAGATGTCCGGCTGCTGGTGGAGCCGGCCAGCAGCTCCGCAGAATTCCTGTGGAGCACAGCCGGCTGGCCAGGATTCTGGGGGGGGGGGAGGAATGGAGCGCCTCCCCCCCCAGCGAGGATTCTGGGGGGGGGTAGGGACAGAACGCCTCCCCCCCAACCATAAACATAATCCGTGAAAGGTAAGTACCTTTCGTACATCCCTAGTGTTGGGCACCCAAGACAGGATAGGGATTCTGTTGGTGTACCACCCATGCCACTACCCAACAGTCTCCTTGCCTGAGCTGACTGTGGTGGGCTTGAGCATGATGTTGAGAACCCCAAAGCTTATGGTTTTCGGGGTCTTTAATATTCATGCCGAGGCTACTTTGTCAGAAGCGGCTCAGGATTTCATGGCTGCCATGTCAACCATGGGCCTATCTCAAATAATATCTTGCCCAACACATGTGGCAGAACACACTTTGGACCTGGTCTTCTGTGCTGGATTGGGAGAAAATGATCTGCAGGTGGGGAAGGCAGTAGTGACTCCTTTGGCATTGACAGATCATTATCTGATCAGTTTTGACCTCCAGGCCACCTGAAACCTCTGCAGGTATAAGGGACCAAATTTGATGGTCTGTCCCCAGAGGCTGATGAATGAATCCAGATGGATTTTTGAGGTCTCTTGGAGATTTTCTTGCAGGCTTAGCTGGAGGTCCTGCCAAGGTCCTGGACTCCTTGTCACTGCTTGGAATGCGGAGATGACCCGGGCTATCAATATGGTCACTCCCAAACGTCCTTGGCCTAGTCGTAGAACCATGTCAGCTGCTCCTGGGTATTCTGAGGAGCTGAGGGTGATGAAATGTGTCAATGATTAGCACACAAATGGCAGAAGAAACAAACAAACAACTCAGAACAAATACGATCGAACCCAGGTAAGAATCCACTTGCAATCTTATTCTGTGGCAGTGATGGTAGTGAAGAAATCCTACTTCTCCACCACCATTACACCTGCTCAGAGTCGTCCAGTGGAGCTCTTTCATGTGGTTAAAGGCCTCTTGGTTGTAGCCCTTGGAACCCAAGAACTCAAACCCTCAAAGGTTTGAACAATTTGCCAGGCATTTTGCAGATAAAATGACTCATATTTGTGCTGACTTGGATGCCATTGTTTTGACAGAATCTGATATGGACAGTCTAGAGCACCATCTAGTCATGCTATGGATACCTTTTGGCTTGTGCAGCCTGAGGACATGGACAAACTGCTTGGAAGACAGAGGCACACTACTTGCCCTTTAGATCCTTACTCATCCTGGCTGATGAAATCTGCCAGAGCTGGGCTGGATATCTGGACCTCAGAGGTGGTAAATGCCTCCTTGAGGGATGGTGAGGTCCCCACAGCTTTGCAAGAAGCTGTGGTGAGGCCTTTGCTAAAAAACCAAATTTAGATCCTATGGTTGCAGATAACTACTGCCCTGTGTCAAATTTGCCATTCCTGGGCAAGGTGCTGGAGAGTGTGGCAGCCTCACAACTCCAAGCCATTTTGGATGAAACTGATTACTTAG
The DNA here is from genome assembly GCF_057233095.1 of Heloderma suspectum. Lineage (NCBI taxonomy): Eukaryota > Metazoa > Chordata > Lepidosauria > Squamata > Helodermatidae > Heloderma > Heloderma suspectum. The sequence goes on from NC_139461.1 coordinate 94,616,029, forward strand.
ATCCATTTCAGTCAGTTTTCAGGCCTAGTTATGGGACGGAAACAGCCTTGGTCACCCTGGTTGATGACTTAATGCTGGGGAATGGATGGCAGGAGTGCAACCCTGTTGGTTCTTCTAGACCTCTCAGCAGCTTTTGATACCATCGACCATGGTATCCTTCTGGATCGTTTATCTAGGGATGGCGGAGAATTCCGCCACGGATTTCAGTGAGGCCGAATGCACAGGCATTCGGCCCCCTGAAAACCGTGGAGGAATGGCCTGCCACACACCCCCACGCCCCCGCAGATCCCCCCAGGACAAAGCTTACCTGGGGCGGATGTTCCGGACGGTGGTGGCTCCAGCGGTGGCTTTGGTGGCGGCGGCAGCGGCGGCTGGTCTTCCGACCGGCTGCTGCCACCACCATTTGCAGTCTGGTCTGTTTTTTTTTACATTGACGTGATAGGCTACGTAAAGACTTACGTAGCTTATCACATCTGGGTAGGTAAAAAGAAAAAGAAAAAAAGCGTACGCAAATGGCGGCGCTACGGCCGCCACCATTTGCGTTCCTTATTTTTCGCCATCTTAGTCTACATAAATATTTACGTAGACTATTAGGGCGAAAAGAAAGGGGAATGCAAATAACGCCCACTACGCTATTTGCGTTCCCCTTTTTTGCCATAATAGTCTATGTAAATATTTACGTAGACTAAGACGGCGAAAAATAAGGAACGCAAATGGCGGTGGCCGTAGCTGCCGCCATTTGCGTACGCTTTTTTTTTTTAACCTACCCAGACATGATAGGCTACATAAATATACTTACGTAGCCTATCACGGCTAAATACAGGGATGCAAATGGCGGCGGCTACAGCAGCCGCCATTTGCGTGCCTGCAGGCTGCTCAGCGGCCGGATGTCCGGCTGCGGGCGGCCGGAGCCGGCCGGCGGCTCTGCAGCTTGGCCGCAGAGTGGAGCCGGCCAGGCAGGATTCCAGGGGGGAGGGAGGGAGGGAGCGCCTCCCTCCCCGTCGAGTGTTCCGGTGGGAGGGACGGAGCGCCTCCCCCCCCCCAGCGGAAACAGAACAGAACAGAAGGTAAGTGTTCCGTCCATCCCTACGTTTATCTGGATTGGGCTTGGGAGGCACAGTTTTAAAGTGGTTCCAGTCCTTTCTGGCAGAGTAGTCTTAGAAGGTGGTGCTGGGGGACTTCTGTTCCACCCCATGGCCATTAGCCTGTGGGGTGCCGCAAACGTCTATCTTGTCCTCCATGCTTTTTAACATCTACATGAAACCGCTGGGGGAAGTCATCAGGAGTTTTGGGCTGAAATGTCATCAGCATGCAGATGATACTCAGCTCTACCTGTTGTTTCTATCTGCACATCCCAGGGAGGCTGTGGAACTCTTCAACTGGTGTCTGGAGGCTGTTTTGGGATGGATGAGAGTGAACAAGCTGAAACGTAATCCAGACACAATGGAGGTACTGTGGGTTGGGAAACCAACTACTTCGGATGGAGGTTTACAACTGGTCTTAGATGGAGTTGCACTCCCCCTGAAAGACCAAGTGTGCATTCTGGGAGTCCTCCTGGACTCTGAGCTAACTGGGGGAGCCCAGGTGGCTTTGGAGTCCAGGAGTGCTTTTTACCAGCTCAGGCTAGTATGTGGCCCTATCTGGATAGGACGGACCTTGCCTCAGTTATCCATGCACTAGTGACATCCAGGCTGGACTACTGTAATGTGCTATACATGGGGCTGCCTTTGAAGATGATTCAGAAATTCCAGCTCCTGCAGAATGTGGCCGCCTGAGTACTGGGATGGGGGAGGCAATTTGATCACATAAGGCCTATACTGCACCAGCTACACTGGTTACTGTTTTTTGACATAATTTTTATTTATTTATTAAAAAAAGAAAAACAAAACACAACAACAACAACAACAGCAGCAGCAACAGCAACATAAACACACAATACACATACATTAAAATATCTCTTAAGATTGTAAGATATCTACCTTTGGCTCCCCTTACACAACAAATGCTCATTATTATTCTCTAGTTCTAATCTTAGTTGTTGAGTTCACAAACATTATCTCATTTCTCTCCTAATTTTAAGAACAACAATAACAAAAGAGAATTAACCATCTCAAAGATCAAAATCCACATACATAGATATAATTTCAGCTACACTGATTACTTTTGTGTTTCTGAGCCCAATTCAAAGTGCTGGTTTTGACCTTTAAAGCCCTACATTGTTTGGGACCAAGTGACTTGAAGGACCGCCTTCACCCCTATCAGCCTGCCTGCACTTTAAGATCACAAAGAGAGGCCTTTCTCATCTGTCCACCTGTGAGAGCAGTCAGGCGGCTGACTGCTGAGACCTACAGCATTTTTCAAGACGTCTGCAAGGGGGAACATTTCAGGACCGCTGGTGTAGAAGACTGGAAATTAAGAAAGCAATCCTATGGGCCCTAGACAGTGTCTGAGAGTCCATGGGATACAGTTGATCTCCCCCTCCAAGGCCAAAGACAGAACTTCAGAAGAGATCTGGCCCTGGATGTCCCCTGGATGTCCCCACCACCACCCCCGAAGACTCTCCCACCCACTGCAGAAAGCTCTGCAGCAGCTTCCACTCCTGAGGTCAGGACTCTGATCTTGGGAAGGAAGGAAATGGGTGTGTCAGTGATTGGCTAGTGGGCACAGAGAAAGGCCATGGATCTGCTGGATCCAATGGTCTCTCAGGCTGTCCCCAACCTAGATGGGCCCAGAGACCAGTCCAACAAAAATTGCTTCAAAGGAAGACAGAGAGGCTGTGACGTTCCTGCCCTGGGTTCTACCTTCCCCAGCTTCCACCTGATGAAACTGAGAAGAAAGCCCCCTCAGGACATCTGCCTCCTTTTTGGTCAGTTGTCCTCACTGACACACAAAGCTTCTGCCCCTTTTACTCTGGGTTAAAGAGACACCAAATACGCTTAATTGGTTCCCTTTACCCAATACAGGAGAAGTAACAAGGAAATAGATTTTCTAATGGTAGCACAATAAGCCAAACACATTGGATTTTGTATTAAAAACAAACAAATAACATTTATTAAACACACACACACACACACACACACTATTATTACTCAATCTATGCTTGGTCCTAACCGACCGACCTACTCTACCTCTTCTAAATCCTGTTCCCCAAACCCCACTCACTAGATATAGATTCTTCAATCCTTAAACCCTATCTGACTTCTAGCTGACAGTTCATTCCTTTTAACCTCAGAATCCTCTCTGTCTCTGTTTCACACACACACGCACATGCGTGTGACCCTCCCACCTTTCACTCACTCCCATTCTTTTAACCCTAACTTACCTGGGTTACACCTAACAATACAAGTACATACATTAATATAACAAGCATACATTGCAGAGGCAAAATTAAAAATAGCTTCCTTCGCTCCTCCTGCCCTGCCAGCAACAGCCTGGCAGGACTTAGGATGGATGGAGGACTCCAACATCAGAGCCCTGCATCATTTGGGCATCTACCCCATAGGATTATTTTCTAAGACTGCAGTCCTGCACACATTTACCTGTGAGTTGGGATGCTGGAGAAATTCAAGACGGACTAAAATGATCTCAGATTTTTAAGAATCTGACCTGTGGAATCTGCTGCAGAGCGACTCCCCCAGGCTAGGCAGAGTCTGTGGACTTCTGGATGTTGTTGTTTTTGTTTTTTTTTTACTTTTCCAAAATTTTGCATATTTATTAGTAGGAAACTACTCACGTTTCTGCTGAGGAAAAGTTAAATGGAATGGGGGACAATATGCCAAATGTTATGTACTAAGGTAAATTATGTAAATTGTTATGAAACCTCTTATGCATTTATTTGTGTATTTTTCCACATGATGAAAAAAAATTGCATCTGTCTGTGAGCAGACGATGGAACAAAAGGCGCTCAACCACCTGTGAAACACAGACGTAGCAGATTTTACAAAGTCCATATATCCCTACCTGTGAGCACATAGTATTGAACTCAATGGGACTAACTTCTGAGTAGGCATGTGTAGAATTTTACTGTAAGTTGGTATGAACCAGTGGAGGCTAAAAGGTCCAGTAGCTTCATGTAGTTCCCAAACAATGTAAATGTGTTTTTAGGTAGCTCATGAAACAAACAATCCAGGAGAAAGAATTGCCCTTGGATGTTTGCTTTCCAATCCACCAGCCATTTGTCATGATTGGCACATTAAACAGGCCTTGGAAGTACAGAAGCCTTTGTGACTTATTATAGGCTAAATTCTTCACCAGTAACAGGTGGATCTTAAGGTCTCTAGAGCACTGCTAGCAACATTGCCTACTGGAATATAAATATTTATTTATTTGACACATTCTTACCCTGCTTTTCCCTTCCAAAAAAGGAGTCACTCAAAGTAACTTATGGACTATAAAAACAATGATTTATCATTAAAACACCTTAAGTTAAAAGCAGCAGCAAACCCAAGTGGCCAAGCCTAACAATCAATAAGTAAAATTAAGAAACAACAGAAGCAAATACTTGTTTAAAAAGAAATGTCTGAAACACCAAGTTCCAAAAAAGGTTCCAGTCAACACTAGAAGAAATTTATTTGCTATTTATTTGTATTTATTACCAGCATTTATATACTACCTTATTTGCTTAAAAGTTATGAAGGGGGTGCACAACCATTTAAAACAGGAAGAGTTTAAAACAATAAAAAAAAACCAAGAACATTGAAAGCAATAAAACATTAACTACATAATTTAACAGGCACAATTAAAAAGATGTGTCTTCACACCCTTTCTAAAAACCAAGACAGTGTGGTTTAATTGTACTTCTTCACTTAGCACATTCTCCAGTTTGGGAGCGACAAAGGAGAAAGCCCTTTCACACGTGTCTGACAAACAGGCCTCTGCTTGTAATGGTATCCTCAAGAGGGCCTCTCCTGCAGATCTTAATAGCCTGGCAGGTTCATAATGAGACAGGCAGTCCCTCAGATCGCCAAGTCATTTAGGATTTTAAAGGTTAAAACCAATACCTTGAATTGGTTTCAAAGGTCAAAACCAACACCTTGAAAGACCTGCCCTGACAATCAGTACAGATCTTTCTAGACAGGTGTAGTATGTAGGGATGGATGGACTCACCTGCACCCAGTTCTACCAGGTACTCACAAAGCCACCTCTTCTGCTTGCCACGCAAGCTCCTGAAGAGCTCAGCAAGCTGCCATTTTGCTCAAAATGGCAGCTTGGGGTTTTACGGAAAACTAACTGTTGCGTAAATGGCACCTTTACAGCCACCATTTATGTAGGGATGGCAGAGAATTCCACCACGGATCTTGGGGAGGCTGAATGCCAGTACATTCGGGCCCCCCGAAATCTGTGGTAGAATGGCCTGCCCCCCTGCCCCCCCCACGGATCCCCCAGGACGAGGCTTACCTGGGGCGGATCTTCCAGGCGGCGGCGGTGGCTCCGGCGGCGGCTTCAGTGGTGGCAGCTGCGGCGGCTGGTCTTCTGACCGGCTGCCACCGCGGCCATTTGCAGATTTTGTGTTTTTTTTTACACCGACATGATAGGCTACATAAGTTTTTACGTAGCCTAAAATGTCTGGGTAAAAAAAAGGTGTACGCAAATGGCGGCGGCTATGGCTGCTGCCATTTGCGTTCCTTATTTTGGGCCGTCTTAGTCTACATAAATAATTATGTAGACTAAGATGGCGAAAATAAGGGGAACGCAAATAGCGTCCACTACGCTATTTGCGTTCCCCTTATTTTCGCCATCTTAGTCTACGTAAATATTTACGTAGATTAAGACGTCAAAAATAAGGAACGCAAATGGCGGCGGCCGTAGCTGCCGCCATTTGCATACGCGGGTTGTTGTTGTTTTTTTCCCCAGAGCCCTCCGCTGCCAGAAATCTGGCTGCAGACGGCTCTGGCCTGGCTGGGCCTGGCCGGCTGCTCTGCAGAGCTGCCGTGGAGCACAGCCAGCCAAGGAGGATTCCAGGGGAGGGACGGAGTGCCTCCCCCCCATCCAGGATTCCAGGGGGAGGGACAGAATGCCTCCCCTCCACACCATCAGCATAATCCGTGAACAGGTAAGTGATTTTTGTACATCCCTACATTTATGTAACATTACTTTCCCATAAAACCCCAAGCTGCCATTTTGCCCCAAATGGTGGCTTGCTAAGGGAACAGGTGGCTGCTGGGCACTCACAGACTGTACAAGCACCAGTCTGCCAGAGCAGGGTCAAGGGGGATGAGTGGGAGCAGTCCGCCAGACTCCACCCACCTCTCAGACTCCCGCAAGATCCCTAGTAGTATGATCCAGATGCTGCACACTAATTAGCAGCCTACCTACTGCATTTTGCACTGACTGAATCTTCTTGACATTCTTCAGGGGTAGCCCCATGTAGTAATCTTAAGCATAATGTAACGTAGGCATGGATAACTGTTGCCAAGTCAGGAAGGGCCATAGCTGGCTCACCAAGCATAATTATGCAAACACATTCTTTGCCACCACCTGAAGGTCCATTGACAGTAAAGGATAAAGAAGCGTTCCCAAGCTCTGGACCGGAGAGTTCAGGGGAGAGCAACCCTTTCTAGAACAGGCTGAATCCCAGTCCTTGAGTCAGGCTTTTTACTGACCAACAACTCTGTCTTGCCTAGGTTTAACTTCAGCTTGTTCAACTTCATTATCAAATCCAGGCAACATTCAAGGGTTTTGATGGCTTCCTTGGTGCCAAGGAGTAACAGAGCTGGGGGTCATCAGCATACTGGTGGCATATTACTCCAAAGATCCAAATGGCCTCTCCCAGGATAAATATTAAACAGCATGAAGGACCAGATAGAACCCTGATTTACTTGCAAAATGAGTTACTGGAAAAACAGTGCTGATGCCGTTTTAAAATTCTGTGGTGGATTGGTATTTAAAATGGTAACAGAGAGCTACTATAAATGGCTGAGAACATTCAAGATTTGATATTCCTACTGATCCTGACAGATCCACTAAAAGGACTCAGTTACTAAGCTCTGTATGCTTGACTCTGGGCCGATCTACACTTAACGGTTTTTTTCACTTCCGATGAGGTTTCACTGCCTGTCTTTCACACTACCAGTACCTGCCTTGAATTGGAACCAGAATTTCCCACTTCCATGCTCCTGCTTTCAATACCCTGATATCCCAGTATTTCCCCTTAATGTGCTCTAATTTTCTGCCTTCACTACTGTATCTGGTTGTAGTCCCCTCCCCTGCCTGTCCATATATGGCGGTGTTTGTATTTCCCTCCTGTCCAATCACAGCTCTCGACAGCCCCATGTCGTCTTCCGGCTACTGATCACATAGCTTCCTCAGCACTCAATGTTTCCTCAGCAACAAGCAAAGGGCTGGATGTGCGTGCACTTGTCTGATCTCGGAAGCTAAGCAGGGTTGGCCCTGGTCAGTAGTTGGATGTGCGACCGTCTGGGAATCAGGCTTCCTGCATTGAGCAGGGGGTTGTTCTATCCCTTCAAATGAGACTAAGTTTTACCCCTTCCTATCCCCTGCTTCAGCCTTTTTTTAAAAAAAAAAAATTAAGGCGTTATCTTCGAAGAATCATGGCTTCTCTGCAATTTTTTTTTCTAATTCAGGCATGATCTTTGAAGATTTGAAGATTCGAAGCTTCACATCTTTGAATCTTCAAATCTTCAAAGATCATGCCTGAATTAGAAAAAAATTGCAGAGAAGCCACGATTCTTCGAAGATAACACCTTAATTTTTTTTTAAAGGCCAAAGTGGGGGATAGAAGGGGGTAAAACTTAGTCTCACTTGAAGGAATAGAACAACCCTCTGCTCAATGCAGGAAGCCTGATTCCCAGGTGGTCACCCATCCAACTACTGACCAGGCCAACGTGAAGCTTTGAATCTTCGAAGATGCCAGCAGCCCCCCCCCCCACATGAATGCTGGGTGCTGCCGCCACTGCCCCTCTTCCTTGCACTGGCTGTCAAGGGCTGGAGCAGGGAAAAGAGAATTGGCAGACAACCCCCAGCCGCTTGCCCTGGGCTCCAGCAGGTTGGGGGGAGAAGAGGATAAGTGCTTCCTTCTTCCCTCCACCCCTACCTGCTACATCAGCAGTGGCAAGTGACAAGCTGGTTGTTTTTTCCAAGGCCAGGAAAACGTGTGGAAAATGACAAGCTTCTCCCACGCCACTGCTGTGCAGTGGGCATGGAATTAGCAGAAACATGAAGAGTTTCTGATCCTCCAATGAGAGCCGCCATCTTTAAGAGCAGGAAAACAGCACAGCGCTCAAGTGTGAACCGAGCTCGTGCATTTGATGAAGCACCGCAACTGGGAAAATGGCTGAGAGTGGATAATCACGTTTTAATGCGAGAGCGTTTAACCCAACAGGACACCGGATTCGTTGCGATGACAGGCACAATATAGATCAGCCCTAGTGTCCCAAAGCACGGTTATATGAATAAAAAGCACAAAAGTTGCAGAAACCATTATAAAAAAGAACAGAAATGGTTTATTATGAATTTGGACAATAGTTTTGATCCATATATGATCATCATATTTTTCAACAGGATTTAGGCATCACTAAAGCTCTATACACCCTGTTGCTTCCATATGTACACTGAACACATACAGGAGTGGGAGTTGGAGTGCACCCACTGGCCCTGGCCCCAATATCATCTGTCCTGCCTGTCCTACCTCCAACGTTGCACATTTAGTGTGACAGTCAAAAGGTGAGCCTCTATCATGTATGTGTACATAGGCTTGAATACACAGATGGAAAAGGCATGGTCCTGCTTCCCCTTCCATGCTTTTAGTATGTAGCCAAAACACCAATGTCCACATGCAACAGGGAAGTACCATCAGCCTTGGGGAACCTCCTAAGCAACAACCCTAGAGGGAGATCCCAATGAAGACTGAACATGCTCAATGGGCCCAGAATGCTGATGAATGGTTGGTGGGGGGAATGCAAATGGGGGGAGGAATTGAACAGAATGGGTGAAACCCTGAACACGAGCACTTCATCGTGAAATATTTTCTTGCAGGACCCACTTGGGAAGGACTACAACTCAGATGTTAGCCTTCGGTATAGATCAAGGAAGAGCTAAAAGCTCATTCCCACATCCCTGACCTCCTACAATGCTCTGTTATGCTCATTTGCACAGAAGTGCTACCAATCAGTTTCTGATAGGGATGTACGAAACTCACTTACCTTTTCGCGGATTGATTCGCGGTGGGGGGGAGGCGCTCCGTCCCTCCCCCCAGAATCCTTGATGGGGGGGAGGCGATCTGGTCCCCCCCAAAAAAAAACCCCAGGGTATACAAATGGCGGTGGCTATGGTGGCCGCTATTTGCGTTCCTTTATTTTTTGCCGTTCTAGCCTACGTAAATATTTACGTAGGCTAGAATGGCAAAAAATAGGGAACGCAAATGGCGGCTGCCATAGCCACTGCCATTTGCATACGCTGGGGTTTTTTGGGGGGGGGTTAGCCGTGATAGGCTACTTAAATACTTACGTAGCCTATCACAGCTGCAAGGATGGCAATAGCAGCCGCAGCAGCCCAGCCATGGCCGGCCAGGAGACCAGCCGCCGCCATCGGAGCCACCGCCGCCGCATCCGCCACATCCGCCCCAGGTAAGTTCTGTCCCGGGGGGATTCTGCGGGGGGGGGGGAGCGGGGGGGCAGGAGGCCATTCCGCCATGGATTCCGGGGGGGGCGGATTCTAAAGAATCCAGCCTCACTGGAATCCATGGCGGAATTCTCTGCCATCCCTAGTTTCTGAACACAGAAGTGGGAAGGCAATGATGCTTTTGTGTGTTCAGCCTGAGAAATGCCAGTCAGTGAATTCTCTTTAGCTGTCAGGATTGATGTAGGTGGGCATCTGAAGACATTGCTATTGCCCAGTATATTCCTGGACCACGGTAGTGCATTCCCCTTCAGTTTCATACAACCTAACCCTATGCTTGTCTACTTGGAAGTAAGCTGCACTGAATTCAATGGGAATTAACCCTAAGCAAGTGTGCCTAGGTCTGTAGCTGTGATAAGGTTTTTGTTTTTTTTAAGAGGTGTGGACATTTCAGATGTTTTAATACTTAAACCTGTTCTGAGTGGTTAACTACTTCCCATATTGAAAAATCGCATCTTCCTCTTAAGCATACTTTTGAAACAGCTTTTGAGACAGCACGTTGTGTGTGTGTGCTTATGTGGGTGTATTTAAAGTACAATTGCTGCTATTGCATTGCTGTCTCCTGCCCTTTCCTCCGCTATGGGCCTGTTAATCACAAAGATACTCTGTACTGCATTCTCTCATCTTACATTTTCAATATCAGTCCCGCACTGATGAACAGAGATTGCTTTAATCGTTTGAGATCTGATATTTCATTATTGAAAATAAATGCAGTAGAATGTTCAAACGAAAATGCCAATATAATGGTAGAGCTAATGTAATTACAGAGCCAGGACATTCATGTCCAGATAATAGTTGTGGCTTATTAAGAATCAAAATGTTTTTTAACAAAATCTATAGAGAGTGAAATTTCAGTTGTGAAGTTCCCCTTATTTATTTAGCAACAGTAAAGTCAACCTAAGTTAATTGGTTCATGCAAAAGTAGTCTTTTGTAAGCAAATGAATTTTACATTATGGAGGGAATCATATTCTGCTTCCAGAAAATCTAAAAAAAGTGATTGCAAGACTAGACAGATTTACACATTTTACTTAATTTGTTCTGACCACAAGGTTTTTGTTTTGTTTTGTAGAATTAGGTTTTCTCATGGACTGGCCTCCTAGTGAAAAAAATTATGGTTACGGTAGGTATACGTGCTGGGTTGGATTCTATGGTGAACATTAATGGATGGAAGGACTTTTGATCCAGTAGAGGGAGGCTCTTGCTTATGGAAGGAGAGGCAATTTTTTTCACTGGTAACCTCTTCCTCCTACAGTTCCCTGACCACCTCTCATGCTGTTCTTTCTGGACAATGCCCCAAACCTCTGGGAGAGATTTGAGAGGAGGCAAAGAGTGCCTTTCCATCCCAGTAAGGGCACATACTCATCAAATGGTCTGAATGCAGACAATATAGTTTTCTATTCTAGAGAAAGCAGATCTGGCAATATTAAGTGAACTGGCTAGATGGAAAACTGCCAGAGAATCATATGGAAGTCACAATGAGCTCCTAGAAGGAAGACCAGTATGTGTTATGAAGAAAATAATGATGATGTCAAGGGGATGTGGAACTGCATAAAGTGAAGAGGTCTTCTTTGCTGATCACCAGAAATATGATTAGGACTGCTCTTGTTTTATGAACCTTTTAGCAGAAAAAGCTCACAGGATTTTAGTAGGTCCCTTGAAGTCGACATAATTCAGGAAGCCTCTTCAGAGGCTGTACTTGAAGTTCCACCTCTGCGAACCACAGTGAATCAGAACAGTTGTGTTCCACCCCCAAAAAAATATTATAAAGAGCATAAATGGACCTAAGAATTTGAAAATCTACTTCTCATTCTGCTTGTGAACAGCTTCAGGTGCAAATTCTGCTTTCCTCAACACAATGTTCATACCAGCCGACATTACTGTGCAGTATCTTGACAGGAAGCTCATCCACCTTTAATTAATTCCCAGGAAAGCCCTTATGTGTTACCAGAGTGCTGGCTAGCTAAAGAAGTAAGTCTCTTCCGATTTATTTGCTGTTTTCGGCTGCTCTCGGTGGTTGGAAATTTATCTTAAGGTCTGGACCTAGAAAGGGAAAAAAACATTCTAATGAGCATAGAGCTGCATAGACAGATTCATCCCTATCAATTCACTGACATACAAAGGTAGCCAGCCATATAGGCTGTTGGACTCAGATGCAACTGTTAGTGATAACATTGCTACTCCGTTAGATTGTTTTAAATTCAAGCTGTTGTATAAGTGATGGAGCTGGGGCGGGTTTACTTCCTGGGAGATTGAGAGTACTGGCATTCTGCACTTCTTCACTGTTTGACAATTTGTGTGGAACATGGCACAGAATCTGAAAACTCTCATGGAGTCTCAATATTATTACTTTTCATTCTCTGCATACACCTGTCCCCTTTATTAAGGAGAATAAAGTCTTTGTTGGTATGTCAGGGCAGCCGAAAACATTTTCCTGCCTGAAGCAAAAGACTAGATGGCACCTGCCCTCCACATACAGGCTGGAAGTTGACTCTTACTTCAACACTGGTGATGAGATAGTATCAACTACCACACCTGAGTGCAGCAGGCTAGCTTGAAGAGCACAGGCAAAGCCGTGTGGCTAGAGATGTCGTGGGTGCCTGACTGGGTCCAGGAGTCTGTTGGGGGCCCCCCGCCTGCAACCCCTGGACTTCACCCACCAAGCTGCTGTCCTCACTTGTCCCCCACTCACGCCCACTCGCATCCACTCGTGCCCTCCCAGACTCACCATGATCCTGTCTGGTGAGCGCCCACCATTTTCCCGCCCTTTTTCTGCCCAACAAAGGGAGTTTTGAAAATGCACAGATTTAAATATGCACAGTTTGGGGCCATGAAAGCTTAAAAGGTGAAATATTAGAGGCATAATGCAGAAGCAGAAGCCTCGGTAAATTTCCAGGTAAGAAGCCTCATGTAGAAAATCCCTTGGTTACGTAAAAGTCTTGTTTTGCCTGTGCAAGCTAGGCCACCCATCGAGATTCTGGCCAACTGATAATTTAAAACCAAGTTCCTCTGGCCCATGTTCAACAGTTCATACAGCAGACCACACAAGATCCAGAGACACCCCAGAGACAGATTCTCAAGGAACTGGCCTCCTGACGAACTTTACACCAAGGATCTCATGCTCCCCAGTGCCAGAAAAGCACGAGATGGGAGCTGACTGAGACATGACAGAGTGCTAGGGTCCAGGCCATAAAATTGCCCCTTCAAGACACTCTACTTTTCAGGAAGCGGGGGCAGTGCTGGCGCCAAGTTTTTGAGGGTCCTTGGGCAAGACACTCAGTGGGGCCCCCTCTCAGTGGGTCTATCTTATTGTCATTTTCACCAGATCCTGTTGCTCCTCATCATTGCTACCACTTGCTTCTCAGACAGGCAGAGAGCCAGTGAGCACTTGAGTAGTGGCATCTACTGCGTCTCCTTCTCACCACCACCACTGTCTGGGCTAGAGCAGGAGGCATGTGAACAAGCAGGTTGCAATGGTGAAGAGGAGCAACTCCAGGGGCTCTTGTCTGTGGGCCCATGCTAAAGTGTGTGCTCTCAGCAGGCACCCAACCATGCCAACCTTTGACACTAGCCTTGAGAGTGGGGTATAATCTGGTCAAGAAGGAGAAGAACTTCAGCTGAGTTACAGACCAGAGTTACAGACCTTGCTGTCTGCTTAGATCTATCCAAGGTCCAGAAACTCTAGCCTGACCCCACCTGTCTGACTAAGCCATCCTCAGGCATCTGTTATATACTCATGAACTCCCACTTATGGACACCGACAGTCCTACTGAAATCTGAACTTGTACTCCTGGTGTGCATTATTGCCTTAACGAAAACTTTAAATATAACTTGGGTTCTTTGCAACAGTTCAGTTCACAACCTAGTTAAATTCTTGGATTTAAGCCAATTCAGCCTGAATGAACTTGATGGGGCAAAGTCCACATAACTGCTACTACTTCAGTTTAACTAGATTGTGGATTATTGGGCAATGAGCTAAAATATAACCTATTGTAGGTGCATCGGGCTATTATTTTCTCCTCACAGAGGGCATGAGTCTGGACCTGTCTCAAGATGAGCCAAGCCTGCCATCTTGCCACGCTGTTGGCTAAAGTGCTTTCAGTAGCAAAACAGTAAAATGCCCTACGTAAAGAGAAGCCCCAGAAATGTATTTAACTGCTTCGTTCTTTATTGTGTTTATTCTGGAGGCTCACATGAATTATTCAGTAAGTTTCAGGGTTGCTGAGGGAAAAAATATTATTTTAAGAGGTTTAGTTCTCAAAGGATGTTTCCACCGAGTTAAGATGATGGCAGAAAACTTTTAGGAAATATGGGATGATTTTGAAATGCTACCCTGCTCAGGAAAAAGCAATGCTACATTAATACAAAGAGACCGTCAGAGCTCTTGCCTCAAATCTCTCAATGTTTTATTTTTTACTTTAATTGTCTCTGCAGAACTCACTTGGCTCAAAAGATTATTGTCACACCTGAATCCTAATTTTAAGAGTATCTGATGGCAATTACAGTTTGTGCTAAATTACTCCACAGGGTAGATCATTTTAAAGAGTCAAGAAAAATCTGTATCATTTGAACACTCCTTTCTAAAACCTCATGGTATATCATCTTAGCTGGCTGGCAGTGTTTTATCTCTTATGACAGAGAAAAGGAGATATCAATAATCTTGCACTGTTGCCCGACAACAGTAACAATAATTTTCAGTCTTTTTCAGCTGAACGTATTAAACTAGAGATGTCAAGCAGACATCGCTGGACCACACACTATGTTATGTGTTAATGCAACAGAACACTCATTATCCCATTATCTGACCCCAAATATTTCAGACTCATTGCTCAAAACAAGACATGTCTCCCATCTAGCACCTGTGGCAATACCTATGTAGAACTCCTATTTGCCATTTGATCCTCTAAAGTTGGATCCAGATTCCATCCCACCTGAGCTGAAGGCATGTTGCACACTAATGCTAGGATTCTTGAACATTTTCCCCTCTATGATGGGTGTTATGCATCTGAGGGCAGAGGGTGTTATTTCCATCACTTATACAGAACACTCAAGACACATGCAGTACTTGATGGAGCTAAGTCCTCCTCACTATTCTCTGCATCTGTTTTTACTGCATGTGCTTTATAGTGTCCTTCCAGCCTTTTCATTATATTCTGTGTGGCAGAACTACACAATGTTTGTATGTGTCCCCTTTTCCCCCACACTACCAGCAACTCATATTTTGGAAATAGCAATCCGTCATTTATGTGCTCCGTTACCACAGTGACTGCATCTTCCTTTCGACTCTGTTTTGTTTCTTTGACTAGGATAATAATGTAATTGGTGGGTGGGTTTGTCACTCCTGCCCACACCTTGAAATTCCTGTGATTCACCAGCAGAGGTTTTCATGGAAGTAGTTCTTTCCATGGCCTTCTAGAATAGATGATGTGAGGAGGCATTTCTGAATAGTTTCATCTCTGAGACCACAAACCAGTTTGCCCCTCAGGCTCAGAGCCATTTGTAGGGTGTCCCCCAAATTGCAGCATTTTGCTAACCTTTGATGTGCAGCTCCATAAGCCTTAAGTGTTTCTACTTGCTGCTGGTTATGCTTGTGAGATCTAAAACTCTGAGCAATCTCCAGGGATCTAGGTGCAAAATGTTCCTGTAGCAGACTCACAGTTTCAACAAAGGATTTGTAGCATGGCTTCTCTGTATATACCAAAGTAAAAAGAAAGTGGTATGTCTGACTCTCTCTGTCACACACACACACCCTATAGTTCAGCAATGCAGGGAGTTCCTTTTCCTCTGGGGTATCATGGAGTGCAAATATCACTCAAGGTATTCAATATACTGTATGTGGGCCAGTCTTCTTCATTAACATTAAAGAGTTCCATATACTCTCTCTCCTAATGCGAAGAGAAAAGTCACTGGAAAAGACCCTGATGCTGGGAAAGATTGAAGGCAAAAGGAGAAGGGGACGGCAGAGGATGAGATGGCTAGATAGCATCACCGATGCAATGAATATGGACTTGAGCACACTCCGGGAGAGAGCGCAGGACAGGAAGGCCTGGCGTGCTATGGTCCATGGGGTCACGAAGAGTCGGACATGACTGAACGACTGAACAACAACAACAACAAATACTCTCTCTGGGACCCCATTCTAAAAATGCAGTCTTTGTGAGGTTGTTATCTGGTCACCTCACATGCCTCCCCAACTCTCTTACTTGAGGCCTGACCTTAAGCCTAGCCTGTATAACAAGGCCTCTAGCCTACTGCAATCTAACCAGTCCAGTCTCTCACATCTACCAGCTCCTTCCCTGATAGCTCATAATGTAGTTACAGTAATACAGCAACATGAGAGTCAATCCTACCTTTGTTGACACTGTTATATCTGGGTGTCCCATTGCTTACTCCTGGGGGAGATCTCCATGGCAACGGGTTTAGCTCTCCACTTTGCTGAGGTTTTTACTGGAGTTGAATCTGCTCCATCTGTGGACACATGGGGCTTGAAAGCCTGGATTATTCCAAAACTAGCCTGAGGCTCTCAGCAGGTCACATGGCAGTTTACCGTGAATTGTTTGGGTGGCTACTGGCTAGAGTCTCATCCACATAATCACCTAGACAGCCTGTTCCCTCCCTCGCACTTCCTCCCACCCTTGCCTTGTTCTACCTTTTCTGCTTTCTCTGGCCAGTGTGTGTTAGCACCTGCCTTCCCAAGCTATGCCCAATTCCCCCCCCATTTTTTTATATTACTATCCCTCTAAAACCACAGTAGCACAACAGCAGGTATAGCTACTCCCATTCAAATGCGCTATTTCACGATAATGCTATAGTGCTCTAGGGGTAGCTACTCCCCTTCAATGTGCAAAATGGCGGAAACATCAGGAAAACACAGGTTGAGAAAACATTGGCAAAACACCCCTGGGCAGGGCTATCACGCCGGAGTAAATGCGGAGAGTTGGTGCACACCACAACACAAGCGCAGACAAGCCCAATTAAGGAAAATAATCACAGTAAAAGTGGTTGCAGAAAAACTGGTTTTTCAGCACAAAACTCCAAGGTTTTTGTGCCTTGGACAGGATGGCCATGACCTTATGTGCCCTGAACAACCTCCAAACACAGCAAACTCACAGTAAATCGCTTGTGGAGACACCCCCCTGGATACAGCACTCTAGTAACATCATTATTAGGAAGACATATTGCTTGCTTGCTTGCTCTGCACTGATATACACAGAGACTGTAGAAGCCCCCTAAAGGCTTGACATGGAACATACACAACACTATCGCTGAACAAAACCAAGGACAATGAGGTTTTCTTCCCTAAATTTGACTGGTGAAATGGAGAATGCTAAGGAGAAACCAGAGATGGATTTCTGTGTGAAAGAACTGCAAGCTCGATTCTGCTACTAAAACAAATTCCTGGCCTGAGCATGTGCTCAGAAGCACCCTGTTTCTTAATTAACTCTAAGTGTACGCCCTTCACACAAACACAAAGCCACTATTTTGCACGTGGTGTATATCAGATTTCTCATTTAAAAAATGAGTATATCTAGCAAATCTTATGCACATGAAGCCACCCCCAAGTGAACAGACTTGCCTATCTATGTACTTCAGTCTGACTGTGCATACATTTTTTTTTTAAAAAAAAAAAATTGTGCATGAAGGTATCTCTTTCATGGAACTGGATGGAGAAGCCCTTGAGAGTGAAGGATAGTCCATGTATATATCAGAGCTGTGCCTTCAAAGAGTCACTGAATCAAGAGAAAAGGATGTGTGCTGAACCTTGAGTTATGAAACTGTCTGCTGTGCCGTAAAGCCATACATGATAAGGCAGAGCCTGTTGCTTTCAGCAGAGATTTCATGGCCCCACTGCAGAACAGAAAGTCTTCACATATTTAAGGCTACTTTTCTTAAAGGGGATTTACAAGTTTCAAGTGTCTAGTTATGAATTCATGAGCTGAAAATGTGCAATCATAAAATTTACTAGCCTCACTGTTCAACCTTTTAAAACACAAGAGTATTGGAAGATTTATGGAGTTACATCAGAACTGCTAGCTTATGATGTCACCAGACAATTTCACATTATCCCCATTAAAAAAAAAAAATTAGAGCCACAGCGTCAATGTCTCATGAATTACCGCATAAAAGAACCATAAATTCTGGAAGCTGAGGAGGCATACTAACTGCCAAATAGAAGTTCAGGAGCGTCTTTTCATTATCTTGACAAAAACATGGCCGAACTTTCAGAAACTGAGTGGTATATGACTCTAATATCTACTGCTATCTCTATAAATCTTAGGCCAGTAACATTCCTGGCCTTATTTTATTGTGGATCTAATGTATCACATGGCTGATTAGCAGATCCATAAACTCACTCAAGGGTTAGAATTGAGAGGGAGTTGTGCATTTTTCATCTTCCTATTCATTCAACCCAGTGGCTCTACTGGTGTTTTAATACACTCTATGTGATAATCAGTAGAAATGCTCTTTCATTCCCACCCCCTGTTATAAGATACTAAATCCCTGTTGCTGAGCCTCAACAGATCATTTTAAACATTAATCTCTGTCAGAATAATATTTATTTCATACTGTTAAAATCACTGGAACCATATTGCCCAAGGTAATGCTAACTAATTATTTACTCAAAAATAGTCTCTGTTAATTGAATTGGATTATTCTGTTATAGTTGGAAGGCCCATCATTCACTGGTAGAGCCCATGCTTTGCATGCAGAGGGCCCATGTTCCGTCTCAACCATCTTCAGTTGAAGGTGCTCAGGTAGCAGCAGGGCCAGCCCAGCCCAAGACATTTTGCCACCTAAGCTGGAACAGCAATTGGTACCTTCTCTCCAAATCAAGGTACATTGTACCCAAGGCAGTCCAAATTATTTTGGCATATGAGGTAGAAAATCCCATAAGCAACTCCCCCCAACTCTAGCAGAAAAATACAATAATAACAAATTAAATAACTAATGATTTGCTAGCCCTTTCATGACATCCAGGATCAGCTGCCAGAAGTGGGGAGCTCACTTTACCCAACGATAGGGCCAGCCCTTCCAAGTATCTCTGCTCATCAAAGCAGACTGATTCAATATATGGCAGTTTCATACATGGGATGTAACGAAAGACCTTATTTATTTAAGAAATTATTTTCAGTATCCATCTTACAAAGTTTTCTTGAGTTTGATGTTCAGGCAGGGCCCTACGTTTTGTGTGTTCACCATGGTGGATAAGAGTGTTACATTTACCAGCAATTAGGGACCTGCTTGACAGCTGCTTTTGTATTTTTGGATTTTAAATGTGGGGTGGGATGTGGTGTCAGAGCACACAGTGAGAAGGGATAGTCACTCCTGTCAGAAAAATTGTGCAACAGTTTTACGACAACCCTAGCCTGAATACATTTGTTCGTGTTTAAGGTGCCACAGGTCTCTGAGGGGTTTGCTAGAAGAGACTAACATGGCAACTCTTCTGGAATCAGTTTGGGGTGTGGCTGCTGTAACTATGTAAAAGCTAGATTTAGCCATGATTGACTTAAAAAAAATAGCTAACTAAAATAAGCATATACCTTTCCTGTGGTAAAGTCAGTTGCATATGTACGCCTAATGTCTTCGAAGTATATTGATTCCCAGGAGTCTTCTGCTCCCAGCATTTCCCCATTTGTCTTCCAGTGATCAGTTCCCAGTATAGCATTACCTTCCTTAAGGTGCAATACTATGCATGTTTAGACAGAAAAAAGGCCTACAACTCCCAGCTTGGGAGTTGTAGGTCTTTTTTCCATCTAAACATGCATGCATCCTTAATCATTTGGCATACACCCACACACACATTAAAACTAGTTGTTGCACAATCCCTATCTTTGCTTAATTCATCTACTCGGTCTCCTGCAAACACAGGATTCATTTGTTTCCTAATATTCAAAGTGCTCTGAAGCACATACATGATTAGCTACGGGCCAAACTACATGTCACCCTGAACACATCACGAAGTTGAGTAATTGTCTTTTCAGTGGGAAATCACAGGCAAGTAGGGGTGGGTGTTTAGAGTTGGTGCTGTGGTACACAGGTTCCAATGAAAATTGCCCCCACAAAGCCCAGTGGGAGCTTCCTTCTAAGATAAATAGCCATGTGGGACTGATTTTCATCAGGATGGTGGGAGTGGAAAAGGAAAGGGTTAAACCCCTCCCTGCTTGTCATGGCTGGATCCTGATTTGGTTTCCCTGTGTCTGCTATTTTCACTTGGGGAAAATATCAGACAACCTCAAATGATAAATGTAGTGTCAAGTATAGTTTGATCCTTACTCCTGAGTTCAATTGGGAGCATAAGTCAACACCACCTCAGCTTCCAACTTCAGTGCAAAAGCCAAGTGTCTAAACATTGCCAGAACTCATTTTAGCTTTGCAGAGGACATCCAAAAGAATGCGTCTGTATTGCAAACAGCATCTTAGCCATAGCTACATGCTCAGTGCTAGCAATAAATGAATAGGTATAGGGTTGGTCTTGAATGTAAGGGACTGAGGCTCAAACTTCAGCTCAACAGTCACTTAAGGCCTAACTACATGTCATCTTAAATGAGTCACTTCAAACAGCATCAGGTTTTTTAAAAATAAAGTAAAACCAGGTGTGGGGGGTCCTCAGTCCAGACCAGAACCACAGTGCATCGGAAGGGGATGTTTAATCCTTCCCTTCTCAACTGCGATACTGGGGAGAAAATCCACCCATGTAGCAGATAGCTATACAAAAAACCCTCAAAAACCTTCCATTATCACCAAAAAAACCCTCCTTTTTTATTATTGCTATTTGCTGCATGGGGGGGGGATTTTCTGTTTTGTTGGGGGGGGGGAAGAGTTAAGCTCCCCTCTCAAGCTCTTAGTGGTCTTGGATAAGTTACTGTTTCTTTGGGCCACTTATTACATTATGTTACACAGTGATCGGAATACTTGCACAATTCACAATCATAACTAGAAATGTTTTGTGTGGCCAATGGGGCTTTTAATTATTATTATTAATATTTTTTACCCTTATTGCCATCCTTCTTCATCCCCTCAACCACCTTGGCTTTCAGTTTTCCCTGGGTAAAAAGTACGTTGGGGACATGATACCAAGAAGCTTTGGTAATCATGTGATTCTCTGAGCAATATCCAGTTACAAGATTTATACATTTATACAATCAATTTTTATAAGGAAATATCACCTCAATGTGGTGAAACTAAAATACAACACAGGAAATGCAATGCTTCATTTTAGTGGTCACATTTCCTGTAACTGATGTATAATTCTCTACAAGTGAAGGAACATTTAGAAAGAGTAACCTCAAAAGAACTACAGAGCAGTATCATCTTATAGTAACATTTCCCTGAAGAATAATTGCTTGTGTAAATGTTACCTAACTTAACTTTTGATTTATTTGTACATGACTTCTAATTTAAGACACAAAAAGCAAAGGTAGCTGTGTTGGCCAGAATAAAAATTTCAAAATCCCTATTAATGCAATATCTGTATTAGGCCAACTCAAGGTCACAAAACAGAGAGCTTTGGCTATTAGACCATATAGAAATGTAATAAATAATAATAATAATAATAATAATAATAATAATATAAAAAAATAGTTGTGCAATGATGTGAATTCTCCAGTCAGGTAAACAAAGCAAAAACACAGAGGTGGGGGTGGGGGAGGGAGAATAGCTGATGTTCAAGCCATGGAATTTACATTTAGTTTCAGTCTAAGGGTTGTATCCAACATTAGTTTAACTTAACTTCCAGTCATTTAAATGGGTCTACTCTAAGTAGGACTAACATTGGTTACAACCCAAAAGATGGAATGTGGGAGAAACCTGCAGACATTTGGGGCTTCTTCACACAGAGCTTTTATCCTTCTATTGATTGAGATTGGTTAATCATGGAAGTTTGAGGGTCCTTTAGATGACGTCGTCAACCCCCAGGGTGTCTCCCACACTAAATGACCTTTCTTCCATTTTTTTAAAAGATGAGCTATCTTATTATCTTATTAAAAAGATTATTATCTTATTATTATTATATTATAAGATTGTTATTATCTTAGATTATTATCTTATTATCTTATTAAAAAGATAATGAGCTATCAAATTACAGTGCTCCTTGATTTTGTTCTGCTTGATTTTCCTCATGAAAAGAGGAAAACTCACAATAAGAGGAGCTTATTGGCCACAGTGCCATCTAGTGGCTGTATAATGAAACATATCAAAAACTCAGATAAGGAGGGAAAGGAGGGGAGAAAGGAGGCGGGGAAAGGAAATGCATGTGAAGGGAGTCTGACGTGATCCTGCATTTAAAATGGAAGCAGAAAGCCCCGCTTTAAATACAAGATTTTAGGTTGGTGTAGAGATGTTCTTAACTGGGTTGTCAGGTGCTGGGATGATTTCAAGTTGTACCTAAGACCATCCCTAGGACTGCTAGGGTGAATAAACTTATATAAAATCCAGCTGATTGCAAAATCCAGCTGTTGTTAGGAATTATGAGAAGCGCGTTGGAGTATTACCCAGATTCATGGAATCAGCTGTAGTCTGTCAGGGACACACAAAGCAAAATAAGCTAGGGATGGCAGATAATTCCTCCACAGACCCCAGTGAGGCCGGATTCTTTTGAATCTGGCCTCTTGAGCCTGTGGAGGAACAGAGTCCTTATCTCCACCTCCCTGAGGAATCTTCCATGGCTGGATCCTCCTCGCTGCCAGCTCCGAAACACCAGCAATACAGCCGCCATTGCTGTATCGCTGGCTGAGGCTGACTGACTCCGGATGCAAATGGCTCCCACTATGTCATTTGCAGCCATAAAGCTCTTAGATCAAGCTTAGGAATGTACGAAACACTTACCTGGTTCCAGTCGAGTATCCGCTAGGGGGGGCAGGTGCTCCGTCCCTCCCCCCAGAATCCTCAATGGGGGGGAGGCGATCCAGTCCTCCCCCCCCCAAATCCTGCCTGGCCAGCTCTGCTCCATGGCGGCTCTGCAGAGCAGCTGGCCAGGGCCATCCGCAGCTGGACTTCTGGCCACGGATGGGCTGCTGCGGACGCAAATGGCGGCCGCCATAGCAGCCGCCATTTGCATCCTTCCAGGCTGCCGTGATAGGCTATGTAAGTATTTACGTAGCCTATCACGGCATGCCCCCCCCAAAAAAAAACGGCGTACGCAAATGGCGGCAGCTATGGCGGCCGCCATTTGCGTTCCCTATTTTTCACCATTCTAGCCTACGTAAATATTTACATAGGCAATTACGGCAAAAAAAAAAAAAAAGGAAACCGCAAATAGCGTAGTGGGCACTATTTGCGTTTCTTTCTCTTTTTTTTGCCGTAAAAGCCTACGTAAATATTTATGTAGGATAAAATGGTGGAGAAAAAAAAAGAACGCAAATAGCGCCCACTACGCTAATTGCGGTTCCCTTTTTTTTTTTGCCTTAATTGCCTACATAAATATTTACGTAGGCTAGAATGGTGAAAGATAGGGAACGCAAATGGCGGCCACCGTAGCCACCGCCATTTGCGTACACGGGGTTTTTTTGGGGGGGCTGCCGTGATAGGCTACATAAATTCTTACGTAGCCTATCACAGCTGCAAGGACGGCACTGGCGGCACTGGCACCGCCGGAGCCACCGCTGAATCCGCCCCAGGTAAGTTCCATCCCAGGGAATTCTGCGGGGTGGGGGGCGGGGGGCAGGAGGCCGTTCCGCCAGAGATTCCTGGGAGCTGGATTCTAAAGAATGGAATCCATGGCAGAATTCTCTGCCATCCCTAATTAAGCTAAATGCAACCGTAAATGGCTGCATTTAGCTTAAAGTCAGGGCTTTATGGCCACAAATAGCGTCTGCTAGGCCATTTGCATCTGTGGTTTTTCACACGATAGGCTAGCCATTTGAGGCTGCATTTAGCTTAATCTAAGAGCTTTACAGCTGCAAATGGCATAGTGGACGCCATGTGAGTCTGGAGTCAGTCAGCCTCAGCCAGCGATATGGCAATGGGGGCTGTATTGCTGGCAATCCAGAGTCGGCCAACGGGGATTCCAGGGGGAAGGACAGATCGCCTCCCCACAAGGGTGGATGGATTCCCTGGAGGAGCAGCAGGTAGGGAATCCACCCATCCCTAAAATAAGCCGAGCGTAGCATACCTTTAAAATCCAGTTTTCAGGGGTCACACAGTGCTTAAAAGGAACATACGTCTGGGTGGGGTGTGGGGAGTAGAACTGAACGTCATCACACTGGCAGGGGCTGCTCAACCCATGAGACAGGCTTGTTTTCCACCCCTGTCCAGGCTACCTTTTCCAGTTTGGGAAAATGATGCTTTTCAACAGGGAAGCAGTTGGTTGGCAGCAGATTGGTGATGGCGTCATCTGTTGTGAAGGAACGCAAACTGCTCTAACTTTGCACTAAATCGCCCATGAAGACAGTCCCCTGGCTTCAATTCCCCATACAACCATAATGTTCACTGCTTGAATTTGAGCCAGAGCCAATCTACATTGCGCCCACCATCGCAACGAAGTCGGGATCCTGTCGGGTTAAATGCACTCACGTTAAAACATGATTATCCACACTTATCCATTTTCCCCGTTGTGGTTCTTGATTAAATGTGCAAGCTCAATTCACACTCGAGAGCTGCACTGTTTCCCTCCTCTTAAAGATGGTGGCTCTCATTGGAGGAGCAGAAACTCTCCCTGTTTCTGCTGATTTCCCACCCATTGTCCTTCTCTTTATCTGTGTGTGTGTGTGTGTGTGTGTGTGTATGGTGCGAGCATCCTGTTGGGGCTCGAAGCCCAGTGAGAGCTTGTCCCTTGCTGCTGCCACTGTAGCAGGTGGGGGTGGAGGGAAGAAGGAGGCATCTATCCTCTTCCCCCCCACACACCTGCTGGAGGCCAGGGCAAGAGGCTGGGGGGCGTCTGCCAATGCTCTTTTCCCCGCACCAGCCCTTTGCAGCCAGCGCGAGGAAGAGGGGCAGCGGCGACACACCCAGCACTTGCATTTGGGGGGGGGGGCTGCTAGCTTCTTCGAAGCTTTGAAGACCATGCAATGACATTGCATAGGTTCCTCAACACTCAAAGCTTTATCACCAGCAAGGAAATGGCTGGAGGTGCCAGCTCTTGTCTGATCTGGGAAGCTCAGCTGGGTATGCCCTGGTCAGAATTTTGGATGGGAGACCACAAGGGAATCAGGCTTCCTGTAGGGGTGGATGAAAGTCACTTACCTGTCCTTGAAGCTTGTTCACAGTGGGGGGGAGGCACTTTGCTGCTCCCCCCGTGAAGTTCAGGCCGGGGGGGGAGGCTTCCCGCCTTGCCTGGCCGAAATTCAGGCCGAGGGGGAGGATTCCCGCCTCGCCCGGCCGAAATTCAGGCTGGGGAGGAGGCGCCTCGCCCGGCCGCGAACTCAAAAGTTTTTAAAAAAACAAAACCCGCCCCCGTGATAGGCTACGTGACGATTAACGTAGCCTATCATGGCTAGATCTGCAAAGTCAGCCGTGATAGGCTACATTAATCATCACTAGGGATGGCGGAGAATTTCTCCCTGAAATTTTGGGGGGCCGAGCGCCAACGTGTTCAGCCCCCCGAAGAAGTTTTGGGGAGAAATTCTCCGCACCCCCCCCCGGGACGGGACTTACCTTTGCCGAATGTCCCTCCCGGCAGCGGGTCCGGCCGGCGGTTCGGCGGGTGTTCATGCAGGGTGGGAGCGGCAGCCAGTCTTTCGACCGGCTGCCGCCGCCGCCATTCCAATGAAAGGAAAAAAAAAACGCCCCCTGATAGGCTACATGACGATTAACGTAGCCTATCATGGCTAGATTTGCAAAGTCAGCCGTGATAGGCTACGTGACGATTAACGTAGCCTATCACGGCTGACTTTGCAGATCTAGCCGAGATAGGCTACGTTAATCGTCACGTAGCCTATCATGGGGGAGTTTTGTTTTGTTTTTTAAACTTTGGAGTTCGCGGCCGGGCGAGGCAGGAAGCCTCCCCCCCGGCCTGAATTTCGGCCGGGGCGAGGTGGGAAGCCTCCCCCCCCGGCCTGAACTTTGCGGGGGGAGCAGCGAAGCACCTCCCCCCCACCGCGAACAACCTTCGACGACAGGTAAGTGACTTTCGTCCACCCCTAATCGTCACGTAGCCTATCACGGGTGACTTTAAATTTTTTTTTTAAAAAGCGCGTATGGATAATGGCAGCCCCCATAGGGAGCCGCCATTCCCGTTCCTTATTTGGTCGCTGTAGTCTACGTAAATCTTTACGTAGACTACGGCGAAAATAAGGGCAACGCAGCGTTGCCCTCATTTTCGCCGTAGTCTACGTAAAGATTTATGTAGAATACAGCGACCAAATAAGGAACGGGAATGGCGGCTCCCTATGGGGGCCACCATTATCCGTACGCGCTTTTTTTTTTTTAAGTCACCCGTGATAGGCTACGTGACGATTTACGTAACCTATCACGGCTGACTTTGCAGATCTAGCCGTGATAGGCTACGTTAATCGTCACGTAGCCTATCACGGGGGCGTTTTTTTCTTTTTTCTTTTATTGCAATGGCGGCGGCGGCAGCCAGTCAAAAGACCGGCTGCCGCTCCCGCCCCAGACAAACACCCGCCGAACCACCGGCTGGACCCGCCGCCGGGAGGGACATTCAGCAAAGGTAAGTCCCGTCCCGGGGGGGGGTGCGAAGAATTTCTCCCCGAAACTTGTTCGGGGGGCCGAACACGTTGGCGCTCAGCCCCCTGAAGTTTCGGGGAGAAATTCTCCGCCATCCCTAGCTTCCTGCACTGAGCTGGGGGCGGGAGTAAGCCACATTGAACTCAATGGAACTTACTACTGAGTAGACATAAGATCACCCTGTAAGTCTGCAAGCCTCGAGTAAGCCCCATTGGGCTCCATAGGGTACTCTGGAACAAAAGAGGACACTGCTTCTGAGCTTGGCGGGGTGGGGGATCAGAGGTGTCTCCCTTCATTGCAGGGTGGCATTTTACCCTCTGCTCCCTCTGATTGAAAAATGCAGAGGCAGGAGATGCTCAGGTCATGGGGGGGGGGGCTGCTTGCATCTTCAAAGACTGCCCAATGAAGAAATTTATGCTTGTGTGTGGGGAAATCAGGCTGGAGAATGCCTGATTTGAAGATCTGAAAATTCGAAGTTAATCCCTTAATTTTTTTAAAAAAAATCACTTACAGGGTGATCTTATGTTTACTCAGTAGTAAGTTCCATTGAGTTTAATGTGGCTTACTCCCGAGTGAGTGCCCAGGATTGGGGCCATAAGAAAATATTACAGCACCAGTTAATCTAGAATGGGAGGGGAGGTTTGTAAAGGCACTCAGTTGTGATCCTTATTTTTTTAAAAAAAGCCAAAGCAGGGGATAGAAGAAGGTAAAAGTTAGTGTCATTTGAAGGGAGAGAACAACCCCTGCTCAGTGCAGGAAGCCTGATTCCCAGGAGGTCGCCCATCCAAATACTGACCAGGGCCAACCCCGCTTAGCTCCCAGCTGAGCACAGTTGGTGCTATCACCACTTGCAGTGCCAGCACAAAAGCCCCCTAAATCCCTTAAGAAAAAAAAATCCAGTGCTGAACCCTACCTGTAAGAAACTGTTGAAGAATTTCTCTTCCCTCTGGAGAAATTTGGTGAAATTGTTCACCCAGTAGGGTGTAGAATTTCAAGAGGTCATTTCTGCACAGCTCTACTTTATCTCTTTGGAATAAAGGTGGGATTTAACAACAACAACAAAAACAACTCATAATAGCAATAATAAGACCAGTAACAATAACGAAACAACAACAATAAAGACAGTAACCATATGAACAACCTATAAGAGTTCTAACTTTGCAAGTAATGTCAGAGGAAATGAAGAATGCATTTCACAGGTAGGCTAGGATATAATGTGTCCTTGGTGCATGGCAAGCAAGCCGCTTTAAAATAATTAACTTCCACAGTGTCAGTGCTTGGGAAAAAAAAAAGATTACCTGTTTTAGCCATGGCTGTCATCTTCTTAAGCTCTTAAATATTTTTCTCTTGTCACAGGCCGATGTTGTTAAAGGAAAGGGATGGCAAACAAAGATCAGGTGGCTATTCACACATTGTCCCTTCCTTCTTATAAATCAAAATATCATAAAGTGATCTGATAGGTAATACATATTCAAAACGGGGTGGCCCATGGACAGAAAATCCACCACAAAAATAGATTTTGGGAATTCCACATCTGCACAAATTGTGAGCTTCCAAGCTGAACATGGTCCGCCAGCCTTGTAGCCTCTGTTTTTGTAGTCCCAGTTGTTGTTCAGTCGTTCAGTCTTGTCCGACTCTTCGTGACCCCATGGACCATAGCACGCCAGGCCTTCCTGTCCTGCACACTCTCCCGGAGCGTGCTCAAGTTCATATTCATTGCATCGGTGATTCTGTCTAGCCATCTCATCCTCTGTCGTCCCCTTCTCCTTTTGCCTTCAGTCTTTCCCAGCATCAGGGTCTTTTCCAGAGAGTTTTCTCTTCGCATTAGGTGGCCAAAATATTGGAGCTTCAGCTTCATTATCTGTCCTTCCAATGAGCACTCAGGGTTGATTTCCTTTAGGATGGACTGATTTGACCTCCTTGCAGTCCAGGGGACTCGTAAGAGTCTTCTCCAGCACCACAGTTCAAAAGCATCAATTCTTCGGCGCTCAGCCTTCCTTATAGTCCAGCTCTCACAGCCATACATTACTACTGGGAAAACCATAGCTTTGATTAGACGGACCTTTGTCGGCAAGGTTCAAAACAGGAGGTTTGACAAGCTCTTCTCACCATAGGTGGCTGCATGGTTGTCTTCATCTTGATGGGTCACCAGTTGTCCGGACCAGACTTGTCTATTCTAAAAACAAATATGGCAATGATGACTACTCATTGCATGAAGAGTTGGGCAAGTTCTCCATAACTCTCCTTGGATTAATTTAGAAATTATCCAAGATCATTACATACACAAAAACAGAAGATCTCAATTCCATTTTATCAGCCAATCCAAGGCCCAGAAAAATAAACTTTGACTCAGTTTCTCAGTTTGGATAAATCTTCCTCTATTTAATGTAATAGAGCAAAGTCACTCCATTAAACTGAACAGGAAAATTAAGAGGTTGAAGGCTACATGGGGCAAAAATTGAGATAGGGAGTACTACATCCCACAAAGCATCCACAGGGAATGGGCTTCTGCTGCCACCATTTTTGCCTTGCAGCTGGAGGCTAGAACTGGCTCCTCAACAGAGACTCTCTGATGCTAGCCTGGCTAGCACATCTCTCTGTCTCCAGGCTGTGCAAGCCTGTGTCAACCAGGGAAAGAAGCAATGCATCTCCATGCTGTATTTCAGTCCCAGGCTCCCAGCTGGGTATGAATTCAGCCGCTTGTAAAGCTTGCCTCTCCTCTGAGGTGAGCTTTTACAAGTTCCCAAAGTTATTTTCCGAGCCTGACTCAGATCAGCATCATTGGCATCGCTAATCCAATGCGAGAGATAAATGTCTGGTTGATGATCATCTTCTAGATGGAACTTTGGCTGCAAAGTTAGCAATGCAAGAGCTTTTAAATACCTCCAACCCTTCAGTATTTTGGAAGCCAGGCCCACTGATGTCAATGGAACTCACTTTCTAGACCACCCAATGGAACCATTATAATGTCTCAAAGTGACTCCCCCATTAACAACAAGAAAGTGGAAAGCAACAATTGCAAATGAAAATGCAGTCTTCTATGTACCAGCAGATATGCTATTTATATCAATATCTTAGAATGCTTCTCTGTAAGTTGAACTTCTTAAAGCCTACACTAAAGCACAGACATATAAGCCTTTGAATAGAAGGAAATGAGCAAGATATGCAGAGAGGAATGGACAGTAGTCCTATGCAGGCATTCAGCCTGCTCATGTGAGAGCTAATGTGTGGGAGGTGGGGGGACACAAGCTCTGTTCACAGTGTTCCATGGGTTCCACTAAGATGCATGGAAGTCTGACGGGGGAGAGCTTTAGCTGTTGGGGGATGGAAAAATAATATAATAGCATAACAAACACTGTCAGTTGTGGGAAGGTTTTTACACACATTCAGCCCCCCTTCAGACCTTGAACATAAATGTGAGAAGATCTTTAGGGGAAGCCTGCATGCCAGAAATGTGGAGGTGGGGCTTGCATGCACCTCCCCACTTCCTACACATATGCAGGTGAATGCCTGCATTGGGCTAGGGTTTCATTCAATAACAATAGCCACTGTGTTTCTGGGATTCCTGGACTATACGAGCCCAGGTTTTGTCAGGAATAAGCCTGCTAGTTTAACTATACTTTTATTCAGAATGAAGAGGGGAAGTGAGATATCTTAATCCTGGATATATGGCACACTTCAGTGCAACCTCTAATTTGGACAGTGTCTAGTATTCCATATTTTTCCCTATCCATTCTAAATGCATTTCTTTATAGCTACATTAGTTTTGTACTACAGACAGCTCTGGTGATGAGAAGATATAAAGCCTTGATTGTGCCCTTAACAATGCATCCAACCTTCAAAGCCAGTGAGACGCTGTGCCTTTCTTTTCCAAATGTCCCATCTAAAAGAAAAGAACAACACATAGGGCCATCTCTAAGTAGTCATCATTAGCTGACTTGTAGCATTATGTCCATTACCTACAAAAAGCTGTGCTCTTTCCATCATTGCTATAGAAGAAAATGTAATAATTGAATTTAAACAAAACAAACGCTTACATGGTGCCACAGTTATACCTTGTAATGGTTTAGAAAGCTGATAAAACAAAACGGATTGTAATCGAAAAGAATGAGGCAGACACTGGTCTTTGGGATAACTAGGCCAAAACTTTTATTTAAAAGTTGCAAAGATTGGGGGGGAGGGGCTGAAGGCCATCATTTCCACATATGTTTTCTGCCCACAGAACTGCCTTGGTGGTCCATCATGCCACTTTTTCCCTTTGGCTGGTCAGCTCAAGGCTGAGGCTTCTGCCATGGTGAAGCCCTGTGTTCGAGCATACAGTTGGGCCCATCTCCACCAGTTGCCCAAAATTTTCTGGGTGGCCCCAATCCACCCCTCAGCCTCAAATTGCAGGTGCCTCCCCAGATCTGGGAAGGCCCTCTGTCTCTACACTGACTGTAGGCATTGGGGCAAGTGTATCACTTCACCCTCTATAGGCCTAAATCCCCCACCATTCACTGTTCTGCCTGTCAAAGTTGTGATGATTATGGACTGCATAAATTATGTACATATCCCTAAGGCAATACCCCAAAGAAGACACAAAACATACCCTCCACAGCCAGTCAAGATGGCATGGGGGGAAAAAACTTTCTTGGCTTTCAGTAGGACAACCAGATACTGTTGTGAATAAAATATTAAGATCTAGGCAAGCCCAAATAAAACTCTGTACCAATTTCTGAGTTGAGATGATTTGCTGACTGTTCACCACATGCGCTACATAATCTCCCTGTTGCACCAAAAAAAGGGGGGGTTGCAAAACTATCCTCCCCAAATGAGAGCAGCTTCTAAAGTAGGGACAAATTCCGGAAAGGTCACAGGCAAATATGATCCCAGTATCCACCCAATCCCAAAGCCAAGGCTCAATGCACCACTGGAATCTCATAGAGTGGCAATGTATTCTCTTTTAGAGAGGACAGTCCTGTATTTCAAGGGCTGCCAGCAGACTGTCCTCTATTTTGAAGGTGACCTCTATTTGAAGGACTGTCAAGCCCAAGTTTGGTATAAAGAAGAACCCTGAGAAGGAAGAGCTGGGCCTTAAAGTTGCCCATCAACAGCACCTGAACCGCAGCACAAGCCAGGCACACAGGTCACCTGGACCCAATCTACACTGAGTTATCTTCTGATGCTGATGCAGTTTAAAAATACCTTTTCTTGAATTTGCATCTACTCCTCCCATGGTACACACAGCCAATTAGCACAGTGTAGACTTGATATAAACCTTGCTTTTGTAAGGCAAACATGTAACCTCAAAGCACATTAATTTGGCTATGTAAGCGGGGTCTCGAGACATCAACAAGTTTCCTTCCTTTTCTTTTTTCACATCCATTAAGGAGTGCAGTTTTTTGTTGTTGTTTTAAGCCATCCCAAAAGCAGCTTGCTGACTTTATCATAAGTAAGCGTAATTAGCAAACACTATTTCAACAAAACAAAACACCTGATCTTGATCAGCAGAGGGTGAAGCCAAAAGGAAGGGGTTAACTGGGATATCAACAAGTTTTCTTCCTAATGCTTATGTGCAGCTGGGGTTGTGTGGAGGAGTGGATATTTTTTTAAAAAAAATCATCTCAAAAGCAACTATCTCAGGAGTAAGCCTCATTAGTAAACTTAAAAAACCAAAACACCTGATCTTGGTCAGCAGAGGGTGAAGCTGAAAGGAAGTGGTTAACTCCTCTCCTAGGGTCCAACCTTGCAACTTTCTGTTCCTCTGAAGCCACTCCCCCCCCCTCAGTAGTACTGCATGTTTAGAACACACTGAGTCTTAAAATGCAGGGAAGTCATGATACAGGGGAAATCCATCACAAAGGGACTTGGCAAAAATGCATTTTTTACAGCAAGAAAATCCAGAACCGTTACAGGTAGGGCCTAACGTTATGTGTGGTGCCTGTGTGTGAGGTGCAGTAGCACCACAGTAACCTGGTCACAATCTTCCACACTATGGTGAGATGTACTGTATTTCTATTTAAATTATAATAATTATGTCTAAATTTGCATATATACATATAAATTGGCATATGAAAATTTTATGCAAGTTGGTATCCTCTTTTGTCCTCTTTTTTTGGCAATTCACAAGTAGTCACCCTGTCTCCAGAATAGTCCCAATCCATATGCTACTGCTGTGTTTGATTGCACTTGTTGCAGCCCAGCTTCTAATCTCACTGACTCTCTCCAAAATAATTTTGCTGCCAGATCCTGCTGCACTTCCTTTGTTACTAGAGATGTCAGAGAATTCCACGACGTATCTCGGTAAGGCCGAAAGCAAGTGCATTCGGCCCCCCGAAATCCATCGC
This sequence comes from Heloderma suspectum, assembly GCF_057233095.1. NCBI lineage: Eukaryota > Metazoa > Chordata > Lepidosauria > Squamata > Helodermatidae > Heloderma > Heloderma suspectum. The sequence continues at coordinate 94,648,612 of NC_139461.1, forward strand.
GGAACGAAGCCCCCGCCTCCCCCAATCCACAAAAGTCGGGCAGCACAAAGCCCCCAGCCCACGAAAATAGCACGAAACGGAGCACTTACCTGCTCCTGTCGGCACCAACTTGCGAATGGCGGCCGCCCTGTGGCCACCATTCACTTCCTCTTTCATGCTGTGATAGGCTACGTAAATACATATGTAGCCTATCACGGCTAACGCAGGGATGCCTTTTGCGTCCCTGCGGAGGCCGTGATAGGCTACGTAAATATTTACGTAGCCTATCATGGCAGGCTAAAAAAAAAAACTGCATACGCAAATGGCGGCGCCTACGGCCGCCGCCATTTGCGTTCCTTATTTTTGGCTGTCTTACTCTACATAAATATTTACATAGACTATTATGGCAAAAATAAATTGGAACGCAAATAGCGTAGCGGGCGCTATTTGCGTTCCCCTTTATTTTCACCGTAATAGTCTACGTAAATATTTACGTAGACTAAGACGGCCAAAAATAAGGAACGCAAATGGCAGCGGCTGTAGTCGCCGCCATTTGTGTACGTGGGTTTTTTGTTTTTTTTACCCAGAGCCCTCCGCGGCCGGAAATCCAGCTGCGGACGTCTCTGGCCTGGGCCTGGCCGGCTGCTCTGCGGAGCCGCTGCAGAGCACAGCCGGCCGGTCGAGGATTCCAGCGGGGAGCAATGGAGCACCTCCCCCCCCTGTCGAGGATTCCAGGGGGAGGGACGGAGCACCCCCCCACCGCGAAGCAGATCCGCAAAACGGTAAGTGACTTTCGTACATCCCTATTTGTTACATACATGGCATGATATGGGGCCTTAAGGTGTACACGGTCAACAGCAAAATGCCTTCCCTAGTACTACCACCCAGCAAGTGAAGTTCAGGTGCCCTGTTTAAACCTGGAATTTCTTGAGTGTTGCCTTCTTTCACTCCCACATCCTGAAGCCAAGGCTCTGAGCACCAATAGGTTTCCTCAGAGTCTGGAGTTTGTCCTGTGGCAGATGGGGCACACAAGCATGTCCAACTCCACCCCTAGGAAGGTCAGTTGGTCCACAGGCCCTTCCATCCTTTCATGTTCAATGTTCAACTCTATGGCCAATTGATGGAAAATAAGCAATGTTTCAGTGAAGACTTCTCATTCCCTCCTCCCTGTGAACAAGATGCTAACAACGGCCTAGGACACTAATTAGTGTTGCTGTAACATTCATTACATGCTTGTAAAATAAGATTACAGATGGAACAAGATATAAGCAAGCTTTATCAATATATGCAGTTTTATTGATAGTTTTTGCTATCTTTGTAAAAGTGCATTTCCTGGGAAAACATACAGATTTACAGAGATAGGAGCTGTAAATCTGAATTCCAAATACTCTTTTAAAACACTCATCAAACCTTTCAGGCTCAGACACATAGATAAACAGACCTGGCATATTGATGCAATTGATGTTACTTATTTTTTCTGGTGCTAAATACAATCTTAAGACCATTTTATATACTAAAAATATTTCATACTTGGTGGTGTAACATTTTTTATTCCACTAGCAGGAATAAATTTCCACTTATCACTTGTAATCGTTGAGTACAAATCTTTCCCCCATTTTTCCTTTGTATGTCTCAAAGAATCTAATGTTTATAATGATAACAGAGTATCATATATTAAACACAATACCTCTTTTGTTCCAATATAATTTTCATCAATTAATTCAAATTTGGTCAGATTACATTAAACTGGGATAGTCCTCTGAAATAGTACTAGGAAGTGTCTTATCTGTAGAATTGTTGTTTTTCTTAAAGGAGGGGTGGGTGTGGAACCTTAGCTATTGTATCTATATATGCCCTAATATCTCCATCAATGTTGTTGTTGTTGTTGAGTCGTTCAGTTGTAACTCGTGTCCGACTCCTCGTGACCCCATGGACCATAGCACGCCAGGCCTTCCTGTCCTGCGCTCTCTCCCAGAGCGTACTCAAGTTCATATTCATTGCATCAGTGATGCTATCTAGCCATCTCATCCTCTGCCGTCCCCTTCTCCTTTTGCCTTCAGTCTTTCCCAGCATCAGGGTCTTTTCCAGAGAGTTTTCTCTTCGCATTAGGTGGCCAAAATATTTGAGCTTCAGCTTCAGTATCTGTCGTTCCAATGAGCACTCAGGGCTGATTTCCTTTAGGATTGACTGAATTGACCTCCTTGCAGTCCAGGGGACTCGTAAGAGTCTTCTCCAGCACCACAGTTCGAAAGCATCAATTCTTCAGTGCTCAGCCTTCCTTATAGTCCAGCTCTTACAGCCATACATTACTACTGGGAAACCCATAGCTTTGATTATACGGACCTTGGTCGGCAAGGTGATGTCTCTGCTTCTTACTATGGTGTCTAGGTTTGCCATAGCTTTCCTCCCAAGGAGCAAGCGTCTTTTAATTTCATGGCTACAGTCACCGTCTGCGGTGATCTTGGAGCCCAAGAAAGTAAAATCTGTCACTGCTTCCATTTCTTCCCCTTCTATATGCCAGGAAGTGATGGGGCCAGATGCCAAGAGATTCGTTTTTTTAATGTTGAGTTTCAAACCAGCTTTTGCACTCTCCACTTTCACCCTCAACAAGAGGCTCTTTAGATCCTCTTCACTTTCTGCCATTAGGGTGGTATCGTCTGTGTATCTGAGGTTGTTGATAATTCTCCTGGCAATCTTAATTCTGACCTGTGATTCATCCAACCCGGCGTTTCTCATGATGTACTCTGCATATAAGTTAAATAAGCAGGATGACAATCTACAGCCTTGTCGTACTACTTTCCCAATTTTGAACCAATCGGTTGTTCCATGTCCGGTTCTTACTGTTGCTTCTTGACCCTCATACAGGTTTCTCAGGAGACAGGTAAGGTGGTCTGGAACTCCCATCTCTTTACGAATTTGCCACAGTTTGTTGTGATCCACACAATCAAAGGCTTTAGCGTAGTCAATGAAGCAGAAATAGACATTTTTCTGGAATTCTCTTGCTTTCTCCATGATCCAGTGAATGTTGGCGATTTGATCTCTAGTTCCTCTGCCTCTTCAAAACCCAGCTTGTACTTCTGGTAGTTCTTGGTTCGCATACTGCTGAAGCCTAGGGATGGCAGAGAATTCCGCCACGGATCTTGGTGAGGCCGAGTGCCAGTGCATTCGGGCCCCCAAAATCTGTGGCGGAACGGCCTGCCCCCCCGCCCCCCCTGCAGAGCCCCCCCAGGACGAGACTTACCTGGGGCCAATATTCCAGGCTGCGGTGGCTGCAGCGGCTGGTCTTCTGACTGGCTGCCGTCGCCGCCATTTCCAGGTTTGTAAAAAAAAAAAAAAAGATGTGATAGGCTACGTAAATCTTTACGTAGCCTATCATGGCTGGGTGGGTTTAAAAAAAAACAAAACACCACGTACGCAAATGTGAGTTAAAAAAAAAAACGCGTACGTGTTCCTTATTTTTGCCGTCTGAATCTATGTAAATATTTACGTAAACTATGACGGCGAAAATAAAGGAGAAAGCAAATAGTGTAGTGGGCGCTATTTGCGTCCCTTTTTGATTCGACGTTTTAGCCTAAGTAAAGATTTACGTAGGCTAAAACGGTGAATCAAAAAGGGACGCAAATAGCGCCCGCAACGCTATTTGCGTTACCCTTTATTTTCGCCGTCATAGTCTACGTAAATATTTACGTATATTCAGACGGCAAAAATAAGGAATGCGAATACGCAGTTTTTTCAGGTTTTTTTTACCCAGAGCCTTCCATGGCCAGAAATCCAGCTGCGGACAGCTCTGGCCTGGCTGGGCCTGGCCAGCTGCTCTGCGGAGCCGTCACGGAGCACAGCCAGCCGCAGAGGATTCCAGGGGGGAGGAACGGAGCGCCTCCCCCCCGGCAAGGATTCCGGGGGGAGGGACGGAATGCCTCCCCCCCCACCATCAACATAATCCGCGAAAGGTAAGTGATTTTCATACATCCCTACTGAAGCCTAGCTTGTAGCATTTTGAGCATAACCTTGCTGGCATGTGAAATGAGTGCAATTGTACGGTAGTTTGAACACTCTTTGGTGTTGCCCTTCTTTGGAATTGGAATGTAAACTGACCTTTTCCAGTCTTGTGGCCACTGTTGAGTGTTCCAAATTTGTTGGCATATTGAGTGCAGCACTTTAACAGCATCATCTTTTAGGATTTTAAATAGCTCAGCTGGAATACTGTCATCTCCGCTGGCTTTGTTGTTACTAATGCTTCCTAAGGCCCACTTGACTTCACTCTCTAGGATGTCTGGCTCAAGTTCAGTGACCGCACTATCATGACTATCAGGGGCATTAAGATCTTTCCTGTATAGTTCTTCTGTGTATTCTTTCCACCTCTTCTTAATCTCATCTGCTTCTGTTAGGTCCCTGCCTCCTTTGTCCTTTATCATGCCTGTCTTTGCACAAAACGTTCCCTTTAGATCTCCGATTTTCTTGAAGAGCTCTCTAGTCTTTCCCATTCTGTTGTTTTCTTCGATTTCTTTGCATTGTTCATTTAAGAAGGCCTTCTTGCCTCTCCTTGCTATTCTCTGGAACTCTGCATTCAGTTGGATAGATCTTGCCCTTTCTCCCTTGCTTTTCGCTTCCCTTCTTTCCTCAGCTACTTGTAAAGCCTCATCAGACAGCCACTTTGCTTTCTGGCATTTCTTTTTCTTTGGGATGGATTGAGTTGCTGCCTCCTGAACAATGTTACAGACCTCTGTCCATAGTTCCTCAGGCACTCTGTCTATCAGGTCTAATTAGGGGTGGACGAAAGTCACTTACCTTTTCTCGCAGCTTGTTCGCGGTGGGGGGGAGCGCTTCGCTGCTCACCCCGCGAAGTTCAGGCCGGGGGGGAGAGGGTTCCCGCCTCGCCCGGCCGAAATTCAGGCCGGGGGGGAGGCTTCCCGCCTCGCCCGGCCGAAATTCAGGCTGGGGAGGGGGCTTCCCGCCTCGCCCGGCCACGAACACGAAAGTAAAAAAAAAAAAAAAAAGTCCCCTGATAGGCTACGTGACGATTCATGTAGCCTATCATGGCTAGATCTGGAAAGTCAGCCGTGATAGGCTACGTGAATCCTCACGTAGCCTATCACGGGTGACTTTAAAAAAAAAAAAAAAAGCGCGTACGCGAATGGCGGCCCCCATAGGGAGCCACCATTCGCGTTCCTTATTTAGTTGCTGTAGTCTACGTAAATGTTTACGTAGACTACGGCGAAAATAAGGGCAACGCAAATAGCGTTGCCCTTATTTTCGCCGTAGTCTACGTAAAGATTTACATAGACTACAGCCACCAAATAAGGAACGGGAATGGCGGCTCCCTATGGGGGCCGCCATTATCCGTACACACTTTTTTTTTTTTTTTTTAAGTCACCCGTGATAGGCTACGTGACGATTCACATCAGGGCTGACTTTGCAAATCTAGCAGTGATAGGCTACATGAATCGTCACGTAGCCTATCAGGGGACGTGGTTTTTTTTTTTTCTTTGATTGCAATGGCGGGGGCGGCAGCCGGTTGAAAGACTGGCTGCTGCTCCTGCCCCGTTCGAACACCGGACGAACCGCCAGCCGGACCCGCCGCCGGGAGGGACATTCAGGGAAGGTAAGTCCCGTCCCGGGGGGGGGCGGGGGGGCGGAGGATTTCTCCCCGAAACTTGTTCGGGGGGCCGAACACGTTGGCGCTCGGCCCCCCGAAGTTTCGGGGAGAAATTCTCCGCCATCCCTAGGTCTAATCCCTTAAATCTATTCATCATCTCCACTGTATATTCATAAGGGATATGATTTAGGTCATACCTGAATGGTTTAGTGGTTTTCCCTACATTCTTCAATTTAAGCCGAAATTTTTCAACAAGCAGCTCATGATCTGACTCAGCCACAGTCAGCTGCAGGTCTTGTTTTTATTGACTGTATAGAGCTTCTCCATCTTTGGCTGCAAAGGACATAATCAATCTGATTTCGATATTGACCACCTGGTGATGTCCATGTGTAGAGTCGCCTCTTGTGCTGTTGGAAAAGAGTGTTTGCTATGATCAGTGTGTTCCCTTGGCAAAACTCTATTAGCCTCTGTCCTGCTTCATTTTGTACACCAAGGCCATGCTTGCCTGTTATCCCAGTGATTTCTTGACTTCCTACTTTAGCATTCCAATCTCCTATGATGAAGAGGACATCTTTTTTTGGTATTAGTTCTAGAAGATGTTGTAGGTCTTCATAGAACTGATCAACCTCAGCTTCTTCGGCATCAGTGGTTGGGGCATAGACTTGAATTACTGTGATGTTGAATGGTTTTCCTTGGATTCGACCTGAGATCATTCTATCATTTTTAAGATTGTACCTCACAGTACTGCTTTTCCCACCCTTTTGTTGTCTATGAGTGCTACCCCATTTCTTCTAAGGGATTCTTGCCCACAGTAGTAGATATGATGGTCACCTGAATTAAATTCGCCCATGCCTGTCCATTTTAGTTCACTGATTCCCAAGATGTTGATGTTCAATCTTGCCATTTCATGTTTGAGCACCTCCAGCTTACCTTGATTCACTGATCTTACATTCCAGGTTCCTAAACAATATTGTTCTTTACAGCATCGGATTTTCTTTTCACCACCAGACACATCCACAGCTGAGTGTCCTTTCGGCTTTGGCCCAGCCACTTCTCTCTTTCTGGTGCTACTTGGAAATACCCTCTGCTCTTCCCCAGTAGTATATTGGACACCTTCCGACCTGAGGGGCTCATCTTCCGGCATCATCTCTTTTAGCCTTGTGATACGTTCCATGGGGTTTTCTTGGCAAGAATACTGGAGTGGGTTGCCATTTCCTTCTCCAGTGGACCACATTTTGTCAGAACTCTCTGCCATGACCTGTCCGTCTTGGGTGGCCCTGCATGGCATAGCTTATGGCTTCACTGAGTTATGCAAGCCCCTTTGCCACAACAAGGCAGTGATCCATGAAGGGGTCACCAGTGTTACTTCCTTCTTTTATATTGGGAGAAGAATCTGACTGGAGTTCTTTTAACCATTCACCGCAGTCACGGGCAAAACAAGTTCAGATGGTGCTTTCATAGATGCTACATTCCAAAAAAAGAAAGAAATAGATAATAGCCTTGTGTTTATAATTTAAATTGATCATTATCTTATATCCATGTAATGAAAACAAGAACTTCTCAGGCTCCCATGATGGAACTTGCATTGCCTATGTCCAGGTATAAAGGGCTAAATGCTCCCAATTCCATTCATTAATGGTTATATAATCTTGGAATCTTTATGCAATGCAGAATTATAATGCAATTAAAAAGTTATGTGTGATTTGTATGGATGGCTTAGAGAGCTGTAACCTGATTAACTATATGACTTATGTGAGATACCCACAGTTAGTTAGAATGACCTAAAGAATTACACGCATTGCAGGCTAACACAGACTGGCTACAAAATATATTGTCTGTGAATAGTTTTAAGTACCTGAATTAATAGATTTTCATTTATTTTGTCCATAAAACACTGTTGCTGTATAACAGAAGCATTATTGCTTTACTGGTCATCTTTATTAACATTCAGGTCAAATGCTCAACTGGCGTTGCCTTATTTATTTGTACTAGCTATGATGGTAAGGAAGGTTTCTATGGGCACACATAGCAAGTAGCAACCTCATTTTGCCAGTGTGTTGTACTGATGCTTTTTGCCTACACTATTCAACCTAAACACATCCTTTACACACCAAGAGTTGTATCCATTTAACCCATCCTGCTGATAGAACAGCTTCCATCAGTGGAACAGGGAGGGGTGTTTTCGCCTCCTTCCTGAAGCCACCCAGGTACTCTCAAAAACAGCTGCAGAGGGTTGAGGGATCTACCAGGTCAGATTTTGTGGGGCATAGGCAGCTACAGAGGGGAGGAGAGGAAGAGAATTTCATTATGTGAGCGGACGTCCACTCACATGACATTGCATTTAGTTCCAGCTCTATACCCTCAGTTTTTCAATTAATGCTCCCTTTCCTGTCAGTTCAATCACTTTAAAAATACTTTGGAAGAGGCTCTTTCTCTATTCAGCACAAAAACCCATGTTTACAAAGCATGTGTCCATCCTGAAGGGTTGGGCTGATCAGGTCTCTCCACCAGACACTTTTAACAGGTGGAAGTATGTTCAGGGGTAAAGAGGTAAGAAAATTAGGAGTCAGGAATAAGAAGACCAGGGTAAATCACATCCCTTGCCACTCCTTCAGTGCCCATTTGAAAAAAGGATGTGGTCCCCTCGGTGTACATTAAACTTAATTTACTTACAGCCTTAATGTGTAATTCCTTTTCTTCCATCCTACTTCTTCTTTTATCAGTAGCAGCTAATTCAAGTCTGACTTTAAAAAATGAGACTTGTTAATAATACAAAATAAAGGCATACTGTTTGAGGAAAGGAAACATATGTTTAATATTCACTAAAATGTCAAATATTGCATTCTGTACTATGAATAATTCCTTGTAAATTATTAATACTTATTGAATTTTCAGTGCAGCATCTAGAAGAGGTGCTTTATATAGTCCATGGGTTGCTTTAGAACTCTTGCTAGTGGTGTTTTACAGACAGTGCCCTCTCTAAGATACAGGAAGATGAAAAGATGAAAATAACCTTTTGGAAAAGCATGGTGGAAGACAATGAAGAAACTTTCAAAGGAGAATAGCAGATGTAAACTGAACTTTCAAAGAACAAAGAACCAGCAAGTGGTCCAGTTAGGTAATTTTACACTCTAGAGTTTTAATGGTCTTATTGGGGAAATGTGAACTTGAAAAGTCTCTATACATCTTAATGCTGAGTTACCACCTATCAGTATTTAATAAAGTCCTAGAACTTACTGAGATTGTAAATCTGTATCTGGACTGTGCCATTTCAGAGAGTGTAAGTGGCTGCTCACATGACAATACTCCTCCATACCAAAATGCTGTGCCCCACATAGAAAATGAAATCTCATGGAGAATGGTTCCAACCTAGCTTTTCCTTACATCTAGTTTTCTATGAGCAAGTTGTTGTTGTTATTTGTATGGAGGACCATTCAATGTGTGATTCCCATGTACAGTCAGAAGTAATATAGCCCTTAGCCCAGACAAAGGTTTACTACCTTACTTCGAATGATGCCAAAGATGCAGTGCATATCCATATATCTACCGGGAGTCCTTGGTTCTGACCAGACTTCCTCTCTAGGAGACCAGGGTTGCTGAGTGCATGTAATGGAGGTTGGGCCTGAAGGGCAGTCTGGGGATTCTGCTCTTGTACCCTGGCCAGGGTGCTTGAGGTGTTCTCTGATGTGCATGCAGTCCCCTAACTTGGTGTTGGGAGATGTCAGTGTACATTTGAAGGCCATCCTTGTGGGGGCACCTCAAGACTTTATGAAGACCATGGCTTCCTGGGAGGTGCACCCTATTCCAACTGGTCCCACCCATGTAGCTGGTCATGTGTTAGACCTTGTGTTTGTTTCCGCAGAAGTGGGGAGTGATCTGGAAACTGGGGGTATATCCACCATCCCCTTGTCATGGTCAGATCACTACTTGGTGGGGTTGGACTTCTTGGTTCCACAGAGGTGGAGGACCCATTAAGATGGTCCACCCCATGCATCTTATGGATCCAAATGGATTCCTGACTGCACTTGGGAAGTCTTCAGAACACGCAAATGGCCCCTTGGTCGAGACCCTGGTGGATGGCTGGAATGCTGCAATCACCGGAGCATTAGACTGGGTGGCTCTGAAATGCCCTCTCCGCCTGAACAGAGCTCAGACTGCACCATCATTCACCCTATGAGAGCTCTGAAGCAGAAGGCGAGACAGCTAGAGTGCCGGTGGTAGGGATGGCGGAGAAATCCGCCACGGACTCCAATGAGGCCGGATTCCTTAGAATCCAGCCCCATGGAGTCCGTGGTGGAAGAGACTGCCCCCGACACCACCCTGCGAAGCCCAGTTGGGACGGACCCTACCTGGCGCCAGCCTGTTCAGGTCTGTCCTCTTCCTTCTGCAGCTGGCTGCTGCCGGGCTGCAGCCACAAATGGCGTCCGGCGTAGGGGACACCATTTGTAGGGATGGCGCAGAATTCTGCCATGGACTCCAGTGAGGCCAGATTCTTTGGAATCTAGCCCCCCAGAGTCCATGGCGGAATGGAACAATCCCCCCCGCCACCCCACGAAACCTCCCCAGATAGAACCTACCTTTTGTCGGCTGTCCGCAGGTGCGAATGGTGGCCCCAGTCTGCGGCCGCCATTTCCCTCACTCCGTTAGCCATGATAGGCTATGCCATTTGCGTCCCTGCATTGCCGTGATAGGTTACGTATATATTTACATAGCCTATCACGGAAAAGAGCAGGGACGCAAATGGTGTAGCGGCCGCCATTTGGATCCCTGCTCTTTGCCGTGCTAGGCTATGTAAATATATACTAACCTATCACGGTAACGCAGGGACGCAAATGGCGGCCGCTACGGCAGCCGCCATTTGCGGCCATGGCCCAGCAGCAGACGGAGGTCTGGCTGCGGGAGGCCCCGGACGGCGGCTCTGTGGACTCACCACGGAGCGGAGCCAGCCGGGGAGAATTCCGGGGGGAGGGACGGATCGCCTCCCCCCCCCAGTGGACCCCAGAACGGAACGGTATGTCGGGTTCGTACACCCCTATGGAAATCTCACTCCGAAGATGATTGAACATGGGTTAGAGCTGTAGCTTCAGCCTACCACGTGGCGATAAGAGCAGCAAAAAAGGATTTTTATGCTGCCTCTATCATGTCTGCAGAGTGCCATCCCAGGATGCTGTTCCAAGTGGTCTGGAACCTGGTCGGTCCAGTTGTTCTGGAACCAATGGAGCATTCTAAGGCCTCCTGTGATGAGTTTGCAAAGCACTTTGCAGATAAAATCGACTGGATCAGTAGTGCTATTCCATGTGCTGTGGATACAGTTAGGGAGCAAGGGGCAGCCAGTGGCAGACCGGTTGTGTGGGATCGGTTCCAGCTTTTTCCTTCTGATGAAGTGGACAAGGTGTTTTCATCTTTAAGGCTGACCACCTGCTTACTCAATCCTTGCTCATCTTGGCTCATTAGGAGCTGCAGGGAGAGACTTACAGAGGAGATCAAGGTGGTGGTGAATGTCTCTCTTGAGGAGGGAGTGATGCTATCAGCCCTCAAGGAGGTGGTGATAAGACCACTGTTAAAGAAGCCCTCCTTGGATCCCCAAGTTCTGAACAACTTTCACCCAGTCTTGAATCTGCCATTTTGGGGCAAGGTGATTGAGTGGGTGGTGGTGTTGCAGTTGCAGGCACACTTGGAAGAAGCCGATTATCTGGATCCATTTCAGTAGGGCTTCAGGCCTGGTTATGGGACAGAAATGGCCTTAGTCACCTTGGTGGATGATATGAGAAGGGCTTTGGATAGGGGTGAATGCTCCTTCATTGTTCTTCTCGATCTCTCAGTGGCTTTTGATACTGCCGACCACGGTATTCTCCTGGACCACCTGGAGGGGATGGGCATAGGGGATACTGTATTACAGTGGTTTTGTTCCATCCTCTCTGGCAGGTACCGGAGGATAGCTCTGGGGGAGGAGGCTTCAGACCCTTGGCTGCTCACTTGCAGGGTGCCAAATGGTTCTATTCTCTGCCCAATGTTATTTAACATCTATGTGAAGCCGCTGGGGGCTATCATCAGGAGGTTTGGGATGCAGGGTCACCAATATGCAGATGACATGCAACTCTACCTCTCATTTAAATCCTCACCAAGTGTGGCTTTAGAAACCCTGTCCAAGTGTCTGGAGTCAGTGAGTGGATGGATGGGAAGGACTAAGCTGAAACTGAAACCTGACAAAAGTATTTTGACAAAGGGAGGTCAGGGGATGTTGACCTGGTGCTGAATGGGGTACAGCTGCCCCTGAAGGACCAGTCTGCAGCCTGGGGGTCATTTTCTACTCTCAGCTGTCCATGAAGACTCAGGTGTCAGCTACGAGCTGGGCGGCGCTGTACCAACTCCATCTGATACAGCGGCTGCACCCCTACCTCCCTAACCATCTGTTTCCATCACTAGTTCATTCCCTGGTCTCCTCTGACCTGTAATGCTCTCTATACCCTTGAAGATGGATCGAAAGTTGCAGCTGGTGCAGAACACAGCTGCCTGCCTGATTAAAGGCAGCCATCAGCAAGACCACATCAATCCAGTGCTGAAGGAGTTGCACTGCTTACCAGTTGTTTTCTGGGCCCAATTCAAGGTGTTGGTATTGTCCTTTAAAATCCTATATGGTTCCAGCCTAGTCTATCTTAAGGAGCTCCTCCAGCAACACCAGGGATGCCACTCAACAAGATCAGCCTCCAAAGGCCATCTGTCTGTCCAGGACAGCCAGGCTGGTAAGGACTAGGGAGAGGGCCTTTTCTGTGGTAGCCCCCACTTTGTGGAATTCCCTCCTTAGTGACCTCCACCTTGCCCCCTCTTTGAAGAGCTTCTGCCAGGCTTTGAAAACCTGGCTGTTCAGGTGGATATTTGGGGTAAGTTAGGGGGTTTTTTAGAACAATGTCGTTTTGTTGATTGTGTCGTACTTTGTGTTGTTATTTGTTTTGTACGCCACCTAGAGTAGCTGGGTAGCCGGCCAGATGGGCGGCTAATAAATCAAATCAATCAATCAAATAAATAAATAAATAAACAAATAAATAAAATAAAATAAAATAAAGTACCATGCATGGTACTAGTCATTCCTGGTGCCATTTTGCTTTTGGGTCACTCTGGACTGACCTCTTGAGACATATTCACTCATTCCATTCATTCACTCCACTTATATCCCACCTTTTTTTCCTCCTAAGGAACCCAAGGCGGCATACATAATTCTCTTCCTCCTCCATTTTATCCTCACAACCTGTGAGGTGGGTTGGGCTGAGAATCTGTGACTGGCCCAGAGTCACCCAGTGAACTTCCATGGTCCAGTGGGGACTAGAATCTGGATCTCCTGACTCCCACATCACCATTTTTAGTATTACCCAGGTTATCTTTCGCAAGTATGAAGATCTCACCAGGGAATGAAATTAGCCAAGGGGACAATAAACTTATAAAAGTCATGGAAAATGGAAAATAATGTTATATAGGAATTGGGAAATTTCCATGACTGTTGACCACAGGGTCCCTGTCTGGGGAACTATCTCCTGTAGATGCATGAGCTTCACTGATACTCACAATTCTCCTTAGTGCTGTTTTAAACCTCTGCTATGTCAAATACATGAAGGGTGGGCAAAAGTTGATCCACTGGCCAAGGTGTCAGGGGCTTTTGGAAGTTCAAGTCCCAAACATCTGGAGATCTACCTCCTGCCCATCCCTGTAATATATGTTGTATCCAATTCTTTGGATCCACTTTTTCCCCTGGAGACACATATTATGATCTTCAGCAATGCGAACATTGAAAAAGTTAGGGAAAAACTAATATTGTTACTAGTTCCAGTCAGTTCTTGCAATATAATATAATCCCACTTTTCCACATAGGCAAGCAAAAAGCTTCCTAAAACTTAATGTGACATAATAGGCTAATTATATTCCTACAACACAGAACTGTTAAAGCAGAGTACAAGAATAATTCATAAGCATTCCAAAGAAATATGAATAAATAAAACTGGCACAGTAAATCTGCACATCTTAGCAATGGCAATTAAACTACGTATTGTAGTGGAAGAAATCTAACAGAGGAAGGTGGAAAAATCCATTCATAGTGTGAATAAGTGAGCGAAAACCAGAAGATGACACCAGTATGGCGGCAAGTTTAGAATCCGTTATTGTGAATAATTTGTGGTGGTGATAGCAATGGAGAGGGTGAGAGCAAGAACACACAGTCAAACCTGCTGTGTACTAACACTTCCTAAACCTGTTTCTATTATGAAATTGTTCTTGAGTTGTAGACAGGAAGTAAAAAGGTAAAGGTAAAGGTGTCCCCAACCAGTCGTGTCCGACTCTAGGGTGCGGTGCTCATCCCCGTTTCTAAGCCGAAGAGCCAGCGCTGTCCGAAGACGCTTCCGTGGTCATGTGGCCGGCATGACTGAACACTGAGGTGCACGGAACGCTGTTACCTTTCCCGCCAAGGCGGTACCTATTTATCTACTTGCAATTTCTTGCTTTCGAACTGCTAGGTTGGCACATATTTAAAATGTGATTTGCTGTATAGTAATAGCAAAGCATAGGATGATGTACCGTGATTTCAGTGCTGATACAAGGAGATTCCTGTATGAGGCTTGTACCACGGTCATTGATACTGCTGCTGTAGCATGAAGGAAAGACACAGGAACACTAGGAAGGGGGTTTTGTGCCTGGGGAAGTGTGTCAGGACTGTTGGCAGCACCCAAGAAGCATCTTATGAGGTAGGAAAAGAGCACAGACCAATTAGCACCAGTTCAAACATGCGTTGCCAAAGAGGTGAACTTAGGACTACATGGATTTTGGTGCGGCATCTGGGGAAGTATACAAATAAGTGTTATGTGACAGCTTTTGTGTAGCTCATGAATGCCACCATAGGTTTGTGTTTTTGTTTTTGTGATACAACCTTCAGCCTCTTGTGATTCAACCTTCAGGAGTTGGATCAGGCCGTACATCTGATCAGGTAATCATGAAGTGATGCCTTGTATTAAAATCCAATGGAAAAATCAAGGCATTTTACTGGAGAAAGAGCTTGATCAGGCTTGCATGTAGGGCAGGGATGGGGAACTTGTATCCCTCCAGATATTCTAGCCTACAACTCCCATCAACCCAGCATAGTGTAGTGGCGAGAGCGCTGGACTGGGAGCCAGGAGATCCAGGTTCTTGTCCCCACTCAGCCATGGAAGCTATGGGTGACTTTGGGCCAGTCACAGATTCTCAGCCCAACAAGGTTGTTGTTGTGAGGATAAAATGGAGAGGAGGAGGATAATGTAAGCCACCTTGGGTTCCTTGCAAGAGGAAAAAAGGCGGGGTAGAAATGCAATAAATAAATAAATAAATAAAATCCCTTAGCATTGGCTATGATGCCTAGGGCTGGTGAGAATTGTAGGCCAAAACAGCTGACGGGTCACAAGTCTCTCACTCCTGACATACAGGGACCAATGCAGTGCTCACATGCCAATTAATGTACTTGGGACTACAAAAGAAAGAATATCCCCCATTCAGATTGCTTCTTGCCTCACGTTAGACAAGGATAGCAATCTTCATGTTTACACACCAAGAGACTTTGAGTGCTGTGTTATGTTTGTCTCTCTCTCATATTGTTCTGACTTGAAAAGCCATAGGCATCCTTTGGACAATCATTTTCCATGTATGATTTTTTCCCTTTCTGCAAATCTGTTGCATTCCACCTACATCCTGTATGGAAATCATCCATTTCTTCTGTCAGTGGAGGAAACAGAAAAGATTTCTATCAATCCCCAGATAGGGCAAATGAGTCAGTGGCCCAGTTCACATGACACAAGGGTGGTTAATAAGCCATGGTGGCTTGTTAACCACCCTGCATGTGCCGGTCACGTGTCGGCCCAATTTACATAATTAACCTCGCCAGGCACAGCGTCTTATGTCATCCGAACCCAGCAACAGTGGCTTGTTGGGGTGGTTAACAAACCACCCGGAACCCAAAGCCTGTTGTAGCAACAAGCCACCCGCGCCAGGTTCAGATGACACAAGAAACTGAGGCAGGGCTTGAATCAGCATCGTGGTGCCCATGGGCTACAGTGATCATGTAAACCAGGTCAATGTGTGTGAGATGATTGGAGTAGGAAAAGTTGGTTAAACTTTAAAACAAAGACAAAAAATAATGTTTTTCAAAGCCTTGTTGTTCAGTCGTTAAGTTGTGTCTGACTCTTCGTGACCCCGAACAATTCAAAGCCTAATATAGGTCTTCATAAAAGGTAAAATGATGGAAAGAAGTACAAAGGGAAGATGATTTAGATTTGAATGAATGACAATGATTGGAAGAAGCATACTATTGTAATAGAAATTCAAGATAAACTCCTTGACAAGAATTATGTGGTTCAATAAATCCAAAGAGATGGGTAGATAAGCATTTAAGCACTCTAGGGCAGCTTTTCCCAACTTGGTGTCCTCCAGATATTTTGGACTTGAAGCTCCAGCCAACATAGCCAAGGATTAGGAATGCTTGGAGTTGTAGTCCAAAACTTTTGGAGGGTACCAGGTTCTAGGCTGTTCTAGGGACTCCAATCCTAAGCAAAATCTCAAAAGAGTAAGCCCCATTGAATGCAATGGAACTTGCTTCTGAATAAATCCACAGGATAGTATATCATGGTACATTCTATACTCACTTATCTGGGAGTAAGCCCTATCAATGGGACTTACTTTTGAATAGATATGCACTGTAGGAGTATATGATATGCTAATGGCATAGACAAGCTAGATAGTGTGAAATAACAGTATATACCCTAATAATTCCTGGAATGCCATTTATGAGGAGAATCCTCAAACAATTCTAAAATGAAACTCTTTGTCTCTTAAAGATGCATGAGAGAATGCAGATTCTTCTACACAAAGCTGAAGATATTGCTTAAACAAAAGCTCTTGTTGAGCAAGATTAGGTTTGAATTAATTTCTGTGAACATGATGGTAAACTCCTAGATTCAGAAGCCCTTCTGTGTGGGAACTTCTCATAGTCAAGGGCTCTCCAATACTGGTGAATGCTCCAGGTACATAATTAGGGATGGCGGAGAATTCTGCCACAGATTTCAGTGAGGCCGAATGCTAGTGCATTCGGCCCCCCGAAATCCGTGGCAGAACGGCCTCCTACCCCCCACCCCCCTGCGGATTCCCCCCGGGGATGAAAGCTTACCTGGGGCGGATGTTCTGGCGGTGGCAGCTTCGGCGGTGGCAGCAGCAGCTGGTCTTTCAACCGGCTGCCACAGCCGCCATTTGCATCTCCTGTTTGCTGTGATAGGCTACGTAAGTATTTACGTAGTCTATCATGGCAGGCAAAAAAAAAAAAAAAACCAGCGTACGCAAATGGCGGCGGCTACGGTGGCTGCCATTTGCGTTCCCTATTTTTTGCCGTTTTAGCCTACGTACATATTTACGTAGGCTATTACGGCAAAAAAAAAGGGGAACGCAAATAGTGTAGTGGGCGCTATTTGCGTTCCTTTTTTTTCACCGTAATAGCTTACATAAATATTTACGTAAGCTAAAACGGCGAAAAAAGAAGGAACGCAAATAGCGTCCACTACGCTATTTGCGTTCCCCTTTTTTTCGCCATAATAGCCTACGTAAATATTTACGAAGGCTAAAACGGCGAAAAATAGGGAACGCAAATGGCGGCTGCCGTAGCCGCCATTTGCGTACGCTGTTTGTTTGTTTGCCTGCCGTGATAGGCTACATAAATACTACGTAGCCTATCACAGCAGCCTGGCTGGACGCAAATTTGCAGCCATGCCAGCCAGTCCGTGGCCGGAACTCTGCCTGCGGACAGACCTGGCCGGCTGCTCTGTGGAGCCACTGCAGAGTGGAGCCGGCCAGGCAGGATTCTGGGGGGAGGACTGGATCGCCTCCCCCCCATTGAGGATTCCGGTGGGAGGGACGGAGTGCCTCCCCCCCCACCGCGAATCACATCCGCGAAAAGGCAAGTGACTTTCGTACATCCCTATAACATAATGCACATGTACCAACAATGCATTATATGCTAGTTCCCAGAAATGCATGCACATGTTCACACGCACACACACGCACACACACACTGTTCAAAAATAGGTAGGAAAAAAAGTTTTGGTTTGAAATGAGCGATTTGCCCACAAACATTTTGGCTACCAGCTACTATATATTTGTGGTTGAGTATCTGCAAAACAGATGATCCAAAATAACAATTCCTATTTTTTTCAACTAGAGACATCCAGGTGGTACATTATTTGTGGATAATTTGCAATCATCATTTCCAAAAGATTATATATTCAGCAGAGGTATGTGCTGGTTTATTACTGAATCCTCTAACCTGGCATCATGAATTAATGATTTATTATGTTGCATTACTTTGTTTATAATGTGCTGTTGTATTACAGTATGTCAAGTTAGCTAATGACTTGTCACATTATAAAATATCATCAGGCAATTGGACATAAATTTAAAAACTAAAATGCACATTCCCTCCTCCAGGCAGAGCTATTCCATGTTTTCCATCCACATGCGGGAACGTTCAAGCTATAATTTCCAAGAAGATGGTATTCTTGAAACCTTCTCTGGGATGTGACATTTTCCCCCTAAGTAAATTCTAATTATGAGACTTTTCTTGAAAAAAAATCCTTCAAATTAAACACTTTCTTTAAGATTTTAGAACTGGATCCCATTGGGTTGTATTCAATGTTAAAGTAGACCCATTAAAATGAATGGGACTTAAGTTAGTCATAGTAACGTAAGTCCCATTCATTTCAATGGGTCTACTCTAAGTAGAACTAACATTAGATACAACCCATTTTTTTCTTATTATAAGCACTATATTTATCTTCTTACAACCTAAGCTTTCACTTACTGGCTACCAAGATAAGATTAAAAAAAATTAAAAAATACCCTCTATGGACATAAAACACAGAAGGCAGGGCTTAAAATAGATTCCAACTTCTCTCTGACAAGCTAGCTTCATGTGTATAGGGATTTCTTTTTTCCTATGAGGGAGCATCCAATGTTTCAGTTTGAAGGTTAGGAGAAACATCTCGATTGTAAGAGCAGTTCAACAATGGAACCAGTTACCTAAAGGAGTGGTGAGATCTTCCTTACTGTAGGCCTTCAAGCAGAGGTTGGACAGCTATATGCTCCTAACTCTGAAATTCCTGCATTGAGCATTGGATAGGACTCAGTGCCATACAAGGCCCTCCCAAATCTATGGTAATATGAATCTGACAGTCCAGTAACAGTTTTATCACATCAGCTATTACTTATGTAGATCATTTAGCTAATACATGAATTTCTTTCCATAATGTCTCCTTTCCTGTGATAAATGTATTTATTTTGACTGGATGCATTACCCATTCTCTAGTAACATCCTGTTTGGATTAATGCTATGTATGGGGCTGCCTTTGAAAACTATTCAGAAATTTCAGGTGGTTCAGAATACAGCAGCTGATGGGGCTGGACAAATAGGACATCTGACATCAGTTCTAAGACAGCTACATTGGTTCCTGATCCATTTCTTGACACAATTCAAACTGCTGCTATAAAGTCCTAAATGGATCTGGGTACAGTCTCCTCTCACGTGAAACTGCTAATGCATTAAGATCTGTTTCAGATGCTGCCTGTCTCACTCTCTGAGCACCCCAGCTTTGAAACTGTCTCCCAAGAGAGATTCATCTGGTGCAAAATTTGTTGTCTTTTCATCACCAGGTGAAACCCATTTTATTTCCCCAAGCCTTCTAGATCTCTTTATCTATTTAGGCATGTTGTTGTTGTTTTGTTATAATTGCTATTAATTTTAACTTCTTATATACTTACTTTAGAAACCACGCTTAGCATTTGTATTGAACTATGGAGTATAAAATATCTAAATAAATAAATATACACTGGCAAATGTATCCTGCTGCTCAAAAAATCAGGTTTTTATTATTAATTATCATCAGATAATTAATAAGGACTTCTACTGAGCCAGACCATTGGTCCAGCTAGCCCAGTACTATTGACACTGACTGGCAGTGGCTCTCCAGGGCTTCAACAAGGCAGGATTCTTTCCTAACCCTACCTGGAGAAACCAGGGATTGAATCTAGGACCTTCTGTATGCAAAACAGGTGCCCTACCACTGAGCTATAGTTAGTCTTCCTGCTAGAATTATAATACTATCCTGCATTGCTCTTCTCCCAACAATGTGACTCCTTCACATACTTAGCAGTCCTGAAAACACCAGCTCAGGGGCTGGAGAGGGGGAATATCCCAAACCAGAGTATACAAGGAAGAGTGAATATCCTGTTCTGTATTACATCATACTTAAGATCCCCAATAGTGCCAACCTGTAGACATTTTGTGTCAGCCTAGTTATCTTGAAGAAGCATATATTCTGCTCCTGATTCACAGAAAATCTGATTGTCTCTCAGCATAGGCAAGTGCCATACTACCTTTGATTAAGTTTGAAGAACGAACACAAGCGAGGGAGGGGAGGCCAGCAGAGACCAGATAGCCCAGGGGATAGGTAAATGAATGCAGAACCTTTCACCTGCACGTCACTAGTTCAGAGCATATAGAACATTTCTTAGTATGACTGAAAGCTGTTACTGTCATGATAGTTCAATAGTACATAGGTTGATTTCTCAGACTATTTCCTTATGAACAGATATGCCCATCACAAAAACAAAGAACCATCACAATTGCCATTAATTGGCTTTCTTCTTGGCAGTTTCAGCAGGGAATTATTGCACAGAATAGCTTCTGAGACTCAACTCCCCTCTAATCCCTGGGGGTCTCAGCACAGATCAGATGGTAGCATAGGTAATTCAGTGGGCGGGAGGGGGATGTGCACTATTACTGAATGTGCCTTCATATAATTAAAGCTTTCATTTTTCATGGTTATCAGCCTGAGATCTATCTACTAACATTCAGTTAAAGATTATTAAGACTAAGATAGCAGAAGAAATTGTAACGTCTAGCCTTTTCATATCAAATGAACACTGTTTTGACAGAGGCTAAATTCATTCTTCACATAGCCTCTCTAGCAGGGCTGGCCTAGTAGGGATGTACAAAAGTCACTTACCTGTGACGAAATCTGATTCGTGGTGGGGGGGAGGCGCTCTGTCCCTCCGCCCGAAATTCTGGTGGGGGAAGGTGCCCCGTCCCTCCCCCCAAAAATTCTGGCCAGGGGGGAGGCGCCCCGTCCCGCCCGCCGCGAATCCTGGCCAGCCGGGACTGCAAATGGCGGCGGCCATAGCTGCCGCCGTTTGCGTCCCTGCAGTCAGCCGTGATAGGCTATGTAAATGTTTACGTAGCCTATCACAGCTGAGTGAAAGAAAAAAAAAACCCACGCGTATGCAAATGGCGGCGCCCATGGGTGCCGCCATTTGCGTTCCTTATTTTGGCACATCTAGTCTACGTAAACATTTACATAGACTACGGCGAAAATAAGGGGAACGCAAATAGCATAGCGTCTACGCTATTTGCGTTCCCCTTATTTTCGCCGTAGTCTACGTAAATGTTTACGTAGACTAGACGTGGCAAAATAAGGAATGCAAATGGCGGCGCCCATGGGCGCTGCCGTTTGCGTATGTGCGGTTTGTTTGTTTGTTTTTCACTCAGCCGTGATAGGCTACATAAACATTTACGTAGCCTATCACGGTATTTTTTAAAAATCTAGCCGTGATAGGCTACGTAAATCTTTACGTAGCCTATCACTTTTTTTTTTAACTTGGAAATGGTGGAGGTGGCAGCCGGTCAGAAGACCGGCCGCCGCAGCTGCTGCCGCCGAACCGCCGCCGAACTGCCAGCGCCGCCGCCGCCACCGCCAGGGAGATTCGCCCAAGGTAAGTCCTGTCCCGGGGGGGTGGGGGGGCAGACCGTTTCGCCACCAATTTCGGGGGGCCGAATGCCCCCTGAGATTCATGGAGAAATTCTCTGACATCCCTAGGCCTAAGACATTTTGCTGCATGAGGTGGAACAGCAAATGATGGTCCTCCCCCCGAGTCAAAGTGCATAGTACCCTCGGCCAGTCAAGTTATTTCGGCACCTGAGGCAGGAAATCTCACAAATGCCTCTCCCCATTCCTGACAGTAAAAATACTATCAAGATCAATGAAATAAATAAAAATTTGCTGCCCTTTCATGACACCCCAAATCTGCTGCCTCACGCTTAGGGATGGCAGAGAATTCCACCACGGACTCCAGTGAGGCCGGATTCTAAAGATCTGGACCCCCCGGAGTCCGTGGCGTGACGGAGCAATCCCCCCCACCACCCTGCGAAGTCCCCGCAGACCGGATCCTACCTGCCTCCAATGGCCGGATCCAGCTGCTGCTGGCTGCTGCTCTGGTGTGTGGCCGGCTGGCCGCAAATGGCGTCCTACATAGGCTAAGTAAATATTTACGTAGCCTATAACGGCTAAAGCAGGGACGCAAATGGTGCTGGAGAAGACTCTTACGAGTGCCCTGGACTGCAAGGAGGTCAAATCAGTCCATCCTAAAGGAAATCAACCCTGAGTGCTCATTGGAAGGACAGATAATGAAGCTGAAGCTCCAATATTTTGGCCACCTAATGCGAAGAGAAAACTCCCTGGAAAAGACCCTGATGCTGGGAAAGACTGAAGGCAAAAGGAGAAGGGGACGGCAGAGGATGAGATGGCTAGATAGCATCACGGATGCAATGAATATGAACTTGAGCACGCTCCGGGAGAGAGCGCAGGACAGGAAGGCCTGGCGTGCTATGGTCCATGGGGTCACGAAGAGTCGGACACGACTGAACGACTGAACAACAACAACAACAACAATAGCCGTGATAGGCTATGTAAATATTTACATAGCCTATCACGGCTAAAGCAGCAACACAAATGATGTCCCCTATGCAGGACGCCATTTGCGACCGCAGCAGCTTAGCTGCGGATTGACCCGGCGGGCGGCTCCGTGGACACGCCGCGGTGCGGAGCCAGCTGGGGAGGATTCCGGGGGGGAGGAACAGATTGCCTCCCCCCCATCGAGGATTCTGGGGGGAGGACCAGATCACCTCCCCCCCCCCCAGAACCCAGCGGAGAAAGGTAAGTGGGGTTTCGTACACCCCTACTCACTCTGCCTAATGGTAAGGCTGGCCTAGCTCTCTAGTCCCACAATGGGGCCATGCTTTCCCCATTCACTTGCAGTGAGAAGCATTTGCAAATGGCCACAGGCAAAAAAAATATGTAGTATTTTTTCAGGTCACAGTTGTTCAGTATTCTTAATGTGTAACTGTTAGGCTGACCGTTCATCTAACATTCATGGTGCTGTGAATGTACTGTGTCACTTTCACATATATATTGATTGATTAATGTGGAAACGGGACAGACTAATCTGTATTTTTTAGAAAAATCTGTATAAAATGTATTTAAAAACTTATTTAAATATTATTTCCCAACATATTTTCTCCTAAAATGCACATTTCTACTGTATTTTACCTCAAAATGTGTACTATATACACATAATCTGGGAAGTGCAGTTCGGGTTATTCTGCATTGTAACTGCAAAGAGTGGATTGCTCAAGCATCCCTAATTGTGAGCTGTTTTTACATTCACATATCAGCATACCAGGAAACTCAGCAATGGTAAATCAAACTGGTCCTACCCGACTTGGTGCTGCTACTGCCACCTCCATCTGAGAAACAAAACACTTGTGGGCCTGAGATGGAAGCAGCAGTTCAAGGACTCAACAGTGGCAAAGGTTTTCCATCTAAGGCATTAGTTGCCTGGAAGAGGAAAAGGAGGGTGGAAAAAGAGCAGCAGGGGAATGAGTGGGAAGGGGACAAGATGGCTCACTAGTGTGCTAGAGACCAATGTTTTTTATAAAGACAAGGCTCACACAGCACGTTTACAATGCAGCGAGTTCTCTTTATATCTTACGTGCGTCTTCAGCTTCTCTGAGTCAATGATCCGTTCACATTTGGGACCCCAGACACAATCCAATTCCATAGGTATCTCTCTGTGAACTAATTAAAAAAGAAATCAACTTGCAGTAGAATGTATGAGAGGCTATTCCTAGGACAAATGGTCCAAAGCAAGCACACATAGTCCCTCAAAGTAGAGATTTCCCTTGGCCTAGTTCTCCAGGAGGTGAAAAACCTTCCTATGGGCTCTGCCTCTTCTGACTGAACATGGGGATTCAAATCATAGTACGTTCATCATGGCAAAAATAATCCCTAGGCTTAGGCTGTAACTCTCTTCCTGGTTATCTAGTTTTCTACATGTGGGGAAAATGTTTTTGTATGGAGAAGCATTCACTACTTACAACTGCCTCCTGCAGACTGAAAATGGCACAGCCCAGATACAGATTTACCATCTGTGGGAGACCAAGGGCTTGTATCTTCAGTAGTGGGTTTCAGAAAACCTTCCCTATGTGTTCAAAGATCACATGAGAAGGTTGAGGGGCCACATGAGCTAGCCCTACTCCCTGCTGCTGCATGCATAGCCCTGCTCCCCTGCTGTCCACGTATTTGGGCCTTCTCTGTGGCTTCTCCCAGGCTCTGGAACCCCCTACCAAGGGAGGATAGGTTGGCTCCCCCTCTGTTGTCCTGCTGGAAGGCAAAGGTGTTTTTAGTCAGGCAGGCCTTTGGCATATAAACTGGGCTGTCACTGAAGGGACTTTTCATCGGTTGGGTGCTGTCTATTTCTTTTATTGTTGTGTTTCTAATTGTGTTTTTAATTGATTTGTTTTAGTTATTTTGTTTTTAATCTGTGTTTTATTGTTAGCTGCCTTGAGCACCGTTTGCAGGGGGAGCAAATATTCATTAATTCATTAATGAAATAATAAATTTCTCATGTGTGATGAGAGGCTTTACATGTGTAGTGCAGTATACATGTAGAACTCCTCCAAGTAAGGGGAGATTGTGATTGGCCCAGATCCTCACTTTCATAGTGTAGTGGCTAGGGTGTTGGAGCTGAGAGATCCGGGTTCTAGTCCCCACTCGGCCATGGAAGCTCACTGGGTGACCTTGGGCCTGTCACAGACTCTCAGCCCAACCTACCTCACAGGGTTGTTGTTGTGAGGATAAAATGAAGAGGAGGAGGAAAATGTAAGCTGCCTTGGGTTCCTTGCAAGAGGAAGAAAGGCAGGATATAAATGCAATCAATCAATAAATGGAAGAACTCTATGCAGTACTTGCACAGAGAGCCTCTTCACTCGTGTCAAATGCATGGAAGGCATTTGGAAGGTCATGGTCACTGGGCTCAACTCGGGCAGGTCTAGGTCTGATTTAAACATGTGGGGTGGGGGCTTCTGACCCACTCCCAGCTTTCATGCATGTAGATGTATTGCGTACATCAAGCATTTCCCGAATCATGCAGAGCACTATGTGCAACTGCAAACTGAAGTCTGTGTGTGAGCACATGAGATGCTAAATTGGGATGCAGGTCACCTCTTATTTTAAGCTGGGGGAAAAAAGTTAGCTGTGGTTCATTGCAATGCCCTTACCGTTACATTAGGAAAGTCTCAATTCACTTCTTAACACAATTAGGGTTTCAGCTTCAACTTTAGACCTAAATAGGTCATTCCGTATCTTTCCTTTCTAAAATCACCTTAAATATATCTTCCTGTACGAATGCAGAAACGTCAATGCTTGCTCTCCTTTTGTCACCCCATGAAATAATGTAATTAAAATAAAGCAGGATCTCTTTCGAACAAAATAATTCCCTTCACAGTAGTAATATTTCTTCATGTTACTGAGGTGGTGAAATGGAGATATAATTAATCCACTGCCCCCTTATCAGGACCAATAAAAATTGAGCAATAAAATATAATCTGATTGTGCCATTAGCTCAAATGAATTTTTCATCATCAGTTCACAACTAAATCATAAATTATTTTTCAACAGCTTTTTAATGAGATGAAAGATAATCAACGTCTGCAGTGAAGTACTATAGTACCCAGTCTGAATAATCATTCTGTTTTCAGTAAAATAGAAGCCTTCTTAGCTCACTTCTCTGGTCTGGATTCCTGGTCTGGATAGATTAACAACCAAGGCTATAATCCTATACACACTTACCTGTGAGTAAGTCTCATTGGACTCAATGGGGCAGCATCTGAGTAGGCATGCAGGGGATTGCACTGTAAGTATCCTTTTCTGGGAAAAACAAAACAATCCTCCAGGTACCCTTAGAGCTTGACAGCAGTAGCAGATATGGTGAGGCAGACATAAGTGGCCATTGCTGAGTGGCAACTGAGAAAGAAGGGCCCCTATGCTCTTCCCATGGAAGAGGCAAGGTGCAATTGCTGACTGGCTACCAACATCCAACAGCCAATGCATTATCAACCTGAGCTGGGGTGCTGTGCCAGGATGGTGCTGACCTACCATACTTGCCTTTCCTACCATTTTGAAATGCCTGCTAATAGTGGCAACATTCAGTTCCTGGGCGGTATCCAATGCTGTCCCTGCAACTCATCTGACTGTGTTGCGCCACCACCGCTGATGTGCCAGGAAGCTAGCGCTTCCTAAAAGAGCCCCAGAAAGGAGCTCTGCTGACCTGTCCCGAGTGTTTCAGCCCAT
This sequence comes from Heloderma suspectum, assembly GCF_057233095.1. Classification (NCBI taxonomy): domain Eukaryota; kingdom Metazoa; phylum Chordata; class Lepidosauria; order Squamata; family Helodermatidae; genus Heloderma; species Heloderma suspectum. The sequence continues at coordinate 94,674,700 of NC_139461.1, forward strand.
TAGCAGTTGTTTTAGGAGTGCTAGCTTCCTAGTGCAATGGCAGTGGATCCCACTGGCACATGGACAGCATTGGGTAATGTGACGAGTGGGGAGAAATGATACTAAGGAGATGGAGGGACCCGGTAGCACAATTCAGAAGCGCCGGAAAAAGCCGGAAAAAGCCAAAGGAGTAGGTGCACCCTTGCCGATGTGATGCTCTCACTTTTAAGTGTTGGACTGACACTTCTCAGTGTCCCCTGCCTTTCAACACTTCCCTGAGTCTCCAGCTACTCCAGAAAGGGGGAGATATGAACTCTCTCCCCCACCCTCTTTTAGCAGCTCCTTTTTGTAGCACTTCATGCTGTGGTTACTGCAGTTCCTTGACAGTTCTTAAAAAAAAAATAGTGACGATAATTCTAAAGTGCCTGGGTTCTTGGTGTGGCTTAGTCCTGAAAAATACGCCACACTGCGGAAAGAGCTCTGAATTCAGATGACACAACAGCCAACCACATGGCTGGCTGCCCATGATGGCTTGCTGTGACATGCGAAAGCAGCCGGTGTGTTGGCTTCTAAAATAACCAAGTGTTCTTGTACCCTTTTAAAAGTGCTCTTTGTATCATGTGTAGATGTGTATGTATGACGTATCTAAAATTTAAACTCCACATGCTTCAGCTCATGTGTACTTTCTCAAAATGATCTCTGACAAAGTGACCTTTATTCCACTTACCTTGTAAATGTTGTTCATTTACTATAAATAAAATAATATTATTAATCTTTCTGAGCTTCCCCCTCCCCCCGCACACACACAAACATAATGTGATCCTGGGAAGCCATATATGATAATTCAGCCACATTGAGTTTGTTACACAGCTTCCATCAGCTTTCCATTTAGATCGTTATATCTCTGCGGGCAGGAACCTTGACCTTTCCTGGTCTGTAAAATACCAATACAACCCAAGATTGCTGACCTTGACGCTCTTGAATAAAACCAGAAGAATAAGTGGTCTGATAAAGGTGCAATCTGTGCTTACATTGCAAATACATTCACGTTTGCTTCACCTAGTTATGTTTCCACATTTCTATTATAAAGTAATTGGCAGCACCAAGAAAATATATGATTTTGACATGAATCTGTAATACATACTTTCCATTCCAAAGAAGTATGTTCAAAGTGCAGTTGGCAGATCAGGAACAGATCACGGTCACTCCAGTGACATCAAGAAAACTAATGTCAAGTTCCAGAATTTTTAGGGTGGCCATGTGTCCTGCTTTGCAGAGGACTGTCCTCTAATGAAAGGCATCCTCTACTTGAAGGGCTTTCCAGTCCAAGTCTGGTTTAAAGATAAAGATCCAGAAGAAGGGTGAGCAGGGCCTCTGAAGTTGCTGATCAACAGTGAGTATCTGGACAGCAGAGCAGACTGAGCAGACACACAGGTCACCTGTTCACAGTCTTGCCCACGATGGGGAGATGTATTGTATTTCTATTTACATTATAGTAATTCTGTCTTAATTTGCATCTATACATATGAATTAGCATATGCAACTTTTATATAAGCCTATGTCTTCTTTTGTCCTCTTTTTCAGCTGATGTGTAAGTTGCCACCCTATTGTGTATCTGGGGCTGTAGCCAGTGAGGAATTGCTGCAGAATTCTAGAGCAGTGGGAAACCACCAAATTCTGTGGTGGGTTCCATCTTGTTCAGGTCTCCCATTGTGCTAGGTGAAACCAGCCCTGCCCAGAGGCCTATTGGGATTTTATGCCTTTTATGAACTGTGCAGCATCAGGCATTTCCTCACCCCATGACTGCCACTCCATAGGACCCTATTCAAACTGTAGGTCCATGCCATTTAAACTGTAACAGGCTTCAGAAACCTGGATACTCCATTCTCACAGATGCATAATGTATCAATAAATGCACAGGATCAGAGTAACTGTACTTTCCATAACCAGCGTAATCCACAGGAATATTCAACACCTCTGTGCTCTACATGGGACCTGTGATCAGATAATGTTACACCTACACTGTACCATCTCCACTGGCTTCCAATTTGTTTCTGGGCCCAGATCAAAGTGCAGATTTTTTGTTTCGTTTTGTTTAACATTCTGGAGCTGGGTTTTTTAAAGAATGGCCTGGTACCATGTGAACCTGTACATTCACTGAGACCCTCTTCTGAAGCACTGCTCTAGGTAGGAATGTCATAGAAATCCTCAATGGAATCAAATAAACTCAAATTTAAACTTGTGAATCTGACCTGCAGATTTCACAGCAGACTGGCTTTGCCCAAGGCATACAGATTCTCTGCAGACAATTATTTTTAAAAAACTTTCTGGAATTTTATGCAAATTTCATCATAGAAAAAATATATATAAAATAAAACACCACCAGCTGAAAATGTGCATTTCCCCCATAGGCTAAAGCATGCAAATGCAAATTTGGGGGGATTTGCACATTTTCACAATCGCAAATTTGGGAAGTTTGGAAAAATCCGATTCTGCCAATGAGCGGATGATGGCACGAAAGGCACCTGACAATCCATGACAACACAGATGGAACAGATTTTACAAAAGCTGTACATTCCTAGCTCTAGGTCTCTTTGCCACCTGAGGCATGGTGTGTCATGGAAGGTTTAGGTCAGTATCCTATGTTTGGAAAAATCCGATTCTGCCAATGAGCGGATGATGGCACGAAAGGCACCTGACAATCCATGACAACACAGATGGAACAGATTTTACAAAAGCTGTACATTCCTAGCTCTAGGTCTCTTTGCCACCTGAGGCATGGTGTGTCATGGAAGGTTTAGGTCAGTATCCTATGCTGCCTATGTGCCAGCAGGACCCACCATGAGTGCAACAGGGAGCTAGCACTTCATAAAGGAACCACAGAATTTAGCAGAAATGCTCATTTTCAGAATGGGGCAGGTCAGTGGAGCTTGCAGAAGGCAGCTCCACTGACCTGTCCCGCTCCAGAAATGACCAGAAACACTTGTTTCCAGGATCCCTTTACAAGCACCAGTTCCCTGTTGCACAAGCGGTGGGTTGTGCTGCTGTTGCAACAGAATGAGCAGGAAATTGTGGCACTATAGGATACTGCCCTCAGAGGACACACACCAGTCAGAAAGCTAACAAGAGCATGCTTGTCTCTCTCTGGCAAAAACAGAACAGCAGCAGGAAACCTCAAAGCCAACCCAGAAAATCCAGCCCCACTTAGTGACTGGATCACATGACAACACTCTCGGCATGCAATCTGTGGGCTTGAAGAATTAAACCTTTTCCTTGGTGGTGTCCACACTTTAGAATTCCCTTTCCCAAAGCGCTTACACAACCCATTCTCCCAGTTTTCATGAGGTTAAATCAAATCACCTTTTCAGGAGGGCATTCAGCCTAGATGATGAATAAATTAGTCTCCTGGTTTTATTCTGTGGATATTTTGATGTTTATCCTTGCTACTGTTTTACTGTTCTTCATTACTTACCCATGATATTCATTTTAAACTAGATTTTTATATTAGTTCATATTGTTTTGCCATTGTTAGCCACCTTGGGAGACCTGCCTGGAGTAAAATTTAGAGGGCAAATATTTGAATGAATAAATATATAAAAAGTACCTCCTCATCCTGTCCAGCTAGTAGGGATGAGCTAAATTGATGGGTATCAAGCACATCACTTCTTTTGAGTTCCATATTTTTTAAAAAATAAGATCCAGCCTTTGAAATCTTTCCTTCTGCGTATATCAACGTAAAACATTTTTATGGAAACACTTCTGATTTAATTCAGTGCTCCTATAAAAAACATGTATTTAGATTTAGTTATCCCATCAGCATTTCAGGGTGGGCTGTAGCATTTGCATGTAACATATTCAGAGTAATTCATTTCAGTGGTTGTTAGCAATGGCTAAATGCCGTGTCTAATCTCCTTAAACAGAACATCTGGTATAGCCTGATTGGCAGAATTTCCAGATGTGGGCTGGTATTTTTCAGTGTACATCTTCTATAAAGAAACATTCATTAGTCTAAACTAAATCAGGAAATGGAAATGGAAACAGATTGCTGTAGCCATGAAGTAGTCTTGGGAGCTCTCAGAAAGCAAGGTTACAGAGTGAGTGTGTGGGGGGGTGTCTTCATCTGATCATATACATCCTATTTTTGCAAAATACAGAGAAATATCCTGGTTCTAATGAGTGTTTTTCTACAGACCTCTTTTCCATGACACTGTGTGTATCAGTCACATGCAGCCACAATTAATCGAAACAAAGCCCTGTTACATTTTCTGCTGTTGATCCTGCTTCTTTAAATGGCATGAGGTGCTGCCTAGGCCTAGTATCCTCCTACACCTTTGTTGCTGTACTTAGGCGATAGATAGATAGATAGATAGATACACACACACACATGGTTTGGAATGGTTAACACTCAGTGCATCTCACCATAGTGGGCAAGACCGTGACCACATGACCCATAGTGGTTCTACATGGACCTATGGCCTGAATGGAGTCCACCCAGAGAAAAGCCTTCAGTGTGGTGGTCCTGTTTCTATGGCACTCCCTGCCTCTGGAGAACAGGTAGGCGCCAACACTGAATTGTTTCTGGCACCTCCTGAAAACTTCATTATTCCAGGAAGCCTTCCTTGATGGACCAGCCACATTTTTTATCGGTACTCAGGATGAACCCTCGATTCATGTCTATAAATATTTATTATTGTTGAATAAATATGATACACAGTGTTAGAAAAAAAGGAGACTCCATAACCATTGGCATCTCAAGTTACATAAGAGCCCGAGTGGCGGGAAAATATAGGCGGAGCAAAAAGGGAATCATACTGTTTTGCAAAACGTTCAATAAAATAGTGTTGGATCCACTGCTGCCCGCCTGGCATTCTTTTCTTCTAAACCGAAAGCAAGGACTTTTTATCTAACAATTTGGTGCCGTGACTCGGATCCTGCTTCGGGGCGCGTCCCCTTCGCGCTGAGCCGAGGGGCCGCGGAGGAGAAGTGGCCACAGGCGGTTGTTTTATACTGCCTTCTCCTCACGACGGTGGCGGCAGAAGTGCCTGGGGACCAACGCCAGAGGAAGAGGGAGACGTGATCACTCCTTTTAGGCACTGGCAGTGGATCAATAAGCAGCTGGACGCAGCTGCGGGCGGGACAGAAGAGGCTTTTGGGGTAAGTGAAACAGCTTACATTAGGGGATAAATGCGGGACGGTGGTGTGTTTGTGATTGTGTGAGATGCCTACGGGCGAAGCGAGTGAGGAGCCCCGATCTGCATTTCCTTACCCCGGAGACGGGCTAGGTCAGAGGAGGGCGAAGCGCAAGAATTGCTGACTGAAATTCCCACCGTCATGGGCGGGTCCCAATCTAAGTCTGCGAAGAAGTCCCATACGCCCTTGGAGTGTTGTTTGCGCAATTGGTCACATTTTAAGCAGGATTATGGAACTAAGATGACAAAGGATCGTCTTGTCTTTTTTTGCACCCGGGAATGGCCAATATTAGAACCCAAATGGCCACCCGAGGGGTCTTTTGACCCAACCTTGGTATCTGATGTGCGAACAATAGTAGCACAGAGGGGAAGTTGGGACCAGTTCCCTTATATTGATTCGTGGGCAACTTGTGTGCCCCTTGGCGGCAGGCCTGCTCCGTGGGTTGTTAAATGCATGTCCCTTGCCCTTCCCATGGTGGTCAAAAGGAAACCACCAAAAGAAGGACCACCCAGGGTCGTGGCCACGGCACCGGAGGACCTACTGCTTCCTCCTCCCTATGGGACAGCCGTCGCAGGGCGCTCGTTGCAACCACCACCCTCTCCTGAGGGGCCCGCCCAGCGGTTAGATGCCCCCGAGAAGGACCCCTCTCATGAAATAGTACCAGAGGACCCCACCCCTCTAGTTGAACGCCAGGACACTCTCCAAGATCGTCTATATTCCCTAGAGGAAAGATTGGAGGTCCTACAGAGAGAGGCAAAAGGGGGACCTAACTACAACCTGCGAAAGGACCCCCAACCACCGGTGAAGTTCACCTTCCCCATCAGAGAAGTCCCCGACCCTACCGCCCAACATCCTCAAGGGATGATGTTTGTTTATGTCCCATTCACAACATCTGATTTGTATAATTGGAAACAATTTAACCCCTCCTTTGAAGAGGATCCCGGGCCACTCCTGTCTCTGATGGAGAATGTGAGGCTTACTCACAACCCCACATGGGACGATACACAAATGCTATTGAACACCTGTTTTCTCAGCCAAAAGCCAACCATCCTTGCGGGGGCACGAGCCAAGTATAGGGAGGAAAATCCCCAAGCAACTGAGGAGGAGACGGTGGAGGTTCTGCCCACAGGGCGACCCAATTGGGGGGTGGCCACAGCGGCACATAGACGCTTACATGCTGATTATTTTCGACTCATTTTAGCAGGCATGAAGCAAGCCGCGAGAAGGGCCCCCAATTTGCAAAAAGTCCTGACTCTAAAGCAAGACAAAAACGAACCTCCTGCTGTGTTCCTCCAAAGGCTGAGGGAAGCCTTCGCTAAATATACTGACATTGACTTGAATGATCCAAATAATTTAAGGATCCTCACGACTCAGTTCGTGGGAAATAGCTGCCAGGACATCAGAAAGAAGTTGCAAAAAGTTGAAGGAGGGTTGGCAGCTGACTTAGGAGTTTTAGTTGAAGTAGCTCAAAAGGTTTATGAGAGGCGAGAAGAAGAAGAAGGAAAAGAAAAAGACAAGAGGCAGGCCAAGCTCCTTGCTGTGGTTCTGACAAGGAGGGAGCTAGGAAGGGGAGGAAAGGGGGAAGGAAAGGATCTCCCCTGGGGAAAGATCAATGTGCCTTTTGTAAGAAAATGGGGCACTGGAAGCGTGACTGTGAGGCTTTGAAGCAGAAAGAGAGAGGGGAAAATACGGGAGAAGCGCAGAGAGTTCTGTATGAACAGGAAAGAGATTAGGACAGACCGGGGCCCGGCCCCCTCTTAGCCGTCTCTGAGGCAAGACGGGACCCCATGGTCAAAATAAAGGTTGGGGGCCGCTCCTACAAAGCCCTTGTGGACACAGGGGCTGCCCTGTCCGTCCTCCCCCTCAGTGAGCCCCCAACGGGAGGTGGGGGGTTCACCACCATAATGGGGGTCGAGGGAAGGGCAACCCAAGTGCCCCTCTCTCGTCCCCTGTTCACCAAGGTTGGGAAAACACACCTAGAACATGCATTTGTCTGTACCCCCTCCTGTCCGGTGGCATTGCTAGGGAGGGACTTATTGACTAAACTCCAAATTGAGATTGAGATTTACTCCTGACGGAAGGATGGAGATACGGCTCCCTAAACGGCAGAGTAGTAACTACCAAATGGCCCTTTTGAAGGTTGCAGAAGAATCCACCCCAGAGGCCACCGAGGACTGGAGCTTAATAGAAAACAGAGTCAACCCTCTAGCTTGGGCCGGGATTGGAGGGGCCTCTCGTGCCAAGTGGGCAGCACCATACAAAATTCCCCTCAAGGAGGGAGCAAGGCCTGTTCATGTGAAACAGTATCCCCTTTCCCGCCAAGGAAAGGAGGGCCTACAACCAGTAATAACAAAGCTCCGAGAAGAAGGCCGGCTCATTGAGATAATGTCCCCCTATAACACGCCCATCATCGCTGTGCCAAAAAGGGGAGGGGGGGGCAAGGGCTTTCGCTTAGTGCAAGACCAGATCGAGGCCCCCCATCCTGTGGTCCCCAACCCACACACCCTCCTTGTAGGAATTCCGGAAGAGCACGCCTGGTTCACTGTCACAGACCTAAAAGACGCCTTTTTCAGCATCCCCCTCCACCCTGATTCAAGGCCTTTGTTCGCCTTTGAATGGGAAAGCCCAGGGGGGGGGTCAAAAGTTCAATTAGCATGGACAGTCATCCCTCAGGGGCTGAATCTCTCACCGGTGGTCTTTGGCCAGCAGCTCCAAAAGGATCTCGAACCCTGGGTCCAGCAGCACTCAGAGGTGCATCTCCTCCAGTACTGTGACGACCTCCTGATTTCAGCCAAGGCCAAGAATGCATGCCTGAGTGGGACGGTTTCCCTCCTCAACTATCTAGCGGGGGGGGGGTATAAAGTGTCAAAAGAAAAAGTACAGTTGGCCCAACCAACTGTAAAATTCCTAGGCTACCACATAACTAAGGGGACTCGGAGCCTAGGGCAAGAAAGAGTTGAAGTCATCCGTGACACTCCTGTCCCTAAGTCCCCCCACGAATTGAGGGCCTACCTGGGGTTGACCGGATTCTGCCGACTATGGATAGCAAACTATGGGGAGACAGCGCGGCCGCTGTATGAGGCGCTGCAGAAAGATAGACTGGATAAATGGAAATGGACTAAGGAAATGAATAAGTCTTTTCTCAGTCTTAAAGCTGCTCTTGTGTCACCACCTGCTCTAGCCATACCAAATCCCAGCCGGCCATTTAGACTTTATGTGCATGAAAATAAGGGCATAGCTTCGGGAGTGCTTTGCCAGCGAAAAGGGCCCTCTTGGAGACCAGTGGGATATTACTCCAAGGTCCTAGATGTCGTAGCGCGAGGATGGCCAAGTTGCCTGAGGGCAGTAGCTGCAACGGCTCTGGTTTGCGCTGAAGCGGAGAAAATGACAATGGGAGGACCCAGTGAAGTTTGGGTGCTGCATGGAGTGCCACAAATTTTGGGATCAGGAGGAGGAAGCAAATTTCTCAACCCAGCCCGGCATTCCCGATATGAAATAGGTTTACTAACAAACGAAAACCTCACTTTTAAGGCTTGCTCCAGCTTTAATATCGCCACACTACTGCCAACATTACTGGGCACAAACGGATCAGGACTCCCAGATCATGGCTGCCTTGAAGTATTAGACCTAGACACCAAAGGCCGACCGGACCTTGAGGATGAACCAATAGAGGGAGCCAGAGATCTGTTTGTAGATGGATCTAGCTATATGCTGGATGGAAGGCGCTACACAGGCGCGGCTGTCGTTACTCTAGAGGAGAGTGTGCGTGAAGAAAGGCTGCCTCCTCATTTCTCCGCCCAATCCGCTGAACTGGTAGCCCTGACAAGAGCCCTGCAAGCCAGCAAGGGAAAGCGAGTAAATATTTATACCGATAGCAAAAATGCCTTCGCCGTTGTGCATGCTCATGGGCAACTGTGGAAAGAGAGGGGATTCCTTACAGCAAACGGATCTCCAGTGGCTAATGGCGGCCTAATAGTGGATCTTCTGGGATGCCCTCCAGCTACCCTCACAAGTAGCTGTTGTCCACGTCCGAGCCCATGGGAAAGAAAAAGAGGAAAAATGGAGACAGGGAAACCAGAAGGCAGATGAGGCCGCAAAAAGAGCAGCCAGAGAGGGAATCCAAGGAACATTCCTCATTCTACCCAAAAGAAAAGAGCGCCCCACATACTCCCCTGCTGAGTTACGGATGGCACAAGAACACGGAATAAGTCCCTGCGATGACGGATGGATCCAGATGACAGATGGAAGACTGCTTCTTCCACAGACCCTGCAGAGGGTTGTTCTAGAGCAAGTTCACCATTCTCTTGGACACCCTGGAGCATCAGCCATGATCGACTATTGCAAGAGGCTGTTTGTCTCCCCTGGCTTAACTGTATGCGCCCACCGACTAGCCGCAACCTGTGAAGTCTGCCAGAAAACCAACCCTCCCAGGGCACCCCCTCCTCCAAAAGGAGGGCGACCATGGGCCTACTATCCTTTCCAGAGGGCGCAGATTGATTTTGCTGAGATGCCACCATGTAGGGGTTACAGGTATTTGCTTGTAATAGTATGTCAAATGACAGGGTGGGTAGAGGCGTTTCCATGTAGGAACTGCCAAGCTAAAACTGTTGTTGCTAAATTGTTACAGGAGGTGGTGCCCCGGTTCTCCCTGCCCGAAGTTATAGAGTCCGATCAGGGCTCACATTTCACCTCAGTTATTACACGGGGGCTGGCACAAGCTCTGGGAGTAGAGTGGCATTTACATTGCCCCTGGAGGCCCCAGGCAGGTGGACAGGTTGAAAGAATCAATCGGAGCCTCAAGGAGACTTTAACCAAACTCCAACGAGGGGTGAAGCTCACTTGGGTTGAGGCTCTGCCAATAGCTTTAACGAAGCTTCGAAGGATGCCAAGAAAGGACATAAAATTGTCCCCCTTTGAACTGATGTTTGGGTTCCCGCCTCGGGTACACTGCGGAAGGAGGGAGGAAGTCAAGTGGGAGGTGGGTGATCAGATGCTAAGGGATCAGTTGACTTCTCTACAGTCTGTTCTTTCACAGCTACGAGCTTATTCCGTTCCGTTTCAGAGACTGCCGTTAGATGCACCTATCCATCTCTTCCAGACGGGAGACGAGGTGTTGCTGAAAAAGTGGAATAAAGAAGCTTTAAAGGAAGGGTGGGAGGGGCCTTATTTGGTGGGACCAACCAGCCACTCGTGTGTAAAGCTTGTGGGTTCTAGTAAATGGACACATTGCAGCCGGATAAAGCCATTTAAGCGACCCTCGCTTCCTTCTGTCACTTGGAAAGAACAGGAGGACACAGGCAACGGTCCTTTGCTCCCTGGCACCCCTCTGGAAGCTGCCAAGGACACAGGCGAAGAAGCCATCCAGGAGCCACAATCGCCTGTAATATACAAGTCACAACATCTGGGAAAAGCTCGGGTTCGAATTACAAAAAAACTTGTAATATGAAGCAAGTATTGTGGGTGGTGTTGGTAATGTTGGTTAAAGAAATATTAACGTGGATGGTGATACCTCAAGGACTTGGGCTTGACAGCTTTAAGATAAAACCCCGAAATGTCACACCAACACCCCTCAGACCACTTCTGGTACAGATCCCTGAGAAAGAGAGGCGTCCCTGGAGAACCAGGTTAGGGATCCCAATAACAGAGGAAACTGATAATGTGTGGTTAGAGTGGATAAAGTATACAGCCAAGTCTTTAAATAAGTCTGACTGTTTTGTTTGTGCCACAGGGAGATCTGTAGCAAAGGTGCTGCCCTTTCCACTGGGATGGGACACTCCTTCCCTCCTCACCTGCGTGATCCGTTTGTTCCAACACCCTGATGCATGGGGAGAGGAGGAATACCAAACCCTCAATAAATTATACCCCCCACTCAAATCAAAGGATCGTGTCAGACCTTCCACAGTCTTCCTGCAAAGAAGAAACCATACCGGATGCATACACCGAAACCTTGCAGACACAGAGGGGCGTATAGGGAACCTGACGACGAGTAAAGTAAGATGTGTTAATTCTACCCGCTTTAGGAATAATTCCCTTTCATTCCCACTAGCTGATCTCTGGTGGTATTGTGGTGGCCTAGAGTTGTATGAGGTATCGCCCTCCAATTGGACCGGAGCTTGTGGGTTAGTTCAGTTGGCAGTCCCCTTTTCAATTGCATACCATCCAGCAGAGAAGACTGGCCAACCCCGGCAGAAACGATCAGTAACCCCTTTTGATGATCAAATATATATTGACTCCATAGGAGTACCAAGGGGAGTGCCAGATGAGTTCAAAGGAAGAAATCAAATTTCTGCAGGATTTGAATCTACCCTGTTTTGGTGGGTGACCATTAACAAAAATGTAGATTGGATCAATTACGTTTATTATAATCAGCAGAGGTTTATAAACTATACTCGAGATGCTGTAAAAGGATTGGCTGAGCAGCTAGATGCCACCAGCCAAATGGCTTGGGAAAATCGGCGTGTTCTTGATATGATGTTAGCAGAAAAAGGAGGGGTTTGTGTCATGCTAGGTGGACGGTGTTGCACCTTCATCCCTAACAACACTGCCCCAGATGGCACGGTAACAAGGGCTTTGCAGGGTCTCACCGCCTTGTCTGAAGAATTAGCCGAGAATTCAGGGATTAACAACCCCGTGACTGACTGGTTGGAGAGATGGTTTGGAAAATGGAAACACCTAGCAGCCTCAATCCTTATTTCGCTTGTAGTGATGATAGGAGTGTTAGTGTTATTTGGTTGTTGCATTATCCCCTGCGCTAGAGGCTTATCCCAGTGGTTAATTGAAACCGCTCTGTCAAAACAGATGCTCTTGCTTTATTGTGCTGATAAAGAAACTCCGTTTTAAATGCTTTAAGACGTGAATAAAGACTTAAAGGAGGGAATTGTTAGAAAAAATGGAGACTCCATAACCATTGGCATCTCAAGTTACGTAAGAGCCCGAGTGGCGGGAAAATATAGGCGGAGCAAAAAGGGAATCATACTGACCTACTCATGACTAACGGCTTGGTAAGCTGATAGTGACTGTTTATTGGATATTAACTTAGTGAGCCGATGTACTAACTGTTTCATTGGTTACTGGTAAGAACAATAGAAGCGATATGATATAAAGGGCTTTTGCACACGTGTCTCGGGGTCCAGACTGCTCTGCACCCGTTTTGCAAAACGTTCAATAAAATAGTGTTGGATCTACTGCTGCCTGCCTGGCATTCTTTTCTTCTAAACCGAAAGCAAGGACTTTTTATCTAACAACAGGAACAGGGAATTGGAATGTCCTATTTTGCCTAATCAAAGAAACCACCATTTTGATGTCCATATCTGATATGGATCTGAAGGTCTATGGACCTTCGGTTACATCTTATTCAGCAAATAAACACACACACACACACACACACACAGTTTCCTGTCTATTAGACTTCAGAACTTCTCTTTAATAAAGGTTTGTTTAACTCAGCTAATTGTTGGAGGTATGGTACAGATAACACTTATTTTATTGATATGTTTTGGAAATGCCCAATCATGGCCTCTTTTGGGGAGGAAGTTATCATACAGATAAACTTTTTATTGGAAAGCTCTTTAATATTTACTGATGTACATGTTCTCTTAAACTATTTACCTGCTTCTTGGAATGTAACACACGGTCAACGTAAATGGATTTTTCATGCCCTCTTGGCTGCTAAAAGACTGATACTACAATACCGGAAGGATAAAAGCCTATAATGCAATGGACTGAAGACCTAACAACACTAGCAACATTCCAAAGAGTGGTATGTAGGCACCACTTGCAAATTGACTTATATTTGGATATTTGGTCTGCTTTTATTGAAGTTTATGTGTAAACTGTTCCTCCCCCCCCCCTTTTTTTTTTTTTAGAATGTTGTAATATTTGAAACGGAGGCCTTTAAAGCATGTAGTTATACTTTCAATTTTTGTTGTTGTTGTTCTTGTTGTTTTTGTTTGTGTTGTTTTGTTGAAATCTACAATAAAAAATTGATTAAAAAAAGCAGTGGGTGCTGCCAATTCTGTTGCACACGCAGGACCCACCACTTACACAAAGGAGATTTAGGGCTTCCTAGAGGAAGCCTTGAAGTAGGCAGAAACACTCATTTCTTGAAGGCGGCAGGTCGACAGAACTCCCTCATGCGAGCTCCTTCCTGAAATGAGTGTTTCTGTGCCTTTCAGGTTGTCCTTGGAAGTGCTAAACCTCCCTTGTGTAAGCGGTGGGCAGCCCTTGTGGAAGGGAATCTGTGGGCTGCAGGAGACTCAGCGGGGGTGTAAGTGCCCACTGGAAACACACTGTCAGGAAAAATGCCCCAACTTTAGAATATTTTCTCCAGGCAGGGCTGCACACATGGCAACTAGTTTGTGAGTTACAAGCTCCAGGCCAAGACCTTTCTCCCCCCCCCCCGCCTATTTATGCAGCCTTTCTATGCATGACAAAACCGTTGCTTTTGTTTTAAGTCTTATTCCTTAGTTTAGTGCTCCTGTTGGTTTTTATCTGCTTTTTGGATTTGGATTTTAAATTATGTATTTTAATGTTGTTTATTTGTTCTAGTCTTAGAGATTGCTTGTATTTATCTTTAATTATAAGACAGGATAGAAACGTTAAAAATAAATTATTATTAATAATAAATTGGCTATTTCCCTTCTGCTGTATATCCATTCAAAATCCTTCCACCCTTCCGATCTTCTTTCCCTTGGGATGTCTTGTAGTGGACTGAGCACTGGACGTGAACAGAGAGGCCTGGATTTGAATCCCTGCTCAACCATAATGCTCACTGGATGACTACAGGTGAATTACTGTCTTTAAACTTACCTCACATGGTTACTGTAAGAATAAAAGTAAGGAAAGCTATGTGCATTGCCCTGAAATCCTTGGAGTAGGGCAGGAAAATAAACAAGAAAATAATTTACCATTTTTTTTTCTCTTTTCCTCCACAAGGAAAGGCAAATGGAAGATGGTTTATGTGTACCTCTCAGAAAGGCTGGCACTACCACGTTCCACCCAGCTGGATTTTGGCAGAGAGCAGCAGAACGATTTTGTTCTGCTTTGCCAAACCCCTGGAGTGCAGGGCAGGACTGAGAACGGTTCCCTCTCATCCACTGAGATGGGTTGGACTAACTCCAGATGGAGGAAAGCTGGATCAGACCCTGCTCAAATGACAATGGCCCAACGATCTAGGAAATGGAGATTTGCTTGTTTGTTTTTAATGACCTTCAGAGCTCCAAATCCATGCACAAAAACTTTGTGATCTGGCTGGGAAAACGGAAAAGCATATTTCCTTCATGTCATTTGATGTATTTTTACCCTCTTGCAAGGAACCCAGTGTGGCTTACATGGTCCTCCTCCACTCCATTTTATCCTCACAACAACCCTGTGAGGTAGGTTGGGTTGAAAGTCAGTGACTGCTCCGAAGTCACCCAGTGAGCTTCTTGACTGAGTGGGGACTAGAACCCAGATCTCCCAAGTTTCAGCCCACCTCTCTAACAACTGTACCACTCTGGCTCTGTGGAGGGATTGGCACAGTTTATGGGCTGTACCAACTTCTTTTTCCTCCTCTTATTGAAGGGGTGGGGTTGGGATGCTGAGGCAAGACAGCAAAGCATAGTATTAAGTTCTTGATCCTTGTCTTGCATGCTCCAAAGAGTCTGAGGCCAAGACAGATCAGAGAAAGAGAGAACCCCCCCACACACACACAGAGTACCCTAGTAGCATCCTTTTCCGGATACAATATGCAAATGATCTGCTGCAAAGCAGTTTGGTCGTACTTCAAAAATGGATTTTGGTCAAAGTTGGAGAACTCCGACCAATTCACTATGTATCTCCTGTGTGACAACTTATTGAGCCGCATTGTCATCATGAGAGGGTTCTGCCCATAAAGGCAGCCTAGAAATAATTATAAATAAATAAATAAATAAATGTGTTCATGGGAAATTCCTTCACCTCATTCATCTGCAGGAGGAGGGGGCAGTGGCAGAGGAAAGGTTGCTGCTTCATTTTAAATTGGGTTTCTCTACTTTGAGATGTTCCTGAAGAGTTGCAATCAAGGTGTCCAACTCAATAATCATGTGTTTGTTTCTTTTATAGCAGTCTGCCCACTAAGGAACATTTGAATATCCACCATTTCCACAAATGCAATGAAGAGCAAATCAATGCAAACCACACTACCATCCTTATCTTTTGTTTGAATCCTTTCTGTTAACAGAAATTCTGCTGAAAAGCTAGAAAAAGTCTGTTCCTGAAAAGGAGAATTCAGTGGGACTTACCTGACCTCTAAGTGGTCATGCAGAGGGTTGCACCATAAACCTATGATAAATATACTGGGATGAATTTACCATGAAACTCCAGCTGATAGACAAATTCCTAAACCACAGATTTATGCTACCCTGAATTACTCTGACAGTAATATACTTTTGTAAATATTATGTATTTACATTATATGCCTCAGCGTGTTATCAAAAAGGTTAATTTCATAAGCCACAGGATTACCCAGGATGAGGTAAGGCTCACATTAAAATATACAAAAATAAAGCACATACAGCCAAAGTTAACCAAGCTGACCTCCCAAGTGAAGTAATTCAGAGCAAATATTAAACCTGTCAGCAGAACACCACAAAGTGCTTTATTGTGCCACAAAGCCAAGTGTCTTGACTTCAGAATTCAGATATTTTTTTTAAAAAAAGAGGGGGGGAGGGAGGGGGGAATCTTCCTTCCTGATAGAACTTAATACATAGCCCATTAGCCTTGTGTCTGAGCCACAAAAAGGGCTATTCCTAACACTTTGTCACACTCTAGAGCAGGGATGGACAACCCATGCCCTTCAGCCTAATTTAATGCAGGTAGAGGAGCCCAGAAGGAGTGAAGGAAGGCAGAAGAAGAAAATGAGGGGAGCCAAAATGGGTGATGTGATGGAAGGAGGTGGAGGTCTTCTGCAAGCGATCAGCTCAGAGTTCTGGTACAAGCAATCTGTCCCTACCAGGAAGCCTGCTGTGTGGGCATGAACAGAGAGGGGGAGAGACAGAGAGAGAGAAGAGGGTGTCAGAAAGGGAGGGAGTGAGGAAAGAGTGTGGCAGGGAGAATAAGAGAGAGAGACGGGCGTGTTCAGGGCTGGCCTTAGGGGTGGGCGACCAGGGCAGTCACCCATGGTGGCGTGCTGAAGGGGTGCCAAGCTGAGCTCAGTGGCTGTGTTTTTTTAATGTACTGTCTGCAGTGAGTAGGGATGTACGAAACTCACTTACCTTTTTGAAGGGTGACATTCGCGGTGGGGGGAGGCGCTCTGTCCCTCCCCCCGAAATTCTCTCTGGCCAGCTCCGCTCTGCAGACATTCTGCAGAACCGCCAGCCAGGGCCGCCCGCAGCTGGACATCCAGCCTCTGGGCAGCCTGCAGAGACGGAAATGGTGGCGGCCGTAGCCGCCGCCATTTGCATCCCTGTATTTTGCCATGATAGGCTACGTAAATATTTACGTAGCCTATCATGGCAAAACAAAAAACAAAAAAACAGCAGATGCAAATGGCGGCAGCTATGGCGGCCACCATTTGCGTTCCCTTTTTTTTGCCATTTTAGCCTACGTAAATATTTACGTAGGCTATTACGGCAAAAAAAAAGGGAATGCAAATTGCGGCCGCTGTAGCCACCGCCATTTGCATTCGCTGTTTGTTTGGGTTTTTTGCTGTGATAGGCTATGTAAATACTTATGTAGCCTATCATGGCCTCCGCAGGGACACAAATGGCATCCCTGCGTTAGCCATGATAGTCTACGTAATTATTTACGTAGCCTATCACGGCTATAATGAGGAAGCGAATGGCAAGTCAGCGCAGACGGCAGCAGGTAAGTGCTCCATTTCGCACACCTTTCGTGGGGTGGGGGGCTTCGTTCCGCCACAGATTTCAGGGGGCGGAATGCACTGGCATTCAGCCTCACCGAGATCCATGGCAGAATTCTCTGACATCCCTAGCAGTGAGCTAGTTACAGTGTCTGTAACGTTTTTTCAAGTTACAAGTACTCTACAAGTTGTTTGGCTACTAACTCCAAAAATGATCCCCCTACCCTTCAATTAGCTTTAAAGTATGTTTCTTTTTCAGTTTCCACACTGATGACATTTGCACTGGGTAAAAATCAGTGGAACACAGCTTTACTGTGAAGCAACATTACCCAGCACTTAGCACTTCAAATACTGTATACACTATAAGCACTATATAAACAATAATAAAATTTAAAAGGCGCAGGAGTCACGTGGGGCTGGCCAGGCCTTAAGGGAGGACTTCTTTCTTCCTGAGTAGAGCAGAAGGCCAGCATCTGGCCACAACCAGAAGACACGTGAGTAGGGATGGCTGAACTCACCTCCCTCCCATGCCATTCACCGCTTGCCAGACTCCCACTGGCCATCCACCCCTGCTTGCTGTGTGCAATAAACTGCTGGGTGGTCCGCAGACACCCAGTGAGTAGCACACAATATCCCACTCCTCTGCCAAGTCATCATTCTGCCAAAAATGGTGGCTCGGCCTTTTCTGTAAAGGCTTTTATATAAATGCCAGCCCATAAATGTAATTTATGCAACATTCCAGGCCTAAACCATTTACATGTGTAATGTTGCATAAATGGATCTCTTTCTGGCTGCCACTTATGTAAAATCAGCCTTTACGGACAAGGCCGAACCATCATTTTCTGCAAAATAGCAGCTCGGTGAGGAGCAGGGGCAGCCACACTTGCCCAACTCGGCACATGCCTAGTTGGGGGAGCACGGGGGTCCACGGACTGGTGTCCAGGTGGCTGAGCTGGCGGGAACCCAACAAGCTCGAGCCCCCAACCAGATGCTCATGCCATCGCTACATGTGAGACTGAACCCCAGGAAGCAGAAAGAATCTCTGCCAGAAAGGGCTTAGAATTTGTAGGAGGTACTCAGGCAAAACACAACCCAATCCCTCTCCCTTATCCCCATGTAAGAAAAAATGAAGCACATCTATTCTGCTTGATCCCAAGACAAAGAGGAGCTGCAGGTGAGAATTTTCAGATGTTGTCTGTGCATGCAATAATTCTCACATGTGGCCCTCAGCTTTGTACACATATGTATGGGTCCTTGTAGGGGGCAGCAGGAGGGCCACCAACATCACACCTGCATCACTCCCTATAAACCCTCTGGGTGGCCCTGCAAAGCTGATCATGGAGATGGAGGTAGGAAAGGCACTCTTTGCTCAGGGTACTATTTCTCCTAGGGCTGGCCCTGGGTGTGTCAGAAAGAGAGGGAATGAGGAAACTGGGCGGGAGAGAGAGAGAAGGTGTGTGTCAGGGTTACCCTTATGACCTGGACTCCCTGAACAACTCCTTAAGGATCTCTTGCCTCCTTAAGAGTCCCACCTTCTTTCTTCTAAACTTCTCAATAGCGTGGGGTTAAGTCTGTATACATGGGGTGATTAGCACTTCAGATACTTGGGTTTTAACCACAACAGTTTACTGGTAAATTAAAGCAAGCAAATTACAGCTAAAGGTATTTATAAAATAGAGCTGAGTGATACAAAAGGCATTAAGAGAAAATAAAGGTTGCAAAAATGCAAGTCCTTCTCCTTGAGGCTTGAGCTGCATTTAGACTTCTCCAGGCTGCTTCTTCCTGCTCTCTCTTCCTGCTCTGGTGGTCTCTCTCTTTCCCTCTGGTCTTCCTTCCTCTGGTTTCCCTCTCATTGGCTATCTCCATTTATATCACCTCCTTCCCCCAAACCAAGAGTACTGTTTCAAACCTGGAGAAATGAAACCTACCTCAGGTCAGGAAAATGAAACTAACCAGAGAAATGAAACTACTCGGGGTTACTGCCTTCCAACAAAAAAATCCCAGGCTTCTAGGATTGACTTTTTTTTCTTCTTTGCCTCTGTAGGCCTCAAACCTTCACAGGGTGTCAGAAAGAGAGGGAGTGAGGAAAGAAGGTGTGGGGGGAGAGAAGGGGGTATCAGAAAGAGAGGGAGTGAGGAAAGAGGGTGGGGGGGAGATAAGGGGGTATCAGAAAGAGGGGGAGTGAGGAAAGACGGTGGGGAGAGACAGAGAGGTGGGCCCACCCACTGGTGGCTGTGGCCCCATTGGCATGCGGCCCCTGACAGACTACCCCCAAAGGAATGTGGCCCTCAACAAGAGGGGGAAAAGATCTCCTGCCTCTGCTCTAAAATGATTGGGAAACAAATCTCCTCAGGATGGGGTTGTACAGAGAAGAGCACGCTGGATTCTCATTGGCTGAAGTCAGCAGGATCAGTTTTAGGCCATAGCCCGGGGTGGCCAACTTGTGGGCCTCCAGATGATTTGATCTACAACTCCCATCAACCCTAGCCACTATAGCCAACGGTGAGGCATGATGGGAATTATAGGCCAAAACATCTGGAGCCCACCTTTGCGAGCCCATTCCGATGTGAAAAATAAAGAACTTCACTTTAGGAGTTAAACAAATACTATCTACTTCTTTATTACATTTATATCTCACCTTTCTTCCAGGGAATCAAGGGGGTGTATATCATTCTCCTTCCCCAATGTTATCCTCAAAACAACCCTTTGAGATAGTTTAGGTTTAGGATAAAACACTCACCTGGTCCTTTTGGTATAAAGAAGCCCTCTCTTTTCCAGTTTGTCAGTCTCTGGGTTTTTTCCCCTAGTATATTATAAAACTACACTAAAAAACTAGATGTTTTTTTTTCATTTTGTTGTAAAAAGCTATATTAGATTTTCATTGCAGAGTCAAAATACTCTGGCTTAAAATATAATGAATTAAAAAGTAAAAAGTACAGTGAAATGAGGCTGACAGTGCTTAGTAGTAATTCTGCATTTTTCACAAGATTGATGGGAGTTCAAATGCCATAATTTCTGAAGCTATTAAATCACATGTACTGTGTTATTGCAATTTACGATATCTATCTTAGATATTCTCAAAGAGAAAATAATATATGTAAAGATGTCCCTTCCTTAGAAATACTTTTAAAAGTGAAATCCTATGCCTGTTTAGATAGAAAGAAGTCCTTCAACTCCCAGCATTCCCTAGCCAGCCATGTCTAAACATGCATAAGATTGCACCCCTAGTCGGAACCATAAGGCTTACTTCTGAGTAGACATGTATATGATTGTACTGTAAGTCACATTTAAGAGAAATAATGCCTTCTTTCTCAATATCCCTGCCCCCATGGTACCTGTAATGAAGTTCTGATAATATGAACATTTGAATTTGGTCAACTAATGAATTAAAAGTCTAAAAATTAATCAATTAAAAGATCTGTAATTATTTGTCATCTCTGTTTTATTTCTTAAACATTTATGAGAGTATATATGGCTAAGCATACCTTCTGAGAAAGAGAACAGAAATAAAAGAGAAATATTTATTGTTTTTGATGGATAAGGGCAGAAAACACACTCCAGGGCCCATCACCAGGTATTCACTTAATTTCATGCACAGCCAAAAAAGAAGGAGGAAGAAGGAACCTGAACCAGATAAGTTTGTATAACATTTAGTGGTTGCTATAAAATCCAATAGGAAGAGGCACAATAAAAGTTTCTGAAAATAGGTCAAGCTACTCAGAAGACTAATATCAGAAGAGATCAGCAAAATTTTGCCTCTTGGCTGTCTATGTTCAGAATAAAGAGTATTTATTTTCTAGCTTGCAGGAAATTGCAAAGAAAATAATTGTGATGCAAGGAAAATAGGAGCTTTATAAAAGAATGAAAACAAAAGTAGTGACAATTAAAAGTTCAGCTGAACTGTGAAAGATGGTGGCAATAAAAGTTCTGTAGACTTATCTTAACCTATAGATTTCCTTTCCAGCTAACATGCCAGATGACCTGCCAAAATTAAAGGTTTGTCAGATGCTAGATCACATGCTGGATTACAGGAAAAGGTCACAAAGCAAACTGAAAAAATGGACTAGACAGCTTTAACCCCCAGACTATATTTTATTCTAAAAGGCAGGGTTATCAACCACATTATTTTCTTAAAACGCTAAAGAAAGTCAATACGCAAATCGCAAGGAACTAACCTTTATAGAGCATGACTACAGGCACCTCGTGAAAGTTTGTGGCTGGGCAACTTTAACTGAATAAAAGAATGTTCTCTTTTCTTTCAGTAGTTTATGTAATGTGCCCGTCTTTTTTCCCTCAAATGCATAGCCGTACTATATTTTGAAATGGTGTGGAAGAAGGACAAAGAGGAAATAGCTTCCATTTAGTGTACAATGAGAGGGAAACTATATCACTGCCAATGCCAATCACAAATGGGAACTGTGATGGACCGGCAACGCCCTGTTCTGTGAGTGGACAGGGAAAATAGTGCATCTATGTTCCTCTTTGTCCTTCCCTTCAACTCTCTGGGTCTTAAGACACCTACTTTAGGTAGTGTTGCGTTTGACTGCTAGACATGGGGTGGGTAACAAAATAGAGAATAGAGATCCCAAAGTTTCAAACAAAATTTTAAATATTACTGAAGAAAAATATTAAAAGGAAAATGTTTTAAATCTGAACTCACAAACGTGTGAGTGATAGGGTAATAAAATTACCAGGGATAAACTCATCCAGCTGATTCAACTAGACCGTGACCCTGTTTAATCCAGGTCCATTATCCAAGCAATACCTTACCATCATAAATCCAACACTCTCTTAACCAGTTCTCCAGTTCCAGCAGCATTGCCTTTTCTTTCCTCTAGGACTCTAGGGTTCTTTCTTTCTTTCTTTCTCTCTCTCTCTCTCTCTCTGCTTGTGCCTTAAGCTTTTATAACTAAGTTATTTTCTCTCCCCAAGTCCAACCAAGCAGGAGGGTAATTTCTTTTCCACTTTTGCAACCTAAATTTCCACTTCCTAAATTCTTCTTCTGACCTTCAGTTGAACCTCCTGCAAACTTTTGACTTCCTGAGAAAATATCCCAACTCTTATAATCTAAGGACACAATCCTGTGCACCAGCACAGCTGGCTGGGGAATGCTGGGAGTTGTGGGACTTTTTTCTGTCTAAATGTGCATAGGATTATGCCCTAAGTAAACTTTTGAGCCCTTGATTGAAGCTGACCAGCACACACCCAAAAAGGATTTAACCTCCATAATATCCAGTGTAAGGCCCCAGGCCTGAACCAAGCTATTAGTAGTTATAGAGTGGTTTAGATCCATAATGCTCTCTGCCTTTGGTTAGAGGGCTGCTGTTTTCCCTTAACCGGCCTCCTGATGTAGCCAGATGAGTAAAAAGGGTGAGAAGCAGCTCCAAGAACATTCCTCTCTAATGAGAAGGTTTTATCACTGATGAGCCTGAGAAGCAGAGTTTGTTTACAGGAAAGCTGCAAGTGGCTATGCTTGAGAACCAAGTGCTGTTGGTTGATGGTGAGAATGAATGCTAAGGGCGCGTGCTCCTGAAACGCTGCTTATTGCTAACCTGTGGAGTATAAGACCCATTGGACCCAATGGCTCGGGGTTCAGAGAAACTGTCTGATCCAACCACTGGGTACACCTGTGTGCTGTAAGTTACTTAATAAAGTACTCCTTGTAAGCAAACCTTTGAGACTGATGTATTACTACCTTGGCACTTCTAACCTAAGAGTTCAATGCCCACGGCCAGGGTGACACATCCCCCAAATCAAACAAAATATAAAAATGGAGGACAGATCTGTTCCTTCACAGCCATGAACTAAAGAAAGCCCCCAGGCAAAGAAGGATAAGGGGAAACGGTTCAGGCGCTTCCCAATTAACTCCTCAAATGGTAAATATTATTAAACCAGCAAAGTTGAATTCAGTCATCTCAGTCTGCATAGGGTTGGGATTTAAGTAGGAACATTGTGGAAAAGCCAAAAATTGACAAACCAAAATAGATTTTGAAAAAGTACAAGGAGTAACTTTGAAGAAGCATGGGTATATTTATCAGCTGTTGGAGTAGATCTAGAGGTCATTAAAGGATATCAAATTCAGCCATAAGATTGACAAGTGATGGCTACATGTCAGCTGGTTACTTAGATAAAACCAGAAAATTGAGAACTATCAGGCACCAGGTTTTTCCCTCCATAAGCAATGTATTAGGACTTAAAAAAATAGCAAACCTTATTCATACGAAGTGCTATGTTTATATTTTATTTCTTTGTCCTCAGTTTTAAATTGGTGTTGTTGCTACCAATTTTTCCTCCTTCCTCTCTTTGAAAGTGATTTCTTTTGTAACGGTGTTGTATTGGTTGTGTTGTTGTTTGCTTTAAAATTGTTTGCTTTAATCCCTGTAAGTCACAGGAAGAACTTGATTCTAGGGTACTGTATACATTTCAAAAATAAATAATAAAAATAGTTTCCAGAAGGATAGCCATGTTAAATCTATCATAGAAAAAACAACAAAGAGTTTTGTGGCAAGGATTTAATATAGCATAAGCTTTCATGGACTAGTTCACTTCATCAGATGTAAGAAGTGTAAGCCTCAGCTGGCAGGTATATATGAATGAATAACTTTATTGAATAAGTCTTCTCACTATTTCAAACATTTAAAGAAATTAAAAGAAAAAACCTTTATACTACATTAGGATTAAAAACATTACTTTAGAATTAAACATTACATTAAAAATTAAAACATTACATTGGCATTAAAACAGCAATACATAAAGCACACATTTGTTTGAGTCTATCAGCCAGACCATTTTTCCAGTTCCTTTTTCCTTATACCAGCCACCTTAATTGCAAAAAGGGCAACCCTCTGGGACACAAAGAAATTAGGGCCTCATAAAAGAAATATATATCTTCACTGACCAATTTCTCAGGCAGGTATATATGTACATGGGCATAAAATATGAAGATGGAGTCAAATGGCAATGTAATTCAAAAAGTACAGTTTCTGTCAATTAAATTAGACCTTATATGTATGCAGAGTAAGCACAGTGACCCTTCACAACAGCAGTAGTTTGTTATAACATAATCACCTCAGCATTTAAAATTAACACCTGCAGAGGAACAGGAAACAGTTGTTTCTATTCAGACCCAGATGAATAGAATCAGACATTATTGTTAGTTCTAATTTGGCTATGTCATGCAGGCATCTCTACCTGAAATTCCTCTGATGGAGAATGACAAGTTTCAGGTCAGCAGCAGAGTGTCCAGTGAGATTAAAATCTTCTCCTGCTGGTTTCTGAAAGTATTTGGCAACCATTTAGAGTCACTACAAACCTGCCTTCACTCTGGGGTCAGCTTTAGAGGAATTTTTTATTATTATTTATTTATTAAATTTCTTACTCGCCCATCTGGCCGGTCACCTGGCCACTCTGGGCGATGTACAATAGTACAATTTAAAACAGTAAAATTATACATTAAAACATTATTTAAAAATACCCTAACCCACCCCAAATGCCTGCCTGAATAACCAAGTTTTCAGTGCGTGGCGGAAGCTCATTAAAGCTGGTGTACCCACCAATGACAGCAATTAGGTTGGTGGGCATGAGGAACAGGGCCTATTTGTCTGTGGCACCACTAAAGTACATATAGCTCCATAAATTCAGGCCTTCAAATAGGTTCTAAAGACCCATTTCCTTTGAGTCACTTTCTCTGAAACAGATATTGGGTGCTGCTGTTTAAATTGGTCTTAGATTGGCTGGGATACATACTTTTAGCTTTTAAGGGCACAATCCAATGCATGTTTAGTTGCATGTCCTACAACTTCCAGCATTCCCCAGCCAGGATGTCTGAATATGGATAGCATTGTGCCCTCAAATTAGGCTGGGCTATTATTGTTGTTGATAATTTTATCACTGTTAGGCTCTATGGTTCTTTTATGGTCTTCTATTACATTTTATGGTATTTTGATGTATTTTTATTTTAATTATGGATTGTGTTTTATTTATTGGAAGCTGCCATGTGAGGCCGTAGCCCTAAAAAACAATGTAGAAATCTCTTAAATAAATACATATCTGTAGCAAAATCCTACTGGTTAAATAATCATAGAAATTCCATAATCTCCAGAACCCCAGTTTTTCCTGTTCTCTATAAAAAAAACATTGTTATCCCTGTAATGAAAGATTGCTATCAATAATGTTATGCTCTTAGAACAACATTTAAATCTAAATATGCTGCTCCCAAGCTATCTGAAGGAACACTTGCTTCCTTATGAACCTGTGTGGTATCTGAGTTCCTCATTAGAGGCTGTTCTCTAGTTGTCCACCTATTAAATTTAAGCAGGTGGTTATCAGAGAAAAGGCCTTTTCTGTGGTTGCACACTATCTCTGAAAATCACTCCCCAGGAAGATCCACCTGGCATTTTCCTTATTATCTATTTAGGCACCAAAGTCCTATTTTGATGGGGCTTGGGGGTTTTATTTTGTTTTGTTTACCAATTGTTTTGATTTTGTTTCGATTCTGCTCTTCTGTTAGGCATATTTCCAGGGGGCTGCTGTTATCTATTTTGTAATTTTGAAATTATATTAATTTGTATCTTTATGATGTTTTATTCCATGTTAGCTGCCTTGAATATGATTGGTAGAAAGGAGCATACACATTTTAAAAATAAAGGCAATCTATTAACATCTATAAGTTGTGTTACCAGCAATACTGCAGTAACAGCTTGTTATACTGTGCAGACTTAAGAAATAGGGAGAAAACTACCACCTCCAAAATATTCACAATTTAAAAAAGCATTTTGACGTGCTTATCTCTTTGCTGGCACAGATCCTGAAATGTATTTTACTTTGTGAATTCAGGCCTCAGGATGTATCATAATTTAACTGTAGCAATTAGGGTAAGATAATTGTATATGATAGCCAATGCTTGTGAAAGTCTGAGGGATAAACATCACCTCAGGCTCCATATCCATCAATACCCTGCTTGATTCATTTCTTTGATTGCACAACCTTAAAGAGTGCTTTCTGTTAGATTGCCATACCATGCTTTAATATGGTTTGCTGTTGTTCTGCATATGTTCGTTCTCTTGTTTCTGGATGCTGTTGGCAAGCAGTATACCTCAACCCTGTTTTTATCCCACTGTGAAAAACACCAGATGTACAAAATTAAAGTTCAAGTTAATCAAAATATTGCTTGACAAAGCAAATAATTGAATTGCACTTTCAATGCACTGTGGTAGACTATAATTAACACGCAGTATCTTCCACATTTGAATACAACTTCCAATTTCCATTTTAACATCATGGAATGCTGTCTACACATTTTTTAATGGTGCCCATGATAATAATATATTCTGTTTTTAATCATATTCCACGTTGCAGGAAATGAAGCTTGCAATTTCCCAGGTGCTTACCAAATTACTCCTGCAAGCTAATTCGCAACCCCCGAGTTAAGAGTTTCAACACGGTGAACATTAACAGCTTGCTTATGTTCTTCCTGTACAACAGAAGGTAAGTTAATATGTGCTTCAATTATATCCAGTTTGTGCATTTATAGCACCCTGTGGGCAGCAGTAAGAAGGCTGTAACATACTTATCCTGCTCTTTTAATGCCCCACTATATTATTGGAGAGAGACAGACAGACATGAGAGAGGGGGAGAGGGAGACAGAGGGACAGAGAGAGAGAGAGAGAGAGAGAGAGAGAGAGAGAGAGACTGTATTGATTTATGAAGGGAATCAATAATGAAACTCAGCTCCAAAACACTGATTGAAAACTGCTGCAAAGATTCTCCAGAAAAACAGGCTGAATTTATTTTTATATACATTATTAAGACTGTAAGATTTAATAAAACAAATATCAAGTATATGTTCAACAACTTTGGGAAAATAGTTTTTAAGAAAACCTTAAAAGAAATGAAGAAACAAATCCCCATTTAAACAGATTCTATCAATCCCAAATAAAAGTGTTGCACATAAAGGTATTTTCCACTTTTCTGTAACAATAGAGGAAGAAACTAGAATATCTCTTACTCTCATCAAATTAACAGGAACTTAAGAATGTAATTATGCATGTAGCATCTCTTGATTTGCCCAGAGCCCAAATTGTGTTTCCTCCCACTGCTGCTAAAGCCAGCACTTGAAGACATCTTGCTGAAGCATCAGACCCAAATTCCTGTCTTCATTTATACCCCCAGCCATCATGGTACCATAGTGAATGGCAGGGCTAGCCCTATGATTACAGCAAGTATAAATTTTTCTCCAGCATGTGCATTGTGTCTTTCCTTTAAATTGATTTTTCTGCATTTTTAAAATGTGTACTTCCACAATAAAACACATGAACTGATGTGGAATCATAAAAATGCATCATAAAGATCTTGATAAAGTTATTGAGAATAATCCTAATATTAAAAACAAAACACATACTCAGTAGAAACAGCCAGCAGCAGTCCAACCAGGTTGAAGATCCTGTTACTGTGATGCAAGAGAAGACATGCACACACTTCTCCCATATGCTTATAATGTACTATGTGACATAAGTGCACTAACACAACAAGTGAGAGCTGAATGATCTTGGCCTATGTGCTTATAGGCATCCACATGGACCATGCACATCATACTTTATTCTTTGAGTATGGCAGGGAAACGTTTGCTCTTCACCATGGGAACAGGACTGTCATCCACCAGGCTTCTGAATCAATTCTAAGCGTCTTTTATATTTACTTATAGTGTTTTTGCCTTGCATTCCAGCATAACAGAAAGCAGTTTCATATGATTAAGAAAGATCAACACTTTATTAAAAACCATAGCAAGGAATGCAGTTCAATTATATGCACATGTTTTCTGTACACCTTATACAATTGTGAAATGGCCTCTGCCAGATTATAAGTGCTCATCATTCATTTCTTACATACAAATTCATCTGTTTCCAGCAGACCACCTTATTCCATCCTTTCCCTATCCAATGTAAGAATTCCTCTAAGTTCTGGCACTGATGTGTAGGGATGTCAGAGAACTCCGCCACGGATCTCGGGGAGGCCGAATGCCAGTGCATTCGGCCCCCCGAAATCGATGGCGGAACGGCCTGCCCCCCCGCCCCCCCTGGGACGAGACTTACCTAGGGCGGATCTTCCGGGCAGCAGTGGTGGCTCCGGCGGCCGGTCTTCCAACCGGCTGCTGCCACCGCCATTTCCAGTTTAAAACAAAAAACAAAAAAACGTGATAGGCTACGTAAAGATTTACATAGCCTATCATGGCTAGGTTAAAAAAAAAAAGTGATAGGCTACGTAAATCTTTACGTAGCCTATCACGTCTGACTTTTTTTTAAAAAACCCCGTGCGTATGCAAATGGCGGCGGCTACAGCCACCGCCATTTGCATTCCTTATTTTGGCACATCTTAGTCTACGTAAATCTTGATGTAGACTAAGACGTGCCAAAATAAGGAACGCAAATGGCGGCGGCCATTTGTGTACGCACGTTGTTGTTGTTGTTTTTAAGTCAGACGTGATAGGCTATGTAAATATTTACGTAGTCTATCACGGCTGACTGCAGGGATGCAAACGGCGGCGGCTATGGCCGCCGCCATTTGCGTCCCTGCTAGCCAGTGGCCGGATGTCCGGCTGTTGGCGGAGCCGGCCGGTGGCTCCACAGAATCCCTGCGGAGCGGAGCCGGCCGGCCAGGATTCTGGGGGGGAGGTGCTCCACACCTCCCCCCCCAGCGAGGATTCTGGGGGGAGGGACGGAACACCTCCCCCCCACCATCAACATAATCCGTGAACAGGTAAGTGACTTTCGTACATCCCTACTGATGTGGTTATTTTAGAATCCATCATACTTCTTGTTCAACACTAGGGATGGCGGAGGAATCTGCCATGAACTCAAATGAGGCCGGGTTCTTTAGAATCTGCCGCCCCCTGGAACCAGTTACCCTTTTGGGGGCCATGTAGGAATTTTTGACTCACAGTCGGATTGGCCTGGGCTGTGCATCTTTTCGCCTACTTCACACTGTTAATGGGGTTGGGTGTGTCCTTTAGGTATATTTGGTCTAATTCTTGCTTAGTCTAGGTCACATTCCAGATGGCAGCTAGGATGGGCAAAGGAGAACGAGCTTAGGGATGGTGAGCATTGAGAGGCACCTTATGGTGACAGGTGACGCCTGAGGCCTCCCAAATGGGTTTTGCAGCTCGGTGGGGGATAAGGGTTGCCTGGGAGACCAACTCACCTCACTCACCCAGGAGCTTTGCAGCCTGGAAGGGGGTGACAGAGGAAAGTCTACCTCCTCCATAAGGGGCAGTCCGGAGGACTGGTGATGCTGTCATTAGGAGTGCACAAAAGCCACTTACCTGGTCTCGCAGCTTGCTTCGCGGTGGGGGGGAGGCGCTTCGCTGCTCCCCCCGAAGTTCAGGCCGGGGAGGAGGCGCCTTGCCTCGCCCGGCCGCGAAATAAAAAGTAAAAAAAAACCCACGCCCCCGTGATAGGCTACGAGACGATTAACGTAGCCTATCACGGCTAGATCTGCAAAGTCAGCCGTGATAGGCTACGTTAATCATCACGTAGCCTATCACGGGTGACTTTAAAGAAAAAAAAAACGCAAATAGCGTTGCCCTTATTTTTGCCGTAGTCTACGTAATCTTTACGTAGACTACAGCGACCAAATAAGGAACGTGAATGGCGGCTCTCTATGGGGGCCGCCATTAGCTGTACGCGCTTTTTTTTTTTTTAAAGTCACCCATGATAGGCTACGTGACGATTTACGTAGCCTATCACGGCTGACTTTGCAAATCTAGCCGTGATAGGCTACGTTAATCATCACGTATCCTATCACGGGGGCGTTTTTTTTTTTTTTACTTTTATTAGAATGGCGGCGGCGGCGGCAGCCGGTCAAAAGACCGGCTGCCGCCTCTGCCCCTGTCAAAGACCTGACGAACCGCCGCCGGGACCCGCCGCCAGGAGGGACATTCGGGAAAGGTAAGTCCCGTCCCGGGGGGGGGTGCAGGGGGCAGGGGGGTGCGGAGAATTTCTCCCCGAAACTACTTCAGGGGGCCGAACACGTTGGCACTCGGCCCCCCGAAGTTTCAGGGAGAAATTCTCCCCCATCCCTAGCTGTCATGCCACCCCTCAGGCTGGGTGTGTTTTCACCCATTAAAGTGCCAGCTAGCTGCTGGTACAGTCAATGCCCATCTTAGGTTTCCCCTTTGCAGATATTTCAATAAAAGTGGCCCAATTTCAATCCAAGCCCTTTCGTCTGAGTCTTTATTACCCTGTCTCTGCTCGCAAGTGTTGTTCTGAAAACCTAGGTGGGGAACCTGCAGCCCTACAGATTTTGTTGGACTACAATTTCCATCACCACCAAAAAGTGGTCATGCTGGTTGGAGATTATAAGAGTTATTGTCTAACAACATCTGGAGGGCCACAGGTTCCCCACCCTGATGACTCCTTGATGCCATGTTTCACTGACTCGACCACATATTCTATCCAAAGAGAAAACAGCAAGGTTTCCTTTCATACCAAAACTTAGTACTCTTTCACCAAGATGGCTTGGTGAAAGGGTTAAAATGACATGCTATTTTATTTCTTCATGAAGCCATCTTCTGTAACCACATCCACATCACAGACTTTTGTATTTAGTCATTAAAATTTTAATCCCAATTTAGCCAAAAGCAGGAAAGGGAGCCCCCTGCCCCGGCCCTGACTCTGTACAAAAGGGTATTTGAAATGTGTTAACTAATCCATATTGAGAGAACTAGAATATAAAACTGACAGACTGGATCATTAGAATGTTATAGAATAGAGAGATTAAATATCAACCACTTTGGGTAGCTTTTTCCAAGCTAGGCAGATACACACACACACACACACACACACACATATATTATATTATATTATATTATATTATATTATATTATATCAGCAAAATCCCCATCTAACCCCGCACCCGAACACACACATGTATACTAAAGTTGCAATGATATCTAGATGTTAGGAAAAGATAATTATGTAGCTTTATTTTATTTTAAGTGATCTTCTTTTTACTTCCACCTGAAGCTATTGAGTTGACTTTTAAAACATAGGAAAAAAAAGATGGCGCTATGAAAGGCAATCACATAAAACTGATCAGTTACCTTCTGGAATTTTTGTGTATGTTCTAAATACAAGTTATTAATGCTTTCCTAAATGTATCAGGTCTTGCAGATGAAACAGAGAAACTAGCAAGTACAACCTGTACTGTATGTTTTAAATAAAGGAAAATCCAACGCATCCTTCAATTTTACATGGAAGCAAGTGAGGGAAATACTAACAGAGGGGTGTGTGTTTTTTCCACCTTAACATTTTCAGGCATCAAGTTTGTCAGCAGAACTGCAGATATGACTCTATCAATAATCTGTGGCACTTTTGTATTTCCCAGCTGAGGTTATTATACAGTTTTGGATGACAGCTTGCCTCAACTTCATCATACGATCCACTGGGACAGAAACTCATAACAGCCTTTCAACATAGATCCTTCATATAAAGTGTAATAACTGCAACCAGTCAGTTTAGTAGGATTTTCAGAGAGGAGAGGAACAGCAATGAACTGCAAAGGAAGAGAGAAGTAGATTGACAATTGTAGAAGGATATCTTTTACAAACATCAAGGAATCAAAATCAGTAACTCAGATAAGCTTTAAAATAAGGTTGATTTGATTTGATTTCACAGTTGTTTTAGGTAGTAAATGAAATAAACATGCAAGTAATCAGAAACAATTACTTCACTTTGAAATGGATTAATGTTTAGGGACAAATACCAAAAGGGCCGCATGGTCTCTGTATAACAGCAGTTCTATTTCATTAAATAGTGATTCTATTTATTTAATAATTACATTTATGTCCTGCCTTTCCACTACAAACAGTGTTCAAGGCAGCCAACAACAATAGAATAAAAGTAAAATACAAAATTATAATTAACCATAGGAACAAATCATTTCATAACAAATCAATAAAATTAAGAAAAACTCCCTTGAGAGGCCTTGTATCTGTAAAGGTGGGCTATAAATAATTTTAGATTAGATAGCTTCAAAGAAAAAGACAGCACCCACCAGTTAAAACCTTCTTCAGCAAACAAGTCAGCTTAAAAGCCAAACACCTGTCTAAAGAAAAATGAAAGTTCTTCACCTGCCAGTGGAAGAATAACAGAGATGGCTGCCATTAGCAGGAGGGAGTGTTTATGAAGTGAACTCTTCCCATTAGTGCTGAAGAGGCCTTATATCAAAATGATGCAATAAATTAACATTTTTAATAAATAGTATTCTTATTTTTAATTAATTGATATTATTATTTTATTAATAAATATTATTAATAATAAATAATAGAATCATAGAATAGTAGGGTTGGAAGGAGCCTATAAGACCATTGAGTCCCAGCCCCTGCTCAATGCAGGAATCCAAGTCAAAGCTAGGGATGTATAAATCCCTTACCTGGTTCTGGTCAGGGCATCCGCTGGCGGGGGGGAGGCGATCTGTCCCTCCCCCCCCAGAATCCTCCCCGGCCGGCCGCAGCCAGACTTCCGGCCACTGCTGCCACACTGTGGACTCAAATGGCGGCCGCTATGCCGGCCGCCATTTGCGTCCCTGCCTTAGGCCATGATAGGCTATGTAAGTATTTAAGTAGCCTATCACGAAAACAGCAGGGATGCAAATGTGGGGATGTACGAAAGTCACTTACCTTTTCGCATCTTGGATTCTCAGTGGGGGGAGGCACTCCGTCCCTCCCCCTGGAATCCTCCCTGGGCCGGCTCTGCGGAGCCGCTGGCCAGGGCCATCCGCAGCTGGAGTTCCGGCCACGGCCGGCTGCTGCGGACGCAAATGACAGCTGCCATAGTGGCTGTCATTTGCATCCTGCCAGGCTGCCGTGATAGGCTACGTAAGTATTTACATAGCCTATCACGGTAAAGGCAGCTACACAAATGGCGTAGTGCCGCCGTTTGCATGGCTGCCTTTACCGTGATAGGCTACGTAAATACTTACATAGCCTATCACGGAAAGAGCAGCGGCGCAAATGGCATAGCGGCCGCCGTTTGCGCCTCTGCTCTTTGCCGTGATAGGCTTCGTAAATACTTACGTAGCCTATCGCGGCAGCCTGGCAGGATGCAAATGGGGGCCACTATGGTGGCTACCATTTGCGGCCGCAGCAGCCAGCCAAGAGACCAGCTGCCGCCACTGCCGCCGGAGCCGCTGCTGCTGCCGCCGGAACATCCACCCCAGGTGCATTCGGCCTCACTGAAATCCGTGGAGGAATTCTCCGCCATGTCTACGCAAATGGAGTAATGGGTGCCATTTGCGTCCCTGCTCTTTGCCGTGATAGGCTTCGTAAATATTTACATAGCCAATCACATCCTCGGGCAGGGATGAAAATGGCGGCCGCTACGACAGCCGCCATTTCATTCCACAGGCCAGCTGCGGAAGGAGGACAACTCGAGCCGGAGCATCTGCCACCAGGTAGGGTCCGTCCCGGGGGGATTTCGGGGGTGGCGGTGGGGGGGTAGCCCATTCCACCACGGACTCTTCCACAACTTCCTAGGACCACTCTTTACTTGTGGTGGGGCGAAGCTCTACCTCTACAGAATATTATTGTCAAAACCTTTTTACTTACTTACTTACTTCACTTTTTACTTTTTCAGCACCATTTTTACACACCTGCTCCCAGTTGTTCTGCAAGAAACAGAGAGGTGATGATGGCCTGAGCTGTAGGGGAAGAATCAAGCAATATGCAGTGGATCAAACCAAGATGTGGGTTAAGAGGTGCATTGCTCCCTGGACAATGCATGCATACTTTGATGTGCAGTAGCTGCTTGCAAAACACAATAGACAAGGCTGAGAAGTACTGAAAGAAAGAGATGATTCAACAACCCTATCAAAGAGTGGTTGCCTCTGGGAGTAGAGTGCCAAAATGATGGCTTGAGCAATTTAAATTTTGAAATTTTGAAATACAATGTAAATTGATTTTAGACCTATTTTTTTTATTTGCTGGTTTCATGCCTCTGTTTTTATCAATATATTGTTTTTATACTTCTATGTATATTGTCTTGGGATTGCCTTTGGAGAGGAAGGAGCAGCATAGAACATTTTAAAATAAATAAGTCTGTAGGCACAGATTTATTTTTCAATCCCTAGGTATACCAGAGTTCAAGCTGCATTTGGATAATGTGCCCATACAAGTTCAGCAAAGCCTGAAAGACAGGGTGGCTTAACCCATCCATGCTAGCCAGCCATATGAGTGGTAGGTCTGTGCCATCTTAGCCAGCTGCTTGCCAGCACAGCAAGCCAGATTAATGATCCCTTTGCCTCTCAGATCCAGGAACTAATTGTACTGGGTCAACACACATGCATATTGATGCTGAATGCTGATTTGGAGCCTACTTTATCTTTAGCGCTATACCTAATGACAATGAAATTTATCATGCACAAACTTCTTCCTGCTATTTCAGCCTTTACGCCTTTCCCAGATTCTGCTTCATAGCAATTCACAATGCAGAAACAATGGCATTTTGATTTTATTTTCGTTTTAAAGCCAACTCTTAGATATATTACCTTTCTAGGTGCATATGGGAAGAAAAGTGATGGATTTTCCCTTGCCAAAGGGATCGAAGTATGTAATATGACATAAAGAATGGAAGGAGAAAAAACAATTCAAAGGAATAAATATTCAACAGCTCAAAAACATAGGAGTTCGCAAAATGACATTACAAAAGTATCACTGCCAGCATACAAATCCATACTTTAAATATTATCTGGATGAGTGGAAAGTATCTTTCAGGTTTAGCATGCTTCAGCCTTCCTAAGGAAAGATGTGATTAAAGTTCATTGAATTCTGAACTTGTGATGCTGGTAGAGAGGAACATCCCTGATCCCTTCGAGGTTATGTATTTGTAGTTCCCACTGGTTTCTTTCTAATATATGGTCAGAGTAGCCAGATCAGGAAAATATCTGTATTTACCCCATAGGAGCTGTGTGTGTGTGTGTGTGTGTATTTCTACTTTTCTTCCTTTTTAATCTTCCATACAAGTGTGAGAAAGAGAGATTTTGTTATAGAAAATCCGTCATTACTGGAGCATTTCCACTCAGTTGCATTGCATCCTTTGGGAGTTAAAGCTGAGAACAGAATGGAACAACCTGAGGGAACAGTGGTTAGCAGGTTTCACAAATTGCCAAAAGCTGTGGGAACAATAGCTCCAATAGCATTAAAGTCTAATGCATGTAGTACCGTTTGTTTCACAATGCTCTAGAGTAAAAGCTGCTGAAGATGGGAATGGAACTTGCAAGTTCTTTCTGGAGGCATCCACAACAAAGACTTTTAAAAATCTCTTAATACTCTTTAAAATACTATTTTAAATCCCCCCTTGTTCATACAGTCTTGATTACATACATCATGGTAAGTACAGCACTTCCATCTTATCTTCCAAAACAATGTATCTTAATCCATGGTAGCAATGATGAGAGTATTCCATTTTATTTAATTGGGAGAAATATGCATAGGGAATATATTTAATACTTTTAAAGCAGCAATACTAAGCACACTTATTAGGGAGTAAGGTGTCAGGGTGGACACTGAGCCCATAGAATCCCAGAGTAGTTCTGATGCTGAGGAAGAGCAGTCGCTCCTTCGGGAGAGGAGCGCGCTCCTTTTTCCCCAGGACCAACAGCTGACGGAGATTCCTCCCACCCACATCCCTAGTTTAGAAAGCAGTCCAGGGAGTGACTCAGCACAGATAGCAGACTGGGGGGGATGCACGGCGCAGAGAGCAGCGCCAAATGGTTCGCGCTCAAAGAACGGTTGCACCCAGAGGATCCAAGGGAAAAGGGGAGGGATTCTCCCTAGTCCTTATATTCAGGGGTCTGCCAGTAATTGCCCTTCAAACGGGGACCAACTGTTCTAACTTAGGGCATAGGGATGCTGCTGCTCAGATCTAGTTGCTACCTGTAGAGCTGTTAAGTTGTAAAAGAAGAATAAAGCTTTGAAAAGAATCCCTTTGTCTGTGTCTGGACTTGGCTACTGGATTAGACTGAGAGCCCTCCAAGGAGCCCTTGACATAAGGCTACAATCCTATACTCAGTTTCCTGGAAGTAAACCCCACTGAAGTCCATGGGTCTTACTTTTGAGTAGACTAGGGATGGATGAGAATTTCATTTGGTTCGGGGGGGGGTTATAAAAACTTCACATTTTTTTTCAAATTTCTTCATAAATAGGATAGAAAGAATTTGAGATTAAAATAATTCAAATGTGGAGAAAAAAAATGAAACTGACAGATTTGTCCATCTAGGCAGATGGTTTTGGTCTCAAAACTCTGGATCTGAATCCCTGTGTATGCACCCATGCTTGTAGTGCTGAATTAGGCTGTCTTCTTTCAGTGAAAGGCTCCTCATCTTTAACATCTACACAGCAAGCAGGTACAAAATGGTCCTCTCCATGCTGGGAATAGTTGTGCCGATTGAATTTGCTTGGTGCAGATAGATGAGAATCTCATTCCATTCATTTTTTTTTATAAGAGCTGACCCAAATTTGAGAATTTCTTCATGAAAGAGATAGAAAAGTCCTGGGATTAAAAAGAAAACGTAATAGAGGAAGATAGTGAAATTGACAGATTTGAAAATCCCTAGAGCAAATACATACAGGGTTGCACTTAAGTCCCATTGTACTCAGGACTCAGAGTAAGAAGCATAAGATCTAACTGCATGCCCCATTTGTTCAATGGGAATACATTTTCCCAAGCTGCCATTTACTGAGGATGATGAGACACTCACCAACACACACACTGTATTTGAAATCACATGGGCTCAGGATTCCATATTTCTGGACAACTCAGAGGTTGTATACATTGATTGACTACTCTTATAGACAGTAAAATGTGCCAATGGAACTCAAAAGTGCTTGAACTTTGGCTGAATCATGCACATTAACCTACTGTTTAGAGAATGCTCCTAAAAATATTCATGAATAAGCATAAAAATCTTGATTTTATCACTTTTTCAGTTGAGTCATAAATGAAGCATGATAGTGATTAACTAATCCATACTAGTCTTCATTAAGATATAAATTAATCATTTACAAGATAATTTAATCACTTTTAGTTATATATCTGCCTTAACCCCACCCTCACTGCCAACATAGCAACATAAGCATAGGCTGACCATACATACCATTTTAAACGGGACAGTACTGTTTTTTTCATATTTCCCGACCATCCCGTCATTTTAATATAAATGTCAATTTTGTCCTGTTTTTAATTTTTTTGTAAAAAAAAACTGAGCGCGTTTATCATAAGGCTCTATGCTAATCAATGCGTGCAGTAAAACTACTAGTGTGACGAAAAAGGAAGTTCCAGTTACTTTGTCCAGTCAGGGCCAGGATTCTTGAGCTAGCAATGATCAGACGCCGCCCCCTGGCTTGTCTGCAGTGGCAGGGAATTCAAGAGGCGGTCGCTAAGCCCCATTCAGCATGTGGGAGCCAGGAGGGTGAGTGTTACTTTATTTCCACCATCATTCCACCCATAGAGATTCTTTCTGCCCTATTAGGGATGTACGAAATTCATTTACCTTTTACGACATTTGATTCACAGTGGGGGGGAGGCACTCCGTCCCTCCCCCCGAAATTCTGGCCTGGGGGGAGGCGTCCCATCCCTCCTGCCACGAATCCTGGCCGGCCGGGTCTGCAAATGGCGGCAGCCGTAGCCACCGCCGTTTGCATCCCTGCAGTCAGCCGTGATAGGCTACGTAAATGTTTACGTAGCCTATCACGGCTGAGTAAAAAAAAAAAACCACACGTACGCAAATGGCGGCGCCCATGGGCGCCGCCATTTGCATTCCTTATTTTGGCACGTCTAGTCTACGTAAACATTTATGTAGACTACGGCAAAAATAAGGGGAATGCAAATAGCGTAGATGCCACGCTATTTGCGTTCCCCTTATTTTGGCACGTCTAGTCTACGTAAACATTTATGTAGACTACGGCAAAAATAAGGGGAATGCAAATAGCGTAGACGCTACGCTATTTGCGTTCCCATTATTTTCGCCGTAGTCTACGTAAATGTTTACATAGACTAGACGTGCCAAAATAAGGAACGCAAATGGCGGCGCCCATGGGCGCCGCCATTTGCGTACGCGAGGTTTCTTGTGTTTTTTTTCACTCAGCCATGATAGGCTACGTAAACATTTACATAGCCTATCACGGTATTTTTAAAAAATCTAGCCATGATAGGCTACGTAAATCTTTACGTAGCCTATCACTTTTTTTTTTTTTAACTTGGAAATGGCGGCGGCGGCAGCCGGTCGGAAGACCAGCCGCCAAACCGCCGCCGGAGCCGCCGCCGCCAGGGAGATTCGCCCAAGGTTAGTCCTGTCCCGGGGGGGGGGGCAGACTGTTTCGCCACCGATTTCTGGCGGCCGAATGCGCTGGCATTCGGCCTCCCCAAGATTCGTGGCGAAATTCTCTGACATCCCTACCCTACATTCAGTTTGATTCAGACTTTTCAGACTCATATTTCGGTTCAACAGGCTGTTAGCTATTATTTTTTTATTACAGCGGAACTCTCTGGTGGGACATTAGCATATACCAGCTTGTGATAGCAGTCGAGGTGTTCATTCCTTTTTTTTTTTTCCTTTTTGGTGTATATGATTTTTTGCAGTCTGGACACTGCAGTCCTCCATTAGAGGGTTCAGTGTGGTATGCCATACAGATTTGTTTACTGCTCATGTGATATTTTATAAGTATTTTATATAATTTAGGGATGGCAGAGAATTCCACCACGGATTCCAGTAAGGCCAGATTCTAAAGAATTCGCCCGGAATCTGTGGTGGAACGGCCTCCTGCCCCCTGCCCCCCCCCGCAGAATCCCCCTGGGATAGCACTTACCTGGGGCAGATGCAGCGGATTTGGCGGTGGCGGCTCCGGCAGCTGGTCTCCTGGCCGGCCGCAGCTGCTGCCATTGCCGTCCTTGCAGCAGTGATAGGCTACGTAAGAATTTATGTAGCCTATCATGGCTAACCCCCCCAAAAAAACTGCAGCATACGCAAATGGCAGCAGCTACAGCGGCCGCCATTTGCATTCCCTATTTTTCACCGATTTATCTTATGTAAATATTTACATAAGATAAAACGGCGAAAAAAAGGAGAACACAAATAGCGTTGTGGGCGCTATTTGCGTTCCTTTATTTTTCACCATTCTAGCCTACATAAATATTTATGTGGAGCGGAGCCGTCCGTCGAGGATTCCGGGGGGAGGGACAGAGTGCCTCTCCCCCCACCGCGAAAGATTCTGCGAAAAGGTAAGTGAGTTTCGTACATCCCTAATATGATTGTTAGCTCAATATGTTCATGTAATAAAACTTTTGTTATCGTCTTACTTTTTCATGAATACAGAATATTGCATAACCCCATCCCGTTTTTGTCATCCCAAGATCCCGTTTTTGTCTCAAGGAAATATGGTCAGCCTACATAAGCAGCAACAATTAAAGGATTCCCACCATTCTTTTCCCAAGAGAGTTTAAAGAGTGGAGATTCTAGTCCATGCAACTTCTGGTTATGAGGAAAGATAGGCAAAGATCCATAGTTATTTCAGATGTGTGTGTTTAAAAAAAAGAAGTTAAAGATACTGAATATGAATCAGAGAATAAAAAAATTCTAAATAATACTTGACTCATTTGTAACACTGACTGCACTGTGAACACTTGTCAAGCTGAGACTGCGTCTACACATCCATCAAAATGAGGTGAGAATGATGCAGTACAATGCAAAAGCGGTAGAATGGCATATACTGCTTCAGGCTATAGGTGGCGCATGCCACTTTCTACCGCTTCTTTGTACTGAAAAAAACAAAGCCATGTAAATAGAAAAGTAGTACATCAGGGGGACAGGATTTAGTCCAGGGAAGCAGCCTTTGTATCAACTGAATATATACAGGCATTTTAGGGCGTGATCATATGCCTGTTTAGACCAAAAAAAAAAAGTCCTACAACTCCCAGGATACCTCAGTCAACCATGCTGTGCTGAAAACTTTTCCCATATTTTTTTTACAATTCTTATTCATTTTGATAGAAAAGAAATTGCTTTCAATTCAAATGAGAAGAAAACTTCAGAGAAATTATTATGGGTTGGTTTCTGGATTCTTTTGCTTGCTTTATTTATGAGGTAGCCAATGAGCATCTATGAGTGTCCTCTCTTTCACTGTACAATCATTTGCCTGGCAGTAAGTAGCCCCCATGGGGGCTACAACTGAAGCCCAGGGGCAGACATCCTGAGGTAATTCCTCCCATAGGGCTTTTTCAGATCAGGAAGTAGGGATGTTGGAGAAATCTGCCATGGACTCCAGTGAGGCCGGATTCTTTGGAATCCGGCCCCCTGGAGTCCATGGCGGAACGGCCTCCCTCCCCCGCCACCCCCCGGAAATCCCCACCCGGGACAGACCTACCTGGCGGTGGATGCAGCAGCGGATGCGGCAGTGGCAGCTCCGGCTTGTCTTCCAGCTTTTGCCGGGCTGCTGCGGCCGCAAATGGCGGCCATCGTTGTGGCCGCCATTTGCGTTGCTGCCTTTTGCTGTGATAGGCTACGTAAATACTTATGTTGCCTATCATGGCTTGGCAGGGATGCAAATGGTGGCTGGTGTAGAAGCTGCCATTTGCAGCTGCAGCAGCCCGGCAGTGGCCGGAATCTGGCTGCGGGCGGCCCCGGCCGGCAGCTCCGCAGAATCGCCACGGACCCAGCCGGGGAGGATTCCGGGGGGAGGGACGGAGTGCCTCCCTGCCACTGCAGACGCCCTGGATCAGAATGGTAAGTACATTTCATACATCCCTATCAGGAAGCACAAGGAACAAGCAGAGAGATGTGTAACAGAAAGAAAACACACACTTCTGCCTGGCAGACTGCCAGTCCCTGCAGGAACAGGCCCCCAGGTACAGAGCCAGCTGTGCTGCTCCACCTGCCCCTCCCTGGAGGGGCTACATAAGCTGGCTGGCTGAGGTGGCCTGGGAGAGCCAGGGCCTGCAGGAGAAG
This sequence comes from Heloderma suspectum, assembly GCF_057233095.1. Taxonomy (NCBI): domain Eukaryota; kingdom Metazoa; phylum Chordata; class Lepidosauria; order Squamata; family Helodermatidae; genus Heloderma; species Heloderma suspectum. The sequence continues at coordinate 94,715,678 of NC_139461.1, forward strand.
CCACCACCACCACCACCACCACCGGGGAAGAGGCGTGCCTGCTGCTGCTGCTGCTGCTGCTGCCGCCGCCGCCGATGCCGCCGCCGCCGCCGCCGCTGCCGCCACCACCACCACCACCACCACCACCACCAGGCCTTCCCTGTGGACTCCGGCCTGGCATTACTTTTAAGGGGATTTTAATTGTTTTTTTGGTTTGTGTGTGTGTGTGTGTTTTTCTGGGGGATTTTGCTGTGTTTTTAGGGGTGGGTAGCCTGCCTGATAGGCGGGAGCGAGGGGGCATGTGTCCACCTGATGGAGGCAGTGGGGGGAGTGTTGGGGGCCAGAAGATACTGAGGCTGGGCGGCAGGCGCTGGCGGAGCGCTAGGGGCAGGTAGGGGTGCACGAAAGCCACTTACCTGCTCTCACAGCTTTTCGCGGTGGGGGGGAGGCGCTTTGCTGCTCTCCCCCTGAAGTTCAGGCCGGGGGGGAGCCTTCCCGCCTCGCCTAGCCGAAATTCAGGCCGGGGAGGAGGCGCCTCGCCTGGCCCAGCCGCGAAATAAAAGTTTTTTTAAAAAAAGAAACGCCCCTGTGATAGGCTACTTGACGATTAACGTAGCCTGTCATGGCTAGATCTGCAAAGTCAGCCATGATAGGCTACGTAAATCGTCACGTAGCCTATCATGGGGGCGGTTTTTTTAAAAAAAACTTTTTATTTCACGGCCCGGCGAAATACTTTATGTAGACTACGGCGAAAATAAGGGCAACGCAAATAGCGTTGCCCTTATTTTCGCCGTAGTCTACGTAATCTTTACGTAGACTACAGCGACCAAATAAAGAACGTGAATGGCAGCTCCCTATGGGGGCCGCCATTAGCCATACGCGCTTTTTTTTTTTTTTTTAAAGGTGCTCCACGGCCGACCACCTGCTTACTTGATCCTTGCCCATCGTGGCTCATTATGGGCTGCAGAGAGAGACTGGGTGAGGGGATCAAGGCGGTGGTGAACACCTCCCTTGAGGAGGGAGTGATGCCATCAGCCCTCAAGGAGGCAGTGATAAGACCGCTCTTAAAGAAGCCCTCCTTGGATGCTCAAGTTCTGAACAACTTTCGCCCAGTCTCAAATCCGCCATTTTTGGGCAAGGTGATTGAGCGGGTGGTGGCGGTGTAGTTGAAGGCACACTTGGAAGAAACTGATTATCTAGACCCATTTCAGTCAGGCTTCAGGCCTGGGCATGGGACAGAAACGGCCTTGGTAGATGATATGAGGAGGGCTCTGGATAGGGGTGAATGCTCCTTCCTTGTTCTCCTCGACCTCTCAGCGGCTTTCGATACCGTTGACCACGGTATCCTCCTGGACTGCCTGGAGGGGTTGGGCATTGGGGACACCGTATTGTGGTGGTTCTGGTCCTTCCTCTCCAGCAGGTACCAGAGGGTAGCACTGGGAGAGGAGGCTTCGGACCCGTGGCCACTTACTTGTGCAGTGCCACAGGGTTCCATCCTCTCCCCGATGCTATTTAACATCTATGTGAAGCCGCTGGGGGCTATCATCAGGAGGTTTTGGGGTGCAGTGTCATCAATATGCGGATGACACGCAGCTCTACCTCTTGTTCAAATCTTCACCAAGGTTGGCCGTCGAATCCCTGTCCAAATGTCTGGAGATGGTGAGTGGCTGGATGGGGAGGAATAAGCTGAAGCTGAACCCTGACAAGACCGAGGTACTTTTGGTGGGAGACAAGAGGAGGCTGGGGGATGTTGACCTGGTGTTGAATGGGGTACGGCTACCCTTGAAAGACGAGGTCCGCAGCCTGGGGGTCATTTTGGACTCCCAGCTGTCCATGGAGGCTCAGGTGTCAGCTGTGAGCCGGACGGCGCTGTACCAACTCCATCTGATACGGCGGCTGCGCCCCTTCCTTCCCGACCATTTGCTCCCATCGGTAGTACATGCCCTGGTCTCCTTTCGTTTAGACTACTGTAATGCGCTCTACGTGGGGTTACCCTTGAAGACGGTTCAGAAACTGCAGCTGGTACAGAACGCGGCGGCTCGCCTGATTAAAGGCAGCCACCAGCGAGATCACATCACTCCAGTGCTGAAGGAGTTGCACTGGTTACCAGTTGTTTTCCGGGCCAAATTCAAGGTGTTGGTTTTGACCTTTAAAACCCTATATGGTTCCGGCCAGCCTATCTTAAGGAGTGCCTCCAGCAGCACCAGACAGGCCGCTTAACAAGATCAGCCTCGGATGGCCTTCTGTCTGTCCCATCAGCCAGGACAGCTAGACTGGTGGGGACGAGGGAGAGGGCCTTTTCTGTGGTGGCCCCCACTCTGTGGAACTCCCTCCCTAGGGAACTCCGTCATGCCCCCTCTTTAATGAGCTTCCGTCCTGCATTAAAAACGTGGTTGTTCCGGCAGGCATTTGGGGTGGGTTAGGGTATTTTAGGAAATGTTTTTATTGTAGAATTTTATTGTTTTAAACTGTTTTATTGTATGTTGTACATCGCCCAGAGTGGCTGGGTGACCAGCCAGATGGGCGATTAATAAATTTAATAATAAATAAATAAACACAGCACTTTCAGCCACCTCACAATGATTAAGCTCAAAAACACAACCAAAATACATTCTAAATAAGCTATAAAACACCCTGAGAATGAGGCAGAAAAATGGTAGCCTCTTTAATGAAGGATGAAATCTTTCTGGAAATTTGAGGACAGATTTTTACGCAGCACTAGCTGCACCTCTTCCCTTCAGCAGGATACAACACTTCCACCACCACACACACACACACACGCCTTTGCACCGTTGAGGATGCAGAATGGGGGCCAGTCTGCCAACACAGTTGATGCTGTTGCCACTAGGGATGTCATGAGCACCTGGTGCAGGGGTGGAGTCCAACAGACTCTCCCCCATGGACCTGACTTGCCAAGCCACCACAAGTTTCCAGACACTGTCTGTGAGCGCAGCGCGGTCCGCAAGCATGTCCAGTGGCTGCCCGCTTCCTTCCTGAGCCATGATTTTACATCAGGCTCATAGGCACTCAGGTCTAGGGATGGCAGAGAATTTCTCCATGAATCTCGGGGAGGCTGAATGCCAAGGCATATGGCCCCCCGAAATTGGCAGTGAAATTCTCCACCCCCCTGCCCCCCCCCCCGGGATGGGACTTACCTCCTGCGAATGTCCCTCTCGGCGGCGGGTCCCAGCAGCGGTTCGGGGGCGGTTCAGTGGAGGTGGTGGAGGTGGCCGGTCTTCCAACCGGCTGCCGCCGCCATTACAAAATAAAGTAAAAAAAATAAACACCCGTGATAGGCTACGTAACGATTTACATAGCCTATCACGGCTGACTTTGGAAATCTAGCCGTGATAGGCTACGTAAATCGTTACGTAGCCTATCACAGGTGGTTTTGGGTTTTTTTTTTAATTTTGTATTTCGCAGCCAGGGAGACGGGGCGCTTCTCCCCAGCCTGAATTTCAGCCGGGCGAGGCGGGGCGCTACCTCCCCCCCCGGCCTGAATTTCGGCCGGGTGAGGTGGGGCACCTCCCCCCCCGGCCTGAACTTCGGGGGGAGAACCGAAGCGCCTCCCCCCCACCGCAAAGCAAGCTGCGGGACCAGGTAAGTGACTTTTGTACATCTCTACTCAGGTCTGGCTGAGCATGGTGGCTTGACAGGCAGGTCTGGGGCATGAAAGTGGGGGTGGGCAGTTCTCTGAACACCTGGGCAACCCAGACAGAGAGGTGAGTCCATCCATCCCTAGTTGTCACTTACAGTGGCAACTAGGGATTTTTTTCCCTTAGGAAAAAAGAAAGAAGCTGTGCTTCAACACATGCCAGTGGTGAGTCCAACCTGTGAGAAACTGTTGGAGAAATTCTCTTCCCCCTGGAGAAATTTGGTGAAATAGTTCCCCCAATTTGTCTGCCTACAAGTAGGGTAGAGAATTTTGAGAGTCCATTTGCATGCAGCTTTAGCCTAAACATGCATAGGATTGTGCCCTTAATAATCTACTTATCCCAGCAAAGTACAGTTTTTGTTCAACTGCTTCTTCTCCAAAGCACACAAGTTCCATTGTGTTATGGAAAAGGCTAGACTTTCCCAATGATAACTATCTGCAATTTTTAAAGGGGTTGTGATTTTAAACTCTAGCTTGTACTATGAGGATCCATTTGGTTTTATTTATTTATTTTAAGTCACCTTTTAATCATCATCACTAGTATGTTAATTACATGACTACTAAATAGAATTAAATATTAGCTATTGCCCCAAGGACAGCAGAGATGCCTCATTATTCCTGCTAACCAATCAGGTATGATAAGCTACATGACAATATACAAAAAGGATATGTTCTCTATCCAATAGGTATCCAGTGTACGATATATTGCATAAAATATATGATTGACTTAATAGTCAAGTTCCAGCATGTAGCCAGAATTTAGTTTTGTGTGGTACAAAGACTGGGCCAGTGGGATGTGGAAAGTATACAACACTATCTAAAATTCTATCTGAAATTCTTTCTAGGCTGCCTTTAAAGCTGGATCAATATAGAAAAAGAATATATCACTGAATAGTTGAGCTTCGGTCCAGATAGATCTATCTGTCTATCTATACTCATGACTTAAATCACATTAATTTCAGTGGGAACTAAGAGCAACAAATTTAGTCTGGTCAAACCCTCTGTCTATATGTGTAAACCCAAAGAAATGATGGTGCAGATAGCAGAAATGGGACACAGTGTGGCAATGTTTTATTTTTTTTCCTCAAGAGAGCTTCGGCTATTGGGCGGCATAGAAATGTAATAAATAAACAAACAAATAAATAAATATTGCACTCATGTCCTACTTCTGGGCTTCCCCTGGGGATTTGGTTGTCCACTGTATGAACAGAGTGCTGGACTAGATAGGCCTTTGATCTGAGCTATCACACCTCTTCTTATGTTCTTAGGTTGATGAGCAATGGAGAGCAGCGCAAACGTTTTTTAAATAAAAGACCAGCACACTACTTCACCACTTCATAATATTATTAATGTAAGAGCAAGCAAAAAGAGACAAACCACCACTACCTACCCCCCCCCCACACACACACACTTCACCAAATTTCCCCTGCGTTCCAGTTTTACATGGAGTGAAGAGGAGTATGTGTAGCTATTGAAATTATTATTATTATTATTATTATTATTATTATTATTTCTTAGATACCTTTTTGAAAAAATACTCAAGGTGACTTACAACAACATTAAAACACACAAAATGTAAAACAGCTAGAAACAATTGCTCACTAAAACACCATGGCCCCATAAAACAACTAAAACATCAGTGACAAACATAAACAATTCAACTGATGCATTAAAGAGCCCATCATATGCCATCAAATGCCTGGGAATAGAGGGAAGTCTTAACCTGGCACTGAAAAGATGACAATGTTGACATCAGGCAGGCCTCGCTGGGACAGCACTCACAACTGGGGGGCCACCACCAAAAAGGCCCTCTCCACTGTTGCCATCCTTTGAACCTAGGTTCATACTGAAAGAGGCACTACATCAGGTATTGCAGTCTGAGCTGTATAGGTTAATATAGGTTTATAGGTTAAAACCAACACTTGGAAACATAGGCCTGGAAACATTTAGGCAGCCAGTGCAAATGTGCCAGAATCAGAATTAAATGCTCAGACTTCTTTATCAGTCTGGCCTCAGCATTGCACAAGTTGCCATTTCTGAAACATTGTCAAATGCAGCCCCCCATAGGGCACTTTAGAGTAATTTAACCTGGAGGTTATCAGAGCATAGACTATAAGCCAGGTTATCCCTGTCCAGTTTGGGACTTAGCTGGGCCATTAGCCAAAGCTGAATAGCTCCAGGATGTCTATATATATTTTTTACTCAAGAAAATAAAATAGCCATGTATTAATTCTAAGGAGACAGTGTGCCAATATTTTGTTTTGTTTTTCCTCAATGAATGCTTGAACTGCACGTTAATAGAACCGGAACTCACAGCCTTTCACAGTGCCATCACCTTCATTTATCGAGAAAGAGCAAAGGTTCTGGTAACTGACATGCCAACGAGTCACTTGATACTAAGAATGAGAACAATGCATTTGCCTGACTTTGAATCGCGTGGGCCTCATGGGTAGGATTTTCAAAAGCATTCACTGTTGGCTGAACTCTGCTCTTTGTCAAGGGAGAAACAAGTACCTTTGAAAGCCCCTAGGATTTGTAAAGGCAGCTGAGTTTCAGCCCACATGTCTAACAACACCTTACAAGAACAGGAGCGGTTAAAGACATTCTAACACATTCCACAGGTAAATTGGAACCAATCTCTTACACCCGGCAACACTCTGACCCTTGCCAATTTTTATTCCTTAATATTAATACAGGAATAATTTTATTCCTGGAACAAAGATGCATATATACAGCGATCATCATCATCCCCACTCTATACCAGAGTGTATAGTAATTGGTAATTTGGGTTACCAATTAACTCAAAAACATACAACACAATAGTATAAACAAAGTCAATAATTACACATTAAATAAACTACTAAGCAAAACTTTAACTACTTACAAACAGTCAATTAAAACAACCAACCAATTTGAAACGCAATTACAAACAGATTGTTCCTCACTCCATACACTGCCAGTGCCTACTGCTCTGACTTGAACAAGTAAGTTTTCCAACCTCATTTAAATTTGCCCAACTCTGGTTCCATACAGAGGTATAAAGGCAGAGAATTCCACAATCATGGGGCAAGGTGAGAAAATGCCCGGAGCCTAGAGTTTGTCACCTTAGTCCAAGGAACCACCAAGAATCCGGAATCTGCAGACCGAGTTCCCCTAAGAGAAGCATGCCACATAACTGACTCTGCCAAATAACTGGGAAGGAAAAAAATGCAGGGACTTAAAAGTGCAATAAATAAATAAATAAATAAATAAATTAAAAGTCAAGACAAGGAGCTTAAAATGTGCCCCTGGCCTGACAGGCAACCAATTCAATGCCCTGCAAGAGTGGGAAACATGGGAATGATGGGAAAAATCTAATACAGCATGTACAGCACTGCTCTGTACTAGAATAAGAAGACCGAAGGAAGACCCGCCAGGAGAATATTACAGTAATCCTGCGGGAAACAACCAGGTCATGTATGAGAAGCCCCACCTTCTCGGAGATCAGGAACTGGCAGATCCAGCAGATGTTTGCAAGATGAAAACTACATACCCTGGATGACGCATTCACAAAGGAGCGAAGCAACAGCCAATCATCGACCAGAACCCCAAGATCCATGGCCTGTGAGACAGGGGTCACCTGACAGCCCTGGAGAAGAAGAGGAGAAACACTCAAAGGATGGGCAGGACCATCGAAGTACTTAGACAGCTTTAAGCAGTGAAGTGTCATCTGGAGTGTGTGGAGTAATTTACTGTAATTAATTAATTAATTAATTAATTAATTTTATTACATTTCTATACTGCCCAATAGCCAAAATGCTCTCTCTCGCTCTCTCTCTCTCTCTCTCTCCAGAGAAAGAGAGAGAAAGGTGTAAAGTGGCGCAATAGCAAAGCAAGAACGAGGCTCTGGATCCACAATAGATACAGTCGGTCATAAGTTAAAATATATAAGAAAAGATAGACTACCAACAATTCAAAATATATTTAGAGCTACATATTTTCGCTTCCACCCTCATCAGTAGCTGTGATGTTAAATGGACACCAAAAGTGGAAGTTTGGAACACTGGGAGATGAAAATTCCAAAGCAAAAAATACAGAGGCATGAGTGGTATAAAGCTTATGAATTGTCCTTCAGGTTAAGGCCATATGGACTAAGAGTTCCGAGTATGTAGATCTAGACATTTTTCTTTCTGTCAGGCATGTCTGTGCCCTTTGTTCAGCTTGAAGCAATTATACATCTGAGAGACTATGTGCAGGTGAGTTAAAATGTCTTACAACAGGCTGCTCTAGTTTTTGGGGTAACAACTGCATATTTGTTGTTATGAAATCTTGTTCCTAGGTCCTTTCGCTTGACAGAAACTGACGGCTACTGATGAGGGTAGAGGCCAAAATGTTTAGCTCTAAATATATTTTGACTTTATTTATTTATTTATTTATTTATTTATTACATTTCTATACCACCCCATAGCTGAAGCTGTCTGGGTGGTTTACAAAAGTTAAAACATTAAAATACAATATACAAAGTTTAAAAACCATTTAGATAAAAACATACACACAATATATACAGACAACATACAGCTAAGAACAACTTTGAACTAAAAACATTTTTTAAAAAATCCAACAATAAAACATAGCTTAAAACAACACTGCTTAAAACAGTATACAAAAGTCAGCTGAAGGAACAAGTGTTCTAAAAAGGGAAGGCCTGCCAGAATAATAGCGTCTTTAATGCCTGCTTAAAAACCTTCAACGAGGTCAGCAGGCGCATTTCAACTGGCAGGTCATTCCACAACTGAGGGGCGGTAAAGGAAAAGGCCCTGTTGCATGAGGCTGCCAATCTCACATTACACAGCCACAGCAGATAGCCCCCAGAGGACCTTAGGTGGTGGACTGGGATGTAGGGGAGAAAGTGCTCCCTAAGCTTCCTTGGACCTAGACCATATAAGGCTTTGAAAGTAAGAACCAGCACTTTATATTTTGCTTGGAAACAAACTGACAGCCAGTGTAAAGATTTTTAAAAAGGTGTAATATGGTCTCCACAGGATGGCCCAGAGACCAACCTGGCTGCCATATTTTGTACCAGTTGAAGTTTCTGAACTAAATATAAAGGAAGCCCACTGTACAGCTCATTGCAGATATCAAACCCAGAGGTTACCACTGCACGCACCACCATTACCAGGTCCACATGTTCCAGGAATGGGCATAGCTGGCATATCAGCTGAATTTGATATCAGGCACTTCTCACCATCACCTCCACCTGGGGTGCCAGAGACAGGATTGGGTCAAGAAGCACCCCCAAGCTATGAACTTGCTCCTTCAGGGGGAGTGCAACCCCATCCAGAACTAGTTCACATACCTCAATACCTGAATTAGAACCCTTCATGATGAGCACCTCTGTCTTGCCTGGATTCAGTTTCAGCTTGTTCTCCCAGATTCAGCCCATTACTGACTTCAGGCAGTCATTCAGAGGAGTCATTCCTTCCTTGGATAAAGTTGTTAAGGAGAAATAGATTTAGGTGTCATCAGCATACTGATAAAACTCAGCCCCAGAACTCTTGATGATCTCTCCCAGCAGTTTCATGTAAATATTGAACAGCATTGGGGATAGAATGGAGCCTTGAGGGACTCCACATAATAGCTCCTTTTATGAGGAACAACTATCCTCAAGCAACACCATCTGGAACCGTCCTGAGAGAAAGGAGTGGAACCACTGCAGAGCAGTGCCCCCAAGACCCAACTCCCTCAGATGATCCAGAAGGATACCATGGTTGATGGTATCTAATGCTGCTGAGAGATCCAAAAGAATCGACAGGGATGCGCTCCTATCGATTCCCACCAAAGTGACCATGGCAATCTCAACTCCATATCCTGCTCTGAAGCCAGTTTGAAATGCGTCTAGGTAATCAGTTTCATCCAAGACTGCTTGGAGTTGAATGGACACCACCTTCTCGATTACCTTGTCCAAACATGGTAATCTACCATGGTCCAAACATGGTCCAGTCTACCAAACATGGTAGATTACTGGCCTATGATTATTGAAGTCTAGCAGGTCAAGGGAAAGCTTTTTCAGAAGCAGTCTAACAATTGCTTCTTTCAGTCATGATGGAAAATTACCTTCCCTTAGGGAGGCAATAATAATATTCAGCAAAAATTGCTTTACCATCTCCCCTCCCTGGACTACAAGCCAAGATAGGCAGGGATCAAGAGGGCAGGTTGTCTTTTTAACCAAACCAAGCAGCTTGTCCACATCATCAGGAGTCACAAGCTGAAAATGATTCAGTTTAATTGTGCAAGCAGAGTTGCTGGACACCCCGCTGTTGATTTCTGTCCCCATGACAGCGTCCAAGTCAGCTCGTATCCAAGAGATTTTATCCGTGAAAAATTCATTAAAGGCATCACAGCGAGCTACCAAAGGCTCTAAGATCGGATTCAGTGCATTTGGGGGTGGGGACTCAGCTCCCTAACCACCCTGAACAGGTGAGCTGGGCACAAGTTTGCAGACTCGATATGTGTAGAGTAGAAAGCTCTCTTTGCTGCACATATCGCCACCTCATAGGTATTCAAATGATCCCTATGATGTGTCTAGTTGGATTCAAGTTGAGTTTTCTGCCATCAGCTCTCTAGTCGTCATCCTTCCTTGCTGCTTCAATTCTCCCTCAATTCTTCTGTAAACCATGGAGCTTCTTTGGAAGTAGGTAGGAGAGGATGTCTAGGAGTGACCGTGTCAATAACCCTGGCCAGATCTTCATTCCACACAGAGACCAGGGACTCAACAGGGTCGGCGGTGGCACCAGCCAAGAAACTCCCAAGGCATTTTGAAACTGCAATGGATCCATCAGCCTTTGGGGGTGGACCATCTTAATTAGTTTTCCACCCCTGCGGAGGTGGGTAGTAGCCGTGATACCGGCCCTGACCAGACAGTGATCTGTCCATGACAATGTGGAGACAAATAGAACCTTCACCCATGGATCATTCTCCTGACTGGAGCAGAAGATCAAATCGAGCATGTGACCAGCTTCATGTGTTGGCCCCCTGACCACCTGGGACAGGCCCATGGTTGCCATGGTCTCAATGAACTCCTGAGCTGAAATTGACAAGCTGTACCTGAGGGGGATGTTGAAGTCGCCCAGGACTAAAAGCCTGGGCGACTCCAACACCAGCTCCGAGACTGGCTCTGTGAGCCCATTTAGGGATTCTGTTAGGCAGCAGGGTGGCCGGTACACTAACAGAATCCCCAATCTGTTCCTAATCCTGAGGCTGAGGTATACCCACTCAATGTGAGCCACTTTCTTCACAGTAAGTCTGGTCAGGGGGATGTTATCTTTGTCGACCACTGCTACGTCACCTCCCCATCCACTTCCCCTTACCTGCTCTACCACAGAGTACCTGACCAGGAAAAGCTGTGTCCATACAGGCCCACTTATCTCCCCCAGCCAAGTATCCACAATGCATAGCAGTTCAGCCTTTTCATCCAAGATTAAATCATGGATGGTTGCAATCGTCTTCCTGACTGACCTGGAATTGCAAAGGAGCAGGCAAAGATTACTCTGTTGTTTAGATTACACGCATTCAAAAATCACTCTGTCATTGGTCTGTCTATTTATATAGATAGACTGTGAACAGCTTTGGCTATTGGGCAGTATAGAAATGTAATAAATAAATACATACATACATACATACCATAGCCATTTTCTGTGTTAAAGCAAGGAAGCGGAACATGGGTTTCCTGGCTTTTGTACATTTTCCCCGTTCCAAAAGGTTGAAATGTGGCCCCTCCTAAGCCTTAGTTACTGACAGAAAGAGCTTTAAGCTACAATGTGCTAGTATATTTGTTTTGTATTTTTGACCCCACCCCTTTTGCCTTCAGTTCCACCCACCACTGGAACGTGGCCACCAGAACGTCGCCAAAAATGAAATCAGTCCTTGGGCTGAAAGAGGTTTTCCACACCTGTGATAAAGTTATGGTATATGCTGTTGGCCCCACCTCTAAGTCAAATCTGCCACTGGCACCACCACTTGCCATCCACACAGTCATCATAGGTATTTGCAAAGAGGGTTGTGAAGAAACACTCTTTTCATCTGTTCACTTGCTTATTGATAGGGATGTCAGAGGAATCCATTTGTGGGGTGGAGCTCAACAAGCTTTCATTGGTTTGGCCCATTGGACTTTGTCTTGCTTTCTGCTGTGGAGCCTGAGTCACTCTGCAGCAAGTCAGGCTGGTTAGTGGATTTTCCACGTGCTTTTAATTTGGGCAAATTATGGCTGAATTTCATAGGGATGTTGAAGAATTCCACCACGGACTCCAATGAGGCCGGATTCTAAAGAATCCTCCATCTTGACCGGATTCTCCATCTAAAGAATCCGGTCCCCTGGAGTCCATGGTGGAATGGAGCAACACCCCCGCCACCCCACAAAGTCCCCCCTGGAACGGACTTACCTGGTGACGGCGGCAGATGAGGCGGCGGCAGATGCGGCAGCAGTGGATGCGGCAGCGATGGCGGGTCATCTTCCTACCTCACAAGGTTATTGTTGTGAGGCTAAAATGGAGAGGAGGAGGATAATGTACACCGCCTTGAGTTCCTTAAGGAGGATAAAAGGCAGGGTATAAATGTAATTAATTAATTAATGTATGTAGAAGGTATATCTACAAAGAAAGTTCATACTTCCTTTCAAATGTCAAAGCAGATTTTTTCCAGACTTTGAATATCTTTCTGAGTTTTCAAGATAGACAAAGGCTGTTCCCCATGACTAGAAGTTTCTTTAGGCTATTAGCATGCATATTCTTTTTAAGAGTGAGACCAGAGATCAAAACTAAACAGCATGATTTTATAGCTTTCTCCCTCCTATCTCTTGAACCAACAGGCAGCCACACAGAAACACATTCTCCTCCTAGAAGCGGGGGGGGGGGCAGGCCTGCCTCCCCCACGAAGGTCTTCAGAACATCCCATCTTAGGAAGCTAGTAAGAGAGAGCCTCTAGCATTCCCACCTAGGAATGAAATCCTTCCAGCTCATGGGTGAGATAAGCTGTCCAATGTCATGCCCAGAATAGACAGACATGCAGAATAAATACGCTGCATGTCTGTCTACAGGAGAATTACTGCACTCGTATTAATACTAAACAAAACCCAACACTAATTTTGTGAGGTTTTAATTGTTTAATTTTAGCTGAGTTTGCCCATTCTTAATGGCTAAATTTAAATATATAACGTACACTGATTATTAAAGTGCCAGAATGAATGATGATACGCTAAACTTTTTATGTCCCAAATTTGTATGCTGTTACTATGTTGTAGTTATTTGCTCATATTCACAATATGAACATGTAGATAAAGCATGTAGCCTTGAAAACTAAGCATCTGGCAATCAGTTACTTTAGCTATTTACACTAGCACAAAGCTAGTGTAGAGCTGACATGAATGTATCATAAATGCCTCCTATCCTACCATTACACCCAGGAGAAAGAAAACCTGCAGGGATGGGATGTGTGTGTTCTGGGATGGGATCAATACAGAATTTCAAAGAATGTATAATTCAGTTGATTGTGTATTGGATCTCAGATCCCTCAATTCACACTTGTTTTCTCAACAAGATTAACATGTGGCCTTGGACTAATGTCTATGCTTAGTCCTCCAGACCAGAAAACTGAAGTATTAGTGTTCTAGATTACAGATTTATTGTAAAGATTACTGAGATTAAAAGGCACTTGGCATAATAAAACATGCTTTGTATTATTGATAATGCTATACACTTAAAATGCAATCTCCAGGAATAGCATATATAGCAGTCGTTTGGTATTGGTCCATGACTTCAGAACCATGGAGAGCGCTCTCCGCCAATGTTACCAGTTTTGTATAAGTGCAAGATGAACTTCCCAGGCCGTATTCCATTTACAGCCACATTGCAGGAACTATTTAATTTATTTTACCCTAGTTGTGGTGTCTGGAATACACTACAGATACTTTGAGAACTGCCTTCAATCAGGCAGCCTGATCTACAGGCCATGCGTCTAAAGACACTTTAAATCAGCTTTCCTCAACCTGGTGCCTGCCTTAAATTGACCTACTTTTGTTATGTAGGGTGTGGATTAAGTTCTAAAGTACATTCACATTCTGCAGTACCTTTTCAGGTCCTCCAAAGTGTTGTGTTCTGTTGGTGTTGTTATTTTGACAATTTAAGGGCCAAACAGGATGCTAGGAGTTCACTATAGTTCCATGCTGTAGTACTTCACCAGCACCAAAAACACTCTGAAAGCCCAGATGAAGGGATAAAAGAAAATAAAAAATACAATTAAAAAAAAGAAAAGAAAAAATATTTGAGCCTGGAGGTGTTGTAAAACACCACAGCTGTAAAAGATACTTTGCCGTGAATATATAATCCCTTTCATATATACTCATCATTAGGAATAGTATACTGAGCAACTGAACACTGCACAGTGAACAATGAGAAGAGAGTTTTCCTAAACCTATACATGTCATTTCTTAAGACTGAAAGGTAGTAAAAAGCTATGTAGGAGATATAGAAGTTCATCAGTGAAACAAAGGTAAAATGTAGTAATAATCACAAGGAAATGTAAAAGTCAATACAAATGCATGGCAATATATGGGATTCTCACTATTTTGCTCATTAATGCCACAGTATGTAACTGACACACACTGTAGTATTCTCATGGGGACTAAGGAATGACTGTGTTATGACAGAAGTGTGATTGTAGCCTGTGTCTTTCAAAAACATAAGCACCAGAATTGCTGTCCTGGAATCAGCTTCAGCTGCCATATCGTTTAAGATTCCTGACATAGTAAAAACTACCAAGACATATTATACTATACTTGAATGTGGCTTTGGTCACACTACCTCCTTGCTCCTATCCATCCCCCAAATTACCTATTATCTAGAATTAGTGTTGTACTTGTACTACGTCAGATCTGAGTCACTCTGGAGAACATCAAGCAAGTAAGGTGAAAGCCATACTGGTTTCTCCCAATTTCAGAAGCACAATGATCAGCTGCTGAATAAAAGAATCTCAGAAGGTTATAGGCTACTTCCCACTCTTACAAGGACTATATTGTTTCCCAATATGGTCCTTACATAGGAAGCCACTTATGGAGGGCCTAGAAACTTTTGGTGAATCTAAAAATAGTTATGTTGCCGTCAAATGACATTTTCCTTTCCATGCAAACTATCTATGCAACCTATCTATGCAAACTAACAAACACTGTATTGTAAAAAAAAAAAAAAGTGCACAGGGGTGGGGGGAAATCTGAATTAAATGACAATAAGATGTTATTGAATGGCAATAAGATGTTATACAATAGCAACGAAGAAAGTCAGTTGAATATTCATGTATCTATTTGTTGAGCTGTTCTCATGTCATAATTAGAATGCAGCTGTCAAAGCAAACAGCGTGGCAGATTTGTCAGCAGTTAGAAAGGTTATGTTAATAGTCAGCACCAGGGAGTTCTCAAACTTTGTCATAGCAAGCTGCCCTAAGTGGAGAAAACTGTTCAAGCCCTTGAGATGTAAGAACGCCTGCTCAAGCCATCCTTAAAATGAAGCAGCATGTGCAGATTCCGGAAGAGACACCATTTTCCATAGCTGCAGCCTCCATCCTTATGTAGGGAAAGGGTTATCATTTCAAGTTTTGCTTGTTTGTTTCAAGAGCAACAACAAGAGTTGACAACCTGGTGCCCTCCGGATAGTTTGGGTTGCAGCTCCAATAAGTTCCAGCCTCCATGGACAAATATCAGGAATTATGGGAGTTGTACTCCAAAACTTCTGGAGGGCAACAGGTTGCCTATTCTTGGTCTACAGTTTACACTGTGGCCACTTCTACATGAGACATTTATCATGGGCTCATGATTGGTCACTCACAGAAGTTTGTGGGTCCTATGCACAACACGGTCATCCTCCAGGCCACCTCCCGCTCTTTGCAACCGTTATCGCGAGTGTTTTGTTTTTTTTCATGATGATGAAAGTCCAGCATTTTCCCTTGTCCGGCTATGAACCACAGTAAACTATGGTACACTAATGAAATGGCACTTTAGCACAGCAATATCACAGTGCCATCTAGTGGCTTTATAATTAAATATATAGAACTTGCCCAGAAAGAAAAGGGGGAAAAAAGGAGAAAACTACATAGAAAGGTGCTGATCGTAATCCTGCAAGTAATCCGGAAGCAGAAGCCCTGGTAAAGTTGTGGGATTTTAGCTTCATGTAGAGAAGCCCTTAATCTCTTCTCCGCCTGTACCAGAGCAGCCCCTAAAGAGGGCCTTGAAATATAACTTAAAATTCACATTGGCATTAACACTCTGTGTGTGTGTGCACATGCGCAGGCATGTGCGTGCATGTGTATGGGGTGCATGCACATTTGTGTATACACGTATGTCTGATCAGCCTCCAGTTCAGCCTATGGGAGGGGCCATAGCTCAGCATGATAGAGCACCTGCTTTGCATGCAGAAAGTCCTAGGTTCGATCTCCAGCATCTCCATGTAAGGTAGGAAAAATGCTTGCCTGAAACCCTGAAGAGCCATTGCTGCCAGTGTTGACAATACTAGGCTAGATGGCTCAGTATAAGGCAGTTTCCTTTGTTCCTAATTTGATTACCTTCTTTGCAGTGGAGGCCAGCGTCTTTGATTTCAGTGGGGCTGTAAGTCCGTTCTGGGTTTCAGTGAGAACCAGCCAAAACTCTAAAGGAGCCATTGAAGGTGCTGAAGCCCATCCCCAAAATAGGTTCAGCACCTTGGATGGCTCCTTTAGAGTTCTGACTGAAACCTAGAATGGATTTACAGCCTCACCAAAATTGGAGCCACCAGGCTCCACGGCTCCTTTGGACTAGCATAGATCTAACAAGACAACCCCATGGAGGTCTGTTTAAATTGCACCACATGGCAGCATTCATATGCAGGAGTCCATCACATGATTCCGGTAACCCCATGTCACCACAGATCAGAACTTCATTTTTCCTTTGGGGCTGTTTGGGGAAAAGCATTGCCAGATCTACATGGCAACATACTGTACTTCAGTGGCTCATCAGATTACAACCACCATATGGAAAAATCTAAATCAGCTACCCTGTAGCAGTGGTAGCATGTGGGTCTTCGTCCCACTCCCAAGCATTGCCATTGCTCCGCTAGTTTCTTGTCTCTCATGGAAACAATGTAATTCTGAAGCACAGAGGTTTGGGAGCTATAATAATAATACCAGCTGAGAACAAAGAAGAAAGCAGTGAAGGAAAGGGGGAAAATGGTCATCCCTTTTCTTTCTACTACTTTAATCAGATCAGAACTTAAAATAATGAATTTTCAGATGACCTCAGAAGACACCAGCACTGTTGAAAGTTTCACATTGAACATTATCCAGAGAGCACATTTGATTTTCTTTGAAAGAAGGAATGCTCAATTTTTCATGAAGTGTACCTGCATTGTTGCTACTGCTTTGCCTATTAATGGGCATGCAATTATTTAGAATATATTAATGTATAGTGCATTATAAAAAGACTTCTGCAATACCAATACTAACTCACCCATGTTAAAATGTAGAATCTCTCAGTGGGATAATTCCCTTTTTTGCTTCCCCCCCTCATCCTTTTCCTTTTTTTGTCATAATGATTATCGATTTTCCTTTGTTCTTTCTGATCCTGGTCAGAGGCTGCAAACAAATGAGAAGCGGTTGGAAAATGACCTTATTCAGTGAGCACAGGCTTAGGCACTAGACTCTAAAATAATATCCTTGTCAAAGATTATCTTTGTTGAATTAATAGCAGTAGTTAGGTAATTTAGGCTGCAATCCTATGCACACTTACCTGGGAGTAAGTCTCAATGAATTCAAGGGGACTTGGTATCAGATTGTGCCATGGTTCTCTTTTATCTTGCAAATGAATTTGGAGCATCACACACACACACACACACACACACACAGAATCCCTATATTTTGAAACTAAGCCAGGAGTAGGAGGAAGGTAGATATCCAGATGCCTGGGACTTCAACTCCCAGAAGCCCCTGCCAGCATGTGGGAATGCTGGGAGGTGGTGAAGTGGATACGTTCTGGAGATCTACTTTCTGCCTACCCCTGATCTAAGCAATCGATCTTGCACATGATGGTAGCCACTCAAACTGGTACAGATAGCAATGTCAAAATCTGGCCATCTTGATTTGTAATGAACTGAGTCATTACAAGCCCTTATGGAGAATTCCTAGAAAAAGCCTGGGCTTGGGCATGGGCACCATTTTGTCCTGCATTGGCTGCAACAGACTCTGAGTGAAGGGACTAACCAAGAAGCAAGGTAATAAAACAAGCAGAGGTCAAAGCACAGGTAAACAGTCAGATATATAAGGTCAGACTAAGGCAGGAGTGATCAAGAGAGCAGGCAGAGGTCAAAACACAGTTAGGCAGTCAGATACAATATGCAGTTCAGAAGCAGGGTCAAGAAACAGTCCAAGGGTCAGCAGCATGGAGCATCAATCATAAGGCAAGGTCCTGGAGGCAAGGTAGAATTAGGGTTGTCTGTTGCAGGGAAATCTAGCCCTTTGGGGGCCTGACAGATCCTTGCGATGGGCTTGGCTCAGCCTGCATCAGCCAGCCGAGCTGCAGTAAAGTTCCTGAAATTAGGAAACTTGACCGAGTTTTTTTGCACAAAATGGTGGTGGGCGGCAGCGGCAGGAGTTCCCACCACTACCTGCCGCCATTTTGCACTAAAAACTCTTTGCGTTTTGCACTAAAAACACTGCACAACTGGCTTCTTCTCCCCCTCCTGGGCGCCAGGAGGGGGAGAAGGAGCCAGTTGTGCACAGTGGTGGGGTTGTTGTGTGCAAGTCTTTCATCCCCCCTCCTGACCCTGCTGTGCACAAAACAAGGGACTGGGGAGCAGCACTCCCCTCTCATCCTCCTCCTGTCCCACTGCTGCAACCTCAGTAGCAGGGACAGGAGGAGGGGAGGGGAGCCACTCTGCCCCCTCCTCCTTCTGTCTCCACTACTCTGGCAACAGCACAATAGCAAGTGCTATTGCACTGCTCCGATGGTAGTGGGGACCAGAGGAGGAGAGGGGAGCTTTCTGGTCAGAGCCCTACTCACGTCACGAGGAGTTGCTTTCTCCTGAGAAGTCCTTCCTTGCAGTTGGGCACTTCTTACAGGAGCCCTGCTGATTAAGGCAATGATGCTGTCTGGGACTGGAGGGTCACTCAGCCTCTTTTTCTGAAGCAGAGCTCCCCTCTTCCTGTGCGGATAGACCCATGTTCCTCTCCCAAGTCTCCTGATATAAATGGTTCAATGGCATCATCATCTGTGGGAGCTCTAGCTTCTCAGAGGAGGAAAGGTCCCCCAGCAGGGGCATGGCACATTTGGTGGAAAGGCAGGATACAAAATTTAAGAGAGAGAAAAAAATTGGAGCTGTCATGAATTCCCCAATTTACCACCGATTTGTGTGCAGCCAATTTGGAAGGCTATTTCCATGATTTTGGGGGAGGACACATTTCTTGAGAGCTTCAGGGGGACATAATGGTGATAAGCACTGTGTGGCAGCAACCCTACTGCATCTTCTTGAATTAACTTTTAAAAAAAAAAACACTGCCTCATCAGAGCCCTTAAAGCAGCTGCTCGTTGGCAACTGCCATTATTTCTCCCCCACCCCCAATGATCCCAGTGTATTATAATTCCAAGGCATTCTAGTGACAAATGGCAGCCACCACAACATTTGGACACCAGCACTGATTGGCTTTCCTTCTTCAGATGCTTCCACTTAATATGTGGATATCTGGGAGTGGTGCTTTGGGGGTGGGTCCAACAGCACAGCTCTGCTTTCCCCTTCTACTTGCGAACCCCTTTTCACATGTATGACGTGTGAAGGAGGCTTCTGTCTGTGTTCTGTCTGAAATTTGGCAAGTCTGATGCCCTGAGGGGTTCAGCTACCAGAAGGGCTAAAAATGTGATGCCAACAGGAAATAAAAAACACACCGGTAAATAGGAGAAGAATTGCTGTTTCTAGTATTGAAAGTATTGAGGAGCTTATAGGAGATATATATCTTTTTTATATTAAAAATGCCTTTAAAATGGATACTCTGTGTACCATCTATCTGAAATGTTGTAGATCTGATGCCCTGGGGTATCTGCAAATGTCATGCCATTTGGATGGAACACACCAAAATTACAGGCAGCAGAAGTCTGGCTGAGTCTCCCTTGAAATCAATGTAAAACATCACATAAACAAAAAATGAAAATGAATGAACTAAGGAATTAAAAATAAACACATGCAGTTCAAATGAATGGAAAGTGGAAAAATGAAACTCTGAACATGAAAACAAATGGAAAGATCAAATGATTCCCCTCCCCCTTGCACACTCAGTCACAGGACACTCAAGCTGTTTCAGCAGCACTTAACTAATAGGAATGAGGTGGGTTGAACTTCTGCTGTCAAATAACAGACATTCCACAAAGGAAATCAAAGACGTATGTACATATCAGCAGATATGTAATTGCTCAGTTTGGTGGGATTTCCTAATTCTAGTGGGACTGCCTATGGGGTGTGAAGCATCACTCTATCTTTTCTAATCTAATTAGAAAAGTCTAATTAATCACTCCACACTTGAGAGCACTTTGTTCAAATTTCCATTCTTTCACAGAGTGATATCACTCGCTCTGAGTGGTTGTTATGAATCTGCCATGTCATAGCTGTGTCCATTATAGATTAGCCCAGTTTCCAAAGGGGGGGTTGGCCAATCATTCTCGCTGTCAAAACTGTTTCCCTCCATTAAAGGAATAATCCAGCAAACTCAGAGTTCCAGTTGAAACTGACTTTGAGAAAACCTCCTGCTTCATTCTGCTGCTTTGTTTTGAGACTAACATATGCCCGGGCACAGCAGCAGCCAGCCAATCAGTCAGCTGCTGCCAAAACCCTTTCAAATGGCTTGAAGCAAAGGGAATCTTGGTTCAATGTAAGTTCTGTTTGGTAGCCCTCCTTTGCCAGAAAGCATATGAAGGCATTTGCTTATAGACGTGTGTGTTGTTGTTTTTCTATTTTTACCTCTTTGGTAACATCTGAATTGGTCCTTGGCAAAAAATTTCCAGAACAACACTGCTACATAAGGCACACCGCCACTCCGTCTTACTGCTCCTGCATTGCTTTTACTGTAATGGGACGTGTTTTTAAAGTTGTGTTTTTAATGTTGTATTTTAAATGTGATTTTAAGATTGATTGTGAACCGTTGAGGGATTTTACTCTATTTAGTGGTATGTAAGTGTCACAAATAAATACATAAGAGAGTTGATCATGCCACTACTATGATAAACACAGAAGCGATGAACTTAATGTATGGGCCCAACTGAAAATCATTTTCTGGTGCCCAAAATATCTCTGGGTAACCATGGGCCACTAGCGCTGCTTAAAAGTTATAGCAATAAACACAGGGTCTGATACCTAAGGCAGTAACCCTAATGCCCAGTTCTGCCAGCTGGGGTAGGATGGAGATATCACTCTACCACCTCTGCCATGGGAGGGAAGCAGGGCACATCCTCCTGAGAAGCTCCAGTTAAGTCTGTGAAAAACTCTGCTGGCAATGTTGGCTGTGTCTTCACTGGTTGTAATCCCTGAAACAGGACATTGTAGGTTGTAAGCAGACTTGTATCTACTGGATCCAAAGCCTTTTTATTCCCCTGAGAATCCCCAGTACCACCCACCACCCACTGCCCAGTTAGGATTGCTCTGTAATTTATCAGCTAAGGAAGTGGAACCTATTCAGTTCACAGTGTAGACATGGATGCAGACATGGTAGAAGTGGAGAAAAATATCTAGTACGAACTCCCTAAATGCCAAGAAAATTAACTGGAGTTGTTTTTTTCAATGGGATTCTACCAGAATATTTCTCAGATACATGTCAGTTATCTCTAATAAATCATTCTAATATTATATGCCTTTTTTTGCAATTATATTTAAACAGCAGAGGGACTGGTAATGCCTCATATAATACAAAGGGTTTAATTCCAGGCAGCTTCATACCTGGGAGCAGGGAAGTCCATACTAGGGAGTATGCACCATTGATCTCAGCAAACATACATGAGATCAAACTGTAAAATGAATTTGGAAGTTCAAAACCGATTTGGGTTTTACCATTCCCACATTTAAAACTTAAGATTTGCTAAAATATTTGTGGTCAGATCTTGGCCTCCCAGATTCAAATGCATACTTTGAGGCACAGACACTAAAATCAGAATAAATGCTAATGTTCCAGCTTTTGGCATATATTCTGCTATGCAGGGTCAGACAAGAGGCTTCTTTTTAGCCCAAAGTCAACTGAAGCAAATTCAGAAGGGATATTTTAAGTATGGATTTTGTAAGTTCTTTGAGCTTCACATTTTGATTCCTTGGAGTTTAAATGCTACATATGTGGATTCAGTAAATTATTATTCACTTTGTGATAACCAAGCTAATTCATGTTTATTTTATAACTAATTAGTTAAACTAAGAACATTAAGAAAATATTCTTATCCCTGGGGAATGTTCTACTTTTGTTAGGGCTTAAAGAAAAGGAAAGTTTTGAAGAAGGGATTCCTCACACCCTATGTGTGTAGAATACTGAGCCAAATATCTCAGAAGAGATTTTTCTGAGATTTTTCTTTTTCACCTCTCCCCTGAAAGAAGGCCCATTTTGCAGGATATTGCCCAAATATTTTTCATGATTTTTGTAGTGGCCACCATGCTTTCTCCATAATGCCCCAGAACTATGCATTGTGGAGAATGCAAAATAGCAGCCAGACAGCCATTTTGCTGCCTACAAATAGAGTGTATAGGATTTTGGAAGGCAATTTTCCACAGGTCTACAAGACACAGATTTATTTTGTATCCTGTATTTTGTATCCAGCAAATTTTTATCCTGTTTGTTTCCTCCTGTTCAGAAAGGGTAGACAACCATGATGTTTGACTGCCTGGCCTTGCACTATGGTTCAGTTTACACACTCAAGTCCTCTGATCTTACTTGATCTGCGGCATATCTCCTGTACCATGTCTCCTTGCTTTTCCTGTCTGTGCTACACCACAGCTGGGATCGTTTAGGTTGCTCTGTAGGGGTCCTGCTGGTGGACAGACCTACCTGGCTGTAGGAAATCAGAATAGATAGCTTTTCAATGTGCTCTAAACCAATGCTTTTACTAGTCTTTGACATGGATGTAATCTTAAACATACAGCTGATCTATTAATTACTTATGAAGGTGATCTAATTCCATAATTTGAACAATACTTACAAAAAAACTGTTTCTAGTGTTCTAAAAAGGCTGTATCCATCTACTTATTACAGTTGCATATGTAATGTTCTAATCTGGGGCATCAGGGAGTGAAAGCAGATCTGGAAAAAATAGCTGTCTTTGTGATAAATGAACACAAATTTAAACTACTGAATATGCAGGACTTGCATGAATAGAATGCAGTGCTAAAACCACATTAGGGAAATCTATAGAAAGGATTCCTGATGTACCCTGTCTCTGAACAAGCAGCTTCATAACTACAGGGAAAGAAGACGTATAGTTCATCTTCCCTGATCTGGAGACATTTGTCATGTACTTCCTTTCTCCTTGCTTTAGAATGAATGAAATCCTTACAGTGGTGAACAAAATCTGCAGGACAGATTCCATTTCCAGTTCTATTTTCCGGGGTCTACGCAACAGATGTCTGAGATAAATGTTGGGTAGTTCTGCAAACAATGGCAAAGCGAGTAGGCAAAACAATAGAAAGGGCACCTAAATTTGATATTTATAGATTAGCCAATAAGGCAACATTAAAGCCAAGAGAGATCTTCTTGGTTACAAAGGAGGAGGAAAGTAAAAGCACTGAAGCAGGATTCAGGAAATTAGGGATCAGTTCCTTTTCCTGCTAACATAGGTCTTGTGTGGTCCAGGATGCAGTCCATTTGTGTATCTTTAACATCTATCCTTTAGTAATGTACTTTTACACCACCCAGAAAGCTTGAAATTCACTATGATTGCTAGAGATGTCTCGAAGGATCATTTTTAAGTGTCTTCCTTGAAATGGGGAACATGCAGTTTGCCTCCAAATGTGGAGTTAGAAACGTAACATTTGATGCACACTTAGTCCAACAGCATGATCACCCATTGTTAGGTTTCACAATATGTCAAAGAGGAATGGGCAAAAACATAGTGCAATTAAATTTAAGAACTGTGGAAGATGTGAATAATGGACTTTAGTAATACAAGAAGAAGAAATTATCAGGAAATACTGAAAATAAATATGCAGGGGTGGAAGATAAACAAATTGTAGGAATGCTGGGCAAAACATCTCTGATAAACAAGATGAGACTTAAAAAAAAAGACATTGAGGGTAGCCTAAAAACACAGACAAACAAAATGAAAAACATGATTGTGAAGTGAATATTGTATTTAGACAGTACCAGTCAGTAGTGATGTAGCTATGTTTTGAAGTAACTGACATTTCTGAAAAGTCTTTGAAGACAACCCATTTACAACTCATTACATCAGTTTAATGTGGAGGCATACGAAGCTTGGATCACCAAGGCAAGGCTAACGCTATCAAGGATGGGTCCCAATTAGCATACAAATCATAGCTGGGGAAAGGTGATTTTATGTCACTGATGCTACTTGGACTTGCAATCATAAGTTCAAATCTAATAACACCTTCAGATTGTGAACCTGGTCCTTTCGAAAGAGTTCAAGCCCATCCAGAATACAATGAACACCACCACTCCAGTGAGTTACATCACATCACCCACCAGTACCTCTGTCTTGTCTGTCTTATCTGGATTAAGTTTCAGTTTATTGGCCCTTGTTCAGTCCATTATAGGCCTCAGACACCAATTCAGCACTTTCATCATCTCAGTTGAATTTGATAAAAAGGAAAAATAAAACTAGGTATACTGTTGGTGCCACACTCTAAATCCCCAGATGATCTTGCTCAGTGCTATCATGTAGAGCCAGAGGTAGGCAACAGAGGTAGGCAACTTTGGGTGGCCTGGGGCCATTTTCCAACCCCTGGACTCCCCTAGAGGCCACTCTCCTGCCACCGCACTGCTGCAGCAGCAAACAAACAAAAAACCACGGTGGTTTCCTATCCAAATTTGGCAGCAAACCACTACAGAGACTCAAAAGGGCCACATATAGCTTGAAAACAAGCTACATTTGGCACTTTTGGATCTCATCTCTGTAGCAGTTTGTTGCTGAATTTTGGGAGCAAACTGCCAATGTTTTGGCCACTGTACCACCGAATTTCAGCAGTGTGGCAGACGGCAGCAGGGTTGGCATGGGCCGCACTCAAGGCTGGGGGTGGGGGGCACAGGTTGCCCACTCCTGTTGTAGATGTTAAACAGCAAGGGAGACAATGTGAAAAATGGTGGAAACCAGAAGCATCACAGGGCTTACCAGTGATAGTCTTCCTGCACTTTCTGAAAACAGCCGTTCAGGTGCATGTAGAACACTGCAGCGCAGTTTCTCCAGTCCCTAAATCTGATTGTTGAGCAAAAGTAGACAGCTATCTTAAAAGAGGTCCAAGATCACGAGTAGGGTTGCACTCTCCCATTTTTCTTCTGGCATTGGTCATCAGGCTAAACAAAGTCAATGCCAAAGTCACCCTTGAGAACAGATTGAAATGGATCCAGGTAATCAGTCAGTCTCATCCAAGAGTGTCTGGATGAGACTGGATCAGTCTCATCCAAGAGTTCACAGCAAATACCCACTCAAGCATCTTGCCCCAAAAGGAAAAATGGGACTGACTGATAGTTGTTACAATCCTTCAGTTACAAGAATGTGTCTTAAGGACTGGTTCTTTACAAACCATTAGACTTGCAGCCCTCAACACAACTTCAAGTGTATTGCAGCATGTTAGAATGTTGGGACTCGGGAGATCCAGGTTCTAGTTGCCACTTGGCCATGAAGCTCACTGGGTGACTTCGGGCCAGTCACTGACTCTCAGCCTAACCTACCTCACAGGATTGTTGTGAAGACAAAATGGAGAGGAGGATAGCCATGCAAGCTTCCTTGGGTTACTTGCAAGAGGAAAAAAGGTGAGATAATAATAAATTAAAAAGGGAGGGAGGCAGCACTGTGGTGGTTGGTACCCCAACAGAATCTCTAGCTCTCAGCCTTCCCCAACTTGGTGCCATCCAAATGCTTTAAACATCAACTCCCATCAGCCTCAGCCAGCATGTCTAATGGTTAGAAAAGCTGGGAAATGTAGTTCAAAACATCTGGAGGGCACCTTGTTGGCAAAGACTGCTCTAGTCTCTCCCATTTTCCCTAAAACACACATCCGCTCAAAACTGGGACTATATTATCAGTCCCATGCCAGTTGTGTTGTGCAATTCAAGCCCTAATTTGCATTCCTTCCTTGCTGGAGGTTTGAACTTCAGCTAGAAACAGGGCTTTTACAGCAGCAGCCCCTAAGATAGGATGTTCTGACTTCTTGGCTGCTTTCAGGAATAGCTGTAGCCCTTTTCTACTTCAGAGGGTTTATTACAGCCTGTCTTGTTTGTGTGCTGATAAGAAATGATGATCTGAGCAAAGTTGTTTTGTTTTAATATTATAAATAACTCTTTTTACTGTTGTTTTAAGATGTACTGGACATTTAATCTTTTTGTAATCTGCTTTGAACGTATATAAATGCAGCCTAAGTTAACAAACAAATGGATGAACAGGTAGAATCTGTTAAATTTAACCGGGATTTTTTTAAAACAACAACAACAACATGTATTTAGAATTACAGGTCAAAGCTACAGACACCATCTTCTCAGTGCATGTAACTGATAAAAAAAGGTGTCCCCAACCATTCGTGTCCGACTCTAGGGTGCGGTGCTCATCCCCGTTTCTAAGCCGAAGAGCCAGCGCTGTCCGAAAACGCTTCCGTGGTCATGTGGCCGGCATGACTGAACACCGAGGTGCACGGAACGCTGTTACCTTTCCCGCCGAAGCGGTACCTATTTATCTACTTGCAATTTCTTGCTTTCGAACTGCTAGGTTGGCAGGAGCTGGGACTGAAGACGGGAGCTCACTCCGTCACACAGCACTTGGGTCTCAAACTGCTGACCTGCTGACCTTCCAGTCTGCAGTTCAGCGTCTTAACCACTAAGCCACCGCGGCCCCTTGTAACTTATAGGACAACCTTAAGGGGGGGAAAAGTGTGGGAGGAGAATGGATGAAAGAGCTAATAGAAACAAGGTACCTCAGACAGCTTGCAGCCTACCCCTGAATTAGAATTGTGATGACAGAAAGTAGATGGCATCTCATTTTACGAGCAGGGGGTACCTTTCTGTTTAGTGACATTAATGTGTCAGGATATTTCAGGACTTGATAAACATGACTTGATGGAGGCTCAGGAAGAGAATTACCTTTTATATTGTGTCTGTGTGATGTGACTTTACAAAAGAAAAAGGTATCCAACAATCCATAATACCAATTTGGTATATTTACAGCATTTATTTAAAGTAAAGAAGGAAACGCCAGCTTTGCATTTATTAACACAGAGCGCTCATGCTAGAGAGCTATTGTGGAGCAACAATGGAGGGAGATGGCGGCAAAGGAAAACAAAATGATTGAAAGATTTTGGGGGTTGTTTTGTTTTTTACTTCCCTCCTGTCTAGCTCCTAGCAGCTTTCCAATCACATTAAAGTGGCTACAGGTCTCCCTTACAGTTCTTCTGTTTTTAGCAAGTTTGTTCTCCGAAGTTTCAGGCCCAATAGTAACTCAAACTTTGCTGACTTTTTCCATTGGCTGCTCAAGCACTAATGGTGTGGAGCCTGCCCTGAGCTCTAACGAGCTAAAAAGTAGCAGCGGTTGAAGGGCTAAAGCTGTTCCTTCGCAGGGTTTTGTTCTGAGGTTTTTTTCCCGTATAAACTGTAGTCTGTACGTTGCACATTTGGTTTAGTAGGGAGAATTGAATGCCTGTTCTTTATTAAATACTAATGTTCACGTACTTGTGCATGAAAGGTGTGTTTGTGCTACTATCTTGGATTTTTACTCTTGGGTTTCATCACACTGTGATGTTATCTTGTAATTATATTGTTACTGGTACCTATAAGTGTTATAAAAACTAATCACAGAAAGTACTTACAATGTTCCGCTTACAGATGGCCTAAAAAATTTTTTAAATGAAAATACATCTATTTGCCAGTACTTATAAAAGTGCTTTCCTATGGTGAAATTAAGGTATATGTCATGATATCTTGAAAGGTAATGCTATTTTTCAAAGTTTGATTTATTATACTTATGGCCACTGCTTCTTTGTTTACGTAGGGTGCAATCCCATGCATGTTTAGACAGAAAAAAGTCTCAGAAGTCCATGCTGGGAGTTGTTGAACATTTTTGTGCCCTTAGTAACAAAACAAATCTAAATGCCATTTTTGATGCTATGCTCTTCTATTATCATAGAATCATAGAATCATAGAATAGTAGGTTGGAAGGGGCCTACAAGACCATCGAGTCCAATCCCCTGCTCAATGCAGGAATCCAAGTCAGAGCATCCCTGAGAGATGTCTGTCCAGCCTCGTCTTGAACGCCTCCAGTGTGGGAGAGCCCACCACCTCCCCAGGTAATTGGTTCCATTGTCATATTGCTCTAACAGTCAGGAAGTTTTCCCTGATGTTCAGCTGGAATCTGGCTTCCTGTAACTTGAGCCCATTATTCCGTGTCCTGCACTCTGGGATGATCAAGAAGAGATCCTGGCCTTCTTCTCTGTGACAACCTTTCAAGTACTTGAAGAGTGCTATCGTATCTCCCCTCAGTCTTCTCTTCTCAAGGCTAAACATGCCCAGTTCTTTCAGTCTCTCTTCATAGGGCTTTGTTTCCAGTGCCCTGATCATCTTTGTTGCCCTCCTCTGAACCCTCTCCAGTTTGTCTGCATCCTTCTTAAAGTGTGGTGCCCAGAACTGGACACAGTACTCCAGATGAGGCCTAACCAGTGCTGAGTAGAAGGGAACTAGTACTTCCCAGGATTTGGAAGCGATGCTTCTATTAATGCAGCCCAAAATAGCATTTGCCTTTTTTGCAGCCACATCACATTGTTGGCTCATATTCAGCTTGTGATCGACAACAATTCCAAGATCTTTCTCGCTTGTAGTGTTGTTGAGCCACGTATCCCCCATCTTTTAACTGTGCATTTGGTTTCTTTTTCCTAGGTGCAGAACTTGGCATTTATCCCTATTAAATGTCATTCTGTTGTTTTCTGCCCAGCGCTCCAGTCTATCCAGATCACTTGGAATTGTGTTTCTGTCTTCCAAAGTATTAGCTATCCCGCCCAATTTGGTGTCATCTGCAAATTTGATCAGCATTCCCTGCACCTCCTCCTCCAAGTCATTAATAAAAATGTTGAAGAGTACTGGGCCCAGGACTGAGCCCTGCGGTACCCCACTCGTTATCTCTCCCCAGTTTGAGAAGGTCCCATTGATAAGCACTCTTTGAGTCCGATTCTGTAGCCAACTGTGGATCCACCGGATCGTTGTTTCATCTAGCCCACTTTGAGCTAGTTTGCTCATCAGGATATCATGGGGCACTTTGTTGAAAGCTTTGCTGAAGTCGAGGTATATGATGTCCACAGCATTCCCATGGTCTACAAGGGAGGTTACTTGATCAAAAATTGAGATCAGATTTGTCTGGCAGGATTTGTTTTTGACAAATCCATGTTGGCTTTGAGTAATCATGGCATTGTTTTCAAGGTGCTTCCAGATGGATTGCTTTATCATCTGCTCCAGAATTTTCCCTGGGATTGATGTCAGACTGACTGGTCTGTAGTTCCCAGGTTCCTCCTTTTTACTCTTTTTGAAGATAGGGACACATTTAGCCCTCCTCCAGTCATCTGGCACTTCCCCCAGCCTCCATGATTTCTCAAAGAGGATAGACAGCGGTTCTGAGAGTTCTTCTGCCAGTTCCTTTATTACTCTAGGGTGCAGCTCATCTGGCCTTGGAGATTTGAACTCATTCAAAGTAATTAGGTGTTCCTTGACCACATGCCAATTGATCTCAGGCTGCAATCCTGCCCCTTCAGCCTGCACTTCGCCTTTGCCAGGGGGGGTCATAGACTCTCTTTTGGGAGAAGACTGAGCCAAAGTAGGAATTGAGCACCTCTGCCTTTTCTTTGTCTTCTGTTATCATTTTGCCATCCTTATTTAATAGCTGGACCACCATTTCTTTCCTCTGCCTTTTACTATGCACGTAGCTGAAGAAAGCCTTTTTGTTGTTTTTAGCATCCCTGGCTAACCTCAGCTCATTCTCAGCTTTATTAGGGATGGCGGAGAATTTCTCCCTGAATCTCCGGGAGGCCAAATGCCAACACATTCGGCCCCCTGAAATTGTTGGTGAAATTCTCCGCCACCCACGCCCCCCGGGATGGGACTTACCTCCTGCGAATGTCCCTCCTGGCGGCGGGTCCCGGTGGTGTTTCGGCGGCGTTTTGGCAGCGTTTTGGCGGCGGCCGGTCTTCCAACCGGCTGCTGCCACCGCCATTACAAAATAAAGTAAAAAAAAAACAACCCCCGTGATAGGCTACGTAACGATTAACGTAGCCTATCATGGCTAGATTTCCAAAGTCAGTCGTGATAGGCTACGTTAATCGTTACGTAGCCTATCACGGGTGACTTTGAAGAAAAAAAAAAGTGCATACGCAAATGGCGGCACCCCATGGGCGCTGCCATTTGCGTTCCTTATTTGGGTTCCTTATTTGCATTCCTTATTTGGTCCCGGTAGTCTACGTAAAGGTTTACATAGACTACGGCGAAAATAAGGGCAACGCAAATAGCTTCTTTTTTTTTTCCAAAGTCAGCCGTGATAGGCTACGTAAATTGTTACATAGCCTATCACGGGTTTTTGTTTTTGTTTTTCACTTTTTCTTTCACGGCCGGGGAGACGGGGCCCTTCTCCCCGGCCTGAATTTCGGCCAGACGAGGCGGGGCGCCTCCCCCCCCGGCCTGAATTTCAGCCGGGTGAGGCGGGGCGCCTCCCCCCCTGGCCTGAACTTCGGGGGGAGAACCGAAGCGCCTCCCCCCCCCCACCGTGAAGCAAGCTGCAGGACCAGGTAAGTCCCTTTTGTACATCCCTAGCTTTAGCCTTCCTGACGCCATCCCTGCAATTCTGTGCTACCTGCCTGTACTCTTCCTTTGTTACTTGGCCTTCTTTCCACTTCCTATATGTGTCCTTTTTTGTTTTCAGGTCATCCCTAAGCTTTTTGTGAAGCCACATTGGCTGCTTCTGTTGTCTTCCACATTTTCTTCTTGTTGGAATTGTTTGTGATTGTGCCTTGAGAATTTCCTTTTTTAAAAGCTCCCACCCATCTTGGACTCCTTTTCTCGTTAGCATCACTTGCCATGGGACTTTACTGATCATTGTTCTGAGTTCATTAAAATCAGCTTTCCTAAAATCCAGGGTACTCGTTTGACTACACTTGGCTTTTGCTTCCCTTAGAACCAAGAACTCAAGTGCAACATGGTCGCTTTCCCCCAGAGTTCCTGTCACCGCTACTTGATCCACTAAGTCATCTCTGTTGGTTAGGATCAAGTCAAGGATAGCTGATCCTCTAGTTCCTTCCTCTACTTTCTGTAGGAGGAAGTTATCAGCCACACAAGTCAGGAATTTCCTGGAGGGGGCATGTTTTGCAGAATTTGTCTCCCAACAAATATCCGGGAAATTGAAGTCCCCCATTACTACTACATCATGCTTCCTTAAAACACTGGCTATTTGCTTTTCAAAAGTGTCATCCTTGTCTTCTCCTTGGTTGGGTGGCCGATAGTAGACTCCGACCACCAGGTTCCTTTTATTCTTTCCTCCATTTATTTTGATCCAGTTGCTCTCGATGGGGCTACCAAGCTCATCCTCCTGTATTTCTGTGCAGAGATATGTATTTTGCACATACAGTGCAACCCCACCTCCCTTTCTGTTCCTCCTGTTCTTTTTGAACAAGTTATATTCTTCAATTGCTATATTCCAGTCATGAGAGTCATCCCACCAAGTCTCAGTTATACCTATCAAGTCATAATTTCCCTCCTGTATTAAGAGTTCAAGTTCGTTCTGTTTGTTTCCCATACTCTGGGCATTAGTATATAGACATCGAAGACCATGTGCTTCATAGTCTGGCTTTCTTCCTACATGTGTCTGAAGACTGTTATTGGGCGCTATCAGAGCTGTTGTCTCCATTGCAGTGCATGCACCTACGTCCATTGTTACCCCCAACATTACATGATCTCCCTTCCCCATAGGATTCAGTTTAAAGCCCTCCTGATGAAGTTCTTCATGCTGTGGCCAAACACATTCTTCCCAGCCTTTGTGAGGTGCAACCCGTCCCTTGCCAACAGCCCATCTTCCAGGAAGTATAGCCCGTGGTCCCAGAATCCAAATCTCTCTCGTCGGCACCACCTTCGTAGCCAGTCATTCACCCGGAGTATTTTTTGTTCCCTTTCTATCCCTCTTCTAATTACTGGAAGGATGGATGAGAAAACTATCTGGGCCCCAAAGTTCTTGAGTTTCCTTCCCAGAGCTTCAAAGTCTGACGTGATTTCTTCATAGCTCCGCTTGGCAGTATCATTTGTTCCCCACATGGATTAGAAGAAAAGGATACCTGTCAGTGGGCTTTATGAGTGCAGGCAACTTTTCAGTCACGTCTCTAATTCATCCTCCCAGGAGACAACATACCTGGCGAGTCCACGGGTCTTCGCAACATACTTGGGTCTCGATCCCACGCAGCAAGGAGTCTCCCACTACTACCACTCTTCTCTTCTTATTGTTGTAGGCCTGGGTTTCATCGCCTCTGTTTGACTGACCTTCAGCCTCTTGCTCACTCTCATGTAGGTTCCCCTGTGATTCTTCCTCTGCAGGCTGTCCTCCAGTCTCATCTGCAAGTACCTGGAATTGGTTCCACAGCTCCACTGCTTCCACTGGTGCAGAGTGGCGTCTAGTTCTTCTTCTCCTAACTTCACTCTTTTCCAAGGAGTATCCTCTACTCCATTTTTCTTCACCTCAGCATTTCCCACTGCCTCATCTTGCTGTTGCTCTTCAAGCTTCTGGTCTTCCCTTTGCTGCTGTAGTTCCCCCATTCTGTCCAAGAACTCTTCGTGTTCTCTTATTCCCAGTCACCGCTCCAGTCCACTTACTTTTTCTTCCAGCAGCGTGATCAACTTGCACTTGTTGCAGGTGTAGGCCATGTTGTTCTCAGGCAAGAAAACAAACATTGCACACACCTTGCAGGTCACCACCACTGGAGAGTCTTGTCCTTCTATAGCCGCTTTTCCCTTTTTGTGTCTAGCTTTGTGATTGTTCTAGACTAGCCTGTGCCTGTTCCTCTACTCAGTAGAGGTTAAAAGCAGAGTCCCACTTGTGTGAAAGTGTGTGTTACAAGACAAATAAATGGAAAAAACTTAGTTAAAAAATAAAATAAAAAAATGAAAAAAAAATGTTAGGGGCCTTCCCCTTGACCTCCCCTGCTGAACTCCCCTGGCCAACTCCTGTTTGCTCCCCCTGTTTGCTCACTCTGGTCGCTCGCTCTCTGGGAGCTAGCGTGCTTCTGTAGTCCCTGGACCAGCTGGAGCAGCTTGCTCTGCTCTGCTCTGCTCAGCTGGGAGGCGGGAAACAGACTGAAGCTTCCCACCCACTCAGCTGGTGGGAGTACTCAGGCCACAGCCCCCCAATTCAGTTGGAGCACTCAGAAGCACCTGGTGAGCTCACAGCCAATCAGAAGGATAAAGGGCAGCCTCCTGGGCTTCCTGAAGCCCACTTACCTCTTAGCCTCTGTCTCCTTTGTCTCCTTTGTCTCCTTTGTCTCCTTTGTCTCTTCAACCACTGCAACTCCCCTGGCCAACTCCTGTTTGCTCCCCCTGTTCACTATATAATTATATAATTATAATTAAATAATTAAATAATTAAAAATATAATTATATTGCTTAATGAACTCTAGTTGCATTGCGTTCAGGATCGTATGAAGGTTGTTTTCCATACTGGATCCACTCCAGTCTGAAATGAACATGGATGCTTCTTGCCTCTTCCTGATAGCTTCACATTTTTCTTCCAAAATGCCTTACTCAGAAAAAAATAAAGCTTGCATAAGTGGTGCATAGCTTTTCTTTATTAAACTGAGTGCTGGATGACCAATATCTCAAAGTACACAAGTTATTGTATGCAATAACAGAGAAATTCCACACTCAATAGCTCCCTGCTGTAACATTAAAAAGGTATGAGCCCATAACAAACTTCTGATAAAACAGTTTATCTTATCGAGCTTTGTATGTAGACTGAAAAATAAACCTCTAGTCTCTTGCATCCATGCCAATTTTCATCCACGTGTATGTCATAAACTCCCAAATTCTATACAATTCTATAAAATGCTATTTTAAGGCTATACCTATTTCATAGCTCCAGTAGCATACAGATGAACTGAAAATGATTCCATTAGCCTAATGCTTTATTTTTCCTTTATTGCCATTTTGCATTTGAATTAGCTGCATAGAATTGTATACTGAAATACATTTAATCCTTTGGGAAATTATAAGGACCCTTACATTTGACCCAAAGGAAATATTACAAAATACTCTTTCAATTCAGCTATATGCAAGACCTCTATTGCTCTGTTATCATACAAATACTATGATACTAAATCACAATTCGGATCACAAGGTTGGGGAGTTCTGCAAATAAATGCAGTGGCTGAGATCCAATGGACTGTGTTCCATGTGTCCAAAGGGCTTTGGATTTGTGTTTCTTAAATAAGAAGAAAGTGCTTTTCCAAATGAAGGGAATTTCCATAAGTTTTTGACATGGCATTGGAGGGTCTGCCATTCCCAGGAAAAAGTCAAAGACTTGGATCCTCAGTTTGCTATCCATGAATGGAAGGAGTTTCTGTGAATGGAAGAAGAGTTTCACTCATGGAAGAGGTCCTTCCATGAAGGTACCTCTCCTTCCATACTGCAGATTTTGCACAGATCTCTTTGAATTCCAGCCAATATACTCTGATTTGGGCATTACATTTTATATGTGGTGATTGGCATGGGAAAATGAAGAAAGCAAGTTTACTCCTGGTCTCACCACACCTAAAGATTTGAGGAAGAGGCATGCTGTTAAGTGAACTGCCCCTATCTGGCTGTGACCTCTGGCTGTCTCTTGTACTATCCAGAAATGGAATTACTAGCATGTAGGATATAGATATTGATATTGATTTGGTTCATGAATATCTGCATTTGTGCCATAGTTTTCCCAAAAGCATTAGAGAAAGAGAAGATGAATTAAAAACTCTTTATGATCCCGGATATTACCCTAAGAGACAATAAATGTGTTATTACTGAATTATAATAGTAAGCTTTCAGCAACAATATTAAAATTAGTGGAATGGTTAATTCAGTCTTTTCATCAGTTTTAAATGTTGTTTTAACTAGATATTTTATTAGACATACCCAGCAGTTAAACTGGTGATATGGACATCTGCTGAGCATTTAGCTAGTAACTAGAAGCATAAAATTTTAATCATCAGTTTCTTCAGCATTTAAAGCACCACTATCAACACATTTTTCATAAAGAAAAGTCATGCACTAATGTCAGCTATATTTATTACACCAAGGACCATTTTGATATAATAATGCAGATGTCTTCATTCCATAAACCCCCAGTGGTACTTAAAAACTAGGCTTTTATTACTCGTGCCTAGGGCCAAACAAAGCTATAAACCTGCTAAATTCTCATTCAGATACTGCTGCTGGGTTTTGCGCTTTTGTGTACTGTAAATTACAACCCCCAAGTAATTAAATATGGAGAAAAGTGGTAGTCACAACTGTAGGCTTTTTGATTCATGAGACTTCATAAGAAATCAAGGGAGGAATTTTTTATAAAAATATTTTAGAGTTATGTATTACACAAACACACACACACACACCTCCCCAAAATATGTGCTGATATACCAATGGCAAAAGATTGGAAGTGTCACTCAAAGCTACCAGCAGCAATACTGTCTCTAATACAAAATACCTTGTTTAATACAACACTTCCAGAGCACTCAGCCTCAGCTTCGACTCGGCCTGATAATGACACAGTGCTCAATGTAGTTGCAGTATGGGAAGAAGGTATTAAAAATATTACAATTGCTGTCTCCCAAAACATTTCATTACATTTGCAGCACTCAGAGAGGCTGACTGAAGAACAACAGAATTAAAAGGAGGGGCAGATCTGCAGTAACTTGAAGTATTTTACCATAAGCAGCTCAAATGCTTTGGGTGTTACATTAAAGTACGAATGCATTGGCTAACCCAAACACACACACATTCATTCTCAAGTGTATTAAGGTGTGTGATGCTTTACATTTCATAAGGTCAATAATTTATTGCTTCCTTTTTAAAAGACAGCAATGCTAAATCTATTTTAGCTGGCGGAGAGGGGGCGGTTGTTGCATTTTACAACAATTTATGAAATATGTTAAGACGCTGAACTGCAGACCAGAAGGTCGGCAGGACAGCAGTTCAAGACCCGAGTGCCACGTGACGGAGTGAGCTCCCGTCTTCAGTCCCAGCTCCTGCCAACCTAGCAGTTCGAAAGCGAGAAATTGCAAGTAGATAAATAGGCACCACTTCGGCGGGAAAGGTAACAGCGTTCCATGCACCTCGGTGTTCAGTCATGCCGGCCACGTGACCACGGAAGCGTCTTCGGACAGCGCTGGCTCTTCGGCCAAGAAATGGAGATGAGCACCATACCCTAGAGTCGGACACGACTGGTTGGGGACACCTTTATCTTTTATGAAATATGGGAGGTAATTAAAAACATGGTTTTACTAGAGTGCATGGGCCCCAGTGGTATAATAAAATAGATTCTTTCTCTTGAGATGGGCAAATAATAGATCAAGGGTACAGAACCTCAGGTCTGGGGACCAAATTTGGCTCTATGGCCCAATCTGGCTCTCTCGGGGTTCCCAGAAGGTCCAATCTCCTACCCTGCCCCCACCTCTTTCCCCTATTACTGATTGTTGGGTGGTTTTCCAGCGTTTGTGCTATTTTTTTTCCCCCATTCTAAAAGGTTGAAATGTCTCTCCTAAAGCTTAGTTAATAAAAGTAAGAGCTTTAAGTTAAAATATACTAGCATTTTTGCTCTTTGGGCCCACCCCTTTTTGCCTTTGGGCCCACACACCACTGGAATGTGCCTCCTGAGAGGTTTTCTGCAATGAAATTCAGCCCTCAGGCTGAAAGAGGTTCTGCACCCCTGTAATAGGCTGGCTATGTGATTGAGGGTTGATGTGACTGTGAGATGGAGGGTTGGTATGCAAAGCCTGGCCAAATCTGTATGTTTGAGTTGAGCTGTGCACAAATGGCCTCTCAAAATTCTCCAGCCTATTTGCGGGCAGAAAAATTGGGGGGTCAATTTCACTGAATTTCTCCTGGGGTGGAGAAATTCTCCAGCAGTTTCTCACAGATAGAGAAACTGCTCACTATTGGTGGGGGGTTATAGCACAGGTTCTTTCTTTTTTACTCAGGGTATTTGGTTTGCACTGCTTCTGTAGGTGGCAACAGCATGAACTGTGTTTTGGCTCCCACTTTTTTGAGGCAGAACTTTGGATTTATTTTGGTGGTAATTTTGAGCTTACCTAATCACTGTGAGGTGGCTGAGGGTGCTGTGTGTGTTTTCTCTCTCTATTACACATCTTTCCATTGCTCTTCAGCTTTCTGAACTGAAAAAGCCCCATGGGAGGAATTGCCTCATGACGTCTTCCTCAAGATGCCTTAACTGAAGTGCAGGAAGCCGAGGAGGCTACAGGTTGCCACAGAATTACTTACAATGACGGACAGGACAGACAGGACACTTGTGCACACTCCTCAGCCACCTCATAAGTAAGGTAAGCACAAGAACTCCAGACTCAACCCATGAGAATTTCTCCAAAATTTTCCTCCTTTGAATTTCTTTTCGAAAGCAATTTTTTTTTTTCTATCGAATTGAAAGAAAATGGTCGAAAAAAAATGTGGGAGAAATTTTCAGCACAGCACTAGTTTGAGTACAGATTCAAGTAAGAATGTAAGAAGAGTCATGCTGAATCCGGCAAAAGGCCTACGTACTCCAGCATTCTGTTCACACAGTGGCCAATCAGCTGCCTGTGGGAATCCCACAAGTAGAACATGGCTACTACTTTAACTGAAAAGTACTTTAAGTGAAAAACATTTCAATATGAAATAGCGCTAAGCCAAAAGTTCTTTAGGCCAAGATCCTATACCCACTTAACTGTGAATAAACCCCATTGAACTCTATAGGACTTACTTCTGAGTAGACATATTTAGGACTACACTGTTGAGGACTTTCTCAACTCCAATCTGAGGTTTTAGAAAGGTACAGTGGTTGCCTCACACCATGGGGTTGTTTTTGCAGCCACCGTCCAAATAGTTTTTGCAGCACTGTTAATAATTGTTCCAGCTATATCTGGGTGCCATTTCTTTAATGCTCCCTACACAGCAGATGCCAGATCGAGGGAGTCATCATGAGGCCTCAGAATGAAGGTAAGAGAGGGAAGCAATGCTTCTTAAGAAGCAAAACTCCCACTGGGTATGCCAGTAGCTCTTTAGATGTAAACCATAGTTTTGTAGTTCTCAAGAGGGTCTAAGTCCAGAGAGGAACTAGACAACTGAGCATGCAAACTGGAAAAGTCAGACAGATTAAACACTGCTTTTCAATAGGATAATATGGTAGTATAGAATCATAGCAAATATTTGCAGTCTTTTATGGGAATGCTCAGGGATCTTGCAAAATAAATTAATGTTGGCACCATCAGTACTAGCTAACTCCTGTACTAACCCTTGATTCTATTCTGTGAAGGACTTGAGGCCGGAGGATCAAGGCAGGCTGGCTTCAGAAGAAAACTGAACAGCTGTGGGAAACTATAGCCTCTTTATCACAATGGATCAAGTTGCTGAACTCAGAACATCCATGGGCTAATGGGGCAGTAGGCAAAGTTTTGTGCCTCAGAAAAATCCCATGGCTACAAGACCACTGTTTTTTTTTCTCTCCCTCATAGGACTGTAAGTTTTGTCCAACTTTTAACAGAACTGTGGGTTTCTCTCCACTCATAGACAGATGGTTCTTGTACTCTGCCTCTCTGAAATCACTGTAAGTAGTTAGGACAACAGGAATCTTATTATAGCCGGAGGAAAGTATTTGAGCTACAATTTTTCATTTTGCAAACAGGATTTAGGAGGCTGGCTGTTCAATTTTCAAGAGACTTCCTTATTGAAGTGACAGTTCTCAACTTCAAACAGAAAAACTTCTTCATTCTTTTTTATTATTATTCATAAAAGGAAAAACATTTAGGACCCAGCTCTCTATTGTCTTAAAGCACTCATTGTTACACATGATTACTGTATCATTTTTCAGGGTACAAAGGGCTCTTAGCTCTGTAATCTTGATGACAATCCTGTAAGATGGTTTAGGATGAGAGATGGTGATTTATCCAAGCCTAGCAAGGGAACTGAGGGCCAAGCTACACATGAGTTTAATCACATTATTTTACCCTTGTGTGCAGTATTGGTTTTCACAAATGGCAGGCGTGGACCCTCTGATCTAGATTGGGACTGTGCTGTGTGGGGGACAAATCCTCCCCCCCCCTCAGGTAGGGATGTACGGACTGTATAAAATCCACTCCATCTGTGTTTCACGGATTGTCAGGTGCCTTTTGTTCTGCCATCCGCCCACAGACAGATGCAATTTTGTTTTCATCATGCAGAAAAATATGCAAATAATTATGTAAGTATTTACATAAGTATTTACATAATTTACCTCAGTAAGTAACATTTAGTGTATTGTTCCCCATTCCATTCAATGTTTCCTCAGCAGAAATGTATGTATTTTCCTACAAATGTATATGCATAAATGTGTAAAATAAAATAAAAATCATCCAAAAGTCCACAAATTCCATGCAGCCTGAGGGGGTCGCTCCACAGTGGATTCTGCAGGTCGGATTCTTAGAAATCCAAGCTCATTTCAGTCAGTCTCAAATTTCTCCATCATCCCTACCCTTAGTGTGCAGATGACACACAGTTCTATTTTCCCTTTGGATTGTCATCAGTTGAAGCTGTGGATGTGGTAGGTCAGTACCTAGCTGTGGCAACGGACTGGATGAGGCCTAATAAACTGATACACAATCCAGACAAGACTGAGATGCTGTTAGCAGGTGGTTCTTCTGACTGGAGCGGGCAGTGTTAATCCTGTTCTGGAGGGGTTGCACTCCCCCTGAAGGAGAAGGTTCATAGCTTGGGGTTCTCCTGGAGCCATCATTGTCACTTGAGGTTCAGGCGGCCTCGACAGCATGCAGTGCCTTCTACCAGCTTCAGCTTGTGGTCTAGCTACACCTCTGTCTGGACAGGGATAACCTGGTTTCAGTAGTCCATGCTCTGGTAACCTCCAAGTTCGATTACTGCGACATGATCGATATGGAACTGCCTTTGAAAGTTACAGCTTGTGCAAAATGCAGCAGCCAGATTGATAGTGGAGACCAGAAGGTCTGACCATTTAATAACTAGCTTTCTGAGCCCAATTCAAGGTGCTGGGTTTTTTTTTAACCTATAAAGACTGACATGGCTCAGGACCACAACTCCCAGGATGATCCTACCTGTACACTATAATCAGCATCTGAGGCCCTCTTCCGAATGCCTCCTCTGAGGGAGGTTCAGAGGATGGCAACTAAGGAGAGGGTCTTTTCAGTGGTCCCCCTCCCCGATTCCGGAATGCTCTCTCCCTCCAGGTGCCAATATTAAGTGAAGCACCAACATTAAATACTCTCCCCAGTGACAGTTCTCCCCATTAAGCCTGGCACCAACATGAAATGCTCTTCTCAGGGAGGTCTGCCTGGCACTTAATCTGGATTAGGACATTTAAGTCCCAGTGCAGATTAGGGGTCCCAACTGGCAATTTGTGAAAAGCAACCCTGCACTCAAGGGCAGAACTACAGGATTAAAAGCATGTACAGCTTCAGGCCCTCTGTTCATGGCTACTGATGTGAATGCCCTGAGGAGGGGGGGAAACAATGGAAAAATTGGGTGGAGGCAGGTGGTGGTAGTGTTTTTCAATTCTGGAGAAAATTAGGGAGAAATCCCTCTTTTGAACTTTCCTGGAAAACTGACTGCCCCTCTCATCCACACCCTGAGGCAGCACAGAGAAGCCCCATCCTCCGCGCTCACAAGAGGAGCATGGAGCGACTGAAAAGGGGCGGGGCTGGGGGGAGTTCCAGGGCGGGGAGAGCAGAGCTGCACATACGACACATCCAGTGTGTCATATAGCAGCTTCCTCTCCCAGTCGCCCCCCCCCCCCCGCCGCCTTTAGACAGCCGAAAACGGCTGTCTGGCAAAAAACAGCAAGGCAGGAGAGGCGCGGAGGGAATTATCCCCCCCCCATGCCTCTCCTGCCTTGCTTTGCATAGGCGGTCACCTCCAAGTTTGGAGAGACAGCCACCTATCTAGTTAGGATTGCGCCCTTAAGGTTCTATATTATGTTTTACTGTGTTCTTGCATTGGATGGTTTTAAGCTTTGTCTTGTAAACTGCCCAGAGAACTTTGGCTAATGGGTGATACAGAAATGTAATAAAATAAATATTTCATTCACAGTTACTGTGACAATGTACGTGATGATGATACATGACTGAAAGGTTGGATTTTATTATGACGTTTGATTCAATATCCAGATTTACTGACTATTCTTAATACTGTGATTAGTTTGGTTTATTTTGTTAGGCAGTTAGACAGACACTAGGTTTATTTTGTTTTTTGTGGTTTATGTGTGTGTGTGTTTTTGCAGAGAGTTTGAAGCAATTTGAAAAAGTGCACATTGCGTTATGGTGTCTCCTCCTGCTCCAGTGTCACCACTAGTAAACAGGCTAAAGGTTTCTCTATTGTTCCTTCTGTTTTTGAATAATGCTGACAATATTTATTTTAATTATGCCATTTTTGACCTACTTTTCCCCGAAGGAGCTCAGAATGGGTTACATGGTTCTTTCCTTCCTGTTTATCCTCACAACAACCCTGTGTGTTAGGTTAGGCTGAGAAATACAGGGTGTTTGGATGATCGCAGGGGGAAAAGAAGCCATTGTGGTTCTCCCCCCACCCACCCCCACCCCAGTGCATGCTACACACATGCTGGTTGTTTACAGAATTACCCACACTGCAGCATGGGTTGACGTGTCGTGCGAACCTGGTGCACAGCGCAGTGGGGCTGGCTAAGTACCTACTCTACAACCCCTATTGCACGTCGTGGATTGTAGGGTGGGTATGAAGCCACCCCTGCTGCTCCACACACCAGGTTTGCATGACACACTGACCAGCACTGCAGGACAGGTAATTATGTAAACAACCAGCATGCATTGGGATGAAGGGAGAAGCCACGATGGCTTCTTTTCCCCCGTGATCGATCATCCAAACTCAGTCACAGTGACTGGCCCAAGATCACTCAGTGAACGTTATGGTTCATGAAGATTTCAGTCTGGGTCTCCCAGATCCTAGTCCAGAACTTTAACCGCTACAGTACATTGGCTCACAATAAACAGAGGAATAAACTGTTTCTAAGTCCAAGTAAGAAAAAGAAAACAAACCAAAAACCCTTTTGTTGATAAGGTTTTTATGTTTAATTCTTAGCTGAAGGTTCTAGACTTTTCTTAGGTGAAAACCGAAGGGATACTTGGATACCTTCGAGTACTACAGCTTGCTCCTCCATCTCTAGGACTTGGTATATTTGTAATGACTATTTGAATAAAACTAAGGCAGTTGTGACTTTAAATGTCATAAATATACAAAACAGTGCATTTTGGGTGCTGTTACATACAGGGAGTTGGATCTAAGGGCTCTGCTTCTCCAGTGGAAAAAGCCTGGCTACAACAGAAGGAGCTTCTACTTCCAACATATTAAGCTTGTTTTGTTGGTAGAAGGGGACCTTTATTGATCCAACCAAATGCATTTATGACCCAACAGTGCACTCCTAGGGTCCCTGGGGAAAATCAGACCTTAGACCCCTCCATCCTATCCACTGCACAAACCCCTGTGGTGGTTCTTTCCTGATGCTGGAGTTCCAGCATCAAAGTGGGGAAGAAGGAGACATGCAGGGTGTGGGC
The DNA here is from genome assembly GCF_057233095.1 of Heloderma suspectum. Lineage (NCBI taxonomy): Eukaryota > Metazoa > Chordata > Lepidosauria > Squamata > Helodermatidae > Heloderma > Heloderma suspectum. The sequence continues at coordinate 94,758,323 of NC_139461.1, forward strand.
CAGGGGGCATGCTGGAAGAGGCTATGGCTCCACAGAATCCACAGGTCCCATGTCCTCCAGCTCCAGCCATGCTCACAACCCATCTATGCCAGGCCCACAGCAGGTTTGTTTCCCCCATGTCTTCAAATCAAAACTATATTGTCGGGGCTAGGTGGGAATGGGCAGCTCTTCCTGAATCTAGATCTGAAAGGTGTGTTCTCAAGTCTGAATTCTTGTCATGGTTCTTCAAATGTTGCTGCGCTACGTCCCGGGTAGGTGATGAGAATGGCTCACAGAACCATTCAGTGCACTTGAGATCATCTAATTGCTTCACAATTTAGGTGAGAATTAGCCCTGAAAATTAAATGATTTAAATAGATATAACCTTAGCACCAATCCTTAAACCCCACAGAAACCTTATTTCAGAAGCATGGTAAGACCTGCCTCTCTTCACTTAAACTTTTAAAAAATTCAATTCCACTTCTTATGCACCAATCCTGTATGTACTCCCTGTAAATTAGGAGCTCCTTAAATGTCACCAAAGTCATGTACGATCCATTTTGCTTGAGCAGCTCCCGTTTACCATTGAAAGAGATCCTCAGTAGGTCTAAGCAAATATGCATAGGAACAGGCTATAAAATTATGGCCACACAAATCCATTCATGGTATAGTAAATCCATTTATTTATAGTATTGGGCGTACACCAACAGGTATTTACTTACACAATGTGCAGCATGCTCTGTGTCAGTTGTACACCACCCTCATAGCAAAGTATGACTGAAATGTGAATGTACTGTGCATATTGCGAATGATAGAGCAATTGCTGTCTTCATAGGACTCAGAATGGTCTTGATGACTGACCACCCTGGGTACACTTTATTTATTTATTTATTTATTTATTTACAACATTTATATACCACTCCACATCTAAACAGATTCCAGAGCAGCGAGCAATAAAGAAAAAAACCACTGTATTAAAACATATAAAGAATAAAACAACATACTACAAGTTTTTAAAACCAGAATACAAATAAAAACTGTAGCTGGTCAATTAAGGGAGACTTCTTGAAAACAAGACATTTTCAGTGGGCACCAGAAACAACACAGTGTTGGTGCATGCTTGACCTCTAGAGGCAGGCAGGGAGGTCTACAGAAAGGGAACCACCACACTGAAGGCTCTGTGCCAGGTGGGTTCCAATCTATGCAGAACCACTGGGAGCATCCCATCTGATGACCTCAGTGACCAGGCAGGTTGATAAGGGAGAAGGAATTCTCTCAAGTATCCTGGTCTTTTATAGGACTTTATAGACTAGTAGCAAAACCTTAAACCTGGCCCAGTAGTGAACAGGCAGCCAGTGTGGTCCTTAGCAAAGAAGCTATATGCTGAAAAGGGGGAGTTCCTGACAACAGTTGGGATAAATAAATAAAAACTAAAAGAAAAAACAACAACAGTGGGCTGCTGTATTCTACACTAGCTCCATCTTCTGGACCAGCCTTAAGGGCAGCCCCACATAGAGCAAATTACAGTAATCCAGTGTTGAGGTTACTAGTACCTGAACCACTGCGGCCAAGCTATCCCTCCCTGTCCAAGAGAGGCCATAGCTGGCATACCAGTCTAAGCTGGTAAAAGTCACTTCAAGACGCTATGGCCACTTGGGACTCCAGTGACAGTGAAAGATCTAGGAGTACTCCCAGACTACAAACCTGATCTTTCAAATGGATTACAACCCCTTCCAGAACAGACAATGAACCTATCTCCCAGACTTGGGAACCACTCACCCACAGGGCTTCCATTTGCCAGGATCCAGCTTCAGTTTATTGGCCCTCATCCAGCCCATCACTGTGTCTAGGTGCTGATCCAGGACTTGCACATCCTTACCTGATTCAGATGTGACAGGGAGATAGAGCTGTGTGTCATCAGCATACCAAGGGCAGTTGGCTCCAAATCCCCTAATGACCACTCATTATAGATATTGAACAACATTGGGGACAAGATGGTACCTGTGGAAACCCATAGCTCAATTGTCAAGGGCTTGAGGAATGGTCATCCAATGTTACACTTTGAAATCGACCCCACAGGCAAGACCAGAACCACTGTAACACAGTGCTTCCAATTCCCAGCTAATGGAGTCATTCCATGAGGATGCCATGATCGATGGTATCAAAAGCTGATGAGAGATTGAGCAGAATTAACAAGGTCACACTCACCCTGTCCCTCTCCCAATAAAGGTCATTCAGCAGGGCAACTGAGGCTGATTCAGTCCCATAACCTAGTCGAAACCCAGACTGGAATGGGTCTAGATAATCAGTATCCTCCAGGAGTGCCTGCAGTTGCTCTGCCACAACCCGCTGAAGTACCTTCCCTAAGAAAGGGGTATTTCATTTGTGACGGGGTGGTAGTTGTCAAATACCATTGGGTCCATCGTAGGTTTCGTCAGGAGTGGTCACACTACTGCCTCCTTAAGGACAGCAGGAATCAATCAGCCCTTCATGCAAAGATGGATTTACCACTCCCTGGACTCACCTGGTCATTCCCCCTCAGCTAGTTCTTCTTAGCCAGGAAGGCAAAGATCGAGAGGGCATGTGGTCAGCCGCACTCTTGCAAGCACCTTGTCTACATCATCAGGCCACACAGCAGCTGAAACTGATCCCACAAAATCAGGGAGATGGTGATGCCAGACATGTCAATTCAAGCTGTGCTGATGACAGCACCAAGTTTGCTTTGGAGACAAGCAATTTAGTCCTCAAAATTTGATGCAAAAAGGACACAGCGGGTCCTTGAAGGGACCAGGGCTCCATTCACTGAAGAGAATGTTAACCCCTAGACCACCTGAAATAGCTCTGCTGAACAGCTACTCGATGCAAAGGAGGCAGCAACTTAAGCTTCCTTTGCTGCCCACACCACCACACAATAGGCATGATTACGTGCTCTAGAGCGTGTTCAGCCATCTTCACTTTGAATCATATGCCATTCAAAGCTCTAGCTGACATCCAGCCTGTGCTATTGTCCACAGCTTCCCAGTATACCAAGAGGCAGAGTGGGCTCTACAGTGCCGGAGAGGGGCACTAAGGTGTGATCAATTCGATGCCCCTCCACATCTCACCATTCCACAGTGGGACTAAGGCCTCAACTGGATCACCAACTCTCCCCAATGGAAAATGCCCAAGAGCATTCAGAAATACACTAGATTCCATCAATCCCCTGAGCTGAGCCATCTGAATGCAGGAGGGATGTAATGCCATGAGTTCAGATCTCACCAGAAAATCTCACCAGTACTTAAACTGACTTTTGAGATACAGTGTGTCCTTAGTATCTCTCTTTCCTTTCCAAATGTGACAGATGGTTCTTAAACAAAGGACATGCTCATTTTTACTAGACTGTAATTTTGACCCTTTTTTTTTGGCTGCCATCCTAAACAGAAGAACATGACCTATGCTAGATCAGACCAAATGCCCGTATTGTCCAGCATTCTGCTTCCACAGTGGCCAACCAAGCTTACAACCAGGACATGAACACAATAGCATCTTGTATGCACGTTTCCCAGGAGCTGGTATTCAGAGGCATGCTGCCTCTGATACTGGAGGTAGCATACCATCATGACTAGCAGCTATTGGTAGCCTTATTCTCCATGAATTTGTCTAATGCCTTTATAGCCATGTATGCCGGTGGCCATCAGTACACCCTGTGGTAGTGAATTCTATAGTTTAACTATGGCTGTGTGAAGTACTTCCTGTTATACTTTTATCTGTGCTGAAACTCCCACCATTCAGCTTCACTGGATGACCCTGGGTTTTAGTAATGTGAGACTCTACCCTCTTATTCACATTTTTTCTAAGCTAAATCACCCCAAATGTTATAACTTTTCCTCATAGGGGATTTGCTTCAGCCTTCTGATCATTTTGGATGACTTTTCTGTACCTTTTCCAGCTTTACAATTTCTCTTTTTGAGATGTGGTGACCAAAACTGCACACGGTATTCCAAGTATGGTTGATATTAGCTTGCTAATTCTGGGAGTTGTACTTTTTCTGTCTAAATGTGCATAGGATTGCACCCTAAATTCTTAATGTGCCACAGCATTGACTAATATAAAGGCATTATGGTATTGGCCATTTTATTTTTAATCCCTTTTCTAATAATCCCAAACATGGAATTAGCCTTTTTTCACCACTGCTGCCAAACCCCACTAAAGACAATAACAATTAAGTATGTAGTTAAGCATTTGTTGATACCAATAGTGTTTAAGGATGCTTAAGATCCAATACCCAATTACCTAGGAGTAAGCTCCATTGAATTCAATGGGACTTACTTACAAGGAGACACTTAAAGGATTTTGATATTACTCTTCTTTGGATTGCTGTTATCTAAAGGAGCCCAAAGGTAATAGTAGATTTTTATTTCCCCTTCCCAAACAGCTGGATCTTCACCTTTCCAAGCTACACCATAAGCTCTTTTTGCACCTTGAAAGAGTTTGAAAAGAAGCTTCCAGTTGGTGCAGGGATACAGGTTGCTGTCCAAAAAAAGGAAACAAAGCCCCATTTGGGATGGGAAAGGCCATCAGTGAGAAAGGCCATCAATTGGTGGCAGTGCCCATTAAAAATCCCAGGTTTAGTCCCTACTAGATACCCACCTCAGACCTTAAAGAGCTACTGCAACTGATAGTAAGCAGGAGTGGCCTAGATGGGCGAATAATCTGCCTTTACATAAGGCAGCTTCATATGTTCAAGCCTTTGTGTGTACATAAAGGGAGTTCCTTAATCGTGGCCTTTGACAATAATATTTAGACCTTTCGCTTTGAAGTCATGTAATGTAAGGACAAGAACTTTGATTAGCTAGAGCTCAGGGGAGCTATGTTCTTCCTTGCTGCATTTCATACCTTGTTATAGAACAAAACCTGAAGCTACAAGGACTCAGTAGCCAGGGATTCTTTGTGAGGTGCAATAACTGAGGAAAGTATGTAATCATGTTAACATACCATAACTAACATATAGCTAGACAGATTAAGGCTGGAACATCCAGCCTAAAGGAGCTTGAATGTCTCATAATAGCCATACACATAAAGATTTGCTACCATTTTTCTGGACTTCCAGATCATAGCCAGTTATTATACTGTGTGTGATGAGCTGAAGCAGAATTGCTGTTCTGGGTGCAATCACTGTGGAGTTGTTAGGCATTACTGTTTTTTATTATTTAATACACATCAGGTAGTCCTTGCAAACTATCTGATGATACTTAACAATATTTGCTGTCCATTTTCAATGTCATGTTCAGGAGTAAACCTTTTCAAATTTGAACCACCGCCCCCAGCAAAATTCTTATTTAAAGTTGTAATTTTCATCCATGTCCTGTGCACACTTAGAAACAAACTTAAAACTATAGGAAGTCCTTCCCAAGTTATAATTTGCAGTTTTAATTGTATTTATGTCCCCTACTGATGTCACTGCTGTCATGATATGTCATTGCTATATGACAGACCCAAGTCATTTCCCATTCATTCCATACAGGTAGTGAGTGCTTTTAGATTAGTCTTATATTACATTTATCTGTGCACATAGTTTCAAGCAGAAACAGTTACTGTTTCTGACATCTGTAAAGACTGTGGGGTTTTTTTGCAATGTCTTCAGCAATTCCTGTTGGGCTTTAGAATACCTCTAAGGCTGTTTCATACATGATTTGATTGCAAGTAGAGCCATCCCTACCATTAGGCAGAGTCAAGTGGCCACCTCAGGCAGCAGATGCTTGGAGGGCAAGAATAGCAGCTAGGTATTGGAGGACAGAGCTGTGTGTGACATGCAGATTATCCTGTGCCCCCTAAGCTAGCCTGCTGTCCTCAGTCTAGCTTAGGAGGCACAGGAAAGTGAAAGACATTGTTCTAGTGGAGGGCATTGTTCCAGCACTACTGTTGAAGTAAGATTCAGTTGCCAGTCTGGTTGGCTTCTGTATGTGGAATGCAGAGAGGGTGCCATCTTGTCTGTTGCCTCAGGCACCAAATGTCTTATACTGGCTTTGGGCCATCAACCTGGTTTTGGCACTGAGTGTACACTCCATAGAGAGCTGTAGTTAATCCTGGCCCCCAGACAAGTATACCTGTTGTACATATTGACTGCATGCACACATCTCTCTTTTTAGGTGAATACTCAAAATATCTTAGATCTGTACCCAAAAACATCATGCACAAGGGGTCCCTAATTTGTTAAGGCTTATCCCTTATTCTGTAGTGTCACTGCTTCCTAAAGCAGAGTAGACATCCTTGTTTCATGACGTTACAGAAGCAATCTGCTCCCCATTATGATCAGTGGCAAAACTCTTCATGATAATGGTACATGGGTGTACCATACACTCTTTAAAAAAACCTTATAGAACAAACCCTGAAGGGTTTCTTTATTAATGAAATTGGTTCTGGAAATGTTTTCTTCATCTCCCACTCCCAGGTAGAGTTAGGGGGTTTGTACTCCACTTCCATGATCACACCATAGGTCATGCAGAACTGATTTTACTAAGGCATAGGGATGGCGGGGAAATCCGCCATGGACCCCAGTGATTCTAAAGAATCCAGCCCCCCGGAGTCCGTGGTGGAACAGACTACCTCCTCACCACCACCCCCTGAAATCCGCCCAGGACTGACCTTACCTGGCGGCGGCCAGGCTGCGGACTGAAATGGCAGCCCTTGTAGCGGCCGCCATTTGCGTCCCTGCCCGTGATTGGCTACGTAAATATTTACGTAGCCTACCACAGCAAAGAGCAGAGATGCAAATGGCATAGCAGACGCCATTTGCATCCCTGTTCTTTGCAGTAATAGGCTACATAAATCTTTATGTAGCCTATTACTGCAAAGAACAGGGACATCCCAGCAGCTGGAGCTGGTTGGCAGCTCCACAGACTCACCATGGAGCGGAGCTGGCCAGGGCCGGCAAGGATTCCAGGGGGGAGGAACAGATCACCTCCCCCACCCCGCAGACTCCCATGGAGCAAAGGTAAGGGGGTTTCGTACACCCCGACTAAGGCATCATCTACGATGAACAGATGTGCCATTTCAGTTTTCACTGATGGTAAGTTCCTCAGGAATGTTTAAAGGCCTGCTATTCAAAATGTTCAAGATTAAATTGTTAAAAAGAATCATAGAATCACAGAATAGTAGGGTTGGAAGGAGCCTACAAGACAATTGAGTCCAACCCCCTGCTCAATGCAGGAATCGAAGTCAAAGCATCCCTGACAGATGACTTGTCAGCTTCATCTTGAATGCCTCCAGTGTGGGAGAGCCCACTACCTCCCTAGGTAATTGGTTCTATTGTCATATTGCTCTAACAGTTTTTCCTGATGTTCAGCCAGAATCTGGCTTCCTGTAACCTAGCCCATTATTCTGTGACTGGCTGTCAGGGATAACAGAGAAGAAATCCTGGCCTTCCTCTCTGTGACAACCTTTCAAGTAATTGAAGAGCGCTACCATATCTTCCCTCAGTCTTCTCTTCTCAAGGCTAAACATGCCCAGTTCTTTCAGTCTCACTTCATAGGGCTTTGGTTCCAGTCCCCTGATCATCTTTGTTGCCCTCCTCTGAACCCTCTCCAGATTGTCTGCATCCTTCTTAAAGTGTGGTGCCCAGAACTGGACACAGTATTCCAGATGAGGCCTAACCAGTGCTGAGTAATGAAGAGTGCTTGTTATGCTTACTTTAAAAAATGTAATAACCATATTATCAACTCACATCAGTCAGCCATTCCTATTTAAGCAAAGGGACATATGCCTTGGGCAGGCATACCTACTGCCTCTAGTAGAGACGTTGTATGACTTTCAAATGTTGGAGCTCAAAATGTGAACTCCCCCATTGAAAAGTTTGACCCCATTGTGATTTGGACCCAAGCTGAAATGAGATTGTACCCTGCATGTTCCTTCTCATCTTCCCTAAGGGTGCAATCCTATGCAAGTTTAGACAGAAAAAGACCAGCTTGTCTGGCTGGGGAGTGCTGTGAGTTGTAGGCATTTTATTTCTGTCTAAACATGCATAGAATTGCACCCTAAGAGTATTTATTTATATACTTATTTTACCTAGGCTGAGGAGATGTGTAGCATTCAAACTGAAACCCCCATTATTCCCAGCTGGAAATGATACTCTCCAAGCATCATTTTTGACTAAGGAAAGGACCTGAGTGGTATTAAACCTGATCCACAGCTTATTACCCATGGGGTGGATGGGGGAGAGAGAAAAGTCAGAGGGAACTTGCAAGGAAGGGAAGGGACCATTCTTCAGAGGCAGAATACATGCTTTCCATGAAGAAAATCCCAGGTCCGGTCCCTGGTTAAATCAGGGGTGGGCAATTTGTGGTCCTCCAGATGTTGCTGGACTATAATTCCCATCAGCCCTAGCCAACATAGTCAGTGGTGAGGGATAATGGTAGTTATAGTCCAACAACTTCTGGAGGGCTAAAAGTTGCTCACCCCTGAGATAAAAGTATCAGGTGGCAGCTCGTGGGAAAGACCTTGGCCAAGAGAGCCATTGCCAGTTTATAGACGAGGCTAAATGAACAAATAATCTCACTCAATATGAGACATTTTCATTATCAGGCAGCTTTCTTTTCAAGCATTCAGCAAAAAAGCCACATAGTTTTCAAGGTAGGGAAAAGGAAACCACGTAGTAGGCCCATTTTATCCTATATATTCATAGCAAACTCATTATCTGCGTGTGGATTGTTATGTAGCCATTGCTACGGTATGTTCCTCTTGAGTGTGGCATCCTCCACACTCAAGAGGAAGCTATCAGCTGCCTCTAGGGATGTATAAGAAATTCATTTCATGTTGTTGTTTTTATAAAGATTTACCCAGTTTGTACCTTGAAGACCAAACATGGATTTGGACATGTGCACAAACACGCTTTAATCAATCAGAGAAGAATGCATACATTAAAAAATAGCACACAATTGATGCGTACATTTGGAAAAATACACACACAATTACACAGGGGTTTCCATGCGAAAAGAAAAAAAATGATGCTCACAATTTGATATGGACATAAAACAGAACGTGCTTTGAGGTGGAATTTGGAGAACGTCAATAAGCTCAAGTTTTGCTTGGACACCTATCCCTAGCTGTTTCTGAGGGAAACAACAAGGTCTGCAGGTTTACCAAGAAATCCTCGGAGGGGGATTAAGGTGAGGGGAAATCCCAAAGCAGCCCAACAAACAGTGGGCACAGAATGATAGCTGACACAGAATGAGGGGGGATGGGGACCAGAACACTGGGAGGGAGATGGAATGGTGTAATCTGAAAGATAGGATAGTCAGCTGACTGGCTGGCTAGAACACATACCAGCCCTTCCTAAATGGCCTTTGCAGGTAAGCCATCAAATAACTAAGGTCAATTTCTAAATCAAATTCTGGCATGGGAAGGTAGGGAGAGACCTTCATGGAGCACTGCAGGTAAATATGGAATCACCTTGCCTGCATGTGCCGCCGGATAGCTTGATTGATTCAGCTGGTAGCTGCTTACCTGGAATGAATTGTTACCTACCTGTGGCAAGTGGATGACTGCAAGGCTGCCTTGATGTTTGTCAGGAATTTGGTTAATTTGTTTTTAGCAAATCCCCTAACCTGGCTCAATATTTTAAGCCTTCAGTGAATCTATGTGAACTTGAAGGAGATATATTATTTCACCAGCTAGAAAATCCCTAGACAAGATTCTAAATAATGAAGTGGCAAGTGTGTGTGTGTGTGTGTGGGGGGGAAAGAATGTAATGAGCATGGAAGGTCTCCCTTGGGAGAACTCCAATTTGATGTGTGTGCCTTATGCTGGCTCAGATATGATGTGTTATGATTTCATGATATCTCTGTCCTTTTTTCATTCATTTGGTGCTGTTGTAAATGAGATGCTGTGTATGGGAAAGCACAATCCATTGATCACATCCCTTCCATTGGATTCATGGTGCCAGATGACCTAATTATTCTTAGCACTTCTCGAACACACATGCCCTTTCTCCAGCAGACAAGCAACAGTTTCTTTTGTAACAGGGTTCTTAAAGAAAATCTGCTTGCGAGAAATACAGTTTGAGGATGGCAAGAGGAAGAGAAACAGAAAGGCAACTGCCAGCCGACTGAAATATTTATGATGTGAACAGGTTTGCTTGCCAGGTTCAATTCCTTCTGTTTGTCCATTGTCCAAAAAGAGATAAGATGCTCATTATTCATAATTATTCACTGCAGAGTATAGCATGCACATTTAGACACACAGGTTTGTAAAGATTTCACAGCCATCAATCTGTCATGCCTTCAGTGAGTGGAACTTTCCATCCTTTCATTATAAAACCAACAATATTTAAGGCCAATGGTAGAGCTATGGGTTGCCACATCTGTTTAAACCCCATTGGCCCCTATCCAACAAAGTTAAGCCTTCTTAGGTACATAGACTTCAATAGGCATACGATCTGTGAATTGTGGTCCTTAATTTTATTTGACATCCTTTATATCAAATGTTTGTTTTCAATTATATTTTTATCAGCTGTTCCTCTTTTAGTGAATATCCTAAGTTTGTAACCTGAAGAGGTGATTGGATAAATTAATGGAGTTACTAGCATAGGAATACTTTCCCCCATCCCATGTGTCTCCCACCTGACTTTGTAGCTTTAACAGAAACTCTTAACACAGCTTAAACACATGCAACTGTATGAATGTAGGCTCTGTATATATGACTGTGGACCTGGGTATACAATAGGGATCTACGAAAGTCACTTACCTTTTTGACAGGGTGATTCGCGGTGCGGGGGAGGCGCTCTGCACCTCCCCCCGAAATCCTAACCCGTCCGGCTCCGCTCTGCAGCAACTCTGCAGAACCACTAGCAGGGTGCATTCGCAGGCACCGTGTGGAGCCTGCGGATGCAAATGGCGTCTGCGTCTGCGGCCACCATTTGCATTCCTGTTTTTTTGTTGTGATAGGCTATGTAAATATTTACATAGCCTATCACAGCAAAAAAACAGGGGCACAAATGGCGTAGCAGCTGCCATTTGCATCCCTGTCTTTCGACGTGATAGGCTACGTAAATATTTACGTAGCCTATCATGGGCTCCACAGGGACGCAAATGGCATACCTGCATTAGCTGTGATAGGCTACCTAAGTATTTACGTAGCCTATCATGGCAAAAATAGGGAAGCGAATGGCGGACGCAGACGCAGACACCATTCGCAAAGCAGCGTGAACGGCACCAGGTAAGTGTCCCATTTCGCGCACCTTTCGCAGGGTGGTGGGGCGGGTGGCTTCATTCCGCCACAGATTTCGGGCGGCTGAATGCACTGGCATTTGGCCTCACCAAGATCCGTGGCTGAATTCTCTGACATCCCTAGTATACAAAGAGCCTCCATATGAGATACTTCCAGACAGAAAGCTTCTAGCACTAGCAACCTGAGGGCTGTTTTCACAAGCAATTTAGTGAGACTTCAGAGCTGTTTGAGTTCCTTCATGACAGATGATGTCATTACCAATCTTCTGCCAACCAGCCGCCTCCCTCTTGAAAAGCCACATTTTCTGAAACTCCTTTTACTCTCTCTCTCTCTCTCTCTCTCTCTCTCTCTCTCTCTTTTTTTAACTGAAAGTGGCTCCCTGGCAGTTTTACCACAGTATGTCATGTTCCCCCCCACCACCACCACCTCACATTATATTCTGGGTGTGCCTCTGTGACCTGGCAGTGATGTGGTCAAGGTGGTAGGATGTTCCATTCCCTCTTGTTTCCCCCATGGAAGTAGTTATTCCCATTCCCATTAAGAAAATCCCCAGGAGTGCAGCAATGACCCCTCACATTACTGCAGTAGTGGGGACACTCAATCATCTTAGGTAGCCTGCTCTTAATCTTTAACATATTCCCCCTTCTGTGCATGTTCACTCAGAAGAAATAAATAAATCTTGTTCCTCTGCCGGCTAACTTTAGTAACTAACCCTGCTCTTTCACTTCTCTGGTGCTCTCTTAAAGAGCTATTGTGATGTTGTGCTTCTTTGATGTTCTGTAGAAGTTGTTTCGCCATTGTTATGTAAAGTCCCTTCTCCACTTTATTGCAGTAAATGATCTTTCAGGGTTACAGGAGCTTCTCATTACGAGTAGAGAGAAGGAGAAAAGGAGGTTGGGAAGCAATAGGCAAAAGGGCACACATAGGGGAAAAATAGGGAAGGAATGATAACTCCAGAGCAGATTGCTGGGATACATCAAAATTGGGGGCGGGGAGCTCTCAGGAGCCTTCAGATGCTGCTCTGGAGAACTGGGGATTTTGGTTTCTTGAGGGAAATCTGCACACATGCGGGAAATTAGTTGCTCTCCATTCATAATAATGTGGTAGCAGCAGGGAGCCTGGACAGGGGTGGGAAACAAGCCTCTCTCATGGGTTGAGCAGCCCCTGCCAGGTTGATGACATTCACTTGTACTCCCCCACCACACCGAGAAGTATGTTCTTTTCAAGCACTGAGTGAAAACCAGCTCATCTTGCTTTGTGTGTCCAACAGACCAAAGCCGATTCCATGAAAACCCAGTAATACTCCAATGTGCTTCTCATTCCATTGTTGTGAGGATCCCCACCCCCCAGAAAGCATCATGCAGCAGTTCTGTCCTTTTTTCCTTCATGGGTTTTCTGCAGTAAGGTGGAAGATTGAAGAAGCAGTGGGAAAAAAGGGAAGGGTTACATGTAGAAGATGTTCGGGAATTAGTCAGAGCTAGGGATGTATGAAAGTCATTTACCTTTTCGCAGCTTGGCTTCGTGGTGGGGGGGGAGGCGCTTCACTTCTCCCCCCGAAGTTCAGGTGAGGGGGGGGAGGCATCCCGCCTCGCCCGGCCAAAATTCAGGCCGGGGAGAAGAGCCCCGTCTCCCCGGCTGCGAAACAAAAAGTGGGGGGGGGAAAAAACTGTGATAGGCTACGTAACGATTAACGTAGCCTATCACGGCTAGATTTCCAAAGTCAGCCGTGATAGGCTACGTTAATCGTCACGTAGCCTATCACGGGTGACTTGGGGGGGGGGAAGCGCATACGCAAATGGCGGTGGCCCATGGGCACCGCCATTTGGGTTCCTTATTTTGGCACATCTAGTCTACGTAAAGATTTACGTAGACTACGGCAAAAATAAGGGCAACACAAATAGCGTTGCGAATAGCGAATGCAATTTCAGGGGGCCGAATGCCAATGCATTCGGCCTCACCGAGATTCGTGGAGAAATTCTCAGAAATTCTCCGCCATCCCTAGGGCAATGGCAATGATGTGAGCTCTGGAGCCCCATTCTGGAAATGAGAGTTTCATCTCTTTTCCAGTTGCTTTAGGAACTGCTTGCTTGCTCTAGCAATGAGTCCTGGCACATAGGCAATGTTGAATACTGCCCGAAGATAGGAAGCTCCAAGATGCCTTCTCCCAGGCATTTGGCAATATAGAAGTATTTAATCGATCCTGGAATGTCTTATGGTTATGGTTGTTTGTTTTTGAGATTGTTGTTTGAAGTTGTTTTAGATATATGTTTCTTTTGGGTATATTGTCTGTTCATGTGTTTTTTATGTAGATGGTTTTTAATCTCTGTATATTGTATTTTTAATGTTTTTAATCCTTGTAAACTGCCCAGAGAGCTCTGGCTATTGAGTGGTATAGAAATGTAAATAATAACAGTAACAATAAATATACAACATGCAAAATTATTTAAGTTCTCTTGTGACTGACCAATGACTAAAGTTACCACTTATACAAGACAATGTACAATGGCACCAATATGCTTAGCGTAAAGGACAATTTGCTAACTGTATTCTCTGAGTCTTGGCAATCCTTTATGTGTCACATCCCCGCCCCAACCAAATGCATGAAGTGATAAAACAAAGATCTCACTCAAAGACCTTCATGCTCTTGCATTCATTTAATAAGTGGATTTGGCCCTGGCAGATATTTGTGTTATATTCACATTTTGCATCTGTCCAGATATGCAAACATAAATCTGCAAAATCTGGAGAAGAAAAAAAAAAGTGCAAATAGGCAATAGAAAGAATTCACTGGAATATAATATGCAGGAGAAGAAATCAAATGTAGCATGGACAGTGACATAGTAGAACCACAAAACTGAGCAAAGCAGATAAAATTGATCTATGCTGCAGCCTTAAACATTAAATAACCAGGAGGACTTTTAAATACAGCTACCCTAAACAAGTTACTGTGTCAGTTGTATCTGGCTGGTTCAAAATGGATCTGTGTTAGGGAAAGTGTTAATGCGGAAATAAGTGCTTTGTTCTTCTTCCCATCCCTGGCACATTCTAGGTCAAACATTATTCATTTAAATAAACACACTAATGTGTTTGAGGCAGTTATGCAATAGGCTGACTAGGAATTTTAATGGCACATTGCAGGATGGCTTAGGTTGTTCCCAGGGCTCTGACAGTCGTACAAGCCCCTATACATCAGCAATGTGTTAAGAAAAGATAAGCTTTCTACCCATATATAGAACCAAATGCTATATTCACACACCAAAAGTTCCCGATTGCACAGAAAGAGTCAACATTTGTACAGCTTGTTTGTATAAAGGCTCTCTGTCCCATCTTGACTCTTGACATTTCATTTTGTTCCTTCTATTTTGTCTAATATATTTGCCATTGGTCTTGACTTTATCCTCCCAAAATCGCATGTGTGGTGTATTTGCACATTTGTAACCATGCATTTATGTGCAAAAGAAATACGGACAATTAAAAATGAATAAATAGACAGTCACTGGGAAAAAAGAGAAGGAACTGGACATTGGCCAAGAAGAGACAAAATGCAAGGTTGTGTTCACACTATTCACATAAAATTCCTGTTCATCTTTAAAGAGAAATAAGTTTGTGCTAAGAAACCTGAATGCAAGTTCATACAGCAATGGGAAAGAGATGCAGATTACACAACACGCCGCTGATAGACCAGCCTGGGAATTCATAAGATGGATAGATGCTCACCCATTATAAGATTATGACAGTGATAAGCAAGGTATATAGTAAGTATGCCCTGCTGGGCAGAAAAAGAGGCAATGCAAAACATGTTTTATCCACTATCTATATGATACATGGTAACATTTATGGATGAAGGACCAACTGAATCTCCAATTCGTAGTCTCTGTGGCTGGTCCTTGAACATTTTAGGGCACTCAGTGCTGTGTACATGTCTCATATCAATGAGAACTTCAAGGACTTAAGAAAGCAGGCTTTGCTTTTATTCAGGCTTTGCTATTATCAATTAATGCTTTTCTAAATATTATCCTAAGCAAAACAAATACTCCTTTACATTCATATGCCTCTGATTCTTTAGGATTATATTTCTCTGTGACTAACACGAATGCAAACGTCTTCTTCTTTGGAAAAACCTGTGGAGGCAGCCAGATTTTTGAAGAGCTAGTTTAAAAGGAGAGAGAGAAAGAGAGAAGCACAGTGTTCCCTTTTTCTGTGTTCCCTAAAATATCCTAATGCTGTAACGGAGATGTGCCAGGTCTGAAGACTATCTAAAAGACACACAGCCTTTGCTTTGGCTTGGTATGAGAGCCATTTCTCCAACAAGTAACAGCACTCTGCAAATGCACATAGACCCTTTCTACTACTTCCTATCTTCCAGAGATAAGCCCTAACACAGAAGGAGATACTGGTTCAGAGCCCGGGATCAATTTCCATCATGCATCCAGGAAATATACTGGGGGGCGGGGAGAGAAGTAGAATGGGGAAATGGGAACAGAGAGGGATGGAGGTGTTTGGGTTTAAGAAGGATGTGCAAAGTGGGAAGGAGAGTTTGGCTATGGAAAGAACTGTGTAGAAAAAGGAGGATGCAAAGTGGTAGCCAATAGAGATTGGTGAGAACTTTGTTTCAGTTTTTCTGACTAGCAATATGGCAGGCAGGCACAACATGGTCCTCTCCATGCTGGGATTAGCTGTATTGAATTTGGCCACTGCAGATGGGTCAGAATTTTGTTTCAGTTTGGTTTTGATAGGAATTTACCTATCAGATTCACAAATTTATTCATATTACGCATGAAAAGAACTTGAGATTTTAAGAACTGGACAGATTCATCCATCCCTAGTGGCCAGATCCAGCACACAAGACAACACCTACTCACTTCAGCAACCCGGGTGCTAGAGGCAGATTTTAAGTTGTCAGTGGTGACGGGGCATTTGGATGTTTGCATTTGCACTCATTCTTCTTCCCCAGGGTTGCACAACCTGTGCTTCCCAAAGAACAGGGGTATCTTCAGACCTAGGTGGCTCTGGCACAAGACTTGAACCTTACAGCACCACTCTTTGTTGCCTTATCAGAGTCCCAGGATCCTCCATCTGTATGGAAACTGCTTCACTAGGACGCACATGCAGATCTGATGGTCCCAAGCCCAACTCTGGCATAACCACAGCGAGGGGGGGGGGCAGGGCTGGATATAATATAATAAATCCAAATAGATTGGGTGTAAATGACATTGAATTAATTTATTATTTGTTAACAGCAGCAAGAGTTTTAATTGTCCAAAATTGGAAAAAGACAGGTACTTACAATTATTGCATGGGAAATTAAGAGTTGGTCTTATTGACTTACCAGATAAAGATTAGGAAAGAGAGAAGTCTGTTGCAAATAAATGAATTATTTAGATTTTTTTTCCCTGTAGAGTATTTTAGGTAGAAACATTCCTTAGCAGAAATGTTACACTAAGATGGAATGAATTAGAGCTGATGCATTTTAGATTAACATTTTTCATTGTTTATAACTTGTACCTTCCAGATTGATAAAGATAACCTACGTTGTTATATAATGTTTGATATTAGGAAACAGGGACAATTTGAAAGCATGAATTAAGTATATGAAAAATATTTCTGTTAACTTGGTTAAAAAGATATTGAAAAAAAAGGCTGGGAAGAGGCATCATTATAGCTCGAGGCTTTAGCATTTGCTTTCTCTCACTCCCCAGTTTATGCTTCCCCCGTATAAAAGTTTTTTCACAGAGGTTGAGAATACAACGCAGCACTTCACATGAGCTGGACAGTTATGTGAACTTGAAGGATAATACTATACTTCACAAGACGCTCTGCTGGAAGTGACCAAAAGGCAGCCCAGTCCGATACGTGATATGAGACAGGTTCACCCACTTACCATGGCGGCCAGCCTGCCCACTCTGATAAGCAGATATTCAGACCAGATCTCGATAGCCTGCAACAAAAGCATGAACTTCCTCCTGCCCAGTCACAGCCCCATCTGGATTCTCAGTCCCCAAGATTGCAGTCAGTCATTTAACAGATGTGTCTCAGTAGAGATCTCAGCAAATTTTTAACTGAACTGCATAGCAAAGTGCGTGCTAGTGCTAGTATTATACAGAAAAGAAATACAGCCATTTCTCTGCATAAAGAATACTCTGTGTGTGTGTGTGTGTGTGGCACACATATACACACACACACATATATAGTAAAATGTACTTGGGAAACACTGGAGTTGACATACAACAGTTTAGGTTTTGTTGTATTTTCCTAGTTATTTTTTTAACTTTTCAAAGTTCCCATTTTAATGTTTAACTCTTCATTTTGTATTGTGTTTTTCATCTTTCTGTACTATTTTGCATCCTAACCCCCAGAACCGCTGGCTGGAGAAGGTTAGGATTAGATGAAGCGTGCCTCTAGCAGGGGAGCACATCTACCCCAGGGCCCCAGTTACACCTGTGTTAGGGTGGCCATGTGCCCTACTTTACAAAGGACAGTCCTCTATTTGCAGGTGTCCTCTGTTTGAAGGGACGTTCAGTCCAAAGCACGTTTAACCATAAGAAAGGAGGGAGCACAGGGGCCTTGAAGCTGCCCATCAACAGTTATCATGCAAATGAGCAGGCACACACAACACTTGGACACAGTCTTGCCCACTATGAGATGTATTGTATTTCTATTTAAACTACTGTAATTATTTCTTAATTTGTATCTATACATACAAATTAATGTATGAAAATGTTATACAAACATTTTTGTCCTTTTTTGGATGCCTACGTGGCCACCCCAGGTAGAACTACTGCAGGCAGTGTGCCTACTAGCAGTAGGCCCCAAAACAGGGCATTTAAGGGATGTGTTAGTCTGGGATCCATTGGATACAAACCCCTTCTGTTCCCACACAAGCCTCAGGTTTGGACCCCTTTCCTAAGCCAGCCTACATGTGGTGTAGGTCTCTTCCTCCTCCACTGGAACCAGGCAGCAGGAGGCGGAACATATGCTGGAGATAAATAAAATTAAGTCCCCCCACCCCAAACTGCCTGCTCTGGCCAGCCTAAATCTGCAGGACTTTGAAAGTGGCAAACAATCTGCCACTTCAGTTCCCTGCCCCAATTTAAGAGTGCTCTACCAATGTTTGTAAGCCACTTCATTTAAATTAAAGAGAGGCAAGAAATAGGAATAAACAATAATCATAATGATGGTTGTGATCAATTGGAACAATCCGCTTTTTTAAAATACTAGTAAATAAATCAGTACAAGTGGTCATGGCATTGCTCCCATTTTACAAACAAAAACGTTTATGCTCTTAAATAAGATTGCACCACACTTATTCTAAAGCAAGTTGCATTCTAAAGCACACCACAATTTTTTAAAAATATCAGTTCATAGATTATTTTGTTCAACTTACTCAAAACCATATCTCACGTAGCTTAAAATTTAGCAAATGTATCTTTTGTCAGCTCAAGAGAATGTCTTTAACTGAAGATCTCATCTGGGATCCAAGGAACGTTATGTACAAACAGAAAGCACTTCTTACCAGTTTTCACTTTCAGCTGTGGGCCGATCTACATTGCGCCCGCCATCGCAATGAATTCGGTGTCCCGTCGGGTTAAACGCTCTCGCATTAAAACGTGATTATTCACACTCACTCATTTTCCCCGTTGCAGTACTTCATCAAATGCATGAGCTTGGTTCACCCTTGAGTGCTGTGCTGTTTTCCTGTTCACGCGCGCTTGTCTGATCTCAGATGCTAAGCAGGGTCGGACCCAGTCAGTAGTTGGATGGGCGACCACCTGGGAATCGGGCTTCCTGCACTGAGCAGGGGGTTGTTCTATTCCTTCAAATGAGACTAAGTTTTACCCCCTCCTATCCCCCGCTCCAGATGTGTGTTTTTTAAATTAAGGCATTATCCTCGCAGAATTGGGGCTTCTCCGCAATGTTTTTTTTCTAATTGAGGCATGATCTTTGAAGATTCAAAGTTGTGAAGCTTCGCAACTTCGAAGCTTCCAAGATCATGCCTCAATTAGAAAAAAAACCATCACGGAGAGGCCCCGATTCTGCGAGGATAACGCCTTAATTAACAACAACAACAACATCCAGAGTGGGGGATAGGAGGGGGTAAAACTTAATCTCATTTGAAGGGAGAGAACAACACCCTGCTCAGTTCAGGAAGCCTGATTCCCAGTTGGTCTCCCATCCAACCACTGGCCGGGACCGACCCTGCTTAGCTTCCAAGATCAGGCAAGTGTGTGCACATCCAGCCCTTTGCTTGTTGCTGAGGAAATGGGGGCTGCTGAGGAAGCTATGTGATCAGTAGCTGGAAGAAGACATGGGGCCATCGAGAGCTGTGATTGGACAGGAGGGAAATACAAACACCGCTGTATATGGACAGGCAAGGGAGGGGACTACGACCAGATATGGTAGCGAAGGCGGAAAATCAGAGCACATTAAGGGGAAATATCGGGATATTCGGGTATTGAAAGCAGGAGCACAGAAGTGGGAAATTCCGGTTCCAATTCAAGGTGGGTGCTATTAGGGATGTATGAATCCCTTACCTGGCTCCACACAGGGGCATCCGCGGTGGGGGGGAGGCACTCTGTCCCTTCCCCCGGAATCCTCGACAGGGGGGAGGTGCTCCGTCCCTCACCCGGAATCCTGCCCGGCTGGCTCCACTCTGCGGCCAAGCCGCGTAGCCGCCGGCCGTCTCCAGCTGCCCGCAGCCGGACATCCGGCTGCTGGGCAGCCCTGCAGGGACGCAAATGGCAGCTGTCATAGCTGCCGCCATTTGCGTCCCTGTATTGAGCCGTGATAGGCTACATAAATATTTACGTAACCTATCACGGCAGGGGGGAAAACCCCAGCATACGCAAATGGCGATAGCCACCGCCATTTGCGTATGCTGGGGTTTTTTCCCCCCTGCCATGATAGGCTACGTAAGTATTTTTACGTAGCCGATCATGGCAGGGGGAAAAAAACCCAATGTACGCAAATGGTGGTAGCCGCCGCCATTTGCGTACACTGGGGTTTCCAGTACTATTTTCCAGCACTATTTCCAGTACTATTTCCAGCACTATTTCCAATAGTGTAAATGGCATCCCTGCGTTAGCCGTGATAGGCTACATAAGTATTTACGTAGCCCATCATGGCTATGAAGAGGAAGCGAATGGCGGCCGCAGGACGGCCGCCATTTGCAAAGCAGTGTGGACGGGAGCAGGTAAGTGCTCCGTTTCGCGCGCCTTTTGTGGGGTGGGGGCGGCGGGGACTTTGTCCCGCGCGCCTTTCATGGGGGGGGCGGGGATTTTGTTCCGTGATGGATTTCGGGGGGCTGAATGCACTGGCATTCGGCCTCACTGAGATCCATCGCGGAATTCTCTGACATCCCTAGGTACTGCATAATGTGAAAGGCGGGCGGTGAAACCTCATTGCAAGCGAAAAAAGGCGGTAGGTATAGATCCAGCCTTGTGCTATGTAGTACCCTGCTCAAGAGGAGCTTGAGCCTACAGCTGGAAAAGCAGACCAGGAAAGCCCTGTGTAGAGTGGTGCTCCGTAAACATCTTTTTGGATTCTGACACTAATTTAGAAACAAAACAAAAAATCTAGAAGAACCGAATTTGTACATTTATGTAAGATGTATAATAGCATGGCTCCAGAAAACGGGGCGGGGGAGCAAGGGCTAGAGTCCACCTCTAAGCCTGGCCAGGGGGAGAATTACCCTAACCCTAGCCCTCCTAGAGACAAAGACATTAGGCAGAGTGAGGCAGCAAATGCTGAGGGCTAAGGCGAGGACAGGCCACGAGCTGCGTACCACACAGCTTGGCCAGTGCCACCTACACTAGCTTCCTGACTTCAGGTACAGTGGACAGCACTGTACCAATGCACTACAAAAGTACATGTTTTGAAAACACCATGTCTTGAAAACATACACACTGGGCCCTTAAAAACCCTTCTTGGTCAGAGCATACCAATTATTTCAAGGTAATTATTCTGGAGATGATTATTCTTATTAATAGAAATGTAGTAATATTTATTAATTCTCTCTCTCTCATTGGGATATTTTTATTGAGATATGCTAATAATAAAGCAAACTAGCAAAACCTTGTTTGTGTAAACAGCTTTCTGTTGCTCAAGTCATCTAGAGATCTATACTTTGTAGTGTTAAATCAAAAGAACAGTTTAGAAAATTTCACAGAAATATGATACTGATCCTCTTTTTGCATCATCATTAACATTTTTGCAAATCAAGGTTTTTGCTACCTAGCCTCAGAATGCAACCGAACCATAGCTGCAAACGGTAGCCCCTGAGTGCCCCAGTGCTGACCTATGGACAACAGAAATGACTATGGACAAATCAGATTGGCCTGGTCTCAGTTCAGGTGAAAAAGAGCCAGAATTCAGATTTGACCAATTGCACTGGATCCAGAGTACCAAATTGATCAACTGAGTTCAGCACTGGCCTCTTTTGCTTCCTGTAGGTCAACACAATTGCACTCTACTGAATAATGTACAAATTATTTATATAAAGACATATATACTTGCATATAGTCTATATGAACTATGTAAACATAAGGGGTAGGATCCCACAGTGCCCTACGGCTAGCAGTGAGCTTCAACAATTCCCAGGGTGCGTGGCCAGCTCCAGTGGTGGCGGCGGTTTGGCAGCACTGCATGTGGTCCCACCACCGACGGCGGTGGCGTAGTGCTTCTGGGAACAAGCCCTCAAACGACCAGAAACACACATTTCTGGAAAGCATGACCTGCCCCTTCCAGAAACTTGAATTTCTGGTTTGGGAGCTCGCCCTGGAAGCGCCACATTTATTTATTTATTTATTTATTTATTTATTTTATTTCATTTCTATACCGCCCAATAGCCGAAGCTCTCTGGGCGGTTCACAAAAAAAAAAAACCATTGCCACCACTGGGAACCAGCAGTGCTCACCACCAGCAGTAGGTCACCACTGCATCCTACTGTATATAATTTTATTAAAAAATAATTAATTTTCTAAACTTAATTCTATACAAATACATATTTTATATTTAAAATTACTTTCTATTAGGTGTTAAAAGCACTTAAACACATGCCTAATCCTTGGGACCTTAACTAATTAGAGCAACCCCCTATACAGGTGTTAACCATGTATTGCTAATTTAATACTACCACTAATTACTTGCTCTTATGATTTACACTAAGAAAGCATACACAGTTAAATTAGCTATGGCTATAATGGCATGATTCCTTAAAGGCAACAATGATTATTGCACCACAACAAAATTATGTTTATTTTCTAATTTAACTTCTGAGAGCTCACTTCTGATGAGTTTAATTAACTGCTAACAGGTCAGTATGGCTGCTGCTCACAAATTAAACATCAGCACATTTTCTTTGACCCATTTAGTATGAATAACTTCAACAGCTACATTCTTTTCTGTTTAACAAGTTTGTGGGACCACCACCCATACAAATATTAGTGCATTGTTTCAGTTGTGCGCTGATCTCTTTACCAACTGTTTTGTAAAACTTAATTCAGAGGTAGTTAAGTCTGGAATAAGAGGAAAGAAAGATATTTAAAACGATACTGCTTTCTTATTGGTATATAGTAAGCTTAAAACAAATTTTGGGGAATATGAAATTGACATTAGCTGAATAAAATGGATCTTGGTCTGATAGAAGAAGCAGTTATTATTGTGATTTTGAATTTAGAAAGCTGAATCTCAGAGTCTTAATTCTGAGCAATTTATCAGTTTGGGAAAGAATTTCAGCTTTGGAGTGTTATGTCAGTGTATTCTAGAATTCAAATGTTAGCATAAAATCTCAAGCTCCAGTCCAAAAATAATTCTCATAATTAGAATGCCCAGGCCTTTTCCACTACCCCAGCTTTTACTGAGATGAGTAGGGGAAGTTTGTTTCTTTGGTAAACAAATATATAAAGGTAAAGGAATGTTGCTGAGAATCAGACTTCATCAGTACTACTATATTTAGTTATCGCAATACTATACTGTCAGGCTGCAAGTTTAATTGGTAGATTAATCATCTTATAACTAGATTTATTTGGTTATGAGGCTGTTTTGGTACTGTAATAGGGAATAAGAAAACAATATTATCAAACATAGACTTTCCTTCTAAGAATTAGTGGTAGTTTTTATTTTGTAAATTATCTTGCATTTCCTTCAGTATCTCAACACGGCACCTATATTGAGGCTCTATTAATGTTCAAATTTAATCTATGAAAAAACAGATGATTAATCAACTAAAACTGGATAGTTATCCGACAGCTCTACTATTAAGCAATAACTGCTGCCTGCAGATCTGTGTGTCCCATGGGATGGGAGTCAATAAAATAACACTTTCTCCTTCCCCACTCCCTGCCAAACCAACAGCAGCCACATCAAGGTCATAACAAATCCACATACTTGCAGAACAAATCCAGTTCAAAAAATAGTTTTGGCAATAATAGCTGAACCATCCCATATGCACAGTGTTACTGTTGCTCAAAAGGCAAACATTTGGCCATCCACAATACAGTCTTAATTATCCAAGGCTGGGATTCAAAGAAGGAATTGAAATCCATTTGGGTCATGAAAAATTCAGACAAGAGGTACTATCAAAAAAGTAATTGGGATAAATCCTTTCATAAAAGACCAAGTGTTTTCCTTCTGAATGAAAATAAAGAGTTTTCATTCAGGTACTGTGAGCTTTATTCTATTGTTGCCTGTCTACACTTCATGTCAATGAGCAACCTGAGCACCCAGCCTGGTGTGCTACTTATCTGAAAGAAATGGTTACACACTGTGATACACAAGTCTTTATTAAGAGCTCAGGTAAGGGTTACTGTCCAGCCCTCAAATGTGCATTTTGTGTATTAATTCAAAGGTTAGTGTTTCTCTGCTGTCGTCCTTTTAGGGCATTGTCACTGGCACCCCAATACACAATGGGTGAAATCTAATACCATGCTAGCAGACGTCTGTTAGCACAACGTAACTTTCTCCCTCTCTCCTCTTCCCTGCAGCCCTCCATGTTGCCTGACAGAATTTCCCAGCCCTCTGGAGCAGATTTTGGGAACTGTACAGTGCGGGTGGGGGGAATCTACCCATCCTAGTTCCACTATTGAATCAAAATCATTCTACAAACAATAGGTGCTCAGTTAAATGACATGGCATCATTATAACCTGATTTACTTGACAGGAAACACTCATCATTGAAAAAGTGCTCATTCTGCTACAGACTAGCAGACCAAGCCATCCTGCCACTGTAAACTGGATGATCTGTACAAATTAGGACTGTTACATCTCAACTAACCCCAAACTCCCCAACAGTAAAGGGCCAGACAGGTTCAGTCCCTTCTGCTCTACCGTGTGGCTATCTGGCTCTATGGCCTTGTCCCACATCTCCTGTAGGATAGAGCTGAGTTTCAAACACCATTGCAGACAGGAGAAGAAGGCACTTGTCTGTTGCATCCATGGAGCAAGGACAAATTTGCCTTTCTTTAAAAGTACTTTAAGGGAGCAATCCTAGGGCCACAAGACACTGTCTAGAGTGCCATAGGATATGGCGTTTTCCAGGAACTGACCTCAGAGCCTGCACTCCAAGGTCGGTTCCTGGAAACCGACCCCCCCATGTCCATGCTGCCTCCGAGGCAGCAGGGACAAGCCCTGTCCTCCATGCTAGGAAGAGGAGCGACTGAAAAGGGGCATTCTGGGAGGGAGAGCAGAACTGCGTGTACGACACATCCAATGTGTTGTACAGCAGCCTCCTCTCCCGGTCAGGCCCCCTGCAACTAGACAGCTGAAAATGGCTGTCTAGTGGAAAATAGCAGGACAGGAGAGGTGTGGAGGGAATATTCCCACTTCCACCTCTCCTGCTTTGCTTTGGATAGGCAGTCACCTCCGAGTTCAGAGGCGGCTGCCGATCTTGATAGGATTGTGCCCTAAATTACTAGAGTTCCAAGAGGGTTGGAAGATGACCATGTCAATATCCATTTGTTTTTAAATGGCATCAGTTCTTAAATTCATGACACAAACAAGAGTAGTTCCAAAAGTGTTACTTATACATGGATTTTTATATTTTAAAATTCAAAGTCTGCCCTTCCACACATTCTATTTGGCAATGAAATATTAGTTTCACTGGTTTAACCAAGAAATCACGTTCTGACCATGCCTTTATAGGCTTATTATTAATTCTGATACTTTTGCTTTAAAGTGGAAAAAGACTGTAGCCCTCATTCTATAAAGACTAAGTTTTTCCCTTCATAAATGGTTTGTTCTGGAGTGATGCAAAGCATCCCTGAATTCCACTGAACTCGGTGAAACTAGAAACACTGCAGTGCTTTGCTCATCAAGCTCTTACAGAATTCCCATGTAAAATTCTCAGTGCTAGAACTTCATCAGTGCAAGCATTTCCCTTACAAGTCTTCAACTTACCACAGCTAAAGGGCCCACCTGCAGAATGCAGAGATGGAAGAGTACAATGGAACTTATGTTCAGGTAAGCATGTGAAAGCCTAGCCTCTCTACATTAATAGGCTATTTTATTTTGCACATTCGTAATCAGCAACCTACGTCTCAGACACTGGATACAATTCAACATTAGTCTCATCTAGGTCCCATGGATTAATACAATTTAAGTAAACATAGGCAGAACAATCCTATGCATGCTTATTCAGAAGTTCATTGTGTTCAACCGACTTATTCCAGGAAAGTATGCACACAATTCCAACTTAAGTACCATTAATTTTAGTGAGGCTTCCACCAAAAACACTAGTGCTATGTCTCCTTTCTGGGCCAACCCAGACACGATGCAGGAGCTCAGTGGTCTCCCACAATAATTTATCTATCCATCTATCTGAATAGTATATATAATGGGAGGGTTTGGGTCAGAGCTGTGGTGCTAGGAGAGGATTTAAATCTTTCTTCCCATGCTATTTTCCCAAGCTGAATTAGCTGCCCTCTTCCCAGAACTGGAGAAACCCATATGGGACCTGTACGTTTTCCCCCATAGGCAAACAACAGCTCTGATAGTTGAACATTTGGATTAAGAGAATGCCATGGCATGGGGAAAATGCTTAACCCTCATCTCCCACTACTGTGGCCCTGATCCCACCCAGGTAGATGCTATGAATAGTTTTAAAATATGCAAGGTCCAGATAAAACTTCCTTCTGTTTTGTCCCTCTGTTCTGTAATATTTGGTAAGGCAAAATGTATGACCTGGAGCTTTCCAACACGAGGCTGTTAATTACTGTATCTACTTTCTGTTTTGTCACAGAATTGAGAACTGACCTCTACACAAAGAGCGTTTCCTTTCCTGCTTTTCTGCTACATAACCTCTAGATGGCACTGTGCTATAGCAGAATAGTGCAAACAGAAAAGTAGTTTTTTCACTTTCAGAAATAAAACTGTATTCTCCTGGCTCTAAAACAACTGGGAAACTGCTCTTAAAAAACAGAAGCAAAATTGGAGGATCATTGGAGGACATCATCTAAAGAACCCAGAAATAACTGTAAGGCATCACTAGCACATAATATATGCCTTGTGTAGAAAAGCTCCTGATGTTATCTCATTATTATGATTACTACACTTGCAAGTGGCAGCCAAGGAAATACCACAAAAGCGGGAAAACTCACAACATAATAACTTTGTGTTACATATTTTAACTTACTAATAATTACAAAGGATATACAAGGGGGAAATATAGGACTACTGCTTTCAGTGGCAGTCATACGTTGTCTGTAATGTGCAATTGTAGCCTCAGAATGCAATCCTAAGTATGGTTACTTAGAAGTAGGTTCCATTGAGTTGAATGTGACTTACTTTCAGGTAAGTGTGCCTTAGTCTACATGTTTAGGATTAGTTACTAAGGAATAAGTCCCATTGAACTCAACAGGACTGACCTCTGAGTAATTATGCTTAGGTTCCTGCTTTTAGGCATAGCAAATTTTCCATGGTTGGCACTCTGGCTTTTCAGCATGTGTTCTTCTTATTTAAATACACTTCTACCAGCACTGCTACCTCCAAAATTGACAAAATGAAATGAATCTAAGTTTCCATATATTTCTATAGGAAAAAAATCAGCAGCAGTTGTATACAGTGGCATAGTCATGTATAGCACGTAACTGGAAGTCTCCTAAGCAACCATCTATGCAGCAGTAGATCGATAACATTTGGGAGACTATGATAATGTACAAATCTAGTCAGCAAGTGCAGCAAAGAATCCTAATTTTAAAAAAGATATTATGGCACCATGGTTTCCTTCCCCCACCCACCCACCCACCCACCCCCACCCAATGTGGAAGCCCTTCGAGTTTCTGACCAAATTCTAAACGAGTACTGATGCCTTTAAAAAAAAAAACCCTATGATTTGCCCTATACACACACACACACTCACTCACTAATTTAGATATCCAGTCTTTCATTAGCTTCTCTTTATGGTGTTTTACTCAAGTTGTTCTGCAAGCATTTCCATGTTATATTAAGGATTATAATCAGTTACTTCCTTTACTTCTTCAGCGATCATGTTGTATTGTGTGTTCTATTTTATCACCTGTATTTTTAACTTTATTTCAAAATAAGATAAAATTCCATGAGATTTTAAAAAGGGCTGTCAACTGGAAATATTTCAGTAGCTTCTGTATTTGATTCTCCAGTTTCATCCTACAGCTTAAACCAGAGTGGCTCAATTTTAATTACTGTGAATTTTTAAATACTGTGAATGTATGCCATATTCCTGCTACAGGTATTTCAATATTTCAAGTTCTCAATTATATCAATAAGGCATTTGTGGAGGTTACAGTTAATAAAGGAAGGAAGGAAGGAAGGAAGGAAGGAAGGAAGGAAGGAAGGAAAGGTTTCCACTGTCTTGCTGACAAGTGGAAATAAACCAAGGAAATTGAAATATTGTAGAAAAATATATCCTCTTCCTATTTCATTTTAATTACAAGTTAGACTCTTATTTAAATCCTTTGTCCCCATTTAGAACCTCTGCTGTAGATATTAATGCAGTAAAAGGAATTCTGGGTGCAAGACTAAGGTGAAGATGAAATGAAGCTTTCAAAGAAATCCCATATTCAGTGTTTCTAGAGGACCTTTTCTCCAGTACAACAGGCTGCCAAGATAATGTCCTTATTTCCCATTCCTTGACATATGATGCTAATACAAGATATTATATTCCAATATATGTTAAGTAATTTACTAAATTACTATGTGGTGCCTTAAAAATGACTATGATGTATTTAAAAATAAGATACTCTAAAAGCAATGGTCCATTTTCAGGATTAGTTTTTATATTGGATCAACCAATTTTCAACGCTCTGACTCACCTAAGACCTTGCAGTATTTGCAACTGAAGTCTGCTCTACAACACAACAAAAATGATTGCTGCAGAAAATTAATTATCCTTTTCCAATTTACTATCCAAATTTTGGAGTACAAGTTCACTAGTTTGTGCTTCCAAAGCAAGACTGCTGTATTAGAAATTCTCCATTGTCCTGTTTTAAAACATGCATAGTGTGCAGTTTGCCACAGCTTTCCGTTCTTTTATTGCAGTCATTTCTTTCCTCTCTTCTACATTAGAAGCACAAATTAACATTGATAAAACTATACACAAAAGCATTTTGATGCAATCTTATGAACAGTTACTAAAGACTGGGGGGGTTGGCAGTGTTTTATCAATGTGCACATATGCCCTGATAACAAAAAGGGAGGGTGGAAAATGTAAGTGGCCTGAAACCTGTGTCAAACTATACATCAAGGGTGGGGAACCTGTGGCCCTCCAGATGTTGCTGGACTCTAACTCCCTTCAACCCCAACCAGCATGGCCAGGGATGATGGGAGTTGTAGTCCAACATCTGGAGGACCACGGGTTCCCACCCCATGCTCCAATTTCAGAATTCATGTTAGAATTTTGTCTTCTTAAACTGGAATTCAAGCAGCATTGAATGCAGGGTAGAGCAAACCCACAAAACAATAAAGGGATGGAATGGAGGAAATCCATTTATCTTTACAACTCATGGGAACCTAACGCGCTGTCCAGACTTTCCCCATTCTCCAAATATGATTTGATTGGGATTGTACAGCCCAACCCACTCACCCTTGGAATTCACATTGTCATAGGCTCCAGTGTGCATAGGCCCTATCCACAAAGTCTATCCACCACAAAAGCAAAGTGCAAAGATCATGTGCACAGGGCTTATATATACAGGCTCTATGTGTGCAAAGCTGCTTGCAAATGTGAAGTCTGGTACACAAGTGTCGAGACATCAAAATCAAACCTAACACCAATACTGACTAGATTT
Source organism: Heloderma suspectum (assembly GCF_057233095.1). Lineage (NCBI taxonomy): Eukaryota > Metazoa > Chordata > Lepidosauria > Squamata > Helodermatidae > Heloderma > Heloderma suspectum. The sequence goes on from NC_139461.1 coordinate 94,787,761, forward strand.
ACTGGACCCTTCAAGACAAGTAAGAAACAAAACAGAAGTGGGGAGAGAACAACACCATTGGTTTTTAGAATTATTCTCTTTTAGAATTCGAAGAGCTACAATTAACACAGGTAGAGTAACTATTTCTATGATTTTTTAAAGCTAACGATTTTTTAAAACTAACCTTTAATGACAAATTTACAATGAAAACGTGTCCACCAGAATTCTGACATGCAATGCAACATGTTTACCACTTGTATTCTGAAAACATCATTTGCATTATATTTATTTCTTAAGGGGAGAGCAACTAACACAACAAAAAAAGAAATAGAATTCCAATCTACCCAGCTGCTCAACAACATAATTGAAATATGAATTTAAAAACAAATTAAGCAAAAAGACTTTTTTTTTTTTTTACAAAATCCTGATTACTTTGAGCCAAAGCTGCACTTTTCCCTGTGTTGCACTTTTGACACTTACATAAAAGTGAAAAGAAGGCAAATTGGACATGAAACCCATTTATTCTGAATCTAAAGTTCATCAGCATTTTGGTTACATTGACACATAGAAGGTGAATTTGAATTCAACCTGAGGTTTCTTCTTTTATCATTTGGAATCAATGACCTTTCTGGTATACAGTATTGGATTAAGACTACTCAAAAGTCTTTGGATGCTAATAGGGGAAGCGTCAAACTAAATAAATAAATAAAATATACAATGTATGGTGTATTCAAAGCTAAAACCACATAAACCTTAGTAAGCTTTCAAAGCCTCAGGATTTCAATGTCCCTGTTTCTGTCACACATATTAACAGCAACTGTTGATATATGTCTGATCCTTGCAGATTTGGTGTGAAAATCTGTTTTTGTCTAAACCAGAGGGAAGATATTGGAACACTCAAAAGAGGCCAAACCACTGCATATTCAAGCATTAGTAATCAAATCCATCAAATAAAGATCAGGAAAGCACCACAGAACTCCCAGTAATGCAAAGGAATGCTATTATTTTATGGTATGTTCAAATAAGATATTCACAGCCTTCTGGAATAGATTCTGGAAATGTCAGACCAATTCAGAAATGTCATTCCCTTTCCAGATTGTAACTCAAAAATCAGATTGTGCAGTGTCTTCCTCACCCTCGAAAAACGCTTCCTTTAGATCAGCTGGATAGAGCAAGCAGAACTGTTCACTCGTTAGTTTCACCGCAAGCTACGGGGTATATTTGTGCTTGCTTTATCTTATTGATCGATCGAGCTTGCTTCTTTAGCACAAAAAGAGTCAGAAAAAGAAAAGAATGATGATGGAAAAACTTAAGTAACACAAAATAAAATAGTTTCCAATCGTGCAAAATTTGCTTCACTGGATAAAGCACTTCTTGACGCAGTAATGTCCAAGGATTTCCCTCCCCCAGAAGATACAGGAGTGAAATTGAAGCCATTCTTATTTTTGTCTTGGTGGTGTTTTTTTTTTAAGGCTATATTAACACAGAAAATGAAAGCGTTGCAAGGACATCAGATGTCAGGTTCTTCTGGCTTTGGGGTAAGCCCTGGACAAGCAGTTACGTGGTCCCAATTAACATGTCTCTTCAGGAGAACAACAGAAAGAGAATGAAGGGAGGAAAGTCAATGATCCCAACAATAAAATCCAAAATTGACTTTACAATCACAGGTACAAATTGCTCAGGTTGATAATTTCATTTCTCTTAAAGATCACTGTCATCTAAAACTAATCAGAGCCGCAGGTTTCCCAAGGAACGGTCAAGAGTCAAAGCAAAGAGTGGCATCAAGAAGGTTTCTCATTCTTCTATTATGGCAGTCTGACTGGGTAGCTGAAATTATTGGCATGTCTAGCCAAGTTCTGGGTGGGGGGAGGAGGGTTCTTGTGTGTTGATGTTGTTTTTATTGACTGGATCCTTGTTCCAGCTTGCAGACTAGGCTTCTCCTTGAGCTCCCTTTATAGCGGAAAAACTAAGAAGCCGGAAAAGGTTGAGTATTTCCATCCTCCCATGAGGTTCCCTCTTTCCAGTTTGAGATGCACTTTGTCTTCTCTTTCCATAAGTAGCAAGACCCCATTGCTGGCTGCTTCTCTGGTGACATCTTGGTCCCCAGCAAATGCTGAAATCACCGGATAGCCGTTTTGCATTAAACTTACCTGCAAAAGAAACACAATATGAATGGTCTTGTATGTTTTTTTTAATTTAAATTTTTTTAGCTTTACATCCCAATATAACACATTCACATTCTAAACTCCACCCCAAATACAAAAGTGAGTTCCATAGAAGCAGGAAGTCAAAAATAGAGGAGGGAGGCCAGAGTAGGAGACAGTAGAGCTGCATCCTTGCAGGACAATACTTGAGATAGCAGAGTCAAAAAGACCTGCTACCACAAACTAAACCTGGCTCTGGCTGCCAGCAAGTCCTATCAGAATTATAGCATTGGCTGAGGGAACTGATACCATCCCATTGCTGATGAAGAGCATATTAATAAAACATTCAGTGCATACATTATTTCCTCATTATGTTTCACTACATATGCAATTTCACCAGCCTTTATGTGAACAATTTTGAACAGCAAGAAAAAATCACCCCAATGAAGAGTACATGTACCCAATGTACATGACAGTACATACCTGGATAGTTTGTCTGTTATATACTTTCACAACATGGAAGCTGAAACTATAAATTCCTTTTCTTGGTGCTACAAATATACTGGAAGCCAGGTCAAAATGGTTGCCAATATTAACTAATACCTGGAGAGAGAAAAAGACAGGAAGAAAGAAAGAAAGAAAGAAAGAAAGAAAGAAAGAAAGAATCAGGTCATGGCTTCAGTGTATGGAAGGTGGGAAAGGAGGGCGGGGGAAAGAAGGAGAATTCTCAATCAACTCCCCAAGCAATACAAAGCCATTGGCATTTGCTGTACAATTAAAATGGACTGCAGGGGGAAGGAGTCTGTTTCCAAAGTGTTTTAAAAGGATCAGTTCAGACAGCTAATTGATTTACACAGTGGTGCACCCAAAGCCTCTTCAAGAGAATGAAAGGAGCATGGTGGCAGCCTGGGTCTTCACAGTGGAGGAGAAAACATAATATATCATTGCTGAGACACACAAAATGAAAGGAGAAAAGAACCTATTAAACAAGTCAGCGGAGGATTTTACATTTTCATGTGACAGTATTGAAACTAATTATGTCTCTTGGGGCTTGCAATGTTAATGTGAAACAAAATAGACTTAGTCATGTCTCATGTGATAAAATGGTGGAATGGTTCAAATTTTAAACAAGTAACCCCATTTCCTTGCAATTTAGATCCCTCATTCTCTTTTCTCTCACCACTCCCATCCTGTAGCATAGGGACTAAGTCAATTAAGCTTGAACAAAGAAGAAGGGTAGATGCATTTTAACCCGCAGAGACTTAGTACATGGACTTAGTGGTAAAAGTGAATGCGATTTGCCAATTAGAATAATGTAAAATGATACCTTGAGCCAAGTTATGAAAAGCATCTTGCAGAGAAAGAAAAGAGGGGGAGAACATGGATCCATAAAGAGAGGCTTCTCCCAGGAATATACATGCTTCAATCTGGCTTCCTACAACCAAGCGCAACTCAGACTGCACTAAAGAAATGTGAATGAGAGCTGGCAATGATAGAACTAGAAACCACCCCAAACCAAATGTTTGAGGTTCTTTGTATAATTAACACTTGCATTAGCTGCAGAATCAAATCCTCTGCCTGAATCTGCCTTCTTAGAGAACTGGTTGCAACAACTTGACTGGGCTCTTATGATGACAGCTGAGTAGAGGTGCATCCAGACAGAGGGCTCCTAGAACTACCAGTTAAAAGAGATTGTGCAGCTATTCCCCCTTTCCCTCTTAACAGACTTTCTGTAGTAAGAAAAAAGATGGCAAAAGTGGTGGGAAAATACAGGAGATTTACAAGTGGAAGATGTTATCATCTGGATCCCCTATAAGATTATGTGAATGAGGCAGGGCAACTGCTCAATAAAAGGTCTGCCTGGAAGCCCACAAGAGCTATTACAGCCTCCTGCTATCTTTCTGCAACAAATAATTGTCAAAATCGCACTCGGTGCTTCTACGAACCATGGAAGACCAGAGCTCCTAGGATTTTTTTTCTGTTTGCCTGCCAGGTATCTCCTTGTTCAGAGCTGGGAGCATGTCTCATGTTATCCATTCTATAGGTTCAAGGTGTATGTGTGTATGTACATGGACATGCAAATGAATGGAAAAGCTATTAAAAAGTTAGTGAAAGAGCTTGGCTTTCCTTTATATGTGAGCTTGGAAACTGACCCTATCTAGTCCAGATTTAGGACTTGTGTTTAAGAATGTAAAACAATAAGCAAAGATTTCCTTACCATATTTTCCTTACAGTACAATCCTATGCATGTCTACTTAGAAGTCTACTCACGTACCTGAACTTAGTGAGACTTATTCTGAGCAGACATGTACAGGATCGCACTATACGCATCACTGAATTCAGGTAAGTGTGAATAGGATTGTAGCCTTAATCTTCTAAACAGAAACTGCCAATTGTTAATGAAAGTTCCATGCACGCACGCACACACACACAAAGCAAACAAATAATCAATATTACAATTCTAAGGTTATTATTTTTGAAAGGCAATGTGTCATGGCATCAAAGGGATAAACAGACTTTATGAACAAAATGGTGGGACACAAAACATGTATGTAGCATCTGATATTATAGCACTCTGCCTTTGGTTGGGAGGGAAGGAGGCAGTAGAATAATTATATTCAAACAAACAAAAAACCATATGCCTATCTCATGTCAACACATTTCTTCTCCAAGTTTATAACAGCAAAACAGGTACAAAACTGAGTACATATGGGAACTCAAGATGGAATTCTTTGGTTAGGGAGGTCAGATGAATGGAGGAATAGAAAGCCATGATCTATACTGAATAATTCTAAATTATCTGACTGTATTTAGTTTGAGGTATTACATTTGTATCGATATCTTAAGGATCTATTAACAATCCTGATGCATCCCTTTTGTATCCTCCTGGGCTGCTATAGTACAATAGAGCAATCCTAAAAGCATGTAGGTTGCCTCAAATGAGTCAAGAGAAAAAGCTTAAGCCTGCAGTGCCTTCGACTGTCCCCACTCTGCACTACACCCAATTCTGCGGATTTCCCCAGGCTGCTTTTCTACAAATGCCTGTCTGGTTTCCTTGTTGAGATAAGGTAGGGCAGAGCCAATCCAGGGTGAAATGGGATGTAAGGATGTTGCCAGCTTGTCTTAGAAAAGGGCACCTGTGTTGACATCATGCTTGTTCTAAACAGGGTCAGCAAGGTGCCCCCTAGTATCTGCTGCTGCTACTTGCTGGTGCCTACACTGCTAGATGGGGAACTTACACCATACTCATTAGGAAGCCATGGTAGCCATCCAAGGAGAGGTTGATGCGCCACCACAAGGATGCTGACTCTGAGTCTAAGGTGGTTCCTCTTGAACTTGAGAGGGGTCACTGATGAAGAAAGACACGGCTAGAGAGGTTTCAGGAGGAAATCACTGGTGCTGGAATCTGGGCAAAGATCTGGGAAGGCAGAAGGGTAGCTGGTACTGAAGGATAGATTGCGTGTAGAAGATGGAAGTTAGGGCTGAATAGGCTAGCTGATCTTGTGGAAAAGGCCTGGAGCTAAGAGGAGAATGGACAATGAGTTGGTGGAAGAAGCTAGCCATGAACAGAGGTGATTGGCAGGGCCAGCCCTATCATTAAGCAGAGTGAGGCAGCTGCCTCAGGTTGGCAGATGCTGTGGGGCAGCAGTGAGATGATGGCAGGCAGAGCTGTCCCATCGGCAGCTCTGCCCTCCAACAAGCAAGATCCAAGTGTCATTCTGATTGATTTCTGTATGGGGGGGGGGTCAAATTGCCTTGCGCTAGGCAGGGAAAGGATGAATTGGGGCAGGAAATGCGGAAGCCGAGGAAAAGGCCACGACTAACTGGCGGGCGGCTCTTCTACGCCAGCAAGTCCCCAGAACGGTCGGTGCGGGGGCTTGAAGGGGCTTCGCTGGAGGAAGGGGCTGGAGGTGATCGAGGAGGGAATGCAGGGCCGGGTGGGAGGAGACTCGGGTTTGCCGCCGCCGCCGCCGCTCGCGGGGCGGGGCTTCGTCGGCGAGGGAGGAGGGGAAGGAGAGGCTGCGGAGGGGCGAGGAGGGCGGGAACGCCGGCGCCGCCTGACCTGGTCGAAGTAGATGGTCATGGTGCGGTTGCTCATCTCGGACGGCTCGTGGTTGGTGCTGCGCGTGGCCGAGAAGGCCACCTTGGCGCTGCCGGAGCGCACGGAGATGCCGAGCGACGAGGTGATGGCGCCGTCGGCGGACGGGCTGGAGTCGCACACCACCAGGCACTTGCCCTCCAGCACGATGGGCTCCGTGTCGTTCTGGCCGCCCGCCACCGGGCAGCCGGCGGGCAGCAGGAAGAGCAGGAGGGCCAGCGTCGCCGCCGCGCACGAGTAGCTGCCCGCGGGCCCCGCCGGCGCCCCCCGCCGCCGCAGCCGCCGCCGCCGCCCGGGCATCTTGCTGCGGGCCCCGTCACCAGCCGCGGAGTCCAGGGGGGGCGGCGGGCGGGCGCTGCTGCCGTGGGCCTTGGGCGGGCGGCGGCTTGGCTCGGAGAGCGCCGCCCGAGGGCGCGCGCTAGCGAGGGCGGCCGCCGCCTTCCGGGGCCCCTCCCCGCGCTGCTTCTCTCGCCGGCGGGGCCCAGGGGCGACCTCACAGGGAGGCGGGAGGCGCGGAGCGGCTGCAACCTGCAGGAGCAAAGAGAGCGGCGGAGCGACGGTCACACGAGGGGAGCCAGGCGCGGCGCGGCGCGGCTCCGCCCCCCTCCCCGCGGGCTAGACCGCCGGAGGGCCCCCCCCGGTGGCGTGAGGGGGCGAAGGAAACACACGGTGTGGCCGGGGGGGGGCGGTGTTTCTCAGCCTCTCTCAGGCTAGCCAGAGAAAGCGAACCCAAGACCCCGAGGGCGCTCAGCAGCGCCCGAGTTCCCACCAAGGATGCAGAGCCACTAACAACTTCTGGGTCAGACCAGCGGCCCGTCTAGTCCAACGTCTTGTTCCCCACCGTAGCAAACAAGTCTGATCGGTACGACTGGTGGCGCGCGCGTGTTTTCCTGGAGGAAAAGGTGTCTTCACGAGACGGAGAAGCAAACTCCTGAAACTCCTCGCCCCTTTTGTCATCCCCGCTGCAGGGTTCACTGGGGTATGGTGACATACCTTAAAAGCACAAGCTTCCGAGTTCTCCCATGAATTTGTACAGTGGGGCATGTAGTCAGGCCGAGGTCTCAGACACAGTCACCTGGGAGTAAGCCCCACTGAATGCGATGACACTTCTGAGTAAGCATGTATAAGACTGGACTATGCCCCCACCCCCAAACATCCCTCAGAAATCGAGTTAAAAGGGGGGAAAGGCCTGGGAGGTCCCTCAACAGCTCCCACATGCACACACACAAACACAGTTGCAGGTGATCCGGTTTCAAACAGCACGGAAACTCCAAGCTCTTGACTTCTTTTATATTTTTCTCATTCACCCTCCTAAACTCTGGCAATCACCGCACGCAATTCATCTCGCCCCAAAGCATTTGAAGTATTTTGCTCCGTCAGGGTCTCACGTTTTAAATGATCCTATAGTAGATCTTCTTTGCTGTTGTCGTGAATTAAAATCCTCCGACTGCGAAGCAAAGTGGCTGCGCTTAACTGGATTCTCAGCCGGCTCTGACTTAGCGCATCCAAGACATCTCTTCTGAATTGCCTTCTAAATTACTGATCAACTCCGCTCCAACTTCGACTCCCCGCCCCCCACCACGGCCCCGCCATCCACAAGGCCATTTAAGCTTTGATCTGCCCCCCGCGCCCAGTTTCAGCAAATCTGCTCTATAAACTCTCGGAGGGAACGGTAAAGGAATCTATGAAATCCCACCTGCAAAGTTCAGGAGGTTCTTTCTAAAAAGTTGAGCCTTGGTGACGTAACCCCTACCCCTCTTTTCTTTCCCAAATTCAAGATCGTACAATCCCACACTGCATCCCTGCCTTAAGAATTCTTGCGTTTGCCGATGCCATCTTTATCGGCATTCACCTAGATTTTGAAAGGAATCAAAAGGTGAGCGGGGGGGGGGGGGGCGTCGGTTACCTGGAAGGTCCATGGCGGCAGGGAGTCGGGCTTGCTAAGGGTGTTGTCCGTGGAGTTGTATCGCTTGGAGAAAATGAGCTGAGATTAGGCTGGCAGAAAGGAGAAACAGGATTCGCCTCATCCTCTCCCGCCCATTGCCAATAATCTCCCCGCTTCCTTCCTTCCTTCCCACCCTCTCTCAGACACATTCACACGCGTCACTGCTTCTCACGCCAGATAAACTCGAGCAAGATGCCACCCCCGCCACGCCGCGCACACACAAACACACACCCTCCGTTCCTGCCCTGGACAAATCCCAGCAACACCCCCCTCCGCCGCTCCCCCATAGGAATCCCTTCCTCTGGTCAGGTCCCCACGCAGACACCTTTGCTATCCCGCGAAGAGCGAGCTACCTCAAGCCGCGCGCACGTCGAACTTCATCTGGAGCGAAGGGAGCGCGCCTTCGAGCAGGGTCTCTTCCACGCCTCTCCCAAATAGATGCGCTCCGGAAAGCGAACCGAAGCAGATCCGCAGGTCTGCTCCCTATTGCCCCTCCCCCGTGCCCACAGACGCGCTGGCCGCTACTGGGAAGAAGACAGACGCGATACGACCATTAGGCGTAGAAAATAGCGGGTTACAGGAGTTCCGTTTCTGGTCTGGGCAAAGCGGACACTGCAGAGTGTGAGAAGGGCAGAGGCTCTGTCGCTTTAAACCCTCAGGACACAGGCGTTGTTTAGGCACAAATGCCTTATTAACTTTGCTTCCTGCGCCCTCTCTTTCCCAAGGAATACCCTATCAAGCGACATCGGGGATTGGGGGGCGGGGGCGGGGGCGGGGGGGGCGCCTTATGTGGATGGAGTTGCTGGGAAGAAGAAGAGCGAGCTCCAAAAGTGGTTGGAGAGCGCCACCTAGCGGCCTCTGCAACTTTGCCTCCAGAATGCTCTCCTATGGGGTTTGGAATTAAAGGGACGAAGCGACCCTGTGGATGAGGGTAGATTGGGTGAGAATGAGGGAACATTGGTGGCGGGATTCCCGGGGAGAACGGGAGAATGAACTTTCAATTAAGTTCTCCCCCGCCCCTCCTCTTCATGCAATCAGGGGAATCCTGCGCTCGCAGATCTTTTACTGCTTTCCAAAGCCAAATGCTGCCGTGATGATATATGCTGCAGTCAAGGTTATCATCAGTTATTACTGGCTGCGAAAGTATTTCTCGCAGCTCAGCTAGTGCAGATGCTACTGTGCCGAGCGGTTAGTGCCAAGAAGCCAGACAAAGCCGAGCGGTTAGTGCCGATGCCAGGAAGCCAGACAAAGGGGAGCGGAGAAGAGCCTCTCGGTCTAAAGAATCATTTACCGTGTGATCCCTTTCTCTTTTCCCGGGTTATCCTCGTCACCTTTTAACCTTTAGAAACGACAACAAAAATGCCTGAACTGAATCTGCATTTCGGAGGCATCAGGCTTAATTGGGTCCAAGAATCACCCGGACTCAGCTTCAGATCCTGTTAACCATTGTAGGGCTCAGCCCTGCAAGAGGTGAAGTAATGATGGCCAACGGTGCAAATGAGCATGTAAAAACGGTGTGTTGTGCACCATAGATTAAGTCCAATCAGATCCCACATATCTTGGATGGACTGCGGAGGCTTCTGAATCATAGGATGTGGCTTAAGTCTTGTCCTCTCTTTTTGAAAAAAGTAATTAACCCTGTATTAGAGATGTTCACAGAGGGTGGAATTCTTTCCCATCTGACCTGGCAATTGTAGAATCAGACCAATCAAGCATAGGAAGGATGGAACCGAAAACACTCAAAAGGGAGGCAGTGTGAGACTCTAAACCACAGCATGGAAGCCACAATTAACCATAGAATACTAATGCACCAGCATCTCATCCACCAGCATCTATGTCTAAATAAACAAGTATTTGAGAAAGGGCACTTGACTTGACCACTGTCTGCCCAGCAAGCTTCGGCTATTGGGCAGTATAGAAATGCAAGCAATCAATACATGTTTTATTTTGAAGGGAAAGCAGCTGATTGGGAAGGAGAAGCAATTGAACTGTGATGGTAAATCACAATCTTCTCCTTTCCCCAGTCCTGTAGCAGAGGCTGGAAAAGAGAAGAGGGAGAGAGAGACACCCAGCCAGGGAGCCCCTGGAACCTCCCCATTTTGCTTCCTCCTCAGAGTTCTGCTGATTCATGGAGGAAGCAGGGAAGTCTGCAAGCAAGAGAAGACAGAAACTGCTCCTCTCCTCCTCTCCTTTGCTCACCCTCTCTGATCACTGTGGCAGGGACGATTGGGCTCACAGACACCACCTTTGCCTGCTCCCTCCCTCTGTCTCTGGGTGGTGCAGTATAGAGGGTTAGTCACTGAAGGAGCAGCCTCCTCCTCTTCCCACTCACTCACCTGTGCTCTCCCTCCGAGTGCTGCACTGGTAGCAGTAGGCCCCCCAACCAGCCCACTCCTCCACACCACCCAGGGACAACGGGTGAGAGAGCAGGCAAATGTCGGCTTCTCTAAGGAATAGCCACAGTTCTGCCTGCTTGCTCCCTTTGGATGGCTAAGCCCAATTGTTCCCGCACAATCACCCCAAAAGATCACAGAATCATAGAATGGTAGGGTTGGGAGGGGCCTACAAGGCCACCGAGTCCAACCCCCAAATCTGTTTGTTTGCTTCTCCTCCCCTGTTGGATACTTTCCCCTCAAAATAAAAGTGGCAGCATTAAGCAGTCCTTGTTTAACGTGTAGTTAAGTCCTCGGTCCTTCCCCATCAGATAGGTGGCATGTTTCAGAGCAGAGTATTGGAGAGGGAGTCAAACATCACTCACCAAATCCGTGCTGCTGCCTAGAGAAGGAAAGGCTGAAGGACTCTGCAGAGGCAGGACCAGCATCGCTCCTCTTTTCTCTCAGCAGGGAAGACTGGGCAAGTGATGGTTGCTGCTGCCTCTGATGCTTCACCTGCCCTCTTCCTCTGTAATGTTGTACCTTCTTGGGCATCCAAGAATCCTTCAAGACGAGGCTGGACAGCCATTTGTCAGGGATGCTCTGACTTGGATTCCTGCATTGAGCAGGGGGTTGGACTCGATGGCCTTGTAGGCCCCTTCCAACCCTACTATTCTATGATTCTACGATTCTATGATCCTTCTCTTTGGGCAATGCAGCAGGAAGGACTGGGCTCCCTGGATGGTGCAGAGGAGAGGGAGTGAGCAAGCAAAAGGGGGCTAGACCCACCACCTTGGATGTTCACTCGCCTTCTCTCACTGGGTAATGTGGGCTACTTGGGCCCCATCGCCGCCACGCACCACACCACTCAGAAGGAGAGCACAGGTGAGTGACAGAATGAGCTGGCTGCTCTTTTGGTGACCAACCCTATCTATGCTCTGCTGCCCAGAGAGAAAGAGGACCAGGCAAAGGTGTCTGTACTCTCCGTTTCTGCAGCATGGTGGGCCCAATTCTCCTTGTCCAGAGAGGACGAGCAAGAGAGGAGGTCAAAGCAGCCGCTGACTTATCTCGCTTACAAAGTTCTTGTTCCATCCCCAGAAGTGGCAAAGCACAGAGGAGCAGGCACTGCACTGGCCTTGGGGCGTGGTGGTGGTGGTGAGGAGACTTGGGCACTTTCTGGCTGGGCAGTGGGCCTCCCTTTGTTCTTTTCCAGCTCTGCTGAAGGGACAGAGGAAAGGAGGGGAAGTTGCTATTTACTGTTTGTTTGCTTCTCCTCCCCTATTGGATACTTTCCCCTCAAAATAAAAGTGGCAGTGTTAAGCAGTCCTTGTTTCACATGTGTAGTTATAAGTCCTCAGTCCTTCCCCATTAAATTCTTGGTTCGGTTTTGTTTTATTTCCCCCTTCTTCTGGGGCAGGGATGAGAAACGTTAGGAGGTAAGGGGGCCAATTTTGCCCCAATTGGCCATTGCTGTTGTTCAGTCGTTCAGTCGTGTCTGACTCTTTGTGACCCCGTGGCCCATAGCACGCCAGGCCTTCCTGTCCTGCGCTCTCTCCCGGAGCGTGCTCAAGTCCATATTCATTGCATCGGTGATGCTATCTAGCCATCTCATCCTCTGCCGTCCCCTTCTCCTTTTGCCTTCAGTCTTTCCCAGCACCAGGGTCTTTTCCAGAGAGTTTTCTCTTCGCATTAGGTGGCCAAAATATTTCAGCTTCAGCTTCAGTATCTGTCCTTCCAATGAGCACTCAGGGTTGATTTCCTTTAGGATGGACTGATTTGACCTCCTTGCAGTCCAGGGGACTCGTAAGAGTCTTCTCCAGTACCACAGTTCGAAAGCATCAATTCTTTGGCGCTCAGCCTTCCTTATAGTCCAGCTCTCACAGCCATACATTACTACTGGGAAAACCATAACTTTGATTAGACGGACCTTTGTCGGCAAGGTGATGTCTCTGCTTCTTACTATGCTGTCTAGGTTTGCCATAGCTTTCCTCCCAAGGAGCAAGCGTCTTTTAATTTCATGGCTACAGTCACCATCTGCGGTGATCTTGGAGCCCAAGAAAGTAAAATCTGTCACTGCTTCCATTTCTTCCCCTTCTATATGCCGGGAAGTGATGGGGCCAGATGCCATGATCTTCGTTTTTTTAATGCTGAGTTTCAAACCAGCTTTTGCACTCTCCTCTTTCACCCTCAACAAGAGGCTCTTGAGATCCTCTTCGCTTTCTGCCATTAGGGTGGTATCGTCTGCATATCCGAGGTTGTTGATAATTCTCCCAGCAATCTTAATTCCGACCTGTGATTCATCCAACCCGGTGTTTCTCATGATGTACTCTGCATATAAGTTAAATAAGCAGGGTGACAATATGCAGCCTTGTCGTACTCCTTTCCCAATTTTGAACCACTCGGTTGTTCCATGTCTGGTTCTTACTTTTGCTTCTTGACCCTCGTACAGGTTTCTCAGGAGACAGGTAAGGTGGTCTGGTACTCCCATCACTTTAAGAATTTGCCACAGTTTGTTGTGATCCACACAATCAAAGGCTTTAGCGTAGTCAATGAAGCAGAAATAGACGTTTTTCTGGAATTCTCTTGCTTTTTCCATGATGCAGCGAATGTTGGCGATTTGATCTCTAGTTCCTCTGCCTCTTCGAAACCCCGCTTGTACTTCCGGTAGTTCTCGGTTCGCATACTGCTGAAGCCTAGCTTGTAGGATTTTGAGCATCACCTTGCTGGCATGTGAAATGAGCGCAATGATGCGGTAGTTTGAACACTCTTTGGCTTTGCCCTTCTTTGGAATGGGAATGTAAACTGACCTTTTCCAGTCTTGCAGCCATTGTTGAGTGTTCCAAATTTGTTGGCATATTGAATGCAGCACTTTAACGGCATCATCTTTTCGGATTTTAAATAGCTCAGCTGGAATACTGTCATCTCCGCTAGCTTTGTTGTTACTAATGCTTCCTAAGGCCCACTTGACTTCACTGTCTAGGATGTCCGGCTCAAGTTCAGTGACCACACTATCATGGCTATCAGGGACATTAAGATCTTTCCTGTATAGTTCTTCTGTGTTATCTCTCCACCTCTTCTTAATCTCATCTGCTTCTGTTAGGTCCCTGCCTGCTTTGTCCTTTATCATGCCCGTCTTTGCACAAAACGTTCCCTTGAGATCTCCGATTTTCTTGAAGAGATCTCTAGTCTTTCCCATTCTGTTGTTTTCCTCGATTTCTTTGCATTGTTCATTTAAGAAGGCCTTCTTGTCTCTCCTTGCTATTCTCTGGAACTCTGCATTCAGTTGGATATATCTTCCCCTTTCTCCCTTGCTTTTCACTTCCCTTCTTTCCTCAGCTACTTGTAAAGCCTTATCAGACAGCCACTTTGCTTTCTTGCATTTCTTTTTCTTTGGGATGGATTGAGTTGCTGCCTCCTGAACAATGTTACGGACCTCCGTCCATAGTTCCTCAGGCATTCTGTCTATCAGGTCTAATCCCTGAAATCTATTCCTCACCTCCACTGTATATTCATCAGGGATATGATTTAGGTCATACCTGAATGGTTTAGTGGTTTTCCCTATGTTCTTCAATTTAAGCTGAAATTTTGCAACAAGAAGCTCATGATCTGAGCCACAGTCAGCTCCAGGTCTTGTTTTTACTGACTGTATAGAGCTTCTCCAATTTGGCTGCAAAGGACATAATCAATCTGATTTCGATACTGACCATCTGGTGATGTCCATGTGTAGAGTCATCTCTTGTTCTGTTGAAAAAGAGTGTTTGCTATGATCAGCGTGTTCTCTTGGCAAAACTCTATTAGCTTTTGTCCTGCTTCATTTTGTACACCAAGGCCATGCCTGCCTGTTATCCCGGTGATTTCTTGACTTCCTACTTTAGCATTCCAATCCCCTATGATGAAGAGGACATCTTTCTTTGGTGTTAATTCTAGAAGGTGTTGTAGGTCTTCATAGAACCGATCAACCTCAGCTTCTTCGGCATCAGTGGTTGGGGCATAGACTTGAATTACTGTGATGTTGAATGGTTTGCCTTGGATTCGTACTGAGATCATTCTATCATTTTTAAGATTGTACCCCAGATTGTACTGCTTTTCCCACCCTTTTGTTGACTATGAGTGCTACTCCATTTCTTCTAAGGGATTCTTGCCCACAGTAGTAGATATGATGGTCACCTGAATTAAATTCGCCCATGCCTGTCCATTTTAGTTCGCTGATTCCCAAGATGTCGATGTTCAGTCTTGCCATCTCATGTTTGACCACCTCCAGCTTACCTTGATTCATTGATCTGACATTCCAGTTTCCTAAACAATATTGTTCTTTACAGCATCGGATTTTCTTTTCACCACCAGACGCATCCACAGCTGAGTGTCCTTTCGGCTTTGGCCCAGCCGCTTCACTCTTTCTGGTGCTACTTGGAAATACCCTCTGCTCTTCCCCAGTAGTATATTGGACACCTTCCGACCTGAGGGGCTCATCTTCCAGCGTCATATCTTTTAGCCTTGTGATACGTTCCATGGGGTTTTCTTGGCAAGAATACTGGAGTGGGTTGCCATTTCTTTCTCCAGTGGACCACATTTTGTCAGAACTCTCTGCCATGACCTGTCTGTCTTGGGTGGCCCTGCACGGCATAGCTTATGGCTTCACTGAGTTACACAAGCCCCTTCACCACAACAAGGCAGTGATCCATGAAGGGGATATTGGCCATACCCCCCTCCCATGGATTATTTTCAAATGGGTGAAAATAAATAAAAACAAAATGGCATTCAGAGCTGTTATGGAGCACAAAATGGGTCAAAATTAGCGTGTTTGCAAGCCAATCTGACCCTTTCGGTGTTCTGTAGCAGTTCCAGACACCATTTTGTTTTTCTTACAACAATAATTTGAGGGGATCCCTCTGATTTTCAGGGGGGGCAAGGGCCACACTGGAGGGCTGTGGGGGTTGCATGCTGCCCACCCATGTTCTGCCAGATCAGAGATTGTTATACATTTGAAGTACTTTATTAAGTAGAATTCAAATTCAAATATTTGAATTAAACAGAACAAATTCACTGAATTATGGAGTGTCTGCAACTTGGTGGTTTTTGAAATAGGAAATACGACAACAGGGATAGGTTTAAATCTGTGCGCCAGCTGACTCTCTCTTTTTAAAGGGAGACAAAAATGACAGTGTCACAAATACTCTCTCTCTCTAACTGCAGAGCATGAAGAATAAAAATGATGACTAAAACACATGATGAATGCATTACATTGTAACAAGCGTTATGTTATGTTCTTTTAGGTTTTTCACTCTGAAATATTTTAGGGAAGAGTGTACCACTGAGATGCACCTGTAGGGCATTAGTTAAAATGGTCACGCAGAGTCATATCATTATCAAAGTTATCAGTTTAGAATTGACTGGCCTAACACTGTCACTCTAACTTGTCTTGCCACTTCATCACCAATCACTCAGTTGGTTTCCCCAGTAGAAATAACAGATAAAGAGTAAGAATGCTTTACTAAACCATGGGTCAGGTCCCTGCCCTTAGGAGTTTCCTATCCAAAATTCATCATAGGGGAAACAACAGAGAAAGGGGACAGGTGTAAATAGAGAAAGAATATGTTACTAGGTTCAGGCTCGGCTAGCCTGAAATTCAGGATGGAAATGACAACCTGGTGCAATATTACCTCAGCGCAAATTCTGGATTGTATTCCATACATCAGCCAAAGAGCTTCTGAGGTTGGACAATGGCAGGTCAAAAGTATCCGTAGTCTCAAGGCAGGTACACCAGACTCAGTAGACACACTCATAAAAATAGCTGTCAAGATAATTCTTGTAAGTGGTTGATCTGGGAATGAGTGAAAAATCACAAGAAGGAGAGCAGAGGAGACATTAAAATATGTCTCAGGGTCCATTTCTTCAAATGCACTTCACCATATGTTTTGTACATGCTGTGTTCATAAAATGTAACTCCAGTGAGTTATAAAACACTGCTTAGTCTTGGGGGAGGGGATGATTAGGGATCTACAGTGGGGAACCATTACAAAAGTATTTACTATGAAGGTGTTTTTCTTTAAGTGCCAAAGTTCTACAGTAAGAGTGAGTCAGAGATAAAAGAAAATGGTGCTTTACCAGTAGATCCTTTGGATGAATAACTTATTTGCACCAAAGTTATGTTTTATTGTTATTGGTTTTTCAGTATACCGGGCCCAATCTATACTGGGCTTTTACTCCGGGGCAGGTGCATGTCAAAGATGACACAGTCGTGACTTTGCAGCCATCTGTGGTTTTAATGTGGAGTTCCAAGGAGTTGTTTTACTGCGATTTTGGGGGTTTGCTGCAGATTCCCCTGTGGTTGCAGGCTATCTGTTCCTTCCCCGAACTGACTTTGCATTTTACAGTGGGCGTGTTGTGGGCATGCATAGTGCCTGTGTCACTCTGTGACACTCCTTTCCTCCCTCATCCCTTTGCAGCTGTGCAGTCAAAGAGACACAGAAGGGCGTTTTCATCTATTTAATCACACTTTCACACAATTTTGCAGCTTTGTATCTTTGCAACGGTTGTGGACTCAGTACCCAAGGGTGTGTGGGGGGGTGTCTTCAGGAAGGACCAACATTGCTCTGGCCAGCATTTTGGAGCTATGGCTAGGCACATAGTGCTCACACTTGTGAGTGCAAACCATCGCGAGGGTCTCGGGGAACTGACAAACTGATAGTGCAGAAATGAAGGAGCAAAGAACACCCACTTTTTACCTAAAAAGGGACGGAAAGACACAGCAGAGCCCCTCAAATACAAAACAGCATTGAAGTGTCACACCCGCACACTCATGGCACTACACAGCTGCACATTTCAGTAAAACGGCAAAAAAAAAGGGCACAGCATATCGCAAGTGTATTCCAGGGCATGCCGACTTGAAGCTGAATTGCTGCGCAGTTGCGACAGGGTGAGGGGTGAAAGTGGTGCCACGTAGATGCAGCCCTGGACAGCAAGTAGTGGTATAATATAGACTCTTACTTAACATCCAATAATGAAAGGAGAAGAAGAGCAATAGGAACCATTATTGTAAAACACCATAGATTTCCATTGCATTTCTTTGAACTTAAAAGAGCATTTGCTGAACTGATAATTGAGACCACAATCCTATATATGTCTACTCAGTAAGTCTCATTGAGTTCAATGAAGCTTACTCCAAGGTAAGCAGTATTTGGTTACCAGTGATGCTCTACCCTACACAGTATACTAGGTGCCAGTTTAAGCACATAAATACGAAGTTATAATGAAGTCTTGCAAGCCATTGCATTAGAGAGATATCTCATCCCTTTTGCTGAATATTTTGCTTCCTATCCTACCATTTGCATTTAATTGTGTGGAAAATGTATACTATAGAGATTATTAGGCTGTATTGCAGAGAGCTTTATTCAGAAACTAAACTGTGAATCTATCAGCACAAAGACAGTTCATCTGGGAGTTGTCCCTTTTCCTCTGTCTGAGGAAATAAAACCCAGGTAATAATGAAGGAGCTGGATCTTGGCCTCATGGATTTGATAGTTATCAGAAAACAATACATTATTTGCATGGTCAACAGACCCAATAAGTGGAAAGACACACCAGTGAACCTGTTACCTATAGGTTGTGAAAAACTGGTTAGCAATCCCAGTCAATCAAAACACACAGAAACTTAAAGAGCCACACGTCTTTAAAGAATGCTGAAAAACAGTGGAGAAAAAGATGACACACAGCCTTGTTAACTACTTCAAATAACGTGGAGGAAGAGAATAAGAGAACCCCTTTTAGGCCTTGGGAAACATAATGCAAACCAAAAACATGTTTATATATATACACATGGAGAGTAAAACTTCAGATTTTGATTGGACAACATCCTTAGGAATTCATAGCCATTGGTCAGTGAACTGTCCTAGATTCAATTCAGAATCAGATCAACAAGGGTGGAGGGATTCCTCTGTTTCACATATCTCTTCTCCTGGCTTGTAATATCAAATTGCTCCCCTAGGAAGTGTAGTTCCTAATACCACCCATTAGGGATGTCAGAGAATTCCGCCACGGATCTCGGTGAGGCTGAATGCCAGTGCATTTGCCCCCCCTGAAATCTGTGGTGGAACGGCCTGCCCCCCGCCCCCCTGCGGATCCCCCCTGGGATGAGACTTACCTGGGGCAGATCTTCCTGGCGGCGGCTCCGGCGGCAGCAGCGGGCGGTCTTCCGACCGGCCGCCGCCATTTCCAGGCTTGTGAAAAAAAGAAAAAAAAAAGACGTGGTAGGCTACGTAAATCTTTACGTAGCCTATCATGGTTGGTGGTGGGTTTAAAATAAAACACATATGCAAATGGCAGCAGCTACGGCTGCCGCCATTTGTGTTCCTTCTTTTTACCATCTTAATCTACGTAAATATTTACGTAGACTATGACGGCGAAAATCAAGGGGAACGCAAATAGTGTAGCGGGCGCTATTTGCTTCCCCTTTTGATTCGCTGTTTTAGATTTACGTAGGCTAAGACGGTGAATGAAAAAGGGACGCAAATAGTGCCCGCTACGCTATTTGCGTTCCCCTTGATTTTCACCATCATAGTCTATGTAAATATTTATGTAGATTAAGACGGCCAAAAAGAAGGAACGCAAATAGCCGCCGCCATTTGCTTACGCGGTGTTTTTGTTTTTTGTTTTTTACCCAGAGCCCTCCACGGCTGGAAATCCGGCTGCGGACAACTCTGGCCTGGCCGGGCCGGGCCTGACCAGCTGCTCCGCGGAGCTGCCGCAGAGCACAGCTGACCGTTTGAGGATTCCGGGGGGAGGAACGGAGTGCCTCCCCCCCGGCCAGGATTCTGGGGGGAGGGGCGGAACACCTCCCCCCCCCATCAACATAATCCGTGAAAGGTAAGTCACTTTCATACATCCCTACCACCCATGGCTGTGAGCTACTTTTAAAATCAGCCTTTCCCTCTGCCATATGCAATCAGGGGAGAGTTTTAGACATGGACAGGAACAGCAAGCACATGAAACATGGCAATAAAAGAAAAAAATCAGCAAGTAGACAGAAGGGGCTGTTCGGTCAAGTGGTCTAGCAATATAGTTCTCAGCAATCAAAGCAAGTTCCATCAAGGAATAAGGGGTATCTATTGTTTCAACAAGGAACATTTGTTTTTGTTCTTCATGTGATTATAATGAACAGATTTATAAAAGATGCATAGTGGAAAGCAAGGAATGTCTAGATTTATATATTCCAAACCTTACCAGTTCTTTTTCCAAATTCGACATGGCTTGATTGCTCTTGGATGGAAATGTGAAAGTATTGGGGAAGTGAATGGAATGGAGGAGCTTTTTTTTATAAAGAATTAGTGGGTACATTTGATAAACCATTGCTGGATATCTCTAATAATGGACACATGTCCTTTAAAAGAAAGTGGAAGAAAGATTAAACTGACAAGGAGTTTGGTAATAGTTGTGGAGTGATGTAGGGATGAAACTAATCAGAATAAATGTGAAGGAAAATTGTTTTAAAACTGTACAACAGTTATATTTGTAACAATGGGTTGGATCCAGATTTAGTCCAACTTTGAGTAGACCAACTGAAACAAATGGGACTTAACTTATTCATGGTTAACTCATGTCTTCTTTACTTATTTGATTTGTACCCCATCTTTCCACCAAAAACATGGAACTCAAATTTCCCCTCCAACCCCCACACTCCTCAGTCTCCCAGTCTGCTCCAGAGGGTTGAGGGATCCTCCAGAGAAGATTTGCAGTACACAGGGAGGAGAAGGGGAGGAGAAGACAGGGGAATTTCCATTGCTCCAGTAGAAGTTGTGTTGCACAAGTGGACTTCTGCTTGCATGACTGTTGGATCCAACCAATCACATCCACAAATCTAGCACTAATTCTCCTTGACAGTTGAAAACACAAAGAATTATGTTTATAAAGAATGAAATAGGCTAGCCAGATTGTGATTCAGTTTATTCCATCCTCTCCTCCTAACTGAGATAGGACTTTGAGATCCACGAATATGGCTGTTTCCAATCCATGTCACTTTCGCATGTTTTCATCCATAATGCCATTCTGTTACATTTCCACCTTAATCTGCAAATTGTTATTAGAAAATTCTTCCCAAAATATATATTTAAATATCTACTCTCACAATAAGTATTTAAAACGTATATTATGATACATTTAAACTACCGAGAACAGCGTCACAACATTTAGAGAAGTACAAAATACAGTAGATAGGAAAGTTTAGATCGGCACATTAGTTCCAGACATGCAGAACTGATCCTTCTGTAAAGGAATTTGCACAGATCTGATTCTTCAAGCATCTGTACTTCCCTCGACACATCAGTTGCCCCTGGACATTTTCAGGGACAGGGAGATGGAATCATGAAACGTTCCCCTCAGGGCGAATCACCTGGCACCTAGTTTGATGTCTTTTGGACAATAGGTGAAAACCCTTTTATTCTTTCTGGCATTTAATGTTATCTGGTGGTAGTTTCTGTCTGGCACCTGATTTTTATACTGCTCTTTTATCTGTTGCTGATTTTATTGTTTTATTATATTTTACATTCTTTGTTGTAATATCCTATATATGCAAACTAGTTATCTGAGTGGGGTCTGTACGTAGCCAAAATAGCACCATCCATGTGTAAGATGGGGGTACTGGAAGACCAGGGGCACACACCCGAAGGTCTGAAAAAGTACAATAAATCTTTTGAAAAATCTTTAATAAGGGATGGGCGAGGAGTGGGGGAGCCTAATGAGAACTGCACATGTTCAGAATCCTAAGTGGGAAACAAATGGAAAACCAAAGTGGAGGGAGTAATAGAATGAAGTATCCTGGAAGGCAGCATGGCTAAGGGGCTTGAACCCTGATCAGGAGCAGTCCATTGCAGCATTTTGTTACAGGTTCCCCTTGTTGTATTTTATATTTTTATTGTCTTTTGACAAGGCAGTTTATTCTGCTTTACTCAATTTCTGAAGCAGTCAGAAAGCCACAGTTTCTCCAAATGACCAATCCAGAAAGTCTAGACAATTTTGCCATTAGTATTTCTCATGTATTCGCTTTGCAGACTCCTGAATGTAAAACCATCTGCACAGAGCAGTTTGCATGAGCACTAGAAGAGCATACACATCATTCTTTTGGTTTTCCAAATGCTGGATGTTGCATCACCGAAACACACACACACACACAATCCATTTGTTCATTGCTTGTATCCACTACCACTTCTTGGAAATGAATTCTCCACCATTACCTTAAGCCTCCATGTCAAGACAAAATGTATTATTAGGTGTACTGAAAGGAAAGTTGTAAAAGGAGCCAAACAATTAAGTGATGATGTCTTCAGAACACCAAACTATATCAGTACTTGTTAAAATGTTCTGATCTAAAACATACTGCAGAGAAGGTAATGTACTCGACAGTGCTGTTATGTTAATTTTCAGCTGTTCTCTGCTGCCTGTCAGTTGCAGAGCTGCTCCTCATATACTGTAAATCAATAATTTATTTGCTCTTAATAGGTGATAAAATTGAAGTAGATATATTTTTGCTAAGTCATCACAGACATCTTATATGAAAAAGTAAAAGGCAAGGGGGGAGGAGAGGAAGATATCCCAAATTGCTTCAGGTTCACTGTAAATTATCGTTGGCTGGTGAAGTCTGGATATTTGGTTTCAATGTCAAAATTAGTATCTCACAGCCACAGCACAAATGTCTAATAGAATATCACTTTTCAATATATTTTCCCATTTTTTTCAGACTCTCCAATTGACCTTTTTAAAAAATGACATCTATAGCTAAAGAGTATAAATACAACTCCCCACAGAACCACCTCAGGAGTAATGGACAGCAGATTGCTCAACAGGCTCCACTCAGGTTCAAAACACATGACCAGCTATTATTATTTCAGGATTGATGTGTGAAGATCAGGGAGTAGCGTGCAGCAGGCACAGCCTTGTGCCCACCTGCATGCATTGATTCTAAGAACAAATATTATGTAAGAAGGCAGAGATCAATCCAATGGCCATCCTATGCATAACAGGTCATGCAAAGCAAGGATTTCCCCTGTTTTGTCCCATTTGCCCCAAACAAGTTGGATGCCTTGTTACTAGGGAGGTGTTGAAAAAAACCCATACCCAGCCTCTATAAAACATACGAGAACTATGTTAGAATAATTGATCACCAGTACTCCGCCAAAGGAGTAAATAGGTAATTTTCTTCACCCATGGGCATCTCATTGGTTGATCTTGGGCTAATTATTCTCTCAGCCTTACCTACCTTGCAGGATTGTGAAAGATCAAAGGGCTAAAGGTCTTCTTGCATTACCTTGGAGGAAAAGAAATTAAAAACTGTTAATATAGATTTATTATAACTTTACACATGCCATAGAAAATAATATACTTCTTCCACCACATTTAAAGGGTGGAGTGGTATTTCTTACTGTACATTATTAGTTGGGGAAATATTCCAAGACAAGTAGCCCAGAGTTGGGTTTTTTTTTTTAAAAAAAATGGATTGACACAGATTTCTGGGAAAGCTCCTATGCTCAGTTCTATGGGGCCATTTCTCAACCTTCCCCATGGAAGCTCACCATCTAGCTCTGGTAATAAGGCAGCCATTTGCCCTATTGGGGCAAACCAAGATGACATTGCATGTCCTGTTAATTATGTGTAGGGTGGCCATTTGAGTGATATTCAACTTCTCACATAACACTTTTTTTTTTTTTACTTTATTCAGTTTATAACCCACCTGTATATAAATATTCTAGATGGTGTACAAAGTTAAAAACAATTTAACAAAAAATCTAACAATAAAAACAACACAGCATAAAAACAGTATACAAGAGTCAACAAAGGAACGAGAGTTTTAAAAAGGGAAGGCCTGCCAGAATAACAGCATCTATACTTCCTGCTTAAAAACCTTCAAAGAGGTCAGCAGGCACATTTCGACTGGCAGGTCATCCCACAACCGAGGGATGGCAAAGGAAAAGGTCCCC
Organism: Heloderma suspectum; assembly: GCF_057233095.1. Classification (NCBI taxonomy): domain Eukaryota; kingdom Metazoa; phylum Chordata; class Lepidosauria; order Squamata; family Helodermatidae; genus Heloderma; species Heloderma suspectum. The sequence goes on from NC_139461.1 coordinate 94,811,265, forward strand.
TTGTGTGTGGCTGCAAGTCTCACATTAGGCAGCTGCAGCAGAGAGTCCCCAGAGGACCTTAGGTGGCAGACTGGGACAGAGGGGAGAAGGCGCTCCCTGAGGTACCTTGGACCTAGACCATGTAAGGCTTTAAAGGTAAGAACCAGCACTTTATATTTTGCTCGGAAACAAATTGGCAGGCAGTGTAAAGATTTTAAAACTGGTGTAATATGGTCTCCACAGGATGTCCCAGAGACCTACCTGGCTGCCATATTTTGTACCAGTTGAGGTTTCCAAACTAGTTATACAGGCAGCCCCAAGTACAGCGTATTACAGAAACCAAGCCTAGAGATTACCAGTGTGTGCACCACCATTACCAGCAGTTTCATGTCGATATTGAACAGCATCGGGAATGGGGTGGAGGCGGAGCCCTGAGGGACTCCACATAACAGCTCCTTTTTGAGGAGCAACTATCCCCAAGTGACACCATTGGGAACTGTCCTGAGAGAAAGGAGCGGAATCACTGCAGACTCAGAGCAGTGCCCCCAATCCCAATTCCCTCAGGTGATTCAGAGGGCTACCATGGTAGATGATACTGAATGCCGCTGAGAGGTCCAAAAGAACCAGTAGAGATGCACTCTCTCTATTGATTCCCTATTGATACTTCTTTGAATCAATGAGTGTGGGAGAGCACAAGATCATTCCAATTGCACCCTCCTCCCTGACTCTCCCCTCATTCACCCTCTGGGCTCAGGAGATGGGACAATAGCACTGGGAAGTCCAAAGCTGGTGAAGGAGTGCATGTCTAGCTGCCAGGAGGCTAGAGATTTCCTGAGGAGGAAGGGCTATTCGGGGGAGGGAAAAGGCAGACAGGGGCCAGATGTACCTTGTAACCCAGCAGACAACCAGGAAAGTGTGGGTGATAACAACCCCTTTAGGCAGCCCTAATCCCAGCTAGGGGTGTATGAACCCCACTCACTGTTCCGCCTGGGGGGGGGAGGCGATCCGTCCTCCCCGGAATCCTCCCCGGCTGGCTCCGCTCCATGGCTAGTCCGCGGAACCACCAGCTAGACTTCCGTCTGCTGCTGGTCTGCAGATGCAAATGGCATCTGGCATAGCGGATGCCATTTGCGTCCCTGCTCTGTTTGTGATAGGCTACGTAAATATTTACATACCTATCACAGCAGGGGGGAAAACCCCAGCATACGCAAATGGCGGTAGCCGCCGCCATTTGCATACGCTGGGTTTTTTTCCCCCTGCCATGATAGGCTACGTAAATACTTACGTAGCCTATCACAGCCTCCATAGGGATGCAAATGGCATCCCTGCCTTAGCCATGATAGGCTACATAAATACTTACGTAGCCTATCACGGCTATGAAGACGAAGTGAATGGTGGCCGCAGGATGGCCGCCATTCTCAAAGCAGCGTGAACAGGAGCAGGTAAGTGCTCCGTTTCATGCGCCTTTCATGGGGTGGGGGTGGGGGGGACTTTGTCCCGCATGCCTTTCATGGGGTGGGGTGGGGGCTTCGTTCCGCAATGGATTTCGGGGGGCTGAATGCACTGGCATTCAGCTTCACCGAGATCCGTCGCAGAATTCTCTGACATCCCTATGAACAGAGCAGGGATGCAAATGGCATCCGCTATGCCAGTTGCCATTTTCGTCCGCAGACCGGCAGCAGACGTGGCTGTGGACTCAGCAGACAGACCCGGCCCGCAGCAGGTAGGGTCCGTCCGAGTTGAACTTCACGGGGTGGCGGAGGTAAGGGGTCCCTTCCGCCACCGACTCTGCGGGGCCGGATTCTTTAGAATCCAGCCTCATTGGAGTCCATGGCGGAATTCTCCACCATCCCTACTCCTAGCCCCTGTGACCTTTTGTCTTGGTTCAAGATTCATTCCCAACTCCACTTCCTGCTCCTGATCAATATCCTACTGCCCCTCCAGCCCCTAGAGAACCTGTGCTGTGGGTTCTGCTTCCACACCAACCACATCCTCACTCTTGCTTGACCTCCAGCTTGTTTGGACCTTAAGTACAAAGAACAGACCTGAGACATCTTGTTCTTCAACTTCCAAAGGTTAACCATGTGAGTCTATGAAAGAAAGAAAGAAAGAAAGAAAGAAAGAAAGAAAGAAAGAAAGAAAGAAAAGTCTTGTGAAACCTTAAAGATTAAGAAGTTTTTTCTAGAGTAAACTTTCATGGATTATACTTCATCAGATGTATAGAGTATTGTGGACAGTTTCAGTACTTATAGCACTTCAAATCACTCAGCATCGTTGTCTTCCATGAAGCCTTTGGCTTAACTTGCCAGTTTCATCTACTGAAACTATGAACAAATGAAGAAATATGTTCATCTTCTGTCAAAGACCACTTCAGTCCTCTCCTAACTTTTGGCCCATGGTTTGCATCCAATGTCAGGCCTACTCTGAAATGAATGGGACTTAAGTTACACGAAGATTGGATATAACCTCATATTTTTATCTATGATCCATGCATACACAGAAAAGGCTTCTTGAAACAGCCTAAGCCTAGACAGTTACAATGTTACTTATGGTGTTGCATTCCCAGTTCTATCAAAATAGAACAGAACTGCTGCTCTCGCTCCTCTGAAAATCTCTTCCAAAAGTCCAGTTGCTAATGCATAATTCACACAGTCTAAAGGGTGTCTTGCTGCAATGTATTATCTGGATAGAGAGACCCTGCTCCACAGTGTACATAAAACATTAACCAATGTGACCTAATGGAGGCCACAAGTGACTGCCTTCTAGCCCAGGTTTGCCGCATAACTCATAGACCCTCACTTCTTTCTCCCAGCCATTCTCCAATTCACTTTGATATTTCTCCTGTAACCTCCTGTAACCTCAAGAGACTTGGTTTTTTAAAGTAGATTTTCTCTATGACTCCACAACTTCTTAGAAGTGTAAACAAAATACTGTCAACTCCTCCTTTCTGTCAGTCAGCCCCATTATCCTGTTGTTGTTTTTTTTAAAAAAAAGAAGTCTGAGCCAGACCTGTCATTTTATCATCCTTGCAGAGCTCATTCAATAAAATACAAAGTAACTTCCCCTAGCCTAAACATTGCACAACTACTTTATGCTCCAATTAGAGTCCTCTGAGTCAGTTCTCGCGCGCTCCCGTTTGTAAAACAGGGGAAATCAGTATGTACTGTCTCGTCTTCACTTGTCAATTAAAGTTTTAACAGCTGTCAATCAAGTGCCATCATTCTCTTTCTTTGTGAATAGTAGCAAGTAGATGTATCCCCCTAGCAATGGAAATATGATTCTCAGCCATCTCAGAGCAGACATCCCAACAGCAGATTGGCAGGTGGCAAATCTTGCTTCCAGATATATTGTTTAAAAGCAAAGGAGAAGCACAATGAAGAAACTGAGCCAGGAGAGGGTGGGGAGAGGCAACTGCAGGTCGATCCATATCTGAATTTGTCCCATGCCTCAGCGGCTCATCTCAGGGCCATCTGTGTCCCTGGCTTCATGCATCACCCAGCATCACTGTGGATTTGGAATATTCCCCATGCCTGCCACTGATATTTGCTTTAATAGATCATTGTTGGGCACTATAAATTCAGGCATGACTCCTGATCCAGATTGGGGCTGCGGTGAGGAGGAACGTGTGAAATTCCCCTAACCCCCTCTGCCCTCTGCTCTGTACTAGGGTCCCAATACAGATCATCCCGCTGCCCTACACTCGAATAAAGAAATAAGGAAATGTGTAACTGCTTTTGACATCTGGTATGGTTTTATGTAAATGTTTTTTTTCTGTACTTTGTAAAATGTGTTTTAATGGCTTTTAATTTTTGTGAACTGCCCAAAGAGCTTCGGCAATGGGATGGTATAGAAATGTAATAAATGAAACAAAATCTTTAATGTAATTTCTGCTTTGGCCATGGATCCTGCCCAGTGTCTTTAGGATCAGGGTGTAAGTTCTGCTAAGGGCCTACACCAGCCTTCAACTCTAGTACTCATTGCTTCAGTGATTGTATCTCAAGCAAAAATTAACTTATATCCAAATATTTCTGTTTCACTTAGCAGTGTATCACAGTCATTGTAGGCATCATATTCCAGTACATATTCATAATGTACTGCGACAGTTGTGTATAGTGCAGTTGCCTTGGCCCAGTCCATTTGGTACAAGTTAAGAAAAAAAGAAGATCCATGGTGGATCTGACTAAAGGCCTATTTCATCCAGCCTTTCTCGCAGTGGCCAACCAGATGCCCACGGGAAGCCCACAAGCAGGACATGAGTGCAACGGCATGCATCTCCTCTTGTTCCCAAGCAACTGGAATTGAGAGGCATACAGCCTCTGATCCTGGAGGAAATATATGGCCATCATGACTAGGGATGGCGTGGGTGCCCAACCGGGTGCCCAACCGGGTGCCCAACTGGGTCCAGGAGTCCATCGAGGCCCCTCGTCTCTGAACCACCCCTGCTGAGCCTCTAGCCATGCTTGCCCCTGCTCACACCCTCCTGGATGTTCCCCACACTCACCCTGGATCCATTCACCAACACCTGTCATTTTCCTGAGCTTATTTTAATGAAAAAGAAGGTCTTTTAAAATGCACATATTTAAATATGCTCAAATTTGGCCTGGGAAAGGCTGATCTATGCAATATTAGAGGCATACATGGCCCATTTATGCCTCTAATATCGCATATATCAACCTTTCCCAGGCCAAATTTGAGCATATTTAAATATGTGCATTTTTAAAGACCTCCTTTTTTTGTAAAAACAAGGCCCAGAAAATGGTGGGTGCTTGCACACAGGTTCCAGGGTGAGTGCGGGTGGCTTAGCGAGCTCATGGGGGCTCGAGCACAGGTCTGGGGGGGCTCGAGCAGGGCAGTGCTTTAGCAGGTGCCCCCCTCAACCAGATGCGGATGGGTCCATCCATTCCTAATCATGACTAGTAGCCATGAATTGCCTTAACCTCCACAATCCCCTCCAACTTTAAAAGTTGGCTTATGGTTCAATTTATGTAGTAATAAGTTAAAGGCACACCTACTGGTCTTTTTTTTTTACAGTTGTTGGTAATATTTGTCCAATATAAATAGCCATTATGGCAAGAATGCACACTAGAAGTGCATTGAGCTTCACACACACACACACACACACACATTCACACACAAATGGGATAAACTGAGGATAAGCTTCAACTGAATATGCCACGTTTAAAGAAAGTATCAGTACATAACCTTTAAGGAGCATTTGTGCAATGTAGCATGCATTAACAAGAAGTGCCAGGCCATTATCAAGCACCTGCCAGCACTTCCATAGTTATATGGCTGTGTAACTATGGCCACTCATTACGGAGCAATGGATGCTCGTTAAGTGCTAAGACTGACCACATTAAAGCGTTATCATCCTCATCTCAGCAGAGAGCTAGAAGATTGTTATTCATCAGTGACAACCAGAAATGAAGACTGAAATGCTTAATGTTATACATTAAGAAGTGGAGAATATCAATAGAAATCATACAGCTGCACACACCCCTATGTACCCATAATTCACACATTAATCTTATCCAGGGAATGTTGGTATGTGAAGTACTTTGTATTCTTAGAGTAAGTTCAGCATAGTTTCAAAGCAGCATAAATCTTTTGGATCATTAAAGGTGGGAAAGAAAATTAGACCAATTAAATGTCACACTAAAGGGTAAATGGGAGAAGCCGCTAAATCAGAGTTCACTCACAAACCATGTACAGCTACAGGTGCAGGTTAATATGCAGAGGAAATATCAAAAGGCTAATGTAATAGAAGATGGAAATTAATTTATATATTGGTGTACAGTATAACAATGACTTTTTTTCTCACTGTGATGTTCCAGAAGCTGAAAAGTTTTGTTGATTAGACAGAAGAATTTGGGCACTGCACAGTGGATTGGGTGGGTTTGAATCTCTATGATAAAATAAGTGGTACAGCCCAGACACAGATTGACTGCAGGTAGATCTAAGAAGGAGGAATTTATTTCCACTGTAACAGGCTCTTAAGACTATTTTGTTCCAGTGGCATTTTTTAGTTGAATCTTTAATATGTTTTTAATCAGTTGCTATTCATATGGTCTTTATACAATGTTATATGATTCTGTCTTACTACGGTTTCTTCTATTGCTGGGGGAAGGCAGTTAATTTTATTTTCTTGTGAGTTATATTCTTCTTGTAAGCCACCTTTATTTGATTTTATCACAGAAAGGCAGGATAGAAATAGTCAAATAAATAAATGTATAGATGGTCCAAAAAAAAAAAAATTCCCACCCAACTCTATGCGTAGTAAAGACAATCTTACCATAGCTTTCTTGGAATTCAAATCAAACTGGTTGAAACCAGTTTGGAATATCTAAATGGCTCTGGTTCTTTGTATTTCAATATTTCCCTGGTTGCTCCAGCAAATGCATTGATTTGCTGAAGAAATTAACAAGTTCATGGTATTGTGTTACTAAAGAGGCCAAATTTGAGGACTTAGAGGACATTAGGGGAGAGAGGAGTTCATGGGATCCAAGAGAAAGAGGGGTGGGGCAGGGGAGAGAGAAGGCATAGGTAAACCAATGGTGGGGAGAAAATAGGGCTGTGCACATACCCCCCACTTCACTTCAGATGCTGTTCTGGACCCTCAGAATCAGCCCCACTTCAACTCGGACCAATTTGGACCCCCTCTGCTTCGACTTGGTTCCAGATCCAAAGTGAGATTCAGATATCCGGATCACTCAGTTTGGGTGTTTTCCCATTGTCTTGCATGGGAAAACACAAATGGCCATATCTTTGAGTTTTCACGATAAATACAGGAAACTTGGGAGCCTCTCTGACAACATGAAGGGGATCCCACCTGCCAAATTTCAGACAGTCTGGCCAATACTTTTTGTGCTAGGTACAGCTGAAATGTGACTTTTCCACAAAAACTCTCAAAGAGAAGAGCTATGCATTTCAGTCCCATGCCACCTCCTCCTCCTGCCTGCTCGGCTGTCAAGGACTGCTAGCCATCACCTGTTCACAAGAAGGAGACAGCTAGTGAGTGGCGGGGGCATGCACCATGCCCCCTTCTCCTGCTGCCTGGGCAGTTCACAGTGCTTTTTGCATATAGGTCTATATGTGCACACATAGACTTCTACACAAAAAGTGCTGTGAATTGCCCATATACTCAAGATTCATGGTGCTTTTTGCTATGTGCACATAGACTTCCAATTGCCATATTATTATTTAAAAACAAACAAACATGGCCATCATGGTGGAGACACCAGTGAGTGGAGCAGGGGCTGCAGGGTGGGGGTGTCCAGAGAACCCAGACAGGGGTGAGTTATTTCACATCCAGGCTTTTTAAATTAGAGATACCAGAAAGGGATCCTAGGTTCTACTTGCTAGGCATGGCTCTGCCACTAAACTGTCATCTTCAAGGTAGCATTTTCTACCATGGCTTGCTTCTTTGGCTTTCTCCAACAACGACTTCTTCCTAAATCATGGCATGTTCTTTTGGCCTAATTCTTATTGACATTTCTGTTCTGGTTTTCAATCAGCTTGTGCTAACATCCAGTCAACTCAACCCATTTTACTGTGCAGCCAATGGGTCAAATCTGGCTGGACTTTGTATCTTCTACTCTGTGTTTGGGATGCCTTGTGGCAGAGTGCCAATAATCAAATCTAGCCCATGGAGGTGCAATCATAGGACCATTTGAGTCAGCATGGGCTGACTGAAAACCACAGCAGCTAAGGCCAAAAAGGTCAAGTAAATGAGTCATCACATGCCATACATACAACCACCCGGAGTACACATTTAATATTATTTTTAAAGCACAATTTCCTGCAGCCTAGGAAATGTACTAATGTGCTTTATCTCAACAATTGCCTATGGCACGGATTTTCAAATAAACTTAAGGGTATGTTTTATTAAATCATCTTTACAGTTTTGAGCTTTGTTTTCAGTTAATGTCCTTCCAGCTTTCAGTTTGCTGTTCAAGCAATCTTCACTTACAAAGTGTACATCGGGGGGAAATTTGAATCACTTTTATTGGTTTCAGGGCGATATTAAACCACGAGACTTGAAGCAGATAGGAGTGAAATTTTACATCATGCACAATGTGTTGAGTGGGGGGGAGGAGTAAAAAAAGCTCTTCCTGTCCTCTCCAACTATGGACACACTCAGTGTATGTCAACATACTTTAAATCACTGCCGCCGCTACGACCACCACTGCTCTTTGTATATTTTTATAACTCGGAAAGGGAAGAAAACCTGAGGTTTATGTATCAGTTTTAACTACTATTATTATGTGATCCTGGCAGTGGATCCCCTATGGCAGGGGGTGGACAGAAGTTAGATCTCCAGGTATTTTGGTTTTCAACTTCCAGAAGCCCCTGCCAGCATTGTCAATGGTGAGGAACGCTGTGAGTCGTGGTCCACAGCATCTGGAGACTTATTTTCTGCCCGCCCCTGTCCTATGGCATTTCCCATTCCTCCCAGCTTCTAATTCATTGAAACCTTAGATTGCTCTGGACTTGCTATCCAGTTTAACACTCATGGGGGGGAAGCTATTGAAATACACAGATGTCCTGCTCACATATAGCCTCCATGTGTACACTTAGTGGGGAGAAGGGCCTCAATTGATGGCCCCATTCATAAAATTGTTGTGGAGATTTGAGGGCAGGACCAGTAGTACATGTGTTATCTAGAAGGTCCGAAAGAGGTTCCACTTCCAGACCTTTTGGCTACTGCATGGAGGTTTGGGGATGGAGCCACATTGGTAGGGCAGCCACATGTGCATCACCAAAAAAAGAAGACATGCATCAGCAAAAAAGAGGACAAAAGAGGACACTGATGTGCACAAAATTTGCATATGGCTATATATATATATATATATATAATATGCAGATTTATACATAATTATTATAATTTAAATAGAAATACAGTACATCTCACCATAGTGTGGGAGACTGTGATCTGTGTGCCTTGCTCAGTCCCCTGTCCAGGTACTGCTGATGGGCAATTTCAAGGACCAGCTCTTCCTTCTGATGGTTCTTTTTTGTTAAACTGGACTTGGGCTGGACAACCCTTCAAATAGAGGGCACCTTAAAACAGACAGTCATCTGGCAGCCCTTCAAATAGAGGGCTGTCCTCTGTAAAAGAGGACATATGGCTACACTACGAGGTGGGGCCAGTTAGGGCATGGCAGACAGAAGAGTCCTGCTCCTACTCCCTGCATTTAGCATATGTTTGGAGACAACTTCAGAGCTGTTAGGGAAGCAGCTGAATAAAGCAGACTGAGCCCAGGAAGGGAAGGGTTTGGCAAGCTTTACCGAGTCATAAACTGATAGGCTGAGCAAACCCATAGCAGTTATACTACTATAAATAATATTTTATAGACAAGGTCCTCTGGCTAAGCAGCCAGACATATAAAACAGCAAAGCGGCTAGGTTTTTAAGAAGAAAGAAACTACTGAAGAACACACTAGCCTTTATAAAAACACACACACACACACACAAAAGAAATCCAGGCAAAGAGGGAAGCTTGGTTGACTCCACCCTGCTGCAAGTCTGCAACATAGCCCCTTTCTGAGCCCTGTTTGCAGCTAGGGCTTTCTAGATGCATCCAGAGCTGTTAATTGGCTCTACACCAGTCTTATCCAGCCTGGAGCCCCACCCCCCAGGTGTTTTGAATTACAGCTCCCAGCACTTTTGACCATAGGCCGTGCTTGCTGGGGCCGATGGGAGTTGAAGACCAAAATATCTGGAGGCACCAAGTTGGAGAAGGCTGCTTTACACTGAGTGCCCCTTGCTGTTGCACCTACTAACTGCTTTAAGAGTCCAAAATCGAATTAGGACACAATCGTATGCAAGTTTAGACAGAAATAAGCCCTACAACTCCCAGCTGGCATGGCTGGCTGGAGGTTGCTAGGAGTTGTAGGACTTATTTCTATCTAAGCATGCATAGGATTGCACCCTTAAGATTTACCTTGCACCCTATTTTTTGGTGTGATTTCCTCCCATCACTATTCCAACATGAACAGGACTAGAAACTTTATCATAAACTACAAGGGTGGTTTTATTCAGGTTCCAAGGCACTGGGATATTAGGATAAGAATGAAAGAAAATAAATGTTCAGTCTATTTAAATATAACTTCATCCTGCCTGGCAAACGTACATGCTTCAGCAGAGTGCTTCAAATGCAGGGGACACAGAGGCAAGTAATTAATTTCAGGCTATACCCAACAGAGGGTGAAGGGGCCCAGCAAGTCCTAGAGCAGTTTTTGCTAGACTTTGTGCAATGATTTGGCCATCTTCGGATGTAGTTTTGCTTTTTCAATGATGCCCTTCTGCAAGGTGTAAAGGAGCCCTTTGGATCCACCCTAGTGACAGGCAAAACATAGGGATCTGGCACAAAGGAGGGGCAGAAAAAGTTCTCTTTCCCTTTCATTGTCCTTCCCCTCTCGAGCATAACTTCCAATGGGGCATGGCAGGAATCAAAGAGAATGTCTTCCTTCTATGTTTGGTCGGTTCATCCTCCTCCTTCCTAATAACAATAATAGGAAACTCATAAATAAATGTATTAATATGTTTAACAATATTTTCAGTACTAAATATATTGTAGAAATTCATTATGAAATTGAGAATACTTGAATTTTACAGTGGGATTGACAGACACATCTTGTAATCAAAGTTTTAAATGGCTGGGTGTTTATTTCTTTGATAGTTGCATTTGTTTGTTTTTCATTTATTTTCTTTTATGTTTTAAATATTTCAGGGGGTTGATATGTCATTTTTGAGCATCATTTTTGGTGGAAAGGCGGGATATAAATTAAAAAAATAAAAAAACCTGGCATTTGCAACTCACTATTGACTGGACTAGTATGGAGATGGCTGGGACTGGGGTGAATGTGTAAGAGAAGGGACAAAAACTTTAACAGCAAGCTTTGACAGGTCACTGTGGACTTACTTTCTTTGAAAAGCTATTCCTAAAAGTAACCAAACTCTTTTTTGCCTCCTAGAATGGAGAATGTTTTAGGAAATTGCTGATAGCCTGTTACAATGATCAGGTAGCAAAGCCAGCCACATCATTACAGGAGAAAAATGCATAGGGCCCGGAGGCTAATGAAACATATTGCTTAGGTATTTCCTTCTCTCTGTAATTAATTTTGCATCATGAGAGAGATCTGTCTACTTCTCTGACAATTATATGCACATTTTATTTTGAAACCATATTTCATGTGGGATAGCCATGAGGAAATCCAAGTCTGGAATTTTGATTTCCGCTTTTGGAATGGACTCCACTGTATAATTAAAGAAGATACTGATATAGATAGCAGCCAGCTGTGATGCAGAAACTTTCAGCACTGCCTTGGTTCATTAGAAATATCATGTCAGGTTGAAGATGGAAATAAATAGTTCAAACACTATTCCAGGGTTTAAACTAAACTGCAGAAATGTGATGCTTGGGGCTACTTAGCTATTGAACAAGTTTGAAATAAATGGTATCCTTATGAGCTAATTGGCGAATTAATATTTGCATCAAGAAATCTGATTCATTATATGTACAAAAGTGTTGGAGGAATATATTTTCATGCATATAGAAAGGATTATAATACCACTAGGAGGCACTAAAAATTGCAATTGATTGTGAATTGTTCATATTTCTTTTATAGGCAAATGTTCTCGGATGTGTCAAGAAAAAAATACTGAGGACAAGAGGGAAAAACACATGGGAACATTTTGCATGGGACATACTAGTTGTCCTGTCAGCAAATGCACGGACCCAACTTCATGTTGGCTAATAACAAGGAGTGAATCCAGACTTTGTCATACCAAGAGTAGACCCACTGAATTCAATAGGATTTAAGTTAGTCATAACTAACTCAAGTCCCACTGATTTCAAAGGGCCTACTAGTAGTATGATTAAATCTGGATCCAACCCAGGATATATAGGGACAAGGAACATTTATACATGAGGAACATTGGGCAGGGGCCTTTCCATGTCTCCCCTCATACCAAGGTAAGGCTAGGAAAGGGGATGTGACAATGGAAAGCTGGAAGTATGGAAAGGTGGAGACAGTGGGAGGCTTGTAGGGTGCTCTTATTCACCTGGTCTTTCTAAGCTTTCAGTGAAGTCACAAAGGGAAGGCTAAACGTTCTCCAGTTGTTCTCTGAGAAAGCTCAGAAAGACTCTGGGACTGTTCCAAACTAAAATGGGTGATGATGGTGGTGGCATTTCACTCATATCTGCCCTGCAGCTACAATAGTTCTGTTTTCATAGTCTGTGGGAGGAGGGAAATACCATAAAATAGGGCCAGGGGGCCATTTATAGGGGAGCATTGTCAGGTGGCGGAAATATTAGTATTGCAAAGCAAACAAAAGGATTTGTAATCCCATGTTAAGGACAGGCAAGTCTGTCTATTTCTGGTTGCTGTTGTTCAGTCATTAAGTCGTGTCCGACTTTTCGTGACCCCATGGACCATAGCACAACAGGCCTTCCTGTCCTCCGTTGTCTCCCAGAGTGTGCTCAAGTTCATATTCATTGCATCGGTGATGCTATCTAGCCATCTCATCCTCTGCCGTCCCCTTCTCCTTTTGCCTTCAATCTTTCCCAGCATCAGGGTCTTTTCCAGTGACTTTTCTCTTTGCATTAGGTGGCCAAAATATTTGGGCTTCAGCTTCAGTGTCTGTCCTTCCAATGAGCAGTCAGGGTTGATTTCCTTTAGGATGGACTGATTTGACCTCCTTGCAGTCCAGGGGACTTGTAAGAGTCTTATAGAACCATAGAATCATAGAATAGTAGGGTTGGAAGGGGCCTACAAGGCCATCGAGTCCAACCCCCTGCTCAATGCAGGAATCCAAGTCAGAGCATCCCTGACAGATGGCTGTCCAGCCTCGTCTTGAATGCCTCCAGTGTGGGAGAGCCCACCACCTCCCTAGGTAATCATTTCCATTCTCGTATTGCTTGAACAGTCAGGAAGTTTTTCCTGATTTTCAGCCGGAATCTGGCTTCCTGTAACTTGAGCCCATTATTCCGTGTCCTGCACTCTGGGATGATCAAGAAGAGATCCTGCCTGGCCTTCTTCTCTGTGACAATCTTTCAAGTACTTGAAGAGTGCTATCGTATCTCCCCTCAGTCTTCTCTTCTCAAGGCTAAATATGTCCAGGTCTTTCAGTCTCTCTTCATAGGGCTTTGTTTCCAGTCCCCTGATCATCTTCGTTGCCCACCTCTGAACCCTCTCCAGTTTGTCTGCATCCTTCTTAAAGTATGGTGCCCAGAACTGGACACAGTACTCCAGATGAGGCCTAACCAGTGCTGAGTAGTGGGGAACTAGTACTTCCCGGGATTTGGAAGCTATGCTTCTAAATTAATGCAGCCCAAAATAGCATTTGCCTTCTCCATCCTCTGAAGAAGGATGGTGCATCCATTCTTCTCCAGCACCACAGTTCGAAAGCATCAATTCTTCTGCACTCAGCCTTCCTTATAGTCCAGCTCTCACAGCCATACATTGCTACTGGGAAAACCATAGCTTTAATTATACGAATCTTTGTCGGCAAGGTGATGTTTCTGCTTCTTACTATGCTTTCTAGGTTGGCCATAGCTTTCCTCCCAAGGAAATGGCTACAGTCACCATCTGTGGTGATCTTGGAGCCCAAGAAAATAAAATCTGTCACTGCTTCCATTTCTTCCCCTTCTAAATGCCAGGAAGTGATGGGGTCAGATGCCATGAACTTAGTTTTCTTAACGTTGAGTTTCAAACCAGCTTTTGCACTCTCCACTTTCACCCTCAACAAGAGGATCTTTAGCTCCTCTTTGCTTTCTGCCATTAGGGTGGTATCGTCTGCGTATCTGAGGTTGTTGATAATTCCCCCGGCAATCTTAATTCCAACCTGTGATTCATCCAACCTGGCGTTTCTCATGGTGTACTCTGCATATAAATTAAATAAGCAGGGTGACAATATACAGCCTTGTCATACTCCTTCCCCAATTTTGAACCAATCGGTTGTTCCTTGTCCGGTTCTTACTGTTGCTTCTTGACCCTCATACAGGTTTCTCAGGAGACAGGTAAGGTGGTCTGTACTCCCATCTCTTTAAGAATTTGCCACAGTTTGTTGTGATCCACACAATCAAAGGCTTTAGCATAGTCAATGAAGCAGAAATAGACTTTTTCTGGAATTCTCTTCCTTTCTCCATGATCCAGCGAATGTTGGCGATTTCATCAGTAGTTCCTCTGCCTCTTCGGAACCCAGCTTGTACTTCCGGTAGTTCTCGGTTCACATACTGCTGAAGCCTAGCTTGTAGGATTTTGAGCATAACCTTGCTGGCATGTGAAAAGAGAGCAGTTGTACGGTAGTTTAAACACTCTTTGGCATTGCCCTTCTTTGGAATTGGAATGTAAACTGACCTTTTCCAGTCTTGTGGCCACTGTTGAGTGTTCCAAATTTGTTGACATATTGAGTGCAGCACTTTAACAGCATCATCTTTTAGGATTTTAAATAGCTCAGCTGGAATACTGTCATCTCCGCTAGCTTTGTTGTTGGCAATGCTTCCTAAGGCCCACTTGACTTCACTCTCTAGGATGTCTGGCTCAAGTTCAGTGACTGCACGATCATGGCTATCAGGGACATTAAGATCTTTCTTGAATAGTTCTTCTGTGTATTCTTTCCACCTCTTCTTAATCTCATCTGCTTCTGTTAGGTCCCTGCCTGCTTTGTCCTTTATCATGCCCGTCTTTGAACAAAACGTTCCCTTGAGATCTCCAATTTTCTTGAAAAGATCTCTAGTCTTTCCCATTCTATTGTTTTCCTCGATTTCTTTGTATTGTTCATTTAAGAAGGCCTTCTTGTCTCTCCTTGCTATTCTCTGGAACTCTGCATGCAGTTGGATAGATCTTCCCCTTTCTCCCTTGCTTTTCACTTCCCTTCTTTCCTCAGCTACTTGTAAAGCCTCATCAGACAGCCACTTGGCTTTCTTGCATTTCTTTTTCTTTGGGATGGATTGAGTTGCTGCCTCCTGAACAATGTTACGGACCTCCGTCCATAGCTCCTCAGGCACTCTGTCTATCAGGTCTAATCCCTGAAATCTATTCCTCACCTCCACTGTATATTCATAAGGGATGTGAGGAATAGATACTCATAAGGGATAGCACTGAGGTCATACCCGAATGGTTTAGTGGTTTTCCCTATGTTCTTCAATTTAAGCCGAAATGTTGTGATCAGAAGCTCATGATCTGAGCCACAGTCAGCTCCAGGTCTTGTTTTTACTGACTGTATAGAACCTCTCCATCTTTGGCTGCAGAGTCCATATTCAATCATTTCGAAACTGACCATCTGGTGATGTCCATGTGTAGAGTCACCTCTTGTGCTGTTGGAAAAGAGTGTTTGCTATGATCAGCATGTTCTCTTGGCAAAACTCTATTAGCTTTTGTCCTGCTTCATTTTGTACTCCA
Source organism: Heloderma suspectum (assembly GCF_057233095.1). Classification (NCBI taxonomy): domain Eukaryota; kingdom Metazoa; phylum Chordata; class Lepidosauria; order Squamata; family Helodermatidae; genus Heloderma; species Heloderma suspectum. The sequence continues at coordinate 94,826,651 of NC_139461.1, forward strand.
AGGCCATGCTTGCCTGTTATTCCAGTTATTTCTTGACTTCCTACTTTAGCATTCCAATCCCCTATGATGAAGAGGACATCTTTTTTTGGTGTTAGTTCTAGAAGGTGTTGTAGGTCTTCATAGAACCGATCAACCTCAGCTTCTTTGGCATCAGTGGTTGGGGCATAGACTTGAATTACTGTGATGTTGAATGGTTTGTCTTGGATTTGTACTGAGATCATTCTATCGTTTTTGAGATTGTACCTCAGTACTGCTTTTCCCACCCTTTTGTTGACTATGAGTGCTACTCCATTTCTTCTGAGAGATTCTTGCCCACAGTAGTAGATGTGATGGTCACCTGAATTAAATTCACCCATGCTTGTCCTTTTTAGTTCGCTGATTCCCAAGATGTCGATGTTCAATCTTGCCATCTCATGTTTGACCACCTCCAGTTTACCTTGATTCATTGATCTGACATTCCAGGTTCCTAAACAATATTGTTCTTTACAGCATCGGACTTTCTTTTCACCACCAGACACATCCACAGCTGAGTGTCCTTTCGGCTTTGGCCCAGCCGCTTCACTTTTTCTGGTGCTACTTGGAAATTCCCTCTGCTCTTCCCCGGCAGTATATTGGACACCTTCCAACCTGAGGGGCTCATCTTCTGGCATCATCTCTTTTAGCCTTGTGATACGTTCCATGGGGTTTTCTTGGCAAGAATACTGGAGTGGGTTGCCATTTCCTTCTCCAGTGTACGGATGTACAAAACACTTACCTGGTTTCGTCCAGGGACATCTGCGGTGGGGGGAAACACTCCGTCCCTCCCCCCGAAATCCTCGATGTCGGGGAGGCGATCCGTTCCTCCCCCCTGAAATCCTGCCCGGCCAGCTCCGCTCCATGGCCAGGCTGTGGAGCCGCTGGCCAGGCCAACCCGCAGCGGGGCTCCAGCCGCTGCTAGGCTGCTGCGGACGCAAATGGTGTCCTGAGTAGGGGACGCCATTTGCATCCCTATGGTAACCCGTGACAGGCTACATAAATATTTACGTAGCCTATCACAGCTAAAGTGGGAACGCAAATGGTGTCCCCTACCCTATGACGGCTAAAACGGGAAAGAAAATGGCGTAGGGGACACCATTTGCGTCCCTGCTTTAGCTGTGATAGACTATGTAAATATTTATGTAGCCTATCACGGGCTACTATAGGGACGCAAATGGCATCCCCTACTCAGGACGCCATTTGCGTCCGCAGCAGCCCGGCAGCGGCCCGGCAGCAGCTGGAGCCGCCAGAGCCGAAGCCACAGCCGCAGCCAGGTAGGCTCCGTTTCGTGGGGCTTTCGCGGGGTGGTGGGGCGGGTTGCTCTGTTCCGCCATGAATTCTGGGGGGCTGAATTCACTGGAATTTAGCCCCCCTGGGATCCATGGTGGAATTCTCTAACAACCCTACTCCAGTGGCCCTGCACGGCATAGCTTATGGCATCACTGAGTTATTCGAGCCCCTTTGCCACAACAAGGCAGTGATCCATGAAGGGGCTATTTTTGGTAAGTATCATTTTTACAGGTTTTTACTCATAATTCAATTGCCGTGCATTTCTGCTTTACCCCACAATATTTAAAATAGATTCTCTCAAAACATGTACTTAAACGTGTATTTAAATATATTTAGTTTTTCTCAAAGAGTTATTTCTTCTCTCATAGTATTGTTTAAATGTATATTTTGCTATATTTAAAATGAGAACTCTGGATCACAGTATTAGGAGCAGTCTGAAATCTGGTGAATAGCTAAGCTCCAATCCACACATTAGTCTGAGACATGGGGATAAGGTCATTCCATATAGAAATTCACAAAGATCAAATTTCTCGGGCATGGCTACCCCACATTTCCTTTAAATTAGGGGTGGGGAAACTTGTCTCGAGGGCTACATTTCCTTTGGGATAATCTGTAGGGAGCTGGATCCTGGATGCCAACAGTAGTTAAGCCAGTGTTGGGGGGCCAGAGCCACAATAGGGCAGGGCCACCCCTTCTCTCTCCCCCCTTCTTCAGCCCCATCCAGCTCAAATATATTATTTGACAGTTCACTCTTGTGAGAGATCTGATCACCTGCAGAAGGCTTTTGAAATTAGGCTGAAGGCTACATGAAATAAGGTTGAGGGACACACGTGGCCCACCCCTGCTTTAAATCATGTAGGTCTAACATCAAGAATGAACTCATTCTAGTAAGAAATCTTCCTAGCTTGCCAGGTTCTCTCCTTGAACTCAGGGATACTAGTCCCTTCCTAGACTGCCCAACCACCTCCTTGTCCAGGATAATTCAAGCACATCTGTCCATCAGATGAGGAAGAGGAGGATCGTGTTCCTACTGATACCTAGAGAGTTAGTATCAATAGAGCGATACTACAAGTAGCTTCAGGGCTCATTAAGGGGCAAGAAGCAGAACCCTGTTATACCATAAAAACATGGTGGCATCTAATGCATAAGATAATATAATGAATGAATCTTTCCCATCACTTTGAAATGTAATGTGAACAACTTAAGTCAGCATAATAACCTCAATCACTACTAAAATAAACTGTGCTCCAGTAGAGCAGCTTAGGATCCAAAGACCTTAACAGAATATGACACCACAATAACCAAGATTATTGATCATGACTAGTACCACTCAATAGTAACTATCACAGATAAAGATTTTTGTATGCCATTTTTATATGCCCTTGTATATTATTTGACTTTATTACAAATCAGAATTTTTCTAAGCCATCTCAGTTTAATATGAACTGCAGTTTCCTTTATAGCTGTCTTCTTAAGAGACAATCATTTTGATTGTGCAAGGAAATGTTTTTAACACTGGGGAAGAAATTAATGGGACTTCAGGAAGTTACACTACAAGGTTCAATAGTCCCATGTAATCAAAAATCTTAATGATTACTTATGTAGCTATAGGCATGTGTGCTCTGTACAGGATTATCTGTACAGAAGATGACACATTATGACCTTTCTCAGTTGGAATGAGGTCACATTAAAGTTACAAACCTTGTAGAACTTACTATTATGGTCCATGGTATTCTGTTGCACCAAGTAAAAAAGATGGCTCTCTCTTTCTAGATTCTTATATGCCTGCTACTTGATGAAGATCAGGTGTTTCTGTAATGCCAACTACATTATTTTATTTATTTTATTAAAAGTCTTTATAACTTTTTTTTGCTCACTGGTGTCCTCAAATTGATGTTTTTAAAAAACAGTAATTCAATAAAAGCACAACACAATAAAGGCAAAATCTACATTTAAAACAAGCAATATTAGCAATATTAAAATCCATCAGAGGCCATCAAAGACCTGATGAAACAGTGCATTGTTTGTGGATGTCTAGAACTCAGTCAGGATGATACCAACCATCCTGTTCTACAGTTGGGGTGCTGTGGAGCCAGTTCTACAGCTGGGGTGCTAGAACAGAGAAGATTCCCTCATGCACCCACCAAGCTAGTCTCTCTTGGTGGTGGGATATGCAGTAGGGCCTCATATAGGAGGAGGCGGTCTTTCAGATATCATGGCCCCAAGCTATTTAGGGCTTTATAGGTCCAAACCAGCACCTTGAATTGGGCTCAGAAACAAATTGGAAGCCAGTGTAGTTCGTTAAAGAACTGTGATATATGGTATTGAAAGCATATAGCAGACAATAGCCAGGCTGCTGCATTTTACATTAGTGGAAGTTTCCAAATACTTTCAAAGGACAGCTCCATGTAGAATGCATTACAGTGGTCTAAATGAGAGTTAATTAAGACGTGGATCATGGTGCCCACATCTGCAGCAGCCAAACCTAGGTAGCACCATTCCTGACCACAGCAGCCACCTGGTCCTCCAGGAGCAAAGCTGGGTCCAGAAGCACCCACAGCTGGGAATCTGGTCTTTCAGAGGTAGTGGTTATACCCCCAATTCTAGGTTGGCTTGTCTACTGACCAACAGAATGTCCATCTTTTCTGGATTGAGCCTCAGTTTGTTCACCCACATCCAAAAGTGCACTGCATCCAGACAACAGTTCAGGACTTCTGCAGCCTCCTTGGCAACAGTTGAAAGAGAGAAAGAGATGGGTATCATCCGCATAGTGATAAGATCCAATCCCAAAACTCCAGATCACCTCCCCAGTGGCTTCATGTAGATGTTTAAAAGCACAGAAGACAATATAGAGTCCAGAGGGACTCCATAAGTCATGAAGCCAAGCAATAGCACCTCCCTCACCTTCTGGGAACATTCAGCAAAATTAGGGATGTCAGAGAATTTTGCCACGAATCTCAGGGAGGCCGATTGCCAGCGCATTTGGCCTCCCGAAATTGGTGGCGAAACGGTCTGCCCCCCCCGCCCCCTGGACGGAACTTACCTTGGGCGAATCTCCCTGGTGGCGGCCGTGGCTCCGGCAGCGGTGCGGCGGTGCTGCGGTGGCAGTGCGGCAGCGGCCAGTCTTCCAACCAGCTCCCACCGCCACCATTTCCAGTAAAAAAAAAAAAAAAACGTGATAGGCTACATAAAGATTTACGTAGCCTATCACGGCCAGATTTTTAAAAAATACCGTGATAGGCTACGTAAATGTTTACGTAGCCTATCACAGCTGAGTAAAAAAACAAAACACCGCGCGTACGCAAATGGCGGCACCCATGGGCGCCGCCATTTGCGTTCCTTATTTTGGCACGTCTAGTCTATGTAAACATTTACGTAGACTACTGCAAAACTAAGGGGAACGCAAATAGCGTAGATGCCATTTGCGTACGCGCAGTTGTTGTTGTTGTTTTTTACTCAGCCATGATAGGCTACGTAAACATTTACATAGCCTATTATGGGACGCAAATTTGCAGACCCGGCTGGCCAGGATTCGCAGCAGGAGGGACGGGGCGCCTCCCCCCCGGCCAGAATTTCGTGGGGGAGGGATGCAGCCCCTCCCCCCCAGCCAGAATTTCAGGGGGAGGGACGGAGTGCCTCCCCCCCACCGCGAATCAATTTCGTCATAAGTTAAGTGACTTTCGTACATCCCTAAGCAAAATAGGATTGGAACCATCACAAACCAGTCCCCAAGTCCCATTTCAGCCAAGCATCCCAGAAGGATGTCATGATCAATGGTATCAAATGCTGCTGAGAGGTCCAGCAGAACCAATAGTTCCTGGAGATGTCTGATCTGGCCACAGTGACACATGCCTTAGTTACATCCCATTTGGATTACTGCAACGTGCTCTACGTGGAGCTGCCTATGAAGAGTGTTCGGAAACTGCAGTTGGTCCAAAGAGCTGCTGCCAGACTGTTGACTGGGGCTGGGTACAGGGAGCATACAACTCCCTTGTTAAAACAGCTTCACTGGCTTCCAGTCTGTTTCCGGGCACAATTCAAAGTTCTGGCTATGACCTATATACGGCTCCAGTACAGGTTTTCTGAAAGACCGTATCCTCCCTTATGAACCTGCCCGTGTCCTGAGATCCTCTGGGGAGGCTCTTCTCTCAGTCCCACTCCTGTCACAGGCACGTTTGGTGGGAACCCGGGAGAGGGCCTTCTTAGTGGCTGCCCCACAGCTCTGGAACACCCTTCCCAGGGAAGCTAGGATGGCTCCCTCCTTGATGTGTTTCTGGAGGCAGGCTAAAACATTCTTGTTCCAGCAGGCTTTTGGGACATAGTTGGAACCTGGGGGTAAACTGCTAAAATGCTGTTTTAATATAATTTTAATTGTATTGTTTAATTATTTTAACTTTTGTATATTTTCATATGTTTTAATTGTATATATTTTAATGTTTGTAAGCCACCTTTTGTCCCAGTATTGGGAAAAGGGTGGGGTATAAATATAACAACAACAGTTCTCTCCCTCTCCAGTTCCTGCTGTAGATCATCCATCAAGGTGACCAAGGTTTCTTCATCCCAAAAGTAGTCCTGAACCCAGGTTAGAACAGATCTAAATAATCAGCTTCATCCAGGAAAGCCTGGAGTTGCACTGCCACCATACGCTCCAAGATCTTACTTATAAAAGGAAGTTGGGAAACTGGCCAGTAGTTAGAAAGGGTGGTAAGATCCTGTAAAGGCTTATTTAGCAAAGGTCATACAATGACTTATTTTAGAGCAGCTGCATTCTAATGCTTTTTTCAATGAAGCACTTACAGTCTCCATCACCAGACTGGCCAGCCCTCCTCTGACATATCAACCAGGATAGACATAGATCTAACGAACAAGTTGTTAGCCTTGCTTCTCTAAGGAACATGGCCACATCCTCACGCTGAACAAAGTGAAACTGATCCAGCAAAGTTGGACAAACAGTTGCCTCAATTATCTTCTCAGAATCTACTCTCAGTGTGGAGTCCAGGTCAGAGCAGATACAAGCAATTTCATCTGCAGTTTTGCGAATTCATCACAGTGAGTTTCCAAGGTTACGCTGAGGTCTAAAATGTAAAAGCCCTTTAACCACCTGAAACAACTTTGCTGGATGACATGGTGCTGATGCAATGGAAAGAGATAAAAACAACTTCACTGCACTCACTGCTACAGAGTAGGCCCTAAAATGGGCTCTAAACCATATTTGATTGGATTCATCCTGAGTCTTTTTCCCCACTGTCACTCTAGTCATTTAGTTCCACACCACTCTCCATCAGTCTAGTCTTTTATCTATAACCCCATTGTGGAAGTCATATCTGCTTATAATGGGGCTTAATAGAACAGGTTATACAGTTTGAATTTGGGTAGTGAGAAGAAGCAGGGTGAGGTTTGGCACTCATGGGAAAAAGGCAGACTTAGATGCAGGCCATAAAGGTACTTCTGTTAATACTGAGGAGTGATTATGCTATTCTAAGACTGCTACTACCTGTATTTGTGCCTGATTCATTCCCATCTGCTCAGCCTGTACATTATTATAAAAACACCAGAAGTCTCTCGTACTTTTTCCTCATAAGGAAAATGACCCTGTAAAACTCCCCTGGCAGTTCCTATCACTGGGGAATGTGAAGCATGACTGTGCATATAGTACTGGGTCAGTTCACCTCAAACATCTGATCAAGACCTACGTGGTGAGCCAGTGAACCAGCTCTACTTCTACTGGTCCTGGCCACCAACACAAGAATGTCCTGTTTAATTGCTATCTACTGTCCTGCTAGGGCTGAATCAGACTCAGGATTAGTACAAACTAAGGGGCGAGTCCAATAGCAAGTCAATAAACAGGCACAGGTCAAAAGCACAGAGTTACCAGTCAACTATGGGGTTTCAGAAGGGAGGTCTAAGGCACAGGCAACATCCAAACATGAGGAAGCAGTCAAGTAAAACCACAGCCCAAAAGCAAAGACAAGCAGGAGTCCAGGGATTAGTAACACAGTGGTCTAAAGTCTAAACACTAGGCACTAAGTAAGATGTTGTTTTAGCAACAGATAGACTGAAACTGAAGGCTTATAGCCAGAGCTTCTAGAGCCCCACCCAGGGCTCAGCTGCAATTACTTACAGGCCATCTAGCAAAGGTCCTGTTCATGAGGAGGCCTTGCTCTCAAGGAGTCCTTTCCTCTTATAATCAAGCACTCCTTCTCAAAGGAGCCCTACTGGCCTGCCTCTTGAGGTGATGGTAGTCTTGGGGGCAAGGTGGTCATCCAGCCTCTGCCTTAAAGGTGGAACTCCCTTCCTCCTGTGGGGATGTACCTGCAGTCATTTCCCCTAAGGACCCAGGCTCCCCCAGGTCTCCTGATATGGGTGGTTCCATGGCATCATCTAGGAGCTCTAGCACCTCAAAGGAGGAGGATTCCTCCAGAAAGGGCATAACACCTACACACATAAAATCCTATGCACATGGGCCCAAATTGCACAATTCAACCAGAATCAACTGCACAGTTTTGTCAAGGTGGGGACCAATGTGCTGGCTCCATGCACATGGCTGAATCTGGCCTTTGAAGTATTATCTGTAGCAGTCCACCCTTAAGGACAATAATATACCCATTCCACATAGCAAGCTGTTTTTGAAACTCAGGGAAATTCCAAAAACCTGAGAGTCTGAAGTTGTTTTTTAAAGTCAAAAATACCACCAAGCATGCCTAATTCCTTCAGCATGCCAAATGTAGGTCTGTGGATTCCGAGCCATAAAACTTTACCAGGTTATTTATATTGAGAAGATGTTTTAATTATGCAATGCACCAATGTATTAGTTGGCAAAGAAGTTGTTCAACACTATTACTATTCTTGAGTCACAATTTTTAGCACAATTTTGAGTGCAGCCTATAAGTTGCTGGCATGATTCTGCCTTCCTTTCCATATGACAGCACAGGCAGCTGTGTTCTGAAAAGTCCAATCCAGATTCTAAAGTGGTGGAAATACCAGCAGTCTTCTACCCTAATGACTGGGTGTTTGCTCCCTAGTCCAGTCAGATGGAATAATGAGCACAGTTAGAAAAGATTAGTTATGTGAAGACTCCATCATGTCATTCCAGTTCTAGGGTTGCAACAATCCTATGTACCCATACTTCAGAGCAAGTCTCTCTGAACACAGTAGGACTTACTTCTAGGATTGGACTGCATAGGATTGGACTGCAGGTCTGGTTTTTTGTTATTCTAGGGAAATTTAAGACACTCACAAATTTCAAAACTAGCTTCTCTGAAAGGCAAGGACTTCACTCAATGATAATATTGCCCTCTTGAGAACCACCAACTCCTTCATTTCCTCACTAATGGACACTCACAAAGTTTGAAAGAGGCTTAAGCGTTAGTATTTCCTCTTATATGGCCAATTACTTTCTGATGTATTCCTTCCCTCCGCCTGGCCAAATCAGAGGAAAGCTAGTTATATGGAAATAACTTGATAAAAATAGAGAAAGTGTGTGTGAGTGAGAGGAGGGGAGGAGAGGAGAGGAGAGAGGGGGAGGAAGGAAGGAAGGAAAGAGAGAAGGAGAGAGAAGCATTAAAACCACAAGATTGTCAAGAACATTCCAATCTGTGCATGATAACTCAGACTGAAGTCATATGCAAAAATAACTATATGGTAATATCCATGAATATATCTAACTTAGAATTAACTGCACAGCTTGGGCAGTTTACTTTTGCATGTGATAATTTAACTAGGGAAATGGAAATCAGCAAAACTCAAGCTCACTGAGGTTGTCTGAGTTGCACCTTGAAGCACAGTCCAACTCGTATCCGTATCAGATTATGAGTTCTTTTTTAAAAAGAAAAAGAAAATTGTGCATGTGGGTACAGATTCAAAAGTATGCATTCTTCTCCCATTGATTAAACCACTTTTGTGCACACTTCTTTAAAAGTACACATTTTTATGCATATTTTTCTAATGTATGCATTTTTCTGACATATGTTTCTCCTCTGCGAACAGCATCTCAAGCTCAGGAATGTACAAGCTTTGACAGCAGATTGCACTCACGTTCATGCTCAGGAGGTGTGAACAGGAAAAATTCTGGTCATAAACAAACTGAAACGGTCATCTCTAAACCTAAACCTAACTTATTAAAGTTGCAAGTGATTTACATGACAACAGCAGCACATCCAGGAACTGTATACTATCCATAAAACCTATGGAAGCGTATATGCATTAGGTACTCTGCTGTTTGGGGGAGTACATTTTGCTCAAGGGCACATTTTTCTACCTTAGTTTCTGTAGGAATGAGGCCAACAGCTTCCTACCATGGCAGTTGCTAGATCCTTGTCTGGGACCTGTGCCTCTGAGGCCTAAACTAGGCATGATACAGAAATCTATAATTAGGATCTTCAGCCTGTGGAGTTTTTAAAATATATAATTAATAGGAGCTGCAGAGGTGTGGATAGAAATAGAATCAGCTAGGGACCACAGTGTATGCTAACAAGATGAGGAGAAACGTACAGATATTATATGGGTGCCTATATGTTTCCCCTACAGCGCAAATAGATTCAGGGGAATTCTAATCAGGAAAATGGCAAAAGGTTCTTGCAGCACTTCAGTTCCAATCCATTTTTTTTAAAAAATGAGACACTGTGAGGCATCATGAAGGGCTTTAATGTTGCAGCAGGTCATAGCCTCTAGACCAGGCATACAAAACCTGGTGCCTTCCAGTTGTTTTGGACTACAACTCCTATCAGTCCCAGCCAGCATGGCTAATGGTCAGGGATTATGGGAGTTGTCATCCAAAATATCTGCAGGGCATGAGGTTACCTGAGCTATGCCAATCTATGTGGCACTTATGGTGTAAGACCACAAGGCCTTCAGTGCATCTAATCCAGATATGTTCTGGACCAGACTGAATTCTGGACAGTCTAGGAACTTATGTAAAATTGTGTGAAGACCAAAAATTGGGCACATGATTCCTCCTTTTCAGAGTTCTCTGCCACCTTAGACAGGCTGGCCCCTTCATTGTTCCTCCATTGGTCTTCTTCCTCACTTTCTGTGACCAGTTTGACACACAACAGTTGGAAGAGGAGAGTGGGTAAGGAGACTGATCATTTAAATGGGTCTCCGTTGGTCATGATACCCCTGGAGAGATGGCTCATAGATCTCAGTCTTCATCAGCTGTCCTTCTTTTCCATGGAGCATAGTCTCAGGTTGCTCAAATCCAAGGTGCCTCCAGACAAACCACCTTAAAAAAAAGTGTTCTAGCAGCCCCAAAGAACAGATCAAAGACAGGAGGGAGTGTGGCTTCAAGAGGGGCATGTCAGCCAGGAAAGGTTTCATTAGGCCTATGGGCCAGAGGTTCAACACCCCTGATTTAAAGGTATAGTTACCAGTTGAGATCCTTGCATCATCATCACCATTTACATTTCTATACTGCTCAATAGCCGAAGCTCTCTGGGTGGTTTACAAAAATTAAAAAAATTAAAAATACAATATACTACTAGATATACTTTCCCTTGGGGGCCACAGTGGCTTAGTGGTTAAGACGCTGAACTGCAGACCAGAAGGTCGGCAGGACAGCCGTTCGAGACCTGAGTGCCGCGTAACGGAGTGAGCTCCCGTCTTCAGTCCCAGCTCCTGCCAACCTAGCAGTTCGAAAGCAAGAAATTGCAAGTAGATAAATAGGTACCGCTTTGGCGGGAAAGGTAACAGCATTCCGTGCACCTCGGTGTTCAGTCATGCCAGCCACATGACCACGGAAGCATCTTCGGACAGCACTGGCTCTTCGGCTTAGAAATGGAGATGAGCACCACACCCTAGAGTCGGACACGACTGGTTGGGGACACCTTTCTTTCTTTATACTTTCCCTTTGCCACCTAGCCACTGACTGGGCCCTTAAAAAGTATGCCAACTGAGCAGTGATGGTTCTGTATGTTATTATTAATTTAGAGTGATGATCATGATACACATTTGCCTAGATTATGGTGTGAACCATATAAATGAATGGCCCATGGATCTTTCTGACATGGTTGTGCATCTATAGGTATTTGCTCCAGCCTTCTTTCCCTATGGGTTGTATTCCTCCCTCCTCTTCTCCTGTCAGCCATCCCTAGTTTTTGGTCCGTTCCCACTTCCCATATCCCAACTGCCCTTGAAGCTGTTTGGTCATGTAATTTCCACTGAAGCTATGGGGGCAGTATCATTTGTTACTGAAATTCTTCAAAAGCAATTGAATGGTGATTTTACAAAGAAGCAGCTGCAATGTTTTGTTACTCAGTTTAAGAAGGGAAATTAACATCTCACTGCCTGTGTTTCAGATTTCATGAGATTTCTCAGGGACATTCAGGGAGCTTTCTGGCATTTTCCCTGGAGTCATCCATTTTTCATTCATTGCTAATTTATCATGATTCTTTAAAGCTTTCACTGTAATAGCTTTGCTCTTTAATTTCCTTAAAAAGCATTTTCACCCCATAAGTGTGGAAGGGGATGTCTCTTTTCCCCTCCCCATCCCCCTCTCCAGATGAATCATGCCAAAATGATTCTGGCCAGCATGGCCAGAAATGATGTGGCCTTCTGAGGGGCGGGGGCAGGGGAGGGAGAGAAAGAGAGAGAATGCACAAGCCCTGGGACCTTGGGAACTCAGAAAGAGCAAGACAGATTTTGCAATAGGGCATAGACTGGCTGTTGAGGCCCTAGATACAACCGTCCCAAAAAAGGGCTGAGCACCATTACAGAGGTTCCCTCAAAAGCACAAAATAAACCTTGTACCACTGCAGTAAAGATAAATAATCCAGCATGACAATGTATTCCAACAACATTTTAGCCCAGAAAAGCAACATCAAATGCAGCAACAGACACTAGAGTGAGTACAGAACAAACAACAATATACACACATGGAGAGTATCCTACAGGAACAGAAAAAAGATCTGTGGAAATACAACTACTGCCACCAAAATCACACACTGGAAAGCATTTATACAAACAGCCTTACAGTGGGAAAGTGAACAGATCCACAGAACAGACACTATAACCCTATTCAGGTTTTACTTTACTGAAGTAATAAAACTCACAAGTTGAGCTGCGATGAGGCTGTGCTGAGCCCCATTCCAGCTTGCATGGTGAATTCTACTACTTTCAATAATACCTGAATAGAGCTAATGTGTAAAGTGAAACTAAGTGATGGTGTTACACAAGTAATAGTAGCAGAGGTAGCTTTTATACAGATTCACTGTACAAAGAAAGTCAGACTCTGTCTGGACAGCACTGAGTCAGGGAAGAGCAATGTAAGCCCCAAGGCAAAAATCTAGGATCTCCTTTGTGTCTTACTACAATAAAAACACTTAAGAGTCAGTTCCTAGATGAAGTCCACCTGTAAAACAGACAATGACCTAAGGGCTAAACAGATTTCTGGGGTACTTTTCTCTTTCTTTTTAAGTTAGTGTAGTTGAATTCTCACAGATTAAATGGGGGGGGGGGAGTGCACATTACCAGCATACATCACAAAGCCTGTTCATTGCTGGTTTAGGTACTATTTATGAGGATATAGAATAGATGTTAACATGCCCCTCTTTCATGACATCTAGTATTCTATGTACGGGGAGACAGACAGACAGACTGAACTGGTAATGCTGAGAAACAGGTTTAGCTCATTTGCTGTTTGTAATATTTAGGCCTCAACTAAATTGCTGAAAAATTTATTTGGAATCCTTGTTTCAGATCCAGAAGCTCCACTGATCAAGTCAGAGTTGCACATTTTAGATTTTTGAGAAGAGACATGGGCTCATGCTTACCAAAATATTAATTTACAGGCTTTTGATTAACATCATGCTCTGATATAACCTCTGGAACAGGCTCCTGCTTTGGCCAACCCCAGCATGTATAGCTGTTTACTAATCGATTTTGCTGCAAAAGCTGTTTGAGAAAGCAGCTGCTGCCCTCTAGTGCGAGATGACCATGGTTTGTAAGCAATTTTTCAGGCTTTCTTCTCTTTCCTCGCCTTGCCACATTACAGTTTGCCATGCTTAAGAATAAGATGGGTCTGCACACAAATGAGTTTTAAAAGACGTATTTCAGTATTTCCAAGCAGAGTGGAATACGGAAATACAGACTTCCACCATGGTCCAATCATTCTTCATTTATATAGATCTGGAAAGGGACCAGAGGAAGGGCAGGTCCCCTAATATTTTTCTATGCCTCCCAGTTCCATTAATTGGACCAGGAAGCATAGAAAATTTCAAGTCCTACATACCCCAGTAGGAGCTAGTTACGAGATGCCTACAAGATCTCTCCTGTCTGTCTCCAGCAATCTTTCCTTACTTTGGTTCCCCCTTCTCTTTGCAAGAATAGGTTTACTTGGGAAGGGGAGAACTGGCAGAAGGACACATCACCAAAAAAGACAAAATGTATCGCCCAAAAAGTGGACAAAAGAAGGCACATAAAATTTGAATATATAGATAGATGCAAATGTAGAAATAATTACAATAATTTTAGTAGAAACACAATACATCTCACCACAGTGGAGAAGACTGTGACCAGGTGACCTGTGTGCCTGCACAATCTGCTGTCCGGCTGCTAACCACTGATGGACAACTTCAAGGCTCCTACTCTACCTTCTTATGGTTCTTTATCTTTAAACTTGATATATAGTGTTATTACAGGTGTCCACTACAAAGAACTGCCCCCTAGAAGACACTGGAAAAGTGTGGAGAACCTCTCCTTAGGGTGGGATCCTCTATGCTAGCACAGTCCAACCCCTATCTCCAGATATGGAGAATCATCCTTCACCACTGGGCAAGCCCACTCTTCACTTCTGCTGCCACCATTAAATGACACCCCTTTATTTAAAATATGGCTTTCCCCCTAAGAAAAGGTCATTAGGCATGAGACAAACATATCAGAGGTACCAGGAAAGTAAACAAAGATATACAGTATTTTATTAAAAAGAAATAAAAGATGAAAGCTTACTAAACAGGTGTTAGAGCCCCAATTCCTACCCCTAATCAAACATCAGCCAGTTCCCCTGTCAAGCTCCATCCCAGTTAACTCACAGGTCTAACAATGTGGGCTTGAAAGGTAGCCTTCTCTTTGGTTGGGTTTGACTTCCACCAGGAATCTTCAAGGCTGTTCACCAAAGCTTCTCCTGAAGTCTTCAGTTTGGTCCACCAGTCCTCACCACCACGCACCCATCCCTAGCATGAACTATGCCTTGGAGGGGGAATCTATTGTGATTACAGTATTCTTCTGAGCAAACCCATTGTGTGCGGGGGGGGGGTGTATCCCCATGCTCTAAATGTGGAGAAATCTTCTCTTACAACTCCAGTATTGATAAACACCAGAGTCTCCACACCCTTCGTAGGAAAACCTGTGATATCCGTGGCAAAACCTACAGTGGTTCATGAGTTGTGGTTGAACTGAAGTGAATATATGAAAGCTGGGAAATCATTTTTTCAACCATAACACCAGCCCCCTTTCAAACCACAAAGCACCTGGGGCAAAGGGACTAGCACATGTGTGGCAAGTGATGAAGGGCAGGAGCCCAGTGGGATGCACACATGACTGTGTTGAACCACAGGTAGGGATGTTGGAGAATTCCGCCACAGACCACAATGAGGCCGGATTCCAAAAATCCGTAGGGATGGCGGAGAATTCCGCCACAGATTTCAGTGAGGCCCAAAAACCATGGCAGAATGGCCTCCCACCCCCCGCCACCCCACAGAATCCCCCCTGGGACGAAGCTTACCTGGGGCGGATGTTCTGGCGGCAGCAGCGGCAGCTGTTCTCTCGGCTGGCTGCTGCGGCCGCAAATGGCGGCTGCAGTAGCGGCTGCCATTTGCGTCCTGCCAGGCTGCCATGATAGGCTATGTAAGTATTTACGTAGCCTATCACAGCAAAGAGCAGGGGCACAAACGGCGGCCACTACGCCATTTGCGTAGCTGCCTTTACCGTGATAGGCTACATAAATACTAACTGAGCTGGGGGCAAGTGGGGTGCTGACATGTGTAGGAGTAAGTCTCATTGAACACAATAAGACTTACTTCTGAGTAGACATGCACAGAGTTGGTTCTCTTCTCTTCTCTGCTCAGCTTTGTATTTCCACATCCAGTACATTATCAGACCTCCTGTTAGTTATCTCAGAAGACCCTTGGGTGAATGGGTGGGGTCCAGAGAACAGCTGGATTGAGGGAGATTCCCCCCCCACACACACACAATCGAAGAATATAGTTCTTCATATTCCCTGGTATGTTTATTCATAATTTTGTCCATTCCCTGAGCATGTGCAGAGTGTGTTTTTTATTCAAACAAAGAGAAGGTTGCTGATCTTTCCCTTCATGCTGCATTTGTACAAGTGAAGTGTGACTGCTTCAGAAAGAACTTTCCATTATACTGTCTCTTTTTCTTCATGAGTTTCATAACAGAAGTATGATGTAGTGGTTAGAGTCCAGCCCAAAGTCACCCAGTGAGATAACTAACAAGAGGTTTGCTAATGAGCTGGATGTGGAAATACAAAGCTGAGCTGGGGGCAAGTGGGGTGCTGACATGTGTAGGAGTAAGTTGCATTGAACTCAGTAAGACTTACTTCTGAGTAGACATGCACAGAGTTGGTTCTCCTCTCCATTTTAGCCTCACAACGTCACCAACAAGGCTGGATGTGGAAATAGAAAGCCTAGCAGGGGGAATAATACTCGTGCAGGGCTCCAGACCGGCATGGTCATTTTAAAAGGTTTTTTCTTTCTTTCAAACAGCATTGCTTTCAACAAAGAGTGCATTGCTCAGGCACACCTAGGGCAGCCTTGTTTTGGGAAGCCCCGAGGAGGAGGAAGTGTTTTGGCTGAAAGTAAATGGAGACAGAGGATTTCAATTGAAAAAGAACACCCACAAACAAGGTGGTGAGCACAATTCATTTAAAAAAAAAAAAACCCTTACGTACTTATTATCGAAATATACTACCTTGCGTTTTTACTTATGAAAATTTCACGACTCTGTACGGATGACAAAAAAAAGCCGCATGACTGCTGGCTCCGCACGACATCGTGGTGCCATTCCGCAGAGGATTCCGTGGCACAGACTGAAGGGAATTCGATCCCATTTCAGTCCGTGGTGGGATTCTCTGACAACCCTAGCAAGGACGCCAATGGCAGCTGCAGCAGCCCGGCCGCGGCCAGCCAGGAGACCAGCCGCCGGAGCCACTGCTGCCGCTGCTGGAGCCGCCACCACCGGAACTGCCGCCAAATCCGCTGCATCCACCCCAGGTAAGTTCTGTCCCGGGGGATTCCGCGGGGGGGGGGGCAGGAGGCCGTTCCACCACAGATTCCGAGGGGGCGGATCCTAAAGAATCCGGCCTCACTGGAATCCGTAGCGGAATTCTCTGCCATCCCTAGTAAGAGGTGCTGAGAGCAGAGACCGTGGAGCGGCGAGGAGGGAGAGCGACTAGCACGTTGTCTTTGCTATATATTAACTGCCTGATCAACAGGATCCCCCCCAACACATGCTCAGTGAAGTGCTTCTGAGTACATGTTCATGAAAATCATCCACCCTGGCATCCACCCTTTCTTAGCTGTGCAGCTTCAAATCAACAGGCATCCACCTTTCCTCAGCTGTGCTCCTTCACAGCGGCACAGTTTCAAAGCAGCAAGGCTGCTCCTATACTCAGCAAAGTGGAACTGCAGGCAATGAGTTACTTCCGAGTAGACATGTTTACCCCTCTGCTCTCCCCATGCTCTACCCCATGCTACTTTCCCTTCCGCCAATCAGTGCTGCTTCCACCAACCCATGCCAAAGCCAGCTGAGGTCACACAGACTCCCAAACAGCACTGAAGCCACTGTGACAGGAAAATCCGACACAAAATTAATTTGAAAAAAACCCCAGATTTAGGGCAAGAAATGCCAGGCTAGTTAAGGAGAGCAGCATGAGTCATCTGACACTATTGATTTGGGGGTGGAACAGAACCAGAGTAAAAGCCCCATGTAGTTGGGGCCCTGGGTTCATTTTCACTTCTTACTCGTAACAGTAACTGCCAATTTGCCAGCACACCTTATTTACAATGTAACTTTTCTCAAGCACAAGCCTCGAGTAAAAAGCATACATTTTTCTTTTATTGCTAACCCATTCAGACCCTCAGTGATTGAAACAAAACATAACAGTTAATCTTTTACTTCAGTTTTACCTCATTTTTTTCTCAGTAAGTCATGCAACATGTCCACTGAGTCGAGATTTCCCCTAATAGTCTCCAGAACTATCTGCTGACACCTCCTACTGATTGACAGAGAGCAGTAGGACTCTCCCGTCTATGGACTTGGCTGTGTATTTCAAAGCCAGCTCATGGGGTGAGATGTGCTAACCTTAGAATCCATCCGGACCAGAAAACATGTAGTTAAAACAGTGAACATATATTCGTTTATGGAGCATAACATCCAGAACAAGTCATTTAGTACAAAATAATAAATAATAGTTCTGTCTAATAACATAACCTAATTGACTATCTTCTTTAACAGTATTCCTGACCACCAGCCCCTCACCTTATCATCCTTCTATCCTTTTATATATATGTGTAAGACTTTAATATTTATGTTATATTAGTCATTGTAACAAATGTAAGGTTTTAGTGATTAACTGCATTCTTCTGGGATCCAGAACTTGTCTGAAGTGTTGCTTGATGCTTTAAAAATCATCTGTAGATGTGTAGGTAAATGAATGGAGGGGTGGGGGGAGAGTGAGAGAGAGTGAGAGAGAGAGATGGTGACATTTAATATATTGTGTGTTATACTTTCAGTGAGTTTGATCTCTGGTGACTGAAAATCAAATAGGTAAGTGAAAATTGGTGGTTATGTCTGAAATGAGTGATGATGAATATAATGTTAGTGAATGAAATGTTTGTTTCTCTTATTTCTCTTTTGTAACTGAAAAATCTTCAAATAAATACATTTAAAATGTTTTTTTAATCATTAAAAAATAAAAAGCTAAAAACATACAAAATCAAATAAGAAGCCATCAGCAGGTTAAGACACTGGTATCCCAAGGTTAGGCAAAATAAAATGGTTTTACCCATCTCTGAAATGACCGTAACTCCTGGGGAGGGGATCCACAGCTCCAGGAATGCCCTCCCCACAACAAAGATATCTAGATGCTATGCCAACCAGCATCCAAAAGGATGTTCTGGGTAGCAAGCCTTCACTGACAGATCTTAAATCTCAGACAAGGGAGATGAATATAAGGGAGGAGACGTTCCCTCGGATATCCAAGGGACCCAAATCATTTAGAGCTCTAAAAGTCAAAACAGGATCATGTACCCACAGACAAATTGATGTGAAGTTGTTTTAAAATAGGCATTATATATGTAACTACACTAGTATAAATCTATCAACAGTCGACCAGCCACATTCAGAACAAGTCAAAGCTTCAGTACTGTCTTCAAGGGCAGGCTCACATAGTGTGCATTCTAGTAATCTGTCACTAGACCTTAAGGGCAGTAATCAGGTTTACATCTTCCAGGTGGAAATGCAGTTGGTGAACCAATCAAAGTTGATAAGTGGCGCTCCCATCCCCAAGTTCATTCTGTGTGAGGGATCACAGATTTCAGAATAGAACATTTCATTTATTGGGACATGATTTGAATTGCATGATTCAAAAGTATTTGCAGGGGATAAATTAAATATCTCTGTTGCTGGGAGGATAAAGTATGAATGAATGAACTAGAAATGCACAAATAGAAAGAAATGGGCCTGTGAGGAACAAAAACAAAGTGAAATGGGAAAGAAAATGTAGCAAAAGTGCTAGTCAGGACTAGGGATGTTACAGACTGTATAAATCCAATCCTTCTGTGTTTAACGGATTGTCAGGCGCCTTTCATTCTGCTGTCCACCCATCCATAGAATCAGATGTTTTTATCTCTGAATTTGCACAAATTTGCATTTGCACAATTGTGCAATTGCACACATGTGAAAATGTGCAAAATCTCATGAAATGCGCATTTTCATGCTTTAGCCTATGGGGGAAATGTGCATTTTTGGCCCCTTTCTGGCATATATTTCTACAATGACATTTGTGCAAAATTCTGGAGGGTTAGAAAATCAGTCTGCAAGTCCACAGAATCTGCCTGACAGGGGAAAAGCTGATCTGCTGCAGATTCTGTGGGTTGGAAGTATGAAAATCCAAACTCATTTGGTTCCATTGCAGATTTCACCTACATCCCGAGTCAGGACCCAGCACAAAAACAGCTTGTATCACTTTTCCGAGCAAAAATATTTCCCTGGAATTCCTCTTGTAAATAAAATAAATATATACCCATCTTTGCCATTAGGTGTCTCTGCTCTACTTAGGAAAGAAGAACGTCTGTCCCCACCTCACAAATCTTCTAAAATTATTCTTGCTTAGACTCAGAGCTATTTTCTTCTTACTTTTGTTTTATCTTATTATACCCAGCAGTTCTGGTGAATGAACAGTCATGACCTTAGACAGAGCTTTTGTTTAAATATAATCTTGGAACACATTGCCATGATAGCTTGAGGGAACATGTAATAACTGGTAAATAAAGAGACACAAAGGCAAGTTTCATCTTTGTTTTGGTCCATAGCTCATAAAGCTCTTCATATACCTTAGCCTCAGTAACATTATATAAAAGAGCCAGTGTAGTATAGTGTAGATTAATGACCTATGAACAGGGAAACCCAGGTTCAAGTCCACATTCAGGCACAAAGCTTGCTGGGTGACCTTGTGCAAGTTTCTGTCTCTCAGTCTAACCTATCCACAGGGTTGTTATGAGGATTAGAGTGGGAGGACATGTACACTGTCCTGAGCTCCTTGGAGGAAGGATAAGATAATAAATAGAATAACAGTAATATGCTACCAGCTTCTTTAATTGCCTTTCTTCCCAGAGCCACTCTGAAAAACATGATGCATCCAGGCAAAATAAATCACATCCAAGATATATGTAGGGACTATTACCAAATAATTATTGGGGTAATGGTCTTGTGCACCATAGTCTGTGTATAGTCCAATAATACTCTCTGATCTTTCAGTTGTGGCTGTTCCATTTCCTAAAAGGAAACAATAGGTACATAGCAATAGCCATGTTAATTTTCTAGCCCATCTTTCAAACTGTGTTCCATATCAACACTTTACCCTCTGTTGAAAAATGATCCAAATTCTGATCTGAAATGATTTAGGAATGCTATGTAGTTCAGTACGGGGCAAAAGTATTCTGAAGCACATGCAAGGTGAATAAGACCTTCACCAAGATATAGTGTTGTCCTATATCAAATTGGCTGGGCAAACACACAATGAAGGTTCTTATGAGACCCATGTGAGAGATAAAGAATACTATGGCTCCACAGTATAGATGTATGTTGGGCATGTACTTCACACTACATGTGTCTTCAGTAAATCTATGAGGCTTACAGAGACCAGATCAAAAGCCATGTGTTTCAACAGCTAGCTTTCTGGAAGTTCAGGTATCTGGAAAATCAATAAATCCTGAAGAAAAAATATCGATTAATATTTTTAACATTGATTAAATGTTGTGTAAATGTAACAAATAAGAGTATGTCATGTAATATAACATTATGGGAATTATGAATGCTTCATTATGAGAGGTGATAAGCTTGGCAGTTTTACTCTAACTGAAGCCTAACAGTTACATTGTATATGAGGCCTACAGTTGGCAGCCTGTCTAGAGTCAGTAGAACTGATCCCAAGCTAGCAACTAAGTGACTGAGAGAGTAATCCTATTGAGATAGTCCTCTGAAGTCAGAGGTGACCAACTATCCAATACGAGGCAGCTGAAGCATGGAGGAGAGGATTTCCTTCATGCTCCGGCTGCCCTGCAGTTTGTCGGGTGTCTAAGCACAGCTTCAGGGAGGGGCGGGAACAGGGCTGGAGACTGCATAGGAAGCTGTCTAAAACAGCTTCTGTGATCTCCTCCCCTCCCCACCCCCAGGAATGCCCCATTTTCACCCTTTCTGTGCTCCATGTTATGAGCATGGAAGGGCACGGAGGGCCATCTGCCACGGTTCTCTCCTTGCTGACTATGAGGGGAGGGGGAGGGAGCATAGTTTCCCAGCTCCACACTTGCAGAGCTGTCTGCAAGCTCGGATCTGGAAAACCAAAAAATCCTATCTCCCCCAGACACTGTCGAGGGGACATAGGATTGCTCTCTTAGTAGGTTTACAATTAGGTCTAGCGGTTTTTATACCGGACAGTAGAATAAAAAACGTCAGGCTGTGATAGGTCCATGAAAGAACATTATGTTAACACTCATGAACTAGATAAGTGACACTTTGGATTTTCATTAGTATAGTACAATGTAAAACCTGCATAAGAGGGGAAAAACACACACCAAACACTTGATGTAGGTATGGTTTTATCACAAGTTATTTGGCGTAATGTTTTATTTATGTGCAGGTGTGCCTGTGCACATCAATAAAACTGGTGCTGTGCTGAAAATTTCTCTCACATTTTTTTCAACCATCCTCATTCAATTTGATAGAAGATAAATTGCTTTCGAAAAGAAATTCAATGGTGAAGAAATTTCAGAGAAATTCTCATGGGTTGGGTTTCTTGGGATTTCCTCACTTAAGAGATGGCTGAGGAGTGAACACAAGTGTCCTGTTTTTCATTGTACTATTATCTCTCTTGCCTCCTGAAACCTCCTCAGCTTCCTACTACAATTAAAGCCCAGTGGAAGGCAACATGAGGTAATTCCTTTCATAGAACTTTTTCAGATCAGAATGTGCAGGCAGCCTGGGAGGCTATCTGTGATTAGGTAAGCTGAAAAACAGCACAAAAATAAATTATAAAACATCCTGAATGAGGCAGAACAGTGGAAGCCTCTTGGGGGGGGGGGCTTTCAGGAAATTGGAGGACAGATTTTTACAGAGCACTAACTCCACCTCATCCCTTGAGCTGGACACAACACTGCTCCCACCTGCATTGTGGTAGATGCAAACTGGGGCCAGACTGCCAAGATATCTGATGCTGTTGCAGCAAGAAAACCCCAAAACACTTACCAAAAAAGAAAGAAGCTGTGCTAAAAGCCCTGCCAATAGGGAGCCCTACCTGTGAGAAACTGTAGAGAATTTCTCCTCCACCTGGAGAAATTCAGTGAAATTGTCTCCCAAATGTCTCTGTACATAAATAAGGTGGATAATTTCAAGAGGCCATTTGTGCACACCTCTAAGTAAAATGCTGCACAAGGAAAATCTTGATGCAAACACTAGATCTGGGACTGGCAGCTGGTTCTTACTGCCTTCCTTCGGGGTGATGGGTAGAGGCTGAACAAGGCTGGCAGGAGAACCTGACAAAACCAAATCTCATTGATGGAGTGCTGAGTTTCAAAGATCTATTAATTTAGACTACTTTTAGCCTACTATTAGTTTCAACTGCTACAATGCACTCTGTCGGGGGCTACCCCTGAAGAATGTCTGGAAGCTTCAATTGTTGTAAATACAGCAGTAGGCTGCTAACTGGTTCATGGTATCAAGACCGTATTACACCTGTCCTGAAAGACCTGCACTGGTTGCCAATTGCTTTCTGGGCTCCATTAAATATGTTGGTACTAATCTTTAAAACCCTAAATGGCATAGGATCTGGCTATCTAAGGGACTACCTGTCTCATATGAACCTGCCTGGTTATTAAGATCTGCAGGAGAGGCTCTTTGGAGACACCATTACTCACAGAAGCCTATTTGTTGGGCATGCCAGCCCATGCGTGAAAGGGTTGATTGGTTTTGTTTTGTTTTTAGCAAATAAGATGGTATATAAATGTTAATAACAAGAACTACAGCAACAACAACAGTCTCAGCAGGAATTGTAAGTCTCCCAGCATGGATTTCACAATCTGATCCCACCGGCCTCCATCATCCATTGTTTAATTTTTTTAAAGTCTTGCTCTAAAATGGAAAACACTGAAGCCAATTGGTCTAGAAGAAAGAAGCCATTTTAAAATATTACCTTTCCCAGCAGCACTGCATTTCAGTTGCTGGCTGCTTGTTGCTTCAGGTTGAAGGGGGGTAGAAACAGCTGAATATGCCATCTGCTCATTTTTAATAGCGTATGAGCAGCATGAACTGTAGTTAATGCTGTTGGTGTAAAAGAGAAGAGGGATGTTATAAAACTGTTCATTGGCTCATATAAACATGCTTTAAAACATGAATGAGCCCAATCAGTACAAGATGTATCTTGTACTCACCATCTGTTCTTGAAAGACGAGACCACCAAAACATGTTAATAAAATATGTGCCAGCAACATGCAAAACTGAAACATTTTGTGCAACATGGTATCCACTTTAGTGATATGTTGGTCCTACATCTCAGACTCAGGCCCCTCCAGATCATTACAAGATTTTGCTGACCTAGGGCATTTTTAAATGAGGCATTTATTGAAATCAACCCTGACTGCTCATTGGAAGGACAGATACTGAAGCTGAAGCTCAAATATTTTGGCCACCTAATGCAAAAACTCCCTGGAAAAGACCCTGATGCTGGGAAAGATTGAAGGCAAAAGGAGAAGGGGACAGCAGAGGATGAGATGGCTAGATAGCATCACCGATGCAATGAATATGGACTTGAGCACACTCTGGGAGACAGCGGAGGACAGGAAGGCCTGGCGTGCTATGGTCCATGGGGTCACGAAGAGTCGGACATGACTGAATGACTGAACAACAACAACAACAATATGATTGTTCACTCATGGAAGTTTGCAGGTCTTTTTCACATTGTCAGGCTCCGGTGCCTCTCTCAGCATTTTTTAGGTTTATTCTGCCATTTTATAAATTGTCACAAATGCAGTAACAAAAAACCTCTGCCCAAAACTGCCATCAAAGAGATGGTAATTTGTCAAGGTGGACACTGAGCCCATAGAATCTAGGGGTGGACGAAAGTCCCTTACCTGTCGTCGAATGACGTTCGCGGTGGGGGGGAGGCGCTTCGCTGCTCCCCCCGCGAAGTTCAGGCCAGGGGGGGAGGCTTCCTGCCTCACCCCAGCCGAAATTCAGGCCGGGGGGGAGGCTTCCGGCCTCGCCCCAGCTGAAATTCAGGCTGGGGAGGAGGCTTCCCGCCTCGCCCGGCCGCGAACGCGAAAGTTTTTTTTTTTTTTTTAAACGCCCCCTAATGGGCTACGTGACGATTCACGTAGCCTATCACGGCTAGATCTGCAAAGTCAGCCGTGACAGGCTACGTCAATCGTCACGTAGCCTATCACGGGTGACTTTAAAAAAAAAAAAAAAAGCGCGTACGCTAATGGCGGCCACCATAGGGAGCCGCCATTTGCGTTCCTTATTTAGTCGCTGTAGTCTACGTAAATGTTTACGTAGACTACGGCGAAAATAAGGGCAACGCAAATAGCGTTGCCCTTATTTTCGCCGTAGTCTACGTAAACATTTACGTAGACTACAGCAACCAAATAAGGAACGGGAATGGCGGCTCCCTATGGGGGCCGCCATTATCCGTACGCGCTTTTTTTTTTTTTTTAAGTCACCCGTGATAGGCTACGTGATGATTGATGTAGCCTATCACGGCTGACTTTGCAAATCTAGCCGTGATAGGCTACGTTAATCGTTATGTAGCCTATCACAGGGGCGTTTTTTTAAAAAACTTTTCTTGTAATGGTGGCGGCGGCAGCCAGTCGAAAGACCAGCTGCCGCCCCCGCCCCTGACGAAGACCTGCCGAACCGCCACCGGGACCCACTGCCGGGAGTGACATTCGGGAAAGGTAAGTCCCATCCTGGGGGGTGGCAGGGGTGGCGGGGGGGTGGCGGAGAATTTCTCCCCGAACCTTCGGAGGACCGAATGCATTGGCACTCGGCCCCCCGAAGTTTAAGGGAGAAATTCTCCCCCATCCCTATTCCTGCCCCCTTGGCAGTGGAGACCATCAATGGGCGTCCTCTCTCTTTGGGCACGGTGACCCATATTACAGTTCCACTCACTCTGCACGCCCAGTCCCACGTTGAGCAGATTCAGTTTCACTTAGCCAAGGTTCCCCTATACCCAATCGTGCTGGGTGTTTCCTGGCTTTCTAAGCACAACCCTCAGATTTCTTGGGGGCTTCAGCAAGTGGAGTTTGCGTCTCCCTACTGCCAGGAGCATTACCTCCTGGAGGAGGCGCCAGTCCCAGCCCAGGCCTTAACCCTTTCCTCCCCCTCCTTGTCTGCTTCTGGCAGTCCTTCAGCTACTGTCATCCTCCCAGAGAAGTATGCAGCTTTTCAGGATGTGTTTGACAAGAAGGAGGCTGACCGGCTTCCCCCCACCGCCCTTTTGACTGTGCCATTAACCTCATTCTGGGGGTGACCATCCCCGCTGGCCGGCTGTATTCGATGTCGGAGCCAGAACTTTGAGCTCTGCAGGAGTTTTTGGACAAGAATCTCAAATGCGGCTTCATTCGCCCGTCTTCCTCCCCCGCCTGCGCTCCTACCTTCTTTGTGGCCAAGTAATCTGGAGAACTCCACCCGGTGCACGATTTCAGAAATTTAAATTTGGTCTCCATCCCTGACAAGTACCCCCTCCCCCTCATACCTGAGATGCTGGAGTGCCTGGGGTGAGCCAAGATTTTCACAAGTTTGGACCTGCGTAGCGCATACAATCTCATTTGCATCCGGGAGGGGGATGAGTGGAAGACCTCTTTCAGGACCCGGTACAGAGCATATGAATACCTAGTGATGCCATTTGGGCTCGCCTGTGCCCCCCCCCATGTTTTCGCGTTTTATGAATGCCATCTTCCGGGACTATTTGGACACTTTCCTCATTGTGTATCTCGATGATTTACTTATATTTTCTGTGGACCCCCATGCCCATCAGGGTCATGTCTCCGCCGTCCTCCAGTGCCTCCGCGAGAACCATCTTTATGCCAAGCTGGAGAAATGTGCATTTGATCTAACCTCTTTGGACTTTCTTGGCTACATTATCTCACCTGACGGTATCAGGATGGATCCTGCAAAGGTCCAGGCTGTCCTCTCCTGGCAGGCTCCATCCACCAAGAAGGACTTGCAATGTTTTCTGGGGTTTGCTAATTTTTACAGAAAGTTCCTGCCCAGTTATGCTCGGCTGACTTCTCCTCTCATGGACCTCCTTAAGGGCAAGAAATCTCCTTTTCATTGGACAGCATTGGCCCAACAGGCTTTCGATGAACTTAAGAGGCTTTTCAGTTCTGAGCCAATCCTGTTACATCCCGACCCCAGGAAGCCTTTTGTAGTGCAAACTGATTCCTGTGACTTTGCGGTGGGGGCGGTGCTCTTTCAGCCACATCGGGAGGGCGGTGGGTTGCAACCCTGTGCCTATCACTCCAGGAAGCTGAACAGGTCTGAGAGAAATTATACCATCTGGGAGAAGGAACTGTTGGCCATCAAGTCCGCTTTGGAGACGTGGCGTCATCTCCTGGAGGGGGCACAGCTAGGGATGGCAGAGAATTCTGCCACGTATCTCGGTGAGGCCGAATGCCAGTGTATTCGGCCCCCCGAACTCCGTGGCGGAACACCCCCCTGCCCCCCCCGTGGATCCCCCCCGGGACAAGACTCACCTGGGGCAGATCTTCTGGGCGGCGGCAGCTTTGGTGGCAGCGGCTGCAGTGGCTGGTCTTCTGACCGGCTGCCGCCGCCGCCATTTCCACTCTTGTAAAAAAAAAAAAAAAAAAGATGTGATAGGCTACGTAAATCTTTATGTAGACTATCGTGGCTGGGTGGGTAAAAAACAAACAAACGCGTAAGCAAATGGCGGCGGCTATGGCCGCCGCCATTTGCATTCCTTATTTTTGCCCTCTTAATCTACATAAATATTTATGTAGACTATGACGGTGAAAATCAAGGGGAACGCAAATAGCGTAGCGGGCACTATTTGCGTCCCTTTTTGATTCCTCATTTTAGCCTACATAAATATTTATGTAGGCTAAAATGGGGAATCAAGAAGGGACGCAAATGGTGCCCGCTACGCTATTTGTGTTCCCCTTGATTTTCTCCGTCATCGTCTACGTAAATATTTACGTAGATTAAGAGGGCAAAAATGAGGAAGGCAAATGGCGGCGGCCGTAGCCACCACCATTTGCGTAAGCGGTTTGTTTTTGTTTTTGTTTACCCAGAGCCCTCTGCGGCCAGAAATCCGGGTGTGGATGGCTCTGGCCTGGCCGGGCCTGGCCGGCTGCTCCGCAGAGCTGCCGTGGAGCACAGCCGGCCGTGGAGGATTCTGGGGGGGAGGAACGGAGCACCTCCCCCCGCCGAGGATACCGGGGGGAGGGATGGAACACCTCCCCCCCACACCATCAACATAATCTGCGAAAGGTAAGTGACTTTCATCCATCCCTAGCACAGCACCCAGTCGAAGTTAGAACCGACCATCACAACCTCGAACATCTTCAGACAGTCCGTGCCTTAAACCAGAGGCAGATTAGGTGGTCGCTTTTTTTTTCTCGGTTCCACCTTAAGATTTGCCATGTGAAGGCCTCCGACAACCTACAAGCAGATGCTCTCTCTCGTAAGCCTGACCTCCAGCCAGGGAGTGAGGAAAATCCCCCCCCTCTCTGATTCTTTCTCCCGAAGGCCTGGCAGCAGCTGCAGTGCCTCATTCTTGGGAGGAGCTCCTTCTCTCTGCACAGGCTCAGGATGCTTTTGTATGCACAAAGGTGGAGGAATTGGGGCTAGCCTCTGTCCCCCCCACCCTACCCCTTTCTCTTTGCGAGGTGGCCTGCTTTACCATTCCGGCCGGGTCTATGTGCCTTCTAGACCCCTCCATGAGAAGGTCCTCCATCAGTGCCAGGACTCCCCCACAGCTGGGCATTTTGGCGTCATCAAGATCCTGCATGGAGTGATGAGGGATTTTTGGTGGCCTCGTGTGTGTCAGGATGTCAAGTCCTATGTCGCCTCCTGCCCAACCTGCCAGTGGGCGAAGGCTCCCTCAGGCAAGCCCACAGGCTTGCTTCACCCCCTGCCTACCCCCTCAAGACCTTGGAAACTGCTCTCCCTTGACTTCATCACTGACTTGCCTCGCTCACATGGTAAGACCACCATTCTGGTGGTGGTGGATTTGTTTTCTAAGATGGCCCATTTCATCCCCTGCTCTGGGTTGCCCACAGCCAGGGAGACGGCGGAGCTGTTCTTGGCGCATGTTTTCCGCCTCCACGGATGGCCCGAGGGTCTCATTTCGGATAGGGGGGCCCAATTCACTGCCCATTTCTGGAGGGAGCTACTTGTGTTGCTCCATGTGATGCTCCGTCTTTCCTCTGCCCATCATCCACAGACGGACAGTCAGACCGAGTGCACCAATGCGACTCTGGAGCAGTATTTGGGCTGTTATGTCAAGTACCAGCAAGATGGCTGGTTTTCCTTGCTGCCTCTCACAGAATTTGCTTATAACAATGCCTGCCATGCTTCCACCCACCAAACTCCATTTTATGCCAATTTTGGTTACCACCCCAAGGCTTTCCCGTCCACCCTAGCTCCCTCTCCAGTGCCAGCGGCCCATGACTTTTTAGAGTAGTTGAGAGTAGTACACCACCTCTTACGGGACTCCCTCAAGCAAGCCAAGACAGCCTACAAGGCCTCTGCAGACCGGCGGCACCAGCCGGGTCCATCTCTGCAACCGGGGGACTGGGTTTGGTTGTCCACCCAATACCTCCCCTCTCACTCACCCGCAAGGAAGCTCGTGCCTCGCTGCACGGGGCCTTTCCAGATTACGGCCCAGATCAACCCTGTTGCTTTTCGCCTGGCTCTTTCCCCCTCCATGAAGATCCATCCTGTTTTTCATCGGTCCTTGCTGTCCCCACTGGTTTCTGGTGACCCTCATCGCTCAGTCGGCTCCCCCCCACCACCACCAGTGCTGGTGGAGGGGGAGGAGGAGTTTGAGGTCTCAGAGATTCTGGACTCCTGCCTTTCTCATGGCTGCTTGCAATATCTGGTGGACTGGAAGGGGTATGGGCCTGATGAGCGATCCTGGGAACCCACAGAAAATGTGCATGCTCCGTTGCTGCTGAGGCGCTTCCACCAGCTGTACCCCCACAAACCCGGGGCCCCAGGGGAGGAGAATGACGGGGGGCCTCATGGGAGCGGGGATGATGTCAGCGTGGACACTGAGCCCATAGAATCCCAGAGTAGTTCTGATTCTGAGGAAGAGCAGCCGTTCCTAGGAGAGGAGCGCACTCATCCTTCCCAGGGCCAACAGCTGACAGAGATTCCTCCCACCGGCATTCCTAGCATAGATAGCAGTCCTGGGAGTGAGAGAGCGTGGGAAGCAGACTTGCTGGATGCGCGACGCCAAGTCCAACACAGGGAGCGGTGCCAAATGGAGGGCGCGGAAAGGAGGCATAGTGCCCGGTTGGCGCGCAAACAACGGTTGCACCCAGAGGATCCAAGGGAAAAGGGGAGGGACTCTCCCTAGCCCATAAGTTCAGGGTCTGCCAGTGATTCACTTTCAAACGGGGACCAACTGTTCCAACGTAGGGCATAGTTACTCTGCTGCTCATATCTATTTCTAACAGTAGAGTTGTTAAGTTGTAAAAGAGGAATAAAGCTTTGAAAAGAATCCCTTTGTCTGTGTCTGGACTTGGCTACTGGATTAGACTGAGAGAGGCCTCCAAGGAGCCCTTGACATAATTCAAGAATCATGCGATAATGTAGAAATCTTGCAGTGCCAACTACTGGCTGTATAAAGCAAACATATGGAACATGCCCACAAAGGAACCAGGGAAAATGGGGATGGGAGGGGGAGCGTGTATATTGTGCCGATCGTAAATCTGCAAAGACTCCAGAAGACAAAGCCCTGGTAAAGCTGTGGGATTTTTCCTTACTGCAGAGAAGCTCCTAGTAAGAGAAAATAATTTCAACTGGAAGGTTTTCAATTATATACTCTATGGATCCTAACTAAGCACACAGTCCTGTGGGTTAGGTGCCCAAACGACACCTATCCTATGCCTATCCTAAGCTCTGCCAGGCTCTTGCCAGCAGGGCAGGAAGAGTGACAGGCTTTTTTGGCCTTTTCATCCTCTAATGCAGCATTTTTCATTAAGTGCGCCTCTGAGCCCATCTTCGCTCGCTCTGCAGAGGGTGGGGGCAGGGCCTGGGAGGCTGTACGATCCAGTGGCTCCAGAGCCTTTCCTCATCTCATCCACTGGCCTGCCCCAACACACCCATTTCCTCCCTTCCTCAGGTCAGGAGAGGGGAGAGGGAGCCCCCATGGAGCTTGCTGTGGTGGCTGGGAGGGTCTTGTGGGGGCATTCACTGTTGGATCTCCTCCTCTAAGGCCAGTGCTCTGTCTCTGGCTTCTGAGCAGGAAATTTGCTACATCCTATTGGCCCTTCAGATGCTAGCCAGAGGCCATAGGATCGCACTCGAAACTGGTTGTGTTTGATTTTTATTATTTACTTATTTCAGGCTATGTTTAGTCCATGTTTATAATACAAGAAAAAATGATACAAAAACAAACTTTAAAAGAAGTGCCCCCAAATACTGGTTCCTCGCATTGATCCAATAAGATAACAAACTGGCATCAGGTTGGACCAACATAAGGGACTGGCAAAGGGAGAAATAGAAGGAAGGTAAAAGGGGGTTCATGAAAATGATGTAAGTGGGGATGGGGAACTTGTGTTTGACTGCAGCTTTCAGCATCCTGCACCATTGGGCATGGTGGCTGGGGCTGATGGGAGTTGCAGTCCACCAAAATCTGGAAAACTACATGTTCCCCACCCCGATCTATGGCATATTTTTTCAACTCTGTTTCTGATCCAGAGCTCCAAATGCATTCCAGTATACACACAGTTATTCTGCAGTAACATTTCTACCAATTCTGTTCAGTGAACAGAACAGCTCCATAAATGCCTCCTCTCTCTTACTGAGTTGTTGAAATAAATTGAGAAGATCCTTCAAAACAGCTGGATCTAGGGATGGCCGTGAATTTCTCCACGAATCTCGGGGAGGCCGAATGCCAACGCATTCGGCCCCCCGAAATTGTTGGTGAAATTCTCCGCCCCCCTGTCCCCCTGCCCCGGGATGGGACTTACCTCATGCGAATGTCCCTCTCGGCGGCGGGTCCCGGCGACATTTTGGCGGCGTTTTGGCAGGGGTGGGGGTGGCGGCCAGCCTTCTGACTGGCTGCCGCTGCTGCCCGCCGCCATTACAAAATAAAGTAAAAAAAAACAAAACACCTGTGATAGGCTACATAACGATTAACGTAGCCTATCACGGCTAGATTTCCAGTGTCAGCCATGCTAGGCTACGTTAATCGTTACGTAGCCTATCACGGGTGACTTTGAAAAGAAAAGGAAAAAAAAGCGCAGACGCAAATGGCGGCGCCCATGGGCGCCGCCATTTGCGTTCCTTATTTGGGCCCGGGTAGTCTACGTAAAGATTTACGTAGACTACGGCGAAAATAAGGGCAACGCAAATAGCGTTGCCCTTATTTTCACCGTAGTCTACGTAAATCTTTATGTAGACTACCCGGGCCCAAATAAGGAACGCAAATGGCGGCGCCCATGGGCGCCGCCATTTGCGTACGCGCTTTTTTTTTCTTTTCAAAGTCACCCGTGATAGGCTATGTAACGATTAACGTAGCCTATCACAGCTGACTTTGGAAATCTAGCCGTGATAGGCTACGTTAATCGTTACGTAGCCTATCACGGGTGTTGTTTTTTTTCCATTCACTTTTTATTTCGCAGCCGGGGAGATGGGGCGCTTCTCCCCAGCCTGAATTTCAGCCGGGCGAGGCGGGGCACCTCCCCCCCCGGCCTGAATTTTGGCTGGGCGAGGCGGGATGCCTCCCCCCCGGCCTGAACTTCGGGGGGAGAACCGAAGCGCCTCCC
The DNA here is from genome assembly GCF_057233095.1 of Heloderma suspectum. Lineage (NCBI taxonomy): Eukaryota > Metazoa > Chordata > Lepidosauria > Squamata > Helodermatidae > Heloderma > Heloderma suspectum. The sequence continues at coordinate 94,858,696 of NC_139461.1, forward strand.
CCCCACCACGAAGCAAGCTGCGGGACCAGGTAAGTGCCTTTCATACATCACTAGCTGGATCAGGTCTTAGGATTTGTTGCTTCCAGCTTAGCTTAAGTAAAGACAATATGCATTGCATTTCTAATCTAAAACACATGCATACATTTAAAATAAACTCAAGAACAAGAGAGGCTTAAATAAATGAATGAAGTAGCTCACATTTTTCTTTTAAAAAAGAAAAAGTGCGTACCAGCCACATCTTGTGCATGAGGTATTCTGATCAATTTCTAGTTAAGTGGGTTTATATTTTCAGGAAGAAATATTAAAAAATTAGAAAGCAATTACTAACCTTCCAGCAAAATATATTCTAGATGTTTACCAGTAGATATAAACCTAGAAGAGATGTTTTCTCTAGGGAGTGAAAGGTGAAATATGTGGAATGTTGAGAATATCTTCATATCTTTAATCATTAGCTATTAGCAGCAGGGAAGTGGTGCTCTTGATCAGGATTGCTGGGGGAGGAGATTAAAGCCTACCCGCCCCCATGTCATCTGCATGAACCTAATAGCAGAAAGGAAACATTATCTGTTCCCTACCTCCCATCTGTTGACTGATCAGCTGGTCAGTGGAGAAAAGTGGGCTGGCATGGGTCACAGTTCCACAACTATGCTTTAATGGTACTGTTGCTTACATTCCAAAGTCTCGCTGATCAGATAGACTGCTCCTTTTGGTTGGTGCTCTATGGTAAATCAACATAGAAGCAGTGGTGCAGAAATTTTCTGGCCACAATCATCAGTCAGCAATGCCTGACCACAATAATGTGACTCCAGTTCTGTCCTTCTCATCAGCACTTTGATCAGCTGAATGTACTTTACTGTATTAGGTTTCTGGGACAGATCCAACGAGAAGATGCAGTGGAGGCACTTGGCTGACCTCCTGTCCTGTAAGCAACCAAGGTGCCAGATATCTGGCTTTTTCAGCTATCACCTTGAAGAAGAAATGTATTTACACCACACTGAAAAGAAAACATTACATAATTCAGCATTTTAATAATTTATGTCATGACTCATGTCCATTTTGAGCCCTTGTCCAGGTTGTGCCTGGGGTAGCACAGGAGCTGTACTACATACATCCCAGCAATGCTACTGTTCCAAAGAATGTGATAGGATGACATGCAAATGTGTGGGTGAATCTCTCTGTGATGATCTCCTTCCTTGCTTTGAAACTAGAAAACAGACAAAACTGCCTACAGAGGAATGTATTCTTTACACAGAGAGATTTGACAAAGAGCTTATGGCATGAAGGATACAATGTTTAAAATGGGATCTTTTTGTTCTCAGAGAAAATATAACAACATGCAGAACAAGAACATGAATCAGTTTGATTTTCATGCACTGTAGCAATGGCTCATTGACAGTTTGCCTTTCAAGAGTTTGTCTTATTTCAAATGCACAGATATATAAAATGTTCCTTTTCAGACTGAAGTCATTTCCCAAAAGCTTCTTTCAGATGTGATATCCCTTTATATGCTCGACTGTGCTCTTGATTGTACTCCCCAGGGAACTTCAGTGACCATAATTTCACTTCTGTTGTATCAGCAGCACGCCCTGCTCCTTCTTTGTCCTGGCTTACCCCAATGCAGTCAGGGCTTACTTTCAAAATCTGAGGCCTTCAGTCAGAACCTGTTTTCAATGTTAGGGCCATGTGAAAAAATAAAATCCATGCAGAGGGCACAGGCCTGACTTTGGCACCCAGCATGGTGAGGAAAATGCTGGGGCCCACTGGGACTGACAGCAGGAGTTTTGCATTTGTTAACTTTTTTTTATTAAGCTGGTGAACAATAAACAAACAAAAGAAATATGTATGTCAAGTTCAATACATTAGAAATAGAAGGTGAGAATATAATCTAAATTAACTAATAATACGGACCTAATATCTAATATATAGGCAGAATCATACAACATCAGACTGCTAATGCAATTTCCATTGCAAAAGCATAAGCGTAAGGGATATCTAGCATGCCAATTTCTTTAGCTGGCACAATGGGATTCTCAGGGAATCCTGTCACGACAGTTATTGCAGTTGGTGTTGCACTAGAGGTCTCGTATGCTAGTGCAACAGAAGTTGTTGTGTTAGCAGACTTAGCAGACTGACATCATAGAATACTGCCCATAGTAATATATTGTGTATCATATAATAAGAAAAAGAAAACAAAAATACAAACAGTGGGGGAAACGTCTGGAAATATATTCTCACATAGCAAACAGCTCAATGACACTAGACCAAAGTGCTGGAAAGTCCTCTCCTTTACCACTGTTGAAAAAGAACCAGTTCAAACGTCAACAGAGAACACGTATCAGCTAGCCAATTTGCAAGTCAACAGTGGATTTGTCCTTTCAGTGTTGTAGAATTATGCTCATGGATCTCATCCTCAAAGAATCCATAACTCTTGATATAAACATAAGTTCCACATGCTAGAGATTTGTTGTTGTTGTTCAGTCGTGTCCGACTCTTCGTGACCCCATGGACCATAGCATGCCGGGCCTTCCTGTCCTGCGGTCTTTCCCGGAGTGTGCTCAAGTCCATATTCATTGCATCCGTGATGCTATCTAGCCATCTCATCCTCTGCCATCCCCTTCTCCTTTTGCCTTCAATCTTTCCCAGCATCAGGGTCTTTTCCAGTGAGATGCTAGAGATACACTCCAATAAAGCATAGTCACCTTCAACAAACAGTTAAGTGGGTACAGGAGTTCAGCTTGAAAAGGATTTACATTGCAATCCTATACATATCTACTCATATCAAACAGTTAAGTGGGTATAGGAGTTCAGCTTGAAAAGGATTTACGTTGCAATCCAATACATATCTTGAACTCAGTGGGGCTTACTCCCAAGTAAGTGGGTGGCGGAGTGCAGCCTAAATGTACTTACCATGAGCTCCATTTAGTGCAATGAGGACACTGTATACTAGGGGTGGGGAACCATTTTGGGTCTGAATTCCTCACTATCCTGGGCCAGATGACCTAAATTCTTTCTGTGCGATAAACTCAAAAAGTTCTTAAAAGTCTCTCTCCCCTCCCCCTGCCTTTTCAGCAATTTTGCTCATTCTGTACTATGAGGAAATATTAACCTGATGCACGGGTTTTTTTGTTTTGAATTACAAAACTAACCGAAATCCTGTTTGGGAGATGGAAAGGAGGAGTAAGAAGGAATGCTTTACTTGTGGCTATCCTGTACTGAGCAGGGGAGTGGACTAGATGTCTTTCAAAGTCCCTTCCAACTCTATCATTCTGTGTGGATGGTATTGGTTGCCAGTTGTACTTTTTTAAATTAAATGTATTTATTTATTCATTCATTCATTCATTTCATTTCTATACCACCCAATAGCCAAAGCTCTCTGGGTGGTTCACAAAAATTAAAACCAAAGAGCACACAATAAAACAATATAAAATATATAAAACAATAAAACCACAGTATAAGAATGCAACCAGAATAAAATCAGAATAAAACAACCCAGGCCAAACTTGCCAAAGAGGTACTGGGCCGTGAACTTGTGCAGCAGTACCGGGTGCAGCTTCTCCCAGCCCCTCGACCCCCGGATGAAGTAGGGCTGGGTCAGACCCTTCAGCTGCCCCTCGGCAAGGTCGTAGATCCGCTGCGCCCACGCCCCGATGGCCTGCTGGATGAACTGCATGAAGTTGTAGTTGCTGACCACGGCTCCCTGGACGACCAGGTGGCAATGGTAAGCCCCCTGCTTCTTCTCAGTCTGAAGAACCACCTCAACACCTCCAGGAAAGCAATCGATCACAAGGCGCCACAGCTCAGCGGATACAGCCACTCCAAGGAAGTCACCTCGGGTGAAGTGGCTGGTTGGCCAGAGCTGGGAGTTGCAGCCCCAGCAGAGGTCCAGTTCGTTGTCATCATTGTTTTGGACAAATTCATCCTTCAGCAGGTTGAAGCTGGGCAGATGCACTGTGCAAGTGTAGCCTACTTGGCAGCTCATTGCTGAGTGACTTTCTCTGGCTCCAGCTTCTCCTTAAATATGTTCCACCTCTCATATTTTGATTAAGCCACACACAGTTACCACCCCTAATTATGCAAATTCTCTTTTGGTTAGCCAGCCTGGTTTTTCCCCTTTTCTTTTATTTTTAGTACTTGTAACATGGAATGACAGCTTCTGTCGCATAAACTCCATGTGCCTATTTCTGTAAACAAACAAATGTGGGTCTTAGGTTCACCACTCTGCCATTGACAGTCATCCAGCTCCAAGGTAGTGGTGAAGTTGAACCTAGCCACAGCGTAGGGTACCATAACATATCCATATCCCCTAAATAGCATATCTGTTCAGGTAGCTCTTAACAGCTGCAGTCTTCAAGCATTTTGGAGCTTGAGTAAACATGGAAATCCCTTAACACAACATGTTAAACTGAAAGAGTGGGGTTTTTTTTCTACTTAATTGAATATACAATATACTATGTGGTTATAAAATATATAAAATATAAATATAAAATATAATGAGTTAAGTAACTTCCAGTTATAGCAAACTTCCGGTTTGCTGGTGTTGTGAACTAGCCCAATGAACGGTAGAATTCACAGGTTTGTCCTACAGAAGACAGACAAATAGCTGCCAAGTAGGAATGTTGTTTGGCAGCTACTAGGCTTGGAATTATAGAAATTAAGTATTGAGTGCAAATTAAATCAAGCATTCATGGAACGGAGATTTTAAATATGAGGTCTGTTAGGGTAAAGCCAGCAATCAATTGACATAAAGATTCATTCATTCTATTTACTGCTACTCGCCCTTTATATCTTATTACATTAATCCTTTATGCATATTAATTGGTGTCTTGATACTGAGTTTGACTTATTGAAGGAAGCACAGAAGGGGAATAAATGGAAAAGGAGAACTGGCAGGGTTACATGGATTAATCTTTGCATGTATTTAATAGATGCACTAGCCCCAAAGCAGAGTTCTGTGAACACACTTACCATGTATAAATGGAGTTCTCTTGAAAGTGGAAGGAGGGCAATTAATACAGCTGAGTGAATGGAGTTGTTCATGCACATATTGGATTAATGGGGGAAGCCATTCAAATTGGGAGGGGTCTGTGTAAATATCAGAATTCTTGTGCCTGGAACAGATGCTAGATCAGGATTGTGGCCTGCTGGCACCAGCAAGTTCAGGCACCTGATCGATATCTGCATTAATGCCAAAATAGAGAGTGCACTAAGATCTGGAACAATTTTGTCAAACTTGGTTTAATACTTTTCTCTGGCAAGTTCATGTAGAACAAGATGTCTAATTTATGATGCAAAATCCTAGGCACACTTGGGAATAAGTTCCCCTCCCATCAGTGGGGCTTCCTTCTGAGTAAACATATTTTGATTACACTGTTAGTCAGTGTTGGCCCAAGACACTTTGCTGAAGCCTGAAGTCAAGCCCAAGTCCAGCCTCCCCCATGCTACAGACAACACTTGCTACACACTTCAGACATTAATCCTTGCCTTCATCTGTCCAAGTTCCATCATGGTGCCACCTGAAGTAGGTTGCTTCTCACTGCTGTATGACAGGGTGCCATACCCTACTGCCAATCGCAAATGGCTCACTAAGAAATGTCATCTATTGTCTCCTTGTCTGTTCTTTCTTCTGGGGAAGGAGGCACCTGGGAAGAACTGGAGACCGGTAGAGACATTTTCTCATATAGAAATTTATTGTATGATGGGTGGGCGGGGGGAGAAAATCCAACACAATATAGATTACACTATATAGATGATCAGTACAATGAACATGTATCACTTATAGCCATTGACCATTGCAAACAATAAAAACATAGTAGAAATGTCTGAAACAAAGATGTAAAGCATGAGTAACTGAGCTTCCCAATTCGAAGCATAGCTAAAATAAGTCCTAATTTTAAACACACACACACACACACACACACACACACCCCAAACCTTCCAGTAATTACTGTTGGCTTAGTATACTCAGATTAGTGAATTTCTTTTGCATATATTGACACTTCCTTCAAGATACTTGCTCAAATTTCCTTAGCTTCTTTTACAAATAATACAACTTCATAGAACACTCAAACTTATCTGAAAGTAACTATGCCACTTTATCACATGTTGACCACTCAGAACATTGAGACATAGTGGGATAAAATGTTTGATCTGGGGGAGTCACATAATGGACAAAACCATAAATAATGGGCTAATATTGCAATCCTATACAAGCTCAATGGGGCATACTCCCAAATCAGTCGGTATAGAATTGCAGCTTATATCCTCTATGTATACTGTGAGTCCTTTTTTTGGTTGAACCAGTGGCTTCAATTCAACAGTAGTTTCATGAAGAGTGTAAGGCTGAATTGTATTCATCTTACCTAATAATTTATTATAGTGAAGGATTTCCAAGTCAAAATCATGAATCATGTCCCCAGTTGTTACCACAGAGGACTCATTATTTACATTCTCCTTATACTCATCTATATTCCACATGAATTCTCCCAACAATTGGCTGGAGATGTAATAATCTAATCACCTATTCACACTGGAAATATGTCCCACAGGACCATAAATTACCTTATTTACTTTTAGGAGAATATGACCAAAGACACATAATAGCTTAAACAGAGAGCTTTGGCTATTGTGTGGTATAGAAAAGTAATAAATAAGCAAACAAACAAATAAAAAAATTTCCAATTGTTTTGCAAAGTGTTGATCAATTTCAGTTTGCAGTAAAAACAAACCAGAATCTTCAAAGCTGTCCTGAAAGCTCCTGAAATTGTCCCTCTTAACCAAGTTCTCTTCTGAATTTGAAAATTTCGGGTGGGGGAGGAGGCCACTAGTAATATGACATATCCTATCAAAGCACATATTACAGTGATAGTAGCTTGGAGTACAGAAACTGCTTGTTTTAGCTGAGCTATCTCATCAACGGTTTTCTGAGCAAATTTACAGCTCCAAAAAGACTTGTCCCCTAGAAGTGTCAGAATGTTGTTCTTAGATGAACCGTTTGATGCCTGGACAACTTTGGGATTGGAATATTGAAACTGACACCACTTTGGATATGTTATTCTTCAAATTCAAAAAAATCCCCTATTGCAATTTCCTCCAAGTCTCCCACCAATAACTTTTCCTTCTCACATGTATCCAGAGCAGGAATAATTCTCTTACTGATTTTTTACTGAGCTTAGGGAGTACACCTATCTTGTGGACAATCTTTATGGAGCAAATGTTGCTTTCTTAAAGCTGTTTTAAAACTGCTACCACTTTTATCTTTTAGGGCAGCAAATTAAACTATGCTGTTGATGACTTGTCAGTGTGCTCAATGTTCTTGTGTTCATGGCAGATGGCTGTTACTGTTCAGAAGCCACAGGCTTCAGCCACATGGCAAGAGCCCTTTGGCTCTTGCCCTTCAGCCGACACCAAAAGTTCACACCTTTGGCAAGGCACTTGCTACAGAGTAATTACCTGGAGGGGAAAGAAACAATTTCAGTGAAGAACCCAAGTGGAAACAGGAGCTCTTCCAACAGACACCTCCCCCAGAATAGATTTTTAGAAGAAGTTATTTTCAGGTTCTAAGCAAGTCAAATGGATGAAAATTGATGCCTTTATTTATTGCATTGAAAAGCACTACTATTATCAAAAGGGAAGCATAGCAGCCAAACTCCACCTTTCTCTCTGTACTACTATGGTTCCTTGAGCCTGTTATCTGCAGCTCTTGGCTGTTACTGATGCAGTCAAAGACAGTGGCAGCTTCAACATCAAGGGTGGAAACTAAGAGCAAAATTAAATCTGATAGGAATGCAATTAATGTGCATTTTTGCTTACGTAAACAGCAGCCAAAGGAAAGACAGAGCACCCTTTGGACCAGGAGGGGAAGTTTAACTGTCTCTCTACCTGCCACAAAGCCAGCAAAACATGTATTTGAAGCTCCTACTGCCCCAGTGCCCTATTTGCCACCAATGGAGGCTTCCCTTAAAATGCAAATAGCAGCCTTAGAAAAGGGTGTGTTTCTTTAGTTACACTCCTCCTCTTCCATGGCCCCAAGGCTGAACAGGCTTCCTCTCAGCTGGTATTGCCCTGCAAAAAAAGTGTGCAGTAACTGAATTCATACAATTAACGTCATGCCCAGTTTGGCCCTAGATTTACCTCTTTGGAGTTTTCAAATCTTAGCAGGTATGGACACAATATTCCATGTAGAGCCACAACTACTGATACAATAGACCAGCTCTCTTATTTTGAATTTCATATCTTGCAACTAACAGAATGACAAGGCTCCTAACAATAGGAACTACAGAATTGAAAATCATGATCAATCTTGGTTTCTGAGGTCTGAGTGAAAAGAATGGGACTAGCTCTCCTATTTCTTTCAGCTAGCATGAAATCAAAGAACTTCTTTCTAATTGTGTTAGGTACATGTAAGAGCCATTTAAATGGAAATGAGACTGGAGTTATTTGTCATCAGTGATGAATGGTCTTGCAGGCAACTACCTTGCTAGAGACCATCTGTTCCACAAGAGAACACTGCACTTCCAAGGTATCCACAGGCAAAGAGGATGTGCTTTATCTGTTAAGATAATACAAACACCTAGTACCATATGCTAGGGCTTAGGTAATTAATATGCTAAATTAGTTGGGTCTTGCCACATTTCTGCTAGGCCTTGCCAGGAAGAGGTTCCTGTGTAAATTATTGAAAACACAGTAATGCTATTCAAAGATACAGCTAATTGGTAAAAGCCTGGCAACATCAAGGTGCCATGAGACATTTTCAAGGGCCCTTCCTGTATCAGGGGTATCCCCCATTTGTGAAGCCATGCCAGCTTCCAAGTGGTGAGAGCCTGCAGAGAGGGCATTGGTGAGTGTGAAGAAACAGGACTTTGTCTAGTAATGATGGCAGAAACAGATTCTAATAATACAGATTTTGGTAGATATGATCTCAAAGGATAGATTGTAAGCAGTAGATTAAGGCTGCACTACTGTGCACACTTACCTGGAAGTAAGTCCCATTGAAGTCAGTGGAACTTACTTCTGGATGGACCCACATACAGTTGCACTGCATTCAATATATGTTATTGGACCAATGTAGTTATTGTAGGAATATGCAAGCTTTTGAGTTTCCTCATTCAGTAGAATGAAGGCTTCTGCCTTCTTGTTATTGGAGTGTGATGAACACTTATTTTTGATGCTGCTAAGCAGTGCAATATTGAGCAGCTGGAATTTTTAAAACCCCACTGTGAAATCTGAATAAGCACACTTCCTGATTTGTCCAGTTAATTTCTTTCTTACAGTGCTGTTGACCAGGAGGAGGCAATGTTTGTGGGCCCATGGGCCCATTTGGACATTTGAGAAACCACAAAATGACTGCCATGGGAAATGTGGCTAGTCACAAAGGCCCAGAGGCTTTGGCTTTCATAGGAAATGAAGCTGACAGCTGCTGGAGGCCCTCATGTACTTTGAAGTGAGAAAATTGTGTGTGTGTGTGTGTGTGTGTGTGTTTAAGTGAGAGGCAGAAGACCCCTTGGCAGACACCAAGAAAGGTGTCCAGGGGCACATCAGTGCCCAGGGATACCACGTTTCCTACCACAGCTGTAGCCAGTTGGAACCAGTCAGTTCTGTTGACATGTAATGTTCATTGTTGTTTATAGGGGGACCTAGCCTCTATGATTGGCTAGCTGGACCAATGACATCAGAAATGGAGCATATCAACCAGTCAGCAAAGGACCAGTCTATCTCCACTAAGGGGCTGGATGTTACTGATGTCAGATACCCATAAATATGTTAGACTTTGTTCATAGTCTATGTCTCCATGGGACATCTGTTCACGAGCTCAAAGATGCTCATTCTCAGACCATCTTTCTGTAAGGAACACTGCATATGCTCTGATATCCAAGATTCTACTCAAGTAGGTAATATATAAATAACTAAGTTAGAATCACTTTACTTATTTGTATTCAGAAATCTGTTTGCGTTATTGTTACCTTCTCTCTTTTCCCCCCTTTTCCCCCCAAATAAACTTTCTTTTATATATTTAGACATTTGGCTGTATTGTTTTAAAAGGGAATTTCACACTAAAACCTTCATGCAAGGCTGCACAGTTGCTAAGCTAACCCCTGTGTTCTTAGGATATTCACAAGGCTGTATTAACTTTAGTGCTTTGGGAAAGATAGTCCATACAATTCCCCGCCCCCCTGTATTTATGTATATATTCCAGAGCTAGGCTGAAGGGATGGGCCCTTGGAAATATAATCTCTTCATACAACTGGACAGGCCAAAGTGTTCGGGTGAGGATCAGCCTGTGGTGGTAGCCTATCGGTAATTCTTTTTGAGGGAACCCTTGTAAAAAAAAAAAAGCAGGGGGAGCACTAGTAGAGAAACTCATTTCCCTTCCCAGATATGTAACAAATAGTTCTGTGAAACCTGCAAGTTTACATACTCTTATACCAGCCTTCCCCAACTAGGTGCCCTCCAGATGTTTTAGACTTCAAATCCCAGAAGCCCCAGCTAGCATAACCAATGGCCAGGAATCCTGGGAGTTGTAGTCAAATGTGAGGGCATCCATCTGGAGGGCACCAGGTTGGAGAAGGCTGTCCTATGCCAGCCTATAACATTATCAGCCTGGATCTGAAGGACCACATGAGTAACTCCGCATCCCCCTAAAGCAGCTTTGGATTTGGACATCTCTCAGTGAGGAGCTCTCCATGCTACATAGCAAACAACTCTGGAACTGATTTGAAGGGAATTTCAAAAATAATTGCAATATAGAATAAAGGTTTGCCCTTCCAAAGAAGGAACAAACCAACAAATCCTACTGGGGTACATACAAGCCATTGGACACATCCAGCCATCATTTTAAATGCTTTATATGTCCTTAAAAATGACAGTTAATATAGGATTATTATTTACAAAGATTCTTAGAGGGTATGTTATTTTAAATCTTTTACACATTTCATTGTACAAGCCAGAGGCCATGACAAAAGGACTTTGTTGTTGTTTATTTGGTCAGTCGCTTCCGACTCTTCGTGAGTTCATGGACCAGTCCACGCCAGAGCTTCCTGTCGGCCATCGCCACCCCCAGCTCCCCCAAGGTCGAGTCCGTCACCTCCAGAATATCATCCATCCACCTTGCCCTTGGTAAGTCCCTCTTCCTTTTGCCTTCCACTTTCCCTAGCATCAGCATCTTCTCCAGGGTATCCTGTCTTCTCATTATGTGGCCAAAGTACTTCAGTTTTGCCTTTCATATCCTTCCCTCAAGTGAGCAGTCTAGCTTTATTTCCTGGAGTATGGACTGGTTTGATCTTCTTGCACTCCAAGGCACTCTCAGAATTGTCCTCCAGCACCAAAGTTCAAAAGCATCTATCTTCCTTCGCTCAGCCTTCCTTATGGTCCAGCTCTTGCAGCCATAGGTTACTACGGGGAATACCATTGCTTTAACTATGCGGACCTTTGTTGTCAGTGTGATGCCTCTGCTCTTAACTATTTTATCAAGATTTGTCATTGCTGTCCTCCCAAGAAGTAAACGTCTTCTGATTTCCTGGCTGCAGTCAGCATCTGCGGTAATCTTTGCACCTAGAAAGACAAAATCTGTCACTGCCTCCACATTTTCTCCCTCTGTTTGCCAGTTATCAATCAAGCTGGTTGCCATAATCTTGGTTTTTTTGAGGTTTAACTGCAACCCAGCTTTTGCACTTTCTTCTTTCACCTTCATTCATGAGGTTCCTCAGCTCCTCCTCACTTTCAGCCATCAAAGTGGTATCATCTGCATATCTGAGATTGTTAATGTTTCTTCCAGTGATTTTAACTCCAGCCTTGGCTTCATCAAGCCCAGCATGTTGCATGATGTGTTCTGTGTACAGGCTGAATAGGTAGGGTGAGAGTATACAACCCTGCCATACTCCTTTCCCAATCTTAAACCAGTCCATTGTTCCATGGTCTGTTCTTACCGTTGCTACTTGGTCGTTATACAGATTCTTCAGGAGGCAGACAAGATGACTTGGTATCCCCATCCCACCAAGAACTTGCCACAATTTGTTATGATCCACACAGTCAAAGGCTTTAGAATAGTCAATAAAACAGAAATAGATGTTTTTCAGAAACTCCCTGGCTTTCTCCATTATCCAGCGGATATTGGCAATTTGGTCTCTAGTTCCTCTGCCTTTTCGAAACCCAGCTTGTACATCTGGCAATTCTCATTCCATGAATTGCTGGAGTCTACCTTGCAAGATCTTGAGCATTACCTTACTGGCATGTGAAATAAGTGCCACTGTTTGATAGTTTGAACATTCTTTGGTGCTTCCCTTTTTTGGTATGGGGATATAAGTTGATTTTTTCCAATCTGTTGGCCATTCTTGTGTTTTCCAAATTTGCTGGCATATGGCATGCATCACCTTGACAGCATCATCTTGCAAGATTTTAAACAGTTCAGCTGGGATACCGTCATCTCCTGCTGCCTTGTTATTAGCAATGCTTCTTAAGGCCCATTCAACCTCACTCTTCAGGATGTCTGGCTCTAGTTCACTGACCACACCGTCAAATCTATCCCCGATATTATTATCCTTCCTAACAAAAGGAATATCCCATCAAAAATGCAAATAACTGGGAAATGAGAGAGGGAGAGAGAGAGAGAGAGAGAGAGAAACGTATATACAGCACAATGTGGACTTTAGGACCCTGGTACCTCCAACGTACCAACAAAGTTTGCTCTCATTTTCTTTGCTGATAGTCCAAACATCACTACACTATAGGTAGTTACTACATCCAGGTTTGATAGCAAATAACAGACTGTTTCTGTGTCAGAAACAAGCTCATGAGATCCCAGGATACCACCTATACATTTAACTCAAATGCCACTGAACAAGGGACATTTCAAAAGGTAATGTCAAAAGGCACCAAATCCACAGTATGATGTGGGCATAATATACCCTCTGCTCCCAGAGCAATTGCTATAATGTTCTTCCACACAGATGAAGGCATCACGATAGTTGGATACTTAAAAGGATATATTATTTAAAGTAGGGATGTCTGATAATTCCGTCACAGACTCCATTGAGGCCAGATTCTTTTGAATCCAGCCTCCAGAGTCTGTGGTGGAACGGGTCCACCTACCTCTGCCTCCTGCCGGACCCGCACAGAGCCGGATCATCCTCGCCGGCCAGCTCCGTACAGCAAGCGATACGGCCGCCATTGCTGTGCCATATTGCTGAGCACCCACTGCAGGAAGGGATCTGGACACAAATGGCATCTGCTACGCCATTTGCAGCCATAAAGGTCTTAGATTAAGCTAAAAGCCTGCATTTAGGTCAATCTAAGACCTTTACACCCACAAATGGCATCCACTACACCATTTGCGTCCCTGTTTTTTTCACGCGATAGGCTATGCATTTATATTTACGTAGATATTTGCATAGCCTACTGCATGAAAAAACGGGGAGGCAAATGGCGTAGCAGATGCTATTTGCATCTGGATCCCCTCCTGCAGTGAGTGCTCAGCAATACGGCATGGCAATGGCAGCCGTATCGCTTGCTGTACAGAGCTGGCCGGCAGCTCCGCAGAGTCGCCACGGAGCAGAGCCGGCCACTTGGCCAGCGAGGATTCCTGGGGAAGGAACACCCCCCCCCCAGACTGGCAGATAGGGGATTCGTACATCCCAAATTTAAAGTCTTTTTTCTTTTCAGCATAGAAGTCTGAAAAGAGTTTAATTCCACACTCACAGGTGGCAAAAGCCCAAACCCTTAAAATTGAAAGGGAAAATGAATGAAAAGTTAGTCTGTAGGAACAAAAAACAAGAAGACTCCTGTGGTGACTTAAAGACTAACACGTTTAGGGAACAATCCTATGCATGTTTAGACCGAAAAATGTCCTGCAACTCCCAGAATTCCCTAGACAGCACTGCTGGCTGTGGAATGCTGGGATGTGTAGGACTTTTTTCTGTCTAAACATGCATAGGATTGCACCCCCTCTCTGATCCTCATGGATTTCTTTGCCTTCTGTCTGTTAACTCTGAAGGCTCTACCCCGAGTGGCACTAACATCAAACCATTGTGAACCACACTCAGTGTCATTCGGGGTTGAAACTTACAGGAAAGGCGTATGCAAATATCGTGTAGTAATTAAGAAATCATAAAATGCACACAACAAACTTTCATTAAAATCTAACACCATAAGAGGGAAACCCCCCACATGGTGAGGCATGATGGAGCAAATCCAACAATCGTATTGCTCCTCTAGCTGGGCCAGATGATGGCTGAGTTTCACATAAGCGTTGTCCTCACCTGTGGTCCAGACTGGCAGCAGGCTCACCAATATCCACCAACTCATTTTGACACTAGAAAGCTTTGCCACGACTGCAAAGGAAAAGAAAAAGAATTAACATGGAAAACAGTCTGGACAAATCGCATGGGCTATGGCTCTATGCATAGCCTGTCCTCGCAGGGCTGGCCCACCTTTGAGGGGGGGTTAAATGTCCCCTGGGGGAAGAAGGCACCACCCACACCCCTGCTAGGGGGCTGGGTCTTTCAAATTGGATGTTAAGAATCACCTTAACTTCATTAAAGACAGTTGAGCAACGGAGCAGTTCAACTTGAGCTTCAGGGACCCAGTCAGCGTAGTAGTCCACACTCCAGTGAGGGCACCAGAGCCCTATTGGCACATGATAGCACAGGGGAACTTTGTGATTGAACAACTCTTGAGAAAGGAAAAAAATATCAAACAGCCTGGGGGGATATTCTTCAACTGACTTGTCGGCCTGGGAGGCCATTTACAGTTCTAGGTACCAAAAGATAAAAGATAGAAGGAACATCATCAGCATGCCTGTGATGGCTATTAAATCATCTCTACTCAGTTCAGCACTGGCCATTATCTGCAAAACAAAAAGTGTGCAGGGAGCATTCGGGGCTGGTCTTCCCCTCTCAGCAAGACTGTGTATGTATTCCCTGGGCCTTGAGACAGTACCTCTCCTTCGGTTGGGTCTGTACTCCCAGGCAATTGCACCACACTCGCCGACCAGTCGATCCAAAGTCGCCACTGCCTTGTGCAGTTGTGTCCGCAGGCAGCTCCCCCTCCATCACATGCTGGGTGAGAAGGGTCTTCTCCAATACCAGCTGCACTATGCGTTCTCCTTGCTCAAAAGAATAAGAATTTGGAGATAGGTTGTGCAAAACAATCTTCAATCCCCCCTGATAGTCTGGATCAATAACCCCTCCCAATAAGGCGATGCCGTTGGTGGCCAGGCTTGACCTGGCTGCTAGACGCCCATATGTGCCAGGAGGGGTCTGGATTCCAATCCCCACTGCCCTCATGGCAGTTTCCCCTGCATCCAGTTTGAATGCACACGGGAGTACATATGTCTAGGCCCACTGCCCCGGGAGTGCTTTGAACAGGAATGCAAGCTTCAGGCAGCAATTTCCAGACTTTCAATCCTCCACATTTTCAGGGAGGGGGAGGATTCACCAGCCTGTCCATGGGCGAGCTCCCCCCTGGGAGGCCCCTTTGACTGAGTAGGTGGACAGCTTCATCTAAATATCTGCACCATTGCTTTAAATCAAATGTCCCAGTTAACAATTTCATTTCCTCTTTCAACCCTTTCCAACAAACCTGCAGCTTGTGGGTGGTAGGGGATATGGTAAATCCAAGTCACTCCGTTATCCTCTGCCCATGTTAAGATGGCTTTTCCCTTGAAGTGGCTTCCATCGTAGCTCTGAATTTCTTGGGGCACGCCATACATCTTCTCCAAGGCCCCTATTCCTCTTAGGGTGTTCTGCTGCATTGCACGAACATATGGGAAAGCTTGGGTCACTCCACTGAAAGTGTCCGCACACACTAAGGCATAGTGGGCACCTTTAGGCATGGGGCCAATGTAGTCAATTTGCCAGATTTGCCTGGGCTTGGATCCCCGAGCTATGTGCCCCCAATTTTTCTGGCCAGCTATTTTATGGTGCTTGACTTTGCTACAGACAGGGCAGTTCTGAACAACTTCTTCAATATCTTTTTTGGTTAGGGGTAGGCCTCTTTGTTTGGCCCATTCCCAGGTAGAGTCGACCCTCCTCGCTGGTGCCCTCAGCATCTGTGAGCCCAGTCAGCAAGGGCTGCTTCTACTCCTCTAACTTTTACAAGATTGTCAACTTCTATGTTGCCCAGTGGGGATGTCACAGCATGGGAGTCCACGTGCCTCACATCCACCCTGGCGTGCTATTCTGTATACCTTCTGCTACATATCTGACCCCCAAACTAGTTGGCCATGGGGGGCCCAGTCTTTGGCTAACCAGTTGGTTATTCACCAGGTGGCTCCTTTGAACACAGCCCATGAGTCTGTGTATATGTACAGGGGCCTCCGTGCTTCCCCTATAATCACCATCTAGATGGCTCACAACTCAGCCCATTGACTGGCCTGTCCCAGTCCTTCATCCCAATACAGGGTTTGATCTTCTGGCTGGGCAACTGCTGCCCATCAGTGCACCTCACCCGAGCCGAACCATCAGACTCGCTGCTGCTCTTCAGGTGGAAGTTGGTCCGGGGGGGGGGGGGGGGCTGCTCTTTGATGGGTGAGCTGGGGACCAGTAAATCTTGGTCCACCGCCTCATTGTCTTCAGCCTCCCATGTGACAGCCCCAAGATATGTTGCCATCTGATCACTAATGTGGCTCTGCTGTTGCAAGTATATTCTCCACTTCTCCAAAGTAGGGTGCTGTGCTGTTCCTGTCCGCCCCAGCTGGGTATCTGCTACCCAATTGGCAATAGGGTACTGTGTCTTTACTTGGACCTACTGGGGTCCAGTGGTCTGCTCTGTGTCTAGCAGTGCCTGGTAGGTAGCACATATCTGCTTCTCCAGGGGGCTATAGTTTTCTTGGGCTCCCTTCCACCCAGCAGACCAAAATCCCACAGGCCTCCACTTGGCCTGTGTACTGTGCTGCCATAAGCCCCATGCCATCCTTTCCTCTGTGCCAATGACATCTAGTTCAAAAGGCTGGTTCAGATCTACTAGGTCCAGTCTGGCATGTTCACAAACTAGCTGCTTGGCTGCCTTGAAGACAGCGTCTTGCTTCTCCCCCCATTCCCACGCAGCTTTCTTTCTGCATAAGTTGTGAAGGGGCCGTATTATCTGTGCCAACATAGGCATGAAAGGCCGCCAGAATCCCAACAGACCTCAAAATGACTGTAGCTGCTTTTTGTCAGTAGGTGGTGCGGCTCCCTCAATTTTGTCTAGTGCCTTCTCTGGAATGATTCTTCGCTGCCAGTCCCAATAAATCCCCAGAAATTTTACACTTTCTGCTGGACCTTGGACTTTTTTTGGATTTGCTGCCCAGCCCCAGCTCTCAAGGTGTTGTGTTGCATGATGGCATCTAAGGCTACTTGGACAGCCCCACTGTCACTCCCCGTCACCATAACATCATCAATATAATGATACACACGTCCCGCCGGTGAGAGCTCACCCCTGCCAAGTCCCGTGCCACCATTCCGTGCCATATTGGTGCTGTGGACATACCCTTGGGGCAAGACGTAAAATATATATTGTCTCCCCCGCCATTCCCACGTGAACTGATCTTGACTCTCGGGTGCTATGGGTATGGAAAAGAAGGCATTGGCCAGGTCCAACACGGCATGCACAGTGCCAACGTTCTTTGCCAAATCTTCTACTAACGTCACTATATTGGGGATGGCGGCATGCAGAGGGGGGACACACTGATTTAGGAGCCTGAAATCCACAGTGAAGTGAATGTACCCATCAGGTATTACCAGAGGCCAAATTGGGCTGTTGAATGTGGAGGTGGCAGGGTGTATGACACCTGACTGCAACAATTCTTGCACCATCTCATCTATTTCTTGCAACCCTCCAGGGAGTCGATATTGCTTCACATGCACTGGCTCTGCTGGAGGTGGTATTATCACAGGCTGCCACTTGGCTGACCCACACAACACTGGCTTCACAATGCAGATGCAGGGAGCCCTCGCAAACTGGAAAGTGCCAAGGTCTGTATCCACAGTCCGTCCCTGCAGCAAGTCAATGCCTACAATGTATTCAGGCTCTGGAGTAATCACTACCCACACCTTGCAAGGTGGGCCACTTCCTATTCCTAGCTTGACGTGTGTCCAGACACCTTGCACAGTCTTGCCTCCATAGCCATCTATGAAAATGGTCTGGCCCCTATGTCGCCGCAGGTCTCCATGAATCAAAGTCACTTCTGCCCCTGCATCCATCAAAGCCATCACATGCTGTGTATTTCTCTCATTCCAGTAAATCCGTAAGGGCACATGAGGCCGTCGGTCCCCCACCCCTGCTACTTTTCTCACTGACACAATAGTAGAGAACCAGCCTTCCCATCACTGGGGGCTTGGGGGCGTCCACTTTGGCAACTCTGACAGGTCAGGATAGATGCCAGTTGAACGCTTCCCTTCTGACCTTGCTTGCCACCTGGGGTCTCTCCTGCTTCCTCGGGTGTGGCAGTAGGGGTCACGGGCTCATACTCGGGGGTGAACTGCTTGCTCTTGGGCAGCTGCATCCACCTTTCCATGAGAACAACATTAGACTGCTTGTCTATTTCACCTTTGGGCACCCCTGCCCTGATGAGATCTCTCCACATCTTCTTCTGGGAAACCTTCAGGGGCCCCAGGGTCTTACCTTCCTTCTTGCCCACTGCCTGGGCTTGCCTGCCATGGTCTTTCAGCTCCTTCAGCTCGATTTGGGTGTCCAGCTGGTCCAACTGGCTGAGCATAATGCCTACATCCCAGACTGACTGCCCAACGGCAGCTCCTAGCATTCCCAGGTGCACTCCCTTGTACAGGGGGGGGCGCATTTTGGAGCAATTTCATCCACATGCCAGCAGTGAAAAATTCCTGGTCTGGTCCAGTTAAAGCATTCACATAACAGTCAGCTAACATCCCCAGCTCCCGGAGCTGTGTTTGTGCTTCTCCCAAAGTTTGCCAGGGCAGTGTGGTGGCATCTGCTTTAGGAGAGTCCGGCCATCCCTGGTGCATAGCATTTATGACCCAGTCAATCAAACTGTGCACACCTTGCACTGTGGGAGCCATTCGAAGGATCTGGCATAAAGCTGGCTGGGTGGTGACCCCATTGAGCTTTACCATTTCCTCCCCTGAGCTGCATGGCATCTCCCTCTGTATCCCAGATGCAGACCAGCCAGCACAGGATAGATTCTCCTCTCTTCTGCTGATATTGTTGCTGCAGGGTGATTAACTTTTGGCTGGTGTAGTGCTTCATAGTTTGCAATGTATCCACCAGGGGAGCATTGTGCCCTGGGACTGTCCTCTGGCGTGCTTTACACAGATGGGTCTATCTTGTGCCCTGGGTTCTGGTACCTCGCTCTGTCCCAGCTCCTCTTTGTCAACCCCTGGGCCTTCCTCTTCAATGTCCACTTCCCAAGGGTCCCATCCCATCTCTCTGGATCCCAACCGGGCGAAGTGATGTTGCTGCGCACTATAGTCCGCTTGGGCACTTCTTCCGAGTGCGGAGTATCAGCCTAACTGCTAACTCTTTGGCTTTATGCTCCCACGCCTCATTAGAGGCCAGGCTGTATTGCAACGTTTCTCTAGTTAACAGCCTTAGATCTTGCTCCCTATCTAGCTCATTCTTGAGCTGTTCTTTCTTTTTCCACTCCAACTCCTTCTGCCCGACAGTTCTTAAAGCTGTCAGCATTAACCATGCTAGAAGTCCTGCACGCTGCTTCTCTTTAGCTGACCACTTTTCCAGCAGAGATTCCAACACAGTTTCCAGGCCCACTGGTGTGCAGTCCTCTTTGACCTCTGGCCCTGCAATCGGGCCACACAGGACCACCAATTGCTTTGCGGCTGAACCCCACAGCTCCAACTGTGGCTAGCCTGGGAGTCGGTTTAACACGCCAACCCCCTGATTCTCCTTCCCTTTGAATATGACCACAGCAGTATTCTTGGCACCCTGCTCGCTGTGCAGATATATTGGCCCTGCAGTAGGCTCTGAACTCTTAATTTAGAGGTGCCAAGATAGTGATAAACCAGATCCAGTTTCACTTACAAGGAGTAGTTTATTGAGTAACTTACAGCACACAGGTGTATCCAATGGTTGGATCAGACAGCTTCTCTGAACCCAGAGCCATGGGGTACAATAGGTTTTATAGCATGTATGTTAGCCATGAGGCAGCGTGACAGCAGCAAGTGCCCCCTAGTGTCCATTCCCAGCATAGACTAGCATTCCGTGGTTCCCAGCACAGCCACCTGTAGCTTTAAGGTAAACAACCTCTGATTCTCAGGCACAGCAATGATAAGACACTCTCCTCATTAGCAAGGAATGAATGTGCTTGGAGCTGCTTCTCACCCTTTTGACTCATCTGGCTACATCAAGAGGCCTGTTAAGGGAAACAGCAGCCCTCTGACCAAAGCCAGTGAGCATTATGGATCTAAGCCACTCTAAAACTACTAATAGCTTGGTTCAGGCCTGGGGCCTTACACTCCCCCACTTACACACCATCTGAGCAGCCACCCCCACTCTTCCCCTCCTTTCCCTCACCCTCCACCAGCCAGCTCTCCTTGCCACTACCAGCCAGCCAGCTCGCTCACCCTCCTGTCTGTCTGTCTGTCTGTCTTCCTTCCTTTTACCGGGCAGTGGTGGCTCCTCCTCCCCTTGCTGTCCTCCTCCTTCTAATATGGCTGACCCTGCTGGCAAAAGGAAGCACTGTGGCAGCCAGCAGGAGAAGCCTGCAGAGTCTGTGCCACTCCATTTGAAAACAAACCTTTGTTTTAACCATATGTTTTGAGTAGCGATGATCTGAACCAATCTTTTGTTATGCAGCCTTGCAGGTGGTGGGGGGGGGGGATGGCCAAAGAAGGAGCTGTGAAGGGGCAGTCTGTATTGGGTATTGGAACTCAACTTGTTCTGGAAGAGTTTGCACTACCCCTGAAAGACCAGATACTGTATATCTTGGGAGTGCTTCTTGACACTGTGCTGGATTCTGAGATGGAGGTGGTGACAAGGCAGGCAATTGTACCATTATGTTTAGTGTGTCAGTTTGTGACCTTTCCTGAGTCAGTCTGATCAGGAAGATCTGCACTGGTTGCCAATTATTTTCCAGTCTCAACTCAAGGTGTTGGATTTAACCTTTAAAGCCCAGAATAGTGTAGCACCTGGCTAGCTAAGAGAACATTTGTCTTGTTATAAACCTGTCCAGTTATTGAGTTACCAAGGAGGGGCCCTCAGAGGATGCCGTCACTTTCAGAAGACCACTTGATGGGCATACATGAGAGAGATTTCACCTGTGTCGCTCCCAAATTGTGAAATGCACTCCCCTCGGGGTTACAATTGGCCCCTCTCTCTCTGCTTTAGAAAAAGTGTCAAGATGTATCATCTTTACTTGGCCTTTTAAACTCTTGATGTAATGTTTTAATGATGGTTTATTGTTGGGTTTGTTTTACAACATTGTTGTTGCTCTTGTTCTGTTGTACACCACTTTGGTGGTTTTTACAGAAAGGTGATATAAAAGTGTTTAAAATTTGTTTAAAAAAATGGTCTTAGTCCAGTCTTGATTCAGTCTGTCATGAACTGTTTCAAAACCACAACTGCACTGTTTAGTGGTTATTATGTAGTTAACCTGATGGATTCAAAACCCTAACTTTGCCCATGGCAAAGTTGTTCCCCCAACCCAAACATCAACAATGATGAAGAAAAATTGGACTTGACATTGAAAGTGTCTGTGCTTTGGAATCTAGAAGAAGGCCAGGGGCCAGTACAGAGTTGCAGCTTTCCATGGCCTGCACTACTGGAAAGAAGTACTTTGGTTTTTTGTTTAAGATATTACATTTATAATTTACCTTTCAGACTACTAGGATCAGAAGAGCTCCTTTAAGCCTATAGTCTCTCACTCATTTGGGTCCTGAATTGTCTGCTCAAAGGAGAAAAAAATATTGTAGAGTGAACAGGGTACTGTTGTCTTAAAAAGGCCAGTGTTATTGCTGCTGGCTAAGGGTTGGCATGGGGCAGAGATCCCTGAATTATCTTCTCTTTTCAGTTGGTTAATTCTTATAGTTATATATCCCACCATTCTTCCATGAGTGCAGTGGAAATCTTACCCATTTTCTGAGCAGACCCACTGAGACCCCCTTAGCTGCAGAAAGGTTGCGGCATCTTGTCCCATGAGGCAAAGTGTTGCTTTAAAATCATGTAATAGGACCCCAAAGCTGTAGCATTTTAACAGAAACGTTTCTTCCAGGGGGCTTGATTGGAACAAAAAAGCAGTGGGAGAAAGGGGATGTTTAACCATTTCTTTGCTTGCCATGTGTGCCTCCAGCTGCTTTTTTACCCAGTCTGGGGGTAGAGAGGGCAGTTGCAAAGGGTTTTTTGGAACTTCACAGGGCAAAATGGTTTGGGGCAAGTTGGAATGGAGATGCTGCAGCCACAAAAAGGGCTAAGCATGATTCTCTGCCACTTCTCCTCTCAAAATTTACTCTCCTTAGGTGTTTTTTCTTCATTAAATTTATTTATTTATTTATTTATTACATTTTTATCCCACCCTATATCATTAAGAGCTCAGGGCGCCATACATATAAAATAAATTTAAACAGTATAAAACAATAAACAATTTAAATAGCTAAAAGCATATTAAACCATTAAACAAGCTAATATCAATTAAGAATCTTAAACAATAAAACAGTTAAAACAGTGTGCTACTTTAGGGAATGCATTTAGCCCTCAAAGGCTTTGGTAAAAAGCCATGTTTTAACTTGAAAGTTGGCACCAAAATTAAACCAACGTATGCACCAATCAGGCCTCCAAGCGGAGGGCATTCATTCCACAGCCAGGGTGCCACAGCAGAGAAGGCCCTCTCCCACGTCCCACCATAGTCTAGGGGCATCTCTACACCAGCCTAAAATCCTGCATTTAAAATGGGGCTTTCTGCTTCCGTTTTAAATACAGGATCACAACTGACTCCCTTTATACATGCTTCCTTTTTCCCTTCCCCTTCCCCCCTCCTCCCCCCACCCTTATCTGAGTCTTCCATTATCTGTCATTGATCTCGCGCCTCTTCTTGCCAGTTGAACTCTTTTGACAGAGGAAACTGAAGCGGAACACAATGGGGTAATTTGATTGCTCATTATTGGTGATCTATTTAAAAATGGAACAAAGGGCATTTAGTGCAGGAAGGTCATGGCAGGGTCACAGCATCATGTAAACAGCCCACAAACTTCCGTGAAGGAGCAATCTCAATCGCAGGATAAAAGCCTGGTGTGAAGGAGCCCTATGTCTCATACTGGTGGGATGCAGAGGAGGGCCCCTCCAACAGATCTCAGTCCTTGGACAGGCATATATAGGGGGAGGCGCTCCCTCAAGTACTGAGGTCCCAAGCCACTTAGGGTTTTAAATGTCATCACCAAAACCTTGAATTCCGACTGGAAGCATATTGGCAGCCAGTGCAATTCCTTTAAAACTGGTGTTATGGACTTCCGGTTAGAACCAATGTTGCTCTGGTAGCATCCCAGGGGCTCTCCACAGGAGCTTTCTCAAACAGCCTTTTAAAAGGTTGAAAAACCTTTTAATTCCCCCCTGGAATTAAAAGGGGGGTAAGGCAACATCTGGAAAACATCTTGGAGAAAAGTACCCCCCTCGAGATAGTGGGGGGGCTGGATTCCAGGATTATCCCTCCAGAGCTTAACCAATGCAAAAACCTGTTCTGAGACTCCTATTTCATAGGAGAAAACAGGGCTGACATGTTCCATAATAATATATGCTTTAAGAAATATCAACAACTCCTGAGGGATGATTTAAGAAATATTAACAATATTTGAGAATATCTAAGGACCTGCAAGATCTGTTTGAGAGAAACATGACTGCACCAAGGAGAAGAAAGGAGCTGGCATCAACTCCCCCCGCACCCCCCATGTCAAAAGTTTTGAAAACAGAAGATATAGGGGAATTAATTACTCCGATAAAGACTTTATCTTCGCAATTTACGGAGCAAGCCAAAAGGTTGGATTTAATCCAAAATTCCATCACTGCCTTGCAAGGAGCTGTGGATTTAATTAATGCATCATGGCAAAAAATTAAGACAAAAATTAACGAGCTAGAAGACAGAGAGGCAGGAAATAAAACTACGACACAAATTTGTTTTAAAAGTGCCTCTGATAGAATTTCTCAACTGGAGGCCTTCACGAGAAAATCCAATGTACATATTATTGGGATTAAAAATCTGTCTAATTATGTAAAATTGCCTATTTTTGTGGATAAACTTTTGCATGAGATAATCCCTATTCCATCTGATTATTTACTTGATATTGAGCAGGCATTTCATGTGCCAAATGCTAAAGGGACTGACTTGGATCATAGTCCAATTTGCAAAAGTCTCCACAAAGAATTATATCCTGCATTTGGCAAGAGTGGGTGGAAGCCTTTCCTGGAAACAAGATAAAGTTATGTTATTTCCAGATTACATCAAAGAGGTGGAGAATAAAAGAAGGCAATTTATCAATGCAAAGAATATGGCAAAACAAATGAACTTACAATATTACTTAAAATATCCTGCTACACTTTGTATTGTGTCTGAAGGTCAGATGAAGAAGTTTCTAAATCATGAAATGGCAGAGGCATGGCTGAATGTAAAAATGCATGAGATTTCTGTTACAACCCCATGAACTGTAATCTTTAAACAAGCTTTGCTAACTGTTTGTGTTTAGTATCCAGGCTAGGTCAGGAGATAAATGATTATACATATATTCATTTATTCTCTTTCATCTTTCATTTTTTCTTGCTTTTCTTTATATTTTTTATTTCAAAATAGATATGGTGGGCTGTATTTAAATTTATTGTTTGAGTGTATATTGTCTACTTATATATCTAGTGTAAAATATATTACTGACTGTTGAAGTTTTAAGTTTTATTATTATATAACACTATATATATTTATAATTATTATTATCCTTATTAATAATACAGGCTTCTGGGAATGAATTGTAGACCTGTTTCTTTGGTATAAGATTGATGATATGATATTGAAATGTAAGATTGTTTATTAAACTGTAAGATTGTTAAGGTTATAGATATAGTTTTAAAAATAGAATGTCATTGGAGGCCGGGGGGTGTTGGAGTTTAAACTTAATTCTTTAAAGGGGAGGGGGAGGGAAGGGGAAAAGATTTTTTTTCCCCCTTCACTTCCTTTTCTCCTCCCTTTTCCTTTTTTATTTTCTTTTTCCTTCTCTTTTTGTTACTGTGGTGTCCTCATCAGAATATTGAATTGTTGAGAAATTGTAGTATTGATCAGGTTGTTGGTATTTTTGGTATTGTTTATTTCATTTATAAAGATAAAATAAATTTAAAATATACTAAAACAAACAAACAAACTCGGTGTTATATGATCTTTACGAGATGTTCCGGTCAGCAGTCTAGCTGCTGCATTTTGCACTAGTTGCAACTTCTGAGTCATCTTCAAAGGCAGCTCCACATAAGGTGCATTGCAGTAGTCTAATCAGGAAGTTACTCGAGCATGTACTACTGTGGCTAGGTTAACCCTGTCCAGGAAAGGCTGCAGCTGGCGGATCAGCCGAAGCTGGCCCCAAGTATTCTGGCCTATGGAGTCCACCTGGGTCTCCAGTGACAGGGATGGATCTAGGAGTACTCCCAAGCTATGCACCTGCTCCTTTAGCAGAGTGCAACCCATTCAGGACAGGTCGCTTACTCCCAGACTCAGGAAAAACCAATCCACAGAGCTTCCATCTTGTCAGGATTTAGCTTCAGTTGATTGGCCCTCATCCAGCCCATTATAGCCTCCAGGCACTGGTCCAGCACCTTCACCACCTCAGCCTACTCCAATGACAAGGAGAAATAGAGCTCAATATCATCAGTGTACTGGTGACACCCCACCCCAAAACTTCTAATGACCTCACGTCCTCACCCAATGGCTTCATATAAATGTTAAACAGCATGGGGGATAGAATAGAACCCTGTGGCACCCCACAGCTTCATAGCCATGGGGTAGACAGGAATCCCCCAGTGCCACTCTCTGGAATTGGCCCTGTAGGTAGGAGCAGAACCACTGTTACACAACTCCCACCTTGCAGAGCTCATCCAGTAAGATACCATGATCAATGGTGTCAAAAGCCACCAAGAGATCCAGGAGGATCAACAGGGTAGCACTCCTAGGGATGTTAGAGAATTCTACCACAGATCCCAAGGAGGCCAAATTCCAGCGAATTCGGCCCCCCGGAATCCATGGCGGAACGGAGCAACCTGCGAAAGCCCCGCGAAACGGAGCCTACCTGGCTGCAGCTCCGGCAGCAGCTCCAGTTGCTCCAGCTGCTGCCGGGCTGCAGCTGCAAATGGCGGCCGCTATGCCGGCCGCCATTTGCATCCCTGGCAAGCCGTGATAGACTACGTAAGTATCTATGTAGCCTATCACGGCTCAGGGCAGGGACGCAAATGGCATAGTTGCCACCATTTGCATCCGTGTCTTTAGCCGTGATAGGCTACATATATATTTACGTAGCCTATCATGGCTAAAGACATGGACGCAAATGGCGGCGGCTGTGGCGGCCACCATTTGCGTCCCTGTCCAGCCCAGCAGCTGGATATCTGGCTGCGGGCAGCCCCGGCCAGCAGCTCTGCGGAATTGCCACAGAGCGGAGCCGGCCGGGGAGGATTCCAGGGGGAGGGACGGAGCGCCTCCCCCTCTCCAGAAGACTTCGCCACTGGAACAAGGTAAGGGATTCATACATCCCATCTTTCACCCAGAGTAGGTCATCAGTCAGAGCAACCAAGGCCGTTTCAGTGTCGTACCCTGGCCAGAAACCAGACTGAAATGCGTCCAGATAATCACTTTCCTCCAAGAATGTCTGAAGCTGCCCAGCCACCACACGCTCAAGCACCTTGCCCAAAAAGGGGATACTGGCAATGGGGAGATAGTTCTCACACACCTCTGGGTCCAGGGAGGGCCTCTTCAGGAGAGGGCGCACTTCAGCCTCTTTCAAGGTGGCAGGCACCACCCCCTGACAGAGTGAGGCATGGTGCTAGGGCTCTGCTAAACATGTTTGTATATTATTGATTTATTTCAGAGGATTTCCATACCACTCTTCTTTCTTTTATTCATACATATATACATATATATATATATATATATATCCCAAAGAGGTTTACAAGATAAAATCATAATAAAATACAATAAAACCAATCATTAAAACAATAAACAGTGGTAAAAACACCCTTATTAAAATAACCAGGGATAGTTGACCACACTAGCGGTTTGAAACCCTGGAGTAGCACAGCCAGTCAGTGCAGATAATAATCGGCTAGATGGACCAATGGTCTAACTTGGTGTAAGGCAGCTTCATATGTTCCTGTGAGTTCAGGATGCTGTGGATAGGGATGTCAGAGAATTCCGTGACGGATCTCGGTGAGGCCGAATGCCAGTGCATTCGGCCCCCCGAAATCCATCGCGGAACGAAGCCCCCGTCCCCCCCAACCCACGAAAGGCGCGCAGGACGAAGTCCCTGCCGCTCCCAACCCACAAAACGTGCGCAAAACAGAGCACTTACCTGCTCGCGTCCGCGCTGCTTTGCGAATGGCGGCCGTCCTGCGGCCGCCATTCGCTTCCTGTTCATAGCCGTGGTAGACTACGTAAATACTTACGTAGCCTATCACGGCTAACGCAGGGATGCCATTTGCATCCCTGCGGAGGCCGTGATAGGCTATGTAAGTATTTACGTAGCCTATCACGGCAGGGGGGAAAAAACCCAGCGTATGCAAATGGCGGCAGCTACCGCCATTTGCGTACACTGGGTTTTTTCCCCCTGCCGTGATAGGCTACGTAAATATTTACGTAGCCTATCATGGCTAAATACAGGGATGCAAATGGCGGCGGCTACGACAGCCACCATTTGCGTCCCTGCAGGGCTGCCCAGCGGCCGGATGTCTGGCTGCGGGCAGCTGGAGCTGGCCGGCAGCTCTGTGGCTTGGCCGCAGAGCGGAGTCGTCCGGGCAGGATTCCGGGCGGAGGACCGGATCGCCTTCCCCCCATTGAGGATTCCGGGGGGAGGGACGGAGCGCCTCCCCCCCAGCGGAAACAGAACATAACGGAAGGTAAGTGTTCCGTCCATCCCTAGCTGTGGAGTGTAGGGAAGGCTTGTCATGGTGAATGATGAGCACCTTACCTAGGGAGGTGGGGGGTTCTCCCATACTGGAGGCATTCAAGATGAGGCTGGACAGCCACCTGTCAGGGATACTCTGACTTGGATTCCTGCACTGAGCAGAAGGTTGGACTTGATGGCCTTGTAGGCCCCTTCCAACTCTACTATTCTGTGATTCTATGATTCAATCCCTGAGACAGGTTCTTAACATGACTCTTTCTCCTACCACTGATGCCTCCAGTTGGTCTCTTTCATGCTTCGCTTGGAGCTGTTGCAATACACAGGAACATCTGACATGTAGGAAAATTGCTGAGCAGTTTAGACCTGCATTAAAATATATACAAGCACTGCTGTTTTCATGGAGAATCATAAAGAAAAGTTTTTAAAAATGCTTAAATACCCAGTAGCTTCAAAGCCTTGGAAATGTCACTGCTTGAATGCTTGTTTTCAGCTGATATGATGCTGGAATTAGGATATGCTTGTCAACTATTCTATACTTTGCTGAGAATTGGATAAAAAGAAATTAAGAGCAAAGGAAAAATTAATGCAGATTTTTCCTTTTATCTTGAGTTTGTGCAACAGATGCTTTCTGAACGTTATGTCATGGTAACGGAATATATTTTTCTTTCTGAATAAAATAGGGCTGAATGCTTCAGCAAATGGACTGGCGAATCCTTTCAAGTCATTTTCCTTCATCATGGCAGATGAATTACCATTTGCTATGTGTAGCATGAATACCTGGAAATAGATGAAAGCTGCCTCTGTTCCAACCACACTGGTGAGTACAATCACATTTACCAGAAGCCATTGTGTGGAGATATAGAGATTTTTATTTTGGAGATCTGATGAGAGTTCATTGCACTCTGAAGGAATTAGGGGTGTGTAAAACACTTACCCCGTTCTGGCTAGCAGTCTGCAAAGGGGGGGAGGCGATCCATCCCTCCCCCCCGGAATCCTCCCCTGTCGCAGCTGGATTTCTGGCCGCCACCAGGCTGCAGCCACAAATGGCGGCTGCTACGCTGGCCGCCATTTGCATCCCTGCCAAGCCATGATAGGCTATGTAAGTATCTACGTAGCCTATCACGGCAAAAGACAGGGACGCAAATGGTGTAGCAGCCGCCATTTGCATCCCTGCCTTTTGCCGTGATAGGCTACGTACTTACATATCCTATCATGGTTTGGCAGCCACCAAACCACCACCATAGTTTGGCTACCATTTGCGGCCGCAGCCTGGCAGCTGCCGGAAGACGACCCGGAGCCGCCATCGGAGCTGCCACTGCCGCCGGAGCCACTGCCGCCACCAGGTAGGTCCGTTCTGGGGGGGATTTCAGGGGGGGGTAGTCCGTTCTGCCATGGTCTCTGGGGGTCTGTGGCGGAATTCTTCAACATCCCTAGAAGGAATGCAAATCCACCAGAAACCCAGGTATCCTGGGCCTCACAAACCTGAGTTGTCTTGCTTCAACAATTTGCAGTCTGTCAGATTATATTACTACATTTATGACTAGCATGACGTATACACAGGCGATAGATAGATAGATAGATAGATAGATAGATAGATAGATAGATGCACACACACTCATGTAACATAATTTGTTTTGTTATTTTGTATAAAATTTGTAACTAAAAAAACCCTCCTAAAACCTTCCTTCACACTACATGTCTGGCATGTAAATATGTGTTAGTCTGTTTATAGAGGACTGTAAAAGTAGTTCTGACAAATCACATTGCCACAACATTGACAAATCCCCTGGGAAATGGAGACAATAGAAAACACAGGGGGGGGGGGGTTAGTGGATTTTGACATTTGCCAATAATTCAGCAGCAAGGTTACACACAAATGTAACTTGTTTCAAAATGTCATCAAATGGTGAAATATAAAGCTGACAGAAACTTGCTATTTTAAACCACGGAACTTCAAAATATTTTAGACTAATAATCTGAACTAAACTATGCTTCAAACTTCAACATTTGAAATTCTGAAATATGTACTGGGAATGTTGAACTTTTCAAAACATACTTCTTGGACTTCCAAGTGCCCCCTGTTCATATGCCAGCACCTCTACTTGGCAATGCAAGCTTTGGATGTTGGATTGGGCTCTGTTCTAGACACACATATTTGGTTGGGAAGGGGTCATGTTTGGGGGCTGGAGGCACTGGGGGCGGGTGAGAAGTTATTCATCCATCTTTCAAAATTCTAACTGAAAATTAGGGTTGCCAATATTATTAAGCATCGCATGCTGACTTTCTGCATGTCAGACTTCTGTATAAAGCAGAAGCAAGGTCAGTAGAAGAAAAATTGGCAACCCTACTGATGACCTGCCTTTCAGAGTGAGTATTCAAGGAGCCTAACTGATGGACATCCTCACTGTGTGAGCTATTCTTCACTGCTCAATGGTGCAACAAGCACTGCCCATTATCTGGCAATCAAGGTACCTGCTAATCACCTTCCCACTAATGTCTGATGTGCAAAAATCAGCACTTCCAAAGCAATTCATGGCATGCCAGTGTTTTCTGGAACCATGATCTGGGTTCCTTAGGAGTTTCTCTAGGCTGATGAAGATGTTGAAGTAGGAAAACAGGGGGGGAGGGTGATTCTCTTGCAATCTGGAATGTAAGAATACCTGTCATTAAATAGGGGATATTCTTACTTCTAATTACAAGCATACAATCCCCCAACATATAACCAAGAGCTGTCCTGAGTTTTTTCCAGTGAAAAGTTTGGGAGCAACAAGGAGAGGTTTTGAAAATCTGCCAAATGTACCTTTTTCATGGCTGTCTGCAGCCGCTGTGTTCACATTCTCTCGTATTTCTCTGGCACTGGCATTGTTTTCTTCTGAGACAGTGCATGATCCCAGACAAAAGGGACCACATAATCAGTGAAAAGGCAACACAGTGATATGTAGCAGCAAGCAGGTTGGTGTATTATGCATCATTATCACTCAGTACAAGCAAAGTATTGTGTGTGTGTGGCTGGGGGGTGGCAGGGCGGAGGCATCCCTTCATTGCCAAGGCACCCAGGCAATGCTCTCTGTCTTCCTGTGCCACAATGCCAGATTTTTACTGCAGAGCTTCATAGCATAGCATGGCAACCTAGGGTGCATCACCTGTTTGTTTAGGAAATGTAGGAATATGTTTCTTTTGTCACAGCACTGTGCTGTGAGGAAATGAACCACCACAGAAACAGGGAGCATCATCCAAAAGCCTTTGCTGTAGGGTACATTTTGAGCTTTTTCATACTGCACTGCTGTGGGCAATGACACAATTGCAAGGCACAGCACAGGGAGAAAGGGATATTGTCTTCCACCTACAATATTGTGACACAATTCTTTCCTCCCCACCACCCCATGCATGGACACGTTCACTCATGAAAAATGTCATACCTTCTGAAAAATCCACAACAGGGTGGCACTATGTATTGGTAGCAAATGCTTTTGCAAAAGTACCCCCCATTTTGGATCAAGTCTAATATATATACCCATCACAATGGAGCAGAAATAAAAAAATGACTTTGAATTCTAAATTCACAATTGTTCACTATCATCATCAGAGCTGAACCATCAACTTTGGATTTTATAATCGCCAAGTCCAAAAGCACTACACACACACACACACACACACACTCAATTTGATCAGTATTTCTGCTTTCATCTTAGTGAAAGAGGAAAATAATGCTCACTATCATTCCCTCTAAGAGTGAACTCTGAGAAACAAGAGGGAGGTATCAGCAGCTCAAGTGAACTCCAAAGTATCCAGAAGTACAAAGCATTTAAACCATCCTCCTTTTAAAACAACCAAACGATACACACCACCCCAATGAGAACTGAACATGCTCAATGGCCTCCAGGAGCAACAGAATGTTGAGTGTAAATTAGAAAAGAAAAACAGGGGAAAAGGAGAGGTGGAGTGGGAATTGGCCTGCTTGAGCCTCTTACAGTTTATACTGTTCTGGAGAGGGGTATAGCTGGCTGGTTGTTTGGAATTCTTAACAGGAGCACTCCTCTTACAGAATACAAACACTGCAAAAATTTGTTGCAGTCCTAGTTGTTGTTGTATAAATACCTTAAACTATATTGTCTTCCCCATATGACATGTTTTATAGCATTGCCAGAGGCTAGTAATTCAAAACAAAGAAATCAGGGGAAGACTTGTTAAGATTTTTGTTTACACTTTATACTTTTGAATCGGTGATATTATTAGCAATCTAAGACAATGGAATGTTGAAATTAGTCCTTTTTTCAGAGATAATTTAAATGCGACATGATTACTTTATACGATTGAAGGATCTCCAACAAGGTTCAGCAGAAAATTTTATAAACTAATGAACAGGTGCTGTATATTTCAAATGTTAATTGTAAAATTCAGTAAAAATGTGCACAAATATGCATCAACATGAATGAAACTACTTACCACCATTTACCATCTTCTTTAGGAACAACATGTCTTCTTCATCCATGATCTTCATTAGAAGATGATGATGCCTTATCCTACAGTCCAGGAGAAGAGTGGAAATACTTCCTCCATCTTTAATTAACTAGAAGAGAATCCATGTTTGGATCTTTCTCACATTTTAAAAAAGAACAGATCTTACTATTGTGCCACTGCAGTGGCTTGAATGCTTGCAAAGTTTCTCTGGGCTGTTTGAGGGTCTAATATTTCTCTAGGGAGCTCTGACCAAATGGGTTATATATTTGCTATATGCCTTGTTGTGGCGAAGGGGCTTGCGTAACTCAGTGAAGCCATAAGCTATGCCGTGCAGGGCCACCCAAGACGGACAGGTCATGGCAGAGAGTTCTGACAAAATGTGGTCCACTGGAGAAGGAAATGGCAACCCACTCCAGTATTCTTGCCAAGAAAACCCCATGGAACGTATCACAAGGCTAAAAGATATGACGCCGGAAGATGAGCCCCTCAGGTCGGAAGGTGTCCAATATGCTACTGGGGAAGAGCAGAGGGTATTTCCAAGTAGTGCCAGAAAGAGTGAAGCGACTGGGCCAAACCCGAAAGGACACTCAGCTGTGGATGTGTCTGGTGGTGAAAAGAAAATCCGATGCTGTAAAGAACAATATTGTTTAGGAACCTGGAATGTCAGATCAATGAATCAAGGTAAGCTGGAGGTGGTCAAACATGAGATGGCAAGATTGAACATCGACATCTTGGGAATCAGCGAACTAAAATGGACAGGCATGGGCGAATTTAATTCAGGTGACCATCATATCTACTATTGTGGGCAAGAATCCCTTAGAAGAAATGGAGTAGCACTCATAGTCAACAAAAGGGTGGGAAAAGCAGTACAATCTGGGGTACAATCTTAAAAATGATAGAATGATCTCAGTATGAATCCAAGGCAAACCATTCAACATCACAGTAATTCAAGTCTATGCCCCAACCACTGAGGCCGAAGAAGCTGAGGTTGATCGGTTCTATGAAGACCTACAACACCTTCTAGAACTAACACCAAAAAAAGATGTCCTCTTCATCATAGGGGATTGGAATGCTAAAGTAGGAAGTCAAGAAATCACCGGGATAACAGGCAGGCATGGCCTTGGTGTACAAAATGAAGCAGGACAAAAGCTAATAGAGTTTTGCCAAGAGAACATGCTGATCATAGCAAACACTCTTTTCCAACAGCACAAGAGGCGACTCTACACATGGACGTCACCAGATGGTCAATATCGAAATCAGATTGATTATGTCCTTTGCAGCCAAAGATGGAGAAGCTCCATACAGTCAGTAAAAACAAGACCTGGAGCTGACT
Source organism: Heloderma suspectum (assembly GCF_057233095.1). Taxonomy (NCBI): domain Eukaryota; kingdom Metazoa; phylum Chordata; class Lepidosauria; order Squamata; family Helodermatidae; genus Heloderma; species Heloderma suspectum. The sequence continues at coordinate 94,892,515 of NC_139461.1, forward strand.
GTGGCTCAGATCATGAGCTGCTTCTTGCAAAATTTCGGCTTAAATTGAAGAACGTCGGGAAAACCACTAAACCGTTCAGGTATGACCTAAATCATATCCCTGATGAATATACAGTGGAGGTGAGGAATAGATTTCAGGGATTAGACCTGATAGACAGAGTGCCTGAGGAACTATGGACGGAGGTCCGTAACATTGTTCAGGAGGCAGCAACTCAATCCATCCCAAAGAAAAAGAAATGCAAGAAAGCCAAGTGGCTGTCTGATGAGGCTTTACAAGTAGCTGAGGAAAGAAGGGAAGCGAAAAGCAAGGGAGAAAGGGGAAGATATACCCAACTGAATGCAGAGTTCCAGAGAATAGCAAGGAGAGACAAGAAGGCCTTCTTAAATGAACAATGCAAAGAAATCGAGGAAAACAACAAAATGGGAAAGACTAGAGATCTCTTCAAGAAAATTGGAGATCTCAAGGGAACGTTTTGTGCAAAGACGGGCATGATAAAGGACAAAGAAGGCAGGGACCTAACAGAAGCAGATGAGATTAAGAAGAGGTGGCAAGAATACACAGAAGAACTATACAGGAAAGATCTGAATGTCCCTGGTAGCCATGATAGTGCGGTCACTGAACTTGAGCCGGACATCCTAGAGAGTGAAGTCAAGTGGGCCTTAGGAAGCATTAGTAACAACAAAGCTAGCGGAGATGACAGTATTCCAGCCGAGCTATTTAAAATCCTAAAAGATGATGCTGTTAAAGTGCTGCATTCAATATACCAACAAATCTGGAACACTCAACAGTGGCCGCAAGACTGGAAAAGGTCAGTTTACATTCCAATTCCAAAGAAGGGCAACGCCAAAGAGTGTTCAAACTACCGCATCATTGCGCTCATTTCACATGCCAGCAAGGTGATGCTCAAAATCCTACAAGCTAGGCTTCAGCAGTACGCAAACCGAGAACTACCAGAAGTACAAGCTGGGTTTCGAAGAGGCAGAGGAACTAGAGATCAAATCGCCAACATTCGCTGCATCATGGAGAAAGCAAGAGAATTCCAGAAAAACATCTATTTCTGCTTCATTGACTACACTAAAGCCTTTGATTGTGTGGATCACAACAAACTCTGGCAAATTCTTAAAGTGATGGGAGTACCAGACCACCTTACCTGTCTCCTGAGAAACCTGTACGAGGGTCAAGAAGCAACAGTAAGAACCAGACATGGAACAACCGAGTGGTTCAAAATTGGGAAAGGAGTACGACAAGGCTGCATATTGTCACCCTGCTTATTTAACTTATATGCAGAGTACATCATGAGAAATGCCGTGTTGGATGAATCAGAGGTCGGAATTAAGATTGCTGGGAGAATTATCAACAACCTCCGCTATGCAGACGATACCACCCTAATGGCAGAAAGCGAAGAGGATCTAAAGAGCATCTTGTTGAGGGTGAAAGAGGAGAGTGCAAAAGCTGGTTTGAAACTCAACATTAAAAAAACGAAGATCATGGCATCTGGCCCCATCACTTCCTGGCATATAGAAGGGGAAGAAATGGAAGCAGTGACAGATTTTACTTTCTTGGGCTCCAAGATCACCGCAGACGGTGACTGTAGCCATGAAATTAAAAGACGCTTGCTCCTTGGGAGGAAAGCTATGGCCAACCTAGACAGCATAGTAAGAAGCAGAGACATCACCTTGCCGACAAAGGTCCATCTAATCAAAGCTATGGTTTTCCCAGTAGTAATGTATGGCTGTGAGAGCTGGACTATAAGGAAGGCTGAGTGCCGAAGAATTGATGCTTTCGAACTGTGGTGCTGGAGAAGACTCTTACGAGTCCCCTGGACTGCAAGGTGGTCAAATCAGTCCATCCTAAAGGAAATCAACCCTGAGTGCTCATTGGAAGGACAGATAATGAAGCTGAAGCTCCAATATTTTGGCCACCTAATGCGAAGAGAAAACTCACTGGAAAAGACCCTGATGCTGGGAAAGACTGAAGGCAAAAGGAGAAGGGGACGGCAGAGGATGAGATGGCTAGATAGCATCACGGATGCAATGAATATGAAATTGAGCACGCTCCGGGAGAGAGCGCAGGACAGGAAGGCCTGGCGTGCTATGGTCCATGGGGTCACGAAGAGTCGGACACGACTGAATGACAACAACCTATGCTTTGTAGCAATCTCTCATTCACAGAATCACAAGAGTTGGAAACTGTAGCCAGTGAAGCTGTAGGTGTGCAGTGCTCATATTCTATGAGCATTTCTACACCAGCCTAAAATCCCACATTTAAAACGGGGCTTTCTGGTTCCATTTTAAACGCAAGGTCACGATGAACTCCCTTTACATGCACTTCTCCCCTCCTTTCCCCCTTTATCTGAGTCTACGATATGTTTCATTATATAGCCACTAGATGGCACTGTGGTCTAGCTCCTCTAATCACTGGTTTTCCTCTTTTCATGAGGGAACTCAAGCGGAACTTGATAGATTTATCTCCAATCTTTTTTAAAAAATGGAATAAAGGGCTTTTAGTGTGGGAGACGCCCGGGAGGTTGATGACATCATCTAAAGGACCCACAAACTTCCGTGAGTAACCAATCTCACTAGCAGGATAAAAGCTCTGTGTGAAGAAGCCCTATAAGAAGTAAAGTGTGAAGAGAACCTTAGTGTTGTTCTGTGACTGGTTGTGTCACACCTTTTCAAATATTTCCTAAATGAACACTCTAAAGTGTTTGTAATGATTATTTTTTAAAAAATAGGTGTCAAACCTTATTGTGATCAATATGTTAATGAAGTTTCAGAAAGGCAATACTACTGCAAATTAAATATAAACAGTCCATTCTATCAGCTTTGTCGAACACTTCCCTAATCCAGCCCAACTCCACCTCCACAGAACTTGTGCCGTGGAAAGAAAGGATAGACAAGAAAGAGAGGCATAGTCGCATCGAAGCCATATTGTGCCATACAGTGATGACAATTCAAGCAGCCACTTCTAAAGGTCCATTCAGGTCATATGTAAAACTTTCTTCTTGGAGTAGCCATGTTTCATCTGTTCTCAACATCGACAGAGAAAGGAAGGAAAAGATAAAAGGCTATGATCTTGTGCATCTTCCAACGGGTCTTGCAGCAGACTGTTTGGCTAGACTTTGTCCCCAAAAGGGAGTTGAAAAAAGGAAGGCTGAAGGCAGCATTGAGGAGGTGGGATTGTGTACCAGCTGCTAAGACCAACTCTGTACTTCAGAATGGAATTTACTCTCCAGAATTGAAGTACATAGCATTTTACTTTAAAGGAAGCCCAGTGCACTCAGGCCTGATATTAGGCTGGTAAAGTAAGTAACCCCTTTTAAACGGAAATGCCCTCACCCGGAGCCAGCTTGTCTGGCTAAAAGGGGGGGGCCATTGCGGGCGGGTGGGGTGACATGATGCAGGGGCCTTTGATTGGTGCACCCCAGTGGCACCACCATGCAAGGAGGGGCAGGCTGAGTTGCCTTAAACTCAGCCCCCTTCTCAAACTCAGCTCTCTGGCTCAACGCAGCTAGAGAGAACTACAGCTCCGCCAGAAATGATGAAGGACACCGGCCTGCTGGAGACCGGTGTCATCGCGCATGCTGAGGGCCCCGGCTCTTGAGGCTGCAGTGCGCCCGCCCCCTCCTTTCTCCTCGGTCACGACGAGGGACTTTGGCCCACTGGAGAACGGCTTCGTCCTTGTTCCAGCCGCCTGGACCCAGCGTGCTTCTGCGCGCCAAAATCTTCGCTTGGTGATATTGTTCACCTCCCTCCCTCCTTCGCCAGCTCCTTTCCTCTCGCCTGCCTGTCCGCTCAGTCTCCTCGTGTACTCGCTCTCCTGCCCGCCCGCCCGCGCGCTCGCTCAACCCGCCCGCCCGTCCACTCGGTCTCCTCGTGTACTAGCTCGCCCTGCCTGCACACCCGCACGCCCACTCGCTCGCTCACTCACTCACTCGCTCACCCTGCCCACACACCCGCCCGCTTGCCTGACGGGCCTGCTGGCCGCCGGGCCGGCTCACGGCCCGCCGGCCGGCCTGTCTACCCGGCCGCTGGCCTTGCCGGCCTCTTCCTCATCGCCTTGCCGGCCTCCCTGAGGTGTTGCTCCCGGCGGGAGGCGTCGGCGGGCGGGTGAGCGTGGCGCTGGTGTTTGCCGGCGGCAGCGCTCCAAGGGACGGTCTGACTGCCCCCCCACTGGTCAGCCGAGCCTGCCTGTTGGAGGGGCGCCTGGCTGCTGAGCCGAGTTGGGGCGTGTATATCACAGCCCGATTGGTCGCCTCCCATGGGCTTGGGACGTCTCCCCCTCCCACCCAAAAATAAATAAATAAATAAAATAATAATAATAATAATAATAATAATAATAATAATAAAAATAGGAAGAGCTGCGGCTCAGTGGTAGAGCACATGCTTGGCATGCGGAAGGCCCCAGGTTTAGTCCCCAGCGTCTCCAGGTAGGGCTACGAAAGAATCCTGCCTGAAACTTTGGAGATCTGCTGCTGCCAGTCAATGTCAACAATTCTGTGCTAGATGGACCCAGGGTCTGACTCAGTATAAGGCAGCTTCCTATGTCTGTATGAAAAGAAAGCTTTAATTAAATAAATAATAATATTAATAATAATAAAAATAAAAATTCATTAAATTACGATTATTAAATATTTAATTAATAAAATTGCCTAACAGCGGCGACTGCCTGTTTGGCGCCTCCCGTGACAGGGTGCCCTCGGCTGTGGGCGCCCATGCTCAAACGCAGCTCCATCACCTTTGGCCCCTGGCTGCGCCTCTTGAAAATCTGATTTTCTATCTAAACGGTAGTGCAGCGCTCCCATCTTCATCCCCAGGCCTCTCTGTCTCAGTCTGGAACTCACACCCACAGATCTTAAGACTGTGGGGTGGCTGCCTATTGTCTGGGGTGCCCAGCGGCTTTATTAACTCTTTGATGGTGTCAAGGGCTCCTTAGAGGGCTCTCTTAGTCTAATCCAGTAGCCAAGTCCAGACATAGACAAAGGGATTCTTTTCAAAGATTTATTCTTCCTTTGCAACTTAACAACTCTACAGGTATCAACTAGATCTGAGCAGCAGCATCCCTATGCCCTAAGTTGAACAGTTGGTCCCCGTTTGAAAAGCAATTACTGGCAGACCCCTGAATATAAGGACTAGGGAGAATCCCTCCCCTTTTCCCTTGGATCCTCGGGGCGCAGCCGTTGCGTGCACGCCTTCACTAAGTCTGCTATCTGTGCTCCGTCACTCCCTTGACTGCTAACTAAAACTAGGAATGTGGGGGGGAGGAAACTCGGTCAGCTGTTGGTCCTGGGAAAGAGGAGCGCGCTCCTCTCCCAGGAGCGACTGCTCTTCCTCAGCATTAGAACTACTCTGGGATTCTATGGGCTCAGTGTCCACCCTGACAGATAGCTTGCTTAATTCACCTCCTGCATCATGCCTCCTAAGAAGGGCCAGGGTGGTAAGAAAGGGAATGGGAGGGCCCCGCCCCCCCGCCCCAAAGTCCGCTGCCAAGGCCCGATTCTGACTCTGATGTGGACGCAGACCCTGTACTGGCATCAATTTTTTCTCGTTTGGAAGCTGCTGAGAGTTCCTCGGGGATCCCTCCTCCTCCCCTGGCCAGGCACAAAAATCCTCAGTGGTCCAGCACAAGCGAACATGACAGCAGACCCAACGCTCATTGCTCCTTTCTATTTCAGATCGCCTGGACACTATTGAGGCATCCACGTCCCCTTCATCGGCTCTTCCAGAAGGCTCACCGCCTTCAGCGGAGCTCCTCCCTTCTGCTGCCTCATCTTCCCTGGGCGCACAAGCAACAACCTCGGTTTTTTCCAGCTGGGGATCAGAGTGTGCCCACGATTGGTACAGCTCGTCTCTGGGTTCAGGGCACCCGGACGCCATTGAGGCCTCCATCTCGCCTTGGCAGGTTCACCATGGCAGCACCCCACCACTGTAGGCAGTCCACCTTCCTGCGGCATCTCCGTCAGCAGTGATCCAAGCAACATCCTCCTCCTTGGGGTTTCGCCCAGGCGACACAGCACACCTGAAGGCGGTCTGCCCTCATGGGGCATCTCCATCAGGAGCAATGCAAGTGGTATCACCTCCCTTGCTCCCGGGGACCCAGACACGGCTGCCCTGGATATGGGTGAGATGACTGCACCTCACCCCAGTTGTTCAGACGGGTGACCCTTAGGGCTGTGGGGTTGCTGCCTTAGCTTACCTACCTGGGGGCGGCTGTCCCTCCCAATGTCATCTCCCTATATGACGCTCGGGCCGCCTGCAGCTCCGTCAGTCACACCCCAGTAACCCTAGCCGCTTAATGCATCATCTTACAGGGTTTTTTCCTGGATTAAGTAGGATCCCTCGCCTGCCCCTGCCCGTTTTGGACATCCATGTAAGGGGCATATCAGATCCCTATGCTAATCTGGCGAGTTGTATTGTCACCAGGGCTACTCCTTCTCGTAATGTCTTTCGCCCGAGGAGGTGCGCGAATGGCTTGTTTAGGCCTCTCGCAGGAGGGCCGCCATTGCCCTTCTGTGCGTACGGACCTGTTTGACCAGGACCTTTCACTCCAATTTTGACTCCTTCCCAGCTGGGGTCGGCAACAGATCTGGCAGTGGCCACATTCACCAGGTGGCCTCCCGCACTGGCCCTCGGCCTCTGGCGGGTCCGCTGCTTCAGCACTGCTATCTGGGCCGGGAGTAAAGCCCCAGTGGGCACATGCTGCCAGGACACGTGCAGTGTTCATCCTGAATGCTCCCTTGTCGCAGTCAGCACTCTTGCACCTCTTGTCCAATGCTCGGGGAGGGGAGGGGAGGGCCCCTTGGAAAAGCCGAGGCAGTAGGAAGCTCTGGATGGCCAATGCTTAGGAAGGTTGGCGCTGATACTCCGGCTTTAAGACACTACCCAACTGGGGGAACGCGTCTTAACTTGGAACATGGTTTATGCTGGGTTCTAGGGCCTCCTAGCATTTTTTCTTTAGGTCAACATAGACCATCCCTACCTCGTAAGCAACATTTCTCCTTGCTAGGCTTCGACAGGTTCAGGAGAGGTTAACAATGCAGTACTGGAAGAAGGGTTTTAGCCCCCCCTCTTTTTTCCACACCCCATTAGCTATTCTAGGGATCTCCCTTCTCAAAATGGTGCCCAGGAAATCCTCTAGGGAGTTTATCCTGATTCGTAACCTCTCTTTTCTGAGGGCCCGTCAATTATCACGAGATCCCAGATCATCTCTGCTCAGTGTGTCACACCTCTTCGATAAGGCAGCTGTCTTTGTCTGGGATCCCGACCACGGGTCCCTGATGGGCATGTACTACATGGAGTCCAAAGATGGTGGTCATTGTTCTGACCTAATGCAAGTATTGCTTCCCCTTTTCTGTTACTTCGGTGCCCCTTAGCTCACAAAGGCTGAGGGCCTGTCTCCCACAGCAACATTCGGTGAAGCAAATCCGATACCCTTAGGTGTTATTCTCACCTCCCTCAGGACAATTTTCAGGTCCATTAGGCACAGCTCCAATTAGTTATACATCAGGCATGGCTTCAACTTAGTAGGGCATTAATGGCACCTCCTTTCAGAAGCATGAGCCTCTCCTCAAAGCCGGACTGCGGACTCACATGGTTCCGCCCCTACCCCAAGGGGTTTCAGATTCTTAGGGCAGGTCCAATCGTGCAGTGGGTAAAGGCCTGTAGAGTGGAGGCTGCCGCCCCCGCCAAGCACATTGAGGGATAACCTTATAGCCAAGTCAGTAACCCCCCCCCTTCGCTATGACAACATGACCACGTTATTCATTCTCCGTCCTCCCGAAATTGGAGGGTCATGTCATGTGTTAGTGTGTTCACGCTCCAGAGTCAGTATTACAACATCTGGTTCTGGGTCCACCATGTGCTGGGTTAGGCAAACCCAATTGTCGATGCCTTGTCATGAAATTAGGTCAACATCTTCCGGGCTTTAGCCCTGTGGGTGCTCCATTCCCAGATCCCATCCTTGCAGTACTATGGGAGATCGGGATACTGAAGCCAGGCATGCCAGCCTGCATTCCATGGCTCTCCGTACAGGAGCCGCCTGCGACAGAGCAGGGTGTGTCTGCCGCGCATTAGGCAAAACCTCAGCGATAGGATTCATGGCCCTTATCTATAGATCATTGGCCACAATTTCACGCCTCCATAAGGAACAACAGACTATTTGGGACCATAAGTCGCAAGCTGGCCATTTAGCCTTCCAGCCCACAAAGGTGGGTTTCACTGACTCCATGTCAGAATTTAGGTTTCGGCGTGCAAGATAGTGTTGGGCACAGATGTTTGCCTGCATTAGTAAATTAACCACCCTCTCTCTCCGGATACCCCTTTCGGGCTCCGGGGGCAATGGCCCTCCATTTGAGCTTTCCAATAAGACGTTTCCCTGTTCCAAGTAGCAGCCCTAACGGAATGCAGGGTTGGTCTGGGCTCACAAGGCCGACTTGTCCCGGAGGTCCTTGATTTGCTGCAAGGTACAGGTCTGGCCCAAAGTAATCCATTTACATATTTTGTGATCAAATTGATTGGCATGGCAAGGGCACAGCAGTGGCCCACAGCCAACCGCAAGTCAACGGATTATGCTCTGGCGGCACCTTATGGGTTTTATGGCATGCCATGGGTCTGAGGAGGGGCCTCCATTTTTATCACTTCAACGGTTTGCTGTTGACTTAAGGGCAATTGTGTAGTTTCCCTTAATGTGCTTCTTCCTTAGACCAGCAGACTCATTGTACGCCGGTACGGGTGCTCTTACATGGGCACGTTTCGATGTCTGGAGCTGCATGAAGAGCTTGTATGTCTTCTTCAGAATTCAGCTTCTGTCACCCTGTCACATTAAGATCCAGTGGCTCCATAGATGTGGCATACAGTGGGAGTCCCCTCCTCACTCTGTCCCACCAAGTTTGTCAGTCTTCCTCCGCAGGTCCAGGTGCTGCACATTGGAGGGAATGACTTCGGCAGTAAGCCAGGCGAGGACCTGATGGAACAGGCCTTGATTGAGATACAGGTGGTCCGGCATACCTGGCCGGAAGTAGCCTATTGCAGCCCTCACTGCTCCCATGGATCAATGGGAAGGAATGGAATGACGTTGCCAGTGGCAGAGCACGTTGGAAAGTGCACAGAGAACTGGCTTATTGCCATGTGAATGAGTCGATGGATGCACCAACCGCCAGGGAATTCTGTGGACATGGAGGGAGCGTTACAGGTAGGATGGTGTCCGCCTGTCTCATTTAGTGAATAACATATGTCTGTCTGATCTGCAAAGGGGCCTGCAGGAAGTTCTTCTGCACAGGTGGGGGGAGTTTCACAAGCTCTAGGCTTGTGACTCCTGTGGCGGCTAGGACGGGCAAAACAGGAAAGTAGGGATGGTGTGCATGCAGAGGCACCTTATGGTGACAGGTGACTCCTGAGGGCCCCCTGAACGGGTTGTGCGGCTCGGCGGGGGGATAAGGGTTGCCTGGGAGACCAACCCTACTCACTCACCCAGGTGTTTCGCGGCACCGGGTTGGGGATGACACCGGAAGGTCTACCTCCCCCAGAAGGGGCAGTCCGGAGGGATGGCGAGATCACCGCCACCCCTCAGGCTGGGTATGTTTTCGCCCAAGAAGTGCCAGCTAGCCGCTGACACAGTTAGATGCCCGTCCTAGTTACCCCTTTGCAGCTATTTCAATAAATGTGGCCCAATTTTCAACCCAAGCTTATTGTCTGCGTCTTCTTTAACCCATCTCTGCTCGCAAATGCCCTCACCCGGCGCCAGCTTGTCTGGCTAAAAGGGGGGGGGCATTGCGGGCAGGTGGGGTGACATGACGCAGGGGCCTTTGATTGGTGCACCCCAGTGGCACCACCATGCAAGGAGGGGCAGGCTGAGTTGCCTTAAACTCAGCCCCCTTCTCAAACTCAGCTCTCTGGCTCAACGCAGCTCCTTCCCACCCTCCCGTAAGCAGTGTGGGTTTATTACCGGTTGCCCTTTGGGAATCATGTAGGAATTTTTTGGCTCACAGTTCGATTGGCCTATTACTGTGCGTCTTTTTTGCCTACGTCACACTGTTTTGCGGGTCGAGTGTGTCCTGTAAGGGAATATGGTCTTTATCATCGGTCACATTCCAGTTGGCGGCTAGGACGGGCAAAACAGGAAAGTAGGGATGGTGTGCATGCAGAGGCACCTTACGGTGACAGGTGATGCCTGAGGGCCCCCCGAACGGGTTGTGCGGCTCGGCGGGGGGATAAGGGTTGCCTGGGAGACCAACCCTACTCACTCACCCAGGTGTTTCGCGGCACCGGGTTGGGGGTGACACCGGAAGGTCTACCTCCCCCAGAAGGGGCAGTCCGGAGGGATGGCGAGATCACCGCCACCCCTCAGGCTGGGTATGTTTTCGCCCAAGAAGTGCCAGCTAGCCGCTGACACAGTTAGATGCCCGTCCTAGTTACCCCTTTGCAGCTATTTCAATAAATGTGGCCCAATTTTCAACCCAAGCTTATTGTCTGCGTCTTCTTTAACCCATCTCCGCTCGCAAGTGTTCTTGGCATAGAAATAGATGATGAGAAAAGCTTAAGCTGCTTAATGTGTGTGCAAAGCTGCTGTTGGAAGGCACAGGATGAGGTGCTGTTATATTGTGGTTTTGGGCTTTCATATTTTATATTGTTACAATAGATTTAACAATATTTTATATTTTATGCTGCACTTTGTAGGGGTGGACGAAAGTCCCTTACCTGTTCTCGAAGGACGTTCGCGGTGGGGGGGAGGCGCTTCGCTGCTCCCCCCGCGAAGTTCTGGCCGGGGGGGAGGCTTCCCGCCTCACCCCGGCCGAAATTCAGGCCGGGGGGGAGGCTTCCCGCCTCGCCCCGGCTGAAATTCAGGCCGGGGAGGAGGCTTCCCGCCTCGCCAGGCCGCGAACGCGAAAGTTTTTTTTAAATAAAAAAACGCCCCCTGATGGGCTACGTGACGATTCACGTAGCCTATCACGGCTAGATCTGCAAAGTCAGCCGTGATAGGCTACGTCAATCGTCACGTAGCCTATCACGGGTGACTTAAAAAAAAAAAAAAAGCGCATACGCTAATGGCGACCCCCATAGGGAGCCGCCATTCGCGTTCCTTATTTAGTCGCTGTAGTCTACGTAAATGTTTACGTAGACTACGGCGAAAATAAGGCCAACACAAATAGCGTTGCCCTTATTTTCGCCATAGTCTACGTAAATCTTTACATAGACTACAGCGACCAAATAAGGAACGGGAATGGCGGCTCCCTATGGGGGCCGCCATTATCCGTACACACTTTTTTTTTTTTTTTTTTTTAAAGTCACCCGTGATAGGCTACGTGACGATTGACGTAGCCTATCATGGCTGACTTTGCAGATCTAGCCGTGATAGGCTACGTGAATCGTCACGTAGCCTATCAGGGGGCGTTTTTTTTTTCTTTTATTGCAATGGCGGCGGCGGCAGCCGGTCGAAAGACCGGCTGCCGCTCCCGCCCTGCTCGAACACCCGCCGAACCGCTGGCCGGACCCGCCGCCGGGAGGGACATTCGGCGAAGGTAAGTCCCGTCCCGGAGGGGGTGCGGGGTGTGGGGGGGGGGTTCGGAGGATTTCTCCCTGAAACTTGTTCGGGGGGCCGAACATGTTGGCGCTCGGCCCCCCGAAGTTTCGGGGAGAAATTCTCCACCAACCCTAGCACTTTGTGGTTTTAATTTTTGTGAACTGCCCAGAGACCTTTGGCTATTGGGTGGTATAGAAATGAAATAAATAAACAAACAGAGCATCCATTTCACATGTATACCCTGAATAATGCAAAAGAAGTTACCATTTTGGTTTAAGTACCAATAAGGGATAGAAATAGAGTTTGAAAGATTAATCTGGATTTTCTATATTAAACTGCCCTCACATGGGTCAGAGGCAGTAATTTTTCTAACTCAATAAATATTTGAGGGGGCGGGCGGCAGGGTTGCAGCCAAATTTGATTTCCCAGTCTGGTGTTGCAGATGCAGAAGTGTTTGGATTGCCAGTTGAAGGGCCATCAATGAAAAGAATTGTTTGACTTCTACAAGACATGTTTATTTATGAAAGAGCTGCAAACCTGGTGAAATGATGTCTTTTATTGAACCAACTTGGATTGAATATGGAAGCCTTCCAATTTTATAAAACTCTTAATAAGGCAGAATCATTTTTCTAATGAAGAATGCTGTGCAACGTACATGCTTCTCCAAGTTGTTCCAATAAATTCTACTATTCTTGCACACTATGGCCGCAATCATAGGGCATGGACCTGGTAGTACCAGACAGACAGTGAACACAGTGGGACTTGCTTCTGAGTAAACATGCTTAGAATTGTCTTGGTATATCCTATGCTTTGAGGTGAACATTGTAAACATCATTTAGTCAACTGCTTTATTTATAAAGGCAGATACTCATAAAAGATACTTTAAAAAGTATGCAGCTAGAGCTGAAACAAATTTACTTGACCCCCCCTCAAAAGTTTCCTCTCAAAGTTGGATGTCAAATATTCTGATATTATCTGAATACCACATATTTACAGAATATTCCACAAATATTTGATTCCAGCATATGACAATCAGTATTTTTTTTCAATATTTGGTAGCTGATATTTAACAACTAATGTATAATGATATTTAACACTGAACTATATTTGATCCATTATGAGTAAATTTATCTAGTACCTGGAAGCATATGATGCATGTAATAATATTTAAAATGTGACAGTTAACAGCTTATGAGTGTTCCTGTTTGAAGTGTGTCAAAATCAAAACCATCAGGATTTGCCATCAAGTCAAAATTCACTCAGATTTTCCATTGTGAGATAAAAGTTTGTGGCAGTATCCAGCAATGTCATTAAGCTAATGCAAATTACATTGGGCTAGTGTAAAAGACGTCTAGCGCAATGCCAATGGTGTTAGCTTGCACAATGGAATTCCTTGGAAAACCCATTGTGCAAACTAATGCTACTGATATTGTGCTAGAGGTCCCTATACTAGCACAATGACACTGCTGGATACTGTTCCATGTTCAAAAAGTGAATTTCAAATTTCTCATTCAACATTGGGATGGTGAAATGGAAATTTTCAGCAAATTTCATTTCAGCTCTACATGCCCCAGTGTGGGTAGGATTCTTATGCACAGAGAAGCAGCCTTGTTGGATGGGAACTCACACATAATTCCTAGTCTGATCCAACAGGCAGGGCTGTGTGCATATATGTCATATTACTTTTTTTAAAAGCTGAAATCACACCAACTGTTTGGGAGAAGCAGGAAGTAGATTGAGTGCCTTGTTCCTGCTCTTCCTTCTCATTGCAGAGAGTCAATCAGCAGGATTCCAACTTTCAAAAAGCATAGAACAGCATGTTCCATGCATGTACTCGTAGATGTGAGCCAATATATGTATTGTAAACTGATTTTGAATCCTTCAGTGAAGGATTATTTGCTGCAGTAAAATAAAAGAGTACTATAAAACTCAGTGTAAGAAATTATTATACATTGTTTTATGTCTCTTTATATAAAAAGTTACAATTAGCAAGCACATGACACAAAGAAATGGATAGGAACAGCAGTAATTATGAGTGCATGCTTTTTACAATGTATCTCATCAAAGGGATTTGTTGTTGTTTTGCCAACTCAGATATTCAGCATTGTACATGCAGATCAGTTTCTCAGTGTCAAAGTCAGACATACTGTTAGATTTATATCCAACAAATATTTCTACTGAAGTGATTATGAATGGATAAATACCTGATTTAATCATTTATTCCTGAAATTGGGTAATTTTTTTATAACAAAACAAAAATAATTAGAAAGAAAGAGATGATAGTGATAATAATAATAATAATAATAATAACGATAATAATTAATAATAATAAATGATAGTAATAAGAGTCTTATTGCCATCCATTAATTTTACTCATTACTGACTGACGATTTTTTTTTCATGAAATTGGAATAGCTGGTCAGAGTCCAGAACATCTCTAGCTTGAAGTTCCAGGGCCGACATTTTCACAATTCACTGTAGTATATTCAAAATCACCCAGGATCGCACTATTTTCAAGCAGTCTACATAATGAAAACAATGTACATATAACAAGTTCAATGTAAATAATATTTGACATAACAGATAATATACAAGTACGTAAGAAGGACATTCAGTGGATGCATTGAATTCAACATAAAAAGAAATGTAACCCCAAATCCACTTAGTTGGACGAATGTTCTATGGAAATCTTAAACTGGTTTACGCATGGCCCTGATTTCATACCTCAGGCTCAGACATTCCCTTATACTTTGCACAATGTTTTTACATGAAACAAAGCCCACATGTGTATATGTCACCCAAGTAATCCATCTATTGCAAGGAACAGGTGGATGGAATGTGTGGGAAGATGTACTTGCATATGAGTGTACTCATATAAGCCTTTTTTCATACAAAATGTTGTACATGCAGTGGTTAGGGTGGTAGGGAGCGCATGCAGACTTGAGGCTCACTGCACATGCAGAACATCCATACTTGGGTTGTCTGAAAAGTAGCTTATATTTCTAAATAAATGTACTTAGAATTAGGATGTAGGGCTAAAATCCTGAATGCAATTATGCACATGTATGCCCCAGTGATTTCAGAGGAAGCGATGAACAGCTAATTGTCCACCAGCCTGATCCTATGGACTGCTTGTGAAAAAAGGGCAATGTTGTGAGCTGTGGCACTGGTTCACAGTGACATCTAGGATGTTCTATTGAGGCACCTGTAGCCATAGACACTGCAACTGCAGTAGTGCAAATAATTCTTTGCCAGGCTTTTCATATATGAGCAGAGAGGAGTGGAATTAAGATGGGAATGGCAACACTAAGCACAGTCCTATCCATATCAATAAGACCAGATACAGTGCCATGTTGCAACCACTGAACATGAATACTCTCACATGAACATGCTTACACATTAAGATCTTCCTCTGAGGTTCTTAACTGGGTTCTACTGCCTTGTTAGGCAGATGGTGACAGAGTCTTTTAGGTTGTGGTGCCCCATGCAGAATACTATACCCAGGTAGGTTCATCTGACTCCCACTTTTATGTCTCTTTGGTACCAAGCTAAGACCTTCTAATTTGATTAGGGTTTTAATTCACTTTCATAATTCTACTGTGGTTTAAACCTCCATTAAAATGTGATTTGTCCCCCCCACCCACCCACCTGCCACTGTTTTATTGTTGCATTGTTTTTTAATTGTTTTAACTGGTCTTAAATTGTCATTAGTTATGCTGTTTTCTGTTTGCTGCCCTAGACATGCATACATTGAAGGGCAGGGTATGTATAAATCAGTAAGTAAGTAAGTATTAACTCAAAAACATGAATTCTGTAGTCCAAACAGACTATAAAGAGCAAACTAGCTTCATTAGGGTTAAGTGTTTGAATAGTGGCAGAACTTTGCAGAGACCCACAGATCCACTGCAAGACATTTTTTAAAACAAGTAAACTGAAGGTATCCTTAAGTGTTACTAATTATTCAGTTTCCAGCCAAAATAGATTTCCAGCTTAATTCTATCTGAGCCAAATTACAAAATAAACATTCAGCAGTTGAATGGAAATATCTTCCTGAGGAATGAAAAATGTTTTCAGTTCTTTGGTGTAAAAGAAAATAGTAGAATTAATAGAGGATTCGCTCTATGCCACCACACACCAAGCCTGAAAACATTTGTTAATAATTTTGTTTTCAAATTTTGCATATCGAAAACAATGAACACTTGAATGATTTCACCTCTATGCCCAAAAATCTAAATTAAAAGCTGGTATATCTTACTATCTAATAACAGTCGCAACATTTTAAAATTTCCTTCTTATACATTTCACTTTGTACACATATACATACATTTAAAAATACACACAAGCTCCAATCAGTGATGTGGGTGCTTACACAGGAGCCCTAGCGCATATGTGGGGCTCCAATATTTATGTTCAATATCGGGGAAAACTCAGTGTGCTCAATAGGATGGAACATGTGGAGTTTTCACTAACACTGAAAAGACTGGCCATTTTTGTGGATCTCCATATGCACAACAAAGTAATGTGGAACTAGGGGTATATAAGGAATCTACTCTGTCTTGGTTTTGTTTTTTGTTTTTTTTAAGATTTCCTGAATCTGGATCACCCAGATACAGATGGAGACCCAGACACACTTTGCATTCTGAAATTGTACATTTCAGGACTTGTGATGCATTCCGTGAGATAAGAAAAATGTGTCTGATTAAATGCACTCATTTGAAACATATTCAAACAAAAATGCATACACTGAAAAAATGCACACAAACACACTTTATTCATTTGGTGGATGTGTACAAAACTTTGTACATTTTAAAAATGCACACAAAATGCGCAAATTTTTAAAATATGTTTTAAAAAATCTGATAGATTTTTTCCTTTAAATATATATATATATATATATATATGTATGCATGGAACCAGCATGAAATGGACTTAGAGGTGAGCAAAAGAGGAAATTCATGGAATCACACCAGACAGATCTACTGATCCCTATGTGGAGCTTTGAACTGTGGAAGTTATAGTTTTGTATAGCAAAACCGTCAGTCTAGATGCCTACAGTACAGATATGAAGGGAAAAGAACATATCTGTTCAAACCCTTCAGAAAATAGTAATCAGTGCTAGCAAAATGAAAATCCAGTTACCTAAATGGAACAAGTAGATTAAATTCTTACAAGCGACCTGTTAGTCAAGCTTTTTCCCAATATCATAAATTCTAAATGACAGTACTTGAGAAAACAGATGTCTTCCTATCTTAATTTGACTACACATTTAAGTAGTATCAAACAAACAGCCTGAGTCTAGAGCTGTGCGCAAATGGCCTCTTAAAATTATCCACCTTACTTGTGGGCAGAGAAATTTGCGAGACAATTTCACTGAATTTCTACAGGGGGAGGAGGAATTCTCAGCAGTTTCTCCCAGCTGGGGCTCCCCATTGGCAGCAGTGGTAGCACAGGTTCTTTCTTTTTTGGTGAGGGTTTTGGGGTTTTCATGCTGCAACAGCATCAAATGTCTTGGCAGTCTGGCCCCAATTTGCATCCACTGCAATGCAGGTGGCGGCAGTGTTGTGTGTAGCTCCAGGGACGATGTGGAGGTAGTGCTCTGCCAAAATCTGTCCTCCAATTTCCTGAATGTTTTCTCCCACCCGAAAGAGGCTTCCATTGTTCTGCCTCATTCACGATGTTTAATCATTTATTTTCATGGTGTTTCTGAGCTTACCTAATCACAGCTAGCCTCCCAGGCTGCCTGCATGTCCTGATCTGAAAAAAGCCCTGTGGGTAGGGGTGCACGAAAGTCACTTACCTGGTCTCGCAGCTTGCTTCGCGGTGGGGGGGAGGCGCTTCGCTGCTCCCCCCGAAGTTCAGGCCGGGGGGGGAGGCTTCCCTCCTCGCCCGGCTGAAATTCAGGCCGGGGGGGAGGCACCTCGCCTTGCCCGGACACAAAATAAAAAGTTAAAAAAAATGCCCCCGTGATAACGTGACGATTTATAAGGGCAAATAGCGTTGCCCTTATTTTCGCCATAGTCTACGTAATCTTTACGTAGACTACAGCGACCAAATAAGGAACGCGAATGGCAGCTCCCTATGGGGGCCGCCATTTGCGTACGCGCTTTTTTTTTTTTTAAGTCACCTGTGATAGGCTACGTGATGATTTACGTAACCTATCACGGCTGACTTTGCAAATCTAGCCATGATAGGCTACGTTAATCGTCACGTAGCCTATCACGGGGGCGTTTTTTTTTTTTTACTTTTCTTGGAATGGCAGCGGCGGCAGCCGGTCGAAAGACTGGCTGCCGCCCCTGCCCCTGTCGAAGCCCTGCGGAACCACCGCTGCGACCCGCCACCGGGAGCGACATTCGGGAAAGGTAAGTCCCATCCCGGGGGGGGGGGGCGGGGGGGCAGAGAATTTCTCCCCGAAACTACTTTGGGGGGCCGAATATGTTGGCACTCGGCCCCCCGAAGTTTCGGGGAGAAATTCTCCCCCATCCCTACCTGTGGGAGGAATTACCTCATGTTGCCTTCCACTGGACTTTAATTGAAGTGTGGGAAGCTGAGGAGGCTACAGGTAGCAAGAGAGATGATAATACAATGAAAAGCAGGACGCTTGTGCTCACTCCTCGGCCACCTCCTGAGCAAGGTAAGCCCCCAAACACCAAGCGCAGCCCATGAGAATTTCTCTGAAATTTCTTCACCATTGAATTTCTTTTCAAAAGCAATCTCTCTTCTATCAAATTGAATGAGAATGGTTGGAAAAAATGTGGCGGAAATTTTCGGCACAGCGCTACCTGATTCACAGCTGTTGGCAGCAGAGTGAGACCTAGTACCAGGGCTGCTCTCACAGCAGGGACAAGGAAGGCTTTGTGTATGATCCCCAGCTGAGTTAACATTTTATCTCCCGGCACTTGCCTTGTAGTTGGTTATTCAAGGTAGGAGCCGATGTTTGGATGAGAGGGGATTGTGTACAATCTTTGCTGCTTCCTACATATTTCAAATATACGGGAGCTGTGCATTTCACACATCCCGGAACAGGGAAGTTACAATAGAGGACATTAGTTAGTGCTATCCATCATTCTCTCTGCAGCTTCATCACAAAGATATGCTCTGTCATGGTAAGACAGTCAGTGTGGTGGCATGCATAGAGCACTGGGCTTGAAATGGAATCTGGTTTAAATCTCCACTCATTTCACAAAAGTTTATAGTCAACTGTGAATAAGAGACTACCAGCCTCATCTAACTCACAGGGCTGTTGGGAAGATAAAACAGGATAATCCTTTGCACACCACCTTGGCTTTCCTAAAGGAAGTCTGGTGTACAAATGTGAAATATACAAAGACAGTTCTTACTTTCAGGCTCCTGTACTCCAAATGTGTGGATTGGGGTGGGTTTTATTATCTTTTGAAACACTTTTCATATCATTTTCTTAAATAAAAGTGAAAGGTCATGCCAAACTCTGTTCAAGATTCAAGCTTAAATGCAGATTATATTTAGCAAGATGTTACAATGCAACTGAGGATAGTAATTTAATAGGTTTTATGCATTGTTTGTTATAGCAGCCCCCTGCCTGCACTTTTTAAATTCTTTATATGCTCAAAACATAGCACCATTTTCAAACAAAGCAAAACACACACACACACACACACAGAGCAAATGATAAACAGCCATCAAACTTCTAAAAAGAAAACACATGGAAAGTAAGAGATGGTGAATTGGGAGCTATAGAGTTGTTCACTTACCTTCAGTTTGTCTTTTACACCCTAGTTGTGTTGTACTCAGATTCATGTTTGTTTAGAGACCCAATGAGGCAGAACCTGGAATGTTATGGCTATTTCATTCAACATAATAATGTTTGCATAGAAAAAAAGAAATATATGCATATACATTCTTAAATGAAGTATATCTTTAGAACCTGAACAAATTGATGCAAGACACTTAAAACTGGCATGCAAATATACAAAAGTAATATTCTTGTTACCATGATCAACCCTCAAAGTGCCCCACCAATATGTTCAATTCGAAGTTAGTGACCTGGTTTGCACGACATGCCGGGTCCATCAGGGGTTGTTTAACCCACAATGAGCTGTAGTATGTGCCGGGTACCATTTTGAATATGCAATCCCTGCTCAGGGGTTGCTGTGTTGTGCAAACCCAGCCACCAAGGATTATTTGAGGATTAAACAACCCTTGCATAACCCTTGGTTTGTTGTAGGGTTATAACCCTCAGTGGCTGGGTTCGCACAGTGCAACAACCCCCAAGCAAGAGTTGCATATTCAAAATGGCATCTGGCACATGCCACAGCTCACTGTGGGTTAAACAGCCCCTGAGAAGCCTGGCGTATTGTGCGTGAACTGGCCCAGTGAGGCTGTTGACAGAGTGCTTTGAAGGTTTGGGATAACTGGATGGCTTATATGTACAAAATGAAACATGTGTGGCACATGAAAAGAACATTAAAACATATGGAGAAGTAAAGCATGCATGTGAAACACAAATCTATCAAAAACATTCTGAATGTCTCTGAATAGGTAAGTATTTTTCTTTTTGTTTTTACTTGCAAACTTTTAATCATTCTTATTTATAAGCATTCAGGATGCAATACACAGCAAAAAAAAAAGTCTCCATGTTATTCTTTAAATCAAAAACATGCTAGACATGAATTAGAAATATTCTTCTTCACTAAAAATATATATAAGCAAAGCTAAAAGAATATCAAGCTAAAACAATAAAAAAAATGTCCTGTGATCTAAATGGCAAATAAATAAGACAAGCAGTGATACTATGATCAGCTACATAAATCGTATTGTAATACTTCAAAACATTGTAATTTGCTATATATAGAAAGCCACGTTTCATGGGAGAGGCTTTTCTCTCACTGACCTGCCTGCCCCTCACCAAACTGAGGTGTTCTGTGATTTGGGAGTACAGAGAATTACCTTTCAGCTATATTGAAGCCACATGCATACCGATTTTTCAAACAAAACTACACATCATTTCAGCAAAAATGTCTTTGGCATGGTAAAATGAACCTTTCCTTTCTTATATTTTTCTATTTTAATGAAATTAAAACAATAAGAAAAGTTGAAAACATAACAGAGAGTGCATTTTTTTATGAGGAACTGTATGGGAGGGACAGGAACAGAGAACCAAACTGGATAGGAAGCAAGAGATCCACAATTCGGATCTCACACTTAAAAAAAGAAGCACTCATTACATTAGTAGTCTCATGCAGCTGCTCTGAAAATCAGAGAAGCATTCTTAGGAAGGATGCACTTTCCTTCCTTGCCCTTATCTAAATCCCTCCCCTCAAAAGCAGCTGTTAGCACAGGGTGGGGAAAAGATTCCCACCTCTGCACTAAGATCTTCTTTAGAGTGGGAAGATCTAGATCATAGAAAGGTTAAAGGAGGAAAGGGTAAAACATCACAAATTCCCTCATTTTCAAAGCAGTGGAATAAGGCTGCTAATTCGTCAAACAAACAAAAACATCATCACTGCAGGAGAGCCTAGTCACATACGTGACATATCTAGCATCACATCTAGTTTGGCCCAGGAAGGAAGAGAAAATAAGTGTAGAGGCTGAAACCCTGTATTTTCATCTGGCATGGAAATGTTTGTGAAGGGATTGCCATGCAAAACTCTTGTGGATTGCAGTGACTACTGCTAGTCAATGATCGAGGAATAAAATGAAGTTTTCCAGAATAGCTTTGAATTCTTGGCAAACAGTGTCTTTGCCGGTGCTGTTTCCATGTGGTGTTTGCATGAGAATCCCCCTTAGCCTAACTGCTGTGCATAAGTTCACCACAAACTATGTGAATGGATCCTGGGAAGACAAAGAACTGATATATAAGTGTTCTGAATTCTAAATGGAAATATAGGTTAGAGAAAAATAAAGAGGGAATATTTTAGATTGAACCCAGTCCTCACACAATAGTCTTCATCAAAAATCTATTGATACTGACCGCTGGACAGCTTTATCATGCCTGGATAGCCTGTGACTCGTGGTTGGTACCTCTTCGATTTCATCTATGTCGCACGCATCTGCAGCCTCTTGTGAGTAGCTATGCTTCATGACAAGAATATTTCTTCTGTTCATGGGCTGGATAAGGGGCTTTACAGGCTGCGGTTGAATATCTGTCAAGATAGGTGTATCTCTTGTGCTGAGGTTACTACGGCTGCCCTTAGTGCTGGATAACTGCGATCCACAGTGGTGGTCATGAATGCATTTTGAAGATGATCTACGCAGTTTATGATAATTTTCAAAGTCATCTGCAACATCTGCAAGGTCTGCTGTAGCCCCCGCCCCCCTAAGAGTGCATAACTCATAGTGAGGAGGCTCAAACACCTCCTGAAATACTGTTTGATCAAAGTCTGCTTTCCTCTGGACAAATTTTTTACGAGGCTGTTTGATCTGTACTATAACAGAGATAATGATGAGGAGGATCACAATACAAGAGGCTACCCCAATTATTGTTCCACTGGTATTAGTAAGCTGGTCCAATAGGTTGGCTTTTCTCTTTTCTGTGTGATAGGGGAAAAATAAAAGAAAACAAAGAATTAATATATATTTTTTTTAAAGTAACCACGATACTGTTATTCTACATTGATATAAGAAAGGCTAACTCACACACAAAATTAAAATGGCAGAACAGACAATTTTCTTGCCAGTGATTATAAAGTGTGAAAGCTCACTCATGGTATCAAATTCTTTCCTATAGCTGGAAAAAGGAAAATTCTCCACCTCTATAGCCTGGTTTACACTAAACCATGTAGTGTTATATATGATTATAGGGAAGAAACTTTCTATCTATCCATCTCTGGCATTTCTAACTTGCTTTTCAATGTCAAAATACTCAACAGGGTTAGCAAAAAATAACTAAATTTTATGGTATAATCTGATTTTTAGCAACTTGGTCAGAGCTGTTGTTTTTACACTGTAGTAGCCTGTGGGATTCTATTTAGCCAAATACTTGGAAGCACATGACAGATTTCCCTAATCAGTGATGTTCCCCTTGCATTATGTGTTATACAATAACCTGGCTCTTCCAGTGAAAGGTTAATTTTTCATCTCTCTTACTCTCTGCAGGGGGCTATGCACCAGGATATTCTATGACTGTGAAAGGGGAGGCATGATGATAGATATCTACGGTAATCCAACATTGTTCTGGCCACTTGCAAGCCAGTCCAGCCCATATAGCTTAGATCAAAAACCACCCTTATCTTCAGTGAGATGGCTCTAGTTCAGCCTCCCCCAACACAGTGCCCTCCAGATGTGTTGGACAACAACTCCAACCATACCCAGCCAGCATGGGCAATGGCTGGCTTTGGATTATGGGAGTTGTAGTGCCAGGAGGGTGCCAGGTTGTGGGAGGCTACCCTAGTTACTTAAGTGTACTTTAATCTATCTGTTTGGTCACATTGAGCTCTGAACTGTATCAAATTTTATCCTGCCAAGACAAAGGAATCAACTTATGAGGGACAACAACATTTAGAACCTGGTCCCACCAATCTTATCTCACCCAATCTTGTCCTCAGTGTACTGAAGCTTAGGCTTCATAAGGAAATGCGATGGGAAATAACATAACATCCATAGTGTGGCATCTGAGGAAGACACTCCCAGACCCAGTTCACTGCATTCCCTGAAACACTATATTTAATGGGACAGTGACCTCCCAGGCTTCAGTGGTTATGACTGACAATCCAGTATGTGAACTAGCATCAGTTTATGGAGATTGAAATAGAAATGCTTCCTTATCCATGAAACTCCTAACATTCATGATTTATTTGGAATTTCTGGTGTTAGTTAACATTCAGCTGACACAGGAGGAAATACAAGAATTATTAAAAATGTGATTTCCAGGAAGGAGAAAAAAAACTCCCCTTCTTCTCTATGAGCCATCACATACCTTTTTGCTCTAAGATGCATTCCAAGGTTTCTGAACATAAATTATCAGAGCATCACTGCTCCAGACCCAAAGGATAATTTTCACAGGCTCCTTGTCACAGCCTGTTCATTCTGCTAGCATAAATTTCACTTGCTGTGCTTCGCTGGCCATGTGATTATCACTATATGCTGAAGGGACTTCTAGATACTGCCAAGCTTTATTTTAAAACAGAGACTTTGCCTACAAAACTAGACTGAATGGCTGTTTCACACATTTCTGTAGAGATTCTATAGCGGGGGTGGGCAACTTGGGGCCCTCCAGATATTTTGACTTACAACTCCCATCAGCCCTTGTCAATGGTGATGGAACATGGGAGTTGCAGGCTAAAACATCTGAAGGTCAAGTTTGCCTTCCCCTGTGCCTTAGAATCTTACTCTCAGACTGAGGAGAAACTGATCGTGTGGAGGACTCAGCAGCACTGAGAGAAAAGGAAAGTCCAAGACCAATGTTGCCCAGGAAATGGCAGTGAGATTTTAGGGTTCCCTTCAAGTACTAAACAAGAGTACCTAACTTTAGCTCTGATGTCTATAGAGATATAAAGATGTATTTACTGAGGATGTATTTCTGTTTTTAAAAATTTACATAAAATATGAGACTACATAAGTGGACATATTATGGATGGCTTAGCATGGATTTCTGTAAATATTTTAAAAATGAAAATAAATATATATTAATAAAAAATAAATGATCTTTGTCTACCCACCACATGAGAGAGTCTAAGCTATGGTCAAATGGTCAACTGATGGGTGCATTTATTGTATGAATAACACAATGAGTGAAAATACCTGAATTAAAGTTTGGATTTAGTCAAATGTGGATGAATGTAATGAGGCAAATGAAAAGTAACTTCCCATGAACAACTTATTCCTAGTTCTCTGTTTTCAAGACTTTCCTAACAAAGGAATATATTTTTCATCCTGAAAGTTGAAGGCTTTTTGCACTGCTTAAGATCAAGCCTTTGTACAGTAAATTGAAATGGTGAAGGCTTTCTATTCATGCAGGTGACTTTGTGATGTGGTATGATATACCATTAAAATGTTTTCAGTTTTAGAAAAGTTGTTGTTCAGTCGTTCAGTCGTGTCCGACTCTTCGTGACCCCATGGACCATAGCATGCCAGGTCTTCCTGTCCTGCGCTCTCTCCCGGAGCATGCTCAAGTTCATATTCATTGCATCGGTGATGCTATCTAGCCATCTCATCCTCTGCCGTCCCCTTCTCCTTTTGCCTTCAGTCTTTCCCAGCATCAGGGTCTTTTCCAGAGAGTTTTCTCTTCACATTAGGTGGCCAAAATATTTGAGCTTCAGCTTCACTATCTGTCCTTCCAATGAGTACTCAGGGTTGATTTCCTTTAGGATGGACTGATTTGACCTCTTTGCAGTCCAGGGGACTCGTAAAGGTCTTCTCCAGCACCACAGTTCGAAACCATCGATTCTTCGGCGCTCAGCCTTCCTTATAGTCCAGCTCTCACAGCCATACATTACTACTGGGAAAACCATAGCTTTGATTAGATGGACCTTTGTCGGCAAGGTGATGTCTCTGCTTCTTACTATGCTGTCTAGGTTTGCCATAGCTTTCCTCCCAAGGAGCAAGCGTCTTTTAATTTCATGGCTACAGTCACCGTCTGTGGTGATCTTGGAGACCAAGAAAGTAAAATCTGTCACTGCTTCCATTTCTTCCCCTTCCATATGCCAGGAAGTGATGGGGCCAGATGCCATGATCTTTGTTTTTTTAATGTTGAGTTTCAAACCAGCTTTTGCACTCTCCTCTTTCACCCTCAACAAGAGGCTCTTGAGATCCTCTTTGCTTTCTGCCATTAGGGTGGTATCGTCTGCATATCGGAGGTTGTTGATAATTCTCCCAGCAATCTTAATTCCGACCTTGATTCATTCAACCTGGCATTTCTCATGATGTACTCTGCATATAAGTTAAATAAGCAGGGTGACAATATGCAGCCTTGTCGTACTCCTTTCCCAATTTTGAACCACTCAGTTGTTCCATGTCTGGTTCTTACTGTTGCTTCTTGACCCTCGTACAGGTTTCTCAGGAGACAGGTAAGGTGGTCTGGTACTCCCATCACTTAAAGAATTTGCCACAGTTTGTTGTGATCCACACAATCAAAGGCTTTAGCATAGTCAATGAAGCAGAAATAGATGTTTTTCTGGAATTCTCTTGCTTTCTCCATGATGCAGCGAATGTTGGCGATTTGATCTCTAGTTCCTCTGCCTCTTCGAAACCCAGCTTGTACTTCCGGTAGTTCTCGGTTCACATACTGCTGAAGCCTAGCTTGTAGGATTTTGAGCATCTCCTTGCTGACATGTGAAATGAGCGCAATTGTGCGGTAGTTTGAACACTCTTTGGCGTTGCCCTTCTTTGGAATTGGAATGTAAACTGACTTTTTCCAGTCTTGCAGCCATTGTTGAGTGTTCCAAATTTGTTGGCATATTGAATGCAGCACTTTAACAGCATCATCTTTTAAATAGCTCAGCTGGAATACTGTCATCTCTGCTAGCTTTGTTATTAGTAATGCTTCCTAAGGCCCACTTGACTTCACTCTCTAGGATGTCCGGCTCAAGTTCAGTGACCGCACTATCATGGCTATCAGGGACATTAAGATCTTTCCTGTATAGTTCTTCTGTGTATTCTCTCCACCTCTTCTTAATCTCATCTGCGTCTGTTAGGTCCCTGCCTTCTTTGTCCTTTATCATGCCCGTCTTTGCACAAAACATTCCCTTGAGATCTCCGATTTTCTTGAAGAGATCTCTAGTCTTTCCCATTCTGTTGCTTTCCTCTATTTCTTTGCATTGTTCGTTTAAGAAGGCCTTCTTGTCTCTCCTTGCTATTCTCTGGAACTCTGCATTCAGTTGGATAGATCTTCCCCTTTCTCCCTTGCTTTTCGCTTCCCTTCTTTCCTCAGCTACTTGTAAAGCCTCATCAGACAGCCACTTGGCTTTCTTGCATTTCTTTTTCTTTGAGATGGATTGAGTTGCTGCCTCCTGAACAATGTTACGGACCTCCGCCCATAGTTCCTCAGGCACTCTGTCTATCAGGTCTAATCCCTGAAATCTATTCCTCACCTCCACTGTATATTCATAAGGGATATGCTTTAGGTCATACCTGAATGTTTTAGTGGTTTTCCCTACGTTCTTCAATTTAAGCTGAAATTTTGCAACAAGAAGCTCATGATCTGAGCCACAGTCAGCTCCAGGTTTTGTTTTTACTGGCTGTATAGAGCTTCTCCATCTTTGGCTGCAAAGGACATAATCAATCTGATTTCGATACTGACCATCTGGTGATGTCCATGTGTAGAGTAGGGATGGGGGAGAATTTCTCCCCGAAACTTCAGGGGGCCGAGTGCCAACGCATTCGGTCCTCCGAAGGTTGTTCAGGGAGAAATTCTTCGCCCCCCCCGCCCCCCCCTGGGATGGGACTTACCTTTCACGAATGTCCCTCCCAGCGGCGGGTCCCGGCGGCGGTTCAGCAGGTCTTTGTCAGGGGCGGGGGCGGCAGCCTGTCTTTTGACCGGCTGCCGCCGCCACCATTACAAGAAAAGTAAAAAAAAAAAACAAGGCCCCTGTGATAGGCTACGTAACGACTAACGTAGCCTATCATGGCTAGATTTGCAAAGTCAGCCATGATAGGCTACGTTAATCGTCACGTAGCCTATCACGGGTGACTTAAAAAAAAAAAGCGCGTACAGCTAATGGCGGCCCCCATAGGGAGCTGCCATTTGCGTTCCTTATTTAGTCCCTGTACTCTACGTAAAGATTTACGTAAACCACGGCGACAATAAGGACAACGCAAATAGCGTTGCCCTTATTTTCGCCGTAGTCTACGTAAATCTTTACGTAGACTACAGGGACCAAATAAGGAACGCGAATGGTGGCTCCCTATGGGGGCCACCATTTGTGTACGCGCTTTTTTTTTTTTCAAAGTCACCCGTGATAGGCTACGTGACGATTAACGTAGCCTATCACGGCTGACTTTGCAGATCTAGCCATGATAGGCTACGTTAATCGTTACGTAGCCTATCACAGGGGCATTTTTTTTTCTTTTCTTTTGAAGTTCGCGGCCGGGGAGATGGGGCACTTCTCCCCGGCCTGAATTTCGGCCGGGCGAGGCAGGAAGCCTCCCCCCCGGCCTGAATTTCAGCCGGGCGAGGAGGGAAGCCTCCCCCCCAGCCTGAACTTCGGGGGGAGCAGCGAAGCACCTCCCCCCCACCACGAAGCAAGCTGCGAGACCAGGTAAGTGACTTTCGTGCATCCCTAGTGTAGAGTCGCCTCTAGTGCTGTTGGAAAAGAGTGTTTGCTATGATCAGCGTGTTCTCTTGGCAAAACTCTATTAGCTTTTTTCCTGCTTCATTTTGTACACCAAGGCCATGCCTGCCTGTTATCCTGGTGATTTCTTGACTTCCTACTTTAGCATTCCAATCCTCTATGATGAAGAGGACATCTTTTTTTGGTGTTAGTTCTAGAAGGTGTTGTAGGTCTTCATAGAACCGATCAACCTCAGCTTCTTCGGCATCAGTGGTTGGGGCATAGACTTGAATTACTGTGATGTTAAATGGTTTGCCTTGGATTCGTACTGAGATCATTCTATTGTTTTTAAGATTGTACCCCAGTACTGCTTTTCCCACCCTTTTGTTGACTATGAGTGCTACTCCATTTCTTCTATGGGATTCTTGCCCACAATAGTAGATATGATGGTCACCTGAATTAAATTCGCCCATCCCTGTCCATTTTAGTTCACTGATTCCCAAGATGTCGATGTTCAATCTTGCCATCTCATGTTTGACCACCTCCAGCTTACCTTGATTCATTAATCTGACATTCCAGGTTCCTAAACAATATTGTTCTTTACAGCATTGGATTTTCTTTTCACCACCAGACACATCCACAGCTGAGTGTCCTTTCGGCTTTGGCCCAGCCACTTCACTCTTTCTGGCACTACTTGGAAATACCCTCTGCTCTTCCCCAGTAGTATATTGGACACCTTCCGACCTGAAGGGCTCATCTTCCAGCGTCATATCTTTTAGCCTTGTGATACGTTCCATGGGATTTTCTTGGCAAGAATACTGGAGTGGGTTGCCATTTCCTTCTCCAGTGGACCACATTTTGTCAGAACTCTCTGCCATGACCTGTCCGTATTGGGTGTCCCTGCACGGCATAGCTTATGGCTTCACTGAGTTACGCAAGCCCCTTCGCCACAACAAGGCAGTGAAAAGTAGCATGGCTTAAAATGACAGGATGTTTCTTTTCCCTGCAGGAGGGCTAAAAATCAATGTTTGGACCACACTGTAATTTATTATTAAAATGCCTCTGACAGGAGAGTCAACACAACCTTAAATAGTGAACAGAAATAAGCTATGCCTCTCAATTTGCTTAGCATATTGGAAAACAACCCAATATGTGGCAAATATGTGGGAGAGCCTTCTCAGTGGCCACTCCTAGTCTGTGGAATTCCCTGCTGAGGGCAGCTAGGATGGTCCCCCCTCTGCTGTCCTTCCACTGGGAGGCAAAGACCTGTTTATTTAAGCAGGTATTTGGCATGTAGGTGGGTCTGTTGGGTTGGGTGCTTTTTATTATTTTACTGTTGTATTTATTGTGTTTTAATGTTTTATCAGTGGAGGATAGTGGCTCCAATTTCAGTGAGGCTCTGAATCCATTCTGGGTTTCAGTCAGAACCAGCCAGAACTCTAAAGGAACTGAACCCTATCCCTAAAATAGGGTTAGCACCTTGGATAGCTCCTTTAGAGTTCTGGCTGGTTATGACTAAAAGCCACAATGGATTCATAGCTCCACCGAAATCAGAGCCACCAGCCTCCACCATGTTTTATTATTGTTTTAATCAAGTTTTGTTCCTCTATGTTTGTAAGCTGCCCTGAGTGCCATTTTCTTGGTAGAAAGGTGGGTACAAGCCAAATAAATAAATAAATGGAGAAATTGTGGAAATCAAATTATCCCCTTGGGAAATTTTAAGGGCTGTACAGATGTTTGTCTCCATGCATATACTAGACGTGTGGAAGGGAGAATGACACTGCACATGCCTGCTACACTCCTTACTCCTAGATGTCTAGTGGCTGTTGTGGCTAGAAGTAGCTTTGCCCAGCTTTGTCTGGTGTTGCCAGCTTCATTCCTTATTGGAGGACAGATCTGACTACACATTTATATACACCTCTCACTCTCCATTCAGATCACCGCAACATGATCTATGTGGGTTATCCTTGAACAGCATCTGGAAACTGCAGCACGTGCAAAAAGCTGCAGCCAGATTACGTTCTTTCTTTCATAGACTGCATTACTTCAGTGTCTTACAGCATCTGTGCTAGCTTCTGATTGGTTTCTGGGATGAATAGCTTGGGGCCTGGATATTTGAATGAATACCTCCCCCCTTACGACCTTGCCTGTAGGTTACAGTCTTCCACTGAGGCCTTGTTTATGTCCACCACCAATGGAAGGTAGACTGGTGGGAAGATGGGAAAGGGCCTTTTCTCCGGCAGCATCTTGACTATGGAACTCCTTTCCAAGGGATAATAGACAGGCTCTATTTATGCTCAGTTTCAGGTGGGCATTAAAATGTTTCTATTATTTGTGGCATGGAGGGATAAATCCTATGGCCACTAGTCAGTGGTTAGATGGCCACAGGATATCTTGTTTTCTGGGAACCGACCTCAGATCCTGTGCTCTGAGGTCGGTTCCTGGAGAACCAACCTCCCCACACCCTGTTCTGTGCTGCCTTGCAGGCAGCGCAGAGAAGCTGTGTGCTCCGCACTTGCAAGAGAAGTGTGTAGTGGCTGAAATGGGGCACTCCAGGAGGCTTTCCGGGGCATGGAGGGCAGAAATGCCTGTACGATACATCCTATGTGTCATACGGCAGCCTCCTCCCCCTCTTTGCCTTCCCGTGGCTAGACAGCCGAAAGCGGCTATCTAGCTGAAAATGCAGGGCAGGAGGAGTGCGGGGAGTGCTTCCCCTCTGTGCTTCTCCTGCCCTGCATTGGATAGGCGGTCACCTCTGAGTTCGGAGGAGGCCGCCTATCTGCATAGGACTGTGCCCTTAGTGTTTTTAATGTGTGACAGTATGATAGCAAAGGGGAGTCTCTACTGTCAGAGACAGTGAACCGCTGAATGCAGGAGGGTGGCTGCTTCAATGCCCTTTTTGTGAACTTCACAGAAGCATATGGCTGGCTACTGTTGGAAACTGGATGTGGACTAGGTGGACCCTTGTTCTGATCCAGCTGGGCTTTTCTTTTCTTCTTATGACTTATTCAGAACCTCAACTCCTGTCCCTAGATACGTTACAGAGGTTAATGGGGACAAATTTACTATAATAGAAGGATAAGCAAGCAATAACAGCTGGTAGGTTGCTTTATAGAACAACAGTGAAACACAGTATTACTATTTCTTGTATTTCCACACTCAACCCATACTCAATCACTGAGTGTGGGTTATCATGTTGTGTGAACCCAGTCATTGTTAACTGCTAGAAGCTAAAACAGCTCACCTCTATCAGAAGCAAGCAAACCTCATCCAGCAGCCATCATTATAGGATCCGTGTTTTGGATTTAGGCATTACTTCTTAAAGCATCACTGCCTACCTTCATCAGCACTGCATAGCCCTACCTAATCATCCTTCTCAGCCTTTCTCAATAAGAAAGCCCCAAAGAGCTTTAGCTATTGGGTGGTATAGAAATGTAATAAATAAATAATTCAGCCTTTACTGACATTGTATGTCAAATTTTTATTTTATTTCTAAAGGAATTCAGTTCCTCAAGCTCAGTGAAAGACAGTTCCCCCCAAACCTGTCCCTAAGTGTGACTGGGTGCATAGCCAATATTGCTGAAAAACAAATAAACCCTAGTATGTAAGTACCCCTCCCCCCACTTTATATTGTACTTCATAATTAGAAGGGGAAAAAGTAAGCTAGTGATGTTTGCCACTTCTCAAGAACAAGGCCTGCATTTACACAGCATTTCATGGCATGCTGTGAATATGTTACAACTTTTAATTCCATTTGATATCCCTGAGAGACGCTGCTTTGAAATGAAATGCATTTTCAGAACAAATATTGATAGCCACTGACTTGCTGGCAGGAGCCTTTACTAGTGATCAGCATGATATTTTGAAATGCCTCTCCATATCCCAGTAGGCTGCTGCTGTTGCTGCTGCAGATTCATTTCAGGGTCTTACAACATATTAACAATGACCTGAAAACATCATTAGCACCAGTTCCCAAAAGATGAAGCCAACAAATCAACTTGTACACACTACACATGTCTGTTTAAGCTCTCTTCCCACAATGATTGCCTGAAGGAGGTCCATGTGTTGAAAGGGGAAGTGTAGCTGCCAAGGTCATGTGACTCCCTGGCCCTTCTTCCTGACCCTGCTTCCATGGACTTCTCAGCTGGGGAAACCTACATGCTGAAAAGTCTGCACATGTAGGCTTCAGTGGGAGCTGGAACTTTGATCGTGACAGTTTTGAGGTCCCACGAAGCAGGCCTCCTCAGTTCAGAGTCCTTTAGACTCTGATAGCCTGCCATTTTGCAAGTAATGGAGTCATTTTGACTACTGATTATATATTCTTATGTATCTCTTATTTATTTACTTTTAGAAAAGTATGTAAAGTAGTCAGAGCTTTGAGAGTAGAGTGAGATACACACATGTCCTTAACATTCATTGGAAGTCATTGAAAACTACTTTCCAATGGGCTACAGATTTTTTAAAATGGAAATGCATTATTGAACTGAATGAACTATTGAACTTGATAGCGAAGATAATAGCGCATATTCTTATATAGTGATAGGAATACATTACGTATTGACAGGAATAAATTAGCATCTTTCCAATTCCATTTCATATATGGAATTGGAAAGCCAGTGTGGTGTAGTGGCGGCAAGAGTGTTGGACTGGGAGCCGAGAGATCCGGGTTCTAGTCCCCACTCGGCCATGGAAGCTCACCAGGTGACTTTGGGCTGGTCAGACTCTCAGCCCAACCTACCTCACAGCGTTGTCATTGTGAGGATAAAATGGAGAGGAGGAGGATAATGTAAGTTGCCTTGGGTTCCTTGCAAGGGGAAAATGGCGGGATACAAATGAGATACATAATGATGATGATAATAATAACAATAACAATAACAGCAACAATAATAAAACCTATGCATTACCTTTGCAGTGGTTTTCATCCCATGGATATACACAGTTCTGGAGTCCATTACAGACCAATGTATTATTAATACACATATTACTATGGCAAAAGAATGTGTTGGCTTCACAGGGGGCTAAAAAAAAGGGGGGGAAATGCATTAGCAGGACTCCACAGGGTATTTCTACTCTCTCATCCCACAGTAATAAAGCTATTAGACAATTCTAGTGAAATCTTAGAAGACAGGGTCTGAGTAGGATTCCAATATCAAGGCTTCACTGCCCTGTGTAACTCTTCCCTAGCAGAAAATAATATGCAAATTAAGTATGTATATGCAAATGTGCTTATTTTGTATAATTTGCAGAAATACTGGCTGTAATCATGCTCCATTAAAATGTCTCATACATTTTAAACATTTAGTGTTCTAGTAATCAGGGTGTAGTCTATTTGCTATCATTTGTATATTGTGAATTTAGTTCACAATCCTAAATGCGTGTTTAGACAGAAAACGCTCCTACAGCTCCCAGCATTCCCCAGCCAGCATGGCTAGCTGGGGGATGCTGGAAGTTGTAGGACTTTTTCCTGTCTAAACATGCATAGGATTGTGATCTAAGTTAATATAACACACATACACACAGAAACTTTCATAGCGCAATCGCTTTTACAATCCACTTATGAATTGAACCAAAGAGGCTATAATCAACAAAGGCTCATACAATAAGAAACCAATAAGGGCCAGTTCATACAAGGATCCACCTGAGTACATACTACAAAACAGGGAAAAAAACACTTCCAGGACTATCTGCTATCCACATTTTGGACACATTTATGGAAGAGGGCTTGCATGTGTAGAGTTCAACTGCCACTGGTCTAACTTACGCAATTTTTACCCTTCAAAATGGGAGTAATCCCATGCACAGGTAATTTGCACACTTGGAGCACTGTGTCAACAAACGTTTAGAATTTAAAGTGCTGTAAGTTTCTTCTATTGCCTTTTTGCTGCCACAGAACAAGGCTCCTTCACACACACAACAGGATATGTGCTGCTGTGGGACTGTGTCAAGAAGTTGTTCTACTGTGTGTGTTTGGGGGAGGGGAGACACCCCAATACAAATTCTGAAATTCAAAACGGTACATTTTGCTATTAACTTCAATGGGATATGATACTTGTGTAAATGAAAACTGAGGCCAATTAATGGAGATGAATATCCCTTCAATTCAGTGGTATGTTCAAGCACATATACTATTAAAAATAAGTAAATAAGGATCTACAGCTACAATAAATGTTTACTCTGCTGTTATTGCATGAACAATGACTTTCGCAGCCCCTGAGCCAAAGGCAAAGCATCATTGACTAAGGCTCACTAACTAGTAGAATCAAGTTGCTAATATTACTAAAGCCCCAGGATAAAAGTGTGACTGGAGACCATATACTCCATTTCAGTCTTCGCAGGAAAATCCAATGTCCTCTATGAGAAATTCACACCCCAGTGATGACTGTTCAGCTGTTGAAAATCCCCAGATCTTAAATTAATGTTATTCCATGAGAATTATACACACACACACGCACGCACACACACACAGAGATTGCCATTTGTATAAACATACTAGCTATCTTTTTATTATTTTTAAATGGAAACCATGGAAAAAAATAACTAGATTAGAGATAGAGATAGAGATAGAGATAGAGATAGAGATAGATATATAGATATATAGATATAATGTTGAATATACATATAGCCTTGCATTGAACTGTGGGCACACAGTAGAGAGAAGAAACACATGAACAGCTTTTACAGTTGACGGAAGTTTACAGTAAGATTCATCCAAGGATTTGTTTGAGATTAGCACTATATTACTTTATAATATGGAGACTGGGGTGAACACTGAGATAATATAACTGTCAAGGTTCACCTTATGACCTGGACCCCTGAGCAACTCCTTAAGGATCTCTTGCCTCCTTAAGAGTCCCACCTTCCTTATTTTAAACTCCCCGTTCCCAGTAATGTGGAGTTTAGTTTAGGCTGTAGACATGGGTTGACTAACACTCTAGACACAGGGTTTAACCACAACAGTTTAGTGGTAAATTTAAAGTGAGCAAATCACAACTAAAGGTATTTACACAATAGAGCTGAGTGATACTTTTATATATCCTGGGGGAGGGATGGTGATGCAGACAACAAAAGATGCCCTGAAGAGTATTTCAGGAGGAGACTGGCCAACTGGACCTGTGTCATACAAGGTCCAATGTGCAGATGGGTCAGTGTGGCATCGCCATGTTGACCAGCTGAGAAAGCATTCTGGCCAGAGTGGGTTGTCATCAGCAGAGGTAGGTGCTGAAGATCTATCTGGAACTGATGTGTTTCTCTCACCACCAGTTGAAGCGCCAGAACCACTAAGTGATGGGTGCAATACTCCTTCCTTACCTACAGTAGTTACTGAAAGAAAGTCATCTGAGCTAGGGATGTCAGAGAATTCCGCCACGGATTCCAGTGAGAATTCCATAGCAGAACGGCCTCCCACCACGCCGCAGAATCCCCCCAGGACGGAACTTACCTGGGGCAGATGCGGCTCTGGCAGTGGCTCCGGCGGCGGCTCAGGCTGGTCTCCCGGCTGGCCGCAGCCAGGCTGCTGTGGCCGCCATTTGTGTTCTTGCAGCCGTGATAGGCTACATAAGTATTTACGTAGCCTACCACAGTAAAGGCAGCCACGCAAATGGAGTAGCGGCCACCATTTGCATTGCTGCCTTTACTGTGATAGGCTACGTAAATACTTATGTAGCCTATCACGGCAAAGAGCAGGGGCGCAAATGGTGTAGCGGCCACCATTTGCATCCCTTCTCTTTGCCGTGATAGGCTACGTAAATACTTAAATATGTAAATAGCCTATCATGGCTGCTTGCAAGGACACAAATGGTGGCCACTATGATGGCCACCATTTGCGGTCACAGCAGCCTGGCCGCAGCCGACCCTGGCCAACGGCTCTGCGGAGCTGCTGCAGAGTGGAGCCAGCCAGGGAGGGTTCCGGGGGGAGGGCCGGAGCGCCTCCCCCCCACTGTGGATGCCCCAGCGTAGAGCCAGGTAAGGGATTCACACATCCCTAATCTGAGCAATCTACACCTACTAGTCGTGTGCAGAGCCCATACTGTGAAAGGGTACCTCTTCGTTGGTTGGAAGACCACGATAGCTTAAGGGGGTAGGCATGTTATGTAACCGGGGAGGGGGGTACTGTGGTTTAGTTATTGTTTTTGAACCTTGGCAGCTCCTGTAGCATTGGGAGTAGCAACAGTGGGTGGAGCTTCTGCTAAGTTCTTCTGTGTGTGCTGAATAAAGAACAGTTGTCTTTGAGGCCTGCTGTTTCTTGAAGATTCCTACTACCTGTACAACAGATTCAAAAGACATTAAAAGAAAATAAAAGTTGCAAAATGCAAGTTCCTTTATCCTAGCTCTCCTTAGACTTTTCTAGTCTGCTTCTTCCTGCTCACTCTTCAGAGCCTGCTCTCACTTTAGGCTCTGCCCTTACTGGCTCTCTCAGTCTCTTTCTATACCCTCCTCCCTCAAAACCAAAAGTACTGCTTCAAACCTGAAGAAATGAAAGTTAAGTGGAGAAATGAAACTGACACTTAACTGGAGAAATAGAAATACTCCTCTCAGGGTTACCCCCTCCCAACAGAAAACTTCTGTTTTCTTTGCCTCTGTAGGTCTCAACCTTCACATCAAGACACCATAAGATAGAGGAAAGCCAGTATCTCCAAAAAGACTGCTCCATACTAGGTGACAGGGCAAGTGAAGGGCAGATGAGATTTGGGATGTAATAAAGATACACATTGGGACAAAACTTTGAATCCACATATATGCTACTGCAAGTAAGTTGACTTGTGATGAGCTAAGGCACAGATTCTGGGATCATAACAGAAGGGACACTGAAAACACTGAATTAGAAAAGGTCATGGGTTCTAGGTGGTTTGTTAATCATCCCAACCAACAACCCTCACTGGGTTTGGATGTCACAACAATGAGGGGTAATTAAGTAAATCAAGCCAGCACAGGACCAGTATGCACAGTGTGCCTTATTAATGACCTTCATGTCATGCCAACTGGCTCATTGACTAAGTGACCGGGTTTGCACAACACGACAACCCCCAAGTGAGGGTTGCTTGTTCAAAATGGTAGCCGCGTGTGCCGCAGCCTAAATAACCCATGTTGGGCTGTTGTGTCATGGAAATACCCCCACAGTACTGCAACAGTAAAAAGGGCAAATTCAGCACTAGGAAATATTAGTTAGGAAATTGAAAATAGATAAGCAAGTATAATAATGTAATTATATATATTTAGTGCAGCCACATTCCAAATACAGTGTATAATTCAGATCATGTCAACTCCAAGGGAATAATAGAAAGCTGTACAGGAGAAACATCTGTCTGATTGGATGCAGCTCCACCACCACTTCATACTGGATGACCTTGGACCAGTCACTACCTCTCAGCCTAACTTACCTCATAGGGTTTTGTAAGTGTAAAAAGGGGGGAGATCATGAACACTGCCTTTAACTCCAGGAGGAGAAGCAGAATATAAATGCAATAAAATGAATTGTAAAATAGATATACATGCTGGTGTATTGCTGGTACATTCTGTTGCTGCAGTGGTTGAGTGAGCATCATAGGTGGCTGATGGGCTGTCACACTGGGTGGGCAACCAGGCTAACACCTCTGCTACTTCCAATAGTTTAGCCAGGAGAGAGCCTTGCTGAAGAGGGCGAGCAAGTGAACAACTGAACACGTGGACAGGTGAGTGAGTGTGGGTGAACAGGAAGGCGGGGAAGGAGTCATGGACACCTATTGGCTACATGACAGAGGCACTTTCTCTTCAGTAACTCATCAAGGATGGAAAAGGAAGTACTTTTTTTGCTTTCCTTCCCTCCTGGCCCCGAGCTAGCTATCCACACCAACAGTTATGGAAACAGCACAATCCGGCCCAGAGCAACAGCAACCAAAAATGTAAACAATACAGGAAGGATAGAGGAGATTCGGGTTGAAAACATGATTTTTGGTTGCCTAGGTTTTCCCCAAACTGCACACTGAAAAACACACATATGCCTCACATGCAAAATCCACCAACACCAAAACCCTCAAAAACTAGCAAATGGAATTTAAGCCTGCAATCCCATCTACACTTACCTGGGACTAAGTCCCACTGAATCCCATGAGACTTTCCTCTGAGCAGACAGGTATAGAATTGCAATATAAAGCCTTTTTTTTTTTTAACTGCATTTGGCATTTGCTGTGTCCATTCCTACACAAAGAGAATGCAGCATCAGCGCTGTGCACAGTACTTCTGCAGCACAGCTCGCCTCTGATCGACGGAGGCTTTGTACAAACCACAGGGGATGCCATGCCACGTTCATAAATTACTTAGGGACATCTTGCCTGACTGCTGGAGAAATGGTCCTGTGGTATAATCCACTGAAGTGATTTGTGTGATCTTATTATGTTCTGTTGCAAACACTGGACACAAGGTGGCAAACTACTCTAGAGGATCCAAAAATGTAATTTAACCCTTACGATATGAATTAATCTGATCACCCTCCTGAAAGAAAAAACAGCAGCCTTTCCTCACAGCTGGTTCTTTTCAAATCTTTCCCTATGGACAATTATTAAAGATAAGAATACAGCATAACCTCTCCCATGGAGAGGTATGTATAAAAGGAGTGGGAAAGAGGAAGATATTTCAGGCTTGAAGGCTGCTGTATTTTTAGTATGTCTAGAATGTCAGAATATTGGATCGCATTTCAGTTCCCCCACTGTAGGCATTCAGAACAGCAGGCATTAAAGTTAATGCTTTCTCATTAACAACAAGTTTCAAAGCAGTTTTGACTGCTTTCAGAATGTCTCAAAATGCTGCAAAAGTAGCCTATAGGCTCACATTTGTTTGGGTGTTTTTTTAATTAGTCACAACGATGTTGAGATTGTGTCCTGTAACTAATGATTATGCAGATATTAATGCATGATCATTAATACATAAAAGAGTACAGCATAATGCCATCATTGGATCAGATCGTATGATAAGTTAACTTAAAGTAAGTTAATGGAAGGAATTTTCCAGTTCCCTGTGCCCCCTAGAAAGCCTCTCTGGAGAGTCAGGGATCCCTCCTAAACTATGTGGGATGGGGCTTGGAGGAGCACTGGGTGAGGAGCAAGCAATGCAAAATGTTCCTTCCATAGCTTGGATGCTATGATGGATTTACTTACGTTACCATCATAGCATCCAAGCAAAATTTTAGGTGATACCTCCCTCTGTCAGTATCCCCCTGTGCCACATCCCATGTTGTTTGGGAGAGCCCCCCAACTGTACAGAAAATCTTCTGGGGGCCTAGATGTCAGCAGAGAGTGGGAGGGTGGGAAATGACCCTTTTATAAACTTTCTTAACTTTTTTTTTAGGATTGAAGCCATAGAGTTCAAATGTTATTTCATTATCTCAGGGCTAGGGCTAGGCAAGCTTTTAGTCTCATGGGCACAACTCTAAAAATGGCTGTAATGGGTGGACAGCAAGTCACAAAGGACAAATAACCTGTCCAGAGGCATTCATGAGAAATTAAGATGGCAGCATCTAGAGGCTCCCACTTCACTTTTGAACAATCCAAGCTGCCGGTAAGAAAATATAAAAAATATTTTAAAATAAAATTTGGGAGGAATAGGGTGTCTTGGAGATGTGAAGACCTGGAAAAAAAATTGGAAAAATTCAGAAAAAAAGTCCCTCCCCCCAGGACCACTTTTGTTTTCTTCTGAAAATTTTAAAAATTGACAGCTTTGGATTATGAAATATTTTCTTTTAAAATTTAAGACAAGGTGTTTACATATTGTTACCAAATATTTACTCCCCCCCCAAAAAAAAATGATTTCTAAAAACTGTGTAAGCTTCTCAGCATAGTTATTTCTTTCATTTTTTAATACAATTATTGATCCAATGTATCTTTTACTGATATGCATTTTGGGATATTCCAAGTTATGTTCAGTTTCTCAACATGTGAACATAGTCACCATATCATAATATGGAAGAAAATGTACATTCTTGGCAGTTTGGGTTTTGTTCTACAGTGTCCTGTGCTTCTGGACTTGTCTTCCTCTCTCTCCAGTGCTTCCTGCTTCTTCTGGCTTCTAGAATGATTCATATACTTCAGGGACTACTTGCTGAAATTTCCTCTTGCCAGACATAAACTAGGAATTTAAAAGTTGTTATGTATAACTTGGTTTTCTCATAAAATTATGTTTGGTATATTAAACTTTAACATTATAGTTTATTCGGACAATAATTACAAATTTACTGAGTTCACGTTTTAAAGTTTTCAAATATAATGATAATTTTATGAGCAAACCATGTTATACATAACTATAGGAACTTAAAGGCTGCTTTAGGAATGTTCCTCAACCTGGTGCCCAACAGATGTTTTGGACTACAATGGCCAACATTCCTGACCATTGGGTATCCTGCCTGAGGCTGATAGGAGCTCAGGTCCAAAATATCTGGATGGCCTCAGGTTAGGGAAGGCTGTCCTTAAGCAACAAAGTGACTTTAGATCTGTAAAGAGTGCTTTAAAAAGTAGGTATTGCTTATTTGTCAATTTTCCCCAAAACTTCAATCCCCCCCCCCAAAAAAAAAACCACCAGGGAAAAAAACAGTTTTTTTCCCCATGGCTTCAAAATTTTTGGAAATTTTACATCTATAGTTGGGCATCAAGAACTTGTCTGGGGGCAGGCACCATGTTGCCTACCCCTGCATGATCTAGTCCAACTAATTGCAGTGGCAGGATTTCTACACTTCCTATCCTTCACAGGCATTTCATTGGTATTCCAGTCCTAAATAGGTCACATAGGGGTAAATTCCAATGAGTTCAATAGGACATATTTCCAAGTAACCTGTTCAGAATGCGAGTGTGAATCCATAAAACCTGATGGTCAGATTTGCTACCGCGGCCCACAATGCTTAAGGGAACCGAAAGTGGAACAAATATTTGTACCCAGCACAGTGTAACAAAAAATGCTATTAGGCCAACAGTGGAAGTATTACACTAAATCTAAATATTCAGGGATTCCCCCAGATGAAGCTTTTATGGCACCATTGCCCTGTCTCACTCACAGATTTTTATGGGGGTTCCAGGTGATGGGCATTATCCAATGGAACTCCTATACAGAGGAGACCCACTGAAGTGAACGGGCCTAGTCTGGGTAGGACTACCATTGGCAGCCCGACGTCTTTCTCTTGTAACCCTCCCATGTTTTCCCACCACTTCTTCCATCTTCTTACCACAGAAAATCCATTAATGAAAACAATTAGCAACAGCTCCACAATGCTTTCTGGCTGTTATCGCTGGGACCCCTCAGCCTGGAAGCACCCAAGGACTGTGATGATAGAACAAGCATCTCCCAAGGAAGAAGACTTGGACTTCCCTAGCTATAACCCTTCTTACATTTATATATTTAAAAGGGCCGCGGTGGCTTAATGGTTAAGACTCTGAACTGCAGACTGGAAGGTCGACAGGTCAGCAGTTCGAGACCCAAGTGCTGCGTGACGGAGTGAGCTCCCGTCTTCAGTCCCAGCTCCTGCCAACCTAGCAGTTCGAAAGCAAGAAATTGCAAGTAGATAAATAGGTACCGCTTCGGCGGGAAAGGTAACAGCGTTCCGTGCACCTCGGTGTTCAGTCATGCAGGCCACATGACCACGGAAGCATCTTCGGACAGCGCTGGCTCTTCGGCTTAGAAACGGGGATGAGCACCGCACCCTAGAGTCGGACACGGCTGGTTGGGGACACCTTTACCTTTATCACCTTTTTACACACATCTTTTCTACTCTAACTTAAACAGTCTGCCCATTGTCT
This sequence comes from Heloderma suspectum, assembly GCF_057233095.1. Taxonomy (NCBI): domain Eukaryota; kingdom Metazoa; phylum Chordata; class Lepidosauria; order Squamata; family Helodermatidae; genus Heloderma; species Heloderma suspectum. The sequence goes on from NC_139461.1 coordinate 94,933,967, forward strand.
CCTTTGGCAGAAAACAGGTTATGTTTTAATTCATCTTTATATATCAAATTTAGTGGAGTGGGCAAATAACATTCTTAAGCCCCCTCCCCACTAGTAGGCCAATCTATATTCTATCTCTTATTAAGGAGCTCAGTGATAGACTGGATTAAGAAAGGAGCTGTTTTGTGCCTGCTATGTTATATCCCAGAGAACTATCATCCAGTATGTTTCCTGGATTCTTCTCCTTACTGCAGATACAGAATAAGCTGGTGTTGGGAAGGTTGTTGGCTGTTGGCTGGCTGCTTACAGGCTGCTATGGGGTCAAAGGCAGAGTTATCTCACTTCTCTAGAATTTGTGTGTGTATGTGTGCAGATTCAGCTTTAAGCTTCTTTCCTGCAAAGTGAATACCTGGAACCTTTATCCTTTCCTTGCTATCTATGTCACATCTTTAATAATTATATAGTTTTCCTTTCCAATATGCTCTTGTAATTTAAGTGATCTAGAGTGCTTCCTCACTTGGGTTTTTTGTGTGCTTCATTCATTCACTTTTTATAGGACATCCACATGATGCCATCATCCAGTCCTACATTTTCCCTGTGGTTCTTCCATCTTTTCTCAGACCACAGAAAGTCAAATTTTCTCCATTAAAATGGAAGAGGAGCACACTCCCCACAGCAGAACATGCCTTTAGCACTCTTCTGTTTTTTTTAAAGAGCTTTTGACCTGGCTGGTGATGCACTGGAACCTGTCACAACTCAGCTCACATTCAATATCATCTTTGCGATCTGGGCCATTTTATGCCCCATTTATGTTTTTTAAATCTATTCTTTAATTATCATTAAAATATTTTCTGACTAGAATTTGTTTAAAAAATAAAGAAGAGATATGCCACTATAACATGATAATGTTACAGTATTCAAATTTTCAAACAATAAAATGGCACTGATCAGAAAGTTTTTTAAAAGTCTTTTAAAAAATAGCATTATTATATTATCATATTATAGCATTATAAAACCATAATTAAAAACTAATATTGTAACATTTTGGTGTGATAATGCTATTCTTCCCTTTCATGGGAAAACAGGAGGTATGGTGCTGTAGTAACATAATGCTACAATTTTTTTGTATTGTAGTGTTAAAATGCTACAACATGATTATACAATAATTATACTTTTTAAAAAGATGATTTAAAAAAAAACCCTTTCCATTCACCACTATTTCAGCAGTGACTAGAAGGGGTTTCTTGACTGATTGATAGATAGATAGATAGATAGATAGATAGATAGATGATAGATTTTAAAAATTAACATTATAGCATTATGGTGATGTAGCACTGTGTCTCTTTCAATTAAAAAAAAATCTGGCCATGAAAGCATTTTACCAATAATTAGAAGTTTGATTGGTGAAACAAATACAGAGTCATACAGTGGAGCCCACCACGAAGATCGTAATAGATATGTGCTAAGCTTTCAGTGGCCCCACCCACGATAGCAATGATATGCCCACTGTATGGACAGACCACAGCAGGATGTGCACATAGATAATAGTTCATAACCACTTGTAGTTTACAATGGAACAGCAATGATTTGGTAGCACTAGCCCCCTATCTGGAAACAGCCCTGAACACAATAGAGTTGTCCTAAATAGTGCCAAGGACAGTAAGGGAAGATTCTTATTTAAGTCATCTTTACAGTGATGGTAGAGGTTATACATTTTCTTCCTAGTGTGTAGCCATTTATACTTGTCTTCCTTGAATTATTTTTTCCATTTTCTGCCTGGCACCTAACTTATCTAGGTTCTTTTGAATTTTAATCTTGTTCTTATGCAGCAGAAGTCTTTTCTCAGATGTGAGTTATATTATAAACTGTAAGTTAATGCAGTGAAATTCCAGTTTAATAAAAGTATGTTTTCTACTTATGCTAGACTCTGTTTCATTGTAGAGTACAATGCAGCAAACAAAGAACTCAAAAAGAACACAAATTTCTATTTTCAGAAGATATATTAAAGCCTAATCTGAATTAATTTTATATTAATTTTATACCTAGACAAAGTCATTCTTAGAATATATCCTCTGGCATAGCTCGGTATTGATTGCCTGGTTTCTAATATAACAGTTATTTTGCCAATGCATCTTTCAAATAAATAACACAATAATTTACTAACTCAGACATTTTTCTATTAGTCTCCATATATTATTATATATGACTATAAAATATTATTAAAATAACTGTGCAGGTTAATTTCTAATCTGAACAGATGAGCAAACATGGAACTCCCTCTAAAACAAATTGACCAATAAGGAAGAATAATTCATCCCTCCGCTGGAATTTCATTGGTATTTTGCCACAAGCCCTTTCAAAAAGTGTTAGTAATTCTTCATATAGTAAATATATTGAGCCATGACTTTATTTTCTATGCAGTTGTCCAAGGCAGCACCAACCTCAGCATATCTTTGATAGGTAAGAATGTGTTTGGAATCTGCCTTAGATTAGCTGACTGGAATCTCAATAAAAGAAGAAGCTCTTTTGGAAGGACAGACATGTATAAACAAGCTGCTTCCAATTGTGCTTTCTAAATTTTTGGATTTCAAACTTCCTTGTTTTAATCTTCCTGTCTCCAGATGATCCATAACCTGGAGCAGCCAGACTCCAGTACACAGCAGGAAAAACTGCTGTGTTGGTGTTTGAAGAGGAAAGGACAATGTTCAGGTTTTCTCAGCTTGGGCCATGCATGTATTTGGATGCAACACAAATGACAGAACAACAGTGACAACACGATCTACTCTCACAATTTTGTTTTTGCCAACATTTTAATGTCCTGAAAATGGCATTCCCATTTTTTACTGACATAAGAAGAAATTGTTGTTAATTACACTCCTGGACTGATCTTAAGACTTGCTGCTCTAGCATGAACGCTCAAGATTATCTTTTTCAAAATAATGTCACCATCTATGAAGTTACATTGTTGGTGTCTAAAAAAGAAGTATAAAAGATTTATAGCTCAGTGTAAAATTAGGATCCTCTTTACTTCAAAATATTCTTCCTGTTAGGAACATGATTGCTATTAAAAATATAGTTCTTGGGTTTACATCTTACGCTGATGATATATATGTGAATTCTGCTACATGTTTTCCTTTCACACTTTTGTAGTCCTTGTGTGAAGGGAGAGCTCATGCATCTTCTTCCATGCAGGAGATTAACAGTCCCCCCTTCATACGAGATTCCAAGATGGATGGAAAGAAGTTACGTCTCCTCTCCTCCCATTTGCAACTCCTGGCATCCTCCTAAAATCTTCTGCAGAGGGTCCCCCAACCCTCTGGAGCAGATTGTGAGGATGTGCAGTATGTGTGTGTGTGTTGGAAGGGATAATCCCCTACCTGTGCTGTATTGCAATAGGAGTATTGGATTCCATTCTGAAACACTGTTTCTTATGCTTCTAAATAAATTTTCATGTGCTCAGCTTAAATGTCATGATTATTTTATTTTTGGTCTTTTAAAAAATAACATTATAGTTGTTGGCACACTCTGCCACTCTTCTATATAAAGTTGCATCTCCCAAAATGAATAGTATGATGGAAACTAAGGATATAGAAACTGCCCATGTTCCTATTTCAGCACTGCATTTGAGCTAAATCTTCCTGAGTGATAGCAAAACTATGAGAACTAAGGAAGTTCCACCAAACTTCCAAGAAATTAGTTAGCAGAAGATATTATGCTTCCAGATAAGAGTATGCTTAAGGTAATTCTCTTAAGTGGCAAGAAGGTCAAAGACTGTTAGAATGATAGGTATCAAGAGACACACAGTACTGTTAACCAGCTGTCAAAGGTGATAAAATGGGAATCTGTTCTGCTGTGCTAATAAAGGGCTTTTCTCTGATCCGCATGCTCTGAATGGAAGAATTTTCTTTTCGGTTAAAGTGTAGGTCTTCCTGCTCAGAAGTTAAACTCTTAGGAGGAGCTGTGGGCGTAGTATGTCTGTCACTAATCAAGTTAGAGATCACTGCTGTAACAGAGAAAGGGAAGGAGAAAGTGGGGGTGGCAACGTCTTTAATATTTATAGGAACAATGCAGGAGACAGCATTTTACATGTATCATTTAAAAGATGCAAGCCTCCTCTTTTTTTTGTTCTTTTTAATATCTTTTACTTGTCATTGGTTTTTATTTGGAATGGTGACAACAAGAGCATCACAGACCACGTGAAAGTTCTTCACATGCAGAACGTTCTAAGTTTAAGGTAAAAAGATGAAACTTTGTCCTAAAACTGATCAGGATGGAAATGACTATTTTAAGTACATGCATTAGACACATGAAAACTGGGGACAGGAACTGGTATTAGACAGAAACTTAGCGAGCAAATGGTGCATCTTCTGTTCATGTTTTCTGTGTAAAGTGCGAAGGGGGAATTCACAAGGCTCTCTTGAGTTGTGCAGTGCACCTCCCAAACACATATGGAGCACATACATTTCACCACAAGATGAATAATTTTGCACATACTCATGCTTCCTTTGTTGGCATTTATGTGTTATGTTTGAAGGTACTGTTGGCTTGGGTGGTATTTGATGTAGCTGATTATACTTGTTAAGACCTAGGCCAGATCTACATGACAACGGAGTGAGAAGTGCGTCGGGGTAATATCTGGATTTTCATGAAATCGTCTTTGGTCTGACCGGGATGCATGAAGCAGAGTATAGAAAACTGTGGAATATCCACCACCAAAAAACTGCTTTTCCAATCACATGGGCCTTGAAATTTCGGGGTCTAGGAGGAGAATTGAACATCATCAACCCGGGAAGTGCCACTCAGCGAATGAGAGAGGCTTGTTTCCTGCCCCTGGATCCCCTGGCTCTTATGAATCAGAGAGCATGTAATACCAATTATGTAACTAGTCTGCCTTGCCCATTCATCAAGCTACTATACCTCCCCATCACAATGGTGATTTACCTCAATGGGACTAAGTAGCTTGCCTTTCTCATGCATAAAAGTGCCACAGTGCTATTCCTCCTGGTCAGAATAGCGATTTACTTCAGAGGGACTTGTCGCCCTCCTGTAGGAGGAGCAGGGATGGTGGTTTCCCCCTCCTGCGCCCGATTTATGAATGAGAAACAGCAGAGACTGGAGCAGCGAGTGGAGCTGCTACTTCACTCCCCGACCCCACCATCCCCACTGCCTTTCCCAGGCTTGCTCCCTCAAAGGCTTGCACATTACTCCATAAAGGCAGGCTGCTTGTTGTGAATGAGCGATGAGGCTACAGCATGAAGTGGGAAAGGAAGCCTCCAAAAACTCCTCCTGTGAATGGGGGAAAACAAGTGAATGGGGAGGGGGAAATGGGTGGTCCCACTCCTTGACCATGTCACTGCCAGGTCATGACCACATCAAAGAGGCATGCCCAGGACTTAATGAGAGGGAGTGCACACAGTAGTGGGACTGCTTGGGAGCCACTTTAACTTTAAAAAATGGAGTAAAAGGAGTTTCCAAAAATGCGGCTTTTCAGGACAAACTGCTGGATGGCTGCAGATTTGAGATGATGTCATGTTACATGAACAACCTCAAAGTGTTCCCACTCCATACTAAACTGACCATGAAGTCCCCTGGATCAGCTTTCTCCAACCTAGTATCCTCCAGATGTTTTGGACTACAACTCCCAGAATTCCCAACCATTAGCCATGCTGAAGTCCAAAACAATTGGAGAACACCAGGTTGGGGAAGGCTGACCTAGATGATATGATGTGGAAGCCCTGTCCTATGCCACAGCTCCTCGCCGATTTATAAACCCATGTAGCCATTCAACACTTATTTGTAGACACATATCAAAGCAACCATTCCTTACTATAGAGATCATTCACAAATGTCAACAACAGTGCAAAAATACAGATATGCATCCATACCCACAAAGAATAACACTTCAGTGCCCTTTCAGTCAGGCAAAGGAACTTGTGAGCAACCACATCAATATGGATGGTCATAGGCAAAAACATCCCTAGCCACAATGCCTATGTTCTATACCCTGCATTCCTCTCTGCTGGCACCGTTCACACTGCCTCAGTGTCACTTCTGTGTCCATGAAAGGTGAAGGAGGCCCATATAGCCTTCTGTGGGTCCAAGGAAAAGTGCTAAAGTCCTCCACTATGCACTGAAGAATTCTTAGTCCATTTGGTTCTCAGCAGAGGGAAGGGGTTATGGGGTCAAAAAAGCATGGGCTGAGACCTATCACCTAGCTTTTAAACCCCTGTTACTGGCCTTTCCTCTCCAGCCTCCCTGCATGGACATTCCCTAATGCTTTAGTGACCCATTTTTTTTAGTCCAAATCCAACTTTCAGTAATCAGCAACAACAACAACAGCAGCAGCCTTGCCCGCCATCCTGTTCCTATATTCTGTCACAACACACTTCCCTCGTCATCTAACTATACGAGCTCTTCGAAATGGCAACAATTAATGAAGATGATTTATAGCACAACGAAATGCCATCTGTCGTTGCTGTTGAATTTCCATATTCTTTTTCTTTGCTCTGAATAGACTGAACATCTCTCTCTCTGTCTCTCTCTCTCTCATATATGCCTCAGAGTACTGACACAGGTCTCATGTCTGTTCTCTGCAGAATATGTGCCTTGGGAAACAGAAAATCCCACACTATCTGTGTAGCTGCTCTCATTATTGCAACGTCTTACAAGTGGTGCGTCAGTCATTTGCTTTATTTGCCTTTGTGCAATGTACATCATTAATATTCATTCCACAGTGTCATGGCCAACTGACATTGTACAGAAAAAAACAACTGATGACATCATAAATCTTCAGTCCAAACCATACATACAGATTCCGCTGCAGTCCAAGGAAGTTCAGTGCAACTAGTTTACCATAAGACACAGTCAAGCAGTTAACAACACGGTTCCAAAATGTTGTTGACTTGTAACAGGTGCCCTTGAAAGACCTGTAGCCTCCCTGATCAATGACCATCAAAATAATACTTAACACCTGATCACAAGAATTTATGTAAACAAAAAGCAACTTGCATTAGATGTTACATAACATACAGCTGAAAAAAGATAATTTCTTATCCAATTATTGATTTCTTATAAAGCAATAATTGGAAAAGAGCTATGGTCAAAAAAGAAGAGAAAATGATTTCCATGCTTTTATTTGAATTTGAAAACCCTGCAAATATATCCTCACTCACATTCCAAGCACAAGTCGGTGACCGTATGCCTACCCTTCAGTTCTTTATAAGCAGTGAATCCCCAGTGCCTGCATGGTTGTTTCTAAGGTAACAGAATACGATGCCGTCGATTTAAATGAATCAAACTCTGAATATTCAAGATTGCTTCAACTGCAGAAACAAACAAGTAGTAACAGCATCAGAGTAATACCAGGTATTATCTCTGAGGCCAGCTTGATTTATGAACAAGAGAAGCATAAATTACCTTTGAAGCTGTATCATTTAAGAACAGGAACACAGTTTTCGTCCAGTAGGATGAGTCAGAATTTTGTTTAATCCAGCCCAAATTAAGCAAAGGAGATGCTTTAAACAGATGTCCTCAGTGACTTGCTCTGAGTCACACCCAGACTACCAGAGAAAATTGCATGTCAAATAATAACAATATATTTATTTCGACATAGACGGCCTTGAGGCCAGTCAGATTCCTGGTAGATCCGGCTGCTGATATTATCACCTTGTTCCTACCACTCTCGCCCAGAGTAGTTTTTACTTGCGTCAATAAGCTGTAATTGAATATGCTTAGTCTAAAAGATACTGCTTCAAAAATGTTAATATAGATTTGTATTCAGGGGGGAAAAGATAGACTTTCCCACCTGCAAGTAGAAAACCAAAAATATATGCTTTGCACAAATGGTTTCAATTCAGCAATATTTCTGTTAAACAATTGCTCCCTTTCAATCTGATCAACAGTAATGGTCTAAAATTGAATTGCTTCCTTCCAGATAAGGTAATTCTTTCTATTTGGTTATTTGACTTTCAAGCATTAAGTTTGTTTGTTTTTATTGTATCTACGTAGAAATTACCAAACCCTATCATTTGAACCTTGGTTATCCAGAACCATTTCTCACTTAGTTATGTGCGCTTGACTTGATAGGTTTAGGGTGGAATCCTATGCATGTTTAGACAGCAAAAAGTCCTGCAACTCCCAACATTCCCCATTTTGATATTGTCCGGCTGACCTGATTTTGATATGGTCTGGTTGACCTGACTGATTTCAAACCAAATGAAATGTAAGTGTTCTGAATTAACAGAGCTGTAGATTGAATGCTATGGTTGCAATCCTATACACATTTATCTGGAAGAAATACCCATTGAACTCAATGTGGCTTACATCTGAATAGACATGTGTAGGATTGCACTGTATGGCTATAAACTACAGAACATGCATTACTAATTACAGCCACTTCTAAAACTGCCTTCAAAGTTTTCATTTCTGGTATTAGACAATGGCCACAATCTAACACAGTGTTAAATGCATTTAATGCTGCACTGAATATTAACCCATGGTTTATTTTTATGTTAACTTAAGGTGGCTTAACCCATGAATAACCGAAGGTGTCTGGGTTTGTACATCATGCTAAAAACCTACGAATGGGCCATTTGTAAGTAATTGCTGCAAAATGGAAGTGGCTTGTGTGTGGCATGCATCTATGCAAATTGTGGGCTGATTAACTCATGATTTGCCACCGAATGCTGCTGTTACATACAAACTAAGACATTGACTTAAGACTATTGATTTCAATGGCTTAAGTCAGTGTTAGGCTGTGACCAAAATCTGTTAGTTTCAAATAATGAAAACAAAATGTTAATTTCAAGCCTTTTACATGAGGCCATTAACTGGCTGTTAATCCGTTGTATATACTTTTGGTTTTGTCACAGAATTGAGATCTGAGCATTATGCAAGGAGCATTTCCTCTCCTGCTTTTCCACTATATAACCTCTAGGTGGCAGTGTGTTATAGCAGAATATCACAAATAAACAAGACAAAAATTGTGCTTCTTTCACTTTCACAATTAAATGCCACATTATCCCTGCACTAAAAAAAACTTGCAGAATGTGCTGGTTAGACACAGAAGTGAAACTGGAGCATCACAACATTGCCTAAAGAACCCATAAAGAACCATGAGTAGGGAATGATGATCACAGGTTAAATGCCTCATGTAGAAAAGCCCTTCATCATCTCCAGCTTAACCAGCATTAACATTTATACTAAAAATATCAGCATTGATATTTAAAGGAAGAGCATCATGTTTGTTCTACAGTATTTGCAAATTCTATCTGTTGTAGATAACCAAGAAGAAAGTTTTGCACAAGCTGTATATACTACCCTCATTTTAAAACATGGGTGGGCAATTTGTGGCCCTCCAGATATTTTGGCCTAGAAGTCCCATCAGCCTTAGTCAGGATAGCCAATGGGCAGGGATGATGGGAGTTCTATGTCAAAACATCTGGAGGGCCACAAGTTGCCCAGCCATGTTTTAAAATCTTGTTCAACATTGCACAGAACACCATAAGCAGAATGCTGCTAATGCACATTCAGAATTACAACCTAATAATGATGTTCTCCCATCCTTCAGTTTAGCATATATTATTACAACATGGGCTCAATCTAGTCCCCTGTGTGTACCTAGGCTTCATGCAGAGGAACTCCACAGGGCATAAGAGAACTCTGTTCCTCCTTCCCCTATAGCTCATGCACATGGACACTGCATCAAGTTGTTATGGAGAAACAGCCAGAAGAAACATCTCCCAGAAGAGCTGATGCACTAATTGCCATGTCTGTGCATGATGAAGGGGTGACTCTAGGCACCTTGATGCCATACAGGGATCCCTTTATATGGAGATACTGCACCTGTGGAGAACTGAATTGAACCCTATCTAAGCATTTTTCAAACAATAAAATAACCACTTGGTTATTTCATATACTGTATTGGTGCTTACTCTGTACAAAGGAAATATTATAAATGTTTTATGACACTTGAATCATTTGACATCCTGACAAAGCCTTACGTTCTTGAAAAGATGTGAAGAGCATCTGGAATCGGCTGCTTCGACTGCCTTCATCTGCCCACATGCGGATTACTCCAAGACCTGTGCGCAGCATCACATCATTAGCAACAGTGCTGCAAAACTTAGCTTTTAAATCCTCCACTGAGCTACTTCCATCATAGACAGCCACAAAATTCCTTTTGCATTCATTAGAATTCTGCATTTCATAGTCCAAGAACCGTAAATATATCTACAAAACAAAAAACAGTGAATATAACAGTATAAATCAACACTAGAACAAGAGGCATCTCAGCCACATTCGTTCCTTTTAGAAAATCCACCAAGCCACTGCTGAGGAATAGAACACTGGTCATGGTTATGCTCTTGTACAGTAGCAAACAGTAATAGTACCAAACAATGTTTTTAGTCATTACATCTGGATGACAATTTCCCAAGTGTTTTTTTCTAACTATTCTTCCCCTGAAGATGCATGCATTTGTGAATCAGTCATAACAGAAAACTGTGGAAGGTGTTCTACACCACTGAGACTGGGGAGGAAACTGAAAACACTTTAATTGTACTTTCAGAAACTATTGTGTTACTTGCACCCAAAGAAGAATAAATAATATAACTGTACTTCCTTCCTTTTTGTCAGCACGTGTCATCCTCAGTAGCACTCCTTGAGAATCTAGGAATCATTTGGAAATTAGGCATTGCTTTTCTTTTCATTTCCTCGAGCAGTGTGGATGTCATATGATTTTTTAAGTCAATTTTTTATAACATTTATGTGATTCAATAGTGAAATATCAAAGCGATTTTATAGACATTATTTATTTTTTCATGCACTCACATACTTGAACAGTTTCCAGGCCAGTTCACAGCAGAACCAAATCAAAACAGAATCAATATAAAAGCAAACATGAGCCAACAGGAAAGGGCTGGTAGTTGAAAGCAGTGTTAAAACAATTAAAACTCAGATCTTTAAAAGATGATTTTTTTTTTGCCAGGAGGTTTTTGCCTGTCATCAAAAAGATAGCAAAGTAGACACCAGGTCCTTGGGAATAAATCCTAGAAATAGAGCACTTATTTATTTTTATTTATTATTAAATTTATTAATCGCCCATCTGGCTGGTCACCCAGCCACTCTGGGTGATGTACAACATACAATAAAAACAGTTTAAAACAATAAAATTCTACAATAAAAACATTTTCTAAAATACCCTAACCCACCCCAAATGCCTGCCTGAACAACCACGTTTTTAATGCACGACGGAAGCTCATTAAAGAGGGGGCATGACGGAGTTCCCTAGGGAGGGAGTTCCACAGAGTGGGGGCCACCACAGAGAAGGCCCTCTCCCTCGTCCCCACCAGTCTAGCTGTCCTGGCTGATAGGACAGAGAGAAGGCTATCCGAGGCTGATCTTGTTAAGCGGCCTGTCTGGTGTTGCTGGAGGCGCTCCTTAAGATAGGCTGGGCCGGAACCATATAGGGTTTTAAAGGTCAAAACCAACACCTTGAATTTGGCCCGGAAAACAACTGGTAACCAGTGCAACTCCTTCAGCACTGGAGTGATGTGATCTCGCCGGCGGCTGCCTTTAATCAGGCGAGCCGCCGCGTTCTGTACCAGCTGCAGTTTCCGAACCGTCTTCAAGGGTAACCCCACGTAGAGCGCATTACAGTAGTCTAAACGAGAGGAGACCAGGGCATGTACTACCGATGGGAGCAGATGGTCGGGAAGGAAGGGGGGTAGCTGCCGTATCAGATGGAGTTGATACAGCGCTGTCCGGCTCACAGCTGACACCTGAGCCTCCATGGATAGCTGGGAGTCCAAAATGACCCCCAGGCTGCAGACCTGGTCTTTCAAGGGTAGCCGTACCCCATTCAACACCAGGTCAACATCCCCCAGCCTCCTCTTGTCTCCTACCAAAAGTACCTCGGTCTTGTCAGGGTTCAGCTTCAGTCTATTCTTACCTTTCGTGGATTATGTTGATGGTGGGGGGGAGGCGCTCCGTCCCTCCCCCCAGAAACCTGGATGGGGGGGAGGCACTCCGTGCCTCCCCCCCCCCGAATCCTGGCCGGCCGGCTGTGCTCCGCAGGGATTCTGCGGAGCCGCCGGCTGGCTCCGCCAGCAGCCGGACATCTGACCACTGGCTAGCAGGGACGCAAATGGTGTTGGCCATAGCCGCCGCCGTTTGCATCCCTGCAGTCAGCCATAATAGGCTACGTAAATGTTTACGTAGCCTATCACAGCTGACTTAAAAAAACAACAACGTGCGTACGCAAATGGCGGCGGCCACAGCCGCCGCCATTTGCGTTCCTTATTTTGGCACGTCTTAGTCTACGTCAAGATTTACGTAGATTAAGACGGTGAAAATAAGGGGAATGCAAATAGTGTAGCGGACGCTATGCTATATGTGTTCCCCTTATTTTCTCCGTCTTAGTCTACGTAAATCTTGACGTAGACTAAGACATGCCAAAATAAAGAACGCAAATGGCGGTGGCCATGGCCGCCGCCATTTGCGTATGCGCATTGTTTTTTTTAAGTCAGCCATGATAGGCTACGTAAACATTTACATAGCCTATCACGGTTTTTTTTTTAAACCTAGCCATGATAGGCTATGTAAATCTTTACGTAGCCTATCATGGGGTTTTTTTTAAACCTAGACGTGATAGTCTACGTAAATCTTTATGTAGCCTATCACGTCTTTTTTTAAAAAAAAAAAACTGGAAATGGCGGCAGCGGCAGCCGGTCGGAAGACCGGCCGCCGCTGCCGAACCGCTGCTGGAGCCGCCGCTGGAGCCGCCGTCGGAGCCACCGTCGGAGCCGCCGCCACCAGGAAGATCCGCCCCAAGTAAGTCTCGTCCCAGGGTTGGGGGTCGGCAGACCGTTCCGCCACCCATTTCGGGGGGGCGAATGCACTGTCATTCGGCCTCCCTGAGATCCGTGGCGGAATTCTCTGACATCCCTACTGAAAAGTCCTTTTCTTCAGTTGCTACTCACCTCAGATGCATTCTCAAACCAATAATTTTTGAAGAGCGTCATTTATATAATCCGGCATAACATGTACTTGGTTTTAGAACAGTGGCCTGTGTCCCTTCTGGTTTTTATTTTTAAATCTATAGTATGTACAAAATAGTAAGTTCCAAACATTTTGGACCAACTGTAAATCTTTTTACAGGGGACAGACAGCTACACTATTACAGGCTGCCTAAAGGTTTGGTGACTCCAGCAAAGGAGATCGTTACCTTGTCATGGTGCTGGAGCTTGAGCACCTCAATGACTCCATGAGCTAAACCATGAAGGGACACCCAAGATGGGAAGGTCATGGCAGAGAGGTCAGACTAAATACGATCCCTGGGGAAGGTAACGGCAACCCACCCCAGTATTCTTGACATAAAAACTAAATGGATCAGTACAACCAGAGATATGTCGGTATACCATCGGAGGACGGGACTCCCAGGTCGGAAGATGGTCAAAATGCTACTGGGGAGGAACTTACAGAGGATAAGTTCAACTAGCCCCAGATGTGATGACACAGCTAGCTCAAAGCCGCAAGGACGGCTAGCAGCCGACGGTGCTGGTGGTGAATGACGAATCTGATGTTCCAAAGATCAACACACCATAGGAACCTGGAATGTAAGATCTATGAGCCAAGGCAAATTGGATGTGCTTATTGGGGAGATGTCAAGATTAAATATAGACATTTTGGGTGTCAGTGAACTGGAATGGATTGGAATGGGCCACTTCACATCAAATGCCCACCAGATCTACTACTGTGGAAAAGAGGTCCACAGAAGAAATGGAGTAGCCTTCATAATTAATAATAAAGTGGCTAAAGCAGTGCTTGGATACAGTCCAAAAAAGGATAGAATGATCTCAATTTGAATTCAGGGTAAGCCATTTAACACCACAGTGATCCAAATATACGCCCCAACCACAGATGCTGAAGAAGCAGAAGTAGATCAGTTCCATGAGGATTTGCAGCACCTACTGGTAATACACCAAAAAGAGAAGTCATTTTCATTACAGGAGACTGGAATGCTAAGGTGGGCAGTCAAACGACACCTGGAATTACAGGCAAGCATGGTCTGGGAGAACAAAATGAAGCAGGACATAGAATTTTGCCAAGACAACTCACTGTGCATAACAAATACTCTCTTCCAACAACCTAAGAGACGACTTTATACATGGACTTCACCAGATGGTCAACACCGAAATCAGATTGACTACATCCTTTGTAGCCAAAGGTGGCGGTCATCTATACAGTCGGTAAAAACAAGACCTGGAGCTGTCTGTAGGGATGGACGAAAGTCTCTTATCTGGTCCCTCAGCTTGCTTCGCGGTGGGGGGGAGGCACTTCGGTTCTCCCCCCGAAGTTCTTGGTGGGGGGGGAGGCGCCCTGCCCCTCCTGGCTGAAATTCAGGCTGGGGGGGGAGCGCCCCATCTCCCCAGCCGCGAAATAAAAAAAGTAAATTGGAAAAAAAAAAAGTGATAGGCTACGTAAAGATTTACGTAGCGGCTGACTTTGAAAATCTAGCCGTGATAGGCTACGTAAATCGTTACATAGCCTATCACGTGTTGTTGTGTGTTTTTTTTTACTTTACTTGTAATGGCGGCGGTGGCAGCCGGTCGGAAGACCGGCCGCCGCCCCGCCCCTGCCGAAATGCCACCGAAACGCCGCCGGGACACGCCGCCGAGAGGGACATTCGAAGGAGGTAAGTCCCATCCTGGGGGGGCGGGGGGGCGGAGAATTTCACCACCAATTTCGGGGGGCCGAATGCGTTGGCATTCGGCCTCCCAGAGATTCATGGAGAAATTCTCCACCATCCCTAGCTGACTGGAGTTCAGATCACAAACTTCTTATTGCATAATCAGACTAAAGAGAATAGGGAAGACCCACAGAGCAATTAGATATGAGCTCGCTAATATTCCTAATGAATATGCAGTGGAGGTAAAGAATAGATTTAAGGGACTAGATTTAGTAGATAGGGTCCCGGAAGAACTATGGACAGAAGTTCGCAACATTGTTCAGGAGGCAGCAACAAAAAACATCCCAAAGAAAAAGAAAACCAAGAAGGCAAGATGGCTGTCTGCTGAGACACCAGAAGTAGCCCAAGAAAGAAGGAAAGCAAAAGGCAACAATGATAGGGGGAGATATGCCCAATTAAATGCAAAATTCCAGTGGTTAGCCAGAAGAGATAAGGAATTATTTTTAAACAAGCAATGAACAGAAGTGGAAGACGATAATAGAATAGGAAGGACAAGAGACCTCTTCCAGAAAATTAGAAACATCGGAGGTAAATTCCAGGCAAAAATGGGTATGATCAAAAACAAAGATGGCAACGACCTAACAGAAGCAGAAGAGAGCAAGAAAAGGTGACAAGAATATACGGAAGATCTGTATAGGAAGGATAATAATACCGGGGATAATTTTGATGGTGTGGTCAGTGAGTTAGAGCGAGACATCCTGAAGAGTGAGGTTGAATGGGCCTTAAGAAACATTGCTAATAACAAGGCAGCAGGAGATGATGGTATCCCAGCTGAACTGTTTAAAATCTTGCAAGATGATGCTGTCACGGTGATGCATGCCATATGCCAGCAAATTTGGGAAACACAAGAATGGCCAACAGATTGGAAAAAATCAACTTATATCCCCATAGCAAAAAAGGGAAACACTAAAGAATGTTCAAACTATCAAACAATGGCACTTATTTCACATGCCAGTAAGGTAATGCTCAAGATCTTGCAAGGTAGACTCCAGCAATTTATGGAACGAGAATTGCCAGATGTACAAGCTGGGTTTAGAAAAGGCAGAGGAATTAGAGACCAAATTGCCAATATCCACTGGATAATGGAGAAAGCCAGGGAATTTCAGAAAAACATCTATTTCTGTTTTATTGACTATTCTAAAGCCTTTGACTGTGTGGATCATAACAATTTGTGGCAAGTTCTTGGTGGTATGGGGATACCAAGTCATCTTGTCTGCCTCCCGAGGAATCTGGATAACGACCAAGTAGCAACGGTAAGAACAGACCACGGAACAACAGACTGGTTTAAGATTGGGAAAGGAGTATGGCAGGGTTGTATACTCTCACCCTACCTATTCAGCCTGTACGCAGAACACGTCATGGGACGTGCTGGGCTTGATGAAGCCAAGGCTGGAGTTAAAATTGCTGGAAGAAACATTAACAATCTCAGATATGCAGATGATACCACTTTGATGGCTGAAAGAGAGGAGGAGTTGAGGAACCTTATGATGAAGGTGAAAGAAGAAAATGCAAAAGCTGGGTTGCAGTTAAACTTAAAAAAAACAAAACCAAGATTATGGCAACCAGCTTGATTGATAACTGGCAAATAGAGGGAGAAAACGTGGAGGCAGTGACAGACTTTGTCTTTCTAGGTGCAAAGATTACTGCAGACGCTGACTGCAGCCAGGAAATCAGAAGACATTTACTTCTTGGGAGGAGAGCAATGACAAATCTTGATAAAATATTTAAGAGCAGAGACATCACACTGACAACAAAGGTCCACACAGTTAAAGCAATTGTATTCCCCGTAGTAACTATGGCTGCGAGAGTTGGACCATAAGGAAGGCTGAGCGAAGGAAGATAGATGCTTTTGAACTGTGGTGTTGGAGGACAGTTCTGAGAGTGCCTTGGACTGCAAGAAGATCAAACCAGTCCATACTCCAGGAAATAAAGCCAGACTGCTCACTTGAGGGAATGATATTAAAGGCAAAACTGAAGTACTTCGGCCACATAATGAGAAGACAGGATACCCTGGAGAAGATGCTGATGCTAGGGAAAGTGGAAGGCAAAAGGAAGAGGGTCCAACCAAGGGCAAGGTGGATGGATGATATTCTGGAGGTGACAGACTCGACCTTGGGGGACCTTGGGCTGACAGGAAGCTCTGGCGTGGGCTGGTCCATGAAGTCACGAAGAGCCGGAAGCAACTGAACGAATAAACAACAACAACAAAGGTTTGGTGAAGAGCAAAAAGTTGGTGAAGGGCATCTCTCCTCCATTTTTGACTGGAGTCGGGAACATCTGGGGAAATAGGAAGGCAAGAAAATATAGCATATATGACGGGGCAGAGATCCAAACAGCTATGGGGTTGGGCCAAAAGAAAGAAGGGGCAGATGAGAGGGAATGACCTTTTTCACAAGGTCATTTGTGAAAACAAAGCTATTCAGATTTCCAATTTGTCTTTCATTTATGAGAATTACATTCAAAATTTACGACGACTCTATCCTTCAGCATATTAGCAGCTGATTTGCAATAATATTTCACAAAAGCAATCTATTGTGCAATAGCTGCAATTAAATAAACACAATGGGGCTGTGTGATTGTCATGTATAAGGAGGAAAATAGAAAGGCATGTGAATAGGATGTAGGAATCTAGGAAGCTTGGAAGAGGGATAGGGTACCTCTAAGCATACGTTCAGTCTAAGAATTTGTTTCCAGTACATGAACTCACCTCACAGTTCTTTCACTCATAATAAAGACAGCCAGTGTGGTGTAGTGGTTAAAGTGTTGGACTGGGACTCTGGAGATCCAGGTTCTAGTACCTAGTTGGCCATGAAGCTCACTAGGTGACTTTGGGTCAGTCACTGACTCTCAGCCCAACCTACCTCATAGGGTTGTTGTGAAGATAAAATGGAGAGGAGGAGGATCATGTAAGCCACCTTGGTTCCTTGCAAGAGGAAAAATGGTGGGATATAAATGTAATAATAATAAAAAATAAACCAACTCCTGGTTACTCTCCAAGCATTCTTTGGGGTAGAGAAGCTTTTGTTATTGTTAAACAATTCAGACTCAGAAATCCTTGCTGATCTACTGCAGTTCACTCAGAGCTCTACCAATAGATTGCAGACCTACCTTCTGCCCATCACAGTCTACAATGACTGGCAGGAGCTCTCCGGGGTTTCAGATATCCTTCCAATATCTATCTGGAGATGTCAGAGACTGAACCTGGAAGCTTCTGCATGCAAAAGAATTTGACCTAACACTACCTTTCACAAAAGGAAAGCTCACCCCACATGGGCCTTGAGCCTGTGGCCTAGAGTTTAATAAGGTGTTCCTATCCACGGAACCACCAGGTCCACCAAAAAAAAAATGAGGTATCTTGATAAAATCTGTTATTGTTTTCAAATTTAAACTCTCCGTTTTCTTTTATTTAGTTTGTTTGATTGCTAGATTAGGATTTGAGGATATTTCGCTCATAAGGTTTCTATGCTTATTATTAAAATAAAATACTACTATGTTTATTCATCTTTCACTATAACAGATATACACGTTGTTTTCCCTTATACATTTATCTAAAAGCCTCACTTGTGGTTGTCCAATCTCAGCTCGTAATGACAATTCACAAAGAATATTTCAGCTCAGCCTGGGGTGGGGAAATTAAGTTACCGATAAAAAGATAGCGGGTGTAGCAAGGCTAAATAGATGAAGCATGTTTTATTACCCCGAGCTCCTTGCAACCTTAGTCTCAAGTCACTAGACTAAGCTTTTACCCCATGGCTGCTGGAGATACACTAGTAAGCATGACAGAGAGGATTATGTTGCAAACAAGCTGGTGGGTTAAGGGAATCTACTCCTGAAGAATTTAGCTAGCTTTGGAAAAGCAACATAAGCTGATCAAACTCTTACTTGTGTTGTTCTGTAAAAATGGAACACTTCAGCAGTATTTATTCTGCATTTCACACAATACTAATCAAATGCAATTGACACAAGAATTCCAAGCTCTATTATTTCTAAATTTGTTACTTTTTTTTCATTATTCTGGATCACTTTCTAATAAAGGTTTTGCTTTGGAGAAGAATCCTAACCACTTTTGTCATCTGTCCTTTTCATACATCTGCAATACACTCATGATACCAGCAACTGCTTACCTTCCACTGGAAACCCTACTCCACCCTGCCCCCCCCATCCCCAACAATCTTAGTAATGATGTGAAAAAATTGTAGATCTAGAAAGGAAAAGAGGTATTATCTAGTCCAATGTCCATTATCAAGGCACTAATGTTGTGCATTACTTTCTATTCTTGTATTGTATTTAGAAGAAGGTAATTTTCGTAACATATGCCCTGCCTTATACCTAGAGCAGTAACAGAAGATCTCATAACAATAAACCCTCTGATCTTGGAAGCTAGGGTTGAGGAGTGCTGGATAGTTTTCAATGATGCAGCAGAACAGAAAATGTAAAGGCTTCTAGGAAAGAGAGTCCCCTGTCCAAAATCTCCACCCTGGTTCATGATCTAGCATATCTTTGCCATACTCTGGATGCCACTATGTGATTTAGTACACAACATCAATAGTGCATGGAATTTTGAACCACGAGGTGTCACGATAACCATCACTTAGGATGAAACGACATGTTATCTTAACTTCGTAGCATACCGTTTCTATTCTGTTTTTTGTTAACTTTAAAGTAAGCATAGGGACTAGGGATGGGCATCAGATTCAACTAATGCTCAAAGCCTAAAGCTAAATCAGCCCCCTTTGGACTATTTTTGGTGCTTTCAAGGCAAAGCGGCTTCCCTCCAAATTGACTAGAACTGAACCTGGACCATGCATGAGGCTTCCTTCATGATTCAGCTTCAGAAAGGCAGACAGTATATCTCTAAAAATAGCTTTCTTTCTTTTTTGCTTTCTTTCTCCAAATGCTGATGAGAGGGGAAGGGAAAGGGATAGAGTGGGGTTGAGTGACTGACAAATCCATCTTCTAATCATACAATACCTTTTAGCAGGGGCTCTGCAATCGCTGTGCTTTCAGGAGGACAAGCATGGGATGATGACATGGCCATTTTTCCAAAGGCATCAGGTTTCACTATGAAAGAAGCCTTAAACTGGTTTTCAATAATCATAAGTCCTTAGCCCCTGCACCTATCTTTCTGAAGGTTTCTTGTCTGGAGACACTTCTATAATATGTGTCATTTTTATTCAATGTGCCCAGAAAAACTATGGGCAGGGTGGGGTGGGGGAAATCAAATAATTTCTTTCCCCCACTTTTGAGGACTTCCACATAAACCACTGCATCTATCTTTCTGAAACTCCAGTTTTCTATCTTAGTCCCACTTCCTGTCTGTCATTTTCAGAAGAATGGTCCACAAGGAACATAAGCATGTCCTTTTTTGGATACCATCAAAATGTAAGGGCTGTACTTGCACAAAAATGTCTGCACCTATTCATTTGAAACATGGCGGTCTTGATCCCCTCAGGAGGGGCAACTATCCCTCAACTTGCATCCAATTCTGCCAATAAAGAAAACAAAATGTAAAGCTGTGTATCATAAAAGCCACTGTACCGATTTTTTCTGAAATTTGGCAGTCCTAATCCCTTCCTAAGGGCCTACTATACTTGCAGATTTCATCCACTTCTGGCAAAGAGAAAAAAGATATAGTCATTTTTTAATTTCCCATGATAGTCAGTGGGAGGTACAAACCTTGGGTGTCCATATCCTGACTCGGGTTTGGTACCTGAGTCAAAGAGGACAGCCTCTGGTCTGGGCAGAATCAGGCCATTTTCCAGAGCACCAATGTGGGATCCGAGTCAATTCTTGTGGTCAGTGTACATCTCTAGTAGGGACCCGTGGGGAGGGGAGGTTTAATGTTCTCCCACAGCCCACCTACACAACAGTTACCAATAGTAAAAAAGGCCCTACTGGTGCCAGTGGGGGCTTCTCCTCCTCCTCCTCCTCCTCCTACTACTACTACTACCCGTAACTGCCATGTTGGTTGGAGGGAGACAATTTGACTGGGGTTTCAGCTGGGGAGGGAAATGTTAAACTGATTTTGAACTGGGCTCACCATGCTTACTTTAGAGTAAACAAAAGCCAGAAAGGAAGCAGCTTGCTATGTTGAGCCAGTGTGGTGAAGTAGTGAGAGTGTTGGACTGGGAGCCGGGAGATCCGGGTTCTAGTCTCCACTCAGCCATGGAAGCTCACTGGGTAACTTTGGGCCAGTCACAGACTCTCACCCCAACCTACCTCACAGGGTTGCTGTTGTGAGGATGAAATGGAAAGGAAGAGGATAATGTAAATTGCCTTGGGTTCCTTGCAAGAGGAAAAAAAGGTGGGATATAAATGCAATAAATAAATAGTTAAGATAACATGTAGTTTCACTCTTAGATGGCTTTAAAAAGATAATAGATGAAGTCATAGGATAAGGTTGACAATGGCTGTTACTCGTGATGACTATATCAGACGTAGTATGCCTCTGAATACTAGTTGTGGGGGAACAACCTCTGGAGAGAGCTTTGCCCTCATGTCCTGCTTGTGGGCTTCCTATAGGATGTCTACTGTAACAGGATGCTGGATTAGATAGGCCTTTTGGTCCAATCCAGCAGGACTCTTCTTATGTTCTTATCACAATGAGGGCTTATTTCTAGGAGTCCTGCCAGAGTACAGTCCTAGAACTGGATTCAGTGTTAGGGCTTGGCCCTGAAATATGTGAAATATGATCCACTACTCCATTTGAATGAATATAGCTTGCTCAAATATTAAAATATCCCAGGCTGCCTTTGAAGACACCAGTCCTCCTATTTTGCTGAGATATACAGAACAAAATCCACTAATCTTATGTGCCCCGGTTCCAAGGAGCTGGAATGGGGTAATGTTAAGGCTAATGTGAGTACTTTATGGGCTTTCTTGAATTTTGAATTTGCTTACCTAAGTCCTTGAGAGAGAAGTGACTCCTATAGGGTAGAAATAGAAAGGAGGGCTTGTGTTTATACCTGGCTTTACCACAGCTACATAGCAGGGCTGCTACATGGCAGGGTAGTGATCGAGCGTACCGGGCCACTGTGTGTGTGTGCGGGAGGGGGAGTGTGTGAAAGTTGCATTTGAAAAGCTACTAAGTTTAATATAAACAATGGAAATACACTAAAAAAAAAACCAAAAACCAAACAAATAGATTTAAGTGGCAATCTTTGCACATTTACATTGGGAGGAAGCCCCACTGATTCCACAGGACTTACTTCGATGCACATTACTTCCATGTACATATCCATAGGATAGGGCTGGTAGATGCATCAGTATATTTATGTGGATTTATTACAAGAGATGGTACTTTTTACTGCCTTAGCACAAAATTTTTTTTTGCCCTCATGAACAGGGATGCACTGAACCACACAGTTCAGTTATAGAGCCTACTTTCAATATCATGGCTCAGTCCTGAAGACGATTGAGTGATGAACGGAGCATCTGAACTAGAGATGGGGGAGTGATTGGTTCTGCTTGCATATGAATGCAAACCTACCTAATTCACAGTTCCCAAACCAAGACATGAACTGCAATGTATACTTTTGTATTCATACTTTTCAAAATTTTGCAGTGCAGCTAAAGAAGTGCATAGAAAAAAGCGTATGATAGGGGAAATGCACATTAAAATTTCCACAAATTTTCATGCAGACTTTCAAGAAACAATTTGCAAACTGATGCAGAAACAAAAGAGAAGGAACTTAAGATTGGAAAAGGAGAAACTGAGAGAAACCAAAATGGGCAGTTTTGTACTTCCCACTTCTGAACAGAAGCAGAAGTGCCCTTCCATGACAACTGAGTCATCGCAGACCACCACCACAACTCTGATTATGGAAACAACATCCACATCTAGGCAATGTTTCCAGGATGGCACTCTTTCTAGCAATTTAATATGCTTTATACAACCTTTATAACTTCCCTTTATCTTGATTATCCCCAAGTAGTGACTTTTTACAGAGGGCCTATAAATTGATGCATTATGTAGGATGTTCTTTATATGTTACTAAATATGTTATTTCCAGATTGATAAAGGAAACATACCCAGGAATCTATTCCTTCTCTTTAAAAGATATTCTCAGTTGCACACAAGATTCCTGAGTGCTACCCCATCACTATTAGTACTAGGGTTTTGGAAGGCTTTTGGACTGCTAGAAGAGCTTCAACATAGCAAATGAAAGCATTCTCATACAGAGCTGTAATAATCTGTCCTCATAAAGTCTACTATACTTGTAGGAAGTCTCCAGAAGCTTAAGTGTAGATGTACACCCTCTCCATATAGAGCCACTGTCTGAATCCGCCCGCCCAGTGCCTACAATTTTTCTTTTACTAGAAGGAGCCTTAATTCAAAATTGTGTAATTCATGGCAGGATTCAGTTGCTTAACACCATGAAATGTAAAGTAAAGTGAAACAGGTTTGGCTTTTGTAGATGTTTTATTTCAACTATCAGAGGAGTAGCTGTGTTAGTCTGTTGCAGCAAAAATTACAGAGAGTTTTGTGGAATCTTAAAGAATACTGTGGCTTATGCCACAATAAATCAGTTAATATTTAAGGTACAACAATATTCTCTGATTTGTTTTGTTTTCAGCTAAGTCCATTGACATAACTTTTTCTCAGCCTGATATCATATCCATAATATGATCCCATTTTTTAAACATGCCCCCATTAAAAACAAATGTGCAATTCTGAGTGCTACAGCTGACCTATGTCTCTCTAGTGATTGCTGCAGGTTCATAAAGATGGTTTTCCTATTTAGCTCTCTATCATAGTGCTAGATGCATATAGTGATAGACGCATATGCCCAGAAGAAATAGCTAAATGGCTATTCCAGGGGAAAAGTTGAAAGAGACCTTGCTTGACATATTGGCTAAAATGCAAAGAATGCATGTATAAAACATTTATTCTACTTTTCTAGCAGTATTTCCAGCGGACATTTTTTTTTATGCCATGCAATAGGCATGCAATTGAACTATCACCTCTCCCATATAAAAATGAAACTTCTTCACTTATTCCCATGAAGTCTTTGGATTATCCTGCTCTTGGTTAAAGGGAGGAAGATGACACCCTACTATTTTGTAAACCCACATTTGTATATTATGTATTTCAAGTGCTATCGTACCAAACATGCTAGCTTAACAGAGAGTAGAGAAACAACCGTTGCGGATTATGTTTTTATACTGCTTGAAAACGTCATTGAAAACCTCTCTTTCAAAACATCAATTCCATGTTATTTTGACTAAAATAAATGACATCCTAGTAGTGCTTGAGCTTTGGTAAGTCACTGCAAAATGCCAGTGCCATTAGCAACAAAAGTGATAAAACTTCACTGCAGATGTGGCATATATAATTTATAGCCCCTGATCACATTATGGTTTAAATGATTGTCTTGTCACCTTTAAGGCTTGTACTCTCATCATAATAATGAAAAAAGCAATACAGGGTGAAATGGACTATTTTTTTTCCTTTTTAATTTGAACACAAAAGAAAGGCCTGACTGCATACATTAAGAGAAAAGAATTACTGCAACTGTGAATAACATGTAACTTCAGTAAAAATTAGATCATAATCTCTCTACAGTGAATCAGTTTTGATGAATTCTCTTTCATCAGTCATTGAAGATTTGCTCTGACAATGAGATTGATCGGGTAGGTCAGGAAACCATCACAAGACTCAGCCTATATTCTAGCAAACCTCATTTCATTCTTGCGCAATTTCATCCACAGCAGACAAGGACATTCAGACTGGCAAAAATGTATCCACTGGAATGGACATAAATCTCCCCACAAAGATCTGAGTTGTATCCTAGAAACATACAGCCCCACATCTAATAGGGATAATCAGTGTTTAATTTCTAAGAGAGGGGTGGTGAGGTTCACACGTGCCAGATAGACACTTTCCTTCTGCCCTTAGTGGTTTGCCCACTATTCCTTTACACTTTGAAGCTAGAGAGAAAATAGCACTTTGCACATTTTCAGATGCACTCTTACCATGGCTTACATGTTTGAGAGCTACTGAAAACTGTAGCTCTGTAAAGCAACTTTCTGCTCTTCTAGTATTACTTGCAGAGACGCAAATCAATACTAACATTTAGTCTGAGCAAATCTAGACTATATTTTAGCAGATAGCAAACCATCTTCCCTTATATGCACCAAATCGACCTCTGAGATTTTCCAAGGAGGCTTTCATCCTACAATCAATAGTATGTTGCCAGGCAATGGCACGTAAGGAGGCCTTCTCTGTAGTGGGACCTACCCTCTGCAGTGGTCTCCAACATATGGCCTGAGAGGCAGAAGCTGTGGCAAACTTTAGACTCCTCTTGAAGATACACCTGTTCTCTTTATTGTTTCTGTAATGTTTTTAATGTATTTATTATTTTATATTGTTTTTGTATTGTATTTCATGTATTTCTTATGTAAACAACTTAGAGATCTTACGATACCAAGTGGTATAGAAGTCATTTAAAGAAATAAATTAAATAATAAATATCTGGACTAAATAAATAAATATCTATATTTATTTTTATTTTGGTTTTATTCTGGTTGTATTGTTTACTGTGGTTTTAATGTTTTATATATTTTGTATTATTTTATTGTGTGCTCTTTGGTTTTAATTTTTGTGAACTACCCAGAGAGCTTCGGCTACTATTGGGCGGTATAGAAATAAATAAATAAATAAATAAATAAATAAATTTAACTAGCTGGAGGCAGAACCTATAGTTTTGCCCTAAGATATCTCCATAGGATTGTGAAGTAGTTGGGACCGGACAAGGTTAGAAAAAACCCTCCTCCTTTGCATCCTCAAAAGGAATTAGACAAAGAAATTACTTTTAGCAAGAGTTTATGGTAAGTGGCTAGACAGATATGTAGAAAACCAGCTGATGGATATTTTTAAAGAAAGAAAAAAATATGATAAAAAAGAAGCAAAACAGAGTTAACAAGCCTGGACTAGGGACACTAAAATGGGGAGTCACAGGAAAGGTAGTGCCTATTTAATAAGGTACAAACTTCCAAGCAGAGAAATGAAGTGTTACTGTGTGAGCTATCTGCAATATTTCCAGGTACAGAACACTTGAAAATAAGCAGAACAATATCTATGCACATGGATAGACAGGAGGACAGTGATTACTATGCAGGCAACGTTTAGAGCTCTCTTCACCATGGTGCTATGACAAGGCTCTGTTGTGAACTCTGGCTGTGTTGTCACCATTTCCAGATGGACAAACAGAAGATGAGGCCCAAAGTCATACTTCCTTTGCCTGCTTCCTAGTCCCTCAGTTTAATTATGTTTATTTAATGTATCCAGCAAAATTAACGCAATTTACATTACAATCTACAGTTGACACAGTTCAATCAAATTATATACGATCAAACAGATCAAGAATTCAAAAATTATATTAATACCAACCTATCATATAGTATAATCATAAAAGGGTAATTATATCTCATCTTCTATAGTACACCACCACAACACTACACAGAAAATATAACTACCACAAAAATACTCGGATGCCAGGATATTAAAAATAACGTTATGAACCTGAGCTTTCACATTATCAGATTTTAAAAACATATTTTAAATATATTTGCAGTGTTATTGCTGCTGTTGCTGCAAAAGTGCTCCCCCATATCTGGATCTGATGCTCCATTGGTAACATACAGATGTTTCACATCATCTGGATATATAGGATCACCTAGCTATGAAGTTATCAGGTGAAAAAGAAGACATGGCTCCTGCACCCTTAATAATTGTGTAGAAGAGGGAATTTCAGCTGGTGACAAGCCATCTCTGCTGAAATTCCCTCTTCTACAGAAGTATGAAAGCTGCAGGAGCCCTGTCCTCTTTTTCACCTGGCTACCCTACTTGTAGTATCCTCCAGCACCAATGGCAGTGACCGATACAAGGAGTAGACACGAATGGGTAGTATCCATGTGATCTCATCTATTTGCATAATCTAAAATAATAAAAGAGAATGCATGTCTGTCCATCTGTCTGTCCATCTATCACCGCCATAGCTCCAAGGACATGAAACCTAGAAATTTGAAACTTGGCAGGCATTCTAAGGTGACCCTGTTTTATTTTTAAAATGCATTAATTAATTTTAAATAATTTTAATGTGTCCAGTGCAGTACATCTTCAGCCTAGGGGAGGATTTGCCTAACTACTGGATAGATTTGCAGTCCAGTACATAAAGAGATGTACAAGAATTTCATTTCAGTTTGCAAATCACTTGCAACCCGAAACACGAATGGGAACACACGTTCTCCAAAAATGTTCGTAAATTCCAGAACTTGCATTCCCACTTGAAAATGCACAGATTAAGAAATCCACACATCTAAAACTGGACAATTAAAAACTGGACAATTTAAAATGTGCACATTTTAAAGTGTGCATTTTTAAAAATGCACTTTTAAAAATTTCCATTTTTACATTTTAGTCAATGGGGGGGAGTGCACACTTCAGAAAAATGAGCACTTTTCCTGTTTAAAATGCTCAGTTTTCCCATTCGAACAACAAACAACAACAAAAAAGCAGGTTGCAAACAAGAATGGGAGCGGTGAAATGACATTCAGAGAATTTTGGTGAGCTCAAATCTCACAGTTTCTCGCATACCCAAGTCCATACAGTTTGAAGCCAGGAGAGATTAGTAGGCCAAGGGACAGCATTATAGGCCTGCCATCTCCTCCTTGCTGTGGAGCAGCCTCTGCTCAGGGAAATGGAGTGGACAGACCCCTCTTTCGGGCAGGCAGGGGGGCACGGGGTGCACCTGGCAGGGACAGTGCCTAGGCTGCCAGTGGGCATGGCGTTGCTTAGATGGGAAGGGGGAGGGGACAATGTGTCCAGCCTTCTGACAGCTGCATAGATCTGCTTGAAGGGTTTTCTATATCATCATAAGGGCTATTCTCACAGGTGCAAATCCAGGTCCATGGAATATGCTTACAGTAACCTATTCAGTGCCCCTTCATGGATCACTGCCTTGCTGTGGTGAAGGGGCTTGCGTAACTCAGTGAAGCCATAAGCTATGCCATGCAGGGCCACCCAAGACGGACAGGTCATGGCAGAGAGTTCTGACAAAATGTGGTCCACTGGAGAAGGAAATGGCAACCCACTCCAGTATTCTTGCCAAGAAAACCCCATGGAACATATCACAAGGCTAAAAGATATGACGCCGGAAGATGAGTCCCTCAGGTCGGAAGGTGTCCAATATACTACTGGGGAAGAGCAGAGGGAATTTCCAAGTAGCGCCAGAAAGAGTGAAGTGGCTGGGCCAAAGCCGAAAGGACACTCAGCTGTGGATGTGTCAGGTGGTGAAAAGAAAGTCCGATGCTGTAAAGAACAATATTGTTCAGGAACCTGGAATGTCAGATCAATGAATCAAGGTAAGCTGGAGGTGGTCAAACATGAGATGGCAAGATTGAACATCGACATCTTGGGAATCAGCGAACTAACATGGACAAGCATGGGCGAATTTAATTCAGGTGACCATCATATCTACTACTGTGGGCAAGAATCCCTTAGAAGAAATGGAGTAGCACTCATAGTCAACAAAAGGGTGGGAAAAGCAGTACTGGGGTACAATCTCAAAAACGACAGAATGATCTCAGAACGAATCCAAGGCAAACCATTCAACATCACAGTAATTCAAGTCTATGCCCCAACCACTGAGGCCGAAGAAGCTGAGGTTGATCGGTTCTATGAAGACCTACAACACCTTCTAGAACTAACACCAAAAACAGATGTCCTCTTCATCATAGGGGATTGGAATGCTAAAGTAGGAAGTCAAGAAATCACCAGGATAACAGGCAAGCATGGCCTTGGTGTACAAAATGAAGCAGGACACAGGCTAATAGAGTTTTGCCAAGAGAACACGCTGATCATAGCGAACACTCTTTTCAACAGCACAAGAGGCGACTCTACACGTCATGGACATCACCAGATGGTCAATATCAAATCTAATTGAAATCAGATTGATTATGTCCTTTGCAGCCAAAGATGGAGAAGCTCTATACAGTCAGTAAAAACAAGACCTGGAGCTGACTATGGCTCAGATCATGAGCTGCTTCTTGCAAATTTCCGCTTAAATTGAAGAACATAGGGAAAACCACTAAACCATTCAGGTATGACCTAAATCATATCACTTATGAATATACAGTGGAGGTGATGAAGAGATTTAAGGGATTAGACCTGATAGACAGAGTGCCTGAGGAACTATGGATGGAGGTCCGTAACATTGTTCAGGAGGCAGCAATTAAATCCCTCCCAAAGAAAAAGAAATGCAAGAAAGCAAAGTGGCTGTCTGATGAGGCTTTACAAGTAGCTGAGGAAAGAAGGGAAGCAAAAAGCAAGGGAGAAAGGGCAAGATATATCCAACTGAATGCAGAGTTCCAGAGAATAGCAAGGAGAGACAAGAAGGCCTTCTTAAATGAACAATGCAAAGAAATCGAAGAAAACAACAGAATGGGAAAGACTAGAGAAGTCTTCAAGAAAATCTGAGATCTCAAGGGAATGTTTTGTGCAAAGACGGGCATGATAAAGGATAAAGGAGGCAGGGACCTAACAGAAGCAGATGAGATTAAGAAGAGGTGGAGAGAATACACAGAAGAACTACACAGGAAAGATCTTAATGTCCCTGATAGCCATGATAGTGTGGTCACTGAACTTGAGCCGGACAACCTCGAGAGTGAAGTCAAGTGGGCCTTAGGAAGCATTACTAACAACAAAGCTAGCGGAGATGACAGTATTCCAGCTGAGCTATTTAAAATCCCAAAAGATGATGCTGTTAAAGTGCTGCACTCAATATGTCAACAAATTTGGAACACTCAACAGTGGCCACAAGACTGGAAAAGGTCAGTTTACATTCCAATTCCAAAGAAGGGCAACGCCAAAGAGTGTTCAAACTACTGCACAATTGCGCTCATTTCACATGCCAGCAAGGTGATGCTCAAAATCCTACAAGCTAGGCTTCAGCAGTATGCGAACCGAGAACTACCGGAAGTACAAGCGGGGTTTCGAAGAGGCAGAGGAACTAGAGATCAAATTGCCAACTTTTGCTGGATCATGGAGAAAGCAAGAGAATTCCAGAAAAAACGTCTATTTCTGCTTCATTGACTACGCTAAAGCCTTTGATTGTGTGGATCACAACAAACTGTGGCAAATTCTTAAAGAGATGATGGTACCAGACCACCTTACCTGTCTCCTGAGAAACCTGTACGAGGGTCAAGAAGCAACAGTAAGAACCAGACATGGAACAACCGAGTGGTTCCAAATTGGGAGAGGAGCACGACAAGGCTGCATATTGTCACCCTGCTTATTTAACTTACATGCAGAGTACAGCATCAGAAACGCCGGGTTGGATGAATCACAGGTCGGAATTAAGATTGCCGGGAGAATTATCAACAACCTCAGATACACAGATGATACCACCCTAATGACAGAAAGCGAAGAGGATCTAAAGAGCCTCTTGTGGAGGGTGAAAGAGGAGAGTACAAAAGCTGGTTTGAACCTCAACATTAAAAAAACTAAGATCATGGCATCTGGCCCCATCACTTCCTGGCATATGGAAGGGGAAGAAATGGAAGCAGTGACAGATTTTTTTTTCTTGAGCTCCAAGATCACCACAGACCATGAAATTAAAAGACGCTTGCTCCTTGGGAGGAAAGCTATGGCAAACATAGACAGCATAGTAAGAAGCAGAGACATCACCTTCCCGACAAAGGTCTGTCTAGTCAAAGCTATGGTTTTCCCAGTAGTAACGTATGGGTGTGAGAGCTGGACTATATGGAAGGCTGAGCGCCGAAGAATTGATGCTTTCAAACTGCGGTGCTGGAGAAGACGCTTACGAGTCCCCTGGACTGCAAGGAGGTCAGATCAGTCCATCCTAAAGGAAATCAACCATGAGTGCTCATTGGAAGGACAGATACTGAAGCTACTGAATACTGAAGGCCACCTAATGCACAGAGAAAACTCTCTGGAAAAGACCCTGATGCTAGGAAAGACTGAAGGCAAAAGGAGAAGGGGACGGCAGAGGATGAGATGGTTAGATAGCATCACTGATGCAATGAATATGGACTTGAGCACACTCCGGGAGAGAGCAGAGGACAGGAAGGCCTGGCGTGCTATGGTCCATGGGGTCACGAAGAATCGGACACGACTGAATGACTGAACAACAACAACAACAACCTATTCAGTGTGGGAGCCCACCTCAAAAATCACACCATAAGGTCAGATATGAATCGAACCTGAATATATTCCAAATGTTATTGGTCATTCTGTGGCCAATAAAATGTCACCAGGTACCTGCATGTAAGCGGGTCTTCTCAGTGCTGGCACCCACACTTTGGAATACTCTCCGATGTGAAGTTTGAGAGACAGAAGTAGTGGCTAGTTTTAAACGCCTCTTGAAAACATGTTTGTTCACATAGGCTTTCCCTGACCTGTGAGGAACTTTGCTACTACCCTGTTTTATTGGTTATGGTGCTGTAATGTTTTCAATGTTTTAATATTTTCAATTATGTATTTTTATCTCATTTTACCTTATATCGTATTTTATTGTGAACTGCTCAGGGATTTTAATATATTACACAGTATAAATGTATAATAAAATACTAAAATAAAATAGAATTTACCTCCCTCTGGGATGCAAATGCATTATTGTTTCACTTCCATGAGAAATAATTTAAATAAATTAAATAGAAGACCCCACTAATAACTAATTTTAGTGTGGAGTAGAACTGTAAGCCCAATCCTTCTAATGAACGCAATAAGGTGGTGGGACATTTAGTAGTACAGCAAGTGGTACAATTTGTCTTTAAAATAATTAAAGATTTTTTAAAAAATATCAAAGTTCAGAAAAAGGAACTTTTGGTATGGGGCACTCTATCAAAAATGTTGTACAATTCCCAGCATTCTCCAGCCAGCATTGTAGGACATTTTTCTGTCTAAACATGCATAGGACTGCACCCTTAGTCACTCTCTAATATGTACCTACCATTGTAACTATATTCCACACAGCACTAACAATTGCAATGAATTTAGCTATAAATCAGGTAATCTTCCAAGCGCGGAGCACAGGGCCGTTCCGCACTGCCTATGAGGCAGCACGGGAGGGCAAGAAGGTCAGTTCTCAGGGAACCGACCTCAGGGTGCAGGCTCTGAGGTCGGATCCCGGAAACCGACATATCCTATCGCCGTCTAGCTGCTGACTAGCAGCCATAGGCTTGCACCCTAAACCTATATAATTGCTAATGCTAATAACAATAATAATACTCAACCATTGTCCCAGTGAAAAAATATTGTTCTTTGCATGCTGGCAAAATGTGGCATTCCTATGCCAGAAGTGCTACCTGAAAGAATTATATCTAATTTCCTTGCAATAGATATACGTCCGTTCTGCATGTATTGTGCAAATAAACTGATACACTGGAAAAGCCCCAAGTCTAAAAATTTCCTATAGCTCAAAATGATTTACCTATTATGTGGCCCAAAACATTTATAGCAAGTGAAGGTTACTCTGTGTAGTGACAAATTGCTTCCCCCTCATAGAAAGGAAAATAATAGTTTAGAGGTTCAAGACTGCAAACCATATTAAGCAAAGCGGCAAAGCCTGTCTGTACAAAGTAATGAATGCTGTATTAGTAACGTCACTTTCTTAAATCAAGTCCCCAAATCAGAGAATGGAACAGGACTGACCTTGGATCGTGGTGGCGCTCGGATGTACCATTTGCAATCAACTGCCTCAGTGTCAGAAGCTTTCCCTTCTTTCCCAATTTGCAGAGATTCCACAATTCCTTCAGATCCACCCATCTCAAACTCACAAACTGAGTAACAACAACAGCAAAACAAAAAGATCAAACCCAGGCAAGAAAACAAAATCAATTAAAATATGAAGACTTTCAAGTGTTATGGAACATTGAACATACCAACCTGGCAATGGTTTCAAAACACCAAGGTCCTTGAAGTCTGGATCTTAAAATGAAATTGATGAAGAGAAGGATTAGACTTTTTTTTCCTCCAGAAAAAAATAGTTAGAAAACAACATTAGTCTTTATTTGGGGACTAAAGATTTATTTATTTATTTAAATTATTTATAGGCCGCAGTTCAGGGCAGGAGCCCTCCCAAGGCGGCATACACAATAAAATGCATATAATTAAATTCATAATTAAAAAACCAATGCAGTAATAAAAGCTGAAAAAGTTCCACAAAACAACATACATCAGCAAAAGACAGAGCTTACAACACAGTTGCAGCTGTAACCCAGTCTGATAAAACAGAATCAGGGGAAGGACAGAGTAAATAAGTAAGTCTTCAGGGCCTTCTGAAAAGCCTGAAAGTTTTAAAGTACATTCAAGAAACAAGATTCACTTTTAAAGATCACTGAAGGGTAATGTAACGTGGAGGTGTTTTCTATATGAGAAAGCTGCTTTGATCATAATTCCACCCGCCTTCACCAAAATAATACCACAAGATTTAGTAATAAAGGCTGATTTCAACATAAACAGATTTAAAAAATAAATCTCTGTTAATAACAATCTAAATATGCCACAGAAACAACTACAAATATGTTTGGAGATCCACCCAGTTTGCATGCTGTACTTTTATGAATATAACGTTATTTGCAAGAGTTGCGTGAACACAATTTCAACTTTCTGTTACAGGAGAAGAAGTCACAGAATCGAAATGTTAGACCTCAGTATGGCATGAAGACACTTAGCAAAACAGGCACAAGACTGTAATGTACAAAAGATGGGATCCCTGATCCTGCAGCATCACAAATATGTGAATCCTTGGAACTAGTACTTCCTGGTGAAAAAGGAGAAAGTGACCGTGGACCATCCTTTGGAACACAGGGGACTCAGTAACTTTGTTTAAAATAACATGGACAGCATAGATCTGTAAATATCTTTTGAGGCCAGAAAGTCACTAACCCAGCTATTCAATCCCCTTTCTTAAATGGATCAAATTGAAAGGGTGTCCTCTCTGAGTATCCAATTGCCACACACCTTCCTGTCCTCAAGAAGAGCTTCTGGCAGGAATGGGTCTTCCTAGAGTTTATGTAATACTGCTGGTGATAGATGGGATAGTATGATCCTGGTTCAGAGATCTGCTGGCAGGAAAGCTTGAGTTAAGAGCATTGTGTGCCAAGGGAAGAATCCTGTGATACTTTGCTTCAAGAAAGTTTATGAGCTGATGTTATGTAGGAAGGCATTATCATCAGTGACTGACTACCCTGGTGATACAGACTACCCCATCTCCATTTGGAAATTTGCAAAAGCCCTGAGTATCCTCCAAAAGTGCTATACTATTTCCCAGTTTCAGGTATCTTTTGGTGTCCAGGATTAAGGTAATTGGTACAGAATGGGGAAGAAGTTAGCTAAGATTTTGAGCTTGTATTAGGTTGTGGATATTAGCAGAGATGTTAATCACTCCAAGTTGATGTTAAACTTGTCCCTTTTAAATTGTTATAAGCTATACTCTAAGCAGCTCCCAGCAGCTATACAGCATGATAAAAAGAAGAAAGAGAGAAGGGGGAAACCTGAAACATTATAAATAACTATAACTTGCATTATTATTCTACTTTGCAGGCTTTTTTATATTTCACCTTCATAAACAGCCATCCTGCTTCCCATTCACACACACACAAAATTGCTGACCTAGAAAACATGACAGAAATCTGTTGGGACTCAGCCTACTAAAATGGATGATTAATACTTGTTAACTGGTTCAATGAGTTCATTAATTTTAAATTGTCTTGCACCCATCTGAATTAGACTGCAATATCACAGCCTTGGAAAGAAAGTTTCAAAATATGCAGATAAAAGTTACAGAAAACATACAAACACACACTATAATAGAAAATAAATACTAGAATCTGTTTAAAAATATATATATGTTCTACTAACTGCATTTGTATCTTCCTCCAAACAGCTCAGTATAACATACATAGAGTCATGCCACTTTTATCCTCACAACAATCTTGTGATCCTGGTTGGGTTGAAAGACATTGGCTTACTCAAGACTACCCAGACTGATAGCTGAGAATGCAGGGAATTGAATTCAGGTCTCCCCATCTGAGACCAATATACCATCCAATTGACTAGCTTTCAGTATTAGTAATTGTTGTTGTTGTTCAGTCGTTAAGTCGTGTCCGACTCTTCGTGACCCCATGGACCATAGCATGCCAGGCCTTCCTGTCCTCCGCTCTCTCCTGGAGTGTGCTCAAGTCCATATTCATTGCATCGGTGATGCTATCTAGCCATCTCATCCTCTGCCGTCCCCTTCTCCTTCTGCCTTCAATCTTTCCCAGCATCAGGGCCTTTTCCAGTGACTTTTCTCTTTGTCCTTTATCATGCCCGTCTTTGAACAAAACGTTCCCTTGAGATCTCCGATTTTCTTGAAGAGATCTCTAGTCTTTCCCATTCTATTGTTTTCCTCGATTTCTTTACATTAAGAAGGCCTTCTTGTCTCTCCTTGCTATTCTCTGGAACTCTGCATGCAGTTGGATAGATCTTCCCCTTTCTCCCTTGCTTTTCGCTTCCCTTCTTTCCTCAGCTACTTGTAAAGCCTCATCAGACAGCCACTTGGCTTTCTTGCATTTCTTTTTCTTTCGGATGGATTGAGTTGCTGCCTCCTGAACAATGTTACGGACCTCCGTCCATAGTTCCTCAGGCACTCTGTCTATCAGGTCTAATCCCTTAAATCTATTCCTCACCTCCACTGTGTATTCATAAGGGATATGAGTGAGGTCATACCTGAATGGTTTAGTGGTTTTCCCTACATTCTTCAATTTAAGCCGAAATTTTGCAATAAGAAGCTCATGATCTGAGCCACAGTCAGCTCCAGGTCTTGTTTTTACTGACTGTATAGAGCTTCTCCATCTTTGGCTGCAAAGGACATAATCAATCTGGTTTTGATATTGACCATCTGGTGATGTCCATGTGTAGAGTCACCTCTTGTGCTGTTGAAAAGAGTGTTCGCTATGATCAGCGTGTTCTCTTGGCAAAACTCTATTAGCCTTTGTCCTGCCTCATTTTGTACACCAAGACCATGCTTGCCTGTTATCCTGGTGATTTCTCAGCTTCTTCGGCCTCAGTGGTTGGGGCACAGACTTGAATTACTGTGATGTTGAATGGTTTGCCTTGGATTCGTACTGAGATCATTCTGTCGTTTTTGAGATTGTACCCCAGTACTGCTTTTCCCACCCTTTTGTTGACTATGAGTGCTACTCCATTTCTTCTAAGGGATTCTTGCCCACTGTAGTAGATATGATGGTCACCTGAATTAAATTCGCCCATCCCTGTCCATTTTAGTTTGCTGATTCCCAAGATGTCGATGTTCAATCTTGCCATCTCATGTTTGAGCACCTCCAGCTTACCTTGATTCATTGATCTTACATTCCAGGTTCCTAAACAATATTGTTCTTTACAGCATTGGATTTTCTTTTCACCACCAGACACATCCACAGCTGAGTGTCCTTTCGGCTTTGGCCCAGCCGCTTCACTCTTTCTGGCGCTACTTGGAAATTCCCTCTGCTCTTCCCCAGTAGCATATTGGACACCTTCCAACCTGTGGGGCTCATCTTCCGGTGTCATATCTTTTAGCCTTGTGATGTGTTCCATGGGGTTTTCTTGGCAGGAATACTGGAGTGGGTTGCCATTTCCTTCTCCGGTGGACCACATTTTGTCAGAACTCTCTGCCATGACCTGTCCGTCTTGGGTGGCCCTGCACGGCATAGCTTATGGCTTCACTGAGTTATGCAAGCCCCTTCGCCACAGCAAGGCAGTCATCCATGAAGGGGAGTGTTAGTAATAGTGGACTGCTAATCAATTAATTCCTGGAGAATATTTTCCACAAGCAGTGAACAGGATTGTGAACAATGTGTTTGGCACTTGTGTAACCCATGTTGTTGTCAGAGTCTGTATTAGCAGCAGTACTGAAATGAAATACTCGCCCTCTTCTCTTCCTTGAGCTAGCTGTTAGAGCATGCTCAGTATGCAGCATTCCAGGGTAGGCTGACTGCTTTCAGAAAGTTCCAGCAGTTCAGCCTGGCTCAGGAAGAGAAAGGTTGTTCTAGAGTGGTTGGAAGGCTTGCAGAGTTTGCTGAGGTAAAGCCCTGCTTTTAGCCATTTGCAGGTATTTGCTGGGATCAAAGTGTAAATTAGGGAGCCTTTTTAAGAAATATAAGAATGGCTAGATGTTGTGTTGATTAGAATTATTATGGGCCTTAATAGTGAAGCCATATTGCTCTCTCTCTCTCCACATATATAGTTATTGACAACTATTATAATATATAACACATGTAATAATATACAATAAAATATATAACACATATATTTGAATTGTATGTATTATTAATAAGCAGTTCAGTCAATACCTGGCAGTAGTGTTTTGTGCTAACTAAAATTTCTGAACACTTTAAAAGTCCCGTGTAGAATGTGTTACAGTAGCTTAGCCTGGGCATGAATGGCTGTAGGGATGCCCTCTGTCATCATCTAAGACTACAGCTTTCTAGCTGAAGCTAGAAAAAGACACTGCTCACCACTGATGCCATCACTGCTACAGAATAGGGATGAAAATGGGCCCTAGGGTTGCTTTGGCCCAATCTACACGGGTGATTTAGTGCAGAGCAAGAGCACTTCAGGACTGTTTGTGACACATGGTGTTGTCACCACCCTGCAGCAACCGTGCGGCTCCCCTCTCAAAAAGGTGCATTTTCAGAGAGTCGTTTTAGTGCATCGTTTCCCCTTAAATGCGGCTCCTGTGTGGTTCAGCTCCAGTGTACCCCATTCCTCTGAATTAAATCCAGCATGCTGGGTGTGCCTAGGGGTGTGATTGTGACCTGGCTGTGACTGGGTCAAGGGGTGGGGCCATCCTTCCCCCCCCCCATTCCTTTTCCACCATTGGCAGTAGCACGGCACAGGTTAGGCTTCTCTTAGCACTATTTATCAACAGTCTCTCACTACTGGCCCTTCCTTTTCACTTCTTCTCTGTGTATTTTCCATTTAGGGCTGAATCTCAATAGCACTACTGCGAAATCACAGTACTGCAGGCTCCCACTACTGGCCCCCTTACTTCTTGTGTGTATTTTCCATTTAGTGCAGGTGCAATTGACATTTTCAACAAAGGGTGCAGAAAAACAACCCAAAATATTTAAACAAAAGCATATGAAACATTAAAACAAAACATCAGAACAGTAAAACCAACTCTAAATTTGTGATCAGCCATACTGCGATTTTGTATAATGCGATATACAGCTACCAAGAAGAGGTGTTGTTACACACTTATACTAGGTGGGATGACTCATTCACTACTATAGGAAAATTTCTGCAGAAAAGGGCTTCTTGGGGGGGGGATGTGTGATTTCTCAGTGTTGTTGATTTTGCAGTCCTGTAATTGCACAATTGCGAAATAATGCATTAGTATGATACTCATAGTAACTCATGTGGCGCATCTCTGGTGCTATGCTATGGCGGCTCGTGGCTTCCTATAGACCTATTCTCCACTGTTTATTTGCAGCAAACAAAACAGTCAATGAAATCGCTGGGAAAGAAACTGATGTAGTGTAACCATTCTAGAAGTGGAGTGCATTTCTGAAGACAAGTGGTTTACTGAAGGGGAGACATGTGGGGGTTACACTACAAGGACCTAATTCATCTATTCCAGTAAACTTCCTGAGCAAGGGAATAGGGGGTGGGGGGTGGGGAACAAGCCTCTCATTCGCTCAGCAACATCTCCGTGGTTGATGACATTCAGTTCAACTGGTGGGACTCCATCCACCCGACCCCAAAATAAGGCAGATTAAAGTGCAGTTTGACCTGTGAAAGTGGAGTTTTAGGTAATGTATACCCTGCTTTTCTTGCTTTGTGTGCCATGAAATTGGACCAAAGCCAATTTCATGAAAATCTGGATAAAACCAGAAAACACTCCTGAAATCGTTTCCATGTAGATTGAATTAGGGATGTACGAAAGGGACTTACCTTGTCCCGCAGCTTTTTTCGCAGGTGCGGGGAGGCGCTTCGCTTCTTCCCCCAAAGTTCATGCGAGGGGGGGGAGGCTTCCTGCCTTGCCCGGCCAAAATTCAGGCCGGGCGGGAGGCGCCCCATCCCTCGCCGGTGAAAGTCAGGCCGGGTAGAAGCGCCCCGTCTACCCGGCCGCGAAAAAAACAAAACAAAAAAAACCACCCCCGTGATAGGCTACGTAACGATTAACGTAGCCTATCATGGCTAGATTTGCAAAGTCAGCCGTGATAGGCTACATAAATCATCACGTAGCCTATCACGGGTGACTTTAAAAAAAAAAAGCGCGTATGCAAATGGCGGCCCCCATAGGAAGCCGCCATTTGCGTTCCTTATTTGGTCCCTGTAGTCTACGTAAAGATTTACGTAGACTACGGCGAAAATAAGGGCAACGCAAAAAAGCACT
The DNA here is from genome assembly GCF_057233095.1 of Heloderma suspectum. Classification (NCBI taxonomy): domain Eukaryota; kingdom Metazoa; phylum Chordata; class Lepidosauria; order Squamata; family Helodermatidae; genus Heloderma; species Heloderma suspectum. Next base: position 94,973,099 of record NC_139461.1, read on the forward strand.
GCAGTGGTTTTGCTCCTACTTGGAGGGTCAGCTCCAGAAGGTGGTGTTTGGGGGATATTGCTTGGCCCCATGGAGTCTCCAGTATGGGGTTCTGCAGGGGACGGTTTTGTCCCTCATGTTATTCAACTTCTACATGAAAGCATTGAGCGTGGTTATCCAGAGTTTTGGAGTACATTGTCATCAGTATGCTGATGACACACAGCTCTATTTTCATCTTCTTTAGGTGAGGCTGTGGATGTGCTAAATCAGCGTCTGGGTGCAACAATGGACTGGATGATGGCTAATAAACTGAAACTCAATTCAGACAAGACTGAGATGCTGTTAGTGGGTGGTTCTCCTGATCGGATGGGAGGGTGCGCAACTTGTTCTGGATGGGGTTACACTTTCCCTGAAGGAGCAGGTTCATAGCTTCTGGCGCCATCTTTATCACTTGAGGCTCCATGGCATGGAGTGCCTTCTACCAACTTCAGTTGGTGGCCCAGCTATGCCCCTATATGGACCTGGCTTCAGTTGTCTATGCTCTGGTAACCTCCAAGTTAGATTACTGTAATGCACTCTATGTGGGGCTGCCTTTGAAGATGATTTGGAAGCTGAAGCTCATGCAAAATGTGGCAGCCAGACTGATAATAGTGACCAGAAGGTCTGCACATATAAGGCTGATTCTGGGCTGCTTGCACTGGCTGCCTATATGCTTCCGAGCCCAATTCAAAGTGCTGGTTTTGACCTATAAAGCTGTACATGGCTTGGGACCACAGCATCTGACAGAATGCCTCTCCCGGCATGAACCAATCCACACACTAAGCCCTGCATCAAAGGTGCTCCTCCAGGAGCCTCCTCCAAGGGAGGCTCGGAGGGCGGCAACAACAAGGGAGAGGGCCTTCTTGGTTGCAGTTCCCCATTTATGGAATAATCTCCCTGACCAGGCCCACCTGGCATGGCCCGTCTAGTACCAACATTGTCATCTTTTTGGCGCCAGGTTAAAATTGCCCTCTTCTCTCAGGCATTTGGAAGCATATAATGAGTCTCTTGACGATCTCTGGCTTTTTGCGTTAGTTTTAGATATACGTTGTTGTTGTTGTTGTTGTTGTGTGTTATTTGTTCTATGTTGTTATGTGAATGGTTTTATATTTTATATAATGTATTTTAATGGTTTTTAATTTTTGTGAACCACCCAGAGAGCTTCGGCTATGGAGCGGTATAGAAATGAAATAAATGAAATTAAATGAAACTTCATGCGGACACAACTGGGAAATGCGGACATAGCTGGGAAAGATTCCACCTCCACTCCTTATTTGCCCAGGTCTCTGTGATGCAAGCCAGGTTACATGTTGGTTCAGGATCAAGTTCTAGATCAGGAGTGTTTTCCCTTTCAGTGACCTGGCATTAAAAAAAAAGAGATATCTTAAGACCTAATGGAAGACTGGTATGGCAAACCTGGGATTCAAGGCTGGGCAGAAAACTAGATGGAGGAATAGCCCTTAGTTGTCTGAACCTTCATTCTGTCATCTGGCACATCAAATGGCTACTGCCATGTCTTTCTGTCTCCAAATGCTCCAAATGATGACCTCTACCCCTCCCATCCAAGCCCCAACACATATCTATTCTCCTAGACATCAACTTACCTATACTGTACCACCCAAACACTCACAATGCTACTGTGAGTTTCTGGTGGTTCTTAATATACCCCCTAGCATAGGTGGGAAATCCACTCCATGGATTCCCCTCCCTTCCTCATTGTAAGTTTTCATCCCTAGGAGGGGAGGTCTGACAAAGTGAAAAGACTCGCTACAGCCTCCTAAACTATAACCACATTCTGAAAATATCAGTATATCTGCCAGAACAAACCTAGGAAGCATACATCTTTTACCTGCAAGGTTCAACTTCAAAATATAAAACTCTGGATGCATGAAAAAGGAAGCGGGTGAACCAGTGAGTGGTTTAGGAACCCTATGTGAAACGGAATATGAGATCTGAAGGGGCTGCATATTTTTTAATAAAAGCCCTGGAAAGATTTAATAAAGGAAAACATTGATTAAGCCAAGAAGGGTGGGAGAGGAGAAATTTTAAAAAGAATGCATAAGCTGCCGATGAGGTATATAGCTCAAGGTGAGATTCCACCTACACATATGGGAAGAGGCTTAATTAATTTATGGCATTCCTACAAACAAAAGAAGGCTGGTTCCCAACGCTGGGGATCGAGGGAAAAGTGTGCACCTTCAATCGCAAAGTATTTTTCTGCATCCCTTCTCCCACAATTCAAGAGAAAAGTATGGGACAAATACTTCTGCCCAGCACTAATATTAAAATGTTTTTACAAAGGAACTCTTCTAGTTCTGTCATTAAGCATTTTTGACTTATGCTATTTGGATCCTTTATAGAAGCCAGAATCAATTTGTACAAGAAGATACCAACATGAACTAGAGATGCCTATGGAATTCTGGGTAACACAAGTGCTAACATAGTGCTGCAGTTTCTGATAGGGCAGTTATAACTACACCTCTAAGCAGTGGCAGCTGGTGACTCCAGTTCTGTAGGGGTAGTGATGCTCCCTCTCAAATAATGAAAGCATCCCCAACAGGAGGAAGGCAAGCCCCTACTCAAGCTGGGTCTCTTAACACCTCCACCACTTGCAGCTGGAGATCATGAGCCCTGTAAGTAGCAACAGCCACTGGCTGCAAAAGGCAGCGCATAACTGATGGCGGTCAGCTGAAACTTTCCTGACTGTGCCTGCCTTTTTGCAGCCTGTTATCATTTTGCACAGGCTGACATTGCTATGATCTCAGCCTGCAAAGCAGCCCTAGAGATTCTTCACAGGGCATTCTAAGAGAGGAATCTGTGTGAGCTTTAAGTTGCCACAGTCAAACGGCCTATTTCTCTGCCACATGACCCACACGTGCTCTCCACACATCCTCGTGTGCAGCCATCGCCACTGAGCTGCCGAATGTGGCGGCGGCAAGAAATCTTCATTTGAAACTTGTAACTGTGCATAGGATTGGCCTAAAGCACTCTGCAATGTGTGACTTGTCTTCTCACATACTCCAGCTGCCAGGTATGAATTGAATTGTCAATCAGTTATTTATATTTTATATTTATCTAAAATTCTATACTGCCTTTCAATAGAAATCCCTAGGGATATTATAGAATAAAAATCTCAAAACGATTATAACCTATTTTAGGACCAGTATGTTGTTCTGATTTATCATTATCCGAAAGGAACAAAACTCTCTTGGCTTATAGAAGTGCAGGAGAGGCTGTTGCAAAATAGATGAATGCAGCAGACAGAGAATACAGTCTTTAGCAAGGTGGGGAGGGTGGGGGATCAAGTTTCACAGTAGCAGCAGCATGGTTTTTTTTGTCTCAACCCTAGTCCCACAAGATGCCTCTTCATTTGAAATGGAGTGGCAAAATCAGCAAACATTTTGGCTCAGCCCTAGTGTCTCCTGAAAGAAGACCAGCCACAACATCCATGCTCAATCAGTGGCCAAAAAACAGGCATCACCTAATGAAGTAGTAGCCAGCTTTTTTTGTTTGTGGTAGGGATGGCGGAGAATTCTACCATGGATTTCAGTGAGACCAAATGCCAGTGCATTCGGCCCCCTGAAATCTGTGACGGAAGCCCCCCCTGCCCCACCACCCCACGAAAGTCGTGCAAAACAGAGCACCTACCTGGTGCTGTTTGTGCTGCTTTGCGAATGGCGGCCACATCTGAGGCCGAGGAAACCACCCCCCATTGTAACCTGCAGGATAGCTATAATGAAGCTGCGAAGTACTTTCTTCCTAAGGCAGTTCATCGGAGCCTTGCTTGGTCCCTTAAATGCATTTAAGGAATTGGGATTTAATGTGTGCCATTTCAAAAGATAGAATCTCAGCCTTGTCCACCACAATGGGAGTTACTTCTGAGGAGACACTAATGGGTTTGTTGTGGGAAAGAGACCGAAACCAGCCCCTATTTTAATGCACAGGATCTCTATATGGAAGCTGTGAATGAGTTACATCCTAAGGTAATGGACCGAAGCCTCGAGATTCTTCTTCGTCAGAAGAAGCAGTTTTTCAGTGATAAAATGTGGGGCTGGTGCTGAATGGCCACAATGTCATGGAAACACAGAGACTTCATTGCACAGCCAAGTTGGAGTAAATTGCTGGTGGAAACACAGCCAATGGACAAAATGGTGGAAACATCAGGGAAACACAGACAGGGAAAGCATTGGGGAAACACCCCTTGCCTGGGGTTGGTGAGGTCACAACCAAGTGAAAGACAACACCCCTGGGCAGGGCTATCATGCTGGAGTAAATGTGAAGGGTTGGTGCACACTGCAACAGAATTGCAGACAAGCCAAATTAAGGAAAACAACTGGAGTAAAAGTAGTCTTAGAGAAAGCTTTTTTTGGTGCAAAACTCTGGGATGGCTGTGGGATGGCTACAACATCATGTGCCCTGAATGATCTCCAAACACAGCAAACTCACAGTAAATCACTCATGGAGACACCCCCCTGGAGAAATTTGCACAAAGCTTAGTAACTTAATAAATTTTAAAGCAATATCAGAGTTAGAGATAATAATGCTACCTAAAAGTGTTAAGACTGACCAGAAAAGAAAGCAAGCACCAAATACATACAGAGGAATATAATAGGGAATTTTCATTCATTAAAAAAATAAGGGAGAGATTATGAAGGACACTGCAGCCAATGCCAATGAGTTGAAGGCTCATTTTATTCTCAGTTATTATTCATAACTCAGAAGTCCTATAGAGTTCAATGGGGTTTTTTCCAAGGCAAGTGTATATAGTATTGCAGCCTAATTCCACAATCAAATGCATGTTTATTCAGAAGTAAGGCCCCATGTGTTCAGTGGGGCAAACTCCCATAGTGCATAGGATTACAGCCTAGACTTCTTACAAATATATAATTGTCTCAATTTTTATTTAGCCTTTGGGGGTTTCAATACATGTTACATGGAAAGGTGTGTAAAACAAGCCCAACCTCCTGTTTCCTAAAGCAGCTTTGAAATGGGTGATTTGGAATGGGAAAGAAGCGGGGGTAGGTAGGAATTTAGATATCTACCATATGATGTGCATAATTAGCAAACAATTTCCATATTACGCAAATTATGCTGCCCAGATTCAGGAAACTGGAATATGGCAACCCTGACACAGGTACACACTAAGTGCAACTGGCAAGGATGCACCCACTGGCTCTGGACAAAGGAGTGCAGTTCTGTATCACTCCACATTACTAGTAATGGCTGGACTTGTGTTGCACACAGGTACTGTTCCCATGATTGCCTTGGTGTATAGGCTTATTTGGTATTTGAATCTAGGCTTTCCTAGCCATGCACTTTCTCCTCCCAGCTATCAGAAAGGAAGAGCTGACCTTGATGAAAGATTCATATCACCATCTACATCAACTAAGGCTGTCACATGATCCCTAGTTGTCTTCTTTTTTTAAGTCCCCTTTTCTGGAACATTAGAGCCACAATGAATATAATGTGTGTCCTTTTCACAGGACGCTGCTTATACCATTGGTCCATCCAGCTCAATATTTTGTACAGAACACTGACTCTCCAGGGTTTCAGGCAGGGTTCTTTCCTATCACTACCGGGAGATGCCTTGGTTTGAACCTGCGACTTTTTGCATGCAATGCTTGTGCTCTACAACTGAGCTATGACACTTCCCCAAAGGGGGGAAATAAGACAGCTAGACTGTATAATACACCACATAGAACAGATAACTGGAAGTGCATATGGGTCACTCAACCGTTTACCCCTGCAGCCCACTCATTCTAGCTACTTTTCTCCAGAAGTGTGTGTTTGCCACATCACAGGGAAAAACAACGGGAGGCAGATTAAAGGAGTAACATAGCAGGTGAAGAAATGGTTAAGGAGTCCTATCCACATGTCACTTCTCTGCTGCAAACAGTATCATCTCCCTGCCATTTTGTAGCGTTTTGGCATTTCTGGGGTTACCACAAGGTATCTAGGTCAGCCCTTGGAGCATTTTCACATAGGAGTTTTAAAGTGCTTCCAGAATCTGGTTGTCCCTCACACAGGGCTGCGAAACATGAAATAATAGTCTCCTTCCCCAGTAATATAGATAATATACAATAGGACAACTGGTTGGAATTTTACAGAGTAGGATCACAGTGCAGATAAACCTGGAGGAAAGAAGTAGCTTTGACCCTGTTGGGCTATTATACAAGAGTCACATCTTCTGTCAAAGGTATAGGATGAAGATGGAAAGAAGAGAAACTTCTTGATTTAATTCACCTTGAAAACATCTTAACTCATGGCAGGTTACTGATGGGTTTGATCAAGCCCAAAAGATGTTCATGGAGAATTCTCTCTCCTCCATTCAGACACAAGACACAAGTTGTGGTGAGTTACTTTAAAAATGCTATACTTGCTAACCACAGCTTATCTGTATGCGTCAGATAACCAGCTTCCTATGCAGAGCAATGACTGTGGACTGAAGTTCAGATCTTGATATTTAATGCTAGAAAACAGGAGGGAAAAGGTACCAGAATAAAGCTGTAAGAAGATTAAGAAAACATTTGCAAACTGACCAGTATTTTTGGCACACAATGAAACACATATCAAGGCCTAGAATGTATGATTCAATGCAAGAGGTGACATGTGTCAAGGACAGAAGCAACTACTTCTGACCTATAGTTTCAAGCCATGGCACAGATGCCGATTGACTTGTTTCTCAGCACAGATGGAAGCAAGTAATGTATTTACCACAGATAATGACACAGAGAGAAGAACAGAAGCCTTAAGGACCTATAAAGGACTAGATGTATAGGACTGGACATATTCAGGACTGGACACAGAACTGGATTTGGATGTCACCATTTTCACTTCTTCTCCAACCTGTGTTGGAGGTTTAGGGTGCAACTATACATGCTGAAGGGACATCTGTGCTTGTTCCCCCACAGATTTTTTTTTTTTTTTTTAATGGCAGCCATAGGGGCAAAATTTGGATCAGGGCTACAGAATTGGGGGAGGGGAGTTTTAACTTTTTTCCCCAGTGCCATTGTTCCAGTTGAGACCCATATGGTATGTTTATGTTGTCCAGAAGGAAAACAGCAGCATTGAGAGGTGGGCAGGGGAAAGATTTAAACTGGGAAAACAGTGCTGAGGAAACTCATCCCACTTCCCCAGCGTACTTCTGCTATTTACTATAGTGCCAAAGTGGACAGAGTTCACACTTGATTAAGTGGTGAATCGATGAAGTCCACAAAAGCTTATACAATCATAAATTTGATAGTCTTAAGGGTTCCACAAGACAGCTGTTTTTGCAAGCACAGAGTGATCTAAAGCAGTAAGATTTGTTGTTCATTCCTAAGGATTGTTGCTTCAGAATCATAAAATGGAATCCTAGCCATACTTAGAATAGACCCATTGAAATCAATGGTCTAAAGCTAGTCATGACTAACTAAAGTCCCACTGATTTCAGTGGGTCTACTTGTACATATAACTAAGGACATCTCCACACGGGCTTTTCCAGTCCTTTTATCCTGCAATCGAGACTGATTACTCACGGATGTTTGTGGATCCTTTACATGATGCTGTCAAGCTTCAGGGCCCCTCCCGTGCTTTCTGACCTTTATCCCATTTTTTTAAAGATCACAGATAATACACTATTTAAATAACCTGAGCTGAATTTCTCCATGAAAAGAGGAAGTGGCACTATAACAGAGCACGATCTAGTGGCTATAAACATATAGAGCTTGCAGATAAAGGAACTCCCCAGGGAAAAAGTGGAAGTGCATGCAAGGGGGCAATCTTAATCTCGCAAAGAATATGGAAGCAGAAGCCCAGGTAAAGTTGTGGGATTAAAAGCGTCTGTGTAGAGAAACTCCAAGTCTCGCTCCAACCTCATGTAAACAAACCGTAAGTGGGAATAAAAGTCTTGGATAAGATATCAAGTTTTTGCATGGATTGCCCCTCACTACACACAAGATTCCTGTAAGAGAAAAGCCCGGTAGCCTGGTAGCTGGTCTGGCCGGCGGTTCGGCAGATGTTCGAGCGAGGCGGGAGCGGCAGCTGCCGCCGCCGCTATTGCAATGAAAGAAAGAAAAAAACGCCCCCTGATAGGCTACGTGAATCGTCACGTAGCCTATCACGGGTAACTTAAAAAAAAAAAAAGAGTGTACGGATTATGGCGGCCCCCATAGGGAGCCGCCATTCCCGTTCCTTATTTGGTCGCTGTAGTCTACGTAAATGTTTACGTAGACTACGGCGAAAATAAGGGCAACACTATTTGCGTTGCCCTTATTTTCGCCATAGTCTACGTAAACATTTACGTAGACTACAGCGACTAAATAAGGAACGCGAATGGCGGCTCCCTATGGGGGCCGCCATTCGCGTACGCGCTTTTTTTTTTTTTTTAAAGTCACCCGTGATAGGCTACGTGACGATTGATGTAGCCTATCACGGCTGACTTTGCAGATCTAGCCGTGATAGGCTACGTGAATCGTCACGTAGCCTATCAGGGGGCGTGTTGTTGTTGTTTTACTTTCGCGTTCGCGGCCGGGCGAGGCGAGGCGCCTCCTCCCCGGCCTGAATTTCGGCCGGGCGAGGCGGGAAGCCTCCCCCCTGGCCTGAATTTCGGCCGGACGAGGCGGGAAGCCTCCCCCCCCGGCCTGAACTTCGCGGGGGGAGCAGCGAAGCGCCTCCCCCCCACCGCGAACGGCCTTTGACGACAGGTAAGTGACTTTCGTCCACCCCTACATAGCCTATCACGGGTGACTTAAAAAAAAAAAAAAAGCACGTACGCTAATGGCGGCCCGCATAGGGAGCCGCCATTCGCATTCCTTATTTGTAAAGATTACGTAGACTACGGCGACCAAATAAGGAACGCGAATGGTGGCTCCCTATGGGGGCCACCATTTGCGTACACGCTTTTTTTTTTTAAAAGTCACCCGTGATAGGCTATGTGACGATTAACGTAGCCTATCATGGCTGACTTTGCAGATCTAGCCGTGATAGGCTACTTAAATCATCACGTAGCCTATAACGGGGGCGTTTTTTTTTTAACTTTTTATTTCATGGCCGGGTGAGGCGAGGCACCTCCTCCCCGGCCTGAATTTCGGCTGGGAGAGGCGGGAAGCCTCCCCCCCAGCCTGAATTTCGGCTGGGCGAGGAGGGAAGCTTCCCCCGCCGGCCTGAACTTCGGGGGGAGCAGCGAAGCGCCTCCCCCCCACCGCGAAGCAAGCTGCGAGACCAGGTAAGTGACTTTTGTGCACCCCTAATTGGAAATGGAAGAACACGAATGGCATTACCCTATTTATGATAATAAATAGGCATTTTCCCTGTGACCCGAGGCTTTCTTTCGCTGGGGCTGAGTCGCGAAGTCCACAGAAATCCTCCATCTTTTCTGTTTATTGTCTGTGGAGGTGAAGTCAGGTCAGGTCAGGTCCAGTCAGGTCAGGTCAGGTCTGGTGCTGTCCGGTGAGGTCAGGTGACAGGAAGGTATGTGAGGAATCCCCACGAAGAGCTTTACCCTTACGGAGACCAACACCGGGTGCGCAAAAAGGATTTTTCGGTGGTACTTACAGAATTATTTTTGTAAGTTCAGGGAGCCTAAATAATGGGGGAATCTGAGGCATGCGGATGGCGGAACGGGGTGGCCCTCAGCTCTGCGGAATCCTCGCAGAGTGGAGCCACTCCACAAAGATTCTGGGGGGGAGGAACGGATCGCCTCCCGTCTGTGGATTCCCCACCGGAATGGATGGTGGGAAATCCGTACATCCTTACTTTTTGGAAGGCAGCATTTCCAAAGCTTGGACTGGGACAACTGTGTTCATAAGATTCTCTAAGAAAAAAAAGTACACCTAGTACATATCTGAAGTACACTGTTTATCCCCCTACCCCCGAAACCAGACATAATGAAGATAAAAGACATGACACTTCCTTTAAAAAAGAACCACCACAACAAAGCAATACAGTCCTAATCCTATGGGGGTGGGGTTGTTGTAGTACCGACATATTGAAGTTTTAAGTCCCTAATGATTTCAGTACAAATACTCTCCCCATCCACTAATTACACTATTAGCTCCATCCATAAATCAATTAAACTGCAGTATTTGGATTTAAGCTGATTCTACAGACCACAGTGGAACTAATTCAACTTAAATCCAAGTATTCAGTTTAATTGGTTTGTGGTTCAAGCTGTATATCTATAAACCCCATCGAGGAAGTTACTGGAGAATCAATTATAATAATTATTTTCCCGCAAGTAGTTAAATTCCTTTAAATTGAATGGATGGAGTATTTATGTTCTTTCCCCCTTTATTTCTAAATTTGGAAAATATACAATCAACATTAAACTGAGAGGAGAAGGGGGAGAGAGTGATGAACAGCAAATCATATCTATACCAAAGTATAACGTATAAATTAGGATGTGAATGGATATGGATAAGGGATAAACCATGCATTTAATCCTCCAGAAACAAAATGTAAAAGTTTTCACATTAAAGAGTCAGAAAGAGAGTAGGTCAAACCACATTACTAACTGATGTGGTTCTCCTTTCCCATTTGCTTTCTATACATGATTAGAGGTTCTGACATAGGAAATTATCTTCAACTATAGGAACCTACCTATCTTATTGCGCAGTCTGTGATACAGTCTTTCTTCCGACCAGTTGGTGGACATAGTGTTGACTTTATTTATTTAAAATATTTGCATCCACTGTCATAATGTACTCGAGGCAGCTTGCAACAAAGTAAAAATAAAAACATCTTACAGTTTTAGGATTTGGTTTCTCTAGGGCACATATGCAACAACTGACAATTACAACACGAACAGTACTGAGTATCACTAGTTGTTTATGGAACTCTGGGTCAATTTGAGCATTGCCACCTGTTAGTAAATCAGATATCAACGTCACTAACTCACACATAACTTTCATAACTGCGAAACATATGAGCTGGTTGGCAGTTCATTCTTCTTTAACTTTTATACCCATCAACTCTCCCACTGCCTGTATGATCTCCTTGGCCTAAAGTGTCACCTGATCCAGAGAACTCTGTGTGCTCAGATTTGCACAAATATTTTTTTGTGCCCGTAGGAGTCTCCATTCATTTCAATGAAGGAAGCTAATCCACATGGACAGTCCTTTGCAACAGCTGATTGGCTCCTTTCATTTAAATGAATGGAAAGGACATGGCAAACAAAGGAGCTCCATCTATACATATGAGTTTACACCTCTGGAAGAGACTGCTGAATTGTGGTGCTTTTCTGTACCTTAATTCAACCTCATTCTTTACCAGTTCACTGTAATAATATCAAATCATAACAACAACTTCTGTTTAAATATATTGTAAGTATTATGAACTTCAAAATACTGACATTGTGGTGAGACAAACTGTAGAAAATTGGACAGCAACTCAAAGTTTGGATTCTCTCGATGGAGACAAAACACAGGAGAAACCAATGGACTGATGAACAGACATGGAAAAAAGGGCGGGGGGAAGTGGTGATAGTAGAGGATGCTTAAACATCCCCTAACAATTTCCCCTATATTGTGCTCATAGCCAAGACCAGAAATGAACCTGAACAGGAAAAGCAGACTGGCAGAGGGATTTCCAGTAAGGTGATGGGTAGGAGAAGGGTTAAATAACCTTTCTCACCCACCACTTCTCCCCTGCAAATCTCTCCTCCCCTAGACATGCCCTAGCACATAATGGGCCTGGGAACATGATAAAGCCCTCTTCAAGCATTCCATATTTGTAAGTGCAGAGGGTGCCAGGGATGTACATTCTGGCCCCTCCCCCTCCCCCCATGACCTCCCCATGGTGACTTCTTATTTTATGGTCTCAGCCAATTACTCTTGCTATGCTACCCTGATGTAAGGTACTAGAGAAGTTACAAGTCAAAGCACTCTCATTTTCCCTTCCCTAGGGCTAGCCCTCCCAAGAGGTAGGGTGAACCCCCCACCTCAGGTGGCAGATAGGGAAGGGCACTGGATCCCGCATGCTCACTACTGGGGGTCCCAATGCCGCCGCCGCCACTGCCCAATGCCTCTCAAAGCGAGGCATAAGCCGGCCACTCTCCTGCCACGGCAAATGCTCCAGGAGGAAAGCAGCCATCACAGCTCTTTGGAGGAGCTGCTGCTGCACACCCTATGCCTCACTCTGAGGAAGGCACGGGTGGCCAGCCACTCTGCAGAGCTGCTCTAGCTGCAGCAAGAGAGTGCCCAGGCCAGCTCCCTGGAGGGCTACCCACCATCAGAGCCTTGCTCTGAGGACCTCTTAGAGTGAGGCATCAGGCAGACAACATAGCTCTCCACAAAACCTACCAAGCCCATCTGCCTCACTCTGAGAAGTCCTTCCTGAGAGTGAGACATTAGTGGGGAGGTGACTCCAGATATGGCCTGAGCTGGGTGGCAGTGGCGACTGACTCAGTGGCTTGCACTCCCCGCTAGTTGTGGCTCACGGTGGCCCACCCCAGCAGTGGCACAGGGCTGCAGCTCATGCTCCCCCCACACCCAGCAGCGACGTGCAGGGTAGCTTGTGCTCTCCCCATCCCTGGTAGCGGCTCGTGCTCCCTCTCCCTCCACAGCAGCAGCTCAAACTCCCCCCCCACACTGCAGCATGACCTGTCACCTAAGGCAGGTGAAGGTCTCATGCCAGCCCTGCTGCCCTTCCCGCTTCTTTACTGTCCATCACACTAGCTAACCTTAAGGGAGCTCACATAAAAACCATCTCCTTCTTATCTCTCCTTGGCTCCTCCGATCATTGCCTGGAGCTGTGTGAAAGCAGAAAAATCGACTGGAGCAAGGGGCAGGCTTGCCAGGATCAGTGCCAATATATCTCTATTTCAGATTATTTTCAACCAAGTACACGACTCAAAAATAAAGAATTATAGTAATAAATGCACAATACGCATTTGTCTAGGAATGACAAAAGCATACATTTTCCATCATTGCACAACATACTTCCTTAGAAATTCTCCTTTGGTTCTCAAGGGATGGAAACGTTTCAGCAATGATGAAATGTGAAATGCCAAACAACAGGACAGAAGGAAGATGCTTGGTCAGTTTTGTTGTAGGACTTAAAATGATAAATCATCATCACATGAACTGTCAGAACAGTCTAGCCTAGTATCAGAAGTCTTACTTGAACAAGGAATACACTGTTTTCTTGAAGCAGGAGAAAATCAGGAGACAGCCAGTTATCTAAGCAACAGCCTGCATGCTTGTCATAGATAACACTGAGAAGAAGTTGCAGCAAACGAAGACGTGACAAGATCCACCTGGAAGAATTTTCCATATATTTGAAAGTAGCAACTCATACACATACACACATGCACGTACACACAAAACACTCTCTCTCTCTCTCTCTCTCTCTCTCTCTCTCTCAAAATACTTTGCAACCATATCAAACACTAACATAGGCAAAGACTCAAAAGGAAACCTAAAATGCCCCATATACTGGTGATTTTTCAAACAACTATACATCATTTTTTTTTCCTTCAGGCTTTACTCTTGTGACTGAATGAAAAAGTCTTCCAGCCTTAGGAATTGAATACTGTTGTATTGATTCCTTAAATTCTTTGGTGATTTTGTTAAGTTTTGTAATAAACTTGATTGATTGTTCTGGAATATTGTTGTATTTGGGCATTCGTACACCAGCCTAAAATCCTGCATTTAAAACGGGGCTTTCTGCTTCCGTCTTAAATGCAGGATCACCACTGACTCCCTTTTTCACGTGCTTCCTTTCCCCCCTCCCCTTCACCCTCCTTCTCCCCGTATCTGAGTCTTCCATTATCTTTCATTGATCTCGCTCCTCTTCTTGCCGCTTTAAGTCTTTTCACAGAGTAAACTGAAGCAGAACACAACGGGGTAATTTGATAGCTCATTATCTGCGATCTATTTAAAAATGGAACAAAGGGCTTTTAGTGCAGGAGATGCCTTGAATGATCATGGCATCATGTAAAGAGCCCGCAAACTTCCATGAAGGAGCAATCTCAATCACAGGACAAAAGCTCAATGTGAAGGAGCCCTTTATATCTAGTGTGAACCCACTTTGACTGCCGTTAATTGCAGACAAGGGGCATATGAATAAACCTCTCTCAACTTGATTTATGGTATTTTACCAGATGTGATAAGACAACTGAGATACTTCCAAGAATAACATGACTGTCAAACTGATTTTCCAAGAGAAGAAATTGGATGTTATGACCTGTTGACTGTAACAAAAACAGAAATCTTTCCAAGGTGGTTTATATACTGATTATTCTGTATGTGCAGAGCACCAAAACCACATGAGGTACAATCCTGTGTACGTGAAACAGTATGCAGAGCTCCCCCAAAAGAGTATGTGGACCCCTTCCAGCCAGACTGCCTTTGTTCTGGGCCACTGCCAGAATATCATCGCAGCTACGCCATTCACTCCAAGGCAAATCTTTCTGTGCCTCCTTTACAATATCCACAACCTAGTTCTCCCATAGGTCACTGGCTGGCAGTGTACTCCTAAGAAACATTTGACAACTGGGTGAGGACAAGCTTGTGGGTGCTTGTGAACCATCCATGAAGCTGCGTACTGGTTAGTGTGATGGCAACATAGTGTGGGGGCTGTTGTGCAGTGAAGGGTCCCTGCAAAACAGCCTCCACTGACTCCTATGCTACACTGTATGTGCAAGTTGTGCAGAATTGTACCCCAGAATTGTACTGTCAGGGGAACAAAAGACAGAGAGACCGCCATTTAAGCTTTAGACAAAGAACAGCATGTGACACATTAGACTTTCTTCTCACAAAATGATTTTCAACAGAAGTTGATAATAAGACTGTAAATGTCCATAAAATTATGTCATCTAACACAATCTAGCCTTAGTAGGTAACAAAGCTTTATTCAATGTATAGCTTGCCTTTCTATTAAAATAGCTCTCAAGTCAGCTAACAATAAAATACTGAAAAAAATGACAAAGTGTTAATTAAATAATTAAAACCCATCAATTAAAAATACATCCAATAAAACACAAATAAAAATAAAGATAAACAAAAGCACATCAATAAGAAAGGAACAGAAGCACCCACCAGATTAAAAACCTGATTGGGGAGCAAATCAGCTTAGAGGCCAAAGGTCTGCCTGAATAAAAATGTCTTTGCCTGCTGGCAGAAGGATAACAGTGGTGCAGCAGTCCAAAGTTTAGAAGTTAAAAAAAAAAACTATGTTCCTGCAACTATTTCCAAGTATTACCAAGTCAAAGGCTTTGCAAACAGAGAAACACATAAAAATATCACAGGTAACGACGTTTTTAGGGCTCAATCCTATCTAGATAGGTGGCCGTGTCTGAACTTGGAGGCGACCACCCATCCAAAGCAGGGCAGGAGAAGCACAGAGGAGATCGGTTCCTCCACACATCTCCTGCCCTGCTTTTTCTGCTAGACAACCGATAGCGGCTGTGTAACCGCAGGAGCACGGAGCGGGGAAGGCGGTTGCTGTACGACATATTGAATGTGTCGTACAGGCAGCTACGATCTTCCCAGCCCAGAATGCCCCCAGCCACACCCCTTTCCAGCCCCTTTACACTCCTCTTGCGAGCGCAGAGGCAGAGCGGAAGTGGGGGGAGGTCAGTTCCCAGAAAACAGCATATCCTATGGCTGTCTAGCCACTTTTTAGCAGCCATAGGATTGCTCCCTTAATGGTTGTACCAGAATGCTTGAAATAAGAATCACAAGTGTCATCCACACAATGCAATTGAACTAAATGTATATGTATGGGTTCTGGAAGTAGATTTTATGAAGCAGTAACATATAGGTGAGGCTTACCAAGCCAAACACAAGTATTTGTGATGTATGCAGCCCACTAGGGCTTCATAAATATCTTCTGATATTTTGGCATTAATCCTGTGGTCAGGGCAATGCATATTGTAATCAATGACAAATTCATATGAGCTTCCATGCAGTAAGAATGTAACTCAGTGTACTGATGTACCAAAAAGCTTTGAAAGTGTGGGTGCATGGAGGTTAAGCTATAAGGGAGCACACTATGTGAGACTATAAAATGTGTTTACTGCTTGCATGGCATTGACGACGCTAAGGCAGGCAACTTAATTTACAATCCCTATGCTTTGTAGTGCATGAGTGAATTTATAAGCACTTTAACACTGCTCTTAAATTGAAGTTATTTATTTTAGAATGCAATTGTTTTTTTTATAAGGAAATCCACTACTTTCATGCATTTACACCCATTGGGGTGGAAGGTAGCAAAATTTAATTTCACTGTGGTGCAGTAATATTTATTCATACAGCATGTTAAGGTATTGAAAGCACTTCGCACATATAATCTCAGTAATCTTTACACAAATCCTATAAGGCCATTTTTATTATCCCCATATTATTCTAGTTTTTTTATTATTATCTTCATAGTTTGTCCAACAGCTCAGAAATGTGTACTAGGCATACAATCTAGTCCATTGTCGTTCTGCTTCAGGGAGCAAGTGGGCTATAGCTGACACAGAGTGGCTTACAACAGCCCTAGAATACAGTCCACTGTTAACGCAGACAGCAAATCAAATGAACATAACAGAGATCTCAAAACAGATGTTGCACAGTTTACTACAGGAAATGGGCCAAGTTAGGATTGCAAATCAAGTAAAATTATGCCAATTCCTCTTCCTCAATCTCTGTTTCTCTCTCTCTCTCTCTCTCTCTCACACACACACACACACACCAGCAGCACATCACACACAAAAACAAACAACAGCACCGTACATGCCAACATATGCAAATCTTCACAGGACCATGCCACATACAAACAGGCCAAGCAACATGTGACATATAAACATATCCAGGAACATACCACAAGGAAACACATGCAGGAGGATGCAAAATCCTATTACATAAAAACATGTGTAGCTACAAGCTAAGCTCAAATATGTGCAGCAACACATAGGAGCATGCCACATGCAAACAAACATAGCAGTTCTCATGTATAAACACATGTAGCAACAAATCACATGCAAACACACACAGGAGCTGCACATTCTAATGATGGCCATTTTTCTTTTAGGTTTTATCAGCGAAGGTTCATTTTTCCAAACAAACATGAACTGATCGTCCTTATTAAATGGCTAATTTAAAATGGGAAATTTGACGATTCATAACTTGAGGAATATCTAACGATTTTGCACAAAACACCTCAAGTCACACCCTTACAATTTCCTTGATGTTTTTTGTTGACATAAGCTATCTTTCAAATCTAAATCGGAGAAATTTAAAACATGTTTTGGGTGGGCACAAAAATGTCTGTAAACGTGGAACGCCTGACATTCATTGCAAAAAAAATTAAATGTCTATAACTCGGGCATTCTTCATGAGAAGTTTCTTAAATTCATTGTAGTTATACCCTTCGTAAGGTAGATTCTCTATGCCAAAATTTCTGCTGATAGGAGAACTTGTTTTTATTTTATAATAAACAGAAACGTCAAGCCTTATAACGACAGAATGGGAAAGAAACTCACAGTAACTATACAGCCAGTTTCAAGGGTCACAACTAGGCATTCTCTAGAGCAAGAGTGGACCACATGTGGCCCTGACATCCCTGAACTGCCCCCACACACACCCTGCAGCCCAAATTAACTTGCTTTAAGAAACAAAATGGCTAAATTTAATTTTAGCACTACTGAGTGCTATGGAGTAACATTTTGTTACTTTATTTTTATTTTTTTTAATGGTTATTTATTTTTTCCCTCCCAGTACAGCCTGTGGCAGGGGAGGGGGGGGTCCAGAAAATGGCCCTGGACATCCCGTAGTTGTCCACCCCTTCTTTAGACCAACCATAAAGGACTCCAAATGAGTTATATTCTACTTCCTTACTACTGTAAGAAAATATTAAGGCAATAATGTTTTATGTCCAGAAAACACTGATCCAGTGTGAATGCGGAATACCATGTAATCAGGGGATTCCTTTCTTCAAAGGAAGGGAAATCCCTGTGCTTGCATTTCCACTGAATGCACACAACTGCTGCCAACACTGACGAGAATAGGGCCATCCATACAGAGCTCATCTGTCCATACATATAGTGTTCATTTGTTCTAATAGTAATAATAATTTGATCTGATTTATATCCTGCCTTTCCTCACACGAAGCCCGGGCCAGCCCTATGACCTGATGTAGGATCTTTCTAATATCATAGAAATATGTGATTTATAGTGCATATCGCAACATACAGAATGGTTTATCACTGTAATGTCTTTTTTTCCAGATGAGGCAACTAATTGTGTTATTGGTAGAAACAAGATGTGATAAGAAGCTGGGTAATTTGTACATTTTCGTAAGAGCCCTGCTTAATTAGACCAAAGGTTCATCTAATCCAGTATCCTGTTTCCGCACTGGCCAACTAGATGCCTATGGGAAGTCCACAAGCAGGACATTAAGGCAATAGCCCTCTCCGTAGTGGTTCTCCAGGCATTCAGAATTTGGAGCTTCCATATAGCCATCAATCCCACTAATAGAAAACTCAGGTAGTGAGTGCCAAGAGGATTGGAACCAAAACAGAGTATCCTGGAGAAGTGCATGACTGGCTGGCTGGAACCCTGAGAAGGAGTGCTCTTGTTAGGAGGTGAGGATACACTGCAACATTTTGTTGTAGATTTCATTTCCTCACCCTATACGCCACATCAAACAGACTTCTAAAATTAAAAACATTTTACTATCACTAAGTAAACTGTGTTTCTAAGTAAATATGTTCCTCAGTGAGGTCAACACATCATCACAATAAAAGAACAGTTGCTCCAGGAAAATAAAAAAAGAAGTGGGTTAGATCAGTTCTAATTCAAAAATTATAAGGAATTTAATGGAGGCAAATTTTTCATTTTCAGCATCAGGTCAAGCACACTAGTCAGTCCATGCATCCAGGATTTTGAAGTGTAGGTCAGCAGCTTATCCAGTAGGCAGGCAATAATTAAATTTCAATCGACCGAATAAAAGTTTTGGCTGCCAAATGAGAAGATTTCTTCTAGCATAATCAAAAGGACTTGTTTAAAGCTGCAGTAATAATGGCTCCCGTTAAACAGAATATTTCATTCTCAAGCATGTCAGTAACTGACACAGTGTCATACCTGTGCCAGCATCTGAACAGGTAGTAAATTCATTCTTAGGCTGCAATCCTATGCACGTTGAGCTGCACTAAACTCATTTGAGTATACAGACATAGGATCCACTGTGAACTATTCCTGCATAAGCCTTATTTAAAAGAATAAGAGTTAGCAAAAGTTTTACAGTGAATTTTTGTTCATTTAAATGAGACAAGTGTAGGAACAGTTGCTGTTGCATTGTGACCTTTTATCCACAACATAAGCTATAATTATCATATATTATTTAAATCAGTGCTAGCAGGAAATGTTGATAGTCTTTAACAGTAATAATAACAGTAATAATACCTTACACAAGATATTTAAAGAATAAAAACTTTTCCAAGCATCCATTCAATGCCATACATCCAAAATTTCTACTGTTAAAAAAGAGAAGAATACAGGATGGGAATAGTATGATACCTTTTAAACTCACATTCTGGAACAAACATATTTGGTAATTTCATCTCTTGAGCTTCAGTTACCAGATACCATCTGGCAAACGCTATCTATAAGTCACGTTACACAGCAACTCTGGGCTTCCTTGGATGGATGTGTGAGAAGAATAAGATACTTTATACTGCCTGCTTCAATTTCCTCCCTAGTATTTTATAAATAGTGAATGTGACAGTGTGTGATCAATGTCTCAGACTCTTGTTCGTCTCCAAATTACTTAGCATTACTATCATTATCATTATCATCACTGAGTACTACAATCCAATTAGGTGCTGAAATCAGTGAGACTTGGATTGCAATCTTATGCACACTTACTTGGGAATAAGTCCCAGTAAATGTAATAGTGCTTATTTCCAAAATGACCAAGGATCAGGCTGTTAACCATAAAGCATTTGTGATGATCAATGGTTGTAAGCAACTAAGCTCAGCCCGTGATCCTATACACACTTATCTGGGAGTAAATCTTGTTGAGCTCAACTGAGTAGACATGCATAGGTTTACACTGAATACAGCATTTATATACTATTGATTTCCTTTGGACTTAAATGTGCGTGTGTTCCTCTAAACCCAGTCATTTTTAATCTATCCTCAGTTTGAGTAAGGGTGACTCCCAATTTAAAATGTGAACGTAAAACACCAAAGCACACGTACACATGGACGCCCATACAAATAAATTATCCCCTATACCTAGGCTGCCCTCATGAATACCAGGGCAGGATACATTAGGTATGAATAAAACTAAATACACCAAATTGAAATACAATAAAACAGGAAATTTCATAACAAATAAACAGTTAAGAGGCAGCTAAAACAATAAAGCAGACTAAACAACAAAACCAGTTTGAAATTCCTGGACAAATAAAATTGTTTTTACCACTAAAAGATTGTAATGCTGGCACCTTTCATACTTCCCTGAGTAGCACATTCACAGTTGGGGTGTAACCACAAGTATCGCATTCCTATATATTTTATACGTTTATATTTTATATTTTTAAAATAATTTCTAATTATTATACATGATCTCTTAATAACAATACAGAACCCTATATCTGGTCCTTTTGGTGATTCTCTGCAAATTCATGACTAAGAGAGGGCAAGAATGGTTCAACTACTTGCTAATGTATTATGCCATCACCTCAAATCTTCAGAGTTCCAGTGTTCACATAAAGCTGTGCCGAGCAATACCTGTTTTTATCCCATGCAATTTAAGGGACTGACACAACTCTGTGTGCCCAATAGGAATGTATATACTGATGGGATTATTTGGTATTGCTGCCTCCTGTTAGGAAGGCAGTTAGCAGAGAAAAACAAAAGGCAGGACAGAATGAGCGTTTACCAGTCCCACATGCACAAAAGGCTAAATTTAAAAAAGAGAAATACTTTTTTTTGTCTTTTTTAACTCTTCTTTAGTGAAGAAAGAAAACAGCTTTACTCACAAGTATTCTTGCACATAGAAATGCAGGCACAGCATAGGGTTTCAAAAGTGTTTGTTCAGTCAATTTATTTGTGTTCTACAACACCAGGAGATGGAGAGAGCAAGCCATGTGCTCCCAGCAATGGAGGAAGGCAGAGAGAGAGAGGAAGGGGAGGAACAGGAAGGAGGAACCACACCGTAGACTATAGAGATCCTAAGGCTAGCTATGCCCATGTAGGGATGTACGAATCCCTTACCTTGTTCCGGTGGCGGCATCCGCTGGAGGGGGGGAGGCGCTCTGTCCCTCCCCTAAGAATTCTCCCCAGCTGGCTCCGCTCCACAGCAACTCGGACATCCGGCTGCTGGGCTGCACAGGGATGCAAATGGCGGCCGCCATTTGCGTCCATGTCTTTAGCTGTGATAGGCTACGTAAATATATATGTAGCCTATCATGGCAATAGGAAGGTATGCAAATGGCGGTGGCTACACCATTTGTGTCCCTGCCCTGAGCCGTGATAGGCTACATAGATACTTATGTAGCCTATCATGGCTTGCCAGGGACGCAAATGGCAGCCAGCATAGCGGCCGGCTGTCATTTGCAGCCGCAGCTTGGCAGCAGCTGGAGCCGCCGGAGCTGCCTCTGCTGCTGGAGCCACCGCCGCCACCAGGTAGGCTCCGTTTCGTGGGGCTTTCATGGGGTGGTGGGGTGGGTTGCTCCATTCCACCACGGATTGCGGAAAACCTCTCTCTCCCCTACTTTTCGTTTCTGCTCTTAAATGCCCACTGTTGGAAACTTTCCTGCAATGAAATTTTGAAGAGGGAGAAGAAAAGGAAGAAAGAGCTCCATGTGAAATACTGGTATTTCACATGGCATCTGATTAGTGATGTATGAAAGGGACTTACCTGGTCCTGCAGCTTGCTTCCCGGTGGGGGGGAGGCGCTTCGGTTCTCCCCCCGAAGTTCAGCCCAGGGGGGGAGGCGCCCTGCCTCTCCCGGCCAAAATTCAGGCCAGGGAGAAGCGCCCCGTCTCCCCGGTCGCGAAAGAAAAAGTGAAAAAAACAAAACAAACCTGTGATAGGCTATGTAACGATTAACGTAGCCTATCATGGCTAGATTTCCAAAGTCAGCCGTGATAGGCTACGTTAATCGTTACGTAGCCTATCACGGGTGACTTTGGGGAAAAAAAAAAGCACGTACGCAAATGGCGGCGCCCATGGGCGCCGCCATTTGTGTTCCTTATTTGGTCCCGGTAGTTTACATAAAGATTTACGTAGACTACGGCGAAAATAAGAGCAACGCTATTTGCATTGCCCTTATTTTCGCTGTAGTCTACATAAATCTTTATGTAAACTACCGGGACCAAATAAGGAATGCAAATGGCGGCGCCCATGGGCGCCGCCATTTGCGTATGCGCTTTTTTTTTTTTCAAAGTCACCTGTGATAGGCTACGTAATGATTAACATAGCCTCTCACGGCTGATTTTGGAAATCTAGCCATGATAGGCTACATTAATCGTTACGTAGCCTATCACGGGTTTGTTTGTTTGTTTACTTTATTTTGTAATGGCTGCAGCGGCAGCCGGTCAGAAGACCAGCCGCCGCCCCCACCCCTGACGAAACGCCGCCAAAACGCCACCAGGACCCGCCGCCGGGAGGGACATTTGCAGGAGGTAAGTCCCATCCCGGGGGGGGGGGTGGCGGGGGGGCAGAGAATTTCACCGCCAATTTCAGGGGGCCAAATGCATTGGCATTTGGCCTCCCCGAGATTCGGGGAGAAATTCACAGCCATCCCTACATCTGATTTTACTGCCCCAGACTGGAAACTTTGGCTTCTGCAGAAGTTTAGTAGCTTCAGTACAGCAAAGGATCCAATCAGCCTCTACAAACTTCTTTCTCCTCTTCCACTTTAATTTCTCCTAAATAGCTGTAGGACTCAAATAATCCCAAAGGGAGGGTTAGGATTATGTGGCATCATGATTGAGAAACTGCTGGGGCTTTTAAATACATTCTACAGTTTTAAAAAAGCCCTCAGCCACCTCACCTCATAAAGTTCATTTAAGTATGTGCAATCCTTGTGAACCCTGCACAGCCTCCTAAATTCCTCTGAAGTACTACTTCTCTGAAAGGAGCCACTTGGCTTAGGGAAGTCTCTCTACCCACCCCACCCCTGTGCACAATTTCCAATCACCATTCTTCTTTTCTTGTTCCTTCCCCTATCCTGTTCATTCATTCATTCATTCATTCTTTCTTTCTCTTCTTTATTCCACCCAGAGCATATCTTGGGGAATTCTTAAAGAGAATTCTCTTCATCGGGCAAGAGACGTTCTGAACTGTATTTGACTTTATACAAAGAGACAAGATGGTTGGTTTTTCTCCTTCTCCTCACTCAAGCCTTTGAGAAAAGTGGGTTCACGTGGTGCAGAGAAACAAATCTGGGGCTGTTTTGTTTGTCAGTTGCTGTTATCCAGCAACAGGAAGGGCTGTAGCTCAGCGGCAGAGCACATGCTTGGCATGCAGAAGGTCCCAGGTTCAATCCCCATCATCTCCAGGTAGGGCTAGGAAAGAATCCTGCCTGAAATCCTGGAGAGCCGCTGCTGCCAGTCAGTGTCAACAATACTGGCCTAGATGAACCCAGGGTCTGTCTCAGTATAAGGCAGCTTCCCATGTTCCTATAAACAGAAATCTTTAATAAAAAATAAATAGGAGTTTTTGGTTTGTTTTTTAAGTGAAGGGGAGATAAATCTTGCTAATTTATGCAATCCTATGTATGCCTACTCAGAAGCCCCATTATGTTTAATGAGGCTTACCCTCAGGAAAATGTACATAGGATTCCAGCACAGCTCCCTCCTTTTGCAGGAAGGTTTGCACCTTGATGTTCTGCATGTTTACTCAGAAATAAGTCCTGAGTTGTGAGCATGGTACTGCAGGCTTAATACAGTGCCTACCCAATTCCGTCTAATGAATTGACTACCCTTTCAGCTCAGTCCTATGCATGTTTTGACATTTGTGGGTTTGGGGGGGGGGGTTGCATGAACTCTAGCTTCAGTGGTGAGGAAAAGGCACTAGCACATGCTCAGAGTTTCTCCATAACTTAGCCCTAGTTTTGAAAACAGACTCATTGGCTGAATCCTGGTGAAGTCTTGGCACATATGAAGTTATGGGGAGGAAGATACAATGAGAGCTTGTGCATAACAAGGAGGAGGTAGAGGAGAGTTGCACAAGACAAGGCTTCTGTTTTTATGAAGAGTTGTTGGAGGATGGTAGGATGAGGAGGGATGGTTGCATGGAGGGGAACAGAATTGGTAGGGGGAGAATGTAAGTGCTCAGTGGTGAAAGAAAAACATTCTGCACATGCTCAGAGGCACTCTATATTTAAGAACATAAGAACAGTCATACTGCATCAGACCAAGGTCCATCTAGTCCAGCATTCTGTTCACACAGTGGCCAACCAGATGCCCACGGGAAACCCACAAGCAGGACATGAGTGCAATAGCACCTTCCCACCCATGCTGCTAACATTGGTGAAATGTAAATAAATTCTAGTAATTCTAAATTTGCATGCATGTACGTATATCCTTCAGAAACTTTGCAGGTTTCTTGCCTGGGGGACACCACTAATGACCTGTGCATTTTCATACAAATTTACCCAAAAACTATTGGGGAAGGGGTGAATGGAAGGGAAAGCAAATCACTCCCTCCCCCAAACTGGAGAACTCCCCTTCCACATGAACTGCTGCACCTATCCTTCTGAAAATTTGCTGATTTCTTACTTAGGGACAACTGTAGGCTATCTGTAATTTTCAGAACAATGGCCCACAAGGAACAGAGAGAGATAAGTATGTCCTCTTTTGGAGACCTCAAAATGTCAAGGCCACCCTTGCACAAAAACCCTTGTGGCTAGCATTCTGAAATTTGGCAGACAGGATCTCCTCTGATGGGGCAATGAATCCTGAAATTTTTACCCAATTCTTCCAAGGAATTAAAATGTTATTTGCAGTTCCCTTGAAAAGAAAATCAAAATATAAACCCTGCACCTATTTTTTTGACATTGGTCAGGTGTAATCTCCTTCTAGGGAGCTACTATGCCTGAAATTAACATCCAGTTCTGACCAAGATAAAAAAGTTACAGGGTTTTTTTTTCTAATTTCCCATGGTAGTCAACAGGAAGCATAAAGACTCATTTTTCCAAACCTTGACTCAGGTTTGGTGCTGAGCTGAAGTGGTCCGACTACAAATTGGCTTGAGGCAGAAGCGGGATGTTTTCCAAAACGCTGAATCAGGGTCTGAGTTGAAGTGGGGTGGGGTGGGGGGGTCAGTGCACACTTCGTATGTATGTATGTATGTATGTATGTAATCTATACACACACGCAAGCACACTGCATACACACACACCACACACACACACACATTACATGTGCGCTTAGACTCGTATGTATATGTATATGTATATGTATGCATGCAAATTTGTGTTATGGGCCTGTGCCCCACATCTTTTAAGAAGCTAGCAATGCCCCTGCTGTGGAGCCATGCAAATGCCATGGCAGTGCCATCAAACTGAAAGTGTGTGCTCTATCCGAAGCTGAAGTAATCGTGTGGGTAAGTACAAAGTAGTAGAGTGGTGGTTAGATGTTCTGTAGCTGGCAATAGGTGAGAATTTCGTTGGGTTCACTTATCGATGAGAACTTACTCAAATTTGCAAATTTCTTCATAAGCAGGACAGAAGAACCCTGAGATTTAAAATGTTCAGATATGGGAGAAAGCGAAACTGAAGGTTCCTCCATCCCTAGCTATAGCACCATCTTGGATGATATTCCTGATAGCTTGTAGTCCACCTTTGTGTGGGATGTGGTATAAAAGACCTCAACATCCTTGGTACCTATTATAGCTAAGGATGGTGTTGCCTGGGAGGTTGTCAATACATTGTCGCTTCCTCAGGAAGTCAGTGGTGGATTCCTGTATGTAGCTTGGAGTATTGGTGGTATGGTGTGAGAATGTAGTCCATCAAACTAGACACCACAACTGTGGTGGTACCGATGCCTGAAACGATGATGCACCCAATTACCTGGGACCCAAACATATGTCTTTAATATTACCTGTAATTCATATACCACTTCATGTATCTAATGAAGTGGACTATAGTCAATGACAGTTTATGCCGTAATAAGGTGCCACCACACTCTTTGCTGTTTTTCTGTGACAGAGTAATGTAGCTCCCCTTCTGGAATTAAATAAATAAACTAGTGAATTAATTGGTGAGGCACCAAATCTGTATATATAGAAACAGTGAATGGCATACAATGCTGAATGCTGTTTTCATCTTGTTGAGTTTATCCCTCCACAGAAAATGGATGCAAGAACTAATGAGCTACATAACCATTTTCATGTAGTGACATCATGAATGCAATTTAAATTTGAATGTAAGTAAGCTGAGCCATCAGACAGAGCCTGAATAATTTTGAAGAACCCAGGATTATAAGAAAGAGCAAATATTTGTTGGACTGAGATTGGTAGGCATTTTAATAGCACAGCAAAAATCTGCTGCCTCTGCTTTCCAAGAGCAAGAATAGTTCTGCTGACAGTAATATTACAGGGTTTGTTTGTATGTGCCTGTAATATTTTGAATGAAGCAATATGGATTGCATTGTGCTGTACAGATTGGCAACCACACAGAAGTATCTCTGACAGGCAGGAATAGATGAGCATTTAACACATGAATGGGCTTGCAGATAAAGTAAAATACACACACCATTGTAGGGTCTTTTTCATTCATCCTTCATTCATCCTTCTCTTCTTTGTATGCTTCTCTGTGTGTGTGTGCGTGTGTGTGTGTGTGTGTGTATACACACAC
Source organism: Heloderma suspectum (assembly GCF_057233095.1). Classification (NCBI taxonomy): domain Eukaryota; kingdom Metazoa; phylum Chordata; class Lepidosauria; order Squamata; family Helodermatidae; genus Heloderma; species Heloderma suspectum. Next base: position 94,999,892 of record NC_139461.1, read on the forward strand.
ACACACAGTATAAATATATATGAGAGCCAAATTCATTACTGGAAAGCACTACTGCAATGATACATTTCCTAGGGGAATTTAACCCACTGATGCTAGCAGAGGATTTGCCCATGTTTGCCTCATGTTTGGTGTCATCATGATTCATGAAACAGTTATAAAATTAAGGGTTTAATTTATTACAGTACACCCCTACAGAAAGCTAGGAAACTGAATATACTTGTGCTCACAATAACCCAAGGAGTCAGAGTAATGGTAAGCAATGAATGTACTTTTTAATATACATTAGTTTTTGGATACACACTGGACAGTCTGTCTGTATTATTCCAGAGTGACTGGCCATAGGTATTTGGTTGCTGCTTATTTTTTTAAAAAGTGTCTTTATGAAGAAGAAGGAATCCAGCAGAGTGTAAAACTTAAATGAGCCAGTGCAATTCTTTAAAATATGACTACAGGTCATTATATTCAAGTAGCGACCCATAAAGTATCACACAAAAAATCATCCAAGATTTTACCTGTGTATCCAAATCAGCTCCCCAAACAGTGGAGGCTGGTGGCTCCGATGTCAGGGAGGCTGTGAATCCGCTCTGGATTTCAGTCAGAACTCTAAAGGAGCTATCCAAAGTGGTGAACCCAATCTCCCAAATAGGTTCAGCACCTTGGATAGCTCCTTTAGAGTTCTGACTGGTTCTGACTGAAACCCAGAGCAGAATCACACCCTACTGACATCAGAGTCACCAGTCTCCGGTGTCACCAAGGAATCAGCCCCTAGTGTAGAAATGCATTTAGCGCCCTGCCTCTGGACATATATCTGTGTTACTCATTGTAGCTCATTTGTAATCTGGAAAATTCTCTTCCAATTTATAAAAGTTTTCCAGATCAGTGATCATTCTGGAGGTGATTTGTCCTTGCCATAGGTGACTAACAGAGTGGTCCTAAGTGGAGTTGGGAAGGACTGAATTGGCAGCTCCTCCAGCACTTCCAAAGCCCTGCCAGCTTGCACTGGCAGGGCAAGAGGTATGTGTGTGTGTGGGGGGGGGGACATTTCATTCCACGTGTGGTTTCTTCACACACACACACACACACACACACTTGATTTTAATGGAGGGGGAAATTAAATGCATCAGACCTAGGCTGGCATGGAGAGGGGACACTGGTTCCTCCCTGGCAAACAAAGGGGCTTTGGATCTGGTGGATCTGAGGCCATCCCAGTCTTCTGCCCCACCCCTGGAAGGCCCCATTTCAGGACCTAACACCTGCTACCACTGGTGGGACACAACTGGAGGTAGACCTCCATGGTACAACAACACCGCTCCCTTGCTGGAACAGTTCCTCTCTGCAGGTAGAGGGGTGCTTCCGCACCATCCTAACCCCATTTGGATGGCTTTCTGAGAGGATTAGGATTACTCTGCTGAGTATTTACAAGCGTCTTTTAATTTATATTAAGCAAAATTGCTGCAGCAGCATCTCCACTCTTAAAACTTGTCCATAAATAAATATCCCAAAGCACAGTGAGCCTGACCGGAAGACAGAAACTAAACGGAACTTCTGTCCTATTCTCACCACACTTACTAGCCAAGAGAATACAGGAAGCTGAAGCCATTATTTCCTGCATTCAGGCTGTGTTGCCACTACTTGAGTGCTAAACAGATATGATCAGGAATCACTAATAGCTCAAACCCAAATAATCTTTCAAGATCTATAAAGAAGATTATGGTATAAAAAAGACATGTGCAGCCTAAATTGGGCTTAGACCACAGTCACATAATTCCTTGGGTTTTATACTAGATGTTCTGGAACAAAATGCAACACTGTATCTCTCTAGTGCTTCTACCTTTACATCTCCTAAAATCAGCATATTCCATATTTCTAAAAATACCTATCCTCAGAAAATATGGGGCACATTCTAACCAAAGTTCAGCACTTTTAAAGCCTATTGATCCCCCACCCCCCACAGGGAAAATTAAGTATGCTCTTAAATCTCTCCCGCTGATCAATGGTACTTAAAAATGCTTGGCTTTGGCTATGTCATGCCCACATGCCCCAAAATAATCAAAGAATTGTTCTACACAATTGTCAACTTTAATAATTCTTAGCTTTTATACAAAGGATATAACAATCTGTTCATTTAAAAAACTGTCAAAACATGTAATTTCTACCATATGGCAGCCAAATGGTGCACATTAAAACAAAAGAAAATCTTCTTGTTTGCTGGTGGTAAAATCATTATCAGCTTAGACATGCATGTGCTTGAAACCTCTAATTTCTTTCCCCAGCAGATCTACAACATACTTGTCGGTGTCACCCATACTTGCAGTTGACCCACACCACTAGTCAAGGAAGCAGAACAGTAATTCCTGAAAGTCAACAAATTCCTCTCCCACAGCCCAGCTCAGCCCACCCCGCCTCCTCTGCTGGCCACATCCAGCATGATGCAGTCAAAGATTTTGCCTGTATTCATTGGAAGAACAGCTTACAGGAAGGACCATCTGAGTCTCAACACACTCTGGGATATGTGACAGGTCCTGTGTGGACATGACTTACCAATTGTAAGTGCTATCTTCCTGTCATATTCACACCAAGTATAGGGAGGGACTAATTGTTTACTATTCAGGAGTGAGTAGGACATGTTTACAACCTAAACTAAAATTGATATGAGAAGTGAATTTTAAATTGACAGGTGTTGCAACTGGAAGATACCAATGCATTTGAGGGGATATTTTAGAAAAGGGTTATAAGGGTGAGCAAAAAGATTCATTAGCTATCAGGGTTCATTTGCTTTGGGGATGGTACAACCATCCCCACCCCACCAGTCTAGGGAAGCTGCCTAATCAATACACTTCTTTTATGCAATGGACTCAGGGGAACAAAAACTAGTACTTCTAATTGCTCCAAGCTTGAAACCAAGAATAGAGGTTGCTGGGGTATCTGTGATGTCCTTGTACTTTTCCACAAGAGGAATTGATGTTGTCCTGGGGCAGAAATATATAAATAACTATGGACTGTGTGGATCTGTACTATAATGGATAAAATAATGACCTTAATTCAGTCCAGTTATGGTTATCATATTTTCTTCTAGGACACATGAGAAACTACATATACAATGTTACCAAAGTAAGGAAGAAGTATAAAAGGTTTCAACGATGTTGCTTTCATGCTGGGGGCATAATATTCTACTAGGAAGGTTAAATAATGGCTAAAAGCCTTTACAATAAGCCAACAAATAAGATAAGAAATACTGCCTGTTTGTATGGCAAATGGAGAGAGACGAAGATGTCTTTAGATGTCAAGGCCTAAAGTATCCTGATGAAGAATAGCACATGGACAGATATACAGATCAAGAATTCTGGTCTGAAACTGGATAATCTGAACTTCATGTTGAAGAATATCCTTTAAACTCTATTATTTCTTTATTAGTAACTCCGAAACTCTAGAGATACATATTAATCAAAGCAATTCCAATAAAGCCATAGTGCAAACTAACAGATGAACATTTATGAAGATGTAAACATTTACCCTTTCTCTAATTCCAGTCACATTTCTTGCAACCAACTTGATCCTACTCAATAGTGGCTTTCATTAAATTCAATGGGGCTTAATCCCCAATAATTATACTTAGGATGACAGCTTTAGCCTCAGTGATTTAAAATAGATTTATCCATATAAAGTTAAGCACATACTTAACTGCTATCTGGAGCCAAATTCTATCTGCATTACTGTAGCAGCTGTTATATCCCAATCCTAAACAAAGCTATCATCAAAGGCTTAACAGTGGATGATGGAGTGTGTAACACATAAAGGAAATTTCAGATATTTTTGAATCATCAGATTATGTCATACCTAGAAATCTAAGGCTGTGTCTGCATCACTCTTTCCAAAGTGGTTTCTGAGACAATGGCAAGCAAACCTCTTCCCCTTAACTTCTTTTTGTCCTTGTGGTTTTCTGTGGTGGTCTTTGCTTGTAGAAGCAGCAGCAAAAGAATTGCTAAGAATCCCAAACCCCTTTAGTGGAGTTCTAAGCATGTAGAATAAATGGACAAGGGACTCACTTCAGAAACTCATTTCAGACATTGAAATGAGCGTACATAAGTTAGGCTGGTGACTACCACTTGATGGCAACATCAGGTGGGAGTCATCTCTCCCTCCCATATGTTCGTTCTACACACTTACATCTCTAAAGTGAAGCTCAGAACAGTCTGTTGTCAAAAGTAGATTCACACCTGGAATACCACAACTTACTTTGGCACAATGTTCCTTTTGCAATGTCTGTCCAGAGACATCACCAGAAACACTGTGTTCAGAGCGGACAAGTACTGCTTCATTAAGCTCCCACTTAGGGACTGAAACATCTGTTAATAGGACATATACCAGGAATGATGTCTAGTGTTGGCCAACCCTTAAAGACATCAGAAGATTTCAGACAACTTTGAAAATTATCTGGGGATTTCCAAAATTTGTCCATTTATTTCTGCAGAGGTTTTTGGTTTCTTCACAAAACTTACAGGCAGGGAAGCCCACCTGTTCAGCTCCACTCAGATGATACTGCTGAGATTCTGTAACTTCAAGAATTGGTACCTGAATTTGTTTTCCTCTTCCTTCCTCATTCCTTTGAACTTTTACATCATGTCTATATTGTAGATTGTAAAGCCGGGATTTAAGGGATTCTCTTGTTCTTAATCTTTATTAAGGGATTCTCTTGTTCTTAATCTTTATTCAGTGGTTGGTGGGGGAGGCAGTATTTGGTGAGAAACAACAATAGTTATTTATTATTACTTTTTATTCTGACTTCCTGTAGTGGTAATTGATGTCTCAATTGCACGTCTTTCTTACTTGGTCAATAAGAGTTGCTAAGTTTACTTGTTATTTTTCTTTTTCCTTTCCTGCATTTATTGTATTACTTTTATGTACATTTTAAAAAGAGCAGGAAATAAGGAAGATACAGAATAATTATGTCAGAACAATATCCACATTGTAAAGTGAATCTGTTGGATTACCCATCTTTCTCTGTAACACTAAATATCCACCCGTAAGCTCCAAATATCACATTATCTACATTTCTGAAAAATACTCTGCAACTTGTTTAATTTTCATGGGATTGAAAACTTGTAAATCAGTTAGTGCTGGGTCTGTACTACCAATTTCATTTCTGATTTAACATACTAGGTTCTATGATGAAAGCTCACAGTTCTCCGTATGGGAATTTCGGTAAGTTTCTTTCTATGTTTAGACAATAAAGAAACATGTAGGGCAGGGAGGGGGAATATCCAATCTGGGAGGTTCCCCATCCAAACTTTGGCTCCCTTGAAGCTCCCAACCCCTCTCCTCTCTAAGCCCCACTCCCTGGTATCTCTGATGATTGGTTAGAGATAACAGGGAGATTCCCCTTACTTAGCATGCCACTCCCAACTGGGAGGGAGACTGTCCCATATTTTCCCCAATAAGGAAAGGTATGGGGCAGACAAAGCCACCCTTATTAAAGCATTGGATGGAGAATCAGTTCTTCACCCCACACCTTGGTCATAGCAGCCTCAGAGTGCATATGCTTTCCCCAGCCAGTGAAAGCACTGTACACACTGAAATGAGGCTGAGGTGCAAGGTGGAGAAGTGATCCTCCACCTCACACCTCAGTTGGGGTGGTTTTGCCCACACCATGCCTTCCCCCATTGGGGATGACATGGAGCAAATAAAGCAGCCCCAGTGGCCACAGGAGTACTTCTCCCACGGCCACCTTGGTCAGGTCCCCTTCGACCACTGGGAAAGATGTGGCTCCAGCCAAAGTGCTAGCTAGAGTTCCAGCTGGTGCTTCAGCCATGACCAGATTATATCAGGGGCATGCTCAGACCCCCTGACACCATCCAGCCTGTGGTGGTCCAGGATAGGGGGGGTCATTGCCCCATGCCAGAAGTACTTCCCCACCCTGATCTAGGACAAAGATGACTAACTGGTGACCCATGGAGTCAGTCCTTGCTATGAATCTCTCCATTCTGCCTCACCTTGGACAAGTATGAATGGCTTGGGGCCAGGTTATCTGAAAGATCGCCTCTTCTCATATGTACCTGCTCGGACCCTAAGATCATCTTCAGGGGGTTCTTCTCTGGGGGCCCTGCCAAAGGAAGTGAGGTGGGTGGCTACCAGGAAGAGGGCCTCTTTTGCTGTGGCACCCCGGCTATGGGATGAGCTCCCTAGAAAGGTTTGAAGAACTTTTTATTTTGTCAGCATTTTAGCACTCTAGTCTTTTAGTTCTGCTGTTTTAAATCTGTTTTTTAAATCTCTGTATTGCTGCTAGGTTTTATTCTGGTTGTACTTTCATATTGCAGTTTTAAGCTTTCATATTTTATATTGTTTTATGTTGTATTTTGTGGTTTTAATTTTTCTAAACTGCTCAGACAGCTTCGGCTATTCAGTGGCATAGAAATGAAATGAAATGAAATGAAATGAATAAAGTATGGAAATGTGCATTGCTCCAACATGGTAGATGCCTCTTCCAGCATGAAAGAGGAAAATGTCCTCAAAGTCCCTAATGTGTATTTTCATTTAATGGCAAATAGGGTGCTACTGGTTTTCTCTCATGTGGTAGTATTGGCATAAACAACAATGCTTTTCTGCAGGAGTTGCTTAGAAAACAGCCTACACTAAACAAACAAAAAACAAAAAAAACACCACTATCCAAGGTACTCACATGTCATTTCAGAGTCATTTGCACCTCTCCACATACGAAACAAAAAGTTACCCCAGAGATATCGACAATGATGCAAAAGGCATATTGCCCAAGCTATCACAGATCAGGGAAAACATTCACTTCTGGAAGACACAGTTTTGATTGATTGCTATTACAGAGTTATTGAGATGTACCTTAAATACTCAAGTAGCATAACAAATCTGTATTTTTCTCAAGGGAAATCATGGAGCAAGGGAACTACATATTTTTTGAAAGACCTCTGTTCTCATGTGTGACATTTGAAATCTTCTAAGTCCTACAAAAGCAAAAACACATCCTCTTCCCTATCAAAATGTCTACAGTATAATAGCTAAGACAGAAGACAGAGCAAAAACATTTTATCAAAGAAAGATGCATCAATTAGAATGACAGAACTACATCAGTACAAGAAACAGGTTCCACAGAACAGATGTGGATGCAAATATGAATGAGTTTATATCCCACAAGTGTTTGATCCCACAGTCATAAAGAAATATCAGATTTAAAAATATAAATGGAAGTCAAAAAGATGTAAGTATTTTAATTATGCCCCTTCATGGATCACTGCCTTGTTGTGGCGAAGGGGCTTGTGTAACTCAGTGAAGCCATAAACTATGCCGTGCAGTGCCACCCAAGACGGACAGGTCATGGCGGAGAGTTCTGACAAAATGTGATCCACTGGAGAAGGAAATGGCAACCCAGTCCAGTATTCTTGCCAAGAAAACCCCATGGAACATATCACAAGGCTAAAAGATATGACTCCAGAAGATGAGCCCCTCAGGTCGGAAGGTGTCCAATATGCTACTGGGGAAGAGCAGAGGGAATTTCCAAGTAGTGTCAGAAAGAGTGAAGCGGCTTGGCCAAAGCCAAAAGGACACTCAGCTGTGGATGTGTCTGGTGGTGAAAAGAAAGTCCGATGCTGTAAAGAACAATATTGTTTAGGAACCTGGAATGTCAGATCAATGAATCCAGGTAAGCTGGAGGTGCTCAAACATGAGATGGCAAGACTGCACATTGAAATCTTGGGAATCAGCGAACTAACATGGACAAGCATGGGCGAATTTAATTCAGGTGACCATCATATCTACTACTGTGGGCAAAATCCCTTAGAAGAAATGGAGTAGCACTCATAGTCAACAAAAGGGTGGGAAAAGCAGTACTGGGGTAAAATCTCAAAAACGACAGAATGATCTCAGTACGAATCCAAGGCAAACCATTCAACATCACAGTAATTCAAGTCTATGCCCCAACTACTGAGGCCAAAGAAGCTGATGTTAAGGATGGACGAAAGTCCCTTACCTGGTCCCAAAGCTGTTTTCGGTGGTGGGGGGAGGCACTCCATTTCTCCCCCCAAAATTCTTGGCGGGGGGGAGGCACCCCACCCCTCCCAGCCGAAATTCTGGCCAGGGGGGAGCGCCCCGTCCCCCCAGCTACGAAATAAAAAAGTAAATTGTAAAAAAAAAAAAAGTGATAGGCTACGTAACGATTTACGTAGCCTATCACGGCTAGATTTTCAAAGTCAGCCATGATAGGCTACGTAAATCTTTATGTAGCCTATCACGGCTGACTTTGAAAAAAAAAAAAGCACGTACGCAAATGGCGGCGACCATGGGCACCACCATTTGCATTCCTTTTTTGGGCACGGGTAGTTTACGTAAAGATTTACATAGACTATGGCGAAAATAAGGGCAACGCAAATAGCGTTGCCCTTATTTTCGCCGTAGTCTAAATAAAACTTTATGTAGACTACCCGTACCCAAATAAGGAACGCAAATGGCAGCGCCCATGGGCACTGCCATTTGCGTACGACCTTTTTTTTTTTTTTCAAAGTCAGCCGTGATAGGCTACATACATCTTTACGTAGCCTATCACGGCTGACTTGGAAAATCTAGCCGTGATAGGCTATGTAAATCATTACGTAGCCTATCACGTTTTTGTTTTGTTTTTTTACTTTACTGGGAAATGGCGGCAGCGGTGGCAGCCGGTTAGAAGACCGGCCGCCGCCCCCACCACTGCCGAAATGCCGCCGGGACCCGCCGCCAAGAGGGACATTTGCACGAGGTAAGTCCCATCCTGGGGGGGCAGGGGGGTGTCGGAGAATTTCCCCACCAATTTTGGGGGGCCAAATGCATTGGCATTCGGCCACCCGGAGATTCGTGGAGAAATTCTCTGACATCCCTAGCTGAGGGTGATCAGTTCTATGAAGACCTACAACACCTTCTAGAACTATCACCAAAAGAAGATGTTCTCTTCATCATAGGGGATTGGAATGCTAAAGTAGGAAGTCAAGAAATCACCGGGATAACGGGCAAGCATGGCCTTGGTGTACAAAATGAAGCAGGACAAAGGCTAATAGAGTTTTGCCAAGAGAACATGCTGATCATAGCAAACACTCTTTTCCAACAGCACAAGAGGCGACTCTACACATGGACATCACCAGATGGTCAATATCAAAATCAGATTGATTATGTCCTTTGCAGCCAAAGATGGAGAAGCTCCATACAGTCAGTAAAAACAAGACCTGGAGCTGACTGTGGCTCAGATCATGAGCTGCTTCTTGCAAAATTTCGGCTTAAATTGAAGAACGTAGGGAAAACCACTAAACCATTCAGGTATGACCTCAATCATATCCCTTATGAATATACAGTGGAGATGAAGAATAGATTTAAGGGATTAGACCTGATAGACAGAGTGCCTGAGGAACTATGAACGGAGGTCCATAACATTGTTCAGGACGCAGCAACGAAATCCATCCGAAAGAAAAAGAAATGCAAGAAAGCCAAGTGGCTGTCTGATGAGGCTTTACAAGTAGCTGAGGAAAGAAGGGAAGCGAAAAACAAGGGAGAAAGGGGAAGATATATCCAACTGAATGCAGAGTTCCAGAGAATAGCAAGGAGAGACAAGAAGGCCTTCTTAAATGAACAATGCAAAGAAATAGAGGAGAACAATAGAATGGGAAAGACTAGAGATCTCTTCAAGAAAATTGGAGATATCAAGGGAACGTTTTGTGCAAAGACGGGCATGATAAAGGACAAAGCAGGCAGGGACCTAACAGAAGCAGATGAGATTAAGAAGAGGTGGAAAGAATACACAGAAGAACTATACAGGAAAGATCTTAATGTCCCCGATAGCCATGATAGTGCGGTCACTGAACTTGAGCCGGACATCCTCGAGAGTGAAATCAAGTGGGCCTTAGGAAGCATTACTAATAACAAAGCTAGTGGAGATGACAGTATTCCAGCTGAGCTATTTAAAATCCTAAAAGATGATGCTGTTAAAGTGCTGCATTCAATATGCCAACACATTTGGAACAGTCAACAGTGGCTACAAGACTGGAAAAGGTCAGTTTACATTCCAATTCCAAAGAAGGGCAATGCCAAAGAGTGTTTAAACTACTGTACAATTTGTGCTCATTTCACATGCCAGCAAGGTTATGCTCAAAATCCTACAAGCTAGGCTTCAGCAGCATGTGAACCGAGGACTACCGGAAGTACAAGCTGGGTTTTGAAGAGGCAGAGGAACTAGAGATCAAATTGTCAATATTCGCTGCATCATGGAGAAAGCAAGAGAATTCCAGAAAAACGTCTATTTCTGCTTCATTGACTACGCTAAAGCCTTTGATTGTGTGGATCACAACAAACTGTGGCAAATTCTTAAAGTGATGGGAGTACCAGACCACCTTACCTGTCTCCTGAGAAACCTGTACAAGAGTCAAGAAGCAACAGTAAGAACCGGACATGGAACAACCAATTGGTTCAAAATTGGGAAAGGTGTACAACAAGGCTGCATATTGTCGCCCTGCTTATTTAATTTATATGCAGAGTACATCATGAGAAACGCCGGGTTGGATGAATCACAGGTCGGAATTAAGATTGCCGGGAGAATTATCAACAACCTCAGATACACAGACGATACCACCCTAATGTCAGAAAGTGAAGAAGATCTAAAGAGCCTCTTGTTGAGGGTGAAAGAGGAGAGTGCAAAAGCTGATTTGAAACTCAACATTAAAAAAACTAAGATCATGGCTTCTGGCCCCATCACTTCCTGGCATATAGAAGGGGAAGAAATGGAAGCAGTGACAGATTTTACTTTCTTGGGCTCCAAGATCACCGCAGATGGTGACTGTAGCCATGAAATTAAAAGACGCTTGCTCCTTGGGAGGAATGCTATGGCAAACCTAGACAGCATAGTAAGAAGCAGAGACATCACCTTGCTGAGAAAGAATTGTATAATCAAAGCTATGGTTTTCCCAGTAGCAACATAGAGAGCTGGATTATAAGGAAGGCTGAGCACCGAAGAATTGATGCCTTTGAACTGTGGTGCTGGAGAAGACTCTTATGCGTCCCCTGGACTGCAAGGAGTTCAAATCAGTCAATCCTAAAGGAAATCAACCCTGACTGCTCATTGGAAGGACAGATACTGAAGCTGAAGCTCCAATATTTTGGCCACCTAATGCGAAGAGAAAACTCCCTGGAAAAGACCCTGATGCTGGGAAAGACTGAAGGCAAAAGGAGAAGGGGACAGCAGAGGATGAGATGGCTAGATAGCATCACCGATGCAATGAATATGAACTTGAGCACGCTCCGGGAGAGAGCGCAGGACAGGAAGGCCTGGCATGCTATGGTCCATGGGGTCACGAAGAGTCAGACACGACTGAATGACTGAACAACAACAAACCATTGTGACTACCACAACTACAACTTTTCCTTTGCCTCCTGCTTCTTTGAAGTCCTTGCTAAATTTCAGTTTGAAAAATTGGGATTCGCGTTTCACAGGGAGGAAGGGGAAATGGCTTTAGTTGGTCCAAAATAAATTAATTCCAAGTCCTTTGACTGTACTGAGTTGTGTTTTGGGCAACCAGACCCCCCCCCCCCGAAACAAAAAAACAAATGGCCTTGCCATGGTTTTAATGCCTCCCCCACCTCTAGGCCAGCTCTCTTTTTTTCGCTGTGAGGAATAGGATTAGGTGAACAGATAGCTTTTGCACCAGGCTTTATCCTTCAGACTTGCCAAAAGGCGCCACACTCTACCACTGGAACTGTACCTGGGCTCCACTCAGATACCAGAAAGCTCATAAGGATAAGCGAAGTTATTCTTTCCTTTTCTCACATAATTCTGTTGCATGCAGTTCTGTAGCCCTCTTCATGCATCATTGTTTGGATGTTAAAAGAATGTGTGAGGAGAGGCGCACTCCAGCTTTGCTCCTTGCTATTCTTGCATCCATCGCCCTGTACACATGGAGGGCAACAATCTGAAATGGAACACCTCCTGTATCCTTGGAGGCACTCCACACGATTAAGAACCCTGATTTTCCAGGGCTCTTAATTGTGTGGAGTGCTTCCACGGATACAGGAGGTGCTGCTTTTCAGCCTGTCCATGTGTATAGGTTGATGGATGCAACAGTGGAGAGGAGCGGGGCTGGAGTGTTCCTCTCCTCACACGTTCATTCAACATGTGAAGAACACATGAAGAGGGCTTAGATCTTTCAGGTTTTCTAAGACAAGGGAACATTTACATTAACTTCTTTCAATCTGATTCCCAGCAATGCTGCAATCTATATTTTGACAATGTTACATTTCAGTTTGAAAAAAGCTATGCACAGTTAACTGGTTGTAACTTCCACAGAAATAACAAGACCATTTCAAGAAAAACACGTTAAGGGTGTAGCATTAGTTTCCATATCTGGATGTTTGTGATGTTTTTTGTCTTATGGAGACAGTTCTTCTCCTTCATTTTTGGCAGCGTATTTCATCTTATATTTCCAATCAGAAGTAATACATGAGAGATACTGCATAGGGTTTATTCAAAATTCGCTTGAAAAATTCCTAGTCATTATCTAAACGTCATGTCATATAGAAACGATCCCATCATGGTGACGCTATATCCTTGTGCGTTTATAGCACACACAATGACATCTGTTGCAGTATTTTGGATATTATGGAATAAAAAGTGGGAAATAATTCTAGAAAAGTGGTTTACAGAATGCACAATATGCCCCAACAGTTATTAGTGCATTTCAATACTGATAAAAAGCACTAGTGTAAATCTAGCCCAGGTCCCATTTGTGCATGTGAATTACTGTCGAAATAGTGGCCTGTGCAAAAGTAGTCCTATATCTTTATGCCAGTGTAATCTTATGCAGTGTAGGCCCAGTGGGAATGCCTGGAACACAGCCCTGTTTGGCCCTTAGCAACTCCTTTAGGGACTGGAGTGTGATAGTTCTGAGAACACGAAGACTGAGAGCAAGACAGGAAGAGATTCTGAGAGGAAAAAGTGACTGAGGAGTTCCCAGAGAGAGAGAGAGAGAGAGAGAGAAAGAGAGAGAGAGAGGAGCCATAAAAGACAGTGGACAAAAGACAGCCACAGCAACAGCAGCCTTCTATCCTCCCATAGCAACCATTTTGCATCTGCTTCACAACCAACCAAGTGACAGAGACTGAGGCCTACAGTTATATGGTCAAGTAGATATAGAAATCGACCATGAATTAATTTATTTTGGACCAACTAAAGCCATTTCCGCTTCCTCCCTGTGAAACCCGAATCCCAATTTTTCAAACTGAAATTTAGCAAGGACTTCAAAGAAGCAGGAGGCAAAGGAAAGGTTGTAGTTGTGGTAGTCACAATGGTTTGTTGTTGTTCAGTCATTCAGTTGTGTCCAACTCTTCGTGACCCCATGGACCATAGCACGCCAGGCCTTCCTGTCCTCCGCTCTTTCCCGGAGTGTGCTCAAATTCATATTCATTGCATCGGTGATGCTATCTAGCCATCTCATCCTCTGCCGTCCCCTTCTCCTTTTGCCTTCAGTCTTTCCCAGCATCAGGGTCTTTTCCAGTGACTTTTCTCTTCGCATTAGGTGGCCAAAATATTTGAGCTTCAGCTTCAGTATCTGTCCTTCCAATGAGCACTCAGGGTTGATTTCCTTTAGTATGGACTGATTTGACCTCCTTGCAGTCCAGGGGACTCGTAAGAGTCTTCTTCAGCACCACAGTTCGAAGGCATCGATTCTTCGGCGCTCAACCTTCCTTATAGTCCAGCTCTCACAGCCATACATTACTACTGGGAAAACCATAGCTTTAATTAGACGGACCTTTGTCAGCAAGGTGATGTCTCTGCTTCTTACTATGCTGTCTAGGTTTGCCATAGATTTCCTCCCAAGGAGCAAGCGTCTTTTAATTTCATGGCTACAGTCACCATCTGCGGTGATCTTGGAGCCCAAGAAAGTAAAATCTGTCACTGCTGCCATTTCTTCCCCTTCTATATGCCAGGAAGTGATGGGGCCAGATGCCATGATCTTCGTTTTTTTAATGTTGAGTTTCAAACCAGCTTTTGCACTCTCCTCTTTCACCCTCAACAAGAGGCTCTTGAGATCCTCTTCGCTTTCTGCCATTAGGGTGGTATCGTCTGCATAGCGGAGGTTGTTGATAATTCTCCCAGCAATCTTAATTCCGACCTGTAATTCATCCACCCGGCGTTTCTCATGATGTACTCTGCATATAAGTTAAATAAGCAGGGCGACAATATGCAGCCTTGTCGTACTCCTTTCCCAATTTTGAACCACTCGGTTGTTCCATGTCTGGTTCTTACTGTTGCTTCTTGACCCTCGTACAGGTTTCTCAGGAGACAGGTAAGGTGGTCTGGTACTCCCATCACTTTAAGAATTTGCCACAGTTTGTTGTGATCCACACAATCAAAGGCTTTAGCGTAGTCAATGAAGCAGAAATATACATTTTTCTGGAATTCTCTTGCTTTCTCCATGATGCAGCGAATGTTGGCGATTTGATCTCTAGTTCCTCTGCCTCTTCGAAACCCAGCTTGTACTTCCGGTAGTTCTCGGTTCGCATACTGCTGAAGCCTAGCTTGTAGGATTTTGAGCATCACCTTGCTGGCATGTGAAATGAGCGCAATTGTGCAGTAGTTTGAACACTCTTTGGCGTTGCCCTTCTTTGGAATTGGAATGTAAACTGACCTTTTCCAGTCTTGTGGCCATTGTTGAGTGTTCCAAATTTGTTGGCATATTGAATGCAGCACTTTAACAGCATCATCTTTTAGGATTTTAAATAGCTCAGCTGGAATACTGTCATCTCCGCTAGCTTTGTTGTTACTAATGCTTCCTAAGGCCCACTTGACTTCACCCTCTAGGATGTCCAGCTCAAGTTCAGTGACCGCACTATCATGGCTATCAGGGACATTCAGATCTTTCCTGTATAGTTCTTCTGTGTGTTCTTTCCACCTCTTCTTAATCTCATCTGCTTCTGTTAGGTCCCTGCCTTCTTTGTCCTTTATCATGCCTGTCTTTGCACAAAACGTTCCCTTGAGATCTCCAATTTTCTTGAAGAGATCTCTAGTCTTTCCCATTCTGTTGTTTTCCTCGATTTCTTTGCATTGTTCATTTAAGAAGGCCTTCTTGTCTCTCCTTGCTATTCTCTGGAACTCTGCATTCAGTTGGATATATCTTCCCCTTTCTCCCTTGCTTTTCGCTTCCTTTCTTTCCTCAGCTACTTGTAAAGCCTCATCAGACAGCCACTTGGCTTTCTTGCATTTCTTTTTCTTTGGGATGGATTTCGTTGCTGCCCCCTGAACAATGTTACGGACCTCCGCCCATAGTTCCTCAGGCACTCTGTCCATCAGGTCTAATCCCTGAAATCTATTCCTCACCTCCACTCTATATTCATAAGGGATATGATTGAGGTCATACCTGAATGGTTTAGTGGTTTTCCCTACGTTCTTCAATTTCAGCCGAAATTTTGCAAGAAGCAGCTCATGATCTGAGCCACAGTCAGCTCCAGGTCTTGTTTTTACTGACTGTATAGAGCTTCTCCATCTTTGGCTGCAAAGGACATAATCAATCTGATTTTGATATTGACCATCTGGTGATGTCCATGTGTAGAGTCATCTCTTGTGCTGTTGAAAAAGAGTGTTTGCTATGATCAGCGTGTTCTCTTGGCAAAACCCCACCCGTTTGTTGCCTATGAGTGCTACTCCATTTCTTCTAAGGGATTCTTGCCCACAATAGTAGATATGATGGTCACCTGAATTAAATTCGCCTATCCCTGTCCATTTTAGTTCACTGATTCCCACGATGTCGATGTTCAGTCTTGCCATCTCATGTTTGACCACCTCCAGCTTACCTTGATTCATTGATCTGACATTCCAGGTTCCTAAACAGTATTGTTCTTTACAGCATCGGATTTTCTTTTCACCACCAGACACATCCACAGCTGAGTGTCCTTTCGGCTTTGGCCCAGCCACTTCACTCTTTCTGGCGCTACTTGGAAATACCCTCTGCTCTTCCCCAGTAGTATATTGGACACCTTCCGACCTGAGGGGCTCATCTTCCAGCGTCATATCTTTTAGCCTTGTGATACGTTCCATGAGGTTTTCTTGGCAGGAATACTGGAGTGGGTTGCCATTTCCTTCTCCAGTGGACCACATTTTGTCAGAACTCTCTGCCATGACCTGTCCATCTTGGGTGGCCCTGCACGGCATAGGTTATGGCTTCACTGAGTTATGCAAGCCCCTTTGCCACAACAAGGCAGTGATCCATGAAGGGGTTACAATGGTAGTCATTAATTAATTAATTGCTTGAGCAACAGAACAGAACAATATTTCAAATGCAAATAGAAAATTATAGAAAATCTGACTAAATTAATTAAGATTAGCACATAAATAACCTACAAATCATGTAGGGAAAATGCAGTAAGAGAAGCCAGAGTCTTCCAAAGGTAGAGATAACGGTATACGTATGTGCAGATAAATTAAAGGGCCCAAATCCAGTTCCTAGAGACTGTGGTCCAGGGCCACCCAGGGATGAGCACAAGGATTCCAGCACAGCTTTACAATTTGTGGCATTTTGTAAGTTTTAGGAGTCAATCACAGATTCAGCACCTGAATATTTGATGTCAGGTGTTCTTCAGTATGAATAGTTCCCAGTTGCCCTTGATACACTATAGTGATGCCCCATCATGCAGCACCCTGTGGCTTTTTGACCTTAAGCCAGAATAATGCTATGACCACTTTTCTGCAGCAAATTCAGGGAGCGGGGGTGGGGGCGGCGGCAGTGAAGATGACCTGAGAGAAAGAAAGACTGCTGCACTTGTCAGGCTGACACTGGATGCTGTGACAGCTGCACAAACTTCTCCCTACAGCTACATGAACAAATACAAGCTAAATTTGTGCAAGGCTCACCTTCAGAATATCATAGTTCATACCCAAAGAGACACAACACAAATTAGTTGAGGTAATAAACATCTCAGATATACGATTAAGACTAGCAAACATTTGATTTTAAATGCCCTGTAAGAGTATTACTTTCATTACTTAGAGGACCATTACCATGAACATGAATTAAAAGGTTCAGCTACAAAAAGTGTTGGAAAGTGCTAAATGAATGTATTTTGCTCTCCCAAAGCACTACAGTGGATTGCAGGATCCAGAATGTATTCCACAGTGCATGCACAAACAGGTGCACAACATCACTGCTCTGCTTATTCATTAGAGGCTATGAAATAAGGACTTTAGCATAGCATTGGAGCAGTGACAACATGGCTTTCCTGTGATAGAGGCCTTAGCATGAGGCCTCATGCTTCCTAGGCACTCTGCCTTCCCACTTGAAAGTAGAGTAAAAGTGGGGCTAATTCATAGAATACCATTTTTAAAAAATGCTGTCCACCCACTCTTGTCTTCCTGGTGAAGCTTATTTGTTCACATTATCACAAAATTACAAAATCTTTATTTAATGTACAAACATTACAAAATTAAGTTTTGGGTTTGGAGCCAAATAAAAACACTGACATATTTTCAGAGGCATATTTTAGGACTCTCAAAATCACTGAATTTCCTAATTTCTCAGCAAAGATCTTGGCACAATTTCTATTTGCTTATATTCATATGACTTGCTAGCAATTATGCCTCCTATGCTTCTGCTGTTCATGTGCTACACACATCTTTTTGTTTGCAAAGATAGATAGCATACAGCATTTCTGACAATCACATCAGTGAATCCAAATACAAACACAGATGGTTTCCACCAACTGATGGAATTGAGAATAATAATGTGCCATCTGAGGCCACAGACTTGCAGTTTCCAAGAGGGAGAAACTAAGATCAAAAGAAATCTGATTATTCCAGATGAATAAGAGTGATCAGTTTAGAGCCTAGCTTCACTCTGTCTGGATCTCTGTCTGCTGCACTACAAAATTGACTCACTGCAGAAAATGGCTCTGAGCAACAGATGCCCTCAAACCATCTGTTTGTGTAGACGGGAGATTCCACACCATTAAGGAGAAACTTGTTGAAACAAGACTTTTCTAAAAGCCCTCACCAGTGGGCCACTTTCCCAGTGTAGAGGTGGCTTTAAGAAATAATCCAGCAACATCATTTCATATAATACTTCAAGTGAACTACAGAGAGCAAATACCACTAGAAAAATGAAAGAAACTCAATTTGATGTCTAATGTCAAGCTAACTTCACTTCAAAACCAGTCCAAAATATCTATCACTGGTCATACTGGTCTAGCTGACATCAGTAGAATGCAAAATCCATTTCTATGAGATATTTACACAAGATCATGGGCCAGTTCACAAACTCATTGGGCCAGCACTCCCAATGCAAGTGTAAAGTGATGAATGCTGGGGCAAAAAATCCCAGCTTCAAGTATAACCTGATGGGGGTCTGAGCTAGCAGTGACCAACCAAGAAAGGGGTTGTGGTGGACAGCTCAATGAAAATACATCCCAGTGTGCAGCTGATATAAAAAAAAAAAAAGGCAAACTCCATGTTAGGCATAAGTAGAAAAGGAATTGAGAATATAACTGCCAATATCATACTGCCCTTATACAAATCTATGGTGTGATCACACCTGGAATACTGTGTACGGTTCTGGTCATGACATCTAAAAAAGATACATAGAGCTGGAAAAAGTGCAGAAAAGGGAAACTGAAATGATCAAGGGGCTGGAGCATCTCTTCTATGAGAGAAGGTTACAAGTACAACAGCTGGGATAGGTTGGAAAAAAGGAGGGTAAGGGGAGACATGATACAGGTGTACAAAATTATGTATGGTGTAGAGAATGTGGATAGGGAGACTTTTTTTTCTCCCTCTCACATAATACTAGAACCTGAGGAAGCTGATTGGTGAGAGATTCAGGACAGCTAAAAGGAAGTACATCTTCACACCGCATAGTTAAACTATGGAATTTACTACCACAAGATGTAGTGATGGCCACCAACTTGGATGGCCTTAAAAGGGGGTTGGACAAATACATGGAGGAGAAGTCTATCAATGGCTACAAGGCTTGAGGGCTATGTGCTACCTTCAGGACCTGAGATGGTATGCCTATTTACACCAGTTGCTGGGGAACCTGGGCGGAAGGGTGCTGTTGCACTCATGCCCTGCTTGTGGGTTCCTGGTCGACAGCTGGTTGGCCACTGTGTGAACAGAATACTGGACTAGATGGATCCTTGGTCTGATCCAGATGGCTCCTCTTATGTTCTTATGTTCCTGTCTCCATAGTGGAGTGGCATAACCCCTCCTTCCCTCCAGTCCATCACACATGTAACATCACATGCAAGAAGTGAACTCCATATCTGGATGGTATAATTTTTCTCACACAAGTAGGAAAAAAAATGCACATGTCAGGCCATTATGTATACAAACCTCTGGGTGGAGCATCCCATTCATGTGTAGCATTTGGGGCATGGTGGTAATGCCACACACAAATTGGAGCACCAGCCCAGTGTGAACCAATGTATAAATCAGGTCAAAGTCAAGTGACTCATTCTGATTTGTAGTTCAAGCAAATAATCACGTGAACTATGGAATATCACTCCTTATAATAGTGAAATCAGGTGGTATGTGCTGACAGAAGCCCCTGAGAAACAAGAGGGAAGTAACAGCATGCTCATAGAAACTCCAAAGTTTGCAGATATACAAAAAGTTTTAAAGAAGTAATCTATGACCATGAATAATATGCAGCCAATTCATCAAATCAGTACTACCGCATCCTTATGCCACTTACAGTGTGGAGTAGACAAAAAAGTGGTTCCTATGGCCAATTGTGAGATACATCCCCCCCACAAATCCTACTCAGCTCCCTCACCAGTGACTAGCTATTCCCACACTGTTATATGGGAATGGGGGAGGGGTCATGCTGCTGCATACAAGCACACACATTGCCTCCCCACCCACCGCCCCCATTGGCCTGCTGACACTCTTGCATGCGTTTTCCTTGCGCAAGCCTTGGCCATGCAGTGCTTCACTGTGGGAGGGGGGGGGAACAAAATCACCCCTACCGAAAGCTGGAGGAGTGTCACTGGGAGAGCCAAGGACTGGAAAGAGGCCAAAAGACAGACAACATGAGTGTAGATGTTTGAGTTATAGGCTGACTTTGGGGTATTACAATAGGTGAGCCTGTTCTTTCTGCTCTATTCCATGCTGGGTTGAATTACTACTGCTTGGATTTGGGCCACTAGAATCACAAAATCGCCATGTATATTTTGACAACCTTAATAAATATGGCTGCATCTCAGAAAATAATATTATTTCCATGGTGCTGCTGCTTGTAAGCTTACATTTTGTTTATTAACATCCTTACTCACTTGGATACAAAGCCAAAGTAACAAGTTGACCAATGTAGTTTAGTACTGTTGGCTGCTGCTGGCTCCACACTCTCCACCCATAGACTTGGTGCCCATGGAGCCCTAGCCTTTGTTCCCACACTGTGTATAAAGTCTAATTCACTACAACTGTTACTCCATCCTCTGGCCTTCATCTGCTGCTGTGTAATGCCAGGTCCATTGCCCATACAACATCTCTCATCTATGACATGATCCTCGATGCGGGGGGAGGCGATCAGGTCCTCCACCCCAGAATCCTGCCCGGCTGGCTCCACTCCGCGGCAGCTCCACGGAGCAGCCGGCTAGGGCCGTCCACAGCTGGAGTTCCGGCCACGGACTGGCTGCTGCGGATGCAAATGGCGGCTGCTGTAGCGGCCGCCATTTCCATCCAACCACGCTGCCATGATAGGCTACGTAAGTATTTACGTAGCCTATCACGGCAGGCAAAAAACAACAACAGCATACGCAAATGGTGGCGGCTATGGCAGCCGCCATTTGCGTTCCCTATTTTTCGCCATTTTAGCCTACGTAAATATTTACGTACACTATTACGGCGAAAAAAAAGGGAAACACAAATAGCATAGTGGGTGCTATTTGAATTCCTTTTTTTCCGCCGTTTTAGCCTACGTAAATATTTACGTAAGCTATTACGGCGAAAAAAAAGGAATGCAAATAGCGTCCACTATGCTATTTGCATTCCCCTTTTTTTTCACTGTAATAGCGTACGTAAATATTTACATAGGCTAAAACAGCGAAAAATAGGGAGCGCAAATGGCAGCCGCCATAGCTGCCACCATTTGTGTACGCTGTTTTTTGTTGTTTTTTGCTTGCCATGATAGGCTACGTAAATACTTACGTAGCCTGTCATGGCAAACAGCAGATGCAAATGGCGGCCACGGCAGCCGGTTGAAAGACCAGCTGCTGCCACTGCCGCCGGAGCCCCGCCAGAGCCGCCACCGCCAGAACATCCGCCCCAGGTAAGCTTCGTCCCGGGGGGAATCCGCAGGGGGGCGGGGGAGTGGGAGGCCATTCCTCCATGGATTTCGGGGGACCGAATGCCAGTGCATTTGGCCTCACTGAAATCCGTGGTGGAATTCTCCGCCATCCCTACATGTATTACAGAGACCTGACCAGATGAGGCCGCTGCTCCCACTCTTGCTGCCATTTGCCCAGCTGGATTTTCATATGCGCAGCAAGCCGAGGGCTGGGGGTCAGGGAGGGGTTGTGGCTGTTATCTACCGGGAGTCCTTGGTCTTCACCAGACTCCCTCTCTGGGAGACCAGGGTTGCTGACTGTATGTACTGGAGGTTGGGCCTGAAGGATAGTCTGGGGATTCTGCTCATGTACCATCCACCCCGCTGCATGACAGACTCCCTGGCTGAGGTGCTTGAGGTGGTCTCTGATGTGCGTGTGCAGACCCCTAACTTGTTGGTGTTGGGGGACATCAATGTACGTTTGGAGGCCATCCTCGTGGGGGCACCTTGGGACTTCATGGAAACCATGACTTCCTGGAAGCTGTACCCTATTCCAACTGGGCCCACCCATGTAGCCGGTCATGTATTAGACCTTGTGTTTGTTTCCGGATTGGTGGGGAGTGATCTGGAAATCGAGGATATATCCACCACCCCGTTGTCATGGTCAGATCACTACCTGGTGGGGTTGGACTTCTTGGTACCAGTTCCACAACTCCTCTGCAGGAGTGGAGAACCCATTAATATGGTCCACCCCAGGTGTCTTATGGATCCAAATGGATTCCTAACTGCACTTGGGGATTCTTTGGAGCACAAAAATGGCTGCTTGGTAGCTCTGGGGGAGGAGACTTCAGACCCTTGGCTGCTCACTTGCGGGGTGCCACAGGGTTCTATTCTCTCCCCAATGTTATTTAACATCTACTTGAAGCCACTGGGAGCTATCATCAGGAGGTTTGGGGTGCAGGGTCACCAATATGCGGATGACATGCAACTCTACCTCTCATTTAAATCCTCACCAGGGTTGGCTGTAGAAACTCTGTCCTAGGGATGGCGGAGAATTTCTCCCCGAAACTTCGGGGGGCCGAGCGCCAACATGTTAGGCCCCCTGAAGAAGTTTCGGGGAGAAATTCTCCGCCCCCCCGCCCCCCGCACACCCCCCCGGGACGGGACTTACCTTTGCCGAATGTCCCTCCCGGCGGCGGGTCCGGCCAGCGGTTCAGCGGGTGTTCGTCCGGGGCGGGAGCGGCAGCCGGTCTTTCGACCAGCTGCCGCCCCCGCCATTCCAATAAAAGAAAAAAACAAACGCCCCCGTGATAGGCTATGTGACGATTTACGTAGCCTATGACGGCTAGATCTGCAAAGTCAGCCGTGATAGGCTACGTAAATCGTCACGCAGCCTATCACGGGTGACTTTAAAAAAAAAAAAAACACGTACGGATAATGGCGGCCCCCATAGGGAGCCGCCATTTGCGTTCCTTATTTGGTTGCTGCAGTCTACGTAAATCTTTACGTAGACTACAGCAACCAAATAAGGAACGTGAATGGCGGCTCCCTATGGGGGCCGCCATTTGCGTACGCGTTTTTGTTTTGTTTTTTAAAGTCACCCGTGATAGGCTACGTGACGATTAACGTAGCCTATCATGGCTGACTTTGCAGATCTAGCCGTGATAGGCTACGTTAATCTTCACGTAGCCTATCACGGGGGCGTTTTTTTTAAAAAAAAAAAAAGTTTGGAGTTCGCGGCCGGGCAAGGCGAGGCGCCTCCTCCCCGGCCTGAATTTCGGCCGGGCGAGGCAGGAAGCCTCCCCCCCGGCCTGAATTTCGTCCGGGCGAAGCGGGAAGCCTCCCCCCCCGGCCTGAACTTCGCGGGGGGAGCAGCGAAGCGCCTCCCCCCCACCGCGAACAAGCTTCGAGGAAAGGTAAGTGACTTTCGTCCACCCCTACAGTCTGTCCAAGTGTCTGCAGTCGATGAGTGGATGGACGGAAAGGACTAAGCTGAAACTGAACCCTGACAAAACCAAAGTGCTTTTTGTGAGAAACAAGGGGAGGTTGGGGGAGGTTGACCTGAAGGATCAGGTCCGCAGTCTGAGGGTCATTTTAGACTCCCAGCTGTCCATGGAGGTTCAGATGTTGGCTGTGAGCCAGGCAGCACTGTACCAACTCCATCTGATATAGCAGCTGTGCCCCTACCTCCCTAACCATCTGCTCCCATCAGTAGTTCATGCTCTGGTCTCCTCTCACTTAGACTAGTGTAATGTGCTCTATGTGGGATTGCCCTTGAAGATGGTTCAGAAGTTGCAGCTGGTGCAGAATGCGGCAGCCTGCCTGATTAAAGGCAGCCATCGGCAAGAAAACTGAAGGAGTCGCACTGGTTACCAGTTGTTTTCTGGGCCCAATTCAAGGTGTTGGCATTGACATATAAAATTTTATAAATCATATAAAAGCCTATATGATTCTGGTCCAGTCTACCTTAAGGAGCACATCCAACAACACCAGAGATGCCACTCAACAAGATGGGCCTCGGAAGGCCAGAACAGTTAAGCTGGTGAGGACTAGGGAGAGGGCCTTTTCTGTGGTGGCCCCCACTTTGTGGAATTCCCTCCCTATTTATTTATTACTTTATTTATTTTTATTTATTTCATTTCTATACTGCCCAATAGCTGACGCTCTCTGGGCGGTTCACAAAAATTAAAACCAAAAAGCATACAGTAAAACAATATAAAATATAAAAGCATTAAAACCAATATAACAATACAACCAGAATAAGACCTAGCAGCATTGCAGAGATTTAAAATATAGATTTAAAACAGCAAAGCTAAAAGACTAGAAAGCTAAAATGCCTGTGAAAATAAAAAGGTCTTCACCTGGTGCTGGAAGGAATACAATGTAGGTGCCAGGTGAACCTCACTAAGGAGCTCATACCACAGCCGTGGTGCCACAGCAGAAAAGGCCCTCTTTCTTTGGCAGGGGCTCACAGAGAAGGACCGCTGAGGATGATCTTAAGGACCAGGCAGGCACATATGGGAGGAGGCGATCCTTCAGATAACCTGGCCCCAAGCCATTAAGGGCTTTGAATGTTAATACCAGCACTTTGAATTGGGCCCGGAAATGGACTGGCAGCCAGTGCGGCTGGAAAAGTATCGGCATAATATGAGCTCATTGGCCAGTTCCTGTTAACAGTCTTGCTGCTCTGTTTTGGACTAGCTGAAGTTTCCAAACCATTTTCAAAGGCAGCCCCACGTATAACGCATTGCAGTAATCCAGACGAGAAGTTATCAGAGCATGGATAACTGTAGCTAGGCTATCTCTGTCCAGATAAGGGCATAATTGGTATACCAGCCTAAGGTGATAAAAAGTGCTCCATACCACTGAGTTCACCTGTGCCTCAAGTGACAGTTCTGAGTCCAACAGCACCCCCAAACTATTAACCTGATCCTTTAGGGGGAGTGCAACCCCCTCCAGAACAGGTTGAATATCACCTAGCTGGGCAGATGGACCACCCACTAACAGTACTTCCATCTTGTCTGGAGTGAGTTTCAGTTTATTGGCCCTCATCCAGTCCATTACTGTGCCCAGGCCCTGATTCAGAACAGCCACTGCCTTACCTGGGTTTGATGAGAAAGAGAGGTAGAGCTGGGTGTCATCCGCATATTGATGGCACCTCAGCCCACACCTCCAGGTAACCTCCCCCAGCAGTTTCATGTTGATGTTAAACAGCATGGGGGATAAAACAGAGCCCTGTGGAACCCCATGGCACAATTGCCATGGCACAGAGCAATAATCCCCCAGCACCACCTTCTGGAATCGGCCATCCTAGTAGGAGCGGAACCACAGTAGTACAGTGCCTCCAACTCCCAACCCAGACAACCCATCCAGAAGTATACCATGGTCAATGGTATCGAAACCCGCTGAGAGGTCCAGGAGAATCACCAGGGTCGCACTCCCCCTGTCTCTCTCCTGGCATCCTGCAGGGTGACCAAGGCAGCTTCCATTCCAAAACCAGCCCCAGCGGTGTAGTGGTGGCAGGTCGCGCCGGGTGTCACACCGGCACTTTTTTTGAAGTCATCCCCCAGCTGGGTCGCAGTCTGCTAGGGAAGGAGAAGGGAGCAGAGAGCGTGCGAGTGCGAGTGGCTGCCTTTTGGCTGCTGGCCAGACAAAGGGAGTGAGCGAGAGAGGGAGCCTAAGGGAGCTCTGCAGCCTCCTCTCACCCCCCACTTCTCTTCCTCAGCTCTTGGCTTCTCTGCCCACCCCTGCACCTGTGCCCCCAGAGCTGCCCTCTTCTCCTGCAACACCAGCCACCTGTTCAGGGCTGCTGCTGCTGGCCGCGGCAGCAGCAGGAGAGGGCAAGGGGGGGGGGGCGCTGCCACCATTATTTACATATGGGGCAGGGTAGGTGGGTGGTTTGTGCCAGTTTTTAGGATTTATCACACAATCCTATGCATGTTTAGTTTACTCAGAAGTCAGTCCCACTATGTTCAATTGCCAATTGGGCTTTCTCCCAGATAAGTGTGCGTAGGACTGCAGCCTTAGCTGCCTTCTCAAGATCTCTGTAAATTTAATTTGAAATAAAGACCCATTGGATTGCATTGTTGATTCTTGAACATTAATTTCTACTGTAAGTAGAACAGCCAAGTGCAACCTGCTCTGTCAGCTACACTTTTTGGTACATAGGTTGGCATGTATCTGGGCAAACAAACCTTGGTGGAGGGAAGGGAAACAGAAAAAAATCAGTTGGAGGGAGAGGAGAAAGAAGGGAAGTGTGTGTGTGTGTTTCAATCCAGCTGGGTGTGTAGATGTTTCTGTTGCAGGATGGGAGAGATATAATGAAGGACCTTAGGAAAGGCTAATGGGTAATGTTGGGGCACAAAGGGAGTGTGCAAGGGGGCTGTTTAAATGAGAAGGTATCTGTCCATGAGGGCTGAGTTGAGAAGGTGAAACTTCCAGAGAGTATCATAGTTTGAAAACCTAAAATGTTTGTGAGTGAGTGAGTAAGTGAGTGAGTGAGCGAGCAGGTGGGTGAAAAAGATTTTAACACCCCTGCATTTTTTTCTCAGACATCCAATTGAAATACCACTAGCTTACTCTCAGCTGCACTGTTTTTGGATCCCAGTTGAAAGCTGTATATCTTACAAGGTTGTACAATCTTAGAAGGGGTGTGGCTGTGAGGGGACCCCAAACTTCTGAATTCACCACCACACTACTGACCAGGCATGAAGCCTGATTGAAATGGATCTAGATAATCCGTTTCATTCAACAGTGCCTGGAGCTGTCTTGCAACCACCTGCTCAAGCACCTTGCCCAGGAAGGGGATGTTGGCCACTGGCCTATAATTGTTAACATCCTCAGGGTCCAGGTTAGGCTTTTTCAGGAGTGGTCTGATTACTGCCTCTTTTAAAGAGGTCAGCACCACTCCCTCTCTCAAGGAGGAATTTACAACCTCCTGGACCCAGCCAGACATCCCCACCTTTTTTGATGAAATAAGCCATGAAGGGCAAGGGTCAAGCACACAGGTCGTCGACCAGACTTGGCCAAGCACCTTGTCTGCATCCTCAGGCGTCAATAACTGAAATTCATCCAATAAAACTGGACCAGATGGTGCTCTGGACGCCTCTACCAATGGAACTGCTTTAATCATGGTGTCCAATTCATGACGAATCTGAGCGACTTTACTTTCAAAGTGCCGGCAAACTCACAGGGTTCCAAAGTCTCTCTCGCTGGCCCAGAATGTAGGGATGGCGGAGAATTTCTCCACGAAACTTCTGGGGGCCGAGCGCCAATGTGTTCGGCCCCCCGAACAAGTTTCGGGGAGAAATCCTCCGAACCCCCCAGCCCCCCGCACCCCCCCCCGGGACGGGACTTACTTTCGCCGAATGTCCCTCCCGGCGGCGGGTCCAGCCAGCGGTTCGGCAGCTGTTCGTGCAGGGCAGGAGCGGCAGCCAGTCTTTCGAGCGGCTGCCGCCGCCGCCATTCCAACAAAAAAAAAAACAAACACCCTCGTAATAGGCTACGTGACGATTAACGTAGCCTATCATGGCTAGATCTGCAAAGTCAGCCGTGATAGGCTACGTAAATCGTCATGTAGCCTATCACGGTTGACTTTAAAAAAAAAAAAAAGCACGTACAGATAATGGCGGCCCCCATAGGGAGCTGCCATTCGCGTTCCTTATTTGGTCGCTGTAGTCTACGTAAAGATTTACATAGACTACAGCGACCAAATAAGGAACGCGAATGGCGGCTCCCTATGGGGGCCACCATTAGCGTACGCGCTTTTTTTTTTTTTAAGTCACCCGTGATAGGCTACGTGACGATTAACATAGCCTATCACAGCTGACTTTGCAGATCTAGCCATGATAGGCTACGTTAATCGTCACGTAGCCTATCACGGGGGCGTTTTTTGTTTTTGTTTTAATCTTTCGAATTCGCGG
The DNA here is from genome assembly GCF_057233095.1 of Heloderma suspectum. Classification (NCBI taxonomy): domain Eukaryota; kingdom Metazoa; phylum Chordata; class Lepidosauria; order Squamata; family Helodermatidae; genus Heloderma; species Heloderma suspectum. Next base: position 95,027,595 of record NC_139461.1, read on the forward strand.
CCGGGCGAGGCGGGAAGCCTCCTCCCCGGCCTGAATTTCGGCCGGGGCGAGGCGGGAAGCCTCCCCCCCCGGCCTGAATTTCGGCCAGGGCGAGGCGGGAAGCCTCCCCCCCCGGCCTGAACTTCGCTGGGGGAGCAGCGAAGCGCCTCCCCCCCACCGCGAACAAGCTTCGGCGAAAGGTAAGGGACTTTCGTCCACCCCTACCAGAATGTAACAGGTTGTGAACCACTCAGTGTCTGCTGGAGGACATTGAGAAGAGGCAATGCTGGTGGGAAAGAACTGTCTCTTTGCCACCCTCACCGCCACTGAGTAGGCTTGATAGTGGGCTCTTACCTGTGTTCGGTCAGATTCAGCAAGAGTTTTCCTCCACCTGCGTTCTAGCCATCTCCCCTGTTGCTTCATTGCCCTCAGCTCAGGTGTATACCAAGGAGCTGGCTGGGCTCTGCTCAGAGGGAGAGGGCGCTTGGGCACAATTGTGTCAACCGCCCGAGTCATCTCTGCATTCCACAGAGCAACCTGGCCTTCGACAGGAACACCAGCCATACCAGCTGGAAAATCCCCCAGAGCCCTCTGGAATCCATCGGAATCCATTAATCTCCAGGGGTGGACCATTTTAATAGGTCCCCCACCCTTGTAGGGGGGGAAGGCTGCCAGGAGTCTAAACCTCAGCAGGAAGTGATCTGACCATGACAAAGGGACAGACGTTAATTCCTCCACTTTCAGATCACCATCCCCCTGCCCAGTCGAGAAAACCAGACCAAGCGTGTGTCCTCTTACATGTGTTGGGCCAATGACATTTTGGGGGCAGCCCCATGGTTGGCTTCCCTTGGCTTCCCTTTTCATTTACTTATTGTTCCAAGTTTACCTGTATAATGTTAAAAACAAAACACCTGCCACAAAAATACAAACCTCAATTCTTTTTTGTTGTTGTTGTTGTTGTTCAGTCGTTCAGTCGTGTCCGACTCTTCGTGACCCCATGGACCATAGCACGCCAGGCCTTCCTGTCCTGCGCTCTCTCCCGGAGCGTGCTCAAGTTCATATTCATTGCATCCGTGATGCTATCTAGCCATCTCATCCTCTGCCGTCCCCTTCTCCTTTTGCCTTCAGTCTTTCCCAGCATCAGGGTCTTTTCCAGAGAGTTTTCTCTTCGCATTAGGTGGCCAAAATATTGGAGCTTCAGCTTCATTATCTGTCCTTCCAATGAGCACTCAGGGTTGATTTCCTTTAGGATTGACTGATTTGACCTCCTTGCAGTCCAGGGGACTCGTAAGAGTCTTCTCCAGCACCACAGTTCGAAAGCATCAATTCTTCGGCGCTCAGCCTTCCTTATAGTCCAGCTCTCACAGCCATACATTACTACTGGGAAAACCATAGCTTTGATTAGACGGACCTTTGTCGGCAAGGTGATGTCTCTGCTTCTTACTATGCTGTCTAGGTTGGCCATAGCTTTCCTCCCAAGGAGCAAGCGTCTTTTAATTTCATGGCTACAGTCACCGTCTGCGGTGATCTTGGAGCCCAAGAAAGTAAAATCTGTCACTGCTGCCATTTCTTCCCCTTCTATATGCCAGGAAGTGATGGGGCCAGATGCCATGATCTTCGTTTTTTTAATGTTGAGTTTCAAACCAGCTTTTGCACTCTCCTCTTTCACCCTCAACAAGAGGCTCTTGAGATCCTCTTCGCTTTCTGCCATTAGGGTGGTATCGTCTGCATATCGGAGGTTGTTGATAATTCTCCCAGCAATCTTAATTCCGACCTCTGATTCATCCAACCCGGCATTTCTCATGATGTACTCTGCATATAAGTTAAATAAGCAGGGTGACAATATGCAGCCTTGTCGTACTCCTTTCCCAATTTTGAACCAATTGGTTGTTCCATGTCTGGTTCTTACTGTTGCTTCTTGACCCTCGTACAGGTTTCTCAGGAGACAGGTAAGGTGGTCTGGTACTCCCATCACTTTCAGAATTTGCCACAGTTTGTTGTGATCCACACAATCAAAGGCTTTAGCATAGTCAATGAAGCAGAAATAGACGTTTTTCTGGAATTCTCTTGCTTTCTCCATGATGCAGCGAATGTTGGCGATTTGATCTCTAGTTCCTCTGCCTCTTCTAAACCCAGCTTGTACTTCCGGTAGTTCTCGGTTCGCATACTGCTGAAGCCTAGCTTGTAGGATTTTGAGCATCACCTTGCTGGCATGTGAAATGAGCGCAATTGTGCGGTAGTTTGAACACTCTTTGGCGTTGCCCTTCTTTGGAATTGGAATGTAAACTGACCTTTTCCAGTCTTGTGGCCACTGTTGAGTGTTCCAGATTTGTTGGCATATTGAATGCAGCACTTTAACAGCATCATCTTTTAGGATTTTAAATAGCTCGGCTGGAATACTGTCATCTCCGCTAGCTTTGTTGTTACTAATGCTTCCTAAGGCCCACTTGACTTCACTCTCGAGGATGTCCGGCTCAAGTTCAGTGACCGCACTATCATGGCTATCAGGGACATTCAGATCTTTCCTGTATAGTTCTTCTGTGTATTCTTGCCACCTCTTCTTAATCTCATCTGCTTCTGTTAGGTCCCTGCCTTCTTTGTCCTTTATCATGCCCGTCTTTGCACAAAACGTTCCCTTGAGATCTCCAATTTTCTTGAAGAGATCTCTAGTCTTTCCCATTTTGTTGTTTTCCTCGATTTCTTTGCATTGTTCATTTAAGAAGGCCTTCTTGTCTCTCCTTGCTATTCTCTGGAACTCTGCATTCAGTTGGGTATGTCTTCCCTTTTCTCCCTTGCTTTTCGCTTCCCTTCTTTCCTCAGCTACTTGTAAAGCCTCATCAGACAGCCACTTGGCTTTCTTGCATTTCTTTTTCTTTGGGATGGATTGAGTTGCTGCCTCCTGAACAATGTTACGGACCTCCGTCCATAGTTCCTCAGGCACTCTGTCTATCAGGTCTAATCCCTGAAATCTATTCCTCACCTCCACTGTATATTCATCAGGGATATGATTGAGGTCATACCTGAACGGTTTAGTGGTTTTCCCGACGTTCTTCAATTTAAGCCGAAATTTTGCAAGAAGCAGCTCATGATCTGAGCCACAGTCAGCTCCAGGTCTTGTTTTGACTGACTGTATGGAGCTTCTCCATCTTTGGCTGCAAAGGACATAATCAATCTGATTTCGATATTGACCATCTGGTGATGTCCATGTGTAGAGTCGCCTCTTGTGCTGTTGGAAAAGAGTGTTTGCTATGATCAGCATGTTCTCTTGGCAAAACTCTATTAGCTTTTGTCCTGCTTCATTTTGTACACCAAGGCCATGCCTGCCTGTTATCCCGGCGATTTCTTGACTTCCTACTTTAGCATTCCAATCCCCTATGATGAAGAGGACATCTTTTTTTGGTGTTATTTCTAGAAGGTGTTGTAGGTCTTCATAGAACCGATCAACCTCAGCTTCTTCGGCCTCCGTGGTTTGGGCATAGACTTGAATTACTGTGATGTTGAATGGTTTGCCTTGGATTCGTACTGAGATCATTCTATCATTTTTAAGATTGTACCCCAGTACTGCTTTTCCCACCCTTTTGTTGACTATGAGTGCTACTCCATTTCTTCTAAGGGATTCTTGCCCACAATAGTAGATATGATAGTCACCTGAATTAAATTCGCCCATGCCTGTCCATTTTAGTTCGCTGATTCCCAAGATGTCGATGTTCAATCTTGCCATCTCATGTTTGACCACCTCCAGCTTACCTTGATTCATTGATCTGACATTCCAGGTTCCTAAACAATATTGTTCTTTACAGCATCGGATTTTCTTTTCACCACCAGACACATCCACAGCTGAGTGTCCTTTCGGGTTTGGCCCAGCCGCTTCACTCTTTCTGGCGCTACTTGGAAATACCCTCTGCTCTTCCCCAGTAGCATATTGGACACCTTCCGACCTGAGGGGCTCATCTTCCGGCGTCATATCTTTTAGCCTTGTGATACGTTCCATGGGGTTTTCTTGGCAAGAATACTGGAGTGGGTTGCCATTTCCTTCTCCAGTGGACCACATTTTGTCAGAACTCTCTGCCATGACCTGTCCGTCTTGGGTGGCCCTGCACGGCATAGCTTATGACTTCACTGAGTTACGCAAGCCCCTTCGCCACAACAAGGCAGTGATCCATGAATTCTTTTTACTGACTGTTAAAGAAAGCTTATTTTTTTTAAAAAAAGACAACCAGCTGTGTGCAGCACCAACCTGTCTCTTCTAGTCTCGTCCCACCTACTCCCTTCTAAGAAAAAAAAATCTTACCTTGATGGCAGTATGGAATTTGGAAAGGGAAATGGCAGTATGGAGTGTTTGCTAGAAACAGCAGAGTCCTTGCTAGTTGGAAGTAACAGCCAAAGGAATGGGATTTCTACTACAGTTCCCATGATCCTTGAGAGGAAATGATGTTCCTGAGCATGGCTACTAGCATCATTTCCAGTTATGGATTAGGCCTGCTTCTATCCTGTTTCTAGCAACTCCTCCTTGTCACCAGTTACCGCTCTCCCTTCATGGGTAATATCTTTGTTTGATTGATTTTTGATTGGAGATGGCTGGCTAGCAGCAGAGGCAAACCCTATTACAAAGTGTACTCAATTTCAAAGGGGACTGGGTCCAACTTATGATGTGCAGAAGCTTTCTAAACTTGCATAGTTCATATTCTGCATCTCCTCATCCTGAATTCACTTGAAAGTACACACAAAGATGGAACTACCTCATTGTTTGATGGATGTTGCCAGACTGTGGGGGTGCTACAGAGTTGTCTTAGATTAATCTGATTTTGATAATTCTCCCAGCAATCTTAATTCCGACCTCTGATTCATCCAACCCGGCATTTCTCATGATGTACTCTGCATATAAGTTAAATAAGCAGGGTGACAATATGCAGCCTTGTCGTACTCCTTTCCCAATTTTGAACCAATCGGTTGTTCCATGTCTGGTTCTTACTGTTGCTTCTTGACCCTCGTACAGGTTTCTCAGGAGACAGGTAAGGTGGTCTGGTACTCCCATCACTTTAAGAATTTGCCAGAGTTTGTTGTGATCCACACAATCAAAGGCTTTAGCGTAGTCAATGAAGCAGAAATAGACGTTTTTCTGGAATTCTCTTGCTTTCTCCATGATGCAGCGAATGTTGGCGATTTGATCTCTAGTTCCTCTGCCTCTTCGAAACCCAGCTTGTACTTCCGGTAGTTCTCGGTTCGCATACTGCTGAAGCCTAGCTTGTAGGATTTTGAGCATCACCTTGCTGGCATGTAAAATGAGAGCAATTGTGCGGTAGTTTGAACACTCTTTGGCATTGCCCTTCTTTGGAATGGGAATGTAAACTGAGGATCTCAAGAGCCTCTTGTTGAGGGTGAAAGAGGAGAGTGCAAAAGCGGGTTTGAAACTCAACATTAAAAAAACTAAGATCATGGCATCTGGCCCCATCACTTCCTGGCATATAGAAGGGGAAGAAATGGAAGCAGTGACAGATTTTACTTCCTTGGGCTCCAAGATCACCGCAGATGGTGACTGTAGCCATGAAATTAAAAGACGCTTGCTCCTGGGGAGGAAAGCTATGGCCAACCTAGACAGCATAGTAAGAAGCAGAGACATCACCTTGCCGACAAAGGTCCGTCTAATCAAAGCTATGGTTTTCCCAGTAGTAATGTATGGCTGTGAGAGCTGGACTATAAGTAACTGTGGTGCTGGAGAAGGCTCTTACGAGTCCCCTGGACTGCAAGGAGGTCAAATCAGTCAATCCTAAAGGAAATCAACCCTGAGTGCTCATTGGAAGGACAGATACTGAAGCTGAAGCTCAAATATTTTGGCCACCTAATGCGAAGAGAAAACTCTCTGGAAAAGACGCTGATGCTGGGAAAGACTGAAGGCAAAAGGAGAAGGGGACGGCAGAGGATGAGATGGCTAGATAGCATCACCGATGCAATGAATATGAACTTGAGCACGCTCCGGGAGAGAGCGCAGGACAGGAAGGCCTGGCATGCTATGGTCCATGGGGTCACGAAGAGTCGGACACGACTGAACGACTGAACAACAATCTGATTTTGGCACCCGGTAGTGCCAGTGCACAGGGAAATCTGACATTCTGGCACTTCAGCTGCCAATAACAACTGTTGCTATGAGCTCCCAATATATGCCGCAATGCTTCTTTGCAGTCCCTCCTTAAATACATGAAGGCTGGATGGGTTCATAAAAATGGGAATTGGAAGTTCCTAATCTCTTGTGCTCAGAGTCACGAAATAATGGTACATAGGATTGTATCCAATGTTGGTCCTACTTAAAGTAGACCCATTGAAATTAATGAGACCTAAGTTAGTCATGATTAACAAGCCCCATTCATTTCAATGGGTCGACTTAAAATAAGACTAACATGAGATACAATCCAATATTGGTATCATGGATTAGGTATGTTTTAACACCCTGGTCATAAAAACAGCAGGATAGTTAGTGTTGACTTAATACTGGTAGGTGAAGAAATGGCAAGTAGAGCATAAATTATCAAAAGCATCTCCCCTCAGAACAAAGAAAAAAGGTACCACTCATTCATCCATAAATGCAAAAAGCCTACTGAAATATGTGAAATCCTTTGGAAGTTGCTGCACTGCAGTCTGATTGCAGCCACAAATTAAAAGTTTAAAATATTATAATGAGATGAGGAGATATTTCCTTGGAAACATGACGGCCGATCTCCATTTTACCCTCATAAATTAAACCAGACAATTTGACAAAAGGCATAATTGGACCACAGCAATTAAGATTAGGAAAATCTTTCACAGAAATGCTTAACTGAATACATGACATTCTTTGGATATCAGAATCCTTTGGCAAAACAGATAGCAGTTTGTTTTAATAGACTGGCGGAGATTCACCCAGTGACTTCTGCCTCTACAAAAGTCAGTGTTCAAAATAAAGAGGAACAGTGCAGTCAGAATTTTAGTGGTAATATATAAGACTTGTTCTGCTGAAATCATTTTAGAACAAACAAATGACATGTTTCCACTTTTCTTGTATGGGATGCATCAGTGCACTTGCTTCACATCAATGGCATGAAGGCATTAGGTAAATTCTAATGGACTTCTGATAACCCATTCACATAGTTGACTAAGCTTTTTGTGTGCAGCTTTTGTGTGCACTGACAAGTATTAGTTGCTCACAATGAATATGCTATTATAGAGAGAGCCAACATGGTGAAAGCTTCAAACTGCTTGGCTATTGTATGATAATAATGCTCCCTGCATGAAAAATATGGTTACATTCTCCAACTTATTCATCACTATTCAAGGAATATGATTACAGTTTCTTTAACCACTATAAACCATTCTATAGCAGTAAACACAGATGGTGTATGTAGAAGTATACTGTAGAAAGCACAGCTAAATTCTGAGAAAAGAGCTGGCATTTCTGGGAGAAAGGGAACACAAAACAGGCTATCTCATTAAGTTATGCCCCATTAATATAAAAATATGCTGTGTCATTATATCACTAGATTTAACTCAGTATAAATAACAGAACACTTTCTTCCAAAAATTAATAGAGTTTGTACTCACCAGGTGTGAAATTGTATTGTGCAGAAAATCCCAAAGATTCAAGTTCACCATCAGCAAAAAATTTAATCCACAGAAATCTGCCACTGGATTTTATTTTAGGTGGGTTTTGTTGTCCACAGAAACGTCCAATTATTGGGGAGAAGCCAAATGGTCCATCCCGCACTTCAATATGATCAAATTTACACTCCCAAGAAGGCTCTATGGAATATTTTTCATCAAAGTGTAACTCAATACATTGTCTTGGGGCAGCTGAAGATTAAAACAAAACCATTAGATAGTTGTACAGTCTGAAATATATTTGCTTTCAAATATTGTCCGTTTTCCAGACAACATTTTGTTGCATTTTTTTTTTTTTAGGCAAAGCTTCTTAGTCCCTGTTCAGAATCTACTGTGATTGGAGTAAGCAAAACACATTTCACATTATTAATTCGCAGTTGTGTTAGTTTTCCTATGATACAGTATTTCTTTTTTAACTATTAGATTCTCTGTTTAAGGGCAAGTTATTGAACTTGATAACACACAGAGTCTCTTCTAACACTATGACCAGGATGTGAAGAACCTTACTTTTTGCACCAAAAATTTCTACCCATGTGTCTGTCCTTGCTTGATTTCTTCTTCTAACTGCAGTGCCTCAGGCCACCTCCACAGGCTTCCCTGCACACACCCTCCTAAATAATATAAGAACTAGAATTTCACTCCATACGGGTAAAGACATATCTAATAGAGAAAGAAAGTTCAGTCATAGGGGGACCCCAACTTTTTTCCAGCTTTGGAACTCAAATTACAGGAGGTGCATAGACTAATAAACTGAATGGTGGCTCAGCTATCAAGTCTTGCTCCTACCCAGGTGCTGCAGGCCTTTAAAAAATAAGTATAAGTAGCAGCATAAGGCCATGTGTATGTTTGATTTGTTATCTGATTAAACAAAAGGGGGGAGGATTAGGAAGACAGTTTCTTGGTGTATAGGTTGTACATCATAGGTTGTATAGCCCATCAGCATCATACATGTCTGCTGCAAACTTGCAGAACTAATCCCCCACCCCACCATTTCCAAGTTTGACCATGGAAAGCAAAAGGTACATTTGAACTGACTCCAACGTTAGTTTAAAGTAAACTATGGATATATCTGTCATATATCTCATTCTTCCCTCAAGCATAGAGCCCACAGGTGGACGACATTCTGTATCACTTCAAAACTCAGAAAATGAAGAATGCAGCAAATTAAGAAACTGATGCAATAATGAATTAGACACATTGCCTGGGATCAAACCTTGCCTTCCACAGATGGAAGGGTTCTTCAGTCCACAGAAGGTTTTTGATCCAGTGGAACATTCCACTAGTGGAACAGTGGAGGAGGCAATTTTTGCTGCTGTTTTGCCCTTCCCGTTATGTCTCCCCCAAAATCTGTTCTGGAGGATTGGGAGATCCTTTGGAAAAGTGTGGAGGCTGTGCTGGGGACTGCAGGGAGAGGGGTGAATCAGTGAATATCACATCCTCCTGCCAGCTGGAGCATCCTAAGTAGAATTCCTGTCCAGAAGTGTTCCTGTCAGATACAGCCCATAAAGTAAAAATTGCACTTTAATTCCTCAGGTTGTTCAGACCTCAGCTTTTTCTAACTTTGACTGCTACATTAACAGATTTTTGAAAAAGAAAATAAATATGAATGAATTACATATTTTAACTAATCATGTTCTACTCATGTAGTCCTCATGTTCTACTGTTCACCCTATGAGCATGTTTAAGCTATGAATCCATTCACCTCATAGCCCATCTTTTGGATTAACAAAACAGACTGAGCTATAGCAAAGCACTGTGTGATGGCTCAAAGGATTATTTAAGAGCTTTCTATGTCCTTTGCCAGGGAATGGGGTCACATGACAAATTAAATGCAAGCAACAGAATTAAATTCCCAGTTTTAGAAAATTTTATTTCATCACCCAGATCTATAATAAAAGGTCTCTTGCCAAAAGGATGTCTAGTCTAACAAAAGTGATGAGAGCTAAATATTATTCTTTTTTTCAAAAGGGTTTTGGAAACAAAATATGTGGCTCAAATATGTGTGAAGTGCAAAAATCAGCAGCTTTGATTATATGAGAATTATTTGAAATCTATTGGGTAACGTGGCTGAAATTAGAACAGAAAATTTAGGCAGCACTCCAATACCTACTTACCTGGGAGAAAGCTCTATTGAACTCAGTGGAACTTACTCCTGAGTAAATATGTACAGGATTGCACTGCTAGATTTTTCTTCTTCCACAGTTTGATATAAATCACTCTTTCTTTCTAGCACTACTGTTTGCTGTATACATCTTGGAACCTCATTTGAAGCTTGGATTCAATTTCAAACTTCTGATATGCATGTAGCCTGATCCACAACACACAATTTCTTTCTGCTTTGTGTGTTTGTTTTACCTCAGGGTCAGAAGTATGTTGATTTGAGGTCATGGAGGAAAAATTGTAATATAGCATGGATCTTACACAAAAATTATGTGAGTTTGCATATGCCAAACTGTGGTCCCTTGTTTTAAGATACAAAATCCATGTGTGGTATTCTACTCCAGAGGCAAAACAACAGAATTAGCTCCTGTTGCAGTCAATGAGGCTAATTCATCTTAAATTCTAGTATTTCAGCCTCACTGAGTTGCAGAACAGGTGAAAAAAAGTCAACTAAAAATGAACATGCATTACATACAAAATCCCAGTCCTTCGTAATGTGGTTAAATACTGTCCATAAATTATAGAATCATAGAATAGTAAGGTTGGAAGGGGCCTACAAGACCATCGAGTCCAACCCCCTGCTCAATGCAGGAATCCAAGTCAGAGCATCCCTGACAGATGGCTGTCCAGCCTCGTCTGGAATGCCTCCAGTGTGGGAGAACCCACCACCTCCCTAGGGAATTGGTTCCATTGTCGCATTGCTCTAACAATCAGGAAGTTATTCCTGATCTTCAGCCAGGATCTGGCTTCCTGTAACTTGATACAAAGCATTTCATTTTCAGTTTAAAGCAAGCATGAAGGAGTATATGACACCATGCTAATGGAAGTGCACAGTAAATGGCAACTTGTTGAAAAGAGGCCCAAAACATTAGTTTAAAGTTTAGCTTATTTAATAAAATAAGTATCACAAAAAGTATTACTGTGTATACCCTTTAACTGTGAAGGCTATGGGATGTATCCAGTGTTAAGTCCTATTTAGAGTAGACCCATTGAAATGAATTGGATTTTAGTTATTCATGACTAACTTAAGTCCCATTCATTTCAATGGATCTACTCTAAGTAGGACTAAAACTTTTTAAAAGAAATGACAACAAATGAAATGTGTCTCCATTATGGTTACTTTTGTAGTGGCCTAAACACATTCCTAGTGGTCTTAACATGTACTGTATCTGCCTACTTCTACTCTGGCATTGGGAGCTGGTCCCAATCCCTGTGCTGAAGAAGTCTTCACCACCACTATCAGACATCTCAGTGGCTTTTGCAAGCCAGAGGAGACATAGAAGACAGGCCAACTGCTGACTTCTTGTGGACCATCCAAAGGCCTTTCACTGGGCTTTTACAGGACCTCCCACAAGCTGTGTACCCTTGATGTGAAAATAGTTGCCAGTGGTTAGTTATTTAACTATCCAGTTTAATATTTCGGTATTGATTTCAGTGCTGGGTATTTTGTTGAATAAAACAGGTATTTTGAGCTGGTGGGCTTTGGGTATACTTTTTTCTGTGATCCCACAGCCTGACCTACTGGGCTTCTCCTGGCCCACCAAACCTTGTCATGCTTTGTCACCTGACCCTCCACATCCCACCAAATTTCACCCCCTGACCCATCAAAACCCAGGCTTCACTCCCTAGTCTAGTTGAGACATGTCTGCACCCAGAGACCAGGTATTTTAAAGATCGCCAGTTGGGCTGGCAACTGTTTACATTCCCTGTACAGTTGGGCAGTAACTGAAAGCTAGACCAAGCACTTTTCTCTTTTTCTTTTAGCAGCAACTGAAGGTCCAGCTTTTACTGGCTTGTATCTTATAGGATACTGCAATTCTGCAAGTGAAGTCTCTGCTTGTAATGCTACTCCTATAGTCCAGGCTAGTATCAAATTGCACATGTACTAATTACTGCAGACGTTCCATAATTATGAATGGTGACTGTAGCCTATTTATATATGTCATATTTGATTGTGCCACACTGTGATTTCCATCATACTTTTGGGGGAAGTAAAGGCAGAAGTTAAGATCTGCAGATTGTGTGGCCCCAGAATAGTCGTATTATTGACAGTCTATGCACACATGTAATTGTTTGATGGGGCCTAGGAAGACTTATTATGTTCTATGGAGGGTGTGTGTGTATGTGTGAGACAAAAGGAAATGCCAAGGATGCATGAAAATGTTGCTACAAAATTCAGAGGCAGTAGAGTGCAGCTGCCCTGTGATGAGCTTTTACTACTTGAACTCCTAGCAATCTTTTTAATTTAGGTTCTAATTACCTTTCTTCAAAGACTCCTAATAACATGGAAAAGACTGCTTAATGCTTGCATGTCTTGTCATCTTTTTCATCTAATTATCTTATACAAGTGCTGTCTTGAGGTTTTACATCTGCTTAAAAAGGCTCTGGGTTCTAAGAAGTAGCAGGAGGAACAGTTGCAGTGAAATAGCCCCATACAATTAAGGCTTTAATTCTTATCAGCCTGTAATTTCATGTAGCTGACAGCTGAAGCTAAGCAAAAAATCTGTTTCAGTTTAACAGAATGTCTGGAAATAAGAGATTAATCTAAACATCTTTCCTTCATAAGTGTGAGCTAGTACCATACTAATGGACTGGAATAATCCTTGATATCTCCAGTTGCCTCAGGAATTGAATAGGGAAAGCGAGGGTCATCTTTCTTTCAAAAGGAGATTCTGTGCTGGCTTTGAAGAATACATTATGAATACAAGGAATATGAATGGAATTCATGGGTATTACTACTCAAGCAGATAATTATACAGATGTGCTTTGGAACAGCAAAATACCATTGTACTTCAACACAGATATTGTTGCAAATGAAGAAGAAAAATGTCACTAGCTTTACAAAAATGAAGATGGTTTTCAAGAGAACTGCTGGTGCTAATTTTTCCAGAGTTTACAATACATCAAGCCCATATATATTATAGGAAAGTGCAGAATTTATGTACAGGGAATGTAAAGCATTTACTGTTTATGTTAACAAATAGGGATTTCACTAGGAAAAAATTACCAAGCATACACATAATATATTGAATGGTATGACCTCATATTTCTGGCACATCTTTACATTTTTAAAATATAACTATTTGTCATATGACTGGAAGCAGATTATACAGGCACACTTGTCACAAAGGCCCAAATTGGTTACTGCTCCCTGTTGGTGCATTTGGTGGCAAATCTGTGTTTGCTGCCAAGTATTGTATGAAATTACCCCAAGCCTAACCATATTCTGAACCATTTGTTCATTTAGGGCTGGTTCACATGACACAACAGCCTATCATGTTATTGAACCCCCAATGAGCAACAGAGTTTTCCAGCCATGATTTTGAATATACAACTCCTAATCGGGGGCTGCTGTGATGTCCAAACCTGGCCATTGGGGGTTATGCAAGGGTTAAACAACCCTCGTTTAGTCCTTGCATAAACCCCTATGTGGTTCACATGACACAACAACCCCAATCAGGTGTTGCATTTTCAAATTGCATCCAGCACATGCCACAGCTCACCATGGCATCTCCAAGCACAACAACAAAATGGTTTTTGATTTTTCTCAACTGCCCAGAGAGCTTCAGCTATGGGGCAGTATAGAATATAATAAATGAAATGAAACAACAAAACCCAGTCCCTTGTCTAATAATGGCAGAGCTCAAGGCACTGCTTCTGATATGACTTTTCCAAAATAGATTGGAAATTCTAAATTCCAATTTATCCTGATCACCTGATATAAGTTCAGAGGTTGATATTAAAAGAGTGCGATTCCACAGACTCTATAGATACATAGTGTTTCCTCTTCACTTTCTTCCCACTTCAAGTCCTGACAAATAAGCCTAGGAACTTCTTGGACCAGTAAGGAAGATAAGGAGAGAATGCCAGTGATGGTAGCACCATCCTCCCCGAATGTAACTTAGAAATGAAACATCTGCCTAGTAACAACACAGTGCAACCCAATCTAAAAGTAATTGCTGGTAACATTGTTCCATGGTCATGGAATACTACAGAAAACAGATGTAGAAAACAGTCCTTCCAAACCAGCATCTTGGCTCCAAGAAGAGCTATCCAATTGTTTAAGGTGAGTTATAACAATTCAGGAAATGATATTGCTAGCTGTTCATTCAGTCTACAGAATGTTAAGTTTTATGGAGACCCAAGACCATGGGCATCAGGAATGCTTTATGTTCTCAGGCTTCAGTCTGGTAGTGGTTCACATTTCTATCTTCCAAGACTTTTCTTAGCACCATTAGTCATAATGTGTATAATAGGTGTAACCAGTCATTTCCATATTGATCCCAGAGGATAAGAGATTTTTTAAGAAGATACTTCGGGCTGTGCGGGGGACACTTCAATTGGCAAAACAAGCATTTAGATTCAAGTTCTAAAAGTTCTTTCTCTGCCATCATTGAGAAGTTGGTCCAATGAAAGATTAAGGCAATAAACGAGAAAGGAGAGATTACTAAGCGCAGTAGTATTGTGCCATGTTTCCCTGAATGGCAGTGAAGCTATGACAACAGCTACTCTCAGTTTGCAATCTCTCTATTCTGGCCTTACTTTTTCTTAGCCAATAGAGCAGGGGTTGAGGACGGGCAAATCGAAAGTTGGCTTACCCATAGCATTGCATATCTCTGTGTAAATGAAGTGTTCTGAAGTGGCAGCTTCCTGTGCTCTCTTTTTCTCTACCTTAAGGCAGAGAAAGAGAGCTGCACTGAGACAAGGCCTGCAGCTGCTGCAATGTTCTTACTTGGCTCTTGAAATGCAGCACTGTGCTATGGCAGTGCTGAGAGGTGAAGGAGAGAGAAAAGGTCCAGGAAGATGACAACTGCCCCCCTCATCTTTGTAACTCTTTACTAGTCATTTTTTAATTATTATTTCAGAGCAAGAATGTTTCATTATGACATGACATTTTACCAAATTATCAAAAGACTTTGAAATTAATAAATGTCAGAATCATTGCCAACGGTAGATGTTATACACTGACAATGAAGAGAAGGGCTAATTTAAAAACAGAGGATGTATTTGGTAATCACCTTCTATAATGTAGACACACTCTCTGTCAGGAGGATATTTGTTGGGATAATTGGGAGAAGTGAAGATCCCTCCTTCTGGGTATTTTGTCCACGTTCCACACTGCACTGTCTTTTGTCCTTCTGAAGTGGTTTGCTTTTCTGAAATAAGGATGACATAAGGGATGACACAGATGGGGCACACACATTAGTGCTTCAGTTTATTTACTTGGGGTCATATGATCACCTGCTTCTTCAGCAGGTGGCAGTTAAGAACATAAGAAGAGCCCTGCTGGATCAGACCAAAGGTCCATCTAGTCCAGAATTCTGTTCACACAGTGGCCAACCAGCTGCCCACAGGAAACCCACAAACAGGACATGAGTGCAACAGCACCCTCCCACCCATATTCCCCAGCAACTGGTGTACATTGGCATTCTGCCTCTGGTATTGCAGATAACATATAGCCATTAGGACCAGTAGCCATTGGTAGCCTTCTCCTCCAGGAAGCTACCTTTCGAAGCCATCCAAATTGGTGGCCATCACTATATCTTGTGGCAGCAAATTCCATAGTTTAACTATGTACTGTGTGAAGAAGTACTTCATTTTATCTGTCCTGAATCTCCCACCAATCAGCTTCATGAGATAACCCAGGTTCTAGTGTTATGAGAATGTTCTCTCTTCATGGCAGATAGACCAGGTGATTGTGGTTTGAAATCCAGACCACACATATATGGGGTGTCCCTTCACCAGTGTTACACAGCTTGTGTGGGAGAGGGACTACTACAGAACCAAAGCCTGTGAGACTTACTGACTTCCAAGCTTTATATCTATTTATTAGGGATATCTTATTTCTCCCTCACTTTTTTCCTCCAGGGCAGGGGTAGGGAACATGTGCCCCTCCAGATGTTGTTGGACTCCCATCAGCTCCAGCCAGCATGGCCAATAATCATGGATGATAGGAGTTGTTGTCCAAAAACATCTGGACTGCAACGGGGTCTCCATCCCTGCTCTAGGGCCACAGGGACTCCCACATCTACAAATATATATAAAAAATACCCCACAGCATATTGGTGTGTGTGTGTGCGTGTGCGTGTGCGCACACATGTGTGCGTGCACAGTTGTAGTGATGCAGGAATTCACCTCAGTTTATTTTAGAAAGGGATCACCAGTTGCAAGTATTTTTAGAGAACTCAGAAAAATGTAAGATCTCGTGTTATGTCCATCTCCCCCCCCCCCCCGAGGAGAATTATAAATCAGGGGTGGATGGAAGCTCAATTAGAATCTAGTGGTGGATAGATCTCAGGGTGATCTGCAGTGGAGCAGCAAAGGTTTGCAACTCCTGGAGGTTTAACAATAATGACAACACAAAGCTTTTTTATCCTCCTAAATTAGGCAAGAAAACTGGATGGGGAACAGGAGTAGATCTGTGTATGAAAGGATTGTGTGTGCACTCTAGTTCTGGTCCTGAAAACCAGTTTGGGGGAAAATCTATGACCACCTTCTTGAGCCACTATTTTTCTCTTTGCTCTGGTTGGTGGACTTCAGGGAGCTAGAGAAAACCAAATTGGATCCTGCGAGCTTAAAGCCTGCCCAGCTCTGTTCTAAATTGCCATGACAATGTTGGTTGCACTATATTACACTGGTTAAGATTGGACTAGAAAAGATTGTTATTATTTATTATATTGGACACAAATAGGTGGGGTGTTGTTGTTTTAAACACTCTTTGTGCATGTGGAGAAATTCAGTTTGTATTCTGAGCTGGAGAAGAACTCTTAGGGACATAATGTTCACCTCGTATATGAGGTGAGCATCATGAGCTGCATGGATTATATTTTCGAGCTAGGAAAGATGAATTCCAAAAACATCGCTTGTTCCACCTTGTAGCTGGGGATTGGACTAGATTACCTTCTGTCTCTTCTAGCTCTTTGATTCACTGATTCTGTAAACGTAATCACCAGAGGCTGACTTTGCTGAAGTGTTATATGGCTATTGGCCAGCGTTCTGCTGAAATGGTGTTCTTATTTCTTCCGTGTGTCTTTACCTCTCCTGACTTCCTGATCAACATGCATTCAGGGATCTCATTAACTAATTTTTGGTGTATGCACTTAAGTTGTTTGTTTGTTTTAAATGCCATATTTTATAGCCTGATATGAATTCTTAAATATGTTTAGCTCCCAAGAATGCACTACATAGTTTAATTAAGAAATATAAACCCATTTTAATCCTTAAATACTTTTAAAATAATCCAGATAATGGGAATATTCTCCATAAAAAGACATACCTGCTCCTTTTTTTGTTGCCCCAGCCCAATGTAGGATGATAAAACTTGCTACAACTGAAAAAAAAGTATATTAGTTGCAATAATGGGTTAATAACAACAATCAAAACAGCTGTAGCATTCGACCACCAAAGGAGGAAAATACTAAACAAAGAAGGAACAACATGCATGTTTTGTGGTTGCACTTGACTATATGATCTCCTAGTGAAGGTGATTTTCTTGCTATGTATAGATTTCAGATAAAAGTGTTGTAGACCTGAACCAAATGGCTACATGTTCATAGTGAAAGTCATGTGCTGACAAGGACACATGTAGGCTGCAATACTATATCAACTTACCTTGGAGTAGGCCCCATTGAACTCAATAGAGTTATTTCTGAGTAGACATGCATAAGATTGAACTGGGTGCTGCTTTATATAGACTTCTTGGCTATGAACTGCTTAACACAGTAGTGTGCATGCCAATGTGCATGCTAATCAGCACTATTGCTATTATTTAGAGCTGACATTCAGTTTGACAGAAGGACATTATTATTATGTCTGTTGACTGATTTATCAGTTTGATCCAGTTAAGCCAAACCCAGTTGTTACCACCTTCATGGTTCAAAACCTTTAGGCCCCTGCAGACTCCAGTATATTCTCTGATGGCATCTGTCTTTCAGTATGGCTTTAACACTACTATTCTGTCAGTGTGATCTATCTTCATCTGTGTGTGTAACACAGGGTGATCTTCAAGAAGTATGTTGTGTTGCCATGTGGTTCTTCATAAGTGCTGTTGGGACAATCCTGCTAACTTAACTTGTACATGAACTACCAAGTCAGAGATTATTTGCAGAGAGTGCTAATACGATAACTGAACAGTGCCAGTAATATTTATTCCTACAATTGAAACATCAGTGATGACGTTGTTTCATATCAACTGAATACCACTAAATGTTTCTTCAATTTAACTTTGTTTACTTGTTTAATATGAGGCTAGATGCATGAGTAAGACCAAGCTGTTTTGCAGCCTAGTCCTCTAAGCACTCTTCCAGCAGAAACTCAATTTAGCAAGGTTTGAGCTGGCAGAGCACTTTGAGGCTGGAAGCTGACTCAGCAAAGAAAATACTTTGAGATAATGAGGAACTAATAAGAAGTGAGAGTGTAACCACCGTTTCTGCAAACTGCAGTGTCTGTTGGTCTTACATCCATATTGTCATTGGTACTTAAGAATACATTTACTGCATATCATTTACACGAGAACTTTGCAAATGATAACTTGCCATTTTGTTTCCTATATAAATCTTGTCTCACTCTTTTTGTTCTCAAAGATGGATTGATGCAATAGCTGGGATTTGGTAAGGCTTTAGTGATTTTACAGCTTGAAACATGTGCAAGATGAAGTTACCTATTTACTAATGTGTTTTTATATGGAAAGAAATACAAGAATAAATTCTGAGCTTACTGAAGGCATGCATTACGGCATGCATTTTGATCATATGAAGCACAATAATATAAAGGTGCAGTCTTTGTGAATCAGTGGCAGCTGCAATGTGAGAGCTTTAAAATTAGTCATTCATATGGTGCATTTAGCACATACAGTTTCCTGCAAACCTTATCACAATCAAGAGTGGTAATAACCCTGTGAAGCAGTTAATTATTTTTCTTGTTTACATTTGGGGAACAGAGGCTGACAGATGATGATTTCTTCAAGGTTATCCAATGAGTGAATTTAACAAACCCCCTATCTACCAGGCCACATTGATTCTACTACATCCAAATCTAGTAGACTTTGGGGTAAAATGAGAATAAAACAACTGACGGGTAATACACTCAGGCCACTTTAGCCTGATAATTCATTCCTCCTTTGTTGGTAACCAGGAATCATTCCTAGATATGCTTCAGGTAGAATCAAGATTGTACCTTTAGACAACCTAAGTGAAACATAATAATATGTCTAACACACACACGGATTTCTAGAGTTTCTTGACCCTGAGGTGTGTTGAGCCCTCAAGGGGGATATTTCACTCCTTTTCTTCCACTTCTACAGCTATGCCAGTCAACTCATAAGTGTGGGCATACACACACACATACAAACAATGCTACTAGAGCCCCAAACCTATCCCTTATGCACCACATATCTTGGGGTCAGAGCACACTTTACATGTATCATATGGTTGCTGCTACAAAACATGGCTTGGATCTGAAGATAGTTTAAAGAAGTGAAGGAAATGTTCCCATCTCCCCCCCCCCTGCCACCATCTGAGACCTCCATGGAAGGAAATGTTCCCATCTCCCCCTTGCCACCATCTGAGACCTCCAAAAAGCCTCTCTGGAGCTTCAGGAGGGCCTCTGAATAAGAGGGAGGAGGATGGGATGGGAAACTTTCTTTTTCTGAGCTTCCTTGGGTTAACTTTTTTTAGGATCCAAGCCTAGTTTGGGGAGATTTCACCTTCCCCAGGAACACCCTGGAATTCATCCCACATTGTTCAGGAGGGATTTTCAGTGGTCCCAGTGGGCTGCTGGGGAGAGGGAGAGAATAGAATAGGAAACTTCTCTTCCATGAAATTCCTTAAGTTAGCTAATCTTAGGATCCAAGCTATATTCCCATGGCAAGTTCTCCACTCATTTCCCTAATATTTACAAATACCTATCACAGGGAGCAGTGCTATCACCGTGAGCGTGCCTGCCTCCACTAGCAGCTATCAGGAATGTGGAGAGCTGTTACATGATGGCACCATATCATATAATAAGTATTTCTTAATGGTACGGCTTGTCACTGAGATGCCATTTTGAAGTCACCCAGTGGCAAATGTCATGTGTGCTTTGGACCTTAGTGGACCTGGAATCCAAGTCCTGCTCAAGCACCTGCACCTCACATCTATCCCACATCCACTGAACCACTTGCGCAAGGCCTCACAGTGCCACTAAAACGTACCATAGGAATTCCTAACCTTCCTTCATTTCCAGGTCTTGCAAAGCAGTTCTGCTATCAGTTCAATATGTAGCCTTACCGCATTTTACTTCAGGGATGGACAGCATGTGGCCTGCAAGCCACATGCACTCCCAGTTGTTTCTGTGGGCCCCACTGTGTTCGCTACCAGTGAACTTGCTAAAATTGCATAGGCAAACCACTGTGCGAAGAAAAAATGGGGGGCAGCAGTGGCAGCAAAAATTGCTGCAATTTTGCAGAGAAACACATGGAATGTGTGCCTTGGAATGTGTGCACATGGAATGTGTGCCTTGTTTCCAAGCAGAATTGCACTACCAGAAGCCTCCTGGAGGTACATTTCTGGGGCAAATTTGGTGGGGTGAGGTGTGGCCTCCACTAGTGGGTTTGGGGTGGCAATGTGGCCCCACGATCCCAGGAAGTTGCCCAACCCTGTTTCACACCATAAAGTCCCTATTTATAAGTAGTAATGTGTATAATGAATCAGTATATCGCCTTGCTACAGGGAGTGGTATAGCTGAGATCCTTCCCCACCCACCTATACACACACAAATGCACAGTGTTTGGATGAATTGGGAGCGCTCAGTCTACAGAAAGAAACCTCACACAGGAGCTGAAATGGTCTAGTCTCAAGACAACATATGGAGAAGCCACACTGGGGAACCAGTTAGTGTACTACTGGCTAAGGTGTTGGATTACAACAGGGAGACCTGAGTTCAAAGCCCTCTCACTCATAAAGCTCACTTGGTGACCTTAGCCCTGAGTTCTTTGGAGGAAGGGGCAGAATAACAGTAATATAATAAATAATATGAACAACTTGTCAATCACATACCTCAAGCCCAACCAACCTCAGACTATCCCTTGAGACTTCAGCCTGAATGGCTATGGAGCTGAAAAGGATGTCACGGACACTATCTAATAAGTGCCCATGACATGATTCCAAATTGAAGTGGCCTTGCTTGCTGGGGGAAAAGACTGCATTTTTCCTCAGACGCATTATTTTAAAGTTTATTTTATATTTTAGTGTTTTGAAAAGCAGAATATGAATAAAAGTGTTGTATTATAAACTATTTAACTGGAAAAGCCATCGGTCAGCATTCCAGGGCTGCCAGTCTTATCCGGGACTCTGTATGTATCAAGAAATCAAGAAAATCTTGCTTTTGGCAGGATTTTCGAACACCCATCTTTTCATCTTGGATTCTCAAAAACACTTTTTAGAAATCCCATATTAATTGATTCATTACATTTTGAAACAGAGGGACCAGGATTTATAAAATGCATGTGACCTGCTGGAGGCCATGGGCGGTGGGGGGTGGAAGATGAGGAACATAATCCTGAAGCATTTTTGTTGTCTTGCTTTCTTGTTCTTGTTCCAATAGTTACAAATATTTATTTCAGTAACCCTGACACATAACTCCAAAGTGGCAAGTGGTGCTCAGCATGGGTTGTTTATGCTAAAGTTACTGAATACATTTTACAATTACACACACACACACACACACACACACACACACAATACAAATGAAGGAAGCTACAGATATTAATCTCTGTGTCCAAAATATTTCGATTACCCTAAAGCAGTCTTCCCCAACCTGGTGCCCTCCATGTGAAAGTTACACAAGGAATCCAGGCCTAATGGCAGGTAGACAGAAGCAAGTCCCATGTTAATTTGAATGGAACTTGCTTCCACAAAAGAGACCGATAATTCGGTTTAACTATATGACATGCACTTGGTAGTAAAAACTGGTTAGTAGAATTTGCTTCCAGGTCAACAGTGCATACAGTCACAACCACACAGTGCTATCCTAAACAGGTTTACTCAGAAGTAAGCAAGCCCCAGTGAGTTAAATAGCATTTAATTCCAAGTAAATGTTCATAGAATTGCAGCCTCAGTAAATTATGGAAGTCAGCTTCTGAAAACTATAGAGCTGAAGTGGTATCACTCAGTTATTTCAATCTACATCTGAAAAATGGGCATAAAAGTGATAGCTACTGTGATTACATGCAAGATAAAGGGTACAGCCACATCCGGTTAAATCTAATGGTAGAAGTTTCTCTGATTCTAATCAATGGAGCTGGATATTTTAAATCCATCTGCACATTAAAAAGCTCTGTAGAAATTATGCATCCCTATTACCTACTAGCACTGGGATGCTGACTATTTGATTCAGGTTATACTTAACCTTTTAGATGAATTCTGTTCATGTGATTAGAAAATACTAATGCAAAATCTGTCTTCCTTTCATCTGATTACTTTCTATAGCCTCCATCAAAGAAAGTTGTAGAGAAAAGGGGGAAAGGGACAGCCTGCTGCTATCCTGACACAAGAGTCCCATTCACTGAGTGTTAAATGAGGTAAACCAACAAGAGTAGTACTATGGAATCATCTTTTTCTCCATTTTTCCTTCCTGTCCCCAGTATACAGGAAACTTATGTTATTGCTATTGTTTTACAGTCTTCAGTTCAAATGCCTCCCTGTTCAATATATTGATTCAACTAGTCAATGTAAGACAAGAATAAGGCAAATAGAAGACAAATTAAAGCTGCTAGGCCATCACTGAAGCTCCAGAATATTTGGTATGATCAGGAAAGGAAACAGATATCAGCAATTTTGCACAGTTTTTGAGGTCATGCTCACACGGGCTTAAATTCACTTACATCCAAGTACTTGGTCTCAATTGTGTGTCCTCTCTGATTGCACATTATTTCTCTTGTAACTATTATGAACTTGGACATACATGTGCAGTTAACTGAAACACTCCTCTTCCTTCCATTACTTGGTTTGAAACAGACAGCTGGCTTGTAACTTTTGCTTAACACAAAGCATACAGAGTAATAAAGGATTATCTTCAAGAACTTTGTTTTAAAAATCCAAATATTGAAAAAATGCCTGAGGAAGGCCATTCTGCCGAAGTTGGGAATACCAACCACCAACAACTTAAATCCAAATCACTGGGTTGCATTTCATGATGATAATGATAACAATGACTGTAGAAATTCAGCCGCACTGGCACTAATCCTGAGTAATAACAGCAATCAATGAGTTTAAACTCTGGATTAATGCAGATGTCATAGAAAGCACCAAGGTTGGATGTGTGTCATTTGGTTGGGTTAAAATCCCACTGTCAAACCTAACTCTGGAGGATAGATTTATTCTGTGCAAAGAAATGGAACTAAAAAGTTCTGAAGTACAGAGTATAGAGGCAAAGTTACAGTGATATATTTACACAGAACTAAGTTCCCCTGATTTCAACGACACATATTTCCATTGAGGACTACAACCAGAATGGTAGGCTCTAATCTCTGCTCCTACACAAGTACGTGGTTCCGTCCAATTGATTCTAATGCTGCTGACCGTGACCTAAAACCTCTATAGCTCAACTACAGGGTTTTAAAAAAGAAAAAAGTAAAGAGAGTGTTGCAGGTCACTCCTCCCCGCCGCCCCCGCTTTCTTTTACGCATGACTTTGAAAGCTACTCGCTCTAGAATTGGAACTTCCCGAATTCCACCCTAGTCAAAACAAAGCCCAGAGTTCAATCCACTCTTGAAGGCTAAAATGTCCACAGCAGTTAGGCTCCTGACTCCTTGGCAATGGAGGAGAGAGGGGTGGGGGGAGATTTACACCTACGCCATTGAGCTTTCCGCATCTGATTCCTCTACTAGTCTGTAACAATCCTCTGCCAAAGGAGAAGAGGAGGTGGTGGCGAAGGAAAAGTGGCGGCACGGGGCATGGTTCGAGCCGAGAGCAGGCGAGATATACTCACTGTGAAACAAGCTGCGCCCATGGATCATGTCTGTTCCTTACACAAGGGGCTTCGATCTCCACTAATTCCATTTAGAGACGGGAGGGCTTCCAGCGGTGGGAAGAGGATGGAGAGCAGGGCAGCCTAGAGCCCACGCGTGCTGCACACTGGACCCGGGTGGATCAGCGCCCCCCTCCACTCCCTTTCTTCTCCCCTCTCACCGTCGTCTGGCGATTATCAGCCCCCCATCTCCATCGCCCGGCTCCTGAGTGACCAGCATCGGATCCTAGCAGCAGCAGCAGCAGCCACAGGGACTCTGCATAACCGGCAGAAAAGGGCAAGGGGGGGAAGAAAAGAGCGAGAGCCCTCGACGCACTAGCTCCACTCCAAGAGATCGCAGTCCGCCGCCGCCGCCGCCAACAGCAACTCCTCACCAGGCTCCAGAGAGAGGGGAGGAGGGCTTGTCTCCTCCTCGCCAGTCTCCCCTCTAATCGCCAGTTTCGTACAACACCAACAGCAGACCCAAGTATTTCCTGGAGATCGTCGCGGGCAACCTTTCCCGGCCCCTGGGGCTCTTTTGAGGCATCGAAGGGAGGATTAGCGGGCCCCTCATCAGTTCCCTGGGCTGGCTTCTCGGACGGGGGAGGCGGGGTGGGACGGGGGACACCCAGAAAAGGGAAGAGGGAGTTGCGGAGTTGGGAAGGGGCTCGGAGGGGGGGGGGGACGGACGAGGCGAGGTCTGCGAGGAGGAAAGATTCACCCGGTAGGGGATTTAGTCATCTTCGGGTGCCGGGCGATCCTTATTCGAGGCGAACTCCTTGAAAGGCGGCCAGGTCCATGTTGCTCTCCGTAAGGCAGCGCATCAAGCCGGGGCAGAGGACTGGAAGCGCATCGCCGCCACAGGCTCAGATCTTCGGGGGGCGGGCAGGCGGGAGAGAAAACAAGGAGGGAGAAAAAAATATCTTCAGCAGCCCGGAATAAGCAGCAGCGTTTAGCCTGCAAATTTCTTGCTCGGCTAAAAAAAAGGGGAGGCTGGAGGGTCGTGGATTATTATTTTTTTAAATAGAAGGGGGGATGTCCTTCCTTGTCGCCCTTCAACGTGTGCCTCAAAGAAATAGGGGGGGTTCTTCAGCACTCTGCCCCCCAACACTCACACCTTCTTCTCCTTTGCCAAATTGTTCCTTTTAGGCGAGCAATCTTCGCTCTGCGAGCTGCAGTCCCTCCATTTCCAAGAGCCTAGGAAGCGGATAGGGGGCGTGTGTGGGTCGGGGGTGGTGTGTGTGTGTGTGTGTGTGTGTGTGGTGGTGGGGAGAGTGGAAGCTGCAATAAAAGTTTAGCTGTTAATCCTGGGGCCGCCGAGAGAAGCCCTGCCTCTCCCCATCCATCCAGAGACAGGCGGGGAATGGTCTCTCGCCCTCCCACCTCTCTTCCTGCCCCTCAGGAGGACCCTATCCCAAAGACAGAGCTCTGGAGAAAGGAAAAGATCGATGGTGAGAGAGAGGAGACCGGGGGGGGGGGGCGTATATCTAGATCAAATGTGTGGCGGGGGAGTGGAAAGAGGCAGATGGATTCCCCCAGCCGGTCCCCACTCTGCTCCTGGCTCCGCAAGCAGCTCCCCCCGCAGCTGCCAAGGGCAAAGTCCGCAGTAGCAGCTTCTTTCACGCGCAGGGATTTCCCAGCCTGCAGCCTCCGCAGCGTCCTCTCTCCGGCTCTCTCTCCCGCTGGAAAAGGCATCCACGCAGGAAGAAGAGGAGCCGGGGGGGGGGGGCAGAGAAGGAGGGGAAAGTGCGTGGGGAGGGGGAGGAGAAAGATGCGCTCGGAAAGACTCGTTTGATAGAGAAGAGACAGAATGGGGGGATCGGAGCACCCTCCCCGGCTGCTCCTGCTTCTCCTTCTCCTCCCAGCACCTGCTGCTTCCAGAGCTGATGCAGAGAGGGAAAGAGTGATCGACGGGTGCCCAAAAGAGGGTCCTGACTGAGCACCAGATCCAGTAGCAAGCGCAGCGGAGGCTGGCGGCTCCGATTTCGGTGGAGCTGTAAACTCAGGACTCCAAAGGAGCTATCCATGGTGCTGAATCCACAGAGTTCGGCACTTTGGATCGCTCCTTAGGGTTCTGGCTGAAACCCAGCATGGATTATAGCCCCAGCGAAATCGGAGCCGCCAGCCTCCGCTGAGCAAACCCGATCTTTTTTCCAGACTGCAAAATGAAATCGGGGGGGGGGGGCGCGTTGGACCAAATCAGCAACACAGAACCAATTAGCCTTTTCAAACCCCCCCCCCCCCGCCGCTTCTCCTGCAAAGAAGTAAACAGGGCTTTCTGTCTTGCAACCCTAAGCTATTTATATTCGGAAGTAGTACCCCTCACGCATTTCAGTGGTTTGCTTACTCCCGAGTAAGCGCGCATGGGGTTACAGCCCAAATCGGGCTGCTTCGGAAGCGGACTTGGGATGCAGGGCTCCCAAGGCCAGATGATTGCTTTTGTTTTCAAAGGCGCAAAGAGGACTACATCTTATGTCTGGTCCCAAACGGGGGCTCCGAATTGTCCTGATGCTTCCTAAATCGTGGGTTTCTTACAAGCGACTTTTCCAAAGAAAGGAGTTAGGTGTCTGTGCGGAACAGGAAGACACTTAGGCAGAATACTACGAAAGCTACTTCCACAAGCCAATGGACCCAGATGTGCGTAGTGTCCCCAGAGAGCAGAAAGAGCGGGCGTTGCACTGAGTACAATTAATAGATGATCGGCTGCATGCCTGCATCATAGAGCGACCTCACCTTTGGTCCAGGTTTCTTGCTCCATTGATAAATGTCGGCATGACACATCTCAGGCATTGTGCGCGTGTGTGTTTTAGTCAGGCATAGCCCGATCCACAACCCAGTTAACAATCCTTGGATTTAAGCCGATGTAGTCCCATTCGCTTTAATACCCCGATCCTAAACACGTTTCTTTGGAAGTTTCTACTATGCATGTTAGGATTGCAGCCGTGTGCAGACCAAATCCTATGCATGTTTACTCGGGAATGCGTCCCACTGGGCTCAATGGGGCTTACTTCCAAGTGACATTAACAGCCTACATCGGATTTCACTTCAGCTGGGTCGTGGACAGCTGTATACACAGCGGACAGCTGAAAATTGGCCAGAAGTGCTCACGCCAGACTAGATTTTAAGAAATGTCCTTTTTTCCATCCACGGTTCCAAGTGCCAGGGAGAATCACCCAATGACAGGGCGCCACACGTTCACCAGCCATAGATATTTATCCGCGCTGTCAGCAGTAAAGTTCCAGGTAAGACTGTGAAGTCATCTTGGCAGATGGGATCCTTTTTCCTTCCATTTTGCCGGAGTTAAGGTCTCAAGGCTCTGACTGCAGCAAAACTCTCCTTTCGCAAGACATCCCCCCTCCCCCACCTTTTTGGAGCGTCTTCACTTTGCCATCTGTGGCTTGCTTTATTAACCTTGATGCTATCAATTAAATTAAGTCAGCAGTTTTCTTCCTAATTTTTCCCCACCCCCTGTCCCTACTCAACTAGGGTACATGTGAGTGACAGCTGCCTCACCCCCATAAAGATGGACTTTCTTCATACAGTTGTGCAGCTTCCAGCTTCTCTCTGCTCCCCCTCCCTGCATACACAAGCAACAGGGATAAAGCGAATGAGCCAAAAGGCCCAACTTAGAGCAGATGATGTGGAGATCAGGGAGGAAAAGGGAGAGACCGACTGAAAACATCTCCTGGAGGGCAATGCAGGCAACTGTATGGCCAAGTTTCAAGTTATGGTTTGCTTACAAAAGATTACAGTTGGGGAAAAAAAAGTAGAAGGAAAACAGCTGAATAGGCTGTTCTAAGAGGAAATGTGCTGTGTCGCCTTTTCTAACAGCAAGAATATAGTCTCGTCTTTTTGCCAGATGGATGCTATATGTTAAAGAAGGGAGGAATGTATGGAGTAGATATGCACTGTAGCAGAATTCAGAATGCCGAGTTTGTCTGGGTAGCCTGGCTGGGCTGGGCATGGTGTGCCATCTGGTGAGGCAAAATAGTAAAAGAAGGCTGGAGTGTGGTCTTGCTTTTATAGTGTTGGGCTTGGAAGGCATCCTTGTTCAGCTGCTTGATGGCCTAGGGCGAGTCACCCTTCCTCAGTTTCCCAACTGTAAAATGGCCATGATGAAGGTGGGTTCACCTACATAATTCCACACATTACGACAATCGGTCCTTACTTATTCAGTGAGAAATACATCCAACTTGCTGAAAGACCTGCCAACATTTAAAACCACACACACACTGGGCACAACCCAATCAAATTTAAAAACACGTTACTTCCCTGTTCCCTCCCATGAATTTTGATGGGATTTTAAAAGTACTTAACTATGGCTGGATTATGCCCATTATGTTTACCTTCATATGCAGGTGCCAGTATGCCATAAACTGGTTGACTCATCCCATGAAGCCAAGAAGCTCTCTCACACATTTAGTTAGAGGATGACTTTAATATACAAGAATGGGAGTAGGATAATCAACTTTCACATTGGCATTTCAGTCAGGATGACCTGTAATGGCATCTTTCTATCAGTAAATAAAGGTTTTGGTTAATTCAAGGAAGAGCCATATGAATGCTCTGCATCCTGTTCTTATTATTTATATTATAAGTAATATAAAGCAAGTGGTGGTGGGGGACACATGACAACTGTGATATTAGTCACTGTAAGAAAGAAAGAAGGAAAGAAAGAAAGAAAGAAAGAAAGAAAGCAGTTTTCTGAGGGAGAATTTTTTATGTGCTTAGAGGAAGTCTGCCTAATTGCAGAGATGAATAGACATGGAATCTATATAAGACACATGGAATCTACGCATTAAATAACCTTATCCAGCAAGCAAAAAAAGCTAAATGTTGGATCTCGCTGGATTAAAGAAGAAAACCCCCGTAACTTGGTCAAAAGGAATGTCAGATTTAATATACAAAGTAGTATATATCACCCTTCACTAGCAAATTACCACATTGGCAGAAACATAATATGTGAACCTGCTTATGATAATTCATCTTCCTTAGAGACTATGATGGCAAACACAATAAAGACTGTAAAATGCTTAGCAACTTACAAGGGCTTTAAAAATGATAGGAAGCAACAGGTCTACACTCCCATGATGGAAGCCTTTGTGGAGAGAGAGAGAGAGGGAGGGAGGGAGGGAGGGAGGGATGTGCATGTGCCAGGAAGATGGTAGAAATGGACAAGGGGAAGAGAGTAGTGTGAGTGTAGAACGTGTAGTTTAACAATGACATTTTCTCACAGAAATTAAACAGCAATGATTCACAACAAAACAACATAGTTACATTATCTTCTTATGAAATGTCTAGGGCAGGGAAAAAAACCCACTTAATAAAATTATCGAATACAAAAATAAACAATTCAATGATGAATTCAGTTTTGCTCATGCTCAGAGAGAGAGAGAGAGAGAGAGAGAGAATGCTGTCTACCAAGTATATCTGTATGTGATTTCTAGCCCTTTAGCTAAAATGTCCTTAACAAAGTCACTGTCATTGAATTTTACTGAGGTGCCAAAGAAAAAGAGTGAAAAGTCACTGTACAGCATATGCTACTGTCAGGGTGGAAACTGAGCCCATAGAGCCCCAGAGCAGTTCTGATTCTGAGGAAGAACAGCAATCCATGGGAGAGGAGCTTGCTCATCTCTCACAAGCACAGCAGCTGGCAGAGATTCCTCCTGCCAGCATTCCTGGGATAGATAGTGACCCTGGCAGTGAGAGAGCGCTGGAGAGGGGCTTGCTGGATGCTCAGTGCAGGCACAGGGAGCGGTGCCAGATGGAGGGTGTGGAAAGGAGGCGCTCTGCTCATTTGGTGCGCAAACAACGGTCGCATCCCGAGGACCCAAGGGAAAGAGGGGGGATCTCTCCATAGCCCATAAGTTCAGAGTCTTCCCACAGTTCTCCTTCAAACAGGGACCAACTGCCTTACCTAGAGCTTAGGCTACTCCTCTATCTCCCCAGAGCAGTTCCTTACTTAGTCGTGAGTGATTAGTATCTGTAAGAGTCATAAAGGAATAAAGCCTTGGAAAGAATCCTCGTCGTCTGTGTCGTGAGTTGGCTATTGGAGGGGACTACAAGAGGCAGCTAGGGCGCTCCTGACAGCTACCATGCCAACATGCTCCTTTTCAAGAGCCAATGTAATTTTCTTAGGGGTGTATGAAACTCCGCTTACCTGGTTCCACCGGGTTGTGCAGGTGGGGGGAGGCGCTCCGTCCCTTCCCCCAGAATCCTCGCCGGGGGGGAGGTGCTCCGTGCTTCCCCCCAGAATCCTGGCTGGCTGGCTCCGCTCAGTGGCCAAGCTGCAGAGCCGCCGGCCAGCTCCAGCCACCCACAGCCGGACATCCGGCTGCTGGGCAGCCCTGCAGGGATGCAAATGGCAGCTGTCGTAGCCACCATCATTTGCATCCCTGTAGTGAGCCGTGATAGGCTATGTAAATATTTACATAGCCTATCACAGCAGGGGGAAAACCCCAGATTGGGTTTTTTTTTCCCCTTGCCGTGATAGGCTACGTAAATATTTACGTAGCCTATCATGGCAGGGGGGGGGGAAAACCCAGCGTACGCAAATGGCGGCGGCTACCGCCATTTGCGTACGCTGGGGTTCCCCCCCCCCGCCGTGATAGGCTATGTAAATACTTACATAGCCTATCACGGCCTCCGCAGGGATGCAAATGGCATCCCTGCATTAGCCATGATAGGCTATGTAAGTATTTATGTAGCCTATCACGGCTGAAGAAGGAGGAAGTGAATGGCGGCAGCAGGACGGCCGCCATTCGCATAGTAGCGCGGATGGGAGTAGGTAAGTTTCACGTGCCTTTTTTGGGGTGGGGACAGCGGGCACTTCATCCCGCACACCTTTCGTGGGTTGGGGGGGCAGGGGCTTCATTCCGCAACAGTTTTCGGGGGGCCGAATGCACTGGCATTCGGCCTCACCAAGATCTGTCACGGAATTCTCTGACATCCCTAAATTTTCTTCACATAGGAAATGGTTTGACCTTCTGTGATTAAATGATAAAATTATGTTGGAACAATTATGAACATGAGCCAGGGCAACCATCTCTCAAAAGGAACAGGCCTCTGTCCCTTTAAATATCTCTGAGGGAGCTAAAAGTGTGACAGCTGCCGCATCTCCCGTCACCATGTGGCACTGATGGGAAAAACTGCATCTGGCAATGTTTAGTGGATGTAATTCCCCCCCCCCCGCCCCATCACTGCAATGCCACGAGGGCCAAAGCAGCATGTGTAGGTCTCTCTTCCTCAACTCTGGCAGGTTATAGTGGTTAATAAAATAGTTACACAGACATCGTGCCTCTGGGGAATAAAAAGCCAAACCTTCATGAGGCAGGTTTACACCTCTGTTATGATGGCTTTACGTTGTGTTCTGGGCTTATAGTGCAAAGAGAAAAATAATAGTCTTATGTTGTAGAAATGCACAAGGGTGGAGTGATCCAACTTTTGTAAAAGAGCTGCATTTACAGCTAAAAGCAGCCAGAGAAGATGTGTAGGGCTGTCATAATTTTTAAGTGACCTTTCTCCTAAGCATTTAACAGTACACCCAGCATGTAAACAGCTGACACTTTTTCAGACATGAAAGTAAGTGGTGAGATTGAGAATAGCTTCACCTGCTAATGTTTGTATCAGGTTGCTGTTAAAGGCACAGGAGTAGAGGCATTAAAATTGGTGCCCAACCTAGAATTGTGAAGGCATGTTGTTCAAAACAGATGTAGCCCCTGGGTTGAATCCATTGGTGTCATTCTGCTAGTGCACAGCTTCTACTGCTTGCGGAAACTGCATTTTTACCCTTGCACAAGCGTGTCAGATCCAATACGTCAATTCTGTTTGCACAAGCTGTTGTTTAAGCTGTTGCACAAGCAAGTTCCACAAATTGTTACACAAGGCATTGCATAAGGTGTTACACAACTCATTATCAGGGAAGCCTGGTGGCTCCCATTTCGGTGGGATGGAAAATCCATTCTAGGTTTTAGTTACAACCAGCCAGAAGTCTAAAGGAACTATCCAAGGTTCTGGACCCATTTTGGGGATAGAGTTCAGCACCTCGGATAGCTCCTTTAGACTTCTGGCTGACAGTGACTAAAACCCAGAATAGAATCTCTGCCTCACTGAAATTGGAGTCACCAGCCTCCCCTGCTCATTATGCCTTCAGTAGACTAGGATAGGGGTCCCCAACCTCTTTTGCTTGGTGGAGATAGTTGGAATTTTGAGAGTGTGCCATGGGCCTCTCACAAAATGGCTGCTGGGGGCTTGCCCTTTCATAAAAAGGCTACCACTAGGGATGTACGAATCCCTTACCTTGAGTCCGCGGGGGGGTCTGCTGGGTGGGGAGGCGATCCGTTCCTCCCCCCCGAAATCCTC
Source organism: Heloderma suspectum (assembly GCF_057233095.1). Taxonomy (NCBI): domain Eukaryota; kingdom Metazoa; phylum Chordata; class Lepidosauria; order Squamata; family Helodermatidae; genus Heloderma; species Heloderma suspectum. Next base: position 95,059,707 of record NC_139461.1, read on the forward strand.
ACCTGCCAGCTCCGTTCCACCTGCAATATGGCCGCCATTGCTGTCCGCACCGCTGCTGTGATCTGGACCCAAATGGCGTCCGTGACGCCATTTGTGTCCCTGTATTTTCAGGCGATAGGCCATGCAACTCTCTATGCAAATTCAAACACGTAGCCAATCACAAGAAAATACAGAGACACAAACGGCGTCGTGGACACCATTTGCATCCAGATCACTTCCCGAACAGAGATATTGGGATGGAAGATTCAGTCCGCGTGGGTCCAGGAAGCAGAGGTGAGTACATCCGTTCTGCCACGGACTCTGGGGGGGGGGGCAATTCAATGGAACTCAGCCTCATTTGATTCTATGGCAGATTCCGCAGACATCCCTAGCTACCACTATGGCCATGGCCAATCACAAAACACTCATTTCTCAGAAAGCAAACTGGTGAGACTAAAAGAAAAGTAACCTGCCCAAGAACATAAGTACAAGGCAGAGATGGTAGTCTGAGCTCCAAACCCCAAACCCAATCTTTTGAACACAAAAAAAGATGGTGCTGGAGGAGGGTAGCCCTTTGTTTTGCAGCACACCAGCTTCCCAGTTAATTTTTAATTTAAAAAATAAACATCAGGAGGGCCAGGGAGCCTGGTGGGCACCAAGAGACCATGGAGACCCCAGGACTAGGTGTTGCTTACACTAGCTGTGCTATTTCTGATAGAAGCTGTACAAGCACTAGCAGAACAATACCAATTCTTGTAATTTTTCTTCTACCATGACATTGGATATAATCCAGTGAGGACTAGTTTGTAGTTCATCATGGCCATAGCGGAAAGTCTCCCAGCTGCTCTCTCATGTTCCTGTTTTTCCTGCAAATCAGTTACCAAACTGACATACTTTACATGACAAAGGACAAAGCCCTCTAGGTAGTGCTTTTCCCCCTATACAAAATCCTTTTGCTCAAGCGTGACTCCCTCCAAAAGATGGCCCATACCCAGCCAGAAGCCTATTTCTGCACACAGTTGAGCACAGCAGATTGCAATATGCAGTGCAATATGTTCACAAGGTTATAAAATGTGACCAATGAGTAGCGTTTATAAACAAATTAGGGATGTCACGAATGTTCGTTTCCAGCTTTGTGTTCGACGATCGTCTTGCAGTTTGGTCTCCCAAACTGGAGTTTGAGAACCCTCCCTCTCACCTGGCACTGCTCAGCTGCAGATGAGCAATCCCCGGAAGTCTCAGGTGCTATGGCTATCCTGTTTGCAAGCTTTCCCCGAGCAGCTGCTTGCTCTGTGAACGGCTCCAGTGGCTATTCCTTCTTTTTTTTGCACATTTTCCCCCCAAAAGTGCGTATCTGGGTATATGCACATTTTCAGTGCCCTGCGCAGTTGCCAGGGTCCTTCTGATTTTGCACATTTACTTGATTCCATATATGTGCATTTTCTGGGCGAAAAAAATTAATAGCGCAGCTGACAGGTCCCTTCTGTTTTTGCTAGGGATGTACGAATCCCTTACCTGGCTCCGCGCAGGGGCATCCGCGGTGGAGGGGAGGCACTCTGTCCCTCCTCCTGGAATCCTGCCCAGCCAGCTCCACTCCGCGGCCAAGCTGCGGAGCTGCCGGCCAGCTCCAGCCGCCCACAGCCGGACATCCGGCTGCTGCTCAGACCTGCAGGGACGCAAATGGCGGCTGTCGTAGCCGCCATTTGCGTCACTGTAGCAAGCTGTGATAGGCTACGTAAATATTTACATAGCCTATCATGGCAGGGGGAAAAACCCCAGTGTAGGCAAATGGCGGTAGCCGTTGCCATTTGCGTACGCTGGGTTTTTTTCCCCCCTGCCATGATAGGCTATGTAAATATTTACGTAACCTATCACGGCCTCCGCAGGGATGCAAATGGCATCCCGGCATTAGCCGTGATAGGCTACATAAGTATTTACGTAGCCTATCATGGCTAGGAAGAGGAGGAAGTGAATGGCTGCCAGGACGGACACCATTCTCAAAGCAGCGTGGACGGGAGAAGGTAAGTGCTCCGTTTTGCATGTCTTTCGTGGGGTGGGGGTGGCGGGGACTTCGTCCCACGCGCTTTTCGTGGGTTAGGGGTGGGGGCTTCGTTCCACAACAGATTTCGGGGGGCCGAATGCACTGGCATTCAGCCTCACCAAGATCCATCGTGGAATTCTCTGACATCCCTAGTTTTTGCGCATTCAATGAATTGAGAAATGCCACAGCCACAGAGATATCCAGCATCCCGGTGTTGTGGGGGTGGGGAGATGTTGAGGACGGGAATAGAAAAAGAGGAGAGCAAGCAAGCCTCTTCCTACCTGAATGACGGCCTTTTCATTCAGATTGAAATGGGCCATTGTCCTCAATTTCTACATAACAATTACAAAGTACTGTTCCTTAACACTTGCAAGTTGATAGCCACCGAGCAAGAAGATGTGTGCTATTATGGGGCAAATCTAGGAATGTCAGAGAATTCTACCACGGATCTCGGTGAGGCCGAATGCCAGTGCATTCGGCCCCCTGAACTAGGGATGTACGAAAGTCACTTACCTTTCGCGGATTATGTTGATGGTGGGGGGGGGAGGCGTTCCGTCCCTCCTCCAGAAATCCTCATCTACGGTATTTGTGTTCCCCTTATTTTCGCCGTCTTAGTCTACGTAAATGTTTACGTAGACTAAGACATGCCAAAATAAGGAACGCAAATGGCAGCGCCCATGGGCGCCGCCATTTGCATACGAGCGGGGTTTTTTTGTTTTTTTTAATCAGCCGTGATAGGCTACGTAAAGATTTACGTAGCCTATCACAGTGTTTTTTTTAAATCTAGCCATGATAGGCTACGTAAATCTTCATGTAGCCTATCACTTTTTTTATTTTTTGTTTTTTTTTAACCTGGAAATGGCAGTGGCGGCAGCCGGTCAGAAGACCGGCCGCCGCCGCTGCACCGCCGCTGTAGCCGCCACCACCAGGAAGATCCGCCCCAGGTAAGTCCCATCCCGGGGGGGTGGTGGGGGGTTGGGCCATTCCGCCACCGATTTCAGGGGGCCGAATGCGCTGGCATTCGGCCTTCCCAAGATCCGTGGCGGAACTTTCGTACATCCCTAAATTTCTTGCTTTCGAACTGCTAGGGTGGCAGAAGCTGGGACTGAAGACAGGAGCTCGCTCCATCATGCAGCACTCAGGTCTCGAACGGCTGTCCTGCTGACCTGCTGGTCTGCAAACAAATGTCGTACAGATGTAGCTGAAAGTGTGCATTTCAGAGATTTAAAAGTGTGCAAATTCGAGGCTTTGTGACCGAACATCCCCTTTTTTGCGTATATTAATCAAAAATGCCCCCATGATAGGCTACGTGACGATTAATGTAGCCTATCACAGCTAGATCTGCAAAGTCAGCCATGATAGGCTACGTAAATCGTCATGTAGCCTATCACGGATGACTTTAAAAAAAAAAAAAGCGCGTACGCAAATGGCGGCCCCCATAGGGAGCCGCCATTCGTGTTCCTTATTTGGTCGCTGTAGTCTACGTAAAGATTACGTAGACTACGGCGAAAATAAGGGCAACGCAAATAGTGTTGCCCTTATTTTCGCCCTAGTCTACGTAATCTGATCAAATTTGTGGGATCGGGATAGGTATGTCAGAGACTTTCTCCACGAATCTCGCTGGCATTCGGCCCCCCAAAAATGGTGGAGAAATGGTCTTTCCCCCCTGCCCCCCCCGGGATGGGACTTACCTTGCTCGAATGTCCCTGGCGGCAGCGGCGGCTCCGGCGGCGGTTCGGCGATGGTTTGTTTGCAGTGGCGGCGGCGGCCGGTCTTCCGACCGGCTGCCACCGCCAACATTTCCAAGTAAAACAAAAACAAACAAACGTGATAGGATACGTAAAGATTTACGTAGCCTATCATGGCTAGATTTTTAAAAACACCGTGATAGGCTACGTAAATGCTGACTTTGTGGGGGGGAAAAGCACATATGTAAATGGCGGCGCCCATAGGCGCCACCATTTGCGTTCCTTATTTTGGCACGGGTAGTCTACGTAAACATTTACGTAGACTACAGCGAAAATAAGGGCAACACAAATAGCGTTGCCCTTATTTTCACCGTAGTCTACGGAAATGTTTACGTAGACTACACGTGCCAAAATAAGGAACGCAAATGGCAGCGCCCATGGGCGCTGCCATTTGCGTACGCACATTTTTTTTTATAGTCAGCCGTGATAGGCTACGTAAACATTTATGTAGCCTATCACGGCTGACTGCAGGGACGCAAACAGCGGCGGCTATGGCCGCCGCCATTTGCATCCCGGCAGGAGATGAGGTTTCGCGGCTGGAGGGATGGGGCGCCTCCCCCCTGGGCAGAATTTCAGCGGGGAGGGACGGGGTGCCTCCCCCCAGCCAGAATTTCGGCGGGGAGGGATGGGGCACCTCCCCCCCGGCCAGAATTTCAGGGGGAGTGATGGAGCACCTCCCCCCCACCGCGAAGCAAGCGTCGGGATCAGGTAAGGGACATTCGTTGATCCCTAGATTGGGACGGGGTGGAGTAGCTGGCAACAAAGTGGCAATGCATTTTTGTCAATGTTGATCATTAGTGTTGATGTATGTAGCCTATCACGGCAAAAGGCAGCCACGCAAATGGCAGCCGCTACTCCATTTGCGTGGCTGCCTTTTGCCGTAATGGGCTATGTAAGTATTTATCACGGCAAAGAGCAGCCACTCAAATGGCGTGGCGGCTGCCATTTGTGCCCCTGCTCTTTGCAACTGGCAGTCGCAATGACGGCCGCCATTTGCAGCCGCAGCAGCCCGGCAGCAGCCGGAAGACAAGCCGGAGCTGCCGCCACCGCTGCATTCACTGCCACATCCACTGCTGCCACATTCGCCGCCGCTGCCGCATCCACCACCAGGTAGGTCTGTCCCAGGGGAGGATTTCAGGGGGTGGCGGGGGGGAGGCCATTCTGCCACAGACTCCAAGGGGCTGGATTCCAAAGAATCCAGCCTCACTGGAGTCCATGGCGGATTTCTCCAACATCCCTAACCACAACTGTGGTGGCTATAATAAAGTTGTCATATCAAGTAAATGCATATTGATTGCAGCAGTAACTACTACTGCACTGCATTGAAGTGTACCGTAAAATCCGCTCTTTGCAATACATGCATTCAAAGCAGATTGCTTGGCTCCGCAATCTGGCCCTTGGAGGAATAATTCAATTATTGTATTACCAACATTTAATAATTATCTTAGAAATGTTAAACCTGGATTCCATTTCTCTCTTTTGTTCAGTACTCACATATGCACATTTCCACAGAGGCCTCCTTTTTTAAGTGAACAGCGAGACAGAAAGAGAGGTCACCCCAGTCAACGCATTCTGTATCAGCTTTCTAAAAATGAGCACCCACCAGTTGAGCTGTTTGGCAGTTTAAAAAGCACCAACCAAGGTGTTAGTAGAGCACCACAAACTGTTCAAGGAATGTTTAAATGTGTGACTCAGAGAAAACTGCAATTTTAATTCACAGAACTGTAAAACTGAAAAGTCCTGCTGCGACTCTGATATAAAGCTAAGGTGAAATAATCAAGCATTTTGTACAGTAACTTCAAGATTTGTACTCGGAAAACAATCCCAAAGGTAATACACACATGTTCCTATAAAGATTATGTAGATACCCCAAAGTACCCTAATTATACATATTTTATTGAATAAATTAATGATGTACAATTTCCTTGAAGATAGTGCCATTCATTCAAAGGAGATGTCTATGGGAGAGGTATCAACTTCCTCAGCTTCCCCATTTGCCTTTAAGAGGACACTGCTGCCTCCTTTCCCCTCCCTGTTGGGTTTTATTTTACTACTGAGACTGAGCAGGACCTGCTCTGCTTCCCCTGTCATTTCTGGTTTTATTCTTGTTGTATTGTGGTTTTAATGTTTTTATATTTTATATTGTTTTACTGTGTGTGTTTTTTTGGTTGTAATTTTTGTGAACCGCCCAGAGAGCAGTTCACAATATACCACTATTGGGCAGTATAGAAATGAAATGAAATGAAATGAAAGAATGAATGAATGAATGAATGAATAAATAAATAAATAAATAAATGGCAGTGGCATCTTCTGCTGCTGCTGCAGGGTGGAAAAGGGCAGAGGAGGGAGGGGTTGTCCTCTTCCCCATGCTGCCACTCCCCCAATAGCCAGGAATTTGATGTTATTTAGACAGAGTGACAAGACAAGAACTTTGCACATGCACTTTCTTTAAAGTTTGTGGGCCTGTGCTGCAGTTTGTATCACAAAGAATTTATGAGGCAGGTCCTTTTTAGGGACGAATTTGGGGTGACTGCCTGGGCCTCACACATCAACACTGATGATCAACACTGACAAAAATGCATTGCCACTTTGTTGCCAGCTACTCCACCCTCGTCCCAGTCCCACAAATTTGATCTCCATAAACCTAATGGGAAAAATCACAAAACTAACGCCCCTATCGGGTGATAATAACCTTTTGTCATGAATTAACTAAACATACCCTAGAACAAAAATTGTAGCTATTGGTTAGTCCATCACCAGTTAGACATAAGATAATCTAATGTGATAGAACCTCAGTTACTCTCGTTGGGATGGTTCAGATGTAATATTAAGCCACAGGTTAGTGTTATGAGACCAAGCCTAGCCTTCTCCTGAGCTTGGGTCCTTTCCCTTTCTCCTCTCCTCCTTGCTTCTGATTTTGATTAAACTGCAGCTTGCCATCGCATCGGAACCCAGGCAAACTGTGATTAATATTAACTATGGTTAAGCAAATCAAGCTGACTTCACACTATGAAGATGGCGCTTCCCCCCCTTTTTTTTTTACTCACCATAGTTTAGTGTTACATCTGAACACAGTCAATAGCTTTCTGAAGATACAGATTTTCTGCAGGTTGTTTTGCAGGTATGATGAATCCATAAACATAAATAAGTAGTAGAAACATATCTTTCTGAGAATATTTTAATGTTGCCCTATAAAATAAACCACCATATTTGTGTTCACATTGTTCTCATGGGAGTTGCCATTTGTCTCAATCCTTTGATTGTGATGGTCCAATATTTAGATACAGTACATTCAAAAATACTCTGATTTATCAGGGCAGACAAACATAGGTAACTATTATACCTATTCAAGAAGTGGGAAGTGCAGGCAGCTTTTGCAGCATCAGGAGTCAGCATGACTAGACACTTGAGCAATATGACAATGGAACCAATCACCTCGGGAGGTGGTGGGCTCTCCCATACTGGAGGCATTCAAGACAAGGCTGGACAGCCATCTGTCGGGGATGCTCTGACTTGGATTCCTGCACTGAGCAGGCAGTTGGACTTGATGGTCTTGTAGGCCCCTTCCAACCCTACTGTTCTATGATTCTTGCCAAGTCTCATCCCCAAGCAAGGGGGTGACTACTGATCTCAACCTCCTCACCCTACTCCTCCTCTTCTTTGTTCTTGCTGCCTGTTTCTCTACCCTCTCAGAGCATGCTACCAGTGAGGAGATAGAACAACATCCTCCACTCACCTTGCTCCCACTGGACAATTGATTAGATTGGGCAGTGGTGACAGTGGCAAGAAGGAGTTGGACTCACCATGGGAGGGAGGCCCAAATGGAAGGACATGAGAATATTATTTTGTTCTATTCTTGCACTTTGATGGATGCTTTCAGGGTCTTACATCTGAACATCAGGAATTGTAATTAGATTAACTTTTTCTCCAGATTTAAACAATCTGGGGAATGGAGGATTTTCGTTTAAAGAAATATATGAACGTGACTCCTGCTTTATGCAAGCTTGAATCTGATCCTGCTCTGGAGCAGCTAATAGTCATTTATGTGGCACTGAAGAAAACCACAAAGTTGAAACTCGTCTGGCAGTTGTAATCACTACTCACCATGTATTCTGATAATTAGATTTATTATTCTATGTTTTTTCTAAATAATGTGTTAACCATTTATTTGAAACATCTTGGTTGGATCCAGATTTACACTGGATTGACTGCACTGCCAGTAGTGGACTTCCCCACCCCATCCTTCCCATGGCAGCCCCTCCAGTCCTATGAAAATGCTAGACAGAGAGTCAGGAGACCCTGCTGAATAAGCTGAGTTGTGATGTGGGGAATTCCCAAAATTGGGCCGAGAGACCTTCCGCAAGCAGAGCCCTTCCTCTCACGGAATGCCCCTGCCTCTTGCAGAAGGCAGGTCCTGGCTGTCCTAGCATGGATCTTAATCCTTCACCACACATATAGACAGAATGTCTGCTCAGGGCGACTGTATGAAATAGATACCAATTCTAACTAATTCCCATACTTTTTTGGAGGCTAGTGTAACAGGAATCAGTAATCACTGAGTCAAAGTATATCCAATGAACTCAAGGAAAAGGGGTAACAATACATAGATAAATGTGGATAATATGGTTGATCTGTTTGGGATATTGGAATACAAAATTGACAGAGGACTAGTTTCAACCATGTGTGTGTGGGGGGGTAGTACGTTGCTGTGGAAATCTTTTATTATTATTTTTAGATAGATAGTTTATTTAAAATTAGTTCCCAGGGCATTTATAAACAAAAAGAAATGCACACACAGAGAGAGAGACAAATGTATGCTTGTAATTGCAATTGCATGCACTTAACATTACATGAGGCAGTGACAGACTTTGTCTTTCTAGGCGCAAAGATTACTGCAGATGCTGACTGCAGCCAGGAAATCAGAAGACGTTTACTTCTTGGGAGCAGAGCAATGACAAATCTTGATAAAATAGTTAAGAGCAGAGACATCACACTGACAACAAAGGTCCGCATAGTTAATGGTATTCCCCGTAGTAACCTATGGCTGCGAGAGCTGGACCATAAGGAAGGCTGAGCGAAGGAAGATAGATGCTTTTGAACTTGCAGGACAAGATGGATGGATGATATTCTGGAGGTGACAGACTTGACCTTGGGGGAGCTGGGGGTGGCGACAGCCGACAGGAAGGTCTGGCGTGGGCCGCTCCATGAAGTCACGAAGAGTCGGAAGCGACTGGACGAATAAACAACAACAAACATTACATGAGCAAAATTAAAGATCCTCATTTCAAGCATCTATGGTCTGAGTTTTAAGAGTGTATTTAAAAAAATTGCAACCTACTGACATATTAAAAGTAACACCACACCTGAATGACCACACCAGGATAGAGTGCCAAAATCAGCTGAATAAATTTTGCACTAGGCCCCTGAAATCTGCCACATAAGATTGAGAAATAATCATAAGAAAAACAGAAGTTTGCATATGTCTCATTAAAAGTTCTGAAACAGATAATTTCAGTATATTCTCATTGGATACTGAACTTGAAAGCCAATGAAGTGAGAAGAAGTAAAGTGAGTGTCATACTGAAATAAAAAAATTATTCAAGAGAAGGTGGTTTGCAAAACTAGGAAAACATGAATAAATAATGACATTAATCAAGGTTTTATTACATTATATGCATTTGTCTTTCCAAGGGACATTAGGCAACGACTGTACTTTAAGATGCTATGAAAAACCAGCAAGAGGAAAGTCAAGACTAAATTGATAATTTATGATTAATTCAATGTAAGTATTATATATAGCATCTTTTGGTACCTGATAAACACTAGGGTCTGTCTTGGCTTTATTCTATGACTCATGGATTGCTACAAATATTCATTGGAGGTCTGATCAGGATTCACATGGTGGTTTAATATCTCCTTACAAGCCTACAGTATACTGTATTTTCTTAAAAGATCTCCTCTCCAGTTAGCTCTCATTCTTTGACACATACATGGAAGAATGCATTAGCAGCATAGTTAAACACCCTATTCTTGCAGCCACAGGTGCAGTGAAGCCCCCAGGTCACAAACTCAACTCTGTGTTTTATAAAGGAACTCATTAAAATAAGATGCATAATTGAAAAGAAATGTAAAGAAGCCTAATATTGTCTGACATTAGATAGTCTCTGAGCTTTAAATAAATGTAATAGCTAATAGAAGCTGAAAGGATTTGAATGAAATCATGACTTTTGTTCTGTCTAGCATGGGAGCCTGGACACCAACATGGATCTCATTACATGGAGTGCAATCCTTATCCTCTCAAACAGGGGCTAGGATGGGGAGGAAAAGCTTCACTGGCAAAAAGTCCCCTCCACCTCAAGGGTCTTAATCACACGAGATCCATAGATGTAGATCTACCACCAGTGGTGTTTCCACCAGTGGTAGATCCCGAAAGTGGCATTCCAGAGGATAGGGTGGAGGCAGCCTTGGATTCCCCAGTGAGGCACCAGGATCAGGCTAGAATAGGTATTTTCCATCATGTTGGAAGGAACAGGATGGAGGAAAAATGTGACACAGAGAAAATAAGAAAGTAAGTCCACCCCCCACCCCCAACCCCTGCTTGCCCTGGCTGGCATAAGTCAGCAGGGCTTTGGAAGTAGACAATCTGTCATTGCCCTCCAGGTTAGGGTTGGTCTGTCAGTCACTCTAATTTATGTTATTCATTAGCTTTGTTGCTGTTTGCTTTAAATAAGCAATCAATTTAGCATATACTAATAGCCCTGTCTCTTTTCGTATGGAAATCTGTAGCCTACAGCTGTTAAACTCTCTATCTGTCACTTCCTCTATCTTTCTTATTAGACACAAGTCTAGAACATTTATGTCTTAGTAGTCATGAGGTTTTGCAATACAACACAGACAAGGTGTGAGTCAGAAAGGAGTAAACTAAAATAAAATTCAAGACAGATTTGGGCTTATACAGACCATCATAATAGATCCCACTCTGCACAGGTCAGGGGAATTAAATGAAAGCCCTATCCTGTTTCATATCTCCACTTACAACAAAAAGTAAAACATTTATTTGTCAAGAGTTTCTATGTATGCACCTCTGTAAAGTCCTTCATAAATTCTACTCACAGTTACTAAAAACTTGTTTTCTCTCCCTTCTGCAGAGTTCTGTCTTTCTGCTGAAGCAAAGGTGTAATAATTAACAATGTGTATGGAATATCTCACTGATGCAATGAATATGACCTTGAGCACACTCCGGGAGACAGCACAGGAAAGGAAGGCCTGGCGTGCTATGGTCCATGGGGTCACGAAGAGTCGGACACGACTTAACGACTGAACAACAAATGGAACAACTATCTACACAATAAGAGTCCTGCTGGATCATACCAAAGGCCTATCTAGTCCAGCATTCTTTTCCAACCAAATGCCTGTGGAAAGCCCACAAGCAGGACAGAAATGTAACAGCATCCTCCCACTTATGTCCCCAGCAGCTGGTATTGAGATGCATAATGCTTCTGATACTGGAGATAATATATAGCCATCATGAGTGGCAGCCCTTGGTAGTCTTATCCTCTATGAATATGTCTCATTTGATTCTTTCCCTTTCAACTTCCTTTTTATCAATCCCCTCATTTTTTGAGAAGTTTCTTCTTTTGAAGTCAAATTTGACTGCATTGTAGTTCCTTGACAATTCTCCACTTGTTTATAAAGTGTGTTTGATAGCACTGTGGTGACCTGACATTGCGCTTAGGCTTCCCACATCACCATTTTCATTACACCCTCCTGAATTTGGTGAACCATAACTCCCTGACTTCATCTCTCCTTACTCGGTCACTGTTACTAGGAACAGTCTGCTGGGTCACTGCTAGGGAGGGGGTGGTGTACTAATCAATCTTTTCCTTTACCGTATTGATAGTAAAATCAAAGTTCTAGACTTCAATTGCTAGTGTGCTTGAGTTGATTTCTCCAATTTTGCCAAAAAGAGTGTGCACTGCACCTTGTGTGCACCACACCACTGCAAAAGATCCCAACATTTCCAGGTTTGTCAGGTACACATATATACATGCAAGTTGAAGTACACGTGTGAACAAGGACATTTGGTTAGAGCACATCTGAGGCAAACAGCAGCAGGAGGGGGACTGATTTCCAATGGGAAAATATTGCAGGGACAAAAAGGTTCACTCCCTCCTGCTTGAGTGCCATGGTCCCAATTCACACTGGAACCCACATTGCTACTTTTTGTGAAATAACAATGTGATCTGGTGTTCAGTCCATTTTTTTAAACATGCCTTCACACACACACACACACACACACACATACTCCTTACGGTATCAGGTAAATACCTTTTTTATTTTCCCAGCATTTTATCATTATAGTCTTTTAATGTTGCTGGTTTCTCTTAGGGCACAATCCTATGGGGATAGGTGGCCACCTCTGAACTCAAAGGTGACCACCTATCCAATGCAGGGCAGGAGAAGCACAGAGGGGATCATTCCCTCCGCGCTTCTCCTGCCCTGCATTTGTGGCTAGACAGCAGAGCAGAGGACGAAGCTGCCAGACAACACATAGTATGTGTTGTACTGACATTTCCAACTTCCTCACCCTGGAATGCCCCCCAGAATGCCCCGTTTCGACTGCTCTGCACTCCTTTTCCAAGCGGGGAACATGGGGCCATTCTGAGCTGCCTGCAAGGTAGCATGGAAGGGGGAGAAGGTCAGTTCTCTGGGAACCAACTTTGGAGCGCAGGTCCAAGGTCGGTACCTGGAAAACCACATATCCTATGGCTGTCTAGCCTCTGACTAGCAGCCATAGGATTGCTTCCTTACTGTATTTTAAATCTCTGCATTGCTGCTAGGTTTTATTCTGGCTGTATTTTTATACTGTAGTTTTAAGCTTTTATATTTTATACTGTTTTTATTCTGTACTTTGTGGCTTTAATTTTTGGGAACCGCCCAGAGAACTTTGGCTTTGGGGCAATATAGAAAAGTAAAACACATACAGTACATACAATTGACCAGATCACCTGGTTTATGTGTCATGTTCTACTACAGAAGTGTGTGCTTGTGGGTAGTTATGACTGCTTGGTATAACAGAATACATATTGTGTGATCCTGTCATGTCACTTGTATTATCCAAAATATATGCCCCCACCCCCTTCTACATGACAGAAATTGAATGTACATTTTAGTCAATGTAGATCTTTGCACTCAAATTTCAGGCACTGGCAATGCAGAATTTAATTTACGTCAACTTGTGAAAATGTTTTTTGAAATATTTAAACATTTCAGTAGGAAATTTGAAAAGGTAAGTACCTCAAATATAAGAACATTTTCCCTTTGTTTTAAGCAATCACGCTTATTCTTTACATTCACTAAAATTTCAGAAGTTGGATATTTATTTATTTATTTATTTACAGTATTTTTATACTGCTCCATATCTAGAATAGATTTCATAGCAGTGAACACAAAAGGTAAAACAGTAAAAGGATAAAAAGATTAAAACACCAGATTAAAATTATGCTATTTTAAAAAATAGAATACAAATAAAAACCATGAATGGTCAATTAAGAGATGCCTCCTGGAACAGTGCTGTTTTCAAGAGGCTCCAGAAACAGCACACTGTTGGTGCCTGCCTGTCCTCCAGGGGCAGGGAGTTCCAAAGAAATGGGGCTGCTACACTGAAGGCTCTTCTCCTGGTGGACTCCATTCGGGCCATAGGTTCACGTGGAACCACCAGAAGCATGCCCTCCAATGACCTCAGTGACTGGGCAAGTTGGTAAGGCGAAGGCGAGGCGCTCTCTCAGGTCTCCTGGTCCCAAGTTGTTTAGGGCTTTGCACACTAGTACTAATACCTATACCTTAAACCTGGCCCGGTAGTGAATAGGCAGCCAGTGCCTATTCCCTCTGCAAAGGAGTTGCATGCTGAAAAGGGGCAGTTCCTGACAATAGCTTAGATAGCTGGATATAGCTTAGAAAAGAAACAGAAAGAGCAAACTGTGAATATGTTCACGCATTACTATGACTGATTCCATTTATTCACAGTGTAAGCAGGCAGTTTTAGAGTTGACCTGCCAATGAATATAACTCTAGCCCAGAGGGTAATTACCTCACCGAATTTAATTCTTGCTCTTCCTGCTAGATTAATTCTGGTTTTGGCTGGAAGGCAAGTTCCAATTGGTGGCAAATCTTGGGCATTTCTCAATGGAGATTACTAAATATATGTGAAAGTTTTAAGGTGCTAGACCAACTTGTTAAGTAAAGGAGATTAGTTTTAATACATTGGGGAGCATTTCCTGTTCTTGTCCTGTCACCTTCCCTCTTTCTCCCACAAATTTACATGTTCAAGATTCTAAGCTGTGGGTTAATGATGGATAAAAAGGTACCCAGCAGTGGGGAAGAAGTGACAGAGAAGGAAGGCTTTATGGAATGTATTTCTTTCCCTGATAAATGCCACTAAGATGGTGTCAATGGCTCAGAGTACAGGTAATGATTTACCTCTTCTTCTAGGAAAATCCATTAGCCATTTTATCAGAACATGAGGTCCAAATCTGCAGCCAGATAGCGGTGATAAACTTATCACCAAAATAGAATAGAAAATAAAGAAATTTCCATGTCTGTATGAAAGACTGGCAGAGGGTCCCTAAATCTAAACTGGACAGCCTGTTAACTTGAGCAGCTGTGGATACCATAATAACATTGTCAAGGTTGCTTACAGATTATGCCATGGTGATAGCATCTGCCATCACCACCACCACCACACCAGACTACCCTGTTTCCTTTGGGCTTCACTGCAATCTTCACAATAGCTGGCAGGAAATGAATTTTTCCAGCAACAATAATGCAAGATATTTTGGAGTGGCTTGGTCTTGACAGGGCAATTAAGACCCATTTGCTTTGCAAAGGCCTGCTCCTGGTGGAGATTAAAGCTGGTTTGTTGATATGGATGAACGCAGCAGCTGCCTGAATTGTTGGACTCCCCTTGGCGATGTGGCTATGGGGACTGTCATGATGAGTGCCTGCACTGCAAACTTTACACTACACCACTGACTGTGATAGCTTTTGCTGAACCATCTCTTGGTAAAGAGAAGTCAAGTGCATTTTGCACAGACATGAAGCACAGCATGCTTATTTTCTGTTCATGTCACTGCAATTTACACAGGACTAAATCATGCACGTAACCAGTGCTCTGTAGACTGTAACCATTATGAAATGGACTCGTTTCTACCCACAGAAGGGTATCCCATCAAAGCCCATCACTTTATCTGTGTTGTGTCTGTCAAAGTAAATCCTAAGCAGCCAAATATTCAGGGCCAGGCAATATACTTCATCGACTACCATTTTCTGGAGCGTTTCTCCTAATTTGTCAAGCCAAGACAGACAGCGTGAGCTGGACAGAGCTGTACCAACTATATGTGATACGGCGGCTGTGCCCCTACCTTCCCGACCATCTGCTCCCATCTGTAGTACATGCCCTGGTCTCCTTTCATTTAGACTACTGTAATGCGCTCTACATGGGGTTACCCGGTTCGGAAGCTGCAGCTGGTACAGAGCGCGGCGGCTCGCCTGATTAAAGGCAGCCGCCGGCGAGATCACATCACTCCAGCGCTAAAGGAGTTGCACTGGCTACCAGTTGTTTTCTGGGCCAAATTCAAGGTGTTGGTTTTGACCTTTAAAACCCTAAATGGTTCCAGCCCAGCCTATCTCAAGGAGCGCCTCCAGCAACACCAGAGAGGCCGCTCAACAAGATCAGCCTCGGATGGCCTTCTCTCTGTCCCATCAGCCAGGACAGCTAGGCTGGTGAGGATGAGGGAGAGGGCCTTTTCTGTGCTGGCCCCCACTCTGTGGAACTCCCTCCCTAGGGAACTCCGCCATGCCCCCTCTTTAATGAGCTTCCGCCATGCATTAAAAACGTGGTTCTTCAGGCAGGCATTTGGGGTAGGCTAGTGTAATTTTAGAAATGTGATGTTTTTATTGTAGAATTTTATTGTATGAACTGTTTTTATGGTTGTACATCGCCCAGAGTGGCTGGGTGACCAGCCAGATGGGCGATTAATAATTTTAATAATTTTAATAAATAAATAAATATTCTACCAGTCATCAAAAGCTTACCAGCACTTACTTCAAATTCTTTATTATTATAGGCCTGATGGCATGGTGAATGGCACCTAAATATCAGCGGTGATTTGTACAGTAGAGCTAGCTGCTTCAGGACAAAACTGTGTCAAATGGCTGGAATTATCTAGTTGGTCTATAGCTCATCTTATGTAACCTGCATTAGACTTGTGAGTTTGGAAAGCTTCACCAGAAGATTTCCAAGCTTTAAGAATGCAGAGGGATTTTAAAACCCATAATGATCTGAGCTAATAACTTCGAGGATTTTTTTAAAAACAAAACAAAAAATGAAAACCTGTTCTGTTGGTTTTTCAAATCAGAAGAAAAGCAAGAGAAGCTATTTTAGAGATTTCTCCAGAATCCACAGAAAAACATACATTTTGAGACATTTCTCTGCTAAATTACTATGTTGCGTAGATAGGCAACATAAGGCCCCTGGACCCAATAACCTTTTCCCATACGGCCCAGAGGCAACTCACCTGTGGGCCTGATAAATGCCTTAGCAGACTGGCTATAGCCTGATAGCTTGATGATGCTATTCCCAGTATATTGATGAATATGTTGGTCTTACACATAACACAAGAGCCCTGCTGGATCAGACCAAAGGTCTATAAAGAACTTCATCTCTTGTCATTATTTGCCTCAGTTCTTCAGATTCCCTTCCTGAAAGGGTCAGGAAGACACTTGCTTCACTCTAATCATGGGGAAGGATTGGGGAATTCCCAGCCCATGGGACAGATGAAGTCAACCCCCGACCCCCATGCAGCAATTAGACATTTGCAAAATAGTTTTCATTGGTACATTGGTACTGAAATAAAACAGAAGCTTTATTTCAAAGCCAAATAGACACATGTGTGGTGTGTGTGTGTGTGTGTGCGTGATTTTCAGGGGACAGAAGGGTTAACTCTCCACACTCAGTGTAACCCTCCCTGAAAATACCCCCCCCACACACACACACACCAGTTAGGAGTATATCCTGTATGAGATGTCATTTGAAATGTGTCCAACCTACAGCTTTGTTTGGGTGCCCACATCCAGTGCCCACACCAATTATATACGTATATAGAAAAGAAAAGACTGAGGTACTGGGTCTGTGCACCCCACAACAAGCTTTGGGTGTCCCCCTCAACAAAAATCATACATGCATACTTCCAGACGAGTGTGCTCTGTGAGGTGGCATTGAATTGCATCTGTCTCAAGGCTTTATTTGGGCACATGGGTGTGTACACATGCCACTATTAGCCAAAATACGTAGAAAAGAACAGCTGGGGGTATTCACTCCCACAATAAGCTTTAGGCCACTCAGATCATACACCCACATATCCATGAGTGTCCTGTAAGAAAAGGCACTGCATTGCAAATAGTCAAAATATGTAGAAAAACATAAGGAACCAGATGTGTGCAATCAACCACAATAAGCTTTGGATCACCACAAATAATTTACCCACAGGTCCAAGAGAGTGTCCTTTATGAGATGCCATTGAATTATCTGTGGGCCAAGTGTGGCCCAACACTTGGGGAAAGGACACTGTCAAGCAAGACACCCCTTACCAATAATCACCCATTCCATTCCTATTTTGGAGCAACATCTTTCAATAATAATAACAACAACAACAACATCTTGCCCCTCCTTCAAGGACCACATAGCATCAAACATGCCCCTCCATTTAGTCCTCCTATCAGTCCTGTGAATAAGCTGAGAGATATTGGCTCAGTTTGGTGGTCCTGGGTCTCCATGGCCTGTCCAACGCTAGCCATTACATTACACTGAGTCTACAATGCCATCTTAACTGATATTATCTAGTGACCTGAATTAGTGTTTTCCTTCATCATTCAGCTTAGTATACTTTATATTTTAATTCAGTTCAATCATTGTTGTCCATCTAGAGCCTCATGGATAGTGCTGGCATGTATTTGAATTAATACATACTTTTAATTCTACTAAAACTTGGTTTCAGACTTCTTCCGAAAAAATACTGTACCTTTACAAGGTTAAAAAGGGGAGGAAAAGATAAGACTGGAGTTTAAATGTAAAGGTAGCTTTAAAAAGTTCATACATAACCATTCATTCATTATATTTAACTATAGCACCCCATCGCCGAAGCTCTCTGAGTTGCTTTACAAAGACTAAAACACATTAAAATACATGTGCAAAAAAAAGTGCAAAACCATTTATAATAAATGGCATGTGTTGTTGTTTTTTTCTCGTAGAACCTTCTGGCCTGGCATGTGTCATTCTCAGGCAGCTGTTTGGGTCCCAGTATCCTGATAGGGCCCACTGCTAATTCGTACCCTGGCCTTCCTTTATTTTTATATTTCCAATGGCTAATATTCTGAGTCAGCATCATGTGCCACCATCTTAATTTTCCACAATGCTTCTGACATAGTCACCCTCTGAGGTACTTATTCAGAAAGATGCTGCTACCACCCATCACTGCTGCCAGATAAGAGGGATTTTGCTAAGGGCTTCCTCATACCTGGATCCAGCCCTGACTATAGCCCTTTTCAGGAATTCACTTGAATTCATGAGTGCTTAAAGTGAGTAGAGCAAGAGGATCATGTACACTGGCCCTACCCTTATCTTTCCTGGTGCATGGGTCCTGCCCCCTCAGTTCAGACCATTTGGCAAGATCTGAAAGGGAGCTCTACTTATGTTTGCTTGAACAAGATTGTGGAACCTGATAAGGCAGGGAGTGGGGCCCGCACGCATGGCCCCACTGCTCTAACCACTTTAAGCTCTCACACATTCAGGCAAACACCTGAACGGAGCTTATCTTAGGTCAATATCAATACCAAGGTCAAGGGCCCTCTTTGCCACACGATTAACAGTCATCCACCAGTTTCAGCTTAAGGAGGAACTAGTACTTTTGGGAATCATTTGTGATTGTTGTTGTGAAGTCGTTCAGTCGTGTCCGACTCTTTGTGACCCCATGGACCATAGCACGCCAGGCCTTCCTGTCCTGCGCTCTCTCCCGGAGCGTGCTCAAGTTCATATTCATTGCATCCGTGATGCTATCTAGCCATCTCATCCTCTGCCGTCCCCTTCTCCTTTTGCCTTCAGTCTTTCCCAGCATCAGGGTCTTTTCCAGAGAGTTTTCTCTTCGCATTAGGTGGCCAAAATATTGGAGCTTCAGCTTCATTATCTGTCCTTCCAATGAGCACTCAGGGTTGATTTCCTTTAGGATGGACTGATTTGACCTCCTTGCAGTCCAGGGCACTCGTAAGAGTCTTCTCCAGCACCACAGTTCGAAAGCATCAATTCTTCGGCGCTCAGCCTTCCTTATAGTCCAGCTCTCACAGCCATACATTACTACTGGGAAAACCATAGCTTTGATTAGACGGACCTTTGTCGGCAAGGTGATGTCTCTGCTTCTTACTATGCTGTCTAGGTTGGCCATAGCTTTCCTCCCAAGGAGCAAGCGTCTTTTAATTTCATGGCTACAGTCACCGTCTGCGGTGATCTTGGAGCCCAAGAAAGTAAAATCTGTCACTGCTTCCATTTCTTCCCCTTCTATATGCCAGAAAGTGATGGGGCCAGATGCCATGATCTTAGTTTTTTTAGTGTTGAGTTTCAAACCAGCTTTTGCACTCTCCTCTTTCACCCTCAACAAGAGGCTCTTTAGATCCTCTTCGCTTTCTGCCATTAGGGTGGTATTGTCTGCATATCGGAGGTTATTGATAATTCTCCCAGCAATCTTAATTCCGACCTCTGATTCATCCAACCCCGCATTTCTCATGATGTACTCTGCATATAAGTTAAATAAGCAGGGTGATGCCCAAATCCATTCTGGCCAGAGAAACCACTCCTCCTCTGCAGAAATACTGTGAAAGGGGTGTGGTCTAGAAAGGAAATATTTATTACATTTCTATAATGCCTGATAGCCAAAGCTCTATGTTCACAACAATACGTTCACAACATATATGTTGTTGTTCACAACAATAAAACCATAAAATACTAAACTGCCCTGCATCCTAAACTGCTCAGTGTATTTACGGGCCAACACTTCCTGTTTTCTGTTTTGCTTTTTTATTCTCAACTGAACAGCAACTGGTCTGGAAACAGGATGTTGTTTGGGGGTTATACAAAGGAAGTTTACTCTTGTGTTTCTGTCCCAACTCTCTATTCACATGTCTTAATTAAGTCTATTGCTGTTTTAAAAAGGCGAGTTTCAAAGAATTATTTCATCAGGTAGTTTGTTGATTCTATCACAGATCTTTTTGAGGTGCAGCTGGCATTCTCCATCAGTGCTACAGAGGGCAGTGAGGAACTCCACATCTGCAAAATGGTTGAAGACATGACTGATTCATGCATGTGACCTGGCTGTCCAGTGCTGTTCTACTAGTTTGTGCACAAGGCCTTAGCACTAGGGATTGATGGACTCACCCAAGTCCAACTTGCATGTCACCTGCGGACCCCTGCTTGCCACACACAGCAAGCCACTGGGCGGTCTGCAGGGGCATGATGTGCGGCTGCCGAATCCCTCACCAAGCCACCATTTTGCATAAAAACGGTTGCTCATTTCTTATGCAAATGGCAGCTGTAAAATGCCCATTTGTTCAAGATTACAGGCATAAATTGCCCATTTACACCTGCAATCTTGTGTAAATGGCTGCTTTACAGCCACCATTCGCAAAAAAAGGCCCTTTTCATAATAGAACACACCACCATTTTTATGCATAATGGTGGCTCAGCAGACCAGTGTGCCGAATCAGGCAAGTATGGTGATCCACGGACTAGACCACCCTCTCTGGGAGGCCAAGCAGGGGCAGGGGGGTCCAGCAGACTAGACCACCCTCTCGGACTCCAGCAACATCCCTACTTGGCATTGGCACTCATTCAGGAGTCCAGAAGGAACATTTGTTATTGAGCATGTACTCCAAGTCTTAAAAACTAATGATAGTCATGGCCATCTGGTGGTCTGACTTCTGTCACGGATGCTCTGACTTGGATTCCTGCATTGAGCAGGGGGGAGGACTCGATGGCCTTGTAGGCCCCTTCCAACCCTACTATTCTATGATTCAGCTTCTTATGGAACTTTTCGACAATCTCCAGCTCTTCCAAATTGAATTGATTGTTCTGGTAAATGATCACAATCCTGATGGCTTCTTTGATCAAATCCTTCCTAATTTTGTACACTTCTTTCTTCTTTTTCATGTGTTCTGTCATCACTCTGTATAACCCATCAAAGATTTCACTACTGGTGTTATCAATTAGCGTATTATACACTGCCTTAGTGGCCACTTTTCTCAAGATCTTGTTCTGGACATTTATTAGTACTATGAATTACATTTCTATACTGCTCCATAGCTGAAGCTCTCTGGGCGGTTTACAAAAGATAAAACAATACCATATACAAAATTTAAAAGCCATTTACATAAAATCATATGGACAATATATACAAACAACATATAACTAAAAAGAACTTTGAACTCAAACAATTTAACAAAAAAATCCAACAATAAAACAACACAGCTTAAAAGCTGTATACAAGAGTCAGCAAGGAACAAGAGTTCTAAAAAGGGAAGGCCTGCTGGAATAACAGAGTCTTTCATTCCTGTTTGAAAACCTTCAACAAGGTCAGCAGGCGCATTCCAACCAGCAGGTCATTCCACAACTGAGAGGCAGCAAAGGAAAAGGTCCTCTTGCACGTGGCTGACAATCTCACATTAGGCAGTCACAGCAGAGAGCCCTCAGAGAACCTTAGGTGCTGAACTGGAACGTAGGGCAAAAGGTGCTCCTTGAGGTACCTTGGACCTAGACAATGTGAGGCATTTAGCGCAAGACTCTCCGAACTGAAATTATCAGGACCTGACAAGGAGACAAGCTCCCCTTCACTCAGTTCCCCAGAATCCAAATTGGTGGTGGTAGTAGAGGAGGAGGAGGAGGAGACACAGCCACTTTTCACGGCACTAATTCGGATTCTGCAAAAGTGCTAGTGCCTTGCCTCCAGTGCTTGCAGAAGTATGATGCCCAGATGACTTGGAGGGAGGGAGAGAATGGCTGTCCTCTCTTCTCGCAGCCCAGTGATGGGTAGGCTCCACAAGCAGCAGCGGCAGAAGCAACCATCTCCTCTTAGCAAAAAACCCCCATGAATCTTCCCTATCTCCCCTGATTTGCTCCAGTGACTTAAGAAGAAGATGATGTTCAACAGATGATCAATTAAAATTTATGCTCATCTTGACTCTTCACTTGTTCTCTTGGTTCAAAGAGAAAAGTTCTCCAGATCAGAAAAGAGAACAAAATCTTGGAAAGAAGCACCTTGCCTTAAGACTTTTTGACAGTTTGATTTACCTACTTCATTGGCTGTTACTTGGCATATCAGCAGGTATTGTTCCTTCTGTTTTTACCCGCTGAGCAATAATGCCAGTTTGGGGAGGAAAAAGCTTGGATCATACTTCCAATCTCCAAGTGTCCTTGAAAGTATTGGCTTAATTACAAAATTATTCTATGAATATTTCCAATCTGTCGCTTTGGTTTTCATGGTCTTTCATGCATCTCTGAGGAGAAGCTGCAGACCAAAAAAATAAAAAATAAATGTCAGTCTTTAGAGTGGGGTTCTTGGATATTTTCTAAGTTTATATAGCTAATTACAATGTATTATAACACTGTATTAATAATAATAAAATAATACTGTATTAACAACTTATTGCCTGTTCAAATTACACAAAGTATGCAAGTAGCCAGATTCTGTAGGGCTCCTGTGGTGTCTCAAAAAGCCGAAGATCTAGTAAGACAAGTTCCCACAGAGAGCAAGGTAGCTAGGGAATGCAAGACTCCAGTCTGGAGCTGGAGTATAGATGTTGTTCCAGCATCTCTCTGCCTGGAACCAAAGGTTTTTAAGCCTGAGCATCCAGAGCCCCACACAGGCATAGCTGTAAGCCATCAAAGTCATCTGGGGAGTAATCTCATGAGTAATCTTATTCCTGAGGCCAACACTTCTTTGCCTCGTGGCCAACCTAGCCTCCACCTTTAGGTGTTTGCTCTCCCTCAGACTATGCAGTAACTTGGCTTCTGCCTCCAAATCGGAAAGGGGGCTCCCTATGTCTCAAGGGGGAGTTGGATACTGTCTATCCTGATTCCTGAAGGCTTAGAATCCCCTTGATCTGCCTCATGCACATAGAAGCAGGCTGCTCCTCTGAGGTGTTTAGATCAGGCAGCTCTAGGTCATCCTCTGAAGAAGACTCCCCCAGAAGGGGCATGCGATTTTGTAAAAACATACATTGTTTTACTTGCACTTAGCTAGTGACTTATGTTTAAGTCATAGTGGTCCACATGACGTTGTCACATCGTACGCTCTCTTCACACCTGGCATTTTATCCCACTACAAACCAGTACTTTTGATTCCTGATCCTTTCTGGGATTTAGACTGGCCCTTTATACAGGCATCTTGCATAGTGCTCCCTCCTCTGTATTCCTTTTCATGGCTGGGTGGAGCTGCATGGAAAAATCAGGATAGAAGGTGGCTGCTGGCCCCTTGCCCCCCCCCCCCACTGATCACTGGCTCCTGTAATGTGATTGGCGGCTCCGCCCCATCCCTCCGCTCCTTCATCCTTCCCTCCAGGGGGACACACAGACTCGACTGGGACAGACCTGCAGCCATCTTCCCCAAGGGCCCAGGCTCCTCCTGGTCTGGTGACAGTGAGTGCTTTTGGGTGCCCTCAGTTTCTGGGAGCTCCAGCTCTTCCTCTGAGGAGGATTCCCCCAGTGTGGGCATGACAAAACAAAAGCACATGGCTAACTCCATGTTGAATTATGTCTCCAGTGTAAAATAAGATAAAAAGTCTTGGAATACAGCCAAAATCAGTGAGTTGAGAGGAAATTATTACTCAAACGTATCTATGAAACCTTGTGATCAGAGTCCAGATATGTAATGGTGATTTAAGGCAAACACTTTTCAGCAGATGGTGTCATTTAATGAATAAGTAAACTGTCATAAAGCCACTAATGAAGCTTGACATTCTCCTACAAGGTTAAACAATGTTACATTGCTGATTAGCCACTTCCATGCAGGTAAATCTGTGATTATTAAGGTTTTGCTTAAGCCAGTTTATAGTTCAGAAATTGACCTGTGTTCTTGATAGCCCATTCAGACCTCCTAAATAATTAAAAGATGATTCACATAAGACTGAGAAAGATACCATTGTTCAAAGCTGTATGCTTGCCCTTGTGGATCAGACCAGGCCAGTGTTCGCTTCTGCACTGGGTCCTTCTAACCTTACACACTACAGTGAAGCTACTTGTTATGAATTTGCCCTATAAAACCCTAAATGATTTCATTCCTGAAAAAAATGGGGGAACATGTATTCTATTACGTCCCATAGTGATCTCTAAGATCGATAGAGAGCACTTGGTTAATCTGTTAGAGGAATCACATGCAATGAAATGTGACATGTGATAATCACACATGGCGATCTATATGCAGTTTTCACACTTTTCTGAACATGCAAGTGTTTTGTGTATATAAAATACATGGTACCTTAAGTTGCCCCAAATGGGTTTACATACTGACATTTTAGAGCAGAATCCTATACATGGGCAGTATCATATTCAGCATTAGCACTAATGTAAATTCCTTTGCACTAAGGGGCCTGTAGTGCAACACCATTGTATTTATTGGCACCACGGGTTTCCCCAGAAAACCTGTTGTGCCAGCAAACACTATTGGCACTGCACTGGAGGTCGCTTACGCTAATGCAACATAATTTACGTTTATGCTAGTGCCAAATAGGACACTACCCATGTCTCCTGAGAAGTGAGTCCCATTGAGTAAGTGGGTACAGGATTGCAGCCTTATTCTTAGGTTGCTTATTTAGCCTAAGAATGGTCACAGCATTCTTTTTCATCTTCAGGACAGGCAGATTCTTCTATCTATAGACTATAACTTTTAAAGGTATCTCTAGATGCAAATGTCCATTAATTGGACATGCAAATAATTTCATTAAATATGGCTTATACATTCCTTTTTTATATTAATAAGCCAAGCCATTTTTCTTCACATTTTAAGGTAATTAAAGTCTGGATTGAAAAAGTTTAAAAATCCTATTACTAGAGAACAAAAGTAACATCACAAAGAAGAATCTCTCTGAAATCTTAATTACTTCTGAATTTATTGTTTCAAGAACAAAGAGGTCCATATTTCATGACAAAGAAGCTTTTGGCTTTAACTCAGAGGACTTCTTTGTTTCATCACTGCACAATATACTATATACTACAGTAGAAAGCAGGGTAAGAATACTGAATAACACAAAAAGATGCAAAGAAGTGTGCCTGTGTGCAACAAACAGAAACGAAAGCAGCTTGAAAATCCAAGATGCACAGTGTACAGTGATGAGGCCCTGCTGATTTCTCCTGCATTTCACCTTTGGATGCTTGATATCAGCAGTACTGGGTATGGTGGCAACACTGGCAACACTGGAAACATACAGCAACAATTGTTCCCCTGATATATTATCATCTATCACTAGGGATGTACTGATTGTGTAAAATCCATTCTGTCTATGTTTCGCAGGTTGTCAGGCACTTTTCGTTCTATCATTCACCCATCAATGGATTTGGATTTGTTCTAGTTTCCAAATTTGCACAAATTTGCAAATGCAAAATGCGCAAATTCCCACAAAATGCACAAATATCCCAAAATGCACATTTACACTCTTTGGCCTATGAGGGAAGTGTGCATATTTGGCCAGTTTTTTTAGTTTTTTTAAATGGTGTATTTTTCTATGACGGTATTTGCGCAAAATCCCCAAAGATTAGAAAAACGATCCAAAAGTCTGCAGAATCAGCCTGACAGGGGGAAAGCCAGTCCACTGCAAAATTTTTCATGAAAATCCAAACTCATTCAGTTCTGTTGCAGATTCTCCAACATCCCTATGTAGCCCCATCAGTGCCATCACAATTGCCTTTGTAGATCCAGATGCTGACATGGTTGCTTCTAGGGTTGGACAAATCCCCTACCTTCTGTTCTGGGGTGGGTTCTGCAGAGGGGCCAGCTGCTCCACACCTGGCCCCTCGAAATCCTCCAGAGCGGCTCCGTGTCCAGAGGATTCTGCGGAGCTGCACTCTGGCTCCCTAGCACAGGTGATACAGTAATGGTGGTTGCCATTACCGTATTACTACGCCATTTGCGGCTGTATTTCTCCCAGCAATACGGTAATGGAAACCACCATTACCGTATCGCCTGCGCTAGGGAGCTGGAGAGCTGTGCTGCATGAAATCCTCCAGAGCTGGAGGTCAGTGGTGCCATTCCGCTGCAGAATCTGGAGGTCGGATTCTTTGGAATCCAGCCTCATTTGAGTCCGTGGCAGAATCTTCCGACATCCCCAGTTGCTTCTACTAGCTCCACTGCCTCCATCTTTTCTTGTTCTTCTGTAATGTTTCCATATAGGCATAATAGTGCCATGTACCAGAAAAGCTGCTGTCATTATGCAATGAGATCAAGCAGTGGGCAGTACATAATAATCTGTTAACAGCTTCTTAGAAATACTGAAAATCTACCAAAAAGGTTGACACTCTTTTAAACAAACGAAATGAAATACCATGAACTGTCTTGATACAACCTTACCATTTACATCAGCAGCATGGAATATTGCACCTGCTATCATCCATTCTACACACCATATTTTATAACTTGGAAACACTGTATTTACTTATATATTTTTTTAAACAATTCTTTTTCTTGTAACATGCACTTCTATACCAGTGGGACTTCGTTGTTAACCTCCAGTGAATAGAGGAGAAAGCACAGGCTATTCCAGTAAAATCAGAAAGCTAGAAAGAAAAAGGGAAGAGAGATTATGGAAGGAAAAGACTCCCCAGTGGTGGTGACCTGCAAGTAGGGATGTTAGAGAACACTGCCGTTCCAGTGAATTCGGCCCCCTGGAATCCGTGGTGGAACGGAGCACCACCACCCTGCGAAAGCCCCACGAAATGGAGCCTACCTGGCTGTAGCTCTGGCGGCAGCGGCAGCTTCAGCGGCGGCTCCAGCGGTGGCTCAAGTGGCTCCGGTGGCTCTGGCAGCTGCCGGGCTGTGGCCGCAAATGGCGGCCGCTATGCCGGCTGCCATTTGCATCCCTGGCAAGCCATGATAGGCTACGTAAGTATCTATGTAGCCTACCATGGCTCAGGGCAGGGACGCAAATGGCGTAGCCGCCACCATTTGCATCCATGTCTTTAGCTGTGATAGGCTACATATATATTTACGTAGCCTATCACGGCAAAAGACAGGGGCGCAAATGGCGTAGTGGCCACCATTTGCGTCCCTGTCTTTTGTCATGATAGGCTACGTAAATATATACATAGCCTATCACGGCAATAGGAAGGAACGCAAATTGCGGCCGCCGTAGCTGCTGCCATTTGCATCCATGTGTTTAGCCATGATTTGCTATGTATATATTTACATATCCTATCATGGCTAAAGACATGAACGCAAATGGCGGCAGCTATGGCAGCCACCACTTGTGTCCCTGTGCAGCCCAGCGGGCGGATGACTGGCTGCAGGCAGCCCTGGCCAGCAGCTCTGCAGAGCCGCCGCAGAGGGAGCTGGCCGGGGAGGATTCCGGGAGGAGGGACAGAGCACCTCCCCCCCCCCACGGATTGCCTGGCATGGAGCCAGGTAAGAGTTTCGTACATCCCTACCTGCAAGGTCTCTGCAATGTTTGTTTCTTGCCTGAGATCAACATAGCCTACACATGCAAAAAGTGGAAGTTGATTACACTGTTGGAAGAAAAAGTAAGAGGACTGGAGCAGCGAGTGTCGACTCTCCAGGAAATAAGAGAACACGAAGAGTTCTTGGACAGAACGGTGGAACTACAGCAGCAAAGTGAAGTACAGGAGCTAGAAGTACAACAGCAAGCTGAGGCAGAAGAAGAAAATGCTGAAGTAGAAGATACTTCTTGGAAAACGGTGACAGTTAGGAGCAGGAGGACTAGAAGGCTGTCTGCACCAGTGGAAGCAATAGAACTATGCAACTGTTTTCAGGTACTAGAGGATGAAACTGGAGGACAGCCTGCAGAGGAAGAATTACGGGGGACCCCGCATGAGAGCGAGCAAGAGGCTGAAGGTCAGTCAAGCAGAGACGATGAAACCCAGGCCTACAACAACAAGAAGAGAAGAGTAGTAGTAGTGGGAGAATCCTTGCTGTGTGGGATTGAAACCCAAGTATGTCACAAAGACCCATGGACTCGCCAGGTATGCTGTCTCCCAGGAGGATGGATTAGAGATGTGACTGGAGGGTTGCCTACACTCATAAAGCCCACTGGCATGTATGCCTTTCTTCTCATCCTTTCTTCTTCATGTGGGAACAAATAATACTGCCAAGCGGAGCTACAAAGAAATCACATCAGGCTTTGAAACTGTGGGAAGGAAACTCAAGAACTTTGGGGCCCAGATAATTTTCTCATCCATCCTTCCAGTAGTCAGAAGAGGGATAGAAAGGGAAAGAAAAATACTCTGGGTGAATGACTGGCTACGAAGGTGGTGCCAACGGGAGAGATTTGGATTCTGGGACCATGGGCTATACTTCCTGGAAGATGGACTATTGGCAAGGGAAGGGTTGCACCTCACAAAGCCTGGGAAGAATGTGTTTGGCCACAGCATGAAGAACTTTATCAGGAGGGCTTTAAACTGAATGCTATGGGGAAGGGAGATGTAAAGTTGGGGATAACAATGGATGAAGGCTCATGCACTGCAACGGAGAGAACAGCTCTAATAGTGCACAATAATAATCTTCACAAACATGTAGGAAGAAACCCAGACCATGAAGCACATGGTCTTTGATTTCTATATACTAATGCCCATAGTATGGGAAACAAACAGAACGACCTTGAACTCTTAATACAGGAGGGAAATTACAACTTGATAGGTGGAACTGAGACTTGGTGGGATGATTCTCATGAGTGGAATACAGCAATTGAAGGATATAACTTGTTCAAAGAGAACAGAAGGAACAGAAAGGGAGGTAGAGTGCCACTGTATATTAAAAATATATATCTCTGCACAGAAATACAGGAGGATGAGCTTGGTAGCCCCACCAAGAGCATTTGGGTTAAAATAAATGGAGTAAAGAATAAAAGGAACATGGTGGTTGGAGTCTACTACCGACCACCCAATCCAGGAGAAGATGAGGATGACACTTTTGAAAAGCAAATTGCCAATGTTTCAAGGAAGCATGATGTAGTAGTAATGGGGAACTTCAATTTCCCCGATATCTGCTGGGAGACAAATTCTGCAAAACATGGCCCCTCCAGGAAATTCCTGACTTCTGCTACTGATAGGCTTGTCCTACAGAAAGTGGAAGAAGGAACTAGATGATTGGCTATCCTTGACTTGATCCTAACCAACAGAGATGACTTAGTGGATAAAGTAGCAGTTAGAGGAACTCTGGGGGAAAGTGACCATGGTATACTTGAGGTCTTGGTTCTAAAGAAAGCAAAAGCTGAGTGTAGCCAAAAGCATACCCTGGATATTAGGAAAGCCAATTTTAATAAACTCAGAACAATGATAAGTAAGGTCCCATGGCAAGTGACTCTAATGAGAAAAGGAGTCCAAGATAGGGATGGCGGAGAAATCCACCACGGACTCCAATGAGGCTGGATTCTTTGGAATCCGGCCCCCTGGAGTCTGTGGCAGAACGGACTAACCCCCTCTGCCACCCCCCAAAATCCCCCCCCCAGGACAGAACCTACCTGGTGGCGGCTGGTCCGGGTCGCCGTCTTCATCCGCTGCCAGGCTGTGGAACAAAATGGCATCCGGCATAGCGGATGTCATTTGTGTCCCTGCCGTTGGCCGTGATAGGCTACATGA
This sequence comes from Heloderma suspectum, assembly GCF_057233095.1. Taxonomy (NCBI): domain Eukaryota; kingdom Metazoa; phylum Chordata; class Lepidosauria; order Squamata; family Helodermatidae; genus Heloderma; species Heloderma suspectum. Next base: position 95,089,372 of record NC_139461.1, read on the forward strand.
ATATTTACATAGCCAATCACAGCCAAGGGCAGGGATGCAAATGGCGTAGTGGATGCCATTTGCGTCCCTGCCATTGGCCATGATAGGCTACATAAATATTTACATAGCTAATCACGGCCAACGGCAGGGACGCAAATGGCGTCCCCTACACCGGATGCCAGTTGCATCCGCAGACCAACCGTGGCTGGAAGTCTGGAAGCAGGCGGTGCTGGCTGGGGAGGATACCGGGGGGAGGACTAGATCACCTCCTCCCGCCTGCAGACCCCCCCATGGACCCCAGGTAAGGGGATCCGTACATCCCTAGTGCAAGATGGGTGGGAGTTTTTAAAAAAGGAAATTCTCAAGGCACAATTACAAACAATTCCAACAAGAAAAAAAGGTGGAAGACAACAGAAGAAGCCAATGTGGCTTCACAAAAAGCTTAGAGATGACATGAAAACAAAAAAGCACACACATAGGAAGTGGAAGGAAGGCCAAGCTACAAAGGAAGAGTAAAGGCAGCTAGCACAGAATTGCAGGGATGGTTTCAGGAAGGCTAAAGCTGAGAATGAGCTGAGGTTAGCAAGGGATGCTAAAAGCAACAGAAAGGCTTTATTCAGATATGTGCATAGTAAAAGGCAGAGGAAAGAAATGGTGGTTCAACTATTAAATAAGGATGGCAAAATGATAACAATGACAAAGATAACAAAGAAAAGGCAGAAGTGCTCAATTCCTACTTCAGCCCAGTCTTCTCCCGAAAGAAAGCCTATGACCCCCCTGGCAAATGTGAAGTATAGGCCAACTGGGCAGGATTGCAGCTTGAGATTGATAGGCACATGGTCAAGGAACACCTAATTACTTTGAATGAGTTCAAATCTCCGGGGCCAGATGAACTTCATCCTAGAGTAATAAAGGAACTGGCAGAAGAACTCTCTGAACCACTGTCTATTATCTTTCAGAAATCATGGAGGACTTGTGAAGTGCCAGATGACTGGAGGAGGGCCAATGTTGTCCCTATTCTTCAAAAAGGGCAAAAAGGAGGAATCTGGGAACTACAGACCAGTCAGTCTGACATCAATCCCTGGGAGAATTCTGGAGCAGATTATAAAACAATCCATCTGTAAGCACCTTGACAACAATGCCGTGATTACTTGAAGCCAACATGGATTTTTCAAGAACAAACCCTGCCAGACTAATCTGATCTCACTTTTTGATCAGGTAACCTCCCTTGTGGACTGTGGGAATGCTGTGGCCATAATATAACTTGACTTCAGCAAACCTTTCGACAAAGTGCCCCATGACCTCCTGATAGGGGTGTACGAAACCCCCTTACCTGGCATCTGCAGGGCTCCGCAGGGGTGGAGGTGATCCATCCCTCCCCCCCAGAATCCTCTCCAGCTGGCTCCACTCTGCGGCGAGTCCGCAGAGCCGCCAGAGGGCTCCAAAGTGCCAGCGATACGGCCGCCATTGCCATATTGTTGGTGGGCCAGAGTAACTGTGGCCGCAAATGGCATCGGGGATGCCATTTGCAGCTGTAAAGGCCTTAGTTTAAGGTAAATGGGTGCATTTACCTTAAACTAAGGCCTTTACAGCTGGAAATGGTGTTTGAGACGTCCTCATTTGCGTCCTCAGTCAATCCATTCCAGAGCCGACCAGTGGGGAGGATCCAGCCAGCAAGGATTCCTCTTGGAGGTGCAGGTAAGAGATCCAACCCTCCGTGGACTTTGGGGGGCCAGATTCTATTGAATCTGGCCTCATTGGGGTCTGTGTAGGATTTATCCAACATCCCTACATCTTAGCAAACTAGCTAAAAGTGGGCTAGATCAAACAACTATCAGGTGGCTCGACAATACTACAAGTGAGAAGGACCTTGGAATAGGGATGTCAGAAAATTCTGCCACGGGCTCCAGTGAGGCTGGATTCTTTAGAACGCCGCCGCCATTCCAAGAAAAGTTAAAAAAAAAAATGCCCCCGTGATAGGCTACGTGACGATTAACGTAGCCTATCACGGCTAGATTTGCAAAGTCAGCCATGATAGGCTACGTAAATCGTCACGTAGCCTATCACGGGTGACTTAAAAAAAAAAAAAAAAAGCGAGTACGGCTAATAAGGGTGAACGAAAGTCACTTACCTTTTCTCGCAGCTTTTTCGCGGTGGGGGGGAGCACTTCGCTGCTCCCCCCGCGAAGTTCAGGCCGGGGGGGGAGGCTTCCCGCCTCGCCCGGCCGAAATTCAGGCCGGGGGGGGAGGCTTCCCGCCTCGCCCGGCCGAAATTCAGGCCGGGGAGGAGGCTTCCCGCCTCGCCCAGCCGTGAACACGAAAGTAAAAAAAAACAAAAAAAAAAGTCCCCTGATAGGCTACGTGACGATTCACATAGCCTATCACGGCTAGATCTGCAAAGTCAGCCGTGATAGGCTACGTGAATCGTCACGTAGCCTATCACGGGTGACTTAAAAAAAAAAAAAAAAAGCGAGTACGGCTAATAAGGGTGAACGAAAGTCACTTACCTTTTCTCGCAGCTTTTTCGCGGTGGGGGGGAGCACTTCGCTGCTCCCCCCGCGAAGTTCAGGCCGGGGGGGGAGGCTTCCCGCCTCGCCCGGCCGAAATTCAGGCCGGGGGGGGAGGCTTCCCGCCTCGCCCGGCCGAAATTCAGGCCGGGGAGGAGGCTTCCCGCCTCGCCCAGCCATGAACACGAAAGTAAAAAAAAACAAAAAAAAAAGTCCCCTGATAGGCTACGTGACGATTCACATAGCCTATCACGGCTAGATCTGCAAAGTCAGCCGTGATAGGCTACGTGAATCGTCACGTAGCCTATCACGGGTGACTTTAAAAAAAAAAAGCGCGTACGCGAATGGCGGCCCCCATAGGGAGCCGCCATTCGCGTTCCTTATTTAGTTGCTGTAGTCTACGTCAATGTTTACGTAGACTACGGCGAAAATAAGGGCAACGCAAATAGCGTTGCCCTTATTTTCGCCGTAGTCTATGTAAACATTGACGTAGACTACAGCGACCAAATAAGGAACGGGAATGGCGGCTCCCTATGGGGGCCGCCATCATCCGTACACACTTTTTTTTTTTTTTTTAAAGTCACCCGTGATAGGCTACGTGACGATTGACATAGCCTATCACGGCTGACTTTGCAGATCTAGCCGTGATAGGCTACGTGAATCGTCACGTAGCCTATCAGGGGACGTTTGTTTTTTTTTTTCTTTGATTGCAATGGCGGGGGCGGCAGCCGGTCGAAAGACCGGCTGCCGCTCCCGCCCCGCTCGAACACCGGACGAACCGCCAGCCGGACCCGCCACCAGGAGGGACATTCAGGGAAGGTAAGTCCCGTCCCGGGGGGGCGGGGGGGCGGAGGATTTCTCCCTGAAACTTGTTCGGGGGGCCGAACACGTTGGCGCTCGGCCCCCCGAAGTTTCGGGGAGAAATTCTCCGCCATCCCTAACGGCTAATGGCGGCCCCCATAGGGAGCCGCCATTCGCGTTCCTTATTTGGTCGCTGTAGTCTACGTAAAGATTATGTAGACTATGGCGAAAATAAGGGCAACGCTATTTGCGTTGCCCTTATTTTAGCCGTAGTCTTACGTAGACTACAGTTACCAAATAAGGAACGCGAATGGCGGCTCCCTATGGGGGCCGCCATTTGCGTACGTGCTTTTTTTTTTTTTTTTAAGTCACCCGTGATAGGCTACATGACGATTAATGTAGCCTATCATGGCTGACTTTGCAGATCTAGCCATGATAGGCTACGTAAATTGTCACGTAGCCTATCACGGGGGCATTTTTTTTTTTACTTTTTATTTCGCGGCCGGGTGAGGCGAGGCGCCTCCCCCCCGGCCTGAATTTCGGCCGGGCGAGGCGGGAAGCCTCCCCCCCCTGGCCTGAACTTCAGGGGGAGCAGCAAAGTGCCTCCCCCCCACCGCGAAGCAAGCTGCGAGACCAGGTAAGTGACTTTTGTACACTCCTACATTTGCATGCTTGCAGTCAGCCGTGATAGGCTACGTAAGTAATTATGTAGCCTATCACGGCAAAGAGCAGGAATGCAAATGGCGGCTGCTACGCCATTTGCGCCCCTGATCTTTGCCATGATAGGCTACGTAAGTATTCTCCGCCATCCCAAATGAGGAGAGACTGAAAGAACTGGGCATGTTTAGCCTTGAGAAGAGAAGACTCGGGGGAGATATGATAGCGCTGTTGAAGTACTTGAAAGGCTGTCACAGAGTGGAAGGCCAGGATCTCTTCTTGATCATCCCAGAGTACAGGACACGGAATAATGGACTCAAGTTACAGTAAGCCAGATTCCAGCTGAACATCAGGAAAAACTTCCTGACTGTTAGAGCAATACAACAATGGAACCAATTACCTAGGGAGGTGGTGGGCTCTCCCACACTGGAGGCATTCAAGATGAAATTGGACAGCCATCTGGCAGGGAAGCTTTGACTTGGATTCCTGCATTGAGCAGGGGGTGACCTCAGTGGGGAGAGCCTTCCATAATCAGGGAGGTCACCACTGAGAAGGCCCTCTTCCTTGTTGCCACCCTCTGAGTCTCCCTTAGAGGAGGTATTCAGAGGAGGACCTCCTTATGTTAGCTTATCTAAGTGTCCTAGCCATTGGGGCAATTCCCTCCACCCCCAACAGTCCTTCCATACAATCTGACATTGCACACCACCCTTCCCCTGTTCCTCCAAAGAGGCTTTTCAGGGTTACCAGGTCACTACAGAGGGAAGCAGGGGTGGAAAAACTTTCTTTCCATAACTTCCTTGAGATTGATTTATCTTAATTTATCCAAACGAATATCTACTGGTGGGATGAGAGATCACCGGTCCTCAAGCAGCAAATGTCTTTGAGGTATTTTCACTTCACAAAGGAAAACACATAGGGAAATGCACCAATACCAATGTCAATGTCAGAATTCACCTACATATTTCATATTGGCCATATTTCTGTGGTGTTTGTGAAGAAGTGATCAGTCCTGAATTTGCACTCGAAATGTCCCCAAATGTTGTACTCCATTTTATGTTGTACCAGTAAAATGTTTGCAATATTTGCACTTTCCAAATATGTGCATATCACAAACCAGGTATCGCCCTCTCAAAATATATTTAATGAAGCTTCATCGAAGGGTAAGCTAGTAATTGTTCAGGAGGCAACAATCATCAATATGCACTTGATGGTTTCCCTCTATTTACTCCTTTTACTAAATACTACTACAAAATATTCATTTCTAAGACCACTTGTGAATAAGTGCTTCCTTCTAGTAGTAAGTGAGGTGTTTTGTTGATGTTGCTGCTGCTGTTATTATTGTTTAACTCCATCATAGAATCATAGTATATCTTTACTAATGTGATTACTTCAAGCTATTTCATTTGGCATAAGGATACTCCATAGTCTCATGTTCCCAATGATAAAGAATGAATAATTACCTTTTAATCACATTTTTACAGTTACATTAAACAAAGGCCTTTGGGGAAAAAAACCCTCCAGTGAAATGCCTGAGTAGGAATAATAGTAAGATCTTGTACACTCAGCATTTCCGAGCCATAAATTGTATCACACAAACACATTCTCTCATTTATAGTATAGTATTGTATTTTCAATTCTAAAATACAATACTATTTTAGTCTCCGTAGGATTGAATTTTTCCTAAAATTGAGTAAGGACTCAAGAATTTGATGAAACTATGAACTAGGAAGCATAAATACAGATGTACTGAGAATATGTTGAAATGGTTCTGTAATGAATAGTCACCACAGAATAGAGTGGAATATCCAACACATTCTATTTTGCTAAAAACTAAGCACTCAAGAAATAATAGGGATTCTGTTGGCTGCCCAACAGTTTCTCTTCCTGAGCTAGCTGGGGTGGTTTCGAAGTGGTGTTGGAGCACCCCTGGCTTGTTGTGCTGAGAGACTTGAACATACATGCTGAGACCACCCTATCGGGACTCGGAGTGGCTCAGGACTTCATGGCCTCCATGGCAGCCATGGGTCTGTCCCAATTAGTATCTGGCCCCATTCATTTAGCAGCCACACTTTGGATCTGGTTTTCTGTATTGGGTGGAATGATGATTGGGGAGTGGGTGGAAGGAACTCTCTATAGTTCCATTGTCATGGACAGGTCACTATCTGGTGGGGTTTAGACTTATTGGTACTTGGAGCCTCTGCAGGGATGGTGGACCAATTAAGATGGTCTGCTCCATCCATTTAGATGGATCTGAATGGTTTTCTGACAGTTCTTCAGGATTTTCCTGTCACCTTGGCAGGCAATTCTGTTGAATCCCTGGTTGACTTCTGGAATGGAGGAAAGTCCCAGGCAGCTGACAAGATAATTTTTAGTGTACTTTTCTACTGAGTGGAGCCAAGGAGCTCCCCGGGCTTCTAGGGAGCTGGTGGCAATGAAATGAGTGGGATGGCAACTAGAGTGACATTGGTGTAATAACTGGAGCTAGTCCAACTGAACATGAGCTTGGGCCCATCTGAAGTCCTACTCTATTGTGGTGATAGCAGCAAAGGTAGTGTTCTTCTCTACCACCATTGTGTCTGCAGAGAGTTGTTCAACCAAGCTCTCTTGGGTGGTCAAAGGCCTATTACGTTCTAGCCCATGAGAAGGAAATGTAGACACTCAATAGCTCATTGTGACCAACTTGTGTGACACTGTGCAGATAAAATTGCTTGTATCCATGCTAATTTGGATGCCATAGTTCATACAATTCTGATGGATGCAACTTTGGCCTCTTCTTGTCCAGTTATAATGAATACTTTTCAATTTTGTACAGCCCAAGGATGTGGACAGGATCCTTGGAAAATTGAGACCTATCATGTGTGTGCTGAATCCTTGTCATTACATGTTTATAAGATCAGCCAGTGGGAGGGGAAATGCCACTTGAATCCATAAGGGTAGTGGTGAATGCCTCTTTATAATAAGCTGTGTTTCCATCTTGTCTATAAGAGGCAGTGGTGAGACCTTTGTTAAAAGAAACACCCCTTCCAGAAGCCCACCAAACTGGATAATTTCCAGCCAGTCTCCAATATTCCATTTTTGGGCAAGGTGTTGGAGCAGATGGTGGTGTCTCAGCTCCTGGGGGTTCTGAGTGAGGAGCAATATCTAGATACATTTCAATCTGGCTTCAGACGTCCTTATGGAACAGATACTGTTTTGGTTTCCTTGGGGGACCATCTATGCCAGGAACAGGACAGGGTATGTCCCTATTGGTTCTGCTGGAACTCTTGGTGGCTTTCAGTACCATCAACCATAGTAACCTTATGAGATGTCTCTCTGGATGGGACTTGGAAGTTATATGGTCCTTCTCAGAGAGGCTCCAAGTCCTTCTCAGAGAGGCAATTTCAGAAGTGGTGGGACCAGAGAACTCACATCCAATCCCCCTTGGCCTGTGGTGTCCCACAGGGTTCCATCTTGCCCCCATACTCTTTAACATATACATGAACCTGCTGGACAAGGTTGTCCAGAGTTTTAGGTTCAGTGCCACCAGTATGCTGATGCCACCCAACTCTAGGGGCCGTGGTGGCTTAGTGGTTAAGACGCTGAACTGCAGACCAGAAGGTTGGCAGGACAGCAGTTCGAGACCCAAGTGCCGCATGACGGAGTGACCTCCCATCTTCAGTCCCAGCTCCTGCCAACCTAGCAGTTTGAAAGCAAGAAATTGCAAGTAGATAAATAGGTACCACTTTGGCGGGAAAGGTAACAGTGTTCCGTGCACCTTGGTGTTCAGTCATGCCAGCCACATGACCATGGAAGCGTCTTCAGACAGCGCTGGCTCTTCGGCTTAGAAATGGAGATGAGCACCACACCCTAGAGTCGGACACGACTGGTTGGGGACACCTTTACCTTTGCCACCAGTATGCTGATGCCACCCAACTCTATTTCTCCATCTAAATCTAGGAAGCTGTTCAATTAGCATCTGATAATGGACTGAATGAAGAAGGCAAACAAATTGAAGCTTAGCCCAGAGAAGATGGAGGTAACCTGCAGAGTGGAAAGGTCATTTGCCATAATGAAAAGGGTGAAAACATGGTTAAGAGCAACAAAGGCATGTGACTGTTTATCTGGACTTTGCATGATGGGAGTTCAGCATGCAAAGATAAATGAGAACAAGTACAAAGTAACTCAAAAAGTGTTGGTTAAATTCAGACAAGACTACAGGTATTACAGTTTCTATTTCATAATAGCTAATCAACTACTTTTCTCAGCTACAGCTCACAGATGCTATGTTTCTACTATTGATTCTAAAATACAGTTCTTTACAGTTTTTCCCCCATCCCATATTGTGATGCACCTGATGAAGAATGTTAAATTTGTCTCATTGTTTGGACTTACACTATATGGCTACATTCAGCTGTTGTACAAGTTTATACCTTTTTGTTTATTGGCATGATTGAAGTAATACTGGATGACATAAAAGTGGTTGTTTTTGTTTTTAGAACTGTTTCAACATTTTGAAGATAGAATAGCAAAGCAAGGGAATAAGGTAATAAAATGTGTGTTTTTCCAAAATGAAATGCTAGGGTTTTTTTAATCATGAAATTTTATTTTATTTCAAAATAAGGTTAACAAAATAAAGGCAACAGAATGAAGAACATACATAATAATAAATCAAAATTACTAAAGAAACAAATGAATTCACTAATTATAAATCTTAGTCTTTAACTGATATGCATATGGAACATCTACAATAAAACAGCCTAAGTAGGAGCTCAATACTTAATGAAAGTAAAAATACATCTTACACAACATATAAAAGGAGCATGTGCAAGTGTATGCCGTTTTGTGTGTATGTATGTATTCATCAGAAAACATATAGGCAACTGTACTTGGTTGGAACTTTATCAAAAGTTTGAAGTGCTTCAGCATATGAAATGAATGGAAATCATGGTGCCATGATATCCATGGTGCTGGTTTTTTGCATTTATATTTCATTTCTTTTATTATATTTATATACCGCCCCATAGCCGAAGCTCTCTGGGTAGTTCACAAAAATTAAAAAAACATTAAAATACATTATATAAAATATAAAAACCATTCACATAATGACATAAAACCAATAACACACACAACAACTACATATATCTAAAACAATTTAAAACAATCAGCCAGAGACGATCAAGAGACTCATTATATGCTGCCAAATGCCAGAGAGAAGAGGGCAGTTTTAACCTGGCACTGAAAAGATGACAATGTTGGCTCCAGGTGGGCCTCATCAGAGAGATTGTTCCATAAATGGGGAGCTACCACCAAGAAGACCCTCTCCCTTGTTGCCACCCTCTGTCTGAGCCTCCTGCAGAGGAGGCTCCTGGAGGAAGGCCTTAGATGCAGAGTGTAGTGTGCAGGTTGGTTCATGCCAGGAGAGCTCTTCTGTCAGGTACTGTGGTCCTGAGCCATATAGGGCTTTATAGGTCAAAACCAGCACTTTGAATTGGGCTTGGAAGCATATAGGCAGCCAGTGCAAGTGGGCCAGAATTGGTCTTATATGTGCAGACCTTCTGGTCCCCATTATCAGTTTGGCTGCCACATTTTACACAAGCTGCAGGCTGCAGCTTCCAAACCATCTTCAATGGCAGCCCCACGTAGAGTGCATTGCAAGGTTACCAGAGCATAGCTTGGAGGTTACCAGAGCATAGACAACTGAAGGCAAGTTATCCCTGTCCAGATAGGGGCATAGCTGGACCACTAACCAAAGTAGCTCTTTTGTACATGCAGAATTCCATGATATTGAAGAGAACATACAGAGCTTTACATGTTCATCCCAACTTTGAACTGTAGTCATAGGATACTAGAGGTCCTAGGCATCTGCAGGAATTTTCTGTGTGTGTGTGTGCAAAGTATATACATATCCAATATAATATATACATAGAGAATATGTAAATAAAAATCTGGTTAGAGCTGGTTGCCAGGTGGTTGCCAACCAGTTCCAAACACTCTTGGATGGGACTGATTATCTAGATCCATTTCAGTCAGGATTCAGGCCACGTTTTGGCTAGGGATGGGCGAAAGTCCCTTACCTGTTCTCGAAGCTTGCTTTGCGGTGGGGGGGAGGCACTTCGGTTCTCCCCTGGAAGTTCAGGCAAGGGGGGGGAGGCGCCCTGCCTCACCCAGCCGAAATTCAGGCCGGGGGGGAGGTGCCCCATCCCTTGCCGGCGAAATTGAGGCCAGATAGAAGCGCCCCGTCTACCCGGCCGTGAAAAAAAAAGTAAAAAAAAACGACACACACACACACACACACCCGTGATAGGCTACGTAACGATTTACATAGCCTATCACGGCAAGATTTCCAAAGTCAGCCATGATGGGCTATGTAAATCGTCACGTAGCCTATCACGGGTGACTTTGGAAAAAAAAAAAAAGCACGTACGCAAATGGCAGCTCCCACGGGGACCGCCATTTGCGTTCCTTATTTTGGCACGTCTTGTCTACGTAAAAATTTACGTAGACTACGGCGAAAATAAGGGCAACGCAAATAGCGTTCCCTTATTTTTGCCGTAGTCTACGTAAATCTTTACGTAGACTAGATGTGCCAAAATTAGGGTTGGCGGAGAATTTCTCCCCGAAACTTCGGGGGGCCGAGTGCCAATGTGTTCGGCCCCCTGAACAAGTTTAGGGGAGAAATTCTCCGCACCCCCCTCACCCCCCGCACCCCTCCCCGGGACGGGACTTACCTTTCCCGAATGTCCCTCCCAGCGGCGCTTCGTCGGGTCTTCGTCAGGGGCGGGGGCGGCAGCCGATCTTTCGACCGGCTGCCGCCACCGCCACTCCAATAAAACTAAAAAAAAACCCGCCCCCGTGATAGGCTACGTGATGATTAACGTAGCCTATCACGGCTAGATTTGCAAAGTCAGCTGTGATAGGCTACGTAAATCGTCACGTAGCCTATCACGGGGGCGTTTTTTTTTTTAACTTTTTATTTCGCGGCCGGGCGAGGCGAGGCGCCTCCTCCCCGGCCTGAATTTCGGCCGGACGAGGTGGGAAGCCTCCCCCCCAGCCTGAATTTCGGCCGGGCGAGGCGGGAAGCCTCCCCCCCCGGCCTGAACTTCGGGGGGAGAGCCACGAAGTGCCTCCCCCCCACCGCAAAAAGCTGCGAGACCAGGTAAGTGACTTTCGTGCACCCCTAGCCAAAATAAGGAACGAACGCGTTTTTGTTTTTTTTTCCAAAGTCAGCCATGATAGGCTATGTGACGATTTACAGACTTTGGAAATCTAGCCGTGATAGGCTATGTAAATCGTTAAGTAGCCTATCACGGGTGGTTTTTTTTTTTCCTTTCCTTTTTTACTTTGCAATGGCGACGGCAGCGGCCGGTCAGGAGACCGGCCGCCGCCCCCGCCAAACCACCAGCAAACCACCCCCGCTGAACCGCCACCGAACCGCCGCCGGGACCCGCCGCCGAGAGGGACATTCAGCCACGGTAAGTCCCATCCTGCGGGGGGGGGCGGGGGGCCGGCGGAGAATTTCCCCACCAATTTCGGGGGGCCGAATGCGTTGGCATTCGGCCTCCTGAAGATTCGGGGAGAAATTCTCCGCCATCCCTAGTTTTGGCATGGAAACAGCCTTGGTCTTCCTGTATGATGACCTACATTGGGACAGAGACAGGGGGAGTGTGACCTTGTTGATCCTCCTTGATCTGTCGGTGGCTTTCGATACCATCGACCATGGTATTCTTCTTGGGCAATTGTCTGAGTTGCATTGCAGTGGTTTCACTCCTACTTGGGTGGTCGGCTCCAGAAGGTGGTACTTAGGGGATATTCTTCGGCCCTATGGATTCACCAGTATAGGGTTCCATAGGGATCAATTTTGTCCCCCATATTATTTAACATCTACATGAAACCGTTGAGTGCAGTCATCCGCAGTTTTGGAGTGCACTGTCATCAGTATGCTGATGACGACATGACATGCAGCTCTATTTCTCCTTTTTATCTTCTTCAGGTGGATGTGCCAGATCGGTGCCTGGGTGCAACAATGGACTAGATGAGGGCTAATAAACTGAAACTTAATTCAGCAAGACTGAGATGCTGTTATTGGGTGGTTCTTCTGACCAGATGGAGGGTACTCAGCCTGTTCTGAATGGGGCAAGTCCGTAGGGGACGCCATTTGCGTCCCCGCTTTAGCCGTGATAGGCTACGTAAATATTTACATAGCCTATCACGGGCTACTATAGGGACGCAAATGGTGTCCCCTATTCAGAACGCCATTTGCATCCGCAGCAGCCTGGCAGCAGCTGGAGCTGCCAGAGCCGCCGCCACTGCTGCCGCCAGAGCCACCGCCGGAGCCGAAGCCGAAGCCGCCGCCAGGTAGGCTCCATTCCGAGGGGCTTTCGCAGGGTGGTGGGGCGGCTTGCTCCTTTCCACCACAGATTCTGGGAGCCGAATTCACTGGAATTCAGCCCCCCTGGGATCTGTGCCGGAATTCTCTAACATCCCTAATTGAAACAGGAAATGGACAACAACATGATTATTGCAGACTAAATGTCATTCTGCTTATTTACTTATTTATTTATGTATTAGATTTATGTCCCACCTTTCCAAACAAAAATGACAATCAAGGCAGATTAAAACAAAGACTTAATTAAAATATAAAATAAAAACAAATAAACTAAAAGTACAGTTAAAAACTTACCAATAAAAGAAATACACAGGATCCAACCTAAGAAAAACCCCATTAGCAGATGACTAGCTTACATGTCAAAGGCCTGCCTGAATAAAAATGTATTTGCCTGCCAGCAGATAGACAACAGAGAGGGAGTCAACCTAGCATCCCTTGGCAGGGAGTTCCAGAGCTTGGGAGCAACCACTATGAAGCCCCTCCCTCGGGTCCCCACCGAACTCTCCCACACTGGAGGCATTCCAGACGAGGCTGGACAGCCATCTGTCGTGGTTAGTGTGACTTGGATTCCTGCATTGAGCAGGGGGTTGGACTCGATGGTCTTGTAGGCCCCTTCCAACCCTACTATTCTATGATGGTGGTGGAACAAAGAGAAGGGTCTCCCTAGAAGATCTCAAAACCTGGGCAAGCCCATATGGGAGAATGCAGTCTTTCAGATAGTGTGGTCACAAGTCATATAGGGCTTTTTCAGTCATAACTAGAACTTTGAATTGCGCTTGGAAGCAGACCAGTAACCAGTGAAGCTGTTGTACGTACCAAGAGAGTCATGTTCCCTGTAGCCAGCCCCAGTGAAAAATACGGCCACAGCATTCTGGGCCAGCTGAAGTTTCTAAATACTTTCAAAAGGCAGCCCTATAAAGAGTGCATTACAGTAGTCCTAACAAGATGTAACTAAAGCATGCATCACTGTGGCCAGATCAGACATCTCTAGGACGCACTCCTGGCCAGCACCAAAACTAGGCATCCAGGTTCAGGGCTGAATCCAGTAGTTTGGCGTACTGAATCCAGTACACCAAACTACAAACCTGATTCTTCAAGGGGAGTGTAATCCCATCCAGTACAGGTTGAATCCCTATTCCCTGAACTGGCTTTTTTACCAACCAGGAATGGTAATGTTAGAACAATAAGAATTGCTTGCTGAATGGAAGGAAATAGATCAGGGTACTTTAGCAAATCCAGAACTCCATTTCCAGATCTATTCTTCTTTTTTGACCACATTTCAAACCAGGCAAACACTCAGCTTCCATGTTTTGAATTTCATACACTTCACTGATCATTGCAATCTGGGCTTTGAATTCTTCATGTCTAATTTGTACTGGGTGAAGTGAGAAGAGACTAAAACTGTCCTTGTTTTCTGCAGCAAACAGGATTTTCAGTGATGACATAACTGAGTCCAAGTATGGCACATAGATCATTTAGTGAAAACATTCCACCACAGTTGTCGAGCCACCAATAACTGAGTGAAATTTCTGCTGCCATGCTAGGAATGGAAAGTCAATATCAAACTGTTCTACTGATTATTGAACCCTGTGTGGGGGGGCTTGAAGTGCTCTTCTGCCTTTTCTCTGTGGCCATGAAACACACTTGAAAGCTCCTGTACATGATGGACATTTCAATAATATTGAGCTGAATAGCTTGGAGGACTTGTGACACAGATTCCAACCTCATTGAATAGGTTAAAATTATAATAACACAGACAAGGAAACTTCCTGTCCTTGAAGCAGATGGCAACTGAGGTGCATCCTGGCTGCATGTTTTACCTGAAGCCGTAGTGACCAGATTGCTTAACTGATAGAAAAAACCTTTTCAGTTAGTGGAAAGAATCCCGACACTTTTGTATTTTGCAATCCAACATGTTTTGAAATAAAACATCTTTTCTTTGTTTGTACTCTCACAAAAAATGATGAGAACTTTGTACCTACTCAATTCTGTACCTCAGGTACAGCATTCCAGTCATTCACAACCAGACTGATTTTATGTGCAGCACAAAAGCAGCTCTGGGAATTCTACTCTGTATTTTAGCTTGCACACCACCTTCCTTTCCTGCCACTGTAAGGCAGCCATCATATCCTTGGCCATGCAGTCTTTCTAGATTTAAGCCAAATTTTGTACACTCACCAATAATTGTATTGGCAATGGAGGTAGCATCTAATTCATTTAACGTTACACAACCAAGGAATTCCTCTCAGATAATGTTTTAAGTACCTGTTGTGTCAACAAAACATACACCTAGTGACAATTGCTTCTTTCTGGATATGTCAGCACATTCATCATCAATTACTGAAAATCCAGGTGAAATGTTGGTCAGAGAAATGGTGCCTTCACACAGCTTAATCAGATTATTTCCCACACAGACAGAAGTATAGTTGAGCGTATTAACTGGAGAATTTTCCAAATGTTTCTGTAGTGTCTCATCTTTTGCTTTAATGAAGAACTCAAAGAGGCTTAGTACATTTCCAGTAGTGCTTCTTTTCAACTTAAAGCAACATCATGTGTGCCACAGAATACAACAGCTGACAATATTTGATATAATTTCTTCCAACTGACTTCTTCTAGATGCTTCAGTGCTATCAACTTGACACACAATGTTCATTTCAGGTTTGTTTCTCAGGGTGAAAATGTTAGAGGCATGCATTTGCACATTTCTGTGCCAAGTAATTGAAATAGGATTTCTTGCACTTTCATGAAAGACTTTGTACCTTGAAAAAGGCACAGTGCGCACAGTTCCTTGGGAGTAAGCTCTAGCGAATGGAAATTACTTTGAGCAAACAGATTCATAGGATTATACTACAAGATTGCAATCCTTGTTACAGTTTACTTAGGAGTAAGCTCCATTGAACTCAATAGGATTTACTTCTAAGGACACACGGTTTGGGTCATATTGAGCAAGCCTTTCACCACCACCACCCCCCACATACACACACAGAGCCAGGCAACCCACACACAACTGTCCTTTACAGATAGAAAACCAGATTATTGCTATTCAACACTGGAACACCACAGAAGCCATCCCTTATATACAATTGGGCAGGGGGGCAGATACAAAGAACCAAGCTGGGGCTGTAGAGGAGAAATGTGAGACTTCTTCTGCTTCACTAGCTTCACTTCCCAACCAGCTCCAACAGACACAATAATGGACAGGCAGAGCTTAAGGTGAGGAAAGTAAAAGGAGCTGGGCATCCTTTCCCTTGATCTCTTTTCCTCCCTCCCCTGCTCCTCAAAACTGTCTGGTTCTGAAAAGCAAGGCATAAGAGCAAAATCAACCAGGGGACCCAGGCCAGAGAGAATTCAGGAGTGCATCAGTCATCAATCACAGTATTGATGAGAAATGGAGGGGTCATGGGGCCTAAGTTTCATAGGCTGGCCCACAGTGGAGCAGAATCCAGATGGGCAGTTGCCCTCTTGCCCCCTGCAGACACTCATAGAGGCTTTGCCATGAAACAGTAGTAAGCAACTACCTGGGAGCAGCTGATGGGAAAATGTGTCAATCAGTCATATAACAGTGCTGGTGCTTAATGTTAAAGCCTTACTTGGCTTTGGAGTCAGGTCCTTGAAGGGTTGCCTTCTCCCATCTGCCCAGTTTTTAAGGTCATGTTTATAGGAACTCTTCAAGGTGCCCCCATCTCCAGGAGTCAAGTGGTTGGGTATCAGTAAAAGAGTGTCCTAAATTGTGGTAGGGTGCCTTTGGAAGGACCTTCCAGACCTTCTCTCATGTTTCCAGGCAATAGGCCTTTTAAAACCTTGGTCGAACTTCTCCTGGTGCAATCTTATATTTTTACTGTTTCTGCTGTTTTATTGTTAGTTATTTGACATTACTAATTTTAATTATTTCTTTTATATTTTGTTAGCCCCATGGAAGCAACAAATTTTCCAAATAAACAACAGTCTAAATTTATATGAAGCATTCATAATTTCCAAAAGTGTGAAAATGAAAATTCTCAAATGTAGAAAATGATTTGTTTTCAGGATTGATTTCTAGCATTTAAGTTAATGAAAGCTGCATCCACATTCAAACTTGCAAGACATGAGAATGACAGAATTCAAAAAGATAAAATAGACATTCTAAAAACAACATGTTACCAAGATGCATATCCTTCTGAATTTTCCACTTCCCAGTGCCATTAATTTCTTGGCCTAGCTCTGTAAGCATGCCATTATGAAAACAACCTGACCAGCTTGCTGTGAAATCATATTTATCTGCCAAGAAGAGATTTTCTTTCGGAACTGTCAGCGCTATTTGTTGTATAAATGCTGAACTGAAGCCGAGGATAAAAGAGTAAACAAACTCAACAATTGATTTTTTAAATAATATGAACGAATACTGGAACATGAGTTACACAAATACTACACTTATGCCCAAAGCAGAAATTAACTGAATTACATAGGGACTTCTCATGACTTGCAAAGCATTCATACAGTCTAAAACAATACTACTCCAGCTACCTATAAAACAGAGTTAATATATTACTAATTCTTAATGGTCTGGAATAGTGCAGCTAAGCCAAAGTCTAGGGCTCCATACCCCACCCCACCCCCCACCCCACCCTACCCTGACCCCTTTCAGCACCTGGACTTCCATGGACATGTCAGGGCCCACCAGGGCTGATGCTGATCACTGCAGAATCACTTTGACTTTTTTCTTTTTTAACCTTTTATTGAGAGGGGGCCACCAATCAGGCATGGACATGGTTACAGATGCTCATTTTATTCTTTTTATTTTTTAAATAGATTATCCCTTCCTACAACAAAACAGTGCTTATTCCCGAGTCAATGCATTTAGCATCAGGGCAGCAGAAGCAAACTCTGTTTTATTCCTGTGATGATGATACTATGATTGAAGTGAGTTTAAAATGCGAACTGCACACACTCAGAGCACCCGTTCTTTGTTCTAGCATAGCAGGAATGTAGAAGCACTTGTAAAGTATGGAATGGTGGTGAGGTGTGTGAAGGGTTGCAAAAGAGAAATGTTAGTTGTGTGCTTCACAACTGAAGTTTTACCTAGCTGCACAAAATTACCTAGCTGCACCAATGGTCTGATTCTGTAAACCTCTGCACTGGAGTAGTACAAAGATCGAGCACAAATATTGCACCAGCATGACCAAGATACTAGTCCTCTTCATGTGTTACTCCCATGGAAGACACTCCATGTTCATGTGGCATGTACAACTGCAAGGCGAGTTCTACGTGCCATAGAATTGCGCTGAGCCAAAAAAGAACCAAATTTCCCAGTGACGCACATCCCTAATCTACCCCTCCCCCACACACATATGCACACATCATCTGCTTCTTGAATTCAGATGTCTGAAGTAAAAAGCAAATAGCGTTGCCCTTATTTTCGCCGCAGTCTACGTAAATCTTTACGTAGACTACCCGTGCCAAAATAAGGAATGCAAATGGTGGCGCCCATGGGTGCTGCCATTTGCGTACGTGCTTTTTTTTTCCCCCCCAAAGTCAGCCATGATAGGCTATGTAAATCTTTACGTAGCCTATCAGGTGTTGTTTTTTTTTTACTTGGAAATGGCAGCAGCGGCGGCCGGTCAGAAGACCGGCTGCCGCCGCTGCTGCCGCCAAACCGCCGCCGGGACCCACCGCCGCGAGGGACATTAGCACGAGGTAAGTCCCATCCTGGGGGGTGGGGGGTGTTGGAGAATTTCTCCACCAATTTTGGGGGCCTGAATGCATTCAGCCTCCCGGAGATTCGTGGAGAAATTCTCCGACATCCCTACTTCAGATGTCTGTGCTCAATGCATGGACATCAGGGGTAGGCTGGGCATATGACAACTGTGGCAGGGCAAGCAGCACAATCTCATTCCTTCTTCCACACATGACTCACTTCCATGTGAGAAATGTGTGAAGAGAACTATGGTGTTGCCCTAATGAAATAGTCCACGGCCAGCAGCAATACTTGCCAAGGCTGAGCTGTTGCTCAAGGGCTATGGATGGTTGAAGTGCATGCCAAAGTCCACACTTAGCAATTTCTCAAATCCACAGTGCTATGGACAGCAGTGCACAAATGCCTACTTGCTAAATGCTGAGTTATCCTATCACAGGCTATTGATGTCAGTAGGGGCAACTATCCATTCAACATCCAAGCACTTGCATGGTGCTGGCTGCAGTGACCTACTACCTCAGTCACTGACTCGCAGTGCTTAGGTAGGAATTCTCCTTTCCCTCTGTCAGATCACAGTGGTTTCTAACACAGCCTAACCAATTGCCGTGGTCCCAAATCCTTCTGCTCTCTCAGTTTTCAGGAGAACAGGAAACATTCTGGAGTAACATGCTCTTGATGAGACAAGAGTCCATTGCCTGAACTTGATGGTCCATTGTGTTAGGAAATAGATCCTTTGCACTGGGAGAATGTGTTGGTCATATCACTCATTGCCCAGCACAATATGCCCCAATCTAGAACGGGAAAGAGAAGGGGATGTCAGAAAGAGGGCATAAGAGAAACAAAACGTGTTGTCAGAAAGAAAGAAAGAGAGAGAGAGAGAGAGACAGACAGACAGAAGGTGGCCCCACGCGCTTTTGGCTCTGATCCTGTCCACCGCCAGCATGCAACCCCTGACAGATTACCTCAGTGGAAAGTGGCCCTTAACAGAAAAATCAAAGGAACCCTCACACACACTGGTCTACTCCAACTGACAATAGTTTTCCAAGTTTCAGGCAAGGGTGTATCCTAGACATGCTACTTGAGATCTGTTTAACTGAAGATGCCAGAGACTGAACCAAGGACATTCCAGACATCTACAGTATGAGATCCACCACTGAACTATGGGCTTCAGAGGACCTTGTCCCCAGCAGAAATGGCAATAATAATGTAATTTTCCTGGCAGGGATTCTGAGAATACTTCACTTTTTTTACTCCAGAGGTAAACTCTTCGCATTTGGAGCCAGAAAAATGGGGGGCGGGAGGGCTGGAAGCAGGTGCCCAATGTAAGCATTCCTGAGCCTTTTACAAGCATTTGCATTGAGTGCTCATAAAAGATGCAAACCTTTTCGGGCCAAAGTACAAGATGATGGTGCATCTTTACAAAATGTGACTACTAGAACCAAAAAGCCAGCAGTAGTATAACAAATACTATGAGTAAAAATATCCCATGCAATAAAGACACAAATGTTTATTGTTTAAAACATTTTTGCTAAATTTTTTCAATATATAATTCTCAAGTTGATTTACAACACATTTTTTTAAAAAACTATATATATATAATCACATATCTCAATGCCACAACAACACATAAAACAATTCAGCAGCAGCAATGTCCTCAAAAGCCATTGAAAACTTTCTAAAAGCCACTAAAAAACAGAATCTTCATACTTCTGGATCACTAAAAAGGGTTTTACCTAGCACCTGAAAACCAACAGATTAGGTATATCAGGCAAAAAGATAAGGGAGTTCCTTAATGAAGACCAATCCTCTGCTAGTCATTCACCTCACCTCAGATATATTATGCACAAGGTCATTATATAGAAATCTATCTGAAATCAGTATTTCATAGCAAAATACTTCAAAGTTACGTTCTATTCCTTGTAAAAGGAACATCCATTTCAACAGAACATTTCAATGTATTATTACCCTTACATATAAAAAGGGCAACGTTACTTATCAGTAGAGGTAGATGTAGTAGACGCTAATTATACAGTAGAAACAAATATTGTTGAAATTAACTTGATTAAACGGAATAAATCCAGTCATAACATGGAAACAAATATCATCTAGATTAGCTTGATTAAACAGAATTAAGCCCATTCACAATATGGACACAAAAATCATCTTGGATTCCTGCAATGAGCAGGGGGTTGGACTCGATGGCCTTGTAGGCCCCTTCCAACCCTACTGTTCTATGATTCTGTGATCTAGATTAGCTTATCTGCAATAAACCCAATCTCAATGTGGTGGTATGGGCTCTTTACAATTACTTTCACTGGCACACACAGCTGATGATGGGTCAGAAATGTATAAAATAAACCTCAGGATAGATTTACTGTCGGTCTTATGCAGATGATCAAAATAGATCCCACCTTTCACAGGTCAGAGGATTTAAATGAAAGCCTTGTCCTGTTTCATGTCTCCAGTTACAATGAAAAGTAAAACATACATTTGTCAAGGGCTCCTATACACCTCTGCAGAGACCTAAACAAATTTCACTTCCAGTCATCAAAATGAGCTAACTAAACATAAACCTGCTTGACTTTCCCTTTCCCAGACTCCTGTCTTTCATCTGAGGCATATTGCTTAGAAGTGTAGTAACAAATGAATACTGTGGGGCCAGGCCCTGGATCTATTTCTCAGAGTCTATTGGTGCGAATGGAAGTTTTTCTTCTAAGCTTAATTGTCATGTGGGCAGTAAATTTCAGGGGACATCACAGCTTGGGAGGGAAGGGTTAACCCTACCCACCTTCCTTTCTTCAACTTCAACCCCCACCCCCTGCCCAGCACAGCCAAATTGCCTCCCTACCACATGGCAATTAAGCTGGGGGGACGATGACAACAACATGAATTGGTGCCAATGGAAAGTCCCCGCTCCCCCGCCCCTAAGCTCAATTATCACAGAGGAGGGATTTTAGGGGGAACACTGCTGGGGAGGAAGGGTTAACTCTCCCATCCTTGTGAGCTCAGAGCTGTGATCCTGCCCCCCCCCCATTGCCCTCCTGCATGGTAATCCAATGATCCAACTGCATCTATAGCCAGTTCCCTGCTTCTGGTGTATTTGACATTTTTTTCATTGTTGGTCTTAACGTTATTAGTAATCTGCTCCTCAAAATCCTTTTTTGAGGGGGCATTCCTTATTTGCATGTATCCTAAACATGAAGACAGAACTTTAAACAGGTGCCATATTTTCATCAGGGTCCTGCAATTCCAAGCCATGGCAGGTAGTGAAAACAATATTTTTAAAAGAATCATATTTTTAAATAAATTGGTTTTATTTTATTTTATTTTATTAATTTTAAGTACCAAGTTTCTCTTAAAGAATAATTAAGCAAAAGATTAAATAAAACGAATAACAGCATGTTTGCCATCTCCTGCAGTTAATCTCTAAAACAAATCAATGCCTTTACCATTACCATATACATTGAGTTTATGGGGGCTTTTCTGTGTAAATGAAGAACCGAGTTGACGATGTCTCAAATACAATTATTCACATTCTGCATTCCAAAATTAAGCATTTTGTTTTTACCTGATAAAGATAAACTGCTCTGGTCTGCCCAATAAGTATCAGACCTTACTTCCACTTACCAGCCATGGGAATGTCATTGTTGTTAGCTACATAGCTTTTATGAAGGCAGGGTTGGGTCAAGGTACAGTTAAGCAGAAAGCAGCAACAGTGGAAAGAGGACAAAATTATTCCCTTTCCTATATTCCCATACTTAACCTCACAAACTGGCATGGCTACTGGTCATAAGAATGACCCCATATGGGAATATTTTAAATACCCTTGCTCTGTAGGTACAAAAAAGGAAAGAAAAAAGGAAAGCCTGAAAAATGTATACAGTCAGTGTGACAAAGATGCAAGAATGAAAGAAATGTATACAGTGTGACAAAGATGAAAGAATGTAAATAATACTTTATTTCTGGGGTCCCCAACACTGTCCCCACAGAAACTTCCCTTGGTGCCTGCCATGTTCCCTGTTCCTCCTAATTTTTAGTTTATTTCTCCAAATTACACTTTTTTATTACACTTTTTTTGACTGGGCGGGGCTGGTATGATGCAAAGCAAAGTTCTGCTCTCTGGCACAATCTTTATTTGGGTTCAAAAAGTGGTTTTGTCTTTTGGAGCTCAGAGCACACCTCAGCCATTTACTAGGTTCTTGAGCATGTTACTTTTCTTTTGTTTAATAAACAGTGGTTTAACCACTACAGAGTTTACCGAAGAGAAATGTAGCCTGTTTTCAAGATACATATGAGCTATGTACTGTTGCTGAGGACCAATTTAGCTTTTGGCAGCAAACCACTGATTAAAAACAAAAATCAGCAAAAGGGCAGCAGGGGCCACAACAGGGCGCAGCGGAGGCCTGTGTTGTCAACCCCTAGTTAGCAGAAGTCTATAGGAACTTCACAGATGACCTCAACTTTTCCCCCAAACCCTGCATCTCTGGATTGCCCTGATATTTGACTGAGACTAATTCTCTGGGGCTTGGCCAGCCCTGGACCCTGTGTCCAGCTTCCTCCTTCTGCTCAAGGATCAAGCCAGGACCAGATCAAGGCAGGAGAACACCACTACGATGCACAACACTTTATGTAAGGCTTCAAACCAAATTGTTATATTGGCAAATGGGAGCAAGACAGGGATGATAGGACTAAAATGATCCTTCATGTTGCAGAAAGGGTTCTCTTCTTAAGTTCCTATTTCACTTTATGATCTTCAGCTCTTCTGTTGGAATCCGTAACATTATGTTACTGAAACTGGGGTTATTCTTTCTTAAATGTCTTTTCTGCATTGGCTTGCAATACTGTCTTCTGTTTGCTTCTCTAATAATACCTGACAGATTTCTGGAAACGTCTACATTGTAGATATTGTGTAAATGTAAAGTGACAATACTGACATTTTTATATTTCTCCAGTTGGCAACAAATGATGCTGAGAAATGGCTAAAAGGAAATTGCTCTTGCCAGACTTCTGCATTTGAAGAGTGGCTGCAATATTTTTAAATGTGTCCATTGTTCACTTTCTAAATTACTAATCCCATTTGATTTGGGATACCTTAGATATTTTAGAATCTCCTTCACGTACTTTCGTTCTCAGCCAGGGCTTAAGGTATTCTATTCTTTGCAATGCAACAAGAAATTTTATATGGGGCATTTGGTCAGTAAGGGACACAATTTTTCCTGCACCATTTCAAGCTTCTATTTTGCTAGAGGAGTGATTTAGGTTGCACGTTTCAGTACATTTACTAGAGAGTAGACCAAATTGAACTCAATGGGATATTCTTCTGAATAAGCATACTTAGGATTGCCCTGCACACCACTGATGGTAGCAAGCTGTTCTAAGTGGCCTGTTCTCAAAATTACTTGCACAACTGCCAAAAAAGATCAGCCATTTAAAGCTTAACATTTTGATACCTCAAATTAACTGCTACTTTTTCAAAAACAGTGGCATCATTCTTTTGTGCAAATGTTTTCACCATCCTGGACCAAGGGGCAAGCATATAAAAGATTTTAGTGGCACAATTTACAATAGTATGTCCATAATAAAAATACAACATTGTACTTATGCTATTCTCACAAACCTTGTACTCTCATCTGCAGCTCCCCTGTGTATCTGACACTGGTCAAGGATTTAGCATGAAGATCAGCAAACGAGAAGAGAAGAGAAGAGAAGAGAAGAGAAGAGAAGAGAAGAGAAGAGAAGAGAAGAGAAGAGAAGAGAGAAACAAGGAATGTTTATGGAATGCCATGTTGACATCTACAATATGCATTTGTAGTATTTTTATTTTCAAAATGGTCTGCTGACTAGATCTATTTGTGATTCATTCACACCCCTTTGCTTACTTGGAATGAATCCTGCAGTCATCCAGTTTAAAATCAAACAAACAAACAAAACAAAAGACATGGACTGTTTTATGAATGTACCAGAGTGAAAGTAGAAGTTATGCATCTGAAAGTATTTTTTATCACTTTCTCCCTAGATTTTGGAATTCAGAATTACTTGTTCCTTTTTCTAGGTATAGACAAATCAGTCTACTTCTAGTCGGTGTCCATTTCGCTGTGTTTGCCCATGGTGTGATTCCATCCCATTTCTTCATTAATCTCATGTTTTAAAAAAATCTGCCAAAATTGCATTTTGATATGTATTTAAATATGCACTTCTAAACCTATTGTTTCACAAAATATCAGTTACTAAGGGTGTAATATTATTCATGTTTAGACAGAAAATAGTCCTACAACTCCCAGCATTCCCAAGCCAGCCATGCTAAATGAGGAATGCTGGGAGTTGTAGGACTTTTTTCTGTCTAAACTTGCATAGGATTGCACCCTAAATGTATTTTGATACATTTTTTTAACCAAGAACTGCATCAGAACATTTGGAAAGTGCCAATCAGCTCATTACTCCAGGAGGTCCAGATGAAGGCAGTTCGTATTGAAATTTGCAAAGATCAAATTCTTCAACCATCCCTACGTGTTTCTGAAATGGAACCAATACATTAGGAATTTGTCGTTATTATGTTGTTGGTTTTTAATTTCCATTATCTAGAAGTGTGCATTACTACTTTGCAGTACTTTGTTAATGTACACATGTGTGTTGGTAATGTCAAATGGGGAAAGATACAAGTGAGATGAAGAAATTGAAATCTGTAGAAAACTATACAAGCTCCATGTCCAGAATTAATTTTAGATGTCATAGTTAAAGCAGAATTCAAAAGGAGTGGAACAAAAGGCAGAGTAAACACACAGAACAATAAAGGAACAGAACAAAATAATTAAGTTATTCCTAATTATGATTGCAATGGTGATATTTTTTTCCACAGCTTTTGGTTCCTTCAGTTCATTTGCATCTTTTACCCCATCTACATTCTTTGCATGTATATGTATGTGCATGCATGTGCACGCACACACACACTGTAATGTTTAGCAGTTCTTCGGTTGTGGATGAATCTGTCAATTTCTCATATTTCCAATCTTAACTTTGGTTCATCCTGAACTCTGACAATTTGTTTTTAAAATTCACATGAAAATTTGTAAGCATTTTTGTGCACATTTTCCCTAATACATGCATTTTTGCATACAGTTTTGCCTAATATACACATTTTTGCAAACAATGTTCCTAAGACAATGCATTTCTAATGTTATCTTCACTAATATGCACATTTGTTTGCACTTTTCACTACTACACATTTTTGTATCCATTTTTTGATTCGAAAACTTCATGAGAAAATGTATAGACATGCAAATTTCAAATAATAACTGAGTTTCGGTTCACATACAGGTTCAAAGGTGTGGCATTAGGTGCACACTGAAATGTGAACTGAACGAAATTCTCCCACATGCCTAGTTGTGGAGACCAGCGACCAGGTTCTGAACATCCCCAACCCTACATTCCACTAGCCACCAGTGACACGGTACAATTTGATGTCTATCTTAAACAAGATGAATATTCATCTGTGCATATGAGCAAATATGTTAAGGAGATGCAACTTTTGATTGCTTCCTTGTGGCACTTTCATATATATTCTATTTTCCAGAGATTTAACATTCATAAGAATGTTGGGGATGAGACCATTCATCTGAAGAATTCACACCATGCATGGGCATCTGGTCTTGGGATGTTGAAGATGAGTGGTGTGCGAATAACATAGGAAAGGAACTTTAGCATGTTTCCTGTCAAGTATAAGCTTGACCTTAGCTTTCCAAAGACAGAAGACATCGCTCATGCTGTGTCAAATGACAATAATCAAGTTACTTATTAGCATAAAATTTCAACTACTCCTTAGAACAATTCCATTTAATAGGCAATTAATTCTCAAGTAATGCTATGCCTATTAATAGCAATTGAAATAACGGTAACAACAATGTAGCTAGAGCCATTCAGCTGATTGTGTAAACATCTCTAAGTAGTGTACATATAGTGACTGGATTTATGATTAACCCTGTAGGTTAACCCTGTAGCATTAAATTTGTATGAGTCAGGTTTTGCACACACACAAAAGAGAAACTTGTGGGGAAAATATTGCCACTGAGACAGGAAGGCTGACATAAAATGCCTATGTAATAGAGACCCCATTTCTGCATGGGAGCACTACATTAAACCTCTATTAAAGAGCCATATTTTCAACCAATATCCTTATCTCAAGTCACATCAGTACTCAATCTCCTCCCGTCTATCAGGACTTAAAGACAAGGCTATCTATCTTTGTCTACCTTTCCACTGATAGGGTCTGTGTTTTCTGTCATACTGTTCTTTATGCATAGAACCACTCAAAAAAGCCATTTCCAATCAGGGTTTTTTTCTTCTCTCATTTTGTCTGAGATATTCAAAGAAATCTGAAGATGTTCAGCATCGCCTTTTCCTGAAAGACCAGGCTGGTTTACACACAGTCCTTCCATGTTGGTTGTAAATTACAGCAGGGTTAAGAGTAAGACTTGGGAGGTGTTTCCACGATTTACTCTGAGCCAGCTG
Source organism: Heloderma suspectum (assembly GCF_057233095.1). Taxonomy (NCBI): domain Eukaryota; kingdom Metazoa; phylum Chordata; class Lepidosauria; order Squamata; family Helodermatidae; genus Heloderma; species Heloderma suspectum. The sequence continues at coordinate 95,115,856 of NC_139461.1, forward strand.
CACATTGAGGTCGTTAGGGATACATGATGTCGTGGACATCCAGAAGCCACCACGGAGCTTATCAGGAAAAAAACAGATTTCCTGAGACTGCTTAAAGTCTGATTCTTTTCCTTAAGTCAGGTTCTCTCTGGTATAGTTGTTCATAGAATCATAGAATAGTAGGGTTGGAAGGGGCCTACAAGACTATGGAGTACAACCCCCTGCTCAATGCGGGAATCCAAGTCAGAGCATCCCTGACAGATGGCTGTCCAGCCTCATCTTGAATGCCTCCAGTGTGGGAGAACCCACTACTTCCCTAGGTAATTGGTTCCATTGTCATATTGCTGTAACAGTCAGGAAGTTTCTACTGATGTTCAGCCGGAATCTGTCTTCCTGTAACTTGAGCCCATTATTCCATGTTCTGCATTCTGGGATAATCGAGAAGAGATCCTGGGCTTCCTCTCTGTGACAACCTTTCAAGTACTTGAACAGCGCTATCATATCTCCCCTCAGTCTTCTCTTCTCAAGGCTAAACATGCCCAGTTCTTTCAGTCTCTCTTCATAGGGCTTTGTTTCCAGTCCCCTGATCATCTTCGTTGCCCTCCTCTGAATCCTCTCCAGCTTGTCTGCATGCTTCTTAAAGTGTGGTGCCCAGAACTGGACACAGTACTCCAGATGAGGCCGCCTAACCAGTGCTGAGTAGAGGGGAACTAGTACTTCCCAGGATTTGGAAGCTATGCTTCTATTAATGCAGCTCAAAAGAGCATTTGCCTTTTTTGCAGACATATCACATTGTTGGCTCATATTCAGCTTGTGATCGACAACAATTCCAAGATCCTTCTCGCTTGTAGTGTTGTTGAGCCACGTATCCCCCATCTTGTAACTGTGCATTTGGTTTCTTTTTCCTAGGTGCAGAACTTGGCATTTATTTCTATTAAATGTCATTCTGTTGTTTTCTGCCCAGCGCTCCAGTCTATCCAGATCACTTTGAATGTTGTTTCTGTCTTCCAAAGTATGAGGTATCCCGCCCAATTTTGTGTCATCTGCAAATTTGATCAGCATTTCCTGCACCTCCTCCTCCAAGTCATTAATAAAAATGTTGAAGAGCTATCAGGACTGAGCCCTGCAGTACCCCACTCGTTACCTCTCCCCAGTTTGAGAAGGTCCCATTGATAAGCACTCTTTGAGTCCGATTCTGTAGCCAACTGCAGATCCACCTGATCGTTGTTTCATGCCACCTGATCGTTGTTTCATGTTGTATACCCCAAACCCCGCATTTAGCTCAGGTATGCTAGTCCTGCCCAGGAGTGTGCCTTTCACCATGACCCCAGTCAAGGGGTGTTTCCTCTCATTGAGCTGAATGAGGCTTGCCCTCTCAATGCCCTCAGAAATAACAGGGAAGCCCCTCAATTGAAATAGCACATTTTAAAGCCCAATTCCTTAAGTGTGATTAAGCGCAATCTCAAGGCTCTGATTCATTGCCTTAGGAAGTAACTACTGCACGGCTTCCTTATCGATGGCCTTGTAGGCCCCTTCCAACCCTACTATTCTATGATTATAGAGATCCTGTGCGTTAAAATGGGGGCTGGTTTTTGTCTTTTTCCCCACAACAAACCCATTAGTGTCACCTCAGAAGACACTCCCATTGTACTGAATGAGGCTTGCCTTTGAATGCCCGCATCAGAACTTACAGAGATTCCCCATCAATTGAAATGGCACATTTTAAAGCCCAATTCCTTAAGTGCAATTAAGTGTGATCTCGGGGTCTGATTCATTGCCTTAGGAAGTAAGTACCTCACAGCTTCATTATAGATAACCTGCGGGTTACAATGGGGGCTGGTTTCTGTCTTTGTGTTTACTGGTCTCTTTCCCACAACAAACCCAGTATTGTCTCGTCAGAAGTAACTCCTATTGTGGTCAGCGTGGGTTAAAATAGGGGCTGGTTTCTGACTTTCTGTTCTCCCTCCAACGTTCCCCGCACAAGCATATGTGTGTCTACTCGGAAGTAACTCCCACTGTGCTCAATGAGGCTTGCAGGGGACTTTCAGGGGAAAGGAGAAAGGGGAAAAGAGGGGGGAAGCCTCACTTACTGGGTGAGTAGCCCCTGCTAGTCAGATGACGTTCACTCCAACCCCCACCCCCACCAGGAAGTATGTTCTTTGAAGTGATTTTTACTGGTCCGGAGAATCTGCTCATGGAGCCCTGCTCACAGCAAAGCTGATTCCTTTAAAAAAATCTGGTACTCCCCCATTCACTTCTTCCTCCATCATCGTGGAAATATGGCCTTGGACTGTGACATCCATACTGAGTCTTTTAATTTTAACAGAGACCTACACACAAATGTCTTATGCAATCCACCCACCTACTGTGAAAAAGGATTGGATAGATCCCAAAAGTAGGGTCACATAGGCATATACTTATGTAAACCCCTGTCATTCTACATCAAAGGGGGACATATATGAGCCAGTCCCCTTTTCTAGCAGGAAAAGGCCAACTGTGTTCTTCCAGAGCCAATGGGAATAAATACATTGGCACCCATGCTAGAATGTTTGAACTGTGCCCCTAGACCAGATGTGGGGAACCTGTGGCCTCCAGATGATGCTGGACTTCGATTCCCATCACCCCGAAGCACTGTTCATGCTAGCTGGAGCTGATGGGAGTTGGAGTCCAGCAACATCTGGAGGACCACAGTTTCCTCATTCGACAATACTGGATGTAAATTTCTCACTCCGATGTAACCATTTGAAAAGAAGACATTTTACAGGTATTTACCATACCACACACATTTATTTATTAAATTCCTTTAACCTTTCTTCCACTCTCTTCTCAATATCTCTTCCCCTTTCTATCCTTCTCCGATTCCCAATCAAGAATGATGTATTTCTCCTGTTTCAACTATTTCACATCCCACCCTCTGACTTCCTTCTGGTACTCCTTTCACAAGCGTTTACAGTCAGGGCCAGAAATATTGGAACCAGGATAACTGTTTGGGCAGTTGGCCTCTGTACACCACCACATTGAAGTTGAAAAGAAACACCCAGATGGAAGCAAAGTCAAGACTTTCAGCTGTAATTCAAGGGATTTGACAAAAATGGGGCACTAACCATTCAGGAAGGACAGCCAGTGGCATACACACACACCCATTGTTGGTGGCTCATAAGTAATGGAATGAATGGCTGACAAGCAGCTGCATGGCCAGGTGTGGCTGTTTCCTGGGTACCCCATGACCAATCAAGCAGATAAAAGGCCTGGAGGTGGTTCTGAGTGTTACATTTGCATTTGAAGCTGTTCACTGGAACTCCCAACATGAGGTCCAAACAGGTGTCCATGTGAGTGAAGGAGGCCATCATTAGGCTGAGGACACAACATAAACACATCAGAGAGATAGCAAAAACATTGGGAGTGGCCAACACAACAGTTTGGAACATCCTGAAAAAGAAGGAATTAACTGGCAAGCTCAGCAACAGCAAAAGGCATGGAAGACAACGGAAGACAACTAAAGTGGAATGATCGCAGAATTCTGCTCATGGTGAAGAAGAACCCTTTCACAACATCTAGCCAGGTCGAGAATGCTCTTGCAGAGGGAGGCATGTCACTGTCAACATCTACAGTCAAGAGACAGCTTTTATTAGGGATATATGAAACTCTTACCTGGCTCCGCACTGGGCAATCCGCAGTGGGGGGCGGAGGCACTCCATCCCTCCCCCTGGAATCCTTCCCGGCTGGCTCCGCTCCATGACGACTCCGCAGAGCCACTGGTCGGGGCCGCCTGCAGCCAGACTTCCAGCCGCTGGGCTGCACAGGGACACAAATGGCAGCTGCCATAGCCGACGCCATTTGCGTCCGTGTCTTTAGCCGTGATCAGCTACGTATATATTTACGTAGCTTATCACGGCAAAAGACACAGATGCAAATGGCGGCGGCCACGGCAGCTGCCATTTGCGTTCCTTCCTATTGCTGTGATAGGCTACGTATATATTTACACCACCAGATCGGCCAACAAAGGAGCACCAGATCGGCCAACAAAGGTAGGCTCCGTTCCGGGCCCATTTCACATGGTGGGGGGGGTGGCTTCGTTCAGCCATGGATTCCAGGGGGCCGAATGCGCTGCCATTCGGCCTCCCTGGAATCTGTGGCAGAATTCTCCAACTTCCCTAGGCTTTATGAATGTAAATACAGAGGCTTCACAACAAGGTGCAAACCACTGGTAACGCTCAAGAACCAAAAGGCCAGATTAGCCTTTGCCAGCAAACACCTAAAAAATGGTTAGTGCCCCACTTTTGTCAAACCCCTTGAATTACAGCTGGAAGTCCTGCCTTCGCTCCCATCTGGGTGTGTTTCCTTTCAACTTCAATGTGGTGGTGTATACAGAGGTCAACTACCAAAACAGTTATCCTTGTTCCAATATTTCTGTCCCTGACTGTATCTGCAAGTTTGACAGAAAAAGACCAAAACCCACAATATAACAAGAAAAGGCATTCTAAGGCTACTTCAGGTTCTATTATTTTATCATGTACTTGTCATAGATCTGCTCTGTTCACATTTGCTAAATCTTCAGTATTTGAAAAGCACTGTGTACAGCAGGGCCAATGACTGGCATTCCCTCCCCACTGTACACTTCCATGGAGTACATACGTTAAAATAAGAATATAGGCAAACTTCAAAATGCCAATTTTAGTTGGCACAAGTCAGCACATTTGCACGGAAGAGCGAACAAGGTGCAGGCTCATACATGCAGCCTCTTTTGCTCCCACTTGGATCTTCCTGCTAGTGATCAAACAAACCAGAAATGGCTTGCTTAGCATGTCATCTAAACCTGGGATCTCGGCTTGTTGCTCCCTTTACAAGCCAGAATCATAAAGCAAGGTTTGTTCTTGGCTTACAAATCCAGGCTTGTAAAGGGAGCTTGGAGCCAGACTCCCAGATTCAGATGACACGCTAAGCAAATAATTTCTGGCATGGACTTCCTCACTCTGAGCCAGAGTCAGATGGGGACAACCACAAATAACATCTCAGGATCACCGCATTTTCAATAAATGTTTAACATTCTGATCCTTCATATTACAAGCAACTCTCACTATGAAGTGTGGTGCTGGAGGAAAATTCTAAAAGTGCCCTGGACTGCAAGAAGATCAAACCAGTCCATACTCCAGGAAATAAAGCCAGACTGCTCACTTGAGGGAATGATATTAAAGGCAAAACTGAAGTACTTTGGCCACATAATGAGAAGACAGAATACCCTGGAGAAGATGCTGATGCTAGGGAAAGTGGAAGGCAAAAGGAAGAGGGGCCGACCAAGGGCAAGATGGATGGATGATATTCTGGAGGTGACGGACTCGAGCTTGGGGGAGCTGGGGGTGGCAACGGCTGACAGGAAGCTCTGGTGTGGGCTGGTCCATGAAGTCACGAAGAGTCGGAAGCGACTGACCGAATAAACAACAACAAAGTCTCACTATATATTCTATGGAGCTTACTCCCAAGTAAGCATTTGCAATCTAAAAGCAACAAGCAAGCAGGACTGTCTGATCTCATTAGGGAAAGCATTCAAAATACTGGCACCAGCACTCGAAAATCTTTGTGTCTAGTAGAAGATAATCTACTAGGGATGTGCGAATCAGCAAAACTCGAGTTCTCTGAAGTTCTCCAAATTCCTTCTCGAAGCTCGTTCCAACTTGAGTCCATATCAGATCATGAGCTCCATTTTTTTTTCTTTTCACATGAAAATCCATGCATATATTTCCAAATGTACACATAAATTGTGCATGTCTTTGAAATGTATGCATAGGATTAAAGCATATTTGTGCACACTTTTCAAAAGCATAATTTTTTCATGCACATTGTTCAAATGTAAGCATGCTGTCAAATAGCATGTTTTTTGGTCTGTGAATCACCTTGAAAGCTCAGAAATATATGGACTTCGGCCATAGATTCCGTCTGAGTCTGTGTTCGGTCTGGAAGGTACAAACTGGGTAAATCCTGGTCAAAAATTAACTGAAAAGAATTTCTCATAAATCCCTGCATATAATCCAGGGTTGGGCAACTTGTGGCCCTCCAGATATTTTGGCCTACAACTCCTCTAATCCTGCATCATTGGTTGTGCTGGCTAGGGCTGTTGGGAGTTGTAGGCCAAAAAATCTGGAGGACCACAAGGTGCCTACTCTGGGCCATAATAAAAAACACTGATAGTGGCGATTACCCTAATAATTAACTGCAACATTGGTACATAGACAACCAATATAAAGAACTGAACTGTCATTTCGTCAGCTGTTTCAGGACTGGTTCAAAAGGACTTGATTTACTCCTGCCACTGGAGTTGAACTGGCCTAAGAGCTATGTGCACATTATTTTATTAAATCACAGATATGCTCTCCTACAAGTCATTCCAATTACTAAAATCATAATCTAGGGAAGGTCTCTACACATGACAGCTCCACGAGACTGCATACCGAACAGAAATAGGTCTACTAAGGAATGATCTGGCATATCTTCATGCAGGAAGCTCAGGGCAATGTACATGGTTCTCTCTCCCTCACCACATCAACCCTGTAAGATAGGTTAGTGAGAGGTCGTGACTGGCTCAAACTCACCCAGTAAGCTTCATGACTGAGTATGAACTAGAACCTGGATCTCCACATTTCTAGTCCTGTCCTGATGCTCTGGTCACTATGAGTTAAGTATCTTACCAGCGTATAAATGTAAGAGCCCCTGCTGTATCAATATATGAAAATATTAAACATAGCCATAATCTCTTAATAGCTTGCCTGTTACTTAAAACTGTCCAAGGATCTTTGGCAGGAATCATCAACAGGGGAAAAGATGGGACTTGTTTGTTAATGGGGAGGCTGAACAATGGGATCAGACTTTTAGAGTGAGTTGCATCACATTGCATAGGTAGGTATATATCAGTATAGGTATGTGTTTGTTTAATGTCTTTGTAATTTCCCAAACTGAATAAACGGAATGTTTGAAAAAAGAGTTGTAACAGATCAACAGACCCCACTTCCTTCCATGATGAAGATATCTGTCTACCAAGTTGCCTCTCTACCCCTACCACCCACAGAAATCAACCAACACAATCCAGACTGTACAGCATCAGATGCAGAGAGCAGGTGCATTACAAAAAAGATGCCTACAGAAGGAAGTACCTACATGTGACCCACCAGACAAGACAGGTCACACATAACTCTTCTATCCTTCTTCTGCCAAAGTCCCTAGGTATTCTGACTTGCAGGTAAAAAAAAATAAATAAATCCCAGGCTCAAATATGTAACGCCAAGTTTTCTCAAAGGAATTATATTGGAGCAAAAGTGCACAACACCCAACTTCCTGATGTCCCAGAGAAAAGGGATCTAACAATCTTTGGAGGAAAAACAACCGTGCTAATTCCAATGAGCCACAAATGATATACCAGGATAGAAACCAAGCTATTGTCTTCCATAAAAACAAACAAGACAGCAAACATCCAATTCTCTCCCAGTAGTATTCTAGTTCCAGAAGTTAATTATCTTTTATTTTATTTTGGTATCATCTAAGTATTCATACCCCTTCATGGATCACTGCCTTGTTGTGGCGAAGGGGCTTGCGTAACTCAGTGAAGCCATAAGCTATGCCGTGCAGGGCCACCCAAGACGGACAGGTCATGGCATAGAGTTCTGACAAAATGTGGTCCACTGGAGAAGGAAATGGCAACCCACTCCAGTATTCTTGCCAAGAAAACCCCATGGAACGTATCACAAGGCTAAAAGATATGACACCGGAAGATAAGCCCCTCAGGTCAGAAGGTGTCCAATATGCTACTGGGGAAGAGCAGAGGGTATTTCCAAGTAGCGCCAGAAAGAGTGAAGCGGCTGGGCCAAACCCGAAAGGACACTCAGCTGTGGATGTGTCTGGTGGTGAAAAGAAAATCCGATGCTGTAAAGAACAATATTGTTTAGGAACCTGGAATGTCAGATCAATGAATCAAGGTAAGCTGGAGGTGGTCAAACATGAGATGGCAAGATTGAACATCGACATCTTGGGAATCAGCGAACTCAAATGGACAGGCATGGGCGAATTTAATTCAGGTGACCATCGTATCTACTATTGTGGGCAAGAATCCCTTAGAAGAAATGGAGTAGCACTCATAGTCAACAAAAGGGTGGGAAAAGCAGTACTGGGGTACAATCTTAAAAATGATAGAATGATCTCAGTACGAATCCAAGGCAAACCATTCAACATCACAGTAATTCAAGTCTATGCCCCAACCACTGAGGCCGAAGAAGCTGAGGTTGATCGGTTCTATGAAGACCTACAACACCTTCTAGAACTAACACCAAAAAAAGAGGTCCTCTTCATCATAGGGGATTGGAATGCTAAAGTAGGAAGTCAAGAAATCACCAGGATAACAGGCAGGCATGGCCTTGGTGTACAAAATGAAGCAGGACAAAAGCTAATAGAGTTTTGCCAAGAGAACACACTGATCATAGCAAACACGCTTTTCCAACAGCACAAGAGGCGACTCTACACATGGACGTCACCAGATGGTCAATATCGAAATCAGATTGATTATGTCCTTTGCAGCCAAAGATGGAGAAGCTCCATACAGTCAGTAAAAACAAGACCTGGAGCTGACTGTGGCTCAGATCATGAGCTGCTTCTTGCAAAATTTCGGCTTAAATTGAAGAACGTAGGGAAAACCACTAAACCGTTCAAGTATGACCTAAATCATATCCCTGATGAATATACAGTGGAGGTGAGGAATAGATTTCAGGGATTAGACCTCATAGACAGAGTGCCTGAGGAACTATGGACGGAGGTCCGTAACATTGTTCAGGAGGCAGAAACGAAATCCATCCCAAAGAAAAAGAAATGCAAGAAAGCAAAGTGGCTGTCTGATGAGGCTTTACAAGTAGCTCACGAAAGAAGGGAAGCGAAAAGCAAGGGAGAAAGGGGAAGATATAGCCAACTGAATGCAGAGTTCCAGAGAATAGCAAGGAGAGACAAGAAGGCCTTCTTAAATGAACAATGCAAAGAAATCAAGGAAAACAACAGAATGGGAAAGACTAGAGATCTCTTCAAGAAAATTGGAGATCTCAAGGGAACGTTTTGTGCAAAGACGGGCATGATAAAGGACAAAGAAGGCAGGGACCTAACAGAAGCAGATGAGATTAAGAAGAGGTGGCAAGAATACACAGAAGAACTATACAGGAAAGATCTGAATGTCCCTGATAGCCATGAGAGTGTGGTCATTGAACTTGAGCCGGACATCCTAGAGAGTGAAGTCAAGTGGGCCTTAGGAAGCATTAGTAACAACAAAGCTAGCGGAGATGACAGTATTCCAGCCGAGCTATTTAAAATCCTAAAAGATGATGCTGTTAAAGTGCTGCATTCAATATGCCAACAAATCTGGAACACTCAACAGTGGCCACAAGACTGGAAAAGGTCAGTTTACATTCCAATTCCAAAGAAGGGCAACGCCAAAGAGTGTTCAAACTACCGCACCATTGCGCTCATTTCACATGCCAGCAAGGTGATGCTCAAAATCCTACAAGCTAGGCTTCAGCAGTATGCGAACCGAGAACTACCGGAAGTACAAGCTGGGTTTAGAAGAGGCAGTGGAACTAGAGATCAAATCGCCAACATTCGCTGCATCATGGAGAAAGCAAGAGAATTCCAGAAAAACGTCTATTTCTGCTTCATTGACTACGCTAAAGCCTTTGATTGTGTGGATCACAACAAACTGTGGCAAATTCTTAAAGTGATGGGAGTACCAGACCACCTTACCTGTCTCCTGAGAAACCTGTACGAGGGTCAAGAAGCAACAGTAAGAACCAGACATGGAACAACCGATTGGTTCAAAATTGGGAAAGGAGTACGACAAGGCTGCATATTGTCACCCTGCTTATTTAACTTATATGCAGAGTACATCATGAGAAATGCCGGGTTGGATGAATCACAGGTCGGAATTAAGATTGCTGGGAGAATTATCAACAACCTCTGATATGCAGACAATACCACCCTAATGGCAGAAAGCGAAGAGGATCTCAAGAGCCTCTTGTTGAGGGTGAAAGAGGAGAGTGCAAAAGCTGGTTTGAAACTCAACATTAAAAAAACTAAGATCATGGCATCTGGCCCCATCACTTCCTGGCATATAGAAGGGGAAGAAATGGAAGCAGTGACAGATTTTACTTTCTTGGGCTCCAAGATCACCGCAGACGGTGACTGTAGCCATGAAATTAAAAGACGCTTGCTCCTGGGGAGGAAAGCTATGGCAAACCTAGACAGCATAGTAAGAAGCAGAGACATCACCTTGCCAACCAAGGTCCGTCTAATCAAAGCTATGGTTTTCCCAGTAGTAATGTATGGCTGTGAGAGCTGGACTATAAGGAAGGCTGAGCGCCGAAGAATTGATGCTTTCGAACTGTGGTGCTGGAGAAGACTCTTACGAGTCCCCTGGACTGCAAGGAGGTCAAATCAGTCCATCCTAAAGGAAATCAACCCTGAGTGCTCATTGGAAGGACAGATACTGAAGCTGAAGCTGAAATATTTTGGCCACCTAATGCGAAGAGAAAACTCTCTGGAAAAGACCCTGATGCTGGGAAAGACTGAAGGCAAAAGGAGAAGGGGACGGCAGAGGATGAGATGGCTAGATAGCATCACGGATTCAATGAATATGAACTTGAGCACGCTCCGGGAGAGAGCGCAGGAAAGGAAGGCCTGGCGTGCTATGGTCCATGGGGTCACGAAGAGTCGGACACGACTGAATGACTGAACAACAACAACAACAACAAAGTATTCATAAACAACGCATCTGTGACTAGGGATGTCAGAGAATTCTGCCACGGATCTCGGTGAGGCCGAATGCCAGTGCATTCGGCCCCCCGAACTCTGTGGCGGAACAGCCTGCCACCCCCCCACGGATCCCCCCCGGGACGAGACTTACCTCGGGCAGATGTCCCAGGCGGTGGCGGCTCCAGCGGCAGCTCCAGTGGCAGCTTCGGTGGCGGCGGCCCCTGGTCTTCCAACCAGCCGCCGCCACCGCCATTTGCAGTCTTGTTGTTTTGGGGTTTTTTTTACAAGATGTGATAGGCTACATAAAGATTTCCATAGCCTATCCTGGCTGGGTAAAAAAAAAAAAAAGACACGTACGCAAATTAGGGATGGACGAAAGTCCCTTACCTGGTCCCGCAGCTTTTTTCGGGGGGGGAGGCACTCCGGTTCTCCCCCCGAAATTCTTGGCGGGTGGGGAGGCGCCCTGCCCCTCCCGGCTGAAATTCTGGCCAGGGGGGAGGCGCCCCATCCCTCCCCGCCGAAATTCTGGCCGGGGGGGAGCACCCTGTCTCCCCGGCCGCAAAAGAAAAAAGTAAAGTGTAAAAAAAAAAAAAGTGATAGGCTACATAAAGATTTACGTAGCCTATCACGGCTGACTGGAAAAAAAACGCACGTACGCAAATGGTGGCGCCCATGGGCATCGCCATTTGCGTTCCTTATTTGGGCACGGGTAGTCTACGTAAAGATTTACGTAGACTATGGCGAAAATAAGGGCAACGCTATTTGCGTTGCCCTTATTTTCGCCGTAGTCTACGTAAATCTTTACGTAGACTACCCGTGCCCAAATAAGGAACGCAAATGGCGACGCCCATGGGCGCCACCATTTGCGTACGCGCTTTTTTTTTTTTCAAAGTCAGCCGTGATAGGCTACGTACAGATTTACGTAGCCTATCACGGCTGACTTTGAAAATCTAGCCGTGATAGGCCATGTAAATCTTTACGTAGCCTATCACGTGTTTTTTTTTACTTTACTTGGAAATGGCGGCGGCGGAGGCAGCTGGTCAGAAGACCGGCCGCCGCCGAACCGCCGCCGAACCGCCGCCAGGACTCACCGCCGCGAGGGACATTCGCACGAGGTAAGTTCCATCCCGGGGGGGGGGTGTCGGAGAATTTCCCCACCAATTTTGGGGGACCGAATGCGTTGGCATTTGGCCTCCCAGAGATTCATGGAGAAATTCTCCGACATCCCTAATGCAAATGGCGGCTACGGCTGCCACCATTTGCGTTCCTTATTTTTGGCTGTCTTAGTCTACGTAAATATTTATGTAGACTATGACAGCGAAAATAAAGGGGAATGCAAATAGCGTAGTGGGCGTTATTTGCGTTCCCCTTTATTTTCGCCATAACAGTCTACGTAAATATTTACGTAGACTAAGACGGCCAAAAATAAGGAACGCAAATGGTGGCGGCCGTAGCTGCCGCCATTTGTGTACGCGGGGGATTTTTTGTTTGTTTTTTTACCCAGAGCCCTCTGCGGCCGGAAATCCGGCTGTGGACAGCTCTGGCCTGGGCCTGGCCGGCTGCTCCACAGAGCTGCCGCAGAGCACAGCCGGCCATGGAGGATTCCAGGGGGGAGGAACAGAATGCCTTCCCCCGTCGAGGATTCCGGGGGGAGGGACGGAATGCCTCCCCCCCACCTTAACATAATGCGCGGTAAGGTAAGTGACTTTCGTACATCCCTATCTGTGACCTTGTAAAATAAGCTAGAGGCTTGATTTTTCAGAAGGGCTGAAATGCAGCTGATCTAAGTCCATGTTAATTGCAAGTGGTTCATTGTGCTGCTTTGAGAGCTAAGCCCCATGTTTAAGTTGTTTTCCTTCCTTCCTGTCTATATGGAGTTGCTTTCAAAAAACACACAAAGCTTTCCCCTTCTCTTTGGGGAATTGAACAGAAAGATCAAAATATTTCAGAATGGATTGTGGCAAATTATGCAACACTTCTGTGGGAGCTTTAGGCAGTAAAGTAAAAACAAAAATCTCTTCATCTCTTTTTTGTTAAAGGCAACTGTTAAAAGACAGCAAACACTTTCTGCTTCTTCCTTGACTCCATTATCCATGGTGTATGGGATGCTCGTGATTACACACACAGGGATTCCTTAGAGACCAATGGCTGATGAGGGCTAACTAGATGAGATTATGGAGATTCACGATAGGTTCTTCCATCTTGTTAAACTTTACCAAACAGCAGCTATGGTAAGAGGGGGTATTCAGTTCAGAACTATTGCACTGGGGAGCAGTCAGCTCTTCCCCTGCAGTATCACTTTCCAAATTAAAGTCACCTACTGCCCAGCTGCTATTTGTCCCATTACAGGCAATTTTTAACAGCCCTTGCATACATACCACTGGCATATCACGGAGGCCACTAGGCTTGATCCTGTCTGGCTGATATGCTAGGTTTCTATGTGCAGGATGTTTTTAATACAAGAGAACATGAGCTTTCCTACTCCCTTTAAGCTGAAGTGGTACATCATCTAGCAAGAGCAACACTGCATAGTTCTGCTGATCATATGGCCCAGCTCTACAGGGAAGCTTCTTCTCCACAGGCTGGCCTTATCTCCCTGGTAACCACAGGGAGAAGGCCTATTTTTCAAATTGCATTAGAAGTACTGTGACCCATCTGGGACAAGGGTTACAGGCTGGTTAGTTTTCTTCCAGACAGGCTTTCATACCTGTCACTAAATTAAGGGAGGAGAAAACCAGTCCTTTTCCACACTGCACTTTTGGGAGGTGGAAAGACCTATCGACAATATGGATATTGCTTCAGTTGGGACAGTGTTTTTAACACAGTGAACAGAGAAAGAAAACTTTTAAGGTTCTGTTGAAGGCTTCCTGACGCAGGTATGTGTTCACATTTTTACACACACAGGGCAATAGTTCAAGCTGCTTGGTTGTATAGTTTTTCTCCTATTCTTTCCTTGGGTCCCAGGACTATAGCAGACCTTTCTTTTATGGGGTAGGGGGAGGTGGTGTTTCTAGGGCTGTGGGTTAAGCAAATGAAACGTTACTAATGGTTGCACACATAATCCAAGCTCTGTTCTACTAGAGTTTTACCTACAGATTTTTGTTCACTAAAATGTGAAAATTCATCAACACAATTCAGTTGTTTAATATGTGGAATCTGTACTGTGCTTCCATTAGTCAATGGAGAAACAATGCAAGCAGAAGGAATTCATACTGCCAACCAAGGCACCCTGGTTCCCCCCCCCCATACAATGACGGATTCCCTATACTTCCATGCCTTATAATATGTATTGTACATCAGAAAGACGAGACTCCATCAGACAGTTTATGACTTTGTAGTAACAGGCGTCTTTTTAAATAAGAGGGTATTGTTTGAGGGTTTTCATTCACAAATAATATCTTCCCCTGCACTGCCAATAGAGATTACATGGCAATTTAAAAAAAAAAAGCAACTGGAGGTGGTGTAACATTATGTGAATTTGCATTCAAGGATTTAAAGGATGTGTTCTTTGACTTCCATTTCAGGAGGTGAAGCAACAGTGGAGTTCTCATCACTCACAGAATTGGGATGTGAGCAGGGGTGTAATATGTATTGTATATAAGACACAAAGGAATTCCATTGGACAGTTTATGACTTAGCACAGGGATGAGCACAAGGTAGATCACAAGAAGTTTGGGACTTCAACTCCCAGAAGCTTCTGCCAGCATGGCCAATGGTCAGGAATGCCGGGAGCTGAAGTCAAAAATATCTAGAGATTTACTTTCTGCTGACCCCTAACTTAGCAGACATCTTTTCTCAATAAGAGGGCAATAATTGTTTGAGGGTTTTCATTCACAAATGACTTCAAGGATCGTTTGACCCTTTGTACCCCTACCTGGTCACTGTAGTCATCAGGGAAGGCACTCTTGGTGACGCTCCATGTTCTGAAGGCCTGCCTGATGGCCAAGAACAGAGATTTTAGCGTTGCAGCTCCTGCCCTATGGAACTCCCTCCCCATTAATATTAGGCAGGTGTCAGCCATTTTGCATTTTAGACACCTGCTTAAGATGTCTCTTCACTCAGGGTTTCCCTGCAGTGTGACCTAGCTAGGTATATTGGTTTTATTGATTATGTAAATGTCTTATCTTTATCCTGTATGTTTTATTGTTGTGGTTATTACATTGTACACCACTGTGGTATGTTTATGTTTTAGCAGTATATAAATTTGTACAAATAAATAAATAATATCCTAGCCACCCCCACCCTGAGAGGGGAGGGGGGAAAGGGAGAAAGAGAGAGATTACATGGCCATTTTGAAAAACAATGGCATGTGGGCAAGGATTATGTAACTTTGCATTAAGGGGTTTTATGGAGTTACTGGATTTTCTTTTATTTAAACACTACATCTATCTAGGAATGTGAAGCAACAGTAGGTTGAGCCTAGATACTAAACTGAAAAAATCTTAAATGCTCCAACATCAAAGGCATTACCTCACCACCAGGTACTTAAATGAAAGCTGCTTAAAAGCCTAAGGATACACTCCGGAGATTATATAGTCTGGAATAATAATAAAACGTACATATGTGTATGTCTTGGCATGCATTTATCTTCATTTTCTGCTATATTGGCATTTTCTTGTGAGCAGATATAAAAACGAATAGCTAGCCAAGGTCAAATGTTGCAAATGAGATAATAGGAAGACAATAAATTGAAGACAGGGTGACCTTTTACAAGATTCATCAATGATTTACATTCAGTAATTTGAACTTTTTTCAGCCTCAGTCTTTATCAGGAATTGCTCACAATGTCGTCACCAATACACTTAAGCAAGAATGGCATGGGATCCAAAATATTCCTTTCCTGCCAGGTAAGCAACAACCCAGTAGGTGTTTCTGAGCCAGCTGCATTTAGCAATAGATAACGTTGCCAAGAACAAAAAAAGTGACATGAACTGCTTATGCCTGTAGGGCTTAGCTGGAAAGCTGGCAAAACCATGGCCAGATTACAAGGCTCTGTTCAGGACCATGTTCTGGAGGCAAATATATTATTACTATTTTTAACGTTTATCGAGCGTAAACAGTCTGCCAAGGGCTTTAAGGTGACACAGCTCCTAGCCTAAGAGCTTCCTAGATTTACAGCAGACCAGGGCAAAAGGTTGGACATAAGTAGACAAGGAGTACAGAAAGGACTGGGGGCAGGTGAAATCAGAGTGCAGCAAAGGAGCAGATGAGGCAAAGATAGCATGGATCACAAGAGTGCTCCCTGCTCATGTTTTCCCTGCCAGCATGCACCCTATGAGGGAATGTGAATCTGAGATGGCACACGGCCACAGAATTCTCCAATGGTCAGAAAGATCTGTATTATTATACAGATCTGGTTATGCCCCTATTAAAGGGGTCTGCTCTTGGTTGTTGGACGCAGCCTGCAGGCATCGGCTTAAATCAAACATTTGATTTCATAATTTAAAAAATTTACAATATTTATATACAGCTCCACACATCAGAAGATTTCGGAGCAGTGAACAACATGGTAAAAGAATAAAACAACAGGTTAAAAGAGTTAAAATGTTTTTTAAAAAGACAAACCCCGACAAAGTGGAATTTAACAAACCACAGGTGTTTTGTTGCCTTCATGCAAGGAAGGCCTCTTGAAATAACAATGTCTTCAGGAGGCACCGGAAGGAACACTATGTTGGCACCTGCCTGACTTCTAAAGGCAGGGAATTCCACAGGAAGGGGGCCACCACACTGAAGGCTCTTTTCCTGGTGGACTCCAACCAGGCCATGGGTCCATGTGGAACCACCAGGAACATGCCCTCTGATGACCTCAGTGACCAGGCAGGTTGGTAAGGAAGGAGGCACACTCTCAGGTATCCTGGTCCCAAGTTGTTTAGGGCTTTGTACTAATGTACTAGTACTAGTACTAATAGTTTGTACTAGTACTAATACCTTAAACCTGGTAGCAAATATAGGCAGCCAGTGCAGTTCCCTCAGCAGAGGAGTTACATGCTGGAAAGAGCAGCTCCCGACAACAGCCGAGCTGCTGCATTCTGCACTAGCTCCAGCTTCTAGACCAGCCTCAAGGGCAGCCCCACATAGAGCACATTGCAGTAATACAGTCTTGAGGTTACTAATGCCTGTACCACCATGGTCAAGCTATCCCTGTCCAGGAGGGACATCACGCTAGCAGGCAACTGCTAGCAAGACAGGACTTTCTTCCATTCCCCTCTGTCAGGTTTCCCAATTACCCCAGCACACATGCTCAGGCAATTAGACACCAGACACCCAAATCAGTGAGACTTCTTTATTGCAGGAAATTCCACAGCAAGAGCTTAATGGTTACACTCTTCAGAAATATAGCGAATGATCACTGGCAATAGAACAGTCCAAACAAAAGAACAATTCTAGAACAGTCCAAAGGTAAACACTACCGCTATGACTGAGATCCTCATCAACGTGACTTTCCTGTTGCCATCTCCACAGCTCTGAACACAAAGGAGGGCTCAGGATTCCTTGTGTATCTAACCCAGGCAATCTATACATGGGGTTCCAAACCCCAGACAAGGAATGGGAATGATTCCTGGAATGATCCCTTATGCAATCAAAGGGGTAAATTCTTGAAAGGCTTAAATAAAACCACACCCACAGAGAGGTAGTCCAACTTTGATTCTTTTGTTGATAACTCCAGGCTATATGGTGAAGGCCTATCAAGACCAAGGAAGGGTAAACCCGCCCACACAAGGAGTTCTGTGCCACTGCTTTCACACTGGTAACTCCACACTGCATGAGTCCAGGCAGAAAAAAGTCCAAAAGTTGTAGGTCAAACCCAGCCTTCTGGTATACTGAGCTGACAACAAACAAAGACACACATTTCACAGCAAATGAGAGTTCAAGTCTATGAAAAGCCTAACAGTACTTTTCATAGCAAGTCTTTAGCAATTCAAAGTTCCAATTTGCAGAGTGTCCATGTGCAGAGTGCCTCCAGAAGCCTAGACAATGATGGATCCAAACAGAGAAGGCTTCAGGCAAGGAAGACGAGATGTTCCTGACAAAGGCTCTTCGCCTTTGCATCAGCTTAAAAGGGGAAGGCATGACTGTAAAACACCTCCTTTCAGCAAGGTCCCTGTCTAAACAGGGCGTCACTGCTCAGCCCTCCAGCCCTTCAACCTGGGCGATGCTTCTGCAAACCCCACCCCACCTCCGTCAGGTTCTCACAGACAGCTTCCAGCCTCCCTCCCTGCCAAGGCCAGACCAGCAGGTGGATAGGGAGTTGGGTGACTCTCCTTGGCTCTGCTCTGAGAACATTGACAGAGATAAGCTCACACAGTTTCTGACATTGCAGAGGCTGAATAGGCCCAAGCCCTTCCAGGCTACTTGCAATCAAATCTTAGCTATAAACTACAAGGCCTGCTGCAGTGCTAACACTGACACCCTCCCTCCTGCAGCCCCGCCTGCTACCCAAACATTTGCTTAAGAGGATACCCAGCCTGATGCAGAAGGTTTTCAGGGTGTGCAGGGTGCTACAGGGCGGAGGGGGAATTGTGCCCTCCCAGTTTTGCTGATGGAGGAGTTCTGTCAACAAAATGACAGCACTGGATCCCGCCCATAGCCCTTGGGAGAGGTCTTTCTTTCAGCACCGCAAAGATCTGAAGCCCATTCAGTGGGAATGTGAGAGAAGGACTTCTTTATGGCTGCTCCCAGGCTCTTAAACTGATTTTAACTGGTTGCTTGATTAATTTGATTGATGTTTTATCTGCTTTGTTTTTATGTGTGTTTTTTAACTTAGTATTTTATTTCTGTTTTAATGTACAGTTATTATTGCTGTTATCTACCTTGAGCACCATTGTGTAGAAAGGCAGGATACAGATTTAAGCAAGCAAATTACGAATATAATCAAAACAGGCAAGGTTGCAGCGAAGGCAAGCAGATCAGAGTTCAAGGCGCTAGAGCAGGGAGCTAATCTAAAGACTCACAGTTGAGTTCCAGGCAAGAAGACACAAGAAATCAAAGATGTTGCTCAGGAAAACAAGTTGCTTGGACTGATGGGTTAGCTCTTCATAGGTACAGGTGAGCTGGACTGACCTGCAGCTCCAGTTGATGATTGCTGCAGACTAGGTAGTGCCCTTGCACTACAGAACTTATTCAGGTTTGCAGGAAAGGCAGAGTGCTGGCGGCACAAGAGGCAAGATGCCAGGTCATAACTTATAAATGCCCTGGTCTGGGGAAACACCCACCCAGCACCCTACAGTTACTTACCTGGAAACAATGTGCATCAGTTTGAATGTCATAAAGTTATGCTTTCTCCATAACAGCTGTGCTTCCATGAAGATATTTGGATTCCCCACAACAGGTGCCCATTATCTATCTATAAATATAGTACTTTTCTTGTTTTTGGTTCCCCTCCACCTCCCCGTCTCAATTCCTGTATTCCTTCCCTTCCCATTTTTGATCGCTTTTTCCTAAAAAAATAAAAATAAAACCCCCTTTTTCTTCTGTTAGGGTTATAGTTAGTTCCCCCACCCCAACCCTTTGCTTGTAGTTTAGTGTTTCCTTTTCTTTTGCTCGTGTGTGTGTGTGTGTGTGTGCTTGTGCTGTGTGGAGAAACAAACAGTGTGTGTCAAAGGACAGACAGTCCACATTTCCAGAAACAGTGGGCAAAACACTACACAGATTAACAGCTATTATTTAAATGATACAAGACACTGTGTGTTGCAAATCAAGCAAGCCCAATATGAGGCATCTTCGGGGTCTTGGCAAGGGCAGATGTGGGCGAGGTGCTGCTGTGGCCTCCTGGCAGGGTTGCTGTGTTGCTTCCGGCCTCTGTCAGTCCAGCAGACAACTGTCATGGCTCTTTGTTCAAGTCAATGTGCCCACCTGGCAGGGTTGCTATCTTCGTTTGCTTCCTGCCTACCAGCCAGTGTTTTCCCAGGGAATTCAGCCAAAGAGACCCTGAGGTTATTGACTATGAATAGGAAAGTAGTACTATTGGCACTTCAAAAAAACCTACAGCAGAATTTAGGGATCGTGACCTCCTCACTGCTTCAACACCTAACTTGATTATCTCTTTATGAACTTTGGTCTGAGTTTCTGAGAACAGCACATTTTACCTGTGCCTGCCACAAAAACTAGCAGGCCAGACTGTCTGAGATTTGGCAGCTGGGATGCCCTCCAGGGATTCAGGGCGGGGCGGGGGAGGTTTCAAGCACTTCTGTGGAAGCAGTGAAAAGTTATAGCTTTTTGCTTGGAGAGTTTTTGTGGAAAAAAAATCAAATTTCACCTGCATCTAGCACAAAAAACACTGGGCCAAATTGTCTGAAATTTGTCAGGTGGATTCCTTCCAGGGGGACTGAGAGTTTCCCAAATTTTATGTATGTATCATAAAAACTGAAAAAAGTTACGTTTGTTTGTGTTTTCCCATGCAAGTCAATGGGGAAATGTCCCAAACGAGTGATCCGGACATCCAAATCTCACTTCGGATCCAGATCAGAGTCGAAGCAGAGGGGGTCCGAATCAGTACGAAGCGGAGCCGGGCCACTTTGGAAGATCTGAAGTGGAGCACGGGGTCCATGCACAGCCCTAGAAATTATATATGTTTGGAGGAGCATGCTGGAGACTTGAGAGCAGCAAACCACATCCCGCTGAAATCAAAAGCAAATTTACATTTATTTTTGTGCTTGTGGTTTGTACCCAAAGTTGGCACCATCCTTTGAGAAGAGTATGGACTGAATACTGCTAAAACAAACAGAGCTTTGGGGAGCTGTCATGCATTTTATGCTCCTTCAAAATAATGCATGCCAGGATGGTAGGTTTCCTTCGGATTGTAAAGAATGAAGATGCAGCATATCTTTTATATCTCAAGGGTGCACATTTTAAGACAGACAGTATAAGAATTAATGAATCGCATAAACCACTGCATCAAAAAGGCTTACTTAGGATTAATGTGGTGTACCATTAGAGAATACTGCCATTGGGGTTGACTTACTGTATTTGGTGGTGGTTTTTGGTTTTTGTCTTTTTAAGTGTGCTCTCTTTTTCTATAGGAAGAAATGAAATGTTGAAGAAAGTTGGTATATCGGCATGGTGAAAAGTAGTAGTAAAGTTGTGTCACCAAAGGAAGAAGTGGAGAAATTCGGGGCCAAATTACATGTGACATTAATTACATGGTTTGCCCTTGAGTGCAGGATTTTGTTTCCACAAATTACCAGTGTCAGCCATGCTAGCTTCATACAGATTGGAAACATGGCATGGGGGAGGGGGATATATAAAGTGCAGCTCTAATCCAGATTGCGTCCTGTGCACCTGCTATCTACATGATGGGGGGAAGCTCCCATTGAAGATAATATGAGTCTCCCACCCTCATGCAAATAGTAGGCACAGGAAAGTCAATTCAAATCAGAAGCAAAATGGGGGAGCAAGGGTTAAAGTGCCCCTACCCCCCCCCATGCCAGGGTCCCAATCCAGATCAGGGCCCCTGCACTGGCTATTTGTTGGTGGGGAGAGAATCCTGAACTTAGGGGTACAGCTGGTGTCAAGGGCAGGCATGATTGGACACTTACAGAGGGCCCACACCCCAGTAGGGCCCACCGAAAAGAGACCCTTGGAGTTGCTCCTCCTCTGCACCAACCTGCTTGTTCACCTAACTCTGACTCTGGCCTAGACAATGGTGGTGGTGGGAAGGAGGAGCAGTAGATGCCACTGCCTACTTGCTCACTTGACAGGGTCTCTGCCTGTCAAGCAAGCAAGTGGTAGCAACAACGAGAAAGAGGATGAGGAGCAATAGCAACTGGTAACAAGAAGTGAGAAGGCAGACTCACTGAGACTCACCCATTGAGAGTGCCTTGCCCAAGGACCCTCCAAAACCTGGAGCCAGCAGGGCAAAACTTGTACTTCCTGTATACTCTAATTTTCAGAGATTTATGATATCAGTTTAATCTCTATTTTGAGATACCTTCAATTGCTAATGCTAAAAGTAATGTGAAATTTTGCCATACGTCAAAAATATCCAATTAAACGAAACAGCCAACAGCAACTATTCCTGTTTGCAGTTTGCTACAGGTACTAAAATGAAAGTATTTAGCTAGAGGGAAATTTCCTCCCTCCTAATATAGATCTAGCTAAACCCTTGCTGCAAATCTTTGCCTAAGCAGTATTGTTGGAAGACAGCTAGGTAATTAAAAGAAGTAATTCAACCCCCCCAAAGATATTAATAGGATAAAACAGTCCCAGTGATAATGCACTTACGTTTTATCAAAACCTCTGAACATAACCTAAAACCAAAAGGTCCTTTTCATATAAAAAGTAATTAGAACTGAAATTAGTGTTTGAGACTATTCCAAAGTAAATGTTTCTATCAGGCTGTTTGCAGCAACGTTGGTCCTAAAGAATGTGGAAATTAGATACAGTAGAGTTTGAACCTTATGGTAGTTCCTTAATAGTCAAATGCTATAGTGCAGGGACCCCTTTGAGACAAGTTCTGTCTTGCATAGCTGTGGAGGGTTTGGCAGGTATGGGGAACCTATGGTACTCCAGACATTGTTGGACTCCATCAGCTCCAGCCAGCATGGCCAATGGTCAGGGATGATAGGAGCTGTAGTCCAACATTATCTGTAGGGCCACAGGTTCCCCTGATTTAGGTCCCCTACTGTATTCCCACCACATAATTACTCCGGCTTGGATCCAGAAGACCACACAAATCGTTTTGTGTGCCCAAAGGAGTTTGGATGTCTGTTTCTCCAACAGCAACTCCCCACCTATGCCACATAGCAAATCTCTTTTGAAAATGAGGGGAGACTCAAAAGAAGACATGGCAAGGACAACTGTCATTCAAAGAAAAAAGGTTAAGCCAGTGTTGGCTCCAGGATTGAGAGCTAAGTGTCTTCTGATGGGCCTCCTTCCAACATTGGTGAGTCCTCCCTGAGTAGTGATTTCCCATAATGCTTGGAATGATGCTATGTGGAGATACTGTGGAAATTAAAATGGCAGCTTTTCCACATTGGAGCACTGGGGGAGGGGAATTAAATAGCAGCCTAGGAGGAAAAAAACATTAGAGAGGGCCCAGGACAGGTAGGCAGGTGTCTATGGTGGGTCCTGCTGAGGTGCTGGGATCCCAGCAGCTGCCTAAGGATGCCAAGGCTGAGTTAAATACTCCACTGGGCAAATCTATAGTCCTTGGGTATACCTAAAGTAGCTCTTGGCATCCTATGCCATGTGCATCAGCTGAAAGTAGAATAACTGTCTGTAAGGCACTCTTTTCACCTCATGGTGGCCCTTACCTTTGTTTACCTGTGAGAGTGCAAGAGACAACATGGTACAGTGGACATGTATTAATCTGGAGGCATGACTTTTATTCAGGACCCAGTAAAAACAGATTCTTTGAATTACTAAGATGAAACTAGACCACTTGTGAAAGGAATGACAGTTTATTGATAGAAAATGGATGCACCTTCATCACAGCTGAATGTACTCAGGGTCTTTATCAGCAACGTATGAGACGTTCGTAGGACCAAAGTTCTCCAGGCGGGTTGTGTACATTTTCCTCCATGGAGTGAGATCAAAAAGCAAAGCCAGTGGCCTGGACTTTTAAGTGTGTTTCTCTCTACATCAGGAGCTGACAGGCTACCTTGCCCATTCAGGAGCAGGGGGACTTTCCTTCCCATGGGAAGCGAGAGTTATTTCAACTCACAGGATGAAATCATCCAGCTGGCCAAAACAGCTTCAAGGTGAAGCAGTAAATTACTGGCCTGTGTGAGAAGCCTTCCTGTTTGACTCTAAAGTTCCTGGTCAGGCCAAACAGGTCTCTGTGCATTCAAACAGCATCTAGGACACCATGTCAGTTTACATCGGACTCTTCGCCAATTCTTCCTGTGTCAACCTCCTACAGGACACAGTGCTGAATTAGGACTGGAGAGGCCCCAGTTCAAAACCACACTGACTCATGGGTTCGCTGGGTGATGTTTTCCCAATCAGTATTTCTCCACCTACGCATCAAGTGTGCTGTGTTAGGAAACTATATCTACAGGTGCTGACCAGAGACAAAGAAGACAGAATTCTTGTTCCTTTAAATGAGGCAAGTGCAGCTTCTCTTGTTGTTGTTTCGTGGTCAGCTGACTCCCTGGAATACACATGTGTGGGCACCTTGTGTTTTTCTGAAAATTGTGCTACACAATAATAAGGCAGTCTTTCCTAAATGCCCAGAGCAGTGTGAACATGCCAGAAACCAAGGAAGCGGTATGGAGCCGATTTCAGTGGGAATAAAGAAGATGTCCTACGATGCTTTATTTTACCCGCGTTACCACTTAAGTTGCATATTGCTATTTTAAGGCCCTGGGAGCTATGCTGGAGCCAATTCCAAAGGGGCCATTATCTACCACAGCTATTAAGGCTAGAATGTTTGCAGAATCTTAGCAGCATCCCTGACAGAAAGACAGAAGAGAAGACAGTGAATATTCAACAGGAGGATTAAAAATGCAGGCTCCATTGCCTGGACAGCATCTTAAATTGAAAGTGTTCCCAGGGTGGCAAGGTTAACGAGTGTTATTTACAGAAAGCAATTTGAGAACCTATTTAACTTCAACATCATGCGGAGATGAGCCCTGACCTAGTAAGTTAATAAATAGGGGTTTCCACATACACAAGACAGAAGCCAAGCACATAATTAGCAGCCCTTTACATTTGAATGAGCTGGTACATTTCGCAACCATTTTATTCCATAAAAATGAACTTTAAAAAACAAGAACACACAGCCTATTGACTTGCACAGAGAATTTAAGAGAGTTTTAATGTCTTCTTTCTGGGTTTTGGGAGTGGCTGGCTAGTGGCTACATAGTCAAAATATAGGGGCTTTCTTTTCAGTATAATTATCCTGAGATAATTCGTGTCTGTACCTAAACAAAGAATTCTAGCCCCAGACCAAGATTATTATTTTTGTCAATCATAGGCCATGGTAGGACTATACAGGTACCCCCTGTGTGTGTAGCTGGGGGAGGCTGGGGAGAGAGAGAACAGGATTGCAGATGTATGTCTGAAGCTCCTCTGCATCAGTGCTGGAAGGGATGTAGCTGGTGGATGGAAAAGCTTCATCTCTGTTAGAATGATATAAAATGATGTGGATGAGCACATTACTTATCACAACAGCATTACAAAAGATATAAACAGAGCAGCTTGTGAAACAGGTTTATAGAACATGGGGTTTTATTTGTGAACCACTAAAATATAAACTTCAAGAACAACATGCAACAATGTGTATTGCTTTCTCTATTATAGAAGGAAGTTTTTATACATTACGTATTTTATAGAAATATTTTTAAAAAAACCAAAACCATAAACAACTCACCTCTGCCATGATTCCACTAGATGGCCTTAGTCAAGGCCACCACATCTCAGCACATGAGGATGATCCTGGCCCGCCTTACAGAAGGAATGTTGTGAGGAATGCTGAAACCATGTATATGAAGCACTTTGGATACTTGAAAGCTCTATATGAGTTCCAAATTTTATTATTATTCATACCACAGCCATTGCCAAACAGATTCTGAGAATTTATATTTCTTCTACGCTTTAGGGTGCAATCCTATGCATTTTTAGATGGAAAAAAGTCCTAAAGACAAAAAAGGCCTACCATTCCCATGGCTGGCTGGGGAATGCTGGGAGTTGTAGGCCTTTTTTCTGTCTGAACATGCATAGGATTGCACCCTTAATTCTATAAAAAATGAGAGTCAGGCTGCATACATCTGGTTTACCTTAGAGCATATTTTTTATTTCTTCCTTATTCCAACTGTCACTGTAGGAAACATCAGAGTTAATGCTGGAGTGTCCCTCATTTTTTACTCCTTTCTACTATACAATGCCCCTTCACGGATCACTGCCTTGTTGTGGCAAAGCGGCTTGCATAACTCAGTGAAGCCATAAGTTATGCCATGTAGGGCCACCCAAGACGGACAGGTCATGGCAGAGAGTTCTGACAAAATGTGGTCCACTGGAGAAGGAAATGGCAACCCACTCCAGTATTCTTGCCAAGAAAACTCCATGGAACATATCACAAGGCTAAAAGATATGACGCTGGAAGATGAGCCCCTCAGGTTGGAAGGTGTCCAATATACTACTGGGGAAGAGCAGAGGGAATTTCCAAGTAGCACCAGAAAGAGTGAAGCGGCTGGGCCAAAGCCAAAAGAACACTCAGCTGTGGATGTGTCTGGTGGTGAAAAGAAAATCCGATGCTGTAAAGAACAATATTGTTTAGGAACTGGGAATGAATCAAGGTAAGCTGGAGGTGGTCAAACATGAGATGGCAAGATTGAACATTGACATCTTGGGAATCAGTGAACTAAAATGGACAGGCATGGGCGAATTTAATTCAAGTGACCGTTATATCTACTACTGTGGGCAAGAATCCCTTAGAAGAAATGGAGTAGCACTCATAGCCAATAAAAGGGTGGGAAAAGTAGTACTGGGGTACAATCTCAAAAATGATAGAATGATCTCAGTATGAATCCAAGGCAAACTATTCAACATCACAGTAATTCAAGTCTATGCCCCAACCACTGAGGCCGAAGAAGCTGAGGGTGATTGGTTCTATGAAGACCTACAACACCTTCTAGAACTAACACCAAAAAAGGTGTCCATTTCATCATAGGGGATTGGAATGCTAAAGTAGGAAGTCAAGAAATAACTGGGATAACAGGCAAGCATGGTCTTGGTGTACAAAATGAAGCAGGACAAAGGCTAATAGAGTTTTGCCAAGAGAACACACTGATCATAGCAAACACGCTTTTCCAACAGCACAAGAGGCGACTCTACACATGGACATCACCAGA
The DNA here is from genome assembly GCF_057233095.1 of Heloderma suspectum. Taxonomy (NCBI): domain Eukaryota; kingdom Metazoa; phylum Chordata; class Lepidosauria; order Squamata; family Helodermatidae; genus Heloderma; species Heloderma suspectum. The sequence goes on from NC_139461.1 coordinate 95,142,396, forward strand.
TGGTCAATATCGAAATCAGATTGATTATGGACTCTGCAGCCAAAGATGGAGAACTCTATACAGTCAGGAAAAACAAGACCTGGAGCTGACTGTGGCTCAGATCATGAGCTTCATATTGCAAAATTTCGGCTTAAATTGAAGAACGTCGGGAAAACCACTAAACCATTCAGGTATGACCTAAATCATATCCCTTATGAATATACAGTGAAGGCGATGAATAGATTTCAGGGATTAGACCTGATAGACAGAGTGCCTGAGGAACTATGGATGGAGGTCTGTAACATTGTTCAGGAGGCAGCAACTCAATCCATCCCAAAGAAAAAGAAATGCAAAAAAGCAAAGTGGCTGCCTGATGAGGCTTTACAAGTAGCTGAGGAGAGAAGGGAAGCGAAAAGCAAGGGAGAAAGGGGAAGATATATCCAACTGAATGCAGAGTTCCAGAGAATAGCAAGGAGAGACAAGAAGGCCTTCTTAAATGAACAATGCAAAGAAATCGAGGAAAACAACAGAATGGGAAAGACTAGAGATCACTTCAAGAAAACCGGAGATCTCAAGGGAACATTTGGTGCAAAGACGGGCATGATAAAGGACAAAGAAGAGACCTAACCAAAGCAGATGAGATTAAGAAGAGGTGGAAAGAATACACAGAAGAACTATACAGGAAAGATCTTAATGTCCCCGATAGCCATGATAGTGCGGTCACTGAACTTGAGCCAGACATCCTAGAGAGTGAAGTCAAGTGGGCCTTAGGAAGCATTACCAACAACAAAGCTAGTGGATATGACAGTATTCCAGCTGAGCTATTTAAAATCCTAAAAGATGATGCTGTTAAAGTGCTGCACTCAATATGCCAACAAATTTGGAACACTCAACAGTGGCCACAAGACTGGAAAAGGTCAGTTTACATTCCAATTCCAAAGAAGGGCAACGCCAAAGAGTGTTCAAACTACCGTACAATTTGTGCTCATTTCACATGCCAGCAAGGTTATGCTCAAAATCCTACAAGCTAGGCTTCAGCAGTATGCGAACCGAGAAGTACCGGAAGTACAAGCTGGGTTTCGAAGAGGCAGAGGAACTAGAGATCAAATCGCCAACATTCGCTGCATCATGGAGAAAGCAAGAGAATTCCAGAAAAAACATCTATTTCTGCTTCATTGACTACGCTAAAGCCTTTGATTGTGTGGATCACAACAAACTGTGGCAAATTCTGAAAGAGATGGGAGTACCAGACCACCTTACCTGTCTCCTGAGAAACCTGTATGAGGGCCAAGAAGCAACAGTAAGAATCAGACATGGAACAACTGATTGGTTCCAAATTGGGAAAGGATTACGACAAGGCTGCATATTGTCGCCCTGCTTATTTAACTTATATGCAGAGTACATCATGAGAAATGCTGGGTTGGATGAATCACAGGTCGGAATTAAGATTGCCGGGAGAATTATCAACAACCTCAGATACTCAGACGATACCACCCTAATGGCAGAAAGCGGAGAAGATCTAAAGAGCCTCTTGTTGAGGGTGAAAGTGGAGAGTGCAAAAGCTGGTTTGAAACTCAACATTGAAAAAACGAAGATCATGGCATCTGGCCCCATCACCCTGGCATATAAAAGGGGAAGAAATGGAAGCAGTGACAGATTGTATTTTCTTGGGCTCCAAGATCACCGCAGACAGTGACTGTAGCCATGAAATTAAATGACACTTGCTCCTTGGGAGGAAAGCTATGGCAAACCTAGACAGCATTATAAGAAGCAGAGACATCACCTTGCCGACAAAGGTCCGTATAAATCAAAGCTATGGTTTTCCCAGTAGTAATGTATGGCTGTGAGAGCTGGACTATAAGGAAGGCTGAGCGCTGAAGAATTGATGCTTTTGAACTGTGGTGCTGGAGAAGACTCTTACGAATCCCCTGGACTGCAAGGAGGTCAAATTAGTCAATCCTAAAGGAAATCAACCCTGATTGCTCATTGGAAGGACAGATACTGAAACTGAAGCTCAAATATTTTGGCCACCTAATGCAAAGAGAAAACTCACTGGGAAAGGCCCTGATGCTGGGAAAGATTGATGGCAAAAGGAGAAGGGGACGGCAGAGGATGAGATGGCTAGATAGCATCACCGATGCAATGAATATGAACTTGAGCACAGTCCGGGAGAGAGCAGAGGACAGGAGGGCCTGGCGTGCTGTGGTCCATGGGGTCACGAAGAATCGGACACGACTTAACGACTGAACAACAACAACAGCAACAACAACTATACAATGAGTTCCCCCCAAAGCTCACAAGCTGGCCCCTCACCCTTCTCTTGCCATATCCTGCAGCTGACTTCCCAGACAAGATTCACCAAGCTGTAATGCTGACCTTCAGTGGTGGTATTACAAAGCACTAGTGTTCTGTCTACCAGGAAGGAATAGAGCAGTACAGCTTGCAGCTGCTTTCATCTTGAGAGAACAGAAATACTACTAAAAGAGAGGTCTTGCATCTCATTACTGAACATCCTACTAAATTTCTGTATAGTGAAGAAAAAGGAGAACCTTCTCTTAGAGGGGGGCAGAGGCCTGTGCTATGATGAACACAGCAGGTTCCTGTCTTTTCAAGAAAATATTATTATTATAATACCACCCTAAAGAAACTATTAGAGCTCCCTTTATCACCAGAAGAAACCAAATTATTTTATCTAGGCCTTTGCTTGTCCACAACCTCTCATTAGAGGATTCTTTACTCGTATTATTCTAAATGAAGATGGACTTTATGCTGCACCACATGAACATCAACTACCCCCCAAAAGCTGCTCTTAAACTGGAGTTAGACACTGATTAGATTGCATGCAAAATGAGGTTCACACATCAGAAAGAAACATAATTAACTGGGGCAGCAGGTCAGGGAGACAAGCAGGAAAGAAGCAGAGAAGCAGAAAAAAAGCAGAGCACACGTACTTTGGAAATCAAGCCATTCAAATCTTGTTAGCTGTAATGGAAACAAAATGTCAGGTTATCATCAGACTGTCAGGCCAGCCGTAACGCTAATAAAAGAAGATATGGGTTACTTTTTCTTCAGTGGCAAAATACACTGTTTTTTATGAAACTCATGGCAGTCTGAAAGATTTCAGTGACCAATTTAAAGATTATATATTCTAAAGAAATCCCATTAGCCACAAATGTCTGTCAAGTTCTTCCTCTCACTGCTAAGACCAGAGCCTGTTCTAAAATAATAAATACAACAAAAGGCAACATCTATACAAAAACACCATTGAAACAGTGAATCATAGATAATTCATTATCTTGCATTTGGATACTAAACATATTTCAAGAGAAGCAATTTCAAGTAATCAGTAGGCAGTTAAGGTCACACAAGATGTCCCTAATCACAGCATATAGTATTTGTTGCAAAACATTGTTTCAAGTCATTTCTGCTGCCAAGATCACAGATCCTCAATTCTTCAGATCAACAAGCCTAAACTATTCAAATCCTTGAGCATCTCCAAGTCAATCTTCAAAAACTAGAACATAGATCTAGATTGTTCTTGAACACAACCATCTCATTTATATGAATGCCATTGAACAGAGGTGGGCAGAAGGTAGATCAGGATCTACGGGTAGATTTCAGAGTAATCTGATCTGCAAGCATTTCCCAATAGTTATATGATGAGAATAACAAAAAGACTCCAAAATGGCTCCACAAGAAGATGTGTAGAAGGACTGTGAACTCCCTTTAGTTCCGGTATCCAAAACCAGTGGTGTAGTGGAAAATTCTGAAGTGCAGGCACTCATCATGACAGTCCCCATCGGCACACCTTCTGAATCCAAAATTGCAGGCAGGTGTGTTTATCCATATGAACAAACCAGTTTTCATCTCCACCAGGAAAAAAAAGCTTTTGTAAAGCTAATGGGTGTTAAGTGCCCATTCAAGATCAAGCCACCCCAAAATATCTTGCATTACAAAGGGAACAATACATTATTGCTTGAAAAATTCATTTCCTCCCAGCAACTGTGAAGATTGCAGCCAAGACCATAAGGAGCAGGGAAGTCTGGGCAGCGGGGGGCAGATAATGTCAGTGTCCCTGCTGGAGCTGTGCCCCTGTGGTCCCTGGCTCCACTACACCACTGCTCAAAAGAAATTCCTGGGCTCAGAATTCTTTATTTCTGAGCATATATCCTTTGCACCAGGCTTCAGTTGGTGGAGCTCGGTGTTCTAGTGAAAAACAAAGTCTGCACAGCCGTGCCTAGAAGTCTGCCAAAGCACTGAATACCATAGATACTATGGGTAGACTAGCCACTACCCCAACTGTGAAATGCCCTAATCAACTGTGCCTATTAGCACTGTTGCTAATTTCCAACAACGGCAGGTGATTCCGTGTTTTCCCAGGAACCCAATAATGAACAGATTAATATTGACCAGGATGGTTAAAATTTGGTCAGATCGACATGCTTAGTCTCCATTTTAACATCCATTATAGAACTAAACACATACAGAAAATTAAATGGCACATAAGTAAAGCTAGCTTTATTGGTACGTGAAAAAAGACTCCGAAGTCCACAATTAGGCAATAGCTTTATTAGTACCTATCAAAATGTCACAAAATAGTGAGCAAGCATTCAAGTTCTTCAGAACTCTTCTTCTGATTGGGTGATACAAAAAGCAGGGGTGGGGTGGGGATAATGTACAAAAATTAGACCAGATATTGTGTTCATGGAGTCTGCATTTCAGACCCACTCTCAAGATGGAGACTGCAGACTGAATGAATTAGTCACTGCTAGGTGCTGCAGGTACTAACTTTTACCTAGGAATCACCTAGCACAAAAAAAAAAAAAAAATGGCTGAGACCCATTTTTGAAAACATAAAGGGGCAGCTGTTATCTCAGTCTGGTTCTTGCCCCCGGACCAAACACACTGGCTCCTGGATAGGCAGACAACATTCTCTCCACTTACCTAGTACTTAGTACTAGGTAAGTAATACCACACAATTTGGTCTGAATTGATCTTTTTTGCCTAGTATATCATCCAGAATTAATAACTGGCTTTGTTAATATAAACACTGTCATGGTTTTCTGCTCTTTGTCTATGCAGTATTATTATCGTCGTCGTCGTCGTCGTCATCATCATCTTTAGGTTTGTTTGCTTGCTTGCTGGTTGGATAGTTTCTATGCCTGTTACCTTGTAATTTTGTTATTGTTATTATAGTGTCTTTGCCTTTTTAAATGTTATTTACACTGCCCTGGGATTCTTGGTGGATGACGAGCAGTTCATAAATATATACATGTAAACATTTTATAATTTATTTATGTATTGTTATTACTTTTAAAAGTTTATAGATTATAAAATAAATAAATCAGCTACCCAACAACACGGCTAGAAGAATCCCTGGACTGTAAGTGTTAAGTGGCCTCCATGTGGTAGATAGTTGCCTGAACACATTTTGCTCAGGAACTTGGTGTGATATAGACCTATAGCTGTTGCTGCTCTCAGCAATTTGGCCAACAACCCATAAGCTTCACAGATTTGCCATTCATGGTGGCAAGGATTTGCACCACACAAAAGGGAAAGATGAACATTCAACACATTCACCTGATGCCTAAAACATTTCCCCTCCTCTTCCTACTTGTATACATCACTGCTTTATTTTCAGAACTGTTCCTAATGTCTTACATATATACATATACATATACATATACATATACATATACATATGTATGTATACATATATATACGTATATATGTGTGTGTATATGTGTGTGTGTGTGTGTATATATATATATGTATGTATACATATATATGTGTATATATGTGTGTGTGTATGTGTGTGTGTGTATATATATATATATATATATATATATAGAGAGAGAGAGAGAGAGAGAGAGAGAGAGGTTTTTCTTCACCATTTCAAAAACCAACTCTCCAACAAAGAACAGCAGCCAACACCAACACCATTCTTATTAATCCAAAAACAGCCACCACTGCTGAATCCAAAATAGGGATGTACGAATTGTGCTCATACCGTTCCGCTTGACTTCCGCAGTTTGCATCCTTTGTCCCGTTCCACTGGCCACAAGCCCCCGAAATCCTGGTTTTTTTTCCACCTTGGAAGTTACGTAAATAAATCCGCAGCAGCCGTCGAAAAATCCTCCGCACCCAACAGCCGCCCGTCCCGTTCCGCCATCCCGCGAAAGACTATTCTTCACAAATATTTACGTCGTTTCCGTTGGCCAGAATTGACTCTATGTAACTTCCGCTACACTCGCCATTGTTTGTTGTGATTGCTTACGTATTTTCTTCCTAGGGGGGAATCCCCCCGTAACTTCCGCCGCACTCGCCATTGTTTGTTGTGATTGCTTACGTATTTTCTCCCTAGGGGGGAATCCCCCCGTAACTTCCGCCGCACTCGCCATTGTTTGTTGTGATTGCTTACGTATTTTCTCCCTTGGGGGGAATCCCCCCGTAACTTCTGCCACACTCGCCATTGTTGTGATTGCCTTGGCCGGAACTTTCCCGCTATTTTCGTAATTGTTTACATATTTTTTTTCATTGCCACCTGGAATGTTTCCTGCCCTCTGTGCGCTCCCCCGCTGTCTTGTTTTCTCGGACAGGGACTGTGATTTTATTAATTTCTGTGTATTTGTGCTTGATGTTCCTTGCATTTACTGGTCTTGTTAACCTCAGAAAACCATCTCCCCAATTAAAAAAAAATGGGGCTGCAGCTCCGCTTCTGTAAAATCTGTCGTCAACTTCCTGCTAACTTCCTGAATGTCGTCTGCATCTGTGTTTGCATCTGCATGGTGATTTGTGAGTGGAGTTCTGTTGTGTGGTGGTGGTTGTGTGTTAGTGGTGGTGCTTATTGGATTTGCTTCTGTCAGTGTTGTTTGTGCATTGTGGTGGTTTTGTCTGGTCTGTGTGTGTGTGTGTGTGTAGTTGTGCATTGTGGTGTTTTTGTCTGGTTTGGTCTGTGTGTGTGTGTGTGTAGTTGTGCATTGTGGTGTTTTTGTCCGGTTTGGTCTGTGTGTGTGTAGTTAAGTGGTGGTTGTGAGTGGCTGTCTGGTGTATGTGTATGTTTGTGTGTAGTAGTGTGGCTGCACTAAAATGGCTGCACCAGTGCTTGGCAGGAGGTGGGACCATGAGGAGACCAAGGCCCTCCTCATTAACATTAGGAGCAGTGAGGCGGTGGCAGCGCTGTTTGGCAGCTGCTCCTGCCACAATGAAGTTTATTGGGGCCGGATAAAGAGGAGGATGGAGCGAGCGGGCCATCATTGGACGACGGGACAATTACAGTCCAAATGGAAGGCATTGAAGCAGTCCTTCATCAGGGAGGGGATGGCTGCTGCTGAGAGGAAGGCACCACTGTTGAGCCCCCCTGCCTACTACTGACACATCCATAGAGTGTAGGTCAAGGCAGGCCAGCCCCCATTTTCCCAGAGGCATATGCCTGGTAAGTTATATTTATCCCATCCCATCATCAAGCTTAACTAAATATGAAAACAATGATGTGTACCGAAAATGAAGCTATCTCTTTGTGGTCTCATGTGGAAACAAACAAATCCTGACATTTAGCCTGCAATCCTATGCTTGTTGAACTTGGACAGAAAAAGGTCCCATCATCTTCCAGCCACTTTGGCTGGTTGAAGAAGGGATGCTGGGAACTGCATTGCTTTTTCCTGTACAACCACATGCATAGGATTATGTGGGCCTGGCTACAACTCATATTACACACTGACATGCTGTCCATTTCCAGGGAAATGCTGCTGGTGGTCTCTGCACAGTACACAGAGGGGAACTGGCACCAGCCCAGCAGCAACAGGACCAGCCTCTTGGTGTGTGCATGTCATCCTTCTTCACGTAGTGATTGCTGAATTTTTGCACCCTACCCACCCCACCTTTCTACCAAGACATTGGCACTCAAGTCAACTCATGAGCAAGTGCTGATCTGAGAGCTTGGAGATCTGGGTATAGTCCACTCAGCCATGGAAGCTCACTGGGTGACTTTGGCCCAGTCAGAAAGCCCCAGCCTACCTCAGTGTTGTTGTTGTGAGCATTAAATGGAGAGGAAGAGGATAATGTGAGCCGCCTTGGGTTCTTTGCGCTAGGAAAAAAGGTGGCATTTATGCAATGCATCAATAGAATAAATAAATACCATGGCATTGCAAATGTAGAAATGGGGTGACTAGAAGTGCAATCCTGTGCATGTTTACAGAAGTCCAACAGTCCCCATCACACCAAAACTGTCAGTACTGTATAATCTGCCTGCCTAATTTATCACCTCATCATTAGACCTTGTGGTGGGAGGACAGAATCAGAATCAGTGGTAGTGGGGATGGTGATAGACAGATCAATCAATGACTGTGGTTTTGTTCACTCACCGCATATATAAATGCATTCATTCTGTTACTGTGACATCCCACAGCTGCACATCATGCCTTGCTGGCAGAGGAGGCACTAAGGGCTGCAGAGAGGGAGAGGAGAGAGGAGGAGGAGGAAAAGGAAGAAGAGGAGGAGGAAAAGGAAGTGGAGGAGGAGGAGGAGGAGATCCAAGAGCCCCAACTGCAGCCACAGCCAGCAGCAAGAGGAGCAGCATCTGTGGAGGAAGGCTACCCTTCTTCCACAGATGAAGCCCCTCCTCTTGTGCTCCTGAGGCATCTCTTGAAAGATGTCCAGAGGCTCAGCAGGACCTGTAAGTAGTACTACAGAATGACACCTGAGCTAACAACTCTGCCTGCAAGATGCATATTACCATTGTGCTTTATTCTTCTCTTTCTACACACAGGTGATGACCTTCAAAGAAGGGTGGAGGCCATAGAGCGGGAACTGCATCCTCCTCCGAACTGAGGCCTGCAGCCAGCCAGTGCCCAGCCCAATGTTAGAATTGTTTTGGTGTTTTGTTTTGATCTGTTCTGTTTGTATATAAAATTCTTTCTAAAAAAAAGTTAACAATTCCTTGGTTCAAGTCCACAGATATAATTTTTTAAATCTAGTTCATTTTACACAATGATCTCTGTGTTTGCTTACTGTTAACCGCAACAAGAATGCTTTCCCAGCCAAACAAGCCCAGCTTCTGTAAACTTCCCTCATAGGGACATGATCAGTCAGCATCCCTGATGTTATGAAGTATGCTTTATTTTACGTGGAGGTGCATATCACATACATGTAAACTAAACACATACCAGAGGGATCTTTTCACATAGAACTCTCAGTGCTTAGGAAAACCCAAAAGCTGAGGGAGTCAAGAGAGAGACCACAACAAGGTCTTTGAAAGCAATTCCTTGATTTATGAAAGAAGAATTTAAAATGAATTAAAAGCACACATCAAGAGAATTAGAACTATACATACATTTGAGGAATCAGAATCATACTAACATTCAGAGGGGTAAAGATACACATATACAGTCAATAGCGAAGTACACTGGGATGCATAGAAAATTGTGCGTGTGTGTAGTAGGGATGTACGCTGTTGCATAGTCTGCCACACACAGTTGGGCAGCACAACTGGACTCTGCATGTGAGTTATTATAAAGTTCCGCCACATATTGCCAGTGCTTTGGGCTCTGAATACATTGGATGGAGCCGATTGCCTCCATTGATAAGCAGGACTGCCTGAAGTGGGTGCAAATGGATCAGGCCACCTTAAGTAGCTTGCCTATTTTAGGAGATGCATTGCTCAATTCGGAATGCACCACAGGGTTCAAACAGTGCACAACGCACTGAACGTGGTTTAGCCATGCGATGCGGGTTGCTTTTAGGTAGTTGGAGGCATTGTCTGTTGCTACACAACTCACTGTTAGATTTAAGGGGTCCAACCAGGACTGAACAACACCACTGATGCTACTGCTGATGTTTTCTGCTGTGTGTGTCCCTGAGAGCATTGTGAGGGCCAATGTCACTGTTCTCCGAGTCAGTCGGCTGCTCGCACTGACGGATACCCATTGCGTGGTGACACACAGATAAGACTTTGTTTGATTACTTGTCCATGTGTCACTCATTAAATATACACTGCCTCCAACTGCACATTTCAAATCCTGTTGGAGTACCCTTGTGATTTCAGAAGCCAGGGCTGGAATGGCAATGCCACTAATGTAGTGACGAGAGGGGACACCCCACCGAGGGCACAATCTCTTCATGACACGCAGGAAGACCTCGTCTTTCACCAGGGAGAAGGGAAGCATACATTGAACAATGAGCTCTGTCAGGTCGTGATTCAACCTTCGTGCCTGGATGCTGTCAGAGGGGAATTTCTGTGTCAGCATGAGGCATTTCTTCATTGACACCTGCCTCTTAGCTAAGTTGCCTTCTGTGCCCTTCTCATTCAGACCACTTTGCGTGAGGTCTTTGGAAGATGAGGCAAAGAAGGCGGTAATGTTCTTTTTGGATGGTTGTGGCAGGGACTTGCCATTGCTATCTTTGGGCACAGGAAGCGCATGATGCACCTGCATGTGTCGCCTCATGGCAGATGTGCCCACTCATCCACAGCCCCCTTCTTTTCCTAGCTGCACATGGCTTCTACAAATATTGCAAAGAACGACACAGCGGTCATTCTCTGTATATTTGAAGAAGCGCCACACATAGGAACTCACCCTGCCACCACCATTTCTTCTTTGGGGAATACGGGTATCGGTTTCAGATGAGGTGCCATCGGGAGCTGCACGTTTCCGCTCATCTGTGGATGGTGTTGTTGTTGGCATTGTTGATGGCGATGACCAGCGCTTAGCAGGGGATGATTGTTCCTGAGGTTTGGGATTGCTCCCAAAGAACCCAGCAGGCTGGAACACAGAGTCAGACTCAGTCTCAGCAGGGACATTGATATAGAAGGGCTCCTCATCATCTTCACTGTCCGGATCACTGATGAAACTAAGTCCTTTGGCCTTTGTTTCCAAATCATGTGAGCCGCTGCCCACAAGGTGATTATCAGCAGGCAGCTGTGGACCTGGTTCATCTGTCCCACTTCCGCTCTCTGATGCAGGGAGGACTGTTGTGGGCGTCTCTGTAAAGATTCAAAATAGATAGAAGCGGAGTTACATGAGAAATGCACCTTTTTCACATGAGTATTAGCCAAGAGAATAAAACTGTATACTTGTAGAAATCTATGAAACATAGCTTGGAATTGCGATCAATCAACATTACACAAGGTGCAGATGTAAGCTACTACTGCACTAGCTAGCACTGAGAAAACAACACATGATACAAGGTGCAAAAAAAATGTACTGTACAGACTTCAAAACTCCATGAGAGTTATCTAAACGTGTCGTCACTGGTAAAAGTCTGAAAAGCATGGGGGAGATATCTGGCTCCCTTGCAAGGTCCACTCCTTTGCATCAGCTCTATTATACCACTGTGTGAGACTCAGCACCTACCGGGCTGGCCCAAAGCATTTTGCTTCCTGAGGCAAAGGATAAAATGGCACCCCTCCATCCTACATACAGCGATAGCTGAATCTTACTTGAACAGTGAGAATGAGAGAGCTTCTTCTACCACACCAGAGGACAACAAGCTGGCTGAGGAGGTACAAGGCAGTCTGAGGAGCACCCACAGTTCTGTGCCCCAACACCTCACTGCTACCTAATGATAGGGCTGGTCCTGAGCACATACTTGGCAAATCCCACTGCCTTTTTCCGGAGTGAATTTGTGCTCCCCCAGGAGCAGTGCCTGATTAGTCAGGCCCTGTTTTAAAAACCATCCTCAGAAATGTAATTGATTAATCAATTCACATTGCAGCTCTAGTTAAAGGAGATCAAGGCCAAACAAGACAGCAAACTATGATGAATGGCTTTGAAAACAAAAGCAAGAACAAAACACTGAAGTGTTTTCCCACCAAAAAGGTGTATCGTTGGAGAAATTATTGCAGTTCTTTTAAAGAGTTGGGGTTTTCTTTAGTACTGGAGTACCATATAATATTTTAATAATATGAAATATGTTCACAGCAATGAATATGAATGAATGTAAAACAGTCGTGTATGTTTTGTGGTGTTGAAGAAGAAGATCCCATGGGGTAGTCTTCCCCAAATGGTTCCCTCCAAAGGTTTTGGACTTCAACTCCCATCAGCCCCAGCCGGCATGACCAATGGTCAAAAATGCTAGGAGTTGTAGCCCAAAACATCTGGAAGGCTGCAGGTTGCAGAAGGCTAATGTAGGGACTATTCAAATATTTGAAGATATTTATTTGTATCCAGATATTTACAAGCACCTGTGATGACAGAGTCTTACCAGATTCATCCTTTGGAATGACGTAGACATCTTGACTTTCATTCCGCTGCTGTAGAGTCTCCTTGGGAACATTTTCATCCGCTTTGGAGACACTGCCCTTCCGCTAGGGATGTCAGAGAATTCCACCATGGACCTCGGTGAGGCCGAATGTCAGTGCATTCGGCCCCCCGAACTCCGTGGCGGAATGGCCTGCCCCCCCGCCCCCCCACAGATCCCCCCCCCCCGGGACGAGAGTCACCTGGGGCAGATCTTCCGGGCAGCAGGGGCTCCGGCGGCGGCTCTGGCGGCGGCTTCGGTAGCAGTGGCGGCCGGTCTTCCGACTGGCTGCCACCGCTGCTGCCATTTCCACTCTGGTAAAAAAAGAAAGAAAGAAAGAAAGAAAGAAAGAGAAAGACATGATAGGCTACGTAAAGATTTACGTAGCCTATCAAGACTAGGTTAAAAAAAAAATGACATAATAGGCTACGTAAATCTTTACGTAGCCTATCATGGCTGGGTGGGTTAAAAAAAAAATGCGTACACAAATGGCGGCGGCTATGGCTGCCGCCATTTGCATTCCTTATTTTTGCCCTCTTAATGTACGTAAATATTTATGTAGACTATGACGGCGAAAATCAAGGGGAACGCAAATAGCGTAGTGGGCGCTATTTGCATCCCTTTTTGATTCCCCGTTTTAGCCTATATAAATATTTACATAGGCTAAAACGGGGAATCAAAAAGGGACGCAAATAGCACCCGCTACGCTATTTGCGTTCCCCTTGATTTTCACCGTCATAGTCTACGTAAATATTTATGTAGATTAAGAGAGCAAAAGTAAGGAACACAAATGGCTGCGGCCATAGCTGCCGCCTTTTGCGTACGCAGGTTGTTGTTTTTTTACCCAGAGCCCTCCACGGCAGAAATCCAGCTGCGGACGGCTCTGGCCTGGCCGGGCCTGGCCAGCTGCTCTGCGGAGCTGCCGCGGAGCACAGCCGGCCTCGGAGGATTCTGGGGGGGAGGAACGGAGTGCCTCCCCCCGTCGAGGATTCCGGGGGGAGGGACAGAACGCTCCCCCCACCATCAACATAATCCACAAACAGGTAAGTTATTTTCGTACATCCCTACCTTCCGCTCACCATCCATGAACTTTCTTCCTCTTCCTCTGGAGTTGTGGCTAGCTGAGCCTGTGCCACTTTCTGTGGCGGTAATTGGTGGTGTGTGCTGCTTACAGTTGTGGGGTGGACTACTGCTGGGGCTGCTGTCGCTGCTATCACACCTTGGGCTTCCTCCTCTTCCATCTCATTCTTAAAATACCGTTGAAATGCAACCTCAGCGGTGTATGTTCTCGCTGGGCGTCCACACCTCTTTTGAGTGCTGGATTGACTACGGGTTCCTCTTTTCTCCATGTTCATGTCTCTGGGCAGAAGGAGACATAAATGCATGTGGCAAAGCTGAAATCATGTGAACAGCCTACAATCGCAGATATAGTGCAGTGTAAAAGTAGTTCCCCACCAATCCAGCCATCCAATGCTGCTAACTAAATAGGGGCATATTGTACAGCAGATTTGGCTGAAAAACCCAGGATGGAGGATGTAGTCCATCCATGCGGCCTGAAAAACACAAGCCTACAGTACACACAGGATGCTGGGGGATGGAGTCCTTCTCAGCAGGCCTAAACACAGGCTGCTGGCCTGGCCTGGCCTGGCCGCGCCGCCCAGACAGGCTCTCCCCAGAATCAGTCAAAACACTAAGTACATAGGGGCACATGACTCTTGGAGTTGAAAAGCACATTGATTAATGCTGGAAAGCCCAGGAGGATGGAGGATGGAGTCCTTCTCAGCAGGCCTAAATACAGGCAGCTAGAGGATGCCTTCCCAGTTCCCCCCGCCCCAACCCACCCAAAAATCACTAAACATAGGGGTACATTCAGGTAAAGTAAACATATGAAAGAACATACCTTCACTGTAATAAAGGTTGAACTGCAGTGCTATAGAACGTGGACACAGAGAAACACACTCCTTGCAACTGCTGGACACGGACACTCTGTCTGCAGCAGCGGCACCTCTGGTCTCTAGTATGGAGTGGAGCAACTGAGGCTGCTGGTCACTCACACACCGCCGTCCTATGTTTGAAGGCGGGAAAAATGATCGGTGAGTTCCCTCCCTTCAATGATGTTATCTTCCTGGTGGAATGGGGGGGTTGGCCTGGAGGGATCTCGCTCACCTGACCTCACCTGACCTCACCTTCACAGACAATTTTTAAAAAGATAAGGCTACGTGCACTTCGTGACTCAGGCAGGCTACGTGCACTTCATGACCTCATCCCTCCCAGCAAAAGAAAGCCGCGTCGTCACAGGAAACTGCATATTTATTATTTATTAAATACTTTCGTAAAATCCCTTTCTCTGTCTATTTCTTTCGTTCCTATTTGCAAAGTTTCCTTTGTAAATACTTTCGTAAAATTTTCAGCGAAGAAAGAAAAAGGGTCCGCATGAGCTCCGGTCCGAGTAGACCGGGGCGCCCCGTTCCAGGGAGGGTTCTGCAGACCGGATGTGTCAGAATTCGATCCCATTTAACTTTCGGGTGGATTTCTCTGACATCCCTAATCCAAAAGCATCCCATTGTAACTCCATTTTCCCTACCAGCAAACCCCTTGTTGTGGAAGAAGCTATGGGACCTTCCTCAAAATAGTTGTGGGATAGATGAAGAATGCAAGGCCCACAAAATAGGGTGTGATGCCTCCAGCTCTCCAGCTTAATAGAATATTAATTGACAAAGTAAGAGCTAGGATTTATTTAACAGGGAGGAGGAAAGATGGGAGGAAGTAAGAGATACTGCTCAGATGGATATACAATTTAAGGTAAGTCTCTAAATAAAATAATAGGAGGGACAGAGTCCAAAAATTTAGACCAGGCTTCCCCAACCTCGTGCCCTCCAGATTTGTCAGACTGCAAGTCTTATACAGAATTACTAGCCAGCATGGTGGCCATATGGGCTGGGAATTATGACTTGCAGATCAAAATATATGGAGAGCACCAGGTTGGAAAGGCTGATTTAGACCATGGTCTCTCAAACCTGTCTGCACCTACCACTCCTGACTTGAGATGTAGCTGTAGGCTTCATTCTCTGGCACTCCCTTGGCTGTGGAGCTGCTGCTGGATGATCATTTCATGAGAACAGCAGGATGCCATTGTTCTCTCTTCCACTGTCTTCTCTGGATGGTTGTTTTTACTCCCTTCTCCTCAGTCTCTCTTTCATTTCTTGGTCTATTCAAACAACTCTCCTCAGAGCTCTCCCCCAACCTCCTCACACCAAATCCTTCTGTCTGCTATGGATAGGGATGGCGGAGAATTCTGCCACAGATTCCAGTGAGGCAGGATTATTTAGAATCCAGCCCCCCCCCCTGAATCCATGGCGGAACGGCCTCCTGCCCCCCCGCTCCCCCCGCGGAATCCCCCCGGGATGGCACTTACCTGGGGCGGATTCAGCAGCGGAGGTGGAGGCTGGTCTCCTGGCCAGCCATGGCAGGCCTGCTGCCACCACCATTGCCATCCTTGGACCGTGATAGGCTACGTAAGAATTTACATAGCCTATCACAGCTAACCTCAAACACCCCCCAAAAAAACACGCAGCGTACGCAAATGGCAGCAGCTACGGCGGCCGCCATTTGCGTTCCCTATTTTTCACTGATTTATCTTACGTAAATATTTACGTAAGATAAAATGGCGGGAAAAAAAGGGGAACACAAATAGCATAGTGGACGCTATTTGCGTTCCTTTATTTTTTGCCATTCTAGCCTACGTAAATATTTACTATGCCACTACACTATTTGCGTTCCTTTTTTTTCGCCGTTTTATCTTACGTAAATATTTACGTAAGATAAATTGGCGAAAAATAGGGAATGCAAATGGCGGCCACCGTAGCCACCGCCATTTGTGTACGCTGCATTGTTTTTGTGTGTTTTTTGAAGTTAGCCGTGATAGGCTATGTAAATTCTTACGTAGCCTATCACGGTTGTCTGGTTGGACGCAGATGGTGGCCGCTATGGCAGCCACCATTTGCGTCCACACCAGGCTGTCTGCGGCTGGAACTCCAGCTGTGGACGGCCCTGGCCAGCTACTCCGCGGCCTGGCCGCAGAGCCGGCCATCGAGGATTCTGGGGGGGAGGACCGGATCGCCTCCCCCCCATTGAGGATTCCGCTGGGAGGGACAGAGCAAAGGTAAGTGAGTTTCGTACATCCCTAGTTATGGAAGCTCCTACAAGTCAAAAAGGGCTGTTCCTCAGGCATCCCACTGGGAACTATTCCATACAGGGTTACACTGTTCTAAAATTAAATGTCTAATTAAAATTAAATTATACAGAACTTTTACTCAGCCTTTCCCAGCCTTGGATCCCCAGTTGTTGGACTAAAACTGTATCATCCCCAGCTAGCATGGCCAATGGTCAGGGATGATCAAAGTTGTAGTCCAGCAACATTTAGTGACCCAAGATTGGGAAAGCCTGTGCTGAAGGCTTTGTTTTGCTTTTATAAATGCAACAGGGATTTCAGCTGAACAAAGTACCCTCATGAGTACAACTGGGAGCGACTAACTACCACTTGCTCACCCACCGAGATCTCAGTTATACATGCCAGATTGGCTGCCTCATCCACTATTACATCTTATTTTTGTGATGGGAAGTATAACTGCTGTATTGCTATTCTAACTATAGGTGGCACTATGTCCAAACTGAGGCAGTCAACTATGATTGCTCTTGGCAATAAAGATGTTGTTCTGTAAGGCATCCATCTTGGCCTAGCTTGTTCTCTGAAAAACTTGGCAATTATGAACCAATTTGGCATTTAAAATCGGAATCCGCAGATCTGGGAACAGGCTGAAAGGACAACCACCAAACCTCTGGGTGGGAGGAGGGCTAAGTATGGCATGACCATTAATTGTCTGGGCCATTCCCCTTGCCTGGCTAACTATTTCTCCAATCCCATATCTATACTTTCTTGTAGCCACACTAATTGGGCTTCCCCAGTTCTGCCTACTTGGCCCCCACATTCTCTTCCTCAGGCACATGATCAGTCCCCTGGGTAGCCAATCTCCAACCCAAAGACTCCAAAAACTAGATGTTAGATGGGTGGTCCTTGCCCTTGTACCCTGAAGCAGCTCCCGCCAAAGGGGTAATGCCCCTTTGGTATCAGCTCCTTCGGGAGGGGGAGTAGGGTCACTCCTGGGGGCACCTCCCTGCATCAGGCCTAACAGACAAAATCTTTCCCCAGAAATAAAGCTCAGCTGTCAATTAGCCAGGGGAAGATTCTCAGCTTTTGCTGGCAGTGTTTGTTAGCATCCCGCACAGTGGCAGCAGTAGCCAATATCCATACAGCAGCAGGCAGCAATGCAGAGCAGGGCCCCATATGGTAAGAAATAGCTTACCTGGTCAGCAGAATGTACCAGCTGCCTTGTCTGTTGCTTTAGGACTTACATCAAATTACAAAAAGAAAATCACAGGGCTATACAAAAAAGAGTGGCTCTCTTGCAGCGCACCACTCGGATGAAGTAACTTTAACATTGGTCTTAAGATAGTTAAACCCCCAAAACTGGAGTTTACACACACAATCCAGAACTTTGTGCAAGAACAAATATATGAGATCACTTCCCTAAGCGTTAGGAACAAAAAAAATGGCATCAACGTGCAGATAAAACAAAACAGAAGCTTCCATATACAAAACTACATAAGGACAAGGAGGGGATCACATTTCCCCATGAAATAACTTCAGTTTTATGAAAAAGCAGAAGTTAAACATTGACTTTCAGTGCAATCCTATACATATCAAGTTATATACACCCACCTGCACCATTTTTTTCCTATCTGACCTCCCCCTGTCCTGTGCACCGTCAGGTGATCCATGCATGATCTACCATGACCCTTTGGTGATACTAAAAAAAGCACAAGTATAACAAAGTTCTTACTCATTAAATTTATAGCCAAAAAAGAAGGATGCTTTACCAACATGGCAGCCTAGGAATAAACAAACAAATAAATAAACTAAGCATGTCATTACCTAAATACTGAAGTTCCAACTGTGGTACCCACAGGCACCAAATGTGCCCACCAGCCCCAAAAAAGATTGGGACCCATAATTGGCTTAGTCCAAATAATGACATATTTGTCCCTAAAATGAAGGTTAGGCTGCAATCCAATATTCATTTACCTAGAAATAAGTTCCATTGAACCCCAAAGGGCTTACTTTTGAGTGCACAGGCACAGGATTGCACTGCCGGTGTCCTAGTGGAAGGTTACTCTCCCTGGCACATGTCCATTACACAGGGCTTCTTTTTCTTCTAATATGTATCCGCTATGTATTATATTTGCATAATGAGATCAGATTTCTGTAATAATCTTCAATAGAAGCCAAATGAAAAATCCTAAATCTCTTATTATATTCTGGTCACCTTTGCCTGTATTAGATTTCTTGACGGGACAAGTCATTCTGAAGTTGCTCAGACAGAAGCTTTATTGATCTGTCAGGAAAGTCAAACAATGCCAGATGTCCAAATTCTACTGAATACATAACAACATTAACATATTTATGAAACGGAAAATTTTGTGAAAAGCAAATAACAGGTGCACAAATGTGTAAAGATAATGGATATTAGAATAACCAAAAAACCATTCAGTTAATACAGCAGCAGCTTGACAATTTATCTAGGGCTGACAGAACCTTAGTTCTGCAAGATATGAGAAGTAGACTTGGGGGCAATTAATGTATATTAAGCATCATGTAAGGCAGAGTACAAGGGGGCAAGGATGCTTCTAATATCTTACCTGTATATCCCACAGTAATGTTCCTTTCTGGGACTAATCCTTCAGGGTGTGGGCAAAAGCTTGAGCACGCATGGACTGAACACAGATACCTTACCCATTCTTTAACTGGGTCACAGCGTTTGCAACAGGTGGCAAGGCTGAAACAGGTGAAATAGTTAAAATAGTAGGTTTCCCTTCAGATACTCTAGTGTGTTTTTTACTCTAGTGTAAGTGAGCACAGTCGCAATTCAGACTAGGACTGTCACAATCTGACAGGGAGCATTAAACCTTTCCCCACACCACCATTATCCCTGAAATTCCCCCACTCCATTGACTCCAATGGAGACTATTTTCTTTTTTTAACAACCATGCCCCCATGGGGGAGATTTCAAGAAAAAAACAGTGGCGTGGGAAGGTTTAAGCCTCCCTTCCTGGAGAGTGGTCCCAGTCCAAATTGGGGCCATGTGAACCTACACTAGAGTAAAGAAAAAGACATACTTCAGCAACTTTCCACAAGATTAGCCTAATGTGTAGTTGGGTTCTAAGGCTGCAGTCCTCTACACACTTACCATCTCATTGCCAAAGGAAAAGGAAAGCACAGCTTCTGGTCTCCCTCATATGAAAGAGAGAATAATGTCTATACATATCTGAATAATGGTAAACATTCTGAAGGAATGACAGCAAGTGTCAAAAGAGGACTTTCATTAAATTTTGAGGCTGATTTTGTTACCGAGGGGCACCTTGTGTTTGTCTGCATGCTTACAGTGCAATCCTATGCATATCTACTTAAAGGTCAGTACTCCCAAGTAAATGTGGATATTTATTTGTTACATTTATATACCACCTTTCCTCCAAGGAGCCCAAGGTGGCATACATGATGCTCCCCTTCATTTATCTTCACAACAACTCTATGAGGTAGGTTAGGCTGAGAGTCAGAGACTGGCCCAAGGTCACCCAGTGGGCTTCATAGCTGAATGGGGTCTAGAACCCGGGTTGTCCAAGTCCGACACTCTAACCACTACACTGCACTGTCTAAGGATTACAGCCTTGGTTTGGTATCTCTTCCTGCAATCTTTTCCCCAATCTGATTCAGCAACTCTGTTGTGTCATGTTGCCTGGAAGTATCCTGAGGGGTGGACTGGCACTGCAGTATAATCTTGCATTTCTCCTGCTCACAGTTCCTTTTGAACAAACAAGATTCCTGTTGCACCAAAATGCCAGATTCAGTAATACTACTTCCTTTTTGCCTTAATTATTTCCCAGGGCATTCCAAACTGCTTTACACATCCCAGCACTCTTGAACTCTCAGTTGCACTGTCTGTGAGAGATTATAGTATGCTTGGGAGCCATCCCAGCCTTTTGAGTGTCTTTCCATCCCCCATCTCATATAATAACATGTGCCTCTCTACCAATGCTGGCATCTTCCTCTACTTCTCCTTATCATTGTTGTCCATGTCCACAATGACCCTTTAGCTTAAAACTGAGATGACAAAGTGTAGGAGGAAATTCAGCCTATTAAAAATGTAATCAGAAGAGCTAAAGTGAAGCTTGCAAGGCTTTGGGGACAGGTCTTTTCCTCCCAGACCACTGTAGCATCTGTCCCCTTCTAGCTGTTCTTCGGTCAGGCAGAAAGGAGACTTGTCTTGTGGCCTAACAGCTAGCAATAAATTTATGAGGCCTGGGTTTCTCCTTGACAGTGAGCATTTTTTCTTCTGCCTTGGATAACGCAAATTTTGCTAAAGCAGCTCCTCTAGTAGAAAGTAGCTTTCTGTAGTAGAAAGTAGCTTTCTGTAGCCAATAACAACAATTCACATTTCTGTTTAGGGTACAATCCTATGCATTTATTGTTGTTGTTGTTGTTGTTGTTGTTGTTATTATTATTATTATTATTATTATTATTATTATATTTATATCCTGCCTTCTTTCCTCTTGCAAGGAGCCAAGGTGGCTTACATGGTCCTCCTCTCCATTTTATCCTCACAATGACCCTGCAAGATAGGTTAGGCTGAGAGTCAGAGACTGGCCCAAAGCCACCCAGTGAGCGTCATGGCTAAGTGGAGACTAGAACCCAGATCCCCCAAGTCCCAGTTCAACACTCTAACCACTGGAGCTGTGGAACTTTTTTTTCTGTCCAAACATGCATATGATTGCACCCTGAAGAGATTACTGTTGGTTTCCTGCAATCATATATTAGGCAATGGCAGCTGGTGCCCATTGGAGTTGGAGCTCATTGGGGCGGAGGGCAGGGCAGATACTCAATATTCTACTGAGATTATTGGAGGAGGGCGGGAGAAGATCATGCATGGTAATCGGCAACTGTATGCTGTGCAAAAGTATCCGGTGGTGGGGAGAGGGAGAGGGTCGCCACCCCATTCGCCCCCAGTATAGAGCCCCCTCTGGTATTGGGATGTACTTATTTTATCCCCCCTTTCAGATTGCAAGGAAATGCATGTATTACGGTGTGGCTTTTCTGTGCCCAAAGTGTAACCCCCCCTCCCCCATTTCAATGTATATTATACACAGGCCTTTTCCTGTAAGGTGTTAATAAGCTCTTGTAACTCAATTAGATCTCAGCTTGTTAAATGTTAATGAAATGGTAATCAATTTATCTTCACTCCTTGCCTCTCAGTGTACCTCAGGCTTGCACAATAATGCTCCAGCACTGCAAGCCCTGGCATGTCATATTACTTAAGCAAATTAATTTAGATTGCTTTTGGGAATCCATGGGATGATAGATTGAAAGAAGAACTATATATAGGCCAATGCTTAAAGCTGCAATCCTACACTCACTAAGGGTAAGAGAATAAGTCCCATTGAACTCAATGAGGCTTACTTCTAAGTAGACACACACAGAATTGCACTGTGACTTGAGAAATTTCAGCAGCCTATTTTTTTAATAGCTTCTTGCACATGCTGATCCAGCCACTGTGATGTTGTGACATGTATGTGGTAGACTGTTTTTTACTGACTAATTAGAGAGCAGCTATATTGCCTTCAGGAATGACTGCTAGTCTGTGATCAACCCAACACTGATTTTGCTCTCCTGATTGCCTTCTTCTTTCTTTCCTTTTTTAATGTAGTCTTTACTGAGCTTTGTAATCCATTACCTTTTGAAGGCAGGTGAATGCCAACCGAAACGTGTAGCAGTGAAGAACCTCCAGCCAATTGGCCCGAAGTGCCCAACCAGGCCTCTCCTCATGGTCTACCAAGACCCCTCCCCCTTCCTGAAGCCCCACCCACTTAGAAAGGAAAATAGAGAGGGAAGCCATCTGCCTCGGAACTGCCACCTGACCTCAAGGTGCCTGCAAACCCTGAAAGCAGTAGCTCCTGAAGGCTTCCCTTGCTCCTCCCCTTTCACAAAAGGTCAGGTAAGGGGTGAGAGAAGCCTGCTCCACTGGCAGCCACTGCCTCAAGTTGCTGGAGTGCTGTCAATCCAGGATTCCTAGCAGAGAAGCTCCCTGTTTCCACTGCGTGGCTATTTCCTGAGCATCAAGGAAGAGGATGTTCCTGGCATTTCTGCACTGCGGGGTGAGAAGGGGACCCCCCTCCTCACTGTGCAGTACTGAAAGGTACACTCTGGACATGGAGAAAGAGGGCAATCCCTTTTCCATGGCCAATTTGCAGTGTTTCTTTGGTGCCATGCAGGACAGCAGGAGGTGTGTATGTGTGTGTAGGAATGCTGGAGAAATTCAAGACAGGACTTCATGGCCGCCATGACAACCATGGGGCTGTCCCAACATGTCATCGGCCCAACGCATATAAAAGGACACACGCTTGATCTGGTTTTCTTGACTGGGCAGGTGGATGGTGATCTGAAAGTGGAGGAATTAACATCTGTCCCTTTGTCATGGTCAGATCACTTCCTGCTGAGGTTTAGACTTCTGGCGGCCTTTCCCCTCTGCAAGGGTGGGGGACCTATTAAAATGGTCCGCCCCCGGAGATTAATGGATTCCGATGGATTCCAGAGGGCTCTGGGGGATTTTCCTGCTGGTATGGCTGGTGCTCCTGTCAAAGCCCAGGTCGCTCTGTGGAATGCAGAGATGACTCGGGTGGTTGACACGATCGCGCCCAAGCGCCCTCTCCCTCAGAGCAGAGCCCGGCCAGCTCCTTGGTATACACCTGAGCTGAGGGCAATGAAGCAAGAGGGGAGACGGCTAGAACGCAGGTGGAGGAAAACTTGTGCTGAGTCTGACCGAACACAGGTAAGAGCCCACTATCGAGCCTACTCTGTGGCGGTGAGGGTGGCAAAGAGGCAGTTCTTTTCCACCAGCATTGCATCTTCTCAGTGTTGTCCAGCGGAGCTTTTCTGAGTGGTTCGCGGCCTGTTACATTCTGGGCCAGGGAGAGAGACGGTGGAACCCTCGGTAGCACGCTGTGACGAGTTTGCGCGGCACTTTGAGGATAAAGTCGCTCAGATTCGTCATGAATTGGACACCACCATTAATGCAGTTCCATTGGTAGAGGCGTTCAGAGCACCGTCTGGTCCAGTTTTATTGGATGAGTTTCAGTTACTGAGGCCTGAGGATGCGGACAAGGTGCTTGGCCAAGTCCGATCGACCACTTGTGTGCTTGACCCTTGCCCTTCATGGCTTATTAAATCAAATAAGGAGGGGTTGTCCGGCTGGGTCCAGGAGGTTGTAAATTCCTCCTTGAGAGAGGGAGTGGTGCCTGCTGCTTTAAAAGAGGCAGTAATTAGACCACTCCTGAAAAAGCCTAACCTGGACCCAGAGGATGTTAACAATTATAGGCCAGTGGCCAACATCCCCTTCCTGGGCAAGGTGCTTGAGCGGGTGGTTGTAGGACAGCTCCAGGCACTCTTGAATGAAACGGATTATCTAGATCCATTTCAATCGGGCTTCAGGCCTGGTTTTGGAATGGAAACTGCCTTGGTCGCCCTGTGGGATGACCTCTGCTGGGAGAGGGACAGGGGGAGTGCGACCCTGTTGATTCTCCTGGACCTCTCAGCGGCTTTCGATACCATCGACCATGGTATCCTTCTGGATAGGTTGTCTGGGTTGGGAGTTGGAGGCACTGCACTACAGTGGTTCCGCTCCTACTTGGATGGCCGATTCCAGAAGGTGGTGCTGGGGGATTATTGCTCTGTGCCATGGCAATTGTGCCATGGGGTTCCACAGGGCTCTATTTTATCCCCCATGCTGTTTAACATCTACATGAAACCGCTGGGGGAGGTTATCCGGAGGTGTGGGCTGAGGTGCCATCAATATGCAGATGACACCCAGCTCTACCTCTCTTTCTCATCAAAACCAGGTGAGGCAGTGGCTGTTCTGAACCAGTGCCTGGGCATGGTAATGGACTGGATGAGGGCTAATAAACTGAAACTCAATCCAGACAAGATGGAGGTACTGTTAGTGGGTGGTTCGTCTGCCCGGCTAGGTGATATTCAACCTGTTCTGGAGGGGGTTGCACTCCCCCTAGAGGATCAGGTTCGTAGTTTGGGGGTGCTCTTGGATCCAGAACTGTCACTTGAGGCACAGGTGAACTCAGTGGCACGGAGCACTTTTTATCAGCTTAGGCTGGTATACCAACTACGCCCTTATCTGGACAGAGATAGCCTAGCTACAGTTATCCATGCTCTGATAACTTCTCGTCTGGATTACTGCAATGTGTTATACGTGGGGCTGCCTTTGAAAACGGTCCGGAAACTTCAGCTGGTCCAAAATAGGGCAGCAAGATTGTTAACAGGGACTGGCCTGCGAGCTCATATTATGCCAGTACTTTTCCAGCTGCACTGGCTGCCAGTCCATTTCCGGGCCCGATTCAAAGTGCTGGTGTTAACATTCAAAGCCCTTAACAGCTTGGGACCAGGTTACCTGAAGGATCGCCTCCTCCCATATGTGCCTGCCCGGACCTTAAGATCATCATCAGCGGCCCTTCTCCGTGAGCCCCTGCCAAAGGAAGTGAGGCGGGTGGCTACTAGGAGGAGGGCTTTTTCTGTTGTGGCACCCCAGCTCTGGAATGAGCTCCCTAGTGAGGTTCACCTGGCGCCTACATTGTACTCCTTTCGGCGCCAGGTGAAGACCTTTTTATTTTCCCAGGCATTTTAGCTTTCTAAATTTTTATCTTTGCTGTTTTAAATCTGTATTTTAAACTCCTGTACTGCTGCTAGGTTTTATTGTGGTTGTATTGTTATATTGTGATTTTAATGTTCTATATATTTTAAATTGTTTTATTGTGTGTTGTTTGGTTTTAATTTTTGTGAACCGCCCAGAGAGCTTCGGCTACTGGGCGGTATAGAAATGAAATAAATAAATAAATAAATAAAATAAAGACAGACAGACAGACAGACTAAAATGAGCTCAGATTTCTAAAAAACCAGCCTGCGGAATCTGCTGCGGAGTGACCCCCTCAGGCCACACAAAGTCCGTGGACTTTCGAATGATTTTTTACCTTCCCAAAATTTACGTATATAAATTCGTAGGAAAATATGTAAGTTTCTACTGAGGGAACATTAAATGGAATGGGGGACAATACACTAAATGTTAAGTACTAAGGTAAATTATGTAAATTCTTTCGAAACCACTTCTGCAATTATTTGCATATTTTTCCGCATGACAAAAAAAAAATATATTCGCATCTATCTGTGACCGAATGACGGAACAAAAGGCACCTGTCAATTGGCAAAACACAGACGGAGTGGATTTTACACAGTCTATACAGCCCTATGTGTGTGTCTTATCCCTCACTATGTGTGTTGTCCCCCCCCCCGTGTGTGTGTCTTCCATGCTACCCTGCTATGTGTGTGTGCAGCCATGTGTACGTGAGCATGTGCAGACCCCAGACCCTGGCAAAACTGGATTTGGCCCTCAGGGCCAAAAAAAGTAGGGTGTTAAAGGTAGACACTAGTACTCTGAATTGGACCTTGAAGCAAATAGGCAGCCAGTGTACTTAAACAAAGGCTAAGGCTAAAGTTTAGAACGAGCTGAGGTCAGCGAGGGATGCTAAAAGCAACAAAAAAGCTTTCTTCAGCTACGTGCATAGTAAAAGACAGATGAAAGAAATGGTGGTTCAGCTATTAAATAAGGATGGCAAAACGATAACAGATGACAAAGAAGAGGCAGAAGTTCCTACTTTGGCTCAGTCTTCAATTCCTTCTTTGGCTCAGTCTTTTCCCAAAAGAGGGTCTATGACCCCCCTGGCAAAGGTGAAGTACAGGCTGAAGGGGCAGGATTGCAGCTTGAGATTGATACACATATGGTCAAGGAACACCTAATTACTTTGAATGAGTTCAAATCTCCAGGGCCAGATGAACTGCACCCTAGAGTAATGAAGAAACTGGCAGAAGAATTCTCAGAGCCACTGTCTATTATCTTTGAGAAATCATGGAGGACGGGTGAAGTGCCAGATGACTGGAGGAGGGCCAATGTTGTCCCTATCTTCAAAACGGGTAAAAAAAGGAGGACCCTGGGAACTACAGACCAGTCAGTCTGACATCAATCCCTGGAAAAATTCTGGAGCAGATTATAAAGGAATCCATCTGGAAGCACCTTGAAAGCAATGCAGTGATTACTCGAAGCCAACATGGAGTTGTCAAGAACAAATCCTGCCAGATGAATCTGATCTCGTTTTTTGATCAAGTAACCTCCCTTGTGGACTGTGAGAATGCTGTGGACATAATATACCTCGACTTCAGCAAAGTTTTAGACAAAGTGCCCCATGATATCCTGATGAGCAAACTAGCTCTCAAAGTGGGCTAGACGAAACAACGATCCGGTGGATCCACAGTTGGCTACAGGATCAGACTCAAAGAGTGCTTATCAATGGGATCTTCTCAAACTGGGGAGAGGTAATGAGCAGGGTACCACAGCACCCAGTCCTGGGCCCAGTGCTCTTCAACATTTTTATTAATGACTTGGAGGAGGAGGTGTAGGGAATGCTGATCAAATTTGCAGATAACACAAAATTGGGCAAGATAGCTAATACTCTGGAAGACAGAAAAAAAATTCAAAGTGATCTTGATAGACTGGAGCACTGGAAAGAAAGCAACAGAATGACATTTAATAGGGATAAATGCCAAGTTCTGCACCTAGGAAAAAGAAACCAAATGCACAGTTACGAGATGGGGAAAACGTGGCTCAACAACACTACAAGCAAGAAGGATCTTGGAACTGTTGTTGATCACAAGCTGAATATGAGCCAACAATGTGATGTGGCTGCAAAAAAGCCAAATGCTCTTTTGGGCTGCATTAATAGAAGCATAGCTTCCAAATCTCAGGAAGTACTAGTTCCCCTCTACTCAGCACTGGTTAGGCCGCATCTGGAGTATTGTGTCTAGTTCTGGGCACCGCACTTTAAGAAGGATGCAGACAAGCTGGAGAGGGTTCAGAGGAGGGTAACAAAGATGATCAGGGGACTGGAAACAAAGCCCTATGAAGAGAGACTGAAAGAACTGGGCATGTTTAGCCTTGAGAAGAGAAGACTGAGGGGAGATACGATAGCACTCTTCAAGTACTTGAAAGGTTGTCACAGAGAGGAAGGCCAGGATCTCTTCTCGATTATCCCAGGGTGCGGGACATGGAATAATGGGCTCAAGTTACAGGAAGCCAGATTCCAGCTGAACATCAGGAAAAACTTCCTAACTGTTAGAGCAATACAACAATGGAACCAATTACCTAGGGAGGTAGTGGGCTCTCCCACACTGGAGGCATTCAAGATGAGGCTGGACAGCCATCTGTCGGGGATGCTCTGACTTGGATTCCTGCATTGAGCAGGGGGTTGGACTTGATGGTCTTGTAGGCCCCTTCCAACCCTACTATTCTATGATTCCAAACCAGATTAGTAGTAATGTGCTCCATGTGGACCATCATTGTCAAAAGTAAGCGAGAAAATTCTGCAGTCACTGCAGCTTCTGAACCATCATCATTGCCCTCACGTTATGGCTGAAGTTTGTCTACCCTCACAGCCTCCCCACCCTCCACCCCCCATGAATCATAAATGAAAGGGAACAGCCAGAAAGTTTCAGAAGCTGTATTGACTGCACCCTATTTGTGTCCTACCATTCCACCAAGGTGTGGAGAGCAGCTTGTTTATCAATACAAAAATCTTGAGAGGTAGGTTTGGTAAATACGTAGTGACTGTCCCAAGGTTACACTGTTAGGGGCTCATAACTGAGGCACTATTCAGGTATTTCCTTACACAATTAATTAACAATTGCTCCACTACCTTCCATGGTGTTCAGGGTCCCACATTGTGGGGGAGCCTATGCACATAGTACAGGTTCTTCTCTACAAACCCCCCCCACACACACACACACACTGCATGGATAGTGGGAAAGATGCAGCATGCAGTGTCCCACTTTTCCTCTTCCTGTGAGGGGAGCACCCAAATAGTCCTTAAATAATGTTTCAAGACCAGTCCAAGTCTAAAACACAGATGAGCAACTTCCAGACTGGATCTTTCACTCACTGGGACATTTTATTGTTTTTTCATATTAAGTAAAAGACCAAAGAGGGGTTTATTCTGAAGCTGTAAATTTTTAGATAACAGTTTGTTTTATTGAATTCGTATTGACAATGTTTTGCTAATGGCAAATAAACAGTAACCTAAATGAAAGCTAATCTCGGACAAATATATCTCATTCCCATAGCAAATATAAACTCTGATAAGTTATTTGAAGAGGAGATTTATTAACCTTTCACTTATTAAAATTCCATTTGGGGCTGAAGATAAAAATTGACATTTTTAATCATGAAAACATACAGTGCCTGGATATTTGCACAGAAGAGACTGCTTGCAAAGGAATATGAATGAGCCAAGTGGCTAAAAACCTCCAAGTCAATAACCCATTATAGTTTAGGAACAAACAATGGAAGTACAATGATGAAAGTGGAACGTTCTTGAATTAATCAAGGGCAGATGGGTGTTTATCAACTAGCCTGGTCCCAAAGCTAATTCACGTAATAGTTAATGTGTCAGGTGTTACCGTGTTATGATAACAGTGGACAGGAGAAGGGATACTTCACTTTCTAAAGATGGAGCTATGTAGAAAGAAAAATGCAGTAGGAATGATTAAATTGCAGCTTAATCCAGAAGAGGCAGAGATTATGACAGTGCACCAGTATAAGAACATAAAACAAGAGCTTTCTTTCTTTCACTAAGAGCAAGTGTTGCCCAGTTTCCTAAACAACTTGGGAGCATGCAGTTCATTTCCTATGCAATGCTGCTGCTTCATAGCACAGTGCAGGAAGAGACGGATGTGTTCTTGCACTGCCCAGGCCAAGTGGGCAATGGCTCACTCTTGCCTCTCTTCCTGAAAGAGTAAACATTGCTGGTGCCTAGGCAATGTGAAGACAAACTTTCCCATCTTCTTCTGTTGTGCAGCAGCCTCCCAGCACAAGCACAGGAACAGAGGGGTGTGTTCCATATGGGAACCAAATGGATCATTGTGTCTGTTAACTCGTTTTGGACCTGTATGTGTGTTGACTTAACCTAATCACTAAGACCTGTTTGCTGATTTGGGTATATGGGTTTTTATTTTGCAAGCTCCTGTCTTCGAAAGCCACTAAGCCAGCAAAGGGCCAGTTATAACTTTCCCTTAATCAGGTCTTATACAGAAGGTTTGTGGACTCTGTATTACTGCCTTGGGCTGCTTCCAGATGAGGCTTCTATGGCACCTTTGCCCTGGCTAGTTCATGGAATTTTACTAGGGGTGGAGTCCAGACATTATCATAATACTATCTTTTCTTTTATTGCAGAAAATTCATTAAGAAAGAAAAGATGGAATTGCTGCCCAATGCCTTCTCAGTGGTAGTGCTAGGAATCCTCCATCTGGAAGCACCTTAAATCCACCACCACTGTCAACACCCCAGTTTTGAAAGGTTAATCCTGTTACTGGACAGAAGTTCTCCTTCTGTAGAGACATGACCTCATTCATGCTTTATGTATCTTTTCCTGCGCCCACTCTACACAAGGGTGTCTAATGATGCTGATGCAGTTTAAATACATATTTTCTTCACTTCGCATCTACTCCTCTCATGGCACACATAGCCAATTAATAAATCTTACTTTTGTGAGGCAAATGTAATCTTAAACTGCATTAATTTGGCTATGTAGGTAGATTCTCGGGACAATCAACAAGTTTCCTCCCATTTATTTTAAACATCCACTAAAGTTAGGTGCAAAGACCCTGATGCTGGGAAAGACTGAAGGCCAAAGGAGAAGGGGACGACAGAGGATGAGATGGCTAGATAGCATCACCGATGCAATGAATATGAACTTGAGCACACTCCGGGAGAGAGCTCAGGACAGGAAGGCCTGGCGTGCTATGGTCCATGGGGTCACGAAGAGTCGGACACAACTGAATGACTGAACAACAACAACAACAAGGTTAGGTGCAAGTGTGAAGGAGTGGAGATTTTAAAAAAGAAGAAATCATCCCAAAAGCAACATGCTGACTTTCTCAGGAGGAAGCCTCATTGAAGAGAATGTGATTTACTTCAGAGCAGACATGTATATCGGCATGTTTTCAGCTAGCTGTTCCTTGAAGCAAAGAAATAACAAGGGCAAAGGAGAGAATTGGGAATACTTAAAAATACAATCCAAACTTTTTGTTTTCAAAGGCAGGGGGAGGCGAGAGGAGAAGCAGCATTGCATTGACTCTTTAGTTCACTGGGCAGGGCAGAGGGAACAGCAGAGAAGCCAGCGGAAATGTGTGTATGTTATTCACAGATTCACACCTCAACAGGTACACATTAGCAAACATTATTAAAAACAAAACCTGATCTTGGTCAGTGGAGGGTAAAGCCAACAGGAATGGCTTAAGTCCTCTCTTCCATGAGTGGAGTTAACCCATTCCTGTTGGGTCCACCCTTCACCAACACAATTTTCCATTCCTCCTTGCAGCACCACTCCACAGCCACGGAGTAGTACCACAAGTTTAAGACACACTGAGTCCCAAAACGCAGGGAAGTCGCAGTAAGAGGGAAATGTGTCACGACAGAACTTTGCGAAAATGCTGTTTTTATGGCAAGAAAACCTGAGACTGATACAGATTGGGGGTAACATCATGTGTCATGCCCATGTGTGAGACTCAGTAGCACTACAGTAAATTCCTCATGTAGATTGGGCCCTGGTTGGTTTCTTGTGTGTGTGTGTGTGTGTGTGTGTGTGTGTGTGTGTGTTTTACAGATCATGCAACCTTTTCCTCCTTCCAGTCATACTATTCCAGTTTCAGAGCCAGCATACATGGAATACTGCATATATAGACAACACTGGCATCTTGACCTCCAACCCCAGCGATGTATCAAACGTTGACTCAAGTAGGCATAAAAAAAGTTTGATAAAGACCTTTGGAGATGCCCCATCATACTATTAACAGTATCTTTATCTAATTGTACTTGCTTCCTCACCGAAGCTATAGGATGCATGATATGTGATTTGGGCTACACAGTTCCTCCCTCCCTACAGAAACATTGAAGTATTAGTTGGATATTGTTGCCCGTTGACTTTCTCTTCTCATAAGTTCCAGAGAAGTAGCCATATTGGCCTGTCTATAGGAGCAAAAACAGCAAAGGCTTGTGAAACTTTAAAGACTAACATATTTATCATGTCATAAGCTTTTGTGGGCTGTCACTAGAGCCATACAGCATTAAGTTTATCCCATAATAAATTTGTTCATCTGTAAGGTGCCAAAAGCCTCTTCATTGTAGTCTTTTTGCCTCACATGATTACTTTGTAGAACAAAATGGGATTTCCTCTATATCAGAACACAGCAGACTAAATTCCACAGAATTGACATACAGTAACACCAGAAGTGTCATAATACCTTTTGTTAGAAATGTTCATCTGGAACCCCCTTTTCCTCTTTAATTTTTGTGAGGAATATGGAGGCCCAGGAATTCTAAGAGGAGAGTCCAAGAGC
The DNA here is from genome assembly GCF_057233095.1 of Heloderma suspectum. Taxonomy (NCBI): domain Eukaryota; kingdom Metazoa; phylum Chordata; class Lepidosauria; order Squamata; family Helodermatidae; genus Heloderma; species Heloderma suspectum. Next base: position 95,174,221 of record NC_139461.1, read on the forward strand.
CATGTAAAAATAAATGCAGCTCTGCTTTAGTATACTTGCATTGTTTATTTCCACTTCAGTCAGGATTAAATCAGAGTATTCACTTAACTTGGTTGTGGTCTGGGGCTTTTTATTGTGTTGTACAAGAGTAAGGATTTTATGGCTTGAACCATAAGTTGCTCTTCCATGAATGAAAGGGCTCCTTCTGGTCTTGTCATGGTCTTTAATACAACAGTGCCTTGTTTGTTTGTTTGTTTGTTTTATTTTTATCCCGCTCCTCCGCCAAAAAAGGCTCCTGGAGCAGCTTACAATCAATTAACAAAGAAGACAGTTCCTGCCTGCAGGTTTACAATCCTGCTGACAGGAGCGGGGGACATGATTTTCAGCAGCACCACCTTTGCTCTGTAGCCCCTGTCATTTTCCATGCTGTTCCAGAGGGTTCCTCAACCTTATGGAGCATATTTTCAGAGAGAAGAGTTAGCTGCAAGGAGAAGGGGGAACCAGCAAAAATTGCCTCCTGCCATCTCATGAGCAGAGTTCCAATTGTGGGATCTTGAGATCCAAGCCAAGGGTATAAAGTACATAAAGCCCTGAGTCAAATTCTACATGATAAGATGCATACACACACACACACACGCACACACACACACACACACACACACACCTGTCTGTCTATAAAAGCTTACATTTCACTGGCTATTCTTCACTTTAAAAACAATAACAACTTCTTCACATACGCTGAGTCTCAAGGTCTGGACTTGGCTAGGGCTATTACCACAAATATTAGGCATAGCTGTACTAGTCATGAATTGTTCTATAGGGTGAACAGGAATTTTTAATTTCATGCATCATTTGCAACTTGTTCCACTAATTCCACAAACTCAAAAGGTGTTCATAAAAGCTAATGAAAAACTAAATAATTGTATTTTGTTGTTTGTTTGGCACTGTATGAAATGCCACCCTTTTAAGCTTTTTCTTCCTTGAATTATTCTAACTCCCACACCTTAATCTCTTGGCAAATGAGAAGGATGTTAATATAATGGCATCCAACACTATGCACGTTAGAAACGCTAAGCCACTGTAGAAAAATGTTTCAACAGTCTCGCTATATTTTAAAAATCAATTGAAGCAACATTTTAAAATCCATGTTTTCTCTACATTACATTCGGTAAGCATGTGCGTGTTTTTCATCTATCCCTATCTTTAGCTTTGTGTGTGCACTGCAATATCCCCTGATCATGCAGATTTCTCCATCCATCAATTCTACAAGGGAGGTAGTGTGAGTCTTCACATACTTGGAGATGCCTCCTCCACTGAAGTGAATGGAGAAGCCACTGAAAGTAAGGACGCTCCATGTGATCATTAGAATCCCTGAATCCATAAAAGAACCACTGAACTGGAGTGCTTGTATTGACACGGTCCTGTCTTTACAGCTCTGAATGCTGCAGCACAGTAGACTACAATCCGGTTTAGTTCACTTGATTAACAGGGACTGCTGGTGGGAGCTTTTTTTACTGTCCCTATCATGCAGCTGTAGGAGGCTAGTGCTATCTCCATTACTGCTAGCTGGTGATATGAAATCAGTAGTCTATTAGTGATGTGCTGCATCACTCTGTCAATCATGGCCCAATAGTTAAATGCAAAATTGTCAACAAATGCAAAAAATGTTAAATCATCCAGCTATCAAAGCAGGTGAAGGTGATTTGGATATCCTCCTACTGCTACCAGGAAGAACCAGCTTGCCTACATTTTGTCCTCATAGGTTTCATCTTGTCTGTAAAGGTTAGCTGGAGAGAGCTGGCTATCCTGAATAGGATGAATTTTATTTATTTATTTATTTATTTATTTATTTTATTAATCGCCCAACTGGCTGGTCACCCAGCCACCCTGGGCGATGTACAATTATAAAAACAGTTTAAAACAATAAAATTCTACATTAAAAACATATTTCGAAAAGTACCCTAACCCACCCCAAATGTCATCCTGAACAACCACGTTTTTAATGCATGGTGGAAGCTCATTAAAGAGGGGGCATGGTGGAGTTCCTTAGGGAGAAGTGGGATGTCATCATTTGCAGGATGAGTCCCCACCCTATTCTCCCTAACCTTGAAAATGTAAAACCCAGTATTTTTATTATTTATTATAACAATCCTATTGGGTATTATAGCTATTATACAACAGATCCAGAGAATAGCTGGAATTTATAGTTTTAAACAAAGGAATCAACCACTGTGTGTTTCTTCATTCCAGCAGTCCTAGAGACAGTCCTAGGTGTGCACAAAAGCACATCCGTTTGAAACAGTGCATACAAAAAATGCATGTATTTGGGGGAAATGTTCACAAAAATGCTAGTCCGAAGAATTGTTGGCAATTTGAAAAAGCAGAAACAAAAATGCATATGTTTGAAATAATGTGAAAATGATTATATTTTGAAAAATGTGCACAAAAACAGTACACATTTTTATATGGATAAAAATAGATAAATTGCCATCTGACCTGGAATGAATTTAGCAGTGCAAAAATGAGAAACTGAAATTGTTTTTCAGAAACTGAAAATGAGAAAGTGAAATTGAGCTTGACAGATCCACCCATCCCTAAGTGACAGTGGGAAGAGTTAAGATCCATTTTAATAGCCTTCTTTTCATTGACAGAGAGAGAAATTTGGATTTCCCCTCCTCTTTTTATTTTCTAGAAATATCTTTCTGGGAAGGTCTTTTATTGATATTTCCAGTCAGCCATTACAAGATGTCTCATCTCTGTCCAGTCAACTGAACTCAGCATGGTTGGCAGTGAAACCTAACAGCTTTTATATAGTTATTCACAGTGTGAATTATATATCTTGAGAAGATATTAAGATGAGTTTGCCTATTCTAAGCAAGCACAAGATAAGCATGTGGGAATCCAGACCTAATCTGGATATGATGTGATTGCAACTCAGTGGCAAACACTATTTCATTAATTACTAAAACTCATTATGAAATCCGATACACTATTTGAAAATAAATCCCACTGAACTCAATCTAACTTGTCAGTAATGCATAGGATTGAGATATTAGTTGGTTTCTATGTCAGTAAAATCAACAACTTGCTGTTTCTAGAAGTCATTAATAAAAGACAGCTACTTGCTGGTCTGGACTTTTCTGTTAGTAATATAAGTGTGCTAATATGACCCACATGGTACATGAAGTGGGATATGCCTATGACACCAGTCTTTAATTTGTGCCTGTTATAAAAAGTCTTCCTGCAGGAACCACAATGAAAGTGGGAATGTTATTGTTGTTGTTTATGAGGGCAGTCTGTTGGCCTATTCTACGTACGGGGACTTGAAATACATGGCTTGTTTTCACTGGGTGTTGGGTGAAGCCAAAATGCTATTAAATTTCTTAGACCAGCAGCTGTTGCTATGACATTAAGAGTTGAAGAAGAACAGCAGGTGGGATCACATATGCCACCTCTTTTGCTTCCAGTTGCAAATAGCTGCCAACCAATTATGAGAAAGGTCAACGTATCTTTTCCTGAATGGATGATCCTAAACAAACCAATAACGTTGGATCATACTTGGCATATTTCATGCAAAGGGACCAGAAAATGTGAAGAAATAGGGTACATGCAATATATTGGAAATTACAAAGAACTTTAAACAGGACCTTCTCACAGACATTAGTCTAGAGCCCTTAAGGAAAACTGCAGTGCAACAAGAGGTTTCCGTCACAGGAAAAAGTAAGGGAACAAAGTCTTCTGGGAAAAGGGACATTTATATAGACTGTGGTTACCCAAAGACCAAGAAGTAACCTGGGAGCCCTTTAAACAAACAGCTGCATCCCAAAGATTCTGTAAAAGGTTACTGGAGTTGGCACATGGTTTACCCTGTGCAGGTCATCTGGAGAGGAAGAAGACAAGACAGTGGTTAATGACACATTTTAATGGCTAGGCATTGTACAGCAGGTGACCGAATATTGTAAATCCTGTGTAATCTGCCAGAGAATGGGCAAAGCAGGGCACAACAGCAAAGTTCCCATACAGCCTCTACCCATTATAGTTGAAGTGTTTTTAAAAGTGGGAGTAGATATTGTGGCTCTGAAGGGAAAGAAATATAACCTAACTGTGTTAGACTTTGCAACAAGATGTCCGGAGACACTGGCTTTAGTCACGAAGAGTCGGACACGACTGAACGACTGAACAACAACAACAATGCCCATGAGGTATACAGAAATGTTGGTACGACAAGACAAAAGTGTTTGAAGTAGGAAATAAGGTAATAGTTTTTCTTCCTTTACACAAGGGCAGATTAAAGGCTTCATGGGAAGATCCTTACCTAATTAGAGATAGGATTGACAAGGTTACTTATATTATAGACATGAAGAAACCCTAAAAAATAGCCAGAATGTGGATGATCACGTGGAACATACAATACACTGTGAGCTATCATTTGAAAAGCAAAACTTCACTGTAAAACCTAGTAAGTGTCAGTTCGGGTTACATGAAGTCAGTTACTTAGGACACAAGATGGGGGATGGGTATACGACTGTCTTGTGTGACAAGGTGGATGCGATCAAATTCTGGTAATTACCTAAAACTAAAAAGCAAATTAGGCCTAGCAGGGTATTTCTGAATGCTTATTCTACATTTTGGTACAATTGCTGGGCTTTTGACAGACCTAACAAAGAAATGTAACCCTGGCAAAGTAGTTTGGGCTTCAGGGTGTCAGACAGATTTTGAAAAGCTGAAGAACACATTGATTTCTTTACCTGTGTCAACAGCACCTTATTTCTGCAGACCTTTCATTATAGATACTGATGCTTCTGATATGGGATTGGGAACAGTGTTATTACAGGACTATGAGAATGTGAAGTATCCAGGAGCTTATGTCAGTAAAAACCTGTTAGCACTAGAGAGAAATTACTCTTCCATTCAAAAGGAATGCCTGGTAGTAATGTGGGCTTTGGATAAATTCAGACCTTATGTGTATAGACAGGAATTTACACTATAGACTGACCACCATGCTCTGGGGATTCGAAATATGTGAAACACTAATTCCAAACTGCAAAGGTGGCCCCGGAAACATCAGGAGTTTCAAATGAACATTCAACTTGTACCTGGAAAAGAGAACATCATTGCAGTTGCTGTTTCCAGAAAAGACATCAGAGGGAAGGAGCCATGAAATGCTCCAAAAACCTGTTTCACCATGGTGGACATTGCATACTGATCCTTTATAAGGATGGGTTCCACTGGAGGAGGAAGGGGGAAGATGTAGAGGAGCAGAACTGTCTCCTAAGTTTGCATATAGATTTTGGATGTTATGAGGTTAATGTCTTTGGTGTGTGCTAAGACCAAAACATCAAAAGTTCAGGCACCCAAGGGATGGCAGATGACAGCCCTTGCGGTTATGTCTACAGATCAAGGAAGAAGACAGGAGGTTCAACTCAAGGTAATGGGGGTTGTAAAGAGTTTGGTTTTGGTCATGGTGCCAAAACATTTGCAGTTTGCAACGAGTTTGGAAAGAGTTCTGAGGAAGAACACATGTGCACATCACTGGGCACATAGTAATAATGTATGTTTTTTTACAGTGTGATTTAAGAGAAAATGCTTTTCATGGAAAAGTTTTCCATTAGATTTTAGCATGAGCTTTTGAAAAGTAAAACATGCGTGCATGCTGTGGTTGTAGCGCTCTATAAATGATGGAAATGCAAGCCAGGAGAATGGCAGAAAGCAAATGCCTCAGTCCTACTCTGAACAAAGTGTGATGAATTTCAAAATGTGGGGTGACATTTGGAGACAGGGAAATTTGAGAGCATCTGTACTCTACTTGATTCTTGTAACACCTCTAAAAGCCAACACACTTTGGGAAGAAAATTGTTTCCTTTGCAAGGAAAACTCTTGCATGTACATTTAGTTTTTGTTTTTGTTTTTTGATGTGCAGATTTGTTAAGAAAAGTCACTTTCTTAACCAGTCATACATCAAGCAAGCAGGCAGGCAGGCAAGCACTCACTCACTTCTTTTGAATCCTTCAGAGATGCTTCTGCGTTTGGTTTGGTTTTTTGCTAAAGGCTGGCTAGTGCTTTTAATATATATAATTTCTCCCATATTTGGATGACAGTGTACCCTATGTGCAGGCATGGGAGAATGAACTATGTGAGTCTTTGGAAGGAGGTGATTGGCATTCCAGCCAGACCTCTTTTGCAAGCATCAATCAACACAAAAATAAAGGAAGCAGAATACAAAGTTCTCAGTGCGTGGTACATTAATCCTGCACATCTTCACCAAATATGTCCAAACTATAGTCAGTATTGTAGGAAGGGATGTGCACAGATTATTGATGCTTTCACCTTGCTGGGAATGTAGTGTGGGAACTGGACTGTGGTTGCTGATTACTGCCAGGACTGTCTTCATATTCATATTAGACCACAGGAAACTCCTAAAGCTATGCTTTATCATTTTTTAATGTAAAGACCCTGGATTCCTTCATAAAGACTTTCTTATATAGCAGCAAAGTTGAGTATGGCACATAACTGGAAATCTCCCAAGCAATCTTGTAAACACAAGAGGATTGATAAAATCTGGGGGACTTTGATTATGAACAAACTTACCCAGCAAGTGCAACAAGCAAGGAATCCCGTGATGGTGATGATCATGCCGTGGTCTCTATTTATCTAGTATGCAGAATCCTGTCAGACTTCTGATCACAGTCCAATCAAATACAGACACATATTTTTTCTTCTTTATGTGATTTAATTACATAACGTACACATGTAAACTTGCTCAATCATTAGAAAGCTCCTCCTTAGTGCCCATGATATATTAAGGACAGTAGTTTGTAAGTTTCCTTTTGCCTTAATTAGTGATCTTGTTGTAGTGTTATGTGTGTGCTTCTTTTTTGTTGTCCACATTTGTAGGGATGGCGGAGAATTCCGCCATGGACTCCAATGAGGCTGGATTCTTAGAATCTGCCCCCCGCCCCCAGAGTCCATGGCGGAACAGACCACTCACCTCCGCCACCCCACAAAGTTCGTGCTGGCCGGATCCTACCTGCCGCAGGCCGGGTCTGGGTCTGGGTTCATCCATTAACCACGCTGCCGTCTGCTGCCGGTCTGTGGACCTAAATGGCATCTGGAGTAGCAGGCGCCATTTGCGTCCCTGATCTTTGCTGTGATAGGCTATGTAAATCTTTACGTAGCCTATCACGGCAAAGAGCAGGAACGCAAATGGCGTCCGCTATGCTGGATGCCATTTGCATCCGCAGAGTGGCAGCGGACGGAAGTCTGGCAGCGGACGGACCTGGCCGGCGCCTCTGCGGACTCACCGCGGAGCAGAGCAGACCTGGCCAGGGAGGATTCCGGGGGAAGGAACGGATTGCCTCCCCCCCCCTGCAGACCCCCCAGTTGACTCAGGTTCAGTGGGGTTCATACAGCCCTACACATTTGTAACTTTATTTCAAAGTAAAATCTCATGTTAAAAAAAATCTTTGAAACAAACACTTATATATATATATATATATATATATATATTATATTCACTAGCTGATAGACATGGCGTTGCCTGGGATGTAAAATTGTCATAGGCACTACTTGTTAGAAACACATTAAGGTAGGTTTACGCTTCTTGGAAAGGCTCCATAAGAAAGGTGAAAAGGAAAATTGGGGAGATATTTTTATTTTATTTTTTTAAAAAAAATTCTTATAAAGAGGACACAACACAATTTTCGCTTATTGTTACAAACTAATTCTGGAAGGTAACTGTACATAGGAAGAACATGGAGATTCCTGAGCAGCATGATGGGCAACATGATGGCGACAGCGCCAACAACTGTGGACCTAAAGTTAAATATTAGGAAAGTAGAAGTTCATTGTAAGGCTTGTTTATAAACAACATTTGTTGTTTTTCCAGTTGGAGCAAAGATATACAACTGATTCAGGGAAACCCGGTTTTTTGGAGTCATGTTGTATCCACCAGACTTGATTTAAAAAGCACTACAATTATAATGAGCAGACTGAATAAAAAACACTACTAAAAATGCAAGAGTCTGAATCTGTAAGTACTACTACAATATAAGCCACACTGAATCTCATACCACTATTAAAATGTTCAACAGAGGCTCTAATAACACTTCAGCACTATTCATAAGAGACTAACAGACATGGTTGCCCCAAAACTTCTGGAATGCTACCCGCCTTCACCCTCGCCTCTCAGGTGTGACTACTTGTGTGCAGGGCCATCTTTAATGTTAATGGGACCCAGGGCAAGCATCTGTTTGTGGGCCCCTAATGGCACAATCCTTACTGCATCATACACACAGCTGAGATTGTTTTTAGAGTCCAGCACAGTGGTTGGTTTGACATGAAGCCCTATCATAACACTGCATTAACACTATAAATGGTTTCAAGCTTATGGCGCATTGTCCACACAGAAGGTTTTTTTTTTAATGCTTTATAAGCCTTAAAGGTCCCCAAAACCTTGAAATATGTCATAAACAACTTAATCCTGTTCAAACTCCATTCTCTCACACACACAATGTGCCACCAATGGACACTGCCTACAGCAATGTAAAACTGAAATTCACATCACCCTACTGTACCCCCAGTCAAACACTGCTCCATGTCCCATGTTTCACCAAAACTTCTCCCTACTTCAATGTGCTGTGTAAACATCTGCCTGACCATAAAGTATAACAATGTCATGTACTACAATGTGATGCACCAGCCTACCAACCACCAGGTAACTTGCAAATCCTTTACGTCAAACCCCAGCTACACATTCAGCTCAGTAACCTGAAAAAATGTCACCTCTGCCACCTTATACATTGAACTCTGCCACTTGGGCTCTCCCACACTGGAGGCATTCAAGACGAGCCTGGACAGCCATCTGTCAGGGATGCTCTGACTTGGATTCTGGCACTGAGCAGGGGGTTGGACTCGATGGCCTTGTAGGCCCCCTCCAGCCCTACTATTCTATGATTCTATGACTGAGGGCTTTATTCATGAAAGAGGGAGTTGCAAACTTAAAGCCAAAGAAGCTGAGTTGGGAAAAATCCTCAATTCAGCTGCACGTAAAACTCTGCTATTTTGCCCTTCATTTTTAGGGATGGCGGAGAATTCCGCTACGGATTTCAGTGAGGCTGAATGCACTGGCATTCAGCCCCCCGAAACCCATGGCGGAGCGGCCTTCCACCCCCCACCACCCAGCGGAATCCCCCTGGAACGAAACTTACCTGGCTCTGGTGGCTCCGGCGGTGGCAGCGGCGGCTGGTCTTTCAGCTGGCTGCTGTGGCCGCCATTGGCGTCCAGCCAAGCTGCCATGATAGGCTACGTAAGTATTTACATAGCCTATCACGGTAAAGGCAGCTACGCAAATGGCGGCCACTATGCCATTTGCGTAGCTGCCTTTACCATGATAGGCTACGTAAATACTTACATAGCCTATCACGGAAAGAGCAGCGGCGCAAACAACATAGTGGCCGCTGTTTGCGTCCCTGCTCTTTGCTGTGACAGGCTACGTAAATACTTACATAGCCTATCATGGCAGCCTGGCAGGACGCAAATGGTGGCCACTACAGCGGCCGCCATTTGCGTCCACAGCAGCTAGGGATGTCAGAGAATTCCGCCACGGATCTCGGGGAGGCCGAATGCCAGCACATTTGGCCCCCCGAAAACAGTGGTGGAACGGTCTGCCCCCCCCGCCCCCCTGGGACAAGACTTATCTGTGGCAGATCTTCCTGGCAGCGGCGGCTCCGGCGGCGGTTCGGCGGCGGCGGCCGGTCTTCCGACCTGCTGCCGCCGCCGCCATTTCCAGTTAAAAAAAAAAAAAAAGACGTGATAGGCTACATAAAGATTTATGTAGCCTATCACGGCTAGGTTTTAAAAAAAAACGTGATAGGCTACGTAAATGTTTATGTAGCCTATCACGTCTGACTTTTTTTTTAAAAAAAACAAACGCATGTATGCAAATGGTGGCGGCCATGGCCGCCGCCATTTGCGTTCCTTATTTTGGCACGTCTTAGTCTATGTCAAGATTTACATAGACTCAGACAGTGAAAATAAGGGGAACGCAAATAGCGTAGCATCCGCTACGCTATTTGCGTTCCCCTTATTTTCGCCGTCTGAGTCTACTTAAATCTTGATGTAGACTAAGACGTGCCAAAATAAGGAATGCAAATGGCGGCCCCTGCCATTTGCGTACACACATTGTTGTTGTTTTTTAAGTCAGCCGTGATAGGCTACGTAAACATTTACGTAGCCTATCATGGCTGAGTGCAGGGATGCGAACGGTCGGTGGCTACAGCTGCCGCCATTTGCGTCCCTGCTAGCCAGCGGCCGGATGTCCGGCTGCTGGCGGAGCCGGCCAGCAGCTCCGCAGAATCCCTGCGGAGCACAGCCGGCCGGCCAGGATTCCGGGGGGGAGGAATGGAGCGCCTCCCCCGCCCCACCATCAACATAATCCGCGAAAGGTAAGTGACTTTCGTACATCCCTAACAGCAGCCTGGCCGCGGCCAGAACTCCGGCTGCAGATGGCCCCGGCTGGCGGCTCCACAGAGCCGCCGCAGAGCAGAACCAGCCAGGAAGGATTCTGGGGGGAAGGATGGAGTACCTCCCCCCCCCACTGCGAATCACACCTGCAAAAAGGTAAGTGACTTTCGTACATCCATATTCATTTTGCAATTCCCTTCTCAATTCCCTGCAGTTCACTCTTTTATGAATAAAGCCCTAAGTCTCAACTCCAGTGTGTCATCCCAGCCCCTCACACAAGTGAGCACACCCTGCACCATATTTCACATTAGTGTTAATCACACACCACTAACAGATACATCTGGCATTGAAAGGGGTAAAGATATTTAACACTGGATATTGCAGGAATAGGGGAGAGAAACTAAATGCTCCGCACAGTCAGAAAAGAAACCATGAGTAAAGAAGAGGGAACAAATGGCGGCCAGTCAATCGAAGGTGAAGGAAGTCAGAGTGAATGGGAGAGAGACCAATAGAATGAAAAATGGCCAATAGGGTGACTCGTAGCTGAAATCAGAAACCTGGTCTGTACCCTGATTGAGAGGGTGTACTTGTTAGTAAGGGCAAGTATAAACAAAGTAATAATGTAACCCAGCGACTCCTGTCATACACTCTGGCAAGTGAGAATGTGAAGTAAAAGCGGCAGCAACTGTAGGGCCGAAATGGCAGGCTCAGTGGGACCCTGCAGTGCGATTACACCCAGGGCAGCTCCCCCTTATTCCCTGCGTTACAGACAGCCCTGCAACCAGCCACAACCCCACACACAATTTTTGACTTTTATATATAGAGAAGATTAAGTACTAAGGGTAACTTGTCAGAATTTACTGGACTATTAATCAATGAAGAGTCACAATAAGGACTAACATACGTTTCCTGTATGCACTCACTCTGAAGTGTTAGTCACCGCTGAAGGGAGGAAAATGCAAAATCTAATTATTTTTAATCAGATGCACATGAGCTATAAGAGCAATACTCAGTGCAATCAACTGTGGTTTTAAAATCACATGCCTTTTCTAGTCTACTTACTTCATAGCTAAAATGCTGAATTAGATTAAGTATTTTTGTTCCTGCTCCCCGTAATGTCACTTGCATCCTGAGCAGAAACAGGAGTGACACCTCAGAGGTGAAATAGCAAAGTACTTTCATCCAAATCAGGATTGTTTAAAATGTGAGCCAATACAGCTTCATTTTTGTGTGCTTAGAATCTTGCATTAATTTGCACAATTCTCAAGTTTTTGTAGATAATATAGTATGTTTGTAATTAAAGGTTCATAGGTATGAAAGTGACTATCAGCTGCTGGCTGTGGGGCTGCTGGGAGTTGTAGATCCTTTCTACATTAGGCATTTATTGTGCACTTGTGATTCCTCAGTCATGGCAGTTTGCAGGTGCTTTACATGATGTTGTTATATATCTGTGAATGGTGGAATGAAATCATAGTATATTTGCACAATTCCACTATACCACAATGTCACCTACTGGTTGTGTAATGGAACAGATAGAAAGCCAGAGAAAGAAAAACGCCAGAAAAAATTGTGTATAAAGGAGCTGATCTTAATCTCAAAAAGAATTCAGAAGCAGAAGCCTCAGCAAAGTGGTGGGTTAAAAGCCTCATGCAGAAAAGCCGACACTATCTGTGAACACTAGAGCTTTTTTGAAGACACATCCTGTAAGTTGTCCAAAAAAATGAGGACTTTAAAAAGAACAGCAAAATAGGGATGTACAAAAGTCACTTACCTTTTGGCAGGGGTGATTCGCGGTGGGGGGGAGGCGCTCCGCACCTCCCCCCGAAATCCTAACCTAGCCAGCTCTGCTTTGCAGCAACTAGGGATGTCAGAGAATTCCACCATGGATCTCCGTGAGGCCGAATGCCAGTGCATTCAGCCCCCCAAAATCCATGGCGGAATGGCCTGCCACCCCCCACCTCCCCGTGGATACCCCCCAGGACGAGACTTACCTGGTGCAGATGTTCCGTACGGTGGCAGCTCCGGTGGTGGCAACTGGTCTTCCGACCAGCTGCTGCCACCGCCATTTGCAGTCTGGTCGTTTGTGGTGTTTTGGGTTTTTTTACATAGACATGATGGGCTACATAAAGACTTACATAGCCTATCACATCCGGGTTTAAAAAAAAAATGCGTACGGAAATGGCGGAGGCTATTGCCGCCACCATTTGCGTTCCTTACTTTTCGCCGTCTTAGTCTACGTAAATATTTACGTAGGCTAAAATGGCGAATCAAAAAGGAACGCAAATAGCGCCCACTACGCTACTTGCGTTCCCCTTTATTTTCACCGTAATAGTCTACGTAAATATTTACGTAGACTAAGACGGATAAAAATAAGGAACGCAAATGGCGGCGGCCATAGCCGCTGTCATTTGCATACGCATTTCTTTTTTTCTTTTTTTTAACCCAGACGTGATAGGCTAGATAAGTCTTTATGTAGCCTATCATGGTTGAATACAGGGACGCAAACGGCGGTGGCTACAGCAGCCGCCATTTGCGTCCCTGCTACCCAGCAGCCAACTATCCGGCTGCTGGCGGAGCTGGCCAGCGGCTCCGCAGAATCCCCGCGGAGCGGAGCCGGCTGGGCAGGACTCCGGGAGGAGGGACGGAGCGCCTCCCCCCCATCAAGGATTCCGGGGGAAGGGATGGAGCGTCTCCCCCCACCGCGAAGCAGATCCGCGAAATGGTAAGTAACTTTCGTACATCCCTAGCGGCAACTCCACGGAGCCACCAGCCAGGTGCATTTGCAGGCGTCTGCAGCCTGCGGACGCAAATGGCGGCGGCTACAGCAGCCGCCATTTGCGTTCCTGGTTTTGGCCATGATAGGCTACGTAAATATTTATGTAGCCTATCGCAGCGAAAGACAGGGGCGCAAATAGCGGCCGCTACGCCATTTGCGTTCCCTTTTTTTGCCGTGATAGGCTACGTAAATATTTCCGTAGCCTATCACAGCAAAAAAAGAAGAACGCAAATGGTGGCGGCTACGGCAGCCACCATTTGCGTTCCCTTTTTTTGCTGTGATAGGCGACGTAAATACTTACGTCGCCTATCACAGCCTCCGCAGGGACACAAATGGCATCCCTGCATTAGCCATGATAGGCTATGTAAGTATTTATGTAGCCTATCATGGCCTAAATGGGGAAGTGAATGGTGGCCACAGATGCAGCCGCCATTCGCAAAGCAGCACAAACGGCACCAGGTAAGTGCTCCGTTTCACGCGCCTTTCACGGAGTGGTGGGGCAGAGGGCTTCGTTCCACCACGGATTTCGGGGGGCCGAATGCACTGGCATTTGGCTTCACTGAGATCCGGGGCAGAATTCTCTGACATCCCTACAGCAAAAGAAAAAGAAAACTGAGATAGCTAGGAATCCATATGCTTGAGATAATACAATGCTTTGTATGGTTTTCCATGTTTGTGAAATTATAGAAGACAATGCCCTTGCATTATCTTGTATATTAAGCATCTTCAGTTTGGTTCATAAATACCCTTTAAAAGCCATACAAAAAACACTACCTAATCCTATACACACTTTCTCACATGAGTCCTACTAAGCTTAACAAGACCTACTCCCAAGGGTACATTGGACTGTAGCCAGAGAATCACATTATCATAATGTTATGAAGTCTACCTTTTGAGCATTTACGAATGGCAAAGCTGTAATGCTAATTAACCTGATCATTGACCAGGTGAGTAAATCCTACTGTATTTTGGTGCCACCACAACATGCTTGAGATGTAGTCTATTTCTGCTCTTTGGAAGAAAGTGCCTATGTGTATGAAGCCAAAATGGCAACAGCCACACACAAAAGGGAGGCACTGGCAGACTTGGCTGAACCTGAGGTTTGCCGAAGTACAAAAAAATCTTTAGAAAAAAAAAACCTGCAACAGTGCGGGAGCCTGCCCACCCCCAACAGCCAAATTCCCAAAGAATGATGACTGACCGGGAATGGGGTGGGACCAGAAAACTGTGTGGGAGGAGGAATAGCATGAACTGGCTGCAAAAGAAAGATAGAGTAAAACACTCATAGATATAAAACATAGAGAGACCTTTGCTTGGTTAGGAATTTCCTGGTTCACACCGAGCTTTTTAAAAAACAGGGACATAAGTAAGGAATCAATGGGGAAATCTAAGATTTTAATTAGGGGGGTGCACGGACCCCCCACTTCACTTCAGATGCCAATTTGGACCTTCCAAAGAGGCCCCACTTCACTTCAGATTGATCTGGACCCCATCCACTTCGACTCGGATCCAAATCTGAAGCGAGATTCAGATATCCAAATCACTTGTTTTTGGTGTTTTCTCATTGACTTGCATGGGAAAACACAAATGGCCATAACTTTTTCAGTTTTCATGATGCATAAATGACATTTGGCAAACACTCAGCCCCCATGGAGGGATGTCTACCTGCCAAACCTCAGACAGTTTGACCCAGCAGGTTTTGTGCTAGGCACAGGTGAACTGTGCTGTTCTCAGAAACTCAAACCAAACTCTGATAATCAGGGAAGTTAGGTGTGTTGGAGGAGGTCACTATCCCTAATCTCTGCTGCAGGTTTCTTTGAAGTGCAAACAACCCCTTTCCCCTAGTACTACTTTCTATTCAGAATCACAGTCAATGACCTCTTCGGCTGAATTTGGAATACACACATTACCTGTCAGGGAGGCTGGCAGAGTAGTTTGTTTTTGTAGTAATGTACTTTTTTTTTAAGCCCACACAAAATGAATAATTTATATTTATTTTATATTTTAATATTTACTTATTAGCCACACAACACTGGCCAAATTTCAGACTGCTTTTAATTAAAGAAATTAAGCAAGTGAACTGAAGGAACTGAGAGTGTAGCAAAGTGCACAACATTATCCAGTTTATATGTACATATGCAGTTGGTGATCAGGTCCGGCACTGGAAATTTCCACCTGGTGGACTCATACTTCCCCCACTCCATCTCCTCCATGGTGGCCTGACTAAGCCTCTTGGGGATGAGGGACGGAGAGCTTGCAGGAGTTCTGGCACTACCTGCCTTCTGCTTGCCCCTGCTGCCTGCCTGCTGGGACGTGGGGGCTTCTTCCCCGAGCAAGACCGATTGGTGCTGCCTCCTTAAGTGCAGAGCAGGCTGCTGGTATTGTAGTGCCCTGGCTGTTTCCCCCTGCTGAGAGATGCCTTGCAGTGGCGTAGGGATGTATGAAATACCTACCTGGTTCTGTGCTGGGGCATCTGGGTTGGGGGGGAGGCACTCCGTCCCTCCCACTGGAATCCTCCCTGGCCGGCCCCACTCCGCGGAAGGTCCACAGAGCCGCCAGCCGGGGCCAGCTGCAGCTGGAGTTCCGGCCACGGCTGGGCTGCTGCGGCCGCAAATGGTGGCCGTCATAGTGGCTACCATTTGCGTCCTTCCAGGGGCGGCCGCTATGCCATTTGCGTGCCTACCTTTACCATGATAGGCTATGTAAATACTTATGTAGCCTATCACGGCAAAGAGCAGGGGCGCAAACAGCGTAGCGGCCACCATTTGCGCCCCTGCTCTTTGCTGTGATAGGCTACATAAATACTTACGTAGCCTATCACGGCAGCCTAGAAGGAAGCAAATGGCAGCCGCTACAACGGCCACCATTTGTGGCCGCAGCAGCCGGCCGAGAGACCAGCCGCTGCCGCCTCCGGATCCACCCCAGGTAAGCTTCGTCCCGGGGGGATTCCACGGGGTGGCGGGGGGTGGGAGGCCGTTCCGCCACAGGTTTTGGGGGGCTGAATGCCAGTGCATTCAGCCTCACTGAAATCCATGGTGGAATTCTCCACCATCCCTACATGGCAGGAGACAGCAGTGCTGGGATCCACTCCCACCTCAAAGTGGTCCCACATGATGCTGCCCTGACGTTTTTGTGTAGACAGAGACTGCTTGCCTTGAGTTTCAGGGTCACCACATGAGCAGGGCAAAGAATGGAAGAGGGATTGGGTGCTGGAGCCTCTGCCTGTTGCTCATCCTCCCTCATACCCTGGAGGATCTCTTGACCCTCCACCACGCTGAGAACATCAGCTGAGGACTCTGACATAATGTCCATCAGTGGACTCCCTTCTTCCAGTACAAAAGGAGATGGTGCTCCTTTAGCAACAGCACTACTGCCTGCAGCACCTCACCCACTTCTGCTCTGCCCCTGCCAACAACACTGCAAAGATGCCTCATATTGGGCTTGCTTGCTTTGCCACACAGTGTAGCATTATATAATTTAAATAATAGCTATTGATGTGTGCAGTGTTTTGCCCACTGTTTTTGGAAATATGGACTGTGGTTTAACATCCACTGTTTGCTTGTCCAAACAGCACAAGCACATGCATGCACACACACATGCACACACACACAAGCAAAAGAAAAGCAAATACTAAACTACAAGCGGGGGGGGGGGGGAACTAACTATAATCCTAACAGAAAAGGGTGCTTTTTTGTTTTTGTTTTTAGGAAGAGATCAAACATGAGAAGGGAAGGAATATGGGACTTGAGAAGGGGTAGTGGTAGAGGGGAGGCAAGGACAAGAAAAAGATATACATATTAGGGGTGTACGAACCCCACCTATCTGGCTCCGCTGGGGGTCCACAGGGGGGCGAGGTGATCCAGTCCTCCCCCCCGGAATCCTCCCCAGCTGGCTCTGCTCCATGGCGAGTCTGCAGAGCTGCCAGCAGGAGCCGGCCACTGCTGGACTTCTGGCCGCAGCCGGTCTTCGGACACAAATGGCGTTAGCTACGCCAGATGCCATTTTCGTCCCTTTGCCTTACCGTGATAGGCTATGTAAAGATTTATGTAAAGCCATTTATGTCCCTGCTCTTTACCATGATAGGCTACGTAAAGATTTAGGTAGCCTATCTAGGGTTGGCGGAGAATTTCTCCCCGAAACTTCGGGGGGCCGAGCGCCAACGTGTTTGGCCCCCCGAACACGTTTCGGGGAGAAATTCTCTGCCCCCGCACACCCCCCCCGGGACGGGACTTACCTTTGCCGAATGTCCCTCCCAGCGGCGGGTCCGGCCGGCGGTTCGTCGGGTCTTCGTCAGGGGTGGGAGTGGCAGCCGGTCTTTCGACCGGCTGCCGCCGCCGCCATTCCAATCAAAGAAAAAAAAAACGCCCCCGTGATAGGCTACGTGACAATTAACGTAGCCTATCATGGCTAGATTTGCAAAGTCAGCCATGATAGGCTACGTAAATCGTCACGTAGCCTATCACAGGTGACTTTAAAATAATAAAAAAAGCACGTACGGATGTCGGATAATGGCGGCCCCCATAGGGAGCCGCCATTCGCGTTCCTTATTTGGTCGCTGTAGTCTACGTAAAGATTACGTAGACTACGGCGAAAATAAGGGCAACGCTAGTTGCGTTGCCCTTATTTTCGCCGTAGTCTACGTAAAGATTTACGTAGACTACAGCGACCAAATAAGGAACGCGAATGGCGGCTCCCTATGGGGGCCGCCATTTGCGTACGCGCTTTTTTTTTTTTTTAAGTCACCCGTGATAGGCTACGTGATGATTAACGTAGCCTATCACGGCTGACTTTGCAGATCTAGCCGTGATAGGCTACGTTAATCATCACGTAGCCTATCATGGGGGCGTGGTTTTTTTTTAAAAAAAACTTTGGAGTTCGCGGCCGGGCGAGGCGCCTCCTCCCTGGCCTGAATTTTGGCCAGGTGAGGCGGGAAGCCTCCCCCCCGGCCTGAATTTCGGCCGGGCGAGGCGGGAAGCCTCCCCCCCCGGCCTGAACTTCGCAGGGGGAGCAGCGAAGCGCCTCCCCCCCACCGCGAAAAGCTTCGAGGACAGGTAAGTGACTTTCGTCCATCCCTAACTGCCTATCACAGTAAGGCAAAGGGATGCAAATGGCGTCTGGTGTAGCCATTTGCATCCGAAGACCACTGCAGATGGACCTGGCCGGACTCGGATCTGGAGATGCCAGGTAGGATCCAGCTGGGTCAGACTTCACGGGGTGGTCCATTCTGCCACGGACTCCAGCAGGGCTGGATTCTAAGAATCCAGCCCCCCCCCCCCCCGGAGTCCATGGTAGAATTCTCCACCATCCCTAATAGATATATAGATTTGATACCATTGATCATGGTGTCTTACTGGATCGGCTCTGCAGGATGGGAGTTGGGGACATTGTGCTACAGCGGTTCCATTCCTACCTACAGGGCCAATTCCAGAGAGTGGTGTTGGGGAATTCCTGTTCTACCGCATGGCTATGAAGCTGTGGGGTGCCACAGGGTTGTATTCTATCCCCCATGCTGTCAACATCTATATGAAGCCGTTGGGAGAGGTCAATAGGAGTTTGGAGTGGGGTGTCGTCAGTATGCTGATGATACTCAGCTCTATTTCTCCTTGTCGTCAGAGTCGGCTGAGGCGGTGAAGGTGCTGGAGGCTATAATGGGGTGGATGAGGGCCAATCAACTGAAGCTAAATCCTGGCAAGATGGACGCTCTGTGGATTGGTGTTTCCCGAGTCCGGGAATTGGGTAAGCAACCTGTCCTGGACGGGACTGCACTCCCCCTGAAGGAGCAGGTGCATAGCTTGGGAGTACTCCTAGATCCATCCCTGTCACTCGAGCCTCAGGTGGACTCCATGGCCTGGAGTACTTTGGACCAGCTTTCACCGATCCACCAGCTATGGCCTTTCCCAAACAGGAATAACCTAGCCACAGTAGTACATGCGCTGTTAACTTCCCGATTAGACTACTGCAATGCACTTTACATGGGGCTGCCCTTGAAGATGACTCGGAAGCTGCCGCTGGTGCACAATGCAGCAGCTAGACTGCTGACTGGAACACCTCATAAAAACCATATAACACCAGTTTTAAAGGAATTGCACTGGCTGCCAATACGCTTCCGGTCAGTATTCAAGGTTTTGGTGATGACATTTAAAGCCCCAACTGGCTTGGGACCTCAATATTTGAGGGAGTGCCTCTCCCTATATATGCCTAGGGGTGTACAAAATCCCGATTACCTGGCTCCACCGGGTTCCTCTGGGGGGGAGGCACTCCGTGCCTCCCCCCGGAATCCTGGCCGGCCAGCACTACTCTGCGGCCAAGCCGCGGAGCCTCCGGCCGGCTCCAGCCACCCGCAGCCAGACATCCGGCCACTGGGCAGCCCTGCAGGGACGCAAATGGCAGCTGTCGTAGCCACCGTCATTTGCGTCCCCTTTTTTTGCCATGATAGGCTACGTAAATACTTACGTAGCCTATCATGGTAGGGGGGAAAAAACCCAGTGTACGCAAATGGTGGTAGCCGCCGCCATTTGCGTATGCTGGCATTTCCCCTCCCCCTGCCGTGATAGGCTACATAAATACTTACGTAGCCTATCACAGCCTCCACAGGGACGCAAATGGTGTCCCTGAGTTAGCCGTGATAGGCTACGTAAGTATTTATGTAGCCTATCACGGCTGAAGAGGAGCAAGCAAATGGCGGCTGCAGGACGGCTGCCATTCGCACAGCAGCGCGGACGGGAGCAGGTAAGTGCTCTGTTTCACGTGCCTTTCGTGGGGGGGGCTTCATTCCACAATGGTTTTCGGGGGGCCGAATGCACTGGCATTCGGCCTCACCAAGATCTGTCGTGGAATTCTCTGACATCCCTATATATGCCTGCCCGACAACTGAGATCTGTTGGGGGGGGGGCTCCTCTGTATCCCACCAGTACGAAACATACACTATGGTGGGATGTGGAAGAGGGCCTTCTCTGCTCTGGCACCCCAGTTGTGGAATGCCCTCCCCTTGGAGGCCCGATTGGTGCAGACATTGGTCTCATTTTAGCGCCAAGTAAAAACATGGCTTTTACCAAAGCCTTCGTGGGCTAAATGCATTCCCTAGCACATTGTTTGAACTGTTTTATTGTTTTAGATTTTAACTGCTTTTAGCTTATTTAATAGTTTAATATGTTTTAGGTGTTTAAATTATTTATTGTTTTATACCGTTTAAATTGATTTTATCTGTATGCCACCCTGCAATCTTAATGATATAGGGTGGCATAGAAATGTTTAAAATAAAGATAGATAGATAGATAGATAGATAGATAGATAGATAGATAGAGATAGATAGATAGATAGATGATAGATAGATAGATGATGATAGATGATAGATAGATAGATAGATAGATAGATAGATAGACAGAGAGAGACTGGTAGACGGATGAGAGAGAGAGAGAGAGAGAGAGAGAGAGAGAGAGAATCAAAGTAAGGGCAAACTAATAGTTGAGAGAGAATTGAAAATGTGAGTGGGGGAAAGCTAAGCAACTAAAGTGACATTTTCTGTTTTTTAAAATGAACAAACAAGAATAATGAAAGGGTAAAAACCTATTACATAAGGGTGGGGTTGGGTGAAACAAAGAACAGGGAGGAAACTCCAACTCAGTACTAAATGTTTGGTTTTTAAAAGAAAGAATTTAAAAAAGAAAGAAAGAGAACAATTGATTTGGATTGGGAATAAAGAAAGACACACAATACTGCACACACAGGATCTCTCTGTAGTCTCTAACAACAAAACCACCACCTAACCAGTGCATGCCCTCTCACACAATGAAATGAAAGCAACCAAGCAGGCTGATATCTCCACTCCAGTATTCCCTCCCCTCCTCCACCACTGTCACTGATTGGAGACTGCTGGGTTACGTTCAGCCCTAATTTGGCAACTAGAATTGCCATTCACCAAAGCTCCCTCCCTCCTCCACCTCCTCTCCCCTCCCTCCCCCCCTCTCCTCCCTCCCCCGATCTCTCACAAGTTGATACATTTGGCACCAGGCTGTCTGGGCTGCTTAGAACACATCATAAGAGCTCCAAGTCACCGAGGCGGACTGAGGCGCCTGGTATAGGAGCCACTTTGCTCTAGGGCTGTTCTGATCTGCTTCGTATCATACCAAGGCAACTCTGAATCAGCCCACTTCACCTTGTTATTTGTGCTTCAGACTGAAGCGGTGCACAGGCACAGACCTAATTTTAATGTAGCTGGGATTCAGCACCAGTGAGTCCACCACATCCCGCCTGCAAAAGGAGACACGCACAGCCTAGAATGGAGGGGGTTAACTCCGCAACAGCCCAGTGAGGCCTGAGCATGCTCAGTTGTAAGGTTGGCGGAGAATTTCTCCCCGAAACTTCGGGGGGCCGAGCGCCAACGTGTTCAGCCCCCCGAACAAGTTTTGGGGAGAAATTCTCCGCACCCGCCCCCCGCCCCCGGCACCCCCACCCCGGGACGGGACTTACCTTTGCCGAATGTCCCTCCCGGCGGCAGGTCCCGGCGGCGGTTCGTCGGGTCTTCGTCAGGGGCGGGGGCAGCAGCCGATCTTTCGACCGGCTGCCGCCGCCGCCATTCCAATAAAAGTAAAAAAAAAAAAAATGCGCCCGTGATAGGCTACGTGACGATTAACGTAGCCTATCACGGCTAGATTTGCAAAGTCAGCCATGATAGGCTACGTTAATCGTCACGTAGCCTATCACGGGCGCGTTTTTTTTTTAAACTTTTTATTTCACGGCCGGGCGAGGCGAGGCGCCTCCTCCCCGGCCTGAATTTCGGCCAGGCGAGGTGGGAAGCCTCCCCCCCGGCCTGAATTTTGGCCGGGCGAGGCGGGAAGCCTCCCCCCCGGCCTGAACTTCGGGGGGAGAGCAGCGAAGCGCCTCCTCCCCACCGCGAAAAGCTGCGAGACCAGGTAAGTGGGTTTCGTGCACCCCTACTCAGTTGGCACAGAATGCTGACTGGCTGTTGGGGAAGGGGGAATGGAAAACCAGGGGGAATGGAATGGAGTGGCTGGAACCCTGAACAGAAGCACCCCACACTGCAACATCTTGTTGCAGGACCCCACTTGTTCTTGACATATTCCCCATGATTGCCAGGTTATTGTCAGAGTTCTTTCTCTTACAGCGCAATCCTAGCACGTTTACTTAGAAGTACGTTCAACTATATTCAATGGGCTTACTCTAGGTAATTGTGTATAGGATTGCAGCTTTAGCATAGTTGCCATGTTGGGTAAAGATACTGAAGAGTCTTTGCTCTGCCCTGAAACATGAAACATCTAGGGTCATGAGACTGTAAACAGTATTCCTCCCCCCCCCCCCCGCAACACACACACACACACTTTTTCCCTGTGACTCTTAGCTGCACAAACTAACTGCAATCATTGGTCAGATTTATTTGTAGTGATGTTCTACAAAAGGATAAGAAAGAAACATTTATTTTTATCTACATAAAATAAACATTTATCTACGTTTATTTATAGTGATGTTCTACAAAAGGATAAGAAATTTGCAGGACAAGGAGAAGTTAAAAAAAAATACTTTGAAAGCTAAAAAAAAAAGGCACATCCTGCTAATGCAGGCAGCATCCTACTTTTTTGACTTTCCAGACTTTGATTTGATGTTCGCTTGACTACAAACTCCTTCCCTTGCTGTCCTCTTGTGACTTTGCACTTGCTAATTTTGAAATTTTTTGCTTAGTAGCTTGATTGTAAAGCAAGGTGCCAGCTGGGTACAGGAATCTGATTCATACTCATGAAAAAGAGCACTACTTAGTAGAGAAGATCATGGATTTCAGCCAAATGCCTTATAAAATCCTGATTTCAGTAAGAGCTGTTCTCAGGGCTGATCCAGCCTTCAGTGATGGATGAAGGCATGGTGGGCTTCTTCCTTTTCCCTTGCCTGGGTTACGGATGGGTGATGGTTTGGGATGCATTGGTTCTGTGTATGGTGGAACAATCACCTGATGCACCCCATAGTGCGTGGTTAGGAATGAAGGCAAAAAAGTAGTACCCCACAATATCATCAGCATGATTACCAAGCCAGTCAGTCTGGACACAGGTTTTCACCATTTGAATTGTGTGGAAAGATAACTGGGATACTATATGGCTTGTCCTGGGCAGGAAAATGAGGAGGGAGGGTAGCCCCCCCACCCCCCAAAATATGCTGTTCCACAACAACGCCAAACAATACTTCTTATGTACTCTGTAGTGGCGCCACTAAAATACTGTATGGCGCTCCAGACTAGTGCTGGCCTTCAGGGTTTGGGAGGGGGGAGCTTGGGCCAAATGTCTTTGTGGGGGGCTCCTCTCTGCATGGGTATTCTTCTTCCTCACTGTTGGCCCAGTCTGCACAGATGCTGGCTGGAGGCTGCTGCTCCTGCCACTTCTCACTTGCTTAAAAGAAACAGGCAGTAACAGCAAGGAGAAAAGCAGGGCTACGGGGCTGTGTGAACCTTGGCAAGTGCCCAGTCATGCCAACCCCTGATGCTGGCATCTGGCATGTAGCATAGAACAAGCTGGCTAGGCAGGTTCTATCTATGTTTGTGAGTGCAAACAGATTAAACATTCAGAGAAAACTCCTATCATAATATATGTTGATTGAAAAAAAGAGGCAAAAAGAGGCAGGGACAGCAAAAACAGGAAAATACAAAAATAATTAGGCAGATGATAGGATGCAGGAAGGTTTTCCAAAATGTACAAGGTTCCATGGATCCATTCTGTTTCAAGTCCATTGCAAAGGTTGGTCACATGTTCCCTGAACTCTGGGAAGCTCTAGGCAAACCATGTGTTTTTCCTAGGCATCGGGAAAAGACTGACTAGGGAGAGAGAGAATTTGCACTTCCAAAGAGATTTCAGTCCCACCTTGTTACAGAAAAAAACAGTCAACTTTGGCAAAGGTGATGGAGGCTGGTGGCGCCAGTGTTATGGGGTGGTGAATCCACTCTAGGTTTCAGTCAGAACCGGTCAGAACTTTAAAGGAGCTACCCAAGGTGCTGCACCCTGTCCCCAAAATGGGTTCAGCAGCTTGGATAGCTCCTTTAGAGTCTGACTAGTTCTGACCAAAATCCAGAGCAGATTCACAATCCCACTGACAAGACGTCAGAGAGAGGTTGTAAGAAAGGGCTTGAGAAGAGCCAATTAGGGCAGGACAAATACAGTCCACCTAGCAACAGAGAATTAGCATAAGCAAGGGAAAACATGCAGATAGAATCCACATCTTGCTCCTGATGCATGACAGGATTCAGACACAAGAAAATGAACACACACACTTTAACACTAGGGATCTGTAAACTCGTTTGGTTGTTTGAAATGGGGTGTACAGCCTGAATCAAAATGGAAGCTGGCTTTAGCAGTTTGGCTAGAATCATAGAATAGTAGGGTTGGAAGGGGCCTACAAAGCCATCGAGTCCAACCCCCTAATATACATCATGCATACAACACCTTTATAAACTTCTTATTTCTGCTGAGTGTAGCGCAGTCATAGGCAGGACGTCGCTGCTAAATAATACTTCTGCATGAAGTTCAACTCAAAGAGAACACTCCGATCCAAACTACACATTACTTTGAAGACATAGCTAGTAGCCAGAGAAGTACGGATTTTCTTAAATCTGTTCTGTCTGTGTTTCATGGACTGTCAAGCATCTTTCATTCCAGCCTCTGCTCATTGACAGAATCAGGTTTTTTATCCAAACTTTCATTCTACTTGTGCTAATTTGCGTTCGCTCTAATGCCCACTTGAGCACTTGCATAAATGCGCTAATCTGCATTAGTTATTGTAAATTAGTGTTAATGCACATTAACTAATGCAGATTAGCACATTTGCACAAGTGTGCATTGCTACTAATGCATACTTGTGCCAATGCACTAATATGCAGTAGCACTAATGTGAATTAGCGCAACGCCACCCCAAGAGTGCAAAACCAGTCCACAAATCTACAGAATCTACGTAATTTGGAAAAACTGGGCCGCTGCAGAATCTGCAGGTCAAAGCTTTCGACAAAGTGCCCCATGATATCCTGATGAGCAAACTAGCTCAAAGTGGGCTAGATGAAACAACGATCCGGTGGATCCACAGTTGGCTACAGAATCGGACTCAAAGTGTGCTTATCAATGGGACCTTCTCAAACTGAGGAGAGGTAACGAGTGGGGTACTGCAGGGCTCAGTCCTGGGCCCAATGCTCTTCAACATTTTTATTAATGACTCGGAGGAGGAGGTGCAGGGAATGCAGATCAAATTTGCAGATGACACAAAATCGGGTGGGATAGCTAATACTTTGGAAGACAGAAACAAAATTCAAAGTGATCTGGATAGACTGGAGTGCTGGGCAGAAAACAACAGAATGACATTTAATAGGGATAAATGCCAAGTTCTGCACCTAGGAAAAAGAAACCAAATGCACAGTTACAAGATGGGGGATATGTGGCTCAACAACACTACAAGCGAGAAAGATCTTGGAATTGTTGTCGATCACAAGCTGAATATGAGCCAACAATGTGATGTGGCTCCAAAAAAGCCAAATGCTATTTTGGGCTGCATTAATAGAAGCATCGCTTCCAAATCCTGGGAAGTACTAGTTCCCCTCTACTCAGCACTGGTTAGGCTGCATCTGGAGTACTGTGTCCAGTTCTGGGCACCACACTTTAAGAAGGATGCAGACAAACTGGAGTGGGTTCAGAGGAGGGCAACAAAGATGATCAGGGGACTGGAAACAAAGCCCTATGAAGAGAGACTGAAAGAACTGGGCATGTTTAGCCTTGAGAAGAGAAGACTGAGGGGAGAGATGATAGCGCTGTTCAAGTACTTGAAAGGTTGTCACAGAGAAGAAGGCCAGGATCTCTTCTTGATCATCCCAGAGTGCAGGACACGGAATCATGGGCTCAAGTTACAGGAAGACAGATTCTGGCTGAACATCAGGAAAAACTTCCTGACTGTTAGAGCAATACAACAATGGAACCAATGACCTAGGGAGGTGGTGGGCTCTCCCACACTGGAGGCATTCAAGACGAGGCTGGACAGCCATCTGTCAGGGATGCTCTGACTTGGATTCCTGCATTGAGCAAGGGGTTGGACTCGATGGCCTTGTAGGCCCCTTCCAGCCCTACTATTCTATGATTCTATGAAATTCATAGAAATTCAAACTCATTTGAATCTGTTGCAGATTCCTCCGACATGACTACTAGCAATGATGTCTTTTTTACTCTAAAGTAAGCACAGGGGGCCCAATCCCAATAGGGAACCTAGCATGGGAGGTGTGTGTGTGGGAGCTTTAATCTTTCCCCCTCCACTGTAGTTCCAATTGAGATCAGGGATAGAGGGGCCACTTATGAATCACCCCAAAAGAGGAAATGCATCACCAAAAAAAGTGAACAAAAGAGGACACTGGGTTGCATAAAATTTGCATATGCACATTTAAAAATTATTATAGTTTAAATAGAAATACAGTACGTCTCACCATAGAGTGGAAGACTGTAACCAGCTCAGTCTGCGTGTTGTTGATGGGCAACCTCAATGACTGACTCTTCTTTCTGATACCTCTTTATCTTGAAACTGGACCTGGATTGGACAGCCCCTTCAAAATAGGGGTGCACCTCTACTTTTCATTGCCAAAAAGTGATGGGTGTTTAAATAGATCACTTTTTTGTAATTAACATTACAGGCTGGGGCCCCCAATCTGCATCAGGACCATGAGGGGGGGAGGTTTATGCTCCCCCCACACACTAAGGTCCCAAACCAGATTAGGCCCTCTGTGCTTACTTCAGAGTAAGAAAGGAAGGACAATGTAGCTGCTAGCTACATCTTCAAAGTAACATGCAGCTGGGCCCTCAGCCCATGGTGAATGTGTGCAGAGAGCAATGATGGGATGTGAGTCAAGGAAGCCTTTACTGGTCCCTAATAGAACCACTACACACCTTGCTGTCTGCACAAAGCACAAGCAAGACTGAGTCTCTGGTCCTGGAACTGGACCCATACTTAATAACTCATACTTATAATTCTATAGTGGCCATTTGAAACTCTCAGGTCAGAACGTATCAATCACTTTCAGGGTGCTCTTATATGACCTCAAATTCAACCATGCAGCAATCGTGTATTTGTGATATATCAGGCTCACTTCTTAATGCTTGTGCCTACATCTAGTTCCAACATATGCAATTAATAAGGATAAGAATTTCTGAAGCAATATTCTTGATCTGGAACTACTCTGAGCCTTATGAAAGTGGTTTTAGTTGATGTCATGTAGTCTAAACTGCCAGTTTTTGCATTTATTTATTCATTTCATTTCTATACCCAATAACATTATCCTCGAAACTTGAATCTGGTTTGTTAAACACTTAGGAATCTGGAGCTGTTTTTCCCAGAACTGTTACTCTGAGATAATAACAAATCAACCCCTCACCACTATCTTGGGCCAATTAAACTTCACTATATTTCTCCATCAAACATTGGCTTCACCCACCAGAAAAAATGGTGGGTAAACAATCCTGTTTACCTACAGGTAAAAAAGGAGAAGAGACTATGGGTCTCACCAAGCTGTGTCAACACTTTTTCAACCTACTTGGAATTTTGATACACCCTTTGAAGGTTCAAGCAAAGTCAAAGGTGAAAGTGCGTTCATGGCTCATTATTCTGAAGTTTTGAATCTAAACTGACATGCCCTTAGCTGGCAATTATTTTTCTTGTTTGATGCTTGTTTGCAGACTTTTATAATATAGGTTTTTCACTTGCGTTGGCATTCAGATAAATATGTTTACGCAGAAACGTCTTCTGAACATATTTTGTAGCAACCAACCTATGAAAAATAGCATGGGTTTTACAAACAGATTTAAAAAATAGCATAGGTTTTACAAACAGATTTTAAAAAATGACTTGTTAGCTCATATGTGGGACTCCCCAACCTTGACATAGTTTCTGCAGTTTTTGTTGCATGACATCAAAAGCTTGGTTGAATATCACTCTGTGGTTTTTTCCCCCTCAATAGGAAAGAAAGGAATAAGCTGTCTGCTTATGTGGTGGCTTGAGTGGCTGCAATATTTGTCACTAGTCTAGCATTCCAAGAGCTATGAAGCCATTGCTATAATAATATCCATGCACTCAGCCTTCCCCAACCTGGTCCCCTCCAGATGTGTCAGACTGCAATTCCCAGCACTCCCAGCTAGCAGACTGGTTGGGTATGGTGGGAGTTGTAATCCAACAGATCTTGAGGGCACCAGGTTAGGGAAGACTGCCTTAAATCCACAGGTATGGCTTTCTGATGTTTTGTAAATCAATGGACTATTGACTGTCTGGAATTTTCATACTTGATGACAGAGACAGTCATTCTGAATATCTGGGTTCTCTTTGCTGTTCTTATTATGAATGGGAAAACTGATTCTGCCTCATTTATAAATATGCTGGAGGGGGGTGTTATGGGATGATCTTATACCACACATGACAGACAAGCCAAGTAAAAGAAACCTGAATTGGTTGATACCCTGCCCATTTGGGTAAGCGATGGAAGATAAACATGGGAGGGACTAAATCTACTATATATGGGAAAGCCAATGCCATGTGGAGGTTAGTGTGGTGGACTTCGATCAGGAAACCTGGGTTAAATACCTACTGAGCTACAATGCTTACTGTGTGACGTGGGGCCAGTTCACCATCTCCCAGCTGATCTACCCCACAGTGTTGTGAAGATAAATCCTGAGTTCTTTGGAGGGAAGGCAGAACAAAATTGGGGATGGGCAGAACACTTACCTTGCCTTCCGCTGGGGGTCCGCCGGGGGGGGAGGCAATCCGTTCCCCCCCCCCGGAATCCTCTCCAGCTGGCTCCACTCTGCAGTGATTCTGCAGAGCTGCTGGCTGGCTCCGAAGCACCAGAGATATGGCCGCCCTGCCATATCGCTGGCTGAAGGGGACGTGACGTACTGAGGCTGCAAATGGCATCTGGGATGCCATTTGCAGCCATAAAGGCCTTAGTATAAGGTAAATGCAGCTGTAAATGGCTGCATTTATCTTAAACTAAGTCCCTTACGGCCGCAAATGGCGTCCCGGATGCCATTTGCATCTGTGCTTTTAATTAACGCGATAGGTTATGCAAATATTTTGCGCATGGCAGCCGTATCGCTGGCAATCCGAGCCGGAGGATCCGGTTGAAAAGGATTCCGTGCAGAGCCGGGGGTAAGTCTTCCATTCCACCATGGACTCCGGGGGCTGGATTCTAAAGAATCCGGCCTCATTGGAGTCCCTGGCGGAATTCTCCGCCATCCCTAAACAAAAATAAAATAAAATAAAATAAAGAGAGAAACCACTTCAGAATGTAGGTGGGACATTTCAGCAATCTGGTGGCCTCTATATGTTTCAGACTACAGCTCCCATCAGGCCCTGAAACATGGCCAATGGTCAGGAATAAGACCAGTTGTAGTTCAAAATATCTAGAGGCCACTAGGTTGGGGAAGGCGGGTATGATGGACTTTTGCTGCACATGCAAACATGTCTCAGAATTAGTCATGCTTAGAGAAGACCCTTAAAATCAATGGGACTTCAATATTAGTCATGACTAACTTGTCCTATTGATTTTAATGGGACTACTGTAGGCATGGCTACATCTGGATTCAATTTATACACACATATGCACAGGTGAAATGGTAAACTGAGGGCCTTCATCCTTACATGCCTGTTTTTTTTCTGTGCAGGGAGCTTTTCACAAGAAAGTGTTCAATATGTGCCTACCTGCCTACGTTCAAAAGTTACACAATTCCAGTAAGGTTGTGTCACATTACCTTTATGAACAAGACAATTGGCATTTCTGGCAAGGATTCCTAGTGGAGAAAATTCTCTTTCAATCTGTCCTTCAATTACAGAAAGTGGGATATTGCTCCCAGGAGTAGTAGAAGCCCCATTCTGAAGAACTGCAGTGGTGATTAGCTCTTTGCAAACATTAGTCCTACATATGGAGGGATAAAGTACAGAGGGGGATCATACCTCCTGATCTGACCCCTGACATTGCAGACTCTGCCATACCCGACCCTAACATCCAGGTACTGATCTTCAATTTCAGAGTGTGTGCATGTGTGTGTCTGTAGGGGGGGGGCAAGAGATATGTGTGTGTGCATGCACAGTGTGCATGCTCTCATATATGTACAGCTCCTGGCCTGCATTTGACACCAGATGTGGCCCTTAGGGGTGAAAAGGTGGTACCCTCCTAGTGAAAAGGGGGAAGACTAGAGGCATAGAAGAATGCACATAAGCTCCCACACAATCCAGACCCTGTGTTCCCAATCATACAAAAGCCTATGTGCAGATACCTTCACATGTGTAGGCTTCTACTGTGCAGATGTCTGTGCCCAATGCACAGACATTAGTGGTGGAGCCAGCAGAACACATAATGTTGGAGTGTGGCCAGAATGTACAGATCCGATGCCCCCTCTGCATGCTGGCTCTTCAGACATAGGGCTAATCAGGCCTGGGCAACGTTGAGAGGTCTGGGGGCCTTCCCCACCAATGCCCCCATGTGTCACAGAGCCCCCCATAGCACCTAAGAAAATTTAAAAAATTAAAGAAAATTTAAAATGGCGGGGTGACTGCAGAACACCCGAAGGGTCAAAATTAGCTTGTTTTCAAACTAATTCTTACTCTTTAGGAGCTCTGTGGTGGCTATGGAGCACAGTAAGCATTCAAAATGGCCCCAGCAGGTGACTTTTTGTTTTTTAAATTCTGTTTTTTAAATTTTGCTTTTACACTGTTGGGGGGAGGCAGGGAATACAGAAGGGAGCAATGGGGTATACAGTCCATACATTGCCCGCCCTTGGGCAATACAGAAGTCTGGTGTTAATCCCACGTCAGAACTGCCAAATCACTCTTAGAAATCTATCTCCAAAATATTCTTCTTTAGACACATCCCTCAAATATGATTTTATAGTGATTTGTGTGTATATTTGAATTGTGGAATTACTTCTATGTCCATCTATCAGATATAGAGCCGGTTCAGACATCATGCTAAGCCATGATGGTTAGCCTTTTTGAGCTAACCATGGTGGCTTAGCATGACATATGAAAGGGGGTCAGACCCAACCATGGTGGTTTATTAACCATGCACAAACCACACTCACTAACAACCTACTGCCACATGGTTAGTGGCACTAACCATGGCTTAATGTGACATCTGAACAGGGCCCATGGTTGATGGAGCACTTCCACAGAGCTCTTTGGCAACAGCAGCCGAAAATGGCCATTACAGGAGCGGAGCTGTTGTTGGCGGCCATTTTCTTCCTTTTTTCTGATTCTTCTACAAAAATAAGTAAAAAACAAATAAAAACACTGAAAATTGCACAAAAATAGCTCTATATCGCTAGAACACACATTTACACATGTGTGCATGTGCGCAAAATCACTATATTGCTATAGTAATTTTGAGCATATACACAAATGTGCATTTTAGCAACATTATTTTTTACTTATTTTCGTAACAGAATCAGAAAGAAGGAAGAAAATGGCTGCCAACAGCCAACAGCAACCCTGCTTCTGTAATGGCCGTGTGAGCTACTGAGGCTGGTGGGATGTGTGAGGGAGCGGTGGTTCGAGAGTGGTTAGGCTAACCATGCTGCGGGCCATGGTAAGCTGCATGTATGGCAGAGGCTTTCACAGTTGTTAGTGCTAACCACCCTGCACCGTGGTTAGCCTAACCACTTTACCCCAATGTGCATCTGAACAGGGTCATGATGTAATTGCGTCTATAAATTCTTGCTTCCCAAATAATAGAGTCCATGGTGACTCCAAGGATTCTATTATTTGCATCCTTTCTTTGAGTCCTTGGAAATCAACATAGTTATAGACTAGCTGTAAAAGAGAAATGAAAAGTCAGTTTACGTTTATATGGAAAATATAAAACTTAAGGGCTTCTAGACCATGTTTTTTGGTTAGGGTGGGAAACTATTTTGGATCATAATTTCCTTTTAAACATGTTGCCTGCAACTGCCATAATTTTCTGGTAATCACATTTTCTGGCAGGGTTATATCTGGTAGCAGCAACATTTTACGGGATGACTGTTGGCAGCTGCATGCAAATTACCCAGGAAGCTGTTGATTTCCTGGGTATGCTAATTACTTAGATCAGTCTGAGTGGGGACTTTGTTTTCCTTTCCTATTTGTGGAAGCTCCATATAGAAGTATTCTATACACAGTACACACCTGATTCAGCTAAAAGTCTCTTCTCCAGGAAATCGTTGGCTACATCCTTTGGAGTGACTTTTTTTCAAAGCTCTGTATGCTACATTTCACAAGAATAGTCTTCATTTATTGATATTCTTGTTTTTTTCTTCCTCCCAGAAAAAGCATCTTTTCTTATGAAAATGTTTCTTTAAATTTAGTGAGCTGGCAGAGTGTCCCAGTTAAGAGTGAAATTTAAACTGGAATCCCCCAATTCAAATCTCAGCTTAGCTATGATCACACTGGATGACCCTTGGCACACTACTGTCTTTCAGCTTCAGTTTTCCCTGTCTACTGTTCCCAAATCTATAACATGGACTCAATAACACTGGCTTCATGTGATTGTTGCAAGGATTACTGAGCTGAATGTGAAGTGTTATTTCCTGGGGAAATCAGTGTGCGAGCTAATGCTATTGGCAATGCGACAGAGTAGTTTACACAAGTGCAATGTAATTTACATTAGGGGTTGCACCCCATTGGACACTGCCCTAGGATTTTCAAGGAATACTGGTGACTTTTAAAATATATTATAGCCATTGTTCTTCAGGTATTGTTCATCAATATGTTTTACTGTTTTATTTAAGTGCGATTTCTTTGAAGACCTAAACAACTGCCATTTAGCAAATCATGGAAATACTATTCAAGTACTATAAGTGCACCGACAAACAAACCAACATATTAAGCCAGCAATTTCCCATTTTGTTGTCTTTTAGTTCCTGCCTTCAGGAGATATCCTCCAATCCTCCTTCAACATTGTGCTCTTGGACATAACAATTCCTGTTCTAATATACAAGCCCATTTACCAAGTGCAGTTACCTAGGTTTAGTTTCAGAGGGCTATTATAAAGCAGTCACATCCACAAGGATTTATAAAGTTCCTCTTTCATCTATCTAGTTTGCTCTGGCATCTGCATTCTCAATTAATGGTAAATTCATTAAAGAGGTTACACCTGGGTACAGTAGAAAGCTGGCATAATCTTAGCAATCTATTTCCTCTCCACCTCTGTTTGTAGGTTGTTACTTTCAGGACTGCATCTTCTGAACAGCACTTCTTGTTCATGCATGTTTGGCAAAGAAAAATATTGGCCACTACAAAGCATTCCCCCGTTTGCCATGGACTGAAAGATAAGACAAAAGAAATGAATCCAATCCATCATAAAAGAGAGCAAGAGCAAGAGAGAGCTGTGTAAAAGAGCTTTTATGTGTTACATTATAATGTGGTGTTGGAGTCATTCAAAATTATGTCTGTGAAATGTTAGTCAAGGCATTATAACTTGCCCAATCCATGTTACACCGCCATACTTTGAAATGCCCTTCATTCACATATTATATTTGTTTTGTGATTAGTTTTCACTATGGCTGACTGAGATTTGCACTATTGGCAAAGACCTAATGCCCCTATCACCAATCATTGGTTCTTCAAGAGCTTACCATTATCATGGCAGATTAGTAGCAGAGGGTTGCATACAACTGTGTCTTTCCACCAGCAGAACAGATGCCACTGGTGGATCAAATACCCCTCCCCCTGCCATTTCCTACATGCCCCTCCCAAGCAGCTCTGGAAGATTGGGGGATCCTCTGGATTAGATTTGGGGTACATGCAGGGGGCTGCAGATGGGGTGAGGGGAAGGGAACTCTTGGGAGCAATAGTCTGCTCATGTAATACATATAGCCCAGAAGCAACAGCATCTTCCACTCTGCCAGCCCAATCTAGGCCAGGGAGACATCAAAACTGTGCCTGCAGTGGGGTAGCTCTAGCCATGTGTCATAGAGCTTGCATGAAAGAATACTGGTAAATGCAAGCAGGTGTCAACTGTAAAAAAATATTCTTTTTAACATGCCCTAAGTAAAGTATCAGATGGACAAGCAATTCTACAAAGGTGACACATCTGTTAGAGCAGGAATCTAAACATTCAGGAGGTCACATGGTATAGTCCTGCACAGAACTGCATCACTTTACTTCAGCTTATGCCAGAGGGACAGTGCGTGTTTGGATGCTCCCCCAGATTAATACCTCTTGGCATGTGCAAGCATTGATTCCAATGTACTTCCAAGGAAGTGTGCTTAAGATATGAGAAAGGGGTTCAAGAATGGGGGGAAAGGTTTCTGTGAGTGTTGTAAATGTACAAGCAGCTCTACAGTCCATAAGGTTGCGCTTGTATTATTTTATGCCATGTCTTATTACTGCTCAGTACTTTTGATATCCACTTTAACCTTTCCTCAGGCAGCCCTGCCTAACATTGAAGGAGAACATTTGTAAGGATATATGGCTTGCTCAGACATTTACTGGTGCAGAGCTGACATTTTCATCTTCTGCTACAAGAGGATACAGACAAAAGATTAAAGAAGTGACTTTAATTGATTCCCCATTATTGAATTTTTGTACAGCCAAGCAACATTCTTATTCTGAGCTGTTGTCTCTTCCATGCAGGGGACAGAGCTACTATTAAAATGAATTCTTGCTGTTTGATAAATACATTGCATTGCAGTTTCCCACTATATATTTCTCATTTACCATACTTGTTCAGGAGAAAAGAAAACAAATAATATACGAGTACCAACAGTTCTCTAAAGTAGACACATTTTTTACTGGTACTGTTCAGTCTGGTTGTGTGCTTTATTTAAATAGCTGCATGAATCTTGACATACCTGGAGAAAATGGACTCTGATGTAATTATTTAACCTCATAAACCCCGAAAACATGCACTGCTTATAGAAGTTCTTTTTGGTAGTTTTCTGCTGTTTCTCTTGGGTGCTTGAGTCTGAGGTTCCTCCCTCTCCAGGAAAGTGACCATAACAGCTGCAGCCAGAGTTAAGTGCCACTGCTGAGAAAAGGCA
Source organism: Heloderma suspectum (assembly GCF_057233095.1). Taxonomy (NCBI): domain Eukaryota; kingdom Metazoa; phylum Chordata; class Lepidosauria; order Squamata; family Helodermatidae; genus Heloderma; species Heloderma suspectum. The sequence goes on from NC_139461.1 coordinate 95,209,456, forward strand.
GTAAAATCAGATTTGAATGCATACGTCTTAGATGGTGCTACACCAAAAATCTTTTTTTAAAAAAATCATGGTTGATGTTAGATTCCCCCAAAATTGCCATTTTGAAGGGTGTGATTCAAGACAGAGCTGGTGATACATTACATGGATATGTGCTTTTAATGTGTCTGATTTTTGTTACTTAACAACCACGGAGAGTTGGGATCAGAATCTCACCAGCATATAAAGCGAAAATTATCTTTTATATTAAAGGATAATCTTTTTGACCTTTTAGAATGGGGAAAAAACTGTACAGAAGCTGGGAAACAATCAAATGATCAGCTGTCAGGTGAAGGCACTGGGGGCCAGGGGAAAGGCGCATGGCTATCTTGAGAAACCAGACTGGGACCCCAGGCAGGCCACATTTGGCCCACAGGCCTGAGGTCCCACATCCCTGTCCTACACCTACCATAGTTTCTCAAATGTTTGCACATCCCTTTAAAAACATTGTTCCCCTGATCTGTTGCTGCTTCAGTGTTTGTTATTTGAAAAGACATCACCCACACTTTCCCACACCCACCTCTTTGGTGTAAACTGATTGCATACTTGCTTTCTCTTTTAAGTTAGTTGTTCTGGGATAATGCCCATTAAAGAGTCTTAGTTTTTAGGCTTATGCTGGGAGCTAATATTAATTAACATATTGTTTCAGTCCTGTTGCTGTGCACTCATTTACAAAATAACAAACCACAGCAGCAACAAAAACCAACCTCAAACCACCTGATAATCTCCCATGAACATTTTTGTGCTTTTGAGTGCCCCATGAAAAAGAAAGATGGCCTGTGCTTTTTGAGGGGTGTAAAAGGGCTGAGGAACATGTAGCCCTCCAGATGTTGTTGGACTCCAGCTTCCCATCAGCTCCACCCAGCATGACCATGAATGAATAAAGTTGTCATCCAACATCTGAAGGGCCACAGGTTTCCCACCCCTGGTTCATTCTCTCTCTCTCTCTCTCTCTCTCTCTCTCACACACACACACACACACACACACACGCACATACACACACCAGCTCAGCTCAGCACTAATCTTAGACCAAGTTCCAATGCCAAGGTAAAGCTAAATCGATAATTCACATGAAGCCCAGGTACAACTAATTTCAGGACTGAGGCTTGTATGTATGCAGAACTGGGGCTTGTATGACATTCCCCATCCCCTGGTGACCTCCTAGGACTCTGTCTTAACCACAGCATTAAAGTACATGCTAAGAGGGATCACTACTCAGTTATAGAAGCTTGGAATGTAGACAGTCTCAGGTTCAAGTCGCAGCTTCTCCAGACTCCAACTGAATGATTCCAGCGTGCAAATGACTTGGGCCTGAGCGAGGGCATTTCTACACCAGCCTAAAATCCTGCATTTAAAATGGGGCTTTCTGCTTCCGTTCTAAATGCTGGATCACAACTGACTGCCTTTACATGCACTCCCTTTCCCCCCTCCCCTTCACCCTCCTTCTCCCCGTAACTGAGGCTTTCATTATCTTTCATTGATCTCACTCCTCTTCTTGCCGCTTTAAGTCTTTTCACGGAGGAAACTGAAGCAGAATGCAACGGGGTAATTTGATAGCTCATTATCTGTGATCTGATTAAAAATGGAACAAAGGGCATTTAGTGCAGGAGATGCCTTGAATGATCATGGCGTCATGTAAAGAGCCCGCAAATGTCCATGAAGGAGCAATCTCAATCACAGGATAAAAGCCCAGTATGAAGGAGCCCAGAGACTCCGGTCTGGAGCCTGTAAGTGGTGAATGAATGAATTACCAGTCTGACTCAGTAAAATGCAACTCCTTGTGATCTGAGTCATGAGGACCTAGAAGTAGACCTTATTAAGCCTGGATTGAGTCTGAAATGAGCTAAGATTATTTTAAAATAACTCAACTTGTTTTCAGAGCAAGCTTTATGATCCCCTGGAGCTGAAGTCTGAGCCTGACCTTGGTGAATTTTGTTGGCATCCCTATCCAGAACTAGAACTTAGATCCCAACATACAGTGGTTCAAACTCCCTTAACAGAATGCTATTACACCATTTAGCAATATCCCACATAGTGTTTCAAGAAGCCAGTCCTCACCATGTTTAAGTTTGCAGATTTATTTATTGTGGTTGTCTATGCCTTTTGGTTATTTCCAATAAGTATTCAGAGTCTGTCACTGCCAGTGATACATGCAATACAAGACTAATTCTGGGGCATTCGGGCAACTGATATGCTTCCACTGTGAAAACGGTCTGAGGAAGCAGAAGATGGAGAAGGTGTTGTGCATCTGATATGAGATAGTTGTTCTCTCTTTGAAGAACATAGCAAAGATTCTGTCTTGTTTTGAATAATTAATAGAAATGCATGGCCAAGATATAAGGTAACAAAAATTGTCAGTGTTCACATTTCCAAGTAGGTGATGAGAAAAGGAAAGTTTTAGTAATGAAAGGACTACAAGGACTACCTTTCAGAAACTGAATTATGAAACAGGAATGCAAATTGCTTAGAATCAGAAATCTTGGTGGATAATGGGTTCATGGGTTAGAAACATTTAGCAACTCAGATTTTATTTCTCCCAGGCATGTGTAGAGTAGATGTCCTCTTTATTATAACTCTACCTTTCCTCCATTAAAAACGTATTACAGTATATGGCAGCCAGGTTATTAGACAGCCTGGTTATTAAGCAGTATATCTTGATGTGCGAACCTGACACCTCAATCTGGTGCTTGCATGGGCTGTCTCTTAGTCTCTTAGTTGAATTTAATGTATCAGTATAGACCTACTTCTGCACTGCATGGCTCATCAGCTATCTACAGGGACTGTAACACAGGGCATATTTCTACAGCTCTAAACTCTTCTTCGGAGACTTTGATGGCACAAGTTGGCAACCTTACTTGTAAAATAAGGTTGTGTCCAATGCTAATTTAAGTCACATGAATTTCAAAGGCTCTACTGTAAGTAGAACTAACACTGGATGCAACCTTTATTGACTCAAATGTAATTATTTATTTATTTATTTATTTATTTAATGTATTTATATACTGTCTTTCCAGGCAGAAAGTCCTCTCAACACATTTTACAAAACTTTAAACATACAAAGATGAAAGACCGGTAATATTTACACACAGACACAGACACAAACACGCAACATTACTAGCAATATATTAGCAGCAACCATTAAAGTTTTTCAGATACAGACTGATATGAGTTAGTCACTTAAAAGCAGTTTCAATTAAAAGCATATTCAAACAACCAGGTCTTAAGACCCCATTTAGAAGAAGTCAATGAGGGAGCCAAACACACTTCCTGAGGGAAGAAGTTTTACAGTTACGAGACCACCACTGAAAAGGCCTTGTCTTACTAGTGGTCACATGAGCAGGGCCTCTATGGCTACACATAAGGCCTGGGCAGATTCATATAGATGCTTGTGTTTCCTCAAATATCCTGGTGTCAAGCCATTTAGGGCTTTAAAGCTAACTATTAGCATTTTGAATTGGGCCTAGAAATGCACGGGCAACCAGTGCAGCTGGTACAGAATTGGTATTATATACTCTAATTGCCAGCTGGAACTTCTGAATTGTCTTCAAAAGAAGCCCCATGTATAGTGCATTACAGTAGTCTAAGCTAAATGCAGCTAGGGATGTATGGATTGTGTAAAATCCTTTCCGCCTGTTTCGCAGGTTGTCAGGTGCCTTTTGTTCCGTCATCCACCCATCCACAAAATTGGATTTTTTTTAGTTTCTAAATTTGTACAAATTTGCACACGTAAAAAATGTGCAAATCCCCACAAAATGTGTAAATCCCACAAAAACATGCATTTTCATGCTTTAACCTATGGGGGGAATGCACATTTGGGACCAATTAAAAAAAAAATTGCATATGTTTTTACAACAAAATTTGTGCAAAATTCCTGAAGGTTAGAAAAACATTCTACAAGTCTGTGGAACCTGCCTGATGGGGAAAAGCTGGTCCATGGGAGGGTTCATAAAAATCCCAACTCATTTGGTTCCATTATGGATTTCTCCAACATCCCTATATGTAGCCAGGGCATGAATATCTGTGGCAAGGTCTGCCCTCTCTACATAGTGGATACAGCTGGTGAATCAGCTGAAGCTGATAGAAGAGCCCCTGGCCAGTAACGCCACCTGGGCCTCCATTAAGACTCCAGAAGAATCCCCAAGCTGTCCATCCTGTCCTTCAGGGGTAGTGGAACACTATCCAAGTCTGATCACACATCTCCATTTTGATTAGCAGGTTTCTCAGCCACAGTCCCCCACCTTATCTGGTTTAAATATTAATTTGTTTGCCCTCACCCCTCTGAAAACTGCCCTATGCACCTGTTCAAAAGTTCGACAGCATCCCTGGGATTTGTAGATGGAAACGTGAGATAGAGCAGCATGTCACATTGTGCATATTGATGACACTTTAGCCCAAACCTGAATTCTCCCAGTGACTTCCTGTAGATTTCTCCCAGTACTTCATAACAATGTTAAAAAGCACACAGGACAAGATCAAACCCTCAAAAGCCAAGGGGTGGAATAGCACCATCTTCTGGATCCAACCATACAAAAAGGACTGGAGCCACCATAAAACTGCCCCCCAACCCCCCCCCCCCACCTTAGCTAGGAAACCCAGAAGGATATCATAGTCAATAATACTGACTGCTGACTAGCTCAGGAAAACTAACAGGATTGCAATCCCCCTATCCATTCCCCAGTATAAGTAATCCATCAGGCAGACCAAGACTGTTTCTGTCCCAAAATAAGGCCATAACCAGATTGGAATGGATCCATCCAAGACTACCAATGACTTTGTGACACATCTGGAGGCAGCCATAATACATGGCTGGTGGCCTGCTTGAAAAGTCAGAATTTGTATAGATCTGCCACCACTCTAAGACAAACTTCCTTCCCCTCTCTTCCATTTCCACATGCTGTAAGTACTAACAGCATCGCTATCATTTCAGATATGTCAGTTTCCACTCTATATGAATTTTGCATGTTTCCATATTTCTATTCCATTTCTGCCTTAATCTCAATTTTAAAAAAGGATTCCTCTCAAAAGATGTATTCTAACCATATTTAGATGTGTATTTTCTCTCAAAATATGCATTTAGCTGTGTTTAAAATGCGTATTAAAAACATGCATTTTGATACCATTGAACTGCTGAGAACTGCATTGCAACATCTGAAGAATACAAAATCTGGTCCATACATTATACAGAGAGGTGGGAATCATGTAACTGCACAGAGGATTTCATAAACATCAAAGTGCTCCTGAGTCCATGCTGCCTTGTGCATGTGGCAAAGTACTATTTTACTGTATCATTTCAGATGATATGTTATTATTTATTTAAACCAGCCTTCCCCAACCTGGTGCCTTCCAGGTGTTTAGGGCTATAACTCTCATCAGCCCAGCCCAGCATGGCCAATGGCCAGGAATGCTGGCAACTGTAGACCAGAACATCTGGAGGACACCAGGTTGAGGGAGGCTGATTCAAAGCTTTGGAAAAGTGTAAATCCTCTTAAATACATAAGAGGTTGCAGTACTAATGTCATGGATAAACCAGTTAAATAATTGCTACTTGGAGAATCATTGGCAGGGAAGCACGTGAAGGTCGTGACTTCAGAATCTTCCCAAATGTAGAATTAGGATATCTTTTAATAGTAGGGAAGAAAATACATAGAAGAGGGAATTTTCTCAGTCACAGCTTTTTCTCACGTGTAACAAGCTTCAACTGCCAATGTTTTTGTCTTCTATTTAACTATTTAGGGTGTAATCCTCTATGCACTTACATGGAAGTAAGCTCAACTGAACTCAGCGAGGCTTACTTCTAAGTAGTCATGTATAGAACTGGACTGTAAAAATAAAAGGATCCCTGCACCCATTGCATCTGGTAATCCTGTGCAGAACTGTCATATATCAGCTTCACTCATCCAAATTACAGAGTGCTGTAAATAGAAGGCTACATTATTGCAGCCTGCCTGTAAGGAACAATTTAGTACAATTCAAATGGGAGATAGATAAGGCAGGTAGGTAGTATTCTAGTGGGAATATGTCTCATAGTAAAATAATAGTGTTCCATCTGAGTTGTTAACAATCACCCGCCAGCAGGAACACCCATATAAAGCCAAACTATTTATTTTCAAAGTGGGAGTCCATTTTATGTTATTTATTTATTTATTTATTTATTGCAAAATAAATACAATTAACTTATTATTATCACAATTATTATGCCATCTGGCTCAGATGAAAAACTGAAATGAAATAAAACAAACGCAACATTATTAAGTCCTTCATAGAACCCAGCAGGACTGAAAGTGAAAACAAAAGCCTATTAATTGAAAATGGGTTGAAATGAAAGGCCTTGCCCATTAGCTTCAATAACCCATGCTGCGATAAGAAAGCAGCATGAAAGTATAATCAGCTTGAGAATTCTACTGAAACCATTTCATACGTGGGGGACTGTCCACAGCAAGTGCTGCATGTACCAAAAATGCAAAAGAAAATAATACAGAAATGTCTTCTTCCTATGGATGTGTGAGAAGGCTTGAACATAACTGTGTCTACCTACCTCCATTGCCATGGAGCTGCTGCAGGAGAACAAGAGAACACAGTAATAAACCAAGTCAAAATACTGGGGAATAGTAGGGATAGCATTTTGGACTTGGCGTGTGTTGGCAGACCCAAATTCTAACAGTAATCTCAAGCCCATACATTTTCATGAGGGTGGGGGGCAGTATGCCTTTGAAACCTGTTATGTGTTGGTTCTTATCCCTTTCCAGAAATAACAGTTATGATTGGTTGAAATTATCACATCAACAGAAGATACAGTACAGAAAGTTGTGTGTATGGGGAAAATAGAAAACCTGGATGGGTTATTTTCTTATTTTCTTTTTTTAAAAAAAACACATACTTTTTTAATGTCCTATTTATTTCATTGATACTGGATACTATGAAGCACACTTGTCAAGAATATTCCCTATTGGGCAAGGCCATTTAAAATGTGTTTTGGACATAGATTGGAATGTTAGGAGTATTATTGTTGTTGTTGTTGTTGTTATTGTTGTAAACCCCATGCTGCCGTTGTTGTTGTTCTAAACCCCATGCCGCCACCACGGCTAGTAGTCTGAGAATGATTGGATAAAAATATGTTTGCCCATTTGCCTTGCAACAGGAACAACTTTAGACTTTTAAAATAAATCTACTACAAATAAACCAGCAAAGGTAAAAACAAAAAAAAGATGTTCTTTTTAAAAAGATCATTTACCATTTCTTTAAGTTTGAGATCAAAAACATGCGAGCGCACGATAGTTGCCTCCCTCCCTGCTTGATTTCTACAGCTGGCAATCAGATCCTCGCTCTTCAAGAAAAGGCAAAGTTAGGGCACTGGTAGCTTCAGCCATTGGTGCTGGCCATGTTCCTCTCCAGGCAATGGTAAACGCTACAGCAATCCTGCTGTGCCGCGAGGAGCAAAGCAAGTTCAGAGGAGCAAGAACTAATATCAGAGTGTGATCTTGGACCCAGCAGGCTTCGCTTCTTTGGCTAAAAGCTACAATCAGAAGTCGCCCCCCCCCCGGAGAACTTTAAACCCCCACAACGCCCACACTATAAATAAATAAATAAACAAACAAACAAGCAAACAAATAAATGTGTATGATTCTGCCCCATGTTGTATTAGTCTGGCAGTGTTTTGTTTATTTGGTCAGTCTTTTCCGACTTTTCGTGACTTCATGGACCAGACCATGCCAGAGCTTCTTGTCGGCCGTTGCCACCCCCAGCTCCCCCAAGGTTGAGCCCGTCACCTTCAGAATATCATCCATCCATCTTGCCCTTGGTTAGCCCCTCTTCCTTTTGCCTTCCACTTTCCCTAGCATCAGCATCTTCTCCAGGGTATCCTGTCTTCTCATTATGTGGCCAAAGTACTTCAGTTTTGCCTTTAATATCATTCTCAGTCTGGCAGTAACTACTAGTTATTCCTTTTTATGACACTGGTCTGGGATCTGATTTGGGGCTGAGGGGAATTGTAGCAAGTGTGAGCAGGTGGCTGAGAAGAGTTTTGAATGTGGGTCTCAGCGGTCCTGACTTAATAAGCACGCACTCTTTTTTGTTGGAAAAAAACATCAAATTAACTCAATGGGGCTTCCTTTCAAATAAGCGAGTTTACAATGGAGTCTAAGTCACTCTTATGGAAGAATTGCCTTGCTGGATCATCAGATCAGGCACTGTTTGGAGTGGAGCCCCAATAAACTGGCAATGAACCATAGAGGAGTAGGAGACTGTTTGGTGTGGAGCCAAGAAACATACTGTTTTGCTATTAAAGCTTGAGCTTTGGACTTTGTTGAAGTTTCAAAATTTTCTGCATGTCTATGCTTCTCAACCTTCATCTTAAATGAAGATGATTTAAGTAATTAAATTACCATTTAATTACTATTAAATGGTAGATCTCGAGTAATAAGCCTTATGCTACCATATTCTTATATAGATATTTATTCATCTGTCAAAAGTTACAGTTCAGTAATGGCAGAACCCCTGCCTGCAGTCCATACCATACCTGTACTCATTTTGGGTTGATTTTGTATTGCAGACTGGATGTATTCAGAGGGGCTGCAAAGGGAAGGAAACATTTTTGTGCAGAAAACCCTGTGCCATACTCATTTACATCAGGACTCAGTTATGTATTCCTCATTTTAATGCTAACATTCGAAAGCAGGTACATAGAAAGTTCTATGATTGACATGCTGTTACTGTTAAATATTGTGCTTTGGGCTCTGTCACTGAAATATTTAACAAAGTCCAGTTATTACTAGGAATCCAATTAAGATAATGTCCATAATTAAACCAGATATGATCTGGTAACTTAGAGTATAAGATCAGATGACAATGCAAGCTTAACACAATCCTTATTTTTTTGTGTTAAAATTTTTGTATGTGTTAAGGGTGTTTATCCTTTTAAGAAATAGGTTTATAGAAGCATATTCCCATCTTTCGCCCTCCATTTTTAATTAACTCATGTTCTGCAATTACAAGTACAATAGTACAATTACACTGAATGATAACAAATAATACGAGGATAGAAAAGGAATATTGATCTCTTATCTATTAACTGTCCCATAAGCCATCACATAATGAGATTTATTATTTGCTTTGCTTTAAATGTCTAGTTTGATAAAAGGTAAACAAATTAGTCAATAAGCAGCATTTATAGTCTCTACTATATTTAGGGGTTGGTAGGCATTTTCTATAAAATGACTGTTCTAGAAGTAATTCCAAAAATAGAATATGTTCTAATTCAGGATCAGACGTTTCAAAATCTGGGTTCCAAATCTAAAGCCATGGGCATAGATAACCCCTTAGATTGACAGGCCTGTGCTGTGTGTTTTATCATTTTGATTTCGGGACAACAGTAATGACCCTGGTAGGTAGAAGTATTTGCTGAAAAACACTATGGTTGAATTAATACTCAACCCTGTTTGATACCATGGTTTTCCCATGCTGATGCTCTGCCAACAACAGGTTGGGTTTTTTTCATGGCTGCTGCTTCTTACCTGCATGATCCCAACCAATCAAGGATCACACAGTGAACAAGATGACATTACAGTGCTATAATGGGACTGAGGACATGTGATATCAATTTATTGTGACCTAGGGCAATGTAAAATATTTAAATGAATATTTTTCAACAAGCATTGAAAAGCCATTGGCTCTGGGTGCAATCTGTTTAGAGACTATGTTTCTCTTGCATATACATGTTTTTAGGTCTGGGCCTCTGAAACTGTTTTACATATAAATATCATTTACACACTCACTCTGTCTATAGCCATGAGAATTTCTCGATTCTTTCAATTATATAACCATATTTTTTTTACTTAAAATTCCCAGCAACATCTCTGGGATTCTTGGTGGAGTGAACAATAGAACTTAGGAAAGAGTATTCTGTTTTGCTGATAACTACAAGAGGTGCTTGATGTAGGATTTGTGTTAAGAGTCAATCAATGTGCTGCTTTGAATGTTTCACTGGTGGTAATTAAAATGTTACCCACTGCATTTTAATTGTTTTACCAAATGTACTTTTATAAAGAACTTTTTGAAAAATCTGGTGTGTATTGGTCCCTGCAAGAAAAAGTTTTTCATGGACACAATATCAGGTGTTTGCCCAGAGAACTCAGTCGCCGTAAGATTTGTGGTCTTTCATTTAAGATGATACTACCAATATGCCATGTAACAGTAGCTAAGGGCGCAATCCTATAAAGATAGACGGGCACCTCCAACCTCCCCTGAAGTCAGAAGCGACCGCCTATCCAATGCAGGGCAGAAGCAGCATGGAAAAGAGGATTCCCTCCGTGCTGCATCCGCTCTGCACTTTGCCTTAGATGCACATTTTCGCACGTCTAAGTGCAGCTTTGGGGAGGGGGCAGGAACAGGGCTGGAGACCACATAGGAAGCTGTCAAAAACAGCTTCTATGGTCTCCTCCCAACCCATCCCCCAGGAACTCCCCATTTTCACCCCTCCATGCTCTGTTACGAGCACGGAGGTGGTGGCGGTGCAGTTCTCTCAGCCCTGGCTATGAGGGGGAGGGGAGGACGGTTTCCCAGCTACGAGCACATAGTGCTGCCTAGGGGACATAAGATTGCTCCCCAAACCTCACTTTTATTGCATCCAGATCAACATATAAAATTGATCAACTGGCCTACATGCAAACTATGGGTTGGAAGCAGACTTAGTCACACTTAGAGAAGACACACTGCAATCAGTCAGACAACTTAATCATGATTACCTTAAGCCCTATTGATTTCAATTAATCTACTCTAAGCATGACTAAGTCTAAAATCAACCGTGTATATGTTTCTTTACAGTTCCACTTTGTTGTCAACATAATTAGCATAACTTTTGAGTATGTGTGCTTTTATTTTGTCCACTGCAGTTTTTTCCCCAAAATTAATATGAACTTTGAGCATTAACTGTTGTTGTTATTAATGCCTATCTTAAGTATGAAACTGTCATGTATTTAATTTTTTAAAAAAATTATTTCAACTATAGCAAATTAGAAAACTTCAGCACTGCAAATTCTTGCTTGGAGGGACAAAAATAAACACCTTTTAATACAAGAAAGAAAGCCACTACAGTTTCTACTTTAGTTAAGACATATTCATGATAAAGAAAGGTCATTGGCTCAGGCAACCCTTGAACTTAATTTACTATGCTAAAAGGAAAACAGAATATTGGGGAGTGGAAAAGAGTATAGCTCAGTGGTAGATCTCATGCTTTGAATGCAAAAGGTCCCTGGTTCAATCCCTGGCATCTCCAAGGGAAGATAGTCTAGAGCCCCTTTCATGTGCGAGGCACCACTGTGCCAGTATTTTTTTTTTCCAAAATGCAATAGTTGCTCTGGGAGTACACAGTCATGAATACAGCACAGTATCCAGCATATTTATAATGTTTATAATTTCACACACAAATGCATAGGGTTCTAACTGTGGCAGAAGTAGGAGGGCCATATCATGTGTGTTCTATAATCTGTATTTATAGTGTGACCACATTTCACCACATTATAGTGTGACCACAATGTGGCCATTTCAGTTTCCTTTTATTTTCTTTTTTTGAGTTGGCTGACTGTGCACACCTTTCCTGGCGCACAGCAGTGAAGGTTTAAAAATGAATTATGTGGAAATTTACAGCTGTACAGCTCCATACATGTGCAGTCAAAACTAGCTGCCAAATAAATAAACAAATAAATAAAGGAGGTGGAGGAGGCAAGGCTAAAAGATATGACGCCGGAAGATGAGCCCCTCAGGTCGGAAGGAGTCCAATATACTACTGGAGAAGAGCAGAGGGTATTTCCAAGTAGTGCCAGAAAGAGTAAAGCGGCTGGGCCAAATCCGAAAGGACACTCAGCTGTGCATGTGTCTGGTGGTGAAAAGAAAATCCGATGCTGTAAAGAACAATATTGTTTAGGAACCTGGAATGTCAGATCAATGAATCAAGGTAAGCTGGAGGTGGTCAAACATGAGATGGCAAGATTGAACATCGACATCTTGGGAATCAGCGAACTAAAATGGACAAGCATGGGCGAATTTAATTCAGGTGACCATCATATCTACTACTGTGGGCAAGAATCCCTTAGAAGAAATGGAGTAGCACTCATAGTCAACAAAAGGGTGGGAAAAGTACTGGGGTACAATCTCAAAAATGATAGAATGATCTCACTACGAATCCAAGGCAAACCATTCAACATCACAATAATTCAAGTCTATGCCCCAACCACTGAGGCCAAAGAAGCTGAGGGTGATCGGTTCTATGAAGACCTACAACATCTTCTAGAACTAACACCAAAAAAAGATGTCCTTTTCATCATAGGGGATTGGAATGCTAAAGTAGGAAGTCAAGAAATCACCGGGATAACAGGCAAGCATGGCCTTGGTGTACAAAATGAGGCAGGACAAAGGCTAATAGAGTTTTGTCAAGAGAACACGCTGATCATAGCAAACACTCTTTTCCAGCAGCACAAGAGGTGACTCTACACATGGACATCACCAGATGGTCAATATCGAAATCAGATTGATTATGTCCTTTGCAGCCAAAGATGGAGAAGCTCTATACAGTCAGTCAGAACAAGACCTGGAGCTAACTGTGGCTCAGATCATGAGCTGCTTCTTGAAAAATTTCGGCTTAAATTGAAGAACGTAGGGAAAACCACTAAACCATTCAGGTATGACCTAAATCATATCCCTTATGAATATACAGTGGAGGTGAGAAATAGATTTAAAGGATTAGACCTGATAGACAGAGTGCCTGAGGAACTATGGACGGAGGTCCGTAACATTGTTCAGGAGGCAGCAACTCAATCCATCCCAAAGAAAAAGAAATGCAAGAAAGCAAAGTACAAGTAGCTGAGGAAAGAAGGGAAGTGAAAAGCAAAAGAGAAAGGCGAAGATATATCCAACTGAATGCAGAGTTCCAGAAAATAGCAAGGAGAGACAAGAAGGCCTTCTTAAATGAACAATGCAAAGAAATTGAGGAAAACAATAGAATGGGAAAGACTAGAGATCTCTTCAAGAAAATCGGAGATCTCAAGGGAACGTTTTGTGCAAAGACAGGCATGATAAAGGACAAAGAAGGCAGGGACCTAACAGAAGCAGATGAGATTAAGAAGAGGTGGAAAGAATACACAGAAGAACTATACAGGAAAGATCTGAATGTCCCTGATAGCCATGATAGTGCAGTCACTGAACTTGAGCCGGACATCCTAGAGAGTGAAATCAAGTGGGCCTTAGGAAGCATTAGTAACAACAAAGCTAGCAGAGATGACAGTATTCCAGCTGAGCTATTTAAAATCCTAAAATATGATGCTATTAAAGTACTGCACTCCATATGCCAACACATTTGGAACACTCAACAGTGGCCACAAGACTGGAAAAGGTCAGTTTACCTTCCAGTTCCAAAGAAGGGCAATGCCAACTTGCCAAGGAGTGTTCAAACTATTGTACAATTGCGCTCATTTCACATGCCAGCAAGGTTATGCTCAAAATCCTACAAGCTAGGCTTCAGCAGCATGTGAACTGAGAACCGGAAGTACAAGCTGGGTTTCGAAGAGGCAGAGGAAGTAGAGATCAAATCACCAACATTCGCTGGATCATGGAGAAAGCAAGAGAATTCCAGAAAAACGTCTATTTTTGCTTCATTGACTACACTAAAGCCTTTGATTGTGTGGATCACAACAAACTGTGGCAAATTCTTAAAGAGATGGGAGTACCTCCAGACCACCTTACCTATCTCCTGAGAAACCTGTACGAGGGTCAAGAAGCAACAGTAAGAACCAGACATGGAACAACCGAGTGGTTCAATATTGGGAAAGGAGTACGACAGGGCTGCATATTGTCGCCCTGCTTATTTAACTTATATGCAGAGTACATCATGAGAAACGCCGGGTTGGATGAATCACAGGTCGGAATTAAGATTGCCGGGAGAATTATCAACAACCTCAGATACGCAGACGATACCACCCTAATGGCAGAAAGCGAAGAGGATCTAAAGAGCCTCTTGTTGAGGGTGAAAGTGGAGAGTGCAAAAGCTGGTTTGAAACTCAACATTAAAAAAAACTAAGATCATGGCATCTGGCCCCATCACTTCCTGGAATATAGAAGGGGAAGAAATGGAAGCAATGAAAGATTTTATTTTCTTGGGCTCCAAGATCACCGCAGACAGTGACTGTAGCCATGAAATTAAAAGACACTTGCTCCTTGGGAGGAAAGCTATGGCAAACCTAGACAGCATAGTAAGAAGCAGAGACATCACCTTGCCAACAAAGGTCCGTCTAATCAAAGCTATGGTTTTCCCAGTAGTAATGTATGGCTGTGAGAGCTGGACTATAAGGAAGGCTGAGCACCAAAGAATTGATGCTTTCGGACTGTGGTGCTGGAGAAGACTCTTACGAGTCTCCTGGACTGCAAGGAAGTCAAATCAGTCAGTCCTAAAGGAAATCAACCCTGACTGCTCATTGGAAGGACAGATACTGAAGCTGAAGCTCAAATATTTTGGCCACCGAATATGAAGAGAAAAGTCACTGGAAAAGACCCTGATGTTGGGAAGGATTGAAGGCCAAAGGAGAAGGGGACGGCAGAGGATGAGATGGCTAGATAGTATCATCGATTCAATGAATATGAACTTGAGCACACTCCGGGAGAGAGCAGAGGACAGGAAGGCCTGGCGTGCTATGGTCCACGGGGTCACGAAGAATCGGACACGACTGAACAACTGAACAACCTGCAAAAATCCATAAAAACCAGTGCAAGGAAAGACCAGTGAATAGAAGGAGGCAGAAAAAAGACATGAGCAGAGGAGATAGTTGCAAAACATGTTCTAGAACAAGATCTTAACAAGATCAGCCTCGGATGGCCTTCTCTCTGTCCCATCAGCCAGGACAGCTAGACTGGTGGGGACGAGGGAGAGGGCCTTTTCTGTGGTGGCCCCCACTCTGTGGAACTTCCTCCCAAGGGAACTCCGTCATGCCCCCTCTTTAATGAGCTTCCGTCGTGCATTAAAAATGTGGTTGTTCAGGCAGGCATTTGGGGTGGGTTAGGTTATTTTTTAAAAAAAATTATGGTAGAATTTTATTGTTTTAAATTGTTTTATGGTGTGTTGTACATCGCCCAGAGTGGCTGGGTGACCAGCCAGATGGGCGATTAATAAATTTAATAATAAATAAATAAATAAATAAATAAATAGAACTTTAAAGCCATTCCTAACAGTAAGAGTTATAATACCATTAGTTTGGAACACATGTCTTAGTATAATGCATAGAAACTGCAAGCACAAGAAAAAATACATCATAAAATGATTTGGGAAACCATGGAATATTGACAGAGAATTATAGTCAGAACAGTGGGTTGGGGTGTGCTTCATGTGTCCCATGCATGAGATAAAATGCCTGTGTAGATTAGCCCCAGGTAGGACTGGGAAAGAAGAACCCTGTCTGAACCCCTGGAGAGTCATTGCTTATCAGTGTAGTGACACAATACTGAGGTAGATGAAACAATGGTTGACTCGGTATAAAGCAGCTTCCTATGACCATAATAACTGCCTCACAAATATGATGTTAAAGGGTTAAAACTAGCCAGAACAGTTACTTGGAGGTCAACTGAGACAGAGACTGGGCATTTCTTAAAATGTGCTTTTTGAAACACTTCTTGGACTAGATTTTAAAAACTAAGGTTTTTGAGAACAATTAGGCATGTAAGAACACATGATCCATCATCTTGAAAACAGTGTTTAAATATTCCATGTCTTTCCTATTGCAAATTTATAACCACCCTGTCTTTTAATGTTGACATCTTTCAATGACAGCAAGATCATTGTGGTAACTGAGGACTTGTCCCTGTCTAAAGACATACAGACAGATTTTTAATAGCACTGAAATAATGTGCAAGCACAGCTTACACTGCAAAGTGCGTATTTTAACTACAATGCTCAGGAGGTAAAGAGACTGAACAGCTGTTTTTCATTCTATCCCACCACCAAAGCTTCACCATTATTTTCAAGCCTCCTTGTCTTCAGTTGCTGTCTGCTGTGTCAATCAAAGTCAGGAAAGACACATTTTCCCCTCATTATTTTCTCCTGCTCAATATGTTTTGCAATGAAAAATAAAATGGCTAAACTCAGGAGTACAAGAAAATGGCATACCCACAAAATTTGCGTGTTTTTTTTTTAATACATTAAACAGTTTATCCAGCCATGGATATTTATTCCATAGAACTGGTCAAAGTCTATCAAATAGTTTCATGGGCATTAAGCAAACATTCTTTTTGGTTTTGTCCAGGCGCTCATGTCTTATTCCATAGATCTGGTCAAAGATTATCACTTCAAATTCAAGAAATGGGTTGATAGAATGTGAGAAATCCTGACAGTACATTTCTTCCTTAACTGCTCCAGTCCTTATTACTTTTTTAAAATCCTCACTGTAAGTCAACTGGGGAGGCTTTAACAGTGAGAGATGTAACAGCTCAGTAATGCTTGGGAGTGGGAGACAAGCTTACCAGTAATTGTAAAGCTTCTCTGGATAGCTGCCAGCTGGTGGCTACCATTTTTCCCCAGAATGCACTGGACATAGCACCAGTCTCATGACTTCTGGGGGGGAAATGGCAGCCATTTCCCCCAGAATTTCCTATGATGCTATGTCTGTAGCATTCTAGGGGGGAAATATGGCTGGCAGCTGGCAGCCACTAAGAGAACCTTTTCTGCTGTTAAAGATGCTTTCTGCTTTAAAGGATGCGTTCCAGTGGGTGGCTGCAGCATTCCTTTGGCCAATGTCATGGGTCACCCACTGAACTCACCCCAATTTCAGCCCCCTCCCTTTTGCCTCATTCAACTGTGACATTTCAAAGTTATGCTGAAAATTAAGTTTACATCCCCCGCCCCAAATGCTTTTCTAAGCTGTGATTTTCAGATACTTTATTCCATGAACGCAATTTGAAATGGAAATACAGATCCTACGTTCTACAGTTCCTTCATTCACTACAGTACAGAGAGAGCACTGAACTTTACGGTCCTGTGGGCCTAGAGATATATGAGGAATTTCATTTTTGCTTGCAAAACATGCAAGCATGCTCCGTTTGAAGCTCTGAACATGACCACAAGCCTGCCCAAAATATTCACAAATTGTCATACATGTCTTGTTCCCAGTTCCCAGTTTGATTTGCACAAATTCCCTAATTTGTGCAATTTCCCTCAGTAGACTGAATCAGCTCCACTTTAGCCTATGGAGCAACTCAGTGCAAATTAGGAAATTTGTGCAAATTTGGATAGATTTGCACAGATCTGCCATTCAAGTGCTTTGCACAGTTTCCTGTTCAGTGAGACTATGTTCTGAGAATCCTAGCCGTCCTGAACATCTCTCATTCGCCATCCCTACCTGGTCCCCTGCACACTCTCATTGCCAGCAATGGAAATGGAGCTCTTTCCTTCTAGGATCATTTTTCTGTGCTGTTGTTTGAGTAAACTGAAAGTATGAGGACCAGTGAGATTCAAGATATTTTTCTCAAATATACACAGCTTAGAAGACTTCAAGAGCATTGGAAGTAGTTGGTGTTAAATACTTCAGTTGGTTTCAATGGAATGTTAGCAAAAAATTTTCATAATTACCAATCTCTTTCTAATACATGATCTCAGGTTTGAAAGACACAGCACTATAGTCATTTAATATGTGCTTCATGTACACGCCCACAGATCATCTGAAACTGAAGGCCAAAAGAAGCCTGTTGTTGTTCAGTCGTTCAGTCGTGTCCGACTCTTCGTGACCCCATGGACCATCGCACGCCAGGCCTTCCTGTCCTGCGCTCTCTCCCGGAGTGTGCTCAAGTTCATATTCATTGCATCGGTGATGCTATCTAGCCATCTCATCCTCTGCCGTCCCCTTCTCCTTTTGCCTTCAGTCTTTCCCAGCATCAGGGTCTTTTCCAGGGAGTTTTCTCTTCGCATTAGGTGGCCAAAATATTGGAGCTTCAGCTTCAGGATCTGTCCTTCCAAATACATCACTATTCTGATTTATTTAATTTAAGTGCAATAATAAAAATAGTTACCTCGTTGCCTGAAAAGGGCAAGTCCCAAGAAGTCCTGGTTCTAAAACACCACATATAAGGCACCACCACTGGAACATCAGAAGTTGTTTATACCAAGTCAGACCATCGGTCCATCTAGCCCAGTATTGTCAACACTGACTGGCAGCAGCTGTCCGAAGTTTCAGGAAGGATTCTTTCCTAGCCCTATCTGGAGAAGGGGTTTTCTTAATTTATTCCCATACTATAAAGAATAGGCAGTGCAATATTACTTTTATTTTACCAATGGGAACCATTATATTATTAAACTAAACATTTTGCATTTTGCTTATAGTCCTAATTTAAAAATTCATAGATACCCACCTAGTGAGAGCTTTGGAAAGTGTGTAGTTTCTCCTTCTCAATCAGATCAATATCACTGAGTTGAAAAGAAATTCTGATGATCTGCTCCCTAACTATAGCCCCAGTGCTGAATCACATACTTTCCTAAGGGTTCCCCCAGCCCTCAAAAGCAGCATTTGAGGGCAGAGATAAAGTTGCAAAGGGATGCAGTGGGAAGGAGGCAGGAAATCATCACCACACAAGTGGAAATCCACCTCCAGTTCTTAGGATCAGTATAACCTCCCCTGGTTATTTCTTCAAGTTGAGACAAAAGGGGCTATAGAACTAGTAATAAAGTAACTTATGTACTATTCTTTGTATAGTGCCACCATAATACATGGCACTTCACAGATCCCTGCTTTGATGAGCTTACATGTCTGGACAACTATTCAAACTTTTGGAGGATCCATTTAAGATATACCCAGTTCATTCCCATCCCATGCTCCAATTCTCAGTTCTGATGCTCAGATAGAACTGGTAGAGCAGGGCTGAGATTCTAGCACTAGCACAGCATCAGACCCCAGCTCTGTTTAAGCAGTATTATTGTCCTGATCTTGATATAACACATTAGTGCTCCATAACAATATTGGAACCATGGTTCTCGGGTTGGAAAGAGGGCAGGTGAGATAAAAGCTGTGTGTGGTGGTGGTGGTGTGGTGGTGGGGAGGCAGGATACTATGACATCCTAGTGACCCGCCCTGACTATAGCTGTTCTAACTATAAGTAGCCACAAAAGCCACAAAATACATTAGGGTCAGGGTAGAATAGCATGTAGGCAGCTTGTTAAGATCAGGACCAAAGTTCAAGGCCAGTCAAGGCATTGTCAGGCAGGCACCTGCCAAGGGCCCATACCCCAGCAGAACCCTGAATTTGTGCCTCCTCTTCACCATTGCAACCTGCTTGTTCACTTGCTGTCACTCTGGCCCAGACAACAGTGGTGGTAAGGAGGAGGAGCTGTAGATGTCACTGCCTACTCACTCATTGGTTCTCTGCCTGACATGCAAGAAAGTAGTAGCAATGAAAGAGGAGGACAATGAGCTGATAACAGGAGCTGGTGACAATGGTGGTGAGAAGATAGCCTCATTGAGGGAATGGGACTGTTGAGGGTGACTTGCCCAAAAGCCCTCAGAAACCTGGAGCTGGCCCTGAGAAAGGTATACAAGCTGGGCCTGCCAGAATCAGGGTATATCCTAAGGACTGAAATGATAGGACGCAGTCTTTCTTTACAGTAATTCATACTGAGTAGCTAGGAGAAAAAGCCAAGCAGGATACCATCACGTCCAGTAATTTAGCCCAGGATGAAGGGTGGAGAGCAACATGAATGGAAACAAAGCAGGATGAAAGGTGAACAATGGCTTGCAAGAACTAGTTCTAGTAGACTGTAAAACAAAAGTTCAGAGACTGCAGCTTCTACACAGGCAAACATCAACTTCCTGGCCTGCAAGAAGTGGCAGCAGCCAGTCCTGGCCAAGAATTTGGGGCAGTAGTCCCCGTGAATTGTATTGCTTCCTCAGCTCAGCCTACTAGCAGTCAAAAACTCCAGGTTATGTTCTTGGGTTTGCCTTTAGTCAGACTATATTCATGTACAACCCATGCCCATGATTCAAAGAACTGTACATGTAGTCCTGTGTACTCAAATGGGTTTGGGGTGTGTGTGCGTTTTTCAAACTATTCCCAACATGTAACTTGCAAAACTCTTTAACACTTATGGGATTTTCAAGAGCAGTTTGTGATATGGCCTGGAGGTCTGTTGTTCCAAGGAGAAAAGGCAGAAATCCCACTGGGCTGGTCCTACCATTAGGCAAAAAGAGGCAGCTGCCCCAGGCTGCTGATATTGGATGTCTTGAAAGGCCAGCAAATTGCTAGTTATTTAATTTAGTATTCTCGTGTGTTTTTTCTGCCAGGGAAGGGGAAAGGAGCTTGTGGGATTTTCTGCTACACAAGTGCCAAAATAACGAAACTGGGCCTAGGGTACTACGCTCACCTTGACTTTGAGGGAGTTAAGGGCACCACCTTCTGCTCTGCCTTAAGAAGTGAAATGTCTTTGGTTGGCCCTGGTATTCTGCATGCCTAAAGTAGCTCTTTGGATCCTGAGCCAGGCAAGCAAATGTTGAAAAACCAGCTGGTCCTTAATTAGCAGTCAATTACAGCATGCCATCTAACAAATACAATAAAGTGATAACTAAAAACTTCATAACAAATTTTCCCCAGCATTCATAAAGGCTCAGTAACTGCAGTAGGAATCATGTACATTCTCTCTCTACTTATGAATTATCTCTGTTTTCAGATACTCTAAAACACTGGGGTATTTTAAAGAGATTAAATAAATCATAACCATTTTTGAATTCAAAACAAATGAAAAAATGCACACAAAACATTTACTTGTATCTGAAAAACATCCTACTGGGCTAAAGTTACTTGCCTATTGCTTATATCAAGAATCAACTCTTCAGAAAGCCTCCTTAATGCAGAACTTGAGGGAATACATACTGAAATAATCAGAGAGGTTTTTCTAATTACACTCAAAGCTCTTCCTCTCTTGGTAAAGATTTTCCTTTTGAGGAAAGATGTTTGTTTCTTTTTGTAGCGGCAGTTACTTAGCATGTTAATTTGAGAAATGGCCAAGTTTGTTCTGCTCTTAAATCACCTGGGATAGTGCTTCAGCCCTAAGATGCCCACTGGGTTTGATGGGATGAAATAAGTGGGATTGTGCTTGCCCTAGAATTAACAGGATCTGCCAAAGGCATTTCCAAGGTCTCTACAAAAGCATCAGCTACAGTAGTGGTATGCTAGACCTATGACCTCCTTAAGATACATTTTCTAAAAAAAATCCTAGCAACCCATTCAAGTCCTAGCAACCTAAATGTTCTCTTGGAATAAAGCTTCTTTTGTGTTCAAGCCCTACTGAACACAGTGGAGCTTACTTTTACGAAAACATACACATTTCATTGCTTTGGCCCATCTCTGCATTTTGCGGAATGATGTGTTGGCAGAACACAAAGATAATAGTACACCAGACCTGAGTGCATAGGGCTCCCTCCATAGTGGCCTCAGAGGGAAGAACAGGCTTCCTGGTCCACTGGTAAATGGGACAGCTCCTAATGCTATGGGCTCTGTCTTACACCCAGCCCCTAATGAAAGCATTCCTCTGTATAGTACAAGCAGTTGGTTACCCACAAACACAGTTTGTGGAGAAAAATCAAATGTAATGGAAGGTTTAACTTAAATGTATTTATTGAAACAGTCAAAGTGTTACATCTTTTATCTTTACAAACTTTCTTAAATACAATGTTCTTGGTGTAAACTCCAAGGCAGCCACTGTAACGTCTTTGTTCTGGTCCATCAGCAACTTAAAATCTTGAGGTTTGCCAAGATTCATGCGAATGTAGATCCCTTCATAATTTGCTTACAGGCTGTAAGTTACTGACATGTCATTGTAGTTTGGTCTGCACCTCTCTTTATAAAGGTGTACATAAACTTTTTTTGTGGTCATATTTCAGTTTGCTTCAATTTGCAATTAATTATGTTTGATTGACATTTTTTATATTCAAAATTAAACTTTATAATACAGTGTATAGAAGGTAGCAAATCCTTAAACAAAAAAGCTTTATGGATATAAACTACTATCTTTGAATTATAGTGAAAACCATTGTTATCCATGGAATCTGCATATCAAGAGCTTTCCAATGAAGTGTGTTTCATGAAAATTGGTCAATGGGAAGGCAGTGAAAAAGGGATGACCAACCGACTCCCAGCTTTGAATTATATATATAAGATTGATCCTTACACATTGCTTGTCTCCTCATGCCATTTAATGGCATCTGGGGGAAAGCCATATATTTTGTTGATGCCTTTACTAGGACCAAATCTTTTGTCAAACAAGATACCTCTCTCCTGCCTTGGATGTAGGCAGGCATAGTCATTTCCAGCCCATTCTCCTTGTCAGCCTGGAAACCCATGAGGGCCTCAATCACACAAAGCAGAAAAATGTTACAGAAACTGTAGGTAATTTCACCTCTATAGTATTACTACTTGATTTGAACTTCACAAACAGAGCCATTCCAGTGCATCAGAGTAATAAATCACATAGTCTTAATCCTTACTGGCCCAGACACGATTGCCTCCAAGACACTCATAAAGCAGAGATCATAAACAAATAAAAAGGTCCCTTAAATGGACAATGATGATCTTATCACTGTATATAAGGTTAAATATATTCTGCCCCAATGTGTGTCCAGCGTGTATGAGGTTAGGCAGTGCAGCTACACTTTCCTGCACTGGAAGAAATTTAATTCTCAACCTCTTGATAAGATTAAGGCATTATTAATCCCCTACTTATGACACATTATCAAATATTAATTCCCCGTTTGAGTAAATAATGCAGTTGGTGCTTTCCAGAGTCATTTGTTTACCATGATAATCTATACTTCAGGTATAATGGGTATCAGCAAAATGGACGGTATAGCTGATTAAACAGCACATTGAAGCTGAAGCAATTACACACCTCCTAAACCATTTGTTTAGAATACCCCAAGATAAGAGCCTTGCTGTTATTCCATAGCCACGTGTTTGAAAGAGTACTTTTCCACATATAGATTTCAAGAAAAGAGATTACCATGTTTGGCCCTTAGAAAGTCAGTCATAAGGAATGTGATGATAAACTTCTGGTCAATAACTACCATTAGAGCAAATTACATTTGGTTCTTCTGCACAACCACCGACTGACTACCTGCATGTGTAGAAATAGCAGCCCTCAGCTTGAGCAATATACCAGCATCTCACAAATTAGAGTTGGGAGACCAATAGTGGATTAAGTTGTGTGATAGTTTTGTAGGAGAACAATGAAATGTGGCTCTTGTGTGCCTGAATATTCAAGGAACATCTGGCAGGAAGGGAAGAGAAGCATCTTTTCAAGTTTTTACCTCCTAAAGCTTCTTAACTGCTAAGTGTTGGTAGCCATGTATACATTTTGGACACATGGTTACCAGGATTCTATCTGACTGCATGCTTGCTTTCCCCGTCAATCATCGCCCTTCCTGGAACCCAAGATAAATATAGGAGAACGTGCTTATTTTCTTTGTCTCTCTTTGCCTTGAGGATACTCTCTCTGAAACAAGTGTCATGCATCCCTACACATACCAGATGCTATGCTTTATCTAAGTGCTGGAACCAACTTAGTACTGAATGAACTAATTCACTGAAATAAATACAAATAATATTTTAAAAAACCAACTGAATACCAGGCTGTCTGTCTTAAAAAGATTCCTTGAGGGATGAGGAAACAGGGACATAGAATCCTATTACCAAACTGGTAAGCGTGACTTACCAAAGGCAAACCTTAAGCTTGCCACAGCATAGGAAACTACCTTATACTGAGTCAGACCATTGGCCCATCTACCTCAGTGTTCTAGCACAGGCTCTCCAGGGATCATTTCCAGCCCTACCTGGAGATGCCGGGGCCACACTTTCTTCTTTGGTTTCATGGACCTTTTGGGAAATGGTGACAGGGGATTGATGCATTCTGAAAGTAACGATATAGGAAGGAAGGAAGGAAGGAAGGAAGGAAGGAAGGAAGGAAGGAAGATGAAGCAGCATATTAGCAGCAGGTTTGGACACTATGGTTTAAAGGTGGGCTGAGACAAGATCTTTTTGGCAATTCATGGGGAATGAGGTGAAATGAAGATGCCTCTGAAGACTGGGCATGGGCAAGCTTCTTAGAAAGTTCTGTGGAGGCAGGGTTGGCTTACATTACTTTAGATGAAGAGGCCAAGGGCTGGTTTTTCTCCTGTTCTTTAACTTTTTAAAAGGCTGTCCACTTCTCCACAGTCAACACCATATTTCCTGGACCAGAATGCCTGATGGGATTGGGAAAAAGGCGACACAGCCTCATTCCCATAGGCAGTGGTGCAAAAAGAGCCAGGCTGCAGCTTTGTCTGGCAGGGGCTCCAGACACCGGGGGGGGGGGGGACAGAAAAAGAAAAGAAAATAAACACTCTTTAGGAACCAGCTTTCTGAGAAGCTTCATTCCTAGAATAACCCCAGAGTTCCTGGGACGCAGTGCTTGAAGGCTCCTGCCCACTTAGGATGCTCTTAGGAGTGGGATTTCTTAGAAGGTTTTTTCCTTCTTTTTCTGAGGCTACAGAGTGTGGAATGTCAAGATCCTTAGCAAGAAGATGGATTAGAAAAGGGAGCAGTGGCCAAAATTCCTAGATAGCTGGATGGTTTGAGAACTGAGCTTTATGGGGGGAGTGTTGGTTTTATCTGATCAATGCAGGTATCAGCCCTTTGAAACACTCCTGGGGAGGAGTGGGATTTGAGTGAATGGTGTGTGTGTGTGTGTGTGTATACAAGTGGTGTGTGAGAGAGTTGTAAGTTAAATGTGAGTAGTATGTGCGTGTGTATGTGCATGCATGTGCATGCGTGTGTGCACATGTGCAGCCCTGACCACCCACCAGATACCCAATGCAGCCCTCTGGGCCAAAAAAGTGCTGCACCCTGCCATAGGAATTCTGCAACAGAAATCATGGCTGTTGGCTATAGGGAAGGTGCAAGGCTTTATTAAAAAGAGCACATGCCTTGTTTCCCAGCAGAACTGCCCTCCTCCCGGCCTGCCAAACAGATGTCCAGGCTGGTATAATGAAAGCATGCAGAGAAACAGGGCCCATAAACCTCATCTGCCCCATTTCTCTGTAGAACTGGCATTTCTGCTGGGAAATAGGATGCGTGGGGAGTGCGCAGCTTGTTCCCCAGTTGAATCACTGGGAATCTGGTGGTGGGAGGGGGTGGCTGCTTCACACAGGCAGGAGACTTGGTGCGGGCTGCAAAACTCTCCCTGGGAGGCACATGTGGCCCATGGGATGCATACTGCTCATTCCTGATCAAGGTACTCTGATTCCCTCCCTATCTATAAGAAATTTGCATCACATATTTTTCTCATTAAAGGTGTGCCGGGGGAGGTGACAATATAGTCTGTTACTGCAAATGGTCAGGCGGAGATTGCAAACAAAAGTCTGATAAGCTAAGATGGGTAGAATCACGGCAAATTCTACCTACTAGTTGGATGCCTGCTGTAAGACTGCAATCCTGTACGCACTTGTGTGACAGTAAGCCCTGGGCCTTACTTCCAAGTATACATGCACAAGATTGCAGTGTAATACAATAAAAGGAATACATGGATACCTTAAAGGATTCAAACCATGGGGTGGGGGCAGGGGGATATTTCCCTGGAGAAACCAATCTCCTAAGAAAGATAACAATACTGTTTACTGTGGGGAAAATTGGGTGGTGATGGTAATTAGCAATGCTTTTCACCGGGCATAGGAATATGAAGAAGAACCTACCAATCATGAGATGTTGGCTTCCTTGAACTTTGTTTCTTCTTTCACCTTCCTTACTTCACCTTGTTTCATGTGGAGAAGATGGAGAATGCCTCATGCACAAATTTATGACATTTTTGCATTCATTTTTTGCATACAATTTTAAAAAATCTGAAATATATGACATTTCAGTACAGCAACTATTTATTTATTTATTTATTTATTTATTGCATTTATACCCCGCCTTTCTCCCTCTCGCAAGGAACTCAAGGCGGCTTACATTATCCTCCTCCTCACCGTTGTATCCTCACAACAACCCTGTGAGGTAGGTTGGGCTGAGAGTCTGTGACTGGCCCAAAGTCACCCAGTGAGCTTCCATGGCCAAGTGGGGACTAGAACCCAGATCTCCCGGCTCCCAGTCCGTCACTCTCACCACTACACTACACTGGCTCTCCTGTGCCTGTTTCTCACAGTATATGGCAAATCACATGCCAAACAGGTATCTTTGATATTGCTCACTACCGTTCATTACCAGAGCAAGTTTTATTTATTTATTTACATTTATATACTGCTTTATCTACTAAAAAGCCATCAAGGCAGCATACAACCATTTAAAACAATAAAACCTTACAACAATAAAAACAAGAACATTAAAACCTACACATTTTAAAAGGCTAAATTGAAAACTAATGACTAATTCATTCTTTTATAGGAGGAAAGTTTTGTTCAGGAAAAAAGCATGCTAGAAAGTTAATTAAATTACAAATCTGAAGAGGCAGTGTTAGTGAGGCACTATCAATTCATGTGCACAGACATTACAAGCCAGAAGAGAATTTTTTGGAATAACCTACTTTTTTTTTCCCAAAGGAAGGTCAGAAAGAATAACGCAGTTATGAATTGAGGTTATGTAGTTTTAACCATCTCTAAAATCTAGCACACCAGTGGGATTTAAATCTAATTTGCTTATTTCATTGACCTAAAGTATTCTGCATTTGAAATTGTCCTCTCATTCCATGTTAAATATTCCATGTGGATTTCAGGCTTTGGACAATGTTCTATTTTGTTCCATTTCATTAAAGAGGCAAAAGTAACATTTCATTAGCCAACCATGGTAGACAGACCCTGAGATTTCACACTCTCTGACTATCAGAGGTTGAGGCTTCAGGCTACAGATGAAATATACATAATACATTCCTTCGCTAATTATTTGTCAGTAGATTAATAAATCACATTGATCCCTTGAAGACTATCTAAATATAGCAGAATCATGAGATGTACTACATACTTAATAGCAGTAAATTGGATGGCTTAAAGGCAAGTGATTTCCTGTTCTTAATGCAAAAGAGACAACATTCATCACTTTGGCCTAAAAAGGAGCTTTTGGTGTAGCTTCTCCTCGAGCATGAGTTTCATTGACCTGGGATAATCAGCTTCTTATTTCAGTGGATAGTTTGTATTCTCAAGATCAGAGTGGCAAAATACGTTCAGAAAGCACTACAATAGACAGTACGATTGCCCAGACTTACAAGCACAGGGACATCCATATGCTTGTTTTTTTTACCTATATGGAAGAAAGTCTCGCATTTATATATTTATTCTTTTAAAAGATAGCAAATAAAATGACGGCCAAATCTTGTACCAAAAAAATATCGAGCTTTTCAGCCTCAGAGATAGACAGGACTGCTATTTGGGGTGGTTCAACAGGTTTATATAATATAGGCTAAAATCCTATACACAATTTACTCAGGAGTAAATCCCACTGAATTCAATGGGATTTCCTTCTGAGTAGACATGTATAGAATTGCACTGTTACATATATTAATCTTGCCTGACTTCAGCTTACAGGCAACATCTTTTCCATTACTGTTCACACCACTAGTATTTATTTATACACTTTTTATTCTATACTTTATGAAGGATACATTATCGAGAAACTGTGGTGCATCACTGCAAGCTAGGGATGGTGGAGAATTTCTCCACGAATCTTCAGGAGGCCGAATGCCAACGCATTCGGCCCCTCGAAATTGGTGGGGAAATTCTCCACCGGCTCCCCCGCCCCCCCCCCCAGGATGGGACTTACCGTGGCCGAATATCCCTCTCGGCGGCGGGTCCCGGCGGCGGTTCGTCAGGGGCGGGGGCGGCGGCCGGTCTCCTGACCAGCTGCCGCTGCCGCCATTGCAAAAAAAAAGTAAAGTAAAAAAAAACCACACACACCCGTGATAGGCTACGTAACGATTTACGTAGCCTATCACGGCTAGATTTCCAAAGTCAGCCATGATAGGCTATGTAAATCGTCACGTAGCCTATCATGGGTGACTTGGAAAAAAGAAAAAGCACGTACACATTTACGTAGACTACGGCGAAAATAAGGGAACGCTATTTGCGTTGCCCTTATTTTCACCGTAGTCTACGTAAATCTTTACGTAGACTAGACGTGCCAAAATAAGGAACGCAAATGGCGGTCCCCATGGGAGCTGCCATTTGCGTACGCGCTTTTTTTTTTTTCCAAAGTCACCCGTGATAGGCTATGTGACGATTTACATAGCCTATCATGGCTGACTTTGGAAATCTAGCCGTGATAGGCTACGTAAATCATTACGTAGCCTATCACGGGTGTGTGTGTGTGTGTTTTACTTTTTTTTTGTGGCCGGGTAGACGGGGCGCTCCTACCCGGCCTGAATTTCGCCGGCGAGGGATGGGGCGCCTCCCCCCCGGCCTGAATTTCGGCTGGGCGAGGCGGGGCACCTCCCCCCCCTCGCCTGAACTTTGGGGGGAGAACCGAAGCACCTCCGCCCACCGCGAAGCAAGCTTCGAGAACAGGTAAGGGACTTTCGTCCATCCCTACTGCAAGCCATAATTCTAAGCAGATATTTTACTTAACACAAAACCGTTTTGACAGGCATACAAAATGCATATAATAGTATTAACATTCATCACACCCTAGATAGCTGAGTGATCACAAAGTTAAATGAAGATAGATCCCTTTACAATATCCTTTTAGATTTTGTAATTATTAAAAACATACTAGATTCTATAAAAATGAACTCGCATTTAGAAGATTTGTTTCAAGGTAATATAATATTATTAGATAGGTCAAAGAGATTTTAATTAGGTTCAGAACAAATCAATGACAGAATATCCAGCAGAAACTGTCAAATATGAATCCCATAAAGTATCAAGGGACAGTTTCCAACGGTGTCATTCTGGATTCTGCTAGCACCGGTGACATTGCGCTAGTGGAAACTAATAGGGATGTACGAAAGTCACTTACCTGGTCCCGCAGCTTGCTTTGCGGTGGGGGGGAGGCTCTTCAGTTCTCCCCCCGAAGTTCAGGCCGGAGGGGGAGGCGCCCCGCCTCGCCCGGCCGAAATTCAGGCCGGGGAGAAGCGCCCCGTCTCCCCGGCCACGAAATACAAAAGTGAATGTAAAAACACACACACACACACACAAGTGATAGGCTACGTAACGATTTACGTAGCCTATCACAGCTAGATTTCCAAAGTCAGCCATGATAGGCTACGTAAATCGTTACTTAGCCTATCACGGGTGACTTTGGGAAAAAAAAAAGAAGCGCGTACGCAAATGGCGGCGCCCATGGGCGCCGCCATTTGTGTTCCTTATTTGGACCCGGGTAGTCTACATAAAGATTTACGTAGACTACGGCGAAAATAAGGGCAATGCAAATAGCGTTGCCCTTATTTTTGCCATAGTCTACGTAAATCTTTACGTAGACCACCCGGGCCCAAATAAGGAACGCAAATGGCGGCGCCCATGGGCGCCGCCATTTGCGTACGCGCTTTTTTTTTTCTTCCAAAGTCACCCGTGATAGGCTACATAACGATTTACGTAGCCTATCACGGCTGACTTTGGAAATCTAGCCGTGATAGGCTACGTAAATCGTTACGTAGCCTATCACGTGTGTGTGTGTGTGTGTTTTACATTTACTTGGAAATGGCGGTGGCGGCAGCTGGTCAGAAGACCGGCCGCCGCCTCCGCCCCCGCCAAAACACCGCCGAAACGCCACCGGGACCTGCCGCCGAGAGACATTCGAAGGAGGTAAGTGCCATCCCGGGGGGTGGCAGGGGGGTGGCGGAGAATTTCACCGCCAATTTTGGGGGGCCGAATGCGTTGGCATTCGGCCTCCCTGAGATTCATGGAGAAATTCTCCGCCATCCGTAGAAACTAAGGACAGAATCCAGCTGTGTCATTCCGCTAGAGCAAATAACATTGTGCTAGTGGAAACTAGGTTCTGAACTATGCAGAAGAGAAGAATCCAACTAAAGTTACATTTGCACAAGCATGCTGCCACAAGCAGTTTTGCATGACTCTTGTGCAACTCATGGTGCAACCCGTTGTGCAATATGTTGTGCATTCCAGTTGTACAACCAATTATGCAACTGCTTGCACTGCATTTTGCAATGCATGGTGCAACGCATTGTGCAACTGATTGCGGAACTGCTCACACAAGAGGTTGTGCGAGAGTAATGGGCAACCACTTGCACAATGGAAAGACTCAGTGGAACTCCGCTACCGCTATTTGAGCTTGCAGGATGTCATCATTGGACACTGCCCTAGGTTCATAACTATACACAAGGAGGGAATCCAACGACAGTTATGCTTGTGCAACCAACCCACTAATCGATCTCGTGTAAGCTCCGCTAGTGCATCTCAGTTCTGCTTTGTGCTATAGCATGTTCCATTAGCACAATATGCTCCGCTTGTGCAAGCTCTGCTAGTGTGTCTTGTTACCACTAGTGCAAACTCTGCTTCTGCATCATTACCACTTGCACAACCAATACTTTTGGCAGGGTTGCACAGGTGCGATTTGATTTAGTGGAATGGCACCATTGGATACTGTCTGAGTATTTGAAAATGTGTGTATTATTTGTGAACTGGAGGGAGAAATAGCCCTGTTTCAAGACTGCTTTAAATGTATGTTGGTTGTACTCCATATTAGACTAAATTAAGGAAACTTTACACCTAAGAATATGCCCCCATTTATGCTAGAAGAGAAGTTTAATAAACTGTACCGTAGCCAGGGGAGTGGGTTTCACCACTATTTCTGAGCATATCTTCTGCACCTTGACTCTCAGTTTTGCCTGAGAAGATTGGTTAATTCCGGACTGGTCCCAAAGGGCAACAGTGGTCTCCTTGGATAAATGTAGCCAACCAATGTGGCATACATATCCTCCTCCTCCTCCCTGTTTTATCCTCACAACAACCCTGTGAGGTAAGTAAGGCTGCGAATCAGTGACTGGCCCAAAGTCACCTAATGAGCTTCATGACTAAGTGGGGACTTGAACCTCCAGTCCCAGTCCAACCCTCTAACTGTTATACCATCATTGCTCTCAGGTGCAATCATACACCAGGTTTTCATTATTGGCTTGGACAAAAGGAGTTGTCTCCTCAATGCAACCCCACTGGCTTTGTTTTAGTAAGGTTCTTCCCTCAAAAACCCCCACCAGTCTTTCCTAAGGCAGCATATAATAAATACATTTTTAAATAACACCAGTCTAAAATAATACAACTAGCAGTTGATCCAACTTCCCACCAGCAGAATGGAATTCCCTCCCCCTGGAGCCCCCAATGCACACCCCCCCCCATCTGCTCTGGAGGATTCAGGGAATAGATCTGAGAAGGCGGGGCTGCAGGGGGAGGAGAGCAAGGGGGGCTTCTGTTTGGGAGATGCTGGATTTAAGCCTAAGGGAGAGGTATAATGAGACAGGAGCCTATTAGATCTACGCTTCCTTTTTAGGCAAACAGGGATTTTCGCCATCCCTGTTTGTGTTCTTCAGTTTCAAATGGAAGCATAACCCATCCCACTCTGTATTCTGCTGCTACTGAAAAGAATCTCTTGACAGTCATCACCTGCCAAACTTCAGAAGTCAGGGACACCTGGAGAAGGTCCTCTGACAATGATCTTAATGCCTGGGCAGGTTACATGTGATATCAATGGATACTTTTTCCCCCCTTTTGTTAATGTGGGGGTTGTGTGTGTGTATGGGGGGGGGACAGTGGGTGGAAGACTTAATAGAGCCAGTGTGGTATAGTGGCTAGAGTGGTCTGGGAGCTAAGAGATCCAGGTTCTAGTCCCCACTCAGCCATGGAAGCTCACTGGGTTACTTTGGGCCAGTCACAGACTCTCAGCCCAACCTACCTCACAGGGTTGCTGTTGTGAGGATAAAATGGAGAGGAAGAGGATTATGTATGCTGCCTTGGGTTCCTTGAGGAGGAAAAAAGGTGGGATATAAACGTAATAAATATAAATAAAAAATAATTGTCCTGTTCCGGAGCTTGGGGTCCCAGTCCAATAATAAGATAAGCCTGAACTCCATGTATGTAGTTTGCCTCTTAATTAGCAGTCTGGCCATAGCATTCTGGACTAACTGGAGTTTCTAAGTCTTCAAAGGCAGCCCCACACATATTGAACACATTGTGCAAATAGCCTCTCAAAATTCGCCACCCTATTTGTGGGCAGAGAACATGGAGAGACAATTTCACCACATTTCTCCAGAGGAAGGAGGAATCCTCCAATGGTTTCTCACAGGTAGGGGTCACCCTTGGCAGGGGTTGTAGCACAGCTTCTTTTTTTCCAAAGGGTTTTTGGTAGGGATGTTGGAGAATTCTGCCACAAACTCCAGTGAGGCCGGATTCTTCTAAAGAATCCGGCTCCCCGTAGTCCATGGTGGAATGGAGAAATCCCCCCCGCCACCCCGCAGAATCTCCCCGGGACGGAGCCTACCTGGCTCCGGCGGCACCTCCAGTGGCTCTGGGTCGTCTTCCGGCCGCTGCTGGGCTGCAGCTGCAAATGGCGGCTGCTACGCTGGCCGCCATTTGCGTCACTGCCAAGCCGTGATAGGCTACGTAAGTATCTACATAACCTATCACAGCTTGGCAGGGACACAAATGTAGGGGTGGACGAAAGTTACTTACCTTTAGGGATGGCGGAGAATTTCTCCCCGAAACTTCGGGGGGCCGAGCGCCAACGTGTTCAGCCCCCCGAACAAGTTTCGGGGAGAAATCCTCTGCACCCCCCCGCACCCCGCACCTCCCGGGACAGGACTTACCTTCCCTGAATGTCCCTCCCGGCGGCGGGTCCAGCTGGCGGTTCGTCCGGTGTTCGAGCAGGGCGGGAGCGGCAGCCGGTCTTTCGACCGGCTGCCACCCCCGCCATTGCAATCAAAGAAAAAAAAAAAAAAGTCCCCTGATAGGCTA
Organism: Heloderma suspectum; assembly: GCF_057233095.1. Classification (NCBI taxonomy): domain Eukaryota; kingdom Metazoa; phylum Chordata; class Lepidosauria; order Squamata; family Helodermatidae; genus Heloderma; species Heloderma suspectum. Next base: position 95,242,417 of record NC_139461.1, read on the forward strand.
CGTGACGATTCACGTAGCCTATCACAGCTAGATTTGCAAAGTCAGCCGTGATAGGCTACGTGAATCGTCACGTAGCCTATCACGGGTGACTTTAAAAAAAAAAAGTGTGTACGGATAATGGCGGCCCCCATAGGGAGCCGCCATTCCCGTTCCTTATTTGGTCGCTGTAGTCTACGTAAATGTTTATGTAGACTACGGCGAAAATAAGGGCAACGCTATTTGCGTTGCCCTTATTTTCGCCGTAGTCTACGTAAACATTTATGTAGACTACAGCAACTAAATAAGGAACGCGAATGGCGGCTCCCTATGGGGGCCGCCATTCGCGTACACGCTTTTTTTTTTTTTAAGTCACCTGTGATAGGCTACGTGACGATTCACGTAGCCTATCACGGCTGACTTTCCAGATCTAGCCATGATAGGCTACGTGAATCGTCACGTAGCCTATCAGGGGAGGTTTTTTTGTTTTTTTTTTTACTTTCGTGTTCGCGGCCGGGCGAGGCGGGAAGCCTCCTCCCCGGCCTGAATTTCGGCCGGGCGAGGCGGGAAGCCTCCCCCCCGGCCTGAATTTCGGCCGGGCAAGGCGGGAAGCCTCCCCCCCTGGCCTGAACTTCGTGGGGGGAGCAGCGAAGTGCTCCCCCCCACCGCGAACAAGCTGCGAGAAAAGGTAAGTGACTTTCGTCCACCCCTACTTACCTTTCCTCGAAGGACGTTCGCGGTGGGGGGGAGGCGCTTCGCTGGTCCCCCCGCGAAGTTCTGTCCGGGGGGGGAGGCTTCCCGCCTCGGCCCGGCTGAAATTCAGGCCGGGGGGGAGGCTTCCCGCCTCGCCTGGCCGCGAACGCGAAAGTTAAAAAAAAACAACAAAACGCCCCCTGATAGGCTACGTGACGATTCACGTAGCCTATCACGGCTAGATCTGCAAAGTCAGCCGAGATAGGTTACGTCAATCGTCACGTAGCCTATCACGGGTGACTTTAAAAAAAAAAAGCGCGTACGCGAATGGTGGCCCCCATAGGGAGCCGCCATTCGCGTTCCTTATTTAGTCGCTGTAGTCTACGTAAATCTTTACGTAGACTACAGCGAAAATAAGGGCAACACAAATAGCGTTGCCCTTATTTTCGCCGTAGTCTACGTAAATCTTTACGTAGACTACAGCGACCAAATAAGGAATGGGAATGGCGGCTCCCTATGGGGGCCGCCATTCGCGTACGCGCTTTTGTTTTTTTTTTAAGTCACCCGTGATAGGCTACGTGACGATTCACGTAGCCTATCATGGCTGACTTTGCAAATCTAGCCGTGATAGGCTACGTGAATCGTCACGTAGCCTATCAGGGGGCGTTTTCTTTTTTTTTTCTTTCATTGCAATGGCGGCGGCGGCAGCCGGTCGAAAGACCGGCTGCCGCTCCCGCCTCGCTCGAACACCCGCCGAACCACCGGCCGGACCAGCCACCGGGAGGGACATTCGGTGAAGGTAAGTCCCGTCCCGGGGGGGGTGCGGGGGGTGGGAGGGTTCAGAGGATTTCTCCCCGAAACTTGTTCGGGGGGCCGAACACGTTGGCGCTCGGCCCCCTGAAGTGTCGGGGAGAAATTCTCCGCCAACCCTACACAAATGGCGGCTAGCGTAGTGGTCACCATTTGCAGCCGCAGCCCAGCAGCAGCCAAAAGTCCAGCTGCGGCCAGGCAGGATTCCGGGGGGAGGGATGGATTGCCTCCCCCCACCGCGGATGCCCCTCAGCAGAGCAAGGTAAGGGGTTCATACATCCCTAGTTTTTGGTTGTTTGCACTGCCCACTGCAAGTGGCACCAGCAGCGTTGGCTATCTGGCCCCCATTTTGCGTCATTCACAATGCAGGTGTTAGGGTGGCAGTGGCAGAACTAGTGCTGTGCCAAAATCTGTCCTACAATTTCCTGAATGTTTTCTTCCCCCATAAAAGAGACTTCCATGTTTCTGCCTTATTCTCAGAGCATTTTATAATTTAATTTGATTTTCTTTTGGTGGTATTTTTGAGCTTACCTAATCACTGTGACCCCTTCATGGATCACTGCCTTGTTGTGGCAAAGGGGCTTGCGTAACTCAGTGAAGCCATAAGCTATGCCGTGCAGGGCCACCCAAGACGGACAGGTCATGGCAGAGAGTTCTGACAAAATGTGGTCCACTGGAGAAGGAAATGACAACCCACTCCAGTATTGTTGCCAAGAAAACCCCATGGAACGTATCACAAGGCTAAAAGAGATGACGCCGGAAGATGAGCCCCTCAGGTCGGAAGGTGTCCAATATGCTACTGGGGAAGAGCAGAGGGTATTTCCAAGTAGCACCAGAAAGAGTGAAGCGGCTGGGCCAAAGCCGAAAGGACACTCAGCTGTGCATGTGTCTGGTGGTGAAAAGAAAATCCGATGCTGTAAAGAACAATATTGTTTAGGAACCTGGAATGTCAGATCAATGAATCAAGGTAAGCTGGAGGTGGTCAAACATGAGATGGCAAGATTGAACATCGACATCTTGGGAATCAGCGAACTAAAATGGACAGGCATGGGCGAATTTAATTCAGGTGACCATCATATCTACTATTGTGGGCAAGAATCCCTTAGAAGAAATGGAGTAGCACTCATAGTCAACAAAAGGGTGGGAAAAGCAGTACTGGGGTACAATCTTAAAAATGATAGAATGATCTCAGTACGAATCCAAGGCAAACCATTCAACATCACAGTAATACAAGTCTATGCCCCAACCACTGAGGCCGAAGAAGCTGAGGTTGATCGGTTCTATGAAGACCTACAACACCTTCTAGAACTAACACCAAAAAAAGATGTCCTCTTCATCATAGGGGATTGGAATGCTAAAGTAGGAAGTCAAGAAATCACCGGGATAACAGGCAGGCATGGCCTTGGTGTACAAAATGAAGCAGGACAAAAGCTAATAGAGTTTTGCCAAGAGAACATGCTGATCATAGCAAACACTCTTTTCCAACAGCACAAGAGGCGACTCTACACATGGACGTCACCAGATGGTCAATATCGAAATCAGATTGATTATGTCCTTTGCAGCCAAAGATGGAGAAGCTCCATACAGTCAGTCAAAACAAGACCTGGAGCTGACTGTGGCTCAGATCATGAGCTGCTTCTTGCAAAATTTCAGCTTAAATTGAAGAACGTCGGGAAAACCACTAAACCGTTCAGGTATGACCTAAATCATATCCCTGATGAATATACAGTGGAGGTGAGGAATAGATTTCAGGGATTAGACCTGATAGACAGAGTGCCTGAGGAACTATGGACGGAGGTCCGTAACATTGTTCAGGAGGCAGCAACGAAATCCATCCCAAAGAAAAAGAAATGCAAGAAAGCAAAGTGGCTGACTGATGAGGCTTTACAAGTAGCTCACGAAAGAAGGGAAGCGAAAAGCAAGGGAGAAAGGGGAAGATATACCCAACTGAATGCAGAGTTCCAGAGAATAGCAAGGAGAGACAAGAAGGCCTTTTTAAATGAACAATGCAAAGAAATCGAGGAAAACAACAGAATGGGAAAGACTAGAGATCTCTTCAAGAAAATTGGAGATCTCAAGGGAACGTTTTGTGCAAAGACGGGCATGATAAAGGACAAAGAAGGCAGGGACCTAACAGAAGCAGATGAGATTAAGAAGAGGTGGCAAGAATACACAGAAGAACTATACAGGAAAGATCTGAATGTCCCTGATAGCCATGATAGTGCGGTCACTGAACTTGAGCCGGACATCCTCGAGAGTGAAGTCAAGTGGGCCTTAGGAAGCATTAGTAACAACAAAGCTAGCGGAGATGACAGTATTCCAGCCGAGCTATTTAAAATCCTAAAAGATGATGTTGTTAAAGTGCTGCATTCAATATGCCAACAAATCTGGAACACTCAACAGTGGCCACAAGACTGGAAAAGGTCAGTTTACATTCCAATTCCAAAGAAGGGCAACGCCAAAGAGTGTTCAAACTACCGCACCATTGCGCTCATTTCACATGCCAGCAAGGTGATGCTCAAAATCCTACAAGCTAGGATTCAGCAGTATGCGAACCGAGAACTACCGGAAGTACAAGCTGGGTTTAGAAGAGGCAGAGGAACTAGAGATCAAATCGCCAACATTCGCTGCATCATGGAGAAAGCAAGAGAATTCCAGAAAAATGTCTATTTCTGCTTCATTGACTACGCTAAAGCCTTTGATTGTGTGGATCACAACAAACTGTGGCAAATTCTTAAAGTGATGGGAGTACCAGACCACCTTACCTGTCTCCTGAGAAACCTGTACGAGGGTCAAGAAGCAACAGTCAGAACCAGACATGGAACAACTGATTGGTTCAAAATTGGGAAAGGAGTACGACAAGGCTGCATATTGTCACCCTGCTTATTTAACTTATATGCAGAGTACATCATGAGAAATGCCGGGTTGGATGAATCAGAGGTCGGAATTAAGATTGCTGGGAGAATTATCAACAACCTCCGATATGCAGACGATACCACCCTAATGGCAGAAAGCGAAGAGGATCTCAAGAGCCTCTTGTTGAGGGTGAAAGAGGAGAGTGCAAAAGCTGGTTTGAAACTCAACATTAAAAAAACTAAGATCATGGCATCTGGCCCCATCACTTCCTGGCATATAGAAAGGGAAGAAATGGAAGCAGTGACAGATTTTACTTTCTTGGGCTCCAAGATCACCGCAGACGGTGACTGTAGCCATGAAATTAAAAGACGCTTGCTCCTTGGGAGGAAAGCTATGGCCAACCTAGACAGCATAGTAAGAAGCAGAGACATCAAAGCTATGGTTTTCCCAGTAGTAATGTATGGCTGTGAGAGCTGGACTATAAGGAAGGCTGAGCACCGAAGAATTGATGCTTTCGAACTGTGGTGCTGGAGAAGACTCTTACGAGTCCCCTGGACTGCAAGGAGGTCAAATCAGTCAATCCTAAAGGAAATCAACCCTGACTGCTCATTGGAAGGACAGATAATGAAGCTGAAGCTCCAGTATTTTGGCCACCTAATGCGAAGAGAAAACTCCCTGGAAAAGACCCTGATGCTGGGAAAGACTGAAGGCCAAAGGAGAAGGGGACGGCAGAGGATGAGATGGCTAGATAGCATCACCGATGCAATGAATATGAACTTGAGCGCGCTCCGGGAGAGAGCGCAGGACAGGGGGGCCTGGCGTGCTGTGGTCCATGGGGTCACGAGGAGTCGGACACGACTGAACGACTGAACAACAACAATCACTGTGAATGAACTTGAGCACACTGCGGGAGAGAGCGGAGTACAGGAAGGCCTGGCGTGCTATGGTCCATGGGGTCACGAAGAGTCGGACACGACTTAATGACTGAACAACAACCACTGTGAAGTGGCTAAGGGTACCATCCGCATTTTTCTTTCTATTACACACTTTTCCATTGCTGTACAGTCTCCCAGGCTGCCTGCACATCCTGATTTGAAAAGCCCCATGGCAGGAATTGCCTCATCATGTCTTCCCCTGGGTGGGAAGTGCAGGAAGCCAAGGAGGCTACAGGCTTCCAGCGAGATGATTGTACAATGACAGACAGGGCAAGTTCAGCCACTTCTTAAGTAAGGTAAGCACAAGAACCCTGAATCAAACCCATGAGAAATGCCACACCCCAAGTCTGGCTTGCCTGGCCTCGGGGTGGGCCGTTGCGGGAGGGCGGGTGGAGTGAGACGACGCCAATGGCCGGGATTAGCAGTCTGTGGTAGTCCCACCAGAGGTGGGAGGGGGCGAAGAGGCACCTTAAGCTTTCCGCACCCCTCCTCAATGCCTCTTCAACACGCAGCTGCAGGACAGTGCCACGCGCTTCTGCAGCCAAAGGAGTGTGGGCAGTGGAAGCTTGCCCCTTTTGAGAAAGGGCCTTCTGCAATGGTGTTTTCTGCTTGCTGCGGGCCTGCTGGGGCATTTTCCACTGCAGCTACGTCAGGTGAGCAGCGGCAGCAGCTAACCCTCGCTCAGGCGCAGACCGGACGAGGTTTTTTGCCGCAGCAACTGCCACGGCGACAGGCTGTGGCAGATTCCCTCCTTCCTTGAGCTTTGGGGCGATGCTGATTGCGCGCCTTCAGCGATCCCAGGCCTCTTGGCATGGACTGACTCTGCAGACACTCCAGGCTTCTCCTCAAGGGGCAGTGGAGGGGCTGCGGGATCTGCGGTGCAGTGGAGTCACCGAGGCGTTGAGGTCTGATCTTCTGGGGCTGGGTGGCCCAAGTTTGGAGGTGGCCTCCAGGGACGGGGGCTTCCTTTCTGGGGGGGAGAGTTCCTGGCCTGAGGGAGGATCCTCAGCAGGTCTGCGCCAACACCCCTGGGTGTGGTACAATTTTACAGGCACAGCCTAGGGGGCCATAGGCGTGGTCTCAAGGTGCAGGAGGCTGTTGCCTTGCTGAGGCTGAGCAGGGTTGGGTCTGGGTGGTGTTGGAGGGGTGACCACCTGAGAACCTATACAGATTTGGTCCTCTTTGACTTGGCGGGGGGTTGTACTTAGTGCTAACACCCGACTTCCTGCCGGTGGGCACTCCAGAGCTCCCTGGGAGCTGACTGTTTTGGCCCATAGCATTTTGAGGCAATATGCCCTCTGAAAAAGGACAGGGGGGCAAGAAGGGAAAGGGCAAAGCCCCTCACTTACCAGCCAAACAGTCTCGAAGGAGGAATGACTCTTCATCTGAAGGGGAGGGGGCACCTGATTTGGCACTGATTCTCACGCGTGTGGAGGCAATGGAGAAAGATAAAGGGATTACATCTACACCATTACCTCGACCAAGCACGTCTGGAGGTTCGCAGCCTAAACAGGCTAGGTGGCAGACCCAGCATTAGCAGACCAAATTGCTAAGGACTTAAAATTTTTGGAGTTTTTTTTCCAATCTACGTAGCAGTACACATATGGGCAGACCAACTGGCCAATTCGGTAGTTCACTTTTGGTGTGACAATTAGGCCATCTTCCATATCATCTACACCCTGTCTTCCAGCAATGCCAGTGTTATGTTGTTGGTAAGGGTATACACACTTCATTGTCTGTGACATAATATCTGGTTCTGCACCCAGACCTGGCTCAGACAATCCGATTACCGTCTCTTTGTCATGTAACCAGGTCAAATGGCTCTGGGAGTTGGCCCCTTGGACACGTCCATTGCCAGACCCCATGACAGCAGCACTATGGGAGACTGACGGGCTGAGGTGGAACTCGCCATGATGAACTCCATAGCTCCCAGCACCAGAGCTGCTTACAACAAGGCAGGTAGGGAGTTTCATGCTTTCCGATGCAATCGGCAGTTACAGCAATCATGGCCTATCCCAGTGGATCATCTTTTGCAGTTTTGTGTCTATTCCAGGAATAGGGGGCTTTCAGCAAGGACCATAAACAGTAAGCTGGTGACGCTGTCTTTTTGGTCCAAATTCAGAGGCATAGCAGATAATACTGCAAATTTCAGGGTGAGGCACACCCTTCAGGGTTGGGCCAGGATGTCACCTGCAGCCCCAGACTCCAGGCGCTGCCTTTCTCCAGACATCCTTTTAGGATTGTGGCCATCTAAATGAGCTTCGCATTTTGAAGCGTCACTGTTTCATGCAGCTGCCTTAACGGCTTTCTTCAGGGCCCTCAGGATTTCCGAACTGGTCGTGACATCGAAAGGTGATGTATCTGGAAGAGCTCTGCAATATTCTGACATCCATGTCCATCCCGATGTCAAGATTTTACTCCGGAGGTCTAAGACTGATCAGATGGGTAGGGGTGCCATGGTGTCACTACTGCCAGCACAGATAGAGGAACTATGCCCCGTCAGGGCGATGGCGGTTTTTTGGACTTGCGAGGGCCCTTGGAAAGTCCACTGTCCTGCCATTCTGACGGTTCTCCATTAATGAAATATCGATTTGGGGCTGTTACTAAGGCGGCATTGGGTGTCCTTGGTCTAGGTAAATTTCGCTTTGGGATCCATTCCTTCCGGTTTGGGGCCGCTTTGACAGCTGCGACATTGGGTTTTTCAACTGACCAAGTGAAGGTGGTGGGCAGATGCCGCTCCAAGGCCTTCAGGGTTTATGTGAGGACTTTTCCTTGAGATTGGTGGCAAGTCACCCCTCCCCCTTTCTTCTTGTTCTTACTGTTTTTCTTGTTTCCTTTAGATCGATGGAATGGACGTGAACCCGTGCGTGTGCACATATGTGGATGCAGCATGGTGTCCTGGGCTGGTTAGAGGGCTTCCAGGTCAGGCTGCAGACCTCAGCTCGGACTGTCTTGGCATGCCTGCATTCAGTGGCTTGGCTGACGTGGCACGTGGTGGAAGTGCCTCCTACCCACTCTATTCCAACAAGGTTTGGTGTGTGTCCCCCCGCAGGTTTTGGTGCTGCATCTTGGGTGAAACGACCTGGGTTGTTTAAAAAGCAAGGGCCTTATTTTGCAAGCATTGGAGGATTTTCAAGTTATCAGGTGCCCTTGGCCAGGGATAACTAATGTTTGGTCATGCTTGCTTCTTAGATTTTTATGGAGGAATGCTTGGAACCAGTGGGCCATGGAAAGGGCTCAGCAGAAATAGCTCTGGGGATCATTTCTCATCCAGGAATTATACGGATGTGGGGGGAGCTTTATAGGCAGGACTGGGTGCACCTGTCCGATTTAGGCAATGATATATTTTTGTTGGCTCTGCAAGGGGGTCTGCGGGAAGTAATTCAGCGCAGGTGGGAGGAGTTCAACTAAGCATTAGGCTTGTCGCTCCCTGTGGCTGCTAGGACAGGCATTGGGGATGAGAATAGGGACAGTGAGCATTCAGAGGCATGGTTATGGTGACAGGTGATGCCTGAGGCCTCCTGCTCTGGCTTTAGTGGCCCACTGGGGGGATGAGGATTACCTGTGAGGCCAACTCACCTCACCCACCCAGTGTTTCACAGCTCAGGCAGGGGTGACAGGGGAAGGCCTACCTCCCCCAAAAGGGTAGCCCTGTGGGGTGGTGAGATGACAGGCCACTCCACAGGTTTTGAATGTTTTCGCCCATGTCAGGGTCAGCTTGTGGCTGGCCCGGTTCAGTTACTCGTCCTGGGTTTCCCGACCCCTTTGCAGATTTATCAATAAATGTGGCCCAATTTTGAACTCAAGAACTTGTGTCAGTCTCTTTCTTTATTTCCCCATCTCCGCTCGCACATTCTTTTTGAAAGCAATTTCTTTTTGAAAGCCATTTCTTTTCTATCAAATTGAGTGAGAATGACAGAAAAATATGTGGGAGAAAATTTTGGCACAGCACTAGTCTGGATCTTACTGGAGCATGGTTAACTATGGCAAGGCTACTGTAAACATAGTAGTGTTGATATTTTAAGATGCCACAGGATGGTTATTTTTCCTGCAACAGACAAGCACAGCTGTCATGTCTAAAGTAGTTAATTCCATCACCTTGCTGTTGAATATTTTATTCTGAAAGAGGGTAAATAAGAGAGCCCTATTCAGCATCTGCTATTATATTTTTATCCACCCAGCCACCCACCCCCTTAAACTGCATTGCTTTGTTTTCTATTTTGGACCTTAGAAGCTTTGTCAAATTTCTCTCTGCTCAGGAATACAATTCATAAGATTGCAGTCACTGGACAATTACAGTACTAAGTCCTAGCCAAGTATACCGAGGCAAACAAAGCAGCAGTGATATGTTCAAGCACTATTATATTGGCTTTCCAAATTACAATTGATTTGAAGAGGAAGTTTATTGTAAGAAGGGCTATATATCCATGGTTTCTATGGTTACCATCTACTAACTTTATTTACATTCAGATTTCTTTTAGTGCTAACTTCAGGGCATATGAATACCTCTTATCAAAATGCCCACAGTGAGGAAACAGAATTTTTTAAAAAATGACAATAGGGAGAATAAAGCTGTCAAGTGCTGGAGTAGGTAAAGATGTGTGTTTGTTGTTGTGGCATGGGAACTAAAAGAGATTATTTCATTCTTATATCACTAGGATGAGAGACAACCAAGACTGAAATGGTCTAAAAGAGAAACTAGACATGTATTAGATATTTCCATAGCTTTCAATGGGATTTCCCCTACATTAGCCTTCCCTAACCTGGTGCCTTCCAGACGCATTGGGCTAGAAATTTGACCATGCTTGCCATGGATGATGGGAGATGTAGTCCAATATATATGGGGGCACTAGGTTGGGAGAAACTGCCTTAGATGTTTTCAAAAGGGCTATTATGAGCAATCGATTTGGAGTGCTTGTAAACCGGGATGTCCTTGATAAATTACTCATGAGGAGGATTGCCGAGAGCAGGCAAATCAGGAATCTGCTGCTATCCTTGAGCCACCTTTATTGCTGCCTCCTCCCCACTTGTCCTGCTCCAGCCCCCTCACACTTACCTCAGACAGAGGAAAGGCAGAAGTGGTAGAGGCAGAAAAATGTTGTGCACGCTGAAGATACTGAGAAGAAGCATTCCCAGCCTGCACAGCACTGCTTTTCACTGGGAATGCTAGTAGTGTCAGCCCAGACTGTGGCAGGAAAAAGCCACTGAGTGCCAGGGATTCTGAAAAAAAGTCCACCCAGGGGGTTTCTTTTCCACATCCTTAGGTCAAGGTGTATCTTCTCCTTCCAAAGACTGGGCTGGGACTAAAATCTTAGTCCAAGGTCTGGTGGGAGATGTTCTTCTTGGGACTGGAGTTCAGCCACCTCTGCCTTCCCGCTGCCCAAGGTATGTTTGGGGGTGTCTAGGGTAAGTGAGGTGATAGGGAATGAGGGTGCCTTGTAAGAGTTTCAAGCGAATACTCCCAAGACTTTTAATCGTTGTGAGCATTCACTTGGATGGAACCCTCCCAAAATATCTGCCCCTTTTGGGCTGAACTGGCGATGCTTGCACATCTCATTTCCAAGGCTGAGCAAGTGTGCTGAGCAAGACCATAGCCAGGGTGCCACCCATAGGCGCTCTAACTCAGTTGGGGCACATTCAGCACAATCCTTGGCGTGTCTAGTTGGATGTAAGACCCACTGAGTTCAATGGAACTTACTCTCAGGCAAGTGTATATAGAATTGCAGATTAAAGAATGAGAGTTTCCTTTTGGAACAGGGAAAACATCGTTAAAAACAACGAGGCGAGAAATGCTCCCCTAAAATGCTCACGTAAAATGCTTACGTAAACCTTTAAAACCCATTAGCTATTATGGCTGTGTGCATGGCAGGGTGGTTAAAGGGGGTAAACAGGTAACTTGTGGATTTTCCCATGCCACCAGATCACTTCATTAACTTGTACCTAACTAGTTTAAGCACCCTGTCCTATTCACACTGAGGACCAAAGCAGACAATTTCGGGTGACCAGGTGTCCTCTTTAACAGAGAACTGTCCTCTATTTGAAGGCATTCTGTATTTGAAGTACTGTGGTGTCCAATTCCAGTTGAAAGATAAAGAACCATAAGAACTGTTCCCCTTCAGCAGTTAGTACCTGGACAGCAGACTGAACAGGCAGGCACACAGGTCACCTGGTCACAGTCCTCCACACTATGGTGAAATGTACACCGTTTCTATTGAAATTATAATAATTATTTCTAAATTTGCATTTGCATCTATACATATAAATGCATGTTATGTAAACCACTGCCATGTAAACCTGTTTTCTGGTGAGGCAATTCCTCTTTTTTGATGATTTATAAGTGGCCACTGCATCAGTAACTCACAGCTATGTTTTCCCATCCATTTTTATTCTAGGGTAAGTGCACGGGGCCCAATCTAGATCTTAAAAGCCCCTTAGCCCACTCTAGGGTCCCAATCTGGTTTGCCCCCCTACACTTACTCTAGAATAGAAATGGGGGGGGGGAACCTAGATGCTAGATACAGATTTAAAGTCATGTCTATTTTGGCTCTCTGTGAAAGTCGCCTCAGGGCCTGTGGGGGAAGTTCAGTGTCATAGGAGCCAATGGAGCCTGCAGACTCAAGTCTTTGTAGCAACATCAGGTTGCAGGTGCTGTAGTGGTTTTGATAGTTAGTTTGCTCTGGTATCCCCAGTGTCTCTCCCTCATTCTCAGGGTTCAGAATTCTGCCTTCCCCATAGTCTTTGTATACCACCACATCTCATCAACAACTTCTGGTCCCTCACCTGGGGACAAGACCCTTGTCTGCACCTCTCTCCATTTTCTGCTGCAAGCACAGGCCTGGCTGGCCTGGTCTCCATGCACCTCCTGAGGTTGTCCCTCAAGACTTTCTGGCCCTATAAACTCTAATGCTCTTGGGCCTTTCTTTCCTTCTCTGTGACATCTTCACACGCACCCATTTCTGTGTCCACCTCCTCCTATTTATCCATCCGAGCCCTGGCCTCCCTTCTTAATGCATCAGTTCTCTGACTCCACGGCCCATCTACCCCCTTCTTCTGCCTTTAAACCCTTCTGACTGCCTCCTCTTTCTAGCACCGTTAGCCCCCTACAGCCCCTGTTGCACTGACAATTTGTCCTGTGCTATGTTTCCCTCAGGGTGCTCTTTCCCTGATTTCTCACAGTGACTAAAACAATGGGTTTCCCCCTCATGTTTTCCCAAGAGTGTTCTCTACTTTTAGTACCATTTTCACACATATAAATGATCTTTTAAAAATTATTACTGCAGCCACTAGAGGGGGATTTTTTAAAGGATGACTTAAATCAGCAAACACTCACATGTATCCCCCTACCAGAATGGGGGCATAGTTCCAAAATAAACAATAAACCCCACCTACACAAATATGGGTACCTTCCTCTACACAAGCATACATCCTATAAACAATAACCTTATAGAAACGTACAAAAAATAACAGCAGCTCCCCCTCTTCCTCTCCAATCCTGGAAAATTATGTTGCTGTTGCTCCCTTTCCAACCCTTTTATCGAGAGAAGGGAGAGAAGACCCCTAAGAAGAAGAAGACAGAGACAGTTTACATAGTTTCACCTCACATTCCCTTGCTTCACTGAATGCTGTGATCACCTTGGATGTGTGCCACTCTCCCACTATTTCTAATTGTCATCCAAAATCTGTTCACAGCAGCAGGAGGATTTCTTCATGGCCAGGCATAAACGTCTACCCAGCATTCCGCAAATGACTCATTAATTCATGTCTGCAAAGTTAAGCAAAGAAACAATGATACATACTAGAACATGCTTAACTTGAAATGGCTTCTGGCTTTACTCTGTTTCTTCACCTATTTGTTGTTGTTGTTGTTGTTCTATAACATTAAGTGAAAGGTTTTTCTTTAATAAGCTCAGCTGTTTATGTCATAGTTATAGTCCAAAGTAATTTATTTGTTTTATACCCTTGGTCACTAAGCATCATTTCTTTGTTTATTTGTTTATTTATATCCTGCCTTTGCAGCAAAAATGGTGCTCAAGGCAGCTAACAATCATAAAATATAGATAAAACAGAATTTTGATGGAAACATACAAACTCACAGCAATAAAAAGAAATAAACAGTACCTAGCCAGTTAAAACCTCTTCAGTAACAAACCAGTACACATACCAAAGGCCTGCCTGAATAAAATCATTTTTGCCAGCCAGAAGAAGGACAACAAAGAGTGAGCCAACCTAGCCTCCCTTAGCAGGGAGTTCCAGAGCCTGTGAGCAGCCACTGAGAAGGTTGTATCTCACATCCTTACCCAACATGTCTCTAGTAGTAGTGGGATTGAGAATAGGACCTCCACCGAAGATCTTAAAACACTTGGCAGGCTTGTAAGGGAAGATGCCATCAACTACAATTAATATCCTTCATTGTTATGAAAAAGCCAGATTACACTTGATTTTCTTGTAGCCTGATATAAGAAATAGGTAGAAACTTCTAAACTGGAAAAGAACTGTTATCATTCATCCTATATATTTCTAATGCTAATACACACTCAAAGAATTCTAACATTCATTCTGGCCACAGTGATCTATGCCTTCATCACTTCCCATTTAGAGTACTATAACTTCCTCTACATTTGGCTGCCTATGAAAAGTGTTGGGAAACTACAGCTAGTGCAAAATGGGATGGGCAAATTGCTTTCTGGTGTGCACTTTTCTGTTGACCATCTTACACCAAACCTGTACCGAGTTCACTAGCTTCTAACTTATATTCAGCGCTATACAAGGTCTGTTGATTACCTACCTATAAAGTCCTAAATTCTTTGGGTACAGAGTATCTGAAAGACCATCTCCTTCCCATAGGAACCTGCCCATAGCATAAGGTACATTTCAAAGGCCATGTTACATGTCCCACTACCAAGGAAGTTTAGGTTGGTGGGAACTCAGGACAGTACCTTTTATGTGGTGGCACCCTGATTGGAGAACTCCCACTCTAAGGAGCTTAGACTTAGATTGGCTCTTTCTTTGATTATATTTAGATAGGCCATTACAAAAAAAAAATGTGTTGCCTGTCATTTGAATGAATTTTAACATAATTCTGCTCTCTGTTTTTAAATGATTATTTTTCTCCAGTTTTTAATTTATTATGATACTTGTGATAATGTTTTATATGTTTTAATGTATATATTGCCATGCGGCCCTTTTTGGGCCAAAAGGCAACTCATAAGTAATGTTATCAAATAAATAGCAGACACTAAATATACATAGGCTTGGTGACAGGGATATAGAAGTATCTGTTGATTATGAGAAGATCACTGAGTTTCCATCCATTTCTTTCCTTGTACCTCAGAAGCAAGGTTAGCTGCAGTCCCATTCTAATATTGTGGATACTGGGTTGGATTCAGATTTACACATAGTCAGAGTAGACCAACTGAAATCAATTACTCATGACCCATTGAATTCAGTGGGTTTACTCTAAGTATGAGCAAATCTGGACCCAACCCATAATTTACTATTCTACTGTTTAGACCTCAGAAGGTGAAGCAGCCTCATAGCATAGAACTGTAAAACATGTCCAATAAATGGGTTGTACTAAATTACTAGATTAGACTGCTAGGCATAAATAGAAATCCAAAACATTAAAATATACTGTGTGTACAATCAGACAGATGACTGAAAGCCTACACACAATAATAAAAGTGATAACCCATGTTTCATTGTTGCTGCTTCTATAGATAACATTAGCAATTACTGAAGGCCCCATCACAGATAAGATAAGGGCACCCTATCTCAAACATATCCCATTTGTGGAGTCCTTTCTATTGCCTTTCAGTCCTTATGTGAGTGATGTCTATGTGTCTGCAGGTATTCTAGACCTGGGATGGCAGTAGCCCCCTGGAGCTCAAGTGCTCAGGGACCCAAAATCCTGACATCAGGTCCAGAGTGAGTCGGACTAAACAACTTCAGGAACAGTCATTGCCTTTCTAGCATGGGAATCACAGACAAACAGATTGGTCCATGGTATGACTGATAAATGATGGGAAATGTTTCAAGAGCTCTGGATGCTTCTCAGCAGCCTGGTGGAAGGAGGAAAGAGGTAGGGAAAATATAGAAATGGCTTGAGTGATATGGTGCAGAATCAATATAATAGTGTGGATTTTTTTCCTCATCAAGGTCATGATTTTGAATGTAATCCCACTTAATATTCTGAAAGATAATGAGTTGCTTTTCTGGAAGCCCTATGTGAATTTGAAATACATTTGTCATCAAAAATACATTTTGTCATCTAAAAGAGACAAGTACGGATGCTACACAGCAAATAGCACTGCTGGAAATCTTAGACCTTCTCACAGAGAGCCTAAGCAGTAATTTAATGGGTTTGTAAAGCAAACTGTGTACTGAACCCTAGAGGCCATCAGCCAATTGGTGCTTCAGTCATGTTGACATTCAGCACTTGAAATGGCACCCTTGCTTAGTATGCGATACCGTTTGGGGGATTACTGCCTGCATGTAGCAGCTTTTGCAAAAAGCTGGATTCAGACTTTTATAAAACACAAATGCCTGATAAAAATGACATAAATCTAGACATTCTAAATTCCCTGACATTGTGACTTCATACAGCTTCAATAAGAATACCACATAATTTCCTGCTAAGGTAACAATGTCAACCCCTTTTCATATACTCAAAAAACAAAAGTAAAAACCGAAGAACCATTTCTCACTGTTCCACTGCCTCCACTGTGTCTGTGCCTCCAAACACACACTCCAAAGAAGAAAGGGCTATTTCGCAGGGTGAGGAAAAACACTTAAGCCTATCCTTAAACATGGCAGCAACACAGCTCCAGAGATAACTCATTTGGAAAGTGATTTTTAGTGTTAAATCCTTTGATTGATGATGATGATGATTTTGCTTTAAACTGATGTTCTGATTATAGCATGCCATTAGCAATGGTGAAACAGTTAAAATAAATGGATGGAATATTTCATAAATCTGTAGTATGATATTTGTCAGCGTATGAAGCTGTTATTGTTTGTATAAGGATCAGTAGCAAAAGAGATTCACACTGGCAATATGTTAATATAATGAATTAGTTCAACAAAGTACCACACATTGATTCCTGAACAATTTCCTTCAGGTATCCCATTAGTTCAGTCACAGGAAGTCCTTCAAAAGACAGGTGTCCCTTCAGAACTTCCATAGGATAGGTGAGCACTCTGCATGACCTACCAACCTGGATGAAGCATGCCAGGACCAGGAGCTTGACAAGTCCTCTGTCTGTAGTGCTCCAGTGCATTGTTGTTGTTGTTATATTTATATCCCACCTTTTCCCCAGTACTGGGACTCAAGGAGGCTTTACAACATTAAAACTTATACAATTAAAACCTATAAATAGAAATATAAATACAAGTGTACAAAAGTTAAAATATAATTAAATCATCAATATTACAATTGCAAAAATATCAAAACATTAAAAGACAACAAGAAAAATAGTATCCATCCCACATATTTTCACAGGTCCAGACTAGTTATCCCCAAGGGCCTGCTGGAACAAAAAAGTTTTTACATGCCTACAAAAGCATATCAAGGAGGGTGCCACTCTTGCCTCCCTGGGAAGGGAGTTCCAGAGCCTTGGGGCAGCCACCGAGAAGGCCCTCTGGCCTCTCCCGCGTTCCCACCAGGCGTGCCTGTGATGGTGGCAGGACAGCGAGAAGGGCTTCTCCTGAAGATCTCAGGGCATGAGTAGGCTCATAGGGGAGAATACGGACTTTCAGGTAACCTGGACCCAAGCCATATAGGGCTTTATAGGACATGACCAGCACTTTGAATTGTGTAGGGATGTACGACTCTCTTACCTCATTCTGGTCGGGACATCCGCTGCGGGGAGGAGGCGCTCCGTCCCTCCCTCCGGAATCGACAGGAGGGGAGGCGATCCAGTCCTCCCCCCCGGAATCCTGCCCGCCCGGCTCTGCTCCGCGGCGGCTCCACGGAGCAGCCGGCCAGGGCTGTCCTCAGCCAGTCTTCCAGTCTGCCGTGATAGGCTATGTAAGTATTTACATAGCCTATCACGGCATGCCCCCCCAAAAAAAGGCGTACACAAATGGCGGCGGCTACAGCGGCCGCCATTTGCGTTCCCTATTTTTCGCCATTCTAGCCTATGTTAATATTTACGTGGGATAAAACAGCAGGGGGAAAAGAACGCAAATAGCGCCCACTACTCTATTTGCGGTTGCCTTTTTTTTTGCCGTAATTGCCTACGTAAATATTTACGTAGGCTAGAATGGCAAAAAATAGGGAACACAAATGTCGGCCGCCATTTGCGTATGCTGGTTTTGGGGGGGGGGGTTAGCTGTGATAGGCTACGTAAATTCTTATGTAGCCTATCACAGCTGCAAAGACAGCAATGGCGGCCGCAGCAGGTAAGTTCCTTACCACCACCGAATCCGCCGCATCCGCCCCAGGTAAGTTCCATCCTGGGGGATTCCATGGGGGGGGCAGGAGGCCATTCTGCCATGGATTCCAGGGGGACGGAATCCGGCCTCACTGGAATCCGTGGCGGAATTCTCTGCCATCCCTAGTAGGGATGTACGAAAGTCACTTACCTTTTCGAAGGGTGACATTCGTGGTGGGGGGGAGGCACTCCGTCCCTCCCCCCGAAATTCTGGCCGGGGGGGAGGAGCTCTGTCCCTTCCCCCCAAATCCTGGCTGGCCGGCTCCGCTCCGCTGAGCTAGACATCTGGCCGCTGGCTAGCAGGGACGCAAATGGCGGCGGCCATTGTTTACGTAGCCTATCACGGCTGATTTAAAAGAGGAAAATAATGCGCATACGCAAATGGCGGCGCCCATGGGCGCCGCCATTTGCGTACGCGCATTATTTTCTTCTTTTAAATCAGCCGTGATAGGCTACGTAAACGTTTACGTAGCCTATCACGGTGTTTTTTAAAAATCTAGCCATGATAGGCTACGTAAATCTTTACGTAGCCCAGCACTTTTTTTTGTTTTTTTGTTTTTTTAACTGGAAATGGCGGCGGCGGCAGCCGGTCGGAAGACCGGCCGCCGCAGCCACCGCCGCCGAACCGCCGCCGGAGCCGCCGCCAGGAAGATCCGCCCAAGGTAAGTCCCGTCCCGGGGGGGCGGGGGGGCATACTGTTCCGCCACCGATTTCGGGGGGCTGAATGCGCTGGCATTCGGCCTCCCCGAGATCCGTGGCGGAATTCTCTGACATCCCTAGAATTGTGCCCAGAAACAGACTGGGAGCCAGTGAAGCTGTTTTAACAGGGGAGTTACATGCTCCCTGTAACCAGCCCCACTCAGCAGTCTGGCCGCAGCTCTTTGAACCAGCTGAAGTTTCCAAACACTCTTCTGAGGCAGCCCCATGCAGACTGCATTACAGTAATCCAAACAGGATGTAACTAAGGCATGTGTCACTGTGGCCAAGTCAGGCATCTCAAGGAACGGGCGCAGCTGGTGCACTAGCTTTAACTGTGCAAATGCACTCCTGGCCACCACTGAAACCTGGGCATCCAGGCTCAGGGCTGAATTCAGAAGTATACCCAAGCTGCGAACCTGTGTCTTCAGGGCAGGGGGAGTGTAACCCCATCTAGCACAAGCTGTATCCCTAGTCCCTGATCTACTGTATCTTTCAACTGACCAGGAGCACCTCTGTCTTGACTGGATTAAGCTTCAATTTGTTTGCCCTCATCCAGTCCATTACTGCCAACAGACACCGGTTCAGCATCCCGCTTCCTTGGAATTAGATGGAAAGGAAAAGTAGAGTCGGGTGTCATCAGCGTACTGGTGACACCGAACCCCAAAACTCCGGACAACCTCTCCCAGTGGTTTCATGTATGTCTTAAATAGCATGCGGGACAAAACAGGACCCTGAGGGACTCCACAAGCCAATGGCCAGGGAGTCGAACAGAAGTCCCCCAGCACCACCTTCTGGGTCTGCCCCTCCAAGAAGGAATGGAGCCACTGTAAAACAGTGCCTCCAAGTCCCATCCCAGCAAGGTGGCACAGAAGGATACCATGGTCAATGGTATCGAAAGCCGCTGAGAGGTCCAGCAGAACCAACAGGGACACACTCCCCCTGTCTAGTTTCCAGTATAGGTCATCCACCAAAGTGACTAAAGCTGTTTCTGTCCCATAACTGGGTCTGAAGCCAGATTGAAATGGATCTAGATAATCTGTCTCATCCAGGAATCCCTGGAGTTGGGAGACCACCACACGCTCCAATATCTTGCCCAGAAATGCAATATTGGAGACTGGCCAATAATTATCCAATATGTTGGGGTTCAGGCAGGGCTTTTTTAACAAAGGTTTCACCACTAGGGGTGGACGAAAGTCACTTACCTGTCCTCGAAGATTTCCCGCGGTGGGGGGGAGGCGCTTCGTTGCTCCCCCCGCGAAGTTCAGGCCGGGGGGGAGGCTTCCCGCCTCGCCTGGCCGAAATTCAGGCCGGGGGGGAGGCTTCCTGCCTCGCCCGGCCGAAATTCATGCCGGGGAGAAGGCTCCTCGCCCGGCCACGAACTAAACAGTTAAAAAAAAAAAACGCCCCCGTGATAGGCTACGTGATGATTAACGTAGCCTATCACGGCTAGATCTGCAAAGTCAGCCGTGATAGGCTACGTAAATCACCACGTAGCCTATCACGGGTGACTTTTAAAAAAAAAGCGCGTATGCAAATGGCGGCCCCCATAGGGAGCCACCATTCGCGTTCCTTATTTGGTCGCTGTAGTCTACGTAAATGTTTACGTAGACTACGGCGAAAATAAGGGCAACGCAAATAGCGTTGCCCTTATTTTCGCCGTAGTCTACGTAAACATTTACGTAGACTACAGCGACCAAATAAGGAACGGGAATGGCGGCTCCCTATGGGGGCCGCCATTATCCGTACGCGCTTTTTTTTTTTTTTTAAGTCACCCGTGATAGGCTAAGTGACGATTTACGTAGCCTATCACGGCTGACTTTGCAAATCTAGCCGTGATAGGCTACGTTAATCGTCACGTAGCCTATCACGGGGGCGTTTTTGTTTTTTTTTCTTTTATTGCAATGGCGGCGGCGGCAGCCAGTCGAAAGATCGGCTGCCGCCCCCGCCCCTGACGAAGACCCACCGAACCGCCGGCCGGACCCGCCGCCGGGAGGGACATTCGGCAAAGGTAAGTCCCGTCCCGGAGGGGGTGCGGGGGGCGTGGGGGTGCGAAGAATTTCTCCCCAAAACTTGTTCGGGGGGCCGAACATGTTGGCGCTCGGCCCCCCAAAGTTTTGGGGAGAAATTCTCCGCCATCCCTACTCACCACTGCATCCTTCAAGCAGGCTGGAACACTGCCTTGACCAAGGGAGGCATTAACCACTCCCCTTACCCACTCGGCCAGTCCACCTCTGACTGCTTTTATGAGCCAGGAAAGGCAAGGATCTAGAACACACGTGGTGGCTCTCACCTCTCCTAGGATCCTGTCCACGTCCTCAGGCTGTACAAATTGAAAAGTATCCAGCAACACTGGACAAGCAGGGCCGGGGCCAAAGTTACATCCACTGGGTCTGTATCAACTATAGCATCCAAGTCAGAGCGGATCCAAGCGATTTTATCTGCAAAGTGCTGAGCAAAGTGTTCACAGCAGGCTGTCGAGAGGTTTAAATTATCCTCTTGCGGGCTGGTGTGTAAAAGACCCCTAACCACTTGAAACAGCTCCGCTGGACAGCTCTTTGCAGATGCAATAGTGGCAGGAAAAAATATTTTCTTTGCTGCTTGTATTGCCACAGAGTAGGCCTTCAAATAGGCTCTAGCCCGTATTCGACCGGATTCACTCCGAGTTTTCTGCCAACGTCGCTCTAGTCGTCTTCTCACTCGTTTCATCACCACCAGCTCCCTAGAAAAGCAGGGTGCTGGTGCGGCTCCACTTCGTGAGAGAGGACGCTCAGGAGTGATTGTGTCCACGGCCCTAGTCATTTTTCCATCCCAGAGATCGGCCAGGGCTTCGACAGAATCGCCTGCCGAGGCAACAGGAAAATCCCCAAGAGCCGTCAGGAAACCATTTGGATCCATCAGCCTCCTGGGGTGGACCATCTTAATCGGCTCTCCACTCCTGCAGAGGTTCTGAGTGCCAGCAAGTCTAAACCCCACCAGGTAGTGATCTGTCCACAACAATGGAACTAGAGAGAGTTCCTCCAGTCTCAAATCACTATCACCCCATCCAGCACAGAAGACAAGTTCCAGAGTGTGTAGGATGGGTGGGGCCAGATACCTTCTGGGACAGATCCATGGTTGTCATGGCGGACATGAAGTCCTGACCCACTCCCAACAGGGCAGCCTCAGCATGGATGTTGAAATCCCCCAACACAACAAGCTGAGGGATTTCCAACACCAACACTAGACTACCCCGGCTAGCTCAGGAAGGGAGACTGTTGAGCAGCAGGGTGGACAGTACACCAACAGAATCCCTATTCTGTCCCCGGCACCCACCTTCACACTCGAACATTGTTGTGTTGCTCCAGTGCACTATGGGAAATTAAACTGGCAACCCCACACTGGGAAGCTGCTATTTTTATTTCCTACAATGCCCCAGAGTGATGCTGCATTGGATGCTGTGGGACATGGGGTGTGTGGCAATTTAAAATAGCAGCTTGTAGCCATTTGGCTTCAGCAAAGGAGATCGTTACCTTGTCGTGGTGCTGGAGCTTGAGCACCTCAATGACGTCATGAGCTAAACCATGAAGGGACACCCAAGATGGGAAGGTCATGGCAGAGAGGTCAGACTAAATACGATCCCTGGGGAAGGAAACGGCAACCCACCCCAGTATTCTTGCCATGAAAACTAAATGGATCAGTACAACCAGAGATATGTCGGTATACCATCGGAGGATGGGACTCCCCGGTCGGAAGATGGTCAAAATGCTACTGGGGAGGAACAGAGGATAAGTTCAACTAGCCCCAGATGTGATGACGCAGCTAGCTCAAAGCCGAAAGGACAGCTAGCAGCCGATGGTGCTGGTGGTGAACAACGAATCCGATGTTCTAAAGATCAACACACCATAGGAACCTGGGATTAGGGATGTACGAAAGGGACTTACCTTGTCCCGCAGCTTTTTTTGCGGTGGGGGGGAGGTGCTTCGCTTCTCCCCTTGAAGTTCATGCGAGCGGGGGGTGTCTTCCCGCCTCGCCCGGCTGAAATTCAGGCCGGGGGGGAGGCTTCCCGCCTCGCCCCTGGCCGAAATTCAGGCCGGGGAGAAGCGCCCCGTCTCCCCGGCCGCAAATTTCAACAGAAAAGTAAAAAAAAAAACAACGCCCCGTGATAGGCTACGTAACGATTTACGTAGCCTATCATGGCTAGATCTGCAAAGTCAGCCATGATAGGCTACATTAATCGTCACGTAGCCTATCACGGGTGACTTAAAAAAAAAAAAAAGCACGTACGCAAATGGCGGCCCCCATAGGGAGCCGCCATTCGCGTTCCTTATTTGGTAACTGTAGTCTACGTAAGACTACGGCTAAAATAAGGGCAACGCAAATAGCGTTGCCCTTATTTTCGCCATAGTCTACATAATCTTTACGTAGACTACAGCGACCAAATAAGGAACGCGAATGGCGGCTCCCTATGGGGGCCGCCATTAGCCGTACGCGCTTTTTTTTTTTTTAAGTCACCTGTGATAGGCTACGTGACGATTTACGTAGCCTATCACGGCTGACTTTGCAAATCTAGCCGTGATAGGCTACGTTAATCGTCACGTAGCCTATCACGGGGGCGTTTTTTTTTTTTTTACTTTTCTTGGAATGGCGGCGGCGGCAGCCGGTCGAAAGACTGGCTGCCGCCCCCGCCCCTGTCGAAGCCCTGCCGAACCGCCGCTGCGACCCGCCACCGGGAGCGACATTCGGGAAAGGTAAGTCCCATCCCAGGGGGGGGCAGGGGGTGGAGAATTTATCCCCGAAACTACTTTGGGGGGCCGAATACGTTGGCACTCGGCCCCCCAAAGTTTAGGCGAGAAATTCTCTGACACCCCTACCTGGGATGTAAGATCTATGAGCCAGGGCAAATTGGATGTGGTTACTGGGGAGATGTCAAGATTAAATATAGACATTTTGGGTGTCAGTGAACTGAAATGGACTGGAATATGCCACTTCACATCAAATGACCATCAGATCTACTACTGTGGACAAGAGGACCACAGAAGAAATGGAGCAGCTTTCATAATTAATAATAAAGTGGCTAAAGCAGTGCTTGGATACAATCCAAACAATGACAGAATGATCTCAATTTGAATTCAGGGTAAGCCATTTAACATCACAGTGATCCAAATATACGCCCCAACCACAGATGCTGAAGAAGCAGAAGTAGATCAGTTCTATGAGGATCTGCAGCACCTACTGGATAGTACGCCAAACAAAAATGTTATTTTCATTACAGGAGACTGGAATGCTAAGGTGGGTAGTCAAACGACACCTGGAATTCCAGGCAAGCATGGTCTGGGAGAACAAAATGAAGCAGGACATAGGCTGATAGAATTTTGCCAAGACAACTCACTGTGCATAACAAACACTCTCTTCCAACAACCTGAGAGACGACTTTATACATGGACTTCACCAGACGGTCAACACTGAAATCAGATTGACTACATCCTTTGTAGCCAAAGGTGGCGGACATCTGTGCAGTCGGTAAAAACAAGAACTGGAGCTGATTGTAGTTCAGATCACAAACTTCTTATTGCACAATTTAGAATCAGACTAAAGAGAATAGGGAAGACCCACAGATCAGCTAGATATGAGCTCACTAATATTCCTAATGAATATGCAGTGGAGGTGAAGAATAGATTTAAGGGACTAGAGTTAGTAGATAGGGTCCCGGAAGAACTATGGACAGATGTTTGCAACACTGTTCAGGAGGCGGCAACAAAAAACATCCCAAAGAAAAAGAAAACCAAGAAGGCAAGATGGCTGTCTGCTGAGACACTGGAAGCAGCCCAAGAAAGAAGGAAAGCAAAAGGCAACAGTGATAGGGGGAGATATGCCCAATTAAATGCAAAATTCCAGAGGTTAGCCAGAAGAGATAAGGAATTATTTTTAAACAAGCAATGCGCAGAAGCGGAAGAAGATAATAGAATAGGAAGGACAAGAGACCTCTTCCAGAAAATTAGAAACATCGGAGGTAAATTCCAGGCAAAAATGGGTATGATCAAACACAAAGATGGCAAGGACCTAACAGAAGCAGAAGAGAGCAAGAAAAGGTGGCAAGAATATACGGAAGATCTGTATAGGAAGGATAATAATATAGGGGATAGATTTGATGGTGTGGTCAGTGTGCTAGAGCCAGACATCCTGAAGTGTGAGGTAGAATGGGCCTTAAGAAGCACTGCTAATAACAAGGCAGCAGGAGATGACGGTATCCCAGCTGAACTGTTTAAAATCTTGCAAGATGATGCTGTCAAGGTGTTGCATGCCATATGCCAGCAAATTTGGAAAACACAAGAATGGCCACCAGATTGGAAAAAATCAACTTATATCCCCATACCAAAAAAGGGAAGCACCAAAGAATGTTCAAACTATCGCGCAGTGGCACTTATTTCACATGCCAGTAAGGTAATGCTCAAGATCTTGCAAGGTAGACTCCAGCAATTCATGGAACGAGAATTGCCAGATGTACAAGCTGGGTTTAGAAAAGGCAGAGGAACTAGAGACCAAATTGCCAATATCTGCTGGATAATGGAGAAAGCCAGGGAGTTTCAGAAAAACATCTATTTCTGTTTTATTGACTATTCTAAAGCCTTTGACTTTGTGGATCATAACAAATTGTGGCAAGTTCTTGGTGGTATGGGGATACCAAGTCATCTTGTCTGCCTCCTGAGGAATCTGTATAATGACCAAGTAGCAACGGTAAGAACAGACCACGGAACAACGGACTGGTTTAAGATTGGGAAAGGAGTACGGCAGGGTTGTATACTCTCACCCTACCTATTCAACCTGTACGCAGAACACATCATGTGACGTGCTGGGCTTGATGAATCCAAGGCTGGAGTTAAAATTGCTGGAAGAAACATTAACAATCTCAGATATGCAGATGATACCACTTTGAGGGCTGAAAGCGAGGAGGAGCTGAGGAACCTGATGACGAAGGTGAAAGAAGAAAGTGGAAAAGCTGGGTTGCAGTTCAACCTCAAAAAAACCAAGATTATGGCAACCAGCTTGATTGATAAGGGAGAAAACGTGGAGGCAGTGACAGACTTTGTCTTTCTGGGAGCAAAGATTACTGCAGACACTGACTGCAGCCAGGAAATCAGAAGACGTTTACTTCTTGGGAGGACAGCAATGACAAATCTTGATAAATTAGTTAAGAGCAGAGACATCACACTGACAACAACGGTCCGCATAGTTAAAGTAATGGTATTCCCCATAGTAACCTATGGCTGCGAGAGCTGGACCATAAGGAAGGCTGAGCAAAGGAAGACAGATGCTTTTGAACTGTGCTGGAGGAAAATTCTGAGAGTGCCTTGGATTGCAAGAAGGTCAAACCAGTCCGTACTCCAGGAAATAAAGCCAGACTGCTCACTTGAGGGAATGATATTAAAGGCAAAACTGAAGTACTTTGGCCACATCATGAGAAGACAGGATACCCTGGAGAAGATGCTGATGCTAGGGAAAGTGGAAGGCAAAAGGAAGAGGGGCCAACCAAGGGCAAGATGGATGGATGATATTCTGGAGGTGATGGACTCGACCTTGGGGGAGCTGGGGGTGGCAATGGCCGACAGAAAGCTCTGGCATGGGCTGGTCCATGAAGTCACGAAGAGTCGGAAGCGACTGGACGAATAAACAACAAAAAGCCATTTGGCGTGGGAGGTCCAGGCAGGCACCCGTGCTGATAGGCCCTGGCATTTGCCCAAGGAAGCTGGGTGCTGAAGCCAAGCCTGAGTACTCCACTTGGCTGTCATATTATTTGGAGGTGCTAGCCCCACGTGTCATCTCATACACATGCAATGTATGCATACCAGCATTCACCAGAGAGCAACTGCACTGGAATGCAGGTGCATATATGTATGTCAGTGCATGGCATAAACATCTCCAAATATTATTCTGGCATTGGGATGATTCATGGCACCTGTCATTTGCTTTATGTGAAAAGGATGGCTCCATTACAGGTGGGCACTTTTAGTGAGCAAAAGGATGTAACCATTTATCATGCACTTGCACTGGCAAGAGCTAATTATTTATTTTTATCCACATTTTATGCTGGGCATAATTACCCTGATGCAGCGGCCCCTCCTGCAGAGTTCCCACAATTGGAAGGGATTTCCCATTAACTGAAATGTATATTAATAGGGAGAAACACACAGAACTACTCCCAACGTTAAAGTGAGTAGTCTTCCCAAATTGATGCTCTGTTTGTCCACTGCAGTGCAGAGCTCTGACTTGGGGCAAGTCAATCCACACTGGATTGGTGGTACTTTAGTATAAAAGGAAGCGTGATTCTTTCCCTTGAAAACCTAGTTTAGTTCCCCTGAAAGAAACTTTTCCTATTAGATTATGGCCTATTATATAAGAGTACTTTCATGTCTATGAATTTAGGGCCAAACAAGGAATGGATGAATTAGCCTATTTCCAGTCTATGTCAATTTCGCACATATTCAACTATAAGGCCAATTTCTACAAAAGTCTGCAAATTATTATTTCATTTTTATTAAAATCAAATGTGCATTTATTTTTGTATGCAACTTTCCCAAACTATGCATTTTTGTACAAACAATGCACCCTAACATATGCATTTTTGTTTGCAACTTTCCTTGACATGTGCATTTCTGTGCCATTTTTGAGCCAAGAAATCCATTGCACAATTTGGACAACTGTGCAGCGCAAAGGATACAAAGGTTCTGATCCACATATTAATCTGGGAAGTGCAGATTAGGTTTGTTTGCTTAACAATGCAGACCAAACATAATTCTGGTTGATTCCTACCCCAAACTAGATAAAACATGGAAGATCTGATTACAGATTAGGAATGTGCAAATCAGCAAAACTCACACTCATCAAAGTACTCCGATTCCACCTTGAAGCTTGTTCCAACTCGTGTCCATATCAGATTGTAAACTTTGTGATTTTTTCCTCCTTCACATGAAATCTGTGCATATTTTCATCTGCATTTTCCAAATGTATGCATCAATTGTATGCATTTTTGAAATACACACATTTTCTCCCAATGATTACAATAAGGTTGTGTACATTTTTCAAATGTATGCATTTTTTCATGTGCATTTTTAGAACACTGTTCTGTTCTTTGAACATGTTGCAAGCTAAGATTACATTCGAGTCTGTGCTTGGTTCTGGAAGAGGCAAACTGAGTACATTCTGGTAAAAAATAAACTGAAATTAATTTCTCATGTATCCCTGCTACAGCTCTCCCAACATTTCACAAAAAAAGCAGAGGAGAAGAATAATTGGATGGTAGCTACAGTGCTGGAGGAATATTTACTTCTTTCATCCAGTGACATTTTCCTGATATAAAGATGTCCTTGAAATTTTTATTTGCACCCCTGGGGAAAAAATAGAGTTACCTGTATGTATTCCCAAGTGAAGCAAACCGCAGTTTTCAGAGGTTACTTAGATTGGGGAAATGCCTTAGAGGAAAAGGTTAATCCCCTTTTCCAACACTACCACTCCAATCTAATCTCCCTCTATCATGAATCTCCCACTACACTTCTTATTTGGTCCTTAGTCTAGTGAATCTGTATGTGATGACGACAGCTTATGGCCGCCAAAATTCTCCTGAGAAGCTTGAATGAGTTAACGCTCTCAAAAGTCGAGCTTGAATTAATAAAAAGCTTCCACATTATTTGCTTTTTCGGATATTCAGGCAGTAAAACAGCAAAATTCCTAACTGTTCATGGTCACTGAAACGAGAATGAAATCTTTGTAGAGATCAGTGTGTGGGCTGCCTCGGGGAGTAGCTTGTGTACATATGAATTAGGCCTTTACTACGTGAATACTGAATAAAGTTACAAGTAGGGGTGTATCAGAATTTGGTTTTTGCTTGCAAAACATGCAAACACACCCTGTTCGAAGTCCTGGATGCGAGCGTGAGCACATATCCACCAAAAATGTTCACAAATTGCCAGATATGTGTTTGCATTTGTGCAAATGTCTTAATTTGTGCAACTTTCCCCCGGCAGACTGAAAGCCCCACTTTAGTCTCAGGAGGAAAGCTGCACAAATTTCACATTCAATTGTTGCTCGATTTACTCAATGTCCCCATTCGCACAGACCAGGCAGCAATAGCAAACCTGAACAGGAATCATGAGATGAGTGACAAGATGACATTGTTCCGACTCATGTCCATATCTGATGGTGAGAATCCTAGCAATCTCAAGCATCACTCATTCGCTCATACCTAGTTACAAGTAGAACTGTATGACCCAGCTCATAATAAAATACACTGGTCTATTCTAATTTACTGAGGATGGATAATGATACTTTGAAAAGCAGTAATTAAAGTAAGACTATGGCAAATGATTAAGACAGAGGAAATACTTTGGAGAATACAAAGACTGTCTGAGGTTCGTAGTTAACTAACTTGGAAAGCAATTTCTGTGTTCTTCCTCTAACAGGGGGTTCATTTTTCCTGGGGCAGTAAAATACCTATCTGCAGCCTAGGGGTTATATCCAATGTTAGTCCTACTTAGAGTAAATCCCTTTAAATGAATGGCACTTAAGTTCGACTAACATTGGATTCAACCCCTAGATTTAACTAATGGTGATCATTACTGCTAGCAACACTATATATGATACTTTATTTTAGTTTGAAATGGAGTTAAAAAATGAAGGCACCATAAAAGAAGAACATGCATAATAATATAATAAGCTCACCAAAAAGTAAAGCAACTCACTAATCAGATTTCTTAGTCTATCACTGAATGCTTGTAAACAACACTATTTATATGGGATGGTGCACCCTTTGCCCATGACTGATTGATGCTGAGGGCACTTTGCACAAGGCAATAAAATCCAATTGCCACATTCATAACATAATAAAGGTCACTTAGAGTAAAATGTCCTTACATAATATAACATGCCCTGAGATCACATAAAAATGTTAAACATATTAAAATAGATACCAAAAAGTAGAGAGCAAAGATGGGATGGCAAAATATCTAATACTTCTGGTCAAATTGGTGACATAAGCAGCAACCCCATCATGAGCTCTTGAAGCCCACCTTACTCTGTTAGAATCCTTGGATCTCAGGCTTGCTGGGGGCCTGCAGAATCCTTCATGAAGACTCCCATTGATCCGCATCCATAGAGGCCCACTATGTCTTGGAATCACTGCCTGAGGTATCTGGAGTCTGTGACATCACACACACACACACACACACACACACCTTGTCAGAAGTAGAACAGTATTTTTTTAAAGGAAGAACACCAAAGATAGCTGTATGAATTTGGTCACTCAAACACATTAGAAAAGGCCTATTAGCTTTCAAAATGGTGTGTTTGACAAGACATTATTACAGGCAATCGCAGTGTTTCCAATCCTTAGAGTTCCATAGAAGAGATAAGAATGAACATGGGAAGAAAGAGAAAGAAGTGTGTCAAATTGGGTCTCACTCAGATGTGACACAAAACTCAGGTCATGAACTTTTCTGGTTGTTAAAAGTTCCACGGTGCTATTCTTCTGATTTCCTGACTGGTTTCCACATTAATTATTCATTATGGATAAATCCCGAAAGATTTAGGTGAACTGTAGTCTGAACTTTCAGGAGTGCAAATAATTGGTGGGATCATTTAGATGTGTTTTATCTTTTAAAATGCATTGAATTGAAATCATATGAGATTTGCAGAACATGGTTCATAATGAGCAGAAGGATAGCCAAAGACCAAGCTTTACTAGATCATTTTATTTTTTTGTATATAGTCCTTGCATCTAGGAAAAAGCAGAACATAAAGTAACAGGAAGTTAAAATGGAATGTTTCACCCTTTTCAAGAGCGCTGAGGGGTAAAATTATTTCTGCAAGCAAGTAGGGCACTTCTGTGTACACTCACTTCTGTCTATTTTTTTTCCAGCAATTCGTAGGGATGTCAGAGAATTCCACCATGGATCTCTGTGAGGCCAAATGCCAGTACATTCAGCCCCCCAAAATCCATGGTGGAAGGAAGCCCCCCGCTCCCCCACCCCACAAAAGGCACACAAAACGGGACACTTACCCAGTACCGTTCGCGCTGCTCTGCGAATGGCGGCTGCATCTGCATCTTCATTATCATTATCATTTGCTTCTTCATTATCAGCGTGATAGGCTACGTAAATAATTACGTAGCCTATCATGGCTAACACAGGGACACCATTTGTGTCCCTGTGGAGGCCGTGATAGGCTACGTAAGTATTTACGTAGCCTATCACAGCAAAAAAAAAAAGAGAACGCAAATGGCGGTGGCTATGGCTAGGGATGGTGGAGAATTCCGCCACGGATTTCATTCAGCCCCCCGAAACCCATGGTGGAACGGCCTCCCACCCCCCGCCACCTCGCGAAATAGCCCCAGAACGAAACTTACCTGGGGCTCTGGCGGTGGCTCCAGCAGTGGCAGCGGCGGCTGGTCTTTCGACCGGGTGCCGTGGCCGCCATTTGCGTCCTGCGAGGCTGCCGTGATACGCTATGTAAGTATTTACGTAGCCTATCACAGCAAGCCAAAAAACAAACAGCGCATGCAAATGGCGGTGGCTATGGCAGCCGCCATTTGCATTCCCTATCTTTAGCCGTTTTAGCTTATGTAAATATTTGCGTAGGCTATTACGGCGAAAAAAGGGGAACACAAATAGCATAGTGGGCATAGGCTAAAACGGGGGGGGGGAGGAATGCAAATGGCGCCCACTACATTATTTGCGTTCCCCTTTTTTTCGCCGTAATAGCCTACGTAAATATTTACGTAGGCTAAAACGGGGAAAAATAGGGAAAGCAAATGGCGGCTGCCGTAGCCATCGCCATTTGCGTACGTTTACGTAATTTATGTAAATATTTACGTAGCCTATTACGGAAAAAGACAGGGGCACAAATGGCAGCCACTACGCCATTTGCGCCCCTGTCTTTTGCCATAATAGGCTACGTAAATACTTACATAGCCTATCACGGCAAAATACAGGGATGCAAATGGCAGCAGCTATGGCAGCCGCCATTTGCGTCCCTGTGCAGGCTGCCCAGCGGTCGGATGTCCAGCTGTGGGCGGCCCCAGCCGATGGCTCTGTGGAGTTGCCACGGAGCGGAGCTGGCCGGGGAGAATTCCGGGGGGAGGGACGGAGCGCCTCCCCCCCCACCGCGAATGTCACCCTTCGAAAAGGTGAGTGACTTTTGTACATCCCTAAGCAATTGCCTTTTTCATTTCAGACCTTACCTGTCTTCAGTAAAGCCATCCAACAGGATTCAAGAGAGTTTTAATTTAAGTGAGTAAATCTGAATGAATGAATGAATGAATGAATGAATGTATGTTTTCTCAGAGTTTTCCTTACATGTTTTACTTAGTCACTTTCTTTGTTCTGTTACTGTCATGGGTCAAAAAAATGTGTTGAACTGAAAACATATATGATTTGTAGAACATGGTTCATAATGAGCACAAGAATACCCTAGAAATACCTTAAAAATAATGGATTGGATCCAAAAGTCACTTTCGTCCAACGCCAGAGGAAGCACATAAATTGGAGGAAAGAAACCTTTGGATCTAACCAAAAGTTGGATGATCCAATCAAAGTTTGAAGTCCTATTTATAGATACAGATATATTGATAGATAGATATGTACAGTTCTTGATATCAGTAGGACAGATTTAAGCAAATGCTTAATGCCAATATTCAAATCAAACCAATGGGACTTTGAAGGAGTTCAATTCTGCCTAGATCATGTCCAAGCAAATTTACTCTGGCAAGAGCTTTCATAAGCTAAAACCTTTTCTGAGATGCATCGTGTAGCGTTGACAAGTGTGTTTAGATAGATAGATAGATAGATAGATAGATAGATAGATAGATAGGATAGATATGTACTGTGTTTGAAAAACATGGTGTCTGGATTTGTTTAAGAATTTGGCATCAGTTTGCTAACTGAAGACTACCATCCTGAGCACACTTTCTTGAATCAAATGTGACTTGCTTCTGGACAATTGAGATGTCATGTGTGTGCTTCTGAGTAAACATACTTATGATCTTGCCTACAGGGGTGGTCACTGTGAGATTTTTTGATGAGAAACATAGCACAATATTAAATTCTGTGTGGAATCACAAACTCAATTCCACTTCCAGCTGACTATGGAAGAAGAACAAAGGAACAGCCCAGGACTGGAAGACTGTTTTTTAATCACAACAAAAGTGATTAAAATCGGGATATCTTCAATCAGAGTCCTCCATTGTAATGTATACAAATTAATCAATGAAGGGAACTGAAGAGAAGATGTCCTACGTTTTCTATTTAAGAAAAAGTATAATGTAGTGGTGCTTCATTTTGAAAATTCATCACATGTTGTATAAGCCATAGATTTAAGGAAGTTCAGAAAATAGAAAGGATATGAATCTCTACAGTAATGATTCACAGAAAATAAGTTTTATCAAAGAAAGAAGACATTTAAATAACCTTTTTCTACAATTATATGGTTTAGATACCTCATTACTATAATAATGAATAGTGTAAGGCTGTAATAAGGAGTAGCTCCATGAAAAGTAGTTATTACATGCTTTATCTGAGAGGAAACTGTTTCGGGGATCACAAACACATTACATACTGTATGTGGGGAAGAATTCATTTTGCTCAAGTGTATCTCTATTGAACATGACGAGGCTATGTAGAAACCACATACCTGTGTAGGTGTTTCACTCAGCTACTACTTTACTTAACAGGCACCTTATAGCAGAATGCGTCATAGCAGCACTACTAAAGGTCAAACTAGACACAATGTGGGAGTTCTTTTTCTTTTACCAAAAGCATTTGCAGGGGCTGTGCCTGCACGTTTTACTAATGGCGACAAATGTCAGCTGTGGGGGCAGTGGGGGTAATTTTCGGTGGCAAAGTATGCCACGGTTCTGATCCAAATCAGGGCCCTTGCAGCCGCATGCTTTTTGTAAAAGAAAAAAGGCACCAGGTGTTCCATTTACAGAAGTCCCACATCATGTCCAGTTCAAGTAGCTTTACTGCAGTTTTGCAGCACTTGGATTCAGCTTATTTCATTCTGCTTTCAGGAAGTAGTTAGTTACTGCATCATCTCCTTCAAGGACACAGGAGTGTGTGCTTACTGTGCTATGACCAAAAGACAAGCTCAGAGACAGTTTAGAGATAGGTGTTGGTTATTTATATTGCAGCAGTATATATTTCTGTCCTGGATTCCAGGGAGTTTATGTGGTTAATAACAAATAGTTCCAGATTTAATGTGATGTCTTACGGCATGTCTGTTCTTACAAAACAGTGATGCATAATTCACATGTGTCATGAGAATACCAGTGGCTTATGAGCCTGGGCCACAGATCTGTGATGTTGATAAGAATGGCCTGGCACATACATATATGGACCACATGTGAGCTAGAGCAATGTTAGAATGCAATCAAAGTTGCTAACCCAGTCACTATGGCTATCACTTCTTTATTGGGGGGTTTTTAGTCTTGATTGTCATGCCAGTGGAATTTGTGGAGAGTCTGTGTTGCATGGATCAAATTGGCACACGCAGGGCTGAGGCAAGATGTCACACTGCCTGAAGTGGAAGGACCCTCATCCTCCATCTCACTGGTTAAATTTATTTTCTTTTGCCATCACATTAGCAGCAGTAGCACAGGTGATCTTGCCCATCAATACCTTACTCTGAGGGGTCTGGTGGGTGCTCTGGAGAGTTCTGCTGGCAGCTTTCCTGCTGCACTAGCGCTCTGCAGCAGTCCAGTGATCGTAGCAGCCACCACAGCAGTTACTGCCAGTGGCAGTCAAGCAAAAGCAGGTGGTGAATGGACAGTGCAATTCAGTGCCTCTCCTGATCCACTGTTTGAGTCACAGGTCTCACCTTACCTCCTGGGACAGTTGCCCCTGTGCACATACAGAGTTAAGGAACTGCATAATTGCATACACATACACAGTGAAGACTCTATATACTTTGTGGTGGTTTGAACATATCAATATAAGTTGCCTTATACTGAGTCAGACCATCTAGTCTAGCACTGTCTACTCCATCAATTCTGACTGGTGGTGTCTCTCCAAAACTGTAAACAGAAGGTTTTTCCAGCCCTACTGCCTGAAATCCCTTTAACCAGAAACTGTCAAGGGCTCCTTGGAGGGCTCTCAGTCTAATCCAGTAGCCAAGTCCAGACACAGACAAAGGGACTCTTTTCAAAGCTTTATTCTTCTTTTACAACTTAACAGCTCTACAGGTAGCAACTAGATCTGAGCAGCAGCATCCCTATGCCCTAAGTTAGAACAGTTGGTCCCCGTTTGAAGGGCAGTTACTGGCAGACCCCTGAATATAAGGACTAGGGAGAATCCCTCCCCTTTTCCCTTGGATCCTCTGGGCGCAACCGTTCTTTGAGCGCGAACCATTTGGCACTGCTCTCTGCGTCTGCGCCGCGCATCCCCCCCAGTCTGCTATCTGTGCTGAGTCACTCCCTGGACTGCTTTCTAAACTAGGAATGTGGGTGGGAGGAATCTCCGTCAGCTGTTGGTCCTGGGGAAAAAGGAGCGCGCTCCTCTCCCGAAGGAGCGACTGCTCTTCCTCAGCATCAGAACTACTCTGGGATTCTATGGGCTCAGTGTCCACCCTGACATCATCCCCACTCCCATGAGGCCCTCCCTCCTGCTCCTCCCCTGGGACCCCAGGTTTGTAGGGGTACAGCTGGTGGAAGCACCTCAGGAGCAACGGAGCATGCACATTTTTCACGGGATCCCAGGATTGCTCATCAGGCCTGTCCCAAGAATGAGGTACTGCAGCTGCCGCCAGGCCTTGAGGGGGAAGAATCAGAGAGGGGGGGGAAGTCTCCTCACTCCCTGGCTGGAGTTCAGGCTTACGAGAAAGAGCATCCACTTGTAGGTTGTCTGAGGCCTTCACATGGCAAATCTTAAGGTGGAACCGAGAAAAAAAAAGCGACCATCTAATCTGCCGCTGGTTTAAGGCACGGGCTGTCTGAAGATGTTCGAGGTTGCGATGGTCGGTTCTAACTTCGACTGGGTGTTGTTCCCCCTCCAGGAGATGACGCCAGGTCTCCAAAGCAGACTTGATGGCCTACAGTTCCTTCTCCCAGATGGTATAATTCCTCTCAGACATGGTCAGTTTCCGGGAGTGGTAGGCGCAGGGTTGCAGCCCTCCGCCCTCCCGAAGAGGCTGAAAGAGCACCGCCCCCACCGCGAAGTCAGAGGCATCAGTTTGCACTACAAAAGGCTTCCTCGGGTCGGGATGTAACAGGATCGGCTCAGAACTGAAAAGCCTCTTAAGTTCATCGAAAGCCTGTTGGGCTGATGCTGTCCAATGAAAAGGAGATTTCTTGCCCTTAAGGAGGTCCGTGAGAGGAGAAGTGAGCCGAGCAAAACTGGGCAGGAACTTTCTGTAAAAATTAGCAAACCCCAGAAAACATTGCAAGTCCTTCTTGGTGGATGGAGCCTGCCAGGAGAGGACAGCCTGGACCTTTGCAGGATCCATCCTGATACCGTCAGGCGAAATAACGTAGCCAAGAAAGTCCAAAGAGGTTATGTCAAACGCACATTTCTCTAGCTTGGCATAAAGATGGTTCTCGCGGAGGCGCTGGAGTATGGCAGAGACATGGCATTGATGGGCCTCAGAGTCCTCAGAAAATATAAGTAAATCATTGAGATACACAATGAGGAAAGGTGGCATTCATAAAACGAGAAAAAGTGGGAGGGGTGCAGGCTAACCCAAAAGGCATTACTAGGTATTCATACGCTCCGTACCAGGTCCCAAAACTGGTCTTCCACTCATCCCCCTCCCGGATGCGAATGAGATTATATGCGTTACGCAGGTCCAACTTTGTGAAAATCTTGGCTCGCCCCAGGCGCTCCAGCATCTCTGGTATGAGGGGGAGGGGGTACCTGTCAGGGATGGAGACGGAATTTAGGTTTCGGAAATCGTGCACCAGCCTGAGTTCTCCAGACCTCTTGGCCACAAAGAAGATAGGGGCGCAGGCGGAGAAGGAGGAGGGGCGAATGAAACCGCGTTTGAGATTTGTGTCCAAAAACTCCCGCAGAACTCGAAGTTCCGGCTCCGACATCGGATACAGCCGGCCAGCGGGGATGGTCGCCCCCGGAATGAGGTTAATGGCACAGTCAAAAGGGCGGTGGGGGGGAAGCTGGTCAGCCTCTTTCTTGTCAAACACATCCCGAAAAGCTGCATACTTCTCTGGGAGGATGACGGTAGCTGAAGGACTGCCAGAAGCAGACAAGGAGGGGGAGGAAAGGGTTAAGGCCTGGGCCGGGACTGGCGCTTCCTCCGGGAGGCAATGCTCCTGGCAGTAGGGAGATGCAAACTCCACTTGCTGAAGTCCCCAAGAAATCTGAGGGTTGTGCTTAGAGAGCCAGGAAACACCCAGCACGATTGGGTATAAGGGAACCTTGGCTAAGTGAAACTGAATCTGCTCAACGTGGGACTGGGTGCGCATAGCGAGCGGAACTGTAATCTGGGTCACCGCGCCCGAAGAGAGAGGACGCCCATCAATGGTCTCCACTGCCAAGGGGGCAGGAAGGGGCAGGGTAGGAATCTTGTGGAAAAGGGCGAAGGTCTCATCCATGAAACTGGTCGTCGCCCCCGAGTCCACTAAAGCCAGGGCCTCCACCCCCCCCTCTGAGAGGAGCGGAGGTGAACATGCAACAGCAGATGGGAGGGTGGGGGGAAAGCACCCACCCGGTGGGGAACTGACCCCCACAACTGAGGCCCCCAACAGGCTTGGGGGGCAGCCTAGTCAGCCCTGGGGACGAGGAGGAGGGGGAAGGAGAGGAGGAGGAGGAGGAGGAGGGGGAGGCAGCGGAGCAGTGGATGTCACTCGGCAGGTCTTGGCGAAATGCCCCAGCTTTCCACATCGAAAACATCGGCGCTCAGCACGGCGGCGCTTAAACTCCTCTGGCGGCAGCAAGGCTCGAGTAGCTCCCAGCTGTATTGGGGTCTCCTCTGCCCCCAGCGTCGGAGCGGGGGGTGGGGGAGGAGGCAGGAAACGTGGGGGAATGGGAGGAGGGAAATACCGGTCCCTGGCTCCCCACCGGGACTGCCGGTGCCCCTCCAGTCGACTATCTATCTGAAGGCAGGTGTGAATGAGCTCCTCCAAAGTAGGCGGGCTGGACGCGCGCGCCAACTCATCCAAAATCTCGTCGTTCAAACCATCCAAAAACTGAGCCAGTAGCGCGGCATCATTCCACTGTAAATCCTGCATCAGCAAGCGAAAAGAAGTCGCGTAGCTGGAAACTGAGTCCTTCCCCTGCCGGAGGCGGCGAATCTCCCGAGAAGCCGTCTGCGTGCGCAGGGGGTCACCGAAAAAATGGGCCATGGCTGTCATGAAACCTTGATAGTCCCCGAGCAGGGGGTCATTAGCAAGAAGAAGTCCCGAAGCCCATTTAGCTGCCATGCCCGACAGCAGGCTAACGACGAAACCCACACAAACCTGTTCCGTCTGGAAATCCTCAGGTCGAAGGCACATGTACAGCTCTGATTGGGACCTGAAAATGTGAAAAAGTTCTTTCTCACCAGAAAACTTCTCTGGCAATGCCACCGGGCATTTACGGCGTGGGGGAAGAGGGGGGGGTTGAAAACTAGCCTGTAGATCTTGCACGGCCACCGACAGTTGAGCCATCTGATCACGGAGCAACTGGTTCTCTTGCAGCAGAGCTTGCAGCGCTGGGTCCCCAGCACCCTCCATAAGGCAATCGGAGAGAGAGAGAGAGGAGAGAAAAAAAAAGAGGAACAGGGACCAAGCTGTCAAGGGCTCCTTGGAGGGCTCTCAGTCTAATCCAGTAGCCAAGTCCAGACACAGACAAAGGGACTCTTTTCAAAGCTTTATTCTTCTTTTACAACTTAACAGCTCTACAGGTAGCAACTAGATCTGAGCAGCAGCATCCCTATGCCCTAAGTTAGAACAGTTGGTCCCCGTTTGAAGGGCAATTACTGGCAGACCCCTGAATATAAGGACTAGGGAGAATCCCTCCCCTTTTCCCTTGGATCCTCTGGGCGCAACCGTTCTTTGAGCGCGAACCATTTGGCGCCACTCTCTGCGTCTGCGCCGCGCATCCCCCCCAGTCTGCTATCTGTGCTGAGTCACTCCCTGGACTGCTTTCTAAACTAGGAATGTGGGTGGGAGGAATCTCCGTCAGCTGTTGGTCCTGGGGAAAAAGGAGCGTGCTCCTCTCCCGAAGGAGCGACTGCTCTTCCTCAGCATCAGAACTACTCTGGGATTCTATGGGCTCAGTGTCCACCCTGACAGAAACATCATGGAGTGAACCAAGGACCTTACACATGCAAAGTATTTGCTCTACTACTTTGAGTGGGATCAGTAATATTTCACACAGAGGCTTTCTAAAACTTTAATTTTAAGCAATTTATATTAACGTGCATGAAGAGGTTTGTTGTTCAGTCGTTCAGTCGTGTCCGACTCTTCGTGACCCCATGGACCATAGCACGCCAGGCCTTCCTGTCCTGCGCTCTCTCCCGGAGTGTGCTCAAGTTCATACTCATTGCATCAGTGATGCTATCTAGCCACCTCATCCTCTGCCATCCCTTTCTCCTTTTGCCTTCAATCTTTCCCAGCATCAGGGTCTTTTCCAATGACTTTTCTCTTCACATTAGGTGGCCAAAATATTTGAGCTTCAGCTTCAGTATCTGTCCTTCCAATGAGCAGTCAGAGTTGATTTCCTTTAGGATTGACTATTTGACCTCCTTGCAGTCTAGGGGACTCGTAAGAGTCTTCTCCAGCACCACAGTTCAAAGGCATCAATTCTTCGGCACTTAGCCTTCCTTATAGTCCAGCTCTCACAGCCATACGTTGCTACTGGGAAAACCATAGCTTTGATTATATGAATCTTTGTCGGCAAGGTAATGTCTCTGCTTCTTACTATGCTGTCTAGGTTTGCCATAGCTTTCCTCCCAAGGAGCAAGCGTCTTTTAATTTCATGGCTACAGTCACCATCTGCAGTGATCTTGCAGCCCAAGAAAGTGAAAACTGTCACTGCTTCCATTTCTTCCCCTTCTATATGTCAGATGCCATGATCTTCATTTTTTAATGTTGAGTTTCAAACCAGCTTTTGCACTCTCCACTTTCACCCTCAACAAGAGGCTCTTTAGATCCTCTTCACTTTCTGCCATTAGGGTGGTATCATCTGCATATCTGAGGTTGTTGATAATTCTCCCGGCAATCTTAATTCCGACCTGTGATTCATCCAACGCGGCGTTTCTTATGATGTTAGGGATGGACGAAAGTCCCTTACCTGGTCCCGCAGCTTGCTTTGTGGTGGGGGGGAGGCGCTCCATCCCTCCCCCTGAAATTCTGGACGGGGGGGGAGGCGCCCCATCCTTCCAGCCGCGAATCTCATCTCCTGCCGGGACACAAATGGTGGCGGCCGTAGCCGCCGCCGTTTGTGTCCCTGCAGTCAGCCGTGATAGGCTATGTAAATCTTTTCAAAGCCTATCATGGCTGAGTTTAAAAAAAAAAAAGCTCGTACGCAAATGGCGGCACCCATGGGCACCGCCATTTGCATTCCTTATTTGGGCACATGCTATTTGCGTTGCCCTTATTTTCGCCATAGTCTACGTAAATGTTTACATAGACTACACGTGCCTAAATAAGGAACGCAAATGGCGGCGCCCATGGGTGCCGCCATTTGCGTACGAGCTTTTTTTTTAAAATAAGGGCAAATAGCGTTGCCCTTATTTTCGCCGTAGTCTACGTAAATGTTTACGTAGACTGCATGTGCCCAAATAAGGAATGCAAATGGCGGTGCCCATGGGTGCCGCCATTTGCGTACGCGCTTTTTTTTTCTTCCCCAAAGTCAGCCGTGATAGGCTACGTAAACATTTACGTAGCCTATCACGGTGTTTTTTGAAAATCTAGCCGTGATAGGCTACGTAAATCTTTACGTAGCCTATCACGTTTGTTGTTGTTGTTGTTTTTTACTTGGAAATGGCGGCGGTGGCAGCCGGTCGGAAGACCAGCCGCCGCCACCGCCGCTGCTGAACCGCCGCCGGGAGCTGCCGCCGCCGCCAGGGACATTCAACAAAGGTAAGTCCCATCCCGGGGGGGGCGGGGGGGCGGACCGTTTCTCCACCAATTTCGGGGGGCCGAATGCATTGGAGAATTTCGTGGAGAAATTCTCCGACATCCCTACTGTAGCATGAAGAGGTAGATACCCAATATTCAGCATCGTACATACACACTTGTACTTTTTGCAGTTGAGTGCATTTAGCAGATTCAGTATCTAAAATAAAAACTATTTGTCAGCAGCCAACAGAACAGATGTAGTTTCCTAAAACACTGGTATATGCCAGTCATGCAACTCTGTCAGCATGCAAAAAATACAACACAGGCAGAATGATCCCATGCTTCCAAAATACTAGGTGTACACTCAGTGGAGGCTGGTGATCAGATCTCAGTTCAGCACCTTGGATAGCTGATTTAGAGTTCTGGCTGGTTTTGACTGAAACCCAGAGTGGAATCATCACCCCACTGACATCAGAGCCACCAGCCACCACTGCTTCCACTGGGCAGCTGCTATACCAGGATAATGTCATTATGATCCTATGGTCAACCAGCAGCGGAATCAATAGTAAAACAATGTTATAACACAACAATGGGGAACAATGGGAGGAAGGCCATAGCTCAGAGCCTCAGTGGTAGAGCACAAGCTTTGGATGCAGAAGGTTCCTGGTTCAATCCCTGGCATTTTCAGGTAGGGTTGGGAAAGACTGGTGTCTGACACCTTGACTTGATGCCAGTCCATGTAGACAATAGTAAGCTCGATGGATCAATTGTCTGACTCAGTGTAAGGCAAGTTTCCTACCTTCCTAGTAGCTGTAAAAACAAAATGTAATGTAGCAGTTACTCTCACATTATTCCAGGACTGCTGCTGCTACCCCACCAGTCACAGCAGTGAGTGGTGATGATGCCCCACAGCGGATGCATGGAAGACACCAATGAACACACAGTGATCGCTGAAGGCTCCCATGACATCACCAGACCCTCTACATGCACAAACAACTAGGCAGCACGCTCACTTTAATTTTTTCTACCAGCATAGCATTGTGCTCCCCCACCACCAGGTGTGGCGACCCTTTCTATGGCAGCAAGTGTAACAAAGATCTATTTTCCCATTTGAACCCACATGTATAAAGTGAATAATGCTTATTCCTGCATGCTTGAATAGTCTCTGACTAACTGGGCTGTTGCTTGTACTTTGGAGGTCAGGCAGGTGCCAATGCTGTGTTCCTTTCGGCACCTCCTGAAGATGTTGTGATTTCAAGAGGCCTTCCTTGAGCGACCAGCTGCAGTTTATTAAATCCGCCCTATTGGAATTTGTCTTTTAA
Organism: Heloderma suspectum; assembly: GCF_057233095.1. NCBI lineage: Eukaryota > Metazoa > Chordata > Lepidosauria > Squamata > Helodermatidae > Heloderma > Heloderma suspectum. The sequence goes on from NC_139461.1 coordinate 95,284,154, forward strand.
AAATGTTTTAACTGTTCTAACCTGATGTGTTTTTTTTCTTTTATCTTGCTGTTCACTGCTCTGAAATCTTTTGATGTGGAGTGGTATATGAATATTGTAAAGAAATAAAATAAAGAAATAAAATATGAATTATTGCAGGTGCTGCACTGAACTGTGCTGCAGTCTGATGGCTCTTTTGACTTCCTACTTTTACTTTGGTCAGTAGCAATCCCACTTGCGGGTGTTCTGTTGGTTGTTTTTAGGTTGCCAGTTCCTTTGAAAAGGGAACATGAAATTTCAGATTACAAAGATACCCAAATGTTCCACTGGCTAATTAATATCTCATTTGTTTTACATATTTTCTGAGTTGACCCTTTTTCTGTGACAGCAGTCAATGGCTAGCAGAAACGCCTACATTTCTGCACCTCTTCCATTGTTCAGATTAGCAAGAAAGGAGGATTATGCCACAAAATGATCAAGATAAAATGGCAAGTAAGACAAAGGTCATGAGACATTGGAAGGACTACATGAAGATCATGCCCTTGGCAGCAGTTCATACAATTGACCACCCACCTACAAATTAATCTCCAAATGGATCATTTTTGGCCTGATAATAATGCATCAGCCCACTTGCTTGGCAAAAGGTACTTCATTATAAAGGAGTACGCTACAGTCCGTAGAGTACAAAAAGAGTAAATTCTGGGAAACAGGCAAGGATATTACTTGAATGCTGATGTTTCTAGATTGTGTGTGGATCCAAATTGATTAGGCAAGAGTTCGACCCTGGGCATAGCAAAATTCCTTAAAAGTATATCATTATTGTCATCATGATCCTTAAAATCCCGGCTTTCCATTGTGAAATATAGGAATGAGTGAATCAGTCTGCAATACCACTCTTAAGTTTGTTAAAATTACTCACTGTCTCCAGATTCAAAGATCCCCAAGATCAAATCCTAATTTTGAAAAAGTCTGTTAATTTTAAGAGGTTAATAGTGCCCTTTGCTCTTCCAGCAGAGTGCCTGGATTTAATGTGTAGGGTCAAACTACATGTCACACACACATTTAGAAAAGCATGTTTAACACTGCCACTTATTTCGAAATAACAGCAGCAGGTCAGTAGCTGTTGCTGGTCAGGGGAGGTGACTGAGCCAACATTAAATAATAACCTCTCCTCCTTTGCTTCCCCTGCATCAGAAGCTAGAAAGGAGTGGAGTGGAAACACACATCTCCCCCGCAACTAATAAGGCCCCAGGAATACTGAACTATGTTGCTTGTGGGAGGGGGGAGCAGGGAAAGCGTGCAAGCAAGAGAAGGCAGCGGGGTGGTCCTCCTCCCTCTCAGTCCATACCCTCACATCAGCCAGAAGGAGAGTGCAAGTGAGCACATGAGAGGATGAGATGGCTTTTCCTTCCATCAGCAATCCTCTATGCTGCAGTGGGGTCCCCAAGCTTTTTGGACCAGTGGTGCTCCATGGACACCATGCTGGAGACCCCAGTTCCACAGAGAGAAGATGAGCAAGTCAGCAGAGGCAGTTGCTTGAACTTTCTTTCTAGGCAGCACCCAATTTCCCCAGTGCAGTGCCCAGGGTGGGTGAGCACGAGGGAGAGAGATCAGCTCTTGCTTTCTCTTGCTTGCACACTCCCTGTTGCAGGAGGTTTACTGACTGGTATGGGGGACCTTCCACCCCATAGCTTTGCAGCCTCTGAATCACACAGGAGATAAAGGGAAGAGCGATGACTATGGACTGTTTTCCTGATCACCTCTCCTTACCAGCAACCACTGTTGATTAGGATGGACAATTTCATATTCTCTCTATTTCTCATTTTTCTAATCTTATGTTTGATTTGTCTCAAACTTTGAGATTTTTTTTAAAGGTTTCCATGAAATTCATATGTGTTTGTGTGCATTTCTCCTAACACATTCATTTTTGTGCACAATTTGCCTAATACATGCATTTTGAGTAAACAGTGTTCCTAATATCATGAATTTTAAAACGTTATTTTCACTAATATATGGATTTTTGTATAGATTTTCCCCTAATATACACATTTTGTTACACACTTTTGTATTAGAGAACTTTATTGTAAAATTGGGAGAAGTACAAATTTTAAAGTATTTCAGTTCACATATTGGTTTAAAAGTGCAAAATTAGGTACTTTCACATTAAAATGCAAACCAAATGAATTTTTCCCCACTTCCACTGCTGATTGGCTGCTTTTCCTTCAGACTAAAAGTGGCATTATTAAACATGCTTTAAAAAAAAAAAAAAAAAAAGTATGCTTGTCCTAACATGTAGTTTGTCCCTATGTTCTTGGTATTTGTGGAAAAAATATTTTGGTTCTATAGCTTCCACAGTTAACAATGTCTTTCTTATAGCCTTGAAAAATTATGCTTCCATTCTATCCTCACAAACCTTCATTAGCTTGTCTGTTTCAAAAGGTCACTCCTACACATTGTGTCACAAGACTAATCTAATTCAATCTTTTCATGGTAAATTAGTGCTTTCACATATTTAGCAGGAAAACATAACACTGTATCTCTAAGAGTCCTTCTAGATGAGTCATTGTTTATTTTATTATGAAACTAAATATAAACAACTTAACTTATTGTGGGTAGAAGTTTGGAAGGAGAATGTGGGCAGTATTTGTTGACAGAGCTCATTGAAGACTTTTAGAAGTTCAAAAGAGAAATGAAGAAAAAGACTTTCTCAAATAAATATTACGAAGTTCTCCAAGAAGACCGATATGTTAGCCTGCTGCAACCGGTCAATGAGCTCTACAGTGTTCCACTGGGTTGAAACACATACCACAAGGTTGCCTAAATATTGCAGTCTTGCCATGACAGACTAACCACCACAGAAATACAACCAGAATCTTTTATTTCATATTTATTGCAGGGGGGAATATATTGAAATAATCAGCACTCTCCACTCCAAGTTCTGATGAAGCTGTCTTGATATTATTCTCTTATTTCTAAGCTTCACTATATTACACTATTGACCAGAAATTACCATTTTTATCATGCTCTCTCCTCACACAGTTCATGACAGTCCCATTGAAAATCCCAGCTTTTGGACTGAAGATCCCTGATCCCAGCTTTGGGATTGAAAATCTCAAAGCTATTATTTGTTTCAATGCTCATCACAAATCTTCCAAGTCCCATCAGACTTTTTTATGGTGGTCTGCTACAGCTGTGTTCTATACTACCTCTTATGAAAAACACTAAAGTTCTTGTCTCATATTCAGCTTCCTTATTAGACAGCCAAATTAAGGATAAGGAGCATGAGATTCCCCTTCATGGATCACTGCCTTGTTGTGGCGAAGGGGCTTGCGTAACTCAGTGAAGCCATAAACTATGCCGTGCAGGGCCACCCAAGACGGACAGGTCATGGCAGAGAGTTCTGACAAAATGTGGTCCACTGGAGAAGGAAATGGCAACCCACTCCAGTATTCTTGCCAAGAAAACCCCATGGAACGTATCACAAGGCTAAAAGAGATGACGCCGGAAGATGAGCCCCTCAGGTCGGAAGGTGTCCAATATGCTACTGGGGAAGAGCAGAGGGTATTTCCAAGTAGCACCAGAAAGAGTGAAGCGGCTGGGCCAAAGCTGAAAGGACACTCAGCTGTGCATGTGTCTGGTGGTGAAAAGAAAATCCGATGCTGTAAAGAACAATATTGTTTAGGAACCTGGAATGTCAGATCAATGAATCAAGGTAAGCTGGAGGTGGTCAAACATGTGATGGCAAGATTGAACATCGACATCTTGGGAATCAGCAAACTAAAATGGACAGGCATGGGCGAATTTAATTCAGGTGACCATCATATCTACTATTGTGGGCAAGAATCCCTTAGAAGAAATGGAGTAGCACTCATAGTCAACAAAAGGGTGGGAAAAGCAGTACTGGGATACAATCTTAAAAATGATAGAATGATCTCAGTACGAATCCAAGGCAAACCATTCAACATCACAGTAATTCAAGTCTATGCCCCAACCACTGAGGCCGAAGAAGCTGAGGTTGATCGGTTCTATGAAGACCTACAACATCTTCTAGAACTAACACCAAAAAAAGATGTCCTCTTCATCATAGGGGATTGGAATGCTAAAGTAGGAAATCAAGAAATCACCGGGATAACAGGCAGGCATAGCCTTGGTGTACAAAATGAAGCAGGACAAAAGCTAATAGAGTTTTGCCAAGAGAACATGCTGATCATAGCCAACACTCTTTTCCAACAGCACAAGAGGCAACTCTACACATGGACGTCACCAGATGGTCAATATCGAAATCAGATTGATTATGTCCTTTGCAGCCAAAGATGGAGAAGCTCCATACAGTCAGTAAAAACAAGACCTGGAGCTGACTGTGGCTCAGATCATGAGCTGCTTCTTGCAAAATTTCAGCTTAAATTGAAGAATGTAGGGAAAACCACTAAACCGTTCAGGTATGACCTAAATCATATCCCTGATGAATATACAGTGGAGGTGAGGAATAGATTTCAGGGATTAGACCTGATAGACAGAGTGCCTGAGGAACTATGGACGGAGGTCCGTAACATTGTTCAGGAGGCAGCAACTCAATCCATCCCAAAGAAAAAGAAATGCAAGAAAGCAAAGTGGCTGTCTGATGAGGCTTTACAAGTAGCTCACGAAAGAAGGGAAGCGAAAAGCAAGGGAGAAAGGGGAAGATATACCCAACTGAACGCAGAGTTCCAGAGAATAGCAAGGAGAGACAAGAAGGCCTTCTTAAATGAACAATGCAAAGAAATCGAGGAAAACAACAGAATGGGAAAGACTAGAGATCTCTTCAAGAAAATTGGAGATCTCAAGGGAACGTTTTGTGCAAAGACGGGCATGATCAAGGACAAAGAAGGCAGGGACCTAACAGAAGCAGATGAGATTAAGAAGAGGTGGCAAGAATACACAGAAGAACTATACAGGAAAGATCTGAATGTCCCTGATAGCCATGATAGTGCGGTCACTGAACTTGAGCCGGACATCCTAGAGAGTGAAGTCAAGTGGGCCTTAGGAAGCATTAGTAACAACAAAGCTAGCGGAGATGACAGTATTCCAGCTGAGCTATTTAAAATCTTAAAAGATGATGCTGTTAAAGTGCTGCATTCAATATGTCAACAAATCTGGAACACTCAACAGTGGCCACAAGACTGGAAAAGGTCAGTTTACATTCCAAATCCAAAGAAGGGCAACGCCAAAGAGTGTTCAACCTACCGCACAATTGCGCTCATTTCACATGCCAGCAAGGTGATGCTCAAAATCCTACAAGCTAGGCTTCAGCAGTATGCGAACCGAGAACTACCGGAAGTACAAGCTGGGTTTCGAAGAAGCAGAGGAACTAGAGATCAAATCGCCAACATTCGCTGCATCATGGAGAAAGCAAGAGAATTCCAGAAAAACGTCTATTTCTGCTTCATTGACTACGCTAAAGCCTTTGATTGTGTGGATCACAACAAACTGTGGCAAATTCTGAAAATGATGGGAGTACCAGACCACCTTACCTGTCTGCTGAGAAACCTGTACAAGGGTCAAGAAGCAACAGTAAGAACCAGACATGGAACAACCGATTGGTTCAAAATTGGGAAAGGCGTACGACAAGGCTGCATATTGTCACCCTGCTTATTTAACTTATATGCAGAGTACATCATGAGAAATGCCGGGTTGGATGAATCAGAGGTCGGAATTAAGATTGCTGGGAGAATTATCAACAACCTCTGATATGCAGACGATACCACCCTAATGGCAGAAAGAGAAGAGGATCTAAAGAGCCTGTTGTTGAGGGTGAAAGAGGAGAGTGCAAAAGCTGGTTTGAAACTCAACATTAAAAAAACTAAGATCATGGCATCTGGCCCTATCACTTCCTGGCATATAGAAGGGGAAGAAATGGAAGCAGTGACAGATTTTACTTTCTTGGGCTCCAAGATCACTGCAGATGGTGACTGTAGCCATGAAATTAAAAGACGCTTGCTCCTTGGGAGGAAAGCTATGGCAAACCTAGACAGCATAGTAAGAAGCAGAGACATCACCTTGCCAACCAAGGTCCGTCTAATCAAAGCTATGGTTTTCCCAGTAGTAATGTATGGCTGTGAGAGCTGGACTATAAGGAAGGCTGAGCGCCGAAGAATTGATGCTTTCGAACTGTGGTGCTGGAGAAGACTCTTACGAGTCCCCTGGACTGCAAGGAGGTCAAATCAGTCCATCCTAAAGGAAATCAACCCTGAGTGCTCATTGGAAGGACAGATACTGAAGCTGAAGCTCCAATATTTTGGCCACCAAATGCGAAGAGAAAACTCCCTGGAAAAGACCCTGATGCTGGGAAAGACTGAAGGCAAAAGGAGAAGGGGACGGCAGAGGATGAGATGGCTAGATAGCATCACTGATGCAATGAATATGAACTTGAGCACGCTCCGGGAGAGAGCGCAGGACAGGAAGGCCTGGCGTGCTATGGTCCATGGGGTCACGAAGAGTCGGACACGACTGAACGACTGAACAACAACAACAAGCATGAGATTTCAGAAAAGCTGAATGAATCTGTGTTCCTTGCAGAAGATGTAGGGCAGATACCCATGCCTGAATTGACATTTTCAGGAAGAGAGTCTGAAGAACAGAGGCAAATATGAGAATATATGAAATTCTAGGCTATATTCACAAATTAAAAATTAATGAATCACCAGGTTCATTCATTCATTCATTCATTCATTATGTTTCTATACCACCCCATAGCTGAAGCTTTCTGGGCAGTTCATAAAAATTAAAAACCGTTAAAATACATTATATAAAATATAAAAACTATTCACATGATGACATAAAAATAACACACACAACAACAACATATATCTAAAACAATTTAAAACAATCAGCCAGAGACAATCAAGAGACTCATTATATGCTGCCAAATGCCTGAGAGAAGAGGGCAGTTTTCGGCAGTCCTGGTGCCGAAAAGATGACAATGTTCATGCCAGGTGGGCCTCATCAGGGAGATTATTCCACAAATGGGGAGCCACCACCGAAAAGGCCCTCTCCCTTTAGTCCAGATGGTACTAAAGTGTGAAATTGCTGATCTTCTAACAAAAATATGTACATTGTCCCTAAGATCAGCCTCCACACCTAAAGATGGATAAGTGGCCAACATAACACCAGTGTTTAAAAAGACACCCGGGAGTGGTGGCGGAATTACAGGAAATTACAGGACAGTTCACTTAACATCTGTTCCTGGCAAATTGATAGAAATATACTATTATCAAACATATAGATCAGCTAGTCTTGCTGACTTCTTTGCAATGGTAAATCCTGTTTCGCTAACATTTTAGAGTTCTTCAAGAGTGTCAGCAAGCGTGTGGATAGGAATGATCTGTTAAGAATTGTGTATGTGGACTTTCAAAACACTTCTGACAAAGTCCCTCACCAAAGGCTCCTGAACAAACTTAGCGATCATGGAATAAGACGAAGGGTCTTCTTAAGGATTGGTAACACAACAACATATATCTTGGGTTAAAGAAGAGGAACCCAAGAGCAGGAATAAATGGACAATTCTTACAATGGTGGGATGGAAGAAGTGGGGTCCCCCCCAACATTCTGTGTTGGCATCAATGCTTTTTCATTTGTTTATAATTGCTCTGAAGTTACATGTGAGCAGTGAAGTTTCTCCACGAATCTCCGGGAGGCCAAATGCCAACGCATTCGGCCCCCCAAAATTGGTGGTGAAATTCTCAGCCGGCCCCCCGCCCCCGCCCCCGGGATGGGACTTACCTCGTGCGAATGTCCCTCTCGGCTGCGGGTCCCGGCGGCGGCGCGGCGGCGCGGCAGGGGCGGCAGCGGCAGCCGGTCTTCTAACCGGCTGCCGCCGCTGCCATTGCAAAAAAAAAAAAGTAAAAAAAAAAAACCACACACCCATGATAGGCTACGTAACGATTTACGTAGCCTATCACGGCTAGATTTCCAAAGTCAGCCATGATAGGCTAGGTAAATCGTCACGTAGCCTATCAAGGGTGACTTTGAAAAAAAAATAGCGTTCCCTTATTTTCGCCGTAGTCTACATAAATCTTTACGTAGACTAGACATGCCAAACTAAGGAATGCAAATGGCGGCGCCCCATGGGTGCCGCCATTTGCGTACGCGCTTTTTTTTTTTTTCCAAAGTCACCCGTGATAGGCTACGTGACGATTTACATAGCCTATCACGGCTGACTTTGGAAATCTAGCCGTGATAGGCCACGTAAATCGTTATGTAGCCTATCACGGATGTGTTTTGTTTTTTTACTTTACTTTTTTTTTTCGCGGCCGGGTAGACGGGGCACTCCTCCTCGGCCAGAATTTCGGCGGCGAGGGATGGGGCGCCTCCCCCCCAGCCTGAATTTCGGCCGGGCGAGGTGGGGCACCTCCCCCCCCTGCCTGAACTTCGGGGGGAGAACCGAGGCGCCTCCCCCCCACCGCAAAGCAAGCTGCGGGACCAGGTAAGTCCCTTTCGTCCATCTCTAGGTTCAAGGTACAGTGATGCACCTTGGGGCAAAAAACCCTAACCCATATACACTGATGGGGTGTGAGCTGGTGACTGATCAATAATTCTTTTTATTATTATTTGTTTAGTATTATTTTAAGCTCACTTTAGGGGGAAAACCCTCTCAGAAGTTGTGATGGATAGCTCAATGAAGGCATTGTTCCAGTGCATGGCCGCTGTGAAAAAGGCAAATGCCATACTAAGGATTATTAGGAAATACAAATGAAAATAAAGCTGCCAATATTGTAATGTCTTTATACAAATCTATGGTGTAACTTCACTTGCAGTTACTGTATAAAGTTCTGGTTGCTGCACTGCAAAAAGGTTATAGCACAGCTGGAAAAGGTGAAGAAAAGGACATCAAAATGATCAGGGGGGTGAAGCAACTCCCCTATGAGGAAAGTCTACAAAGTTTGGAGCTTTTTAATTTAGGAAAAAAAAAAACAGAGTAAGAGGGGCACGATGTGGAAAAATGGGATAGAGAGAAAATACTAGAACATAGGTGATCCTATGAAGCTGAATGGTGGGAAATTCAAGCCAGACAAAAGAAAATACTTCTTCACCCAGGGCATAGTTAAAACTATGGAATTCACTTCCTCAGGATGTAGTGATGGCCACAACCTTAGATGTCGTTAAACAGGGATTATTAGACAGTTTTGTGGAGGATGAGGCTATCAATGGCTCTTAGTCCTTATGGCTGTATACTGCTTCCAGGATCACGTCCCTCTCAATACCAGCTGCTGGGGAACAAGAGTGGGAGAGAACTATTGCCCTCATATTCTGATCTTGGGTTTTTGATAGGCATCTCATTGTGGGAAAGAGAATATTGGACAAGATAGGCCTATAGTCTGATCCAGCAGAGCTTTTCTTACATTATTACCAAGTCTAAAAGAGCAAACAAACATGATTTTAAAATGTGACAAAATAATAAGTGATAGTTTATGGCAGGGGGAGACAAAATAAACTGTTAGGAGATAGCCTAGGTACAGTTATCCATGCATTGGTAACCTTTCATCTGGTTTGATGCAATATGTTATACACATCTGAAAATGGTCCAGATTGTTAACGGGGACTGGCCAACCTGATCATATTATGCTAGTACTTTTCCATCAGCACTGGCTGCCAGTCCATTTCCAGGCCTGATTCAAACTGCTGGTACTAGGGATGTCAGAGAAATCCGCCACAGATTTAAACGAGAATCTGAATCCAAAGAATCCGGCCTCCAGAATCCATGGCGGAACGGCCCCACTTACCTCTGCTCCAGGAGGATTCCCTGTGGAACGGCAGTCGGCCTTAGGCTTAACCAGACCCGTTCGCCTCCATGCCTATCACTATGTTGCTTAAAAAAATGGTGATTGGCAGGATGTGCCCATAGACTTATACGCAAAATAGAGCCATTAATTTTGAATATAAGTCTACAGGCACATCCTGCCGATCGCCATTTTTTAAAGACTTATACACAAGATTTACAGCTCTATTTTGTGTATAAGTCTATGGGCACATCCTGCTGATCGCCATTTTTTAAAGACTTATACGCAAGATTTACAGCTCTATTTTGCGTATAAGTCTATGTTGCTTAAAAAAATGGTGATTGGCAGGATGTGCCCATAGACTTATACGCAAAATAGAGCCATGAATTTTGTGTATATGGGCACATCCTGCCGATTGCCATTTTTTAAAGCAACATGGCTATTGGCGCGTTGGCGAACAGGTCCAGGTAAGCGGCCCTCAAGCCGGGTGGCTCTGCGGAATCCTCACAGAGCGGAACCTCTCTGGAGGATTCCGGGGAGGGAGGGGAACGGATTCCCTCCCCACCCCCAGGTGGATTCCCCACCGGAACGGATGGTGGGGAATCCGTACATCCCTAGTAACATTCAAAGTCCTAAACTGCTTGGGATCAGGTTAACTGAAGGATCATCTCTTCCCATGTATACCTGCCCAGACCCTAAGATAGTCTTTGGCGGTCCTTCTCCAGGACACCCCCCCCCCAAAAAAAGGAAGTGATGTGGGTGGCTACTAAGAAGAGAGCCTTTTCTGTTGTGGCACCCTGGTTGTGAAATGAGCTTTCCTCAGAGGCATGGCTGGCACCTATGATGTGCTCTTTTCAGAGCCAGCTGAAAACCTTATTTTCCCAGGCATTTTAGTCTTTCAGTTGTTGCAGAACCCAGAGTCAGAGAGACCACGGAGTGAAGGAAAAAGAGATTCTTTATTTAACGCGCAGGCTTAAGGCTGGAATCATTTCTAAAGAGCCAGAAGCCCCGAAATACATCAGCACATTGGTTTTATAGACATTGTGACACATATGAAACGGCTCCTCCTCTCCCTCCCACGTGGGGTTGCAGTCCTCAACATTTCTTTTCCTAGCACTATTTATAATACAAGAACTGGGTTATAGGGTAGCCGTGATAAGGAGAGAACAGAAGAGAACAGCAGAGAACAAGATATACAATTGTATGACCTTTGACAAGATAAGGAATTCCTGTGTCTCATCAGCTTACAACAATATATTCAAGGGAGAAAGAGCTCAGCAAGAACATGAAGCATGAGACTGCATGAGGCTACTTAGTCTGACTCCTGATATGGCTGCTACATTCCCCTCTTAAATGCATAATTTCATTACAATTATAGCATTTCTGATAACTATACAAAGCTTTTTGTGACATACATATTACTTAGCCTCTTGTTGGGCTATTAGAGCGTATAGGGCAGCAGTTTTACTAGCTGAGACATAAAACAGATTGGTTAAACAGCGCATAAGACAAGGAACGCAGAGACATAACAGTATCTCTATGAACAACACTGGTAGAATTAGGATGAACAATGCTTTTAAGCCATCTAAGATCTGGAAGCCAAGGGGTTAACTAATTGAGCTAATTGTTTTGTCTTATTGTTTTGTTAGCTACTATATTGTGCAGCTTGTTGATCTGTTCATCTACAGCATTGCCATTATCAGTTAAGTTAAAACAACAGAGCTTTTGGTGTGTCTCACAACTTAAATGATGAAGAAGGAAGAGGTAATTTATACCAGCTTTATTTTCTAGAACTGCACCTCTTAGATCACGCAACTCTTTATTTAATAATGACAATGCTCGTGCGGTGGCATTTATGCTTTTGGCTAAGCTGCAAGCTAACCAGTTGATCTTTAGACCATCAGCCAAGGCTAAACCTGGAACCCCAACCAGTGACATTGTTAAGGCCAATTTTTCTGAGTCAGAATATAACTGCACATGACTATTACAATTTTTTAGTTAGTTGGAGTGCTCGAGGCTGCCATCGACGGATTTTCTCGGCCACAGGGGAAGAATTGGCACCAGTTCAATTGGTGGCTGAGGCCACATGGGTGGTTATTAGACAAGTTGGCAGGAATGAATGACCAAGTGCGGGAACTACATGTCTAAAACCATCTATGAGGCAAAAGCATGTGGGCATCATTAAAAGATATGTTTTGAATTTTATTACAGTGGAAGGGGGCTAGGGATAGCTTTGTATTTTCTGAAAAATTTTTGACAATTAAGCATTCGTGCACACGTAGTATTTGTTTCAGCAACGATGGGGGTGCGTAGAGTGAACTCTGTAGGATCTTTGCAACTACGCCCCAATTAGCATTTTGGGAATAAGTTAAACTTACACCATAAAGTTTTAACATGGTATCTTTTTGAATTTTTCTAGGATGTCTACAGACAGGTATTAGGCAAGAGCTAATAAGCCTGTTTGCAGGTATATCTCTTGGCAAACAAAAATGTTTTACTCTCGTGATGTTAGCCAGGTGAAGCCAGTAATTATCAGCAAATCACTGGGACAAACTTTTCTTTTTAGGGGCAGACCCCCCTTTTTGCACCTTATTAAGGAGACACAATGCAACACTACTAACACTACAACACACATGTTTGATCTTTTTTGGGATCTGACCGCACGCTGGGCGGCTATTTACCTGGCAAGCTGCAGTAGGGTCTAGTCCCCTTCTTCAATTCTCCAGTTGCAGGTCTGACCGTACGCAGGGGGACAGTCTCCCGGTGTGTCCACAGTAAGGTCTAGACTGAGTCTTCTTACTGCTTTTTTAGAATGATTTTTAAAGGATTTTCAGGATTTCTGTTTATAGTCTACTCTTTCCCTCTCGCTCTTTTGACTCGTGTCTAATGTATCCAGGGTTTAACTCCAGCTGCTTTCATAGCTGCAGGGGTGGAAAGTATGACAGTTTTCAGTCTTCTCTATCTGGGAGTCAAAGGGTTATTTTTCCCTCTTTAACTCATACTTTAACTCTTGGTTGGAAAGGATGAACTTCTGTGATGGGAATGGCTTATTTTTTTAAGACAAAGCCACGCTGGGCTTGAAGAACTTTGTTCAGTGTTTGGACTTCTTGTTTAAGGCTAACGTTTGCTTGCTTTTGATGCTGCTCCAGTGTCAATTATGAAGTCAATGTCACGGCTCCTTACAGTCAATGTCACGGCCCCTCTCAAGCTGTCTCCCTCTTCATTTATTCTGGCCCCTTTGGTTTTCTCCTTTGTGTTTGATGTATTTTATTTGGGCATTCATGCCACTAATGTCTATCTTGTCTACACTGGGCACACTGGTTCTTTTTTAAGAATCTTTTGCCTCTGCCGGGTCTTCTTTTTTTCTTTCGTCCACGTCTTCTTGGGCCTCTGGGTTGAGGGGGGTATACTGGCGATAGGCATTTGAAAGACGCTCCAAGTACGCTCTGGGGCCTCGGTGGCACCTTGCAGCACTTTAGACACTTTGGTCATATTAACTGACTTCTTCATACCTGCCTTTACGGCTTTTAACAGCAGGGTTTGATACTGGGTGAGGCGCTCTAGCCCAACTTGTGTTTTGGGATTCCAGCAGGGGGGGTTTACTTACAAGGAGACTTTATTGGGTAACTTACAGCACACAGGCGTACTTAATGGTTGGATCAGACAGCTTCTCTGAACCACGAGCTATTGGGCTAAATGGGTTTTTATACCATACATGTTACCCATGAGGCAGCACAACACTAGCAAGCATTTTCAGCATAGGCTAGAAGTGTTTAGTTCTCAGGCACAGCTTCCTGTAAACAACTTCGCTTCCCAAAGTGCTTGGTAACACTTTTATTCATTAGTATGGGAAGACAAATTTTTTCTCTTTCTTTTGCTTTCTTTTTCTTTGCTGATCTGTCTGTATTGCAGATCATGTTTCAAACTTTTTACCTAAAACTTTCTGCTCCATGCACCAGCCTTGTCTCTTTTTTTGTCTTTTTTAAGTTAAACTCACTTAAAAAAGACAAAGGCACAATTAGCTGCTTTTAATTTATCCTGGGGGCAACTATGGCCACACTTCTTTTCTACAAATGTTTTTTTTTTTTGCCTCTTGCCTTTTCTTTCTTCTTTTTTTTTCCCCTCTCTATCTGTCTTCTCCTTTCTCTATTCCTTCTTTTCTACTTGCTTTTGTTTTTTCTTTACTTGACTTTGTCTTTTTTCCTTGTCATCTATTGGGAACCACACTTAGTATCATTTGGAGTTGCAACTAACACTAATCTGCAAATATCACATATATTTTATGATATCTAAGAAATCATAAAATATACACAACAAACTTTTTCTGCAATTTAACACAATGAATGGAAAGCACTTTTTGCATGGTAAGGCATGATGGAGCAGATCCAGCAATTATACTGCTCTTCTGGCTGAAAGCTCAGGGCCCATTAAAATTAAGGGACGGGCATACTCACACACGCAAAGAATTCTAGGTCACCATTTTTGCATCGGCAACTTTATGCTTCATGAGTTCTGGCAGAAGGAAATCTAAAAGTCACAGATCAAACTCAGCCTGCTGTACACTGAGCTGACTACAAACACAGACACACGGTCCACAGCGATGAGAGTTCAAGTTTATCAAAAGCTTCACAGCACTGTCCATGGCAAGTCTTTGACAATTTAAAATTTTAGTTCATGTGCAGAGTGTCTCTAAAAAGCCCAGATGATGATGGAGGCAAACAGAGAAGGCTCTGGGCAATGAAGATGCGATGTTTCTAGCAAAGGCTCTCCACTTTTGCATCAGTGTAAAAAGGGAAAGTGTGGCCCTACACCCCTTCTGACAGACAAGGGCCTTTAATTTTTTAGCAAGGCCTCTGTCTAAACAGAGCGGCACAGCTCAGCTCTCTAGCCGTGACACTTTAACCTGGGCAACTCCTCTGTAAATTTTATTCTACTTCTGTCAGGTTCTCACAAACATTTTAAAAACTTACTCTTTTTTTTTCTTTTCTAACCTGGTACACGAAAGCACTGAAACACTGAGTGCCGAAACTCAGGACGCTGTGGGGTGATGGGCATCGCTTTATACTTGCATTTTTCAGGCAGCCATTAATCTTCGGGGAGGCGGTGGGGTGATTTGCAAGACTTCAAAGGCAAGCTTCCCAGTTTGTTTGTATTTGTAAATCCCAAGCTCAAAACAGGACACGATGAGGTACAGGGCAGCCAAATTCTTGCTTTGGCACGGGCAACAAATAACTCGGGTCAGCTTTCTTCGCTGGGGTCTCAAACAGGAAAACAGTCTTAATTTAAAGTTGTAACATCACTGACAGCGTCAGCCAGCCAGCTACACAGATCTCATTGTTTTTTAAGACAGTTGCTCCAATATCTTCTTTTCTTCTCAATCAGGTTGGGTCTCCCAGCTTACACAGTTTATTACAGCTTTCAGGAGCATGGTAGTAGCGTGATTTTGGCTTGGCCAGGAACATGCTGTCTGGTTTCTCGGTCTCTTCAGCACACACACTTAGGCAGTGTAACACTGGACACTTAAATCAGTGAGATTTCTTCATTGCAGGGAATCCCACGGCAAAAGCTTAGTGGTTACGCTCTTCAGAAATCATATAGCTGATGGTCAGTAGCTACAGGCTCTATGCAATTCTAACACAGTTCAAAGCTAAACACGGTTACCTTGACAGAGATCTTTAACATGGTCTTTCCACTTCATTCTGCTTTGGGACAGTCTTACGGCACACTTTTCACTCGAAGAGGGGTCTAGCCTGTGCTCTGGGGGCTGATTCTTCACCTTTATTTTCTATTTTGCCTGCATCTTCTGGGTCTTCATTTTCAGTTTCCATTTCTTAGGGATTTCATCTCAATTAGGTGAGGTGATGATGTTGCACAACTCAGAACGTTGTGGGCAATTTTCCTGCCCCCCCTCTCTCAGCGCGCTAGGCTAACAGCTACTTCTTCGGCCTTACACTCTCACGCTCCCACGCTTTGTTAAAAGCCTGACTGTCCTGCAACATTTCTCTAATTAACAGCCTCAGATTTTGTTTTTTTCTCCTCTCAGCTCGACCTTGAGCTTTTTGCTGTTTTCTCTCTCTATTCTAAATCTTTTTTAAAAAAAACCTTTTTCCTTCTTTGTTTGATATACATCTCAAGGGGGTGCAAGGTTTGCTTCCCCCACCACCCATAGCCTCCCTCCTAAATTGAAGACAGACACAATTAGGGAATGGGAATTGGTCAGTGAGTAAGGGGTCTCACTGGCCGACACAAGAGGATTTTACACACCACGCACTTTGCTACTGGCCTGGGCACCCGGACGGTCAACAGTATGCGTCAGAAACCGCAGTAGCCACTCACACAATCATCAATCTCTCCACTACATCTATATGTCCCTGCCACCCACTTTTCCCACTTTTTACCAGAGCGGAAAACGGCTTCCCCAGCTTCCTCAGCTTCCTACTGAGTACTGGCGTGCTAGGTACTGGCGCCCACTCGGGGGTGTGATCAGGCCCCCCTTCTACCCGCAAGGAGTAGGTTCTTTTTGTAGACGTATACCACCAACACTGACCTTCTTCATAAGGCGGGGACCTCTTTTTTTCTGCCCAGTGGCCTTTCTCCCTAAAGGCGGGGCCCTCTTTTTCCCATATACTTGCCTTTCTCCTGAAGGCTTCCAATGTGGGTTTCAACTCAATTGCAGCTGCAATACAGGCAGGGCTCAAGTTCCTTCCTCCGCTTCCCAAGGTTCTCTTGCTGCTCGCTACCGTTTGGGCGATCCCGGCGCAGGCTTTCTCCCATTCACTCGACAAAAAGGTCGGTGGCGCCAAGAAAGGGAGGCATGCGCCGAGCTCGTCTTCCCGGTGCGGCGATCAAGAGCAGGCAACTGCCACCTGTCTGGCTCAGAGCCTGCCACATCCGAGTCACGGCACCATTTATGTTGCAGAACCCAGAGTCAGAGAGACTACGGAGTGAAGGAAAAAGAGATTCTTTATTTAACGCGCAGGCTTAAGGCTGGAATCATTTCTAAAGAGCCAGAAGCCCCGAAATACATCAGCACATTGGTTTTATAGACATTGTGACACATATGAAACGGCTCCTCCTCTCCCTCCCACGTGGGGTTGCAGTCCTCAACATTTCTTTTCCTAGCACTATTGTTTATAATACAAGAACTGGGTTATAGGGTAGCCGTGATAAGGAGAGAACAGAAGAGAACAGCAGAGAACAAGATATACAATTGTATGACCTTTGACAAGATAAGGAATTCCTGTGTCTCATCAGCTTACAACAATATATTCAAGGGAGAAAGAGCTCAGCAAGAACATGAAGCATGAGACTGTATGAGGCTACTTAGTCTGACCCCCGATAGGGCTGCTACAAGTTTCTGTTGTTTTAAATCTGTTAGTGTATTTTAAAACTTTGCATTGCTGATAGGTTTTATTTTGGTTTTTATCGTATTCTATACTGTAGTTTTAAACATTTATATTGTACTTTATCATGTTGTATTTTATGTTTTTAATTGTTGTGAAGCACCCAGAGAGCTTTGGCTATCTGGCAGTATAGAAATGTACTAAATAAATAAATAAAGAGCACATTCCATACAGTCTGTGTCTTTAATGTTCCACAATCTCAAAGGTATAATAAGCTATTATGCTTCTAAATTTGTGGAACAGTAAATACACAGAAAAAACAAAACTCAATTCAGTTTGATAAGCAAAGCATAGATCAGAGGTTTTGGACCCATGAGCATATTTGATATTTTGTGGCATCACCACAGATTGGAAGCTATAGAAGGGGTGGGGGCAATAACAAAAGTCATGAGAGCATCTCCTTATCTGTGTTTGTTATGTTTGCATGATTGTGCACCCTGTGTGTATGCTACTCACTCTGGCCCCTCTCTCTCTTTCTTTGTCTCCTCTTTCCTTCCTTCCATCTCTCAGGCTCCCCACTTCCTTCTCCTCCTCTCTCTGGCTCCTCTCTCTCGCTGTCTCTCTCTCACTCCCCCTGGCTCATTTTCTCTCTTTCTTTGGCTCCCCCTTCCTTCCTTCCTTCCTTCCTTCCATTCATCTCTCTGGTTCCTCTCTGTCTGCCTGTCTGTCTGTCTGTCTCTCTCTGTGGGCGTGTGTCTATCTGTCTCTCTGGCTCCTCTTTCTTTCTTTCTTTTTCTTTCTTTCTTTCTTTCTCCTCCCTTCCTCCCTCCCTCCCTTCCTTCCATCTCTCTGGTTCCTCTCTCTCTCTCTCTGGCTCCTCTCTATCTCTCTCTGTCTCTCTCGTCCCTCTTTCTCCCCCACTCCCAATCACTCTTTCTCTTGGGTTCCTCTTTCCTTCTTTCTCACTCTCTGTCCATCTCCATGCAATCAAATGGAGCAATTTCTCCATTCTCGAGAAAAGGTCACCCGGCCGAGAATTGTCTGGAGGGGGATGAAGGTCACCCCCCACCAAGGACCATGTTGCTCCAAGGTTTCTTGGTGTAGGGTGGACTTCACCCTCTGACCCAGCCATTTTTTTGGCATGGATGACTCCCCCCCCCCCTTTAAGATAATGGATGGATAGATCCATTGGCTTGAACAGGCAAAGGCCCCCTGCTGAAAATTGGCTGGAGGGCAGAGAAGATCATCCCCCACCAAGGGTCCTTGATTGGGAGGGGGGATTTCACACACCCCAGCTGATTTTCAGCAGGGAGTACTTCCCCCCTTCTCCCACACGCGTGAATAGAAGAGTTCCTGCATTCACTTGCAGAGGGGGAAACTAGCTTGGCAGGCCCCTCAACCTGCCTCACAGTGCAGTGGTGCCCACAGGCACTGCACAGGAGACCTGCTGGCATAGATTGCTATATATGCTACTGTATGACCATCTGTGTAGACAGACTAGCTCTCTAGATTTAGATCTAACATTCACCACTCTTGTTATGGAAATGGTCTTGCAATGCTTTGGGACTACAGCAAAACCAGATGAGAAAAGCCCTATAGTCTGTGCAGGACATCCTGTACTGCAAGAATGAACTATGCTTACCTTTCTTCCTGGGCCAACACAAAGCCAAGCAGATGAATTTTCAGGGATAGACCTTTCATTGCCAACTATGTGTCAGAAATAATTAGTGGGACAGAAAGGAATCTTCTTCCTAGGGGGCAGGTAGAGGACAGTGCGACAAAGATCCCTCAAGTTAGCGATGGCAGATATGATATCGTTGCTTCACCTTTAGTGCCTTTCTTCATGGACATTATCAGTTCTAAGAATTGTCTTTCTGCTGGATTAGCAGCACTGAGATTTTTGATTAACCAGAAATGCAGCAGCAAAGGTACTGGCCACTTGCAAAGGTATTTCTTTCCGCTACAATTCCTTCTCAGAAAAAGGACAGAACTTTTTCACCCCCAACAACTGTCTGTCATAGTCACACCATATCCTTTCTCCTGAACAGAAGAACACATATTGTAATTGAGAGGTAGGGCAGGGCCTAATTTAAATGCTAGAAGTCTGATGAGATGTCAAAAATGGTCCTGTTAATGGGCCAATCTACCTAACTGAAGGATGTGATTATACACTTCACTATAAAGCTATTGTTTTCAAAGTGATAAAATAATATACCTCCAGGAGTTAATAATGGGGAGGCATAAGATTCTTTGTGATTCAGCCTTGTGTGTTATCTATTTAATATATATCTAGTTTTTAGCTTATACCAAGTATACAAGGCATTGCACAAAACAGTACAAAATTGCAATAGGTAGATTTTTTCCCTTAAGTTATAAAGTCCCACCTCAGACAGTTTACAGCAGCTCATGTAACAAAATGTCATGAAAGGAACTAGCATTTGCTTGATAGTTTTAAAAAATCTATAAATTACAAACATAAACTGATTTTAGCTAACATGGCTCCCTACTGGAGGATCTTGGGAAATGTAGTTCTGTGACAGAACCATGTATTATCAGCCTTGCAAGACTACAATTTTCAGGGCTTTTTTGACTAAGCAATGACCATTAAATATTCAAATCCTTTTGCATGTATAATATAGATGTTCATTCAGATTTTAGACTGAGGTTAGTGTTCATGGCACCTTCTTATAACTATGCCTCTGTGGAAGGAACACCCAGTTTACTTCCTACTTTAGAAAATAGAAACTGAACACTATGACAAGTATTTGCAGGGCTAATGGTATTCTGTGCCAACCCCTCCCCACATTTTACCAGATTCTATGTGAATATATGCTCATAAATCATGCAAATTGAAATTAAAATATGCAAATAGTATGCAGCAGCTGGTGTTTGAATTTTTGCAAAGGTCAGTGTTAAAGGCACTGCTGCCATTTTCTTTTTCCCTCACCAGCTTCTAAGCATTTTCTTAGACTCTTCGTTGCATCCAAACACCCTACAAGCAATGTAATAGAGAGACATTCCATTAACTGAGCTAATCCCAATGTTTGACTTACCTTTCAAATATTGTAAGCCAACACAGGAGGATGTTAAACATCTATTGTTAATTAGCCTACTGCAGGAAAAAATAAATAAAGCAAATGGACCTTTTTTGTTTTGTTTAGCCCACGGAAACATTACCATGTGTTCTCTTTCGCTGTGCTGCCTCTGCAGAAGCAGTCAATTAACAAGCTCAGAATTGTAGAGTGGTGCCAATAGCAGTGATTATGCTGGCACTGCATCCTTCGTACAATGCAATGTGGTAAATTAGGACTTTGGTCAAACATTGCAGTGGAAGCCAGGGGCAGCAGTGTTCCAGTCCTTGGGTTCTTTGGGCTAGTAGTACCACAGGGAGCTCCCAGCACACACATGGCTCTATTATTTTTAATGGTAGCGAATCAGGACAAGCCAGATTTTTCTTCCTCGATGTTGCTTTGGCAAGAAGAAACTCACTCAGTGTTCATGCCTAGCCCCTTCTCCCGGGGAAAATGGAGACTACGTTTTAACAGGCCCAGTGTAAAATAAAAATGGCATGTCATCCTAGTATGATACTGCTACTCAAAGCAGCAGAGGGTTCCCTTCCAAGGTTCATTCCCAGTAGGACTAGAGGAACCTGCAAACTGGTAACAGGACAACAAAAAGCACCTCACCCACACAGGACTACTAGTGGAACAGGATTAGTGAAATAACTGTTTTTATATATCATCCGAGCTGAACTGCGGAGGGCACATTTCACAAACTCCTGTGTGTCTTTCACGGTGTCAAGTTTAATTGATGGTTCAAAGGGAGCTCAAAAGGGAGCAGAAATGTTTCCACATACCCTGACATTCAGTCATGTTCCCCAGCCAATAGGGGCCCAAAAGTGCCCCCCCCAACCGTCCTCTCCCCAGTAATAGTTAGGCAAGAGAAGTGGCAGCAACCCTATTCCCTTCAGGAGATGATGATCCCACACAAAGGCTCTTCACAGTACTGTTCACAAAGCCGGGATGAAGGGTAGGCATTGTTGGGTGCTTACCAAGGCCTTACGCCCTAGTAGGGTGCTCACTGCCATACTCTGGAGCCTTCCGGTCCTCATCCTAGCTATGGCTACTTGTTCACCTGCCTTCTCCGAGCATGCAAGGAGTGACCACAGTGAGCAGATGGGCCAGCACCCTTCATTTCCCTTGCGCTGTCTTTCTGTGTGGTTCTGCAGTTTGGGCAGAGAGGGAGAGGGCAAGCATGTGGGCAGCAGTGTCTTGGAAAACAGGAAGGGGCCCTACAGAGAGGGCTCCTTACCTACCCCCCCCCAAAAAAAACCTGGAGCCTGCGCTACTTAATCAGGTGATTCACTGAACCCACCTTTTTTCCTCTTTAAGGTAGTGCTCTGCCAAAAATTTCTCCCTTTTTTCTGACCATTCTCATTCAATTTGATAGAACAGAAATTGCTTTTGAAAAGAAATTCAGTGGTGAATAAATTTTGGAGAAATTCTTGTGGGTTGGGCTTGGGCTTGGGCTTCTTGGGCTTTCCTCACTTAGGAGGTGGCCAAGGAGTGAGCACCAGTGTCCTGTTTTTCATTCTACAATCATCTCTCTGGCTTCCTATACTTCGATTAAAGCCCAGTTTGAGGCACCATGAGGTAATTCCTCCCAAAGGGCTTTTTTCAGATCAGGATGTGCAGGCAGCCTGGAAGGCTAGCTGTGACTATGTAAGCTCAGAAACACCACAAAAATAAATGATTAAACATCCTGAATGAGGCAGAATAATGGAAGCCTCTTTCATGGGGGGAGAAAACTTTCAGGAAATTCGAGGACAGATTCTGGCAGAGCACTAACTCCACCTCATCCCTGGAGCTACACACAACACTGCCACCACCAGTGGATGCAAACTGGGGGCCAGCCTGCGGGACAAAACAGTTGATGCTGTTGCAGCATGAAAACCCCCAACTCCTAACTAAAAAAGAAAGAAGCTGTGCTACAAGCCCTGCCAATGTGGAGCTCTACTTGTGAGAAACAGTTGAGAATTTCTCCTCCTCCTGGAGAAATTCAGTGAAATTGTCTCCCATATTTCTCTGCCCACATGTAAGGTGAAGAATTTAAAGTGGACATTTGTGCACAGCTCTACTTTAAGGTCTTCACTTACTTGAAAAAGTGAAGTCACTACATCACCAACAATATTTGACTATGTAATAACACCAAAGAGGGCAAACAAATCCAATTCAGACCGAGGACAATTCCTTTAATCTGCATTAGCTTAATTTGTTCTCAGTGATATTATCACAAACCCAAATCTCAGTCACCGTGTATCCATTTCACTGTTTCCTATGCCAGGCCCTCCTTACCCCAGGGAGTGCCAAATTTCACTGTGGCCCTCCAAATGTTTTGGCCTACAACTCCTGTCAGCCCTAACCAGCAGAGCCAATGGTAAGGAATTATGGAATTGTAGGCCAAAACACCTGGAGGGCTACAAGTTGCGGTATCAGCATATGAGGAGTATGCTCATGCCCCACATGTACTCACACCAGAGATTCCATTTCCATGTAATGGATGGAGTGAGGAGAGCATAGTTGCTAAGATGTGTGGGTAATTTTGGAGAGGAGACAAACTACTTGGATGAATGTCAAAAGGGGAGTTCAGATGACCGCTTTCCCCCCCCCCCATGCACTAAAAGAACATGTGAGGGGGTCTATGGAGCTGGGCAAGCTATCCCATCCCTTACGACCAATGCATCCAGCAGCCACACACACACCATGTGTGCATTCAGCCAACATGTGAAGGGACTCTATGCACCAGTATAACCACATACAGCTCCTTCATATGAGGGGAGGCTCTGATTGGACTATAGTCTCCTTTCACATGGAGGAGTTCTAAGGGTGTATGTTGGTACCTGTGTAGAGCCCCTAATGCACTCTGAATGCATGGATGTTGAAGGGCATGCCATTGGTCATGTTTCTGATGGAGGCAGGTCCTGTCAGCACAGCACCATGACCCCCACACATGTGTAATTCCAATATAGGGGAGGAGGTCATCTCAGCCTTCCTTCGCCACAGAATTCACTTTAGGAATGGGCCATAGCCCAGTGGTAGAGCATACTTGCATTCAGAATGTCCCAGGTTCAATCCCTGGTGGCATCTTCTGGTAGGTCTGGAAAAGACCCTTGCTTCAAACCCTGGAGACCTACTGGCAATCAGTGTAGATAATACTAAGGTAGGTGGCTCAACGGTCATGGTCTACCAGGGCACAGCTTCAGAACCTACTTTTAACACAATGTATTTTCACTCCCATTAAAATACAAACAAAAACTAGCACATTATAGCAAATCTCATGTCATATCTCACTATTTGCTTAAATCATATATTTAATATACTCCCAAATAAAATCACCTTTATAATCTTTGCTTGTATTAGTCCCTGGCTTTCAGTGGCCTGCTTTGGCTTTGCAATCTTTCTTTTTATTAGCCCTGAAGTTTTTGTGGCTAGGTTCACTGTAATTTTTGTTTCAGAGCGTTCTAAAAAAAAGATACCAATATTTTGTGAATATGGACATGTACTTCAGTATATCTTTTCCCCGCCCCTTTCATTTTTCCATATTGTCTTAAGTTGAACACTAGTTGGAAACACATAGTGCATGCAATGTTATATTATGCATATTCATTTAAAAAAAAAAACTACTGCACTTAAGTAATTGAGCTGAGTTCCTTGAGTAGAATTTGAACATCCATTTTTATCTCTCCTACTTTGAAGGGGGTCTAAAGTAGGGATGTCATGAGAGTCCAGTTGGGGCTCAAGGCTCACAATTTCTCACTGGCTCAGCCCCCCAGGTACCAGTCCACGGATCCCCATGCTTGCCCAATTTGGCACATACGTGGGGATCCTCACTTGTCTGCGAATTAGACTATTTACGCCTGTAATTTTGCATAAATGGGGCTATTTACAGCTGTCATTTCATGCAAACAGTGACTTACATAAATAGCAGACCTGCCATTTTTACACAAAATGGCGGCTCACGGGATGTGGGGACATGGAATACCCAAATAGGGCTAATGTGAGTCACAAAAGCTGGTGTGAATGTGGATTTGCAGACATGTAGCAACCTAGTGCAAAGATGGCCTTGGCATATACATTTGGTGCCTAAAACCGCTGGATGCTATTCAACATTTTAAGAGTAAAATGGTTCCTATTCACAGGATTACAGTCTAAGACAAGACACATTAGGAAAGAAAGGAAAGAAGGGCTGTCACTTGGGAAAAGTCAGTGAATAGATGCATCTTAAAGATACATTTAAATAATAATGAGCTCTAACAAGGGAAGAAATCCATGTGTCAAGTTGGAAGGTATTCCAGTAGGAGGGATCTGCAAAGCAAAAGTGAACTTAGTGGGGAATAGAGAAAATAATCTTCAATTTAACTAAAATGTTGGTAGGTATACAGCAGAGCTGGGCCACCTGTGGCCCTCTAGATTTTGTTGGACTTCAACTCACATCGGCCTGTGCTAGCTAGCATGGCCAGTGGTCAGGGATTATGGACTTGGAGTCCAACAACATCTGGAGGGCCACAGGTTGCCCAGTCCTGCAGTGGAGTACAGATTTCAGGGGGGATATCTAAAGAAAAAAGAGAAAATAGATTCATCACAGAGTAGCAAGATAATGGAGACCTTTGAAAGTATGTCCAAGAAGTTTAAAGCTGAACTGTTGAAAATCGGTGGCAAAAACCGGATGTCTTGTCCACTGGCTTTTGAAGAGCACATAAACTGCCATTATTCTGGAACCTCGGAACATACTCGGTATGAAGTAGACTTGCCAGAGTAGTGTCTTGTTTCTTAGTAGGCGTAAACATAGTATGTTAAATTGCCTTGACATTTAAAAATATCCCAGGTAGGGCCTTAACATTGTTTAGATAATGGCTCATATATTGCTCATTTGGGAAAAATGAGAGCCTTCTTTTGGCCCTAGGTGTCAGAAGATGCCCATCTGAAGGCCTCAACAGCTCTGTGAAGTGGGTGTAAATGAAGTTGGGCCAGAGATACCACAGGAGTATTGGCTGCATGACATGGATGGTCTGATGGGGCACTATTTGAACCGCATCCAGCAAAGCACAAGGACCAAACAAAGGACCTTGACAGTGCTAGGAAAGAAATGCTTCACCAGGAGGAGAGAGGTTGGGAAGCAGGTAAGGAAGGTGTGTTAAGCTTGAAACACAACCACACAAATGGCTTAAGGGACTCAAGAATTAAAGATATCTCTCCCAGAGGCCAAGCAAATCTGAAGGGATTCAGGAGGGTAAAGTGTTTAGGAGTGCCTAAACTGGCAGAAGAACTCTCAGAACCACTGTCTATTATCTTTGAGAAATCATGGAGGACGGGTGAAGTGCCAGATGACTGGAGGAGGGCTAATGTTGTCCCTATCTTCAAAAAGGGTAAAAAGGAGGAACCTGGGAACGACAGACCAGTCAGTCTGACATCAATCCCTGGAAAAATTCTGGAGCAGATGATAAAGCAATCCATTTGTAAGCACCTTGAAAACAATGCAGTGATTACTCGAAGCCAAGATGGATTTGTCAAGAACAAATCCTGCCAGACGAATCTGATCTCATTTTTTGATCAAGTAACCTCCCTTGTGGACTGTGGGAAAGCTGTAGACATAATATACCTCAACTTCTGCAAAGCTTTCGACAAAGTGCCCCATGATATCCTGATGAGCAAACTAGCTCTCAAAGTGGGCTAGACGAAACAATGATCCGGTGGATCCACAGTTGGCTACAGAATCAGACTCAAAGAGTGCTTATCAATGGGATCTTCTCAAACTGGGGAGAGGTAACGAGTGGGGTACCGCAGAGCTCAGTCCTGGGTCCAGTGCTCTTCAACATTTTTATTCATGACTTGGAGGAGAAGGTGCAGGGAATGCTGATCAGATTTGCAGATGACACCAAATTGGGCAGGATAGCTAATACTTTGGAAATGGAAGACAGAAACAAAATTCAAAGTGATCTTGATAGACTGGAGTGCTGGGCAGAAAACAACAGAATGAAATTGAATAACAATAAATGCCAAGTTCTGCACCTAGGAAGAAGAAACCAAATGCACAGTTACAAGATGAGAGATACATGGCTCAACAACACTACAAGTGAGAAGGATCTTGGAACTGTTGTAGATAACAAGCTGAATATGAGCCAACAATGTGATGTGGCTGCAGAAAAGGCAAATGCTATTTTGGGCTGCATTAATAGAAGCATAGCTTCCAAATCCCAGGAAGTACTAGTTCCCCTCTACTCAGCACTCCTTAGGCCTCATCTGGAGTACTGTGTCCAGTTCTGGGCACCACACTTTAAGAAGGATGCAGACAACCTGGAGTGGGTTCAGAGGAGGGCAACAAAGATGATCAGGGGACTGGAAACAAAGCCCTATGAGGAGAGACTGAAAGACCTGGACATGTTTAGCCTTGAGAAGAGAAGACTGAGGGGAGATATGATAGCGCTCTTCAAGTACTTGAAAGGTTGTCACAGAGAGGAAGGCCAGGATCTCTTCTTGATCATCCCAGAGTGCAGGACACTAAATAATGGGCTCAAGTTACAGGAAGCCAGATTCCGACTGAACATCAGGAAAAACTTCCTGACTGTTAGAGCAATATGACAATGTATGGAACCAATTTCCTAGGGAGGTGGTGGGCTCTCCCACACTGGAGGCATTCAAGATGAGGCTGGACAGCCATCTGTCAGGGATGGTCTGACTTGGATTCCTGCATTGAGCAGGGGGTTGGACTTGATGGCTTTGTAGGCCCCTTCCAACCCTACTGTTCTATGATTCTATGAGTCCCACATTCTAACCACTACATCACACTGTTTCTCTAGGGAATAATGCATAGGAAAGTTACTCCATAGCCTATCTAGAGGTTCTAGGTCATGGCTAAACCTACTGAAGCTGCACCTAGGGATATTGGAGAAGATCATATATCATACTTGGTGTATGGAATTCAATGAGGTTTCCTAGGCTGTGCCCCCTGGACTACGTTTCTGTTCCTGCTGCGGCACCCAACTCGTTCTGCAATGAGTGGGGCCAGTTTGAGGATCTTCCTGGAATTTTGTGCATGGTGGGGGGAAGTTTCGCAATTCACACACATTTCTGAGCAATTTGTGCAAATTGTGGCCGAGGTTGCATGAACTGCTCAGAAATTTGCACAAATTGCAAAACTTTCTCCCCACCCAAAAATGCACAAAAAAAATTCCTGGAGCTCGGGGAACAGCCCACAGATCAGCTCATAGACACAAAGTAAGTTGTGTATGCAGCAGATTGTCAAGCCATAAAAGAACTGGATTTCCCAGCGACAGACATCCCTAGCTGGAACCCAGAGGGCACAACACCACAGAAAATATATCAGGAAAATATTAGGGAAAATATTCAACATTTTGTCTCAATTTCAATTTCGAATATATGGTTATAAGGTGGCACAGAATTAACTGTAGTTCAGTTAGGGATGCTGGCGAAATCTGCAGACTCCAATGAGGCTGGATTCCCAAGAATCTGACTGGCGGAGTCCACAGTAGACTGGCCCTCCTTACCTGTGCATCCTCTTGATTTCATGTGAGGTGTAGGGATGGGCGGATCACTTACCCCATTCTGGTTGGGGGGTCCATGGGGGGGAGGCGATCCGTCCCTCCCCCCAGAATCCTCCCCAGCTGGTTCCGCTCTGCGGTGAGTCTGCGGAGCCACCGGCCGGGTCGATCTGCAGCTGGACTTCCGTCTGCTGTTGGTCTGCCGACGCAATTGGCATCCGGTGTAGTGTTGGATGCCATTTGCATCCCTTCTCTTTGCCGTGATAGGCTACGTAAATATTTACGTAGCCTATCATGGCAAAGAGCAGGGATGCAAATGGCGTAGCGGACACCATTTGCGTCCCTGCTCTTTGCCGTGATAGGCTATGTAAATATTTATGTAGCCTATCATGGCAAAGAGAAGGGACATAAATGGCGTCCGCTATGCCGGACGCCATTTTCTTCTGCAGTCCGACAGCAGATGGACTCATTGGAGTTCGTGGCAGAATTCTCTAACATCCCTAGTGAGGTGGCTCTGCAGGTTTACAAAAGGCGAGATAATCGTGGGAAAATTATGGCCATAATTGGCATATTTTATGCCATTTGTGGTTGTAAAGCACTTACCTCTACCTAAATTGCGGCCGTAAACAGTACTTTTAGGCACTTTAGGTAGAAGTACGTGCTTTAAGGCCACAAATGGTGTAAAATTCGTCGATTACGGCTGTAATTTTCCCACAGTAGGCTAACGGCAGCAGCCTATCTCGCCTTTTATAAAGCTGGAGAGCTGCCATGTGAAATCCGGCAGATGCACCGGGACTCCGGGGAAATCCACAGGGTCTCAAGTGGCCTGGATTTCCCCACAACGAGCCCCCTCAGACCGGATGTCAGGGGATTCGCCCATCCCTAGGTTGAGTACAAATGATGGGCTCAAAGGGAATGATGAGGTATTTCCTAGCCATAACATTTCCTCCACAATGACTAAATTAAAAGAGGAAGAGGTGCATGCAAACATTTGGAAGGCGAGAAATATTCTTCCAGACTGGAGATATCACAGATTTGTGCTTTCACCATGCAGTGAGATGCAAATTAAGCCTCCACAGCAGTAACTGAATACTCAGCGTCTCTCTTGCGGCATAAAAAATGGATTGCATTTTGGCTGCACTTTAGCAGATTTGCATATTTCAGCTTCCATGATTGTTCACTAGAGTTTTACAATGTCATGTCTCCTCCATGCCCGCTGTAGGCTTTAGTGCTATGCAAAGACTATCATGTCGAAAATCTGTTCCTTCCTTGATGTAGCTGCCAAAGGGGCTCTTAGTCCATTGAAAATCAAATGTTATGTTTTCTTTGTGGCACTGCAGCGGCCATGCTATCATCCCATATTCATAGTGCTCCCTGTATTATTGATCCCAGTTTTCGACTGCACAGATGCTATGAATATCTGTTCTTTATTATTGTCGCAGGCATCACAAGCAACAGAGAAAGCTTTTGCTTCCTGCTACTTAGAAATTGGGAGGTTAGTGATGGAAGAGTCCATATTTTTTTATTCACTGCTCAAGCTGAGACATACCTTATCAGGCCCATTGTGGATGGCTTGATCTTTGTCATCTAACTTTATTAACGTTTGGAGAACTTGCATCATCAAGGAACCTAAATATAGCCAATATATTGAAAACACATTGCAGAGGAAAGCACAGCTCTGCTTTAAGCATACATGAATTACTAATCTTAATGCTGATCATACTATTCTCAGCTTCATGGTGGCATGAACAGGTATTTCATCCACAGAACAGAGAATCCATGAATATAATCCTCTTAGAGAAGAAGCAACACTCATTTCTCCTGTTATTACTTAAAAAAAAAAAAAAGCTTTTTAACCTTTATTGTATTTTGTTACAAAGAGTGCAGGTTTGCATTTTCAGATATGCAACCCTGACAGATGGCCAGTGTCTAAGGCATGATCTTTAATATTGCTAGCGATATCCAGGGAGGGGTATGGAAGGTCAGGGATTAAGTTTGGAAATAATAGGCATCCCAAAGGGGCTGATGACCTCAAGTCACACAGACAGTTTTCACCTTGAATATGCCCTGCTGCCTGAATTCCAATGATGGAAGAGGCTTCTCCTTTGCCTGTTTCAAGGTAGAATGGAGCCTCCTTCCCCAGGTATGTGCTACCATTCAAAGAAGAGCAAAATATAAAATGCTTTATAACAGTTGTATATTGACTGAAGTTATACAAATGGCAGGGAAGGCAACTGCAGCTGAGAAATACCAAGGTCTGATGGAGAGACTGAGTTGTGTGGACAAAGGAGGAGACCTATTGAGGTGAAAACCATTAACATGGTTAAGAAAAAAAAGGAAGTTTGTAAGGCAAGTTCCATTGCCGTTTAGGGAGACATACTGTATTTATACTGGCAAGTTTTATAGGAGATGGAGGCTGGGTAGTGGAGGGTTTTTAATGGCTATATTGCCTACTGCTCATTGTTTTAATATTATTGAGGTGTCTTTGTTCTTAAGATTATATTTTTCTATGTTATTTTAAGATTTTTGCATTTGTAAGGTATTTTATTGATATGGTGTAAACCATCTTGACACCTTATTGGGGGGCATGTGGCAAGATATATAAGAAATACATTCAAAGACAAAGCTTAAATTTCCACTGTTAAATGATCAAATTGGTTTGTTGCCGCGTCTAAACTGGACAGGCCTGTAGCCAGGGTGCCACCCCTAAAATATTTTTACCAACAAATAACTAAAAACACAGTTTACAATTTTGTCTTTAAAAAGCCTGCAAACCAGATGAACTGTCCCCACTCTTTTTTGGTCCCCTCTCCCCTGAACTTTTAGGCTAGTTACAGACCTGAAACTGGAGCCTGTCTTTTTTCTTTTTCTTTTCAATCCTCTTTGCTTATTAGCCAGCAACATTCAGAAGCTTTGAGGGAAGCAAGCAGCTTGAAACAGAAGATAAGAACAATAATGCCTTTTAAAGAAGAGGACTCAAGGAAGACTAAAATAGTAGCCATGCCTGTGAGACAACAAGGGTACACTTCCCAATTACTTCGTTAGCTTACCCTACTTTACAGGGTTTTTGTAAGGATAAAGGGAGGGAGAAAAAAAATCTATGCTACCTTAAGTTCCTAGGATGAAAGGCTATAAATGTAATCATCATCATCATCAACAACAACACAGAGAAAGGAGAAAAAAATCACTCTTTGATCATGAAAATGCATTCTAATTTTCTTCTAGTATCAAAGAAGGCCCTGTTGTGACTCTTCAAATATAATATATAAAAGGCAGAGACAATCACCAGTTCTGATATTCAGTGGAAAGCCTTTACTGCATGCTCTTGCCAATGATCAAACAAATAAAGCAGGAATTGAAAGGAGATATCTGATTCTGGATGCAATCAAGTAACAGTAGCTGCTCTTCCCACCCTGCCTTCCATGAGAGATGTAAAACCCATTTGTTCTGGGCGGCATTTCACTACGATTCATTTGCATGCAATTATTATTTTGTTTAACAGTCATGTTGTTGGTTGAATTGTTTTTTTTCTTTGTATTGTTCACATTGTTCCTTGATACAAGCATTTTTTCTATGAAAGCCACTTTGAGTGTGCAAAAAGCCACATATAACTGATTTAAGTAAATAAATCAACATTTAAATGTTAAATAATTCATTTAATTAATTTAATTTTTGATTTATTTAATTTTTAATAATTGGTTTATTTAATTTTTAATTAAATAATTTATTTAATTTTTTAAATGAATAAATCAACATTTAAGTAAATGTTAAATAATTTGTTTAATTTATTTATATTTAATTAAATAATTTATTTATTTAATTTTTAATAATTTATTTAATTTTTAGTTACGTAATTTGTTTAATTTTTTAAATAAATAAATCAGCATTTAAATGAATGTTAAATAATCAACATTTAAATAAATCAACATTTAAATAAATCAACCCTAATAATATCCCAGATTGGTTTAGCTTTTCTAGCCTGCTAATTTATCTGAACATATTAACACAACTGGTTTGTTTGTTTGTTTGTTTGTTTTAAAGAGGAAGAGACTGTGGGCTTGCCAAAAATATACTGAGGAGTGTAAAAAAATAGAAGGAGCTAGTCAACATGATGTGTAAAAATCTAGACAGGCTTTTCTGACTATATGTAGGGCTCAATCCTATGAAGATCTTCGGCAGCCTCCAAACTCAGAGGCTGCCAAGCATCCAGTGCAGGGTGGCTGGAGTGCAGAGGTGATCTTCACCTCCACTCACCAGCTGCTCTGTTTTTCTGCTAGATGGGCGATTTCGCCCATCTAACAGTGGCGCTTTGGAGGGGGAGGGCAGGAGGCTGGGGCAGCCATAGAAAACATTGTATGGCCGCTGTGCCAGTCCCCTCCACTCCCCATCCCCAGGAACACCCCCTTTCCCCATCTCCACACTCTGTTTCCAAGTGCGGTGCCGTAGCCAGAACCACACTGGCTATGAGTGAGAGGGGTGGGGAGCGCAGTTTCTGGTCTCCAAGGTCAGAGCCCTATTTCCAACCTCAGAGCCCAGAAACTGAACAATCCTGTGTCCCTCCAGATGCTCTCTGGGGGGCATAGGATTGCTCCCTTAATACCTTTTCTTTCTGTGCTATGATAATATAACGGTTGCCCAACTGCTAATTAGGCCTCATGGGGATGACGCCTTTATATAGGCCCTATTCCTAGCTGTCACTTAACCCTCATGTACCATGAAATGTTGAGTGACGCTGTCCAAAACCTCACAAGGAGGCTTGATGCCACTTGTAGTAGAAACCTCTCCCCTTCATCATAGACATGAAGCCAGGGTATTCCATAAAGCCTTAAGTTGTTAACAAGTTTTTCCTCAAAGGAAATCTCAAGGGAAAATAGGAGGTTCCTATTCCAGAGAAATATCTGAAGAATTTTTAGGGAAGCAAAAAGGACTTCAGGCTGGATACAGATTCAGGTGTATACAACTGGCAGTGGTGTAACAGAGCCAGGGCTTGCAGGGATGCAGCAGCAGCACCAGCATTTTTTTATTAGCAGGGTTGCTGATATCATCTGCCAACCCTCAGAATTCCCTGTTCCCTCTGAGCTTAGCTGCAATTATTGCAGTAGCTGGGGAGCGGAGGGGATAATTTTACTAGCAACAATACGTTGTTCCTTACTGTAATGCAATGCATTTTGGGAAGAGCAAGCAATTAAGACCCATTATCTTTACAAAAGGCCTACGTTGGTGGAGAGGAAAAGTGCTAGAACAGGTTTGTTGATATGGATCAACACAGCTGCCTGAATTATTGGACTCCCCCTGGAGGAGTGTCTATAGGGACTGTTATAATAAGCACCTGCACGTCAACATTTACCATGACACCACTGGCAATTAGGGGTGTACGAAACACTTACCTTGTTCTGCTGGGGTCATCCGTGGTGGGGGGAAGGCGCTCCGCCCCCCCCCGGAATGCTCCCCAGCTGGCTCTGCTCTGCGGCAACTCCACGGAGCTGCTGGCCAGGGCCACCCGCAGCCGGACCTCTATCCGCTGCTGGGTTGTGGCCACAAATGGTGGCCGCCATAGCGGTCGCCATTTGCATCCCTGCCATAGCCATGATAGGCTACGTAAATATATATATAGCCTATCACGGCTAACGCAGGGACGCAAATGGCGGCCGCTATGTAGGGATGGACGAAAGTCACTTACCTGATCCCAAAGCTTGCTTCGCGGTGGGGGGGAGGAGCTCCGTCCCTCCCCGCGAAATTCTTGCCGGGGGGGAGGTGCCCCGTCCCTCCCCACCAAAATTCTGGCCATGGGGGAGGCGCCCCGTCCCTCCCCGCTGAAATTCTGGCCGGGGGGGAAGCGCCCCGTCCCTCCGGCTGCAAAACGTCTTCTCCTGCCGGAACGCAAATGGCGGCAGCTGTAGTCGCCGCCGTTTGCGTCCCTGCAGTCAGCTGTGATAGGCTACGTAAATGTTTATGTAGCCTATCACGGCTGACTTTGAAAAAAAAAAAAAAGCACGTACGCAAATGGCAGCGCCCATGGGATAAAATAAGCGTTGCCCTTATTTTCGCCGTAGTCTACGTAAATGTTTACGTAGACTACACATGCCAAAATAAGGAACATAAATGGCAGCGCCCATGGGCGCCACCATTTGCATATGCGCTTTTCTTTTTTTTTCAAAGTCAGCCATGATAGGCTACGTAAACATTTACGTAGCCTATCATGGTGTTTTTTAAAAATCTAGCCGTGATAGGCTACATAAATCTTTACGTAGCCTATCATGTTTGCTTGTTTTTTGTTTTTGTTTTACTTGGAAATGGCGGTGGCGGCAGCTGGTCAGAAGACCGGCCGCCGCCGCCGCCACCGAACCACCGCCGAACCGCCGCCGGAGCCACCGCCGCCAGGGACATTCGACCGAGGTAAGTCCCGTCCCGGCGGGGGGGCAGACCGTTTCTCCACCAATTTCGGGTGGCCGAATGCGCTGGCATTCGGCCTCCCCAAGATTCGTGGAGAAATTCTCTGACATCCCTACCGCTATGCCATTTGCGTCCCTGCGTTAGCCGTGATAGGCTACGTATATATTTATGTAGCCTATCACAGCAAAAGACGGACGCAAATGGCGTCCCTGCATTAGCCATGATAGGCTATGTAGATACTTACTTAGCCTATCACGACTTGGCAGGGACACAAATGGAGGCCGGCGTAGTGGCAGCCATTTGCGGCTGCAGCCCGGCAGCGGCCAGAAGACCACCTGGAGCCACCGCTGCTGCCGCCAGGTAGGCTTCATCCCAGGGGGATTCTGTGGGGTGGCGGGGGGGATTGCCCCATTCCGCCACGGACTCCGGGGGGACAGATTCTAAAGAATCCAGCCTCACTGGAGTCAATGGCGGAATTCTCCAACATCCCTACTGGCAATCGGACTAGCAAAAATGTACTTTCCTGCCCCTTCTCCTCATGGCAGCCTTTCCAGACCCCTAAAAATGCCACACAGAGGGTTGGAAGACTCTGCTGAATTGGGTGAGTGTGGTGCAGGGGGAAGGGAAACCCTGAAAACCAATCCGAAGCACCTTCCATGAGCTGAGCACTTCCCTGAATGGAAGGCAGATCCTGGATCCAACCCTATTGATGTAAACATCACAAATTTTTCAGCAGGGTTCCACACATCCTTAATCCTACCTGAAAAGAACTAACTTCAGTTATACAGTAACTTTGATGTGATGATCTTAGAAGTCCTTTCTGGCCTTCATATCTTTCAAGCTAGATCAAACCAAAATAATGTATTGCCAACATTTATATTTATCCAGGTGAGTCATCCCACATGAAAATGATAGCATTTCGTAATGTAAAGTTTATCAATAAAAAAGGTTTCCTTCAATGACCGGTCAAGACTGTATAACAGAACTGAGATCTTGCTAATTGTTTCATTAGCATCTTTGCCTCTGCTTTAGAAGGACTTCTACAAGGCCAGTAAGTGAAATTTAATCCATAACTTTGCTGAACTATGAATGCATATTTTGAAAGGGCCAGTTGAAAGGCCACAATATTGCTGAACTGTCAAGCCTGTTGATCTGAAGTTTTTGAGCAAAGATGATGAAATGATTTTTAAGGATCATAGTGAGCAATGGGAAATCTTAGTAGCCTCCTGACTTGACAATCTCTTCATTAGCCAAGCTACAACTCAATTTGTTTCCAAGTCATAGAGGTTTGTCAAGGAAAACCTCATCTCAAATTACTGTATTAATACAATGTTTAATGGCAAGAATTACTCATGGTACTGATTATTAAGACTGTATCATACATCTGCCATCAGATTAGATCTTTTTTTTTTAAGGCCAATTTATATGCTATACTCTCCTATATACTTGCATATTTAACAGCCCTACTCTATATGGCATACTTGCATATGCAACATAAATATGGAAGGAAGGAACTCACATAATAACAGTGTTCAGTTTCCATGAGCAGTGATGCTCAAAAGATAGCTTTGCATGCTCATAGACATTTTGTGGCAGTATTGAATGACTTCCTTCATCGCGTGTTAGTAGACCGCACATCTCTAGACAGCTTAAATGAAATGTTAAATACTTGCTAGAGTATAACATTAACATTGTTCCTTTTGAGGATTATATTCATAGTAACTAGAACTTAATGCTGAGCCAAACGTTTAGAACTTTGCGGGGCAGGAAAATATGCAAAATAAAACAAACTGCCAAAAATGCACATTTCCCCCCTAGGCTAAAATGTGAAAGTACACTTTTCTGGGCTTTGCACATTTTTGCACATGTGAATTTGTGCAAATGTGCATTTGCAAAATACAAATTTTCGCAAATCCAGAAACAAGAAAATCTGATTCTGTCCATGGGCGAATGCCAGAACAAAAGGTGCCTGACAATCCACAAAACACAGACAAAATGGATTTTGCACAATGCGTACAGCCCTATCCAGTAGTAGTCACATTTGGTGAAAAAACTAATGTTGGCAAAATATCTTTGCAATAGAAGCCATTTGGGCCTCCAGTAAAAGAGGTGGATCTATCAGCACCCCCACCAACTCCAATTTTCTTCCTGAAAAGAAGTGAAAGCCTATCTAAAAAGGGTTAACACATCCCCAGTCTGATGAACTACCCATGAACAATAACCACATCTTGTCAGTATTGGGTTTCAGACATAAATAAACAAGCTAGCATAAATGAGCTAGCATTTCTTAAATTTCTTAAAGTAGTCACTACAATACTGCTGGTGCTATAATAATATTTAGGGCTGGAGTAAAAAAACCAAACAACCAGTTTTTAAGGGACCAGGATCTGTCTCACTGCAGGATCTGTCTATGTTGCTAGAGAACCTGCATTCTGTAGAAAGTAGGGATGTCAGAGAATTTCACCACGAATCTCAGGGAGGCCGAATGCCAGCACATTTGGCCCCCCGAAATCGGTGGCAAAACGGACTGCCCCCCTGCCCCCTCAGGACAGGACTTACTTTGGGCGAATCCTCCTGGCGGCGGCGGCGGCTCCGGCGGCAGTTCGGCGGTGGTTCGGCAGCGGCGGCGGTGGCTGCGGCGGCCGGTCTTTCGACTGGCTGCCACCACCATCATTTCCAGTTAAAAAAAAAAAAACCAAAAAAACATGATAGGCTATGTAAATGTTTACGTAGCCTATCTAGGGTTGGCGGAGAATTTCTCCCCGAAACTTCGGGGGGCCGAGCGCCAACGTGTTCGGCCCCCCGAACACATTTCGGGGAGAAATTCTCCGCACCCCCCGCACCCCGCACCCCCCCCGGGACGGGACTTACCTTTCCCGAATGTCCCTCCCAGCGGCGGGTCCCGGCGGCAGTTCGTCGGGTCTTCGTCAGGGGCGGGGGTGGCAGCCGATCTTTCGACCGGCTGCCGCCGCCGCCATTCCAAGAAAACTAAAAAAAAAAACGCCCCCTTGATAGGCTACGTGACGATTAACGTAGCCTATCACGGCTAGATTTGCAAAGTCAGCCGTGATAGGTTACGTAAATCGTCACGTAGCCTATCACAGGTGACTTTAAAAAAAAAAAAAAGCGCGTACGGCCAATGGTGGCCCCCATAGGGAGCCGCCATTCACATTCCTTATTAAAGATTACGTAGACTACGGCGAAAATAAGGGCAACGCTATTTGCGTTGCCCTTATTTTCGCCGTAGTCTACGTAAAGATTTACGTAGACTACAGCGACCAAATAAGGAACGCGAATGGCGGCTCCCTATGGGGGCCGCCATTTGCGTACGCGCTTTTTTTTTTTTTTAAGTCACCCGTGATAGGCTACGTGACGATTTACGTAGCCTATCATGGCTGACTTTGCAGATCTAGCCATGATAGGCTACGTTAATCGTCACGTAGCCTATCACGGGGGAGTGTGTGTTTTTTTAAACTTTTTATTTCGCGGCTGGGCGAGGCGAGGCGTCTCCTCCCTAGCCTGAATTTCGGCCGGGCGAGGCAGGAAGCCTCCCCCCTGGCCTGAATTTCGGCCGGGCGAGGCAGGAAGCCTCTCCCCCCGGCCTGAACTTCGGGGGGAGAGCAGCGAAGCGCCTCCCCCCCACCGCAAAAAGCTGCGAGACCAGGTAAGTGACTTTCGTGCACCCCTAAGCCTATCACGGCTGAGTAAAAAAAAAAAACACACAACGTGTGTACACAAATGGCGGCGCCCATGGGCGCCGCCATTTGCGTTCCTTATTTTGGCATGTCTAGTCTACGTTAACTTTTACGTAGACTACGGCGAAAATAAGGGGAACGCAAATAGCGTAGCATCTACACTATTTGCGTTCCCCTTATTTTCGCCGTAGTCTACGTAAATGTTTATGTAGACTAGATGTGCAAAAATAAGGAACGCAAATGGCGGCGCCCATGGGCGCTGCCATTTGCATATGCGCGGTTTTTTGTTTTTTGTTTTACTCAGCCGTGATAGGCTACGTAAACATTTACGTAGCCTATCACCGCTGACTGCAGGGACGCAAATGGCGGCGGCTACAGCCACCGCCATTTGCGTCCTGGCCGGCCAGGATTCGGGGGTGGAGGGATGGAGCGCCTCCCCCCCGGCCAGAATTTCAGGGGGGAGGGACAGGGCGCCTCCCCCCCACCGCGAATAAAATTTCGTTCAAGGTAAGTGACTTTTGTACATCCCTAGCAGAAAGGAGGCAAAGTGTTTGCAAGCAATGGATGCAGCGAGGGAGAGGGACTCCAAATTTGTGGACCCTGGAAACTATGAACAAGAACAGCCTTCCCCAGCCTCTAGGTGTTTCAGACTTCAATGCCTATCAGCCCCAGCCACCATGGCCGATAGACAGGGATCCTGGGAGTTTTAGTCCAAAACATCTGGAGGGCACCAGGTTGGGAAAGGCTGAACAGGGCCAGCCAAAGACATTTTGCTGCCTGAGGCGAAGGACAAGATGACGCCTCCATTCCATGTACAGAAGTTGACCAGACTGGTAGCAGAAACATTCTTTGATTCTAGCAATGGGACAGCATCCTCCATGACACCTGATGGCAGCAGGCTAGCTTAGGGAGCGCAGAGCAAGCTGCGCAGTCCACAGGAATCTCCAACACCTTGCTGTCACCTCCCAGCATCTGCTGCCTGAGGTGCCCGCCTCATTCTGCCTAATGGTAGGGGTAGCCCTGAGGCTGAACTAGAAACATTTCAGAAAGTAAACATTTGTAACTGTAGTTTTTCTCTCTATTCTATTTCCTTTTTTATTTTCCTTTTTTTTTGCAGTGATTCATTGTAGACTCATTATACTCTATTTAAGTGTCACAACTGCTAGGATTTCCTTTCTCTTATGGATATGGTAGTCATCAAGATTGTGTTCCTTGGGGGCTAGTTACAAGCAATTGCAATGATTTTCCTGGGCTTGGCGTTCTCTCCTTCCCATATCTGTAGAAAATGTACTTAGCTCTGTATGCCCATTACTATATATATATATATATATATATATATATATATATAATCTATTAAAGAAACTGTTAAAAAATAGTTTCTGGTTTTACCCAGCTGTGATGTATTTGGGAAGGTTTTGGTTTGTTCTTTTACAAAAACAAAGTGTGTCAGAAAGTCAGAAAATGTATTTTCTCAGTGTGTCGACATCATATCTTTTGGCACCATTTTCCCTCAACACACATGGCTACTTGAAGTATTAATAATGAATAATTAATTTTAATAGAAGAGTGAGTTCCTCTCTAAGGAATTTATATTAATTTATATTAGACGTCCTGGTTGCAGATGACTCACATCAACAGTAAAACAATAGGGAAAAGTTGGTGGTCAGGCAAGAAGGCTGTAATAAAAGCATCTCAGTGAAAGGCTGGAAGGCAGCTAATATGCTTCATGGGTTTTGATCTAGAGTTACAATAGCAGCAAAACAGACCATTATGATAGGACACCTTCCAGTGGATCTATAAGGCCCCAGGCCTGAACCAAGCTATTAGTAGTTTTAGAGGTGCGTAGATGCCCCATAATGCTCTCTGGCTTTGTTTCAGGAGGCTGCTGTTTTCCCTAACAGGCCTCTTGATTTACCAGGATGAGTCAAAGAGTGATAAGAGTGGTAGGGCAGCCTCAAGCACATTCCATACTAATGAGTGGAGTGTCTATCAAGATGTGCCTGGGAAGCGAAGTTTGTTTGTCTTAAAGCTGCAGGTGGCTATGCTGGGAGCAAGCACCGCTAGTCTATGCTGAGAATGAACACTAGGTGGCACTTGCTAGTGTCGTGCTGCCTCACTGCTAACATGTATGATATAAGACCCATTTTACCCCATGGCTCTGGGTTCAGAGAAGCTGTCGGATCCAACCATTGGGTATGCTTGTGTGCTGATTGTACTCAATAAAGTATCTCCTTGTAAGTAAACCTGGATCTGATTTCTCACTATCTTGGCACCTCTAAATTAAGAGTTTGAAGCCTACTGCAGGGGCAATACAGGATCCCAAGGGCACAATTGAACAGACATGCCCTCCTGCAGGAATGTTTGGAGGCTTCTCCAGGTTTGAGGGGGGCCCGGGCAAAGTGACCCCTGGTGGATCCCATCCTCCTCCTTTACAGAGGACAGTCATATATTTGAAGGGCTGGTGCCCAAAGCTTTCATTTCATTTCATTTAAAAATAAAGAACCATAAGAAGGAAGGGAGCATAGGGTCCACAAACAGTTATCACCTGGACAACAGCTGAATGAGCTGGAACATAGGTCACCTGGTTACAGTCTTCCCCACTCACTATGGTGGTAAGATGCATTGTATTTCTATTTAAATTATATTAATTATTTCTAGGTTTGCACTTATATATATACATTAGCATATGCAAATGTTATGCAAATCTGTCTTTTTTTCCAGTCGGAAAACATGCACATTTTTCCTGATCAAAAATGCACATTTCTCCCCATAGGCTAAAGCATGAAAATGCAGATTTGGGGAGGGTTTGCAGATGTGCTCATGTGCTCAATTGTGCACTTGCATACATTTGCATTTTCAGAAGTTCACACTTGTGCATATGTGCACCTTCAAACATGAATGCAAATTCAGGAAATCGCAAAAACATCGTAAGAATCGCGTTCCTGACTGAGTTTGCGTTCAGGGTCACGAAGGGGATATGTTCACATTATTTGCTTACAGGAACTAAATTATCATACATCCCTATCAGAGGATTGTGGTAAATTAAGATAGTGGCTAGGCTTAATAAGAGGTACAGCACAGGTATCGGGGTGGGTCCTGATGGAATGCTGGGGCCCTGGCAGCTGCCCAAAGATGCCAGGTGCTGACCCAAGTCCTTGGGATCTCTGAAAGAAAAATCATGGCACCCTCACCAAGTCCCAGGATTCTTTGGAGAAGCCCTGACAGTTAAAGACAGCATATATTTGCAGCATAGAGAATGCCCAAAGAGAAGCCCTGTTTGGGACAGGGATGTATTCTACAGAGTTTCAAGCCAAGTTTTGCACGCCTGAAATATTTTTTCTACATAGGGAGAGGGCAAAGAATGGAAGCTTTTTTCTTTCACTTCTTTCATATGTTCATAACTGCTGTGCATTCTAACAATGCAGTCTTGCTGTTGCCTACTGCTTTGTTATTCTGGCTGTGGTCTTGTGTTGTTTTGCAAGTTCCAAACAAAAGATGGTGAGAGAAACTTGAGACAAGCAGATACGGTGGGGAAAGCATCCTTGGAAGAGAGAAAGGTATTTTTTAAAGTATGATTGGGGTTTTTAGTGACTGCTAACCTTTTGACATCGGACTGCTTTCTAAGTCTTCAACAGGTTGGAGAATCTTTTTTCTATTTACTTTTTCTACCCGCGATTCATGTAGACAGCAGAAGAACAACAACAACCACCATCACACATGTTGGAGCCAGAGGGGGGAAACACCTATCATCAGCAAAATGCACAAGTATTCAGCAGTCACAGGGGAACATTGAGAAATAAAATTGATTTGTTACAACCATCAGTCTCTCTTGCAAGTAATATGTGAAAAAACCAACTGCCTTCAAATCCACAATTTACAGTTCTGAGGAAACTGTACTAACACACAAGCATTAATCAACATGTCTATTTTTAATGTATTTTGTCAAAAGTTTCAGCCCCTTCTTGCCAACAATGAATATTTATGCCAAGTAGATTTATTGGGCAGCTAACAATATTTGATTGATGGGGAAAGCATGTGACAAGAAGATCCTTTAAAAAAAGATGCTAATATCTCATGCACATATTGTCTTAGGATATATTGATAACTCTGTTATTTTGAAGAATCACATTTTAATTCAGGATATTTTAACAACAGGAAAGATTCTGATTAATTCTGGATAACGAACATCAGTATTTCCCACAATTTGGGGATGGTTAGATAAAATCTGGAAATGATTAACAATGGAAAAATAACAGAGTATGCAACTGAATGCTAGAAGGAAAATGCCAAGATTTGAGATATTTTGGTTACCATGTATTGACTACTGAAAATGTTGATATGATCTTGTTATAAACAGATAACAAATTCATTACATTAATCTCAATGCAATGCTATTAAATATAATACACACATTTCTAAATATAGGGTTAGATCCAGACTTAGTCATACTTAGAGTAGACCCATTGAAATCAATGTGACTTCAGTTAGTTAAACCAATTTAAGCCCCACTTATTTCAGTGAGCCTACCTGAAATCTGACTAAGTCTGCTTCCAACCCATTGTTTGTAAGTATACCTACAGTATATTTACATATAGTTAGCTCATGTTACATTCTTGTTGTTAGTACCCTCTGGAAATAACTCATATTATATGATGAAGGGCATAATCCTACACATGTTTAGAGAGAGAGAAGGCCCTACAACTTCCAGCATGCTCCCTCCAGCCAGCCAGATCATTCAGGGATGAAGGGAAGCCGCAGGGTGAAGGGGATGGAACTAAAGCACCAGTAGAGAAGAAAACAACTGCTGCCAAGAACAATATATCTACCAAGGTACAGTGAAGAGGTATTCAAAAAACTTTTTGAGCCTCTTCAACTCTTCCTTTACACCCCATACATTTATAGGTGACTAGTTGGTGCAGTCACTAGCAACTTGCTGTTTGTGGATACAGGGGTTGTTCAAATGAATTACCTGCTTAAGACATGATCCTGCACAGGTTTACATGGAAAACAAGTCCTACAGCTTCCAGTATTCTCCATCCAACCATGCTGGATGGGGTCCAGGGCATGCTGGGACTTGTAGGACTTCTTTTCTATCTAAACATGCATAGGATTGTGCCGTAAATTCACCAACTGAAACCAATGTAAAAGATTGCCAAAGGAAAACAACAATAAGATATTATATTTAATAAGCTATTAACAGCTTTGTTTATTATGCATGCCAACTGAGTTGATGCAACTTTACTGCAACATTAGGAATATTTGAATTAAATTTGATTATGTAAGTGTTGTAAAATTATCTATAACAAGTGAGCTAATTCTGAAGCTTAATTCTGAAGGAATTAAGGCTTGAATAATAAAAATCTAAATTGAATTTAAGTCTGAAGTGAATATTTATCTACTCCTTTGCACAGAGATATTTTGCTGCAGTCTTGGAATTTTCCTAGCCAATTTGCTTATGTTAAAAAAGTGTAAACTACTTGATAATTTCTCTCTCTCTCCCTGTCCCTCCCTCTCTCTCTCCCTTTCCCTCCCTCTCTCTCCCTCCCTCTCTCTCTTTCTCTCTCTCTCTCTCTCTCTATATATATATATACACACACACACACACTCACACACACACACGCAATTTCTAAGCAGAAGTGGAAATACAAATTTTCCTCAAATTAAAAAAAAAACTTCCAATCCCAATCTTAAAGATGAGAACCCTGTTTCACCCTTAAATGCTGTCTCCTTCTCACATAGAATCCCTTCTCAAGCAATTGTCCCCCAAAGACCATATCCTCTAGCCCAGGAGTAGGCAATCTGTTGGGGCCGTGGACACACATTTGACAGTTTGAGAAACTGGCCTGGGCACCACCACAAAACAGCTGCCATGGGAGGTGTGGCAAAAGACAAGTAAACTACCCCCAAAGACTGGGTACAAGGCAGAGGTGGGGTCTGAGCCCCAACACACTAAACAACTCCTTTGAACCCACAGTTTTCAGGACCAATAGAAACCTATTTTACAGCAATCCCAGCTGCTGGTACGAA
This sequence comes from Heloderma suspectum, assembly GCF_057233095.1. Lineage (NCBI taxonomy): Eukaryota > Metazoa > Chordata > Lepidosauria > Squamata > Helodermatidae > Heloderma > Heloderma suspectum. The sequence goes on from NC_139461.1 coordinate 95,327,904, forward strand.
AATGTGTGTGTGTGTATGTTTTTTAAGTGGGAGGGGTGGGGCACCTTGGCAGGTGCCGGGGTGTCCAGGGGTGCATTTGTGACCACGTGCACCATGTTGCCCACCCCTGCTCAGTCACAAGAGCTGAAGGCAGGACTTGACTTTTGGTTCATCCCATTTATATTGGACCAGCCCCTTTATTCCAGAATCCTTCAGTCCACCAAATGCATTTGCTTGCAGTGCTTCTCCTACCGTGCCGCTCCATGCCATATTATTTCTCCCAGCACTCATACAGGACAGCTTCCATTCTGCCCAGACTAAGCTCTGTTACATAATCCCTAATGCCTGTTGTTATCAGTAATTATAATGGTTGGGTTACAGCCCTCCCCGCTTCAAAGGTTAGGGATAATATAGCAGCAATGCAGGTGAAAGAAGCACTATGCCTTTGGGTGTGATGCTAAATGTGCAGCCCTTCTTTTTCTTTTAACATGGACATGCTCTTCATGTGGGTAGCATATGAACAGGGCTAGTGCTGAGTGACTTCTGGATCATGCCTAGAATTTGCACTAGGCTTTAACTCAATGCGCAGGCAGGATTACCTACACACACATTAAGGTCCTCCTTTGAGGCTCTCCTCCAGGTACCCCCACCAAATGAGTCAAGGTGGCTGGCTACAAGAAAGAGGGCCTTTTCAGTGGTGACACCTCATTTGTGGAAAGTTCTCCCCAGGGAGGCTTGTCCGGTGCCTATGTTATACTCTTTCCTACACCAGCTGAAGACCTTTCTATTCTCCTAGGCATTTTAAGAACCATTTTTAGTGCTTTTAGTACTTTAGTATTGTGTTGCTGATTTTAATTTGGTTTTATGTGCTGGAGAGGTTTTATTCTTTGCTGCTGGTTTTATCTTGATTTTATTTGGTGCTGGGGGTTTGTGTTTGTTTTTCATGTTTGCATTTCATGTTTTGAATGTTTTGTACACTGCCCAGAGAACTTTGGTTACTGGTTGGTTTAAAACTACAGTAAATAAATAAATAAGTAGATAAATAAATAAATAAATATTATTTGGGCACAGTTATCAGTTGACAGCATCTGCATACCAAGCTGCATGTTTGGGACACAGCACATGGTTTTTCAGTGGTTGTAAAGTGCAGCATTCTTTAAACTTTTTGGTCTGACTACAAAAGTAGAAAAATGATCAAGAAATTGTTATAGCAACCAATTAATGTAATTTAGAGCTGGCTTTTGTGACTGGTCTCAGCAATCCCAACAGCTCCTGGCAAAATCCACATTCATTTATTCATTGGCTGCCGCAACTGCTTAGAACTGTTGCTGCAGTAATGGTGGTTGTTTCATGGCTGCAGGGCCATGAGGTCAACTTCTATATATATTCTATATGGAGTGTGCCAAGGCTTGGTTATTGCACTGGTGCTATAAGAGGGGGAGGGGGGTGTCATGTTACCAAAGCTCACTGGGGTTCTTGTGGGTGATACTCCTAGTCCTAGAAAGATTTTTTGTAGTGTCTGCCTCATAACTCTCATCCCTTGGAGAGTTGGCTGAACCCATGGGTCCTTTGAAAATATTATAAGACCAACCATTTAAAAACTGTATTGGTGACTGGGATTGAGTTTTTAACATATGTTATGTTGTTACTACATTTGTTTGTTTGTTTGTTTGTATAAAATGGAGAGGAGAAGGGCTATCTAAGCTGCCTCAGGTTCCATGCAAGAGGAAAAAAGGCGGGACATATGTGTAATAATAAATAAATAATCCCCACCTTTCCCATGTAGACACTGTGCTCAAGGTGGCACTGGGTTAGATCCAGACTTAGTCATTCTTTGAGTAAACTCATGTGAAATCAATGGGACTTCAGTTAGTTATGACTAACTTGTCCCACTGATTTCAATGGATGTATTTGAAACATGCCTCACAATGTAATCCTATGCATGTCTACTCAGAAGTAAGTTAATAGGCTTCAGTGCCATAGGGTTGCACTCCAAGTGTGGATATAAGTATGGCTTTAAGGCTGCACCCTAAGTGTGGATTCAACTCACTCTGTCTACATTATGTACCCACATTCAGAACACAGGTTAAGTTACTATTTTAAATAAAATAATGAAAGGTTGATATTTCTATATCCATGTATCTGCCTGCTATTCACAGTTTCAAAGTACTTTGAAATCTGATATGCTTATTATATTTGAATGCAACCTGTGGCTTGGATCCAATGGTGTCATTCCAGTCGTGTAAGGGAAACAACTGGTGGAATGGATTTCCCCTCCCCTATGCAGCCCCCTGTGCATCTCTGAATCTGCTCTGGAAGGTTGGGGGAACATTTCAGAGCAGATTTTGGGGGAGCAAACCGGAGGCTGCAGGAGAGGACGGAGGAGTCCCATTGTGCAAGGAGAAGTCAGTGGAGGCTGGTGGCTCCAATGTCAGTTGGGTGGTGAATCCACTCTGGGTTTCAGTCAGGACTCTAATGGAGCTATCCAGCATACATGAGCACCTTGGATAGCTCCTTTAGAGTTCTGACTGGTTCTAACTGAAACTCGGAGCGGATTCACCACCCAATTGGCATCGGAGCTACTGATGGAAGTTCTGTTGCACAGGTGGGTTTCCACTCACACAAGCCTGGATCCAAGTCTGTATCTTCACTTGTTCAGGTTCTGATTACCTTTCATATGGCAGTTCTGGGCCTTGTTTTGGATATATCTGAGTGGGTGTTTTTTTTTCTTTTTATTGTAAGAATTGTAATACAGCAACACCATCTTGGATTGTGTAGTAGTACAAAGATCCCATACACCAAACTTTGAAGAAGCCAAGTAACGAGAAGCTCAATTAGACAGAGCATTAAACGTGTATTTGTTCATCCCTATTGTTAAAGGTTGTCAGGAGTGGGCAGCAGGAAAGATTCTCACATTGCTTTAGGAGGACATAATTACCAAAAAGAGATCTGTGACTCAGTCTCAAAAGGGCTTGAAATAAAATGAGTAGCTGATGATTCACACTCCTAACAGCTAGGGCAATACAAGAGAGAAAACACGGGTGAAGCACTACAACCTTCCTGCCCTTTGAAAATAAGCAGAGAACTTTTAAAAATCAATGTAGCATTTTACTGGGACCTGCAGCAAGAGGATTTTGAATGGGAGTGATGTCAGGAAATAGCCACAATCTACGTTAAGGATTAGAAAGGTAGAACTACAAGGGACAGAAGAAACTGTCTTCCTAGAAATAACAAGGTGAAGAGGAATGTCAGGAAATGTAGCAGCATAAGCCGTTTGCCTTGCAAAAAAACACACACACACCATTATCAATGTTGGAAATTCTTGAGCTATCAATAACTTGAGCCTGGGTAACATTTCCTCCTACACAGTGTCCTAGATGCTAGGACAGATGATGTAGTGGACCATTAAGATTCCAACTAATCCTAAAGATATATGAAGAAATATGTATGGATCATATGCATTTGTCATGCCTACTAGCACTAATGCCTGACCATATATTCCAAGAATGTCCTGGTTGTGCATGTTGTTTCTTTAAAACCAATTTCAATGGGCTTAAGCACACCTAAGCCTGGGTTGCATGATTTGTATCCCATTGATTCCAACAGAACACACTTCTACATAAGCATGCTTAAAATCTAAGTCTAGATCTGATACTCAGCCTTGAAGATCTCTGTCAATTCAAAGACATTGATTCTATTTATATTACAGTAGGAGCACAGAATGTCACTTCACTACAAGTAGGACAGGAGAGTTTTAAAAAAAAGATTATAGCAGTGTAAGTGAATGTCATTAGATCAGTAGGGGTTTTTTTCTTTCTTTTTTTTAACTTGGGGTTTCCCCACCTAGACCAAACCAGATCCACAAGTGAATATGCAGAGATCTCCATGCACAGTTGTTCACAGGTATCTGCTGCTGCATAACAGAGATGTGTAAACTGGAGAATTAGTTCAATGTTTTCATTAGAAACAGAGTTTCAAAGGGGAAATAATATGCCTAAAGCCAAACACGAGGAAATTTCACTAGAACAAAACAGCAGCCTTTCTTTTGCTGCTTTCTCTTCACAAATAAGCTTTGGATAATTGGGAATACAATCAATCCTACAAATCAAAGTGGGGAAAAAAGATGGCTGCCCCCATGGGGCCTTTTCCCCCCCAGTACAATGGTCCAAGAAGTGATGCTACGTTTCTGGCCCATTTGCAAAGCACCCAAAGAGAGCTGCACTTCCTAGCCACTTGAAGTGGCTCTTGTGTTTCAAAAATGGTTTTCAACAGAAGAACTATCTCATAAATGGAAGCAGTCTAATATGTTCTCTGCACCTGAACATTCTCACCCCATCTAAATTTTTGTATCTCCCCCAACTTTGGAAGCGCTTTTGTACCCTCCCCTCCCCCTGAATGTGTTGAAAGAGCTCCAAACTACTTTGTATTGAGGCAAGCGGAGTCTTTCTCCATGCCTTTAACCAAAATACATGTCAGGAGTCTAGCTGTCTGTCTCTAGTGGCTCTTACCTTTTAAAAATGGGTTTAAAAAGTCCCCCTCAAATATGAAAAATTCCCTCAGACCACCTCATAAATGCAAGTCTACTAATTCCTCACCCTAAAAGTCAAATGGTATTCCCTTCCTGGATAACACTGACCTTGCCCCCCGCCCTGCCCCCTTTTGAGAGGAGGAAGAAAGGTCTGATGAAGGTCTGATGAAGTTTATCCATACCTACCAGTCCTGATAGCTATATGCTACCTCCAGTATCAGAGGCAGTAGGACTATGTACACCAGTAGCTGGAGAACACAACCAGTAGGGTATTATTGCACTCATGTCCTACTACTTGGGACTTTTCTACAGAAGCTGGTTAGCCATTATTTGAACAGGATGCTGGACTAGATGGGCCTTTAGTATCCAGCATGGCTCTATTTATGTTCTTATCAGCAGGAACTCTGTGCAGCCAGTCACCAAGACTCTATCTTTGCCTAGAACTTCATCCTGCCCTTCAGGTATCCTAAGCCTTTTAACTGCCCCCTCCCCACGCGCGCACACACACACACAGTATTTGAATGATGCCTCCAAGATAAAGGACTTAACTTGAACTTGCTGGCTGGCTTTATGTATTAAGTTATTCCTCGACACTTGCCACATGAAGCAAACCTATGCTATACTTGTACAATCAAGAAAAGGCAATTTAGTCAACAGGAAACTCATGTGCAGGGTGGATGTGATGCACTCCAGTGAGGTTTATTTGTTTGAGACAATTTGTTCAAGACTAACACATGCATACTGAATTAGTAAAGAATACTGCACACATGTGTAAACCATTTGGGCTTTGCTTCAAAATAAGTATGAGCTGGGTACTGGGCCTTTTCTGATTGCCACATGCATGTATTTGGAAAGAAGACATGGAGGTGTCCTTCATAAACAACATATTGATGTGTGTGATATATAATAATAATTTTTATTATTTCAGTATAATAATAATTTTAAAAACCTTACCTATATACTACTACAAAAATGTACATTTTGACTGACCAATTATTATTATTCCCAGGGGTGCAGTAATTATTTTGGTCATCTTGACTTTTGTTCCTGTTAACGGTGGTAGAAAAGACTATTGCCATGGCAACACAACATCTTAAGATGTACACATCCCTAATTCCTTATTTAGATTTTCACTCCATATTTGTTCTTTGCCCAAAACTAGTTGGTGTAGGAGGCAAAGAGATGAGTTAACTCAGCTTCCCTCACAATACATGCCCACAAGTTTATCTAAAGTTAGAAGGCTAACCTTTCTTCTCGGATTTAATTATTTCTCCTCTGGAAGCTGCAGAATGTGACAGCCAATTCATCCCCTCCTTTTAATTCTAAATGTCTGGGGAAATGGTTATATAGTACACATAGGCTATAGAGCATGTTTCTTTCTTCTTTTGTTTGGCCCTTCTATAAAAATCTTGTTTTCTGTCACTATTAGGCCAAAAGCCAAATGAAAATAGCAATGACTGCAGTTATCCTCCCATATGAGAAAGTCCCATTTCAACAGACGATGATCATCTATGTATTGGGGAAAGCGTTTTTCATGCATTTTGCTTGAGAGCATTTAACTTGCCAGAACAGAAAGACAAGAAAAATAAATTGCCAGTGAGATAAGACGCAATTATGCCCTTGATGCAATAATCCTCCCACATTTCTTTTTTTTTATTTTATAGTGTAGTTTTAAACTTTTAATTTATATTTTATCATGTTGTGTTTTATGGTTTTCATTGTTGTGAACTGCCCAGAGATCTTCAGCTATTGGGCAGTATAGCAATGTAATAGATAAACAAACAAACAAATCTGTGTGTACACGTACCACCACACACAGGGATCTGTGCATACCTGCCTACTTAACAAATGGTTTACAATAATATTCACTTGCTGGACATAGGAAGGAAGGAAGGACTTGGAAGCAGTCCCTGAACTGCTCAATTGACACAAAAATGACTCACACTGACAAACCTTTCAGGGCTGGCTTTCTGTTGGGCCGCCATCATCTTCTCTGTCACCACACTGCTGCCTTCTCCATTGCACTGCTCCCACCTTCGCCGCTGCCTTCGCCTTCACCACCTTCTTCTTCTTCGCTGCTGCTGCTGCCGCCGCCCGCTGCTGCTGTCTTTGCCACCACCACCACCACCTCCTGAGGCCTGAATGCACAACAACTGGTCTTCTTCCACGGAGTTTCCATTTTTAAAATGGCAACCTCCTGGAAGTTCCAAGAAGTTGCCATTTTAAAAATGGTGACTCCCTGGAGGAAGACCAGTTACCGCATGTCCAGGCCTCAGGAGATGGCACCAGTGGCAGGTGGCAGCGAAGTCAGTGGCAGCAGCAGGCGGCAGCAAAGACAGTGGTGGTGTGGCGATGGTGAAGACAGAGGTGGCAGCGCAGCAGTGACAGCAGAGAAGGCAGCGGCAGCACAGCAGTGGAGAAGGCGGAGAAGGTGGTGGTGTGGCGGCGAAAGCAAAGGTGGAGAAGGCGGCTCAGGTAAGGACCTGGAGGTGCCGGGGGGCTGAGCCAGGGGGGCTGGGCCAGGGCTGGAGCTCCGAAGTGCAGCAAGCACTTCGGTGAGCCCCCGACCTGCTCTGGGCCCCCTCTGCTTTGCCTCAGAAGGGGCACAAAGTGGCCCGAAGCGGACCGCTTCAACTCGGGTTTCGGGCCTCAAGCCAAAGCGGTGCACAGCACTATCAGAAACCCTTGCTGATCTAGTGTAAATCACCTAGAGACATACCAGTAGATCCCAATCTATCTTCTGCCCATCCCTGCCCTAAGACATAATTTTACATTTCAGTGAAATATTCCTTTAATATCAAGAGTGCCACCTTTGTTTTCCACTGTGGAGCAATAGTTCAAAACTTCAAATTTAGCATGTATAATAAATGTGTTGGAGGAGTCTTAAAATTGTTAATGCAAATCAAGTCATTTGATAGCCCCACAGTAAACAAACAGTATTTTTTTCTAATTATCCAACACATTCCTTCAAATAACTCACAAATATTAAATATGGTCTTCTGTCATTAGAAGTCGTAAAACAAAACCTTCAACATTTAATTACAGTTTGCTTCAGTGACTAATTAGTTACTAATATTACATTTGTAGATCATTAAACACTGCTGCAGAGGAAATGTGCTGTAGTGTCTTTATAACAGTGGCTAGAAAAACAGAAAAGCCTGATCCAATCCATTTTTTCTCAGTAGGATGTCCAATGTTCGCTTTCTAAGAAGGACCAGCACTCTGCAAACTGAATGATATTATGAATAGAAGTGGAGGGAGGTAATTTTTTGCTGATGCTTCCTTTCCTCCACTGCAGCCCCCTTTGCCCCCAAAATCTGCTCTGAAAGCTTGTGGGACCTTCCAAAACAGTGTATAAGGTGGCACTGGGGCTGTGGGAGAAGGATAAATAGGAAATAATTGCCATCCTGCCTGCTTCGTCCGGGAGGGAATCTCCAGTGGATACCCATTCCTTCTGCCAACAAAGGAGCCCTTCCATTCATGGAAGATCACATCTGGATCCAACCCTTTTTCTGGAACATGTCAATGGGTTTTCTCTTGACTCATAACCTAGTCCATGCAACAAGCCATGTTCTTTACAAAGATGTTACTTGTACACTCTCCCATTGTATAATAACCATCATAGCCCCAATAAGCAAAGATTTGCTACAGGTTGCACAGGAGGCCTTGGAAGAGTGTCACTGCCCTGGATAGCAACGTAAGAACTTCCTAAGAAATGCCTTGCTGTCCAGCATCATGTCGTTTAGCATCCTTGCCAGATGCCAGATACTTTGGACTGAATTACTTCAACACATTCATTTCACACAGACCTCTTCCTCTTTGTATCCCCCTGGGTTTTCTCTTAGGAGATGGTGCCCTCATTGACTGTGCAACCCTGGCATAAGGAGACCGGCCTGCCAACTGATGCATTATCAGTTCTTCCAAGAAATTATTTATCTCGCCAACATCTAGACTGACAGTCAGTTTGCATAATGTTCCAGACTCTGGCAAGCACCCTAGCTAAAACAATCTATTTTATTACTAAACAATCACAATTTCATTTTTTAAATAAATGGGTTATAAATAATTAGAACAGTCCATAAAGGACCAATACACAAATAGTGGAGCATTTTAATGTAACAATCTGGACATTAAAAGAACTGTAGGAAAAAAGGATAGTTCAGCAGAACAGAAAGAGTTTGCATTTCCTGAAACACTATGTAGTAGATTTAATTGAAATGTGGAAAGAGGAGACAGAGCATTATGAAAGGTAAATTGTTGGGATTTTTGTTTCAGTGTTTTCTTAAGAAACGTTGGGACATGGAAGCTATTATGGGAGTTTGTTGTAAAGATCCATGGATTTCAGTCACAGTTAGATTATCACCTGAGTTTTATCAGTTATTTTGCTAAGTTCTATTTTGGTGGACTTATATGACACGAAGTTCCATTAGCCTCCTACTGAGTTCCTGAAACTATTCAGCTAGTAGTTGTATCAATAATTTGTGTGAATAGAGATCCTGAGCCATCTACAAGCTCCTGCTGATCAATGTATTCTAATGCCTGTCTTTAAAGTGCTCAACGTGTGTGATTGGGCCACTTTCACCTTTTGAACAGAAGTACATGGAAGTAATCTCTATATAATTGTGAGCCAGCTTTTTGTAGTGCAATCCCATGCATGTCTATTCAGAAGTTAAGTCCCATTGAGTTCAATTGGACTCACCCAAGTAAGTGTGTATTGGATTTCTGTCTTGTATGTGTATAAGTTTGCTCAAAAGCAGAACTTTATACAGTTCCTTCTATGCAGCAAGGGTTGGAATGCATATGCAGGTAAATCACTAAGCATGCATCTCTTAGGATGGTTCCTTTCAGATTGTAGGGGATCACATGTTTGAATGCTGCTTCACATCAAAATCTCCCGTCTTTGGAAAAATTATAGATGAGGGCCAGGGTTTCCAAGTCTATATTACTCCCTAATATGAATGATGAATTTGGAGGTGGGGGGTATGTGTGTGTATTTACATTGCACACCTGCAGTTTGAGACAGAACTCAGTATGCACGTGTAGAGTAGATTGGCTTTCAGGGGGGTGTTCATGGTGGCTGCTCCCCTGCTTTAGAACCCCCTTTTACCACTGTAATAATATGATGAGCAACTGCTTGACGTTTCTGCCAGCATGTCCTTAATTTTAGTGTGCTGTGCTTTGCTTTTAACTAAGGTTTTACCTGAGGCTTTCTAATCTAATTTGTTATATCCTGTTTGTTATTTTAATTATTTATGCATTGAATATTTATTGATTTTAGGGCTTGATTATATAATTTAATTAATTAATTAATTAATTAAATGTATATCCTACCTTTCTACCAAAAATGGTGTACAAGAGGTGGCCAATTTGTATTTCTAAGTATGTTGTAATGCACGTTTTGGTGGTTTTTAGCCTGAACTATACATTTATTTCGTGAGTTGGATCCATATTCAGTAGGGGTGTGCATTGGATTTAGCTGAAGCACAAGCCAAATTGGGCCCCTTCAGAGCATTTCTGGTGCTCCCCAAGGTGAAGTGGGGTTCCCTACAAAACAACCAGAACTGAAGGTGGATCTGCATGAAGCTTATTCTGCGATTTGGGCTTCAGAAAGGCAAGGTGCCCCCAAAATAGCATTTTTTTATTATTATTTGTTTCTCTGATCGGGGCAGTGAGAGTCTGGTTGAGTTACTGACAGGTCCACCTTCTAATCCATTCCTAGGGTGTTTTTCCAGGGGTTTTCTAATAACTGCACTTTGGGGGGAGGATTGTGAGTTACATAAAACCCTTTCTCTCAGCTTCGTTTTCTCAGTTGCTAAGAGTGCAATCTTACCAGAATAATGCTTAATATAGAAAGGGCTCTGACCTCAATGCCCTCAGTTTATCCAAAGCCCTGCTGACAAGGACCAGGAAGGGATGTTGGAGGAATCTGATTGGGGGGTGGAGCTCAACATGCTTTCATAGGCTCGGCACTCGGGTGTCTGTTTCATCTTCTACCAGCTGGCCTGACTCAATGCACAGGCCAGTTAGCAGGATTTCCGTATATTATTATTTTTGTGTGTAAAAGCATTTGCATAAATTTTGGCTGTAAATTGTGTGAATTTACATAATTAAGCAAATTGCAGCCATGCTTTGCACATATTGTGCAAATCTGCTCAATTTGCAGCCAGAATTTGTGCAAACTATGCAAAGTCGCACAATTTGCACCCAAATTCACTGAACTCTCTATTTGCACAAATTATGGCCGAGACAAACAAAATGAGTTAAAACTCCCTGGAACTCAGGGAAACTGAGCCGCCTGGCTTGCAAAAGCAAGCCGAGTCAGGTGCACTGCAGAACTCCAGCAAGCCCCAAACAGGCAGATTTTCTAGCAACTGACATCCCTAGAGCCAGGTAGGGTGAGAGGGGCAATGGAGGAGCCTCCTGTTCCTGCATTTTGTTATTTAGAGTGAGATAGACCTCTGAGCCCATCTAACTTACTTAAAGGGCTGGAGGTGGGGACAGAAGAAGAGAAGATCATGGATCCAGTGGATTGCGGATCCTCTCCCCCCACCCACCCACCATCACACCCAATTTCCACCCTCTTTGTCTGTCATCCAAGGTTGCTATTGCAACCTCAGGATAGAAGCTGCTGTAGAGCTTTCCACAACAGCTGGGTAAGGTGTGTGGGTGGAAAATACCTACTCAGATCCACACACCACCCCCATGTCATAGCTCTGTCTATGGCCTTGGGGGGTGGAATCCACCATATCCTATGGCCCCTGTGACACCCTCCCAGGAACCATAGGATTGTTCTGTACATTGTTCTGTAGCAAGTAAGTAGGAAGTCAGAGGTTCTGTGTTGGGTCTGGGGTGGGGTGGTTTCAAGTTCTGTTTGTTCAAGAGTTTGAAATCCTTTCCTTCCCCCTTCTCAGTTATTAAATCAATCCTTGTCTCAGAATTTTCCTTTAGTAAAAAATCTTGCTTATCAATGGCATCACATTTCACTGTTCTTTTGGGGTTTTTCATTGGCTTTCTGGTTTTCAGTCATCATACCCCTAGCTTCTGCAACTATCCTTCTGAAACTTTGGAGGTTTCTTGGCTGAGAGCACCTCTATTATTTATGGCATTTTCATACAAATTGCACAGCAAAAAAATCCCTGGGAGGGAAGGACCAGTAAATCACTCATTCATCCCCCAATAATTTGAGGAGTCCCCTTCCACATAATCTGTGGCACCTACCCTTCTGAAACTTTGGAGGTTTCTTACTTGGGGCCACCTTCATGGTGTCTGTCATTTTCAGAAGAATGGTCCACAAGGAACATTAAATAAAGATATTTAATTAGATAAACACATCCTTTTGGAGATAACCTCAAAATGTAAATGTAAAACCCTGCACTTATTTGTCTGAAAGTTGGCAGGCTAATTCCCTTCAGAAGGGGAAATTGTCTCTCTAAATGTAATCCAATTCTGCCAAGAAATCAAAAAGTTGTCATCAGTTCTCTTAATAAATAACTAAATAAATAGGTATGTACCACGAAAATCACTGGACCGATTTGTCTGAATTTTGGCAGTGTACTCTTAAGGGTCTACTATCCCTGAATATTTCATCTAGTTCTGACAAAGGAAAGGAAAGTTATAGCCATGTATTTATTTTCCATGACAGTCAATGGAAAGCACGAAGCCTCAGATTTCCAAATCTCAACTTGGCTTCAGTACCCAAGTTGAAGCAGAAGGGCTCTGAATTAGTTTGAGCCAAAGCTGCCCATTTACTGATGCATGAGGGTCTGAGCTGAATCTTGTGGTCTAATATGTAGTCATAGTTAAAGTAGACCCATTGAAGTCAATGGGATTTAAGTGAGACATGACTAATTTAAATTCCATTGAATCCAATGGGTCTAAACTGTGTTAATTTTGGAAGCTGGCATACCATTAAATCAAGAAAGGATGATTCAGTAGAATGCATTACCTCTCTTTACATTGCATCTTTTCCTTATAATGGAATGGAGACAATAGAATTCCAACTATTGCTACTGTCCAGCAGTGCGCGTGCGCACGTACTTAACTCTTAATAACATTAATAGGAATTAAGTGCCTCTAGCCTCGAGCTGGACTCCAGCCTTAATTATTTTAAAGACCTTCAGTATCCTTAAAAATGGATCTTGAACTTTTAGTAGAGATTAAAATTGCCACCTGTGATGGAAAGGTGTTAATGCAATTTGCAGTGCTGAATATGCTTAGGTTAAATGCAATTTTGTTGAGTTTATATTTCTCCCTGCCCTGTTTTCTGGCAGGACCATGCTTTTTCAGTCAAGATGAAAATTAATTCTTCTTTAAAATGTAGCCTGCTGGACCAGTGGTTTTCCCCTTGCTATGGTTGATAGGTCTGTAATGCCTGCCTATTTTGAAATGATTTGTGGCCAATCAACCTTAAGTGTTGATCTATTGTTATTAAGTTGTCATAGAAAAACTCCAACAGGGCAGAAATACCATTTTCATGCCAGGACACATTCTCTGATAAATGACCCATCAAATACCTTCCTTTCATTCTGTATAATAAGAAATCTTGCTAAATAGTAATTACCATTGTCCTAGTGAAGAAGATGTGGACAAACCATCAGTATCTGGTATCAGTAATGGACTGGATGAGGGTGAACAAATGGAATCTTAATCCAGACAAGACAGCTGCTGCTGGCCAGCAGAAAGGAAGATCGAGGAACTGGGGTTCAGCCTGTTTGGGATGTGGTTATTGTCTCCCTGTAATATCAGATTTGTAGTTTGGGAATAGTTGTGGATGTACTCATAGACCTGGGCAGACCTGCCCAGTCTATGACTGTTTCTTAGGGATGTCAGAGAATTTTGCCACAAATCTCGGGGAGGCCGAATGCCAGCGCATTTGGCCTCCCGAAATCGGTGGCGAAACGGTCTGCCCCCCCTGCCCCCCCCCGGGACGGGACTTACCTTCAGCGAATCTTCCTGGCGGCGGCCGGTCTTCCAACCGGCTGCCGCCGCCATTTCCAGTTAAAAAAAAAAAAAACGTGATAGGCTACGTAAAGATTTACGTAGCCTATCATGGCTAGATTTTTAAAAAACATTGTGATAGGCTACGTAAATGTTTACATAGCCTATCATGGCTGATTTAAAAGAAAGAAAAAAAATCGCGCGTACACAAATGGTGGTGCCCATGAGCGCCGCCATTTGCATTCCTTATTTTGGCACGTCTTAGTCTACGTAAACATTTACATAGACTAAGATGGCGAAAACAAGGGGAACATAAATAGCGTAGCGTCTACGCTAATTGCGTTCCCTTTATTTTCACTGTCTTAGTCTACATAAATGTTTACGTAGACTAAGACGTGCCAGAATAAGGAACGCAAATGGTGGCGCCCATGGGCGCCGCCATTTCCGTACATGTGGTTTTTTTCTTTTTCTTTTAAATCAGCCATGATGGGCTACATAAACATTTACGTAGCCTATCACGGCTGACTGCAGGGACGCAAACGGCGGCGGCTACAGCCGCCGCCATTTGCGGAGCTGGCCAGCCAGGATTCGGGGGGGAGGGATGGAGTGCCTCCCCTCCGGCCAGAATTTCGGGGGGGAGGGACAGAGCGCCCCCCCTGGCCAGAATTTCGGGGGAAGGGACGGAGTGCCTCCCCCCCCCCGCGAATGTCACCCTTCGAAAAGGTAAGTGACTTTCGTACATCCCTACTGTTTCTAGAGGAGTCAGATCTCACCAAGGTGACACATGCTTTAGTTACTCCTTGTTTGGAGTACTGCAACACACTCCACCTGGGGGTGCCTTTAAAGAATGTTTGGAAACTTCAGCTGGTTCAGAATGTGGCAGCCAGACTCTTGACTGAGGCCAGTTTTAGGGAGCATATGATTTCTAGGTTACAATGGCTACAGTGGCTGTTCCATTTCAAGGAACAATTCAAAGGGCCTGTTATGACCTATGATGAAGCCCTAAATGGCTGGTGAGCAGGCTATCTGAAGGACCACCTTATTCTGTCAAAGCCTGCCCAGGTGTTGAGACCTTCCGAAAATGCCCTTCTCGCTGTCCCACCAATGTCTAATGTGCTTTTGGCAGGAACCTGAGAAAAGTTCTTCTAAGTGGCTGCACCCAAATGTTGGAACTTCTTACCAAGCAAGGTTCATCTAAGCTAGCCCCCCTTGTAGATGGCCTTGTGCTGGTAAGCAAAAACCTTTTTATTTAATCAGGTGTTTGGTCTGCAGAGCTGATTTATTTTCCTCTGTTGCTCTGTGTTTTAATCTGTATTTTAACTAAATGATGTTTTAACTGGCTGTTATTTTTATACACTCTTATCTGTTATGTTTTATTTTATTGTGGATCCTTGTTATTGTTGTTAGTCCTCTTCGGCCTTTTTTATGGAACAGTGGGTGGTACAAATGTAACAAAATAATTAAATCAATAAACAAATAAATATAGATCGTGATGTACCTGAATGTGATTATACTTGGAAGGTGAGGCCAGGCATTCCAGGCCAGACAACTCTATTTGCTTTTAAGAAAGGAATAACATAGCTCACTGGAAGTTTTTCTAGGGAATTTCTTCTTTACGCTTCTATTCCTAATTGGTTCTTTTGCCTGATGGCATTTGGGCAGGAGCTGGTTCCATGCTTTTATTTCAAATATTTCTAATGGATTGGATTCCAACATAGGCTAGATCTAAACTAGTGCTTTTTATCAGTATCAGCGTGCACTGATAACTGTTGGGACACATTGCGCATTCATTGTATGGCTTTTCCAGCATTATTTCCCGCTTTTTATTCTGTATCATCCAAAATACCACAACAGATGCCACTGTGTGTGCTACGAGGTATAAATGTGCAAGATGGATATAGTGTCACGAGGATGGGATGATATTGCTGTGACACGAGGCGTAGATTTGGCCTACGTTATACTTAGAGTAGACCCATTGAAATAATTGGGACTTCGATTAGTCATGGCTAACTAGTCACATTGCACTTGCTTAAGCGTGATTAAGTCTGGATCCAAGTAACCCATTATGCTTTTGTGGATTGCTGCTCTGGGTTTGGTTTATGGTGCTGTTTTAGATTAATATTTTATGTGATATATATTGGGGCTGCTCAGCCCTGAAAGCAATATAAAAATAAAAAAGTAAATAATGACTCAAACAGCCAACAATTTAGTGGGATTCAGAACTGTATACCTGAGGTTTCTGTCTCTACCTCATGATAAACACACACAGACACAAAGCTTCCCAATTCACAGCTTGGTCACTTAGAAGTAGCTCAGACAAGGAGATCTTACAGCACTTTGGACGACCCTGTCATCTGAAGAGAGGCTCTGATATGTAAGCCAAATGTCATAAGCCAAACACAGGTAATGGCATTAGTTACCAAATTTATAAAGGGGCTGGACAATGCAGGCTCGATGAAATTTGGAAGCAAGAGTAGAACATCTCGTGATGTGGGAAAATATCATGGCCTTGAAGTCACTTTTTTCTATAAAGTGGTTCCAGAGCAGAATAGTTTTATTAAATGAAAAACATAGAGGGTGCAGCAGTTTCAACAGAGGCCAGCCAGATGTTCCTAGAAAGTCTGTAGCCAGAGCATAAAGGTAACAGTCCTCCTCACCAATTATTTGTTTTCCAGCAACTGATATTCAGGGGCATAATTAATGCCTTTGAATATGGACATTTTATTTAAAAGTCATAGGTAATAGTCAGTGATAGACCTACCAACCATGAATTTGTGTATGTCCTTAATGAAGCCATTTGAGCTAAAGGGCATTCCCACTTCTTGTAGCAGCAAAGTTGTGTAAGGAAGCACTTTCTCTCATCTGTCCTGAATCTGTCACTAATTTCATTGTATAGGTCTAAGTTCTAGCATCAGGAAAGACAGGAGAACTAATATTTCTACCTCTTTCTCTGCACCATCCATTATCTTATAAATCTCACCACATCCCCACCTCCTTGGTTGTCTTTTTCCTAAAATGAAAACCCTAAGTACTCTAGCCCAGTCTTCCCCAGCCTTGTGCTCTCTCAACCAAATGCTCTGGAGTATAACTCCCATCAGCCCCAACCAGCATGGCTAGTGGTCAGGGATGATGGGACTTGTAGCCCAATGTTATCTGGGGGGCTCCAGATTTGAAAAGGCTGCTCTAACCCTACCTTGTAGAGCAGTTGCTCTTAATACTTACAGATTAAAGAAGCACTTGATAACCTTGGCAGGTAGCCAACACTCATGCAAGTGAAAAAGAAGGTAGTTGAGAAACTAAGGGCACAATCTTCTGCATGTTTAGACAGAAAAAAGTCCTACAGCTCGCAGCATGCCCCAGCCAGCTATGCTGGGTGGAGGCTGCTGGGAGTTATAGGACTTTTTTCTTTCGAAATATGCATAGGATTACACTCTTCGTGGTTGAGCCACAGGCAGTTGCCTGTGAAAAAGATGCAACACTGTTCTGCAATAGATTACAGGTTGTGGACTGCCCTCAAAGAAATGGCAGAGTGCTGTTTGGTACTGGCTGCAATGTATTTTATTTATCTCAGACTAAACTCTTATCCTCTAGTATTTCAGGACCATGCTTAATTATCCTTTCTATCTTGATCATAAATAATTGCAATGGCTCTGAAGTGTTCCACTCCCCCCTCCTCCGCCCTCCTGGCCACCCTCTGCCCCCAATTTCCTGGCAGAAAACTGATCTGCTACAATTTAGGACTATGCTACAAAGCCTATTTTCATGGTGTGAAAATAATAATAATGTTAACACTGAGAGCTGAGGAAGCTGTTTTAGTCTTGTGATATAGACCAGAATTATCAGACACTTCTGAACCTTCTAGAGAGATTTAATAAGCAAAATACGGTTATCAGTAATAAACAGATTCTTTCTGCCCTTATATATATATGCAACTGGAGGTCAGAAAACTGCAGTTTCTGCTTCTCTGAAATGACATTTCCCGTACTTTCCTGTATTTTTTTATTGTCCATGTTGATATATGCAGACATGTCTCCTGAACCAACATATGCTATGTGTGTTTATTCAAAAGTATGTTCCTCCGAATTCAGTACAGCTTAAAGCTAGGATTTGCATCCTTCTTTTTGACCAGTGTCTCCGGAGCAGCTCAAAATGATCCATGAAATATAACATGTTCACCAAACACCATTCACAGTTAAAACCAGAAAAGAAATGGATCCACGATGAAAGAATCTGGAAGTGGGGAGGGGGTCATGGAGTGAAGATGGGAACAGGTTGAAAACATCAAAATACTGAACTAAAAAAGAAAACAAAAATCAGGCAGCAAGATCTAGCCAGTCTTTTAATTTCCCACAATGCCCCTGACCTAGCAGCACTCTGTGGCACTGTGGGAAATTGAAAGGGTGGCTAGACCCAACTGGCCAGTGCTGCTTGGAGCACTGCTATCACAGTCAGGTTAGCCCACCAAGGCCCGTTGACAGTGGAGGGACTCACCAGAGGACATTTTGCCCCACAGTCCCCCACATCTGAAGCCAGTCCAATGTTTAGTTTCTCTGAACATGGGACAGGGGAACAGTAACTCAAAAGAAGTAGAGGAACTCTGCAGAAGTAACTGTAGGATCAGTCAGAAAGTTTACTATATTTTACATGGCTAAGGCTGCAATGCTATAAATATATTGCAATATAAACAATATGGAGCCATATTACATAAGTTCTGAAGCAGCTACTTCGGCTGCCTATTTGCTACAGAACCCAATGCCTTTAAAACTCTAAATGGTTTGGGAGGTGTGTCTCCTGTCCTGTCATAACAATATGTCTGTGCATTAAGATCAGGGGTGGGCAACTTGTGGTCCTCCAGATGTTCTGGCCTACAATTTCCATCAGCCATAGCAAGTGTAGCTGATAGGAATTGTAGGCCAAAACCTCTGGAGAGCCACAAGTTGCACACCCTTGATTAACATCTTCAGAAAAAGCCCTTCTCTGTACTCCTTCAACAACAGAAGTATATTTAACATCTACAAACAGAGGGCCTTTTCTATAGTGATGTCCCAACTCTGATATGCTCTCCAACGGAGATCTGCCTGGTGACAGCGTTGTGCTATGTGCGGTGTACTCTGGCAGCAATGCTATACTCCTTTTATTTGGACAGTTTGTTATAAAACAAACTTTCATGTTATGTTTTCACGCTATTTTTAATATATTTTTATATTTTAGCTGGTTGAAATGGCTTTATGCCTCTTGATTTTTTATGTTTAGATTTTATATGGTTTTTCTTGCATTATATTGTTTTTATTAGTTTGATTATATGTAATGATTATATATATTGATTATATATATATAAAGTTGATTATATATATATATATATATATATATATATATATATGATAGATAGATAGATAGATAGAGATAGATAGATAGATAGATAGATAGATAGATAGATAGATAGATGATAGAGGCTTCCATGTTACAATTATAATATGTGGATAGCCATCCCAAGCCAGATTCAGGCTGGTAAAACAGTTATATTTAATCACTCCCATGTGCAGTTCATGAGGAGTTTTGTACATGTGCTGACAGAGCAAGCAAAGCAAGTGCCAGATCAGTCAAACTGTTTTGACATGTGGCTACCTTGTATAAGAATGCGCTCATTTTGTACCTGGCTGGGCATAGAGGACAGAATTGGTCCTCAGAAGGATAGAAGTTGTGTTTTCTTTTGGGGGTTGCTGTCAATGGCTTTTCTCTGATATTAGTCAAACAATTATTATACTTAATTTTCATGGAGTTTTCACAGTATGGAAAGCAAAGCAAATGAATAAGGCTTTGTAGAGAAGAAAAGCAATAATTATCCCGAAACAGATAAATATGACAGTTTGGGAAAAGTTGTGGTGCTTCTTTGTTTTAAAAAGGATTCCACTTTACTAACCATTATTAATCTATTAATGGATATATTACTTTGAAAGATACACAACAATAATATCCAATACATGCAACTAATCCATAATGCACTCATCCCATACATGTATAACAATCATGCTAAACTTAATAATACAAATTCATTCATCAATAAAAACTGATTACATTAAAAAAATAATGAATTGAAATTTCAGTTTAAATAAACCAGTTTGCATTTCTTAGGGTGCAATCCTATCTAGATAGGCGGCTGCCTCCGAACTCAGAGGCAACTGCCTATCCAAAGCTGGGCAGGAGAAGCACGGAGGGGATCATTCCCTCTGCGCTTCTCCTGCCCTGCTTTTTCTGCTAGACAGAAAAAAGATTGCAGCTGTCTAGCCACGGGAGCACGGACCAGTGAAGGTGGCTGCTTTATGACACATCGGGTGTGTTGTACAGGCAGCTACGATCTCCCCACCCCAGAACGTCCCCAGCCACGCCCCTTTCCGGTCCCTCCACACTCCTCTTGCGAGCACGGAGAATGGGGCTGTTCCACACTGCATCTGAGGCAGCATAGAAGTTGGGGGAGGTCAGTTTTCCAGGAACCAATCTCAGAGCGCGGGATCCGAGGTTGGTTCCCAGAAAACAGCATATCCTATGGCCGTCTGGCCACTGTCTAGCGGCCATAGGATTGCTCCCGTTACTATAAACCATTTAGAGTGCAATCCCATGCATGTTAAGACAGAAAAAAGTCCTACAACTAAATAATCCAGTCAAGTGTTTGCGCATCATGCTTGTGCAAACCATTGTGCAACAGGTTGTGCAACCACTTCCACAATGGGTTATGCAATTGCTTGTGCAAATGTAACTTTAGTTGTGCATAGTTTGGAATCTAGTTTCCACTAGCGCAACATCTTTTCCACTAGCAGAATGACACTGTTGGATATACTCCAAGCAACCAAATCAAAACCGAGCTACAGTCAATAAGACCCCAAATGTTGGGAAAACTTGGCATGAGACCAATGTTGGTGCCAGCTGGGCCTCTGAGGGGAGGGTATATTTCATAAACAGCATGCCACAGTCAAGAAGGCCCTCTCTTGTGCCTCTACATAATGTCCAACTCCCAACAATGGCCCCCTTAGTTTATCTTAATACTTGGGCAGATTAAAACCCCTGAGCACCAAATGTCTTCACTATAAATATTAATCTACCACAGGGACAGGCAACCTTTTGGGCCTGGGGGCTCATTTGAACATTTGAGAAACACCTCCTGGGCACAGCCATAAAATGGCTGCCATGGGTGGGCATGGCTAGTCGCAAAGGTCAAGTAACTTGCCCAGAGGCATTCGAGGGAAATTAAGACGGCAGTGCCTAGAGGCTCCCACTTCACACTGAAGCAATCCCAGATGCCGGTAAGAAAATATACTAATATTCTTTAATAAACTTGCAAGGAGTAGGGTGTCTTGATGGGCACTGCAGAAGGTGTCTGGGGGCACATTGGCACCTGCAGGCAGCATGTTACCTACTCCTGGTCTACCACATTAGAATCCTACTAATTATTTTAATGCCTCAGCATTTCTCTCAATACAAACTAAAATGGGTGGGGGGGAAATCAATGTGAATTGAGAGTTTAAGACTGTAATGCCAGACACATGTACTATTGACCAAATCTCATTGAACTCGACTGAACTTACTTCTGAGCAAACATGCTTAGAACTGCGCATCGCAGTCCTTACTCTTTAAAGAATTCACCTGTGGGAATGTCAAAAAATAGTTGTGAATTAACATGTGGAAAACAGAAAGAAGTAAACAAGATTTACACCCTCTAAACTATGTTGGTTGTGAATTACTTCCAAGTATTCTATTTTGGGTGTCATTGCTAAATGTGAAAAACTGGACTTGTGCTTCGGTACTACATAACACCTTGTCATCATGTATTACCTGTTAGTATATCCATGATATCTCCCACACTGAAACATTAGAAAAAGGCCCTTTAATAACCCTGACAAAAATGACAAGATGAAAATTAAAAACAAAAATTGATGGTGCTCAGTAGCTGTTGTCATTTCCTCAGCTTAGTAATCTTCTCAGGTTGCTGCCTGTTTATGTTTCCTTCAAAAAAATGTTCAGTATTCAAATCAAAGTGCCTATAAAATATTTCTCCAAGGTCTTCTTTCTAAAAGAAAAATTCCTTTCAAGAATTATTTGATAGAGCAATTCTTCAAAGAAGAAGAATTGTGGTAAGGAGCCAACCTTTGTAGAACAAATCTGTCCAGCCTTTAATAACAACCAAGCAAGTGAATCTGAGCCTTCAGAATATATCAGTAAAATATTTCAAAATTCAGATTATACCAGACCCTTCCTTTGAATCTCTGTTTGTTAGAGTGGTCAGTATTTGTGACTAATATGACCAAAACATTCTGTCCCAAATTTCTTGACTGCATAATGAACTCAGCCACTGTAATTGAATGTTACTGCTACTTAGAACCATGTCAGAAACCACTATTCTCTCACACATAGGACATAGAACCATTCCCAAAAACCAGGCATTATCGCATGTAGAATATCACATATGATGCCATTCATCCTACTCATGATGCATTAATTAGCAAAGAGAGAGAGAGAGAGAGAGACAGAGTGAGTAGTGGATTCTTATATGAGTAGGGATGTGCGAATGTCACTTACTTTTTCAAAGGGGGTGATTCGCGGTGGGGGGGGAGGTGCTCCGTGCCTCCCCCTGAAATCCTAACCTGGACAGCTCTGCTCTGCAGCAACTCCGCAGAGCCGCCAGCCGGGTGCATTCGCAGGCGTGCAGAGCCTACAGACGCAAATGGCAGTGGCTACAGCGGCTGCCATTTGTGTTCCTGTTTTTTGCCATGATAGGCTACATAAATATTTATGTAGCCTATCATGGCAAAAAAAACAGGGGTGCAAATGGCGTAGCAGCCGCCATTTGCGCCCCTGTCTTTTGCCGTGATAGGCTATGTAAATATTTACGTAGCCTATCACAGCCTCCGCAGGGATGTAAATGGCGTCCCTGCATTAGCCGTGATAGGCTACGTAAGTATTTACATAGCCTATCACGGCAAAAATGGGGAAGCGAATGGCGGCCACAGACGCAGATGCCATTCGCAAAGCAGAGCAAACGGCACCAGGTAAGTGCTCCGTTCCACACGCCTTTCGTGGGGTGGTGGGGCAGGGGGCTTCGTTCCGCCACGGATTTCGGGGGGCTGAATGCACTGGCATTTGGCCTCACTGAGATCCATGGTGGAATTCTCTGACATCCCTATATATGAGTAAATTACACACATTGGCATATGTAGGCACATAGGCCAAACATTGTACATGATATTCTGCAGTCAGTTCCAGAGCCTGAAACTCATCTTTCTGCCCCATCACCTTTCTCCAGGTGCCCCACCTATACACCAATGTAACGCAGTCCTTAGACATGTGTAGCTTAAATTAATACAGTACAAGAACTGATCACTGACAAGACACACAATCCTGACAAAATGGAGGTGCTGGTTGTGGGTGGTGGTTTGTCAGCCCGAGGAGATGGGCTTCAACCAGTTCTAGAGAAGTACTGGGTGTGCCGATGCTGATAGCTTCATCTTCATCACTTAATGCTCAAGCAGATCAGTGGCATGAAGTACTTTTTATTAGCTGAGCCTCAATGACCCATTCCTTGGTAAGTTGTAAACTAGAGTACTGCAATGAACTCTGTGTGGGGCTGCCTTTGTAGACAGAATCCTGCAGCTACACTGCTATTAGCAGCCAGGCAAATAGAATATATCACACCCATACTGAATGAACATCACTGGTTCCACTGGTATGTTTCCATGCTGAGTTCAAAGTGCTGGGTTTTGATTGTTTGTTTTTACCTTTAAAGCCCTGCATTTAAGACCCAGTATCAGTTGGACTACCTCCTGCTGTATCAGTTCAGTAAGATCTTCATCTGAGGCCTTTCTCCAGGTGCTACCACCATCTGAGTGCAGTGAGTGACAGTTAGGGATGGTGCAGGCACCCAGCTCAGTCCAGGAGTCTGATGGGCTTCCCCCACCACTCATGCCTCTGGGCTGCGTCCACCGAGCTGCTCTCCCCATTTGCACGCCTCTGTGCTCGCTGAGCCATCCTCACCTACCCTGGGCCATCCTTGAGCACCCGTCATTCCCATGGTCACCATTGTGCGAAAAGAATGGTGCCTCAGGAACTTCCCTGATTATCTATGCAGTACTGAATTGTAATATTGCCAATGTTATAGGTTTAACTTTTAAGTAGAATGGTATTTGAAATTTGTGTGTAATGGAGTTTAAATTTAATCCTTTTAAGTAACTTTTTAATATATTTTCCATTTTCTTTCTTGCTTTCTTCTTCCTTCTCCTTCTTTTGTTTTCTTTTGTTTTCTTTGTTTTCTCTTTTTTGTTATTGCTGTGTCCTCCTAAGAATACTGTACTGTTGGGAAACTATAGATAATGATTAGGTTGTTGGTACTGTTTATTTCATTTATAAAGATAAAATAATAGAACAAAAAGTATTTCCCCCCCCCAAAAAAGGAACTTCCCTAAATCTAATATTGCGCACCTTGCAACTATAAAGGACCCATCTATGCAATATTACAGGTATAAATGGCCCAAGTGGGTCCGGGGGCACATGAAGGGGGCAGCAGCTTGGCAGGTGCCTGAAGGACCCAGATGGGGGGTATCCGTTCATCCCTAGTGACAGCCAAGGAAAGAGCCTTTTCTGTAATGGCTTCCCACCTCTGGAACGTCCTCCCCAAAGAGGCTTGCCTGGTAGCAACCTTTGTTATTATCATTTAGCACCAGGTAAAAATATTCTTGTTTCCCCAGGCTTTTTTAGAATCTTTGGCACTTCCGCATGCGGCCAGCACCACTGGTTCTGGTCTGCACGTGCGGCTCCTACCACTGGTGGGGGAAAGCCCTGAAACAAGCATAAACACTCATTTTTGGAAGGGGCAGGTCACCTCCACCCCCATCCTACTTACATCCTTTCTTATATCATTACAGAGATGTCTCCAATCCCAGCTCACTTCCACTATGAGAAAGAGTGTTGCTGCCATCATGCCAGGAAAATTTGCAAGGAGGGAAGGGGAGTGGTTGGCAGAGATGTCTACAGGTTCAAGGAGGATTGTGGATCTTTTTGCAAGTATCCAAAAAGTCAAGGGCCACCACCACCATCACACACACACACTCACACAAATGTTCTCAGAGAGCACAAAAAGAGAATGGACATGAAAGCAAGGAGAGTTTGCACTAATTGAAATGTGTGAAGCACTGTCATCTCTTGATGTCATGGGCTGCATTAATAGAAGCATAGCTTCCAAATCCCGGGAAGTACTAGTTCCCCTCTACTCAGCACTGCTTAGGCCTCATCTGGAGTACTGTGTCCAGTTCTGGGCACCACATTTTAAGAAGGATGCAGACAAGCTGGAGAGGGTTCAGAGGAGGGCAACAAAGATGATCAGGGGACTGGAAACAAAGCCCTATGAAGAGAGACTGAAAGAACTGGGCACGTTTAGCCTTGAGAAGAGAAGACTGAGGGGAGATAGGATAGCGCTCTTCAAGTACTTGAAAGGCTGTCACAGAGAGGAACGCCAGGATCTCTTCTCGATCATCCCAGAGTGCCCGATAAGGAATAATGGGCTCAAGTTACAGGAAGCCAGATTCCGGCTGAACATCAGGAAAAGCTTCCTGACTGTTAGAGCAATACGACAATGGAACCAATTACCTAGGGAGGTAGTGGGCTCTCCCACACTGGAAGCATTCAAGATGAGGCTGGACAGCCACCTTCAGGGATGCTCTGACTTGGATTCCTGCATTGAGCAGGGGGTTGGACTCGATGGCCTTGTAGGCCCCTTCCAACCCTACTATTCTGTGATTCTATGATTCTATGATCAAGCACACAAACAGCGACAGCCAATGATCAAGCACCTATCTATCTATGTAAAATTATTTTCTACGATATTATTTCTACCATGAATAATTTAAGAGTTGAATCCTCCCAACGCAGCATACATGATAAAAACCACACAACATAGATACAATTTAAAAATCAATTAAAATGTATTTCAATAAAATCTGTGCTAATACTAGGAGAGATGTTGCCCCAAGTCAAGGATGAGGGATGTGTGGCCCTCCACATGTTGTATGATTACAACTTCCATCATCTCTGTCACCATTGTCTATGCTGGCTAAGGTTGATGGGAGTTGCAGTCCAACAATGAGCTTTTCTACATGAGGATGTTAATCAGCTGTATCTACTTTTGGTTTTGCTGCAGATCTGAGATCTACAGTGTTTCCTTTCCTGGTTTTCTGCTATATAACCTGTAGGTGGCACTGTGATATAGTGAAATAGTGCAATTACAGAAGTGGAAAAACTGTTTTCTTTCATTTTCACAAATAATACTGCATTTTCCCTGCCCTAAAAAACCCTCTCCGAAAACTGTTTAAAAACAGATGCGAAACTGGAGACTCATGACATTATCTAATGAACTGGCAAACAACTGTAACTAGGGACTGATGAGTGTACAATAAATGCCTCATATAGTAAAGCTCAACATTTGGAGGACTACACATAGGAACATAGGAAGCTGCCTTATACTGAGTCAGACCCTGGGTCCATTTAGCTCAGAACTGGTGACATTGACTAGTAGCGGCTCTCCAGGGTTTCAGGCAGGATTCTTTCCTAGCCCTACCTGGCAATGCTGGGGATTGAACCTGGGGATTGAACCTGGGGCTTCTGCATGCACTGAACCCTTCCCCCCACCACTACCCATTTCCCACCCCTTCCCTAAGTCTATACATTATTGAATAACGCAGTTCTGTAAAAAAAAAACAAAGAAATTATGTTTTGTCAATATTAATTCATTTTGGAATTACCTTTTATGTTTACTTTCCATGATAATGAGCCTATAAATATTTCCTTGGTGTGTGCTAATGAGTTAGTTAATGCTCAGCACTTTACATGAGCAAAAACACTTTACAAATATTGACTAATTAGTTCTATCAAACAGATCTTAATTAACTGCCAAAAATCCTGATTATGTATGTACTAAACTGTGTGATGGATACACCTGTGCATAGTTACCTGTCATGCATCAGGCTTCTAGCACCTGGAGCTACAATGTAAACAGCACAGTAGTGGAAAAACAAAGGCTTATGAATGAGAACAAAAAGTCACTTCTTCCTGGAGTCTAGTAGTAAACAATGTGATGGTTAGCTCATGTTTAAGCAATAAGAGTGGTGTTATATGTGTTCTATCCACTTGAGGCTGGATAATTATGATAATATGGCTAGACTGTACCTATTTAGGAGGTTGCTACTTCCATTTCTATGATTTTGATGTTCTGCATTTTATTTCTTTAAAATACTAGTTTTTGTTTCCTTGCTTGTTTACATATATACTGCTTTTCCAGCAAAATGTCTCCACAAAGCAGCTTTCAACTTAATCAAGAGCATTAAATCAGGTAGTAGCACAAAACATGCCAATCCAGACCAGAAGGATAAAACACAGTGCAATAATAATTTTAGAACTGCAGACCAGCATCAGCAATTGAAAGCAGACTGAAATAGGGAGCATTCCTAAACTCTCGCTGAAGAGTTTAAGGGGCCCAAGGAAGTGGTGTAAGTGATGCTCTGTTTGGGAGAGGAAAGGATGTGTTGAATCAGCAAAACATGAGCTTTCCAGCTTGAAGATCATTCTGATCCGTACGTATATCAGATTGCAAGCTTTGCATTTTTTTCCACACAAAAATGTGTGCGCATTTTTGTGCACATTTCCCAAACGTATGCACCAGTTGTATGCATTTTTAAACGTATACATTTTCCCCATTAACAAGAGCATGTTTGTGCATTTGAGTATGCATTTTTCAAATGCATTTTTGTTGTTGGCAAGTTGCATTGAAAGGTCAAACATATATGTACATCAGACTGCAGATTTTGTTTGGGTCCATGTTCAGTTCCGGGCAGTATGAAATCAGCAAATTCTGCTCAGAAATGAACTGAAACAAATTTCTCATCCATCCCTGGCAGAACTAGTAGAACCCACCCCACCAGAAGTCCCTTTGAATATTCACAGAAAGCTCCACAGGCATAACAGTGCTGTCATCAATGTTCTGCCAGCAGTGCAAGGGGAAGATGGGTATGCTGTGGTCATGTCAATTGAGTTGAGCAATTTGCCAATCTGGCTTTTAGTATGGCCATGGATCTGCAAAAATGTTGGATCCACCAGATCCAAAGCCCCTTCATTCCCCCAAGACACCTAAAGAAAAAGCCGAACACTTTCCCTCCATTGTCAGTGGAGACATCTCCCACCTCCCACCTTGGCTGCAGCGAAACAGCAGTACACTAGAAATGGCTGTTACTCCGCCTGCAGTTTTCCTCCTCTCCACCTTGATTGCCTGGTCTGGCCTGTTTAAAAGTGACTAAAGGGGGAGCCAAACATACATCCTAATGGGGGGGGGGAGTTCCACAGTTGACGGGGCCATCACTGAAAGGCCCTGTCTCCAATGCCCACCAATCTAATTGACGTTGACTGTGGAACTATAAGCAGGGCCTCCACGGTTGATGTTAAGGTCCAGGCAGTTTCATGCAAGTGCAGGGGATCCTTCAAATAACCTGGTCCTGAGCCTTTTAGGACTTTAAAAGTAACAACCAGCACTTTAAACTGGGCCAGGAAATGCACTGGTAACCAGTGTGGTTGGTATAGAATGAGTGTTATATGCTCTGCTTTGTTTAGTTAGATTTATTTTCAGTTGTGAAACACACAGTATAGGAGAAAAGAGACAATTGTTCTGAAAATGTCATTATGGTGCATTTAAATCTCATCTCAGAACCAAACAATGTGTTTACATTGGAAAATTATGTCTACTGGTGGTAATAATAACCCATTTACAAACATGGAAGCAGTCTGTTATTTTCCAAGTGAGTATCTGTTGAATATTCTTACATTCTCGAACTACGCAATACTGTTACATTAATGAGCCACATTAGTGTATGATTCCAAACAAACTCATACACTTTAATGTGGCTATTCCTGCAATGGAAAGATTGCCAGCTGCCTGGCCTGCCTGACCAGATTCAGCAATCTCCCCCCGAACCCAACGGTGGGCAATGGTAGTGAGAGCTAGTTACCTTTCCCAATCAGTTTCCCAGCCATTGATTGATTGATTTTTGTTTTGCATACACCTGCAAAACACATGTTTGTAAAATGGTCATTGTTGGGGGACCTGGCATTGCATGCACCACACCAGCCATGGGAGAGATTCAGATTGGTGTAGGAACACCCTACTGTTCTTATGTTTTGCCCTGCAGACCACATAACATCAGTGGAGGATGGGGAGTGGGGAGAGGATTGAATCAGAAAAATTGTATAGATGAAAGGATTATACCTCCCTCCTGAGCAGCACAGTTCTGATCCAAACTCTCTGCCACCCCCAGTGCTACTACCACTAGGGACTAGGGAGCTGGAGAAATTCAAGATGGAGTAAAATGAGCTTGGATTTCTAAGAATCTGACCTGCGGAACCAACTGCGGAGCGCCCCCCTCAGGCCGCACAGAGTCTGTGGACTTCCGGATGATTTTTTTCACTTTCCTGAAGTTTACACATATAAATGCACAGAAAAATATGTAAGTTTCCGCTGAGGAAACTTTGAATGGAATGGGGACAATACACTAAATATTATGTACTAAGGAAAAGTATGTAAATACTTACGTAAATACATACGTAATTATTTGCATATTTATCCACACGATGAAAAAAAATATTTGCATCCGTCTGTGGGCAGACAACAGAACAAAAGGCACCTGACAACCCATGAAACACAGACGGAGCGGATTTTACACAGTTCGTACATCCCTACTAGGGACTACCTTTCCCTCTATACACAAAATTGACCCCTGATATCATCTGAGGAGGCCATATTGGTCAATCCATGCCCAACCAAGTGTTGCCAAGTAGTGGCACATAAGTGAGCTTTCTCCATAGTGGCACCCATCCTCTGGAACACTCTCCCACGTGTGGTTCAAGAGGTGGAAACTGTGGCAAGCTATGAACGCCTCTTGAAAATGCACTTACAAACATAATGCCATAAGAAGAGCCCTGCTGGATCAGACCAAGGTTCCATCTAGTCCAGAATTCTGTTCACACAGTGGCCAGCCAGCTGTCGACCAGGAACCCATAAGCAGGGCATGAGCACAACAGCTCCCACCCTTGTTCCCCAGCAACTGGTGTACATAGGCTCACTGCTTCTGGTACTGGACGTAGCACATAGCCATCAAGACTAGTAGCCATTGATAGCCTTTTCCTCCAGGAATTTGACCAACCCCCTTTTAAAGGGGGTTTTTGTGAACCGCCCAGAGAGCTTCGGCTATTGGGCGGTATAGAAATGAAATAAATGAATAATAAATAAATAAAGCCATCCAGATTGGTGGCTGTCACTACATCCTGTGGTAGCGAGTCCCATAGTTTAACTATGTGCTGTGTGAAGAAGCACTTCCTTTTACCTGTCCTGAATCTCCCACCAGTCATCTTCATAGGATGAGCGCAGGTTCTAGTATTTTGAGAGAGTGAGAGAAATGTCTCGCTATCCACATTCTCCATGATTATTCACTCAAGCTTTCCCTGACTTGTAATCAGTTATGACACTGCTCTATTTTACTGCTTTTGTTGTAATGTTTTTAAGGTATTTATTTTTTTAAACAATGTTTATTGTATTGGTTTTTATATTGTGTCATATCTAAACCACTTGTAAATCCTGGGATGTCAAGTGGTATAGAAGCAGCTTAAATAAATAAATATTGCCACTACTTCTTCATCAGCAGAGAGATGGAGCTGGGGAAAGTTCCTATTCACAGATCTCCACTGTCACATCTAGTTTACTGCTTTGATATGAACCTGAACATGCTGTGTGTGAAGTGATCTTTAGCTGGACAATTCAACAGCACCAACGAAAGGATTTGTTGATTTTATTTATCTATTCATAAGTATTTTTCGTAAGGCAAGCTATTTTATTTTTTTGCAATGGATTTATAAGCCTTCACTGAGAAACCTGGCAGAGGACTGAAAGAATCCTATAGTCCAGACTTCATATAAAGTATTTGGCAGTCTTTCAATGAAGCCAGATTCCTTGTCAGAGTTAAAACATTAATCAAATGCTGCACATGCACTTTGCATCAGTGACTATAAAAATTGATCTCTGAAACTTACTTTTGTTTCTCTGGAGCTCCAGTGTTTTCAGAATTAGAAGAAGAGGGGATAATATAACCAAAGGTTGTTTTGTTTCCAAATTTCATCTCTTAGACAAACAGGCTGATGCTAATGAAATTGAATTTTATTTCTTTTCTTTAAAAAAAAAAAAAAAAGCCCTAGCAGGAATGTAAGTCACAATACATATTAGCTGAGCTGCTGAAATTACCAATTACTTTTTTAAAGGATTTGAATTCCATGGACAACAGAAATAGCTCAACAGAGACAACAGCTTTCAAAAATTTGTTTAATTTTGATACCTCAGAGCCAAAAAAATGGCCTCAGTAGAAAATTTTATCCAAGTACATAAAGCACAAGACATATTAGGTCCAAATCATCTAAGTGGAAATTAAGGTAAACATTTTCATCCTTTTCCACATGTACAGTTGCTATAGATAGCTGCAATTTAAATATCGCACTTCCTCAGGCACCCAAAATTGGGCAGGTTTGATTTATGATTATCAAATATCTGCAAAAGACAGCAGTGAAGATGCTTCATATACTTCATAAATGCTCATCAATTTTAATTTCTGTTCTCAAGCCTGGGTGCTCCTGTGATTGCTTCACTGAGCCTTTTGCTATGTATTTTCCTCTATTGTTTAGGGAGGGAAAGGACTATTATCTTTATAAAAGGCTTCTCTTAACATCACACCAAGTGCTAAATATGAAATGTACAGAAATGTTCAGTGAGTTGAATGTACAGTAGAATGAAAACTATTAGTAGATGCCCATAATTGTAGCACAATCACCTAGCAAGCCTTTTCCAAGCAAAATAAAAAATGAGGGAATAAGTGATGATTTAGAACCCTGAACTTGCCTTATAAGCAGCTGGACTTGTCCTTCCCTTTGAGGCTTGAAGCCAACTTTTGTATCAAGCAGAATCTGCGTTTGAAGTCCACTTGAATGGTTTGAATGGGGCCCCTTGATATTCTATCCCCCCAAAAAAAATTTGGCCCAAACAGAATCCACAAACTCTCCTAAAATTGGCAACCAAAGGTAGCACCATATTAAGGACAAGATGGTGCTGCCACCAGAGACAGCATTCTAGACAGCAGCTTGAATGCTCTTGCCCTCCCTTTCTCTCTATCACAACCACTGCTGCTGCACTACTACAGGCAAAGACAAAAGCAAATGTCTGTGAGCTATAAGTATCCATGTTCATTCACAGAGGGTTCTGCCTATGAGTAGTGCCATTACTACTATGGGTAGTACCAAATAGAACAACTGTATTTATGAGAATACTGACATTCTTCTTGGGTGAAACTATATAACAGACCATCAAGGAATCCCAAGACCAACTGAGCAGACCCTCAAATTCCTCATCCACCCCAGATTTTCTTAACATAGAAATTGGCAGCAATTCTCAATAAAATCTAGATAAGAACCCACCCAATCTCAGGGTAAAACAAGCCAAGCCAAATAGAAAGATTTTACAATGCTTCTGGTATTTGCTTCGCCTCAGCCTTTGACAAGTATCTAAAGAGATGAAGACTGAGTCCTGCACCCACTGAACACTGTTCCCATATCTTGGACTAAAAGGAGAGTGTAGGAAAGATCTTCCAAAGTGGAAGAATCTCTAAGGGAAACAACGGGTCATTTTTTTCCAATATGTATGAATTCCAATTTTTTCATCTCTGGGATGACTCATGATGTACTCATTTATTTCTGTGCACTCTTTATAAAGAGCTGCCAAATGATCAGCTTTTCATATAATGCCCCAGGATGATCTAACATGGTTGGCTGCTCCTCACAGGACCTTTGTCCTTGTTCTATTGGCTACTCTAAACAGTACCTCAGGGTTAAATTTCTAATGCCTGTTCCAGGATACTTCTCACTGAACCATGAGGGTCTCTTCATGGCCTCTTAAAAGAGGGAGCCTTTGGGCTCCTTTATTCCATTTATTTAATAATTAATTTAATTACTATTGATAGGGAGTTGAGAAGGGGAGAAAATGCCACATAATTCTGTCATTTTAATTTGGTATGAATTATTTTACTGGGCCTGTTAGAAATAGTTCAGCATTCATCTGCACCTTTTCCTTGTTAAAACATTGACAGATTCACAAATATGCCATACAAGAATGCCATTTTCCAATGTTTCTTGACACCGTGGTGATTATAATGAGACATTTCCTTGTCTACCAAGTTTATGATTAAACAATAAATAAAATAAGAGTACTTGTTATTAGTTTACTTATGAATGGGAATGACCCAGCATTCAGATTTTAGATAAAATCTCTCAGATAATTGGAATTATGGTCTATTTTATCCAGCAGCTATTATTTTGGGACATCTTGGAAATGTGAACTCTAAGCAAGTACTTGAAATAGAGTATCATTTGTAAATGGATACCAGGATTCTATAGCACAGCACTTGGAAGGAAGCAGTTTAGTTTCTTTCCTGGACAAAACAAGCCTTGGTCACCCTGGTGGATTGCTTACACTGGAGAATGGACTGGAGGAGTCCAACCC
The DNA here is from genome assembly GCF_057233095.1 of Heloderma suspectum. Taxonomy (NCBI): domain Eukaryota; kingdom Metazoa; phylum Chordata; class Lepidosauria; order Squamata; family Helodermatidae; genus Heloderma; species Heloderma suspectum. Next base: position 95,360,966 of record NC_139461.1, read on the forward strand.
TGTTGGTTCTCCTGCACCTCTCAGCAGACCTAGATACCATAAACCATGGTGTCCTTCTGGGATGCCTATCAGTATGATGGGGAGGGCATGTTACAGTGGCTCCAGCCATTTCTGGAGGGATATATCCATAAGGGTGCGCTGGGGGACTCCTGCTCCACCCTACGTTCATTGGCCTTTTGGGGTTCTGCAGAGTTCCATCTTATCTTCCATGCTTTTAAACATCTACCTGATGGCACTGGAAGATGTCGCCCAACATTTGTGCTAAAGTTTCATCAATATGCAGATGACATGCATCTCTACCTCCCGTTTCTACAAACTAGGCCCAGGGAAGCTGTGGAAACCACGTGCTGATGTCTGGAGGCAGTTTTGGGATGGATGACAGCAAACCAGCTGATGCTTAATCCAGATATGGTGGAAGTACTGTGGGTGAGGAAACTTGCTGATCTTGATGGAAGTGCGAGTCTGGTGTTGGCTGAGGTTGCGCTCCTCCTGAAAGAGCAGGAGTGCAGCTTATCAGTTCTCCTGGAGAGCTCTCTATGGAGGCACAGGGGGCATCAGTTAGCTGGGGTGCCTTGAATCACTTTTGGCTGCATCCCTATCTGAAGAAAGTGGACTTTGCTACAGTTATTCATGCCCTGGTTACATCCAAACTGGACTACTGTAATGCACCCTCTGTGGGGCTGTCTTTAAAAGTAGTTTAGAGGTTTCAGCTGGTGCAGGATGCAACTGCCCAGTTGCTTACAGGGACTATCAGAGCATAAGGCACTGATATGATACCAGCTGCACTGGTTGCCAGTGTGTTTCCAGGCCCAATTCAAAGTGCTGGTGATCACCTTTAATGTCCTAAATGGTTTGATACTAGGTTATCTGAAGGTCCCCCTGTATGAACCTCTTCCGGCCTTAACTTTGGCCATGGAGACCCTGCTCATGTGCCCGCCAGTAAGATTTATTATGCTGGCAGCAGGCACAAGAGATAAAGTTTTTTCATGGCCCCATCCTTATAGAATGCACTACCACAGGATGTGCACATGGATCCCTTGTTGACTGTTTGTAAATGAGCTTTTGAAACTTGGATGTTCCAGTCTGCTTTGAAATGAAGGTATGTCCATTTTATTTTATAAATATGAGTTATTATTGCTGTTATTTTAAATGTTTTAAGCTGCTGTTTTAGTGTGTGTGTACGATGCATCTATCTAGCTATCATCTATCATCTATCTATCTATCTTTGTAAAGCACCTTGAGGAGGTTTTGCTGTGAAAGGCAGTATAAAAATATTTTAAAATAAATAAATAAGCAGGAGACCCAACTATACCATTATGGGAAATTAAGACTGAAATCCTATGCAGGTAAGGAACATACCTAGGATCACATGGCCACTGCAGAAGTGTTTAAAACATACTTACATCATCCATGTTACAGAAAGTAAAAGGAAACATGGAATGGATTGGAGATTTTTCAGTATCAGAATAGATATGATTGACCATCGCAACCTTAGATGCTGCTCCAGATAGACACTCTAGGGGGGTGTCTCCATGAGCAATTTACCCTGAGCTAGCTGCTTTTGGAGGTCATTAGGGATATATGACATCATGACCATCCAGGAGCCACCCCGGAGCTTACCACGGAAAAACCAGATTTTCTGAGACTGCTTAAAGTCCGATTATTCTCCTAAAGTCAGGTTCTCCCTGGTATAGTTGCTATGTGCCCCAACCCCCGCATTTACCTCGGGTGTGCTAGCCCTGCCCAGGAGTGTGCCTTTCACCATGACCCCAGTCAAGGGGTGTTTCCTGTGTGTTTCCTGTCCCTGCACAAACCAAGTAGTGTCTCCTCAGAAGTAACTCCCATTGTGCTCAATGAGGCTTGTCCCCTGAATGCCCACATCAGAACTTACAGAGATCCCCCTCTATTGAAATGGCACAGTTTAAAGCGCAAATAGCCTAAAGGCTGTAAAGCACAATCTTGAGGCTCCGATCCTCCATTGTTTGGTTTATTGCTTTAGGAAGTAACTATTTCACACCCTTGTTAGAAGGATCTTGCACAGCACTGGGTCAGAAAGGGGGTTGGTTTCCCATCCCTGTGTTCCCCCGCTTTCCCAGCACAAGCATATGTGTGTCTGCTCAGAAGTAACTTCCATTGTGCTCAATGAGGCTTGTTCCTGAAATGCAGGTGCATCTGGAGCTTCAGGTTAAAGGAGAAAGGGGGGGAGAGCCGGGGAGGCAGAAGCCTCTCTTATTGGTTGAGCAGCCCTTGCCAGTCAGATGATGTTCACTCCAAACCCCACCCCCACTGGAAGTTTGTTCTGTGAAGCAATTTTTACTGGTGCAGAGCACTTGCTCATGGAGCCCTGCATGGACCAAATCACAGCAAAGCTGATTCCTTTAAAAAAAAATGGTACTCCTCCATTCTCTTCTCCTTCCGTTGTCATGGAGACAGGGTCTAGGATAAAAGCCATGGACATTAAGGAATGAATCAGAGTATTCTGGAAAAGGGCATAGCTGGCTGACTGGCATTCTGTATGAGTGCTCCATACGGCAACATTTTGCTGCAGTTCCCACTTGAATATCCTATTTCACATCAATGTTCAGTGACTTAGTTCTGTTAATGCAGTGGCAAAATATAGATGTATTTTCCTTTGAATGATAATTCTTTCAGCAGAAGTGTGTAGGAGAGTCACTGTTTCATTTTATTTGTTTTCATTATGTGAATTACTTCATAAGGATAGTTTAATTAAGCTATACAATATTGTGAATATTGTATTATTTCACTATACACGTATTAGTTACGTTGACTTTTCCCCCCGACTAATTTCTCTGTTCATGTCCATATATGGTTTGGGGGAAAAGAACACATGTTAATAAAAATGGCATCAGTTAAATTCTAAATAGCCTAGCCTAAAAGTAGGGCATATTCAGAAATGGAATTTAAGGCATTTCATATTCCCCTGCTCCCATCTTTAGAACATTGCTTTCCTGTTTGAAAAATTCAGCTGGAATTACAGAATTGTTTGGGCCACAGAATTCTTTTCCTTGGATCTACTAAAAGAATTGGGTTTTTCTTCAGCTGATACTCTCTCTGCCAGAGATATACAATTATGGGAAGTCTCTATCTCATTTGACTATGAGCCAGCAAGAAAGTCCCAAAGCAGATGTGCAGCTGGGGGAAAAAAAACACAGATAGGGAAACAAAGTTTTTAAAATTCAACTTTCAAATTAAAACCCATATTCTCTGCCAAACTTTGATGTATAAATGGAATGCATGATAGGCTGCAGTGGTATAATTAATTTGTCATCATTAATAAAAGTACCCCTTCATGGATCACTGCCTTGTTGTGGCGAAGGGGCTTGCGTAACTCAGTGAAGCCATAAGCTATGCCGTGCAGGACCACCCAAGACGGACAGGTCATGGCAGAGAGTTCTGACAAAATGTGGTCCACTGGAGAAGGAAATGGCAACCCACTCCAGTATTCTTGTCAAGAAAACCCCATGGAACGTATCACAAGGCTAAAAGATATGACGCCAGAAGATGAGACCCTCAGGTCGGAAGGTGTCCAATATACTACTGGGGAAGAGCAGAGGGTATTTCCAAATAGTGCAAGAAAGAGTGAAGTGGCTGGGCCAAAGCCGAAAGGACACTCAGCTGTGGATGTGTCTGGCGGTGAAAAGAAAATCCGATGCTGTAAAGAACAATATTGTTTAGGAACCTGGAACAAAAAGGGAACATTTTGTGCAAAGACAGGCATGATAAAGGACAAAGAAGGCAGGGACCTAACAGAAGCAGATGAGATTAAGAAGAGGTGGAAAGAATACGAAGAAGAACTATCCAGGAAAGATCTGAATGTCCCTGATAGCCATGATAGTGCGGTCACTGAACTTGAGCCGGACATCCTCGAGAGTGAAGTCAAGTGGGCCTTAGGAAGCATTAGTAACAACAAAGCTAGCGGAGATGACAGTATTCCAGCTGAGCTATTTAAAATCCTAAAGGATGTTGCTGTTAAAGTGCTGCATTCAATATGCCAACAAATCTGGAACACTCAACAGTTGCCACAAGACTGGAAAAGGTCAGTTTACATTCCAATTCCAAAGAAGGGCAACGCCAAACAGTGTTCAAACTACCTCACAATTGCGCTCATTTCACATGCCAGCAAGGTGATGCTCAAAATTCTACAAGCTAGGCTTCAGCAGTATGCGAACCGAGAACTACCGGACATACAAGCGGGGTTTCGAAGAGGCAGAGGAACTAGAGATCAAATCGCCAACATTCGCTGCATCATGGAGAAAGCAAGAGAATTCCAGAAAAACGTCTATTTCTGCTTCATTGACTACGCTAAAGCCTTTGATTGTGTGGATCACAGCAAACTGTGGCAAATTCTTAAAGCGATGGGAGTACCAGACCACCTTATCTGTCTCCTGAGAAACCTGTACAAGGGTCAAGAAGCAACAGTAAGAACCAGACATGGAACAACCGAGCGGTTCAAAATTGGGAAAGGAGTACAACAAGGCTGCATATTGTTACCCTGCTTATTTAACTTATATGCAGAGTACATCATGAGAAACGCCAGGTTGGATGAATCACAGGTCGGAATTAAGATTGCCGGGAGAATTATCAACAACCTCCAATATGCAGACGATACCACCCTAATGGCAGAAAGTGAAGAGGATCTAAAGAGCCTCTTGTTGAGGGTGAAAGAGGAGAGTGCAAAAGCTGGTTTGAAACTCAACATTAAAAAAACTAAGATCATGGCATCTGGCCCCATCACTTCCTGGCATATAGAAGGGGAAGAAATGGCAGCAGTGACAGATTTTACTTTCTTGGGCTCCAAGATCACCGCAGACGGTGACTGTAGCCATGAAATTAAAAGACGCTTGCTCCTTGGGAGGAAAGCTATGGCAAACCTAGACAGCATAGTAAGAAGCAGAGACATCACCTTGCCGACAAAGGTCCGTCTAATCAAAGCTATGGTTTTCCCATGAGTAATGTATGGCCGTGAGTAGGAGTGCACGAAAGCCACTTACGTGGTCTCGCAGCTTGCTTCGCAGTGGGGGGGAGGCGCTTCGCTGCTCCCCCCGAAGTTCAGGCTGGGGGGAGGCTTCCCACCTCGCCCGGCCGAAATTCAGGCCGGGGGGAGGCTTCCCGCCTCGCCCGGCCGAAATTCAGGCCGGGGAGGAGGCGCCTCGCCTCGCCCGGCCGCGAAATAAAAAGTTTAAAAAAAAACACGCCCCCGTGATAGGCTACGTGAGGATTAACGTAGCCTATCACGGCTGACTTTGCAAATCTAGCCATGATAGGCTACATTAATCATCACGTAGCCTATCACGGGGGCGTTTTTTTTTTTTTTTTACTTTTATTGGAATGGCGGCGGCGGCAGCCGGTTGAAAGACCAGCTGCCGCCTCTGCCCCTGTCGAAGACCTGACGAACCGCCGCCGGGACCCGCCGCCGGGAGGGACATTCGGAAAAGGTAAGTCCCGTCCCGGGGGGGGTGCGGAGGGCGGGGGCTGCGGAGAATTTCTCCCTGAAACTACTTCGGGGGGCCAAACACGTTGGCACTCGGCCCCCCGAAGTTTCGGGGAGAAATTCTCCCCCATCCCTAGCCATGAGAGCTGGACTATAAGGAAGGCTGAGCGCTGAAGAATTGATGCTTTCGAACTGTGGTGCTGGAGAAGACTCTTACGAGTCCCCTGGACTGCAAGGAGGTCAAATCAGTCCATACTAAAGGAAATCAACCCTGAGTGCTCATTGGAAGGACAGATACTGAAGCTGAAGCTCAAATATTTTGGCCACCTAATGCGAAGAGAAAACTCTCTGGAAAAGACCCTGATGCTGGGAAAGACTGAAGGAGAAGGGGACAACAGAGGATGAGATGGCTAGATAGCATCACCGATGCAATGAATATGAATTTGAGCAAGCTCTGGGAGAGTGAGGAGGACAGGAAGGCCTGGCGTGCTATGGTCCATGGGGTCACGAAGAGTTGGACACGACTTAACGACTGAACAACAACAACAGATAAAGATGTAAAAGAGAAGGGGGGAACCCTCTTTCTCTACATTACAATGGCTGCAAGGTTATTGTATGCACAAAAGTGGAAGAATGAAACAATACCAACGGTGAGCAAGTGGATTATGAAAATGATGGAACTGGTAGAGATGGCAAAAATTAGAAATATCAATTAGATATATTAGAAATATCAATCCTTTAAGCCCAAACAAATGCCTCAGCTCAAAAAAACTGGAAGAAAGGGAGCCTGTTTCCACCTAGTAACTCACCAGTTGCTTCCAAGGTCAGAAATATTCTTTTGTTAAACATGTTCTTCGTTGAGACCATTCCAGAATCTGCCCGAATGAAGATACCTGTATCATTGCACAGAACAGCCTGCTCTGAAAGGAAATGTGTCTGCATCATACAGAACCTCAGTCTGTGTGGTTTGGTCCATGGTGGTCCTTTCAAATGTGTATGTGATCACTTCAATTTGAGGCCATCAAGTGATGAATGTGCATGTGTGAATGGGACCTAAATTGACACATTAAAAGATATACATTGACATATGGCAGTATACATATGGAAAGTATTTGCATACAATATAATATGGGCTTTTGCAAACTTACCATATTGAGTTTAATGAGATGAAAGTGTTAGCGCTGGGTACAAGAGAATAATACGTGGGAATGATTAGTAGGACTTCTTAAAAAAAACCTTTTGAAAAATTATTCTGCTTGCTTACTTTTCTTAACATGAAAAACTTGGATTTTTTCAATATTCAGTTTATTTTAGGCAGAATTTTGCTTCACCATAGTAAATAGAATAATAAAAGAAAAATTAAACCAGATGTTTTCCCCCTGTGAATAGAATTGTACTGCTTCCTTATCCACATTATTTGGATAAGGAATTTGGATTATTTTTATACTGTAGTTTTAAGCTTTCATATTTCATATTGTTTTATGTTGTACTTTGTGGTTTTAATTTTTGTGAACTACCCAGAGAGCTTCACCTATTGGGTGGTATAGAAATGGAATGAATGAATGAATGAATGAATGATGTTGTTTCTCCAAATATTTTGCTCAAGAATTTGCTCCTAGATGATGATGCTTTATTGCAGGCACAAATGGTAGCTGCATAGCAAAGGTTTTTAAAGAGCAGGATGGAGTATTTTATTTATTTATTTATTAAATTTATTAATCGCCCATCTGACTGGTCACCCAGCCACTCTGGGCGATGTACAACCCACCATAAAACAATTTAAAACAATAAAATTTTACCATAATTTTTTTTTTTTAAATACCCTAGCCCACCCCAAATGCCTGCCTGAACAACCACGTTTTTAATGCACGACGGAAGCTCATTAAAGAGGGGGCATGACGGAGTTCCCTAGGGAGGGAGTTCCACAGAGTGGGGGCCACCACAGAGAAGGCCCTCTCCCTCGTCCCCACCAGTCTAGCTGTCCTGGCTGATGGGACAGAGAGAAGGCCATCCGAGGCTGATCTTGTTGAGCGGCCTGTCTGGTGTTGCTGGAGGCGCTCGTTAAGATAGGCTGGCCAGAACCATATAGGGTTTTAAAGGTCAAAACCAACACCTTGAATTTGGCCCGGAAAACAACTGGTAACCAGTGCAACTCCTTCAGCACTGGAGTGATGTGATCTCGCCGGCGGCTGCCTTTAATCAGACGAGCCGCCGCGTTCTGTACCAGCTGCAGTTTCCGAACCGTCTTCAAGGGTAACCCCACGTAGAGCGTATTACAGTAGTCCAAACGAGAGGAGACCAGGGCATGTACTACCGATGGGAGCAGATGGTCGGGAAGGAAGGGGCGCAGCCGCCGTATCAGATGGAGTTGATACAGCGCTGTCCGGCTCACAGCTGACACCTGAGCCTCCATGGACAGCTGGGAGTCCAAAATGACCCCCAGGCTGCGGACCTGGTCTTTCAAGGATAGCCATACCCCATTCAACACCAGGTCAGCATCCCCCAGCCTCCTCTTGTCTCCCACCAAAAGTACCTCGGTCTTTTCAGGGTTCAGCTTCAGCTTATTCCTCCCCATCCAGCCACTCACCATCTCCAGACATTTGGACAGGGATTCTACGGCCAACCTTGGTGAAGATTTGAATGAGAGGTAGAGCTGCGTGTCATCCGCATATTGATGACACTGCACCCCAAACCTCCTGATGATAGCCCCCAGTGGCTTCACATAGATGTTAAATAGCATCGGGGAGAGGATGGAACCCTGTAGCACCCCACAAGTAAGTGGCCACGGGTCCGAAACCTCCTCTCCCAGTGCTACCCTCTGGTACCTGCCGGAGAGGAAGGACCGGAAACACCGCAATACAGTGTCTCCAATGCCCAACCTCTCCAGGCGGTCCAGGAGGATACCGTGGTCAACGGTATCAAAAGCCGCTGAGAGGTCGAGGAGAACAAGGAAGGAGCATTCACCCCTATCCAGAGCCCTCCTCATATCATCCACCAAGGCGACCAAGGCCGTTTCTGTCCCATGCCCAGGCCTGAAGCCCGACTGAAATGGGTCTAGATAATCAGTTTCTTCCAAGTGTGCCTTCAACTGCACCGCCACCACCCGCTCAATCACCTTGCCCAAAAATGGCAGATTTGAGACTGGGCGAAAGTTGTTCAGAACTTGAGGATCCAAGGAGGGCTTCTTTAAGAGCGGTCTTATCACTGCCTCCTTGAGGGCTGATGGCATCACTCCCTCCTCAAGGGAGGCGTTCACCACCGCCTTGATCCCCTCACCCAGTCTCTCTCTGCAGCTCATAATGAGCCAAGATGGGCAAGGATCAAGTAAGCAGGTGGTCGGCCTTACAGATGAAAGCACCTTGTCCACTTCATCAGGAGGAAGAAGCTGGAACCGATCCCACAAAACCGGTTTGCCACAGGCCGCCTCTTGCTCACTAACTGTATCCACAGTGTGCAGAGTAACACACCTAATCTGGTCAATTTTATCTGCAAAGTGCCTTGCCAAAGCCTCACAGGAGGCCTTAGAATGCTCCAGTGGTTCCGGAGCCACAGGACCGACCAGGCTCCGGACCACTTGGAACAGCCTCCTGGGGCAGCACTCTGCAGACGCGATGGAGGCAGCATAATATTCCTTTTTTGCTGCCTTCACCGCCACGTGATAGGCTGAAGATATAGCTCTAGTCCGTGTCTGATCGTCTTTGGAGCGAGACTTCCGCCACCGGCGCTCTAGCCGTCTCACCTCCTGTTTCAGAGCTCGTAACCGCGGATTGAACCATGGTGCAGTCCGAGCCCTGTTCAGGGGGAGAGGGCGTTTCGGAGCCACCTGATCTAATGCCCCAGTAATTGCGGCATTCCAGCCACCCACCAGGGTCTCGACCGAGTGGCCATTGGTATGCCCCAGAGAATCCCCAAGCGCGTTCAGGAATCCATTTGGATCCATAAGACGCCTGGGGCGGACCATTTTAATGGGTCCTCCACCCCTGCGGAGGGGTTGTGGAACCGAGAAGTCCAACGTCACCAGATAGTGATCTGACCATGACAAGGGGGTGGTGGATATACCCCCGACTTCCAGATCACTCCCCGCTTCTCCAGAAACAAACACAAGGTCTAGTGCATGACCGGCTACATGGGTGGGCCCAGTTAGAATATGGTGCAGCTCCCAGGAGGCCATGGTCTCCATGAAGTCCTGAGGTGCTCCTGTGAGGATGGCCTCCGAATGTACGTTGAAGTCCCCCAACACCAGTAAGTTAGGGGACTGTACACGCACATCAGAGACCACCTCAAGCACCTCGGCCAGGGAGTCAGTTGTGCAGCGGGGTGGACGGTACACGAGCAGAATCCCCAGACTGCCCTTCGGGCCCAACCTCCAGTACATGCACTCAACAACCTTGCTCTCCCGGAGAGGGGGTCTGGTGAAGACCAAGGACTCTCAGTAGATAACAGCCACTCCCCCTCCCCGATCCCCAGCCCTCGGCTGCTGTGCATACGAAAATCCAGCTGGACACATGGCTGCAAGGGTTGGAGCAGCAGCCTCGGCCAGCCAGGTCTCCGTAATACATGCCAGGTCTGCACCCTCATCGAGGATCATGTCATGGATGAGGGAGGTTTTCTGGGTAACAGACCTGGCATTGCAGAGCAGCGAACGAAGGCCAGAAGATGGGGTCATGCCTCCCCCAGCCATCCTTTGGCTCTGGACAGGCCCGGAGCAGGGGACAGATACTACACATCTCTCCCTTGTTCCCCTTACCTGGCATGGCCTGCCCCTAGCGCTCCGCCAGCGCCTGCCGCCCAGCCTTGGTATGTTCTGGCCCCCAACACTCCCCCCACTGCCTCCATCAGGTGGACACATGCCCCCTCGCTCCCGCCTATCAGGCAGGCTACCCACCCCTAAAAACACAACAAAATCCCCCCCAACAAAATAAAACAAAAACAAAACAATTAAAATCCCCTTAAAAATGCCAGGCAGGAGTCCACAGGGAAGGCCTGGTGGCGGTGGTAGCGGCAACGGCGGCAGCAGGCCCAGCGGCGGCAAGCACGCCTCTTCCCCGGTGGTGGTGGTGGCGGCTTCTCCTGCAGGCCCTGGCTCTCCCAGGCCACCTCAGCCAGCCAGCTTATGTAGCCCCTCCAGGGAGGGGCAGGTGGAGCAGCACAGCTGGCTCGGTACCTGGGGGCCTGGTCCTGCAGGGACTGGCGGTCTGCCAGGCAGAAGTCCACAAGGAAGGCCTGGTGGTGGTGGCAGCGGCGGCAGCAGCAGGCCCAGCGGCGGCAGCAGCAGGCCCAGCGGCGGCAAGCACGCCTCTTCCCCGGTGGTGGTGGTGGCTTCTCCTGCAGGCCCTGGCTCTCCCAGGCCACCTCAGCCAGCCAGCTTATGTAGCCCCTCCAGGGAGGGGCAGGTGGAGCAGCACAGCTGGCTCGGTACCTGGGGGCCTGGCCCTGCAGGGACTGGCAGTCTGCCAGGCAGAAGTCCACAAGGAAGGCCTGGTGGTGGTGGCAGCGGCGGCGGCGGCAGCAGCAGGCTCGGCGGCGGCAGCAGCAGGCCCAGCGGCGGCAAGCACGCCTCTTCCCCGGTGGTGGTGGTGGTGGTGGTGGCTTCTCCTGCAGGCCCTGGCTCTCCCAGGCCACCTCATCCAGCCAGCTTATGTAGCCCCTCCAGGGAGGGGCAGGTGGAGCAGCACAGCTGGCTGGGTACCTGGGGGCCTGGTCCTGCAGGGACTGGCGGTCTGCCAGGCAGAAGTCCACAAGGAAGGCCTGGTGGTGGTGGCAGCGGCAGCAGCAGCAGGCCCAGCGGCGGCAGCAGCAGCAGGCCCAGCGGTGGCAAGCACGCCTCTTCCCCGGTGGTGGTGGTGGTGGCTTCTCCTGCAGGCCCTGGCTCTGGTAAGGGTATAAAGTATCAGACTTCCATGAATTTAAATGTACCCTCTGTTTCATTTGTCCTGCTATTGATCAGCTGAATCCACTAACTGCTTTCCTTTCACACTGAGAAGAAAAATGATAAATGATTAATAAAAAATGATGGCATCCATAGGAAATTGTTTTCCATGGAGCATTTTCACTTCATAACAAAGGCTTCAAAAGGGGAGGAAATGTGCTTCACAGAATGAAAACCAGTTAGCTAATGTAAGATTCTGTCTCCTCAATAACATACTTTCAATGTGTTCTTTCAGCATGCAGACTTTTCTGGTGGATACATTCTTCCAAAGGTACTTTATTGTTGAAGTATGGCTTTTTAAAGGTAACCACCACTAATGTTCCAATCATATGCATTCACAGTGCTGTACAAGGACGTTGGAGGAATCCACAATGGATTCAAATTAAGTTTGGATTTCTGTGAATCTGACCTGCGGATTCCACGGTCGACCAGCTTTTTCTGAGTTGTGTGGATTCTGTGGATTCTGTGGATTTGCGGACTGATTTCTTACTATTGGGGGGATTTGCGCAAATGCACACTTGTGAAAATGCACATTAGTGTACGTGTGTATTATCATTAATGCGCATTAACGTTAGTGGAACACAATTCTCATATATCCCTAAAAATATCTGAATCCGTCAATGAGCAGATAATGGAAGAAAAGACACCCGACAATCCATGAAACACAAATGGAATGGATTTAACAAAATCCATACAACCCTAGTTCTGTATTGATATGCAAATCAGCATGACACCATTGTTCACAATACAGTGCTCATGTGACAGCACTGTAGCTCCTTACTTGCTAGCATACATCTTGGGAAATCGGCTATTACAACTGTCCAGACAGATTGAGTATATCCAGATGGATTATGAAGTCGATGGAGATGGTGAATCCCCAAAGGGATGACCAATGATGATGTCACACAGGCAGTGATTAACATGAAAGTTCACCATGCTTGCTATATTTATCACAGAGGGCAGACTCTCTATGGCAGATGGAAGACGTATGTGATCAGCTGCACTGTATGTTACAGTGGTGGCATATAAACACCACCACATTGCAGCATTTATGGATGTCTTTGCATATTTAAATCAGTCTTTAGAACAGCCATGAGAGGAATTTCAGGCGGTGGTGAGCTGCAGTCATATCACAGTCACTGCTTCGTGTTGTAGCAACCCATTCAGCCTTTTTTTAATTCACTCAAGGAATAATGCTAAAGATGCAGTTCATCTTTGAAATAATGGATCGAACCTTACAGTTTTATTAGCATAATGCAATCATTCAAAAACATTCCTAAAAATACACAGACCTCCAAAAGCATTTCTATAGTGTCTAAGGCTTTGACTAGGGATGGGCAAGCCCTCCCCCAACATCTTGTCCAGGGGGCGGGGGATGTCAGCTGCTGGGAAATCTGGGCCACTTGAAACTTACTGGATATCCCCAGAGCCCTGGTGCATGCGCCAGATTTTGTGGGGCATCTTTCCAACTTTAAAAAAGGCAAGATAGGCTAATGGCAGCTGCCATTAGCCTATCTTGGGAAAAATATGGCTGCAAAATGCATATTTTATGCCATTTGTGGCTGTAAAGCACTTGTTTCTACGTCGATTTCAGCCATGAAGCACTTATGGCTGCAATTTACATAGAAGTAGCACTTTATGGCCACAGTTTATGTAGAAATCAGTGCTTTCCAGTCACAAATGGCATAAAATATACAAATTACAGCAGTAATTTTCCCAGATAGGCTCATGGCACCTGCCATTAGCATATCTTACCTTTTAAAGCTGGAAAGATATGCAGGTGGGGGCCCCCAGTCCACTGCAGACTCCACAGGTTTGATTCTTGGGAATCCAGCCTCATTGGAGTCGGCAGCAGATTTCCCCAGTATCCCTAGTTCTGACCACACAAAGGGCCAGCATCAAGGATAGGCCTGGCTGAGCACCTGCCAGGACCCCACACTCCAGCAGGGGCCCGCTGACAAGAGCTCCCTGAACTTGCTCCTGTCTTCATCATTGCAACCTGTTTGTTCACCTGCCTCTTGCTCTGGCCCAGACAATGGTGGTGGTGATGAAAATAAAGAGGTGGTGAGTAGATGCCACTGGCTACTTGTTCACTGGCTCTCTTCCTGTCCAGCAAGCAAGTGGTTGCAATGATGATAAAGAGGATGAGGAGTAATAGCAGGTGGTGCCAATGGTGGTGAGACAGTGGACTCGCCGAGGGAGGGGGGCATTGAAAGTGTCTTGCCCAACCTGGAGCTGGCACTGACCCCACAATAAAATAAAGGGCCAAACCATAAAGTTTGATGGGGATTGTATTCAAGTCAAGAAGGCCCTGAGCGCAAAATTTAGAACTTATAAGCAAAATCCCTTAGCGGTGCCACTAGTGGAATTAATCCTCGGGAGAAAAAGCTCTATAAAACTCTACTTATGCAGAAAAGGAAGCATACCCAAAAAATGGGGTGGGGGAACAGCTTATACACGCAGTCAGGTTCAATGATTCTGCCACCTTCTGGCATCTGACAGCAGTGCACCTCTCTCATGGTCCTTTACGTCTGGAATGTCATATATCTGCCCAGAGCTGGGAGGTGTATTTTTCAGCACTATATGCAGGAGAAGAGGCTTCTCCTCCCTTTCAGTTGGAGTGTATTTTTGATAATCTACCTAAATGGCCCCCAGTTACAGCTTGAGAGGTTATTGATCTGATAAACCAATGTAAATTAGCCAAGCCTCCTGGCTGTGACTATGTGCCCCCAGAGCTATTTAAAAGTAACATTGCCCTGGTGGGCTCCAATTCTTGCAACCCTTTTCACTTACATAGACCACTGTGCACATATTTCCCCAGACTGGGTTTTGGCCATTATTATTCCTTTCTTTAAAAAGGGAGAGAAGGATAATCCTGCGAATTATCAACCAAATAGCCTTCTTACCATAATTAATAAGTTGTACACCAGACATCTCTACTCAGAACTATAGACTGGATGGACCATGAGAATATCTTCGCTGATGAACAAGCCGGATTTAGATCTGGTCGCTCCACCTTAGACCAGGCTTTAATTTTACAACATTTGGTGGAGAAATACACAAGCATGCCAAGGTCATCTTTATTTGCCGTGTTCATAGATCTTAAAGCAGCTTTTGACTCTGTTTCCAGAAACAGACTCTGGTCAAAACTTCAGGCCTCCATGGTTGATCGCCACCTATTATTTCTTATATATAAACTTCATGAATTCCAGGGGCTATCTGGACCCGTCCTAGCCTCTAATGATGTTAACAAAGGCTTCATATTAGCCCCCCTGTTATTTAATTTTTATATAGATTCGCTAGTTAGAGTCCTTGACCATCCTGACTTCCATCCACCTAAGTTTGCTAACAGGCACTTAACTGTGTTATTATATGCAGATAACACAGTAATTCTCTCACAGTCACCTGTTGGCCTGAAGAGAGCATTATGGGCTTTGGCATAATATTGTCATAATGAACATCTTCACATTACTTATCAAAAAACAAAAGTAATGACATTTGCCGAAAGACCAAAGCTATACAAGTGGTCTATCAACAATCACAAAATAGAGCAGGTAAAGTTCTTTAAATATCTAGGAGTTGTCTTCCAAGCCAGTGGAGGACAGAAGGCACAGGCGGACTTGGTCAGCCAGTCAGCCCGCAGGAGTGCTTGTGCTATATTAAAAAAAATTCACACCAGAGGAGGCCACTACGTTCTGGCAGCAATAAAGTTTTTTAAGGCCAAAGTGATGACCCAACATCTGTATGGTGTACAAATTGGACCATACTCTACATTTTCCACCTTTGAAGTAGTTCAATCCACATTTTTGAGGGCCATCCTCCAAGCGCCACGGTGCCTTTCCAATGCAATTTTGTGTCTGGAGGCTGGACTTCAAAAGGTTGAAACCAGGGCCTGGCTCGCAATTTTTAACATCTGGCTGAAGTTTATTTTTTCCCCAGTTGGCCTGGCCACTAATTCTTTATGATAGTTTTCAATCCACATGGTCCAATAAACTATATCAAAAGCTACAGTCCTATGGCTTTTCCCCTGACAGCCTCATCTCAATGGGATACAAGGCAGCCAGGGGGCTACTTAGACAATATCTCGCTGACATAGGCCATCAGCAGGATTTAGGATCAATCCCCAATCCTGGCCTTTATGACAGAATGCTCTGGCCTTCTAAGCTGGCAAAATATCTTGTTACGCTCTCAGTTCAAAGATATCGTAGAGCCTTCACATTAGCCTGAGGTAACTCACTTCCCTCAGCTGTCCTTGAAGGCAGATATAGAAAAGTTCCTTATCATGAACATAAGTGCCCATGTGGTAGGGATGGCAGAGAATTTCTCCCCGAAACTTCGGGGGGCCGAGCGCCAACGTGTTCGGCCCCCTGAACAAGTTTCGGGGAGAAATCCTCTGAACCCCCCCCTACCCCCCGCACCCCCCCCCCGGGATGGGACTTACCTTCTATTTGCGGGGCTATTTGCATTGCCCTTATTTTCGCCGTAGTCTACGTAAACATTTACGTAGACTACAGCGACTAAATAAGGAACGCGAATGGCGGATCCCTATGGGGGCCGCCATTAGCGTACGCGCTTTTTTTTTTTAAAGTCACCCGTGATAGGCTACGTGACGACTGACGTAGCCTATCACGGCTGACTTTGCAGATCTAGCCGTGATAGGCTACGTGAATCGTCACGTAGCCTATCAGGGGGCGTTGTTGTTGTTTTTTTTAACTTTCGTGTTTGCGGCCGGGCGAGGCGGGAAGCCTCCCCCCCCCGGCCTGAACTTCACGGGGGGACCAGCGAAGCGCCTCCCCCCCACCGCGAACGTCCTTCAACGACAGGTAAGGGACTTTCGTCCACCCCTATCATGTGGATCAGGGGAGATTGAAACAGTGTCTCATGTTCTCCTATATTGTTCTTTTTATCAGGATGCACGTAAAAGTTTTATTGAACCATTTTTACTTAAATCGCCAGAGTGCTGGACTGGGAGTCGGGAGATCCGGGTTCTAGTCCCCACTTGGCCATGGAAGCTCACTGGGTGACTTTGGGCCAGTCACAGACTCTCAGCCCAACCCACCTCACAGGGTTGTTGTTGTGAGGATAAAATGGAGGAAGGAGGAGGATCATGTACGCTGCCTTGAGTTCCTTGGAGGAAAAAAGGCGGGATATAAATGCAATAAATAAATAAATAAATAAAATCCAGAAACTTTTAATATTTATTTACTTCTTTTTGATGTAAAAGCACATATCACTCTTAATGTTGCCAAATTCTGTGCAGTAGCAATTAAAACAGACCAGCCCTTAACATCAGGTTTTATTATGTATAACTTGTGCTATGTGCTCTTCTTTGGTTTAATAATTGTTCTTTTCTATGAATTTTGTACAATGTTGTAAAACTATTTTGCTGGTGAATTGACTGTAATAAATTATTACTTACTTACCACTTACTTAGTAATAAAGGGCCAAATACTATGACAATGTTGACAAATACTTACAGTGTTGTTTTGATAGGATTCCCCTTTATTATTATATGTATATGATGAATCAAGGTAATGTTGCAATTCTTGACCAAATGTTTGAGATTTCTTTATGGGTTTAAAAAAAATCAATAACAAAAGGTTGCTTCCAATATTTTGTAATCATAACCAGCCAGTTATGTCAAAGTCACTGAGAAAAATCACCAGAGGGTCACTAGCAATAAGGAAAAATGCAGGTTAAAACACACACACATCTTTCTTTCTCCCCCAAATTTCACCTTACTATGCATTATTGCAGTCTTCTGATACCATTGGCTCCCTTTCTCCTCTACCCACCAGCAGAGAATGCCAAGCCAAGCTCAGGATCTTGGATGAGACCATGGGGAATGTGGCACTGAGCCACGCTGTCACTTCATTGGCCCTTGGTTACTCTGACATCCATTCAGTTAAAAGTGAGAATAGAACATACTGCCAAGTAAATGAATTAATGTTAGAGTTCAAGTAATAATAGCTAGAAACAATTCAAGTGGGTCTACCAGAATTTCTTACAGCTTATATAATATGTATGGGCGATAGCAGTGATCACAGGCAATGTAAAACTGTACTGCAATCCTAATCAGTTTTTTAGGGAATAACAATAATTGAAGTCATTGGGACATACTTGTGAATAAATATGCATAGGATTGCACTGAGCATCCATTGTCTCAGTCTGCCTGTGTGTTTGCATGCACACAAGTGCATGCATCTATGTTATGGGAGAGATTACCATATATGCATGTATGAATTTAGGTTTTGACCATGGGCCACTAAGAGCTGGTTCATTTACAAATGCCTTACTAATTTTCCCCACATGATCAGGCACGAGTTTTGACAACCATGTGGAGAAACATGAGTGTATACTAAATGGGAGTGTGAACCATTATCTGCCATTTCTCACTGACAGCTGCATTTTTTTCCAGCATACCACCTAATGTATACTACAATTTCTCCACACAGAGTATTTCTACATGAGCAATTGATTGCAGGCACATGATTGGCCACTCAAGGAAGTTTGCAGGTCCTTTACATGACATCTTCAACCTCCAAGACATCTCCTGCACTTTTCCTCCTTCATCCCACTTTCAAAAAGATCAGAGATAAAGTCATAAGAGATGTTAATCCATTGTATTAGCTATGTGTAATAATTAGGGATGGCGGAGAATTCCGCCACGGATTCCAGTGAGGAAGAATCCGTGGTGGAACAGCCTCCTGCCCCCCCACGCGGAATCCCCCGGGACGGCACTTATCTGGGGCAGATTTGGCGGTGGTGGCTCCGGCGGCAGCGGCGGATTCCGCAGCGGCGACAGGGGCGGTGGGGGCGGTGGCTGGTCTCCTGGCCAGCCATGGCCAGGCACAGCGTATGCAAATGGCAGCTACGGCAGCCGCCATTTGCGTTCGCTATTTTTCGCTGTTCTAGCCTATGTAAATATTTATGTAGGCTACAACGGTGAAAAATAGCGAACGCAAATGGCGGTCGCCGTAGCTGCTGCCATTTGCGTACGTGCTTTTTTTACTTTGCTGTGATAGGCTACGTAAATATCTATCACGGCTAAGTACAGGGTCACAAACAGCAGCAGCTACGGCCGCCGCCATTTGCGTCCCTGCTGCCCAGCAGCCGGATGTCCGACTGCGGGTGGAGCTGGCAGGCGGCTCCATGGAATCCCCGTGGAGCGGAGCCGGCTGGGCAGGACTCCAGGGGGAGGGACGGAGTGCCTCCCCCCCATCGAGGATTCCAGGAGGAGGGACGGAGCGCCTCCCCCCCCACCGCGAGGCAGATCCGCGAAATGGGGACTTTCGTACATCCCTAGTAATAATGACAGCAAAGTGCTATTATCACAGCACCATCTAGTTGCTGTAAAATGAAATGTATTAAACATACAGAACTTGCCAAGGAAGGACTTTCCTCAATTCAAACCACATATCCGCCTGTGTAAAGGAGCTGGTCTTAATCCTGCAGAGAATCTGGAAGCATAAAGCCCTGGTAAGGATGTGGAATTTTAGCCTCATGTGATGAACCTCTGAGGCTCAATAGTATGCATACCTACTTGGGAGTAAGTCTCCCCAAATTCAATGGCTTACTTCTGCATAGACATGCATGGGATAGTCAGGAATACACCCATGGAAAAAATAACAGGTTCTCATTTGTGAACTAGTCCAAAGAAACCTGAATCTAAAAGACTGGACTGTAAATCTATTTAGTTCATTACAATAAACTTGTAATAGTTAGACATGAAGCCCGAGAGTAGTTGATATAAAGCAGAGAAGTCCTGATGTAAACAACCAATATTTTAGCCCCTGTAAAGGCTTCAGTTTGGCAACCTAAACAGGGGAAGTCCTATTGTTCCTTTAGCTCTGGTCTTCAATATAGCAGGCCTGATCCTACAGATAAAAGTTTATTTTAAAAAATTATCTAACCCTGCCAACCAAATATTACTAGGCGAGGTGCATGTCACTAGTCCTAAACACCAACAGCAGTCCCTGATCCATCCATTTTCATGATGTAAAAATGCAAGACAAACATAACTAAGGTACAACATATGCTGTAAAGACTAAATAAAATGTGCAACATCAAATTGTTAAAGAAATAAAGAACACCCTATAATACACAATCTGCATGTAATAAAATATGTTAATTACTTGTGATCAAACATATGTTCTTGACAGTAAATGTTTATAATGACTATATAGTTTTTCTTCCCTCCAGTTTTACAATACAAATCATTTTTATTTTCAGCCCGCTGAACAGATTTAAAGACAACACTTCGAAAACTGCACTTCTGTCTTATTTATACACAACATTAGATTTTTCTGCTCCTTTTAACACACCTTACAATGATTTACAAGAGAACCCTGAGACAGAAAACAGATAAAGGAAAGATAAATGACAGTTTAAATCACACTTAAATGCACATTTTTGCAATTTGCAGATTTTATTTATTTATTTGTTGCATTTATAATTGTACTTTGCAGATGGGGGCTTAGAACCCAGATCTAAGTATTGTATTTAAGTATTTTATGATGGCCTTGCCCAAAATTCTGTAGTACGTTTATTACTGGGTGTTTACAGCAAGACATTGGTTGATTTTACCAATGAAATATAATGAAGTGTGTTTAAAAGAAGCAGAATTTTTGGAAATAAATATTAAAATGCAAAAAAATCAGTGTAGTATGACCCTGTAAGTTATTCATATTAATATTTAAATTCTGTACCAATTCACTTTTTGTGTGCTAATTCCTTTCCCATTGTCACACAAATTTCAAAGAAGGACAATTCCTAATTGCATTGCAGCATGACTGAGACAGGAAAAAACCCATAGACTTCACATGTACAGAAGTTAAAGTGGAAGCTCTGGGAGCAAAACTGAGTAAGCTGCAATTTTTTCTATCACTCTTAAAAGATCCCAGTGGACTGAAGGATGTATGCATGCAGCAGACTGGTCTGTTGGTTCCAACATCGGTCAGCTAATGCGGATAGACCAAATTCATTCCATGCAAGAAATGCCCAGATAGAAAAAGAGGAGTGCGTGTATGACAAGTTTATCTAGAGATAGTCTCCATAATACATGGTTGTGTGAATGCATCCCTGTACTGTGGGCTTATCTGGCAAGAAGCTTGCTTATCCTCCAGTAGCACATCAAACTCAGTAGGGGAGGTGGCATTTTCAGCCAGCTTCCCCGGGTGGTGGCGCAGGCATGCTGGCATGGCATGAAGACGCACACAATGTGACGTCTTCGCATTGAGAGCATTGAGATTATCTGGGTATTAAGCCCACTGCCTCTACCCCTTGGTGTGCTTGCTATTGGGCCAGCTTCCCACCATCCCTCCCAGATTTTGCATCAGTACAAAATCTGATGCAAAATGATTCCACTTGGGCTGACTAGGAACTTTTGCTGAGTACCAGATGGGCTAGGGATACTTGTGTGTGTGTGTTGGGTTTTGCCAGTCTGCACTGAGCATCATGGGTGCTTTCATTTACTGTTAAATATGCAGCTATCAGTGCCTTTATTGTGAAGGTAGGGCTCCCAGGACCTGCCACCTAAGGTCGTGGGACTTGGGGCAGGAGAAACAAACCCTTTATGACCCAAATGGGTCACACACTTAGTGTCATGGGGCCTGAGGGCTGGGACTAACAATAATGCGCATACGCATTAATAATGCGCATACGCAATAACAATACTAACAATAATGCGCATACGCAAATGGCGGCGCCCATGGGTGCCGCCATTTGAGTTCCTTATTTTGGCACGTCTTAGTCTACGTAAACATTTACGTAGACTACGGAGAAAATAAGGGGAACGCAAATAGCGTAGCATCTAAGCTATTTGCGTTTCCCTTATTTTTGCCGTAGTCTACGTAAATGTTTACGTAGACTAAGACGTGCCAAAATAAGGAACGCAAATGGCGGCGCCCATGGGAGCCGCCATTTGCGTACGTGCGTTTGTTTTTGGTTTTTTTTAATCAGCCGTGATAGGCTACGTAAACATTTACGTAGCCTATCACGGCTGACTGCAGGGACGCAAACGGCGGCGGCTATGGCCGCCGCCATTTGCATCCCTGCTAGCCAGCGGCCGGATGTCCGGCCGCTGGCGGAGCCGGCTGGCGGCTCCACAGAATCCCTGCGGAGTGGAGCCGGCCAGCCAGGATTCGGGGGGGGGGAGCGCCTCCCCACCAGCCAGAATTTCAGGGGGAGGGACAGAGCGCCTCCCCCCCAGCATCAGCATAATCCACGAACAGGTAAGTGACTTTCGTACATCCCTACATAGTACCCATACAAGCTTGTACAAAACTTGCAGATCTCTCATTGTGAAATTAATCCAGTTGTGACTTTGCAGATCTTGCCTCATCATTTCTGGGTGCCTGGTCACAACAAGTGGGTATAATGGCCACTTGTGACTAGGGATATCAGAGTTCGAATTTCTGTGATTCTGACCTGTGGATTCCACAGTGGACTGGCTTTTTCGGAGAGGATTCCGTGGACTTGCAGAGCTGTTTTTCCCAAGTGCAATTTGCACTAATCCACATTAGCGCTGACCTGCATTACTGTATTAGCGGAAGTGCATATTAATGCTAATGCGCACTTGTGCACATGCGAAGATCCACATTAGTTAAGTCATATTAGCACTAATGCGAAAGAATGGAAGTAGAATGAAATTCTGGTTTTAAAAAAATCTGGTTCTGTCAATGAGCAGAATGAAAGACACCAGACAATCTGTGAAACACAGATGGAACTGATTTATTAAAATCCATACATCCCTACTTGTGACTTGCGAAACTCCAGTGTGCACCCAGAGTTCTGCCTCAGCATGTTCTGCTCCATTTCTCATTCAGTGTTAGAAAACTTGAGATTGAACATCGCTGCTGGGTTGGACCATATGGGATTCTGGCTTTACTTATGTGGAAAATATTTCTAAAGAAAACTTTTTCACCAGGACATCTATTAAAAACCATATATTTCATATTTAAGCTTAAAATATTACAAACTTGGGAAACAAATCTTTGCTCATCTACCATGATGATACAGCTAGTTCTACTGAATGAATCACCACTTTTCCCTCGTTTATGCCAAAGCTTTTGACAAAAAATTGGCCCTAGCTGGATACCTGATGTTTGACTCTTCAAATAATCAATTTACTAAATTTAAAGGGGTGTGATACCTTCTAAACTACTCATCAGTTCATCATTTCTTCTTTTATGTTCACAGCAATAACCCTAGGTGCAGCAAATTCTTCTAAGATTCACATGAGTGTCAGTTTATTATGTAATTACACACACAGGTGCCATCCACCGATAGAAAGGATTTCCAGGAAATATCAAGTGTATTTGAAGCAAGGCCAGTGTGTGGGGATCAATGTCTGTCTCTTAAAACTCTCTTCCTATCAATTTATGGGGCCTGGTGCTTTGTCACTGAGGTTGGAGGTTTATTTGACGTGAAATGAAAGGCATACCGTTCAGCAGCAGTTTTACTTCAACACAAATCAGTTTTTCTTTGGAATGCCTCCTCCTGTGACTCCTTCAGTAATTATTTGGGCTGTCAAACAGTCAAAGAAATGTTGTGTTTAATTAATTAAGATTGCACAGCTCACAGAAGGCACCATCTTAGAAGAGACTTAGTCTCTTGTGTGAAAGAGAACGGGGGAGTCCTTTTCCAAAATGGGTTCTACCACCCACCATTTGTGTACATATATGATAAATAATTAAAATTTCATCTGCTTTCCAATTAATTATGGGTACCT
Organism: Heloderma suspectum; assembly: GCF_057233095.1. Lineage (NCBI taxonomy): Eukaryota > Metazoa > Chordata > Lepidosauria > Squamata > Helodermatidae > Heloderma > Heloderma suspectum. The sequence continues at coordinate 95,384,078 of NC_139461.1, forward strand.
TTATGATATGTAATATTATAAACATTATAAATTATATTACAGTATAATGTATAAGAATATTTTAAGAGAGCAATCCTATGGTCCCTAGACATTGTCTGAGGGGCCATAGGGTACTAGGGATTCCTACCTGTGAGATTGGAGACAGCACCCCAACCTTGAAAGGGAGAGTTGGAGATCCACCTCCACTCCCCCGCCTCTTTGCAGCCATCACGGAAAGAACCTCACTGGCCACCTTCGAGGTCAGAAAATCAACCTCAGAGAGGGGAAAGGGGGTTGTTCCGGTGGGCAGGGAGGACAGGAGACTGTAGAAGCCAAGATATAAGTTATCCTGAGGCCTCTGCAAGCCTCCTTCCCTCCCTCTCCAAAGCGCCATCGCTAGACAGGCTAAAAGGCCATCTAGTGAAATATGCACGGTGGGAGGATGGGGAGGGAAAACCGCCTTTGCTGCTTCTCCCACCCTGCATTGGATGATTGGAAGCCTTTGAGTTCAGGGGTTTCTGATCATCAAGGGTGCAATCAATAGGATTGCACTCTAAACTGATTAATCTAACTGGTTAGTTGACAGGCAGTGTCTCAGTGGCCATAGAGTAGCTCAGAAATCCCCCTCCAAGGTCAGAGACAGAGCTCCAATCTCAGAGGAGGAAGAGATCTGATTCCTGCCTCCCTGCCCACATGGAAAGATCCACGCTCTGTTGGAGAAAATGAAAAAGAGGGAGGATGGGGTGTATGGTGTGGGCGGAGCAAGGGAGGCTCTGCAGCCCTATGAATTATAAGATTTAAATATAAAACTCTGTAAGATATGAGAAACAACGAAGAGTTTTGCATTATGATTACTCCACAGTTACATTAATTGTTGCTACTGTTTGCTATGTATATTTATTTTGTATATAGCACGCAAGCTTAGCAAACAATATTGCTTTGTTGTTGCTTCCACTGCTTAGTAGACAGCTGCATATAGGAACATCTGTAAAGTCCATAGGAGTGGTATGTAGCGAGTTTGTTGGTGAGCAATAAGGTGGACTTTACAGCATACCTATATGCTGTTGGTAGCCACCTAGAGATCTCTATAGTTATGCCTAACCGGCAGCTTTATGGTTAATTAAGTAGGCTTTTAACACGAGCCAGCAAATTTACGGCTTTCACCTTGGAGCTGTTCAGGCCATCCTGAGATGAGATAGGTTTCACTTCCCGTGAGAGAGCCCCCCCCCCCGCCCACACTCTCTGGGATGGGCAGGGGTAGCCTGTCAGCTCCTGAGCTTAGGGGGAAGAATCCTATAAAATCCAACCTGCAGGCTTTGTCCTTTGGTCTTGCTCCATGGGGGAAAGCACACTACCAGCCTGGAGAAACTTGCGGCTCTCGGAACAGCTTCTCATCTATCTTGAGGGCCCAGCCTGTGACAAAAAAGGTGCCTGCTTTGCCAACTGATGAGAGGTGTGAGCTTTCTTTGCATATTTATTCTGCATGACTTCCGCAGTTTGCGGCCAGTGCTCCGTTAGGGATGGCGGAGAATTTCTCCACGAATCTTAGGGAGGCCGAGCGCCAAGGCATTCGGCCCCCTGAAAGTGTTGGGGAAATTCTCCGCCGGCCCCCCGCCCCTCCCGGGATGGGACTTACCGTGGCCGAATGTCCCTCTCAGCGGCGGGTCCCGGCGGCGGTTCGGCGGCATTTCATCGGGGGTGGGGGCGGTGGCCGGTCTCCCGACCGGCTGCCACCGCCGCCATTACAAAATAAAAAAGTAAAACACACACACACACACACACCCGTGATAGCCTACGTGACGATTTACGTAGCCTATCACGGCTAGATTTCCAAAGTCAGCCACGATAGGCTACGTAAATCGTCCCTTATTTTCGCCGTAGTCTACGTAAATCTTTACGTAGACTAGACGTGCCAAAATAAGGAACGCAAATGGTGGCGCCCATGGGCCGCCGCCATTTGCGTACGCGCTTTTTTTTTTTCCAAAGTCACCCATGATAGGCTACGTGACGATTAACGTAGCCTATCACGGCTGACTTTGGAAATCTAGCCGTGATAGGCTACGTTAATCGTTACGTAGCCTATCACGGGGTTTGTTTTTTTCACTTTTTCTTTCGCGGCTGGGGAGAAGGGGCCCCTCCCCCCCCCGGCCTGAATTTCGGCCGGGCGAGGCGGGGTGCCTCCCCCCCCAGCCTGAACTTCGGGGCGAGAAGCGAAGCGCCTCCCCCCCACCGCAAAGCAAGCTGTGGGACAAGGTAAGTCCCTTTCGTACATCCCTGTGCTCCGTACCGTCATTTGCAAGCCCCCGGAATTCTCTTTTTTTTCCGCTCCAAGAATTACGAAGATAAATCCGTACCGACAGCCGTAATTCTGCATAACTTCCGTAAGAAAGGCCATTTTTCGTAGATATTTGCGTATTTTTTCCCCTGCCCTGAGACGTGCAGTAATTACTTTCAGCCAAAACACTTCCTTCTCCTCGGGGATTCCCAAAACAAGGCTGCCCTAGGTGTGCCTGAGCGATGCACTCTTTGCTTAAAGCAACGCTGTTTGAAAGAAAGAAAGAAAGAAAGAAAGAAAGAAAGAAAGAAAGAAAGAAAGAAAACCTTTTAAAATGACCATGCCGGTCTGGAGCCCTGCACGAGTATTATTCCCCCTGCTAGGCTTTCTATTTCCACATCCAGCCTTGTTGGTGACGTTGTGAGGCTAAAATGGAGAGGAGTTGCATGTCTGTGCATGTCTACTCAGAAGTAAGTCTTACTGAGTTCAATGCAACTTACCCCTACACATGTCAGCACCCCACTTGCCACCACTTCAGCTTTGTATTTCCACATCCAGCTCATTAGCAAACCTGTTAGTTATCTCACTGGGTGACTTTGGGCTGGACTCTAACCACTACATCATACTTCTGTTATATGAAACTCTTGAAGAAAAAGAGACAGTATGATGGAAAGTTCTTTCTGAAGCAGTCACACTTGTACAAATGCAGCATGAAGGGAAAGATCAGCAACCTTCTCTTTGTTTGAATAAAAAGCACACTCTGCACATGCTCAGGGAATGGACAAAATGAGGAATAAACATACCAGGGAATATGAAGAACTGTATTCTTCTATTATGTGTGTGTGTGTGTGTATGTGTGTGTGTGTGTGATCTCCCTCCATCCAGCTGTTCCATGGGAACCTCCCCCGCCCCTTCACCCAAGGGCCTTCTGAGATAACTCACAGGAGGTTTGAGAATAAGCTGGATATGGAAATACAAAGCTGAGCTGGGGGCAAGTGGGGTGCTGACATGTGTAGGAGAAAGTTGCATTGAACTCAGTATGACTTACTTCTGAGTAGACATGCACAGAGTTGGTTCTCCTCTCTGCTCAGCTTTGTATTTCCATATCTAGTTCATTATCAGACCTCCTGTTAGTTATCTCAGAAGACCCTTGGGTGAATGGGGGGGGTTTTTTCCAGGGAACAGCTGGATTGAGGGAGATTCCCACACACACACACACACACACACACACACACATAATGGAAGAATATAGTTCTTCATATTCCCTGGTATGTTTATTCCTCATTTTGTCCATTCCCCGAGCATGTCCAGAGTGTGCTTTTTATTTAAACAAAGAGAAGGTTGCTGATCTTTCCCTTCATGCTGCATTTGTTCAATGCATTTGTTCCCTTCATGCTGCATTTGTCCCTACATGTGTAGGAGTGAGTTGCATTGAACTCAGTAAGACTTACTTCTGAGTAGACATGCACCAGAGTTGGTTCTCCTCTTCATTTTAGCCTCACAATGTCACCAACAAGGCTGGATGTGGAAATAGAAAGCCTAGCAGGGGGAATAATACTCGTGCAGGGCTCCAGACCGGCATGGTCATTTTAAAACGTTCTTTCTTTCTTTCTTTCCTTAAAACAGCGTTGCTTTAAACAAAGAGTGCATCACTCGGGCACACCTAGGGCAGCCTTGTTTTGAGAATCCCCGAGGAGGAGGAAGTGTTTTGGCTGAAAGTAAACGGAGATGGAGGATTTCAATTGAAAAAGAACACCCACAAACAAAGCGGTGAGCACAATTCATTTTTTTTAAAACTTACGTATTTATTATCAAAATATACTACCTTGCGTTTTTATTTATGAAAATTTTGCAACTCTGTGCAGATGACAAAAAAGAAGCCGCATGACTGCTAGCTCCGCAGGACCTCGTGGTGCCGTTCTGCAGAGGATTCCGTTGCACAGATTGAAGGGAATTCGATCCCATTTCAGCCCGTGGCAGAATTCTCTGACATCCCTACAATACAGACTGTGTAGAGGTAGGGAAAAATGTTCTTCCACAGCTTTTGGACCTTCATGAGAACAGTATATGTGCATACATTTAACTCCAGGACTGCTTCCAAACAAGGCATGTAATGCTTGCACAGGAATCCAGGTTGTCTTATGCTGTATTAAAAGCTTCTTGTGCAATGTTTCAGTCCTGTGATGATTAAACTACGAATTGTTTGGTAGTAGAGCCTAGTTTGTACTCCAGCTGTAATCTAGCTATAGGGATGTTACTAGGAAACTGTTTATACTTACCAAGAGCTTTTCTACACATGGCATTTGTTGTGCAATCATCATTCCTATGCACGGTTGTTTACAGGTTGTTTAGATAAATTCGTATACCTCCAGTTTTGCTTCTGTTTGTAAATAGCACTTTCTGCAAGTTTTTTGTTTTAGAGTCAGACAAGTGCAGTATTTAACTGTAAAAGCTAAAGCATACTTTTTTGTATTTGTATATTTGTGCTATTCTGCTATACCACAGTGCCACCTAGAGATTATGTAATAGAAAAGCAGGAAAGAAAACAGTAGTGCTTGGATGGATCTGCAAGGATTCTGCGACGAAACCATAAGCTGACACGGAGGATTAACAGCCTTGTGTAGAAAAGCTCTAGCTTAATTTTAAATTGTACTTATTTAAATGTAGCACAATAACAATTGAGTGGTGTTTGGATTTGATTTTTCAAAGGGAAAATGCTGATTTACCTGGAGGCATGTCTCCACAATTGTAGTCCAGTGCTTAGTTTCTAAACATAAAGTCTTATCCCTAACACTAGCTACAGTCAGGGCCAGAAATATTGGAACGAGGATAACTGTTTTGGCAGTTGGCCTCTGTACACCACCACATTGAAGTTGAAAGAATACACACCCAGATGGGAGTGAAGTCAGGTCTTTCAGCTGTAATTCAAAGGGTTTGACAAAAGTGGGGCATTAACCATTCAGGAAGGACAGCCAGTGGCATACACACACACCCATTGTTGGTGGCTCATAAGTAATGGAACGAATGGCTGGCAAGCAGCTGCATGGCCAGTTGTGGCCTGTTTCCTGGGTACCCCATGACCAATCAAGCAGATAAAAGGCCTGGAGGTGGTTCTAACAGTTACATTTTCATTTGGTAGCTGTTCACTGGAACTCCCAACATGAGGTCCAAAGAGGTGTCCATGCGAGTGAAGGAGGCCATCATTAGGCTGAGGAAACAACATAAACCCATCAGAGAGAGAGCAAAAACAGTAGGAGTGGCCAACACAACAGTATGGAACATCCTGAGAAAGAAAGAATTAACTGCCTGGCAAGCTCAGCAACAGCCAAAGGCCTGGAAGACCACGGAAGACAACTAAAGTGGATAACCGCAGAATTCTGCTCATGGTGAAGAAGAACTCTTTCACAACATCTAGCCAGGTCAAGAACGCTCTTGAGGAGGTAAGTATGTCATTGTCAACATCTACAGTCAAGAGATGGCTTTATAAATGTAAATACAGAGGCTTCACAACAAGGTTGTGAAACTCCTACCCAGGAGTTTCTCAAGGCAAAGAAGTGGGATGTTCTTCAATGGCCACATCAGTCACCTGATCTCCACCCAATAGAGCATGCTTTTCACTTACTGAAGACAAGACTGAAGGCAGAAAGACCCACAAACAAGCAGCAGCTGAAGGCAGCTGCAGTAAAGGCCTGGCAAAGCATCTTGAGGGAGGAAACTCAGCATTTGGTCATGTCCATGGGTTCCAGACTTCAGACAGTCATTGACTGCCAAGGATTTTCATCCAGGTATTAAAGGCGATCCTTAAGTTTGAAATGATGTTGGTTTGTTCCATTACTTATGAGCCACCAACGATGGGTGTGTGTATGCCACTGGCTGTCCTTCCTGAATGCTTAGTGCCCCACTTTTGTCAAACCCCATGAATTACAGCTGAAAGTCCTGACTTCGCTCCCATCTGGGTGTGTTTCCTTTCTACTTCAATATGGTGGTGTACAGAGGCCAACTGCCAAAACAGTTATCCTTGTTCCAATATTTTTGGCCCTGACTGTGAGAGCTGATGGCTGATCCTTAGTGGCAAAAAGAAGGCTCTGTGTTATTGCTCACAGATACTCTTGCATTACTTACTTCAAATATTCCAGTTCCTTGTCCTGAAAACCAATACTGGGGCTATGTCTTTGCTCAAATGCAGTGTTTGGAACACCGCTTCATTCAGCTCTGGCCGGATGTTTATTCCAGCTCTGCTGCTGCCTGAAGTGGCAACAGTGCTATTTTTAATTGTAAATAAAACTATGAAACCCTCTGCTGCTTTATTTAGCACTGTAAGCCACCAACTAAAAAAGTATTCCATTTTTTCCCAACACCTACCAAAAGCCTCCAAAAACGCCCTTCTTACACAGTAGACAAATGTCCCAGTGAAAGTGAGTGGCATTTTCAACCCAGTATAAGTTTTTAATTTTTGTTAGAGTCCCTGAGGCTTTTTAAAGTATTTGGTGCAGTCTTCATTTAAAAATTATAATTAATAAATTAAAAAAATATTTTTTGTAGTTTTTAGTCTCTGTCCTACTTTTTAAACACACACACACGACACATCTCTCTCTCTCTCTCTCTCTCTCTCTCTCTCTCTCTCACACACACACACACACACACACACAATATTCAATTATTGAAATGCTGCAACCAGTCAATTGTGGGTAATCCAGAGTTGTAGGACTATAGGCTTGAATATTTCATAATCTTTCTGAAATGTTATTCTGATTCTCCAGTGGATAGATTTTAATCTTTTCTTAAAATTCTGCCTGTAAAAATACCCTTATCCAATTCATAAAATCATAGAATAGTAGGGTTGGAAGGGGGCCTACAAGGCCATCGAGGCCCTGCTCAGTGCAGGAATCCAAGTCAGAGCATCCCAGACAGATGGCTGTCCAGCCTCGTCTTGAATGCCTCCAATGTGGGAGAGCCCACTACCTCCCTAGATAATTGGTTCCATTGTTGTATTGCTCTAACAGTCAGGAAGTTTTTCCTGATGTTCAGCCGGAATCTGGCTTCCTGTAACTTGAGCCCATTATTCCATGTCCTGCACTCTGGGATGATCGAGAAGAGATCCTGGCCTTCCTCTCTGTGACAGCCTTTCAAGTACTCGAGTGCTGTCATATCTCCCCTCAGGCTTCTCTTCTCAAGGCTCAACATGCCCAGTTCTTTCAGTTCAGATGGGTTAATTAACCCATTGTGGTTTAATTAATTAATCTATACCCCATTTTATAGTATCATTTGCCAATGAAGCTTTTTTTTTTTAAATCCGGTGAGTGATCTACAATTTGTTGCCGCTCCCACACATTTGCTTCTCTAAACAGATTTCTGGTGTACAGGCCAGGGCCAACTGGATACTTCATTTTGCATCTCATTTTCATTTTCTGGGTGTTCCCTGCATGGATTGTCTAAACTGCAAAGTGGCAATCCTTTGGTAACTTCATTCATTTACCCACATAATATACAATTTTTTCCCTTTTAATTTCCATTTTTAGAAACATCCATTAAACTTTGTAATCACTGGTAGATTTGGGGTAGGTGATTTGCTGAGATAGTGGAAATTCCATCAGATATTTTGCCCACTGGCTAAATACAGCCTTTTTAACTGTGTAGTAAAATTGCAGGTTTTACTTCCCATCAGCTGTAAAACAGTAAATTCCTTCACAGCAGCTTCTTCTTTAGATAGAATTAATCATTCCACTCCTTCACCAGTATCTTAATTTAGCTTTCAAATAAATCTTTTCTCCCTAAAGCAACAGACAATTTAAATTAATTTTTCACTTAACAGGATTTGTCTGAACAAAGCCCCAGGGGTTTGTTCTTTAGACATTCACTATACTTTGCAAACTATTCCAAAGAAAGGCACCCTCAAGCTAGTAAAAATATTCGCAAGGAGGAGGGGAAAAACAAATCAAGAAAAAAGTAGCAATGTGAACAAGGAAAGAAGAGAGAAATAAGTGAAGGGTTAAAAACCATAAGGACACAATCCTATGCAGGTCCAGACAGAAACAAGTCCCACAAGACCCAGCATTCCCCAGCCAGCATGCTGGCTGGGGAATGCTGGGACCTGTAGGACCCTCTTCCGTCCAAACCCCCACAGGATTGCACCCTTATTGTATTAGTTCCTTCTAAAAGCCTCTTATTATTTTATGTAAGATCAGATGTGAAGTAAAAATGTTACATCTGCTACAAAGCCACATGAAATTAGGGATGGACAAATTCCTCCCTAACCAGAATTTGTGCCCAAATCCCAGGTTGCAGAGGAGCAATTTCCATACCTGGGACTTTTTCACTTCCAGTATGTGAGATATCAAGTTTTGAAAAAGCTAGCTAGGAGCATCCCTTTAGGCCTTACCTTGGTAGCGTGGAGTCTTCCTGCATAATGTGGTGTAAATGACAATCATTCTTACATTTTAATATTTCTTAAACTATACTTGTGAGGCTGGGAATGCCCCTAGATCACAAAGCATCACTTTTTGGACTTCTACTGGATGCTTATTCCAGGATCCACCAAGATTTTAAAGGAGCAGAGCTTAATGAATTTAAATTTTTAATTTCAGAACTTAGTGAAATTAATGGGAATTCCTACTTCGTATAGCTTCATCTCATAGGATCTGTGCAGAGAGAAGTTCTCAGTGGATTTTACTCATTGGCACCAATCCAGAGATTGTATGCAGCAGAGCATGCAATTAACAATGGGTTAAACTTGGGCTGCTATGCAGTGAACACCTGTAATCCTAGGGTTCGAGCCAGTTTTAGTCACACCCAGAGTAGAAACATTGAGATCAATAGAACTTAACTCGAGATATTGTCAACTTCCAGGATGTCTCCTGTTTGAGCTTTATCCTGCTTTCAAAAAGATCAGAGATAAAGCGATAAAGGATGCCGAGAGAGGACGTTTTCAGTTCAGCTCACATGTCTGACATGTAGAGGGCCCCATTGTAATCCCGCAAAGAATCTGGAAGCAGAAAGCCCTAGTAAAATTGCGGGATTTTAGCCTGGTGTAGAAATGGCCTCTCTTAAGTTCCATTGATTTCAATCGGTTCACTCCAAGTATGACCAAATCTGAATCCAACCCCTGATCTCCTTGGAGTAGGTGTGGAATACATGTATTAATTAATATGCAAGATGGGAGAGCAAAGACGAGCGTGCTAGCTCTGCTCTACCTGGTGTCTTCCTCGTCACTTTCCACATATTATGGGCAAAGTTCTGCAGGGTTCTAAATTGTGTGTGGAGCCTACATGGATACAAAAGGCTATCTGCTGAGATATTTGCCATCCACATGTGAGGGGCAATGAGGACAGTGATGGAATAAACTGGGTAGGCCACTTGTTGCCCTCCAGATGTCCCAGCCCACAACTCCCATCAGTCCAAGCCAGCATAGCCAATCATGAGGGATGATGGGAGTTGCTGAACTGCTGGTAGAAGCATCAATGACTGATCAGTCTGAGGATAAATATATTGCTGAAAATTGTGCAAAAGAGAAGAGAGCTTTCTGAAGCTGAAAGTGTAAAAAGTCAAAGATGAATGGATTCGACCCAGTTCATGTTGATTTCCACATCACACAACTGAGCTTAAATGTGGAAATATTGAATTAGATTTGTCAACTTTTAATTAGAGGAATTTGAGCTAATATATGTATTAATTTGGAAAGAATACTGTGCAAAATATTGTTTAGATAATGCTTCCATACATAATGATTTACTGGAACTGTCACAAGGGGAATATAAGTGAAAATCAAGGGGAAGCTTATTGGAAGAAGGTCGTATGTCAGTGGTTTTCATATTTGCAACTTAAAGAAAGGTTTAAAATAGATGAGAAAAATGGTGAATTTGAACAAACAGAATCTGAGTTTGAAACAGCACTGTGTACAATGCTGTTTCAAACATGTTATTGCTAAACTGTATAAATTACTGTTAAGGAATGAGACAGAGGATGAACAAGTAAAAGATTGTATGATAAAATGGGCACAAAATGTTGGTCATAATATATCAGTGGAAGAGTGGGAAAATATGTGGGGAAACTATTTAAAATTTACTTTATGTACAAGTCTTAAAGAGAATTTTTATAAGATGATGTATAGATGGTATATGTCACCGTTTAAATTGTCTAAAACATATAAAGGTATTTCTGGAAAATGTTGGAAATGTGAAAACCAAGAGGGAACATTTTATCATTTATGGTGGACTTGTAAAAAATCTAAAACATTTTGGAAATGAATACAGTCTTTAGCTCAAAGAATATTAAAGACTACTATAGAACTAAAGCCAGAAACTTTTTTATTCGGACTGGAGAAGCATGGGCGAGTTTAATTCAGGTGACCATCATATCTACTACTGTGGGCAAGAATCCCTTAGAAGAAATGGAGTAGCACTCATAGTCAACAAAAGGGTGGGAAAAGCAGTACTGGGGTACAATCTTAAAAATGACAGAATGATCTCAGTACGAATCCAAGGCAAACCATTCAACATCACAGTAATTCAAGTCTACGCCCCAACCACTGAGGCCGAAGAAGCTGAGGGTGATTGGTTCTATGAAGACCTACAACACCTTCTAGAACTAACACCAAAAAAAGATGTCCTCTTCATCATAGGGGATTGGAATGCTAAAGTAGGAAGTCAAGAAATCACCGGGATAACAGGCAGGCATGGCCTTGGTGTACAAAATGAAGCAGGACAAAGGCTAATAGAATTTTGCCAAGAGAACACGCTGATCATAGCAAACACCCTTTTCCAACAGCACAAGAGGCGACTCTACACATGGACATCATCAGATGGTCAATATCGAAATCAGATTGATTATGTACTTTGCAACCAAAGATGGAGAAGCTCTATACAGTCAGTCAAAACAAGACCTGGAGCTGACTGTAGGGGTGGACGAAAGTCACTTACCTGTCCTCGAAGGACGTTCGCGGTGGGGGGGAGGCGCTTCGCTGGTCCCCCCGCGAAGTTCAGGCCGGGGGGGAGGCTTCCCACTTCGGCCGGCCGAAATTCAGGCCGGGGGGGAGGCTTCCCGCCTCGCCCGGCCGCGAACGCAAAAGTTAAAAAAAAAAAAAACGCCCCCTGATAGGCTACGTGACGATTCACGTAGCCTATCACGGCTGACTTTGCAAATTCAGCCGTGATAGGCTACGTGAATCGTCACGTAGCCTATCAGGGGGCGTTTTTTTTTTTTCTTTCATTGCAATGGCGGCGGCGGCAGCCGGTCGAAAGACCGGCTGCCGCTCCTGCCCCGCTCGAACACCCGCCGAACCGCCGGCCAGACCCGCCGCCAGGAGGGACATTCGGCGAAGGTAAGTCCCGTCCCGGGGGGGGGTGCGGGGGGGTGCGGAGGATTTCTCCCCAAAACTTGTTCGGGGGGCCGAACACGTTGGCGCTCGGCCCCCCGAAGTTTCAGGGAGAAATTCTCCGCCATCCCTAGCTGACTGTGGCTCAGATCATGAGCTTCTTGTTGCAAAATTTCAGCTTAAATTGAAGAACATAGGGAAAACCATTAAACCGTTCAGGTATGACCTCAATCATATCCCTTATGAATACACAGTGGAGGTGAGGAATAGATTTCAGGGGTTAGACCTGATAGACAGAGTGCCTGAGGAACTATGGACGGAGGTCCGTAACATTGTTCAGGAGGCAGCAACTCAATCCATCCCAAAGAAAAAGAAATGCAAGAAAGCCAAGTGGCTGTCTGATGAAGCTTTACAAGTAGCTGAGGAAAGAAGGGAAGCGAAAAGCAAGGGAGAAAGGGGAAGATGTATCCAACTGAATGCAGAGTTCCAGAGAATAGCAAGGAGAGACAAGAAGGCCTTCTTAAATGAACAATGCAAAGAAATCGAGGAAAACAACAGAATGGGAAAGGCTAGAGATCTTTTCAAGAAAATCAGAGATCTGAAGGGAACGTTTTGTGCAAAGACAGGCATGATAAAGGTAGGGATGTACGAAAGTCACTTACCTTTTCACAGATTCTGTGAATGGGGTGGGAGGCGTTCTGTTCCTCCCCCCGAAATCCTCGACGGATTTCAGGGGGAGGTCCTCCCCCCCCGGAATCCTCGACGGCCGGCTATGCTCTGCGGCGGCTCCGCAGAGCAGCCGGCCAGGCTGAGGCCAGGGCCATCCGCAGCCAGATTTCCGGCCGCGGAGGGCTCTGGGTAAAAAAAAACCAAAAAAACGCGTAGGCAAATGTCGGCGGCTACAGCCGCCACCATTTACGTTCCTTATTTTTCCCCGTCTTAGTGTACGTCAATATTTACGTCGACTAAGACGAAGAAAAGAAAGGGGAACGCAAACAACGTAGCGGGCGCTATTTGCATTCCCCTTTATTTTCACCATCTTAGTCTACGTAAATATTTACGTAGACTAAGATGACCAAAAATAAGGAACGTAAATGGCGGTGGCCATAGCCACCACCATTTGCATACGCGGTTTTTTTAACCCAGCCATGATAGGCTACGTAAGTCTTTATGTAACCTATCACATCTATGTAAAAAAAAAAAAAAGACGAGACTGCAAATGGCGGCAGCGGCGGCAGCTGGTTGGAAGATCAGCTGCCGCCGCCTCCACAACCACTGCTGGAGCCACCACTGTCCGGAACATCCGCCCCAGGTAAGTCTCATCCCAGGGGGCATCCGTGGGGGCCGGGGGGGTGGCAGGCCGTTCCGCCATGGATTTCGGGGGGCCGAATGCACTGGCATTCGGCCTCACTGAGATCCGTGGCGGAATTCTGTGACATCCCTAGATAAAGGACAAAGAAGGCAGGGACCTAATACAAGCAGATGAGATTAAGAAGAGGAGCCTGGGGAAGGAGGACCAGCCAGCAGCTGCACCAGGTGGATCCTGAGCCTGAGCCTGCTTCTGCCCCCGCCCACAGGTACTTAAGGCGGGGCTTCCAGAGGCAGCGCCTCAGCGTGCGCCTCGGCGTCACGCCAAGTGCGACGCTAAGTACGCACTTAGCGTCGCACTTGGAGTCGCGTAAGATCTGAAGACCTACCCACCTGCCTCTCCAGAGAAACCAGCAGCCACAATACCAGCAGCAAATAGCAGCAGCAGAGGGCAGCAGCTTTAAAGACAAGGGGAAAGGGGCAAACGTGGACTATCTGCTCCTTCTTAGCTGCTGTTCTCTTTTATCTCTTTTATCTTTTATATTCTTTTAAACTGTTGAGCATTTTATATCCTAACATTTTAATATGTGCCTGGGAGGACTATTGGGCAACTCAGGGGGTCAGGGAGGTGCCACCATAACTGTGGTCACGGGCAGGGGGGGGTATGGCATTGGGGGATTAACAGGCCAGCTGAGGAGAAGAGGGGCTAGACACCTTACAGCTGTTCCCTCTTCTGGTTCTTCCCCCAACCTGATGGTTCCTGGCAGCCTTACCAGTCTGCCCTCGGGTCTGGTGGTGCTGCTCCTGAATGCCAGGTCGGCCCAAAATAAAATCTCCCTCATCCATGATTTGATTGTGGATGAGGGGGCTGACCTGGCATGTATTACTGAGACCTGGGTGGGGGAACTGGGAGGGGTCACTCTCTCCCAGTTGTGCCCTCCTGGGTACTTGGTGCAGCACCAACACCGACTTGAGGGTCGGGGAGGGGGGGTTGCCGTGGTCTATAGGAATTCAATCTCCCTCTACAGTCTTCCTGCTCATTCGAGTGCAGATCTTGAGTGTTTGTACCTTGTGTTGGGTACCTGGGACAGATTAGGGATTCTGTTGGTGTACCGCCCACCCCGCTGCCCATCAGACTCCCTGCCTGAGCTGACGGAGGTGGTCTCGGACTTGGTGTTGAGGACCCCCAGGATGATGGTCCTGGGGGATCTCAACTTCCATGCCAAGGCTGCTGTATCCGGGGCGGCTCAGGACTTCATGGCCGCCATGACAACCATGGGGCTGTCCCAACATGTCATCGGCCCAACGCATATAAAAGGACACACGCTTGATCTGGTTTTCTTGACTGGGCAGGAGGATGGTGATCTGAAAGTGGAGGACTTAACATCTGTCCCTTTGTCATGGTCAGATCACTTCCTGCTGAGGTTTAGACTCCTGGCGGCCTTTCCCCTCTGCAAGGGTGGGGGACCTATTAAAATGGTCCGCCCCCGGAGATTAATGGATTCCGATGGATTCCAGAGGGCTCTGGGGGATTTTCCTGCTGGTATGGCTGGTGCTCCTGTCGAAGCCCAGATCGCTCTGTGGAATGCAGAGATGACTCGGGCGGTTGACACGATCGCACCCAAGCGCCCTCTCCCTCTGAGCAGAGCCCGGCCAGCTCCTTGGTATACACCTGAGCTGAGGGCAATGAAGCAAGACGGGAGACAGGTAGAACGCAGGTGGAGGAAAACTCGTGCTAAGTCTGACCGAACACAGGTAAGAGCCCACTATCGAGCCTACTCTGTGGCGGTGAGGATGGCAAAGAGGCAGTTCTTTTCCACCAGCATTGCATCTTCTCAGTGTCGTCCAGCGGAGCTTTTCCGAGTGGTTCACGGCCTGTTACATTCTGGGCCAGGGAGAGAGACGGTGGAACCCTCAGTAGCACGCTGTGACAAGTTTGCACGGCACTTTGAGGATAAAGTCGCTCAGATTCGTCATGAATTGGACACCACCATTAATGCAGTTCCATTGGTAGAGGCGTTCAGAGCACCGTCTGGTCCAGTTTTATTGGATGAGTTTCAGTTACTGAGGCCTGAGGATGCGGACAAGGTGCTTGGCCAAGTCCGATCGACCACTTGTGTGCTTGACCCTTGCCCTTCATGGCTTATTAAATCAAACAAGGAAGGGATGTCCAGCTGGGTCCAGGTGGTTGTAAATTCCTCCTTGAGAGAGGGAGTGGTGCCTGCCGCTTTAAAAGAGGCAGTAATTAGACCACTCCTGAAAAAGCCTAACCTGGACCCAGAGGATGTTAACAATTATAGGCCAGTGGCCAACATCCCCTTCCTGGGCAAGGTGCTTGAGTGGGTGGTTGTAGGACAGCTCCAGGCACTCTTGAATGAAACGGATTATCTAGATCCATTTCAATCGGGCTTCAGGCCTGGTTTTGGAACAGAAACTGCCTTGGTCACCCTGTGGGATGACCTCTGCCAGGAGAGGGACAGGGGGAGTGCGACCCTGTTGATTCTCCTGGACCTCTCAGCGGCTTTCAATACCATTGACCATGGTATCCTTCTGGATAGGTTGTCTGGGTTAGGAGTTGGAGGCACTGCATTACAGTGGTTCCGCTCCTACTTGGATGGCCGATTCCAGAAGGTGGTGCTGGGGGATTATTGCTCTGTGCCATGGCAATTGTGCCATGGGGTTCCACAGGGCTCTATTTTATCCCCCATGCTGTTTAACATCTACATGAAACCGCTGGGGGAGGTTATCCGGAGGTGTGGGCTGAGGTGCCATCAATATGCAGATGACACCCAGCTCTACCTCTCTTTCTCATCAAAACCAGTCTCATCAAAACCAGGTGAGGCAGTGGCTATTCTGAATCAGTGCCTGGGCATGGTAATGGACTGGATGAGGGCCAATAAACTGAAACTCAATCCAGACAAGATGGAGGTACTGTTAGTGGGTGGTTCGTCTGCCCGGCTAGGTGATATTCAACCTGTTCTGGAGGGGGTTGCACTCCCCCTAAAGGATCAGGTTCGTAGTTTGGGGGTGCTCTTGGATCCAGAACTGTCACTTGAGGCACAGGTGAACTCGGTGGCATGGAGCACTTTTTATCAGCTTAGGCTGGTATACCAACTACGCCCTTATCTGGACAGAGATAGCCTAGCTACAGTTATCCATGCTCTGATAACTTCTCGTCTGGATTACTGCAATGCATTATACGTGGGACTGCCTTTGAAAACGGTCCGGAAACTTCAGCTGGTCCAAAATAGGGCAGCAAGATTGTTAACAGGGACTGGCCTGCGAGCTCATATTACACCAGTACTTTTCCAGCTGCACTGGCTGCCAGTCCATTTCTGGGCCCAATTCAAAGTGCTGGTGTTAACATTCAAAGCCCTTAATGGCTTGGGGCCAGGTTACCTGAAGGATCGCCTCCTCCCATATGTGCCTGCCCGGACCTTAAGATCATCAGCAGCAGCCCTGCTCCGTGAGCCCCTGCCAAAGGAAGTGAGGCGGGTGGCTACTAGGAGGAGGGCATTTTCTGTTGTGGCACCCCTGCTCTGGAATGAGCTCCCTAGTGAGGTTCGCCTGGCACCTACATTGTATTCCTTTCGGTGCCAGGTGAAGACCTTCTTATTTTCCCAGGCATTTTAGCATTTTAGCTTTCTAAATTTTTATCTTTGTTGTTTTAAATCTGTATTTTAAACTCCTGCACTGCTGCTAGGTTATATTGTGGTTGTATTGTTATATTGTGGTTTTAATGTTCTATATATTTTAAATTGTTTTATTGTGTGTTGTTTGGTTTTAATTTTTTGTGAACCGCCCAGAGAGCTTCAGCTATTGGGCAGTATAGAAATGAAATGAAATGAAATGAAAAAATAAATAAATAAATAAATAAATAAATAAGAGGTGGGAAGAATACATAGAAGAACTATACAGGAAAGATCTTAATGTCCCTGATAGCCATGATAGTGCGGTCACTGAACTTCAGCCGGACATCCTAGAGAGTGAAATCAAGTGGGCCTTAGGAGGCATTACTAACAACAAAGCTAGCGGAGATGACAGTATTCCAGCTGAGCTATTTAAAATCCTAAAAGATGATGCTGTTAAAGTGCTGTACTCAATATGTCAACACATTTGGAACACTCAACAGTGGCCACAAGACTGGAAAAGATCAGTTTACATTCCAATTCCAAAGAAGGGCAATGCCAAAGAGTGTTCAAACTACCGTACAATTGCGCTCATTTCACATGCCAGCAAGGTTATGCTCAAAATCCTACAAGCCAGGCTTCAGCAGCATGTGAACTGAGAACTACCGGAAGTACAAGCTGGGTTTCGAAGAGGCAGAGGAACTAGAGATCAAATCGCCAACATTCGCTGGATCATGGAGAAAGCAAGAGAATTCCAGAAAAACATCTATTTCTGCTTCATTGACTACGCTAAAGCCTTTGATTGCATGGATCACAACAAACGCTGGCATATTCTTAAAGAGATGGGAGTACCAGACCACCTTACCTGTCTCCTGAGAAACCTGTACGAGGGTCAAGAAGCAACAGTAAGAACCAGACATGGAAGAACCGATTGGTTCAAAATTGGGAAAGGAGTACGACAAGGCTGCATATTGTCACCCTGCTTATTTAACTTATATGCAGAGTACATCATGAGAAACGCCAGGTTGGATGAATCACAGGTCGGAATTAAGATTGCCGGGAGAATTATCAACAACCTCAGATACGCAGATGATACCACCCTAATGGCAGAAAGCGAAGAGGATCTAAAGAGCCTCTTGTTGAGGGTGAAAGAGGAGAGTGCAAAAGCTGGTTTGAAACTCAACATTAACAAAACGAAGATCATGGCATCTGGCCCCATCACTTCCTGGCATATAGAAGGGGAAGAAATGGAAGCAGTGACAGATTTTATTTTCTTGGGCTCCAAGATCACCGCAGACGGTGACTGCAGCCATGAAATTAAAAGACGCTTGCTCCTTGGGAGGAAATCTATGGCAAACCTAGACAGCATAGTAAGAAGCAGAGACATCACCTTGCCGACAAAGATTCGTATAATCAAAGCTATGGTTTTCCCAGTAGCAACGTGTGGCAGTGAGAGCTGGACTATAAGGAAGGCTGAGCGCCGAAGAATTGATGCCTTCGAACTGTGGTGCTGGAGAAGACTCTTACAAGTCCCCTGGAATGCAAGGAGGTCAAATCAGTCAATCCTACAGGAAATCAACCCTGACTGCTCTTAGGGATGTCAGAGAATTTCACCACGAATCGGGGAGGCCGAATGCCAGCGCATTCGGCCCCCCGAAATCAGTGGCGAAACGGTCTTCCACCCCCCCCCCCCGCCACCACCGGGATGGGACTTACCTTTGGCGAATCTCCCTGGCGGTGGCAGCTGCGGCAGCCGGTCTTCCAACTGGCTGCCACCGCCTCTATTTCCAGTAAAAAAAAAAAAAGTGATAGGCTACGTAAAGATTTACGTAGCCTATCACAGCTAGATTTTCAAAAAATACCATGATAGGCTACGTAAATGTTTACGTAGCCTATCACGCTGAGTGGAAAAAAAATGCTATTTGCGTTCCCCTTATTTTCGCTGTAGTCTACGTAAATGTTTACATAGACTACACGTGCCAAAATAAGGAACGCAAATGGCAGCGCCCATGGGCGCCGCCATTTGCGTACGTGCGGTTTGGTTTGGTTTTTTTCACTCAGCCGTGATAGGCTACGTAAACATTTACGTAGCCTATCACGGCTGACTACAGGGACGCAAACAGCGGTGGCTACGGCCACCGCCATTTGTGTTCCCGGACGGCCGGGATTCGTGGCGGGAGGGACGGGGCGCCTCCCCCGTGGCCAGAATTTCAGGGGGGGAGGGATGGGGCGCCTCCCCCCCGGCCAGAATTTCGGGGGGAGGGACGGAGCGCCTCCCCCCCACCGCGAAGCAAATTTCGTCAAAGGTAAGTGACTTTCGTACATCCCTACTGCTCATTGGAAGGACAGATACTGAAGCTGAAACTCAAATATTTTGGCCACCTAATGCGAAGAGAAAACTCCCTGGAAAAGACCCTGATGCTGGGAAAGATTGAAGGCAAAAGGAGGAGGGGACGGCAGAGGATGAGATGGCTAGATAGCATTACCAATGCAATGAATATGAATTTGAGCACGCTCTGGGAGAGAGCGGAGGACAGGAAGGCCCGGCGTGCTATCGTCCATGGGGTCACGAAGAGTTGGACATGACTTAACGACTGAACAACAACAACAGATAAACATGTAAAAGAGAAGGGGGGAACCCTCTTTCTCTACATTACAACGGCTGCAAGGTTATTGTATGCACAAAAGTGGAAGAATGAAACAATACCAACTGCGAGCAAAGGGATTATGAAAATGATGGAACTGGTAGAGATGGCAAAACTTACTATTATAATTAAAGAAGGGTCAACGACTAAATTTATGTTAGATTGGAAATCTTTTATAGAATTTGTACAAGAAACAGAGAAAAATGATATCTATGTATGTGGATTTTGAACTTTGAGATGGTTGATTCTCTTTTTTCTGTTGTTGTTAAAATTAGGAGAAAGGAGATAATGTCTGTGAACTCAATGTATGATATACAACTAAGATAAGAACTTTGTTGTTGTTCAGTCGTTCAGTCGTGTGCGACTCTTCGTGACCCCATGGACCATAGCACGCCAGGCCTTCCTGTCCTGTGCTCTCTCCCGGAGTGTGCTCAAGTTCATATTCATTGCATCGGTAATGCTATCTAGCCATCTCATCCTCTGCCGTCCCCTTCTCCTTTTGCCTTCAGTCTTTCCCAGCATCAGGGTCTAGAGAATAATAATAAGCATTTGTTGTGTAAGGGGAGCCAAAGGTAGATAACTTACAATCTTAAGAGATATTTTAGTGTATGTGTATTGTGTGTGTGGAGGCCGCGGTAGCTTAGTGGTTAAGACGCTGAACTGCAGACTGGAAGGTCGGCAGGTCAGCAGTTCGAGACCAGAGTGCTGCGTGACGGAGTGAGCTCCCGTCTTCAGTCCCAGCTCCTGCCAACCTAGCAGTTAGAAAGCAAGAAATTGCAAGTAGATAAATAGGTACCGCCTCGGCGGGAAAGGTAACAGCGTTCTGTGCACCTCGGTGTTCAGTCATGCCGGCCACATGACCACGGAAGCGTCTTCGGACAGCGCTGGCTCTTCGGCTTAGAAACGGGGATGAGCACCGCACCCTAGAGTCGGACACGACTGTTTGGGGACACCTTTACCTTTTTTTATTGTGTGTGTATGTTGTTGTTGTGTGTTTTCTTTTTTAAAAAAATCAATAATGCTTCCATATACCCTTTTTGGTATATAATAATTTTGGAGAATGATGCTCCGCAGCCTGTCTGGGGGGTGGGGGTAGCGGGAGAGGTATTTTGCCCTGACAAGTTAGAAGGATGGAGCTCAAAGAAGGAGCTGGGCTGTCTGCCTGGAATTGTAAAGTACAGAAAAGGATCTGTGTTTTTTAAGGTAATTTAGAAAATGGCCCCAATTAATCAAATAATCAAGGCAATTGCTGTTTCTATACATGACAAAGACATTAAATGGCAACTTTAAGGCTACAGTCCTGTAGTCCCCTGGACAGCATCCCAGCACCCTTAGGATAGTTCAAAGCTTGCATTCTAAGGGCAGAGAGAGGAGCCCACCTTGAAGGGAGAAGTTCAGCCTCAGATGCCCCTTCCCAGCCCCTGCAGAAACCTCCACAGTGCTTCCCCTCTGATATGACAGGAGGCAAGAGCAGCACAGATAGGCGGCATGTGATGGGTGGATCCAAAGCTCTCCCAGTTCCCAGGCACATTGCCAACATGCCATAACGCTGGCATACATTAGGGGTGGGTGAACAAGCCATGTTTGAAATCGCCAAGATTCTCTGAACATCAGGTCAGTGTTCTTCTAATGCAAAATTTCTCTTCACATTTGTTATCGCCGCTCGCTTTCCACATACAGGAGAATTGCACAAACTGAGCTGTGACTGAACGTGAAATTTCAATTTGTACAAATGCCCTAAATTTACACAAATTTCCTAAATTTATGCAAATGTCCTAAATTTATACAAATGTCCTAAATTCCCTCCATAGATTAAAGTGGGGCTGATTCAGTCTACAGGGGAAATTTGAGGGAAATTAGGAAGTTTACATAAATGTAGGAAATTTGCACAAATCGGGCAGAACCACATGTTCAGCAATTTATGAACATTTTCAGCGGACACGTGCTTTCGCTTGTGATCGCATCTGAAGTTGCGAATGGGCCATGCTCGCACATTTTGTGAGCAAAAAAGGAATTCTTTCTTTTTAATAAGCAAAAATTCTCATGTATCCCTAGCGTATATAATTTCCCTCCCCTTCTCTTGCAATGGGAGGGAAATTGTTAAACAAAGAAACCTGGAACAGGGAGGGAGGAAGATGCTTCTTCTGTCCTGCTGGCACAAGCCCAGTAGGGTTTTGGATGAGGCCGCTCCCCCGCCTTCGAACCAGAACCACCCTGCTGCTGCAGAAGGACAGCCCTACCTGTCAACCTATTATTTACATAGAAGGCCTGAGGGGCATCTACTGCTCTGTCAGGTAAAATGCTCACTAACATGATATGATCTTTCTATAAAGAACGCAAAGCATCTTTGGCATGTGTTGAGTAAAGATCTTATATGCTTGGCAGAAAAATAATGAATGCAAACATAACTGTATAACAGGGGCCCATGAGTTGGATTCAGACTTAGACATAGAGTCAATCCATTGAAATCAGTGGCATTTAAATGAGTCATGACAAACTTAAATCCCATCACTTTCAATGGGTCTATTCTAAATATGACTAAGTCTGGATCCAACCCAATATGGTTCTTGTCATTATGCCCCAAATGTATACTGATACACTGTATTATATAAACCGATTTTAGCCATAAACTTTCATTCATATTTTATGTCAGGAAAGATATTGATGCCAAAAGAGAATATGGTCTGAGGGCATATGTCATTACTCAGAAATGCAGTCAAGCAAATCATCAATATTACTTTCACTATCATCAATATCACTCTCCATCCTAACTATTCCAGTGTTAACATGGATGTGGAGGAAGGAGGACAGAGAATGAATTTAATAGCCAACTCCATGTATTAACAGAACAGGAAAAAAATCCTTTACCCAGGTGTTTTGCTTTACACTTTACAGTCTATGGCAGCCTTCTCCAACCAGTTGCCCTCTGGATGTTTCGGACTTCAACTGCTGTCATCCCTGACCATTGTCTATGCTGGCTGGATCTAATGAGAGTTTTCCATCTAAAAGCTTGTTCCAACCCGTGTCTGTAAAGGGTTGTGAGTATCCCTCCTGCCCCACATGGCCACTCATGCATATTTCAGTGTGCGTCTTTCAAAATGTACACAAATTTTGCAATTGTATGCATTGACTAAAGCATTTTTGTGCACATCTTAAAACTGTATGCTTTTTGTGTGCTTTTTCCAAATGCACACATTTTTTTTCCAACACACTTTTTGGTTGCACAAATCGCACTGCCAGCTTGGAAAAGTACAGACTTTCAACTGCAAATTGCATTTCAGGCCACATTCAGTTCCAGGAGGTGAAAACTGGATAAAGTGGGGTCAAAACCAAACTAAAACTGATTTCTTCCCCATCCCTAGTAGTCACACAAACTGGATTTGATTTGAACCAATGAAAGTGTCATGCTAAGAACAGAACAACTGGAGTGAACTTTCCTTCATCATGTGGAATGCTATATAGAACATGCTCAGGTTTGCGAAGACCTGTGGTCTTCATCCACTGGAGCTATAATAATTTATAAATATAAAATAAAGCTATAAAAGAAATAAATATCCTGTGCTGTTTATTGTTTTGTGTTATATTGTATTTTATTCTTTTAAATATTTGAATTGTAACATTTTAACTATGTTTTAAAATAGCATTTTAGTTTTTTAAATGGTTTCTAATCTCCAACTGAAGCTGTCAGCCAGATCACTGCAATGACTCAGATGTGCTGCATGCTAACCAAATCGTTGCTAAGCTGCCTGACATCTCTTTTTGCTCATTCCACCTGCCAAGATGGTATGCACAGGTCTCTGCGGAAGCAGCAGTGTCAGCTGCTCATTATGCTACAGAGATTTTGTCGCATGGAATACTAAACTACACAGGGGACAGCCATTGTTTAAATAGTACCTTTGATGGGAACTTTTCAGCGAGAAGAAATACTACAGGGGTTCTCTCATCACTTACACAAACATTTTTTTTTTCATCTCTGATTACTAAAGTGGCAGCTTCCAAAGATGTCTCCTGGCATTGCTGTGAGGTACTTGAAAACTTAATGGTCTGAACACTCTGTAAAATGGATACCTACCAGATGAGGAAAATAAACTATCCTATCAAGCAATCTTCTTCTGTATCAAACACATATGTCAAGAATGCAGCCTATTATTTTCCAGTAAGAGATTTGAATACCTTTATTTTACACTGAAGCCAAGTGGTGGTAGTTTTCTCTCTCTCTCTCTCTTACTCTTTCTCTCCAGATAGATCATGAAACAATTATATTCCCTTTTTCTGCTTATAATTATAATTGATTTGAAGACATATAGATACCATGAACATATTTACCTCCTTTAACCAGCACAACTGGTTTAAAAAGATATTTTTGACCTTTTCTATCCTGTTCATTTGATTAAAGGAGCAAAAGGGGGTTCAAAATTTTTGATTTGAGAGATCCCTCCAGATATATTGCATGTGTCTGCAACTGCCTCCCAGAACACCTATATGAACTGCTTTTTTTTTCCTTACCTCCCTCAGATTCCCCCCACCCATCCTCAAAACCCACATTTACCAAGAAGGTTTTCACACAACCCCATAGTCCCCATAATCTACTGAAACTAAGCCAAAGTATATGTATGCACCTGAAATAAACACACATTCTTCTGCTGTTTAGCCTTTCTCCATTTCCCTCCCTTTCTACTGTTCTCTCCTCGTGTCCTGTCCTAGCTTAGCATGAGGCTCCTAGGGGAGTCTGAGTTGTAGCGGTGGTATTATTTGGAAAGACTGGATCACATCTGGTACAGCAAGGTCTCATCTGGTAAGGCAAGGTCAGGTTAGGCAATGCAAGTTCACAACAGGCAAGGCAAACCATGTCAAGGCAAGGTCTGTTAGCACCCTGGACAGATCACTGACTGAAACTCACCCAGGAAAAGCAATTGTCTCAGCAACATGCAGAGGCCTTCTAAAGCCTCGTGAAGGCTGGCAGGTCTGGACCTTCTGTTATTTAACACTGCACCCTTTGAGGAGCTGTCTACTTCTTAAAGGGCCATTGTCTAATTCTACAGCCACTGGCTTCTATGGTGGGGGACCAGGGGTGGGTGGGGTAGAGACAACTGTCTTGGGGGGGTGGCCTCTAAGGAGTCTGGTAAAGTCCAAATAATCTTTCCTGACAAATAACTCTCATACCCAATCAACTGGCTTGTGGGGGTGGGGGGAGACTCTGCTGCACCCCTGCATTTCCCTCCACCTGAACAAATGATCTGTAACATTCAAGAGCCTTTTTCTGGAGCTATGTGTACACTACTCCAGTTCCTAGATTGCTGTTTTCAAGAATAGAAAATGCACATGTTTTTCCTCCTGTTGGGTCTGGGCAATCTTCATTTGCCTGAACTATAGCCCTGTTCACAGTTTCACTTGAACATGTGAAGGATTAAACTGAGTAGAGGAATGGGGCTCTGCACACCTTACATTCCCATGCATGCCCCTGACTTCCTTGCAGTGAGCAAGGAGGTCTGAAGGGGTGCTCTACTTTAACAGAGTCCCTGCTCATGAAGGAAGTTCTTTTTAAAGTTTATTTATTATTAACATTTATATAACACCTTACTTGCTAAAAAAAACTATCAAGGTGATACAAAATAATTTAAAACAATTAAACCTTAAAACATTTTTTGAAAAAAAACACATTAAAAACAGGAAAACATTAGAACATTAACTGCATAATTTAAAAGGCTAAATAAGAAGTTGTTTCTTCTTCACACCCTTTCTAAAAGCAAAGAAAGTGGTGGCCAATCTTAGTTCCTGAAGGGGCACATTCCATAGTTTCGGAGAAATACAGGAGTAGGGATGGATGAACTCACCTCGGTCCAGGTTGGCCGGGGGCTCAACAAGCCACTGCCCTCACTCATGTGGTCCGCCCCCACCTGCCCAGCCACACAAGCCTCCTGACAGCGCCCACTGCTGTCCATCCTCTGTGCGAGTCACCATTATACGTAAAAATGGCGACCTGCTATTTTCCATAAATTAAATCTTGCGCAAAATGGCCAGCCCTTTGCTCTTTTCACCCCCTCCCATCCCAGGCCAGCTACCGTGGAGGCAGTGGCCTGATGGGAGAAGGACAACAAGAGGAGCTTCCCTCTCATCCTCCTCCCATCAAGGTGCTCCCTTTGTGGTGGCTGGGATGGGAAGGGCAGAAAGGATCGTCTCCCCCGCTTGCCGAGCCATGCAGCCACAGCTGCCAATCCTCTGTGCAAGTAGCCATTATACGTAGAAATGGTGACTCGCTCTTTCTTGTAAATTAAATCTTGCATACAATGGCTGGCCAGAAAGTGCGCAAGATTTAATTTACAGAAAAGAGCAAGTCCCCATTTTTACGTATAATGGTAACTTGCACAGAGGCTGGATGGCTGCAGGCGCTCTAAGTGGGACTCCTAAGTCCCAGCAGCTCACGCAGTTTGGAAGTAGGGGGTGGGGGCTCGGCAAGCCACATCTAGGGTACGCGCTTTTTTTTTTTTCTTCCCAAAGTCAGCCATGATAGGCTATGTAAACATTTACGTAGCCTATCACGGCTGACTGCAGGCGATCAGACTCCATCCCCTACACGGGCACTCATAACATCACTATACAGGAGGAAGCCTTTTCATGTAGGGATGGACGAAAGTCACCTACCTGATCCCGAAGCTTGCTTCGCGGTGGGGGGGAGGCGCTCCGTCCCTCCCCCCGAAATTCTGGGCATGGGGGGAGGCGCCCCATCCCTCCCCGCCAAAATTCTGGCCGGGGGGGAGCGCCCCATCTCTCCGGCCGCGAAATCCCTTCTCCTGCCGGGACGCAAATGGCGGCGGCCGTAGCCACTGCCGTTTGCGTCCCTGGCCTGCAGTCAGCCGTGATAGGCTACGTAAATGTTTACATAGCCTATCACGGCTGACTTTGGGAAGAAAAAAAAAAGTGCGTATGCAAATGGCGGCGCCCATGGGTGCCGCCATTTGCGTTCCTTATTTTGGCCCTGGTAGTCTACGTAAATATTTACGTAGACTACCCGGGCCAAAATAAGGGCAACGCATATAGCGTTGCCCTTATTTTCACCGTAGTCTATGTAAATATTTACGTAGACTACCCGGGCCAAAATAAGGAACGCAAATTTCTGATCGACTACCCCCTGCTCATTTGCGTACGTGCTTTTTTTTCCCCCCCAAAGTCAGCCGTGACAGGCTACGTAAACATTTACATAGCCTATCACGGTGTTTTTTGAAAATCTAGCCGTGATAGGCTATGTAAATCTTTACGTAGCCTATCACTTAGGGATGGATGAAAGTTCCTTACCTGCTCCCACAGCTGTTTTTGGTGAGGGGGGAGGTGCTCCGTTTCTCCCCCCGAAATTCTTGGCGGGTGGGGAGGCGCCCCGCCCCTTCCTGCCGAAATTCTCGCTGGGGGGGAGGCACCCCATCCCTCCCCACCAAAATTCTTGCCGGAGGGGAGCACCCCACCTCTCCAGCCACAAAAGAAAAAAGTTATGTAAAAAAAAAAAACACATGATAGGCTATGTAACGATTTACGTAGCCTATCGCGGCTAGATTTTCAAAGTCAGCCGTGATAGGCTACGTAAATCTTTACGTAGCCTATCACGGCTGACTTTGGGGGGGGGAAAGCGCGTACGCAAATGGCGGCACCCATGGGTGCCGCCATTTGCGTTCCTTATTTGGGCACGGGTAGTCTACGTAAAGATTTACATAGACTACGGCAAAAATAAGGGCAACACAAATAGCGTTGCCCTTATTTTCGCCGTAGTCTACGTAAATCTTTACGTAGACTACCCGTGCCCAAATAAGGAACGCAAATGGTGGCACCCATGGGCGTCGCCATTTGCATACGCGCTTTTTTTTTTTCCAAAGTCAGCCGTGATAGGCTACGTAAAGATTTACATAGCCTATCACGGCTGACTTTGAAAATCTAGCCATGATAGGCTACGTAAATCGTTATGTAGCCTATCACTTTTTTTTTTTTTTTACTTTACTTGGAAATGGCGGCGGCGGCGCCGCCAAACCGCTGCCGGGAGCCACTGCCACCAGGGACATTCGCTCAAGGTAAGTCCCATCCTGGGGGGGGGGCGGGGGGCAGACCGTTTCTCCACCAATTTCGGGGGGCCAAATGTGTTGGCATTCAGCCTCTCAGAGATTCGTGGAGAAATTATCTGACATCCCTACCATGCATGCTTGATGAACTAGCCTCTGAGGGTAATGGTGCCTTCAAAAGGGCTTCTTCTGCATATCTTAGTACCTGGGCCAATTTATATCAAGACAGGTAGTCCTTCAGATAGCCAGATCCTAAGCCATTTAGCCTAGGGCAGGGGTGAGCAGAATGTAGATCTCCAGATTTTTGAACTTCAACTCTCTGAAACCCATGCCAGCATGGTCAATGGTCAAGAATGCTGGGAGTTAAAATCTAAAACATCTGGAGATCTACTTTCTGCCCACCCCTGGTTTAGAGCTTTAGGGCGCAATCCTATCGAGATAGGCAGCCGCCTCCAAACTCGGAGGTGGCCACCTATCCAAAGCAGGGAAGGAGAACCACAGAGGGGATCCTTCCCTCCATGCTCCTCCTGCCCTGCTTTTTCAGCTAGACAACCGATTGCAGCTGTCTAGCCGTGGAAGCATGGAGCAGGGAAGGAGGCTGCTGTATCACACATAGGATGTGTCGTACAGGCAGCTACACTCTCCCCTCCCCAGAACACCCCCAGACATGCCCCCTTCCGGCCGCTCCGTGCTCCTCTTGCGAGCACAGAGGATGGGGCTGTTCCGTGCTGCCTCAGAGGCTGCGCTGAAGTGGCGGGAAGGTTGGTTCCCCAGGAACTGATCTCGGAGTGCAGGCTCTGAGGTTGGTTCCCAGAACACCATTCTATGGCCGTCTAGCCACTGTCTAGCATCCATAGGATTGGTCCCTTAAAGGTTAAAACCAACACCTTGAATTGAGCTGAAACGCAATTGCCAACCAGTCCAGTTCTTTCAAGACAGGTAGAATATGGTCCTCATACCATGCACCAGTTAACAGCCTAGCTGCCATATTTTGCACCAATTGTAGCTTCCTGACACTCGTCAGAGATTGTCCCACAATCTATTCACATAAGAGTGAATGCAGGTAGAATGACACTTCAATTCCCACTGTTCAAAACAGCAAGGTTGGGAACTGAGCAGGCAGAAGTTGGTATGCACAGGGATGTAGGGGCAAGTCCAGCATGGGTGGCCCCATTCCCCTACCCA
Source organism: Heloderma suspectum (assembly GCF_057233095.1). NCBI lineage: Eukaryota > Metazoa > Chordata > Lepidosauria > Squamata > Helodermatidae > Heloderma > Heloderma suspectum. Next base: position 95,412,451 of record NC_139461.1, read on the forward strand.
GTTTAAGCCTTCACACATTCATGCAAACGCCTGAACAGGGCTCCTTTGGTTTATATTTGTAATATGGCCCTCCCTTCATCTTTGCAAGAAGACCTTCATGCCTTCTGAAGCTCTAGTTCTACAATCATGTAATCAATGGCTAATTATTATATGATAATGACTAACTTAGGTCTCATTGATTTCAGTGGGTCTACTCTAAATACAAGTAAGTCTGGATCCAACTCAGAATTATTAATGATCAAACAACGGTTTGTTTGTTTGTTTGTTTGATCTTTCGAGATAATTCTCCTCAAACTTGTAAAACTAGTGATTTATCATTGGAAGCTAACACAAACGACTTTAAAAAAGAAGAAAGAATGTAAATTGTTTGAAATATTATCAAGTCTTTCTCCGATGCCATTTCAAAGCCAAACTTATACAAGGTCAAGGGAGTCGAAGGCACTTCCACTTAACTTATATTTATGCTTCCTCCAGACTGAGGTGAGCTTTGCATTTTCTTTCTAAAGGAAATAAATCAATACAAATGGACATAACACAGATAAGATACATGGTTAGATGCAGCTTAATAGAACTGGGATCACTAGGAATGTAAAAATAAAAACATTTATCAATGCCTTGCAGACTTTCTCTGTGTCCCTGAGCAGCTCCTGCCCACCTTTACTCAAATGAGACAAGCTGTAAGCGGATGGAAATTGGCTCATCCACTCTTTGAGAGTCTCACCCTCAACCTTCAGTGAACTGTGGTTCCTAGGATGATAAACCTCCCTATCACTCAGATAAACACTGTCAATGATATATATCACAGCCACTTCAGGATACATCGATCTTTAAGGCTTGCATATTTGTCCCTTATCAACCCCGAAGGGCTCCCAACAATTTCATACCTATGTACTAGCTTGTGACTGTCTTCCAGCAAAGTGGTGACTGATGGTGCATGCATGACATTTAAAATGGAGCAAAAGCAAACTTGAAACAGCTGTTCGTTCACTTTAATGCTTATTTTTCTCAATATTTACTGCTAATTCTTGGGTTATCCCCACAGATGTAGAAGAACATTAAAATGAATCCAAATTTTACTGCGAACAGAACTGGTTTCTCTGGATTGTATACGCGAAATGGCCCATTTCTGTATTTTTTACAGGCATCAGTGATGCCGCAGGCAATCTAAACTTGTGTCCCAGTCTTTTCTGTGCTGCCATGTGGGTTCCAAGGGCCAAACCCTTCACATCACATAATGTAATCACTTGTAGCAGCAAAAACTATGTGCACTGCTGTGAAGGTTGAAGCCTGCAGAGGCAAAGAGAAAAATGGTCAGGCTTAGAGACCTGGAGTTTTCTGTTGGGAGGGGGTATCCCTGAGAAGAGTAGTTTCATTTCTCTGGTTAAGTTTTTCTTTCACTTCTGGTAAGTTTCATTTCTTTAGGTTTGAAGCAGTACTTTCAGTTTTGGGGGTGGAGGGTATAAAAAGAGAGAGTCATAAAATCATAGAATCATAGAATAGTAGGGTTGGAAGGGGCCTACAAGGCCATCAAGTCCAACCCCCTCCTCAATGCAGGTATCCAAGTCAGAGAATCCCTGACAGATGGCTGTCCAGCCTCATCTTGAGTTCCTCCAGTGTGGGAGAGCCCACCACCTCCCTAGGTCATTGGTTCCATTGTCGCATTGCTCTAACAGTCAGGAGGTTTTTCCTGTTCAGCCAGAATCAATAAGGCCAGCAGCAGAAAGAGCAGCAAGAGCAACAGTGAGAGCAGACCCTGAAGAGAGAGCAGGAAGAAGCAGCCTAGATAAGTCTACGGACAGCTAAGGTAAAGGTACTTGCATTTTGCAATTTTTCTTTGCTTTTAATGCCTTCTGTATCACTCAGCAATATTGTGTAAGTACCTTTAGTTTTAATTTGTTTGCTTCAAATCTACTAGTAAACTGTTGGGGTTAAACCCTGTGTTTAGAGTGTCAGTCACCCCATGTCTACAGTCTAAATCCCACATTACTGGGAAGGAGAAGTTTAAAAGAAGGAAGGTGGGGCTCTTAAGGAGGCAAGAGATCCTTAAGGGGTTGCTCAGGGGGTCGAGGTCATAAGGGGAACCTTGACAAGTGCACAGTGCCAACCAAAATGCATATAATTCACATGGAAAGTCATCATTTTACACAAACCATCATTCATCATTAATGTTATAATTATGAACACAATGTTAATTCACAGCTAACAGAAACCTAAACAAATATATATCTGAAATTCTAACTGAAATCTTCTGACTTTTACAATGAATCCTATACTTGCCTTAAGTTAAATTAAGTTCAAAGGGGTTTACTGCCAGGTAAGTGGGTATAGAATTGGCGCCTTATCTACATAAGGACTCTAATATAGTTCTCTCTCCCTCTCCCTCTCTTTCTCTCATACCATTATCAGCAGAAAGGCTTTACCACCAATGCTATTCAAGCACAAGTCAGATATGCAAGCTGGCTAATGCTAGGTTGTCCCAGCTCCAAATGAAAACATCCCACCCATCTTATAAATGGAACAATCATTCCAGGACTAAAGATTGTGGCTTGGAGGCGGGGGAGGAGACAGAAGGTTAAAAAATGTCACATTTGCATCTTTGGTTTCCAGAAAATACCAAAACCTTCCAGCTTTTATTCTTTTCCATAATTAAAATGGGTAAATTCAAAATGTTATGGCCTGTAATGTTCCACTTTGGTGGGGTCCCCCTGCAGTATGAAAAGGGGAGAAAATAATTCTAAGCAAGGTCACATTTGATGGTTGAATTGCTTAACAGACATTAGAGATTTCTAACTGAAATCTACACACACACACATTCAATTATCCTAAAAACCTGCCAGTTTAAAAGACTAGAGTTAAGGCCATGTTGACTAAAACTCCACAAAGCCAGCAAATGGGAAGCTAAGGCTGATGCCTTACAGACATGCCCTGTGATCAGTAATGATGTTGTGCAGTGTGCTTGCTTACAAGTTACCCTCCATGCAGCCATGCTTTTCCTTGGTCCTTTAGGCCCAAATCCAGATGGGGAGGATGGAGTTCCCAGGACCAGCCCCACATTGCACTGTTCCTGTATTGCCTTCTGAAGCATCTGACCCTATTGCTACAGTTATTTTTGCTTACCAGAAAAAAGGTTGTTGTGTTCTGTAAGGGCTATTCAGCTATGCTCCAGGCAACCCTAAAGTTTTTCAGGGTGGCACAGTCTGTGACTACAAACCAAGATCTAGGATTTGAAACCAACATCTGATCCTGATTTGTAAATAGTGCCACATGAAAGAGAAAGGAGAAGGGAAGGTGAGGTGAGGAGGCAGTATGCACCTATATTAGACTGAGATTGTTACATTTCAACTAGTTCAAAGTCTGGCGGTAGTTGCTACTACAAATTTAAAACATAAAATGAAAATATGTAATGAAGATCAGCCTAATTGTAACTAAACATAGAGCTGTTGATGGGTTTATTTTTGACAGTGTAAAAGAGGATTAGACTCAAGAAGATAGCCTAACATCTTGGACATGAATATAAAATTACTCCAGGACTGTATGGTCCTTCCTTCAGTTTCAAGTCAGAATGTCTTATTGATGAAGGAGGAGAAGATTAACTATAGTGATACAGAACTAGTTATTCACAGTGGATCATAAATCTTGCCATCTTTTCAATAGCAAGTACATGATCCTGACATTGAACTTTGCCATTTTTGTAGCGGCATGACAAGTCCATATGTTATTTCGGGTTTTGTTATATATCATAGGGACTAGAATGCCTAACAAGGTAAAACTGTCTGAGCTGAGGACAGTCAGGATTATTAATGCAGAAGGATCAACGTAGAACTTGAGCCACCTGTTTCCCCTTACTCCTAGGATGTGTGTGCTCATACCACAGCACACCAGGCTGTAACTGGGAATGGAAGGTTCACATGGCTGTACCAGTTTCCATCCAGATTCTTTTATCTGGTTAGCAGTTCCAGCAAAATTCTTCCATGTGAACCCCCTGGAGGGAACCCTCCATTACCTGAGCAGATTTATCTCATTATCTGTCATTTATATGTCCTGATCATCCCCTGGATTAATTGAACAACTACTCAGCCACTTTAATTGGCCTTCTGAGAGTCATATGCCCCCTGTTTTACTTCATCTTGACAAATTCAATATGTTGGTACTTTGCATTCTCATGGAACTAAGAAAATGCTCTGTCTGGGAAGTTATACAAGCTGCCAGTGCCATCAGCAAAATAGTCTTAAGTATGGTTCACCATTTACAGAGTTCAAATGTTACATCATATGGATCAATCTAGGACCAATTCACAAGATTCTTTGGTGTGTCAGGACATGAACTGAAGGATGCTATTTTGCTTATGGTAAAGCAGTTGTCTGAATTCTTCCCTTGTGTCAAACCACGTTATGTTAATTACGTCACTTGTCGCTGACCCCTTTGTTCTTTATTATAAGTCCAGGCAGTCCTGATTCAGACTGGGGCCACAGTGAACTGGGAGGGGAGGATTAAACCTTCCCACCCAACACACACGCACCCCATTAGTTTACCAGAATCCATGCATGCATGCATGTGCACACGCGTGCACACACACAGGGATTTTTAAAAGAGGAAAGGCCTACAGTGATGCCACTGAGTACTTTTTTGTTTTGTTTTTTAACCTCCCAGGGATGGTGGGTTACAGCAAACGGTGGTGGGACATCATAGCTCCTGAGGAAGCACATTCCACAGTTTGGGAGTGACATAGGAGAAAGCCCTCTCACGCGTGCTCGACAAACAGGCCTCTACAAGCAATGGTGTCCTCAAAAGGTGTCCTGCAGATCTTAATAACCAAGTGGGTTCATAATGAAATAGGCGGTCCCTCATATAGCCAGTTTCTAAGCCTTTTATGGGTTTAAAGATCAAAACCAACACCTCGAATCTCACTGCGAAAGCACCTGGCAACCAGCGCAGGTCCTTTAAGACAGGTGTAACATGGGAGACATTTCTCTCTCTCTCTCTCTCTCTCTCTCTCATAATCGTAGAACCCGGGGTTATCCCATGAAGCTGATTGGTGGGAGATTCAGGACAGATAAAAGGAAGTACTTCTTCACACAGCCCATAGTTAAACTATGGAATTCGCTACCACAAAATGTAGTGACAGCCACCAATATGGATGGCTGTAAAAGGGGATTAGACAAATTCCTGGAGAAGACTATCAATGACTACTAGTCCTGATAGCTATATGCAACTCCAGTTTCAGAGGCAGTATGCCCATGTACACCAGTTGCTGGGCAGGAGGGTGCTGTTGCACTCATGTTCTGCTTGTGGTTTTCCTGTGGGCAGCTGGTTGGCCACTGTGTGAACAGAATGCTGGACTAGATGGACCCTTGGTCTGATCCCGCATGGCTCTTACGTTCTTGATAATCGGTTAGCAGCCTAGCTGCCACATTTTACACCAACTGAAACTTCCATATAGCCCCACATAGAGCACATTGTAATAGTATAAGTGTGGTGTAACCAAGGCATGGATAACCACTGCCAAGTCAGCCAGACTCAGGAAAGGTTGCAGGCAGCTTGCACAGCAAGTGTAATTGTTCAAATGCACTCTGCCACCTAAAGTTCAAGGGACAGCAAAGGATCAAGGAGCTTTCCCAAGCTACAAACCTGATCCCCACACAGTTCAAGACCTTCCAGCTTCTCAAAGTCAACAAATAAGTTCTAGCAGTTTTCATCTCTACCAGGGGCAGTCCTTTTGTAAATCTAATGGGTCTTCATTGACCATTCAAGACCACCACCACCACCCCAATACTTTGCATTACCCAATACAGGGATAGCTCACAACAGTATATTGTGAAAATCCATTCCCCCCCAGCTATAACAAGTATTGCAGCTGAACTCAGAGAGAACAGGGACATTTGAGGGGGCTGGGAGATGATGTCATTACACCTACTAATGAAAAAGACCTGGAACCTGTAAGTCCTGGCTGCACTACACCACTGGGCATCCCTCTATCATGTCTGCGTCCTGCTCCAGCTTCATTCATTCATTCATTCATTCAAAACATTTCTATTCCGCCCTATATCACTAAGATCTCAGGGCAGCGTACAGATAAAATCAATTTAAACAGTATAAAAGAATAAATAATTTAAACAGCTAAAAACATATTAAACCATTAAGCAAGCTAATACCAATTAAAATCTAAAACAGTGGGCTACTTTAGGGAATGCATTTAGCCCTCAAAGGCTTTGATAAAAAAAGCAATGTTTTAACTTGGCACTGAAATGAAAACAATATATGCGTCAATTGGGCCTCCAATCAGGATGGCATTTCACAGCTGGAGTGCCATAGCAGAGAAGGCCTTCTCCCACATCCCACCAGAGTGTATGTCTTGCACTGGTGAGACACAGAGGAGGGCCTCTCCAACAGACAGGCAGGCATACATAGGGAAAGACACTCCCTCAAATATTGAGGTCCCAAGCCGCTTAGGGCTTTAAATGTCATCATCAGAACCTTGAATTCCGACCGGAAGCGTATTGGTAGCCAGTGCACTTCCTTTAAAAATGGTGTTATATGATCTTTATGAGATGTCCTGGTCAGCAGTCTACCTGCTCCATTTTGCACTAGCTGCAACTTCCAAGTCATCTTCAAGGGTAGCCCCATGGAAAGTGCATTGCAGTAGTCTAATCAGGAAGTTACCAGAGCATGTACTACTGTGGCTAGGTTATCCCTGTCCAGGAAAAGCTGGAGCTAGCTGGCAGATCAGCCGAAGCTGGCCCCAAGTACTCCAAGCCATGGAGTCCACCTGGGGCTCCAGTGACAGGGATGGATCTAGGAGTACTCCCAAGCTACACATCTGTTCTTCAAGGGGAGTGCAACCCCATCCAGGACAGGTTGCTTACCCAATTCCCAGACTCAGGAAACACCAATCCACAAAGCTTCCATCTTGTCAGAATTTAGCTTCAGTTGATTGGCCCTCATCCAGCCCATTATAGCCTTCAGGCACTGGTCCAGCACCTTCGCCGCCTCTCCCAACTCGGATGACAAGGAGAAATAGAACTGAGTATCATCAGCATACTGGTGACACCCCACCCCAAAACCCCTAATGACCTCTCCCAACGGCTTCATATAGATGCTGAACAGCATGGGGGATAGAATAGAACCCTGTGGCACCCCACAGCTTCATAGCCATGGGGTAGAACAGGAATTCCCCAACACCACTCTCTGGAATTGGCCCTGCAGGTAGGAATGGAACCACTGTAGCACAATGTCCCCAGCTCCCATCCTGCAGAGCCAATCCAGTAAGATACTATGATCAATGGTATCAAAAGCCACTGAGAGATCCAGGAAGATCAACAGGGTAGCACTCCCCCTGTCTTTCACCCGGAGTAAGTCATCAGTCAGAACAACCAAGCGTCGTACCCTGGTCTGAAACCAGACTGAAATGGGTCCAGATAATCAGTTTCCTCCAAGAATATCTGAAGCTGCCCAGCCACCACATTCTCAAGCAACTTTCCCAAAAAGGGAATATTAGCTTAGAATTCTATTCCTCCCAGCTAACATCTGCCATCACCAAGGCCATCAGAGGGAGGGGGAATAGCATTGAGGCCCATTTTTCATGCCTGGAGTCAGATGGAGAGGACAACCCCCTCCCCACCAGAATTTTACAATGCATTTTAATTTTGTGAGCTGGTTGGGACCGAAATTTTTGGCTTAGAAGTAGGAATGATGATGATGATGATGATGATGATGATGCAATATGAACATGTGCTCATACCAAGAACTACATGTGCTCAATATGACTACAGATAATGCAAGGAGATCTTTCTCTGAAATATTTTCTTTCCAAACATGTCATTATAAAAATGATGTAGTACACAAATACATCTTTTAAGGCAAAATACATTTGGACATGGGTGTCTGTGAAGACTCACTCTGTCAAAAGCTTTTTGTCAAAGAGTTGGACATCAAGTATAGATTTGTGTTTTGCTCTTGGTGCTTCTCTTGCATTTATCATGTACAATATACCTTTCCAAAGGTGTCTCATTTGTCTTGGAATCCATTGTGATTTTCAAGTGAAGTGACACATCCACCATGATTGAAGACTTGCGTTTGCACAACCATACATGAAAGAAAGAAAAAGATGTGTTCTCCATTGATTAAGGAATGTTGCCTAATTACTGTACTCATATCTATCTACTTCCATGGAAGGTGCCATGCTGTTCACGACTAACTGGCATCTCTGCAGCACAGTCAACCAGTCACACCATTAGGTGGAAGTGATGTGGATGGCTGGAGGAAGTCTCAGGCTCTGTTCTAGGATTAAAGTTTGCAAGGGCAGAGATTAGGGGCAACTGACTCCATACCAGAAGAAGAGACACCTTAACTGATGGACAGGAGCTCCTTGCCTGACCAGCTAGGTGATACTCCTAAGGACTAACTATACTGGCTGGCCTGCAGACAAGACTGGCATAGCTCCATCTCAGTGAGTTGTCTGAGAAGCGTCCATAGGTGCCACCAAAACATTAAAGTAGTTATTCTCCTTTTTTATTCACTTTCTTCCTATTTTAGATGCCAGTGATAAAGAGCTCACCAGCATCTGACTGGTAAGGTGAGATACCTAGGGACATACCAATCAGGCTGGAGCTGTGCGTTCTGAAGGATCAAAGTCTGCACTGCTTGCCAGTTCTGGTACTCATCTTGAAAGCTTCATTCAATCCTGAAGGATCACTTGCTTAATCTCTGGTCCCAATCCAACCTGGCCCATGCTCAAGTCCTATGGAACTGAACAAATTCAATAGGACTCATGTAATTACACTTTCTCATAATTGTAATACACTTTCTGAATTGGAGTGTTTGGGTATGTTTAGTTGGGATGAGTATCTGATTTACTAGAAGGCTGGCCAGGCATGATTTAGAATCCTTTAGTCCCTGCCCAAAGACAGTCTGATGGTACCTTTGCTTACCTCCTTTCCTTAAAGAAAAGCTACACAAGGAGCCATAAGGACCACAAACTAGATTGGCGTCATGGTGCTAGAGGAGGTTAACACAACCTTCCTGCACCATTTTCTCTGATTTAAATTACCACCACCACCACCACTATCACCACCCCAAGCTCTTATTAGCCATGGAATGAGAAAAAAGACAAGTACACTATTGGTAGAATTATATCGTCTCCCTGTAGCAAATACCAGCTTCAAAAGGTATCCATTAAGACAATTCATCTCCTTTCCTCCTCACCCAGCACCGCAGCTTGGATCCAAACTAGCCCTACTTCCTACACTTGCTTTTGAGTAAACAAAAGGGGGTTGGACTCGATGGTCTTGTAGGCCCCTTCCAACCCTACTATTCTATGATTCTATGATTCTATAAAAACATTGGAAGATCACATCTTCTGTGGAATGTGTAGTAAGTCCAGCTCTCTGAGGACCAAACAGACGTTTCTTTAAAGATGTAGCTAGCAGCTATGTCTTCCCCCCATTGTTCTCTAGAATAGGTGCAGCCCCCCCAATCCAGAATGGAACCCTAGCTTGGGGGTAGGGGGCATTAACCTTCCCCCTGCTGCTATGTGCCTAATCCAGATCACACACACCCATCCCTGTAATTTCTATGCAAAACAGTGATCCATTTGCTTTATTGTACGGCCCCCAATCCAGATTGGACCCATAGAGGAGAGAAAGGGTTAAAGCCCCCTACCCCCCCTCACTATAGTCCCAATACCCCCTGTACTTAGAGAAAAATCCATACAGGTAGTTCTAGCATCAGTTTATCAATGGAAGCTTATATAGGGAACCCAGTTTTGAGGATCTTCTAAGGAAAAAAAGGCTTGTGGATAACCATTTTCAGTGTTCCTTGTTCACATCCATGCCTTCACAGGAGTGATGATAAACACAGTAATGATAAACACACAATTCTATGGCAATCAATCCTAATTCAGGGCCAAAGCAAACATTACTTTAGAGAGGTAGCTGCTTGATTTGCAATATTTGTCACATGGTGAGCTAATTATGATTTATAATGGGGTTAGTTCACCCATCATTAGTCGTAATAGTGACTGGGTAAAAGGTAAGCTTTTGTAGAGTGGTTAACAATACCTATAAACAACTGCCATTTTTAGATACATTCCCCATGCAATTAATAGGTGCACAGAGCAAGAAGCTGGACCCTAAGTTCAATATCTACATGTTTTGCCTTTTCGCTCTTCAAAAAGGGAACTTTCATACTACACACACACACAAACCCTGGTTCAGTGATAAGCATTCCTACCACCTCATTATTGATTCTATTCTTGGGTTTCCTATTAGACTTAGAAATACACATCCTTCTTCCAAGTGGTAAATAATTAAAATGCAAAGACATTACAAAGCTCTGAGGGCCAATTTGAGAGCAGAAGCTATTTTACTTAAAGAGGAAAGCTTCGAGTTATGGACAGCAGTTGGGGTTGTCTTTATTAGTCCAGACTGCTACTATTATCTTTTTTCCCCAATACAAACACTGCTGAAAAGTGATGCTGATTATGTAGTAATGGGAGCAGTAAGTAACTATTTATCTGCAAAAGAAAATAAAGGCTAAGCTACAACTTCCTTTCTTTTTTTCCTGTTATCTGTGTGCCTATAAAGAAATGGAGTTAATTACTTGACCCAGGACTAAGAGTAGGAGCAATAGTCTTAATCATAGTACATGGAACTATCTTCATTGTAGCTAAAGCAATGCAGATTCTTAATATGCATACCATGAACTCTCCCTATATTTTTTTAATATATTTATTAAGTAATATTTTACAGTGCAATCCTATGCATGCCTACTCTGAAGTAAGTCAGTCCCACTATGTTCAGTGGGAATTACTCCTACCTTAATGTATATAGGATTGTAGCCTCAAAGTCTGTTCCTAAGTGTAATAAGTTTGGGTCCATATCTTAAGAAGATAACACTGTGGTTTTATTAAACAGAGTTATAACAATAAACAGTTCTTTGCTGTAACTCCCTCAGCCAGTCTAGACTCCACCCCCTCACCCCACTCTCTAGGGATCATTTCCAAATTCCCATCCCAATGTTTCTTGTAAGAAAATGTCTCTAAATTGCTACAATCACTACATCTCCTTTTTTCTCAACCAACAGTAACCGACACCAACAGTCAACTCTGAACTAAATTCTGCAGAGGAGAGGTTACTAGCACATCACTCTAGAGTGAGTCTTTACCACTCACTTCCCTGCTTTATACCAGGCTGCTCAGCAAGTTTCTATAAGTCTCTGTGGAGCTTTCACTGTCCTTCCTGACTGCTGGGGCATCTCACCTTCCTTCACCTTTTCTTCCATAATGTCATGCTGAGGAACAACTCCTTTTTCAACCTGCTCCTGTGAACATTCAAGTGGTGCTGATGTACAGCCTGCTCTGTTCTCACCCGCTGGAGTAATTTGTGGGGAGTGCTTGGAGATCCCAATGATTTCACCGAAAATCTCTCCCTGATCTGCCTGAACTAAATATGATCATAGGTGTACTAGCTGCTGGACAGTGCCCCTCTGATCCCAGATATTGGAACTGTTATTTCTCATGCACACGTTGTCACCTAGTTGCAGACTAGGGAGCTCTTTTGCTCTTTTGTCAAAATGATGTTTTTGCAATTGCTTCAGAGCATCTTTCTTTTTTCATACATCAACATGCTCATACATTGTAAATAATTCCTCAGTTATGGGTAGTGTAGAGCATATTCTTTTTCCCATGAGTAACTGTGTAGGGGACCAGCCATTGTCCAGTGGAGTACTGCGGTAAGCCATTAGTGCTTTATATAAATCCCCTCTGCTGTCAGCTGCCTTTTTAATCGGGTTTTTAACAGTTTGGATGGATCTTTCCACAAGACCATTGGATTGGGGGTAATGGGGACTGGATGTACTGCGATGAAAGTCCCAATCCTTTGCAAACTGCTTAAACTCTGAACTGGAAAACTGAGGCTCATTGTCACTAAAAAATTAACATGGAATTCCATGCCTTGCAAACACTGCCTTCAGGCTAGCTATTGCTGACACGCTGCTTGTACCATTCAGATTGCATATCTCTGGATACAGAGAGTAATAATCGGTAACGATCAAGTATGTTGGTGAATTCCAAGTGAAGAGGTCAGTGCCTACCTTCTTGTATGCCCTCAGTGGGGCAGGGTGCAGATGCAGAGGCTCTGCCTGCTGGGTTGGCTGGAACTTTAAACAAGTGGAACAGCTTGCTACTGTGTTAGTAATATTCTGGTTGATCTGTGGCTGATACATGACCTCCCATGCCCTCTTCTTACATTTTTCAATTCCTAGATGACCTTCATGGATCTTTCTGAGCATTTCATGCCAGGGGATCCTTGGAATCACTACCTTGTTGCCTTTGAAGATCACCCCATCTATTACTGAGAGGTCATGCCTGCAGTTCCAGTACTCCCATAGGCTTGGATCACAGCTATAGCGGCCCTGTGGCCACCCTGCAAGTATACATTCTTTTTAGGAGACCCATGGCTTCATTGTTCTCTGTTTCCACTTTGATTTGCTGGAATTTTCTATCAGATATGGGAAGTGACTGTACTATCAGATCTTCATATGCCTGCACCTCCATGTCAGAAATATGCTTTGGGTGTAATGAAGGTTGTACAGCCCTGGACAGTGCATCTGCTGTGAACATCAATTTCCATGGTGTGTAAAACACAGTCAAGTCATATTTTTGTAGTTTGAGCATCATCCTTTGGATTCTCAAAGTGCAGTCATTTAATGGCTTCTCAAAAAATACTATCAGAGCTTTATGGTCAGTTTCTACTTGCACTTTCTGTCCACTGATACACTGATGAAATCTCTGGCAAGCAAACAGGATACTCAACAGCTCTTTTTCGATCTGGGCATACCTGGCTTCTGCCTCTGTCAGTGCCTTGGGTGCATATGCCACTGGTTGCCAGTAATCACCATGGTCCTGCATAATCACTGCACCCAGCCCTGACTGTGAGGCAACAGAAGAAATCTTGAGTGGCTTGCCAGGGTCATGGAATTTTAACACAGGAGCTTTGCTAAGTTCCTGTTTCAAGATGGTCCATGCTTCCTCCTATGGTGCATCCCAGAACCACTCAGGTTTGTTTTCAAGAAGTGCCCAGAGGGGTGTTGCTTTAGATGACAAACTTGGTATAAATTTCCCAAGGTAATTAACCATCCCAAGGAATCATTGCACATCTTTCTTGGACTGGGGCCATGGCATCATTTCAATAGCCTCAACTTTTCTCTTGTCAGGTTTTACCCCCTCAGTAGAGATCACATCTCCCAAAAATGTCAGCTCAGTGACCCCAAATACACAGTTTTCTTTATTTAATTTCAGATTTGCTGCTCTTGTTGCATCTAAGCCTTCCCGAAGCCTCAGAACATGTTCAGCTTTGGTAGAACACAAGGTGTCCACTCCATCAATGTGTTCATATAGCATGTGTATAGTTCTGTGGTACACCTCAGATGCTGAAGCCACACCAAATGGGAGCCGCAGAAAGAGATATCACCCAAAGGGGGTATTAAATGTGCAGAGCTCGGAGCTCTCCTCTGTGAGCTGCAACTGCCAAAAGCTGGAGGACACATCAAGTTTACTGGAAAAACAGGCATTCGCAAATTGTGCCATGATTTCCTCCCTAGTGGGAAGTTTGAAATGCTCCCTCTCTATAGCCTTGTTGAGGCTTCTGGGATCAAGACACACCCGTAACTTGCCAGTAGGTTTCTCTACAATGACTAGAGAGCTCACCCATTCTGTGGGGACCTCAGTCTTCTCTATGACCTTTAAAGGCTCCATCCTCAAGAGCTCCTCTCTGAGTTTGTCACGAAGTGCAAACGGCACTCTTCTGCATGGATGGATCAGGGGAAACTGATTTATTTATTCGCCTGGTATGTTCACCTGGTAAACAGCCAAGCCCTTCAAATATATCCTGATAACGCAAAAGCAGTGTCTCATACTCTTCTTCTCCATTGGTTTGTATGGCTAGTACCTGTTTAACCAGGTTCAGCTTCTCACATGCTGCCAAATTGGAGTCATCTGTTTAGGGGCTTATAATAAATGCCAAGTTATACACAATGCCTTTGTATCTGATGCTGGCAATACAGTGCCCCTGAATACACAGTTAGTTGAACACCTGTGGGATGTCTTTTCGGCCTTACTTGGAATCTTTCATAATCTTCTTCAGGCAACACATTAACCTGAGCACCTGTGTCTAGCTTAAAGGACACCATTGTTCCTTGTACTTCCACTGGCAGATTCCAGTCCTTCTTATTCTCTCTGCCTGATTCCACGACATCCACAAAAAAACTGCTTCTCCTGCTCAACAGCATGTACTTGTGGTTTTAGTACTTGTGACCTACAATATTTTGCAAAGTGGTTGTGCTCACCACAGTTATAACAGACCTTACCAAATGCAGCACACTGTTTTTGCCCATGCTGCCTGCCTGTTTCTGCAAGTTTGGCTCAACCCTCTGTTTCCTTTCCCAGCAGCTTTGTTAGGTGGCTGCTGCACTCTCTGATTTAGTTTTCACTGACCCTGTTGTTGCTTGCTTAATGCATGGATAGTCTCTTCAGCAGGCCTCAGTTCTTTTGTTTGGGCCCAGACTACCTCTGCTGCCCAATATATCTTGAGTTTTTCCTAGTGTGAAATCTTCTTCATGCTACAGCCTTTCTCGTATTGCATTCTCCCTAATACCACAAATAATCCTGTCTCTGATCAGAGTCTGTTAGGGTCCCAAAGTCTTGCTAAGAGTGTTGAGCTCCATAGCATATTGGTGTATGCTTTCATCCATTTTCCGCATGCGTGTAAAAAATGTATGCCTTTCAAAGGTCTCATTCTTTGGGGGTATACACTACTCCCCAAATTTTAACATTACTGCACTGAACTTCATGTTTTCCCCTTCCACAAACTGGAACTTACTGTAAATCTCTAATGCTTCCTCCCCCACTACATGAAGCTGTATTATTTTACTTTATCAGGTTTCCCTTCAGCCCCTGTGGCTGTCAAACAAACTTCAAATCTTTGCTTGAATTTTCTCCAGTTTTCTGCAACATTCCCAGACATTTGCAGGCTGGATGGGGGTTGTAACAGCTCCATAGTTATGTCTGTGCTATAGAAGCTGGTGGTTCTGTTGCTAAATTGAGGACAGGCCACAGGCCTTTGAGTAGAGCCCTTCTTGCCCACAGTACTCAGCTGGCTCAAAGCAGAAGAAAGCTACACAGCTTCAGAAGCCTTGTGGCCTCCACTTGTGACACCATGTAATAAGTCTGGGTCCATATCTTAAGTACATAACATGGTGGTTGTATTAAATAGAGTTATAACAACAAATAGATCTTTGCTGGAGCTGTCCCAGCCAGTCTAGATGCCAACCCTAACCCCAATCTCTAGGGATCACCTCCAAATTCCCATCCCAATGTTTCTTGTAAGGAAATGTCTCTAAATTACTACCATCACTACAATAAGCATGTTGTTGTTGTTGTTGTTGTTGTTATTTCTCTACTGCCCCATAGCTGAAGCTGTTTGGGCATTTCACAAAGGTTACAAAGGTTAAATGTTTATTTGGAAGTAAGTCCCAATTATTTCAATGGGGTATACTTACAGTTAAGTCTGTTCTGGATTGCAGCCTTAGGAGTGTCCTCATCTTCATAACACCCCTTGTGAGATAGGTAGGGATGTCAGAGAATTCTGCGACGGATCTCAGTGAGGCCGAATGCCAGTGCATTCGGCCCCCTGAAATCCATCGTGGAACGGCCTGCCACCCCCCCGCCCCCCGTGGATTCCCGCCCCCCAGGACGAGACTTACCTGGGGCGGGTGTTCCGGACGGCGGTGGCTCCAGTGGCAGCTTCGGAGGCAGCAGCTTCAGCAGTGGCAGCGGTGGCAGCTTTGGCGGTAGCAGCGGCAGCAGCTGGTCTTCCGAACGGTTGCCGCCGCCGCCATTTGCAGTCTGTGTCTCCCCCCCCCCCCATAGACGTGATAGGCTACATAAAGACTATGTAAAGTCTGGGGTTTTTTTAAAAAAAATGCGTACGCAAATGGCGGCGGCTACAGCTGCCGCCATTTGCGTTCCTTATTTTTCGCCGTCTTAGTCTTCGTCAATATTTATGTAGACCAAGACGAAGAAAATAAAGGGGAACGCAAATAGTGCCCACTACGCTATTTGCGTTCCCCTTTCTTTTCTTTGTCTTAGTCTACATAAATATTGATGTAGACTAAGACGGCGAAAAATAAGTAACGCAAATGGCGGCGGCCGTAGCCGCCATTTGTGTACACGTTTTTGTTTTTTGTTTTTGTTACACAGAGCCCTCCGCAGCTGGAAATCTGGCTGCTGACAGCCCTGGCCTGGGCCTGGCCGGCTGCTCCGCGGAGCCACCGCGGAGCACAGCCGGCCGTCGAGGATTCTTGGGGGGAGGACCGGATCGCCTCCCCCCCCCGTCGAGGATTCCGGGGGGAGGGACGGAACGCCTCCCCCCCCACACCATGAACAGAATCTGCGAAAAGGTAAGTCACTTTCGTACATCCCTAGAGATAGGTCACCACCACCATTTCATTTGTGAACACAAATAACACAAACAATCTGGTATAATGGAGAAAAGGGCTTTGAATCCAAAACCCCAATTACCAATTATTTAGTTCGTTCATTTCCATACCACCCAATAACCGAAGCTCTCTGGGCAGTTCACAAAAATTAAAACCACAAAGCACAGCCTGAAACAATATAAAATCCGAAAGCTTAAAACCACAGTATAACAGTACAACCAGAATAAAACCTAGCAGCAATGCAGATATTTAAAATACAGATTTAAAACACCAAAACTGAAAGACTAGCAAACTAAAATGCTGGGAGAATAAAAAGGCCTTCACCTGACGGCGGAGAGAGTACAATGTAGGTGCCAGGCGAACCTCTCTAGAGAGCTCATTCCACAGCTAGAGTACCACAGCAGAAAAGGCCCTCTTCTTGGTAGCCACCCACCTCATTTCCTTTGGCAGGGGCTCACAGAGAAGGACCGCTGAGGATGATCTTAGGGTCCGGGCAGGCACATATGGGACAAGGCAACCCTTCAGGTCGTTAAAGGCTTTGAATGTTAATACCAGCACTTTGAATCAGGCCTGGAAATGGGCTGGCAGCCAGTGCAGCTGGAAAAGTACTGGCGTAATGTGATCCCATTGGCCAGTCCCTGTTAACAATCTTGCTGCCCTATTTTGGACTAGCTGAAGTTTCCAGACCATTTTCAAAGGCAGCCCCATGTATAACGCATTGCAGTAATCCAGATGAGGGATTATTATCAGAGCATGGATAACTGTAGTGAGGCTCTCTGTGTCCAGATAAAGGCATAGTTGGTATATAACGAAAAAGTGCTTCATAAGGTATTGGACCTTCTGTAAGGTATTGGACCAAGTCCAATACCTTACAGAATCTACTGAACCATAGTTGTCCAGGTACGTATGCACTGCAGAATGCAATCTTGCCTGTGCAGCTAATACAAGGGATAATGCATGACAGGGATGTTGAGCCTCTGAATTCCATTTTGGAGAAATCACATTCCAGCTATTGGCCAAGGAGGCAGGACAAAAACACCAAAAAGACCATCATATTTTAGCTTAAAGCGCTTAGTGCCAATAACAAAGCTTTAGGAGAGGCATGGCAATCTATTAGAATGGGGGAAAGGCACAAAAGCTGGAAATCAGAAAACAATACGTGGTTGGGGAAGGGGGGTGGGACCAGGGGAAAGGGACGTGGCCATCTGGGGAACCCCAGAGGGCCAGATTTGGCCCTGGGTCTAAGGTTCTATACCCATGCTGTATGACATCACATGGTCATCCATCCAAGGGTGGGTAGTAATGACGTGACAAAGGAGGGATTTGGTATGACTTAAATTAGAGCAAACTATATGGAGAAATGAGACTTGGATCACTACAAGTCTCTGAAACTAATAGTAGGAAGACTATCCTCCAGCAAGTGGCAAAGCCTGTGATGATGACAACCATGGAGTTTATGTGGGGAATCCTTGGAGGGGCATGCATGCATCTTGCAGGTGCATGGGATTCATTTTATTTGCTTAGGTGTTTGAGTGGGCAGAACTGAAGCTTATTGGCAAGACCAAAAGAAAGGTTGCCAGTGGAGTTCTAACTAATTTAAGGTCACAATCCTATGGCCACTAGACAGCAGCTAGATGGCTATAGGATTGGTCGGTTTCCAGGAACTGCCTCCCCGCCACCTCATAGGTGGCGTGGAACATCCCTGGGCTCCAGGCTCATAAGAGCAGCGTGGAGCGGGGCAAAGGGGGGCATTCCTGGAGGTGGGGAGGGGTGTGGACAGCATAAGCCTCTTTACAAGGCTTCTTATGTGCCGTCCATCCTCCTCACCCCAAACTGCTCCAGCTAGATAGCCAAAATAGGCCATCCAGCCATAAATGCAGGGCAGATCGAGCGTGGAGGAGTTGATTCCCTCCACATTCCGCTCACCCTGCATTGGATAGGTGGTCACCTCCGAGTTCAGAGGCAGCTGCCTATTGCCATAGGATTCCTCCCTTAAGGAAATTAGTCTCCACTGATATAACTCAGACCAATATTTCTTAAAATCACATTATAACAAACTTTCTTTCAGTATGACTTTCTACCACTTAACTTTATACTTTTAAGTGCCTGCATTTCATTCAAAGGGCTCAAATACAGTTTTCAAAACTGATTCAAGAATGGGGGAACTTATTGTCATTTACTTTCATTGCAAAGTTGAGGTGTTAATGTCATCTCTTAGTTATTCCATGAGCTCAGAATGGCATAAGTAGACACAGAGTGTGATTATACATTTCTGCTTGCTTCCAAGAGATTTAGCTTCATTGTACCTTTGAAGTTTAAACTGTCATACCAAAATATTCCATTTGTATATTTTTCACAGAGGGCTCCTAAGATCCTTGTCTTTTTTATTACTTTCAGTTTAGCACTATAATCTGACCTCACAGTCATTGTTGTTGTTGTTGTTCAGTCGTTCAGTCGTGTCCAACTCTTCGTGACCCCATGGACCATAGCACGCCAGGCCTTCCTGTCCTGCGCTCTCTCCCGGAGCATGCTCAAGTTCATATTCATTGCATCAGTGATGCTATCTAGCCATCTCATCCTCTGCCGTCCCCTTCTCCTTTGGCCTTCAGTCTTTCCCAGCATCAGGGTCTTTTCCAGGGAGTTTTCTCTTCACATTAGGTGGCCAAAATATTGGAGCTTCAGCTTCAGTATCTGTCCTTCCAAGGAGCACTCAGGGTTGATTTCCTTTAGGATTGACTGATTTGACCTCCTTGCAGTCCAGGGGACTCGTAAGAGTCTTCTCCAGCGCTACAGTTCGAAATTATCTATTCTTCGACGCTCAGCCTTCCTTATAGTCCAGCTCTCACACCCATACATTACTACTGGGAAAACCATAGCTTTGATTAGACGGACCTTTGTCGGCAAGGTGATGTCTCTGCTTCTTACTATGCTGTCTAGGTTTGCCATAGCTTTCCTCGCAAGGAGCAAGCGTCTTTTAATTTCATGGCTACAGTCACCGTCTGCGGTGATCTTGGAGCCCAAGAAAATAAAATCTGTCACAGCTTCCATTTCTTCCCCTTCCATATGCCAGGAAGTGATGGGGCCAGATGCCATGATCTTAGTTTTTTTAATGTTGAGTTTCAAACCAGCTTTTGCACTCTCCTCTTTCACCCTCAACAAGAGGCTCTTTAGATCCTCTTCGCTTTCTGCCATTAGGGTGGTATCATCTGCATATCGGAGGTTGTTGATAATTCTCCCGGCAATCTTAATTCCGACCTGTGATTCATCCAACCCGGCGTTTCTCATGATATACTCTGCGTATAAGTTAAATAAGCAGGGTGACAATATGCAGCCTTGTCGTACTCCTTTCCCAATTTTGAACCACTCGGTTCTTCCATGTCTGGTTCTTACTGTTGCTTCTTGACCTTCATACAGGTTTCTCAGGAGACAGGTAAGGTGGTCTGGTACTCCCATCACTTTAAGAATTTGCCACAGTTTGTTGTGATCCACACAATCAAAGGCTTTAGCATAGTCAATGAAGCAGAAATAGACGTTTTTCTGGAATTCTCTTGCTTTCTCCATGATGCAGCGAATGTTGGCGATTTGATCTCTAGTTCCTCTGCCTCTCCGAAACCCAGCTTGTACTTCTGGTAGTTCTTGGTTCGCATGCTGCTGAAGCCTAGCTTGTAGGATTTTGAGCATCACCTTGCTGGCATGTGAAATGAGCGCAATTGTGCAGTAGTTTGAACACTCTTTGGCGTTGCCTTTCTTTGGAATTGGAATGTAAACTGACCTTTTCCAGTCTTGTGGCCATTGCTGAGTGTTCAAAATTTGTTGGCATATTGAGTGCAGCACTTTAACAGCATCATCTTTTAGGATCTTAAATAGCTCAGCTGGAATACTGTCATCTCCGCTAGCTTTGTTGTTACTAATGCTTCCTAAAGCCCACTTGACTTCACTCTCAAAGATGTCTGGCTCAAGTTCAGTGACCGCACTATCATGGCTATCAGGGATATTAAGATCTTTCCTGTATACTTCTTGTGTGTATTCTTTCCACCTCTTCTTAATCTAATCTGCTTCTGTTAGGTCCCTGCCTTCTTTGTCCTTTATCATGCCCGTCTTTGCACAACACGTTCCCTTGAGATCTCCGATTTTCTTGAAGAGATCTCTAGTCTTTCCCATTCTGTTGTTTTCCTCGATTTCTTTGCATTGTTCATTTAAGAAGGCCTTCTTGTCTCTCCTTGCTATTCTCTGGAACTCTGCAGTCAGTTGGATATATCATCCCCTTTCTCCCTTGCCTTTCGCTTCACTTCTTTCCTCAGCTACCTGTAAAGCCTCATCAGACAGCCACTTGGCTTTCTTGCATTTCTTTTTCTTTGGGATGGATTGAGTTGCTGCCTCCTGAACAATGTTACGGACCTCCGTCCATAGTTCCTCAGGCACTCTGTCTATCAGGTCTAATCCCTGAAATCTATTCCTCACCTCCACTGTATATTCATAAGGGATATGATTTAGGTCATACCTGAATTGTTTAGTGGTTTTCCCTACATTCTTCAATTTAAGCTGAAATTTTGCAACAAGAAGCTCATGATCTGAGCCACAGTCAGCTCCAGGTCTTGTTTTTACTGACTGTATAGAGCTTCTCCATCTTTGGCTGCAAAGGACATAATCAATCTGATTTCGATACTGACCATCTGGTGATGTCCATGTGTAGAATCGTCTCTTGTGCTGTTGGAAAAGAGTGTTTGCTATGATCAGCGTGTTCTCTTGACAAAACTCTATTAGCTTTTGTCCTGCTTCATTTTGTACACCAAGGCCATGCCTGCCTGTTATCCCGGTGATTTCTTGACTTCCTACTTTAGCATTCCAATCCCCTATGATGAAGAGGACCTCTTTTTTTGGTGTTAGTTCTAGAAGGTGTTGTAGGTCTTCATAGAACCAATCAACTTCAGCTTCTTCGGCATCAGTGGTTGGGGCATAGACTTGAATTACTGTGATGTGGAATGGTTTGCCTTGGATTCGTACTGAGATCATTCTATCGTTTTTGAGATTGTACCCCAGTACTGCTTTTCCCACCCTTTTGTTGACTATGAGTGCTACTCCATTTCTTCTAAGGGATTCTTGCCCACAGTAGTAGATATGATGGTCACCTGGATTAAATTTGCCCATGCCTGTCCATTTTAGTTCGCTGATTCCCAAGATGTCGATGTTCAGTCTTGCCATCTCATGTTTGACCACCTCCAGCTTACCTTGATTCATTGATCTGACATTCCAGGTTCCTAAACAATATTGTTCTTTACAGCATCAGATTTTCTTTTCACCACCAGACACATCCACAGCTGAGTGTCCTTTCGGCTTTGGCCCAGCCGCTTCACTCTTTCTGGCGCTACTTGGAAATACCCTCTGCTCTTCCCCAGTAGTATATTGGACACCTTCCGAACTGAGGGGCTCATCTTCCGGCGTCATATCTTTTTTTATGATATGTTCCATGGGGTTTTCTTGGCAAGAATACTGGAGTGGGTTGCCATTTCCTTCTCCAGTGGACCACATTTTGTCAGAACTCTCTGCCATGACCTGTCCATCTTGGGTGGCCCTGCATGGCATAGCTTATGGCTTCACTGAGTTACGCAAGCCCCTTCGCCACAACAAGGCAGTGATCCGTGAAGGGGTCACAGTCATTAGGCATTGCTTTTTGCGCATAATGTGCAAGGAAAAGGAATGGATAGAATGAATGTGGAGGACCAATAATATAGAAAAACAGAATCTGCATCCAGTTTTGGTGACGCTGAGCATTTAAAGGTCTTATTATTATCTCTGGTCAAGGAAGTGGGATCCTGTAGGAGAAAAGGCCTTTTCTGCAGGCCTGAACCAAAGTCACCAAGATGGAAAAGTATTAAGAATGTCATAGGAGAATTACTGTGAAAAATAATACACAAACAACCGGGTGAAAAGGTGGAATAAACATGCCTAAGCACAGATAAAGACTCTGACTAACTCTTTCTGAGTCTTGGGACTCCTATCTCATGAAGACAATGGTTCCCTGTTGCTTCATGAGATAAGGAACTGCTTATGAGATAAGTATTTCAGCTCAAGCTGTGCTTAGGGGATGTATAGGGATGGCGAAGAAATCTGCCACGGACTCCAGTGAGAATTCTAAAGAATCCAGCCCCCCAGAGTCCATGGCGGAACGGACTACCCCCCCCCCCGCCACCCCATGGAATCCCCCCACCCAGTCGGACCCTACCTGGTCGTTGGCTGTCCGGTCCATCCTCAGCTGCCTCATCCCCTCTGCGGATGCAAATGGCGGCCAGCATAGTGACCGCCATTTGCGTCCCTGCCTTAGGCTGTGATAGGCTATGTAAGTATTTACGTAGCCTATCACAGCCTAAGGCAGGAACACAAAATGGTGGTCGCAGCCCAGCAGCGGCCAGAAGTCCGGCTACACCCAGCTCTGGCCGGCAGCTCCGTGGCCTTGCCGCAGAGCAGAGCCAGCTGGGGAAGATTCCAGGGGGATGGACAGATCGCCCCCCCAAAGCGGACACCCCCGGTGAATTGGTGAGTGGGGTTCGTACACCCCTAGGTATTCCTGGTTCTCATAGAAAGAAGCATCCTGTACATGTGATAAATGCCAGATGCATGTGTGATCAGCTTAAACTCTATGTGATTGGATATAGGTAGCCTAGTGGGCCTTAGGAAGCATTAGTAACAACAAAGCTAGCGGAGATGACAGTATTCCAGCTGAGCTATTTAAAATCCTAAAAGATGATGCTGTTAAAGTGCTGCATTCAATATGCCAACAAATCTGGAACACTCAACAGTGGCCACAAGACTGGAAAAGGTCAGTTTACATTCCAATTCCAAAGAAGGGCAACGCCAAAGAGTGTTCAAACTACCGCACAATTGCGCTCATTTCACATGCCAGCAAGGTGATGCTCAAAATCCTACAAGCTAGGCTTCAGCAGTATGCGAACCGAGAACTACCGGAAGTACAAGCTGGGTTTAGAAGAGGCAGAGGAACTAGAGATCAAATCGCCAACATTCGCTGCATCATGGAGAAAGCAAGAGAATTCCAGAAAAACGTCTATTTCTGCTTCATTGACTACGCTAAAGCCTTTGATTGTGTGGATCACAACAAACTGTGGCAAATTCTTAAAGTGATGGGAGTACCAGACCACCTTACCTGTCTGCTGAGAAACCTGTACGAGGGTCAAGAAGCAACAGTAAGAACCAGACATGGAACAACCCATTGGTTCAAAATTGGGAAAGGAGTACGACAAGGCTGCATATTGTCACCCTGCTTATTTAACTTATATGCAGAGTACATCATGAGAAATGCCGGGTTGGATGAATCAGAGGTCGGAATTAAGATTGCCGGGAGAATTATCAACAACCTCCGATATGCAGACGATACCACCCTAATGGCAGAAAGCGAAGAGGATCTCAAGAGCCTCTTGTTGAGGGTGAAAGAGGAGAGTGCAAAAGCTGGTTTGAAACTCAACATTAAAAAAACTAAGATCATGTCATCTGGCCCTATCACTTCCTGGCATATAGAGGGGGAAGAAATGGAAGCAGTGACAGATTTTACTTTCTTGGGCTCCAAGATCACCACAGACGGTGAATGTAGCCATGAAATTAAAAGACGCTTAATCCTTGGGAGGAAAGCTATGGCCAACCTAGACAGCATAGTAAGAAGCAGAGACATCACCTTGCCGACAAAGGTCCGTCTAATCAAAGCTATGGTTTTCCCAGTAGTAATGTATGGCTGTGAGAGCTGGATTATAAGGAAGGCTGAGCGCCGAAGAATTGATGCTTTCGAACTGTGGTGCTGGAGAAGACTCTTACGAGTCCCCTGGACTGCAAGGAGGTCAAATCAGTCCATCCTAAAGGAAATCAACCCTGAGTGCTCATTGGAAGGACAGATAATGAAGCTGAAGCTCCAATATTTTGGCCACCTAATGAGAAGAGAAAACTCCCTGGAAAAGACCCTGATGCTGGGAAAGACTGAAGGCCAAAGGAGAAGGGGACGGCAGAGGATGAGATGGCTAGATAGCATCACGGATGCAATGAATATGAACTTGAGCACGCTCCGGGAGAGAGCGCAGGACAGGAAGGCCTGGCGTGCTATGGTCCATGGGGTCACGAAGAGTCGGACACGACTGAACGACTGAACAACAACAACAACAATGGTAACTTTTGATTAGGGATGTACGAAAGTCACTTACCTTTTTGCAGCTTGGATTCGTGGTGGGGGGGGAGGCACTCTGTCCCTCCCCCCGGAATCCTCCCTGGGCTGACTCTGCTCTGCAGCGGCTCCGTGGAGCCGCCGGCCAGGGCCGTCTGCAGCCGGAGTTCCGGCCGTGGACAGGCTGCTGCGGACGCAAATGGCGGCCACCATAGCAGCCGCCATTTGCATCCAGAGAAGCTGCCATGATAGGCTACGTAAGTATTTATGTAGCCTATCACGGCAAGCCAAAAAAAAAAACAGCGTATGCAAATGGCAGCGGCTATGGTAGCCGCCATTTGCATTCCCTATTTTTCGCCATTTTAGCCTACGTAAATATTTATGTAGGCTATTACAGCGAAAAAAAGGGGAACGCAAATAGCATAGTGGGTGCTATTTGCATTCCTTTTTTTCCCCACCGTAATAGCTTACATAAATATTTACGTAGGCTAAAATGGCAGGAAAAAAAGGAATGCAAATGGCACCCACTACGCTATTTGCGTTTCCCTTTCTTTCGCCGTAATAGCCTACGTAAATATTTACGTAGGCTAAAACGGCGAAAGATAGGGAACGCAAATGGCGGCCGCCGTAGCCACCGCCATTTGCATACACTGTTGTTGTTTGGGGGGGGCTTGCCACAATAGGCTACGTAAATACTTACGTAGCCTATCTTGGCTATGACGAAGAAGTGAATGGCAGCCGCAGGGCCAGGACGGACGGCAGCAGGTAAATGCTCCATTTCGCGCACCTTTCGTGGGTTGGGGGGGGCAGGGGCTTCATTCTGCCATGGATTTTGGGGGGTCAAATGCACTGGCATTCAGCCTCACAAGATCCGTGGCGGAATTCTCTGACATCCTTACTTCTGATAGGCTAAGACCTTTGCTTACCATGTTTTTTGTATGTATTTTGTTTTCTTTATAAACCATGTAACCTGTAGGGATGTACGAAAGTCACTTACCTGTTCGCGGATTATGTTGATGGTGGGGGGGGAGGCGTTCCGTCCCTCCCCCTGGAATCCTCGCCGGGGGGGGAGGCGCTCCGTTCCTCCCCCCCGGAATCCTCCGTGGCCAGCTGTGCTCCACGGCAGCTCCGCGGAGCAGCCAGCCAGGCCCAGACAGGCCAGAGCCGTCCGCAGCCGGATTTCCAGCCGCGGAGGGCTCTGGGTAAAAAAAAACAACGCGTACCTTATTTTTGCCCTCTTAATCTACGTAAATATTTACATAGACTATGACGGCGAAAATAAAGGGGAACGCAAATAGCATAGCGGGCGCTATTTGCGTCCCTTTTTGATTCCCTTTTTTAGCCTACGTAAATATTTATGTAGTCTAAAACGGCAAATCAAAAAGGGACACAAATAGTGCCTGCTACGCTATTTGCATTCTCCTTAGGGATGTCAGAGAATTTCTCCACGAATCTCAGGGAGGCCGAATGCCAGCGCATTCGGCCCCCTGAAATTGGTGGAGAAACGGTCTGCCCCCCCACCCCCACCCCCACCCCCCAGGACGGGACTTACCTTGTTCGAATGTCCCTGGCGGCAGCGGCTCCGGCAGCGGTTCAGCGGTGGTTCAGCGGCTGCAGCTGTGGCAGCCGGTCTTCCGACCGGCTGCCGCCGCCACCATTTCCAAGTAAAACAAACAAACAAACAAACAAACATGATAGGCTACGTAAAGATTTATGTAGCCTATCACGGCTAGATTTTTAAAAAACACTGTGATAGGCTACGTAAATGTTTATGTAGCCTATCACGGCTGACTTTGGGAAAAAAGAAAGCGCGTACGCAAATGTGGCCATGGCCATTTGCGTACGCGCTTTTTTTTTTTTCCAAAGTTAGCCATGATAGGCTACGTAAACATTTATGTAGCCTATCACGACTGACTGCAGGGACACAAACGGCGGCGGCTACGGCCGCCGCCATTTGCGTCCCAGCAGGAGAGGAGGTTTCGTGGCTGGAGGGACGGGGCACCTCCCCCCCGGCCAGAATTTGCCATCCCTAGTAACTCTGCCATCCCTAGTAACCTGTTCCCCCAATTGGTAGTTCTTTGGTGAATTACCCATGTATACACATTTTGAATAAAGTATGATTTCAGGTACATGACCAGCCTCATCCTTTGGGCAGGGATGGTTCTCACTCTGTTTTTTCCCCCGACAATCCTTAATCACTTTATCCTGGAAAATACACAATTATTATTCCTCCAAGTCTACTACCAACATTGAACAAGCATTGATCACACATAGCATGGGTAGTTTCATATTTATAAGTGCTTCAGTGATCTGATGTTAAAAGAAAGGATTCTTTCACAATTTTGAAGCCGAATCTCAAACAGGGATCAGTGAGAATTTCAATTCAGTTATTAAAATTCATTTAATAATAATTTACCAAAATTTGCAAAGTTCTCAGTTTTCAGGACAAAATGAACTTGACATTTTTTTTAAAAAAAACCTGAATGTGGAAGAAAGTGAAATGGACAGATTTAGCCATCCAGGCCCAGGGCTATGAGTGCTTAACTCTCTTAGAGGCCTGAATGCAAATCCTTGTGTATTCAATCAGGTTAATGCTGAATTATGGTTGACACCTCTTTTTTTCTGACAGACTCCTAATCTTTAACAGCTATATGTCAGGAATGTACATCGTTGTCCTCTCCATGCTGGAACTAGCTGTGCCTACTGAATTCAGCTGTGTAGATGGGTGAGAATTTCATTTCAGTTCATTTTTTATTAAAGTATCTACCAATATTTGCAAAGTTCTTCATATTCAGGATAGAAAGACCTTGATAATTTAAATACAGGACAAAATAAAACTGACAGATCTGCCCATCCCTAACTTCAAATAAGACAACATTAATGGAACCAATGCCTATTTATTTGAGGAGTATGCCTGCTTGAATGTATAAGTCTTAAGGCAGAGATGTTAACGCTCCAACAAAATATATAAATCCACTTTCCCTACTACCACCAACCCTGGTTTGTTCTTGACTATTTTTCTTGGAAAATTCTATTGCTTCCTTTTCTTGGTGTTTATAAAATGTGTGGCATTCATCTTGAAAAACATTCAGATAAGAATACCTCCCAGGTAATTGCGAATACATTTTAATTATACACTTCCATTTCTATTTTTCCTCACATTGCTTACAGAAAGTAAGCAAGAGGAAGAAATTACAGAACATTGCATTCACACTAATTATGCAATTTAACTTACTTAATGTTGAGGTGCTCTGGGTAGCAAAAACATTCCAGCTTCCTCTGCAGAAACTACAAAACATTTTCATGCCCAAGCACTTGGCACACTGTGCATCAAT
Organism: Heloderma suspectum; assembly: GCF_057233095.1. Taxonomy (NCBI): domain Eukaryota; kingdom Metazoa; phylum Chordata; class Lepidosauria; order Squamata; family Helodermatidae; genus Heloderma; species Heloderma suspectum. The sequence continues at coordinate 95,440,438 of NC_139461.1, forward strand.
CGTAAAAATAAATATTACATGTACTGTTGGTGATGAGAACTATGTAGTTCATAGTAGAAACAATATTCCAACAGAAAATTTCCTGGGCATGGGACCAAATGTCCCGAGTCAACATTGCTGTTGAGCAAAAGACAAAAAAAGGAAAACTCTACAAAGGGGAATATTCACAGCCAGCTATCCTACTGTAGCTTGATGTAGCCCCAGAAACATTACAGCCCAAAGCAGTGCTTCCAGAACATTTTGTCTTGCATGTAGGAACATATGAGAATTTCAGTTCAGTTCACAAATGAATCACCTGTTTGCAACCTCAAACATGAATGGGAGCGCATGTTCTCCAAAAATGTTCATACAGGTGTATGAACTTCTGCTCGCATTTGAAAAAGTGCACTTTTTAAAAAATGCACCATTTTCCCATTTGAAATGGGCACTTTTCCTGTTTGAATAACCCCAAAAGCAGGTCACAAACAAGAACGGGAGCAATCAAAACTGAGCTTTGAAGAAAAAAACATAATTCCATTATACTGATATGCTGAGAATATATAACCATTAAAAAAATACTCCATAGATATTAAAATTCATTTGGGTGAAAATACAAAAAAAAAAAAAAAACACTAAGGCTTCCCACTCCCTTCGTTTTCAATAGCTTTCTTTTAAATGGCAGTATTATAGAGTTTTTTGTGGTTTTGTGTCTTGTGGTTCCACCTCAAAACAAATACCTCAATGGCATTCCAGTTATCAGGGACCAGGACAAGTCTACCATTAGGCAGAGGAGGGCAAAAGCAACAGTCCCCTGGCCATTCCTCTTGAGCCTCTCTCCCCCTTGGTCATCCCGTCTGTTAGAGGACAGAGTGGTGTGTGCTCTGCAGCCTACCTTACCACATAGCACACACAAGCAAGCCTGCTGCCCTCAGGTGTGGTGGAGGACACTGTCCCATTACCAGTGTTGAAGCAAGATTCACCTGCCAGTCCAATCACATGGAATGTGTTGGGCTGCCATTTTGCCCTTTAGTGCAGGGAGCAATTCTGACTGATCGATCGATTGTGTTGATAGCTTTATTGTATTTCATTATGGATTTGTGATGTCAGAGTCATGGTTTTAACATTGTTTATGAGGTGTACTGTGTTTTATATAGGTTGTTGGTCACCGTCAGGTTTTTGTAAGGAAGGGCAGGATATAAATCAAATCAAATCAATCAATAAATAAATAAATAAAATGTCCTGGGCCAGTCCTGGGGACAACAAAAGAGAAATCGCAAGGGCTTACTTCTTGTTTACTGAGACCTGAAAGGATCTCCCTGTAGACATGATAGATACCCATTAAGACATCTATGCAATTAGTGTTTTAAATTAGACATGAAAAAAGTGTAATTGTTTGGGTTTTGTGTTGTGTTTGTTTATTTATTTATTTATTTATTAAATTTATTAATCGCCCATCTGACTGGTCACCCAGCCACTTTGGGTTTGTTTGTTTGTTTGTTTGTATTATTATTTTTTATTATTACATATTAATTTATTTGTTATTATTAGTAGTAGATGATGACTATTAGTAGATGATGATGATGATGATGTTGTATACACTGCCCTGAAATCCTATGGTTGAAGGGTGGTTTATAAGTTTATTTATGTATTGATTTATCACATTTCGATACCACCCAATAGCCAAAGTATAAAAATTAACAAATAAATGAATGAATAAATAAATAAATATGGGAAATGCCTTAGAGTGAACATGGACTGATGGACATAAGAATAAGAGCAAGTGGAAGAAGGTATATATGAACATGCAATAACTGAAAGCATCAATTCTGAATATCATAGAGATGGGGTCAATAAGCAGCCCACAGGCAGATTAATTCACAAAATCTGTGGTACAACATGCCACAAAGCATAAGATAGAATAGATGGCACCAAAATTATTTTAGCACCATTTGGCAAAATTAACTTTGTTTGGCAAAATGGGCATAACTTTAAAAGGGTCTAGGGTAAGCATGACTGGATCCAACCCATTATGCTTTGTCAGATCATGGACCGTGGGAGAACTCACATTTCTGCTCTCCACTATAATTTGTATTATGTTAAAAAGGGAATTTAGGCACATCCCTTGTGGGGGGATACGTGGGCTTTCCCCACATCTCCAAGTCACACATCTTCCCATGAGGTGGATGTTGAAGTTCCATTTTCACATATTACAAGTTGCAGCAGAAAGCCAGAGCATGAGTCCACTCATATAGGCATGTACAAAAGTCACTTACCTTTCCGTGGATTATGTTGATGGGGGGGAGGTGGTCCGTCCCTCCCCCCGGAATCCTCAACAGGGGGGAGGCGATCCGTTCCTCCCCCCTGGAATCCTCCACGTCCGGCTGTGCTCCATGGCAGCTCTGCGGAGCAGCTGTCTAGGCCCAGGCCAGAGCCGTCCGCAGCCGGATTTCCAGCCGCGGAGGGCTCTGGGTAAAAAAAAAAAAAAAAAGCATACACAAATGGCGGCGGCTACAGCTGCTGCCATTTGCGTTCCTTATTTTTGGCTATCTTAGTCTACTCAAATATTTACGTAGACTTTGACGGCGAATATAAAGGGGAACGCAAATAGCGTAGCGGGAGCTATTTGCGTCCCTTTTTGATTTGCCGTTTTAGCCTACGTAAATATTTACGTAGACTAAGACGGCCAATGTAAATAGTCTACGTAAATATTTACGTAGGCTAAAACGGCAAATCAAAAAGGGACGCAAATAGCGCCCGCTACGCTATTTGCATTCCCCTTTATATTCGCCATCAAAGTCTATGTAAATATTTGAGTAGACTAAGATAGCCAAAAATAAGGAACGCAAATGGTGGCGGCTGTAGCCGTAATATTTATTTTAATAGTCTACGTAATATTTACGTAGACTAAGATGGCCAATGTAAATACTCTACGTAAATATTTACGTAGGCTAAAACGGCAAATCAAAAAGGGATGCAAATAGCGCCCGCTACGTTATTTGCGTTCCCCTTTATATTCGCCGTCAAAGTCTACGTAAATATTTGAGTAGACTAAGATAGACAAAAATAAGGAACGCAAATGGCGGCGGCTGTAGCCGTAATATTTATTTTAATAGTCTACGTAATATTTACGTAGACTAAGACGGCCAACCCCTTCATGGATCACTGCCTTGTTGTGGCGAAGGGGCTTGCGTAACTCAGTGAAGCCATAAGCTATGCCGTGCAGGGCCACCCAAGACGGACAGGTCATGGCAGAGAGTTCTAACAAAATGTGGTCCACTGGAGAAGGAAATGGCAACCCACTCCAGTATTCTTGCCAAGAAAACCCCATGGAACATATCACAAGGCTAAAAGATATGATGCCGGAAGATGAGCCCCTCAGGTCGGAAGGTGTCCAATATACTACTGGGGAAGAGCAGAGGGTATTTCCAAGTAGCGCCAGAAAGAGTGAAGCGGCTGGGCCAAAGCCGGAAGGACACTCAGCTGTGGATGTGTCTGGTGGTGAAAGGAAAGTCCAATGCTGTAAAGAACAATATTGTTTAGGAACCTGGAATGTAAGATCAATGAATCAAGGTAAGCTGGAGGTGGTCAAACATGAGATGGCAAGATTGAACATCAACATCTTGGGAATCAGTGAACTCAAATGGACAGGCATGGGCGAATTTAATTCAGGTGACCATCATATCTACTATTGTGGGCAAGAATCCCTTAGAAGAAATGGAGTAGCAGTCATAGTCAACAAAAGGGTGGGAAAAGCAGTACTGGGGTACAATCTTAAAAATGATAGAATGATCTCAGTACGAATCCAAGGCAAACCATTCAACATCACAGTAATACAAGTCTATGCCCCAACCACTGATGCCGAAGAAGCTGGGGTTGATCGGTTCTATGAAGACCTACAACACCTTCTAGAACTAACACCAAAAAAAGAGGTCCTCTTCATCATAAGGGATTGGAATGCTAAAGTAGGAAGTCAAGAAATCACTGGGATAACAGGCAGGCATGGCCTTGGTGTACAAAATGAAGCAGGACAAAAGCTAATAGAGTTTTGCCAAGAGAACACGCTGATCATAGCAAACACTCTTTTCCAACAGCACAAGAGACGACTCTACACATGGACATCACCAGATGGTCAATATCGAAATCAGATTGATTATGTCCTTTGCAGCCAAATTGGAGAAGCTCTATACAGTCAGTAAAAACAAGACCTGGAGCTGACTGTGGCTCAGATCATGAGCTTCTTGTTGCAAAATTTCAGCTTAAATTGAAGAACATGGGGAAAACCACTAAACCATTCAGGTATGACCTCAATCATATCCTTTATGAATATACAGTGGAGGTGAGGAATAGATTTCAGGGATTAGACCTGATAGACAGAGTGCCTGAGGAACTATGGACGGAGGTCCGTAACATTGTTCAGGAGGCAGCAACTCAATCCATCCCAAAGAAAAAGAAATGCAAGAAAGCCAAGTGGCTGTCTGATGAGGCTTTACAAGTAGCTGAGGAAAGAAGTGAAGCGAAAGGCAAGGGAGAAAGGGGAAGATATATCCAACTGACTGCAGAGTTCCAGAGAACAGCAAGGAGAGACAAGAAGGCCTTCTTAAATGAACAATGCAAAGAAATTGAGGAAAACAACAGAATGGGAAAGACTAGAGATCTCTTCAAGAAAATTGGAGATCTCAAGGGAACGTTTTGTGCAAAGACGGGCATGATAAAGGACAAAGAAGGCAGGGACCTAACAGAAGCAGATGAGATTAAGAAGAGGTGGCAAGAATACACAGAAGAACTATACAGGAAAGATCTGAATGTCCCTGATAGCCATGATAGTGCGGTCACTGAACTTGAGCCGGACATCCTAGAAACTGAAGTCAAGTGGGCCTTAGGAAGCATTACTAACAACAAAGCTAGTGGAGATGACAGTATTCCAGCTGAGCTATTTAAGATCCTAAAAGATGATGCTGTTAAAGTGCTGCATTCAATATGCCAACAAATTTGGAACACTCAACAATGGCCGCAAGACTGGAAAAGGTCAGTTTACATTCCAATTCCAAAGAAGGGCAACGCCAAAGAGTGTTCAAACTACCGCACAATTGCGCTCATTTCACTTGCCAGCAAGGTGATGCTCAAAATCCTACAAGCTAGGCTTCAGCAGTATGCGAACCGAGAACTACTGGAAGTACAAGCTGGGTTTCGAAGAGGCAGAGGAACTAGAGATCAAATCGCCAACATTCGCTGCATCATGGAGAAAGCAAGAGAATTCCAGAAAAACGTCTATTTCTGCTTCATTGACTACGCTAAAGCCTTTGATTGTGTGGATCACAACAAACTGTGGCAAATTCTTAAAGTGATGGGGGTACCAGACCACCTTACCTGTCTCCTGAGAAACCTGTACAAGGGTCAAGAAGCAACAGTAAGAACCAGACATGGAACAACCGAGTGGTTCAAAATTGGGAAAGGAGTACGACAAGGCTGCATATTGTCACCCTGCTTATATGCAGAGTACATCATTTAACTTATATGCAGAGTACATCATGAGAAATGCCGGATTGGATGAATCAGAGGTCGGAATTAAGATTGCTGGGAGAATTATCAACAACCTCCGATATGCAGACAATACCACCCTAATGGCAGAAAGCGAAGAGGATCTAAAGAGCCTCTTGTTGAGGGTGAAAGAGGAGAGTGCAAAAGCTGGTTTGAAACTCAACATTAAAAAAACCAAGATCATGGCATCTGGCCCCATCACTTCTTGGCATATAGAAGGGGAAGAAATGGAAGCAGTGACAGATTTTACTTTCTTGGGCTCCAAGATCACCACAGACAGTGACTGTAGCCATGAAATTAAAAGACGCTTGCTCCTTGCGAGGAAAGCTATGGCAAATCTAGACAGCATAGTAAGAAGCAGAGACATCATCTTACCGACAAAGGTCCGTCTAATCAAAGCTATGGTTTTCCCAGTAGTAATGTATGGCTGTGAGAGCTGGACTATAAGGAAGGCTGAGCGCCGAAGAATTGATGCTTTCAAACTGTGGTGCTGGAGAAGACTCTTACGAGTCCCCTGGACTGCAAGGAGGTCAAATCAGTCAATCCTAAAGGAAATCAACCCTGAGTGCTCATTGGAAGGACAGATACTGAAGCTGAAGCTCCAATATTTTGGCCACCTAATGAGAAGAGAAAACTCCCTGGAAAAGACCCTGATGCTGGGAAAGACTGAAGGCCAAAGGAGAAGGGGACAGCAGAGGATGAGATGGCTAGATAGCTTCACCGATGCAATGAATATGAACTTGAGCACACTCGGGAGAGAGCGCAGGACAGGAAGGCCTGGCGTGCTATGGTCCATGGGGTCACGAAGAATCGGACATGACTGAACGACTGAACAACAACAACAACAAGATGGCCAAAAATAAGGAACACAAATGGCGGTGGCTGTAGCCACCGACATTTGCATACGCGGGTGTTGTTGTTTTTTACCCAGCCATGATAGGCTACGTAAATCTTTACATAGTCTATCACGACTTGTAAAAAAAAAAACAACGACAAGACTGCAAATGGCAGCGGTGGCGGCGGCAGCAGACGGTTGGAAGACCAGCTGCTGCAGCTGCTGCCGCCCGGAACATCCGCCCCAGGTAAGTCTCGTCCCGGGGGGGATCCACGGGGGGGCAGGCCATTCCGCCATGGAGTTCGGGGGAATGCCCATGCATTCGGCCTCACCGAGATCCGTGGTAGAATTCTCTGACATTCCTATTCATGCACCTTCTTATTCCCTGGAAGCTGGAAAATCCTAAGCGGTCATGAGACCAGCAGCATCCATAATAAGGGCCTGTGATGTGGTTGGGTAGTGATATGTGTGCCAAATGTATTTACTTGGAAATAAATCCCATTTGGTTTCAAAAGAATTTAGGAAGCTGTATAAAATATTAATGCCAGATTAGACTTTTTGATCATGTAGACCAGTGTTATCTACTCTCTCTTCCCCATCACTTGTCACCTGATTCTTCACCTGGAAATGTCAGGGATTGGATCCAGGACCTTCTGTGTGCTTCCAGTATGCTTCTCAGCTGCCACTGAGCAGTTCCTCTCCAGGCAAGGAGGCTTAGGAGCACAACTTAAATATTTTAGAAACCCTTGATGAGTTCTATCAAAACATTTTATTTCATATTACTGTCAAAAATAATTCAGTATCTGAGACCTCTGTTTGGCTCATTAGCAAAGGAAATTTCATCTTTTCTGGAGGAGAAATGTTAAATAACTTTTTTTTTCCATATCCACTGCAAACATCTGCTTGTCCCAGTTAGCATATTCACAATGAGTGTAAGAAATCTTCAAATTAGGACAAAGGGACTAATACACAAAACTGGGAATCCTGCCATTGTATTTTCCTTTTAGGTAAAAAAAAAAAAAAAAAAAAGCTCATTTCATCCATTCTCAGATGTTTAGAGTTAAAATTACAGTTTAAGTAATATCGAGTTAGATATTGCAAAGCTACAGCGATTTGCAAAAGAAAATTAAAAAATAAAGCTAAAGCAATTTTAGAGGCTTTGGGTTCCAAGATTAGAAGTAAGCTCTGATATATATGGGGAACAAACAGAAGGATTATTTCTCAATAAAAATCAATCTGGGGCTAATCTTAGGGCAGCATTTCTTTTGGTTCCTTCCACCCTCCACCCCCATACTAGTATACTTAAATTTTTCCACTAAAAAAAAAAAGCAGATCTCTCCTTCCAAAATTTAACACACTTTCATTTTCAGAAAACAACTAGGAATATTAATATTTCAAGAATGTTACTGCCCAATACTATGCATGCTGAAAAGTAAGTCTCTCTGATTTATTCCCATGAAAGTGAGCATACAAACACGGTGAGACTTCCTTCAAGGTCAGCAGGTTTATGTGCAAATAGTTCCACTGAAGCTAAGATAACACTTGTGACCTATGTGGTCCTACATTCTTAGAACCTTTTCTGATAGATGTGTGTGTGTGCGTGTGTGTGTGTGTATGTATGTAATGGGACCGCTACGTACTTCCATAGGATTGCAATCTGAATGTTGTACCTGCACTTACTTACTTATTTATTTATTTAATTATTTATTTATTTTATTTCTATACCGCCCAATAGCCGAAGCTCTCTGGGAGGTTTACAAAAATTAAAACCAAACACACAATAAAACAATTTAAAATATATAGAACATTAAAACCACAGTATAACAATACAACCACAATAAAATCTAGCAGCAGTGCAGGAGTTTAAAATACAGATTTAAAACAGCAAAGATAAAAATTTAGAAAGCTAAAATGCCTGGGAAAATAAAAAGGTCTTCACCTGGCGCCGAAAGGAATACAATGTAGGTGCCAGGCGAACCTCACTAGGGAGCTCATTCCAGAGCCGGGGTGCCACAGCAGAAAAAGCCCTCCTCCTAGTAGCCACCCGCCTCACTTCCTTTGGCAGGGGCTCATGGATTCCACTAATTCCAATTCAGCACTACTACTGTGATTTCCAGGCTGAATCTATACATAGCAGTTACACTGTTTTTATTAGTATCATGTGTACAAATAGTTATGATAACTGTATAAATGCTATGTGTAGATTCAGCCCCAGTCCCGTGTAATGAATGGGGAGGCAGTCTAAGGCAGAATCTACACTTGGAATTTCTGTCGTTTAAAAACAGTAGTCATAACTGTTGGGGCACATGACATTCCTTGTATACCATTATAGTTGCATCACAGTTCACATTTTCTAACATTACTGATCTAGCAGTATATCTTCTATTTCACCATTGTAATAATGTAATATATTATCTAGGGGTTTTTTTTAACCTTTGCATTTTTGTTCTCTGTGTTTAGGGTTTTTTCTCAGCCATTATGTGGGACAGGCAATAGCAGCAGAGCGGGCGTGAGTGACTGCTGTTGATGGCTCTACCACTAGGGATTTTGTTAAATCCCTTCCTTCTGTCCTCCACAGTGATACTAGGTTTGTATTTAATCCAGCCAAGGTTTTCAGGTCCACCCTTCCATTGGCAAATCCCTGAAGTCTGGTCTGCCTGTGCCTGAGTCTTTTCAAGGAGGGAGGGAAATCTGATTGAAAGCAAGTTGCCTTTAAGGGTTCTTTCTGATCTGGAGGCAATGGAGAACGCCTTTCCCACCCAAGCATGAGTGCCTTATCTAAAGAAACTCCTTAAAAACATTTTAAAATGACCATGCCAAGCTCTGCATGATGAATGTATTCAGGCGGGCAGGGGGGAAGGCACTTTAAATTAGGGATGTACAGATTCTCTACCGGAATCTTCATGGAGTGGCTCCCCTCCATGTGGATTCCGCAGAGCCGAGGGCTGCCCCGTTCCGCTGTCCGCATGCCCCGGATTCTGCCACTTTTTTCGGCTCCCAGAACTTATGTAAATAACTCCATAAGTACTGCCAAAAAATCCTTTTCGCGCGCCTGCCGTTGGTCTCTGTAAGCCTCGGGTCACAGGGAAAATGCCTATTTATTTTCATAAAAAAGATAAAGCCCTTTGCAGGGTTTCCCCACATAACTTCCAGTCACCTCACCTGACCTCACCGGACCTGACCTCACCTCACCTCACCTGACCTCACCAGACCTGACCTCACCTCACCTCACCTGACCTCACTGGACCTCATCTCACCTCACCTCAACTCACTCCACAGACAATAAACAGAAAAGATGGAGCATTTCCATGGACTTCGCGACTCAGCCCCAGCTAAAGAAAGCCTCGGGTCACAGGAAAAATGCCTATCATAAAAAGGGTAAAGCTGTTTGCATTCTTCTTCCATTTCTGATTTACGAATTTCTTTTTGCGATTATTTTCGTAAAATCCGCCATTCGGTGGACAAAAAAAAAAGGGTCCACATGAGCTCCAGGCCGCCCCATTCCGAGGAGGATTCCGCAGACCGGATTTGTCAAAATTCGATCCCATTTAAAATTTGTGTGGAATTCTCTGACATCCCTACTTTAAATAGCCCCCCGTCCATCAAACTGGTGAGCAAAAGGCAGAGGAAGCAGGCAAGGGTTAAGGATGCACTCCTCTCATAGATAAAAACTACACTGAAGTCAATGGGAGGGGGAGGTTCCAAGTAAATCCACTGAAGGGGATGTGGGATCCTAAAACTGCTACTCCAAGCAGACTTACAATGCACTCCTATGCAAGCCCACTCAGAAGTAGGGAAGTACGAAAGTTCCGCCACGAATCTCAGGGAGGCTGAATGCCAGCGCATTCGGCCCCCCGAAATCGGTGGCGGAACGGCCCGCCCCCCCCCGCGGGACGGAACTTACCTTGGGCAGATCTTCCTGGCAGCGGTTCAGCGGTGGCGGCTGCAGAGGTCAGTCTTCCGACCGGCTGCCACCGCCGCCATTTCCAGTTAAAAAAAACAAAAAAAGTGATAGGCTACGTAAAGATTTACGTAGCCTATCATGGCTAGATTTTTAAAAAAAACACTGTGATAGGCTACGTAAACATTTATCACGGCTGACGTAAAAAAAAAATGCGCGTACGCAAATGGCAGTGGCCATGGCCGCCGCCATTTGCGTTCCTTATTTTGGCCCATCTTAGTCTACGTAAACATTTATGTAGACTAAGACGGCGAAAATAAGGGGAACACAAATAGCGTAGCGTCTACACTATTTGCGTTCCCTTATTTTCGCCGTCTTAGTCTATGTAAACGTTTACATAGACTAAGACGTGCCAAAATAAGGAACGCAAATTTGCGTACGCGCGTTTTTGTTTTTTAAATCAGCCGTGATAGGCTACGTAAACATTTACGTAGCCTATCACGGCCGACTGCAGGGACGCAAACAGCGGTGGCTACGGCCGCTGCCATTCGCATCCCTGCTAGCCAGCGGCCAGATGTTTGTCTGCTGGCGGAGCCGGTCAGCAGCTCCGCAGAATCGCTGCGGAGCACAGCCGGCCGGCCAGAATTTCAGGGGGGAGGAACAGAGCACCTCCCCCCCTGGCCAGGATTCCAGGGGGAGGGACGGAACGCCTCCCCCCCAGCATCAACATAATCCGCAAAAAGGTAAGTGACTTTGGTACATCCCTACTCAGAAGCAAGCCCCACTGAATTCAATGGCACTTAGTCCCATGAATGTAAAGGGTCAGGTGTATTTATGAAGCCCCACTTTTCAATGCAATCTACAAGTCAGTTCAGTCAAACTCCCTCTTTTATTATTGATTGGCATCCTGTTGAAGATAGAACTGACACTGGATTCTAAACACTTGGAGGACTGGAGCAGTAAAGCACAAGGTTTGTTGAGAAGACGAGACCTCCCTGTGCCCTTACAAAAAAAAACCCCAAAAAAGCCTTACAGCCAATGTGTTTACTCAGAAGTAAGCATTGCTGTGTTCATTGGGATCTCAGAGAAGCACTGGAGATGGTTAACTAATTTACAGCTCAAGTCTGTGCATGTGTACTGAAAAGTATGTCCTACTGATTTCAGTGACAGTTACTCTCAGGTAAGTGTGGATAAAATTGAAGGCAGGAATGCTATCAGTGGGCACCTTCCCTCCATGCAGGCAACCTTTCCCTGCAGACAACCATTCAGAAAACTTTCTGCAATACCCATGAGAGGAACTGGAGTCCTTTTATGGAATTCCTGGAAGTTCACCAGCATGGAAAACATTACTGCAGACTAGGATTTAAATTGAAAAAAAGAACATCCACACCACCCACTGTGTTACTGGTAAGTAGGGATGTTGGAGAATTCCGCCACAGACCCCAATGAGGCAGGATTCCAAGAATCCGGCCCCTTTGGGGCCCGTGGCAGAATGGAGCACTCGCCTCCACCTCCCCCGGAATCCGTCCAGGTCGGCTCCCTCTGCGCATCGATCCTGTGGAGCTGGCTGCCAGGTCCACATAGCTGGCGATACGGCCAGCCACCATTGCCGTGCCGTATCGCTTCGCTGGGCTAACTCCGGATGCAAATGGCGTCCGCTATGCCATTTGCAGATGCAAAGCTGTTAGATTTACCTAAATGCAGCCGTAAATGGCTGCATTTAGTTTAACCTAACAGCTTTACGGCCGCAAATGGTGTAGCGGATGCCATTTGCATCCGGAGTTAGCCCAGCAAAGCGATATGGCATGGCAATGTCGGCCGGCCGTATCGTCAACGGTGTGGACCTGGCGGACGGCACTGCAGGATCCCCATGGAGCGGAGCCAGCCTGGACAGATTCCAGGGGGAGGGACGGATCACCTCCCCCCCTGCGGACCCCCCCCCCCGGACAGGAAAGGTAGGGGATCTGTACACCCCTACCGGTAAGCACAATACTGCACACACATACCCATATTAAATTTATAAGGAAGTTGCTGCTTCAGTAAATAAAATTTTAAAAGCCAAGGAAATCACAGACCAGTCCAGACTCATTAGAGTCTGCTTTGGATTTCTCCAGCCTCCCTAGTCAGGCTAATGTGATTTCTGGAGGTATAGCTTGGCCAGTCTGTTGCTCTTTCTTGAACCACCCTCTTTTACCACATTAACCATTCCCCTAATGAAAGTGTGGGGCCAGGCAACACTTTCCAGGAAATAAGAGAATGAGGAAAATGAGTGGGTGTGAATTAGGATGTTATAATCCAATTATTTTTAAAGTGATCTTCTGCTGCCTTTGTTGCACTTACATGCAAGATGTAGATTCTCCTTAACTGCAGGGTGATATTTTTTAAAAATGGAAAACATCCATACTCCTGTGGTTGACTTAGACAAAAATAGTCAAGGGAGATGTATACCCCTCTGAAAATGATAAGTAGATAGCAAGCAAAAGAAAAAAGAAAAAGTTCACAAATGGTGTTGCATTATTGCAGGCAATTGTATTAGGGTGGAGATATTGTTATGATATTCACTGTTGTTGTTTGAAAGGTGACTCCTTCCATGGGGAATCCTTGCATTTTGGAAGGTGTGAAGAGAAGGTTGGGATCTCTCTGTATTCTAAATGGTCCACTGGCCAGAGAGCATGAGACAGGCAAAATGGCAAAGCAACATGGCACCTGGCTGCAAACAAATGACTGGCCACATGAAGCAACCAACAGAAGGGGCTGAACTTCAAGCCCTATGCCTTCATTGGGAAATTCTAGCTTTATACACATAGTTGTGGACTCACATTCAGTAATCAGAATCCCTGCCTCAGATGGGGGAATACATTGCTGGAAAGAATCAATTACCAATCCCAGAGGCAAAAGAGGAGTGTGAATGAGCAGCATGGGTAGAAATGGGACTTGGCCGCAAGCTATTTTGGCAATGACACATGGATAAGCCACCCACCCTCTCTTAAAATGTGGAAAAGATAGTTGGTGACCAAATCATTATATATTCTATTTTACCCCTTCTTTCATGCTATCAGAGTAAAAAACAACAAGATTCAGTAGGTATATAGATACGACTTGTAGAATAGCATATTGAAGGACTTGGTAGGGAGTGCAAATAAAAAAGCAGGTGACTAAAGTGTCATTGGTTGCTTATAATTTTTTGTCAGGCTCCCCAATGTTTCAACACTTCAACTAAATACGTTTTTAGTTATAATCCCCTTTCTAAAAAGGGCCTGCCCATCTTGTTTCCGCACAAACTAGATAAAGCGTAATGTGATTTTCAAAATCTTAGCAAATGGTAATCTTTAAAAAAAAAAAAAAAAACCTCCTTTAAACTGAATGCATGTGTTCCTCTATCACATAGCTTTCAAGACAAATATAACTCTGTGTGTGTGTGTGTGTGTGTTTTAAATCCATTTATGCTGAATAAAAAGCAAATTTGCATTTTATTAATTATGTTTAAATACAAGAAGGGTGTGACAGCATCAGAGCAAATGAGGCAGATGAGTGTGTGCCCGGGTATGCATAAAGAGGAGATGTGAATTGTTAAAAACAATGAGAAAATTTAATCAAGGAAGGGAAGTTCAGAGGCATAGCAGAATAAAAATTAGTTTCATGACACACAAGTAAGGCTTTCATTTTTGAAAAGGAAAGACATGCTTTTGTAACAACATAATTATCAGTGCAGCCAGAAAATCCATTTGCTTATAGATTAAAATCTGGATAAGTGGTTTCAAACATGCAATTAAATGCCTCAAACACTCAGACATGGAATATGTGACATATCGGGGAATATTATTTACTTAAAATATGAGGATAAGATACCCCTCTCTGTTGTTCTTGCACGGTCAGGTAAAAATGTTTTTATTCAGGCAGGCCTTTGGCACATAAACTGATCTGTTTTTAATTGCTTGGTTCTGTTTATTTGTTCTATTGTTGTGTTCTTATTTGTTTTTACATTATGCTGTTATGCTTTAATTAACATTTGATTTTAATCAGGATTTTATTGTTAGCCACCTTAAGTGCCATTTTTTGGTGGATATAAACTATAGCACACACCACCAGGAGTATGTAAGACCCAGCCAGGAATTCTGATCTCATAGATCAAGGCACATGGGATGGATCTACATCACTCTCTTCTCATATCCACACTGTTTGGAGAGCACACAAGATGATGAGCGCTTAGGAAGCACACAAGGGAGCAGCTGTCACACAGGAACTGCTCAGCTGCTGGCCATGAGGAGCTAGCTGCACCAGTGGAAGCTTGGTTATGCTACACTGTGAAAAGGCACTCTGCATAAACAACCAGCTTGGTGAGCAAAGTGGTGAGGCCATATTGTTCACACTTGCCTTTACATAGCCCTTGCAGCAGGAGTGGGCAACTTATGGCCCTCTAGATATTTTGTCCTACAACTCCCATCGACCCCAGTCACCACAGCCAATAGTGAGGGATGATAAGAGTTGTAGGCCAAAACACCTGGAGGGCGACAAGTTGCCCGCCCCTGCCTTCCATGTACTCTGCTTTGGTGTTCCAGATACAACCTCCCAGCAGGAGGGAATTCCTACTTGCCATGTGGGTGCCCTCTCTCAAATGCTTCAGAAGCCAGCCATTCTGCAGCTGATAAGGAGAAAAAAGCCTGATTATAGGAGTGATAGAGGTTTAGATTCGGGCTTCAAGACAAGATTGTTCCTGCTTCTTTTCTTTGAAAGTCCTCCATAGATTTGATTGTTTAAATGGTCCGTTAACCAGACAAATTTGTGTTTTTTCCCAGTTGGAAATGTTTCTAGAGCATAATACTGCAGCAAAGCCCTTCTGGTATATTATGCATTGTCAGGGATTCTAATTAATATCTCAGTGGACTGCATTCCCCACAGGCCTGCAGGCAGAGCTGCAGTGCAACTCTAGCACTTGCTAAAATAAAATGTGCATCTGCCATTCATTTCAATGGGATAGTTGCACACATGGCTTCCCAGTGGATTGTGCCCAGGACACTCGCCCAAGCCTTTACTTTTCACCTAGTGTCTTTCCCGCCATCAGCTTACTTTCTCCTAACATGAGTACTGCAAATTGAATAAAACCTGTTTGCTGTTAGTTATCTGAGGATGATCAACCTAAATCAAACAGCTCTGACTGCTTTATTATTTAAGCATTTAGATTGCAGCCCTTTCCCTTCCCATTTGCCAAATCACAGCAGATGCTCATGCTTTAATTAATAAGTAACATTCAGTGACCTATCACTCATACCGACGCTAATTAAAATCATCTCAAAGAAAGAGTGCATGTGTATTTTACCAATAGTGTTGGAAAATAATTAACATAGTTTGCTGAAGTACAGTTTGCCATATGTTTCAATTTGACCTTTTAGCTGAACATGAATGCTCTCAAGGTGTGGGGTTAAAATGTACTACCTGTTACCACTTAAGATCAAACTAATTGTTCTGGGGCAGTCAGGTGAATCATTTCAGATGAATTTCCATTAGAAGCATGACAAAATACAGGGCTGAAATATCTCTAGTAGTAAATCAAACAAACAAAAACAAGTTTGGATGTCCTGTCTTCCCCCATCCAAAGAGAACAACCCCATCTAGTCAAACAGCCACAGGCCTGAAAAGGGGTAAACATGGATTTGAGAAAGATGCTCTTTAAATAAAATGACATTGGATGTGATCCACCACTCTGCCATGCTGCACTGAAGCAACCTTCTCCACCCCCTGTGCAAGCAGATGAAACTACAGCAAAACCCAGGACAGAGCAAGCATAGAGCATAATTGAGACAAAGGACAGGAATATAGGCAAAACTTAGCTTTGTTGAGAGCTAAACCAATGTATTTTTTAAGAATGAAAAAAAAGCAGATGGTGGGAACGGGAGCTTCAATTCAAGGGTTGCAAACCAAGTTGATATAGAGAAAAACTGACAGATTATGCTACTCCTATTAAACATATGGGGGGAAAATAACTTTTGCCCTGTCAAACATGTTCAAAAACCCTGGTCTAAGGCTTCTCAAAATTAGGGATGTATGAAAGTCTTACCTGACTCCATGCTGGGCAATCCACGGTGGGGGGGAGGCGCTCCATCCCTCCCCCCGGAATCCTCCCTGGCCGGCTCCACTCTGCGGATCTGCCGGCCACAGCCAGGCAGCGTAGCGGCCATCATAGCGGCCACAATTTGCATCCTTGCAGTCAGCTGTGATAGGCTACATAAGTATTTACGTAGCCTACCATGGCAAACAGCAGGGACGCAAATGGTGTAGTGGCCACCATTTGCATCCCTGCTCTTTGCCATGATAGGCTACGTAAATACTTACGTAGCCTATCACGGCTGACTGCAAGGACGCAAATGGCGGCAGCTATGACAGCCGCCATTCATGGCCGCAGCAGTGGCCAGCTGGGAGACCAGAGACCAGTGGCCAGCTGGAGCTGCCGCATCTGCCGCCGCATCCGCCACCAGGTAAGCTCCGTCCCAGGGGGATTCCACAGGGGGGGAGGCCGTTCACATGGACTCACTGGAGTCCATGGCGGAATTCTCTGACATCCCTACTCAAAATATATGTTGATGGGGGGCTGAGATGGCAGTGACTGCTCAGAAAAGGGATCTTGGGGTTGTAGTAGATAGCTCTATGAAAACTTTAACCAAGGTGCAACTGCTGCATCAAAGGCAAATTCCATGTTTGGAATGACTAGAAAAGGAAGCAAAATAAAATTACTAATATCATAATAGCTTTATATAAATCTATACTGTGAACACATTTGGAATACTATGTACAGTTCTAGTCACCACATCTCAAAAAGGATATTGTAGAGCTGGAATCGAAGAAAAGGGCAACCAAAATGACTAAGAAACTGGAGCAATGGCACCATGAGGAACGGTTACAACCTTGGGGGCTTTTTAGCTTAAAAACAAGATGAGTAATGGAGACATGATAAAGATGTATAAAACTATTCATGGTGTGGAGAAAGTGGATAGGGAGACTCTTTCATAATACTAGAACATGGGGTTATCCCATGTAGGTGAATGGTGGAGATTCAGGACAGAGAAAAGGAAGTATTCATACAGTACATAATTAAACTATGGCATTTACTAACACAACATGTAGTGATGTCCACCAACATGGACAGTCTTAAAAGGGGACTAGACAAATGTATGGAGGATATGGCTATCAATGGCTACTAGTCATGATGGTGATATATTACCCCCAGGTTCAGAGTCAGCATGCCTCTGAATGCCAGTTGCTGGGGAACATGAGCAGGAAGGTGCTATTGCACTCCTATTCTGCTTTTGGGCTTCCTATGTATATCTGGTTGGCCACTGTAGGAACAGAATGCTGAACTAGGTAGGCCTTTGGTCTGATCCATCATAGCTCTTCTTATGTTCAACTGAAACATCTGTATTATTCTCCAGGTCCCATCACTGTCAGTGGTGAAGCAGGTAGTGTCCAAACATAAGGCCTTCTCTGTTGTGGCACCCTGGCATTGGAACTTTCTCCCCAGAAAAATTCATCTGACACAGAGTTTGTTGTCTTTTCTGCACCTTTTATTTTCCTTTTGAGACTTTGTTTTTAACTTGAATTGTTCCTGGTTATGCTGCTGTTCTTTTGTTATTAATTGTTCATCATGTTAACTCATTTTCTGTTTAATATTTGAAAGCCTCTGTGGGACCTTTATCAAATGCTTAAATAAATGAAATACTAAAATCAAGTTTTGAATTAAAGGAGGAGTATGGGAGGGAAGGGCAGGAAAATCTCTGGACAGCATCAAGCTACTAAGGAAAAAGTTCAACCACAAAGCTTTAAAATATTTTTTTTTTAAGAAAAAAAAAAACATTTGATAAACTCTTAAAAAAATATCTGGAAGTACTGTTATTCTCTAGCTCAGATTATGAGAAATACTGAATAAAGTTATTGAAGAAAAGGCTAAAGGAGTATTTGTTCCTCAAAGTTTAATTTACAGGTTTAATATATACCTGCCTTTAGGAGATGTCAAATACTTTCACAGATACGACACAGTTATGTCAGGAAAAAGTAAATTATTTCTGCTCTTGGTTGGTCAGTTCATGTCAAGAGCTGACTAACTTTCCATTTTTCTTGATTCCTGAGACAACATTCTTGCATTTGTCAAAACCAGATATAAGTTGACAGGAAAGAGGTTACTGAGGTGGGAGACAAGATAAAACATGTGCTTTAAAGGAAACTACTTTTAAAAATCCAGTGTTCAAACATACTTTAAGATGTTAAAAACCAGTGAAAACCTCCAAAGTCTAAAACAGAATATGTCTCCAATAAATAACTTCAACTCTATCAAATTAACAAAAAAATTGTTAGTAAAAGATGTCAGAATCTGGACAAAATGCATTCACAAAGCATGAATCTGGGCTAGTGGGAGTTGCCTTTTAATGGTCAGAATAGAGCTACATGATCTCATTATTACCAACTCTTGACATAAAAAAACAGTGCTTCCTGGAAAAGTGACTATTAAGAAATGTGTTGGTTTTCTGTTCCAATCCACAGGGCATAGGTAATAGCTGGCTTAAATCCACTCCTTCTTCAATATGCCTTAAAAAAAAGAAGAAAATGTGAAATCAAGAATGCCCAAGTTCAGAGATACATTAGAATGTGTGTCATGGTTATTTTCTGTCCCTACACAAACAATTCTATCTCACATCTTTACAAAACTGTCATGTCAGACTATCTAGGTAGACTATCATATACGATGGCATTATGATAGATTTTTAAACCAACGCTAATGTAGGGCAACCCCCCCCCCCAAATTAAGGATGCCATCCTGAACACATTTATTGGGAGTAAGAAGCACCACTGAAAACAATAGGATATTCCCAAGTACTCATGGATAGGTTTGAGCTGTAGGTATCATCTGTTTGTTGTATTGCTATTAGACACATTAACAACAGTGTCATGTTACAAAACTATGATTGCTGCATTTAAAAAAATTCTTTTTCACTCTTGACTCAGGCTACCATCCAGCAAGGGGCTACTTAATATTGATCAGACAGTGTAACTACATCAGCTGTGTTATTCAATAAAATTAATTCATTACTTCCTTAGAACCAGCAAAATCTTTATTAACCTTGAAGGAATAATCATGATCAAAATATCACTCAGCAACTATGTAGAACAGCAGCTTATCCACCATTTTTTGGATCCTCATGGACAACTCAGCTCAACATGGATCAAACCTATAGGGGATGGGAAACATTCATCTTAGTCTCATTCGCTTTGATGGTTCAGACCTACACTGTTGCAAATTCCAGCCAATTTCTGTACAACTTATTGCTGAAGTACACAGTTGCAACTACTTGTTGGTTGAACAGATCCCATTACTATTGCATGAATGGTAACCACCTGCAGTACTATTTTTGAGAATTGACATACCTAGCGGAGGCTGATGGCTCCAGTTTCAGAGGAGTGGTGATTCCATTCTGGGTTTTAGTTAGAACCAGCCAGATCTCTAAAGATGCTATACAAGGTACTGAACCCATTTGGGGGATAGCATGCAGCACCTTGGATAACAGCTTTAGGGTTCTGGATGGTTTAAATAAAACCCAGAATGGAAGCATAACCCCCCCCCCCAAACTGGAGCCACTAGCCTCTACTGGACATACCCATTTCTGGCTTCTAAGGGACACACAGAATTTTCCTAGTGACCATCACTATCTTTGAATGGAGCCCGGTGTAGTGACATTTTATCCAGAATTTTACATATCACTATATATCCAGTCTCAGTATGGCTTTGTAGGTCTTTAAAATATAAGAGCCAGTTACAGAGAACTGATTGGTTGGTTTAATGTTACTGTAGTACTTGGCTTGTTGCAGTAATGTTCCCAAGGTTTACAAATGTGAAATCCTATAATTAGCAGTAGTTCAGGCAAGATGTAAAATCTTATAATTAAAACTTACTAGTCATTCTAACTGGTACAAGCAGTTCTACAATGAGGACTGTGTCTTAAATTTTGTTCTTCAGTATGGATACTCAAACACAAAAGTGTATGCATGCATCAGTCAATCATTTAATTTATTGGTAATTAGTTTTTGGTTGTTTCTGTTTTTTGTCTTTGCTTCTGCATTTAGCTATTAGCTTGTTGAATAGGTGTTTTAATGATTGATTTTTGGTTTTTTTGCTTTTTATATTTTATAAGTTGCTTTAAGCTTTTGAGGGAGGGGAAAGCAGAGTATAAATTCTTTAAATAAATAAGCAGGAGCGTATACATTTATTCCATATGTGCATTTTCCCCTTCACATTCACTGCCATGGTATTTCCCCTTCATGGTACATTTAGAACAGAAAAGCCACCACTGAAACTTGTTTGTATCCTTCACAATTCTTTTATAGATATAGATATAGATATAGATAAATGTAAAATTGAATGCTTGATTTCAACATCCAAGTTTACAACAACAAAAGTCTTTCTCATCTTATAGAACTATACTGCATATTCTGTAAGAAAATGAGTTCATTTTTCTGTGAAGCCAGTCAGTAGTGCAGCTCCATGTCTCTAACGGACATTCATTATGTCCATTAATTTGTCCATTTCAGCAATGTCCAATGTTTTGATACACCTTTGACAACTGACATGTTCCATGTGTACTTCATACCCAGATAACTGTAACAGAGTGTAAAATATCTCATGAAAAGTGGCTCTCAGTAATGAACATTCATTTTTTGGAACACAGGTATTAGCACCACTATGTCAAATAGCAGTAATTTACTCTACATAGTAGTAAAGTAGTAAATGGTCCTCCAGGTGTATGAGCATCAGGGCCAGCATTTGCATTCAGCACTCTCAGAGCTTCATCACACAAGGCTTTTTATCCCACAACTTACCGGGGATTCTGCTTCTGGATTCTTTGCAGGATTAAGCTTGGTTCTTTACACAGCAGTTTTTTCTTTAAATGCATAATGCTGTCTGCCATTTACACTGGTGGGTGGGGCCTGCTGTGATGTTATTGGCTGTCAGCAGCATTGTACGTCCTCTATCCACCCTCTGTGGGATAGCCCCACCCCCTCTCAACATGAACTTCTCCATTTCAACTTCCTTGTCTCCCCTTTTCACTTCCACTTCTTTGGATCCTTAGCTTGGCAACTTTTACATAGAATTCACAGTACTTTGGAAGTCTGTTCTGTGCCCTGCCCCACCTCCAAGCATTCAGTTACCTTTTCCTCATTTGTGTGTACATGGGGATTGAGTAGAAAGGAGTTAAACTTTTCTGGGCAGCAAATGCAGAGCAGAGTCCAGTACTAGCTACAATCCCCCCGCGCATCTCATTATAAAGCACTGAAAGCAGGAGGGAGCTGAAAGGGGTTGCATGTATAGAATCCATAGTACTTCCACAACTTCCGAAGTCTGCTCCCCCCACACACATGCACACACAGAAAGCAAGCAGTTACACTTTCCTCATGTGTGTGGATGTGGGGGCTGGGTGGAAAGGGGTTAAAACTTTTCTTTACAGCATCTGCAGAGCTGAGCAATTTCCCCATCCCATGAGGCAGCTGCAGCCGACGTGGCTGATGGGGGAGGAGGCAGCAGAGGGGACTCCCACTGCTTCATCATTGCTGACATCACACCTGGACCACATAGAGCAGATCTAACACAATGGCAGAAGCACACAGGCAGGCAGTCGTGGTCTCATTCTGGAACTGCAGAAAATACCGCCCTTCCCCATTCAGAGAAAACATAGGAAAAGCCAGTAGAAAGCACAGGATGAACACTGGAGGAGAACATCATGCAAAGCAGCGGAAAATACCATGCCTGAAGAATGACAGCCGCCGCACTACAAAACTCTTGCATGGAGAAGCCCTCAGTTTCTGAGACTTCATTGGTGCTGACGCCTTCTACGGCCAGGCAGCAGCCCATGCCCCCAGTTTCAGGTTTACCTTGTGACAGGTGACTGTGAGCTGGCTATCATTTTAAATTTCTTTTAATGTCCTGAACACAGCAGTACTACATTGGGGCACTGTGGGATATTTAAAATGAAACCCAGCTTGCAGCTACCCACTGCAGATTGTGGCACCAGTCCCCGCACCGTGGGAGAAAAAAGCTACCAGGGAGCCTCCTTAGGGATGTATGGATTTTGTTAGATCTGTTATGTCTATGTTTCATGGATTGTCAGACGTCTTTCATTCCGTCATCTGCTTGTCAACAGAACTGCACTTTCTCAGTTCACTGCACTTTCGTTTACATTGGAAATCACCCCCTAACCCGCATTTTCCTGCTTTAGCCTATGGGGGAAATGCACATTTTTGGTCAGTGTTTAACTCAATGGGACTTACTTCTGAGAAGACATGTATGGGATTACACTATTCGTTACAAAAATGTGACAAACAGCAACAAAGTCAAACAGCTCTTAGGTACTTTATAAATTACTAAAAGGTAAAGGTGTCCCCAACCAGTCATGTCCGACTCTAGGGTGTGGTGCTCATCTCCATTTCTAAGCCAAAGAGCCAGCGCTGTCCAAAGACGCTTCCGTGGTCATGTGGCCGGCGCGACTGAACACCGAGGTGCACGGAACGCTGTTACCTTTCCCGCCGAGGCAGTACCTATTTATCTACTTGCAATTTCTTGCTTTCGAACTGCTAGGTTGGCAGAAGCTGGGAATGAAGACGGGAGCTCACTCGGTCACGCAGCACTCGAGTCTCAAACTGCTGTCCTGCCGATCTTCCGGTCTGCAGTTCAGCATCTTAACCACTAAGTAGCCATTTCTTTTTGGAAGTACTGACAAAATTCAATAAATGGTCATGTCTACCTTTTTGTGCCAAGTTCTTATTTCTGAGTTATTACCTACTTCTTATAATTTTGAGAGATTAAGGGCACAACCCTATGGATGTTTAGACAGAGAAAAGGCCTACAACTCCCAGCATTCTCCAGCCAGCCATGCTGGCTGGGGAATGCTGGGAGTTGTAGGCCTTTTCTCTGTCTAAACATCCATAGGACTGTGCTCTTATATATTTTCCTGTATTTCAACAAATTCATGCTATTCTAGAATTATAGCTTTTGGTTGTGATATTCTAGAATTATAACACACAAACATGCCCTGCCCTTAATTTTGAATACGCAATTATTTAAAATAGTACTTTCTGAGAATACAACAAATATATAAAATTAACTCCAAATGTGGTGGACTGAGTCCCTAAGCTCAGTACGGAATGACTGAAGCATGCCAGAGACAGTGACCAAACAGGAGAGAACACAATATGATGGTTGAAGCATCTTTTACAAATGAAGGAGAAAAAACGTTTAGGGAGAAATAAATGATTTTCTTCCAGCAAAGAGTTTTAGACACCTTATGCTGCTCCTTCAGTATAATATATTGTTGGGATATAATTTCACTTCCAACGGCAAAACAAGGATATTCTTATCCTTCTGGTGTATATCTAGCTCCGACACATTGCTGTTTTTAATATCCACTAAATCCTAATAGGTTTGACTTACAATATGCTAGGAGAACATACAGATACCATTCTTCCCCAAAGGGACAATCAAGAAACTGATTGCAAACACCTCAGTTGCAGTGGATTGTGGAATGTGAACTACCTACTTTTTTGCTCCTTTTCACGCATCACAAGAATAAATCAATGCACAGCTAAAACAGCTATATTCCAGTGTTTTCCAAATCAAATTACCTATCAAAACATTTTTACCTTTAGCTTGGTATCCACCCACAAGCAACCTGGCTATTTATTAGCTCCTGAAATGCAGCCCATTCCCATGAATGATTACTCAGAAAGATATCCCACTGAGTTCAATGGGTCTTACACTCAAGAGAGTTTGGGCAAGATTGCAGCTATTGTGTGATGGACTACTGTTGGGAGACTCAGCTCTTGCTGAGTCAGCCAAGGTTTAGGGTGGCACAGTCTAAGGAACAAAACATGTCAAAGCAAGGAGACATGACAAATAGTTCAAGTAAAGACTGAACAAGGTGGGGCACTACACTGGATAGCAAGGAAAAGGAAATTCTGTTGCTATTTTGAGAAGCAACCCTTAAATGGGTCAGCCTGTGCAACATGACAGTACATAGACTGAATCCCAGCTTGTCACTCCAGTTTTAGGACCTACTATTTGCTTTAGGCCTAGCAGCTGCTGACCTGAGTGAAAATAATTAGGGCAGGAATGGGGAGCCTGCAGCCTAGATCGCAGGGGTTCCCCATATGGCCTTTAAGTTCTTCTGCTGCTATCTCCTATTAGTGATTGTAGATAAAATGGTATTTAAAGGTATTTAAACTCTGCCCTTAAATACCGTCCATAGAACTGAGCCATGGTTTGCAGGCATGAAAGCTATTGCACTGGGGCTTACGCCTGAGTACACACATGCATAGAATTGAGACATGTTTTTAATGCTTGGTGGGAAAATGCGCAAACTGGTAAGAATTACATCTGATCCTGCCCTCTTTGGTCTCTTTGTCCTTGACCCTGCCCTTAGCCCCCCCCCTTGCTTGAAAGTGCCTCCAAAACCCTTCCCAAATTGGAATTTGGCTCCCAGCTGAAAAAGGCTCCCCACCCCTTAATTAGAGGATGGTGAAAAAATGAAACTTTCTCCAAGTCTAGCTCAGACATTAGCAGCTCCTCTTACTATGGAATCTGTTGATGGCAGACTTGCTAAAATGGTGACTCCGCCTCATCAGCCTGGTCATTCTCATCTAGAGAATGTAAAACCATATAGAAAGTATGGTTCGCCATTTAGGAAGTAAAAACAACATTTATGGAGGCCATGAGGATTATAGATACAATAACTTTTCCTTGCTTTCAGTACACAAAGTAACATTTAAATTATTGGTGTTACAGCATTGTATGGGTTTGACTCTAAACTATAAATTCTTGAAAGTGTCTTGATCCAGAAATAAAATGTGGTATTTTTTAAAAACAGAAAAATTGCCAGAAAATTGTATAATGCCATCCTAAACACATCTGCTCAGAAGTAAGCCCCATTGAGTTTAATGGGACATTTTCTCTATGTAAGTGCCTAATCATCTACACCTTGCTATTCACTGGAGTATTTATTTATTTAATATCCAGACTTTCTACTATGAAATGGCACTCAGGGCAGCTAACAATAAGAGGCAATATTTAAAATAAAAATGTAGTTAAAATAATCATAGAAGAAATATATTAAAAACACAACTAAAACACAACAGTACAACTGAATTGTCTTTTTGATCTGCTTATAACTACAATGTAAATCAGTGCAGAAATTTCATAAAAGCAAGCATTATAGCTTTCCAAATCCAAAGTACATATAACTCCTCTCAGAAATACACTTTGGAATCTCCCTGATACATACATGCGTACGCCAGAGAAATGTAAAAGTCTGTAAGGTTGATGCTTACAGAACTACACAATGAACTGTTTTTGAGTCTCTGTTCATAGGGAGTATTCCATGCTACTTTTCCAGCAAGATGAGATAGTATGATGTGGTAGGAAGGAGCAGATCCCAGATCCCAGAAAGTCCATTTCAAGAAGCTGTCAGAAACAGGATTATCTCCCTGAATCAACAGGAGCAGTGATGCTGCCAAGATACATTTGCCCAAGAGGCGAGCATTACAACTCTTGGATTTTTCTCCAGCTTTGACTTTAACCCCAGATAAAGAAGTGTTCTCTTTCTACCCATCCAGACCCCAACCTATTCTCTCATTGAGTCCTGCACAACTCCTATACCACTTACCAGGCTAGTACTTTGTTAGTGGTGGAAGAAAGCCATGGGAAGCAAGAAGAAGAGAGGGACATTTCACTCCCCAATAGCACCTGGCATACCACTAAGCAGCAACACCAAGCTGCAAGGGTCCTGCTTTCCCAAGGCTCAGGCTGGACTAGCAGACGAAGGCCAATAACTAAAAGATCCTTGGGAGTGTCACACAGATTAGAGAGCAATAGGCAGTCCAAAGGTACTTGTGAGGGATGCAGTCAAAGAGGAAGTGAGATAACACACCACAGCTGACAAGGTTCAGCTGGAAAGTGTAGTCAAAAGGCGGCCCAGAGATAGTCACAAGGAGTTCAGTCTAATGGAGAGCTAGGGATCCAAGGGCAAGGAGGACTGAAACCAGAACAGTAAGATAACATTGTGTTAAATAACTCTTCCAGCTCACAACTGCTGTTCTTAAGCAGAGGCTGTCAGAGCCCCACCCAGCATCCAGCTGCAGCTTGTTAGTAGCATCTGGAAAAAGTCTCCTCTTGATGAGCCCCCTTAACCCCAAGGAGTCCTCTGCTGCAGTCTGGCACTTCTCCTGGGCTCAAAGAGCTTGGCCTGCCTCTTCACTCTACATTGCTCTTGGGGGGGTCTCTCCTCTTTTGACTCTGAAGTGGGTCCACCCTCCTTCTGCAGGGGTAGGTCCTGGGTGGGCATTACTGGGAGCTCTGGCAGGTCCTTAGCCCCAGTAGCTGCTGGAGGCTCTGGGTCTTCCTCCAAGGAGGACTTGTGCAGTGGGGGTATCACACCGTAGCCCTTGAAAGGGATATGGCCATTATCTCCCAGTCCTACTTCTCCCTACTTGCTTCTGCCACTGAAAAAGCACTGCTCCTCCCTTCCCTCTGAATTTTGATTGCCTTGGAAATAAGCTCAGCTATTTTCCTATTTAAGGAGGGGGCAAAGGAGTACTGAAGGAGGATAAGGAGATTGTAGAGAAGCTGAATTAATTCTTTTCAGATGTCTTCACTGCAGAATATATGGGACAGATACCTGTGCGTGAACTGATGTTTTCAGGAAGGGAATCTGAGTAACTGAGGCAAATAGTGGTGACAAAAGATGAAGTTCTCAACCTTATTGATAAATTGAAAGCAAATAAATCACTGGGCCCAGATGGTATCCATCCTAGAGTTAGCAAAGAAATCAAATAGGAATTTGCTGCTCTTCTAACCAAAATATGCAACATGTCCCTAATATCAGCCTCTATGCCAGAAGACTGGAAGATGGCCAATGTAACACCAATTTTAAAAAAAGGGATCCAGGGCAGATCTGGGAAATTACAGGCCCATTAGCTTAATGTCTGTTCCAGGGTAAATTGGTTGAAGGCATTATTAAAGATAAAATTAGTAAGCATTTAGAAAGACAAGCCCTGCTGAAAAAGAATCAACACTAACCTTTTAGAGTGTCAGTAAACATGGAGACAGGGGTGATCCGGTAGACACTGTTTACTTGGACTTCCAAAAGGCTTTTGACAAAGTCCCTCACCAAAGACTCCTGAGCAAACTTAGCAGTCATGGAATCAGAGGACAGGTCCTCTTAAGGATCAGTAACTGGTTAAAGAACAGAAAGTAGGAATAAATGGTAAATTCTCCCAATGGAGAGAAGTAAACAGTGATGTCCCACAGGGGTCTGTATTAAGACCAATGCTTTACAGCCTGTTCATAAATGATCTGGAATTAGGAGTGAGCAGTGAAGTGGCCAAGTTTGCAGATGACACCAAATTATTTAGGGTGGTTAAAACAAAAAGGGATTGTGAAGAGATCCAAAAGGATCTCTCCGAACTAAGAGAATGGGCATCCGAATGGCAAATGTGGTTCAATGTAAGCAAGTGTAAAGTGATGCATGTTGGGGCAAAAAATCCCAAGTTCAAGTATAGCCTGATGATGGGATCTGAGCTAACAGTGACCAACCAGGAAAGAGATCTCGGGGTTGTGGTGGGCAGCTCAATGAAGATGTCAGCCCAGTGTGTGGCTGCTGCAAACTCCATGTTAGACATAATTAGAAAAGTTATTGAGAATAAAACTGCCAAAATTATACTGCCCTTATACAAATCTATAGTGCGGCCACACTTGGAATACTGTGTCCAGTGCTGGTCACCACACCTAAAAAAAGATACTGTGGAGCTGGAAAAACAAGTGCAGTAAAGGGCAACTGAATTGATCAAGGGGTTGGAGCATCCCCCCTATGAGAGAAGGCTACAACAGCTGGGATTGTTTAGCTTGGAAAAAAGGAGGATAAAGGGAGACATGATAGAGGTGTACAAAATTATGCATAGTGTGGAGAATGTGGATAGGGAGACATTTTTCTCCCTCTCTCAAAATACTAGAACCCGGGGTCATCCTATGAAGGTGATTGGAGGGAGATTCAGGACAGATAAAAGGAAGTGCTTCTTCACACAGCACATAGTTAAACTATAGCATTCACTACCACAGGATGTCATGATGGCCACCAATCTGGATGGCTTTAAAAGGGGGTTGGACAAATTCCTGGAGGAGAAGGCTATCAATGGCTACTAGTCCTGATGGCTATGTGCTGTCTCCAGTACCAGAGGCAGTGAGCCTATGTACACCAGTTGCTGGGGAACATGGGTGGGAGGATGCTGTTGCACTCATGCCCTGCTTTTGGGGTTGACAGCTGGTTGGCCGCTGTGTGAACAGAACGTTGGACTAGATGGGCCGTTGGACTGATCCAGCATGGCTCTTCTTATGTTCTTAAGCCAACTATGTCCAAAGTTCAACTGAGTGCTTATCCAAGCAGGATTTGAAGACTCCTGTCAAGATGTTCCTCTAATAGAAGCAGCATTGTGGATTGGGAGCCTCACTTTGTGAGATTATTGTTGCACCCTCTACCTGCTCCTCTGAGGACCTCTAGGAAAGTGTACCACATTGTTTGTTGGCTGATTTAGACAGGTATGAGATATTCAGGTTCAGAACCTTTTAACTCCT
Organism: Heloderma suspectum; assembly: GCF_057233095.1. Classification (NCBI taxonomy): domain Eukaryota; kingdom Metazoa; phylum Chordata; class Lepidosauria; order Squamata; family Helodermatidae; genus Heloderma; species Heloderma suspectum. The sequence continues at coordinate 95,469,346 of NC_139461.1, forward strand.
CCTCCTTCTTTCACCTGAAAGAACAATAGAATAGAGAGTTCCTTCACAGACTGTAGTTCTGGCATGCATCTTTAGAAAATGTAATATGATAAAACATTCATTTTTATCTGTAGTGTTGATTATTTACTATATTTAATTCTGATTTTAGCTGTGGCAGTTGCAAGGGCCATGAGACCTCCCGACAGACAATCTCTGGGTCTATATCAAAGGGGGCTGAGAGCTAGATTACACAAGTGGTTAATTAGCACTTCTGAAGAGTAATGTTTTGCCTACCATATTTTCATCTCAGTGTAATTGTTCAGAGGTTAATCCCAAGTATTAGCAAGGGAAACTTTTCTTCATTGACTTTCTAGTTCAAAATATTAAGAATACTTTCTTGGACTCACTCTTAATTTAATTTTTAAATATAGTAAATACTAAACCCTGAGGAGAAAAATTAAAATCTATTATCCTACCCATGCTAATTCCAAGCTTATTTTATATACATGAATCACACTAGCTGTTCTAAATGCTTGCTTTAAAAGATTACATGTTCATTACCCTTTGTTATGTAGTCTAAGCATGTATTTTGCTATAAGCACCACCATTTGAATGAGGGATTTGTTCCTGAATCAAAACATTTGTAAAAGGCAGGCAGCTTAATTTGTGTATATGCTGTGGTTAATGTAAGTTCAATGGAGAATATGCAAAACTAGCACACATACACATTACACACATTCACATTAAAATGTATACATATTGACACATCCTAAACAGGAAATTTCACATATTGGCAGGCCAGCATGCACCTAAGGCCTGAAATTCTTAGCAGAAACAGATATAGCTATGAAGGATCTCACAGTAGCCAGGAGAGCTGGAAACGTCTATCTTCTTTAAAATATAGTTCCTATTATCTAGTAGCAGCAGATCTCAGATTTTGTGCCAGAACTTCCTGTGTTCATCATTTGGTGGAGTAATGAATGGTCACACACTCCCACTGGGAAGTACTCTGTGTATTATTTACACCATGAGGAACTGGCATCACCATGATAAATATCTGAAATCTGGACATAGGGAAATCTAGATCTGTGTAGTATTTAGGGAGCAGAGGCAAACCTGAGTACTCTCTTCTTCTAGTACAGTTTGAGAGGCAGAAAATGTTACATCTTTTAAATGTCTCCTGAAAACACACCTTTTCACCCAGACTTTCCCTGGGCTGTAAGTGCTGCTGGGTTTTACTTTGGTTTTACCTGGTACTTTTAAAAGGTTTATATTATTTTTGATCATGTTGTATTTTATGGTTTGAATTAGTTAGTGTGAACTGCCCAGAGACCCTCTGCTATTGGGCAGTATAGAAATGTAAGCAAGCAAGCAAGAAAACAAAATAGCACCTATGTAGAATTCAGGTAGAGCAGTCAGTTGTGGGGTGAGACTGTCCAAGTACAAGCTCATTAGGGTGCAATCCTATGCATGTTTAGACAGAGGAAAGGCCTACAACTCCCAGCATTACCCAGCCAGCAAGAATGGCTGGGGAATGCTGGGAGTTGTAGGTCTTTTCTTTGCCTAAACATGCATAGGATTGTGCCCTTAATCAACTCCAGGTTTCTAAACTGAGGGGATGGATCCAGCAGATCTAGTCATCCTTAGAGCAGACCCACTGAAATCAATGAAACTGGTTATTTATGACTAATTTAAGCCCCATTGATTTTAATAACTCTGTCTAGGTATTACTAAGTCTAGATCCAACCCCAGATATTTATTAAAAGTTTCAAGAGAATAGAATAAGAGAAAATGAAGTTGCGCTAACATTGGAATTAACTGTATTTCCTAAATGGTCTTATATGGTTACTATTTAAGACAAGTTCAGCACTTACAAAGAGGACAGCATCCTTTGACGTGCATCCCTTACACAGGAGATAATTATACAGTGTTTATAATTATGTTGCATTTGGAAGGTTTTAAAAAAAATCAAAAATTGCTTTGGGACTCCCTTTAGTTGCGTGAAGTTATACATAAATCTAATAAACTAAACCATGAGTAGGCAACCCTTTTGGGCCATGGGCATATTTGGCAGTTTAAGAAACTGACATGGGCACTACCACAAAATGGTTGCCATGAGAGACATGGAAAAGGCAAGGTAACCTTCCCAAAAGCTTAGGTGAAAGGTAGAGGTTGCATCTGAGCCCCAGCACAACAAACAACTCCTCTGAACTCACAGTTTTCAGCACCAGCAGAAACCTATTTCACTTTCACAGCAATCCCAGTTGCCAGTAACAAAATGAGTTAATTTTAAAAAATGTGGGAGAGGTAATGCACCTTGGAGGGTCCCAAGAAAGGTGTCTTATATTGGTGACTGTGGGCACCATGTTGTTGTTGTTGTTGTTCAGTCATTCAGTCGTGTCCGACTCTTCGTGACCCCATGGACCATAGCACGCCAGGCCTTTGTGTCCTGCGCTGTCTCCCGGAGTGTGCTCATATTCATTGCATCAGTGATGCTATCTAGCCATCTCATCCTCTGCCGTCCCTTTCTCCTTTTGCCTTCAATCTTTCCCAGCATCAGGGTCTTTTCCAGAGAGTTTTCTCTTCGCATTAGGTGGCAAAATATTTGAGCTTCAGCTTCAGTATCTGTCCTTCCAAGGAGCAGTCAGGGTTGATTTCCTTTAGGATTGACTGATTTGACCTCCTTGCAGTCCAGGGGACTCGTAAGAGTCTTCTCCAGCACCACAGTTCGAAAGCATCGATTCTTCGGCGCTCAGCCTTCCTTATAGTCCAGCTCTCACACCCATACGTTGCTACTGGGAAAACCATAGCTTTGATTACACGAACCTTTGTCGGCAAGGTGATATCCCTGCTTCTTACTATGCTGTCTAGGTTTGCCATAGCTTTCCTCCCCAGGAGCAAGCGTCTTTTAATTTCATGGCTACAGTCACCGTCTGCGGTGATCTTGAAGCCGAAGAAAATAAAATCTGTCACTGCTTCCATTTCTTCCCCTTCCATATGCCAGGAAGTGATGGGGCCAGATGCCATGATCTTTGTTTTTTTAATGTTGAGTTTTCAAACCAGCTTTTGCACTCTCTACTTTCACCCTCAACAAGAGGCTCTTTAAATCCTCTTCACTTTCTGCCATTAGGGTGGTATCGTCTGCATATTGGAGGTTGTTGATAATTCTCCCAGCAATCTTGATTCCGACCTCTGATTCATCCAACCCGGCATTTCTCATGATGTACTCTGCATATAAATTAAATAAGCAGGGTGACAATATACAGCCTTGTCATACTCCTTTCCAAATTTTGAACCAATAGGTTGTTCCATGTCTGGTTCTTACTGTTGCTTCTTGACACTCATACAGGTTTCTCAAGTGACAGGTAAGGTGGTCTGGTACTCCCATCTCTTTCAGAATTTGCCACAGTTTGTTGTGATCCACACAATCAAAGGCTTTAGCGTAGTCAATGAAGCAGAAATAGACATTTTTCTGGAATTCTCTTGCTTTCTCCATGATCCAGTGAATGTTGGCGATTTGATCTCTAGTTCCTCTGCCTCTTCGGAACCCAGCTTGTACTTCTGGCAGTTCTCGGTTCGCATACTGCTGAAGCCTAGCTTGTAGGATTTTGAGCATAACCTTGCTGGCATGTGAAATGAGCGCAATTGTACGGTAGCTTGAACACTCTTTGGCATTGCCCTTCTTTGGAATTGGAATGTAAACTGACCTTTTCCAGTCTTGTGGCCATTGTTGAGTGTTCCAAATTTGTTGGCATATTGAGTGCAGCACTTTAACAGCATTATCTTTTAGGATCTTAAATAGCTCAGCTGGAATACTGTCATCTCCGCTAGCTTTGTTGTTAGTCATGCTTCCTAAGGCCCACTTGACTTCACTCTCTAGGATGTCTAGGATGGCTGAAGTTCAGTGACCGCACTATCATGGCTATCAGGGACAGCAAGAACTTTCCTGTGTAGTTCTTCTGTGTATTCTTTACATCTCTTCTTAATCTCATCTGCTTCTGTTAGGTCCCTGCCTTCTTTGTCCTTCATCATGCTCGTCTTTGCACAAAACGTTCCCTTGAGATCTCTGATTTTCTTGAAGAGATCTCTAGTATTTTCCATTCTATTGTTTTCTTCGATTTCTTTGCATTGTTCATTTAAGAAGGCCTTCTTGTCTCTCCTTGCTATTCTCTGGAAATCTGCATTCACTTGGGTATATCTTCCCCTTTCTCCCTAAAATAAACTATAGGACTTCTCAGGAAGTCCATCAGGCAACAATGGTCAGGCAAACAGAGACAAACACATACTCAAAAACCACCCTATTTTGTGGTGTTTTCTAGAAGGTTTGTGACTGACAGGGGAAAGCATCACATTACATAGGGCCTTGGGGTTCACCAGATTGGGCACATATACAAGATGGCAGTACATAGCACCTGGCTGCTCATGGAAATGGCTTTTAGCAGGGTATAAAAATGAGGAGATATTTCTTTTCCTCCTCCTGTCAGAGACTTACCCTGGTATGTATTCAGGCACCACCCAGCCTATGGCTTCTCTCTGATAGAGGAGATATTATTTGAGGGGAGAGTTTGACTATGGTTATTTTCTCACTAGGAGTGAGAAAACATGACCCAAGGAAAAGATTGTTCCTCAAAACACTCCAGATGTGAGTGCAGGAAACCAACTGGAAATACTGCATCTATACTGCAGTGGTAGGAAGTACAGAACTTTCTAGAGATCAGATGGTGATATCAGTGAAGATCATAAATGTGAAGATTTTTATACAGTAGAGCATGCTTATAAAAGTGTGGCTGGGGAAAGCCATATTCCTTCAGAAAAGAACAGACATAAATGCCTAAATAACAAACAGCTGACAGAAGGAATCCTCAGAGCTCACTTGCAGATTAGGCTCTTCAGCAACCAGGCAGTGCTATGCACTGATAGCTGCCATGAAAAAGACAACCTAAGCCAATCCTCATTGACTTTATTTGTTTCTTTTAGTTGAATTTGGCTTCCTTTAAAACTCTGTTAATTGAAGTTGTTAAATGAACTAAGCAATTTACACAAAACTGACACACTTTATTCCCCCTTGTAGTCATTTAAAAGGGAATTTTAACAACTTATTTCCATTTATTGTGAAAATTAGATTACTCTGTGGAAACATTCACTTTGATACAAGTAATTAACTTACTTGTAAATTTCAGATTGACAAGTGGAAATTGATTGAGTTATTATTTCCTTTTCATCATCTATTTATAAAGACACACTCCCATCTCCCCCCCCTCTCTCACACACGCACACACACACCTCGCCCCTCCCTCCTCCCTCCCTCCCTCCCTCTCTCTCTCTCTCTCTCTCTCTCACACACACACACACACACACACACACAAATGTAATGCTGTCATGCAAAGTGGATAAGGATTAGAAGCTTTCCTTTAACATGCTCTTCTTGGCCTGGATAGGACCATCCTCACCATTCCCTCTCCCTTGGCTGTGGATGATCTAGCCATGCAGGCTTAAGGAGCCATTGCTGTTCTAAGCTAAAGAAACCTCTATCACCAAATTTATTTCTCCCAATGGATTACACTCTACTGCTGTTCACTGGAATATACAACTGAACGTATGCCTCGCATCTCATAGATTTTGAAAATGCTTACAATGGTTTTGGAGGCATCAAGAAAAAAGTAAACTAAAAGTAAAAGTAAAAAAAGTAAACATGTTAAAAGTAAACTGCCAATAAAACAGTCCCTAAACATACAGTGGCATTCAAGTGGATCATAAAACAAAGCTCTCTTCCTAGCAATGTGAACTTTCCCCCTGGAATTAATTGTCTGTATACAAGGGGGCTTTCTAGTTTGATGAGGCATTGCTTCTTGCTTGCCTTCAGGCATGGACCCATGGTAAACAGGTTTTCTGCTTTGAAAGGAAAAAAAAATGCCATGCAAAAGCATCACAATTGCAAGACTGTAATTCCAAGAATATTTATCCGGAAGTAAGTGCCTGTGCAACTTAGTCCTGAGCGGCACTGATAGAATTGGGCTGAATTTTATATTTTTTAAAATAGAGGATTTACCATTGTTTCTTTGTTTCATCTTCCCGGCAAACCTTGGAAAGGTTCCAAAACTGAAAGCAGATACAGTGGATTAAAAGCCTCGTGTAGAAAAGTGTGCACAACTGAAGCGTGCTTGAGATCACTAGAGCAGACAAAAGCAAGGAACAAAGAATTGAAGATTTAAACATTTTACAAGCTGAATGTATTATTATCCAAATAAAATGTCCAGCTTTGGTTAATGTTTTTTGTTTGCTCATTTGGTTGTTTTAACAATCAACAAATAATACCAATAAAGCCTTCAAGGGGCAATTATTGTGTCTCAAAAGCCGCCTTAAAAGCAAACCACTTACTTTGCAGATAGTTTCTATGCTAAATGCCAATCTCTCTGTTTGTCTTTTACTTCACCATGCATTAAAGGAAGATTTTGTTTAGCTTATTCTATTTTGTTTTTTACCCTATGCATATTTTAGCTGTTATTGAATAATCAATTGCTTTATGTTAACTATATCTTCAAAGTTATATCATCATTACATTTTACAGAGTTTCTCTATTACATATATTTTATCCCATCCATTAACATTTTGCTTGATATTTACTACTTATCAGTTTTTTTTCTATCTGTGTTTTGACTCTTTTTTATTTTTCTTGTCTGTGCCAAGATTATAGAATGGGAAGCACAACTAGGGCCCAATTCATATACGCAAAAATCCTCCATGTAAAGTGGTCCTATAGCTACAGCCATGTGGAAGAAGTAACCTATGACCTGTTGCAGCTGTCCTGCAACAGTTTACGTGAACAGATGAGGTTTAAAAAAAAAAATGCTTACAAAACCCCACACTAGGAAAGAGTGTGGTTCAATCAGCACATATATTACTGCCCTTTTATGGCCGTGGCTACATGACCACATTGGCACCAATGGATGCTTCTCTCCAGATATGACAGCATGGGGGGATTTCATTAAGAGAATGACAGGGGGTAAAGATTAAACTCTTCCTGCCCCCATTGTCCTGATGCTGTTTGTGTGTCTCCCCAGCTGCTATTTCCATATTTAAAATGACCATATTTATTGCATTCCCTCAATTAGCATCATGTCCAGTTTGTCCCCTAGTTAGTAAAAACAAGACAAAGAATCTCTGATCCAGCTGGAAATTATCCTCCAAATAATTTCCATTGATTCCTGACCATTAATGATGCATCACAGGCAATTCATTCGAAGAATTAGAAGACATGAGCTATCCTGCCCTCTGTATCTTCCCCAAATACAGTATTAAAAGTAACAGCTCTTCCACAATTGCTTAAAGAGGTGCATATGAATGGACCACAACAAAGGAGAAGTTGTCACTTGTACAAAGTAAACAAGAGGACAGGCATAGAAAAAGAGAATTCCAGGATGGTCCTTAAAATCCCTTACCTGTTCAAATCCCATTGAAATGAATGAAACCTACATTGGCTGAACACGTTGAGAATCAGGATCTCTGAGGTACATTCCTGGAGAAGATATGAAACATTTAATTTAAGGCTTTGCCACATCACTGGAGCAGATAATTAAGAAATTAGAGCAATTAAGACCTGACAGAGCAACAGCAACCCCCCCCCCCGCCCCATGAACTGCGCCATTGATAGAAGGTTTTTTGGTGTGTGTTTTTTAAGTAAAAGAGAAAGTCTTTGGCTCTTTATATGGCATAATTTGAGCCAAGATGAAACAAAGTATGTTCTGTTGTGGCTTCTGCACAATGTTCTGAAAATGTACACACACACGGAATTTAAGGGCTTCCTTTTCGATTAGTCATTGGGCCAGTTTACCCAATAACTGGCCATGTGTCTAGTTTTTTGCCCTGATAGTTCCCTGCTGATGGAAAACAGCCGGAGTCACTTGTAATTAGCAAAGCCTACCCTTTTGCATAACATTAATTCTTGTGTTCGGATCCAGTAGCACATATGCAAGTGGGTGCCACATATAAATTCCTCAAATGAGAACGCTCCAGTTCCAAAGTTGGTCTGCACTCACAGAGCCTCTCAGAGCCTCTGCTATCATCTGTTTGGAGGACAGGAGGAAATGGGAGGACTGGATCCAGCCCCTGCTCTCCTCTTCCATTCCCCAATATGCATCAGGGGTGGGCAACTGGTGCCCTCCAGGTGTTTTGGCTATAACACCCATAAGCCCCAGCCAGCATGGTCAATGATCAGGGATGGGAGTTGTAGTCCAAAGCATCAGTTTGCCTCCCCCGGTATAGATGATTGGTGTTATTACAGAGATTGTGAGTAGATCCCTGCCTCCTGGATCAGGCTTTTCAGGTTGGGGAGATTCAAGTACAGCACCACTTAGTGTGCAAATTTCCTCCTGTTGGATTGCAGAATCAGTGTAGGATGGTGAGTCGAATGATCCATTTTCCACAAACAGGATCATGCTAAGAAGTATAGTGTGTCACGTTAATCTTACTTTGTCTTCTTTTAGATCATTTACCTATGTGATTTGTTTCTGAGCAATGTTCCACCTTTATGGGTGTTTTCCAAATGCAATACAAAATGGGTTGCAGAAGCTTCTGTGATGGGAAAAACGTTGATACCTCAACAGTGCAAAGCTTCCAGAGGGGCAAGCTGCATTAGTCAGTTGCAGCAAACACAATAAAGATGAAGCCTTGAAACCAAACAGATTTATGGCAGCACAAGGTTTCACAGATGAGAGCCCGCTTCAGTGGAAGCATCTGATAAAGTAGGCTCTAGTCCATGAAATCTTATACCAACTGCTGTAAGACTCTTTATTGTTTTACTGTAAATCTTGCCACTTTTGAGCAGTGGGCAGAAGGGATTTCAGAGCTCAATGTGCAAGAGAAAAGCTCTTATAATAGGAGAAATGACAAAAAGTCTTGCAGCACCTTAATGACTAATGAATTTATTGTGGCATAAGTTTTCATGGCAGGACAGGAAGGCCTGGCGTGCTATGGTCCATGGGGTCACGAAGAGTCGGACACGACTGAACGACTGAACAACAACAAAGTTTTCATGGACTAGAATCCACTTCATCAGATGCATCCAATGAAATGAACTTTATTCCATAAAAGCTTATGAAATAATACATGTGTTGGTCTTCATGATGTCTTTTCTGTTTTGTGGTCTTCATGATGCTATTGTTTTGCTCCAAAAGACTAATATGGCTACAGCTCTAGAACTCATAGTAGGAGAGCAAGTCATGAAACATAAACCCTTCTTTGGTCAAAGTGTGTTGATTCGTTTCAGTACTGAAGTTAGGGTGGGTGAGATGGGATGGTGCTTGGGGCAATTTTTTTTGCTGTTCATCCTATTGTCTACATTTGTTAAAATAAATTAAAAAGTGCCAATAAAACAAAAAGAGCAGAGTAGTAATGGCCTTCAGTGGCTGCCACCTTTACCTAGAAACAGTTGAAGTCTGAAAGACTTTCTGAAGCTATCCAAGACTTCTTATCTGGCAGAGGTTCCCATCCTTTTTGGGCCAGTGGGGACATTTGGAATTTTGAGAGAGTGTCATAGCAGCCTCCCATGGGAGGGACTTGCTATTCACAAAATGGCAGCCATGGTGAGTGTGTGGCCAGTCACAAAACACCAGTTTCCCAGAAAGGAAACTGGTGAGACTCAAAGAAAAGTATCTATCCAAGAACGTAAGTACAAGGCAGACATGGAGGCTGAGCTCACACACACGGGCAAGACACCCATACATATCACACAGCCACACTACCCCTCCTCCAGGCAAAACACAAATACCAAAAAAACCTCCAGGTGAAACACTCACACAAGCCAGGCAAAGCACACACCAAACCCAGACAAAAACACACCACAAACACAACAAACCCAGTCAAACAAGCACGTGCACACACACACACACACACACACACACACAAATACCCTGACAAGACCAAGGTACTTTTGGTGGGAGACAAGAGGAGGCTGGGGGATGTTGACCTGGTGTTGAATGGGGTACGGCTACCCTTGAAAGACCAGATGCGCAGCCTGGGGGTCATTTTGGACTCCCAGCTGTCCATGGAGGCTCAGGTGTCAGCTGTGAGCCAGACAGCACTGTATCAACTCCATCTGATACGGCGGCTGCACCCCTACCTTCCCAACCATCTTCTCCCATCGGTAGCACATGCCCTGGTCTCCTCTCATTTAGACTACTGTAATGCGCTCTACGTGGGGTTACCCTTGAAGACAGTTTGGAAGCTGCAGCTGGTTGACAGGGTGGAAACTGAGCCGATAGAACCACAGAGCAGTTCTGATTCTGAGGAGGATCAGCAATCTCTGAGAGGGGAGCCAGCTCATCCCTCACAGGCACAGCAGCTGGCAGAGATTCCTCCTGCCGGCATTCCTGAGATAGATGGTGATCCTAGCAGTGAGAAAGTGCAGGAGGGGGGCTTGCTAGACACTCGATGCAGACGCAGGGAGCGATGAGCGATGGAGGGCACGGAAAGGAGGCGTAGCGCCCATTTGGTGCGCAAGCAACAGCCGCCTCCCATGGACCCAAGGGAAAGAGGGAGGATCTCTCCCTAGCCCATAAGTGCAGGGTCTTCACATGACTCTCCTTCAAACGGGGATCAACTGCCTACTCGGCGCATAGGCAACTCTGCTGTTCCTTGCTTAGTTGCTGGTAAATAGCATCTGAAAGAGTCATTAAGTTGTAAAGGATTAAAGCCTTGAAAAGAATCCTTTCATCTGTGTCTTGAGTTGGCTATTGGGGTGTACTGAAAGAGGCCGCTAGGGCACTCCTGACACTGGTACAGAACATGGCAGCTCACCTGATTACAGGCAGCCGCCGGCGAGATCACATCACTCTAGTGCTGAAGGAGTTGCACTTACCAGTTGTTTTCTGGGCCAAATTCAAGGTGTTGGTTTTGACCTTTAAAACCGTATATGGTTCCGGCCCAGCCTATCTTAAGGAGCACCTCCAGCAACAACAGACAGGCTGCTTAACAAGATCAGCCTCGGATGGCCTTCTCTCTGTCCCATCAGCCAGGACAGCTAGACTGGTGGGGACGAGGGAGAGGGCCTTCTCTGTGGTGGCCCCCACTCTGTGGAACTCCCTCCCTAGGGAACTCTGCCATGCCCCCTCTTTAATGAGCTTCTGCCGTGCATTAAAAATGTGGTTGTTCAGGCAGGCATTTGGGATGGGTTAGGGTATTTTAGAAAAAAAAATTACTGTATAATTTTATTGTTTTAAACTTTTTTATTATATACTTTTTACATCGCCCAGAGTGGCTGGGTGACCAGCCAGATGGGCAATTAATAAATTTAATAAATAAATAAAGCAAGCAAGCAAGCAAGCCCAGGCAAAACACGCACTACACCAAAACAAACAATCTAAGATGCAAGCAGCCCAAAAAGGCAAAATTAATTTTAATGTCATTGTAGCCGTATTTGCAGTTACATGTAATGAAATAAATGTCTTTTAAGGTAGTGAAGCTATAAACACAATCTTGACTGCTTTGCTCAGCCAGTTTGGTGTGGTGAATTCATAGCCATCAGGCCTATCTGGCAGATCCTGCTAGCAACAATGCCCCCACCCATTTTCTACAGCCAGAGATGCAGATGGTGCTTTGCTTTTGAAAAACCACTGTTAGTATTTTCAAAACTCTCTGCTAGTAATAAACAGATTGGCTAGCTCAGAATTTCAACCAGCGAACCAAGAAATTTTCTGAACCCCTTTGCATTTTTTTTACTGACCTCAGAGCATATTCATTAATTGCAGCAGTGTCATGGCGGGAAATAAAACATAGTCTTCTGGCTTCAGCCCGAGAGTACCTGGCAGCAGATATGGGAAATAGGATGTCATGTTGCCTATGGATAGGAAACTACGCAACGCTCTTTCCTAAACTTAGAGTGGAATCCTATGCATGTTTAGACAGAAAAAAGTCCTATAACTCCCAGTATGCCCCAGCCAGCTATGCACCATTAGTAACACCAAGGACCCTTATTCTTCCAATATTTAGCATGTCGCCTCTTCATTCCATGCCCATATGCAAAGACTACTTGTGAACCTTAGAAAGTCTCTGGGTCGTAAATAGTTCCAGAGTAATCTAACTAGATTTCTTATTGATGCCACCAGTCAGTAGATGTCATGCTGGCTGTGGAATGCTGGGAATTGTAGGACTTCTTTTCTGTCTAAACATGCATAGGATTGCACCCTTCATAATTAAAAAGAGCGAGGAGGAGGAGGAGGAAAATCAGGCCTCCAGTTCTGATACCAAGGCAGCCGTGTCTGCACACTTCACTGCAAAGGAGCAGGCAAAGCAAAGGACAAACAAAATCACCAGAGCAAGTAGTGCATAAAAGATCAATTTGATCTTTTATGCCATCAAATCCAACTCCTGGGCATCAAATCCTGCGCATCACATCCAGGCATCAAATCCCACCTGAGCACCAAATCCTGGGCACCAAATCCCACCTGGGCACCAAATCCAGGCATCAAATCCGGGCACCAAATCCCACCTGGGCATCCAGTCTAGGCATCATATCAAATACCACCTTGGCACCAAATCCAGGCATCAAACCCTGGGCACCAAATCCCACCTGGGCATCAGATTCAAGCATCAAATCCTGGTCATCAAATCCCACCTGGGCATCAAATCCAGGCACCAAATCCCACCTGGGCATCAGTTCCCACCTGGGCATCAAATATTGGACATCAAATCCCACCTGGGCACCAAATTCAGGCATCACGTCCTGGGCCTCAAATCTCAACTGAGAACCAAATCCAGGCATCACATCCAGACATCAAATCCTGGTCATCAAATTCCACCTGGGCATGAGATCAAGGCAGCAAATCCTGGCCATCAAATCCCACCTGGGCACCAAATTCAGGCATCACGTCCTGGGCCTCAAATCTCAACTGGGAACCAAATCCAGGCATCACATCCAGACATCAAATCCTGGTCATCAAATTCCACCTGGGCATGAGATCAAGGCAGCAAATCCTGGCCATCAAATCCCACCTGGGCACCAAATCCAGGCATCAAACCCTGGGCATCAAATCCAGCCCTCCAGGGTTTCCCAGACAGTGATGTTCCCTTTTTCTGCCCCTACCCTTTTTCCCCTGACCACCAATAGTTTGGAGATTTTCCAGCTTTCCCACAGTCCCACCCACCCCCTTCTAAAGGTTGAAATGTCTCTCCCAAGGCTGAGTTACTGGCAGTTAGAGTTTTGAGCTAAAAGATGTCGGCATTCTATTTTGGCCCCACCCATTTTGCCTTTGGTCCTGCTCCCTTTTGCCCACCCACCAGTGGAATGTGGCCCCCAAGATCTTCTCAGAAATTGTATTTGGCCCTCAGGCCGAAAGAGGTTTGACTCCCCTGACCTAAAGGATGACATTCATTCAAAACTAGCAACATTATACTCTTCTAAAACCCTGCTTTTGTAAGAGCTGTTTTCTTTTGCATTCTAAGGTGTCTGTGTGTGTATGTTGTAAATATTAGATTCCATTGTTATTGAAAAGGCTAATTCACACCACCATGTTTATCATGCAATTGTATAGTTGCTTTTAATCCCTGAAACATGATGGGATTTTTTACAGGGGAGTAAAATACTTTAGGCTTGCTTTGCAGCACTTATACTGTCTGACAAATGCAAAGAAATAATGTCCTAGATCCTAAAGGTAACAATTAAACCATGTAAAGAAGAGCAACCTTTATTTTATTTTTATTATTATTTATTTTATTTAAAACATTTATATCCTTCCCTATATCATTAGGATCTCAGGGCAGCGTACAGATAAAATCAATTTAGACAGTATAAAACAATAAATAATTTAAGCAGCTAAAATCATATTAAACCATTAAGCAAGCTAATACCAATTTAAAATCTAAAACAATAAAAGTTCATCAAATCATCGAATCACAGAATAGTAGGGTTGGAAGGGGCCTATAAGGCCATCAAGTCCAACCCCCTCCTCAATGCAGGAATCCAAGTCAGAGCATCCCTGGCAGGTGGCTGACCAGCCTCGTCTTGAGTTCCTCCAGTATGGGAGAGCCCACCACCTCTCTAGGGAATTGGTTCCATTGTCGCATTGCTCTAATAGTCAGGAAGTTTGTCCTGTTTAGCCGGAATCAATAAGGGCAGCAGCAGAAAGAGCAGCAAGAGCAACAGTGAGAGCAGACCCTGAAGAGAGAGCAGGAAGAAGCAGCCTAGATAAGTCTACGGACAGCTAGAGCTAGAGTAAAGGAACTTGCATTTTGCCATTTTCCTTTGCTTTTAATGCCTTCTGTATTACTCAGCTCTATTGTGTAAGTACCTTTAGTTTTAATTTGTTTGCTTCAAATCTACTAGTAAACTGTTGGGGTTAAACCCTATGTCTAGAGTGTCAGTCACCCCATGTCTACAGTCTAAATCCCACATTACTGGGAAGGAGAAGTTTAAAAGAAGGAAGGTGGGGCTCTTAAGGAGGCAAAAGATCCTTAAGGGGTTGCTCAGGGGGTCGAGGTCATAAGGGGAACCTTGACAAGTGCACAGTGCCAACCAAAATGCATATAATGCACATGGAAAGTCATCATTTTACACAAACCATCATTCATCATTAATGTTATAATTATGAACACAATGTTAATTCACAGCTAAACCTAAACAAATATATACCTGAAATTCTAACTGAAATCTTCTGACTTTTACAATGAATCCTATACATGTCTTAAGTTAAATTAAGTTCAAAGGGGTTTACTGCCAGGTAAGTGGATATAGAATTGCTACCTTATCTACATAAGGACTCTAATATAGTTCTCTCTCCCTCTCTGTCTCACTCTCTGTCTCTCATACCATTATCGGCAGAAAGGATTTACCACCAATGCTATTTAAGGCACAAGTCAGATATGCAAGGCACTAGTCACTTCACGTATCTGAAGAAAGCCTTTTTGTTGCTTTTAGCATCCCTCGCTAACCTCAGCTCGTCCTTTAGCTTTCCTGACACCATCCCTGCAATTCCGTGCTACCTGCCTGTACTCTTCCTTTGTAGCTTTGCCTTCCTTCCACTTCCTATATGTGTCCCCTTCTTTTGTTTTCAGGTCATCTCTAAGCTTTTTGTGAAGCCACTTTGGCTTCTTCTGTTGTCTTCCACCTTTTTTCTTGTTGGAATTGTTTGTAATTGTGCCTTTAGAATTTCCTTTCTAAAAAAACTCCCACCCATCTTGGATTCCTTTTCTCGGTAGAGTCACTTGCCATGGGACCTTACTTATAATTGTTCTGAGTGTATTAGAATTGGTTTTCCTAAAATCCAGGGTACGTGTTTGGCGACACTGAGTTAAAACAATGTGCTACTTTAGGGAATGCATTTAGCCCTCAAAGGCTTTGGTAAAAAGCCAGGTTTTAACTTGGCGCTGAAATGAAACCAATGTCTGCACCAGTCGGCCTCCAAAGGGAGGGCATTCCACGACCGGGGGCCACAGCTGAAAAAGCACCTTTCTATATCAGTCAACTCAATTTATTTGGGGGATGTACAAAGCAGTACATTCTCCACATACACTTTTTCAGCATATTACTGTTACACATTTAGTCACTCAAAAGCATGGGGATCTTATAGAAAATGGCATCACGAAAGGATACAAAGATTTTCACACACACACACACACACACACACACACCTTTTAGGCATAGTTTTATAGAGCAAAAAATGATTGGGCTAGTGAGAGAACAATAGGAAGGGTCTGTGATTTATATAAAACATCTAAAGGATACATGAAAAGCCGAAAAAAAGGCAGACAGATTTATTTATAATGCAGAAAGGACTATAGGCTCCAATAGGACAAAGAGATCTAGTATTGTTTTGTTCCGTCAAGGACAACATAGTCACAAATACTCACACATGATAAAAGTAAAATTAGGGAAGACAGATAAATTCATTTGACTCCAGAATTACTGAGTTCAGACAACATGATAACCCACACTCAAGGGTTGAGCGTGGTTTGAGTGTGGGTTGTTGAATCATAGGTTGTTGTTGAAACATGGGTTATTGTGTTGTCTTAACCCAGCTACTATAACAAACCATTGTTCGTTAACCACAAACACCCCACAGTTCACAACCCAGCAGCAAACCATGAGACCATTTTTTTAAGCCATGGTACAAAGATCTCTTTTAGAATCCAGGTGTAATCTAGAATAACGAGGTGGAGATCAATATGCATTCATTTCGATACCCCCTTTGTTTTATTTAAATACTTCTGTATTTTTATCTTGCTCCCAACATGACAATCATACAAGGTTTTGTGCTTTATTAGGCTGCATCTACTTAAGAGTTGCTTTTTTCTGCTTTGGTCTAGAAAACCAGTAGCACTAAGGACTAGAGCTTGAATTCAGATTTAGGGTGCAATTCTATGCATATTTAGACAGAAAAAAGCCTAGAACTCCCAGCATGCTGGCTGGGGCATGCTGGGAATTATAGGCCTTTTTTCTGTCTAAACATGCATAGGATTGTGCTTTCAGTTATCTTTAGAGGAGATCCATTGCAATCAATGGAAGTTACTTAAGTCCCATTACTTTTAATAGGTCTCTTCTGAGTATGACCAAATTGGGATCCAACCCTCGATATAGCAGAGCCAGGCATGGGTAAGAATTTCACTTGCTTACCAAAATTTGCATATTTCATCATAAATGGGACAGAAAGAACTTGAGATTTTAACATTTTGATTGTGGGGGAAAAGCAACATTGATAGATTCATCCATCCCTAAGAACAACATTACTAATTTAAAGAAGTTGATTTAATTTAAGCAATGCTGCCTTCTCTTCCAAATCAAGCTTTGTTATCTGGTACATGTATTCCCCCTGAATTATATCTCTTTATTTATTTTCATTACCTTTAAACCTATGAAGTAATTCCATTTATTAAAATGTTATTAGAGTGATCTGACATGAGGTATATACTCACATACTGTCTGCGCAGCCTTCGGTTCCAATAACTGATCAGTAACAGCATCTCAGCAAGAGCCATATCTTTGGGATACAGCAACTGTAAGGTATTGATCCCACAAACATACTACAGAAATAAGAGATGGAAATCTCCAGAAAAAGTTGCCAGCAATACAGCCTGCTTACCAATTCACCTTCCTTATTAGCTCTAATTTCCTATTTGTAAGACTGTCGAAGCCTACAGCACTTTGCAATTGCACTAAATATCAAGAAAAAATAGATCCAATAAATTTACCTTACCAAACAAATGTATTGGTTTCCAGTTTTATTTTTACAAGACTTGTTATAAGCAATTGGAGTCTCTATGGGTCTTTTGAAAATACAAAAGGCTCTAAATTAGCTTCTGAAATTAGCTAGTATATGAGAATATGGTATATGTTTAAGATCATATGTTTACAAACCTGAAAATGTTACTTACAGTTTCACAACGTTTTCCCCTGCAGCTTCAGACCTATCTATCTTCTCACATGATGAACTTAATGATCGCATGAAGTTGTTGATCTCAATTATAAGGAGAATTCTAGCCAGTTTTTTTGGCCTCAACCCACAAAGGGGAAGGAAGAGCCAAGGGACATAACCTGAGCATTTTAGTATAGGAAGAGCAATTTCAGGATTCCACCCAGCCTTCTGGAAAGTGGCAGAGACCTTTGAATCATTCCATGCATGGTTTTAATTCAAATAATGGGAGATTCAGACAACAGAAAGTACTTCTTCACACAGCACATCATTAAACAGGGGAATTAGCTGCCACAAGATGTACTGATGATAACTTGGATGGCTTTAAAGGAGGACTAGACAAATTCATAGCCGATGAGGCTCGCCTGGCACCTACATTGTTATCTGTTCAGCGCCGGGCAAAAAAAAGTATTTTCTTACAATATTTTAGAGTTTAGTTTTTTAGATGTCATGGCTGTCTTTATATAGTTTTTATTTATTCCTGTGCTCTCTGTTTGTTTTTTGTATTGCATTTTATTATTTTAGATTTTATGTTGTATTTTATTTTTTTGGTTCTTCTGGTCAAGCCAGAGAACATTTGTTATCAGTTGGATTAATAATATAGGGTAGTATCCAATGGTGGTGCAGTGCTAGTGCTAATGTTGTTGCATGAGTGTAAACTAACAAGAGCACAACATCATTAGCACTAGCACTGCACCACCATTGGATACTACCCACTATAAACAGATAAATACATACATACATAATATTACCTTCACAATGAGAGGCAGTAGGATTTGAATACCCATTGCTGGGGAACAAGACCGGGAGAGTGTTCTTTTGCTCTTGTCCTGCTTCTGGGCTTCCCATAGGCATCTGGTTGGCCACTGCGGGTACAGAATGCTGGACAAGATGGGCCTTTAGTCTGATACAGTAGGCTGTTCTTATGATCTTAAAAAGTGGGGGAGCAGAATATGGATGCTTTGTCACTAGTAAAAGTTACCAACTTAGGAGTTAATAAAACAGGTTGATAGGATCCTACTTTCAGTGATCTCTCAGTGGACAGTATCCTATACTGCTGTTGCCCTCGACTAGTTCTGTTGTGCTAGCAGAATGGACCCCTAGTACAACAAGAACTAGCAGTCCCTGGAATAATAAGCAGGAAAATGAGTGGGAACACTCATTTCCAGAACAGGGCAGGACAGGTGAGCTCCCTACTGTCTGCCCTGTTCCTAACACTCATGCTGCCATTCATTTCTGCTTGTTTCAGGAATGCCTAGTTCCTGTTGTGCTAGCAATCACTTCTGCTAATGTGGAGGCAGTAGAAGATATTGCCCATAAGAACATAAGAAGAGTCCTGCTGGATCAGACCAAGGGTCCATCTAGTCCAGCATTTTGTTCGCACAGTGGCCAACCAGCTGCTGACCAGGGACCCACAAGCCGGGCATGAGTGCAACAGCATCCTCCCACCCATGTTCCCCAGCAGCTGGTGTGCCTCTGGCAGTGGAGGTAGCATGCTGGCAGAGAATGCTGGTAAAATGCTGGCAAAATTGGCTCATTTTCTCTGAAACCAACTCCAGATTCAGAGTGGTTGTTGTCACTGGGAGAACACAGGGATCAAATGCTTCCTCCCAAATGCAAATTGCACCACAGTCTCCCCTAACCTCCCCCCTTGTATTAGCCCCAGAAACTTGCAGGGAGTTGGAGGCTTTCAACTCAACTGCGGCCCAAGTGAGAGGGAATGAGGACGGCACTGGAGCTCTGGTTCAGATTCAACCCGAGCTACAAGGGAATCTGGGCAGATGTTGTTCACTTTGTAATGCTGCTGAGTATTACAAGTGCAACCAGTTCATATTACAAGCTAGGTAATTACAAACTTTGATAGCATCAAGAATCCCAAGGGTCTTTTGGCAAACTTTTTGGCATTGTCAGCTCTTCACCCAGCTAGGCTGTGAATGCTCACTCATTCCAGCTGCCTCTCCCTGGCATTGCCAAGAAAGAGAGAGAAATGTTCAGCCTATTATTGTGTGGAGAGTCTCACCACTTGCTCCCTGAGTGCACACCTTTTCCTGCCTTTCCCCTGCTAGCAACCAGTTGAAACACAACAGCAAGGGGTGCTGGTTCCCTCCTTCTCTCCCACTGGGGCCCTATGGCATGGGGAAAGGAGTGGCATGCTAGGGCCTGTTTAGATGGCATTTGAAAGATCTGATCCTGCCTATACATGGAGCTGGAATTGCTTGCTTCAACCTCTGTGTCCAATGTGGTCTAGTTGCATAAAACTGATTCTCAAATTTTAGCTGGAAATCAACCAAGCAATATTGGCCTATGCACATAGAATGTGATGCATGTCGACTGCATGTAAATGGCTCATTCCCACCTGGATGTAGGGATGCACGAAAGTCACTTACCTTTGCGCGGATGTGATTCGCAGTGGGGGGGAGGCGCTCCATCCCTCCCCCCAGAATCCTCAATGGGGGGGAGGTGATCTGGTCCTCCCCCCCGGAATCCTGCCTGGCCGGCTCCGTTCCACGGCAGCTCTGCAGAGCAGCCAGCCAGGGCAGTCCACAGCCGGAGTTCTGGCCATGGACGGGCTGCTGCGGACGCAAATGGTGGCTGCCATAGCGGCCGCAATTTGAGTCCAGCCAGGCTGCCGTGATAGGCTACCTAAGTATTTATGTAGCCTATCACGGCAGGCCGAAAAAAAAAAAACAGCATACGCAAATGGCGGCGGCTACGGCAGCCACCATTTGTGTTCCCTATTTTTTGCCATTTTATCTTACGTAAATATTTATGTAGGCTATTACGGTGGGGGGGGGAAGGGGAACGCAAATAGCGCCCACTACGTGCTAAATATTTATGTAGGATAAAAAGGCGAAAAATAGGAAATGCAAATGGCGGCTGCAGTAGCAGCCGCCATTTGCGTACGCGTCGTTTGTTCAGCACGGATGGCAACAGGTAAGTGCTCTGTTTCATGCACCCTTCGTGGGTTGGGGGCTCCGTTCTGCAATCTGCATGCCTTTCGTGGGTTGGGGGAGTGGGGGCTTCATTCCGCCACGGATTTCGGGGGGCTGAATGCACTGGCATTCAGCCTCACCGAGATCCGTGGTGGAATTCTCCACCATCCCTACCTGGATGGCCAGAGATGGTAGAAGCAAAGATTTCATGATGGCTCCGCTGATAGGACTGGATTGCACCAATCCCTGGACATCAGTCATGGCCCATGGGGAGAACCATGGAAAGAATTCTGTTATTGGGATTCCCAAGTGCTGTAAGCCAAAAGTGAAAGATTTTCTGGCCAAGTGGAATATGTCCCATATTACAGGCAAAGAAAACATTGCTCATAAGTTAGAAACTAATGTTTCATGGGGAAAATGTCTTCCCAACCTCTTACTCAGCAATGTTAGACTTTAGTAATCTGTCAAGAGTCCTGACTTCCCCAGTTCCAAGAAATCCTTTGATAAATTTCCAGTCTACCCTTTCCAAATGCCAATTTACTTCCTAATCTTAATAAGCTACTTCTGAATAAGCAGAGTAAGAATTGCTAAAGTGTGTGATCTCTCTGAGAACTTATCTTATTATTCAGTGGGCTCAACATTACAGAAAGAATACAACCCTAAGTAGTAATATTGCATTTCAGTTCAGTGAGCCTTAAGTACTCCTGTATTCAGCCAAAATTATGCCAAGATTTAACTGGGCAGAATATATGTAACCAAGTTGGATTTGGAAAAAGTCAAAGAATTATAAGAATTTTAACATAACTTTATAACATATAGGCAGGACCGTCTCTATGTATTTTGAAGCCCTAAGCATAGTGGTATATCAGCGCCCCAGTGGACATGCCACTTCTGCGGCCCCTCTTTTGTCTCCCCCGCCATTGCCTGGCCATGTCCTTATCTCCCCCCACCCAGGCCACTGCCACCACCCCCTTGTTCCATCCTTTTCTTTTCCAGCTGCCACTATCCTCCTCCTCTTCTTTACTCTACCTGCTGTCTGCCTCCTTCTCTGTACCATGCTTCAAGGGGTCCTTCCATAAAGTGAGGCATTCAAGGTGAGGTGGCCCTGGAGATCACCTGTGCCATGGCAGCCATCTTCATAGCCACCTCACCTAGAATGCCTTTTCTTTAAGGAAGGACCTCTGTGAAGTTTGGAGGCCTATAGAGGCAAAAGGTAAAATGGTCAGGCTTAGTGGTCTGGAGTTTTTGTTGGGAGGAGGTATCCCTGAGAAGAATAGTTTCATTTCCCCAGTTAAGCTTCATTTTCATTTCCCCAGTTAAGATTCATTTCTTCAGGTTTGAAGCAGTACTTTCGGTTTTGGGGACGGAGGGTATATAAAGATAGTGAAAGAGCCAGTAAGAGCAGAGTTGGGGAGACCAGAGCCTGAAGAAGAAGCAAGAAGAAGAAGCCTGGAGAAGTCTAAGTATAGCTAGGGTAAAGGAACTTGTGTTTTGCAACTTTTATTTCCTCTTAATGCCTTTTGTATAACTCAGCTCTATTGTGTAAACACCTTTAGTTGTGATTTTCTTGCTTTAATTTGCCAGTAAATTGTTGTCGTTAAACCCTGTGCCTAGAGTGTCAATCACCACACACCAAAAGTCTAAATCCCATGTTATTGGAAAGGGGAAGGTAAAAGAAGAAAGGTGGGACTCTTAAGGAGGTAAGAGATCCTTAAGGAGTGGCTCAGGGGGTCCAAGCCATAAGGGGAAGCCTGACAACTTCTCAAAGCATGGCATTCAGGCCTGGCTGGCTCTTTAGAGAGTTCACCCACCCAATCGATCTCTCGCTCTGGAAGAGTCCTCAAAGTGAGAGATAGGGCAGGCATATGGGCCCTCTGGGCAGCACGGATTGGCAGGTGGCCAGAATGGGAGAGGAGACTTTGAGGTTAATTTTGGCACCCCCAGAATTTGGCCCCAAAGGCAGCCACCCTGTTTGCCCCCTCCCTCCAAGAAACAGCCCTGAGGCTTAAACAATAATGTACCATTGATGCCATCATGCCACATGCCATCATGTTATTTTGTGTGGCCCTTTCTCTGCATACATTATGTTTGAAACTAAATTTGCCTTTCCCTCAAGGGCAACCCACTGCCCGCACCCCAGCTCCACAGATGACTAGAGCTATTGATAAGTGTAGTAGCAAGAGCATCACAAATTACCTGTGTGATATTGGTACAGCATGGTGCTGAAATTCTCAGTGTGTTCTAACTCAAAGCGGTTCTGTTAGTTTAGGAGACTAGGCAAGTTAAGCTCTTAATTGGCATAGACCTTATTAATATTTTAAGTTCAAAGAGTGTGCTTGTTTTATTCTGCCCAGTGGAGGCTGGTGGCTCTGATGTCAGTAGGGTGCTGAATCCAAGGTGCTGGATGGCTCCTCCAGAGTTCTGTCTGGTTCTGACTGAAACCCGGAGTGGATTCACTGCCCCACTGACATTGGAGCCACCAGCCTCCGCTGATTCCGCATGCCCTTTGATTCTGGAAATGAAAGAAAGAAATTGCATTTAGCAGTAACTCCTCCCTGGTGGAAGGCTGCTGCTATGGCAAGACATGCTTAACACACACTAAACAAAATCTGCACCATTATTCGAGCCAAACTGAACATGATGCTAACTGTGTAACATGTAGTACAGGGTTACTTTTTAATTTACTCTAGTATATGTCTGTGTGGCCCCAATTTGGATCAGGAGCACCACACTCCAGAATAGGGGAATTAAACCTCACCACCACAATTTACTTCTTGAAATTCCCAGCTGGGGTTAACAAAAGAAAAAAATGTATCCATTGACATCATTTCAGGAAACAAATGGTGGAGGGGAAGAGTGCTGTGGTCCTAGTCAGAATCAGGATCAAGTGCACTAAAGTAAATAAAAAGATAGTCCTGAGTGTAATTAGTATAACATGTATTTTGGCTCTTAGATTATTTTTAGTGTGCAAACTGTTATTCCAACAGCCTGACCTATACTAAGTCAGGATCTGAAAGTAAATCTCTCATATTTAAATTGAACACATCATGTGCTGTATCACCCACCCAGTGAATTCCCCCTCCATTGACCGTTCCCCCTCCCCATTCAATATGAATCTGAGCTAATTAATTCACAGGAACAAGCTGGTGTGTTCATAATGTGTTCAATTGATCTGTCTGAAGAGATGGTACAGCTCACAACTAGAGATGGTCTGTTTCCCCAAAGCTCTCTCCATTTTAACTTGGGATTGTTCTGAGCTCTTTCCGTGGCCTAGAGCTGAAAACCTGGATCTGCGCCAAAACTGGGAGAGGAGCTTGGAAAAATGCCAGCCCTTGCTACCTCCACCAGCCAGCTTCCCCAAAACACACTACCTTCCTCCCTTTACTTACCTTCCAAGCTGGGCAGCAGCAAGACCAACACCGACCAGAAAATCATGGAGAGTTTTAAAAGATTGGTTTTCCCCTTCCTATCCTTTCCCGCAACATGATTAGCAACTTATGGGGAAACAAATCCTAGGGGCTGATGGGAGATAATGTTCTCCCAGGGCTGCAATTGCCACCTGGAGTTGCCCCCCACCCAACAAGCTGCTAATTGTGCATGGAGCCACTCATCCCAACATTTTTGACACACCAGTTTTGTCAGGTGAAGAGACCCTCACAAACAGCTGACATTTTGAAAGTTGGGATTTGTTGGTGTTCTCGGTTGCATGTGACAGTAAGGTTGCAGTGTAATAAGAAAGCCACAGCAAAAAAAAAAAGTGTCTACGCAGCTTGTAAGGCCTAGCACAAGCTTCCCTGATCTGGCATCATCCCTGACCATGGGCTGACAGGAGCTGTAGACCAAAAGATCTGTAGGGCACCAGGCTAGGGATGGCTTACCTAATGTATATACCTGTCCATATTGATCAGTGTCACTTTTATTAAAAGAAGCAATTATGGTTACTATGATGCAGCTGTCTGACCTTGCTCCGAAGCCTCTTCCTATGAAAGACCTGCCATTCACAGCAAGCCTAGGGCACAATTTTAACTCCATTGAACTGTGGCACTAGTGAATAAACAGCATGAACTCTCACAAGCTTTTAAAGCTCTAGTAAACTGTTTCCTGAAGCATCATCCAGTTTATTTCCTAGATTTAATTTAAAGCCTTTGTAATCTGATGCAATAAATAGAGGTTTATTTGTAAGCTCCACAAACCTTGCAAAATATTGGGGGCTGAAGATGGGCACAATTATAAGAATGGTTCTCAAATGAAAAATCCGTCAATATCAATAGGAGCTTTTTCCTGAGCCATTAAAAACATTGATTCAGATTCAGTGAGCTCAGACCTTCCCACAATTCTACAGAGGAAACATATGAATTTCTGCTGGAGGGGAAAAAAACCCCCACCACATCTAGTGGAAGAGGAAGATGGGCTAGAGATGACCCACTGCTTGATGCCCTAGAGGCCACCTACAAGACCTGGTCCCTGGTCCTGTCTCTGGCTCATTTCCACCTGGGCTGGGTTGGTGGAGCCCTGACATGCCAGCTACAAAGGCTGCTCCTGGAGGCACCCAGAGACCATCAGGCTGGAGCTTTGTTTAGTTTTTGTGGCTGTGCTAACATATAGCTTTAGATAAGATGCATTATTTTCCCGGCTATTTAGATTCTTTTTTTATATTTCTTGTTCATTAGGCCTTAATAGGAATTATTACTGGGTTGTTTAATCATAGTGCAGGGGGAGGCAACCTCAGGCCTGGGGGCCCAAGCCAGCCCTCCAGGGTTTCCCAGAAGGCCATGCCCCTTCTCATGGCCCCACCGCTTTCCACCAACCAGTGATTGTTCGGTGGTTTCCCAGCTTTTGTGCAGGGCCAACTTCATTCTAAAAGGTCAATAGGCCGGTTTTGTTTTGTTTTTTACATGGCACCACTCCTTTTGCTCTTGTCTCTGTCCCCTTTGCCTTTGGCCCTGTCCACCACTGGAATGTAGCCCCTGAGAGCTTCCCTATAATTGAATTCAACCTTCTGGCAGAAAGAGGTTCCCCATCCCTAAGATGTTAGCCTATTTGTATGGCTATTTAAATTTTGGTAAGACTTGTAATTGTTAATGAATTATCTGGAAATGTTGCTATACTTTATTATGCTTTTTTCCGATGTTGCTCTAAGCTACTTTGAGCATGGAAAAGTGGCATACAAATAAACTGATGGTGACAGCACATGTGTTACAGTAACACAAGGATGCTTCCCAAAATAGCCTAGCTGTGGTGAGTGATGCCCACCCTGACTGTAACATACAGAATCATCTGCTGCATGAAACCCTTCCTGATAAGATGATCAGTTGCACTCTTGGGCAGGAGTGGAGGAGCAATAGATCAGTGGTAGGGCACATGGTTCGCATGCAAGTGGTTCCAAGTTCAATCCATGGCATATCCAATATAAGCAAAAGATCAGGCAGTGGTGAAGACCCCTGCCTGAAACCCTGCCAGTCAGAACAGACAGTACTGGGCTAGATGGAGAAGTAGTCTGACCAGGTAGGAGACAGCTTTCTATGCGTAGACAATTTCCCATGTTGTCTGGGCTGAGTTAGTCAACATCCTTGAATGGGATGCTTGGTACATGTTGAAATGTGTTCTTTTGCCTGGATATTCCAGTCTCCTCCACAGAACTCAAAGGGTAACGATTGATTTATATAATTATTTACATGTGTAGTGGAAATGCAGAAAACCACTGGTATCTCAAGGAATTAGTGGTGCACAAATTCCCTTGCCCTTGTCTATAATTCTGTTTGGGCCTATTTATTGAGCTGGTTAGCTGTGCTAGTTCCCAGGGTCATAAAAACATAAGAGCCATGCTGGATCAGACCGAAGGTCCATCAAGTCCAGCATTGTGTTCACACAGTGGGCAACCAACTGTTGACGGGAAACCCATAAGCAGGACATGAGTGCAACAGCATCCTCCCTCCCAGGGTCTATTCTGTTGATGCTGTACAGCTAGAGGCTGGTAGAATGTAGATAAGCCTTTGCCATAACCTCAAGGCTGAGCCACTTGTTGTTAGCCAGAGTAGGTGAAATGAGAGTTGTCTATGCTGGGCTAGCTGACTGCCAGTGGTTGAGGCTGGTTCTTTTCCAATCTGTAGGAATGTATGCACATTCTTGGAGCTAGTAGGGGAACATCCCATTAGGTGTGAGCTCACCATATAGATCTCTGAGACAGTGTTGAGTGAGAACCTCAGCAGACTGATCCAGAACGTGCAGTGTGTCAGGTCTATTGGGGGCTGCCCATCATGGGTTAAGAGGGTTCCCGGTGACTGAAGTGGCATAAGCCTCGAAGTAGATTGCTGCATTACTGTCTTCTGCTCCGTTAATGTGTTCCTGAAAAATAATTTATTTCCTTCAATAAAGTGTGTTTATTGTATGCTGAATCAAAAAGAAAAAAAGAAGAACCATTCCCTCTTGGCAAAATAGTATGCCACTGTAAAGAGTCCAGGAGCAGCTGCAGTGTGGACCAGCATTCTGTGGCTGCTAGCCAATTGGAAGTAGATACAGCTGAACCAGAACAGAGCAGGGGTGAGGAGGTAGAGGCACACAGGATGTCCTGTGATATGCAGCTACTTGATATGTCAGAGGGGAGAGGGTGGTGGGGCAAGGCAAAGTAGAGGCAAGAGAGATGGAGGAGGAGAAGGCAAAAGGAAAGAGAAGTGGAGATGGAGGAAAAGGTGGAGGAGGAAGAGGTAAAGAAAAGGGCAGAACTCAGCCCAGGGAGGGACTGTCATTCCCAGCAGCCAGTTCCTGGGAGGGAAGGATCAACATTGATCCCTTGGGGAGGGAGAAAGAGGGAGAGCAGGTTATGCAGAGCATTGCTGCCTCCCATGATAATTGGGGACTCTCCGTCCTGAAGATAAGACTGAGAGATAGCTCACAGCCCTGTTTTTCTGGAGTGAAAGAGGGCTGAGCTGACTCTGGGCAGTACCCAACTGGACACTAGTGCTGATGTAAATTACATTATGCTAGTGTAAGGGGCCTCTGGTGCAATAGTGTTAGCTAGCATGATGGGATTCTCCAGAAAACCTGTCATGCCAGCTAACACTGTTGGAATTGCACTAGATGTATTTTATCCTAGTGCAATATAGTTTACTATTATATTTTACTAGTATATTATAATTTACTAGTCTGAGACTGAATCCTGCCCTCTGAAGGACAAGGTAGACTGACACCCACCTTTTAGGACATAGTCCTACAATTAAAATAAATAACCCACAGCAACCATTTCCACCATTACATGAAGGCAAATGGCATACAGTGGAGGTACTGTTCCATGGTGGGTATCCTAAGAGAAGGGTACTGGATTTTGAACTTGCAATCAGGAAGACTGGGGTTTTTTACACATAAATTGAGGGATATTTAATTGCAAATGAAGTATCTCAGAAATCTTCCCCAATGTTCTCCTCAACTTCCATTTGAGAGACTAGCAAAGGCTCTAAAGGGGAAAGGACCACAGATGAGCACAGGGCATTTCTGCCCATAAGTCCTCACTATCCTTTTTTCCCTTAGCTTTGCTTCATCTTTCTTATGAAACATGCTTAATTAATCTAAATGAGAATTCATTTTTACACAGTTACTTAGAAAAATTACTAGATTCAGAAGATTTCAGTAAGGCATTAGAAATCACAGTATATAACAGTCTGACAGGAAAAATGCTCCATCATCAGCGTGACTTTGAGACGTTTCAGCAACAGAGCTGATTCACTAAGGCTGATTGTTTCCCTCAGCCACCTTATTGACTATCCAAGTTCCAGCTTCTGAGGCAGCACCTAAATATTGATGTCTTTCTCAGGTACATCAAGAAACAGCTAAGCAGATGCACTTGGACAACCCTGTCATGGTTTTCTTTTTCTTATTGTGCAATTTTAAATGTATCTATGTTTTATTAGCACTATGAAGGAGCAGGAAAAAAGGGGATAGCTGCTACTATACGATTAATTGGTTATGCTCTGTGGCAGCCAAGGAGCGAACAGCAACCTAGCTGCACCTTTACACATGCATTTGTAAAATCCCAAGAGGGAAATGTGAAGCAATTAAATGTCATATATCACAGGAAAAGTCACACAGCCAACACACCCTTCTAGAGACCACATTTGGCACATGTAAAAATACTCCAAGTCCTGCCACTGCATCCAGTTTTAAAATCAGATTATGGAAATCCATTATTCACTGGATAAAATGATCATGATTATTTTTTGTAGTTAATCCTAAACAATTTAGATTAAAGTCTTAATCCTGTATATACTTAAATTCCTGTAGAAAGATTTTGGGCACACACTTTACAGCCATCTGCTTAAGTGGATGATGTAAGGTCACATAGAAAGGAATTCTTCAATGGACTTCCCCCACCCACCCACCCACCCACCCAAAATCAGTTGTGGATGCTTTTGAATCATTTGTCTGTGGAAAATGAAGAGAGAAATGTAATAATTTTAGATATATTAATTCAAATGAAATTACATCATGAAGTGTGGAGTTTCCTAATGACATATCATTTGTGCCTCTGGTATCTGTACTCTGTAAAATAAATGTAATATTTTGTATTTTTAAAGCAAAGTTGAATTTAGTCCTGCTGTCATATCATAGAGAAAAATGTCATAATTAATGGTGGGCAATGGGTCACTAAGATGACATTACACATCAGGATGCCACAGCGAATCAAGATGAAGTAGCTAGCAAAAAACCTCACAGCAATACAACATAGGCTGATAGTACATCAAGCAGATCTTTGACAGTTTAGGGAAAAAGAGGTTGCCTTCAGAATATTGTGAGATAAATTATAGGTTTGGTTCAAACATACAGAATCTTCCATTGCCATCAAAGTCAAGGTCAAGAATCAAATTAAGTTATTTATTGCCTTGAATTCTATTCACAGGAGCTTCTGTCAATGTAGTAGCAAATACCTATTAATCAGAAGTCTAGAGTAATTTTTTGTACAATTATAATACTATTATTTCATGATGCACTTTTTCAGCATCACAATCCTTCTGCAAAGAGTGTACACTCATTTTTCAAACATTGGCAGCACTGAGTTTTAGGCTGCAGTCCTACACCTGCTTACTTGGGAGTAAGCCTCACTGAACTCAGTGGTACTCAGTGGAACAGAAGACATGTATTAGACTGTGTATTAATCATTATTTTTACATCACTGCATGACTTAAGGAAACAAATGAGCATTTCATTGTTAAAACACACACCCACACAACACTTACCCTTGGGTTCACATAGGAATGAATTCACTCGGAGAATGCATTGTATGTAGTGGATTTCAGTTACTTTTTGAGTATTATGGAGGGTTAAGGTATTTATTTGCTAGCTTTTTAATAAATTGCTTACATTTACAAAACAAAATTATCTAGGGAATGTTGGTGTGGTACCTTGTAGATAAGTTGACTTGTTGGCCTTAGATCAGTTGGGTTGCTGGATCCCTGAATTCAGTGGGCTGGCTCATACTAGCCAACAGCTGCCATGTGGGCATCTTGGAAGTCTGTGGTCTGTTGGGAGAGTAACTGGGGCACCATAATGCTAGACAAATGCATCTCACAAGCCAAAAATGCAGTTCTATAGGATGTATTGGAACCTAATCTATATGTTGAGCACATTAGCCCTAGACACATTCCAGTGACTTTATGGGCAGAAGGGAGAGGGAATCACATGCTTTGCAGAGTTTCGGATTGCATGTAAAGAGCCTTTCATGCATACAATGGGCTCTTTGCAGAATCAGTATTTGCGATCTTGTTCCTGCATCCCTGAATGTACTGTGTGCATATAAATATGGTAAATAAATAAAATAAATAAATATGGAGTTATGTGGAGCTCTGAATACCCAGGCCGCATTTTCCACTCTTCGCATTTCCTCTGGGACCTTCATCGCTGTGCGATCTTATGGTGGTTAATGAGGTAGCCCTGTTGAATTGGATCTTAGCAGAGCTGATTTTTGTTTGACTCTGATCTCTCTAATATTCTTTCTTGAGAAAAAGATATGTGTCTACAATACATTTCTGTGAGGTTATGAATTTGATTTCTTCTTTCCTTTGTGCTAGATAGTTGTAGCATTTTTTTCTATTTCAACTGTTCTCCATTCCTAAGATCAAGCAGCATTTTTGACAACAACCTTTTTTCTCTTATTAGGTTCAGTGTCCCAAGGTTTTTTGTTTGCTGGTCTTTAAAGTGCATAGTATTGGAACCCCAACTCTGTTTTCAAACCCAATCTAAGCCATGTACCATTTCTCTCACACTCTGGACAGGTGGCCCGTCCAGAGATTTTCCAGCATTAGCGCTCAATTCATTTTGTGTTACACCACAGCTGAGTGAGCTTTGGTCACAGACAAAACCTTCATGACCTCCTCTCCCTTCACTGTCCTTCAGTTCTATGCTAATCACACCACCATCAGCCCCTAAAAAGCAATCTTACATAATATGTAGCAGGCAAAGGGAATTGTAAGTAATTCTTGTCCACCACCCTACTGCTCACATCCAGTTACAAAACAAAATTTAAATGCTAAATGCACACTTAGAGCTATTAGTCTAAACATACTGGGACTGAAATGGCAACTTCATCAGCATCCTTGGGTACCAATGAGGAGATCAGCTGAAGAATGTGTTGCTTACACAGAATCAAGGTCAAATTTCAGCTAAGGGAAATAGTACAAGGAGATCTATTCCAAAAAATCTCATGTATGACAGCATAATCAAATTGGGGAAGAGAGAGAAAAACATTAGTCCCTTGTGTGGTCTTGCATTATCCTGACATTCATATTTCAAAGAATATTATGAGATTCTTCACAGCAACTTGCACAAAAATTGCAATGTTTTGTCTTTTTTAAAAGAATCATTGTGTCATTTGTTATTTGCCAAGTGTATACTGCATTACAATGTTATCACATTCAAATACTTGCTTCTTACTTATAGAGAAGGAAGAAGACAACATATATCATTAAATTCTAACTCAAGAATGGGAAGAGGGAAAAAGACCCCTAGATTTAAGGACACTGCCATGTTTCAATGGAATTTAACTGTCAGCTTTTCTGTTGAAAGTTAATCTGGATCAAGGTGTTGGATTTTCAACAACGAAAACTATTAGGGCAATGTTTGCCTCCCACTGTGAAGAAATTATGGTTGCTGTTGTTTTCAATGAATTTTCACATATATTTAGAAAATCAAAGTTATGTGTTCCAAGGATACTTTACAAGGTTCTTTAAGATCTGGTGTCCTTTGGGCTCTTGGAAAGTAAAACGAAGGGTGCAATCCTATGCATGTTTACACAGGAAAAAGTACTACAACTCCCAGCATTCCCCAGCCAGCACTGCTGGCTAGGGAATGCTGGGAGGTGTACGATTTTTTCTATCTAAATATGTATAGGAATGTTCTCTAAATCTCCTTTCTTTTCATTTTTCCTTGAGCTGGGCTGAAGGGAGGGATCCTTGTCTATAGGGCTTAGCACTCCCTCCCCCAGCAGCTGGACAATCTACAGCAGATATAATCTACGTAAATATTTACGTAGGCTAAAACGGTGAATCAAAAAGGGATGCAAATAGCGTCCGCTACACTATTTGCGTTCCCCTTTTTTTTCACCATCATAGTCTATGTAAATATTTACGTAGATTCAGATGGCCAAAAATAAGGAACGCAAATGGCGGCAGCCACCATTTGCGTATGCGGGTGTGTGTTTTTTTTAAACCCACCCAGCCATGATAGGCTGTGTAAAGATTTACATAGCCTATCACATCATTTTTGTTTTTTTTAAAACCCAGCCATGATAGGCTACGTAAATTTTTACATAGCCTATCAAGTTTGTTTGTTTTTTTAACAAGACTGGAAATGGCAGCGGCGGCAGCCGATCGGAAGACCAGCCACTGCAGCCACCGCCGCCCTGAAGATCCGCCCCGGGTAAGTCTCATCCTGGGGGGGATCCGCAGGGGGGCGGGGGGTGGCAGGCCGTTCCGCCACGGAGTTCGGGGGGCCGAATGCACTGGCATTCGGCCTCACTGAGATCTGTGGCGGAATTCTCTGCCATCCCTACTTTTTGACCTTCTGTTCTCTGCCTTGTCTGAACTGAGTTTCAGTTTGTTAGCCCTCATCCAGTCCATTATCTCAGCCAGGCACTGATCAAGCACACCCACTGCCTCAGCAAGCTAAGAAGGAAAAGAGAAATGGAGTTGTGTGTCATCCTCATGGACTCCAAATCCCTGGATGACTTCTCACAGCGGTTTTGTGTAGATAAACACAACATGGGGGATAAGATGGAACCTTGCAGGACCCCAAAACACAAATACCACAGAATCAAGCAGAAATCCATGGTCTGAAAATGACTATCCAGATATGGTTGGAACCACTGCAATGCAATGCCACCCTTACTCAACTTAGACACTCTGGAATGATACCGTGATCAATGGTATCCAAAGCTGTGGAGAGATTGAGGAGAAACAACAGGGTTGCACTCCTGCTCGCTCGCTCGCTCTCCCCCTACATCACAGGGGCAGGGATGGGGAACCTCTTTCAGCCCGAGGGCCAAATTCAATTTCAGAGAAGCTCTCAGGTCCACATTCCAGTAGGGGTGGCTCTGAAGCAAAGGGGTCAGGGCCCAAAACCCAACAATTACCAGCATATTTTAGCTAAAAGCTCTTACTGCCAGTAACCTTTGGTATTTTGGGCCCTGCCCTCTTTGTCTTAAGGCCTGCCCACCACTGGAATGCAGTCCCTACAAGCTCCTCTGAAATTAAATTCAGCCGGCAGGGTGAAAGAGGTTCACCACAGAGTATATAATAGTGCTGTGCCAAATCCTGCCCCCTGGTTTCGGGAACTTTTCCTCTCCCTGAGAAAGAGGCATGGTTTTTCTGCCTCTTTCGCAGGGAGGGGTAGAATTTTGTAGAATTTTCACCTTGGGGAGGGGGACAGGGTTTCCACATGCCTTTTTTAAAGTGTAGGCAATTCTCGAGGGGCCTTCTGTCTATTATTTACTTTTTCAAAAACACCCCCTGCACTTCCAGGACCTGAGGCCTCTTCACCAGCCAGGAGTTATTCCTGAATGCTTATTGGAGAGGGAGAGGTCACATGGTCTCCTGGGAGTTTAGAAAGAACTTCCAGGCTGGAGAAGAGGCCTGGCCTTTTGGAAGTGCAGGGGGTGTTTTTACAAAAATAGAAAATACAAAGAAGACCCCTAAAGAATTGCTTACACTTAAAATGGTATATGAAAACCCTGTTCCCCTCCCCAAGAGAGAATTCTCAGAAATTCTCACCTTTCCCAGCCTATTTCTCCAGAGTTTTCATTTTTCCCTCCCCCCACCCGAAATGATCAAACCAGTCCATACTCCAGGAAATAAAGCCAGACTACTCACTTGAGGGAATAATATTAAAGGCAAACCTGAAGTACTTTGGCCACATAATGAGAAGACAGGATACCTTGGAGAAGATACTGATGCTAGGGAAAGTGGAAGGCAAAAGGAAGAGGGGCCGACCAAAGGCAAGATGGATGGATGATATTCTGGAGGTGATGGACTTGACCTTGGAGGAGCTGAGGGTGGTGATGGCCGACAGGAAGCTCTGGCGTGGGCTGGTCCATGAAGTCACAAAGAGTTGGAAGCGACTGACCGAATAAACAACAACAACACCCGAAATGCCGAAAATGAAAGAGTCAAAATTTTCAGCACAGCACTAGTATACAATAGAAGGTATGCCTTCTCATCTCTTGTTGTCTCTCTGCTTATAGTGGCTTCAAGAGTCTTCTTCTGGGGAGTTTGATGATACCCAGTCCTGACACCATCTCCTTTTCCTGACCAATTAGCTGAGGAGGCTGTCAGGGCTAAGGGCACAATATGACCTGTACAGTTTTTATTCAAGGGTCTTGGGGCCTGCCTATGGTGATGGAGCTTGACCCAGAACCATGTCTCAAGGTACATGACACAAATGTAGAATAGGCTGCGTTGAATCTCTTGGACCTATTTGTAAGTCCAAGAGATTCAGTGAGTGCAGTATATGATCAGGCAGGCAGGTGTCAACAACTTTGTCCTCATTCTCCAACCTGACTGAGAGTAAATGTAACTGATGATTAGTTAACTGCAACAGGGGATACATCTCACTCAATGTTGGATCAGTCCAGCTCACTAATCAGGTGGCTATTTCTGCCAGGGGTTACAGGACCTCAGTCATGGTTTTCATGACCTCCCAAAGTGAAATGGGAAGGTCTACTTTCTTGTCTTAGTCAAAATACTCATGCAACACATTTCTCAGAGTGTGTATCCTTTCCAGCATGTAGAATTCTAATGGACTCCAAGCACCTCAAGGGCTGTGAGGCTAGCAGAAGTCAGAATTTGTTTCAGGCATTCCTGTGCTGCTGAAGAATAGTAGAAGTGGTAACCGCCTTAGTATGTTCAGCTATCCAGAACTGTACTAACTAAAGAAATAAAATTGGCTTCATTTGTATTCCACGCATCTTGTTTTGCAGGAGGAAAAATGAGGTTTGACTCAAGTTCAAGCACCTAACAGATAGTCACACTTACGTGCTTAAGCTGTGCAGTAGAATATATCAGAGTTTGAACACTCAGAGGTGGAAGCAGTGAAACCTTCCTCTTCAGCATTCTACAACTTTGGCTAAAAAAGAAGAAAAATGAGATCTCTCACTGAGAAGGAAGGATTGCAGAAAAGAAAAAGAAAGAAACTTTCAAGATATAGGAACAGACTATACAAAAATGCTTAATAAGGTGATACATTAATGGATTTCTACTTCAGCCTACTTACAGGTTTGACAGCCTCTCAATATGTTAGGTGCAGTTTTAGTACTTCCCTGGGAATCCATGGGCAAACTTGTCTTGCATATTTGAATCTCTCTGTCTCTGATCTGGAAGACCTGGAAAACTGATCAACACAAATTATAATCTAACCACTGTGAGGCATGGCCGTATCTTGAGTATTGGCTGGACCTCTCCATTTTTATCTTAGACAGATAAGCCCATCTAGCTGACTTACCAGCAGTAGGCAATGATGGCAACAAACAGGCTTCAGGATTCTGTGGATCCTGGTCTCTCCCCTCACCTCCCACTGTCACGCCTCCTTTCTTGCCTCCCCAAGGTCCCCTGAGGTTGCTGTTGCAACCTTGGAAGAGCAGCTGCCCTGGTACTTTCCACAGCAGCTGCAAGGGAATGCCTCATTGGAAATGTCCCAATGTTGAATTCCTCCTCCTGAGGTTGTAGGACTGTCTGTAGCTTTGGAAAGGGTAATCCAACATAACCTGTGGTCCCTGGGACCATAGGATTGCTCTGCCTGACATTAAATTAGAAATTTAAAAGTAGTTAATACAAACTGCATCTCCCTGGCCATCAGTGGCATATGAAGTTACCATGTAATTAGGGATGACATAGGCATTTGTTAGGTTTGCATTGGTATGAACTTACCTAATTTTGCATTTGTGAAACAATACAGGAACCAAAACTCAGTTATCCTTCAAGATTCGCTCTTCTCCAAAATTTTGCAATGGAGTTCTCCAGTATTTTTTAGTTAAAATGCAGATATTACAGAAATGTGCGAACAGCATTTGTATATTATTAAAAAAATAATATTCAAAAATGCATTATATTAGGGAAATTGCTTACAAAAATGTGTGTGTGTGTGTGGCAAAATTACAAAAAAAAAAGTGTATTTGGGGACATGCACACAACAATTTGTACACATTTTCATGCAAGCTTTTTAAAATAAACACCAAAATCTCAAAGTTCATGACAAACTGAAGACTGGAAAATGAGAAACTGAGATAAACCAAAACTGACAGATTCATCCATCCCTACATGTAATGCACCCAACGTATGTGAATCCTAGTTTCAGATGTGATTTCTGCTGCACATAAGCCCATCCCTGCCACCGCAATTTGTATGGATCGCCTCTTAGTTCAGCATTCAGAACTAAGAATACACATGCGCACACAGTGCTATTTTCAGAAAATGCTCTAGCAATATATATTCTTGTCTCAGCCCTTTGTTGAAACTGCTCTCATGCCTAATCCCTGAACTGCAGTAGTTGCAAGAACATGAGGAGGAATTTCCCTGAATAGCACTGCAAATGGCACCAGTTCAAAATGGTGCCACTCACCTCTACAAGATGAAAAATCCATTGGAGGGATTTGACATCAGCAAATGCAAACACATTGTGTGATAGGCTTGACATATGGTTGGTTGTAAGCACGTTATATGATGTGACTGCAAAAAGCTGGGAGGCAAAGATAATATTCTTTCCATTGATGAGCTCAGCAATACACTTGTAAACAGATCATGAGATGAACCATTTTAAAATGAAAAAATCCAGGAAATGCTAATTAATGTCACAGAGGTGTCTTTTTATAAAGCCGTCCACCAACTCCAATTTTCTAAAAGTAGAGAGCGCTTGCCGACTCTTAATAATTTGTTGACTTTGCAAATCCACATACCAACACCATACCAAGTCAGTCTGGTAGCATTTCTAATTCAAGTAGTATGGAGCAGAAAAGTAATTTGCTGTAAAAGGATGTAGGTAGGGGAAACAAGAAAGAATGTTGTCAGCTAGAACTGAGAAAAGTAAGTGAAGAGTTAAGTATCTGCTTCGCTTTGAAAGCCATTGACTATTTACAACTGAATGAGATTCTTTTTCCTCCCCTTAAAACTCAGAATAAAATAGGAGTCTGAATAGCATTTTACTACACAACATTTACCCACACACTGAATTATGTGTTTCTTTTCAAGTCAATAAGGGTAACCGAGTACACTTCAAGTTAAAAACATAATACATTACAAGGAAGGTACGTTCTATTATACATGTGTACATTCTGACACACATAATAAATTATTTCTTCATGTCACAAAATGTTTCTCTTGGGGGGGGGGTGCTATATCAGGCCCACACAGTGATATCAAACCATGCTCTGGTGTCAGCTTTATATTCGGATTTATTCATTGCCCCATTGGACAATAGAAAAGGCAAGAAGAGTTTCAATTTCCTCAGCTCATTATTGCAAATAAGCAACACCTCTTGTGCCATGTCCTTTTTTGTAGCAGTATTTGTAGTATCAAACTTGGGTTCTCCAAATTATTAATGTTTCTGCCTACTAAGTGTTTCAAAAGTGTATCTGGCATCTCTCCCTCTTATCCTGGGAATTTCAACAGCAGCCATCTAACTAGAAAGGTTAGTCACAAATCATTAACTATTTCTTTTTGCCTTGGTGGTTCTTTTCCAGGTCAAATACAGCACACTGCTGGGGATTAGTTGGTAATGATATTTGCTCCGAGGGAGTATTCAAGTCTCTTGAGGTGTGCCTAAGAGACCTGGCAGCCTGAACTACACTGCTTGTCTCATTGAGTGAGCTTCAGTCTTCATGCTAATAGGTTAAACTCTTGTATTTTTGCCAGTAGCCTTGTATCATTCACTATCAGAATCTCCCCTAAACCTGAGCAAAAAAATTGCTAGCTGCTACACCCCAATGAAGTAGGCTTTCACCTATTGAATTTCTGACTCAGGGATGTAATTTTCTAATCCATAAGGTAACTTCTGTATATCCTTGCATAAATCAAAGGAATAGCTGCCCATAAAGTCATAGCACATCTTTCATATACACAAATGTACACTATATTCTACTTCAATGTGCTCTTTTGATTTACTTTGACATGAGATGCAGGTCAGCAGATACGATTGTCAGCTTTCCTGCAGCTCCCTGTCTATCTTCTCCTCTTTCTGCTTCTGTTCTGCCTGCTTGCCCTGTTTATCTTAACAGATGTTTTCCACAACTGAATGTGTGGAACAGTTGCTGTATCAAAGGGATCATTCAGAATTACCCAAATCCATTTCAGTCAGGCTTCCAGCCCAGGATTGGCCTGAAGACTACTCGAGTCACCGTGATGGATAACCTGTGCCAGAAAAATTGTGCCCAACTAATTCTCCTGCACCTCTCAGCAGCTTTCAGTATCATTGACCATGGTGTACTTCTGGACTGCCTAGCCTGGATAGGAATAGGTGGTGCAACACTCCAGTGGTTCCATTGTCACCGGGCAGGTCAGTTCCAAAAGGTGATGCTTAGGGACTCTTGCTCTGTACCAAGGCATATATACTATGGTCATCTAGTGGGCTCAGTTCTGCCCCCCATGCTATTTAAAAATCTGCATCAAACTGTTGAATAAAGCCATCGAGAAATTTGAAATAAGGTATCATCAGTATGTTGATAGCACCTAAATCTATTTCTCCTTTTTATCAGAGCCAGTTCAAGGTCTGGAAGTTTTGAACAGAGGCCTGAGGTCAGTCATAGGCTGGATGAGAGGGACAAATCTGAAACTCCTTATTCCAGAAGTCATGATATTGTGAAAACCAAGTGGATCATAGCCACTCCCTTGCCTTTCCTAGATTATAACTCTGAAAATCATTCTAGCCTTAATTCTAGCTAGCGACCATTACCCATTTTATCCTCTATTTTGTGCTGCCATTTGTGAAAAAAACTTTTAAAATGACCATGCTGGTCCTGGAGCAGCATGGTCATTTTAAAAGGTTTTTTCTTTCTTTAAAACAGTGTTGCTTTAAACAAATAGTTTATTGCTCAGGCACACCTAAGATAGCCTTCTTTTGGGAAGCCCCTAGGAAGAGGAAGTGTTTTGGCTGAAAGTAAACAGAGTCAGAGGATTTCAGTTTAAAAAGAACACCCACAAACAAGGCGGTGAGCAGAATTCATTTTTTTAAAAAAAACCTTACGTATTTATTATTGGAATATACTACACTGCGTTTTTATTTACAAAAAATTAGTGACTCTTTACGGACGACAAAAAAAAGCCGCATGACTGCTGGCTCCGCAGGACCTCGTGGTGCCGTTCCGCAGAAGATTCTGTGGCATGGACTGAAGAGAATTCGATCCCATTTCAGTCCATGGTGGAATTCTCTGATATCCCTATCTAAGCAAACTGGAAGATTGGCTAGGACTATTAAATTAATAGTTGAAGGATGAAATAGAATGCCCTCACTTATACTTCTGAGTGTAAGGCAGGACCATGGGGTTTGATCCAACATTGTGTAAGAGGACATCCACTGGCACAACAGGACTTTGCTGTCCTCTCTTCCATCCCTGCAGCCCCCCTGCCCCCTGCACATGCCCCCAATCTGCTCCAGAAGGTTCTCTAACCATCTTGAGCAGATTGGGGGTATGTGGAGGGCTGTGGGTGAGGGAGAATATGTTCCATTAGCAATTTTAACTCCTCAAGTGCAGAGATGGGCAATTTTGGAGGATTGGGGAGTGTACCCCTCCCCCACCATAGCCAGCACTGCAACAGGAAACGCCCATTGCAACCAGAAGAGGCTGCACCAAACAGTCTGTCTAACATGAAATTGGTGAAATACAGCCGATACTTAAGATACAACCAGGCCTCATAGTGGTTACATTATAATTTATGATGCCATGTTTATACAAATTGCCCCCTCCCCCCAAAAAAAACATGGGGGGAAGCAAATCACTCACCTCCCCACCCCAAATTTGAGGGCTGTTCAATCCTTCTGAAACTTTGCAGTTTTCTTACATAGGGCTACCTCTATGTCATTTTCAGAAAAATAATCCACAAAGAACAACAGGGGATAAACACAACAGTTTTTGAATACCCTCAAAATGGAAAGGCTGCACAAACATCCCTGAAGTATTAATCTGAAATTTGGCAGGCTAGATTCACTCAGAAGGGGCAACAATCTCTCCAAATTTCATCCTATTCTGCCAAGAACTTTTTAAAAATTGACATTTCCCTCTTGGGAAAAAACCAAAATATAAAACTGTGTAGCACAAAAATGTCTGCACCTATTTTCCCCCCTGAAATGTGGCAGGCATAATCTCCTCCTAACAGGCTCTTATGCCAGAAAATTTCATCCATATCTGACAAGCAAAAAAAAGTTATAGCCATGTAGGGTTTTTTTTATTATTTCTCATGATAGTCACAAAGCTTTGGATTTCTGAATCTCAACTCAGGTTCAGTACCCTGAGTCAAAGTATACAGTCTCTAAATTGATGTGAACAGAAGCAGTCCATTTTCCAAAGTGCCAAGTTGGAGTCCAAGTCGAATCTTGTGGGCAATGCACTCCTCTAATATGTATGTGCACATGCGTGCATGTATGCGTGTGTATGTATGTATGTGTATATTTTTATATATATATGTGTGTGTGTGTGTGTGTGTGTGAAAGATAGATAAACTAACAACAGAGTAATTTAAATATATTTTTAGTGCTAAACAATTCATTTCCTACCTTCATCAGGAGCTGCGATGTATAATATTTGTACTGTGAGAATCATGGCAGGGCATCGTTTCTTTCTATATCTCTTAAAAGCTACATACATAGAGTTTTTGCAAGAGGGTGGGCATCAAAGATGCAGTCAATACATACATAAGCATATCCCAAACTGTCATAGATATAGAGCTAGTGTGTGTGTGTGTGTTTATTTATTTAAGCAAAGTGAGCATCAGTACATGCAATGATTTGTTGCCTCCTGAGGTGAGGGGTTCTTTCAATAGTTGCTATATTCTTTGCTGGGGTGTTAACATCTTTTGTGTAAATTAGCTTTGACATCTGAGACACCATATCCTGTTTCTTATCAGGGACACTGTATGTTTGTTGTTCTCCCAAGATCACTTTTCTCTTCCCCTTTGTAGGAGCTCATGATATGATTGATGAGTTGGCAGGAATATCAAATGGTGACATTTTTAAGCTCCACAAGAAAACAGTAATTCTTTCAAGTCACACTGCGCTGAGAAAACACTTCCTTAAAAACATTAATCTACTGCTTGCCTTTTGCTCCAAGAAAAGCAATTTGAATATTACCTTAACTGAACTACACATGATTTTGGCACAAAATCACAATAAAGCATTATTATGTCATTTGGGGCTCTTAGATGGAAAATTAGGTGTTGTTTAAAAATAATTATATTGGGCA
Organism: Heloderma suspectum; assembly: GCF_057233095.1. Taxonomy (NCBI): domain Eukaryota; kingdom Metazoa; phylum Chordata; class Lepidosauria; order Squamata; family Helodermatidae; genus Heloderma; species Heloderma suspectum. The sequence continues at coordinate 95,510,580 of NC_139461.1, forward strand.
CCATAGACACCATTCGTTCTACTTATGATCAATTGGAGACATTAAATGGCCAAAGTATACATTTAACATGTAAGTACCAAGCAGCTCAAATTGTATCTGTAGGTACAGCACCAGAATGTTTCTGTAGGCCCAACACAAAACTTGGGTAACATTGGCTGTCATTCCCTGACTGGGCTAGACATTTGTTCATCCTGGCTGGGGCCATAGAACAGGTGCTTCATAAACACAAAAACACATAATGTAACAACAGTTTTCACCCTCCTTAAATCAGTTGTTGCAGAATTCAAAGAGGAAACTATAGCTTACAGAGCAATCTTTAGAAAGGTGAGGGGATGAAGGGGTAGATGATCTGCCACATCTAAAGCCTTCTGGCTCTCATCAGCCAAGGTGGGAGGTGGGGAGGTTTTACCCGGAGAATTCTCTGGTGGTTCTTTTTTAAAATCCTTGCTCCATGGGGTGGGGGCACCATAGGTAATGTACCTAATTCTAGGTTCTCTCAGGAAAACAGAAGGGCTTTGGATCAAGGCTGTCTTCAACCCACCTCCAGATCACCCCATTATGAGGCCTACCACTGGTGAAAACACTACATCTGTAGAATTTTCCGGAGGCATAACTGGGGCCACTATGGCAGATGTCCCCACCCCAACAACAACAGAGTGACACTTCCGCCCTATCCTAACTCCCTCTAGCCAATGGGTCTGGGGGTTAGGATTGTTTTTCTCTTAGGGCATTCCTTAGAACTCCAAGAGTAGGGGTGGAATTTTGTGGTTAAAAAAAAAAAAAAACCAGGAAGAGTTTAACGCACACACCCTTCCTGGAGCACTGTAGTCCAAATCTGAATTGGGCTGTGGACATTTAAATGGAGATAAGAAAAATCTGCATGCATGGCTGCACCATGCATGCTAGACAGAACATTTAGTTTGGCCCTAATATCCATCACTGAAAAAGACCAGCCCAGACAATGATCTTAACAAGACTTGCAAAAGTAGAAAAACCTAATGTTTATAATTACCTGGTTCAAAATATGAATTTGTCCGGCTTGTAATGTTCTGATGTATTATGAATAGGAACACAGAAAGCTGTCTTATACTGAGTCAGACCGTTGGTCTAACCCAGTATTGTCAACACCGACTGGCAGGTTCAGGCAGGATTCTTTCCTAGCCCTCCCTAAATATATCAAGGATTGAACCAGGAACTTTCTGAATGCAAAGCATGAGCTATGACCCCTCCTGAGTGGGAGTGTCAGATGCTTTGCGAGTGCATGTACAGAAGTTCTTTCATGTAATTGTGGGTTCAGATGAGCAGGAGCAAACTGTAAGAATGGAATCCAATTTAATTACTCCAGGAAAAATGTCAAATGGCAAACACTATCTTGGTATAAAATGTGGCTTATTTAAGGTGAGAACTCTGTAACCATACGTTTGTCAGCTTGCAGGCACAGAGGTTAAGTAACTTGTTCAAGGTCATCAAGAGAGCTTTAAATCATTTTGGCTGAGCCCAACTAAACATCTTCAGGTCTTTCCTTTCTCAGAGATTAATCCTTCCTGCTTTTACACAGCCCAAGGTCATGAAAAAACATTTTCTGAGACTTACTTAATGAATTGCAAATTGAGAACATGGTTGTGTATTCGCGGTTGAAAGAATCTCTTGCTCATTCATACCTGAACAGCAGCGGTACGGACTGCATGAAAAACAAGTAAAGAGAGCTATTTTCAAGACACTATTGTATCTAAGTTAATATGAGAAGGGAAATGCAATTGCAGCAGGTCCTGAATGAAAAGTAATAAAAGTTGAAGATAAACATGGTATTTGCAATGGCATGTGTGATTAAGGAACGCATGAGAGATTAGGGTGGAGGAACAGCAAACAGGAACAGCAAGCTAGAAAAAAATGAAAGGAGAAAGTTAAAAAAAAAAAAAACAAGAGGGACAATTGCAGGGAGTTAAGAAGCAAGAAGTAGCAATGGCAGAAAAGAAGGGGAAAGAAGTAGGAAAGCCAGAACTTGTACTTCCTGTTTCTTTATCAATTACTAGCATGAGGAATGTCTTTATCCCTACTGTCCTAATAAAACAATTGTTATAGCCTCAGGCATTTCAAAAATAAGTTCCTATTTCTACAGCAAATGGAATGGAAATCACTTGGAGAGGTTTTTTTAGGACTGTATTTATTCATGTTTTAACACATTTTCTATATATTAATGTTGGCTTTTTGTATTTGCATTTGCATGTTAGTTGTTAGCCAGTTTGAACAGTTCCATAGAGAAATGCCCTCACCCCGGCACCAGCTGGTCTGGCTGAAAGGGGGGGGCCATTGCGGGCGGGTGGGGTGACAAAACGTAGGGGCCTCTGATTGGTGCACCCCAGTGGCACCACCATGCTAGGAGGGGCAGGCTGAGTTGCCTTAAACTCAGCCCCCTTCCCAATCTCAGCTCTCTGGCTCGACCCAGCTAGAGAGAAGTACAGCTCCGCCCAGACAACGAAGGACACCTGCCTGCTGGAAACCGTCGTCGTCATTGTTCCAGTCACTTGAACTTCTCCTTCTCCTTCGTTCCTCCTTCTTGGTCCCGAGGGCTCAGCATGCCTGCTGCGGCTCCGGCTTTGCCGGCAGCTGCGGCGGAGGCGCACGTGCTCAGGCGCCGCCGCCTTCACGGCCGGCACTTGATCGCGCTGGCAGGAGGGCAGGCAGCTGCGCCAGCGGCACTCACCCGGGGGTGGCGCCGGTTGCCCACTCCTTGTGTGCGGCCCCGCCCGGCCGAGACTCCTCCGAGCGCCCGCCCCCCCTTCATCGTCCCCCCTCGGGCGGTTGCCGCGTGCCTGCGCTGCCGCGGCCTCGGTGTTGCCGGCGCTTGTGGCGGGGGCACGTTTGTGTGGGTGCCGCCCCCTCGGCCGGCACTTTTCACTCGAAGGGGGCGCCGTTGGCTGTGACAGCGCGGGCCCAGGCGCGGCGCCTCCTAGTGCGCTCCCCTTCTGTGGTGCCCACGATCCCGGTGGCCGAGCGCCCCCCCCCCGCTCGCCTCCTTGGGCGGATTGCCGCGCGCCTACACCAGCACGGCCCCAGGGTTGCTGGCGCTCGCAGCGGGGGCGTGTGTGCGCGGGCGCCGCCCCCTCAGCCAGCGCTTGCCGCCCGTCAGGAGCACGGGTGGGTGTGCGGGCGCGCGCCCGGGCACGGCGCCTCCTGGCGCGCTCCCCTGCTCTGGCGACCGCGCTCCTAAATATATATATATATATATATATATATATATAAATTAATTAATAAAAGCAGCCAGGCGCCCGTCCACCCCACCGTGGGGGGGGGAGCACCTGCTTGACAAACCAGGGGTCCCAGGTTTGATCCCCGGCACCTCCAGGCAGGGCCAGGAAAGAATCCTGCCAGACAACCCTGGAGAGCCATTGTTGCTGAGCCGTGTTGGCACTCTTCGGCTGGATGGAGCAATGGTCTGGCCCAGTATAAGGCAGTTTCCAACGTTCAGCCAACAACAACAAGAAGAAAAAAGGGTTGCACGGGCCTGGGCGCCGGCTCTTGCTGCCTCCAGCGAGCATGGGGAGCTCGCAGCGGCAGCACGTGCACCCCCCAAAAAAATACACAAAGAAATTCGAAAATAAACAAAACAAAATAACCACCTGGGGGCGCCCGTGCTCAGGAGCGGCTCCCGTGGCCACAGGCCCTTGCTGCGCCTCTTGGGTGCTGGGCTTGCAGCGGGCGGCAACTGCACCCCCTTCAAAGCCACTGTGTTATAGTGGCTAGAGTGTTGGACTGGGACTTGAGAGTCCCAGGTTCTAGACGCCTTTCCAGGGGCATCGTTTAAGGCTGAGCCCCTGCTGGGCATGCAGAAGGTCCCAGGTCCAGTCCCAGCATTTCCAGATAGGGCTAGAAAACCTCTATCTGAACCCCTGCAGAGCCATCGAGTGAGCCACAGATTCTCCACCCCTGCCCTATAAGCTAATAAGTTAATGGCTAGACACACGGTGTCTTAACTGTGAACACATAGACACATACAGAGAGAGGGTCTATGTTTTTGAGCTCACCTCTCTAGCCGCTGCCAGACACTGAGGGCGCCCCCCCCCCGTCTGGCAGTAGTGGCGGCACTGCCGCCTGTTGCCCAGGATGCCCAGTGACTAGCCCACTGGAACCTCCTGCTATGTGCTTTGACCCTTGCCACATTTACTTCTTGGGGTGGTGGTTGGTGTGTTCGACTGGGTCCGGGCACACGGGCCCTTGCTTCTTCTTGCCAATGTCATGCCAAGCTTATCTCACTTTCTATATCATGCCCCCCCCCCCCAAGAAGGGCCTAGGTTGAAAGATCGAGAAGGGTAGGGCCCCGGAAGAGTAGGGCCCCGCCTCCCATCCCCAACAGTCTGCTGCCAAGGCCCGATTCTGAGTTGAATGATGAAACAGACCCGGTTTTGGTGGCAATTCTTGCTCAGCATTCGTCAGGGATCCTGTTGGTCCAGCCTAAGTGAACGTGACAGCAGACCCAACGCTCGCTACTTATTTCTATTTCAGCTCGTCTCTGGGTTCAGTGCACCTGGACGCCATTGAGGTCTCCATCTCGCCTTCGCAGGTTCACCATGGCAGCATTCCACCACTGTAGGCAGTCCACCTTCCTGCGGCATCTCCATCAGCAGCAATCCAAGCAACATCCTCCTCCTTGGGCCCAGGCCAGGCGACACACCACAGCTGGAGGCGGTCCGCCCTCATGGGGCATCTCCATCAGGAGCACTACAAGTGGTATCGCCCCCCTTGCTCCCGGGGACCCAGACATGGCTGCCCTGGATATGGGTGAGATGACTGCACCTCACCCCAGTTGTCCAGTCGGGTGACCTTCAGGGCCGTGGGGTTGCCACCTTAGGTTACCTCCCTGGGGCGGATGTCCCTCCCAATGTCATCTCCCTATATGATGCCCAGGCCGCTTGTAGCTCTGCCAGTCACACCCCAGTAACTCCAGCCGCTTAATGCAGCATCTTACTGGGTTTTGCTGGATTAATTTAGGATCCCTCGCCTGCCCCCGCCCGTTCAGGCATCCACGTAAGGGGCATATCAGATCCCTATGCTAATCTGGCAAGTTGTATTGTCACCAGGGCTACTCCTTCTCGTAATGTCTTTCACCTGAGGAGGTGAGTGAATGGCTTGTTAGGCCTCTCGCAGGAGGGCCGCCATTGCCCTGCTCTGCGTAAGGACCTGTTGGACCAGGACCTTTCACTCCAATTGTTGACTCCTTCCCGGTCGGGGTTGGCAACAGATCTGGCAGTGGCCACATTCACCAGGCAGTCTCGTGCACTGGCCCTCAGCCTATGGCAGGTCCGCTGCTTCAGCACTGCTATCTGTACAGGGAATAGAGCCCCAAGGGCACATACTCCCAGGACACGTGCAGTTTCCGTCGTGAGTGCTCCCTTGTAGCAGTCAGCACTCATGCACCTCTTGTCCAATGCCTGGGGATGGGGAGGTCCCCCTTGGAAAAGCCGAGGCAGTAGGAAGCTCTGGATGGCCCATGCCTAGTTAGGTTGGCGCCGTTACTCCGGCTTTAAGACACTACCCCAACTGGGGGAACGCGTCTTAACTTGGAACTTGGTTTATGCTAGGTTCTAAGCAGTTAACAAGGCAGTACTGGCAGAAGGGTTTTTAGCCCCTCCCTTTTTCTCCACACCCCGTTAGCTACTCTAGGCATCTCCCTTCTCGAAATGGTACCCAGGAAATCCTCTAGGGAGTTATCCTGATTCGTAACCTCTCTTCCCTGAGGGCCAGTCAGTTAATCACAAGTTCCCTGATCATCTCTGCTCGATGCGACACACCTCTTCATGAGGCAGCTGTCTTGGTCTGGGATCCCGTCCATGGGTCCCTGAGGGGTATGTGCTACATGGAGTCCAAAGACGGTGGTCAATGTTCTGACCTAATGCAAATATTGCTCCCCTTTCCTGTTACTTCGGTGCCCCTTAGCTCGCAAAGGCTGAGGGCCTGTTTCCCACAGCAACGTTCGGTGAAGCCTATCTGATACCCTTAGGTGTTATTCTCACTTCCCTCAGGACAACTTTCAGGTCTTTTAGGCACAGCTCCAAGCAGTTATACATCAGGCATGGCTTCAACTTAGTAGGGCTTTAATGGCACCTCCTTCCGGAAGTGTGAGCCTCTCCTCAAAGCCGGACTGCGGACTCACATGGTTCCGCCGCTACCCCAAGGGGTTCCAGACTCTTAGGGCAGGTCCAATCATGCTGTGGGTAGTGGAGAGTGGGGCCTGTAGAGTGGAGACTGCTGCCCCCTCCAAGCACATTGTGGGATGACCTTATAGCCAAGTCAGTAACACACACCCCTTCGGTATGACAACATGACCACGTTATTCATTCTCTGTCCTCCTGAAATTGGAGGGTCATGTCATGTGTCAGTGTGTTCACGCTCCAGAGTCAGTGTTACAACATCTGGTTCTGGGTCCACCATGTGCTGGGTTAGGCAAACCCAATTGTCGATGCCTTGTCATGCAATTAGGTCAACATCTTCCAGGCTTCAGCCCCGTAGGTGCTCCATTCCCAGATCCCATCCTTGCAGTACTATGGGAGACCGAGATACTGAAGCCAGGCATGCCAGCCTGCGTTCCATGGCTCTCCATACAGGAGCCGCCTGCGACAGAGCAGATGGGGTGTGCCGCACATTAGGCAAAGCCTCAGTGATAGGATTCATGGCCATTATCTATAGATCATTGGCCACAATTTCACGTCTCCTTAAGGAACAACAGAATATTTGGGACCATAAGTCGCAAGCTGGCCATTTAGCCTTCAGCCCACAAAGGTGGGTTTCACTGACTCCATGTCAGATTTTAGGTTTCAGCGTGCAAGATAGTGTTGGGCACAGATGTTGCCTGCATTAGTAAATTAATCACCCTCTCTCTCCGGATACCCCTTTCGGGCTCCGGGGGTAATGGCCCTCCATTTGAGCTTTCCAATAAGACTTTCCCTGTTCCACGTAGCAGCCTTAACAGAATGCAGGGTTGGTCTGGGCTCACAAGGCCGACTCGTCCCGGAGGGCCTTGATTTGCTTCAAGGTACAGGTCTGGCCCAATGTAATCCATTTACATATTTGGTGATCAAACTGATCGGTATGGCAAGGGCACGGCAGTGGCCCATGGCCAAATGCAAATCAATGGATTATGCTCTGGTGGCACCTTACGGGTTTTATGGAATGCCACGGGTCTGAGGATGGGCCTCCATTTTTATTAATTCAGTGGTTTACTGTTGACTTAAGGGCAATTGTACAGTTTCTGCATTAGGTTTACCCCGCTATGCCTAGGTAATTTGCAGTTCAGAACCCACTGTTGTTACATGGAAGCAGTCTCCATGGCAGCCTCTGGAGATTTCTCTCTCAGGCATGTTACGACATTTTAAATGGGGCTTCTCAGCGTTTTGGCCTGCATTCGCGAGTTGTCCACTTCTTCCTGACGCAATTTTCACTTTGCTTGCCCTAATGTGCTTATTCCTTAGACCAGCAGACTAGTCGTACGCCAGTATGGGTGCTCTTACATGGGCACGTTATGATGTCTGGAGCTGCACGAAGGGCATGTATGTTGTCTTCAGACGTCAGCTTCTGTCACCCCGTCACATTAAGATCCAGTGGGTCCATAGACCTGGCATACGGTGGGAGTCCCCTCCTCACTCTGTCCCACCAAAGTTTGTCAGTCTTTTTCCGCAGGTCCAGGTACTGCACATTGGAAGGAATGACTTCGGCTCTAAGCCAGGCGAGGACCTGATCGAACAGGCCTTGGTTGAGATGCAGGTGGTCCGGCATACCTGGCCGGAAATAGCCTATTGCAGCCCTCAGTCCTCCCATGGATCAATGGGAAGGAATGGAATGACGTTGCCAGTGGCAGAGCATGTCTGAAAGTGCACAGAGAATTGGCTTATGGCCATGTGAATGAGGTGATGGATTCACCACCCGCCAGGGAATTCTGTGGACATGGAGGGAGCGCTACAGGTAGGACAGTGTCCGCCTGTCTCATTTAGTGAATAAACATATGTCTGTCTGATCTGCAAAGGGGCCTGCAGGAAGTTCTTCTGCGCAGGTGGGGGGAGTTTCACAAGCTCTAGGCTTGTTACTCCTGTGGCGGCTAGGACGGGCAAAAACAGGAAAGTAGGGATGGTGTGCATGCAGAGGCACCTTATGGTGACAGGTGACGCCTGAGGCCCCCCCGAACGGGTTGTGCGGCTCGGCGGGGGGATAAGGGTTGCCTGGGAGACCAACCCTACTCACTCACCCAGGTGTTGTGCGGCACCAGGTCAGGGGTGACACCGGAAGGTCTACCTCCCCCAGAAGGGGCAGTCCGGAGGGATGGCGAGATCACCGCCACCCCTCAGGCTGGGTATGTTTTCGCCCAAGAAGTGCCAGCTAGCCGCTGACACAGTTAGATGCCCGTCCTAGTTACCCCTTTGCAAGTATTTAATAAATGTGGCCCAATTTTCAACCCAAGCTTGTTGTCTGTGTCTTCTTTTAACCCATCTCCACTCGCAAGAAGGTCATTAAGAAAGTAAATATATACATCACCCATCTAGAGCCTTCAGTCTCATTCCATTTGTAGTATCCAAGAAGACACAAGCACAATGGTTCAACCTGTTCCAATTTCCCAGTTCACCTATTCTGTTCCAGGCGGTAGCCCTCATGGCTACAGGCTAGACTTAGCAGGGATACATCATGCTTGTGGCTGGGAGGTCAGGACCATGGTTAGCTCACTGTGGAGTTAGTATCAAAGTCATGCTGGATGTAAGGCAACCCAAAGCAACCAACTTGGCTCTAATTAGTCATGCAGCTGAATTTCATCATTAGTCAGCTGGTCATCCATTCATAATGCTCATCTTTTTCATGAGCCTGCACTGAAATTTTACAGATTCACTATCAACTTTGGAATTGATCATGTGCAATCTGGATCTAACCAATATTATTTCCGTACATATGCTGAGTTATGCTTGTCTCTCTGATTAGAGATAAGAAAGGGATTCCCCTTTGTCCCAATTGCCCTCCCCTGTTCTTAGCCACTACATTACAGTCATGATTTTACATGTGCGCGCACACACACACACACAGAGTACAGTTGAAACACAGCAGTTGAAGAAGGTGGAAGCCAAAACATTTTGCTTTAAGATTTCAGTTTTTCTGTTTTCTTAGTCACTCTGTGTGTGTGTGTGTGTGTGTGTGTGTCCGCGTGCGCGTGCGCGCATATGAGACAGAAACAGAAAAATATATAAAATTATAAAACAGACTTACCTTGAATGATCCCTTAAATTCCAAAAGTGGCATACAGTAAAAAAATAACACAATAACAAAGAATCAAAACAAATTACAAGCACAGCCAACAATCTAAACAGCAAAAAACAGCACTAAAACAGATTTAAAATGCCTAGGGGGAAAAAAGGTAATCTGGTGCCAGAAAGATAAGGAAAGGAATCTGAAAGCTGGGGTACCATGATCAAAAAGGGCCAATCTCAGGATGCTAGCTGCTTAACATCTAATGGAAATGGGGCCTGGAAAAGGATATCTCAGCTGAACTTTAATGCATGAATGCTTAAGGAGAGAAGGAAGAACTTAAGCTACCCATGATTGGGAGTTGCTTGCATATGGTTTTGGGTTTAATATACCATATCACAGTTTGAAACACAGTTAGGCACAAAATATCAGTTGTAAAAATGTAACAACACACAACAGCTTATTGCTATATAGAGACCCAGGAATCCATAAAAATAACGGTTCCTTAGCATCTAAACTGGCAATAATTGGGATTAAAGAAAAGGCAACAGAGTGCAGCTGAAATTCCAGAATGTGGCTTTGCCCCTTCTGAAGAATGGCAAGAAGTCAAAGTACTTCTAGAGTTTCATGCTTTCCTCACTGTTTAATGTAGAAAATTGCATTATTGGTTCTACATTCTCCTTTCTACCTCCTTGTAACCATACAAGCACCATGAGGTATATATTCTACTCTCTCTGCAGATAGGGCTTAGAAAGCAAGAGCAGTCAGAGACAGGTCCTTGTGACCCTGGAGAGAAAGGAACAACTTACTCTGACAAGGCCTGGTTGCTGACCGAGCTCTTATATAGTCCCTCAGCCTGAGCACCCCTCACAGCTCCACCCTCTTGCTGCAGAATGGAGATGCTTAAAGGGACAGGTGCCAGGTTGGAGCCTGAACCTGGCACTCTATCGTCTATCACCCCTTGCTGTGAATGCTGACTGTTGTAGTGAGCAGATTTGGCACATGAGGCCTCAGGGAGCAAGGATGCTGGTTCCTTTGTGAGGTCTGGATCAAGGACTGAAATTCTGGGGGAGGGGAGCTGGCTCTGATGGCTTCTGGTTGCTGGATGTGGGCTCAGCATCAGGACTCAGATCTAGTGCTTCCATGGGTGGTACTACAGATTCAGTTGGCCTCCTTCTCTCCAAGTCATTGTTGGCAGTCAGGGCTAATGACAGTATATGCCAGAGTTCTCCCACTGCTTCATGAAAGAAACTTTGTTTTAGCAAGGAGTGGTGCAAGATCCTGTATGTAAAAGGTCATCACCTTTCCAATCTGGTATCTTTCAGCAACAATTCTATTTGTCATACTTCATTCTCGACTGGGAGAAGTAGAGAGTCGTTGCTTCCAAATGTATGTTATATTGGTTATATTGCTATATATGCATCTAAATAAATTGAAACATTTATCTTTTCACTGGAAAATGTCACATTAACTTGCAAAATTATATTATCAAAATAATACTATAGCTTCTGGTAATGTATCATCCAATCCTGTTATTTTTGGCCCTGAAAATGCCTTTTTGTAAGTTCATTTATTTCTTAACTTCATAATGGCCTTTTAATACATAGTTATACTCTACCCTTAGGCCTTAAGATCAATCATTAAAATGCTGGGTGTTAGAGGTAATAGCCAAATGTCACCACTTTTGTGGGTGGATTTCTATAATGGTCATGTTTTTTTAGATATATAGCAGTAATGAGCTATTAAGGACCCATCTATTTCCTCTTTGAAGTCCTGGATGTAAAACTTGATCAAAGTTAAAGAAGGCTTGGTATGAATAAAATTAGAACTTTAAATCATGTTACCTCATCAGCTTTTGCTTGTGCAACAACTGGATTCACAGAAATGGGAATTAAGTATGTCGTTTTGAGTCTTGGTGTTGTTGTTTTAGTCTAAACATTTGGGACTTAACACACACCAATTGGTCTTTATACCACCTACATTTGATTGAGTTGTGGTCCAAGTTTTAGGACATCAGTATTAAGGGTGCTGTAGAAGAATATACATGGTAAAATATTCCCCTTACCAATATGAACCCCACAGGTCATATTTACTTTCAGAACCTAACAATGGGAACAGAGCAGAGCCACTTACCACATCAAGACACCCTTAATTAATGATGCTATAACTTAGACCCTTAATTTGCTTAGGAATCTACACAATAGCATTTAGTGCAGCGGATAATCCAATAATGGGTGGGGTTAGTCCCTTGACGTTCCTCCACACAGAACATGAAATGTCTAAACATTCCTCAATGATCTGTGAATGCAGTCGTATCAAGGAAGTATTGCCAAATGGCAGAGGAAATACAAGCAACTGTGGTGACTGGAAAACGTTTTGCCAGATTCGCTCAAATCAGTGCCAAGAAGTGCCTGTAGCTATGGACATGCCAGGTCAGAAGTTACTTCCTCCATGCTGCAGTATCCAAAGGAATCCTCGATGCAGAAGAAATCATTTGAACCAACCCTTTTATTTACACCTTCTCAATGAAATCGTGGGATTGATATTTTTCATTTTAAATATTCCCCAAACTGTATCATAACCTTTCAGTAAGAGATCTGCTGCATTCCCCTTTGTGGAAGCAGAATAAATTACACACCAATAAATCCATAGTGTAGCTAGATGCAGCTGCTAGAGATGGGTTTAGGAACAACATAAGAAGCTGCTTTATACTGAGTCAGACATGGGCCTATCTAGCCCAGTATTGGCGACACTGACTGGCAGCAGCTCTCCAGGGTTTCAGGAAGGATTATTTCCTCACCCAACCTGGAGAAGCCAGGGATCAAACCTGAGACCTTCTGCATGCAAAGAGGACAGAACTGCTTTGCTCCCACTGTGTGCCTTGATTATCTGGCATTTTTCTCTGATAGCCTCTTTGGGGATACCCAAGGATCTCATTCAGACATTGCCCCCTACTATATTTCTGGTACTCCCGAGTTTCCTTCCTGGGCTCTTGCTCACCCCCCATGATGATTGTTTTCAGGGATCTCTCTGCCATCCCAACCCCTGTCTAGAATTGCCTTGCCCACACCCCCTCCCTAGAATCCCCCATCACGCTTCCCACATTTACTCTCTCACATGTCCTCAATTTAAAGCAATATCCCTTTCTGGCCCATTTTTGGAATTGTGGGGGGGAGGCAAAATGTGCATCTTAGCAGTGGCAGTGGCATTCCTCTCATCTGCCATTGCCCCCATCCCTGAGTGATGATGTAGCATAATTCGCAGGGTCCATGGGGGAGTGGGGGCAGCCACTAGCCAGCAAGCACAGGAGAGCTGCCACTGCAAAAAAAGATGAACTGGGACAGGTGAATGGTTACTCTAGAGTAAAAATGGGGGCTGTACTTGCTAGAAATGGATTTAAAGCAATATCTCTTTTGGCCCTTGGTCACTTTGTAACTATTTTGATTTTGCTCTTTTTAGAGAGGACAAACTTTTGTCCTTTCCTTTTGCATATTTTATTCAACTACCCAAATGCAATAATCAGGTAACTTCCCAAATTTATCCATTTAGCCTTGACTCAACTAAAACTGCATTAAAATATGACCATGACAAATATTGATATTAAGCAGGATCCAGGGAAGCATGAGTAGAGTTCTGCTCATGCAGCATTAGTTGCCCACCTCCCACTGTAGCCCCTTGTTCTTACCCCAAAATAAAGCTATTTCTGAGGCTCGGGGCATGTTCCAAAAAAGCATGGGATGTAGGGAGCTGCATGTGGAATGAAGTGAAAAATAATGTTCCTCTCTGTATCTTTCCCATTATCAATAATTATTGTAACTATAGTGGGCAACAGCTGGACAATTCTTTCTAGCTTTAATCCCTTTTTCTTCATCTAAAACAACTATGACATTGAAGATTAAAAGAAAGGAAGATTCTTCCACAGCTTGGTCAATGGTGTGATCAAAAGAAGATTGGTTGAAAAAGTTAATCCCTTTTAACCACCCATAATGATGCCTGGAGAATAAGTAAGATAGACAACTAATAGAAAGTCAAGAGAAAGAAATTCAATTCTCCTTTTAAAAATACATGAAACACCTTCCTTTTTCTAGTGAAAGCTAAAGATTTACTTGCTCCATTCAAGGCTAATTGTTTCAGTCAGATTACTGTAATAGGTTCTTTGTCTCAAAAGTTATTTATTTTCCCCAGGGCACAACTTTATTAGATTCAAGGTTTTATTCTGTTTTAAACCTGATTTAAAGAGCTATTAAAGGTTATCACAAGATAATTTATACACAGTTGTGAAAAGGCATTCATGCAAGAGGTTTCATATGACAAATGAAGCAGGCATGATTTAATGCTAGAAACAAGCCAAAGATATACATTCTCCTTCAAAACAGTGTAAGGAGTGGTGCACAGATTACAGCTGACCCATGGAGGGCACTTGAATGTGTGCTATTCAGCGGCTCTCTCATTCATTCATTCATTCATTCATTGCATTTACATATATCCTGCCTTTTTTCCTCTTGCAAGGAACCCAAGGCGGCTTACATTATCCTCCTCCTCCATTTTATCCTCACAACAACAACCCTGTGAGGTAGGTTGGGCCGAGAGTCTGTGACTGGCCCAAAGTAACCCAGTGAGCTTCCATGGCTGAGTGGGGACTAGAACCTGGATCTCTCAGCTCCCAGACCACTCTAGCCACTATACCACACTGGTTCTCACCATGTAGAGAACAGTTTGTCTGAAACCAGTTACAAAAATGATATCAGGAGAATTCTTCCTCAATAATGTAGACCAAGACATGCTGGGAGTGGTAGCCTGAAACATCTGGAGGGCACCAGGTTGAGGAAGGCTGATGTAGACATTTTAAACCAATGCCATTTGTAGTGGTGTGGGGGGGGGGAATTGACTCAACTTTGTGATAAGCCCTCCATGCAAATGGCTCACCACTTGGAATCAGCTCTCGTGTGGGCCACCTTAACATGACCCATTTGAGGCTGATGTAATCCACGTACTGGCTCCACAATGATAACTTGTCAGAGGTGATGAACCTCTGTGATTTCAATGTCAAAGAAGCTCTTGGGGGCCATGGTGATGGGTGGGACCAAAGACAAAGGGAGTGGGGGCAAAATGCCAAACATACCAGCATACATTAGCTTAAAGCTCAGTGTCAAGGGGCCATAGCTCAGTGTGACAGAGCACATGCTTGGCATGCAGAAGGTCCCAGGTTCGATCCCTGACTTCTGCAAGTAGGGCAAGGAAAGAATCCTTCCTGAAAGCCTGGAGAGCTGCTGCTGGGTTAGATGGGCCCATGGTCTGACTCAATATGAGGCAGCTTCCTATGTTCCTATGTTACAGCTCTAACCACCACCAGTCACTAAGCCTTAGGAGAGGCATTTCAAGCTTTTACAAGGGGGGAAAAACCATGTGAACATCAGGAAAGCACCAGATGATTGGTGGTCTGGGGAAAAGGGTGGAACAGGGAAAGGGGGCATGGCCATCTGAGGAACCCCGTAGGGCCAGGTTGGAGCCCCAGGCAGGCTGGATTTAGCCCATGGGCCTGAAGTTCTTCACCCCGATGTAACTGATGTATGCCATTTCTGGGTTAAGTATTTCATGGCATTATAAGTTTAGGAACTCCTGACTTGCATTTTATCATTAAAATAATGTGGAAGTTATATGTAACATAATCAATGGAAGTGCTTCCCATAACTCTCAAGGTAATGTGAGTGTTATGGGATGGTGAGATGTGGGGAGGCAGAAAGGGGTGAGTTGTAAGTAGAAACTGCAGAGTCAATGGGCAGAAGTGACAAAAGAGGGGACGATGGTGCATGAGATTTGATGGATTCAATATCTACATGAAGTTGAGATTATATGCATGGAGTTCTCTTTTGTGGCATTTTGTCCTGTCATTCCCCAGTGGACTCAGTGGAGTATAGTATACACTGTTCTTTCCTTCCCATTTTATCTTCATAACAACATTGGGCTGGATCCAGACTTAAGCATGTTTAGAGTAGGGCTACTGAAATCAATGGGACTTAAGTCTGTCATGCCTAACTTGTCCCATTGATTTCAATGGGTCTACTATAAGCATAACTACATCTTGATCCAACCCCCTGTGAGGTAGGTTAGGTTCTGGGATGGTGGCTGGCCCAGATCACTCAGTAAACTTCACAGCTGTGTTGGGATTTAGACCTGGATTTCCCCAGCTCTAGTCCAACACTTTAACCATGACACTCCAAAGTGTTTTAGGGCACAATTCTATGCATGTTTAGACAGAAAAAAAGTCCTACAACTTCCAGCATTCCCCAGCCAGCTGGGGAATGCTGGGAGTTGTAGGATTTTTTCAGTCTAAGCATGCATAGGATTGCGCCTTTAAAGAATTAAATTAGTAAGCTTCATTTCCCCCTTATATCAAATGTAATTTTCCCAATACATTTGTAGATGCAGACTTATCAATGGCTTAATTACATTAGAACACAGATGAGAATGAAGAAACAAAATCATATTTGAATTAGCAAGGCAAGACATGCAAGAAAGATAGAGAGAACCATATAAATAATACATATTAGTGGGCCTGTGACATGTTGACTAGGGATATACGGATTTTGTTAAATCTGTCCTGTGTGTGTTTCATGGATTGTCAGGAGTCTTTCATTCCATCATCTGCTCATTGACAGAATCGGATTTTCTTTTAGGAATGTACAAGAATTCCATTCTACTTGCACTAATGCACATTAGTGCAAGTGCACATTAGTGCAAGTGCACATTTGTACAAACCACCCCCCCAAGAGTTTTTTTTAAAAAAATGGTCTGCAAGTCTGTGGAATTCACACAACTTGGAAAAAGCTGTTCCGCTGCAGAATTGGCAGATCGAATTCATAGAAATCCGAACTTGTTTAAAACTATTGCAGATTTCTCTGACATGACATCCCTAATGTAGACTGCCACAAATTTAAAAAGAATGCTAGAAATCCCACTCACCAATTTATAAAGTAGAGGACTGCAGTGTAAGGACTTCAGGAAAGTACTAACTGGCCAGGATCTAGTTTGACTACTTGTACACTGTGTTTTCATTTCTGCCTTTAGAAAGACTATGCCAAGTTCAGACATATGCTAATTTTTGCCCTGGCAAGCCTTGAGCTCACATGCCTCCCCAGTCTCTCTCCTTCTTCATGTGCAAAGGAAGGAGACTGACAACTTCCACTTTGGGGTTTAAATAAACTGCAGTTTCCAAAAGAGCCAATGTGGTATAGTGGTTAGAACATTGGACTGGGCCTTGGGAGACCTGAGTTCTAATCCTCATTTGGTCATGGAGCTCACTGGGTGACCTTGGGCCAGTCACTGACTCTCAGCCTAACCTACTTCACAGGTTTGTCAGGAAGATAAAATGGAGAAGAGGATTATATACACCATCTTGAGCTCCTTGGAAGAAAGGTGGGATATAAATGTCGCTAATAAATACATTATGTCTGCACTCATGAAACTGCGGTTTATCCTAACTGCGGTTTGTTCAAAGAAACCAGAATGAAACTGTAGTTTCAGATCCTGTTTTGTCTGAACTAACCACAGTTAGAATAAATCGTGGTTTCCCAAGTTCAGATGTAATGGGAAACTGTGGTTTATTCAAACTCGAAAGTGAAAGGTGTCAGTCTCCTCCCATCATGTGTAAAGGAAATGGAGAGGGGAGAGGAGACACATGTGACCCTGAGCCTTGCCATGGCTCATTCTCAGAACATTATTGTTGTTGTTCAGTCATTCAGTCGTGTCCGACTCTTCATGACCCCATGGACCATAGCACGCCAGGCCTTCCTGTCCTGCGCAGTCTCCCGGAGCGTGCTCAAGTTCATATTCATTGCATCCGTGATGCTATCTAGCCATCTCATCCTCTGCCGTCCCCTTCTCCTTTTGCCTTCAGTCTTTCCCAGCATCAGGGTCTTTTCCAGAGAGTTTTCTCTTCGCATTAGGTGGCGAAAATATTTGAGCTTCAGTTTCAGTATCTGTCCTTCCAATGAGCACTCAGGGTTGATTTCCTTTAGGATTGACTGATTTGACCTCCTTGCAGTCCAGGGGACTCGTAAGAGTCTTCTCCAGCACCACAGTTCGAAAGCATCAATTCTTCGGCGCTCAGCCTTCCTTATAGTCCAGCTCTCACAGCCATACATTACTACTGGGAAAACCATAGCTTTGATTAGATGGACCTTTGTTGGCAAGGTGATGTCTCTGCTTCTTACTATGCTGTCTAGGTTTGCCATAGTTTTCCTCCCCAGGAGCAAGCGTCTTTTAATTTCATGGCTACAGTCACCGTCTGCGGTGATCTTGGAGCCCAAGAAAGTAAAATCTGTCACTGCTGCCATTTCTTCCCCTTCTATATGCCAGGAAGTGATAGGGTCAGATGTCATGATCTTAGTTTTTTTAATGTTGAGTTTCAAACCAGCTTTTGCACTCTCCTCTTTCACCCTCAACAAGAGGCTCTTTAGATCCTCTTCGCTTTCTGCCATTAGGGTGGTATCATCTGCATATCGGAGGTTGTTGATAATTCTCCCAGCAATCTTAATTCCGACCTCTGATTCATCCAACCCGGCATTTCTCATGATGTACTCTGCATATAAGTTAAATAAGCAGGGTGACAATATGCAGCCTTGTCGTACTCCTTTCCCAATTTTGAACCACTCGGTTGTTCCATGTCTGGTTCTTACTGTTGCTTCTTGACCCTCGTACAGGTTTCTCAGGAGACAGGTAAGGTGGTCTCGTACTCCCATCACTTTAAGAATTTGCCACAGTTTGTTGTGATCCACACAATCAAAGGCTTTAGCGTAGTCAATGAAGCAGAAATAGACGTTTTTCTGGAATTCTCTTGCTTTCTCCATGATGCAGCAAATGTTGGCGATTTGATCTCTAGTTCCTCTGCCTCTTCGAAACCCAGCTTGTACTTCCAGTAGTTCTCGGTTCGCATACTGCTGAAGCCTAGCTTGTAGTATTTTGAGCATCACCTTGCTGGCATGTGAAATGAGCACAATTGTGCGGTAGTTTGTACACTCTTTGGCGTTGCCCTTCTTTGGAATTGGAATGTAAACTGACCTTTTCCAGTCTTGCGGCCATTGCTGAGTGTTCCAAATTTGTTGGCATATTGAATGCAGCACTTTAACAGCATCATCTTTTAGGATTTTAAATAGCTCAGCTGGAATACTGTCATCTCCGCTAGCTTTGTTGTTAGTCATGCTTCCTAAGGCCCACTTGACTTCACTCTCGAAGATGTCTGGCTCATGTTCAGTGACTGACCGCACTATCATGGCTATCAGGGATATTAAGATCTTTCCTGTATACTTCTTCTGTGTATTCTTTCCACCTCTTCTTAATCTCATCTGCTTCTGTTAGGTCCCTGCCTTCTTCG
Source organism: Heloderma suspectum (assembly GCF_057233095.1). NCBI lineage: Eukaryota > Metazoa > Chordata > Lepidosauria > Squamata > Helodermatidae > Heloderma > Heloderma suspectum. The sequence continues at coordinate 95,529,172 of NC_139461.1, forward strand.
TCCTTTATCATGCCCGTCTTTGCACAACACGTTCCCTTGAGATCTCCGATTTTCTTGAAGAGATCTCTAGTCTTTCCCATTCTGTTGTTTTCCTCGATTTCTTTGCATTGTTCATTTAAGAAGGCCTTCTTGTCTCTCCTTGCTATTCTCTGGAACTCTGCATTCAGTTGGATATATCTTCCCCTTTCTCCCTTGCTTTTTGCTTCCCTTCTTTCCTCAGCTACTTGTAAAGCCTCATGAAAGCCACTTGGCTTTCTTGCATTTCTTTTTCATGATCCCCTTCATGGATCACTGCTTTGTTGTGGCGAAGGGGCTTGCGTAACTCAGTGAAGCCATAAGCTATGCCGTGCAGGGCCACCCAAGATGGACAGGTCATGGAAGAGAGTTCTGACAAAATGTGGTCCACTGGATAAGGAAATGGCAACCCACTCCAGTATTCTTGCCAATAAAACCCCATGGAACGTAACAGAACATTATACCATGATGTAAGTAACTGTCAGGGTGGAAACTGAGCCGATAGAACCCCAGAGCAGTTCTGATTCTGAGGAGCAACAGCAATCTGTGGGAGAGGAGCGCGCTCATCTCTCACAGGCACAGCAGCTGGCAGAGATTCCTCCTGCCAGCTTAGGGATGGACGAAAGTCACTTACCTGATCCCGAAGCTTGCTCCGTGGTGGGGGGGAGGCGCTCCGTCCCTCCCCCCGAAATTCTGGACGGGGGGGAGGCGCCCTGTCCCTCCCCGCCGAAATTCTGGCCGGGGGGGAGCGCCCCGTCTCTCCGGCCATGAAACCCCTTCTCCTGCCAGGACACAAATGGCGGCGGCCATAGCTGCCGCCATTTGCGTCCCTGGCCTGCAGTCAGCCGTAAATGTAAATGTTTACGTAGCTTATCACAGCTAGGGTTGGCGGAGAATTACTCCACGAATCTTCGGGAGGCCGAGTGCCAACACATTCGGCCCCCTGAAAGTGTTGGGGAAATTCCCGCCGGCCCCCCGCCCCCCCCGGGATGGGACTTACCTTCAGCGAATGTCCCTCTTGGTGGTGGGTCCCGACCGGCTGCCGCCGCCACTATTGCAAAAAAAAAATAGTAAAGTAAAAAAAAAACACCCGTGATAGGTGGCTAGATTTCCAAAGTCAGCCGTGACAGGCTACGTAAATCGTCACGTAGCCTATCACGGGTGACTTTGGGGGAAAAAAAAAGCGCGTACATAAATGGCAGCGCCCATGGGGCGCTGCAATTTGCGTTCCTTATTTTGGCACGTCTAGTCTACGTAAAGATTTACATAGACTACGGCGAAAATAAGGGAACGCTATTTGCGTTGCCCTTATTTTTGCCGTAGTCTACGTAAATCTTTACGTAGACTAGACGTGCCAAAATAAGGAACGCAAATGGCGGTCCCCATGGGAGCCGCCATTTGCGTACGCGCTTTTTTTTTTTCAAAGTCACCCATGATAGGCTACATAACGATTTACATAGCCTATCATGGCTGACTTTGGAAATCTAGCCGTGATAAGCTACGTAAATCGTTACGTAGTCTATCACGGGTGTGTGTGTTTTGTTTTTTATTTTTACTTTTTTTTTCATGGCCAGGTAGACGGGGCGCTCCTACCCAGCCTGAATTTCACCGGCGAGGGATGGGGCGCCTCCCCCCCGGCCTGAATTTCGGCCGGGCGAGGCAGGGTGCCTCCCCCCCTCACCTGAACTTCGGGGGGAGAACCAAAGCGCCTCCCCCCACCACGAAGCAAGCTTCGAGAACAGGTAAGGGACTTTCGTCCATCCCTAATCACGGCTGACTTTGGGGGGGGGAAGCATGTACGCAAATGGCGGCACCCATGGGCGCCGCCATTTGTGTACGCACTTTTTTAAAAAATGTTTACGTAGCCTATCATGGTGTTTTTTGAAAATCTAGCCGTGATAGGCTATGTAAATCTTTACGTAGCCTATCATATTTGTTGTTGTTGTTGTTTTTCACCTTGGAAATGGCGGTGGCGGCAGCTGGTCAGAAGACCGACCGCCGCTGCCAAACCGTCGCCGAACCACCGCCGGGAGCCACCGCCACCAGGGACATTCGCTCAAGGTAAGTCCCATCCCAGGTGGGGGGGGCAGACCGTTTCTCCACCAATTTTGGGGGGCCGAATGCGTTGGCATTCGGCCTCCCGGAGATTCGTGGAGAAATTCTCTGACAGCCCTAGCCAGCATTCCTGAGAAAGATAGTGACCCTGGCAGCGAGAGAGTTGCTGGACGCTCAATGCCAGGAGCGCTGACAGCTGGAGGGTGCGGAAAGGAGGCATACCACTCATTTGGCGCACAAGCAACGGTCGTGTCCCGAGGGCCCAAAGGAAAGAGGGAGGAACTCTCCCTAGCCCATAAGTTCAGGGTCTTCCCATGATTCTCCTTCAAATGGGGACCGACTGCCTAACCTGGAGCATAGGCTACTCTGCTGTTCCTTGCTTAGTCACTGGTGATTAGCATCTGAAAGAGTCATTAAGTTGTAAAAGGATTAAAGCCTTGAAAAGAATTCTTTTGTCTGTGTCTTGAGTTAGCATTTGGAGTAGACTGAAAGAAGCTGCCAGGGCGCTCCTGACAGTAACATTATGTCTGAACCAATCTGCATGTGGATAGATTTTCCATGCCTAACTATAGAGCAGAAAACTCCTAGGGCAACTTCAAACTATTTTTTCCATGCCCTTGTTGATGTTGCATAGATGTGGGTTTCAGCCACGTGTCTCTTTAAAATACACACAAGGCAATCAGAAAAGGATCTGCCCCATTTGCACTTCTTTTAATGATCATGCCTGGCTACAAGAGAAAATGTCATTTGAGGTGGTTCCTATGAACACATGGGAAATTTCCATAGCAACATGCATGTGATTCTTCTTCACTACGTAATGGTACTTGTTTCTGGAAAACAAAAAATAATATTTTCCCAGAAAATAATATTTTCCCAGTTGCATATATCTATTAGTCCAGTTTCTGTTTGCCTGTCAAACTATTTTGTTGAATCTCATTTTTGCCTCCTGTTTTCCTGTGGGACTGATACACAAACAGGTTGGTGTGCTTAAAAGTCATTTGTAAGGATAATCCTGAATTAAATTATATGTGATTTCTTCATATCTTGTCAGTAGGGATTTAACCAAGTGTTACTCTAGCATTATTGAAATATTTTTAAGTTTCCAGAAGAGATGTATCCTTCCTTCAGCATCAGTGATACAGAGGCTGTAAAATCCTTTTCAGAAGAGCTAAAATCCCACTCAGTCAGCTGCTTGGCAGGAAAACAGCAGGGAGGAAGGCATGAATTCAACTTCCCCTCCTGAACATGACCAATGTAATTTTAGCATATTTGAAAGGTCTTCATATACATAGCAGCTGCCCTTGGTCCAGAGAGAGAAATCCTGTGTATGTCACCTGGTTTCGTGAATGGTTCACTGTACAGTTGGGAGTATATGCACAGAAGCTTGGTTCCACGATGGTAGTGATGCTGGCTAGAATGAGGAATTTGTGTTCTGTGTTTGCAGTTTACAGGCTGCAATACTTGGCAACAGCAGTCCATATTTTGATGGTGGATGACATGTAGCCATCAACATTTGACAGCTGGCATGCAGTAGCAGTTAGTATTTCACAGTATATGTTAGCTAACAGCAAACAGTTTGTGATAGATAACTTGAATAAAATTTAGTTCAGATTTATATTAACTTCATTCATCCAACTAATAAAGAGGTTAATATCTAGTTTGGGGGTCAAAATTATTCGTAATTCAAATGGTCAAATTTTAACACGTCAGATTTCGAAGTTTGAAAATCCTCTGAATTTTGAAAGTTTGTAAACCAACTAGGGATTGGGGGACTCCCCTGCGCCCACTCCCCATGCCGCTCACCAGGTCCCCACTGCTTACCTGACCCTGTTCAGGGCGCTGGGCGAGCTGCCGGACAGTCCGCAGGCACCCAGTGAGCCGCATGAGGTTCCTCTTCTTCCCACGAGCCACCATTTTGCACAGAAATGGAGGGTAAGTTAGTTACATAGCTCATGATTTCCACAAAATGGTGGCCATAAATAGCACCATTTATGCAAAATTATTGTAATTTGCATAAATTACACTGTTTACAGCAGCCATTTTGCAGAAATCTCAATTTGTGCAAGTAGCTTACCTGTGATTTCTATGCAAAATAGTGCCTGTGGGTAAGCGGGGATCCCTGCACTTGCTGAACTCGGCACACACCAAGTCAAGCAAGCACAAGGATCTGCCAACTGGCATCCAGATCGCTGAGCTGGCAAGAAATCGCCGAGCTCAAGCCCCAACCTGATATCCTCCGACATCCCTAAAACGAACTGCAGTCTGCAGCCAATTTTCAGTAATGGCATATCCGGGGTCTTTCCTGAGGGTTCTCCCAAAGAAGCCTTTCAGAGGGTGCAGTGAAGAGGAGGGATGTAGGGAAGTTATGTGACAAGAGCAGCCTTCCATTTGTGTAAGATTTTGATGCAACTTAATAGCAATGTTCTGTTTCTAAAGTGTAAGTAGAAGGGCAGAGATAAGTCCCATTTACAGTTTACAAACTGTTTCATAGCCTACAAAATGCAAAATTGGTCTTCTTGCAACCTAGCAGGACATGAAGAGACATGCGTTTGTAATGTCTGAATAGCAAGTAAATTGTGTCATATTTTATTGCACAAAATAACCTAAAGAGATTTTTTTTAAACCCTTTTTGTTACAGCCAACAGAATATGAAAAGGAAGAAAAGGAAGGAAGCATATTGTTATATGAAGTTGTTGCAATACACTTAATAGCTTTAGGAAAATGGGATGTTACATCCTTATTTCTGCTCGTATCATTTCATGCCTTTAGTCATAAAAGAGCATATAATGAAAATATTATGTAGCCATATTAAAATGTCATTAAACATTTCAATGATCAACTTTGGAAGGGAAGAGGAGGAGATGAAAGTCAATGGATAAAATATAAGCTAGCAAAAGTTGGATATGGACAATGCTGCATGTATGCTGTGTTGATGTGCTTATAGGACTCCTGTGCATATCATCCTAGAGAGGCCACCCCACAAACATCAGTGCACTAAGGTAAATGGACACAATTAATAAGAATCAACAATGTGTCCTGAATATATGGTGTCTCTCAAGGAGTTTCACACTTAGAAAATACCATACAAATTGAAACCAGCTAGCTTAACTCTAGGACCTGGGACTGGAGAGCAGAAGGGAAGCACATGCTGGCTTCTGCCATCATCAGTCAGGAGACCTAGTAGGGCCTCTATCAGGATCCACCCCCTGCTTACCAGGAATAACATCAAGCCAAGGGGTGGGCCCAACCTCAGATATGCAGACGATACCATCCTAATGGCAGAAAGTGAAGAGGATCTAAAGAGCCTCTTGTTGAGGGTGAAAGTGGAGAGTGCAAAAGCTGGTTTGAAACTCAACATTAAAAAACTAAGATCATGGCATCTGGCCCCATCACTTCCTGGCATATGGAAGGGGAAGAAATGGAAGCAGTGACAGATTTTATTTTCTTGGGTTCCATGATCACCACAGACAGTGACTGTAGCCATGAAATTCAAAGACACTCGCTCCTTGAGAGGTAAGCTATGGCACACCTAGACAGCATAGTAAGAAGCAGAGACATCACCTTGCCGACAAAGGTCCATCTAATCAAAGATATGGTTTTCTCAGTAGTAATGTATGGCTGTGAGAGCTGGACTATAAGGAAGGCTGAGCGCCAAAGAACTGATGCTTTCGAACTGTGGTGCTGGAGAATACTCTTACGAGTCCCCTGGACTGCAAGAAGGTCAAATCAGTCCATCCTAAAGGAAATCAACCCGGAGTGCTCATTGGAAGGACAGATACTGAAGCTGAAGCTGAAATATTTTGCCACCTAATGCGAAGAGAAAACTCACTGGAAAAGCTGGGAAAGATTGAAGGCAAAAGGAGAAGGGGACGGCAGAGGATGAGATGGCTAGATAGCATCACCAATGCAATGAATATGAACTTGAGCACACTCCGGGAGAGAGCAGAGGACAGGAAGGCCTGGCGTGATATGGTCCATGGGATCACGAAGAGTCGGACACGACTTAACGACTGAACAACAACAAAAAGGGGTGGGCCAACCTGGCTCATCTATCAGCCAGATAAGGAGCAGCAACAGGGAACTCACTTGCCAGAAAGAACAATAGGGATTAGACAAATTCATGGATAAGGCTATCAATGGCTACTAATCCTGATGGCTATATGGTACCTACAGTATCAGAGGCAGTATGCCTATGAATACCAGTTGCTGAGGAACACAACCAGAAGGATGCTGTTGCACTCATGTCCTATTTCTGGGTTTCCACAGGCAGCTGGTTGGCCCCTGTGCGAATAGGATGCTGGATGAGATGGAACCTTGCTCTGATCCACCATGGCTCTTATGTTCTTAATAAGCTCCAACTGACAGTTGCCCTGGGACAGCAGAAGTAGGGGGAAAGCATTATGAGCCAAAAGAACAACAGCCTCAAGGAAGAACACCAGCAAGGGATGATCAGCCTGGCCCAAAGTGCATTTCAGTGCCCACTTACAGCTCACCCCCAAGTTCTGAGCCTGAAAAACTGGTCTTCCTCCTCTTCCTTTTTCCTTCTCTTTCCTTGTGCATCTTGTCCTTTTAGATAATATGCCTGATGGCAGAGCCTGTCTCCCTTTTTTATTGATGTGAGCTGCTTTGGGAAACGATAGCTGTCTGAAAAGCAGGATAAAAATGCAGTAAATAAATAACAATAAATATTAGAAATACAGTTCTTGTCCAATATTGTTGGACCTCTAGACAGCATAGTCATTCTGTAGGTAAAAGTCTTCTCCCACTCTACTTCTTCGCAATTACAAAGAATTCAGACTTATTAGTATTCATTCTTGCAAAGATGTAGGCGATGATTAAAGCAAATGCTGCCCCCTCGTTTCTTCACCTTTAATTGTAACAAGAAGTGATTGACTGAGTCAAAAAGGTTCATATTTTCCTTTGATGTAGGCTATTTTAATAATATATAAAATTTTAGTATACTTATTTTTATTTTTAGGCTAAATGAAACACAGACCAAGTTTAAAAATTAGGGGAAAAGATTGAGACTCAGGGGAACAAGAGAAAAGTAGTACTAAATGCAGACATGAATTAAAGAGAAACAACAAGATAGAAGCAAGTTCAGGAATAAAACAGAGTCATTTTTAAAGGTGGCCTGACTTCCAGTGTTCTTACTTTGAATCATTATCATGTATGAATTGTTACCATGCAATATTAATATGGCACATGGCTCTTTCTTTTACTTGTTAGGTGATGCAGTATTATAAACTTTTAATTATGGAAAAGGAAATTAGTGTTAATGACTTCTTCAGTGTTAATGACTTCTTCAATGTAAAAGCCTTTAGTTAGAAAAGGAAGCGGCCAGAAATATTAATAAGTAATCTTTTTGAGGTTGGTGAGTCATCTAATCAGAATGGGAGAAAAAGTATGTATTTTGTTTCTAGAACCTCATGATTATAGAGTGTGCTCTATATTGAAACCCGGGTATACTAAATGTTGATGATTTAAGCATCCGGAAAAGGTCTGTTACAAGGTTAAAAGGAAGGACTTCCTTACACAGCACATAGTTAAACTATGGAATTCACTACCATAGGATGTAGTGATGGCCACCAATTTGGATGGCTTTAAAAGGGGGTTAGATAAATTCCTGGAGGAAAAGGCTATCAATGGCTACTATGGCTATCGATGGCTATGTGATACTTCCAGTACCAAAGGCAGTGAGCCTATGTATAGCAGTTGCTGGGGAACATGAGTGGGAGGGTGCTGTTGCGCTCATGCCCTGCTTGTGGGTTCCTGGTCAACAGCTGGTTGGCCACTGTGTGAGCAGAATGCTGGACTAGATGGACCCTTGGTCTGATCCAGCATGGCTCTTCTTATGTTCCTATCATAGAATCATGGAATCATAGGGTTGGAAGGGGCTATAAGACCATCGAGTCCAACCCCCTGCTCAATGCAGGAATCCAAGTCAAGTCGGGGTGTATGAAACCCACTTACCGTTCCGGTCCAGGCATCTGCACGGTGGGGGGAGACAATCCGTAGGGGCCACCATTTGCATCCCTGCTCTTTGCTGTGATAGGCTATGTAAATCTTTATGTAGCCTATCACCAAAAAGAGTAGGGATGCAAATGGCGTTCCCTACGCCGGACGCCATTTGCAGCCACTGTCCGGGGCAGCGGATGGACAGCAGCAGTGGACGTACCCGGACCGGCCGGCAGCAGGTAGGGTCCATCCGGGGAGGATTTCAGGGGGGAGTAGTCCGTTCCACCACGAACTCCGGGGGGGGGGCAGATTCTAAAGAATCCAGCCTCATTGGAGTCCTTGGTGGATTTCTCCGCCATCCCTAAGTCAAAGCATCCCTGACAGATGGCTGTCCAGCTTCATCTTGAATGCCTCCAGTGTAGGAGAGCCTATGTTCTCTCACATCTGTCCACAAGTAACATTTTCAGTAGTGCACACACACACACACACACAAGCAAACTCCATGACAGGGGTGGGGATCCTCAGGCACATAACTCAGCTTTTTTCCCTCTAGAGTAGGTGTAGGGGCTGTAATCTGGATCTTAAAAGTCCCGCTACCCCCCATGCTAGGGTCCCAGTCCAGATCGGGGGTCCTGCACCTACTCTAAAGTAAAAACAAAGACAAAATATGTAGCTGCTAGACACACATACAAAGTAATGTCTGTTTTGGTCCTTGTTAAGGTTCCACTTATGACCTGGACCCCTTGAGCAACCCCTTAAGAATCTTTTGCTTCCTTGAGAGTCCCACCTTCCTTCTTTTAAACTTCTTCTCCATAACATGGGGTTTAGGCTGTAGATGTTGGGTAACTGTAGGGTTGTACGAAAGTCACTTACCTTTTTGAAGGATGACATTCACGGTGGGAGGCAGGCGCTCCGTCCCTCCCCCTGAAATTCTCTCCGGCCGTAGCCAGACATCCAGCCACTGGGCAGCCTGCAGGGACGCAAATGGCGGTTGCCATAGCCACCGCCATTTGCCTCCCTGTATTTTGCCGTGATAGGCTACGTAAATATTTATGTAGCCTATCATGGCAAAAAAAAGAAGAAGAAGAAAACAGCGGACGCAAATGGCGACGGCTACGGCAGCTGCCATTTGCGTTCCCTTCTTTTTTTGCCATTTTAGCCTACGTAAATATTTACGTAGGCTATTACGGCAAAAAAAAAAGGGGGGGAACGCAAATGGCATAGTGGCCACCATTTGCATTCCTTTTTTTTTTTTTGCCGTAATAGCCTACGTAAATATTTACGTAGGCTAAAATGGCCACACACAAAAAAGGGGGGAACGCAAATGGCGGCCACTGTAGCTGCCGCCATTTGCGTCTGCTGTTTTTTTCTTTTGTTTGCCGTGATAGGCTACGTAAGTACTTATGTAGCCTATCATGGCCTCCACAGGGACGCAAATGTCCCTGCGTTAGCCGTGATAGGCTACATAATTATTTACATAGCCTATCACGGCTATAATGAGGAAGTGAATGGCAGCCGCAGACACAGACGCCATTCGCAAAGCAGCGCAAACGGCAGCAGGTAACTGCTCCGTTTTGCGCGCCTTTTGTGGGGTGGGGTGGCAGGGAGCTTCATTCTGCCACAGATTTCAGGGGGCCAAATGCACTGGCATTCGGCCTCACTGAGATCCATGGCGGAATTCTCTGACATCCCTAGGTAACTGACACTATAGATACAGGGTTTAACCACAACAGTTTACTAGTAAATTTAATGCTAGCAAATTACATCTAATGGTATTTACACAATAGAGCTGAGCGATGCAAAAGGCCTTCAAAGAAAATAAACATTACAAAATGCAAGTTCCTTTACCCTAGCTGTCCTTAGACTTTTCTAGGATGCTTCTTCCTGCTAATGCTTCAGACTCTGCTCTCACTTCAGACTCTGGCTATCTCTGCTCTTACTGGCTCTCTCACTGCCTTTATATATCCTCCTCCCTCAAAACCGAAAGTACTGCTTCAAACCTGAAGAAATGAAACTTAAGTGGAGAAATGAAACTGACACTTAACCAGAAAAATAAAACTACTTCTCTCAGGGTCACCCCTTCCCAACAAAAAACTCCAGGCCTCTAAGCCTGGCCTTTTTCCCTTTTGTCTCTGTAGGCCTCAAACCTTCATAGTCCTCAAACTCTTAATACTAGGGATGTCAGAGAATTCCGCCACAGATCTCGGTGAGGCCAAATGCCAGTGCATTCAGTCCCCCAAAATCCATGGCGGAACGAAGCCCCCCCACCCCCCACCCCACGAAAGGCGCATGAAACGGAACACTTACCTTCTGCTGTTCGTGCTGCTTTGCGAATGGTGGCCGCAGATGCCATTCACTTCTTCATTATAGCTGTGATAGGCTACGTAAATACTTACATAGCCTATCACGGCTAATGCAGGGATGCCATTTGTGCCCCTGTGGAAGCCGTGATAGGCTGCATAAGTATTTATGTAGCCTATCACGGCAAAAAAAGGGAATGCAAATGGCGGCGGCTATGGCGGCCGCCATTTGCGTTCCCTTTTTTTTGCCGTGATAGGCTATGTAAATATTTACGTAGCCTATTACGGCAAAAGAGAGGGGTGCAAATGGCGTACTGGCTGCCATAGCTTTGGTTTCAAACTGGTTTATCTAAAGGGATCCTGCAGTTTCATGAGGGTACTGAGAATTCTTCGCTAGAGACCACTGTCCCCTGCCCAAGCGGCCCCTCTTCCTAGAGCTACAATTCCCAGAATTCCTGTATTTGGTAGCTGTAATCGCTAAAAACAGGTTTGACTTTGAAACCAGTTTAAAGTTGTAATGTAGATTGCCCCCCCCCATCTACCCTACCCTGTTAGGGAAATATATGCTGCAACTCCTAGTTTTGATATATTTGTGCATATGCTCTTACACACATTATTACACACACCATTTGCAATAGAGGAGGGAAGGATCCTCAGCACAAGAACTTCTATTCCTAATTTAATGATAGCAGCAAACGCAGGGGGAGGGGACCCCAGGGTACTGTTCTTTCTATAAATACACAAAATCCATCATGAACATGGTTTGAATAAAGACCTTTGGTCTCCTTCCCTGGGGCTAATAAATCAATATATGGATGTATTAATTTGGGAAGCCAAACCAAGTTAAAACCAAGTTAGCCTGTGCATTTAATTGTTTAAAGGCCAAGTCTTTGAGAAGCTATTACTGTTGTGACTATCACATAAATGTACAGCTTTCTAATATTTCTAATAGTTCCCTTTTTGTTTTACCCTTGAAAATCTTTAAAGAACCAAAAATGTACATACACAGAGAGAATGAAAAAGCACAGAACACCATTTAGAAATAGTGTTCATAAGACTACCAATTTAACATTTCAGAAAAGTAAGTAAATTACCATGTATTGTGCAAAACCTTGTATCTATCTTTTAGCCTTTGTACTCTGAAGCATCGTTGCTGACACAGGTCAAATGCTTTGCGAAAACATCAGCATCCATACACAACAGAAATAAAAAGCAACATTTGCTGGGACCATAGCGCCCAACCTTAGCACCCACCTCAGCAATAATGAAGCAGAACAAGTCCCTCTGTGAGCAGAGACCAAGAGAGTCAGATCTGCCCAATGCAACTGAAATGGCCAAGGCTAAACAGACATCTTAGCAGGTCAACAGAAATGTGTGGAGAAGGAAAGCTTCTGTTCCAAACTAGACATTTAAAAAGGGAACATCTCAAAATGGGATGGAGGGAGCCATTGCGTTTAGAGTACAATCCTATGCACATTTCGACAGGTCCTACAATTCCCAGCATTCCCCAGCCAGCAATGCTGGCTGGGGAATGCTGGGAGTTGTAGGACTTTTTTCTGTCTAAACTTGCATAGCATTGCACCCTTAGTCATTGATTTTAAAGTACCTTCAAGAACTCTGATGCTCCCCCCTTTTCCTCTCTCCAGTGACCCCCTCATTCCTCCACTGGCTTCCTCAGAGCCACTTATCTCCCCCGCTGCCTTCTACCACTTCCACTGGTCCCACCCTGATGGACCACAGCTACAGCTCGTGTCAAGCAGTGGGTGAGTTAGTGAATGCACAGCACCTACTTTTGGTCCTTCCTGCGGATGCTGCCACTTGGAGCCAGCCCACCTGAATCCATACCACAATCGGCTGGGCTGCAGGCAGCAATAGTGTATTAATATCTGTCCAAAGCCAAGCACTTTTCCACAAACTCATCCTTTTAGGAAATCACTTTTAGGAAGATTCTCAGGACAGGATTTTCATCCAACTTGAGAAAATGTGTTGAGGAGATGCTCTAAGCACTGGACATACATGTTAATGTTACAAGAACTGATCTGTACTTAAACTATTTTCCTTACCAGAAATAATGGGTCATATATGTAGGTCCATTATTTCTGCACTATTGCTACAATACATTTTACAAAAATTCTGTCAGAGGAATCATTGCAAAATTATCCCTTTACACAAAACATGAATTGTGTGAATGGGCCCCAGGGCCAGCGTCAAAGGTAGGCGTGATTGTGTATTTGCCAAGGGCCCACACACCAGAAGGGGCCCAATGACATGAGCCCCCTGGACTTGCTCCTTCTCTTCACCATTGCAACCTGCTTGTTCTCCTGCCTCTCACTCTGGCCCTGAGAATGGTAGAGGTGGGGAGGAACAGTAGCTGCCACTGCCTACTTGCTCACTGGCTCTCTGCCTGACAAGCAAGCTGTTGCAGAACCCAGAGTCAGAGAGACCACAGAGTGAAGGAAAAAGAGATTCTTTATTTAACGCGCGGGCTTAAGGCTGGAATCATTTCCAAAGAGCCAGAAGCCCCGAAATATATCAGCACATTGGTTTTATAGACATTGTGACACATATGAAACGGCTCCTCCTCTCCCTCCCGCGTGGGGTTGCAGTCCTCAACATTTCTTCTCTTAGCACTATTGTTTATAATACAAGAACTGGGTTATAGGGTAGCCATGATAAGGAGAGAACAGAAGAGAACAGCAGAAAACAAGATATACAGTTGTATGACCTTTGACAAGACAAGGAATTCCTGTGTCTCGTCAGCTTACAACAATATATTCAAGGGAGAAAGAGCTCAGCAAGAACATGAAGCATGAGACTGCATGAGGCTACTTAGTCTGACCCCCGATATGGCTGCTACATTCCCCCCTTAAATGCATAATTTCATTACAATTATAGCATTTCTGATAACTATACAAAGCTTTTTGTGACATACATATTACTTAGCCTCTTGTTGGGCTATTAGAGCGTAGGGGGCAGCAGTTTTACTAGCTGAGACATAAAACAGATTGGTTAAACAGCGCATAAGACAAGGAACGCAGAGACATAACAGAACTTTTATGAACAACACTGGTAGAATTAGGATGAACAATGCTTTTAAGCCAGCTAGATCTGGAAGCCAAGGGGTCAACTAATTTAGCTAATTGTTTTGTCTTATTGTTTTGTTAGCTACTATATTGTGCAGCTTGTTGATCTGTTCATCTACAGCATTGCCATTATCAGTTAAGTTAAAACAACAGAGCTTTTGGTGTGTCTCACAACTTAAATGATGAAGAAGGAAGAGGTAATCTATACCAGCTCTGTTTTCTAGAACTGCACCTCTTAGATCACGCAACTCTTTATTTAACAATGACAATGCTCATGAGGTGGCATTTATGCTTTTGGCTAAGCTGCAAGCTAACTGGTTGATCTTTAGACCATTGTTGTTGTTGTTCAGTCGTTCAGTCGTGTCCGACTCTTCATGACCCCATGGACCATAGCACGCCAGGCCTTCCTGTCCTGCGCACTCTCCCGGAGTGTGCTCAGGTTCATATTCATTGCATCGGTGATGCTATCTGGCCATCTCATCCTCTGCCGTCCCCTTCTCCTTTTGCCTTCAGTCTTTCCCAGCATCAGGGTCTTTTCCAGAGAGTTCTTTAGACCATTAGCCAAGGCTAAACCTGGAACCCTAACCAGTGACATTGCTAAGGCCAATTTTTCTGAGTCAGAATATAACTGTACATGACTATTACAATTTTTAGTTAGTTGGAGTGCTCGAGGCTGCCATCGACGGATTTTTTCGGGCCACAGGGGAAGAACTGGCACCAGTTCAATTGGCGGCTGAGGCAACATGGGTGATTATTAGACAAGGTGGCAGGAATGAATGACCAAGTGCGGGAACTACATGTCTAAAACCATCCATGAGGCAAAAGTATGTGGGCATCATTAAAAGATATGTTTTGAATTTTATTACAGTGGAAGGGGGCCAGGGATAGCTTTATATTTTCTGGAAAATTTTTGACAATTAAGCATTCGTGCACACATAGCATTTGTTTTAGCAACGATGGGGGTGCGTAGAGTGAACTCTGTAGGGGGTAGGATCTTTGCAACCACGCCCCAATTAGCATTTTGGGAATAAGTTAAACTTACACCATAAACTCTTAACATGGTTTCTTTTTGAATTTTCCTAGGATGTCTACAGACAGGTATTAGGCAAGAGCTAATAAGCCTGTTTGCAGGTATACCTCTTGGCAAGCAAAAATGTTTTACTCTCGTGATGTTAGCCAGGTGAAGCTAGTAATTATCAGCAAATCGCTGGGACAAACTTCTCTTTCTAGGGGCAGACCCCCCTTTTTGCACCTTATTAAGGAAACACAATGCAACACTACTAACACTACAACACGCATGTTTGATCTTCTTTGGGATCTGACCGTACGCTGGGCAGCTATTCACCTGGCAAGCTGCAGTAGGGTCTAGTCCCCTTCTTCAATTCTCCAGTTGCAGGTCTGACCGTACGCAGGGGGACAGTCTCCCAGTGTGTCCACAGTAAGGTCTAGCCTGAGTCTTCTTACTGCTTTTTCAGAATGATTTTTAAAGGATTTTCAGGATTTCTGTTTACAGTCTACTCTCCCCCTCTCGCTCTCTTGACTCGTGTCCAATGTATCCAGGGTTTAACTCCAGCTGCTTTCATAGCTGCGGGGGTGGAAAGTATGACAGTTTTCAGTCTTCTCTATCTGGGAGTCAAAGGGTTATTTTTCCCTCTTTAACTCATACTTTAACTCTTGGTTGGAAAGAATGAGCTTCTGTGATGGGAATGGCTTATTTTTTTAAGACAAAGCGACGCTGGGCTTGAAGAACTTCGCTCAGTGTTTGGACTTCTTGTTTAAGGCTAACGTTTGCTTGCTCTTGATGCCACTCCAGCGTCAATCATGAAGCCAATGTCATGGCCCCTCACAGTCAATGTCACGGCCCCTCTCAAGCTGTCTCCCTCTTCGCCCATTCTGGCCCCTTTGGTTTTCTCCTTTGTGTATTTGATTTATTTTATTTGGGCATTCATGCCACTAATGTCCATCTTGTCCACACTGGGCACACTGGTTCTTTTTTAAGAATCTTTTGCCTCTGCCGGGTCTTCTTCTTTTCTTCTTTCATCCACGTCTTCTTGGGCCTCTGGGTTGAGGGAGGGGGGGTATACTGGCGATAGGCATTTGAAAGACGCTCCAAGTACGCTCTGGGGCCTCGGTGGCACCTTGCAGCACTTTAGACACTTTGGTCATATTAACTGACTTCTTCATACCTGCTTTCATGGCTTCTAACAGCAGGGTTTGATACTGGGTGAGGCGCTCTAGCCCCACTTGTGTTTTGGGATTCCAGTGGGGGGGGGTTACTTACAAGGAGACTTTATTGGGTAACTTACAGCACACAGGCGTACTTAATGGTTGGATCAGACAGCTTCTCTGAACCATGAACTATTGGGCTAAATGGGTTTTATACCATACATGTTACCCATGAGGCAGCACAACACTAGTAAGCATTTTCAGCATAGGCTAGAAGTGTTTGGTTCTCAGGCACAGCTTCCTGTAAACAACTTCGCTTCCCAAAGTGCTTGATAACACTTTTATTCATTAGTATGGGAAGACAAATTTTTTCTCTTTCTTTTGCTTTCTTTTTCTTTGCTGATCTGTCTGTATTGCAGATCATGTGTCAAACTTTTTACATAAAACTTTCTGCTCCATGCACCAGCCTTGTCTCTTTATTTGTCTTTTTCAAGTTAAACTCACTTACTTAAACCTTTCTGCCTTACACTAGTCCCAATGACATGCATTTGGGATAGGCTCTTCTTCTCCTTCTAGTTACATTTTCTTCATCTTAAAGAACTATTACATTATTGTGGCTACTTTACCCCAGGTAATAAGCTCCAGGCACAATCAGCTGCTTTTAATTTACCCTGGGGGCAACTGTGGCCATGCTTCTTTTCTACAAATGTTTTTTTTTTCTTTGCCTCTTGCCTTTTCTTTCTTTTTTCTTTTTTTTTCCTCCTTCTCTATCTGTCTTCTACTTTCTCTATTTACTTCTTTTTTACTTACCTTTGTCTTTTCTCCCCTTGTCATCCATCGGGAACCACACTTAGTATTATTTGGAGTTGCAACTAACACTAATCTGCAAATATCACATATATTTTATGATATTTAAGAAATCATAAAATATATACAACAAACTTTTTCTGCGATTTAACACAATGAATGGAAAACACTTTTTGCATGGTAAGGCATGATGGAGCAGATCCAGCAATTATACTGCTCTTCTGGCTGAAAGCTCAGGGCCCATTAAAATCAAGGGACGGGCATACCCACACACGCAAAGAGTTCTAGGTCACCATTTTTGCATTGGCAACTCTATGCTGCATGAGTTCTGGCAGAAGGAAATCTAAAAGTTATAGATCAAACTCAGCCTGCTGTACGCTGAGCTGACTACAAACACAGACACATGGTCTACAGCAATGAGAGTTCAAGTTTATCCAAAGCTTCACAGCACTGTCCATGGCAAGTCTTTGACAATTTAAAATTTTAGTTCATGTGCAGAGTGTCTCTAAAAAGCCCAGACATTGATGGAGGCAAACAGAGAAGGCTCTGGGCAATGAAGATGCGATATTTCCAGCAAAGGCTCTCCACTTCTGCATCAGTTTAAAAAGGGGAAATGTGGCCCTACACCCCTTCTGACAGACAAGGGCCTTTAACTTTTTAGCAAGGCCTCTGTCTAAACAGAGCGGCACAGCTCAGCTCTCTAGCCATGACACTTTAACCTGGGCAACTCCTCTGTAAATTTTATTTTACTTCTGTCAGATTCTCTCACAGACATTTTAAAAACTTACTCTTTTTTTTTTCTTCTAACCTGGTACACGAAAGCAATGAAACACTGAGTGCCGAAACTCAGGACGCTGGGGGGTGATGGGCATCGCCTTATACTTGCATTTTTCAGGCAGCCATTAATCTTTGGGGAGGCGGTGGGGTGATTTGCAGGACTTCAAAGGCAAGCTTCTCAGTTTGTTTGTATTTGTAAATCCCAAGCTTAAAACAGGACACGATGAGGTACAGGGCAGCCAAATTCTTGCTTTGGCACGGGCAACAAATAACTCGGGTCAGCTTTCTTCGCCGGGGTCTCAAACAGGAAAACAGTCTTAATGTAAAGTTGTAACATCACTGACAGCATCAGCCAGCCAGCTACACAGATCTCATTGTTTTTTAAGACAGTTGCTCCAATATCTTCTTTTTTTCTCAATCAGGTTGGGTCTCCCAGCTTACACAGTTTATTGCAGCTTTCAGGAGCATGGTAGTAGCGTGATTTTGGCTTGGCCAGGAACATGCTGTCTGGTTCCTCGGTCTCTTCAGCACACACACTTAGGCAGTGTAACACTGGACACTTAAATCAGTGAGATTTCTTCATTGCAGGGAATCCCACGGCAAAAGCTTAATGGTTACGCTCTTCAGAAATCATATAGCTGATGGTCAGTAGCTACAGGCTCTATGCAATTCTAACACAGTTCAAAGCTAAACACGGTTACCTTGACAGAGATCTTCAACATGGTCTTTCCACTTCATTCTGCTTTGGGACAGTCTTATGGCACACTTTTCACTCGAAGAGGGGTCTAGCCTGTGCTCTGGGGCTGATTCTTCACCTTTATTTTCTATTTTGCCTTCATCTTCTGGGTCTTCATTTTCAGTTTCCATTTCTTAGGGATTTCATCTCAATTAGGCAAGATGATGAAGTTGCACAACTCAGAACGCTGTGGGCAATTTTCCTGCCCCCCCCCTCTCTCAGCGCGCTCCACTACATCCATATGTCCCTGCCATCCACTTTTCCCACTTTTTACCAGAGCGGAAAGCGGCTTCCCCAGCTTCCTCAGCTTCCTACTGAGTACTGGCGTGCTGGGTACTGGCGCCCACTTGGGGGTGTGATCAGGCCCCCCTTCTACCCGCAAGGAGTAGGTTCTTTTTGTATATGTATACCACCAACACTGACCTTCTTCATAAGGCGGGGCCCTCTTTTTTTCTGCCCAGTGGCCTTTCTCCCTAAAGGCAGGGCCCTCTTTTTCCCATATACTTGCCTTTCTCCTGAAGGCTTCCAATGTGGGTTTCAACTCAATTGCAGCTGCGATACAGGCAGGGCTCAAGTTCCTTTCTCCGCTTCCCAAGGTTCTCTTGCCGCTCGCTACCGTTTGGGCGATCCCAGGGCAGGCTTTCTCCCATTCACTCGACAAAAAGGTCGGTGGCGCCAAGAAAGGGAGGCATGCGCCAAGCTCGTCTTCCCAGTGCGGCGATCAAGAGCAGGCAAATGCCACCTGTCTGGCTCAGAGCCTGCCACATCCGAGTCACGGCACCATTTATGTTGCAGAACCCAGAGTCAGAGAGACCACAGAGTGAAGGAAAAAGAGATTCTTTATTTAACGCGCGGGCTTAAGGCTGGAATCATTTCCAAAGAGCCAGAAGCCCCGAAATATATCAGCACATTGGTTTTATAGACATTGTGACACATATGAAACGGCTCCTCCTCTCCCTCCTGCGTGGGGTTGCAGTCCTCAACATTTCTTCTCTTAGCACTATTGTTTATAATACAAGAACTGGGTTATAGGGTAGCCATGATAAGGAGAGAACAGAAGAGAACAGCAGAGAACAAGATATACAGTTGTATGACCTTTGACAAGACAAGGAATTCCTGTGTCTCGTCAGCTTATAACAATATATTCAAGGGAGAAAGAGCTCAGCAAGAACATGAAGCATGAGACTGCATGAGGCTACTTAGTCTGACCCCCGATATGGCTGCTACAAGCAAGTGGTAGTAAAGATGAGAAAGAGGGTGAGGAGAAGCAATAGCAGCTGGTGACAATGGCAGTGAGAAGGTAGACTCATTCAGGGTGGGAGACCATTGAAGATGTCTTGCCCAAAGGCACTCCAAAACCTGGAGCCAGCACTGATGGGCCCTGAGGGGAACTACAGAACTTCAGAATGTTCTATGGTACTTCTCAGTTGTTTCCTATTTAAGGTAGCTCAGAGTTGCTCAAAAAGCACTATATGCACTTGTGACCAGATCCAGGAAATAAAGAAATGAAATACATTGCATTGGTGAAATGAAACAAAATACATTGAATACATTGTATCGGTGAAATAAGAATACATTGCATTGGTGAAATGAAATGAAATACATTGCATTGGTGAAATTAAATTAAATACATTGCACTGGTGAAATGAAATGAAATGAAATGAAATGAAATACATTGCATTGGTGAAATTAAATTAAATACATTGCACTGGTGAAATGAAATGAAACGAAATACATTGCATTGGTGATCTAGGGCCACAACTTTATTAAATCTTTTTGCTTGCAAGCAAGATCTGCAGTCACTTAACCCTGTGTGGGAAAATGTTTAATGCAGAAGCCATCTGGCAACTCCAACTGCTAACTATTGGATAACAATAATTAAAATATTTTTGCCCTTCTCTTCGGCTGAAAAGGCTCCCAAAGCAGCTTACAGATCCATTTTTTAAAAATACATTATTTTAGCCAGATTTATAATATAAATGGCATGACACAAAAGGAAAAAAGGGAGGAGCGGGAGGAGGAAAAAAACAAACTCAGGCACTGGTTGTGTTTACAGTTCTTACAACAACCAGCTGGATGGCAATGAGTACAGGTAGCCTGATGGAATGGCTACTGCTAGTTTAGGAGAAATATATCTGAATACAAACTGTACATACAGATAATAATGAACATAAATGCTGCATTTTTGTTCTCTGTTGCATTTCTTTCCCATTTTAAAATACCTTACCAAAATATGTGGCAATAGTCTGCAGAGAGGCCGAATATGGGACAGCAGGAGAGAAGTTCTTGGTATTTACCGAAACAGTGTTGCAAACTAAAATACTGTTTCATTAGTTTACTGGAGGATAACATGTTCAACAGTGTAATGGGAACAAGGTCTAAAAAGATGAAAGGAGAGAAGATAAGAAGGCCTCTAAGCTTTGAGAAGATGAGAAGGAAAATCTAGACATTATGTACAAAGGAGCATTAAGGACCCTCAAGGCAAATGTCCAATATATTTTGGATCAAGAATGAAGTACTTAAATGTATGAATTCCTAACACCATAGAGAGGATTTGATTTTAAATATGTCTAAATAACACTATACATATTTTCTCAGATTTTGTAACCTTTAAATGACATCTTAGGATAATTAGTTAGGGGTTCAGGGACTAAGCCAAAAACAACAGCTAGGGATTTAAAAAACTCCCACTGATTGTAATGGGATTAAAATCTAAATCTTCTGGTTTATATAAAGGATTTTAATAATTTCTCTACATCCACAAGTAGCTATTCTGCAAAATTAAAATTAGATGGAAATATAGCATTAAGATGTATAGTTTCTTTAAAACAACATTCTATCTCATTTAAAACCAATTTGCTAAGAGCTATGATTTTTTTTTAAGAAAATCAAATATTTTAAAGGAAACAATCTTACTTTCTCAAGTGGTTGTTGTATATTCTTCCTTACCCTATTAAGGTAATGCTTGTTCACACAGAAAAAAGTCCTACAAGACCCAGCATGGCTCGCTGGGGAATGCTGCAAGTTATGGGACTTTTTTCTGTCTGAACAGGCATAGGATCGCACATTACTGAACTATTTTAAGTATTTTATGGAGAGGCCACAATGCTCTTCATACTTCCTACTCTCAGGGAGCCCTTTTTGTATAAACTGATCTGGTGATTAATTGAAGACGAGTTGCTACAGGGTCAGAATCTGCAGCACATTCTAGTCAACAGGACTGTTTTAGAAAGCTGTGGTGCTCCCAGTTGGAAGACTCGTAGTGCTACCAATGAAAAGGCATTGTGCTGCTATTCTTTACTTTCCTCCTTAACAGATTTTCTGTGCTGTGGAAAGGAAAAAATAGAATTGTAATTTGGTTCTTTGAGACCTCTTGAATTTTAATATATTATTTATTTTTTCTATTGCATTTCCTGATTCATTGTAAACCTCTCTGGCCCCAGGGAGTTGGTAGAGTTGGGTGAAAATACCTAGAATTGAGTAATTTACTTTCTGTGGATCTCAGATGAGATGCAGAGAGCACCCAGGAGTTATGAATGTATGCCAGTGAACAGTAAGGAGGTCTTTAGGGAACACATCTTGATGAAGGCAAACCCTTAATATTGTAAGTATAATGTAGATATTATTGGTATTGCATATGTTAATGGACTTCTTGGTATGTCTCATGATCATTTAAATTGTTTATATGATTGAGTTGTTAATATTATACTGTATTGTATTATAATTATGATTATTGTATTTAAATTGTCTATACTGTGAACTGCTTTGAGCACAATGTATTTCTGGGAAATGTGGTATACAAATGGTCTGTATTACTACTACTTTCAAATGACTGAGCTCAAAAAGCACACTACTGATTTTAGCACAACTTGCAATTCTCTCAGCAGCCGCTTCAGTAATGACGTTTACTGACTGACTGTACAATAGCCACCATTCTGCATAGCCGCTGAATTTCTGTCAAAGAAAATCAGCTATTCTTTTCTATGGCTTCAGTAGAACTACCTCTCTGGGGGAATCTCATATCTGAATGTTCTGAGCATTTGAACAACAAAACAAAAAATCCTGTTAGAGCAAGTCCTTGCTTTCATTCACTTCCATTCCCACACAGAAAAGAATACCTAACCTGTTTGTTCCAAAACTGAACTGTTAGGGGAAACATCATTGACATTTGGATGCCCAACTCTTTAAGATCCTCAACTGAATGTGCAGTTTGGACTATGTCAATGGTCCATCTGTTCTAGCAGCTGGAAAGCAATACCTGATAACAAACCTAAATCTGTTTTGCTACAACTATACTGACTGTATTAATTCAATGTCTGAAGACATTTTAATAGCTAGTATTACTTTAGCAGTTATTTCTGGGGCATATTTCTACCTTGTGTACAGGGGGGAGCACACAGCAAGAAACTTGCTTAGAAGTAGACACTCCCTTTGGCACAAGCATTTGAGACTGTTGTTTTACACGCGTGAACCATTTCTGAGCCCCTAAATAAGGTTTTGCCTGCCTATTGCTCAGAAGTCCATTATATGTATATATGCAATTATTATGTGTGGTAATCCACAGTCCTGGCTGTTTTCCTGTATTGCTCTGCTGAATCTGGGCACATATTGTCAATTGTTTTTCTTAGTGCTGTGCCAAATCCTGCCCCCTATTTCCAGTAACTTTTCCTCTCCCTGTGAAGCACTGTTTTTTCTGCCTCTTTCACAGGGAGGGGGAGAATTTTGGAGAATTTTCTCATTGGGGAGGGGGATAGAGTTTCCACATACCTTTTTAAGTGTAGGTGGTTTTTGAGGGGTCTTCTTTCTATTTTTTATTTAAAAACAATGACAAACTGCATTTGCAGGAGCCCTAGTTGTTGTTGTTCAGTCGTTCAGTCGTGTCCGACTCTTCGTGACCCCATAGACCATAACACACCAGGCCATCCTGTCCTCCGCTCTCTCCCGGAGCGTGCTCAAGTTCATATTCATTGCATTGGTAATGCTATCTAGCCATCTCATCCTCTGCCATCCTCTTCTCCTTTTGCCTTCAGTCTTTCCTAGCATCAGGGTCTTTTCCAGAGAGTTTTCTCTTCGCATTAGGTGACCGAAATATTTGAGCTTCAGCTTCAGTATCTGTCCTTCCAATGAGCACTCAGGGTTGATTTCCTTTAGTATGGACTGATTTGACCTCCTTGCAGTCCAGGGGACTCTTAAGAGTCTTCTCCAGCACCACAGTTCGAAAGCATCAACTCTTCGGCACTCAGCCTTCCTTATAGTCCAGCTCTCACAGCCATACATTACTACTGGGAAAACCATAGCTTTGATTAGACAGACCTTTGTCAGCAAGGTGATGTCTCTGCTTCTTACTATGCTGTCTAGGTTTGCCATAGCTTTCCTCCCCAGGAGCAAGCGTCTTTTAATTTCATGGCTACAGTCACCGTCTGCGGTGATCTTGGAGCCCAAGAAAGTAAAATCTGTCACTGCTTCCATCTTCCCCTTCTATATGCCAGGAAGTGATGGGGCCAAATGCCATGATCTTAGTTTTTTTAATGCTGAGTTTCAAACCAGCTTTTGCACTCTCCTCTTTCACCCTCAACAAGAGGCTCTTGAGATCCTCTTCGCTTTCTGCCATTAGGGTGGTATCATCTGCGTATCAGAGGTTGTTGATAATTCTCCCGGCAGTCTTAATTCCGACCTGTGATTCATCCAACCCGGTGTTTCTCATGATGTACTCTGCATATAAGTTAAATAAGCAGGGTGACAATATACAGCCTTGTCGTACTCCTTTCCCAATTTTGAACCAATCGGTTGTTCCATGTCCGGTTCCTACTGTTGCTTCTTGACCCTCGTACAGGTTTCTCAGGAGACAGGTAAGGTGGTCTGGTACTCCCATCTCTTTAAGAATTTGCCACAGTTTGTTGTGATCCACACAATCAAAGGCTTTAGCGTAGTCAGTGAAGCAGAAATAGACGTTTTTCTGGAATTCTCTTGCTTTCTCCATGATCCAGCGAATGTTGGCGATTTGGTCTCTAGTTCCTCTGCCTCTTCGAAACCCAGCTTGTACTTCCGGTAGTTCTTGGTTCGCATACTGCAGAAGCCTAGCTTGTAGGATTTTGAGCATAACCTTGCTGGCATGTGAAATGAGTGCAATTGTACGGTAGTTTGAACACTCCTTGGCATTGCCCTTCTTTGGAACTGGAAGGTAAACTGACCTTTTCCAGTCTTGTGGCCACTGTTGAGTGTTCCAAATGTGTTGGCATATTGAGTGCAGCACTTTAACAGCATCATCTTTTAGGATTTTAAATAGCTCAGCTGGAATACTGTCATCTCCACTAGCTTTGTTACTAATGCTTCCTAAGGCCAACTTGACTTCACTCTCTAGGATGTCTGGCTCAAGTTCAGTGACCGCACTATCATGGCTATCAGGGACATTAAGAACTTTCCTGTATAGTTCTTCTGTGTATTCTTTCCACCTCTTCTTAATCTCATTTGCTTCTGTTAGGTCTCTGCCTTCTTTGTCCTTTATCATGCCCGTCTTTGCACAAAACGTTCCCTTGAGATCTCCAATTTTCTTGAAGAGATCTCTAGTCTTTCCCATTCTGTTGTTTTCCTCGATTTCTTTGCATTGTTCATTTAAGAAGGCCTTCTTGTCTCTCCTTGCTGTTCTCTGGAACTCTGCATTCAGTTGGATAGATCTTGCCCTTTCTCCCTTGCTTTTCGCTTCCCTTCTTTCCTCAGCTACTTGTAAAGCCTCCTGAGACAGCCACTTTGCTTCTTGCATTTCTTTTTCTTTGGGATGGATTGAGTTGCTGCCTCCTGAACAATGTTACGGACCTCCGTCCATAGTTCCTCAGGCACTCTGTCTATCAGGTCTAATCCCTTAAATCTATTCCTCACCTCCACTGTATATTCATAAGGAATATGATTGAGGTCATACCTGAATGGTTTAGTGGTTTTCCCTATTTTTAAGCTGAAATTTTGCAATAAGAAGGTCATGATCTGAGCCACAGTCAGCTCCAGGTCTTATTTTGACTGACTGTATAGAGCTTCTCCATCTTTGGCTGCAAAGGACATAATCAATCTGTTTTGGATATTGACCATTTGGTGATGTCCATGTGTAGAGTCACCTCTTGTGCTGTTGGAAAGAGTGTTTGCTATGATCAGCGTGTTCTCTTGGCAAAACTCTATAAGCCTTTGTCCTGCTTCATTTTGTACACCAAGGCCATGCTTGCCTGTTATCCTGGTGATTTCTTGACTTCCTACTTTAGCATTCCAATCCCCTATGATGAAAAGGACCTCTTTTTTGGGTGTTAGTTCTAGAAGGTGTTGTAGGTCTTCATAGAACCCATCAACCTCAGCTTCTTCGGTATCAGTGGTTGGGGCATAGACTTGAATTATTGTGATGTTGAATGGTTTGCCTTGGATTCGTACTGAGATTATTCTATCGTTTTTGAGATTGTACCCCAGTACTGCTTTTCCCACCCTTTTATTGATTATGAGTGCTACTACTGCCTTTCTTCTAAGGGATTCTTGCCCACAGTAGTAGATATGATGGTCACCTGAGTTAAATTCGCCCATGCCTGTCCATTTTAGTTCGCTGATTCCCAAGATGTCAATGTTCAATCATGCCATCTCATGTCTGACCACCTCCAGCTTGCCTTGATTCATTGATCTTACATTCCAGGTTCCTAAACAATATTGTTCTTTACAGCATCAGACTTTCTTTTCACCACCAGACACATCCACAGCTGAGTGACCTTTCGGCTTTGGCCCAGCCGCTTCACTCTTTCTGGCGCTACTTGGAAATTCCCTCTGCTCTTCCCCAGTAGTATCTTGGAACCTTCTGACCTGAGGGGCTCATCTTCCACCATCATCTCTTTTAGCCTTGTGATACATTCCATGGGGTTTTCTTGGCAGCAATACTGGAGTGGGTTGCCATGTCCTTCTCCAGTGGACCACATTTTGTCAGAACTCTCCACCATGAACTGTCGGTCTTGGGTGGCCGTGCGTAGCATAGCTTATGGCTTCACTGAGTTACGCAAGCCCCTTCACCACAACAAGGCAGTGATCCTGAAGGGGAACAACAAAGCACAGTTACTTACAAACTGAATAACCATAAATGCAATGTGTGAAAATTCTGTGACAATTGTATATAGCATTCATAATGGATTGCATCTGAATTCTGTAACTTAAGAAGAGCCAAACTCAAACTACTGGAGTGGGTTGCCATGTCCTTCTCCAGTGGACCACATTTTGTCAGAACTCTCCACTATGAGCTGTCGGTCTTGGGTGGCCCTGCACAGCATAGCTTATGGCTTCACTGAGTTACTCAAACCCCTTCGCCACAACAAGGCAGTGATCCATGAAGGGGAGGAGCCCTAGACTCTTCTCCAAACCAGCAGTTCTTTCTGAATACTCAGGAGACCATGTGACCTCACCCTCTCCAATAGGCATTCAAGAAGAACCCCCTGTCCTCTTAAGCTGCTGCAGACCCTTCCACAGAAGCTGGGAGGATGTGGGGGTAGATCCACAACTGGGACTCCTCCCCCGTGCCTGCAGCTCTCTCTCTGGGCATGGAGGACAAGATCTGCAGCATCCTATGGCACCCCAGAAGCTGTGTAGGGGTCACAGGATTGCTCTATTATTACTTCTCCTTTATTATTATTAGGGTTTTTAAAATGTTGAAAAATGAGTTACAAGCAAATGGTACAATTACCAAAATCTCTAGATCATTTTATTACAGCTGCCCAGAGAACATTATTTATTGGGCAGATTAGAAATATAATGAATAAATAAAATAATAGTAGCCATGGTTAAATTTATCCTCTATGAATTTATTTGAAATCCTATTTAAAGCCATCTAAGCTAGTGTCCCTCACCACATCTTGTGGGAATGAATTTCATAAATGAACTATGTGCTATGTAAAGCAGAACTTCCTTTTGTCTATCCTGAAGCTCTTGCCAGTCAATTTCATTTTATAACCAAAGTTCTAGTATTATGAGGAGAGAGAAACGCTTTATCTCTGTTCTCTACACCCATGCACCATTGCATGCACCATGATCTTCTAACATGCGCCCCCTATAGTACCTCTTCTCTATACTAAATTCTTGCAGCCTATCCTCATGGGGGTTACTCCAGCCCCCTGATTATTTGGGGAGGGGGTTCTGTGCCCCCTCACTATCCTTTTTGAAATGGACGATCAGAACTGTATGCAACATTCCAAGTGACACTATACCATGGCTTTGTATAAGGGCATTATGACATTCGATTGCAATTGTCTTCTTCAATGTTGTTCACTTACTCAGAGGATTTTTTCTCTTTTTTAATGTCTAGCATAACAGTTCCTGAATGCAATATGACAGAGAAGTGTTTCCTGGAATTAAACAAAAGCACTGATCACACTTCTTAAAAATATTTTTTTTTCATCTGCTTCTAGGCTAAGCTTTTGTATCCTGGCCCATGTATGTGATGAAAAGTATAATGAGAAACTCACACAAAAAACCCCAGTGAAAATGACAAAGCCTGAAAGGGATCTGTGATTAACTGTAATAAAATACCACAGTGGTTGTCCCTCCTATTATTTCACATTTGTCAAATTCTTGCATCGTGAAGTCAAAGGAGGTGAGAGTATATTCCTCAGTTAAAAAATTAACTTAATTAATGGTGGTGTGGACAGTATGTTTTTTTTAAAGTAATGAAGTCCCCTCACCCCTGTGGATGCCCAGACTTTGCCCCCACTGCCCATGCCTAGTAGTGCCATTGGTGGAAATGGTGTGTGCAACTGTAAAACCTCTTTGGCTTTGGTAAAACGTGTTCTTTCAGTACATGTATGTACACCTTCGATTATAAATCAGTATACTTTTCCATTACATTATCAGGGCTCCAAATATGTATGCTAATATATTCATATTATTCTACCATAATAAATACTGATTACAAAAAAGGGCCATAAAATGGACATCACGAATAGGTTTTATTATACAGCTTAATATCTTGTATAATTTGATATATATCTTTTTCCTTGCAGTTAATTTTTTATATCTACAGTCTTGTGCTAAAAACAAATGACTACAAGCAGTATAATTTACATGATTATTGGTCTACATTGTAAATGGGGCTGGAACTGACAGATGATTCTATAGCCCTGCCACATGGTGCTGACTTGGTTGTGGGTCTTCTTCCCATCTTCTGCAATGATATTGTGGTACACAGCATGAGCGCAACCTATAGGTAGTGCAAGGACAACATTGTCTAACGGTAGTGGTGGCAGGAATTCAACTAATCTTGATACGATGTAGCCAAAATCAAAACACACCACACATGTAGGGAAAGGTGAATTTTAAAAAATGTACATACTACCAACTGGGTCAGGAAATGCTTTCCTTCTCCATCTGTATAGTAACGGAGCAAGATCACACTTTTCCATCCCATCCTCAGGTACATTTGTTCTACCTTGGAGATGTTAAATAGACCAGCCTTCCAAACCTGGTATCCCCCCAGGTGTTTGGACTACAACTCCCAGGATTCCTGACCACTGGCCATGCTGGCTGGGGCTGATGGGAGTTGAAGTCCCAAACATCTGGAGGGCAGCAGATTGGAAAAGCTAAAATACACATTCAAATACATGCCATAAACTAAATGTGGATTAAATCTAAATCAGACAGTCAATAACCAAAATCTGACAGAAAGAATCCACAACTGAGAATTGTGAAATGGAGGTAGAGGGGGAATCGTTCTAGAATAGAAAGTGGATTTTTTCCAACCACATTTGACTTAAGGGACTTTGTTTATTTTTTTTTCACCCCAGATTCCTTTCAACTCTAAATGCCTTCGGGATATATATAAAGGCTTAAAAATGGGATTTCTTCACTGGCAAGCATGTGCAACTGGTGGCACAGGCAAGACAAGTGGCACTACCAATTCCAGGGCTCTTGAATTCATGTTCTTTTGACAAACAGCCATCAGAGATTTTTAGGACTGCCACATTAAATAAATCTGGGAAAAGGAAAAGCAAGTGAAATCCTCCTGGTTTCTTTATTCAATAACATGGATTTATTCAGTAATATGGATTTATTTTAACTGTAGCCTAAAATCAAAAGAACATTAAAACCATTTCCATGAGTCCAAGGTAGCTTTGAAAAACAAATCTAAACACAACCACTCCACAGGCTGAAAAGTTGAGAGGAATGTCAACAGCATGGGGTTAGGTGAGATCAAATGTTCATGTCTAGGCAAGACCCTTGCATGAACCTAAGCAGTTCATTACATCCCAGCCACAGAATCTCCTACAGAGATGGACAAATCTGTCAGTTTGGGGTTTGTTCAGTTTCTCTTTTTTTTCAGCCTGAATTTCCACATTTTTTCCCATTTCCACATCAGTGCGCAATTGGGGGGGGGGAGTCTGCGCAAAACTATGTATGCATTTTCATGTGCATGTCTCCTAATATACACCTTTTTCTGTGCAGTTTTCCCAAATATGCACATTTTTGTAATTTTCTCCAGTACAATGCTTTTTATATGTTATTTTCATGAATATATGCATTATTGTACACATTTTTATGATTTCATCATTGTAGTACACATTTTTTGATTGGAGGACTGCATTATAACATTCAGAAAACTGTGAATATCAAAGTATAACCACATTTCAGTTTGCATATTAGTTGGGAAAGTGTAAATTAGATAAGTTCAGATTAAAATGGGAACCAAAATAATTTCTCCCCACCCCCGCACACACCTGTAAGATCCCCAGAACCATGGTTCACTGCTTGCTTATCAGAGCCACATATTACATGTTAACATGCTTGCTCAGTATCAAATGTGCATCTCTGAACCTACTTACGTTTTTGCTGAGTAAATCCATCAGGATCAATGAATGAACAGGGAGAGTTTAGTTGGTGCTATGGAACCTCTTCCTCTATACCCCATGGTCCTATTCCCAACTGAGGAGAGGCCACTACATCTCCAATACAGCTGGCTCAGAAAACTAGCAGTTTACTCATATTAACAGGAGCCAGAGTGAATAACTTAGAAACCCTGGTCTGGATTGTGGAGCCTCACCACAAAGTTTCCAGAAAGGAAAACAGAGCTGAACAACATCAGGACTTAACCCCATAATGGGAGTTTACTGAGTGGAAGGAAAAGACAGCATAAGTGTATGCATACCTTGTTACAAGTAAGAGTTGGGAAGCCATACTGGTAGGAGAGTGACAGAGAGAGAGAGAGAGAGAGAGAGAGAGAGGGAGGGAGGGAGGGAGGGAGGAAGGAAGGACAAAAGGAAGTAAAGAGGGAGAAAAAGGGACTGTTACCCATAGTTAATATGCCAAGACATACAGAGAAGAGAAATCCTTGGTGGTAAATTAAATTAAAAAAGCAGGAAGATCACATATTTCCAGACCACAGGGCATTCAGATGGCACTCTCCCCTCCATTTCAATGGATAGTGGACCATGGTATAACAGTCCAACAACAGGGCTGGTGTCAAGAATAACCATGGTTGGGCACCTACCAAGGGCCAACACCTTGGCGGGGGTCCACTGATAAGAACTCCCTAAAGTTTCTCCTCTTCTTCACCATGGCAACCTGCTTGTTTACCTTCATCTTGCTCTGGCCCAGACAACAGTGGTAGTGAGAAATAGGAGTAGTAGATGCTACTGCCTATTGGCTCACTGGCATGCCTGACAAGCATGCAAGTGGTGGAAATGATGATAAAGAGGATGAGGAGCCATAGCAGCTGATGACAATGGCAGTGAGAAGATAGACTCCCTGAGGGAAGGGAGGCCAGTGACGGTATCTTGTCCAAGGACACTCCAAAACCTGGAGCCAGCCATGTCCAACACCATCATCATACACCACTAGTCCTTGCCAGCTTAACAGCTACAAAACAGGGGTGGGGGGAATGGAGGGGTAGGGACAAAGTGAAACTACTCTGGCAACACACAGGATTTGTTTCACAGGGACTATGTATATAACCTTCAAAATCTATTGGACATTTGCTGTTACATTGCATGGGGTATGGATTTCAAATGTGAACCAGTGGTAGGGAAATTACACCAGTCTTCTGAAAGACATAGTGCCATTTTGTAGCGTGAATACGCATAAGTATTCCTTTTAAATTCTCATATTGGGATATTTACGACACGAACCATTACAGAATCCATATTGTCATTGCCTCAGACAAAATTGCAATAATTGGACTTCTATGAAACTTTAAGTGTCAGCCTGGCACTTCTGACTTATTGATGGATTGACTATGCAAATGGTACTGCCTGGAATAAAAGGAGAATTTGTAATATGAAACTAAAAAGGAATCTTTATAACTTCAAGCAGCCTTCAGCAGTGGTAGCTCTTGTCACCTGTCAGTCTTGGGACATGCATTTACCAGGAACATTTAGCCACTATGCATTTTGAATGTGTCAAGGAGAAGTGGGAGGTGAAAGAAGGCAGGCTTCAAATTTATCTGAGTGAGCTGCCGCTGTTTGAGTAAAACAAGCAGAACAGAAAAATTAACATATAGTAAAAGCTATTAAGATTGACAGCATCAATGCCTTTAACCTTTTAAGCATCCAGGAAACATTAAATGTTACTTTTAACCAGGGCTGGATTAACCACTATGCTAGTGAAACTGCAGGGTAGGATTTGGCTCAGCAGGGGCCTCAGCTAGTAGGCATTCTCCATCTGCAACATTCTCATACCCCCCAAAAAAGACAAATTAAAAGCAGAATGGAACAAACTAACCTTTAAAACAAACCCAGAGAGCAAATAATCTGGTTTTTAAACCCATAAAAAGCCGGATAGAACAAAATAGTTTTTATGGCCCACCTAAAGCTAGCCAAGGGGCCACGGTGGCTTAGTGGTTAAGACACTGAACTGCAGACTGGAAGGTCAGCAGGTCAGCAGCTCGAGACCCGAGTGCCGCGTGACGGAGTGAGCTCCCGTCTTCAGTCCCAGCTCCTGCCAACCTAGCAGTTCGAAAGCAAGAAATTGCAAGTAGATAAATAGGTACCGCCTCGGCGGGAAAGGTAACAGCGTTCCGTGCACCTCGGTGTTCAGTCATGCCGGCCACATGACCACGGAAGCGTCTTCGGACAGCGCTGGCTCTTCGGCTTAGAAACGGGGATGAGCACCGCACCCTAGAGTCGGACACGACTGGTTGGGGACACCTTTACCTTTTTAAAGCTAGCCAAAGAGGAAGGGCATTCCATATTCGGGGTGCTGAGACAGAAAATACTATGTCTCATGTACCCACTAATATAACTTCTCTTGGTTTGACCATTCAACATTCAACAGAGCCTCAGAAGAAGATTGTAAATTATAGGCAGGTTCATCTGGGAGGAGATGGTGTTTCAGATATCTTGGCCCAAGCCATTTAGGGCTTTATATGTCAGAACCAACCCCTTGAATTGGCCCAGAAACAAATTGGAAGCCAGTATAGCTTTAGGGCAGGTATTATATGTTCTACATAGTACACACCAACAGCCAATCTGTCTGCTGCATTTTGCACCAGCTGCAGTTTCTGAACACTCTTCAAGGGCAGCCCCACACAAAAGTGCATTGCAGTAATCTAAACAGGAGGTGATTAAAGCATGGATCACCATGGCCAGATCTGCCTTTCTCAGGAAGGGTACAACTGGTGCACCAGCTGAAGCTGGGCAAAGGCACTCAACAGCACCTGACCCTCCAGGAGCAATACCAGATCCATAACATCCTCAAGCTATGAACCTGATCCTTCAGAGGGAGCGCAACCCCATCCAGAACTGGCTATACTAATCCCAAATTGGCTTGTCTGCTGACCAACAGAACTTTCATCTTGCCTGGATTGATCCTCAACTTTTAACTCACATCCAGTCCATCAGTGCATCCAGACACTGAGAGAGCCAGTATGGTGTAGTAGCAAGAGCGTTGGACTGGGAGCTGGGAGATCCGGGTTCTAGTCCCCACTCGGCCATGGAAGCTCACTGGGTGACTTTGGGCCAGTCACACACCCTCAGCCCAACCTACCTCACAGGGTTGTTGTTGTGAGGATAAAATGGAGAGGAGGAGGATAATGTAAGCCGCCTTGGGTTCCTTGCAAGGGGAATAAAGGCGGGATATAAATGCAATAATAAATAAATAAATAAATAAATTGTTCAGGACTTCCAGGGAGTCTTCTATATAATACGAAAAAGGGAGAAAGAGATGGTTATATCATCAACATAATGATGGGACACCAACCCCAAAATTCCAGATGACTTCACCTGATGACTTCATGTAAATGTTAAAAAGCATAGGGGACAAAATAGAGCCTTGAGGAACCCCATATTCTAACCAAGCAATAGTCCCCCAGCACTACCTTATAGGAATATTCTATCAAGTAGGATTGGAACCAATGCAAAACAGTGCCCCCAGTTCCCATATTAGCAAACACCCCAGTAGGACACCATGGTCCATCAAGGTCCATCAAAACAAGTATGCATGCCGTCATTCCAGTTCTTGGTGCAAGTCATCTACCAGGGTGACCGAGGCTGTTTCATTCCTAGAACAAGGCCTGAGCCCATACTGGAAAGGCTCTAAATCAGCCTCATCCAAGAAAGCCTGTGTGTTGTATTGGAATTCTAAGATGCTGGATGCTGTTCAATTGTATACTTTGTTGAGAGCAATCTGAGAAAATATGAAACAATATTATATTTGTGTTGCTTTATATTTAGAATATTTTGATGTATTCCACTGGTATTTATCATTTGTACTATATTAGAAGAATGTCTGTTTTGTTAATGAATTTTGCTTTAAAAATACTTACATCATAGTATTTGCAGGGACAATGGGACATGAAGAATGTGGCCTGGTTCGCCCATAACAACAACCCAGGCTGAATACACATAGCAGTTATACCATTATCATACCGTTATCATACCGTTATCATAACTATTGGTGCCCATTGGTGTCATGTGTTCAGAGGCATTCAGAGCACCGTCTGGTCCAGTTTTATTGGATGAGTTTCAGTTACTGAGGCCTGAGGATGCGGACAAGGTGCTTGGCCAAGTCCGATTGACCACTTGTGTGCTTGACCCTTGCCCTTCATGGCTTATTAAATCAAACAAGGAAGGGATGTCCAGCTGGGTCCAGGTGGTTGTAAATTCCTCCTTGAGAGAGGGAGTGGTGCCTGCCGCTTTAAAAGAGGCAGTAATTAGACCACTCCTGAAAAAGCCTAACCTGGACCCAGAGGATGTTAACAATTATAGGCCAGTGGCCAACGTCCCCTTCCTGGGCAAGGTGCTTGAGTAGGTGGTTGTAGGACAGCTCCAGGCACTCTTGAATGAAACGGATTATCTAGATCCATTTCAATTGGGCTTCAGGCCTGGTTTTGGAACGGAAACTGCCTTGGTCGCCCTGTGGGATGACCTCTGCCGGGAGAGGGACAGGGGGAGTGCGACCCTGTTGATTCTCCTGGACCTCTCAGCGGCTTTCGATACCATCGACCATAGTATCCTTCTGGATAGGTTGTCTGGGTTAGGAGTAGGAGGCACTGCACTACAGTGGTTCCGTCCCTACTTGGATGGCCGATTCCAGAAGGTGGTGCTGGGGGATTATTGCTCTGTGCCATGGCAATTGTGCCATGGGGTTCCACAGGGCTCTATTTTATCCCCCATGCTGTTTAACATCTACATGAAACCGCTGGGGGAGGTTATCCGGAGGTGTGGGCTGAGGTGCCATTAATATGCAGATGACACCCAGCTCTACCTCTCTTTCTCATCAAAACCAGGTGAGGCAGTGGCTGTTCTGAATCAGTGCCTGGGCACGGTAATGGACTGGATGAGGGCCAATAAACTGAAACTCAATCCAGACAAGACGGAGGTACTGTTAGTGGGTGGTTCGTCTGCCCGGCTAGGTGATATTCAACCTGTTCTGGAGGGGGTTGCACTCCCCCTAAAGGATCAGGTTCGTAGCTTGGGGGTGCTCTTGGATCCAGAACTGTCACTTGAGGCACAGGTGAACTCAGTGGCATGGAGCACTTTTTATCAGCTTAGGCTGGGCTGGTATACCAACTACGCCCTTATCTGGACAGAGATAGCCTAGCTACAGTTATCCATGCTCTGATAACTTCTCGTCTGGATTATTCCAATGCATTATACGTGGGGCTGCCTTTGAAAACGGTCCAGAAACTTCAGCTGGTCCAAAATAGGGCAGCAAGATTGTTAACATGGACTGGCCTGCGAGCTCATATTACGCCAGTACTTTTCCAGCTGCACTGGCTGCCAGTCCATTTCTGGGCCCGATTCAAAGTGCTGGTGTTAACATTCAACGGCTTGGGGCCAGGTTACCTGAAGGATCGCCTCCTCCCATATGTGCCTGCCCGGACCTTAAGATCATCATCAGCGGCCCTTCTCCGTGAGCCCCTGCCAAAGGAAGTGAGGCAGGTGGCTACTAGGAGGAGGGCTTTTTCTACTGTGGCACCCCGGCTCTGGAATGAGCTCCCTAGTGAGGTTCGCCTGGCACCTACATTGTATTCCTTTCGGCACCAAGTGAAGACCTTTTTATTTTCCCAGGCATTTTAGCATTTTAGCTTTCTAAATTTTTATCTTTGTTGTTTTAAATCTGTATTTTAAACTCCTGCACCGCTGCTAGGTTTTATTGTGGTTGTATTGTTATATTGTGGTTTTAATGTTCTATATATTTTAAATTGTTTTATTGTGTGTTGTTTGGTTTTAATTTTTGTGAACCGCCCAGAGAGCTTCGGCTATTGGGTGGTATAGAAATGAAATAAATAAATATATATATATATAGTTATGATAATGGTATGATAACAGTATAACTGCTATGTGTAGATTCAACCCCAGAGTATGAGTTGAGTATGGATTGTTGTTAAATTGTAGGTTGTCACATGCGAACCTTGCACTATGGTTTAACATGAACAACTGAGGAAGAAAACGCATAGTTTATTCTTGGGTTGTGAACTCTAGGCTGTTCATGGTTAACAACCCACAGTTAAACTATAGAACAGGGTTTGCATGTAAGAACAACCCACAATACAACAATCCATGATGAAATGACAATCTACACTCAACCCAAAATCAACCCATACTCTGGGTTGTCATTATGTGCAAACAAGGTCTGTGCATAATTCAATGACTTTGAGTACTACAGTGTCTGGGGCAAGAGTCATAGACATACTATAGCAAAAATAAACAGTAACACCTAAATCAAATGTGAAAATCTGCACAAACAAGGGGTGCTTATTTTCTTCTCAAAAACCAAGATACCGATCACAAGAAGATCACTGATCATTACAGAATGCAACATCAACTTAGGGTGCAATCCTATGGCCTCTAGACAGAGGTAAGATGGCCATAGGATTTTTCATTTTCTGGGAACCAAGCTCGGAGCCAGTGGTCTGAGGCTGGTTCCCAGAAAACCGCCTCTTCTCCCCCACCGCCTTGTAGACGGTGCAGTTCATCCCCAGCTCCACACTTGGAAGAGCAGCATGGAGTGGGGGGGGAGGCGTTCCTAGGGGCAGGGAGGGAAGGGATGACGAAAGCACCATTACGACCATTCCAATGTGCTGTCCAGCCTTCTCCCCCCCCCCGCACCCCCGTTCAGAGGCGCCATGGTTAGACAGCCAAAATCGGCCATCTAGCCACAAATGCAGGGTGCCCAGAGTGTGGAGGATCCCATCCGTGCTCTGCCCACCCTGCTTTGGATAGTCAGTTGCCTCCAAGTTCAGAGGTGTCCACCTGTCCCCATAGGATTGTGTGTTGTACTCACAGCCATCATTTAACCATTCTGAACATAGGATACCTTTCCTCATCATGGTAATTTTGAACTAAAACTCCCATCAGCCCCAGCCCACATGACCAATAGTGAAGAATGATGGGAGTTGTAGTCCAAAACATCTGGAGAGGAACACATTTGGGAAGGCAGGAACAGGACATGAGGAATTATCATCATATTAGTACAATTTCTTCAGTAGCCTCTGTTCTACCTCTGTCACCACTTTTAAATTATTCCCTTGGGAAAGTTACCATCTTATTTATTGTACTATACAGATTGTGGATTCATTAGCCTGGCAATGAGTGTAACCAAGAGGAAAAATGTTTCTAAATAATAGTAAAGTAGTTTGATTGCAGTAAAAGAGCCTCTTTATCCATACTGTATTTGGGAAAAACATTAAGATTACCAATTACTCCCAAGTTTGCGGCAGGGGGTATTCATTGCATTTAACAGTACTGATACTTTTAATATGACAAAAAAATTCCCACACTACAGTAGCAATGGAAAACACAATGTATTTGATGTAACTGTTACGTGAGGAAAAGAGGAAGAAATTACAAGAGAGGAAGGCATTTCCTGTTTAAAGGGCAACAAACAGAGTGGCAGGGTTACACTGTATTTTATAAATTGCAAGTACAGAAAACTACTTTCCAACTACACTTACACTGCCCTATTCCCATTTTCAGCAAGCTGAACATAATATAGTGACCTTTTCATTTTGAAATTTTAAAAAGCCCAGCACACTGGATGTTTATTTTGTGTCAAGTTTTCAGCCTGTGAAAGGCTCCAGTTTGAAACATAAGGCAATAACATTGCATTCAAAAGTTATCTTACTATTGTTTTGCTGCCCCCTCCTACCACCCCCAGGAGATGAATATTACAAGAGAAAGTACACTCCCTCTGCTCAAGAAATGATTTGATCCTTGGTTTATTTTTTACTGCTCTCACATAATATAATAATATTTAAATGCAGTAGAAAGGCAAAGCTTCGATATCCAAGAGACTGCTTGAATATTGTCTTTTTTATCAAGTACACAAAAGGGGGAATGTATTTTTCTATTCCCACCCCCCCCTCCCCTTACTGCATTTGCATTTTAAAGACAGACACTTCAAGGAAGTGTTTACTCTCACTGGAAAGGGGCTTGGTGACATCTTCACTTGAACATAAACATTAACTGCACAATCCATGTCTACTCAGAAATCCCATTACATTCAAAGGGGCTTAACCCCAGGTAAGTGGGTATAGGATTGTAGCCAGTGTGGAATAGTGGTTAGAGTGTTGGACTGGGCCTGGGGAGACCTGAGTTCTAATCCCCATTTGGCCATGAAGCTCACTGGGTGACTTTGGGCCAGTCCCTGTCTCTCAGCCTAACCTACCTCACGGAGTTGTGATGAGCATAAAATGGAGAGGAGGAAGAGGATCATGTACACTACCTTGGGCTCCTTGGAGGAAAAGGCAGGATATACATGTAACAAATAAATAAATAAATAAATAAAATGGCTAACCTGAATAACAAAGGTCCAGAATTATCATAGATTTTGGAGTGAACTCTAAGGTGGGAAGCTCAGCTGAGGCATAAGGAATGGAGGAGTACCCTAACTCACTTTTATTCCCTACCCCTAATGAATTCCTGTGCCTTTGTTACAGCTGCTACACATGACTCATCTGCATCCCCAGGTTGACCTTGTATCCCCAAAGGCAACCAAGCAGCCATTCCACACCGAAAGACCAATTCGGTTTCCGCACGCTCCAATCAGGCAGACACAAATAGGGCCCATAGAAGCAGCAGTGACCAGAGAGACTCCAATTGGTGTAAGGCTGGTCATGTCTGTTTGTTTGTTTGTTCAATAGATTTATATATGGCAGGCCGTATTTAAAAATGTTGTTGTTCTAGCAGGGCTCTCCTGTGCCTTTCTGGAATGAAAAACAGACTGCAGTGAGGAACACTGTTCCTCAGGGGTGGGAACCTCTTTCAGCCCAAGGGCTGAATCCAGTTTAGAGAATCTCTCAGGGGCTGCATTCCTGTGGTGGGCAGGGATGAAGGAAAAAGGGGGCAGGGCCAAAACACACACACACACACACACACACAGCATATTTTGACTTAAAGTTCTTCCTGTTAGTAAGCCTTATGAGAGGCATTTCAACCATTTAGAATGGGAAAAATCTGCACAAAAGCCGGGAAACCACTAAAGTATTGGCGGTTGGGGGGGGGGGTTGGGAGGTTGGGGGGCAGGGCCAGGGAAACCCTGGAAGGCTGGATTGGGATCCCAGGAGGGCCAGATTTGGTCCTGAAGTTCCCCACTCCTGCTGTACATGATGCTTCTCTGTCTATCATGCAAATTGAAAAGGCTCAGCTCAGAACAATAAGAAAGGTTGGCAGTCTCATTCCTCATTGCTGAACTGAAGTTCTTCAGTAAAATCCTGTGACTGTATTTCACCCATCTCTGTTCCCATGATGGTGAGCAGATAGGGAACCATCGTCCTTTCAAATTATTTACACACCTCAGATGTTTTCATGATGGGGCATTCACCTGGAAAGGGAGGAAATGGGATCCCCAGCAACTTGCCCATGGTTCCATCAGCTTGATCTCCGATGTTCTCCCCCATCCCCACCAGTTACTGCTGGTGTGATAAGACCAACATTTAGGGCCTGAAGTGGAGCAGGAGTGCTTGATAACAAGGTATGATCAGCAAACATCATCAGGAATTTGAAGGAACTGTATGGGATGAAGAATGTTCAGCACGAAAGGCAACATGGAGCATGAACAGCTCAGATCAGCCTTCCCCAACCTGGTGCCCTCCTGATCTTTTGCCCTTAAACTCCCATCAGCCCCAGCCAACATGGCTAATGGTCTGGAATGCTGGGAGTTGTGATGCAAAACATCAGGTTGGGGAAGGCTGGCTCAGATGCTCAGACAGTTTTTCACGAGGTTGCTAGCACATGTTCTAGTCACTCTAGTATCACACTGGACTTCTACTCTTCTCCCTATTCCCCATGAAACCATAGCCAGGTTTTAAATATGGGACTTCTTTTATTCTAAGCCTACACTTGACTTTTCCCTCTTCATTTTTGGGCTACATGGCTGGAAGCCCTCTCCTGCATGGGGCAATGCACAGGAAGGATGGTACATCATGGGTTGGCTTCCGGTAAATTATAATGGCTCATCATAGGTCTTCTTTCTGTGTGTGCGTTCCAGTGGCCATGCAGTTAAATATTGTCCTATGCAGTGGAGGATGACATGTACTTATCCTGCTATCACTCTCCTTTTCCATCAAAAGTGGTTGCCAGCAGAACTCTCAGAAGTTTGTTTGTGCCTTCTGGAGACCCCAACGTGGGACTCAAAACCTGCTCACCCAATCCTCCTGCTTCTCCTTGTATTGCCCTTTTCTAAGCTGCCAGTAAGTTTGTGGTGTGATCTCCTCAACATTGGCTCTTGCAGCTTCTATTCTACTTTGTGCATGAGGTACAGGGTGGCCAAGTGTCCTCTTTTATGGAGGATAGTCCTCTATTTGAAGGGCTGCCAGAGTCCTCTATTTGAAGGTGTCCTCTATGTGCAGGGCTCTTCTATCCAATTCTGGTTTAAAAATAAAGAGCCATAAGAACTGCAGCCCATCAACAGTTAGCACCTGAACAGCCTTCTAAACCAATAGGTACCTAGGTCACCTAGTCAAAGCCTTCTGCCTATGGTGAGATGTACCACTTTCTACTTAAATTACAATAACTATTTCTAAATTTGCATCATCATCATCATCGTCATCATCATCGTCATCATCATTTCTCTCTCTCTTTAGATAGATGGATGGATGGATGGATGGAGATAAGCATATACAAATTTTAGGCAGATATGTAGATCTGTGTCCTCCTTTGCCCTCTTTTGGGGTGATGCATTTCTTCTTTTTTGGCAATTTATAATGGCCATGCAAATGAAAACCCTCTCCTCTCCACTGAAATACATTGGCTCCCCATCACAGAGACAGTGATACAAACTTAACACATGCCATGCTGCAGTGTTATAGGAACTGTGCACGCAGGCAAAGGACTACATTCCAGCTTCCCTGAGCTCTTTATGCAGGCCTCCTATCCACAGCACCATGTTTGTTTGTTTGTTTGTTTGTTTGTTTTATTAATCGTCCATCTGGCTGGTCATCCAGCCACTCTGGGCGATGTACAGAATATATAATAAAACAGTTTAAAACAATAAAATTCCACAGTAAAACATCATTTTTCTAAAAATACCCTAACCCACACCAAATGCCTGCCTGAACAACCACGTTTTTAATGCACAGTGGAAGCTCATTAAAGAGGGGGCATGGCGGAGTTCCCTAGGGAGGGAGTTCCACAGAGTGGGGGCCACCACAGAGAAGGCCCTCTTACTCATCCCCACCAGTCTAGCTGTCCTGGCTGATGGGACGGAGAGAAGACCATCCAAGGCTGATCTTGTTAAGCAGCCTGTCTGGTGTTGCTGGAGGCACTCCTTAATATAGACTGGGCCAGAACCATATAGGGTTTTAAAGGTCAAAACCAACACCTTGAATTTGGCCTGGAAAACAACTGGTAACCAGTGCAACTCCTTCAGCACTGGAGTGGTATGATCTCACCGGCGGCTGCCTTTAATCAGGCAAGCTGCTGCGTTCTGTACCACTTGCAGCTTCCAAACCATCTTTTATTTATTTATTTATTTATTTATTTATTAAATTTATTAATCGCCCATCTGACTGGTCACCCACCCAAGGGTAACCCCACGTAGAGCGCATTATAATAGTCTAAACAAGAGGAGACTAGGGCATGTACTACCACTGGGAGCAGATGGTTGGGAAGGAAGGGGCGCAGCCGCCGTATCAGATGGAGTTGGTACAGTGCTGTCCAGCTCACAGCTGACACCTGAGCCTCCATGGACAGCTGGGAGTCCAAAATGACTCCCAGGCTGTGGACCTGGTCTTTCAAGGGTAGCCATACCCCATTCAACACCAGGTCAACATCCCCCAACCTCCTCTTGTCTCCCACTAAAAGTACCTTGGTCTTGTCAGGGTTCAGCTTCAGCTTATTCCTTCCCATCCAGCCACTCACCGTCTCCAGACATTTGGACAGGGATTCTACGGCCAACCTTGGTGAAGATTTGAACAAAAGGTAGAGCTGCGTGTCATCCGCATATTGATGACACCGCACTCCAAACCTCCTGATGATAGCCTCCAGCGGCTTCACATAGATGTTAAATAGCATCGGGGAGAGGATGGAACCCTATGGCACCCCACAAGTGAGTGGCCATGGGTCCGAAACCTCCTCTCTCAGTGCTACCCTCTGGTACCTGCTGGAGAGGAAGGACCGGAACCACCGCAATATGGTGTTTCCAATGCCCAACCCCTCCAGGCGGTCCAGGAGGATACCATGGTCAACAGTATCAAAAGCTGCTGAGAGGTCGAGGAGAACAAGGAAGGAGCATTCGCCCCTATCCAGAGCTCTCCTCATATCATCCACCAAAGCGACCAAGGCCATTTCTGTCCCGATGTAGGGATGTCAGAGATTTCCGCCACGGATCTCGGTGAGACTGAATGCCAGTGCATTCGGCCCCCCGAACTCCGTGGCAGAACGGCCTGCCACCCCCCTGCCCCCCCCATGGATCCCCCTCAGGACGAGACTTACCTGGGGCAGATGTTCCGGACAGCGACGGCTCCAGTGGTGGCTGCGGCGGCAGCAGCGGCTGGTCTTCTGACCAGCTGCCACTGCCGCCATTTGCAGTCTGCCCCCCCCCCATTCGTGATAGGCTACGTAAAGACTTATGTAGCCTATCACGTCTGGGTTAAAAAAAAAAAACGCATATGCAAATGGCGGCGGCTATGGCCACCGCCATTTGAGTTCCTTATATTTGGCCATCTTAGTCTACGTAAATATTTACGTAGAATAAGTCGGTGAAAATAAAGGGGAACGCAAATAGCGTCCACTATGCTATTTGCGTTCCCCTTTCTTGTCTTCGTCTTCGTCTTTTTCTTTTTTTTTTAACCCAGACGTGATAGGCTACGTAAAAGTCTTTATGTAGCCTATCACGGTTGAATTCAGGGACGCAAATGGTGGTGGCTACAGCCGCCGCCATTTGTGTCCCTGCTAGCCAGTGGCCAGATGTCCGGCTGCTGGCGGAGCCAGCCGGCAGCTCTGAGGAATCCCCGCGGAGCAGAGCTGGCCGGCCAGGATTCTGGGGGGAGGGACAGAGCGCCTCCCCCCCCCCCAGCGGAACCTGCCGTAGCCAGGTAAGCGGGGTTTCGTACATCCCTATGACCCGATGTCAGTGTGGAAACTGAGCCGATAGAACCCCAGAGCAGTTCTGATTCTGAGGAGGATCAGCAATCTGTGGGAGAGGAGCCAGCTCATCCCTCAGAGGCACAGCAGCTGGCAGAGATTCCTCCTGCCAGCATTCCTGAGATAGATAGTGATCCTAGCAGTGAGAAAGTGCGGGAACGGGGCTTGCTAGACGCTCGACACAGACACAGGGAGCGACGAGCAATGGAGGGTGCGGAAAGGAGGCGTAGCACCCATTTGACACACAAGCAATGGCCGCCTCCTGTGGACCCAAGGGAAAGAGAGAGGATCTCTCCCTAGCCCATAAGTTCAGGGTCTTCACGTGACTCTCCTTCAAATGGGGATCAACTGCCTACTCGGAGCATAGGCTATTCTGCTGTCCCTTGCTTAGTCGCTGGTGATTAGCATCAGAGTCATTAAGTTGTATAAGGATTAAAGCCTTGAAAAGAATCCTTTCGTCTGTGTCTTGAGTTGGCTATTGGGGTCTACTGAAAGAGACCACTAAGGCACTCCTGACACCCATGCCCAGGCCTGAAGCCTGACTGAAATGGATCTAGATAATCGGCTTCTTCCAAGTGTGCCTTCAACTGCATCGCCACCACCCGCTCAATCACCTTGCCCCAAAATGGCAGATTCGAGACTGGGTGAAAGTTGTTTAGAACTTCGGGATCCAAGGAGGGCTTCTTTAAGAGTGGTCTTATCACCGCCTCCTTGAGGGCTGATGACATCACTCCCTCCTCAAGGGTGGTGTTCACCACTGCCCTGATCCCCTCACCCAACCTCTCTCTGCAGCTCATAACGAGCCAAGATGAGCAAG
The DNA here is from genome assembly GCF_057233095.1 of Heloderma suspectum. Taxonomy (NCBI): domain Eukaryota; kingdom Metazoa; phylum Chordata; class Lepidosauria; order Squamata; family Helodermatidae; genus Heloderma; species Heloderma suspectum. The sequence goes on from NC_139461.1 coordinate 95,572,905, forward strand.
GATCAATTAAGCAGGTGGTCGGCCTTACAGATGAAAGCACCTTGTCCACTTCATCAGAAGGAAGAAGCTTTGAACCATGTTCAGAGGGAGACCTTTTCACTGGGAGATTGTTCCCAATAAGAGCAAAATGTTGTTTATAAAACCATTTAAAATCTTAAATGCTGAAAAGGTTAGTGCTCCTTTTACATCCACTTACAGCTGAGAATTGCAAGGCGCATCATCTCTGATGATGCCACTCTGATGATGCCACTTCAGTTTCATTAAGCATTCTTTGTGCGGAACTGTTATTCATGGTGAAGTATCTATTGGATTGACATAAGGTAAACTGCGTATGAATTATTTTCAGTACAGGGCATTAGAAGTTCATGAAAGCTTTATCAACAAAAGCTAAAAAATATTGACTAAACATAATACATGTCTAGAAATAGAGAAAAGCTGGTGTTATGGAATACAGCAAAGACAAGAAATACAAACAAACAAAACCCATTTTCTGATTTGTAGTTCACATTCCACCAAGGTGTATATGACCAGATGTTTAGATTTCAAAAGTGATTATTTACCTTTTCGATGTGTTTGGTGCTCAGAGATAAACTGATAATTTTGGAATATCAGCAGAGAATGACACAGTCGTAAAGATTTCAGGTGTGCTTGTCTTATCTTATAAAGCCCTGTTCAGTAAACTTCAGGTCAAGTGTCCTCAGTTAAAAAAAAAAAAACAACAATACACAATTCCTGTGGAAAATGTTCTTATTTAAATACTCCATTAAAAAAAAAAAAGCTGAGCCACAACTACACAAAGGCTGTTTCATTTTCATACCAGGGTCAATTCAACAATGTTGTTGTTGTTCTTTACCAATTTATTGCCACCCTGAATCAAAACTATTCCACAAAGAATGGAATAGGTGAGATATACATGTAATAAAATAAAGAGATACATACCCAGAGAAGCTTCTCAGTCTCTGTGGGGTTGGGCTCTGCAGCAGTCATGAAGAAGAAACTCAGACCCATGGGCTAGAAACGGCCTGTGGGGCTTCCCCATTGGCTCTACCAGCTACTTTCCCAGGCTGTGCTCCTCTCCCAGGCCCTACCCCCTGCCCCCTGATAAGCAGCTTATTGGAGATAAGTCCTTTCCCCCGTTCCTAAGTGCTGAGAGATGGGAAAGGGCTTACCTCTCTCAGCACTGTGGAAGAGGAAAGGGCTTATCTTCAATCTGCTGCAAATTGCAGATAAGCCCTTTTCCCTGCACAGCCCTGAGAAAGGAAGCCTCTCTCTGCACTGGGGAGAGAAAATACCCCCCATCAGGTGCTCTGCATGGATCATTTGAGGAGGTGGGCCTGGGAAGTGTGTGTCTGAAGAAGAGTTCATGGAACATAGCCTGGTCCTCAGTAATAAGTCCCATGAGCCTCAGTATCTTTTTTATTATTTTTGCATTGATTGCCTACTTTTCAATGTAAAGTACTACTTGGGCAAAGTGGTAACCTTCCACACAAGCAAAGCTTAAGTATAAGATGGATATGAACTGGCAGCTCAAGTTTAAATCTAAGTGCAGCTATAAACTAAACAGGAGACTTTATGCAAACCACTAGCTCTTAGATTCAGCTTCCCATCTGTAATATGGGAAAATCAGATTTCCAGATAGGAACAGGCAATAAACCAGGGGCAGAAGTTGAAGTATGAAGATTAAGCATTTTAGCCTGCACAAACCAAGGATGGAGGAAAGTAATCTTGATACTGAGCCTTCCATTTGTCTTGAAAGTGATTAAATTAACCGTCTCCTCTCAGATACAGCATTCAATTCTTCCAAATCTGTCAAGCTGATTGCTAGTTAATTATGATTTTGAGAACTTTTGTGTGTAGATTAGAAGAAGGCCAGGTGTTGAGATTAATAATGGAACTGGTCTACTTTATATTTTCCCTTTTAAAAACCTTTTTTTACTTAAGACAACAATGCATAGAAAGTGTTTCACAAAGGAAGTGTTGCAGGCAAAGATGAAGAAATGTCTTGTTAAACTTTTCACATTATGGTTTTTAAGTGATGAAATGATTGCAAGTACAAAAAAAGAACTCATGAATTAAGATGTAGGAAAGTTGAACTTTACAATAAAAACAGAATATACCAAAGCTTTGTACTGTTAAGTCACTGTGCTTTAAAAGCATCAATCTAATTACCTGTTTTATGGGAATCGTGCTTGCTTTGTGCTAGAAAAAGTGCTCTTATCTTGCAATCAGCTATAGAAAGGGGGAAACGCCAGCAAAAGACTATTGAGCTTTAAGAATTGGCAATGACGAGGTCTGGGTGGAAAAGAATCATAACAACTTTGTATCACATGGGGGAACAAAATGTCAATACTAACAGATTGCTAAAGCCATGAGTAAAAATGAAGGTTTCTCTTGCCTGACATGTATCAAACATGCCAAAAAAAAACTGGCCCAGAAAATTCCTTCAACTAGGTAACACTTTGCATCTTCCTTATATACATCCTCCAGAAGGTTAGCAAACATGCTTATCCTTTTCGATAAGAAAAAGAGAAAGAAATTGATACAGCCCATCAACATCTAGAGCGTTTTTGATTTTAAAATGAATGAAAATAGTCCACAATTAACTTCTGAAATGTGTCATCACCATGTGCTATGAAGGCAATGAGCGCGATTTAGTTCAGAAAGTGATGGGACACATGGAGCATTTCTACATGAAGCTTTTATTGCACACTCGTGATTGGCCACTCACAGAAGTTTACTGGTCCTTTACATGATGTCGTCAGCCTCCAGGGTGTCTCCCACAGGGATGCTGGAGAAATTCAAGATAGACTAAAATGAGCTCAGATTTCTAAGAATCCAACCTGCGGAATCCGCTGCAAAGCGACCCCCTCAGACCGCGCACATTCTGTGGGCTTTCAGATTACTTTTTTTACTTTTCCAAAATTTACACATATAAATTTGTAAGAAAATATGTAGGTTTCTGCTGAGGAAACATTGAATGGAATGGGGGAGAATACACTAATATTACATACTAAGGTAAATTATGTAAATACTTATGCAAATACTTATGTAATTATTTACTTATTTTTCCACATGATGAAAAAAAATTCGCATCCATCTCTGAGTGGATGACAGAATAAAAGCTGCCTGACAATCCACAAAACACAGACAGAGAGGATTCTACACAGTCTGTACATCCCTGGTCTCCCATGCTTTCTGACCTTTATCCCACTGTTTAAAAGATTGGAGATAAGACAACCCAACAAGGAAGATTAATCTGATATATCTGCAGTGTATAATGATTGAGTTGCACTATAACCACAGCAACAACTTGTGGCTATAAAATGAAACATATAGAACTTGCCAAGAATTTGCGAAGAAAGACAGCCCCCCAAAAAACAGCACATAGCCCATGTAAGGAGCCAATCTTAATTCCGCAAACAATGTGGAAGCAGAAGCCCTAGTAAGGTGCAAGATAAAAACCCTGGTGTGGTGAAGCCCATTGACAAACACATGAAGTCAGTGAGTCCTAACTCTTGAGATAGGATATGATAATTCAGACACTCACTCACTGAGATGGAATAGTGTTCTCATTTGACCATTTGTAATGTGAACCATTTGTGTGAAAGCCCCATGGTGCTTGAATTACACAGGGACCAGTCCCCTTAGCTACCTTTTTTATAAGGCTATGCAGAGGCTGGGGCCCGCACCAGGTTGGAAGAGTCTTTGGCAGCCCCCAACAGCCTATGAAGGTCAAGGTGACAAAGACCCACTCCAAGTGGCAGAGACAAATCCCCCGTCCGGAATGGCGAAGGCAACAGCAAAGGCAGCATCTCTTACCTTGAAACAGCAAAGGTGTCAGCAGCAAAGAAAAACCAATCTTGCTAGAAAATGCTGCTGTTGGTGTCCACCATTTTAATTCCCCCACAATGCCTCTGGGCCCCTGACACAGTGATGCTCTGGGCTCCCAGTGAGGAAATTAAAAGGGTGGGCACCAGCAATAGCACTTGGGAGCCACACTGGCTTTTTTGTGTTGATGCTGCTGCTGACAAACATCTGTCTCATGGTTAAGGGGAGGGGAGACAGGGTAGTGGGCCCTTCAGAGGATGTAGGCTATTGATAAATGCCTGGCAGTGCTGACCCCTGGCATCAGGTCTGGGGGAGACCATAACCTGGCTAAAACTGGAGTGAGAGACTGCAGAACAGAATAGAACATGGCTCTATGGCATTTAGCCAAAGGCCTTTGTAATCTCTCAATCCAAACATTACATAAATAAACTATCAAGCATTATAATGTACATTAGCAATATTCATAAAATGGTTCATGATTAAAATCAAGATTCAAATACCATAATAAATATATCAGTATCAGTGATCAAACCAGGTAAATCTGTAACTGAATTTGTTAAAAACTGAAAACACAGTTTACCTTGGCAAAGAATGCCGCCATATAGGCTCTATGGACCAGTTTGGGGAGCCCTGCTGAGGAGAACAGGGCCATGGATCAGGCATTCTTCACTCCTGATGTAAGGTGATATAAAGCTCATTTACATCAAAGATTAGATCACTATATTCTGAGGCACTTCATCCAAATACTGAGGCAGAATATGCAATAGAAATTTTTGATCCACATATACAGAGAAAATAATGGGTGCAGCTTGTGGGTATCATGAAAGCCCCCTATCTTCACCCACACATATACTGCAAGCACTTAAACTCCCCATGTGAAACTCATGTTACTTGCCTAAACTTACACCTCTTCCAAACAAATGCACACACAATTTACCTAGTAACTTTCTACATCTCTATTAAGCAAAGCTATCAGAATAGTTTAGTTTTATGGGGAGGTTAATCCCACAATGGAATTACCTCAATTTCCAATGTTCAGTCATGAGTGTAGTTGAGCATTTAGCTAAAACAGCACCATCTATGCACAAAAGGACATTATTGTGAACCGCCCAGAGAGGTTTGGCTACTGGGCAGTATAGAAATGGGAAAAAAATGAAATTAAATCAGTAGGCTTGGGAAACCTAAAAAAAACCTGGGGGGGAGCCCTAGGAATAACCCAGTAATGACTTAGCTTGACCAGAACCCACAGAATGCTGACTGACCATGGGGGTGGGGGTGAGAGGAGAGAATGGAATAGAGTATTGGGGCTGACTGGCTGGAACAAGAGCACTCCACACTGCAACATTTTGTTGTCGGTGCTTTGTACTCTTACTACTATTGCTCACTTAAATAGCACTGTTCCAGCCCATTCCTCTATAGGTTTACTCAGAAATAAGTTTCACTTATCTAAGTCTGACCTATTCCCCAAGTACCTGACTCCCAGGCAGGACTGGCCCTACCATTAGGCAGAGTGAAGCAGTTGCCTCAGGCAGCAAATGCTGGGAAGTGGCAGCAACGCATTGGAGGAGACAGTTGTGGGTCATATGGCCTGCGCTGTGCCCCCTAAGCTAGCCTGCTACCTTCAGGTGTGGTGAAAGGACGCAAGCCCATTGCCAGTGCTGAAGAAAGATTCAACCACCAGTCCAGTCAACTTTTGTACATGGAATGGAAGGGTGGGGTACCATCTTGTCTTTTGCCCCAGGCCGCAAAATGTCTTGGGCTGGCCCTGTTCCCAGGTAAATGCAGATATGGTATCTCACTTAGTGTTCAAAATGCAAACCCTTTTTGTTTGCTCAACTATTCTGCAGGTTGTCTGATCCTTTTGTAGTTATCCTTCATGCACTTTTCCCATGTGTCAAATATGGAAGCACAAGAAGCAGTATTTGCTGCAGCTGACCAGGACTGTACCATTGCACTCCCATTCCCCATAAATATGTTTGGTTTAGAAAAACTAGCTGTCCCTACCAAGAAAAACAACAACACAGGATCATTGTGAAAGTGACTGTTTCACAGCTTGCAGCCCCCTTCTCCCTAACAGAAGCAGAAGACCATAGGTAAGTTTGTTTCATCCATCCTTTTTCTCACTACTGTTACCTCATATTTGACCACCCCTGCTTAATAACTACATTCAGTCATTAAATTGAATAAAACTCTCATAGATGCCCTGCCTCAGTTCTTATGCCAGCAAACAGTTTAGCGATGTTGGATGCAGGGCATGACAAGAAGGCCAAAATTGTTTAAATTACTAAACCATGTCCAAAGTCAGTTTTAAAAGAATAGACCTCATTCACTGGGACACCACTTCATCCAAATGAAAAGTGAAAAGCTATGGCAGATTGGCTTTCCCCAAGTTGATGCAAAACTAAAATCTGGAATCTAAATGCGCAGGCCTCCTCCACGCCAACAGGAACCTCTCAGGGAGGAAGTCTCCGTGTGTACATCTCTGTACGCATGTGTGCCCTGCTCCACATTCTGTCTAGCCATGCAGCCATTTGAGAGAGACAGTAACATTCTTCCCATGTGTTCAGTGAACATGTGGAGGGGGTGTCTGAAGAGGGCTATTGTGTCATTTTGGAAATACACAGCATATTATGAGGAGAGGATAGAGAACTTTATTTGAGGCTGCCATTAAAAAAAAAAACATTTGGATAAACATATGTTTTTCCTTATTTTCAGTTCCAGCCTTAAACAGTTATGTGATCATCAGCATCAGGTTGTCCCAAAGCACAATAGCACCCCAACCCACTTCGACCTATAAGTGCATTATGTTCCCAATATTATGCTTTGACTAGACAAGGGACGGGAAACCATTTTTCTGTTGAGAGCCACAGTCCCTAGGGGGGGTCATCTGCCAGGAGGCACATGCCTGTGAGGCTACAGGCAGCAGTGGCCACCCCTTCTCTCCCCCTCTTCCCCCTTTCGCAGCAGAAGGAGGGAGACCGATCACTCCAGTGGCAGCTGGTACCCATTGATGCTGGTGGTGTGGAGGGCAGGGCAGATGCTCAATATTCTACTGAGATTGCCAGAGGGGGGCAGGAGAAGACTACATGTGGCACTTGGAAGCAGTGGAGCAAATGTACCTGGTTATTGGGGGGGGGGGCAATCTCTCTGCTACAAGTGGGTGAGGGAAAGGCAGAGGGTCACTGCCCCATTTGCCCCAACTGTAGAACCACCTCTGGACCACTCTTGCCAGAGTTCTGAACTGATTGTTTTTCAGAGGCCAGGTGAAATTAGGCCCAGGGCCACAGGACCAAACAATTTCTCTCTTGGTAAATACATAGTTTCTGTCTATGGGGAACATGTAGTTCAATAGTCTCCTTTAAGAAGAAAACACACATAAAAATGTGCTCCGAGAACGGGAAGCATTATTAATAGGGGTGTGCACCACTTCGGTCCGAACCCCACATCCCGAAGTGGATTGGGGTACTTCAGGATGAAGCAGTGTGGTTCCAGAGTGGATCAGGATCAGGCCAAAGTGCACCAAAGCAGGTTGGGTCACTGCGAAGCACTTTGGGGGTGCTTCGGCCCAATCCAGACAGCCACCCCACCCAGCCACGTGAGCTCCCAGCTCCTTACCTGGGCCCGATTCTTTCAAAATAGTGACTCTTCTTCTTCCATTAATAGGAGTTGCCATTTTTAAAAAATGGCCTCAGCCATAGGCGTCTGTAATGGCGACTCCCTTTCAGAGGTCTATGGCTGCGGGCAATCCCGACAGGTCCAGGTAAAAAGCAGGGGGTCTTGTGTGGAGGCAGTGACAGCTTGGCAGCAGCAGGAGAGGCTCACGCGGGAGGGCACTCTTCAGGTCTCCGGATCTTGCTTCAGATCCGGAGCCCGAAGCAGGTTGCCAAGCTCCGGAGAAGGCCGAGGCAGGTCAGGGCCGATTTGGAATCTCCAAAGCAGCCTCCAAAGCAGGTCGGGGGGGAGGCTGTGCACAGCCCTAATTACTGAAGCCTCCTCAACAGCATCCTTGTTATTTGACCCCTCCCAAAAAAATATGCCACGCCTATTTTAACCGGGCTGACTATATAACCTAACTCCCCATTTTGCCAGCTCCTAAATTATTTTATTTGATTTATTTAAAACATTTGTATCCCGCCGTCTATCATTAGGATCTCAGGGCAGCATACAGATACAATCAATTTAAACAGTGTAAAATAATAAATAATTTAAATAGGTAAAACATATTAAATCATTAAGCTAGCTAATACCAATTTAAAATCTAAAACAATAAAACAGTTAAAACAGTGTACAAACTCAGAGATGCACCAAACTAAAATCAGAGGAATACCCAAGAAAAGTAACAGGCAAATGTTCATAGAAATATAACAGGCAAATGTTTGTAGATTTTATGTGAACTAATTGCTTTAATTATAATGGCTGATTTTTTTAAAAAAAAACCCATCAGAGCAACATTAGTGCGAAGAATCCTGAATAGCAATCAACTGCTGGGAATTACAGGGATTTTTTTTTCCAGCTGGTCAATGCCAATGAGTACATTTGGATCTGTCAGGACCTTGTTCCAATCTGAAGTCAACAAAAAGCCTCCATAGTAAAAGGACTTTTCTTTTACAGCCATGACTTGTACAGTCACATCAAACTACTGCTGTAAGAGGATGGCTGAGAATTGCATTTGAGCTCAGTTTTGATAAGAATTTATGAAAAATTGAAACATTCTCCATATTTGGGACAAAAGGAACTTGAGATTTAAAAAAAAAAAAATGGGGGGGAAATCATGTATCCTGGTCCAGGGTTTTGAGTGCTTAGCTGCTAAGAGTTTGCTTTTGAATTCCTGTGAATTCAACCATGTGAGTGCTGATTTAGGTTTGCCACCCCTTTTTTTCTGACAGGCTTCTCCTCAGTAACAGCCATATGGGTAGATGGGTGAGAATTTTGTTTCAGTTCATTTTTCTTGTGACTTTACCAACATTCATAAATTTCTTCAAATTCAGGGGAGAAAGGACTTTTAAAAATCCAAATTCAGGAGAAAGTGAAAATGATAGATTTGCCCATTCTTACTACTGTATTCCCCGTTTCTTATTTTCACTCATTACAAGATATGACCTATACCGAAGCCCTTTCCCCAGGTAATTGCACAACAAAGTGATGACAGAAGCTGAAAGCCAAACATATTTTTTACTTGTTACAATTTGGACAGGATCCAAAATCCTTTACATGGCTCCATTAAATGTATACCAAGCATTAAGGAACTAGCCCGAGAACAGCTGCACCATATGGATCCAGCTCAGGTTGACACCATTACAAACTTAAGACTTTAATAAAATAGCCGTTATGGAAGATAAAGTAAATTAAGACATCTCTAAAGAATTGAAAAGGCCTTGGTCAAACATTTTAAAGGCACTGGATTGTCTTCTACATTTCAACACCTTCCTTCTGCTCTTGGCAGCCTCTGCAACTTTCAACTCAGGAAAGGTCATAGTTAATTATAACTTCAGGGAACACTGTCCCTTAATTGCATTACTTAGCATATCACTTCCCAATATTGAGATGCAGTCTGCAGCGGTTCAGCATCAGGTAAAATCAATAGAAATGGAAGTAAACTTTAGTGGCATCACTATTTGTATTTGGACAAATCATTGAGTATAAACATGAGTTACCTGCCAGCATTGCTATCAAGATGATATCACCCCTTAAAGCATATGAACCCTTCCTCATATCAAATGTATGTGTTTGCCACTTAAATTCAGACTTCTCTTTAGACACAAGGTTGATTCCAAAGGCCAGGAAGAATGGAGAGAAGGCTAATATTCCAGCCCTTTGGCGATACTTTGAAGTTATGATGTGGTGGGACTGTGTTTTGATTAAATCAAGCATACAACATAATAGGTTTAATGGGGAGAACATTTTTGACAAACTGAAAGAAACACAACACTGCATTTATGTATTTACAATATTTATATACTGCTCTACATCAAAAGATTTTGGAGCAGTGAACAGTGAAGGTTTTAAAAAACACCATGTTAAAACAGTTGAAACATTTTAAAAAGAAAGAAATTCTGATAAGACCAAATTTAATAAACCACAGCTGGTCACTCAAGGAAGCCTTCCTGAAATAATGTCTTCAGGAGGCAATGGAAGCAACACAATGTTGGTGCATGCCTGACCTCCAAAGGCAGGGAGTTCCACACAAAGGGGGCTACCACATTGAAGATTCTTTTCCTGGTGGACACCAGACAGGCCATGGGTCCATGTAGAACCACCAGGAACATGCCCTCTGATGACCTCAGTGACCAGGCAGGTTGGTAATGAAGAAGGCGTCATCTCAGGTATCCTGGTCCCAAGTTGTTTAGGGCTTTGTACACTAGTACTAATACCTTAAACCTGGCCTGGTAGTGAATAGGCTTAAAAGAATAGCTCTGGATGCATCTTTAGTTATGACTGAAAGTTCAAAGTTGCTTTTAGTTATATGTTGTTTGTGTATATTGTCTGTGTGATTTATGTAAATGGCTTTTTAACTTTTTATATTGTGTTTAATGTTTTAACTTCTGTAAACTGCCCAGAGACCTTCAGCTATGGGGCGATATAGAAACGTAATAAATTAATAATCCTAATGAAGAAGGGCTTTTCAAAATGAAACGAAACAAAAAGAAACCCACTGCAAAGATGGAAAAATTGCCTTTTGATCTACCCAAACTCAGCAATTCTAATGGGAGAACCAAGCCATGAGACTTTGTCTCCATATAAACCATGTAGGACTAATGGCTACCCAGGGGTGGGGGGAGTGGAGCAATTTGCCCTGGGCCTCTGCAAATCAAGGAGCTCCCTGCCTCACCTCCCATTGTCCCCTACTCCAGCCCTACCAGATTGCTCACCAGAGCCACACACATGCATGGATCCTTATAGGGGGCAGCATCAGAGCTCCCAAATCACATCTACCCCAGACCCCATAAACCTTCTGGGTGGCCCTCGGAGGGGTGAGTATCTCCTGTGGACCAATCAGGATTATTATTATTATTATTATTATTAACTAAAACTGTATTGTCTGAAGTGCCAAAAAACACATCTTGCTTGTAATCAGATGTACGTACTCCAGAATTCATTTTAAAGCAGGATCTTCCCACAAATCTTGGTGTGGTGAGTAGAGGGCTGGACTTGGGCCAGGGCAAGCTAGTTTGGTCACTGGATGGCTTTGGGCAAGTGAATATATGCTAGACTAACTTATTTTGCAGAGATAATCCATCTACACCACCCTGAGATTCTTGGATACAGAGCAGGATACAGAAATAAAAAGAAATATTAGTGAGCACTCTGAACATCACATTCCTTAGCAGGAGTTCAGAAGTACAAGCAGCTTCTACATTAATAAACCTTACTATGTAACATCTGAACAAGCCCAGAGTTCACCTTTGTTCACATAAATGAATCTGGAGAACAAGTTATTAAATACCCACCAAATTACTCCTTCTATTTTAAAGGGATATGTTTTGTATGTGTGAATGTCCTGGCAGGAATACTGGAGAAGGGAGTGGCTCAAAGAGGATTCCGGCATAATGGGGAGAGATAGGCATGAGATATGCAGAAAAAATCATGGCTGCCCCACCAACCCCTGAAAAGTGGCTGGAGAAAAGGATTAAACATGCATGCATCCTTCTTGCTGTCTTGGCACATTGGCAGCAGACAGCAGCATGAAAATGCCATCTGTCAGTTGCCCAAGTTGAGAGTTAAGCTGAATAGAATCAAGCAGCCTGCAGTGCTGCTAGACAACCTCTGCTCTTAAGTGAACATTGCAGCGTACATACGATTTGTTGTTGTTGTTCAGTCGTTAAGTCGTGTCCGACTCTTCGTGATCCCACGGACCATAGCATGGCAGGCCTTTCTGTCCTCTGCTCTCTCCCAGAGTGTGCTCAAGTTCATATTCATTGCATCAGTGATGCTATCTACCCATCCCATCCTCTGCCATCCCCTTCTCCTTTTGCCTTCAGTCTTTCCCAGCATCAGGGTCTTTTCCAGTGACTTTTCTCTTCGCATTAGGTGGCCAAAATATTTGAGCTTCAGCTTCAGTATTTGTCCTTCCAATGAGCACTCAGGGTTGATTTCCTTTAGGATGGACTGATTTGACCTCCTTGCAGTCCAGGGGACTCATAACAGTCTTCTCCAGCACCACAGTTCGAAAGCATCAATTCTTCGGTGCTCAGCCTTCCTTATAGTCCAGCTCTCACAGCCATATGTTACTACTGGGAAAACCATAGCTTTGATTATACGAACCTTTGTCGGCAAGGTGATGTCTCTGCTTCTTACTATGCTGTCTAGGTGTGCCATAGCTTTCCTCCCAAGGAGCAAGTGTCTTTTAATTTCATGGCTACAGTCACTGTCTGCGGTGATCTTGGAGCCCAAGAAAATAAAACCTGTCACTGCTTCCATTTCTTCCCCTTCTATATGCCAGGAAGTGATGGGGCCAGATGCCATGATCTTCGTTTTTTTAATGTTGAGTTTCAAACCAGCTTTTGCACTCTCCTCTTTCACCCTCAACAAGAGGCTCTTTAGATCCTCTTCGCTTTCTGCCATTAAGGTGGTATCGTCTGCGTATCTGAGGTTGTTGATAATTCTCCCAGCAATCTTAATTCTGACCTGTGATTCATCCAACCCGGCGTTTCTCATGATGTACTCTGCATATAAATTAAATAAGCAGGGTGACAATATACAGCCTTGTCGTAAACTGACCTTTTCCAGTCTTGTGGCCACTGTTGAGTGTTCCAAATGTGTTGGCATATTGAGTGCAGCACTTTAACAGCATCATCTTTTAGGATTTTAAATAGCTCAGCTGGAATACTGTCATCTCTGCTAGCTTTGTTGTTAGGAATGCTTCCTAAGGCCCACTTGACGTCACTCTGTAGGATGTCCGGCTCAAGTTCAGTGACCGCACTATCATGGCTATCAGGGACATTCAGATCTTTCCTGTAGAGTTCTTCTGTGTATTCTTTCCACCTCTTCTTAATCTCATCTGCTTCTGTTAGGTCCCTGCCTTTTTTGTCCTTTATCATGCCCGTCTTTGCACAAAACATTCCCTTGAGACCTCCGATTTTCTTCAAAAGATCTCTAGTCTTTCCCATTCTATTGTTTTCCTCGATTTCTTTGCATTGTTCATTTAAGAAGGCCTTCTTGTCTCTCCTTGCTATTCTCTGGAACTCTGCATTCAGTTGGATAGATCTTCCCCTTTCTCCCTTGCTTTTCACTTCCCTTCTTTCTTCAGCTACTTGTAAAGCCTCATCAGACAGCCACTTTGCTTTCTTGCAGTTCTTTTTCTTTGGGATGGATTGAGTTGCTGCCTCCTGAACAATGTTACGGACCTCCGTCCATAGTTCCTCAGGCACTCTGTCTATCAGGTCTAATCCCTGAAATCTATTCCTCACCTCCACTGTATATTCATAAGGGATATGAGTGAGGGCATACCTGAAAGGTTTAGTGGTTTTCCCTATGTTCTTCAATTTCAGCCGAAATTTTGCAACAAGCAGCTCATGATCTGAGCCACAGTCAGCTCCAGGTCTGGTTTTTACTGACTGTATAGAGCTTCTCCATCTTTGGCTGCAAAGGACATAATCAATCTGATTTCGATAGTGACCATCTGGTGATGTCCATGTGTAGAGTCGCCTCTTGTGCTGTCGGAAAAGAGTGTTTGCTATGATCAGCATGTTCTCTTGGCAAAACTCTATTAGCCTTTGTCTTGCTTCATTTTGTACACCAAGGCCATGCTTGCCTGTTATCCTGGTGATTTCTTGACTTCCTACTTTAGCATTCCAATCCCCTATGATGAAAAGGACATCTTTTTTTGGTGTTAGTTCTAGAAGGTGTTGTAGGTCTTCATAGAACCGATCAACCTCAGCTTCTTTGGCCTCAGTGGTTGGGGCATAGAGTTGAATTACTGTGATGTTGAATGGTTTGCCTTGGATTTGTACTGAGATCATTCTATCGTTTTTGAGATTGTACCCCAGTACTGCTTTTCCCATCCTTTTGTTGACTATGAGTGCTACTCCATTTCTTCTAAGGGATTCTTGCCCACAGTAGTAGATACAATGGTCACCTGAATAAAATTCGCCCATGCTTGTCCATTTTAGTTCGCTGATTCCCAAGATGTCGATGTTCAATCTTGCCATCTCATGTTTGACCACCTCCAGCTTACCTTGATTCATTGATCTTACATTCCAGGTTCCTAAGCAATATTGTTCTTTACAGCATCGGATTTTCTTTTCACCACCAGACACATCCACAGCTGAGTGTCCTTTCGGCTCTGGCCCATCCGCTTCACTCTTTGTGGTGCTACTTGGAAATTCCCTCTGCTCTTCCCCAGTAGTATATTGGACACCTTCCAACCTGAAGGGCTCATCTTCCAGCATCGTATCTTTTAGTCTTGTGATATGTTCCATGGGATTTTCTTGGCAAGAATACTGGAGTGGGTTGCCGTTTCCTTCTCCAGTGGACCACATTTTGTCAGAGCTCTCCGCCATGACCTGTCCATCTTGGGTGGCCCTGCATGGCATAGCTTATGGCTTCACTGAGTTACACAAGCCCCTTCGCCACAACAAGGCAGTGATCCATGAAGGGGGTACATATGATTACCTGAACACAAACTGCAAAAACTTGCCATGAGTCCCTACATGTGTTCTAAATTAATGAAAACTCCTCATGAAAGATACATTGACTGTATAATCAAGGTGACTTAATTTACAGGGTATGAAGCTACAGGGGGAAAATATTGATTCATTTATTTTATTTCTATACTGCCTTTCTGAAGCCAACCAAGGGAGTTTACATAAAGTTCAGAACATAAAAACCATGACTAAATAAAAAACATAGTAAAACATTAAAAAACACTTTCTTAAAAGCCATTGCAACAAGTGAAAAAGATGTTTTAACTTCCTGAATGCAGAGAATGGGGACCAGTCACAACTCCAGAATTCCAGAGTTTGGGAACAACACAGGAGAAAGCCCTTTCCCACATATCCAACAAGTGGGCCTCTGCAAGCAAGGGTGTATTCAAAAGGGCCTATCCTGATGATCTTAATAACTGAGCAAGATCATACTAGTCTCTCGGAAGCCAGGTCCTACGCCGTTTAGAGCTTTAAAGGTTAGAACCAGCACCCTGAATTGAGCCTGGAAAACAGCTGACAACTAGTGCAGATCTTTCAGTATTGGGATGATGTGTTCAGGATGCCGTGCACTGGCCAGTGGCCTAGCACCAACTGAGCCTTCCAAATGCTCTTCAAGGGTAGTCCTACGTAAGTTGCATTACAATAGTCTGTGTAACCAAGGCATGGATAACTGTTTCCAGTTCAGACTGACTCAGGAACAGTCACAGTTCATACACTAGGCACAGTTGTGCAAACACTCTCACCACTGCTACCACCTTAAAATCCAAGGAGAGCATAGGATCCAGGAACATTGCCATGACACAAAACTGATCTTTCAGGGGGATCATGAACCAATCCAGAACAGGCTGAATCCCAGTCTCAGAACAACAGGGCTGAGTATCATCAGCATATTGATGACATCTCACTCCAGAGCTCCAGATGATCACTCCCAGCACTTCCATGTAGATGTTAAATAAGAAAGAAAGAACCCTGTGGGACGCCATAGCAAAAGGCCACAATGATAAACCATAATCCTCCAACACCACCTTCTGGACATGACCTGACAGGAAGGACCAGAACCACTGCAATACAGCGCCTCCAGGGCCCAGCCTCACCAGGAGGTCCAGAAGGTCAATGGTACCAAAAGCTGCTGAGAAGTCCAGAAGAAGTAGTAGAACTGCACTCCCCCATCCAGTTCCTGGCGCAGGTCATCCACCAAGGCAACCAAAGCAACTTCAGCCCCATGGCCCCGCTGAAAGCAAATGAAAGTATTGGAGACAGAGTTGGTTTACTTTGTTGTTGATAATCATTTACTTAATTAAAAATAGTTTAAAAAAAAAAAGTACCAGTCAACAACAGGAAGTTGCTCTTCCTTGAACAATACTCACCATGACTGGACTGCTACAACATCTTCCAGTTTAGATGTCAGTTCTGTGTTCTGTGATCTCGGCCTCCTAGTATCTCCCAGTGTGGTTTTGTCTGTATACTAATAAGCTGATGGACAGGTTACCATCCATTGAACACTCAGGCCTGGCTATGCTTTCACAAAGCCACAGGACCCAATGCTCATTGCCCGTCACCATAAACTTCCGCTGCATGTAGCAGTTGTGCCACAAGGTTGGCCATCATGCACTGAATGATCTTAATCCATCAATATTTTTTGCTACTGAAAGCCAAGCTAAAAAATATGTACATTGAAGGCCTCACTCCATTCGACTATCAGCTTTCTTCTTTTCTTAAAGAACCAGCTGTTTCAATTTCAGCCTCCATGAGCACAAACAACTGTCCTGCTTTACATATTCTTCAAATACATCATTTCTAAATGTTCTGCAATAAAGGACACAAAAAGATGTTTAAAGTATGTATTAAGCCTCCGCCCTTCCCCTTTGGGGAGAGACCCGTCTTTTTATCTGCCTTGTTTGCTTCACACTACTTTGTCTCTGTATTGTTACATCCCTGTTCCTCCTCTGAAAGTTTGCTGTGCATGGTGAACACAATCGCTTTTCAAGCAATTCAGTAGGGAGCTTACCAGATGGATCTCAGTGTCCTGTCCTCCTATTTCAAAGTCACACAACTGGACACCCTTTGAATTATTCTGATAGATCTTGATTTGTCAGTTTCATCAAGCTGTTGCTTACAGGTGCAAACTATCAGTGCATCTTAATTGTCATTTCATGATCAAATGTTAACTTGCCCGCTTTTCTTTTATATTTCCAAAGGCATAGATAGCCCATATACTGGGCAAAGACAGTATATCTTATATAACTACTGTCATGCCAGCAATATCATCCACCTAAACACCAAGATGGACAGCACATGGAAGAAAGGACTTGCAATCTATTCCCACAATGAGAAATTAGCCCTCTCTCCCTCTGTTTCAGAGTGGAGAAACTGGCAACATCCAAAACTGTAATTCTGTTTGTGAATGCTTTGTGAATGCACACACAAAGAAGCATTCTGAAGATCACATAACAGAGAGCAGGACTGGCATTCTCAAGATTGGACATAATCATGAAGCTATTGTCCAGAGGCAAGATTAAGTTGGGAAAATGTCTCGCATGAAGATAAAGCTTTGTAAATACAATGTGGCTGTAACTTAAATAATGAATGTTACATTGTGGAGCAGAACAGGTTTACAGAACAGGAGAAAAGGAACCCACCCTGAACTCCCAAAGTTCAGCCCACTCCATACTTACCTATTTTTTTCCCTTGGCTTTCACATTTGTTATCACAAGGGCTTTTAACCAGAACATTTGCTCGCTGCCATGACATTAGAAATACGTGTTTTTAAAGAAGTAGTAAGCTGCCCATGTGATCCCTTTTTTAAGAAGCACCAGTACCAAATTATGATCTTTAAAAGAAAAGTGTGAGTAAGATGTAGTAATACTACAATGCATTATGAGTCAGATGTTGACAGGAGTCACTGTTACTTTGCAATGCAAAGGGACAATTACTGCATTGCTTCCCATAACAATACAAAAAGAAAACCCTAAAAAAGTATAGAAGCAAACAAAATCAGCTGTATTTCATCCAATACTCTTGAATACATTCTTGTTGTGTAGATAGTATTTGTTCTTGGGTTCACTATAGCTTTCATTTCATGAATTTTATTTATCTCACTGCATCTCCTGGTTAAATGAGGAACTTGGTAGAGTCAGCTATTTTCAATGTCAGAACAAAGACATAGTGCTTGGACTATTCACTCCAAATTTCCAGAAACTAAACCAAGGGTAGGCAACATGGTCCCCATGGGCATCTTTTTTTGCACCTTCCAAGGTGCCCCACCACTCCCACATTTTTGTTTAATGAACACATTTTCTTACCAGCAGATGGGATTGCTGTGAAGTGGGTTTCTATTGGTGCAGAAAACTATGAGTTCAAAGGAGTTGTTTAGTGTGTTGGGGCTCAGCCCCCAACTCTGCCTTGGCTTGTACTCAGTCTTTTGGGCAGGTTGCTTGTCTTTTACCACACCTCCTATGGCAGCCATTTTGTGGTCACACCCACAACGGCTTCTCAAATTACCAAATGTGCCCTCAGCCCAAAAAGGTTGCCTGTTCATGATCTAAACAAAAGAGTTCTAAAATGGAATATAATATGTGCACTCCACAGAAGCTGTATTCAAGATATTCCAGGTAATATTTTGCTTCTCCCAAGGTTATTTTTCAAAGAAACCTGGGATGGCGTTAATATTATCTTATATAACTCAGTCCTCAGAAATCTGTAGCAGGGGCTGACCCTATGCTTATGTTGTATCACCAGATAGAGAGGTGGGTTAAACATGCAAGTCAACTCTGAAATGGGGAGTTCTACTTCAGCAGACCTTTCTCATGAATAAACAAAGACAGTTGATTAAACTCCTGATGTTTAAAGGGCATGTTGCACCTCAGCAAGGCAGGGGAGTGGGGTTGCATGAGCGCAAAAGGAAACAAAATCGGTGATGACTACACTTGTATCTTGGACTGGCCACTGTGAAAGGATCTCTGGGCAGAGAAGCTTACTACTTCTTTAAAAACACGTATTTCTAATGTCATGGCAGTGAGCAAATGTTCTGGTTAAAAGCCCTTGTGATAACAAGGTGAGGCTACCCTATTTTATTGTCACATCAAACATGATGGTTAGGGAGAGAAAGTCAGGGGAGAGAGACAGGGAGCGAGAGACTGGTCCAATGTCATCTAATTGGCTTAGCAGAAATTTGGGCCCAGAATCAGTTTAGTCCATGTCCAGGATTTTATCGAGTTCTTCACACTGATTTATTGTCCACATAATATGGATAAAACTGCTTGCTTGAGTGGGTCGCTTCTCTGTCCTCACACTGTCAGGTGTACAGTTCTTACAACAAAGTTGGCTCACACAGACTCACCAAACTGGGAAACCTGTATGAACTGTGGGACAGTTGGCACACAGCACCCGCCCACTGTGCATACAGATAACAACACAGATAATACTCAGATACACACTTAAAAGATGTACACCTTCTTTGTACAATTCTCCCACTTTGAAAAATGATGGAAGATCAGGCATGTCAGGAATACATAGTATAGTATAGATCTGTCCTTGGCAAAAATGGTTGAAAGGCAAACAAACAAAGAAACAAACAACAACAGGGGTGGGTCTAGATTTAGGCTCCTTCCAGAGAAGGCTTTTATTGTGCCATCGCCCTGCTTGATAGATGGAATTTTATGCGTGTGGGGAGTACAAGATAACATTTTCTTCCACTCATAGGTCTCCTGTGTTTTCCCACCAGTGTTTCCATCTTTTTTCTTACCATGGAAAATCCATTAAGTAAAAAAAAGATGGGAGAGCTGGACAATGCCTTCTAATCATTAACGCTAGGACCCCTTCATCTGGAAGCAGCCATAGTCATGCGCAGAGTAGCCCCATTGAAATCAATGGGACAAGTTAATCTTCACTAACTTTAGTCCCATTGATTCCAGTTGGGCTACCCTAAGCATGACTGAGTCCGGCTTCAGGCAATGAAACCAGTCTGCTACTAAATGCCAGATGCTAGGAAGGCTATCAGCTTCATGCCCTACTTGTGAGTTCCAGAGAAATCTAGAGCCCTTCAGTAGGACCTCCTCCTCTTCACCACTACTGACACCATCTGCTGCTGCTCTTCTTCTCCATTGCCAGACAAAGAGCCAGTGAGAAAACAGGTGGCAGTGGGGAGAAGGGGAAACAGCAGTTCTGGGGAGGGGGCTCCTCATGGTGTGCCTCTTGCATAGGCTTCTGCAGGTGTTCGTCCGTGCAAAATATAGTGAAAAAACTTATTTGCAGCAAAGAAGCTGGAAAATGCTGCAACAGAAAATGGGGAGACCACAATTCCACCTGCTTCTTGCACAGCTGAAGAAGACATCAGACTACCAAGAAAATACAACCACAGGGAATCAAGGCAATAGGAGCTGAGAAGAAATGAAGACCAGACTGTAAGAGTAGGACGTCACTGTGCTCACTATAGTGAGTGGATGAAGATCACCCTGAGAGGAGGCGAAAGAGAAACCGTGCATTTTTAAGGGGATCACTTGGAGGAGATGAAGGGCAGCTGTTCAGATGGGGTGTTCAAAAGTTCCCCCATGTAAGCATCTGTTCCCACCTCCAGAAGAGAAATTGAACCGGAGCACAGGGTTCACTCTGAGCAAGATCAAGTTTCAATAGGAATAATTTCCCCAGTCCTAGTAATACTGTCGGTCTTCAAAGACCGTAGCATAAATATTGATGAGTTCCTACCACAGCTCTTCAAAACTTTTCTCCTTTCTGTTTTATTTCAGACAGACTAAAAAGAAAAACTCTGTAATAAAAACCATGCCAGAACTACTCCCCTTACTATGACTTCTATAATGAAAAATATGCAATTGCAAACTCAGGGTATGTGTGCTAACACTTAATTATATTGAAAAACTTTTACAAGGCAGGTTTTGAAATGAACAAGTGAGGATTTATTACACATTTATTACACAATCCTATGCATGTTTAGACAGACAGAAGTTTTACAACTCCCAGCATTCCCCAGCAGCACAGCTATTATTGACTAACCCTGTTCAGGCGTTATAGAAATTGAGATGTATTATTGACTGATAATACTGCATTGACTGCATTATGCCTGAACAGAGAATTCCAATTCATGTAGGAGGCATGAATGTTGTCTGGCCCTGCCCCCAACATTCCCACATGTGCTGGCCCTGCCCTCTCCACTCCCAACCTCCCCGGTGTTGAGTGGGAAAATCTGAACAGGGCTTTTACACTTGTTTGGCTGAACATGCATCAAAACATCTTCATGATCAGGAACCTTGATAAAGCCAGGCTCCTGGTTGTGGAGAGGCTTCTACATGCATTCAGTCAAATGTGTGGAGAAAGCCCTTCTGACCATCCCAACTTGGCAAGGTCAGGGTGGAGTGAATGGTGGCAGGTTCATTGGGGGCATGTCCCATGCCCCCTACACATAGCCCGCCCTGTAGCCAATCAGAGTGAACAGGACCAGCATCAGGGGTAGACATTGTTGGGCACCTGCCAAGGCTCACAACTCCTGGCCCTGCTGCTGCTCCTCTGCTTTGCTTGCCTTCTCTGAGCATGCAAGCAGGGAAGAGAGAGAAACTTCCTTCACCTGCCCTGCACTTTCCCTCTAGATAGTTGTACAAACTGAGGGCAGAGGACAAGTGAGTGAGCAGCAGGACAGAAGCAGAGGGGGTGGTCCACTATGGGCAGCCTGCTCAGGGCCTCTCCAAAACCTGGGACAGCACTGAGAGTGAAGGAATTATGCCCTGCCTTCCCTCTAGGGACTTCTCGGGAGGTCAGAGAAATTGGTCTCCACCAGCACCCAGGACTACTGGGACCTCAGTCACTGCTCCTCCAAGTCACTAAAATGACCACCACCCCAGTTTTGCAGCCTGGAAATGGGAGAAGTGCAATTCAGAGTGGCATTTTGGCTCAGCCCTATGTTATAGGAATGGAAGTCAGCTGTTTAAAGGGGGGAAAGTCAAAATTTTCACTGCACCTGCACAAGCCACTCAAACGAGCCTGAGTAGTTCTTTGGGTACCAGCCACCATATGAAATTAAATTGTTCAAAGGATCTCCCTCTCCCTCTCTCCCTCTCTCTCCCTGTCTCTCTCTCACACTCTCACTCTCTCTGTGTGTGCAGAGATGTAGCCTTACTGATGAGGCATCTTGAAATATCTTCATTTGATTGTAAGAGAAGGAGATTTCATCATTCAACCAGAATACTTTTTTCTCTATCTGATCAAGAACATCAATAATCCAGAGCCTCTAATCAAAGTCAGTGTGAGAAGAAACTGTTTCTTTAATTGAACAGCGTGCATATTCCTGCGGATTTGTCACATCTGGAGCTTTTCATTAGAGCTGCATAAAGAGCTAACGTTGAGCCATAGTAATGGCTGCCTGCGTACATCAGAAAAATAAAGCAAATGACAATCTAGGTGATTTTTCTGAGACCCAAGTGCCTGCTTGGTTTGAATGTCAAGAAAGGTTGCCCAAATCATCTAAAATCATTTCATACTTTGCTTTCCTTGATCCTGTTACATATGATGGTTTCCACAGAAGCACCAGCCCTTCTTTGACTTGGGCGTATCAATAGTCAATTAAAGGAACAGCACCAGCATATTAATACTGGGACTCAAATCCTATAGGTCAGCACAGTTTAGGAGTTCCTGTTCAAGCATCTGTGATGCTAATTTGAAAATGAGAATGCTCTGGTTGGCTGGCTCTGCTGTTTCCCTGGATTCCTTTACTTTCAGGACCAAAGTAGCTGTGATGTTAATTGTGTGGGTGCATTAACATGCACATCTCTAAACATCTGTATAGCAGCTGTGGGCCAAGCAGGATTTGAAGCACAGAATGTGGGAGGGGGGAATTTGACCATTTGGTGACCCAGTCACCAACTGCTGCCTGCAATACCCTCCTTGCCCATGACAGGGCTTCCACAAGCCATGCTTGCTGCATCAACTGAAAGCCACAGGTGGTTGAAAGGTTCACCACCACATACCATTGGGAGAAAATGGACCTGCAAAATGAACAAACCCATGTAGTGGGACAGCACACATAAATATCAGCCATGAGAAAGGGGCAATTTGAAGTTGCCTCCAATGGGCTCCAGTATATGTTCACTGCCCTTGGTTCATTTCCCTATATACATAAATTAACTTTTGGTATGCACTCTTAAGACAGCATCAGAAGCTGACAAAGACAGAGTTCCAACTGAACAGCCAAGTTTGGCTCAGAGACTTTAATAGGTCCTTACTGATAGAACTAAGTAGGTGCTGGCATAATTACATTGTTTCAAAGATTATATCAAGTGCCCGTTCATCCTTCCATCCTTTTATTAATGATAGCGACAAAAAAAAGTTCTGTCCTAGTTATGGAATTCAGCATCTATTCTCTGAGCCTAAATTTTTATGATGGCTTTGTTAGATTCTGAAGTTAGAGTCTGCAGCGAAGACAGGGAGCCTTTATAATAGTCACTGGATAGATGTATTCCCAGTATAAACAACAATAAGAACAAATCATCAACATCTAAAATCTGTTTGATCACTATTTATGCTCTTCCTAGAACTTGTTATCCCTCAGATCATTGATGAAGCCCCATGCATCACCAAAGATTTATGCTGTGTCCCAGCCATGAAGGTGGAGAAAATGGACAGGGAGACGTTTTTCTCTCCCTCTCTCATAATACTAGAATCCAGGACCATCCATTGGAGCTGATTGGTGGGAAATTCAGCACAGATACAAGGAAGCAGGTCTTCATACAACACACAGTTAAGCTATGGGACTCGCTACCACAAGATGTAGTGATGGCCACTGAGTTGGATGGCTTTAAAAGGGGTTTAGACAAATTCATGGAGGATAAGGCCATCCATGGCTACTATATAGCTAGTCATGACAGCTATATGCTACCTGCAGCATCAGAGGTAGTGTGCCTATTGAGAGTAGGCCAATTGCTGGGGAACATGAGTGGGAGGGTGCTGTTGCCCCAGCCAGCACAGCCAATGGTCAGGAATGCTGAGAGTTAAAGTCCAAAACATCTGGAGGGCACCTGGTTGTAGAAGGCAGCTATAGCTATTGGGTCAGTCTTTAATACTGACTACTTAATACAGCATTCCCTAACCTGGGGCTCTCCAGATGTTTTTGACTTGACCTCCCATCAGGTCCAGCCACCATGGCCAATGGTCAGGAACGCTGGGAGTTAAAGTCCAAAAAGTTAAAGTCCATCTGGAGGGCCCCAGGTTGGGGAAGGCCGAGCAATAGCATGTCAAAACTGAGGCAACAGAAAGGGAGAGCATCGCAGAGGATAGCATGCCCAAGAATCACCGCTGCCCTGTCTGGGCCTGACATCCAGCTACAGGCCCAAATTTGTGGATGTGAAGGAGAGGCATCATTTAAATACTTCACATAAGGCCCAGAAGTGCCCAAGCAAGCCCAACAGAATTCTGTGGCAAACCAGCTGGATGGAGCCTGCCCACCTTTCATTTAAAGCCCCTTGTTCTTCATCCAATGCAGGTGAGTGTATGTTAATGCCCAGAGTCTGTGCACAGACAATTTCCATAGAGAACAGTTAGTTATCCACTGAGCCAATCTGTGTGTTGTCTCACAACTGCTTCATCTCTTTAAAAGCGTCAAACTACATTTTATCAGCCTTATTAGATGTGCTTCTGGCACCACCGACATTTGGACACTGAGGTATTTGAATTTTTGCGTGCAGCTGTTTCAGAGGGTGCCTTTTAACATTTTCAGTTTTATGGATGGATGGTCTCTGTATATTAAGGTTTCAAGCTTGTTATTCATCCATGATTAGATTGGCACAAACTCCCCACAACTAAAATGGAACCACTTGAAAATGAGAATTCCCTTCAGAGCAGACAAAGATTCAGTGAAACTGCAGGATATTCAACATTGCATTATTTCCCTGCAGGGTTGTTGATGTCATCGTCGTCTTCGTTCTTGCAGCAAGGTACCCACAGTGCTTTATAGAAAACATTTGCATCTCTGGCCAGTGCAACTAACCTAGCAACAGCTTCTATTAGAATTTATGCTCTTTTGTTTACTTTCAGAATAAAAGTGTGTGCTTTCATCAAACCTCTGTTGTTGTTGTTGTTGTTGTTGTTGTTTTACTATCATTCCATAAAAATGAAGCACTCAAATTGAAAGCTATTTAGAAATATTTATTAACTATGTATATGTTAAAGAAGATTAGTTTGGGTCTTCCTGTGGCTATATTGTAGGGCTGATTCTCATGTAATGAATTCAGTTCACAGCTCTCAAAAATCGTTCTCATGACTTAAGATTGTGAGTACATTGTGTGTATCTACTTGCAAGAAAAATGTAAATATGCAATGGCATCAGAAGTGGTTCAATATTATTCTAAAACCCTTTGCATGACTGTGTATTTGTATCATTTATTTATTTATACAACCTTTATATACCACCTTTTTCCCTCATGGAATTCAAGGCAACGTATATGGGGTTTTCAGGTGGGTACCCATCCAAGTACTAACCAGACCCAGACCTGCCTAGCTTCAGCAAGGCAGATGTGTCACATGCTTTCAGGCCATGCCCTGTAAGATGTTACCAACCTTACTGTTTTAAATATGGAAGTCACTTGCAAGACCTGTCCTGTATCTTCCTATGGATTCACACAACCTGGGTTTTTGTTGTTGTTTTTTACAATTCACCTTACCATTGGATACTGCACATGTTAAAGCAGCAAGCTGATTCAATACATATCCTGGTTGCAGTATTTCTGGTATCACTGCCCAATCTTGACTCCATAATAAGCTAGGAAAAACTCATTTTAGGCACCACAGTATCAGGTATGGACACAAGGACCCACTATGCTATTTGCCTTCAAGTGAGAGGCTGCTTTTGCCTTCAAGTGAGAAGCTGTCCCTGGAGGTTGCGTTTTTGCCCTCTAGGAATACGTCCCAGTTTTAGAATCCTATCTTTGACCTATTCTCCACTCTCCTGAAGAACAGCCTGTTGCATACCTGGACATCTGAATCCTCCAAATGCAGGCAGTGCCAAAGCAAAGCCCTACAGTTGCCTTCCCCAACCTGATGCTCCCCCAGTCCTGACATTTTGGACTATAACTCCCAGGATTCCTAACTCTTAGCCATGCTATCAGAGGCTGATGGGAGTTGAAGTCCTAAGCATTGGGGAGGGGCAACAGGTGGGGAAGGCTGCTCTACAGCAATGCTTATGTCTGGCTGTGTCTTCATTACCTCATTAAGGATGGTAGAAACTGAACGCTGGATATGCAGCCAAGAAAGCCTGGCCACCAGCTATTAAAGGGCCCAGAAGGGAGCTCTCTTCAGTGGTGTAGCTTTGCTATTCTTCCAGGTCTTGGCTTATTCAGCCCTTGCCTTACCTATAGATGAACCAAACTCCTTTTGACCTAGTGGCTTTAGCTGATTTACCTCTGCTCTGCTGCCTTTGTCCAGAGCCTTCACATCTGAATAGCCATAGTGCCTCTCAGCCCCATGAGCAATGGTGCAGCTAGGTAATTTTAGACACTGGACAGAATGGCCTTATGCCTCACCAACCCTGTTTAGATGATCAAGGCCAGATCTACAGCTTGTGTCATATCACTATAATCCCATCATGATAACGCTATATCCCTCTTGTGCATTTATACCTTGTAGGATACACATTGGGGGCCGTGGTGGCTTAGTGGTTAAGACGCTGAACTGCAGACTGGAAGGTCGGCAGGACAGCAGTTAGAGACCCGAGTGCTGCGTGACGGAGTGAGCTCCCGTCTTCAGTCCCAGCTTCTGCCAACCTAGCAGTTCGAAAGCAAGAAATTGCAAGTAGATAAATAGGTACCACTTCGGCGGGAAAGGTAACAGTGTTCTGTGCACCTCGGTGTTCAGTCATGCCGGCCACATGACCACGGAAGCGTCTTCGGACAGCGCTGGCTCTTCGGCTTAGAAATGGAGATGAGCACCACCCCCTAGAGTCAGACACGACTGGTTGGGGACACCTTTACCTTTTTTAGGATACACATTGAGATTTGTTGTGGTATTTTGGATAATGTGGAATAAAAAGCAAGAAATAACACTACAAAAGCAGTGTATCGAATGTGTAATGTGCCCCAACTGTTATCTGTGCACTTCAATACCTCTATAAAGCAGCAGTGTAGATCTAGCCCATATGTATTCTTTCCGTTGTGAAGCACACAGCTCACATTTCTCTTCTCCATTCCCCCACCACCATTCCATGCTTTATAACTTCTTCCTGATATGATACAACAACAACAACAATAACAACCTATTTGCTAAGCCTGATTTTAAAAAGAAAAATACCCTGAGCATGTACAGTTTCTCATTTTAAACTCACTTAAATCAAAGAACCATAATGACTACTGGAGTGAAATGGAGTTTTCTTCCACTGTCTTGATGTGAAACATATTTACTTGGGAATAAGCACCACTTTGTTGTAGAAAAGAAATTATTGTAGAAATTATTATTATTATTATTATTATTATTATTATTATTATTATTGCATCTCTAACCATGTACATGCCCAGCCAGCTTATCCTTGACTAAAAAAAAATTTTTTTTTAATCAAGTGCTGATGCCAGGCCTGTTTGCCATTCACTTGCCACTCACTGGATGGTCAATTGGGCTGTGGCACCCAGGACTTTGGGCCCAAGCCCCAACTCTGCCTCCACCACTGCGCACATGAGCTTGTATGAGTCCATGGTGTTAGAAGATAATATTGTTATAAGCAACTTGCACAACAATATAAAACACTAAGAATAGCTATGCTGGATCAGACCAGGGGTCCATCTAGTCCAGCATTCTGTTCACACAGTGGCCAAACAGCTGTTGACGGGAGACCAACAAGCAGGACATGAGTGCAACAGCACCCTCCTGCCCATGTTCCCCAGCAACTGGTTCACATAGGCAAACTGCTTCTGATACTGGAGATAGCATATCATCATCAGGACTAGTAGCCATTGATAGCCTTCTCCTCCAGGTATTCGTCCATTTCCCTCTTCAAGCCATCCAAAGTGGTGGCTATCACAACATCTTGTGGAAGTGAATTCCATAGTCTGACTATGTGCTGTGTGAAGAAGTACTTCCTTTTATCAGTCCTGAATCTCCCACCAGTCAGCTTCATGGGATGACCTTGGGTTCTAGTATTATGTGAGAGGGAGAAAAATGTCTTCCTATCCACTTTCTCCACACTGTGCATGATTTTGTACACCTTACAAAATCATGCACCTTTTGTCTCCCCTTATTCGCCTTTTCAGCATGCTAAACAATCCCAACTGTTGTAACCTTTCCTCATAGGGGAGTTTCTCCAGCCCCTTGATCATTTTAGTTGTGCTTTTCTGCACTTTTTCCATCTCTACAATATCTTTTTTAGATATGGTTACTAGAACTGTACACAGTATTCCAAGTGTGGTCTCACCACAGATTGTATAAACGCAGTATGATATTGGTAGTTTTATTCCCAATTCCTTTCCTAATTATGCCTAACATGGAATTTGCTTTTTTCACAGCAGCTACACACTGGGTTGACACTTTCATTGAGCTGTCGACCACAACCCCAAGATCTCTTTCTTGGTCAGTCACTGCTAGCTCAGAGCCCAAAGAATAAGTACCTTCATTCAGGAAAAGAGTGAGATCCAAGGCATCCATATGCAAGTACTCACTAGAATTTTCTTATCAGTTTCCCTTCCCCAGGCTGATTCTCTTTCATTCTCCCAGGTTTAAAAAGAAGCACAGAGATTTAGTGTGAGTTTGAAAAGAAAACTGGAAAACTCCAGTGTGGAAGAGGGCATCTATGGAGTACCTATGAAAATCATTCCTGTAGTTTGCAGAATTGTGTTTAAAGATATAGATTATATATTCTGAATAGTAATATATTTTCCTGTGTTGTTTTGCAGACAAAGACAACTATCCTCATTAAATATATTCAATATATCTCCTAATCTCAAAATATTTGTTCTAATTAATATACTGGTGATCACTTCTGGTCTAGAATGATATTTCCATAACTATATAACTGTTTATATAATGAGGACATAACCATTTTAAAATCCAGATTAAACCTTCAATCAGGATCTAAAAACTTCTAATCAGTTGAGTAAGTTTTGTGTACCATGATACCTTTAAAAACACTTATAAATAGAGAGTTTTTCATAATACCTTAAGTCACCAGTCCTACACTGTTTTTCCAAACACCCTGACAATGGAGCAAACCACAGTGAACACAGAGGGACTTACTTCCAAGTAAACATGCAGACGATTGAACTGCCTTTCATGGTTGTTTTTGTTGTTTTTCAAATTACTGAACATATTGTAGTTCAAAACATGATGGTCTCATTTTTATTACCCTTCTGAATGTATGAAAGAAAGAAATACAGCTCTCTTGTAAAATTCAACTGTCTTGAAACCATTCTAAGGAATTCCCTGCATAACTTATTTACCTACTTATTCTCACTGGTAAATTCTGAAGTACAGACATTCATCATGATAGTCCCCATAGCCACACCCCCAAGGATAGTCCAAAACTGCAGGCAGCTGTGTTGATCCATATCAACAAACCAATGCTAGCAGTTTTTATTTCCATGAGGAGCAGGTCATTTATAAAGCTAACGGGTCTTAATTGCCCATTCAAGACCAAGCACCTCAAAATACTTTGCATTATTTTATTTTGTTATTTATTACATTTCTATACTGCCCAATAGCTGAAGCTCTCTGGGTGGCACAACAATTAAAACCACAAAATACAACATAAAATACAATATCAGATGTAAAGATTTAAAACTACAGTATAACAGTAAAACCAGAATAAAACTTAACAGCAATGCAGAGATTTAAAATACAATAACAGATTTAAAACAACAGAATTAAAAGACTAAATGCCTGGGAAAATAGAAAGGTCTCCACCTGGCACCTGAAAGAGTACAATGTAGGCACCAGGCGAACCTCTCTAGGGAGTTCATTCCACAGCTGGGGTGCCACAGCAGAAAAGGCCATCTTCCTGGTAGCCACCTGCCTCACTTCCTTTGGCAGGGGCTCCCGGAGAAGGTCCCCTGAACATGATCTCAAGGTCCGGGCAGGTTCATATGGGAGGAGATAATGCTTCAGGTAACCTGGCCCAACCAAGCCATTTAGCGCTATGACTATTAATCAGACATTGAATCAGGCATAACAGCAGGGATAGCTCACAACAATATGTTGTTGCTGGGAAAATCCATTTCCTCTTGGCTACTGTGAGGCTTCCTGCCAAACTCAGAGGGAAAAGGAAAGCCTGATGGCAGATGACAGCATTATCCCCGCTAATAAAAAAAAAGTCCTGGCATTTGACCTTGTGAGCCCTGACTCTTATTTTTTACAAACAGGAGTAGCCATTTTGCTACATTACACAGCAGTGGGCACTTTAATTGTGGACATCTCAAAACAAGGTCAGTGTGTTACTAGTTTGGCAATGCTATTTAGATAATGGATGAGACACACACCATAACAGCATCTGGTTCATTTAGTATTATCTTCATAGTAGCTCTGTGTTGACCCCAGGGAGCAATATTTCCAAATCTTACTACTACTCCAAAGCAAGCAGGAGGACATATTGTTTATCTTGTTGGTTAGCATTTGTTCTGCCTGTGAGCAGAAAGAATGTGGTGGGGAGGGAGGCACATTAGAAGCATTCTAGGCAACACATTGCTGTGTGATTACTATTGAGTGTCAGTTTGCAAAGAAGGAGGCAAAGGAGAAATAAATTAATTCCCTGATGCCTACTCTGAGGCTGTTGTTGGGAGCTTTAAAAAAAAAAACTCATTTTGGTCTTTGTCATCATCTCTAAATTTCCTTTTTGTAAGTTGCTGAGCAATTCTCTTGATTTGCCTTGATTTCAGTGATGTGGCCTTAAAGCCTTTGGCTAAAGCTAGGCATTAGCATGGGCAGCAGGCAGGAGTGAGCAGAGGCCAAAATTACATTATTTCCCCACAGCAAGTTGTGCTCTGAACTTTCCCGATGTGTCCATTATTGTCCAGAAGCTTTTATAAGCATCATTACCCAGGGCCCTTTTAAAACTGTCTAATGCAAGGTTAAATTCAGTCGTGCTGCTGCATTCAATCTCATTTAAGCAGCCTTATTGTTATTACACTTGCCTCACTGTTATACTGGTCCCATTTGTCCAACTACAATTAAACCTGGGCTGCAGTTTCCTTGGCAGATCCTGTGGTGAATACATTTATAATGGCCCAGAAGTTTGTTCTGCAATTGTTATCTTATGAATCATGCCTGAGTTAATTACGCTGTGTAAAGGGGAAAAAATCTAGGGCCTGAGATAAGAGAGCCTCCCTCTCTCGTGTTCTCTCTCTCTCTCTCTCTCTCTCACACACACATCAATTGTAAACGAGATACCATCACACTAATCTGTGATGTAGGGTGAGTCTGGAATAGGGGGAATTCGAGAACATAATTTCCTGCCAGGGAGCATGGGGTGTGGCATTTCTTCTGCCTCCCAATTAAATGTCTGAGGCAGAGGAAACTACAATGCCTGTGTTCATTCCAGGTTAAGTTATTTATTCCCAAGCTCATTTTTAGCAGCAGCATTCCCAGTTAAGAAGAAGCTGGTGTGGTCAGTCTTGTCTCTACTGAGTCCCCCTCACTGTTCCCGTCTCAAACATAAGATATTCTTGCTTGAGAGGTGGGAACAGCAGGGAAAAGGGACACTCTTCACTCATTTCTGTGTGCTTTTCTGAACTTCCTCAGCAAAATTCCAAGTTGTATGGTTGGGAGGGTTTAAAGCATTCTCCCAGAAATCTTGTGTGGTGTGGGGAATGAATGGATTCTGAGGTGAGTCATGGGGTTTGCCCCTCACCAAAAGATACACAAATTCTGTCAAACAAACCAACCAACCAACCACATTTTGGCTGTAAAAATTAGGTCTCAAGATGGGAAGTTTAATTTTTGAATTTTAGAAATATACTTGTTCGGTGTTATAAAAGTCAGATTTTTAGAGCATGCTCTTTGAGTTGCCGGCAATGCGATCTTCACCCTATCCCTGCCCTGCAAATTTTGTGTGTGCTAGTCAAATTGTGGAATTAATTGATTTAGTTATTTTAGAATTGAGACTGGAAACACCAGAGCAACAGGAGAAAATGTGCACGCCAACAGGCGCTGCAAACGTGTTTCCCTGTTCTGAAAAGCCCAGAAGCAGAGCTGCGGCAGCATAACATACACGTTCATCATTCAGCTGATGAGGAACAGCTATTGCACATCAAATGTCTGGCAAAGAGTTTTCATATCACCCGAACTACAGTACTTGTAAATGGAGGTAGTTCACACATTCTGTTGATATTGTGTGATATGTTGCTGAGTGGCTCACGGTGGCTCAGAGAGAGGATGAGGAAGAGCTAGTTTTATGAAAGTCTTGCCAGGACTCCAGCATCCAAATCTAACCATATTCTTCCAAACTAGTAAAACTGTTTACATGAGTTAAAAAAAACCACAACAGCAATGTTGCATCATCATTATTTTCTTAGTTTATCAATGAAATTCTTTCAAGGAAACTTAAAAGACTAAATCATGAACTAAAAACACAACATTTAGGATTTAAAGCAAAATATCATAAAGAAGACTTGAACAGAAAAAGAATACTGACAGTGCTATCATATGCATGTCTACTGGGAAGTAAGCCCTGTGGAGTTTGTTTATTTATTATTTATAATACTTTTTTTAATCACTGTACTTTTAAACTACCTAATAACTGAAGCTCTCTGGATGGTGTACAATATATTAAAAAAATAAAATATAAACATCAAAAACAAAAATTAAAAACAGCGCAAAATAAAACTTTTCTATCACTATATTAAAATTCCTAAGTGGTTCACATTAAACATACAATATAACAGGATAAAAACAAGATAAAATAATAATGATATTAAAACAAAATAACAGTCAAGTGGGCAGTAACATAATCCTTTACCAGTCAGAGAAAGCCTGTGTGAAGAGATATGTTTTCCAGAGGCGTTTAAAACATGCCACCATTTCTGCCTCTCAAACCACATGTGGGAGAGTATTCCAAAGCGTGGAAAAAACTCAGTTTCATAACATTACCTGGTGACATTCCATTGGTCACAGTTACTACAATGGGTCTGGCTTTTGAGTAGATGTGTGTAGGATTCCACTGTAAGGCCTGAAAAGGTGAATATTACTGAGTCATGTATGAGCCAGTATGATGCAGTTCTTAGAGTGTTGGACTAGAACTGGGGAAACCCAGGTTCAGATCCCAGTCAGCTGTGAACCTTGCTGGGTGACCCTGGGCCAGTAATTCTCTCTCAGTACCTAACCCATCCTTACCCAACCTGGTGCCCTCCAAACGTTTTGGATTTCAACTCCCATGATCCCTCATCATTCGCTATGTTAGCTCAGGTTGATAGGCGATGCAGGCCAAAACATCTGGAGGGCACCAGGATGGGAAAGGCTGCCTAACCTATCTCATAGGGTCATTATGAGGATAAAATTGAGGGAGAACAATGGATTCCGGCTTGAGCTCCTCAGAGGAAATGTGGGATATAAATGTAATAAACAAATAAAATAATACATAGACAATGGTTTAGGAACACTTACCATGTGGTGCAGTGTCCACGTGAATTTCTCAGCAGCAGCCAATGGCATAGGGAAATAAACAATGTGATGCCACTGGAGCCCTATTCGGTTGTTCTCCACATGCAGAAGGGGGCAGTGTGATTGCACTGATGGCCCCTGCAACATCATACATGGCACTGGCTTTCTCCCCCTGGACATCCATATGTTGGCACAGATGTCTGCATCACAAAAGCCTACAACCAGGAGTCATATATGTCAGGAACAGGGCCGCCATTGTGGTCCTACTGTTCCCCTCTCCATGCATAGAAGTTTCTCATGGGGAACAGCTACATAGGGCTTCTGTCACCTGGAAATTACAAGAGGGAGAAAAGAGCTTACTATGGAGATTGGGGCAGGGGGGGCTCAGCATCTCAGTGGTAGGTGTAATGTGTAGCCTGATCCCAAGAAACATAGGACAAAACATTGTTCCCTCCATCCAATCACTCTATGTTATTTTTACTAGAATCGAATGGGAGAAATCTACCCATCCATCCATCTATATACATTCACTCAAATATTCTCTAATGTTCTGAGGGTTTCAGAAGGAGCACATGAACAGTGTGCCAGCTAGAAACCCGACCAGATACAAAATGCCGACAGACTCCCTGTTTCAGCCTAATCAGTTCAGACAGCCCAACTAAATGGGAATGCCGAGTCACCTGGCAGTTACATGATTCATTTACCAGGCAATTGCTATGACCACTTTCCCCTCATTAACTTTTCCTTCTCCGCCTGATGGTCCAGTGCACAGCCAACCTGCTGAAAGAGCACTGGGCTGAAAATCAAAGTATGCCATTAGCAACAAAGGCATATGATGAAAAGCCCATGCTGTAGGTACTGTGGATTTGTAAAAGTGGTGCAGAAGAAAGTGGGTGTGTGTGCACTAGGGATGTCAGAGAATTCCATGACGGATCTCGGTGAGGCCGAGTGCCAGTGCATTCAGCCCCCCGAAACCCATCGCGGAACGAAGCCCCCGCCCCCCCAACCCACAAAAGGCACACGGGATGAAGTCCCTGCCGACCCCACCCCACGAAAGGTGCATGAAACGGAGCACTTACCTGCTCCTGTCCACGCTGCTTTGTGAATGGCAGCCGTTCTGCAGCCGCCATTCGCTTCCTCCTCTTCATAGCCATGATAGGCTACGTAAATACTTACGTAGCCTATCACGGCTAACGCAGGGACACCATTTGCGTCCCTGTGGAGGCCATGATAGGCTACGTAAGTATTTACGTAGCCTATCACGGTGGGGGGGGGGAATCCAGCGTACGCAAATGGCAGCGGCTACCGCCATTTGCGTACGCTGGGTTTTTTTTCCCCCTGTCATGATAGGCTATGTAAGTATTTACGTAGCCTATCACGGCTCAATACAGGGACGCAAATGGCGGCGGCTACGACAGCTGCCATTTGCGTCCCTGCAGGGCTACCCAGCGGCCAGATGTCCGGCTGCGGGCGGCTGGAGCCGGGCGGCGGCTCCGCAGCTTGGCCGTGGAGCATAGCCGGCCGGGCAGGATTTCGGGGGGAGGGACAGAGCACCTCCCCCCCATCAAGGTTTCCGGGGGGGGGGGGAGAGATGGAGCGCCTCCCCCCCACGGCGGATTGCCCGGCATGGAGCCAGGGAGGTGTTTCGTACATCCCTAGTTTGCACACATGTCTGTGTTGTATATACATACTAGGGGTGGGCAAATCTATCATTTTCAGTTTCACTGACTTTCTCATTTTTCTTAAGTACAGTTCATCTTGAACTTTGAAATTTTTTCTTTAAAAGTTTGCATGAATATTTTGTGCACATTTATCCTAATATGTGCTATTTGTATGCACATTTATTTATTTAATAATCTTAATGTAATAAAATCTCTCCAGAGTTTACATATAAATATTAAAAATCACATTTAAAATACACTATTAAAATAATTCCAAGTACTATAACAATAGAAAGCAATACAAGGAATAGTAAGATGGTATATTTTTGCTAATATACACTTTTTTGCAAGCAGTTTTTCCTAATATAATGCATTTTAAACATTATTTTCCCAATATATGTTTTTTGTTCCCATTTTTTGATTGGAGAACTCCATTGCAAAATATGGAGAAATGTGAGTTTAGATGATTACTGAAGTTTGGTTCACATAGTGGTTCAAAAATGTAAAATTATTAGTTACATTCTTATTCAAATGGGAACTGAACTAATTTTCTCCCAATCCCTAGTATATAAACATGTGTTATTAAACCAAGAGCACTTCTGAGGTGAAAGCTATATTCTAGCCTTCTCTACGTGATCAAACAAGTGTGAACGTGCGCAGGGGTCCTGGCCGAACATGCATTAATTTGCATGTCTGCAATGTACCTATCCATGTACAAACTGCATATCCACTTCATGGCAAGTTCCAGATGTACACGTGAATGCACATGGGCAGGGTTTGCTGCAGTGATCCCACTCCTACCTATGCAAATTCATTACATGCACACATTGCATGTCATGATGGCTACGGACTATTCCTTTTTAGTTCAGACAAAACTACCTCACCATTTTTCACAGACATTAGCAAGAGACAAAAAGAGGAGCTTGCTCCAAGATGTGGAAGGTTCATGATTTGTTTATTTATTTAAAGTATTTATACGTCACTGTATAACAAAGTTCTCAAGGGAGCTCACAACAAGAAATAAAACAATTCAAAATGCAGTAACAATAGAACAACTATAAATGCAATCTAGATATTAAAACCTGTTTCTTTGAGATATTAATAGTGGCTAGAGCCAGTGTGGTGTACTGGCGAGAGTGTTGGACCGGGAGCTGGGAGATCCGGGTTCTAGTCCCCACTCAGCTATGGAAGCTCACTGGGTGACTTTGGGCTAGTCACACACTCTCAGCCCAATCTACCTCACAGGGTGGTTGCTGTGAGGATAAAATGGAGAGGAGGAGGACAATGTAAGCCGCCTTGGGTTCCTTACAAGAGGAAAAAAGGCGGGATATAAATGCAATAAATAAATAATAAAATAAAATAAATTACAAAAGTTAGCACAGCTGGGGAACAGTGCCCAGTCAGGGCCAGCCCTAGGCAAAGTGAGGCCTCAGGTGGCAGATATTGAGAGGAGACTGCAAGGTGTTGGAGAAGAGGTCCCAAACTAGCTTGCTGCCCTCAGGGCTGGTGGAAGATGTTGCTCCATTGCCAGTGTTAAAGAAAGCTTCAACTGCCAGTCCAGTTGGCTTTTGTACATGGAATGGGAGAAGCACCATCTTGTTCTTCACCTCAGGCAGCAAAGTCTCTTAGGTGGCCCTGTTCAGATATTTATTTATAACATTTATATCCCACCCAATATCATTAGGATCTCAGATATTAGATATGAACATTTTTCTCAAGGATTTAAGTGGACAAAATAACCAAATGTAAACAACTAAATGTAAAATGGGTGAAATGCATACATACACCAATTCAGCTTGGTGAACTAGCAGAATAATAATCAGAATAATGCAGCATATCTGTATTTCAGAATAATCCCCATTCTATTAAAGGAGCTGTTCAAAACTTTGAGTTTTATTAGTGCCTTGGTATTTATGACCCTAAATAACAGATACATTTACAGCTATGCTGAAATCTAAACCTGGTTACTCTTTGTGTCCACAAACAGAAAGAGGACTATACCACACAGCAGAAGAAAAGGCAGAAACTTTCCTGGAACATTTTCAACACTGTTGTTCATTTTGAACAGGAGAAACTGCTCAACATCTGATCAAAAATAGAACAGCTGGAACCAACACTTTGGTATAACTCAGTCTAGCAAAGCTTCTAGCAAAGCTTCTATCTGGAGAAAACAACTTGTTTCTGACTAGTTAATTTCATAACTAGGTGACCTATTTAGTAGCAGCTTTCATAGAGACCTAGCCGTGACTCCATTCACACGATTAGCAATTACGTAAATGTGGTTCTTTTTAGAATACATGGCAGATGCAGGAGGCCTGATCCAGCTTAGGATTCTGGCTAGGGATAAGGGTGGCCTTTGTCTCCCACTGCAGTCCTGTTCTAAATCAGATCTGCAGTCCTGACCTGCTTTCTTCCTGATGCAAATAGCAGGCCCTGGGGCACTGATCTGAATCAGGAACATGGTAGGGGGTAAAATGTTCAAGCCACTCTCACCCCAGTCAAGATCCTAATGAACTTGCTATTTATTTACCCTAAAATAGAATCAGGCCTAGTTTGACTTTGCATACTGGGTGCTATTTTCAGCTGTTTTGTCACTGATTACATGCTTAACAGCTCCCAGAAGAACATAGGTATTAATGCATTGCAAAATCTGACAAGCAACTTGATAATCAATCTTTGGTTTGGGTTCCCTTCCCTCTTCTACTCTGTGTACCTAGGCTTCATTTACTGCACTTTGAGGATTCCATCATTGCAGATAAGGTCAGAAAAATGATTGGGTCTTTACTTGGCCAGGCAGGCTCTGTTTCTCTCTTCTCACCTAAGTACTTCAAGACTTTTTTTTAATCCTCCTGGTACTGTTGGCACCCCATGTTACCTCTTTTCACTTGCCACAATTATTTTTCCCTTTCTTAAACACTGTTTATGGAAGTGACATTGTACTTTATTATTTTTACACAACACCATTTGATAGGGCTGCTGTCTGGGTAAATATTTTATAGCCAAGATTGGTGGGAGATTCAGGACAGATAAAAGGAAGTACTTCTTCACACAGTGCATAGTTAAAACTATGTAATTCACTTCTACAAGATGTTGTGATAGCCACCACTATGAATGGCTTTAAAAAAGAATTGGACTAGGGATGGCGGAGAATTTCTCCACGAATCTCGGGGAGGCCGAATGCCAACGCATTCAGCCTCCCGAAATTGGTGGTGAAATTCTCCACCACCACCCTGCCCCTGCCCCCGGGATGGGACTTACCTCCTTCAAATGTCCCTCTCAGCGGCGGGTCCCAACGGTCTTTCGGCGGGGGCTGGGGCAGCGGCCGGTCTTCTGACCGGCTGCCACCGCCGCCATTACAAAGTAAATTTAAAAAACACACACACGTCATAGGCTACTGATAGGCAGTGCTGGTTATGATGTTTCTCTGACAGCTTTCATATGTACTTTTTTCTCCTTCAGTATTAAATGCTATGCTAGCCACAACTGTTGTTGTTGTTGTTGTTGTTAGCAATCATATAGCACCATCAACATATATGGTGGTCTACACAGAACAAAAGCACAGATCCCTTTACGGTCTAGAAAATGACACAAGGAAGACAACAGAGGAAGGGGACAGAAATGTGGGCAGGGGGAGGAGAAGAATGCCTGATACACAGGCATAACCTATTTTAAATGGAATTGGAAATAATACCTATCATATCCAGATTAAAAGGTGTCACATAGGCCCGGTTTGCACACAACGAGAAGCCACCATGGGTGAATTTCCGCACAGGGCTTCTCGTTGTGGTGGTGGCTGCCATTTTGAATATTCAGAGCATGGTGGGGGTGCACCATAGGGTTCTTATTACATGCAAACCCGGCACGGGTGGTTACACCCACAACCCATGGGTTCTGGTTGTTGGTCAATCATCCCAATAACCCATCTGCGCTGGGTTCACACATAATGAGAAGCTGTACTGCATCCCCATAATGCCCAGAATATTCAAAATGGCATCTGTCACCACAACGAGAAGCCCTGTGGGGAAATTCACACTCTGTGGCTTCTTGTTACATGTGAACCAGGCCATAGATGATGAAACAAATTTGTTTTCTCTTGCTCCAGAGGGCAAGGACCAAAACAGTGAGTTCAAGTTCCAAGTGAAATGGTTTAGGATAAACATCAGGAAGACCTTTCTCATGGCATGAGCTATTTGACAGGGGAACAGACTGCCTGAGAAGATGGTGCACTCTCCTTTGCTAGTGGTTTTTAAGCAGAGGTTAGATGGCCCCCTATCAGCCATGGACTTCCTGCACTGGCAGAGGATTGGACAAGATGACCATTGAGGTTCCTTCCTTCCAAATCTATGAATTGGCACTGCTCCTGAAAATCACCCCCAACCACAGCAGTGATAGTAGTGAAGAGGGTGCCTTTGAGCTTGCAAGGAAGTGGGGAGAGAGAACTGACCTGGCCTCAGCCACCTCTGCTGCCTGGCATTTTCCTCTGTCTGTCTGTGTGAGACTGTCTGAGTGTTTGCATCCCTGCAACTGGATCATAAGTGGATCCAAACCTTGATGACCAGTCCACTTCCAATAGTTTTGGAGAAGATTGCTCCAGTTGGGACAAGGTCTGAATCTCTTGGAAATGGCCCACTTAGGTTCCGGTTCAGGCTTCATCCAGAGCAAATACACACCTCTAATCCCAACACATGGAAGAGATAAGAACATAAGAACCTCAGAAGAGTCATGCTGAATCAGACCAAGGGTCCACTTAGTTCAGCATTATGTTCACACAGTGGCCAACCAGCTGCCCACAGAAAACCCACAAGCAGGACATAAGCGCAACAGCACCCTCCCACCCATGTTTCCCAGCAACTGGTGTACATAGGCATTCTGCCTCTGAAATCGGATGTAGCATATCACCATCGGGACTAGTAGCCATTGTTAGCTTTCTCTTCCATGAATGTGTCCAATTTAAGGATGGACGAAAGTCCCTTACCTGGTCCCGCTGCTTGCTTCGCAGTGGGGGGGAGGCGCTTCGGTTCTCCCCCCAAAGTTCAGGCCGGGGGGGAGGCACCCTGCCCCGCCCAGCTGAAATTCAGGCCGGGGAGGAGCGCCCCGTCTCCCCGGCCGCGAAATAAAAAAGTAAATTTAAAAACACACACGCACACACACGTGATAGGCTACGTAGCGATTTACGTAGCCTATCACGGCTAGATTTCCAAAGTCAGCCATGATAGGCTACGTAAATCGTTACGTATCACGGGTGACTTTGGGGGGGGAAAAGCGCGTACGCAAATGGCAGCGCCCATGGGCGCCGCCATTTGCGTTCCTTGTTTGGGCAGGGGTAGTCTACGTAAAGATTTACGTAGACTACGGCAAAAATAATTATTATTTTTTATAAATAATATTTATTAAAAAAAAATTGTATTATTTTTGCCATAGTCTACGTAAATCTTTACGTAGACTACCCGGGACCAAATAAGAAACACAAATGGCGGCCCCCATGGGCGCCGGCATTTGCATACGCGCTTTTTTTTTTCAAAGTCACCCGTAATAGGCTACGTAACGATTAACGTAGCCTATCACAGCTGACTTTGGAAATCTAGCCGTGATAGGCTACGTTAATCGTTACGTAGCCTATCACGGGTGGTTTTTTTGTTATTTCGTGGCCGGGGAGACGGGGCGCTTCTCCCCGGCCTGAATTTCGGCCGGACGAGGCGGGGCACCTCCCCCCCGGCCTGAATTTTGGCCGGGCGAAGCGGGGCGCCTCCCCCCCCGGCCTGAACTTCAGGGGGAGAACCGAAGCACCTCCCCCCCACCGCGAAGCAAGCTGCGGGACCAGGTAAGTGACTTTCGTACATCACTAGGTGACCATCATACCTACTACTGTGGGCAAGAAACCCTTAGAAGAAATGGATTAGCACTCATAGTCAACAAAAGGGTGGGAAAAGCAGTACTGGGGTTCAATCTCAAAAATGATCGAATGATCTCAGTACGAACCCAAGGCAAACCATTCAACATCATAGTAATTCAAGTCTATGCCCCAACCACTGAGGCCGAAGAAGCTGAGGTT
This sequence comes from Heloderma suspectum, assembly GCF_057233095.1. Classification (NCBI taxonomy): domain Eukaryota; kingdom Metazoa; phylum Chordata; class Lepidosauria; order Squamata; family Helodermatidae; genus Heloderma; species Heloderma suspectum. The sequence continues at coordinate 95,613,656 of NC_139461.1, forward strand.
GATCGGTTCTATGAAGACCTACAACATCTTCTAGAACTAACACCAAAAAAAGAGGTCCTCTTCATCATAGGGGATTGAAATGCTAAAGTAGGAAGTCCAGAAATCACCGGGATAACAGGCAGGCATGGCCTTGGTGTACAAAATGAAGCAGGACAAAAGATAATAGAGTTTTGCCAAGAGAACACGCTGATCATAGCGAACACTCTTTTCCAACAGCACAAGAGGCGACTCTACAGATGGACATCATCAGATGGTCAATATCGAAATCAGATTGATTATGTCCTTTGCAGCCAAAGATGGAGAAGCTCTATACAGTCAGTAAAAACAAGACCTGGAGCTGACTGTGGCTCAGATCATGAGCTGCTTCTTGCAAAATTTTGGCTTAAATTGAAGAACGTAGGGAAAACCACTAAACCATTCAGGTATGACCTAAATCATATCCCCTATGAATACACAGTGGAGGTGAGGAATAGATTTCAGGGATTAGACCTGATAGACAGAATGCCTGAGGAACTATGGATGGAGGTCCATAACATTGTTCAGGAGGCAGCAACTCAATCCATCCCCAAGAAAAAGAAATGCAAGAAAGCAAAGTGGCTGTCTGATGAGGCTTTATAAGTAGCTGAGGAAAGAAGGGAAGCGAAAAGCAAGGGAGAAAGGGGAAGATCTATCCAACTGAATGCAGAGTTCCAGAGAATAGCAAGGAGAGACAAGAAGGCCTTCTTAAATGAACAATGCAAAGAAATCGAGGAAAACAACAGAATGGGAAAGACTAGAGATCTCTTCAAGAAAATCGGAGATCTCAAGGGAACGTTTTGTGCAAAGACGGGCATGATAAAGGACAAAGAAGGCAAGGACCCAACAGAAGCAGATGAGATTAAGAAGAGGTGGAAAGAATACATAGAAGAACTATACAGGAAAGATCTTAATGTCCCTGATAGCCATATTAGTGCGGTCACTGAACTTGAGCATCCTAGAGAGTGAAGTCAAGTGGGCCTTAGGAAGCATTCCTAACAACAAAGCTAGCGGAGATGACAGTATTCCAGCTGAGCTATTTAAAATCCTAAAAGATGATGCTGTTAAAGTGCTGCACTCAATATGCCAACACATTTGGAACACTCAACAGTGGCCACAAGACTGGAAAAGGTCAGTTTACCTTCCAGTTCCAAAGAAGGGCAACGCCAAAGAGTGTTCAAACTACCGCACAATTGCGCTCATTTCACATGCCAGCAAGGTGATGCTCAAAATCCTACAAGCTAGGCTTCAGCAGTATGCGAACCAAGAACTACCGGAAGTACAAGCTGGGTTTCGAATAGGCAGAGGAACTAGAGATCAAATTGCCAACATTCGCTGGATCATGGAAGAAGCAAGAGAACTCCAGAAAAACGTCTATTTCTGCTTCATTGACTACGCTGTGTGGATCACAACAAACTGGACCAGAGGCTGGTGGCTTGCCTGAACTTTTCCCTTCCCCACATGAGTTATCTAGTATTCAGAATATATTAACTTGCTTACTTTTCACATAAATACTGATGCAAAAAGTCCTTTGTGTCATGGTGGCCAAAATGCTTGTACGAATTGGCTCTTGTACCTGTTTTTTCCCTTTCCATGGCTAAAAGCAGGGGGATTACTTCAACCAGACAAACAGTATGGGAATAACGGGTTAACCACCCAGCTTTGTGAACCTGATCCAAATTTCTCACTCCCACAGTGGCTGCTATTAAGGAATGAAAAAGATGTTGGAAATTCCAACAACAGATCTACTGTGTCATGACTAGTTTAGGATATAAATGTAACAACTAAATATATAAAATTAAGGAAAGGCTACATTCTGTATTCTTATAATTAACATTTTATTTAATCACAAACCCAGTATAAGTAGCAAATGAATTATATAGCTTGCTGGGTTTTGTAAAACCTGTTTAGTGATGTGAATGGTTTTTTTAAAGTTAAAAACACACACACATACATTGTTTGGGGCAAGGTGTTTGGGAGCGGGAAACAGAAATGTTTTGTCAGTGCCAAAAAATTTTTGAAAATAGATACGACTTCTAAAAAACATGACATTAGCATGTCTGTCTGTCTGTCTGTCTGTCTGTCACCTATCTATCTCTAAGGATAGTTCCTTGTAAGCTCAAGAGTTGAATTTTTTCTTTATTTTCTTCTTTCCTGTGCTTCCCAGTCTCTTTTAAAATATATGCATGTGTGCGCACACACACCCAAAATTTAGGCAAATATTGAAGAACAAACCTCCTGCTGTTCTAAAAAATCCACAACTAAGCCAAACCTCTTAATTTTACATGGATGTGAACTATCTGCAATGTGAGAGAGATAATTTGCTTTTGCATTTCAAATAAATATTTATAGGATGTCCCCATCTTTCAACCTCCTAACTGTACATGCTGATAGTAATCAGGATATTGTCACTGAGTATGTGGGTCAGTTCTGGTCTGGGATGCTAAACTGCAATAGTCCAATAAAGGAGAAAATTGAAGTCCAGATTATGATTTAGGACACCTTAGCTAACAAGAGTGTGATGCATTGGTTGGAGGGTTGGACTCAGACTGGGAAGGTTCAAATTCCCACTCAGCCGTGAAGGTCACTGAGTGACCATGGCTAGTCATGATCTCTCTTGTCCTAACTTCACAGTGTTGTTGCCATGGATAATTTGCCTTTATCCCTTATAACAATAACCTAAATATTAATTTGAAATGGAAAAGCAAGGGGTGGGGAAGAGGAGGCTCTGAGCTCCTTGGAGAAAAAGTGGGATGAAAATATAGTAAATCCATCGATGGAGGGAGCAATCCTATAGCCCATAGACAGCATTTGAGGGCCATAGGATAGTTTGTATTCCTGGATCTGAGGTTGGATACAGTGCTCCAACCTTGGACCCAGGAGTCCAAGCTTCCCACCTCTTCCCCTCACAGCCAGCATGGACACAACCATGCCAGCTGCCTCTCCAAGCTCACAAAAGCAACCTCAGAGAGGAGGGAAAGGGGGCAGTTCTGTGGGCTGGGCAGGGAGGGGACTGGGGAGTCTGGGTTATGAAGAATCCTCCAACCTCCCCAGCCTCCTTCCCTCCTGCTCTGCAGAGCTCCAGCTAGACTGGCAAAAAAAGCCTGTCTAGCAAAACTGCAGAGCGGGAGGAGCATGGAGGCAAAGATCGCCTCCCCACTCCTCCCACTCTGCATAGGATGCTGATGGGGATCCCAATAAAATTGCACCCTAAGTTGTTGAATGTGAACTCTGTGACTGGCCCATGCTGACAACAACCTTTACACCCCAGTTCAACATTGTTGGGAATCACAGCAAACTCCCAAAGATGGTGTGCAGTGCAGGGGCATGGGAAAAGATCTAAGGCCCAGGCCCATAGGACAGAAATCTCCATAAAATCTGCATATGATTACATATGCAAATGTATCAATAATTAATAGGATTTGTTTTAATTTCACAGGAAGCAAAGGCAGCCAATTAATTTCTCATCCAAATAATCTCTGATTATTGAATAAATGAAAATATATTCTTCATTTAATTTGCTCCCTGACCCATAACATCCCAATCCAATGGAGAAGGGGTTTTGAAGGATAATTGCCATGCAGGGGAAGATGTTGTGTGTGTGTTTGTGTGTGTTGCAGTATGTGGAAAGGTGAGAACTGACCCTTTCCTTCCCAGGTGAAGTCCCCCTTGAAAACTGCCCCTCGCAGGGCAATTAAGCGGAGAAAAAAATACCACCTTCCATTGTCACTAATGGACTCTTAGGTAAAGTGTTCCCTTCCCTCGCCCCCACAAATGCTTTGACTTTGCCCACTTTTTATTCACATAGAAAGATCATTCACTTCTTTCCAGATATGCTCAAGCTAGGACTTTGCTGAGCCTCTTAGTAAAGTTTTTTGTGTGTTTGTTTTGTGTGTGTTTTCTTAATAGACAAAATGGGTTGCTGAAAATGCAAACTCAGGCTAAACTGAAGAGTTGACCTTCTTGAGCTAAAATGATCAGAGCAAACTCCAGAATTTTTTAATTTTATTTATTTATTTATTTACTGGCTGCCTTTTAGGGCAAGCCCTCCCAAGTCAGTGTACAAAGTTAAAAACATGAAACACAATAATACCGTGATAAAATAAGAATGAATTATCTGAATTTAACAACTGAAAACACCAGCAAGCACCATCTACATAAATGACACCCAATAAACTAGCCCAATCATAGGCAAAATTATAGAATTTCTTCCTGTTTTGTTTATTTTTGAACAAACAGAGCACAATCTGAACCCCAGGACTTAGCAGTAAGCATATATCTGGGAAGAAAGGGTCTTTGGGTATTGGGAAGGAGGTGTGGAGCCGTCGTAACCTGGCTTTGGCTGAATCTGCTCAAAAATTGTCAGTCTTGTTTTTGCTTGATAAATCAGCAGGGAAGGAGCAGGCAGATTGGTAATGGAGGTTAGAGCCTTGAAGTGTCAGGAAGGATATTTCTCTAGCTCTAGCCCATTCCGGCACTCCAAAGCTGAGGTGCATACATGTGTGTTTGTGTGTGTATCTACGGACTGGCAGTACTGCCGCTTACCATCTAGAATTCTGAAGGTGAAGTTATTGACTCTGCACCATTTGAGGCTGCTGCTGCTTCTCCTCCTCCTCCTCTTAACCTAACTTGCCCAGCAGCTTGTCTCTGAAAAATAAATAAGGGTGCAATCCTATGCATGTTTAGACATTTAAAAAGTCCTACCACATGCTGGCTGGGGAATGCTAGGAGCTGTAGGACTCCCACCCCCCTGTCTAAACATGCATAGAATTGCACCCTAGATCCCCAAGGCATAATTTTACAGTTGTGGCTTTATACCAGCCTGGAAACCGTGTCTGCCATATACACAGCAATCAATTGTCAGTAATGCCGAAAGCCCAGTTTTTAATACCCTGGGACCTAATTCCTTACGGAGCTTGGAACTTTGCTCCGTAATCTGCAAACCATCTTGGCAGTTGGCGAACTACATGTGCATCTGATTCACCAGAATGTGCAGGCATTTTTGTAGGTACCTGCTGTTGCTGTTGCTTTTGTGTATTTTGCAACATTGCTTCAGTGACTATCCTCAGATGGTTTGACCTCATTAGGGCATCCCCCAGACAGAGTGCTTTGAAGATTGCAGCTTTAAGTCTGAAGTGTTCCACCTGGTACTGGAATGCCCATTTCAGTTGTGCTCTTCCTTTCTCTTCTGTATTCACATTGCTGTCAACACTGTCTTTATTCCTGAGCGGTCCAAGTAATGTCACTAGGTCTGCTCCAGAGCAAATGGGTTACAGTCTGCATGTTAGACATAGTGACATAGTTAATGGTTATGAGTATTGGTTCACAGAATACTTTTGGGGGGGAGGGGGGGTTCCCTGCAGTGGTGTAACTGCAAATTTTGAAGCACAGGTGGTCATCATGGAAGCCCTCATAGCCACGTCCCCAAGGAGGGTACAAAAATTCAGGCTACTGTCTTGATCCATCCCAACAGTTCTAGCCGTTTTCATCTCCAGTAGGAGCAGGTCTTTTGTAAAGCTAATGGATCTTAAATAGCCATTCAAGACCAAGTAATATCAAAATACAACAAGGAACAATACGTTGTTGCTGGGAAAATTCCTTCCTTCCCAGCTATTGTGAGGACTGCAGCTAAGCTTAGAGGGAAAAGGGTATTCTGAGGAGTGTGGCAGACGTTACCAGTGTCCTTGCTAGTAAAAAAGTGCTGGCAATGCCTCCCTGCAAGTTCTGGCTCCACTACACCACTGCGTCCATGTGAATAATTCTGACTGTTTCTGGCTACATGCTCAGGTGAAGAAGTGTATTATGCAAACGAGGAGTTCACACAGCTATGGTAAGCAATAATTCCATCATAAATGCAATCACAGGAAATGCGGCTTATAAACTCTTGGACTGCCCAGTTCACACATTGGATTTATCTGTCTGTGTGCCTACACGGAGACAGTTGGTACTGCTAGTATTGTGTCATACACACACACACACACCCCGACACCGACACACACACACAGGGCCATCAATATCCTGTACGCTGTGAACAATCAAGGTTGCTTAGAGGGTAAGAACAAAGTGTAAACTGGCAGGAATTGTTCTGGCTTGAAGAGGATACCAGCAATTTCTGTGAATCTGGTTGCTTTGTTTTGATTATTTTATAAGGACCATGCTTGCTGCTTTGAACATCCATTGTAGATATTACAAAATCTAGAATACAGTATAAATAGTTGCAAAATATTTTTGTTCATTGCTATCGTGTTGCTTACAATGGCATATTGTTAAAAAGAAGGAGTCAGTATGAGAACATGCAAAGTTCATTATTCGGATTTGCTGGGATATGGAGGGTGAAGGTGGGGGTTTAAACTCTGGATTTTGTCATTATCTTTTCCTCCTTTTAAGCTCTTTAATACTTCACAATCCCTGCAATGGAATGACCTTTGCTGAGAGAGCTGGATGTTTGCCCTTGGCAGAGCCTCACAACCAGAACACTATAATGACAGCTCAGAGAGATCAGCTAGGCACTGGCCAAGCCAGCAACAAAACTCCCTCTGTACATTCAGTCAACCTCTGTGTAGCTTTGCAGAGCCAACTCGAAGTCAAATATGCAAGAAGATTAATATGAGTGAGCATGCAATAAGACTTCAGGGTAAAGAATGGGGACTGGCTTAAAAAGACCTCAAAACCCTGAAGGTGCTTTTTGTGCAAAAAACTAAGTTTGAATGTCTTCACACAGGAAGGGGGAAAATGGGGAAGATTTTAAAAAGGCATAGTGGGAATTATATGTGAGGACTTATTGAGTGGATTGTGGTCTGTCCTTTGATGTGAATATTCTTTATGAGGATTGTTTGCATATATGTGGCTTTAGAGTAGAATCATAGAATAGTAGGGTTGGAAGGGGCCTACAAGGCCATCGAGTCCACCCCCCTGCTCAATGCAGGAACCCAAGTCAGACCATCCCTGACAGATGGCTGTCCAGCCTCGTCTCGAATGCTTCCAGTGTGGGAGAGCCCACCACCTCCCTAGGTCATGGGTTCCATTGTTGTATTGCTCTAACAGTCAGGAAGTTTTTCCTGATGTTCAGCCGGAATCTGGCTTCCTGTCACTTCAGCCCATTATTCCATGTCCTGCACTCTGGGATGATCGAGAAGAGATCCTGGCCTTACTTTCTGTGACAACCTTTCAAGTACTTGAAAAGTGCTATCATATCTCCCCTCAGTCTTCTCTTCTCAAGGCTAAACATGCCCAGTTCTTTCAGTCTCTCTTCATAGGGCTTTGTTTCCAGTCCCCTGATCATCTTTGTTGCCCTCCTCTGAACCCTCTCCAATTTGTCTGCATCCTTCTTAAAGTGTGGTGCCCAGAACTGGACACAGTACTCCAGATGCGGCCTAACCAGTGCTGAGTAGAGGGGAACTAGTACTTCCCGGGATTTGGAAGTTATGCTTCTATTAATGCAGCTCAAATTAGCATTTGCCTTTTTTGCAGCCACATCACATTGTTGGCTCATATTCAGCTTGTGATCGACAACAATTCCAAGATCCTTCTCGTTTGTAGTGTTGTTGAGCCATGTATCCCCCATCTTGTAACTGTGCGTTTGGTTTCTTTTTCCTAGGTGCAGAACTTGGCATTTATTCCTATTAAATGTCATTCTGTTGTTTTCTCCCCAGTGCTCCAGTCTATCAAGATCACTTTGAATTTGGTTTCTGTCTTCCAAAGTATTAGCTATCCCGCCCAATTTTGTGTCATCTGCAAATTTTATCAGCATTCCTCGCACCTCCTCTTCCAAGGCATGAATAAAAATGTTGAAGAGCACTGGGCCCAGGACTAAGCCCTGCAGTACCCCACTCGTTACCTCTCCCAGTTTGAGAAGGTCCCATTGATAAGCACTCTTTGAGTCCGATTCTGTAGCCCACTGTGGATCCACCGGATCGTTGTTTCATCTAGCCCACTTCGAGCTAGTTTGCTCATCAGGATGTCATGGGGCACTTTGTCGAAAGCTTTGCTGAAGTCGATGTATATTATGTCTACAGCATTCCCACAGTCCACAAGGGAGGTTACTTGATCAAAAAATGAGATCAGATTCGTCTGGCAGGATTTGTTCTTGACAAATCCATGTTGGCTTCGAGTCATCACTGCATTGTTTTCAAGGTGCTTACAGATGGATTGCTTTATCATCTGCTCCAGAATTTTCCCAGGGATTGATGTCAGACTGACTGGTCTGTAGTGCCCAGTTTCCTCCTTTTTACCCTTTTTGAAGATAGGGACAACATTGGCCCTCCTGCAGTAATCTGGCACTTCACCCGTCCTCCATGATTTCTCAAAGTAGTTGAGAAGTAGTTCCTTTGATTTTAGCTGTTCACCTCTTGGTGTACATAGCATAGGGATTATAGGTAGAATCTAGACTTATATCTATAGTTCTGTCAGTTACTGAATAACGTCTGGCTACATAGCCCATTTAAGTTGACGTTCTAGGGTTTGAACTAGGTGTCAGCCTGATCATGTGACCTGAACTGAGCATGTCTCACTGTCTCCTCATAAACTCATGGAGATTGTGCTCATCTTTCAGTAAAACTGAGACATTCCTCTGTCCTCACAATCCTAGTGCTGGCATATTGTCAACAACAACAACGACTCTACATTAGAGTGCAGGAGACAGAATTTCTAGTCCCTGATTTGCACAAATGACCTTGTATAATACCTGACCTGACCAGATTGAAAGATCCCTGGGGATGCATCAGTAAAAATGGCCTGGGTGTATGTTTACAAGGTGTGAGTCTACTTACTTTTGTTTGTTTACAATTGGACTGTTTTTCTTCAAGTATTTTTCTTCAAAAAGCCAAGTTCTTCTCACCATAGGTAGACATTAAAGAATCTCTGCACTCTAGACTTCTTTTTTTTTGGTCTTTGGCTGAAGCCTTCTCCCCTATATGCATAGTGTCTGTTCTGATAATTGAACATAGTTTATTTGTTTTTCAGGGCCAGGTGATGGGCATCACAAGCGTTCAGCTATGTTTGGGATTACAGCCAACTACATTCTGAGATGAAACATGGTTTACATGGTTTGAACATGGTTTATTCATTTTGCAGGGCCAGGTAATGGGCATCACAGGTGGTCAGTCAGCTACATTCTGAGATAAAATTCCACCACTGATTTCTATGACAGATTTCCTCTGTCTGGGGAATATGACCCACATTCTGGTCTTTGTCACGCTGGCACCTTTTTCAGGGAGACGTGAGAACCATGCCATGTGTGTGAATGTTGAAGGGACTCATGTTTTATTTGGAAGTTGGTTGCCCTTTGGTAATTCACATATGGCAGTGATAAACATAAGAATCTAACAGTGCATGTACCGGGAATCTGCCTGTATGTATCATTTAGTTAAGAAACAAGGTTGCTACTGCTTCTTCTATTTCAGGCTCATAAAATCAAGAATTAAGAAATGTGGTTGGTGTAATAATACTGCAACCAAGAGCTATCACTATGGCTTGTCAATGGTACTGTTAGTTCAAGAGAGAACTTCCACACATTCCCCCATTTTAATTCATAACTAAACTGAGTGGAACTTGCAGAAAATGCTAGTAGTGTACAGTTAGGGCTTTTCTACACAAGGCATTTATCGTGTGCTTATCATTCCCTACTCATGGTTGTTTACAGGTTCTTTAGATGATGAAGTGACCCTCCTGTTTTGCTTCTGTGCCTAAAAGGCACTTTTGGCAAGTTTTTTAGAGAAGGCAAAATGCTGTATTTAATTGTAAAAGTGAAAGAAAATGCTTTTTCTCTTGTGTACTTGCGCTATTCCGCTATACTACAGTGCCACCTAGAGGTTATGTAGCCAAAAAGCAGGAAAGGAAATGCTTTTTGTGTAGTGTTCGGATCTCAATTCTGCAATGAAACTAAAAATAGAAAAGCTCAGAGGCCACAGCTGCAGGATGACCATGCATGGCAGGTACTGGGTATCATACAGACTCAAACTGCCTGTACATCAAGATCCATAGAAGAGACACTGCTCTGAATTTTATCTATGAAGTAGGGTCATTCTGATATTTCACAGAACAAGGTCTCATCAGTTGTAGTCTCACATATTTGGAATACCTTCCATCTCTTTCAGCTTTAACATTTCAACCTGATGCGACATATTCTCAACCAGAAAATGTGCCAATGTATTTAAAATATGTGAAAAGATATCCAGATCATAAAAGGACATCACAGACAATAGGACATATTTAAACCAAAGAAAATTGCATAGAAGGGATTAAACATGAGGAAGTAAAAGAATCACCTCCCTGGGGAATTTGTGGGATCCCCTCCCTTCAGATTTCCAGGAAGCTATTGGATTGTCATATGTGTCATTAATGCTTTATGTATAGGCTGTTCTGTCCTCAAATTGAAAACTAGATTAGGTGATACTCTGGAACCTTGGTAATGAAACAGTTCCACAGTTTGTAATTCTACGGTTCTATGGTTTTTACAGAAAAACATGTAGGTTCTGATCCAGCTAAGATCTTTCCTACACAAGGCTGTTGATCATTGTATCTCCTTCTGGTTTTGTTGCAGAACTGAGATCCAAGCTCTACACAAAGAGCTTTTTCATTTCCTGCTTTTCCACTACATAACCTCTAGGTGGTACTGTGCTACAGCAGAATACTGCAATTATGCAAGTAGGAAAATATCTTTTATTTTGCTTTCAGAAATAATACCCATTTTCCTTGCTCTAAAAAAACCCCAGGTAAGTGCTCATAGAAAACAGAAGCAAAACTGGAGGATCGCGACATCATCTAAAGAACCTGTAAACAACTGTGAGTAAGGAATCATGAGTGCCCAATAAATGCCTCATGTAGAAACAGTCTCAGTCATTCCATGTGTTTTATCAATGGGACACAGAGTGCTTCCAGATATAGGCCACATAGTGCTACCAATCAGAAGCCACTGTGCAATTATTCCATCTTTTTCTCCTTAACAGATTTTTTGCAGTAAGAGAAAAGATGGGAGAAGTGATGGGAAAAAATGGGAGAACCCTTGATTACAAGTAATGATCTGGATCAGAGCCCTGGAAAGGACAACTGACCTGGGTTTACATAGAAGAGCTTTTTGCTGCATCTCGTTATCTGATCCCCATAGAACTAAATATGTTGAAAGTAATTATGGACTGAACTCATCTTTGACACTGACCTGATCTTTAAATAAGGTAAGAAATTGTACCTTTCCCCACCCTGTTTTTATAAAATCAGTTGCTTTTCACATTGCTCCTTGATCATCATCCTCTTATTCAGCCCACAAAGGAGTCCAGCACATCACCTGTTCACTTTGCTGTAAGAAAACCAATAACTTTAATGAAACAAACATTCCTCCTGGTCTCAATCTCACAGCTGCCAGGCTCTAGGCAGGTCATTTGGGGCTTGAAATATTTATGCAGACGTTTTAAACTGGGGTTTAATGGAAGGGCAAGAGCTGGTCTGATTGTGTTCTTCAGGGAACTACTGCATAGCAACGTGCCCCAGTCCCTGAATACATTCACAACTATTTAAATATATGGATTCCATTAGCTAATTGTACAAACATCACCATGAGGGTACATAAACAGGGATTCTGGCATCACTTAGGAAAAGATAATTTGAGGGATCAAAATGATTTTAGTAGAATGTGTGTGTGTGTGCGCGCGCGCGCGCGTGTGTGTACATACATACATAGTAGGATGGTGACACAGAACACATTGTGTAATCCTCAAGATATTGTACAAATGGGAATACTTCTGTAAAGAAAAAGGGCTAAATCCAATGCTATGTGAGCGGACCTCTGCTTCCACAACTGACATTTTCTTCCCCTTCTAGCCCCCATGGCCCCCCACATGCCCCCCATCTACTCTGGCAGGTCCCCCAGAGGGTTAATGTTATATTATTGATTGTTTTTATTGGGATTTTGTCATGGATGTTTGTTCCTGCCCCCTCTGCCTGGTCCCTGCCACTGCCAAAACTGTAGTGATTCTGCTGGAAAGCAAGATGCACAGGAAGTGCGGGTCTCATTTCCCATCAGGATTAGGTTCCTGACAGCTCACCAAAAGGGGTTTGATGGACTGTGGGGAGTGCAATTCTTTTCTCGCTGAGGAACAGAGCGAGAATGTTTTAAATAAAGAAATGAAGAACTAAATCCCCTTAGGGACTTTTCAAAATATTAAAGGTAAAGGTGTCCCCAACCAGCCATGTCCGACTCTAGGGTGCAGTGCTCATCCCTGTTTCTAAGCCGAAGAGCCAGCGCTGTCCGAAGATGCTTCTGTGGTCATGTGGCCAGCATGACTGAACACCGAGGTGCACGGAACGCTGTTTTTATTTATTTATTTATTTATTTATTTATTTATTTATTTCATTTCTATACCGCCCAATAGCCGAAGCTCTCTGGGCGGTTACCTTTCCCGTCGAGGCGGTACCTATTTATCTACTTGCAATTTCTTGCTTTCGAACTGCTAGGTTGGCAGAAGCTGGGACTGAAGACAGGAGCTCACTCCGTCACGCAGCACTTGGGTCTCGAACTGCTGACCTGCCAACCTTTCCAGTCTGCAGTTCAGCGTCTTAACCACTAAGCCATGATTCCTTCATCACATGATCATCTTTCTACCAAATGGATTTTTCTCCAAAATTTTCTACTTGCTATCTATAGCCAGGATCTCTCCTCACCAGAATAATCTTTTAACATACAGGAAGTATCTGAATTTTTCCCTTTACAGTGCTATAATTTATTCCTGACATCAGAAAAGCACTTGTAAAAGATTATGTGTAGGTATTTTGCAGTGTTAACTTGGGCCAAAAATAACTCAGAGGCATATGCACAAATGAAGACTTTTCATTTCCAATTGAAATAGAAAATTAGCCGAACCCAAGGAGGGAGAAGAAAAGAAAGAGCTCTGTTTTTGTGCCTAATCAATTATAGCCTCTTGTGTTTTTCTTTTTCAAACTAAATAAATTAAAAGAGTAGATGAGTTCTTCTGCAGTTAAATGTATTCTATAATTTTTGAACAGGATGCTCTTTTCTATTTGACAAACAGTCGGCACCCTCAATGTCTCTTTCTCTCTTTTATTTATGAACCTTTAACAATTATGCAAGCACTTTAAGTTGCTTTGCATTATCACTGCTGTGAAAGACAACTCTGCTGTCTTTTGAGAAGTATCCTTTCTAACCTTGAAAAGGATTGATGTCTGCATCCACTGATGTATGGGGATAAGCATTTGATAGTTATGAGCGATCACTAAAGCTTGCAAGTTGTAGCAATCACAGATGATCTATGCAGCCTGTGTGAAAGAACTAGTTAATCACTGCTGAGCAGGGAGAGGGGAGGGTCTCAACCCAGGACCTCTGGCAGCCAGTCTCCAATACCTTATCTCCAGGACCATCAGCCCTCTGGTTCCTCAGAAAACCAGGCACAAAGAAGAAGTTCAGATAATTTTTGGTGCTGTTTCAGGAGATCCCTGGACTTGCGTAGCATGCAGTGTGCAGACTTCTTACTCCACAGCAGTCCCAAGTCCCCCTTCATGGATCACTGCCTTGTTGTGGCGAAGGGGCGTGCATAACTCAGTGAAGCCATAAGCTATGCCGTGCAGGGCAACCCAAGATGGACAGGTCATGGCGGAGAGTTCTGACAAAATGTGGTCCACTGGAGAAGGAAATGGCAACCCACTCGAGTATTCTTGCCAAGAAAACCCCACGGAACGTATCATAAGGCTAAAAGAGATGACGCCAGAAGATGAGCCCCTCAGGTCGGAAGGTGTCCAATATACTACTGGGGAAGAGCAGAGGGAATTTCCAAGTAGTGCCAGAAAGAGTGAAGCGGCTGGGCCAAAGCCGAAAGGACATTCAGCTGTGAATGCGTCTGGTGGTGAAAAAAAAATCCAATGCTGTAAAGAACAATATTTTTTAGGAACCTGGAATGTACGATCAATGAATCAAGGTAAGCTGGAGGTGGTCAAACATGAGATGGCAAGACTGAACATCGACATCTTGGGAATCAGCGAACTAAAATGGACAAGCATGGGCAAATTTAATTCAAGTGACCATCATATCTACTATTGTGGGCAAGAATCCCTTAGAAGAAATGGAGTAGCACTCATAGTCAATAAAAGGGTGGGAAAAGCAGTACTGGGGTACAATCTCAAAAATGACAGAATGATCTCAGTATGAATCCAAGGCAAACCATTCCACATCACAGTAATTAAAGTCTATGCCCCTTCCACTGGGGCCAAAGAAGCTGAGGTTGATTGGTTCTATGAAGACCTACAACACCTTCTAGAACTAACACCAAAAAAAGAGGTCCTCTTCATCATAGGGGATTGGAATACTAAAGTAGGCAGTCAAGAAATCACCGGGATAACAGGCAAGCATGGCCTTGGTGTACAAAATGAAGCAGGACAAATGCTAATAGAGCTTTGCCAAGAGAACACGCTGATTATAGCGAACACTCTTTTCCAACAGCACAAGAGGTGACTCTACACATGGACATCATCAGATGGTCAATATCAAAATCAGATTGATTATGTACTTTGCAACCAAAGATGGAGAAGCTCTATACAGTCAGTAAAAACAAGACCTGGAGCTGACTGTGGCTCAGATCATGAGCTGCTTCTTGCAAAATTTTGGCTTAAATTGAAGAACGTAGGGAAAACCACTAAACCATTCAGGTATGACCTCAATCATATCCCTTATGAATATACAGTGGAGGTGAGGAATAGATTTCAGGGATTAGACCTGATAGACAGAGTGCCTGAGGAACTATAGACGGAGGTCCATAACATTGTTCAGGAGGCAGCAACTCAATCCATCCCAAAGAAAAAGAAATGCAAGAAAGCAAAGTGGCTGTCTGATGAGGCTTTACAAGTAGCTGAAGAAAGAATGGAAGCGAAAAGCAAGGGAGAAAGGGGAAGATCTATCCAACTGAATGCAGAGTTCCAGAGAATAGCAAGGAGAGACAAGAAGGCCTTCTTAAATGAACAATGCAAAGAAATCGAGGAAAACAATAGAATGGGAAAGACTAGAGATCTTTTCAAGAAAATTGGAGATCTCAAGGGAACGTTCTGTGCAAAGACAGGCATGATAAAGGACAAAGAAGGCAGGGACCTAACAGAAGCAGATGAGATTAAGAAGAGGTGGAAAGAATACACAGAAGAACTATACAGGAAAGATCTGAATGTCCCTGATAGCCATGATAGTGCGGTCACTGAACTTGAGCCGGACATCCTTGAGAGTGAAATCAAGTGGGCCTTAGGAAGCATGACTAACAACAAAGCTAGCGGAGATGACAGTATTCCAGCTGAGCTATTTAAAATCTTAAAAGATAATGCTGTTAAAGTGCTGCACTCCATATGCCAACACATTTGGAACACTCAACATTGGCCACAAGACTGGAAAAGGTCAGTTTACCTTCCAGTTCCAAAGAAGGGCAACGCCAAAGAGTGTTCAAACTACCGTACAGTTCTGCTCATTTCACATGCCAGCAAGGTTATGCTCAAAATCCTACAAGCTAGGCTTCAGCAGTATGTGAACCGAGAACTACCGGAAGTACAAGCTGGGTTTCGAAGACGAAGAGGAACTAGAGATCAAATCGCCAACTTTCACTGGATCATGGAGAAAGCAAGAGAATTCCAGAAAAACATCTATTTCTGCTTCATTGACTACGCTAAAGCCTTTGATTGTGTGGATCACAACAAACTGTGGCAAATTCTTAAAGAGATGGGAGTACCAGACCACCTTACCTGTCTCCTGAGAAACCTGTATGAGGGTCAAGAAGCAACAGTAAGAACCGGACATGGAACAACCGATTGGTTCAAAATTGGAAAAGGAGTACGACAAGGCTGTATATTGTCACCCTGCTTATTTAATTTATATGCAGAGTACATCATGAGAAACGCCGGGTTGGATGAATCACAGGTCAGAATTAAGATTGCTGGGAGAATTATCAACAACCTCAGATACGCAGACGATACCACCCTAATGGCAGAAAGTGAAGAGGATCTAAAGAGCCTCTTGTTGAGGGTGAAAGAGGAGAGTGCAAAAGCTGGTTTGAAACTCAACATTAAAAAAACGAAGATCATGGCATCTGGCCCCATCACTTCCTGGCATATAGAAGGGGAAGAAATGGAAGCAGTGACAGGTTTTATTTTCTTGGGCTCCAAAATCACTGCAGATGGTGACTGTAGCCATGAAATTAAAAGACGCTTGCTCCTTGGGAGGAAAGCTATGGCAAACCTAGACAGCATAGTAAGAAGCAGAGACATCACCTTGCCGACAAAGATTTGTATAATCAAAGCTATGGTTTTCCCAGTAGCAACGTATGGCTCTGAGAGCTGGACTATAAGGAAGGCTGAACGCTGAAGAATTGATGCCTTCGAACTGTGGTGCTGGAGAAGACTCTTATGAGTCCCCTGGACTGCAAGGAGGTCAAATCAGTCAATCCTACAGGAAATCACCCCTGACTGCTCATTGGAAGGGCAGATACTGAAGCTGGAGGTCAAATATTTTGGCCACCTAATGCGAAGAGAAAAGTCACTGGAAAAGACCCGGATGCTGGGAAAGATTGAAGGCAAAAGGAGAAGGGGACGGCAGAGGATGAGATGGCTAGATAGCATCACCGATGCAATGAATATGAATTTGAGCACAGTCCGGGAAAGAGCGGAGGACAGGAAGGCCTGGCGTGCTATGGTCCATGGGGTCACGAAGAGTCAGACACGACTTAACGACTGAACAACAAGAAGTCCCAAGTCCCAAGTATTGTTACCTATTTTCTGTCCTGCTCTATTGGGGAATCTGTCGTTTTTGCTCTAGGCAACAGCTCATGTGAAGAGGCAATGACATGGAGCAGGCAAGTTAGTTTCAGGACCCTGGAGAGAAATCCTGGAGCTGAAGTACCAACAAGGTACCCTTACCACTGGCTGGGAGCAACTGGCAGGGATTTATAGTCCTGCCAGGAGTCTTCCTCAGGTGCTGTATCTGGCTGTTGAAGAGCCAACAGCCTTTTCCTGTGGCCATTGGCTTTTCCTGGGTAGTGAAGCTTGGAGGAGTGAAGAGCGGGTTGGGAGTGCTCCTTGGGGTTTCTTTATTCACTAGAAGAGTCTGACTTCTTGGAGTCAGGGACAGTAGCACCTCCTGGGGGTCACATGGATAGTGCATGGGGTCTGAGGAAGTATGCTCCCATTCAGAAGGACCAGGGAATGGTTCTGGCACCTCCTCGGAGTCACTGTTACTAGAGGCTTCAGTCTCCAAAGATTCACAGTTCTGGGCTATAACATTTTCAAGGCATCATGTTGTACATAGTGAGTAGAACAAGTTGTGCATATTTCTTGAACCTCATTACATGGATACTTCATTGCACTGTGTCTGGTGTTCTAAGAGCAAGGAGCCATTCATACCATTTCCTTGTGCAGGGAGACGGCTGCACCTTTGGAAACTAACATCTTGTATTATCCAGGCCTGGTGCACAGTAACTCCTGAGGGGTTAACTTCCCCTGTGGCCACTGTGGACATGGTGAATCAGCCACAAGAGGACTGATAGGAGGACTTTCTACATCACTCTTTCTCAAGCACTTCCAACAGTTATGACCACAAAGAGTTCCAAGAGCCACTCTTGCCATCTACCTAGTGAGGCAGATTTAAGGAACATGTTCAGGAAAGAGAGCAGAAGAAACTGTAGTGACATCTGTGAATGAATATGCTCCAGGGTTAACCACAAGATTTGGCTGGGTGTCCACTCCTATTATGGTGGCTGAAAGGGCTTAAGTAAACATGTGAGTGGGGTGTCAGGTTGCACTGTGTAGCTCCACCTCTGACATCATGCACAAAATGTCCTCTATGCATACAGCTTTATGCAAGTAGGCCTCCAACACAGGCCAGAACCACCAGTTATCAAGCTTCTGGCTTGCATGGAGTTCTACACATGTACAGCTGTACACACATAGGCCCCCTCCATCTAGAGGTTCATGCTGTATGTACAGATGCCTGGAGATGTAGCAGCATGTGTGCAACATCAGGAGGTGAGGCTACATGGCATGGCCTCACTCCCTGCTAGCGTGTTTACTTAAACCCTTTCAGAACACTTGCATAGGGCTATTTTCTTCAGTGATAGATTCTAGGAGAAATCTATGGGAGGGTCCATGGCTCACTGGTAGAGCACATGCTTTGCATGTGGAAGGTCACAAGTTCAATACCTAGCATCTCCAGGTAAGTCTGGAAAAATTCCTGCCTGAAACCCTGAAGAGTCAGTGTCAACAATAGTGGGCAAGGTGGACCAAAGATGTGACTCAGTATAAGGCAGTTTCCCATGTTCCTAGTAGCAGTAGTTCTGGCAAGTGACGCACTTCCCCACCAGGACTAAATTTATGTCTTCCTAAAAATACTGCTTGCATCAGCTGAGATCAAAGTACTTCAGAAACATTCTAAAGGGAAAATTAGTGAGAAAAACCTATATGGAAAAACACTTCAAGTAGAAAGCATGACTAATAAAATGAGAGAACAGAGGTTAAGGGCATAGGAGGCACCCTTCTGTGTGTTATCTGCTGCAACCTACCCACTCCACAGTGATAACAAATGAACTTTAAAGGAATTCAGCAAAGACATACCCATGTGGACCTAACCATCACTGTACTTCTCATGTTCTGGTATCCAACAGTCTGTAGCAAATGCAAACATACCTTGTAGTAGCATACCCAGTTATTTGTGCTCAGGCTCCATCTTGTGGTGCCAGATCAGTTCTTGGATCCTACAGCTCAGAGGCTTTTTATTTGACCAGCTTTCACAAGCATAACTGAACTCATCCAATCTTTTTGTGTTCCCGGTTATGTCATGAGGTGTATCACCATTCCATTTCACTCTAGTCCAGGGGTGGGGAGACGTCAGGCTTGCAGGATCTCCTTTATATTTTACTGGACTCCCAGGATCCACTAACTGAAGCCTAGCATAAAATACTGAGCATTAAATAATTTTGAGCCCAGGAAGCTGTTTGAGTACCAGTTCCACATAGCAATCCACTCCTGGTTACCCCCAAACTTTCTTCATTTCAGCAGTATAATTTGGGGCCGAGGGGGGGGGATTTCGTTGTTGCCCTTGTTAAAAAACTGGGAGTCAGAAAACTTTGCCAGTCATGATAAGAGATTTATCAGTAGATCCAGAATAATACTGAAGTTGATATCCTAATGAGGCAGTTCTTTCAGTATGGATGAAATCCTCCTCTGAGTTAGGCCATAGATAGTAAAGAATGTCTAATGTTTAAACTACATCAGCACAGTTATATTTCTGCAACATAAAGTTTTCATGACGAGGCATTTTGAAAGCACAGTACCTTTCCAACAGTGCTCCAGCTTTGTTTTATTATTTTTCTTCTAAACAAATGTTGCTATAGTCAATGTGATAATTCTTTCAAATTATGTGAGTTAATTGATTGCAAAGAGTGATAACCAAGCCCAAAAAAATCATTCTGTAATTTCCTGAAAACAATTCCTGTACAAAAAATACAATGTTTAACTCAAAAATCTGCATTACGCTACTTCGCTTTTCCAAAGGGCATAGCAACATCTCTCCTAACATTTTATGACAGTCTGGGACAATATTGTGATGTATAAAGTATGTTAAAGCCCACTGTGATATGTTTCTGAGACACTTTGCAGACAGAATCATTCCCTTCTGCTTTGACTTGGCTGCTGCTGCTAGGTCAGTCTCTACACCAGACAGGGCATTAACAGTCTCATTGCAGTTGCTTGGATCAGTTTTTGATTGTTTTAACATCTGATGCTGGCAGGATGGCATGGTGTTTGAAGAAGTGCTTACAACTTCATGTGCTCTTGATTCATATCCCAGTTGGCTTGTTAAATCTGATGTAGAACTAACTTGTACTGTAGCTGTAGAGGAGTAGAAATGAAACCATGGAAGTAAGCTGAATGCTACCTTCTTCAAAGGGGAAGGGAGTAGAAACCCGGCTCCTCCTGAAATATCTCCAGCTTTATTTATTTGTGTATTTATTTACTGAATTTCTTTCCCATCTATCTTCAACAGAATTCAAGTGTTATAAATAAATAGGGTGCCCTGATGCTTTCCATTAAGGCACTGTACAATATGCAGTTCAGAACAACTTTAGTGCTTCAGATAGCAAGTTGCCTTGGTTCAGAGGTTAGGACAAGCATCATGCTTTTGGTTCAGATCTGAGGCAAAGCTTTGCTTCAGTTTATTTTCCAAAGCCTTGAGTAGAATAAGAAAAATCAATGAACCCTTATAACTTTTTCAGTTTGGGGGCAGAATTGGTGAGAGTTGTAGGCATGGTAGCCCATCATGAGGAGATGACACCTGCCAAATTGTAGACAAATAAGTACAGGGATTATGGATTTGTGAATTTAAAAAAAACATATTTGAGCCTTTAAAAAATTGCTTTCTGCATAATTTGTTTCAAAGTCATAGAAAGTGCAAAGCTGCTAGGACAGAGGTGGACATGGACATGATGCAGAACTTGCTTGGAACACTGGTTGATGTCTATCCATTTTCTTTATTGTGCATGTTGTGTGAACTGTGTCTCCTCTTTCAGGTGGGGGGGGAAGCTTCTCACTCTCTCTTTCAGAGCCAAAAAGACTAGCTTTGCAGGTGTCTAGTATCCCATTCCCGGTTCCTAGCAGCAGTGTGGCAGCAGTAAATGTAGAGGAGGAGGAGGAGGAGGAGAGCATGTCTGAGAGCATTTTGGCTTTGCTACACTACCTGCATGAAGGAGTTCATATATGGCCTTTCGTTATAAGCTGCCAGAAGACACCACATTTAGCAGAGAGAAACACTGTGGATGGAGTGCTTCACCTCTGACATCTGGAGCAGCCAATGTGCAGTGTATGCATAGTACACCTGATGGGAGCCTACAGGGACTCTTGCTGAAGATAACTTGAGCAAAATGTACCTCTGGACTTCAGGGCATGAATTGCCATGATACCAAGGCCTGCACAGCTTTATCTGAGAATCCCAGGGACCTTTCTGACATCACTTTAGTGTTGCGTGAGCTTCTGAAGCATTCAGTCACTACCAAACTGCTCTAATAATATTGGAAGATCTATTCTAGGTCTTGGGGGAGACACCCATAATCAATTGCATTCTCATGTCAGTGTCACTCTTCTCAAGAACTGAGATAAGACGGGGGCAGGAAGAAACCATATTCTTCTCTCATACTGCCTATATTTCTGACATTATCAGAGCAGTGGAGGAGGAGGGACACATTCTGCAGCAGTTCCCCATGCCACTAAGGTAATATCAGAAGAGTAATATTCCATGCCATGGGAGGGATTGCCATGCTGTAAAGACATTTCTTCAGTCAGTTGTTTACAATTAGGATCCCTCTGCTTTTTTAGAGCACCTATAGAGCCATGCTTCTTCCTCAACAATTAATCAGCACCACATTCACTCCTGACGTTATGCTCTTGTTAAGGGAAAATACAGTATACATTTCCATGGAAAATTAAACAGTTCTGTTTATAGCCATTTTTATTACTTTGACCCTTGAAAATGCTGCTTTGTTAAATAAATTCCAAACTTTTCTTTAATAGTATATGGAAAGTCTCACACTTTTCATTTTCATTTTTCACAAGTCAGCCAAACCCTGTATATATAGTTATTATATGTATCTTCAGTGGAAGTATCTAAACTGTAGGGAGTTTAAATCCTCATTATCAGGAAGCTCATACTGGATTGCTTTTCCCATCCAGATTTTTTTTAAAAAAAATGCACCCTTATTTTTAAGCCTATAAATAAAGTGTCTTTTCATAGCCCTGCTGATTTAAAATTATTTCAACCAGTGTTTTGCTGTGGACTCATTATCTCAGACCCAAAGTTTCTTGTATCTATGAAGAGCTACGATAGGTGGTCTGTCTTCAAAGTACTAACCTGAGAAAATGAAGATGCTGGCAGGGCAGGGGAGAGACCTAATATCAGTGGTTAAGGCTGCAATCCTACACACACTTATTTTAGCATGAGCCCAAATGTGTACAGCGGGACTTGATTATTGGGGGGGGGGAAACATGCTTAGAATTGCACTGCATATCAGCTATAATCTCACAGAATTCAATTCTCCCTCCCTCCCTCCCTCTCATTCTCTCTTTTAACAAAAGCAAAATGAGCCTAGGCAGGTATGATCAGAGTAGATAAGCCATCCCCAACCTGCTGCTCTCCAGATGTCTGGGACAAGACAAAGGACAGAGTAGATAGAGAAGCTGCTTAACCCTTTTCGTTCAGTCATTTGTCTGCTCAAAATCAACTCCCCAAGCTTCCATATCTTCCACAGATGGAAGATATGGAAGCCCCATGTCTCTTCCCTCCCACATTAGTGAAAAACCTCGAGGAGATGAAAGACAAGGGAAGGAGCTGGGTGAAAAACCTCGAGGAGATGAAAGACAAGGGAAGGAGCTGGGTGAAAAACCTTGAGGAGATGAAAGACAAGGGAAGGAGCTGGGTGAAAAACTTCGAGGAGATGAAAGACAAGGGAAGGAGCTGAGTGGGCCCTTCTTCACATCTGGGCTTAGTTTGTTGTTCTGTGCATGCTCCAAATAACAACAACAGAGGAGTTACTGCTTGCCACTGGCACAGAAGACTGGCCAGAGGTGGTCACATCATTGCCAGCTCAGCTTCCTGTCCCTCACTGACACCATGGCCTACAAATGCACCCCCTCACATATGTTGTCACTCACAAGGCATTCTGTGGGAAACATGAGGACTCCACTGTCTTGATAGCTTGTCAAGTTATGAGCACAGTTCCACATCCTGCTCATATTCAAGACACGACATTATAAAACAAAGGTTGGAATCTTCATTTGGGGAGGGACTATAGCTCAGTGGTACAGCGCATGATTTACATACAAAAAGGCCACAGGTTCACTCCCTGGCATCTCCACATAGGGCTAGGAAAGATCCCTGTCTCAAACCCTGGAAAGCCATTGGCTGTGACAGTAGCCAACGATGGGTTAGATGGAATAAGGCAGCTTCTTGTGTTCAACCTAGAAGTAGGCTTCCTACTTCCAATAGCAGAAACAGGATGTTCAGCTTTAGACCGGATGACTATGACAATTCTAACATGGCTAAAAACTTATCTATAAACCCCACAGAAAATGGGGGGAGAGAGAGAGAGAGAGAGAGAGAGAGAGAGAGAGAATGTGCAAATTCAGCTCAAAAATCAAAAATCACCTCTTGGACTATTGCTGGCTTTACTTCTCAGTGAATGAGAAGTAAAGTTTATACCTCTTATTATACTACACAAGTTTATATTGGTTTTATACCAGGTTAACTATTATGGCTTTTCGAAAAGGGCCTTGGGAATTGTGATTCAGTGAGGATGGTGAGAATGCCTCTATTAGAGAATCCTAGGCCCTCTCAGGGAACATTTCCCAGATTTTCTGGGAAGAGAAAATGACTCTTAATTATAAAGCAGTTCAGGTGTGTGGCTTGAAGTGTCCAACTCACTGGCAAATCTAATCTAATAAAGGTTTCCCAAAAGGGGCTCGGTCCATTCCCACCTGTAATGCTAAGGAATGCGTCTGATGGCCACTGATATGTGAAGTCTCCCATTGCACACAGTTCAGCAGTTAAGAAATACGAAAGTGACATGTTGAAAAATGGAGCTGCGCCCATGCTTGCTAATATTTCAGCCCAAATCGAGATCTGTGATAAACCAAAACCAATATCTTAGCACAGAAATGTGGTATATAGTCCCAGGAAATTCACTAATCAATTGTCAATCAATTTCTTAATATTTTGAATTAAGGTTTATGCTTTTTCCATTGAGCAAGAGGTGCAATGCATTTTAGGCCAAGTTTATATTTATAGCCCTGTTACTAATTTTTATTATGAAATCCCTGCACCATGGTAGACACCACACTCATAATATTTAGAGATTAATGTCCTAATAAATCTTCCCCAGTCCATCTCCTCTTCTAATGTACACTTTCTCTCTACAGTACAATTTGCCCACAGAAATTTTTCTCTGTTTTTTTTAATCATTTTTATTTCAGTTCGATGTGGGTTTTCAAAAGTAACCTATTCAACTCTATCCTCGACTGCTGTCCCCTTTGTTTGAAACATTTAAATCACTCACAAATAAACAAATGAAAAATAAATGCAACCTCTCTTCCTGAAAGAATAGGAAGAGAAATAGATATTTTTGTTTTGCCTACTGTTGTGAAGCAAGGAGACAAAGCATAGGTCAGCAGCCATATTCAACATGCAGATTTATCCTTTGTCTTCAGTACTGTCTTGAGAATTATCGGGGGGGGGGGGAGTACTTTCCCTGGGGCTCCCTAACCTGAAAGAGGCAGGACAGGAAAACTGACAGTTCTTTGAAGCTGGTGGCTCGGATGTCAGTGGGGCTGTCAATTTACTCTGGGTTTCAGTTAGAACCAGTCAGAACTGTAAAGGACCTATCCAAGGTGCTGAACCCTATCCCCAAAATAGATTTCTTTCTGTCTAAACATTCATAGGATTCCCATCAGCCTTTTAACTTGGAGGCTGATGGGGATCCTATGAAGTGTAGGAGGAGTGCAGAGGTAATCTTTACCTCCATGCTCCTCTCACCCTGCATTTTTATTAAGACAGGCATTTTCGCCCATCTAGCTGGGGCTCTGAGGAGAGGGAGGGAAAGAGACTGGGGCAGCCAGAAGTTTCTTCATAAGCCGGCTTCCCTGGTCCCTCCCCCTCCCTGCCCTTTACTTCCTCTCCAGGCTTGCATTTGCAAGCTCACAGAGGCAGCCAACACGATTCTCTCCATGCCAGCTGCAAGGGGAGTGGGAGGAGCTCAGTCTCCTGGGTCTGAGGTTGGAGCATTGTCTTTGGCCTCTGATCCAGGAATCTGAAGTATCCTATCCCCCCATCCCAGACTATGTCAAGGGGCCATAGGATTTCTCTCCTAGTGTATTTTTAGGTCATCTCTTCACTCAGTGAGCATTCAAGGCAATGTCCAATTAAAAACAATAGACCAGCCCCTCAAGATTTTAAGATAGCCCAAAGGACTTGACATGAGTGTCAGGGATAGGAGTACTTTAGTCCTTTGACATAACATTTCCAACACCTGAGATCCCACCCTTGTCCCAACCTCAGCTGCCCCTCTTGTCTTAAACCCTAATCAGTTATTCTGCCCATCCCTTTACAATATCAACAGTGCAATCCTATGCATGACTAGTCGGGACAGGAGTAAGTCCCAGTGAGTTCCCAGATAAGTGAGTATAGGATTGCAGCCTAAGGATGCAATCCAATGCATGTTTAGGCAGAAAACATAGGACATTTTTCCATCTAAACATGCATAGGATTGCATCCTAAATCATTCCTGCCTCTCTACATGGTGGTCTTTTCCACTGCTGTATTTCTATATGGCAGTCTACAAGATTGACTTTCTCAACATAGCAGTATTGATATCCTGAAACAACAAACCCCACCCCACACTATTATACATCGTCAACCACATTACATGAGAAGTATATAATAAAACAGTATTTTCTTTAAAAGTAGAAAGAAAGAGAGAGAGAGAGAGAGAGAGAGAGAGAGAGAGAGAGACTGGTTTGTTTGTTTTTAAGTTGTGGTCAAGATTTTGTCCTTCTTCATTAATATTTGTCTTCCCCTTCCCACTGCCTCCTCTTTTCTTTGTGAGCTTTTGGGCTTTGAAACCGCATGGTTGTCATGATGGGAAATGACTCATATGCTGCAGTACAGCTGAGTCACTGATTACACTGAATATGCTTGCTTACCTTGATGAACCATCATGTTCAATAGGTCCTGTTTTGTAATTTCTCCTTCCTGTCCATTCAACGAGTCACAGATATAGCACACGCATCAGTCTCTATTATGAGACAAACTCCTTTCATTTTCTCCTTGGCATTCCTTCCCATGAACTTATTTCACATAAGATCAGGAGGGGGGTACTCATATTTTGTCAGTGGGCTTCACCAGCTTGAGAAAATATCTGCCCAAATCACTCTGACTGTAATTACTGGCCCAGCAGAAATCACTTGAAAGAAGCTTTGCTTTGTTTAATGCCACTACTAGAAGTGCTTCTGGCGAGCTCATGGAACAGGGCCTTTTGGGGGGCAGCGCCTACATTGTGAAACTCCCTCACTTAGAGATCTGCATGATCCCCGCACTACAGACTTTTTGGTGGGCTGCCAAGACTGTTTTATTTCACCAGGCCTTTGACTTTGTTTGATTTATTTGTTCCTGGCTTTCTGGAAATTTTTTATATTTGATAGTTTGGTTTATTCTGCTGTATTGGGCTTGCTTGTTTATACTGCTTTATTGCCTGACTATGAATGTTAATCTTTTGTTAAACTTCATTAACAACGTTGACAGGCTATTTTTCTGCCCTCTAAGGATAGAAACGTGGGCTAGAGATACTAACATAAATACATAAATAAAATGTAAGTCCATAAAATAGCATAAAGATACCTAAAGAATGAAATTAACAGGTTTGAAAAAAGTGGGGGAGGTGAGATGTGGAACACAAACTTCATGGCATAGTCAAGTTGACATGCGATAATTGAGGAACAGAAAAAGCTTACAGTTAGTTCCTTGGTCAATTCCCCTTCCCTTCCTCCTATGACTTGCCTCACTGGGGGGGGGTCTTTAATTTTATTTTATTTTGAAATAAAGTTAATAAAATAAAGGCAACAAAAAGAAGAATAAGAACATACATAATAATAAATCAAGTTCATTAAAGAAACAAAGGAATTCACTAATTACAATTCTTAGTCTATACTGATACGCTTATGGAACATCTATAGTAAAACAGCCTAAGTAGGAGTTCAATATCTAATGAAAGAATAAAAATTCAATTTATGCACCATATATAAGGAAAACATGTGAGTGTGGGCTTTTGTGTGTGTGTATTAGTCAGAAAAAATATAGTCAACTGTACTTGGTTAGAATTTCCTCCAACATTTTCTACAGTTAGTGGTACATAGCCAACTGTATGACTGCCATTGTTGAGAAGCAATAGCTGTTTTATTCTTATAAATCAGCTCTGAGAACTGAAAGGAGTGTGTGCAAGTGTGTGCTATTTTGTGTGTATGTCTGTATTAGTCAGAAAAAATATAGGCAACTGGTTGGAATTTGATCAAAAGCTTGAAGGGCTTCAGCATAGGAAATAAATGGAAACCGTGGTACCATAATTAGATTAGATTATTTATTATGACCCAAGATCAGCATATTGGTACCATAATACCTTTCTCAAAGTTGGGATGCCTTACTCAGCTGCATTTGCTGAGTATGTTTATACACAGTCATTGTCTACCAAACTTTATCAACCCACTGTTCTTCTGATAAACCTTGTAACAGACATAATCAACCCAAAATGTGACTTGCCCACCACAATCAATGGAGTCAGGCCTATAACTTATTATTTCCTCCCACATTGCAACTTTGAAAACTGCTTGTCTTTTTGGTTGCTGACTCAAATGATGTTCTTCCTCCCCCCATTACAATTTCACTGAATATATGAAGATAAAAAATGGATCTGCAGGGCCCATGAAAAGCCACGAGCCAAATAATGCTTCAGGAGGACCCTTCTCCCAACAATTTGAGCAGTACTGCATGCATCTGTGCTTCACTATATAGTTCTAGGCCTCTGCTGTGGCAATCTCTAAAAAGCATGGAAGGCATCCATGCCCACCTCCTACCACACAGCTACAACAGGAGAAAACCAGTTGACTGCTGAGCTTCTTACACTGCAATCCTATGCATACCTATTCAGAAGTAAGTCCTACTGAGTTGGTTGGGGCTTATTCCCAGGAAAGTGGGTATAGGAATTCAGGGTATCATCCATTTTACATATGCCACCTTCTCCAGTAAATGCTATTCTGGGTGCCCAATGTCAGAATCAACCACCATATGTGGCTGGTTTAGTAGAGCCATCTGTTTAACCAGGAGCTAACAAGCAGAATGGGCAATATATTTCTATGCCTTTATTTCATCTTGTTTCCATTTTGCCCTACAGAGAAGCAGTAGATAAACATTTGGTTAAATTAATTTGGCTTTATCAAATTATTTATAGAGAGAGAGGAGGCTAAGCCTGGCTGGAAAACAACCAAGGTACTTAAGAAAAGATATATTCCTTTTGGCTGGAATTTGCAACACAATTTTGTCCAATTATCCCCGCTATTTCACCTATCATCCTGATAATTTTTTTTATTTTTTTTAAGAGGAGGAAAAAGCAGCCCCTCCCACTGACATATTAAAAATGTGAAACAGATACAATAAATAATTTGTGGACAACTCCTACCAGGCAACTCCTACAGGAGGTAATTACCATTCTGATCTTATTTATCTGCCTCTTTTCAGGCATATTTTACTTAGTTCTTGGCTATCTTTTTTCACAGTCTCTCAACTCATATTTGCACATGGAAGTCTGGATAATTGTGTGCACATGGGTGTAGATTGAGGAGAAGCAAGAATATTGTGATTTCTGTGTAGAACAGAAATCAAAGTAAGCCATGCTGGTCCATAAGAAAAAATCCAAAATCCACAGTCAGTCAATATCTTTATTATAGGTGTGGGAAACCTTAGGCCCTCTGGGGCCACCCCTCCTTCCCCTGGCCCCACCCGTTTTTCCCCAGCCACCAACTGTTTGGTTGTTTCCTGGCTTTTGTGCAGTTTTTCCCCATTCTAAAATGCCTCTCCTAAGGCATAGTTAATGGCAGTAAGAGCTTTAAGCTAAAATTCCCGGTATTCCCGGTATTTGGTGATTTGGCACTTTTGCCGTTGGCCCTGCCCCTTTTGACTTTGGCCCTGCCCACCACTGCAATGCAGCCCCCAAGAACTTGTCCAAAATTGAATTCAACCTGTAGGCTGAAAGAGCTTCCCCCATCCCTGCTTCATTGGGACCAGCTAAAAATGCACAAAACTGTAGGCAAGCTTTCAAGATCTCCAGATCTCTGCCTCTGGCGAGATGTTAGAAAAAACAGGGTGGGGGAGAAAGAGGAGGAACCAAAAGAGTGACTGGATGTTGAAGCTGTGACCCCAACATCAAGTCATCCTTCCCCTCCCTTTTCTCCCCCACCCCAACAAAAAAATCTGCTTTTTGTAACATCTTGCCTAATGAACTTCAGCACACTCCAGGAGAGAGCAGAGGACAGGAAGGCCTGGCTACTTATGGTCCATGGGGTCATGAAGAGTCAGACACGACTGAACGACTGAACAACAACAAGCCTAATGAAGAGATCTGAAGAACTCGGAAGCTTTCCACATTTTATATATATTTGTATATGTGTATATTTGGCTGGTCCTAAGAAGAATATTATGGAAATATCACTGGGTAGTAATTCTCCAACCCAACCTGATGAGTGAGCTGAGCTCTGGTAGTGAAATTAAAGTCACCAGGGACAATCAATTGACTCTTTCTCTCAAAGTCCTAAGTAGGTACTTTCAAGTCTGGTTAGCTAGAGACCTTTGTACAAATAAGGAGCATTTGTCTAGCTGTATCTGTCTCAGCCCTCAGTAGGGAAGGACCATGGCTCAACGGCAGAGCACCTGTTTTATATGCAGAAGGTCCCAGGTTCAATCCCTGGCATCTCCAGGGAGGGCAGGAAAAACTGCTGCCTGAAACCTTGGAATGCTGCTGCCATTCAGTGTTGACAATACTGGAGTTGATAGAACAATGGTCTTACTCAGTATAAAGCAGTTTCCTGTACTCCTATGTGCCTTTCTCATGCTTTTTGCTTGAGCTCCAGGAATGTTTTGATGATTTAGGCCTGTTCTACATTTTCACAGTTCCTTCACTGAGAAACGCTGCTGTTGCCGCTGAAAGGAAAAGGACTAGGGTGAGGTTGACCTAATGTTTGCACAATCAGACTTTTCTCGCCCAGTGGTAGCTTTTAACTAGTGGTGCGGTGGAGTGGGCATGCAGAGGAGTGCAGCTTCAAGACTTTTTTCCAGAGCAGGAGCTGTGACGTCGTCTGTCAGAGTGCCAGGCTGATTGATGGACTCTCTTTGTTCTGGCAATGGAATGTGGTGCCCTCCAGAAATTGGCAGCCTTCCTGCATGAGGTGCCCTCCAGAAATTATGGGAATAATCAATTGTGGTCCAACACATCTGGAGGGCACCACATGGGGGAGGGTTGGCATAAAGGAAGTCTATTAGGAAAAATAATCCAGTAGAGTGGGGGCAGGGAACCTACTAATGCAAGGACATTTTATCATGTGTTGTTGTTTTTTCAACTACATGTGACCAAGGAGAAGCAGGACACCCACATATTATTCCATAACATGTCATTTGGTCCTCAGACAGGCTTACAATATATTAAGTAAAAAAATGATCCGAACATGTTCACATAAAGCAGGGATGGGCAACTTGTGGCCCTCCGGATGTTTCAGCCTACAACTCCCACCAGCCCTAGCCAACATAGCCAATAGTGAGGACTGATGGGAGTTGTAGGCCAAAACATCTAGAGGGCCACAAGTTGCCCACCACTGACCTAAAGCCATGTACATTCTACTCAAGACAAAGCCAGATTGTCATTTGTGCAACAATCAAGGAAGTCCGATATTGTGTTCCTAGAATTGTGGATCTCAGATTCTCCATTCACAAAAACATCAGTGGCTTTTGTGCATTCTTCCTCTCCTACACTGGACAGGAAAAGTCCAAGAAATAGTTTTGAATTGCATAAGAACATTTAGATAAAGTTCTCTTCTCCCCGACCCCCCACCAGCACTACTGTATAAATGTATAGTTTTGGATTGTGCAGATAAGCATCCCAAATCTTGGCTCTTTTAATTGAATTGCAGTGGTTCATTGCTCCCAGTGCAAAACCACCATGAGCAGAAGTCACGGCTATTTCACAGGCATACAAAGAAAATGAATGCAAGCATGACAAGTTTCTTCATGTGGCACCAGAGGTAGTCATGCTACACTCTCGTCAAAGCCCAGAAATATGTATCTTTGGCATTTAAAGAGACAGCAGATATGTATGAGCACTGAAACCAATGCCATATCTCTTTGGTTCTGAACCACTTTGCTATGATCAGGAATAGTGGCCATATTTTATTTGTATTTATTTTAAGTTTTTTTATCCCATTTTTCAGCCTAAAGGGCTCCAGAGCAGCTTACATAAGATCAAGACAGTCTTTGCCATCAGGTTTACCATCTAAAAGACAAGACACGTCACAAAAGGAAAAAGTGAAGGGGATGGAAGAGGAAAAAAGAAAACTCAGGCACCAGGTCTTAAAGTTAAAATGTTCTTATAATGACCGGCTTGAATGGAAACAGTTGAGGGAGAGGAGAAGCTGCTATCTCAGCAGAGCAGATGGAGTAGCCCTGTATGCAGTCCTCTCTCTCTCTCTCTCTCTCTCTCTCTCTCTCTCTCTTTCTCTCTCTCTCTCTCTCTCTCTCTGCTGCAGCCACGTGGAATGGCTAGTGCTAGATGACAGTTGAGGGACATTAATGGCACCTTATTATTAGCATTTCCACCAACTTCTTTTTTGGAATGTTCTGCTTTAATCATACACACTTGTATTTCGATGAGCTTTTTGATAGGACTAGATAAAGAGAGCAAAAGATGAAGAATTGCTGGCTGCTTTTAAATATTATAGAATATCATACATCTGCTTTAATGTTCAATTTTTAAGAAAATAAGAACATGCTATGGGAAATTTAGAAACAGGTGGGCTCACTCACAGGAATGTATGTGTGTATTTTGTTATGTACAAAGAATTCAAGGCATATTTTGGAAAATATTTCTCTTTGGCCAAACTACACATGACGTTAATCACATGGTTTGTCCTCGCGCGCAGGATTTTTCTTTCAGAAATGCATATTGGGACACTAATGGGGGCAATAGGGGGTTTAGCTCTTTGCCCATTCCCCACCCCTACCCCTGCAGTCCCAATCCGGATCGGCCCCCACACCTTCCATTTGCATTGGGGTAAGGGAAGCTCCTGCTGAAGTAAACGGGAGTTATTTTCCTAGGCACACTGCAGGCGCAGGGCCCTCTGATCCAGAACAGAACTGCAGCAGGACCCTGAATGGGCTATTTCTGAAAGAAAAACCCTGCACACAAGGGCAAAACACAGGACTAATGTCACCTTTAGTTTAGCCCAGAGTTTTCTAGATCACACCTGAAATCACACAGAAAATTTTTTATAAGAATGACTTGCCACCCACGGAGTGGACAGTCTTGACAATAATAATTGAGTAACGTTAGGAAAAGTGATCTGTTAAGGTATGCCATTCTCATGAAACCAATCACAGACAGTAAAATCTTTGTTAGCTAACCTGTGCCAATAGCATACAATTTAAAGCATATGTACTTTATGCATCCTGGATTTGCACTGTAGAGGTATTGTGTGCTGAAACAGTTGTGGCCACATAATCAAATGGGAGATGATTGTACAGCGATCCCAAGGCTGTGACAAAACAAAATTACACCCAGGGACCAATTATCATTGAATGATGACTCACTGCACATTAGTCCTCAATGATTTAAGAGACCCAGAGGCCGCCAAATCTACCACTCTGCCATGCTTTACATGGCATACTGAAATAATAATTCTTGCAAAGGCTTTTGCCTAAGAATCCCCATGGCCCTGAGCTTTTACAATCAGAGGCAAACTCAATATACAGGAATGTAAATGCAGCAAGAATTAAGCCCTATAATGATGTTGCAGCTTTTGTTGTTGTTCAGTCGTTCAGTCGTGTCCGACTCTTCGTGACCCCATGGACCATAGCACGCCAGGCCTTCCTGTCCTGCGCTCTCTCCCGGAGCGTGCTCAAGTCCGTATTATGATGCAGCTAATCCTCCCCAATATTAATGCAGGGTCAATCTGTGCCAGCCTTGCATGGTTAGCCATTTACGTAAGTTCATCAGATCTTAACCTTGGGCTTAAGAGGCTGCAAGACAGCCTAGCCTTTCTCCACTCCAACAAGCTGGTTCTCTATATAGAGAGATACTTTGGTTGGGGGGAGGGGAGGTATTGAAAAGCATTCAATTAGGTGAGCTCCTACCTGAAGTGTGAAGTGGAAGAGCCCATGTTTATCACCTATGTAAGAATTATGCTCGTAATATAGAGCCAACGAACTCCTCCACAGCCACTTAAGGCAGGAGTGGGGAACCTTTGTTCTGTCGAGGGCTACATGCCAGTAGCTGGTGGGGCCAGAGCCAAAAGGGTGTGAGACACCCCCCCTTTACACTCACTCTTGTCTCCTTTGTGCTTGCTCTCTCCTTCTCTCTGGCTCTCTTTCTCCTGCCCAGCGGGCTGCGGGGGGAGGGACACAGATCACTCTTGCCAGAAGTCTGAACTGAATGCTTGGAGAGGGCTTAGCTCAATGTAGGGTGCCTGCTTTGCTTGTAGAAGGTCCCAGGTTTGCTCCCCAGCATGGAAAAAAAAACTCCTGCCTGAAACCCTGGAGTGCCACTTCCAGTCGGTGCCAACAATATCAGGCTAGATGGACCAATGGTCTAACTCAGTACAAGGCAGCTTCTTATGTACCTAAATTAGACTGAGGGCTGCCTGAAATTGGGGCTACTCCTGGCTTAAGGGATACTGCAAAGGCTCTTCTGGAGTCTTAGACTGGTATACACCTTCTCTTCAGCTGGTCCTGCCCCGATTCTCTTTCCACCTGCCCACCCAAACTCGTTTGAGTCATGCACTATAATCCCCAGCAAGGGATAGGGGCATGGCATCTATATACAATGAGAAATAATTGCATTACAAGGTTTGACTGAATATGCTTTTTTGAGAGGAACCAGTAGAGAGGGCCCCACAAACAGCATTCATCATAAAATCGCCAGACTTTTCTTTTGCTTTTTATAAGGATTGGGGACATTACATCAAAATAATCTGGATTTTTTATAGCTATACATTAGTGAATACTAGAATGTAGCACGTCACTCTGAAAAAGGAGAAATACGATCTCTCAGCCTGAGCAATGAATTGTCTTAATAACAGGGCATGCCATGCAGTTTGGACAGGGCACACTACGCAATGGCAAGGGCTGTGGTTTGCTTGGCTCTGTCATCTTTCTCTCATTAAACAGGAGTGAGTTTGGAAGGAATGCATCGTCAAAGCCATGGCAAATACGGCAACATATGACTGATAATCTGGCCAAGAAGCAGAAGCAAGCAAGTGGCAGTCCACTAATTATCAAGTGATCTCTTCCTCACCACACGCATACAGTTTTAGCATTCCCTTTTTCTCTCTGATGATGTTGGCCAAACTGCCAGTAAATAAGTAATATTAAAGAAAACTGGAAAAATAGAACTACAGCAGTGTTCTTCACTGCAAGCACTGAGAGCCACTGGCGTCTCCCAATGGCCTCAAGTGTGGCTCTCCTCCTCTTCCTCCTCCCTCCCTCCTTCCGCAGTAGCTGCTTTGCCTTGTTTGCTTTAGCAGTAGGCCACCTGCTGTGATCTGGGACCTTGGAGGAGGCTTTGGGGGTGGAGAATCAGAGGACTTGTCCCTTGTCTGCTGTAAGGTAGGTGGGGGAGGAGGGAGAGGAGAATTCAGGAGCAATCAGCCAATCCCCTGTGGTGGAGAGGGGCCCAAGGCAAAGAGCAACGTGGCTGGCTAGCTTCAGCGCTGCATTGCACAGACACTGGAGGTGGAGGGGAAATTGAATGAGAGGTAGAGCACAGAACTGCGCTGGGAAATCTTGCAGCCCTGACAGAGCAGAGCACTCTCTCAGGGATGAGAAAAGATCCATCCCTATCCAAGGACCGAGGGAGCCTGTCAGGATTCGCCTGCTGGGGGAGGGGAGAGGAGAGCTGCCCCCTGGCCCAGGAAAGGTCACCCTAAGTGGCCTCAGCGGTGGGGAATGGGGCCAAAGAGGCTCCTCCTTGAACAACAGTGACCATCGCTTCGCTATAGCACTACCCTTGAGCTAGCATGCTAAATAGGAGCTAGCCTTTCTATTCAAAGATGGACACTGTGGTTGTGCCCAATTAATTAAATGGCCTACTGAGTAGACATCGCATTCTACAAATAAGAAAACTGCTTACATGGAGTCGAATTGCTATGCTGAATAGAATTACTGGTAATACAATACTACTATCAGTAATTAGTAATTTTATGCAAGGAATAATTATTTGGACAACCTCCAATCCATACAGCAATTTTTATTTCACTCATGACTGAATGGCCACAACCCAATGGTAAGTTAAAAACACTAAAGCCCATTGGGTTGGATCCAGACTTAGGATGGATCTACACTTACTGCCTTTTTTCGCTTCCAGTGAGGTTTCATCGCCTGCCTTTCACGCTACGCAGTACCTGCCTTGAATTGGAACCGGAATTTCCTACTTCCGTGCTCCCACTTTCAATACCCTAATATCCCAGTATTTCTCTGTAATGTGCTCTGATTTTCCGCCTTCGCTACCATATCCGGTCGTAGTCCTCTCCCCTGCCTGTCCATATTTGGCAGTGTTTGTATTTCCCTCCTGTCCAATCACAGCTCTTGACGGCCCCATGTCTTCTTCCGGCTACTGATCACATAGCTTCCTCAGCAGCCCCCATTTCCTCAGCAACAAGCAAAGGGCTGGATGTGTGTGCGCTTGTCTGATCTTGGAAGCTAAGCAGGGTTGGCCCCAGTCAGTAGTTGGATGGGCGACTGCCTGGGAATCAGGCTTCCTGCACTGAGCAGGGGGTTGTTCTATCCCTTCAAATGAGACTAAGTTTTACCCCCTCCTATCCTCCACTCCAGATGTTTTTTTTTTAATTAAGGCGTTATCCTCGCAGAATCGGGGCTTCTCCGCAATGTTTTTTTTCCTAATTCAGGCATGATTCAAAGTTGTGAAGCTGATTCCCAGGCAGGCGGTTGCCCATCCTAGGGATGTACGAAAGTCACTTACCTTTTTGCAGATGTGATTCGCGGGGGGGGAGGTGCTCCGTCCCTCCCCCCGGAATCCTCCCTGGCCAGCTCCGCTCCACGGCAGCTCTGCGGAGCCTCCGGCCAGGGCCATCCGCAGCCAGAGTTCCACAAAAGACGTCCCTGCATTAGCCGTGATAGGCTACGTATTTACGTAGCCTGTCACGGCTATGATGAGGAAGCGAATGGCGGCCACAGGGCAGCCGCCATTCACAAGTCAGCGTGGACAGCAGCAGGTAAGTGCTCCGTTTCATGTGCCTTTTATGGGGGGGCGGGGGCTTCGTTCCGCCATGGATTTTGGGGGGCCAAATGCACTGGCATTTGGCCTCACCAAGATCCGTGGCGGAATTCTCTGACATCCCTACATCCAACTACTGACCGGGGCTGACCCCGCTTAGCATCCGAGATCAGACAAGCGCGCGCAGGAAGACAGCAGGAAGACAGCACAGCGCTCGAGTGTGAACCAAGCTTGTGCATTCAATGAAGCACTGCAACAAGGAAAATGGGTGAGTGTGAATAATCATGTTTTAATGCGAGAGCATTTAACCCAACGACACACCGAATTCATTGTGATGGCAGTCACAATATAGATCAGCCCCATGTCATCCTGTCATGTCTCTGCTGGAGGAATCCTCCTCAGAGGAGGAACTAGAGGTTCCAGAGGAGGACAACATCAAATAACAGCCCAGGTCAGGAGACCTGGGGGAGTCTGGGCCCTCAGAGGACATGGCTGCAGGTCCATCCCTGCAAGAGGAGGGGAATTCCACCTCTGAGACGGAGGCTGTGTGACCACCTAGCTTTCAAGGGTATCTTCATCCCAAAAGGCAGACCAGTAGGGTTCCTTTGAGAAAGAGTGGTCAGATACAAAGGAAGTCTCCTCAAGAGGAAAAGACTCCCCAGGAGCCAGGCCCTCGTTCTGAGGAGGACTGCTGCCAGCAGAACTGTAATGAACTGCAGTTGAGCCCTGGATGGGGCTCTGGAAGCTCTGGCTATATAAGGCTTTAGTCAGAGCTTACTAGCTGCTGGAAATAATGACCAGTTCTGGACAGTCACCAGGAAAAAGAAACCACTGTGGCTTCTTTTCCCCATCCTTACACATGCTGCCAAGTGCCAAATTACTCATGATG
Source organism: Heloderma suspectum (assembly GCF_057233095.1). Classification (NCBI taxonomy): domain Eukaryota; kingdom Metazoa; phylum Chordata; class Lepidosauria; order Squamata; family Helodermatidae; genus Heloderma; species Heloderma suspectum. The sequence goes on from NC_139461.1 coordinate 95,650,604, forward strand.
CAGCACAGGTTGTTGTGTTGTCTGAACCCGGCAAGGTGTCTGGCAGGGGTGACTTTGTGGGATGGTTTAGAATCCACCCCCACTGGGTTTAGATGACACAACAACCCATGCCGTATCACGGCTAATTAGACAAATGGCGGGCATGCATGAAGAACCCACAGTGGCTTCTTTTCCCCCGTGATCGTCCAAACCCATTGAATGTCTTTCTACCTTGCACGGTGACTAACCTTTATACTTCAGCTTGACTCTGCTTCTTGGACTGTGTTTTTATCTGACTGCTTATCTGTGTTTGGCTGCTCCTCAGACTTCTCTCTTGGAACTCTCCCTCTTGCCTGGTAAAACTGTGCCTTTGAACTTTGCCTGTTTATTGACTTGCCTTTGAATTGGCCCTTAATTTGCCCTAATGCTGAGTTGGACCCAGCCAAAGCAGGATATATACTTAAGAGTAGATCCAATTAAAGCAGTGGGATTTTAATAATGGGTCTACTCTAAGTCTGACTAAGTCTGGATCCAACCCAATGGGTTTAAGCACTCTTAATTAGTGTTTGACTGTACTTAATGTGTGCAAGGTAAACCAGTTACATCAACCACTCACCACAAACACAACAGGTGTGCAGTGTACTGTTTTCACATAGCTCACTACATGTGCCCCAACAATTTAGTGTGCATGGAATTCTTTTTGCATATGATTTCATGATCTGTGCTCAATGTGGGATGGAAAAATATAGCTACATAGATTGCAAAATAAAATATCATTCCAGTGATGCGAATTCAATTGGTCCTAAAATATGTACACGAGTTACTTTTCAAAGCGTTGCTGTAATAACTGATGGTGGGCCAAGGACTGCTGAGTAGGTTATTATCTCAATCTTATTACTTACTTAGCACCAGCTATTATTCCACTGCTAATTACCTAATTAGAAGAGCTATGTGAGCTTAACAGTACATCAACCTCTTGTGGAGAGCTCCAAAGGATATCAAGTCTGAGGATGTTGTCTGTGCTGCTTACAGCACTTCAGAGAAAAAGTCTTGTTATTTTTTTTTAAGAGGTCATTTCATTATAAAATATTTTCATTTTCACAGCAGCTAAAGTATATCATGCTGCTAGTAAATGTAACATTTGAAAATGACCCCTACTTCCAGTTATCCTGTAAAAGTCAGTAGAATTTTACAACAAAAATATAGTTCCCTGGTAATAAAGTAAGGGATCATTTTAGTTATAAGTGGAAAATACACTGATCTTCTTAAACAGTTATAAAACTAACTCAGTATAACTTGCTTGGCCAGTAAGGAATGCTTTGCTAATTTATTATAAGCATGTCAGCAATTATGCATCTTGCACACTCAACGTCTCTAATCTTGGCCTACTCCAAATGTGCATCTTCACCTGTAACTTCAAACATTCCCTAATAATAATGAAAAAGAATACTGCTATTAGATTACTATGTGACTGCTGTGAAGAACCCCAAATTTGGATATAACAGGGTTAATGGGGCCAGAATGAGAGTTTAAAGTTCCTCAGTAGTAAGTGGCCATGCTCCCATCCACATTAATTGTTAGAGAAATTACATACCAATGGCCCAGAATGGCAAGGAGGAAATAATTAGAGACATTGCCTTGTCAAAGTAATGGTGGTGGAGGTGAAGGGATTCACCACCACCACCACCTTGTGGCATCCTCTCCTCGTTGTGGTCAGGAAGTAATCCCTGCTTCTATCTTGGATTAACTATTGATTGGAGAAGACAGGGAAAGACTGTATAAGATAAGAACCATCTCATAAGTTTGTTGTTGTTCAGTCGTTCAGTCGTGTCCGACTCTTCGTGACACCATGGACCATAGCATGCCAGGCCTTCCTGTCCTCCACTCTCTCCTGGAGCGTGCTCAAGTTCATATTCATTGCATCGGTGATGCTATCTAGCCATCTCATCCTCTGGCGTCCCCTTCTCCTTTTGCCTTCAATCCTTCCCAGCATCAGGGTCTTTTCCAGTGACTTTTCTCTTCACATTAGGTGGCCAAAATATTTGAGCTTCAGCTTCAGTATCTGTCCTTCCAATGAGCACTCAGGGTTGATTTCCTTTAGGATTGACTGATTGGACCTCCTTGCAGTCCAGGGGACTTGTAAGGGTCTTCTCCAGCACCACAGTTCGAAAGCATCAATTCTTCGGCGCTCAGCCTTTCTTATAGTCCAGCTCTCACAGCCATACATTACTACTGGGAAAACCATAGCTTTGATTAGACAGACCTTTGTTGGCAAGGTGATGTCTCTGCTTCTTACTATGCTGTCTAGGTTTGCCATAGCTTTCCTCCCTAGGAGCAAGCGTCTTTTAATTTCATGGCTACAGTCACCGTCTGCGGTGATCTTGGAGCCCAAGAAAATAAAATCTGTCACTGCTTCCATTTCTTCCCCTTCTATATGCCAGGAAGTGATGGAGTTACACAGTGGAAAAGGCCCATTTTTTAGCCTTTGGACAAGTCAGTTCAGTGTCCTGGCACGCCTGCCCATATGATATATGTAACCAGAAATACATTTTGTCACCCCTAAAATTATATTTGTACATGTTAGGTATGTAATATGAGGACTGACCTTTAGTGAGTTTTAGGGAGCAATCCTATGGATGCTAGTCAGCAGCTAGATGGCCATAGAATATGTCGGTTTCCATGAACCAACCTTCCCCCCCTCCCACACTGCCTCACAGGCAGCTCGGAATGGCCCCGCACTCTGCACTCAGAAGAGTAGCACGGAGTGGCAAAAATGGGGCATTCCGGCGTGAGGAAGGTGGAAATGCCGGTACGACACATCCAATGTGTCTTCCAGCAGCCGCTTCCCCCACTCCGCCTTTCCACAGCTAGACAGCCGAAATCAGCTGTCTAGCTGCAAATGCAGGGCGGTTGAAGTACGGAGGGGATGAACCCCTCCTTGCTTCTCCTGCCCTGCATTGGATAGGTGGTCGCCTCTGAGTTTGGAGGCGGATGCTTATTCCAGTAGGATTGCTCCCTTAAGAGATTAAAGTTTTATGGGCTGGAAACCAAATCCTATGAAGAATGGTTATGTTTGTGGGAATATTTAGCCTGAAGAAGAGAAGATTAAGGGGAGACATGGTAACAGCCTTCAAATATCTGAAGGGCTGCACACAGAAAAAGGAGCAGAAGTATTCTCTGTTGCTCCAGAGGGAAGGACTAAGACAAATGGGTGGAAATTGCAAGTAAGGAGATTTCGATTAAACATTAGGAAAAACTTCCTAACAGTGAGAGCTGTTCAGCAGTGGAACAGATTGCCTCAGGAGGTGATGGCTTCTCCTTCATGGGACATATCTAAGCAGAGGCTGGACAGCCATCTGTCAGGGATGCTGCTGCTGCTGCATCCTGCACTGCAGAGCCTACACTGAGTAGGGGGTTAGCCTAGATGACCCCCATGATCCCTTCCACTTCTATAATGCTGTGATTCTATAAAGCACTAAGGGTTACTGTGGCCCCTGAAGAAATTACAGTGTTCAAAATGCAGGTATGTCGATGACTACTGGAAGTGATGGCAATGATCAGCAGGCAATGCATCATTCCAGTGTTGCGTGTTCTATGCAGTACTGGCCATCATCAGAAACCAGATAATGGGTAGAATGGTCGATTGCTCTGAATCAACATGACAGCTCTTATGGCCATATGGAGTGCCTGCCTGCCAGCAAAAGAGCCCGGGCAGAGTTAGTGACAGCACTGCAAAAACACAACAAATTATTCCAGATGCTCTGCATAGAATGTCACGGGGGGGGGGGGGGCTGTCAAAAACATCTGAACATGGATTGGTGAGAAACTGTTTATTAGCTCACACAAAAATAGGGTTTGGAAAGCTTACCAAACTCAATAAAGGCAAAGGCTTCTTAAGAAGGATTCGGCTCACAGAGCTGCACATCCTTCAGTGTACTAAAAGGGAAAGAATGTCCTGTGTTCGTTTCATCTTCAAAAAAAGGGAGACAGCCACCTGTTCAAATGCATACTTTGTACAAACTGGATTCTCGGCTGTCCAAGCTTAAGGCAAGTGAATGAAATAAGAGCTCATCCATATATTGTTAGAGAATCTAAACAGTCTGTATAAAACCCTTATTCAGTGAGACATTCAAGTATATTCAAAGAAGCATGCACTCCTTTTTAATGGGATGTCTTAAGACAAAATAATTTTGCCCAGTGTAGGAGTTAAGCATTAGAACCATGACTATCTAATGCAAACAATTATGCTTTTTGTCCAGCATATAATAGCTGTCTCCAAAAGTGTTTATAGGTTGAACATGTTAAAAGCACACTGTAGTTTTGTATTGCCTGCACAAATGTCACAATATTCAAGGCATATTTTAAAAGGGGGGTTCAAACTTACAGTGCTGATTTGGAACTGTAAGAGCAAATTTAATTGGTGGGGCTGATTATTATTTTTGGTGGCTTTTTGGTTCTGGTATGTTACTGAAATAGGAAATGAAAAGGGGATGATAAGAGCAGATATTAAAGCTGCTTTTTCCTCCTAACAATTGGTGGCTTTTGCTTATTAAATTATATGTACTCTGACACTTCTGCCATTATCTTTAGAAAAAACTATTTTGAGATTTTAATGATAGGAAAACATGTTAACATTTCATTAGTTAATTATAATTCATTAAAAGGAAGATGACTAAGCAATTACAGTGCAATCATAGACATGTCTACTTAGACATAAGCCCCACTGAGCTCCATGGAGCTTACTCTCAGTTAAGTGTATATACACACTTAATTGGGATCAAGTTGCAGTGAATTCAGTGAAATTGCACCCCACCCCAGGAGTTAACAAAAGAAAACAAATCTCCATTGGCTTCAGTTGAGCCTCTCTCTCTCTCTCTCTCTCTCTCTCTCTCTCTCTCTCTCTCTCTCTTTATCCCCCCAGGGTTGGGGTGGGGATTAGGGGAAACAAACTGAGGGGGGAGGTTTAAATCCTCCCCTCCCAGTGTGCAGTAATCTCAATCAAAATTGATGCAGTGCACACTTACTCTAGAGTAAACAAAGGATAAGCCTCAGCTATGCAATTAGCATAAAATGTAGCTTGACCCTAACTCTCTCACAGGGTTATCACCATTTTTAGGGTTACACAGAACATAGAAAACTGCCTTATAGTAAGTCAGACAGTTGATCCATCTAGCTCAGTACCGTCTACATCAGGGGTGCATAACCTTTTTGATCCCAAGGGCCACATGTGCGGTCCCCAACCCAGAATCACAAGTGCACACACATAATATGCACGCATGCACACACACACACATACCTCAACTATCTGTATGAGGATCTCTGTGGGAGGAGGTGGAGAGTACAGGTGGTGGAGAATTTGCCAGTGTTGGAGGGAGGAACAGGGCACCCTTGCAGGGGGCTGCAGGAAAGGCCTGGGGGGGGGGGCAGGTAGGCCCTTGGTCTACACTGACTGGCAGTCAGTGCCAGTCAAGGAAACTCAAGGGTTTCCTACAAGGATCTTTCTGAGCCCTACCTGGAGATGCCAGGGAATGAACACAAGAGGTTCTCAATGCAAAGCATGTGCTGTACCACCACTGAGCTATAGTCTTTCCCATGGCCTGGAGGCCTCTGCTGACTAAAACTGGACATGTTTATATCTCACCTTCAAAATTCATGACATGACGCATACCTCATAATGGAGGTGAATCCTGCAGCACAGAAGCAAGCAAGAGCACATAACATGAGATGCGAGGTGCCTTGCCCCTCCACACATTGGAATGGGGCCAGGGTGGATTTCTAGGGCCAGTAAGAAAGAAACCTGTATCTATTGGGCCAAAATAAATATAACGGGGGAGAAACATGAATGCATCTCTCAACGTCTTTTTCTTCTACAAAAAGGCAGCCATGGGCGGGGGAGGGAAGATGATTTGGATCAGGTCTGTGACCCTAGGGAGTGTCTAACCCTTTCCCCCATCCCCAGAACCCCTCCTTAGAAGTTTAAATTAGATGCACAGGACAAAATATACAAATACACATGCCTTTAGTTTCCACTATGTGGCTTATAGCAGGGGGAGGAGGCTGGGGGGTGGGTGAGTAAGACCTGCTTGCCCACTGTTGCAGGTCCAATACAAATCCCCACCCCAATTCTGCAGCTGCTTTTAAAAGAAAAAAAGATGTTTGGAGCTGCATCCACGCATTTCCTGCATCACATGGGGGGGGGCATGCTTGCAGAACAGAACCTGAATTTCATCTGTACACACACACACACATACACACACACACCAGTTTAAATATTGATGAAAATAGAAATCAATTCCTTCCTCAAAATGGCAAATTTGGCAATAAGCAAATTTATGTTTGATTAGTCAGCGAACAACCCTTAATCAGTGAACAGCCCTATTAACTAGAGCTTCCTTTCCTGAATTGAACACTCCATTCTGCACATCTTAGCCCTTTACAAAAGAGAACTTTAAAGAAAAATGAGACTTGTGGATTTCCCCCTTTACAGCAATGCTGAATATATCTTCAGCATCACGGAGTCACAGATCTATATGTTTACTTTCTTAACTTTTACCAGTCCTCAAATTAGTCAGTGCAACATTACACACTTGCATAAATTACAAGAAACAGAGTATTAAGTAAACATACTTTGTCTTTCAGCCTTGGAAGGCCCGATTAAATTTCAAGGTCCACAAAAGCTTCAAAGCTGAACTCAAGTCCCACATATCAAAATCTAGATCGATAAGACATTGTACAGTTACAACCGAGTTTTTCCCTTCCACCTGCAACAGAAAGTGAATGGCTATAAGTCTAGCATTTCCCATAGGCTCCCACATTGATGAAAGCAGCCAGCTGTCTCTAATTTGCAGTGGCATCTGATATCTTTCTGACCCAGACAGACACGGACCTGAGCTTATATTTCACTTAAATCCTCCATCTGATCAAGACATGCATTTCAACAGTGAAAAGTAATTTCCTTAGCCACACACACACACACACACAGCCCTAAATTGATGTGATCATTCATTTCAAAATCCCATCAAGTGTGTGAATAATAATTTTACGAATTCTGCCATCTACTGGCAGGTGTCTGTTATTGCTTCAATTGATTTAGCACACAAAAAAACCTCTTGACAATCCATTGGCAGCATCACAATATGGCTTATGGCTGATAAGATAACCTGTTGAGCTCAGATTCCTATGGGTCACACAAGCACAAAGTGACAGAGAAGCTGCCTTGAACAATGATGGCACAGAAAACTGAAAATCAATCCAGCAGGAGACATACATCAGTGGTTTGTTGTCATGGTAACAGGGATGCATAAGCAGAATATTATTTCTATTTATTTAGAACCTGATTCATTGACCCTAGCTACAGCAACAAACATGAAACCTACCAATTAGCTAACATCCCCCCAAACGTTGTTTTAACCAGTACCTAAGATCAATCAGTCCAGTGGTACAAAGGAAGGCAATCACTGCAGCCCCTCGGTGACGTGGCTGATGCTCCATAGACATTGCTCAACAATACTGGGAGCATTTTTCTTCTCGGAAATACTTAGAGAAATGGGCTCGGATTCAAAGTACTGCAGGAGACAGGCATGCCAAAGGGCTTGGTCATAATCCAGCCTTCTCCAACCTGATGCCTGCCAGAAGTGTTGGACTACAGGTCCCAGCATCCCCTGCCAGCTATGCTGGCTGGAGGATGCTGGGAATTGTAGTTCATCACATCTGGAGGGTACTAGGTTGGGGAAGGCTGCCATAACCAATATGACTTTTTATTTCATTTTTCATTTAATCAGCAGACCTGCCCACTCCCAACTGTGCCACAAACTGAAAACTCCCCTAAGTTTCAACAGTGATTTGCCATGTAGCATGGACAGCTGCTGCTTCCCCTTGGACACATGGAACTAGGCTCAAAGTTCTTTTGATCCAGGCCAATTTGGAATCATGCTTCATAGGAGATGTGGCAAGCAACATTCTGTAGGGATGTTACAGAACATTCTCAAAGGGACATGAATGAACTGCATAGATAAAAATTAAAACATAAAATGATGCTGAAGATTTGTGAAGTCATTAGTCAGAAATTTCTAGCCAAAACTCTCACAGAGCCTGTGTCATTTCCCACAAAATCCTGCTTAACCAGATCTCATAGTCACAGCATATCTAAATAACAGGAGGAGGAAGAGGAGGAGCAGGAGTGAGAGACAGGAGCAGGCAAAGGGAACATCTGGGCCTGCTACTGACATCTACTGCACTCTGGGAAGGATGACAGAGTGAGAGACAGGAGCAGGCAAAGGGAACATCTGGGCCTGCTACTGACATCTACTGCACTCTGGGAAGGATGACAGAGTGAGAGACAGGAGCAGGCAAAGGGAACATCTGGGCCTGCTACTGACATCTACTGCACTCTGGGAAGGATGACAGAGTGAGAGACAGGAGCAGGCAAAGGGAACATCTGGGCCTGCTCCACTTGGACTGCCCTCCTTCCACAGGACTGACATCCACTGCCCTGTGAGGAGGAACATCAGATGCTGGCTCCTGCTCCAGTAGAGCTAGTTGTGCCGGTCAGTTTTGTTTTTACAGCATGTGGTTCTTCCTTTATCTACTGTGTGGTTCTTTTTATACATACTGTAGGCCACTTCAGGAATCTAATAAAAAAGTGGGATGTACTAAGGGTGCAGTCCTACGGCCTCTAGGGCGTGGCTCAACAGCTGTAGGATTTTTCATTTCTCAGAAAACTGCCTCCCCACCCCCTCCCCTGCCTCCCCGCAGGCGGCACAGTTTGTCCCCGGCTCCAGGCTCCTAAGAGCAGCAGGGGGAAAGGGGGCATTCCTGGGGCTGGGGAGGGGTGGGGACAGTGCTTCCTATGTGCCATCTGGCCTCTCCCCCCCCCCGACCCTGCTCTGAGCGGCTCCAACTGGACGGCCAAAATTAGCCGTCTAGCTGCAAATGCAGGGCAGCCAGAGCATGGAGAGGATCCCCTCTGTGCTCTGCCCACCCTGCATTAGTCAGCCGCCTCCGAATTCAGAGGCAGATGACTATCCCCATTCGATTGCACCCTAAATAAATAAACAAACAGGAAGCTACACTGCAAGTGAAGCATTATGAGTGCATAAACATATTCACCTTTCAGCTCACTGGGAAATGTGTCAAACTTCTTCCCATGATCAAGTACCAGCCTAGCAACATTTATCTTATTCTCTTTCTGAAAAGCCAGAGCACTTTGCCATGCCAAAAAAGATAACCTTCCGATGATCCCTTAAATTTGGTGCATACCTTTGTTTACTGGAGAAACCATGTTTCCCTCCAATTACAATAGTGCACACATGTAAACATTGAAGCTAGTCCTGCATTTAGGCATACCTGGCCAGCTACTTAAGGAAAAGCAGTTTTGTAGAAAATCTTAAAGCTTTCCTGAAAACGCTGAGACAAGCAAACAGTGGAGCAAGGATGAGACACTGCGGCCTGGAGTTCCATATCCAACATCTTTGTATACAAAAAGTCCCAGCGTCAACCTCTGGCATCTCCAAGTAGGGCTAAGAAAAATTTCTGTCCAAAATCCTGAAGAGCTGCTCCCAATCAGTGCAGATGATACTGAACTTGACAGACCAAGAGTCTTTTTCGGTATAAGGCAGCTTCCTGCTAGGGAGATAAGAATATTCCTAGTGGACAAGGATTAGGATGATGGGGAAATCAAAACAAGACACACTGTAACAGCCATCGGAGGACCCAGCAGCAAACTAGTACAGTAAACTCTCATCACTTGTTTGTCTATGAGTGGCTGCTATGAGTGGGAAGAGGCATTTACCTAAAGACATGAGCATGTGGGAAGTAAGGATAGGGGAGATATTTGTTCAGTTTGCATTTTAAGGCAAACTTATCTAACATCACACTTCTGAACCAATACACAAATCGAAATTCACTCTTTTCTGAATTTTGCAATGGAGTTATCCAATCCAAAATGTGCATATTAGTGGAAAGTGCACACAAACATGCAGATATGGGTGAAAATAACATTAAAAATGCACTGTATTAGGAAAATTGCTTGCAAAAATTGTGTGCATCAGGCAAAAGTGATATATAAAAAAATCTATATATTCTGTCATAAATTACTTGAGTTGAGTGATAAGCAGCAGCTAGCATTAGTCATTAAATAGTCCAAGGTCAAGAAGCCCAAAGCCAGTCCAAAGCCAAGGAAAACAAAACCAAATATAGGGACGCGCTGAAGAATAGTCAGAGTCATTCTGGGTCTGAGAATAATCAGAGCTGGATCCAGGAGCTGGCAGGAACATTTTCTGCTATGGTATGGATAAGCATCAACAATTGCTTCCAGCACTTGAACTGGGTTTGAGGCTTGTCCCTTATGCAGAGGCTGATTGATAAGTGAGGCCAGCTGGGTCGAGCTGCAGATGTCTTCTGCCTGCCCATGTGCTGGGCCCCTCCTCAAACACTCTCAGGCTGAGACATTCTGCGTCCTCCTCTACCCCAAATGGAGGCACAACATATTCAGGAAAAATAAACACAAACATTTTCATGTGAATCTTTTTTCAAAGTTCAAGATAAAGGAGACTGGAAACATTCTCAACGTTTGTGGAAAATATAAACTGAGAGAAACCAAAATGTACAGATTCATCCATCCAAAATTTACCATTCATCCATGGTGGTTGTGCTGGCTCCCAACTACATACTAATGCTTTGGAGCTCAGAAATACCTTTTAAAATCCTAAAGTGTTTTTGTTCTTTATATTTCCCCTCCTGTACAAAAATGGCTTAAGTCTAGCCTATTATTGCCACCTTGAATGGCCCATCAGAAGTTCTAGCTGTTTCCCTCAATAGTTCTTAAGCTGTGTCTGCTCTTCCCAGCACCCTTCACCTGGTACCCAAATAGTAGGAGGCTGGATCATTAGGGATCCAGGTTGCCATGGGAATTGCATGTCAGTGCAAAGTTGATGTACCAACCAAGCTACTATGCTATGTAGATTGTATGGGGAGGTTTCACTATGGTGTAAAATACATGAGTGATCCATCCAAAAGCCCTGTAGAGAGCCTCATTCATATTCAACAGTAGCTGTGTACATTAGTTATACTTATGCAAAGAGATCAGCTTATGTTCTACAAAGATTCATTAAAAATAGATCACTGCAGACATTAAAGACAACACTTCATGTGGCCTTTTCTCTGCCTCTGGCATGGCTTTACAATCTATTTGTAGGACAGGAAATGGTAATTAGATATCATTTAGTGAGTCTCATGAATACAGCACTCTTTTTTTATGGAGAAGAACTGCTTCCTCCCCCTTTCTTTCTTTTTTAACATTTTACTGATATCAATACAAAACAGTCCAAATTAACAGAAATCTACCAGAAGAAGAAACATAAGCTCAAGAGCATTTTTACATACAACAGACGTCATCACTCAGAGTGCCATTCTGGTCGAGAAAAAGAATAAATAAATATAAATAAACCACATGTGTATGGCTACCTTCACACATCACGTAAGAGCCTTTCCAAAAGGAAGAGTGTGACAATAGATGTGGGGTATTAAAAACATACGACTCTTATGGGATGTTGTGCAAAAAGGACTCTGTTCTTGTGCTCACAATGAATAGTTCCTTATATTAGATGAAAACCTAATAAATACTAGCCATACATGAAATAATTAGGGCTGCTCCATATATTAGACAAAATGGGCATGAATTAATATAGCCAGAATAACAGTGCTCCATATATTCCCATGAGAAAGCAGCCAGTGGTGCACCTATGTAAGTCTAGACCCTGAACTTAGTGGACTTATGGGAAAGGGGCAGGCCCTTTAGACAGCCATGTGCATTACTTCACTTGTGAAGCACACAACTAACATTTCTCTTTGCCCATCCTCCAAGCACCATTCCATGCTTTACAACTGCTTCTACATATCTGATATGTTAAAACAATAACAAAACCAAAACTGTTTGCCAACCCTCATTAAAAATCATACACTGAGTATGTGCAGTTTTGCATTTTAAACTCACTTAAATCATAACACCCTCATGCTACAGGAATAAAATGAAGTTTGCTTCTGCTGCCTTGAGCACCTGCTGGTTTCTGGGCAGCCACTTGTGGTGGGACGGGACTTCTGCTGCCCCCAAAGTCCTGCCGTATGTGCACCACTAAAAGTAGCCTTAGAATATTGGATAGGTTTCACAGGACTCCATGGTGGTGGAAATGGCAAGCTTAAAACCCTGTGGTGTGAATTTGCAGCTGGGAATGGCTTTCTCAAAGTTACTGACCTTCTACCTCCTTTTCCAAACACTGATACTATGGTGCAGTTTGACATAGGTGATGTGGCAACTGCTGTTTGGGACCAAGCTCAAGCTAGCATTCCTGAATCAGCTCCATTACAGAACTGCTTAATGGCTGAATGAATAGGTAAGGATAACATGTATAGAAGCCCCTACATCCTGTCTTGCACCATATGCCCAATTGCAAGTTGGTAATACTACCTTTCATATGCAATCCAGAACTCCAAGTCCCACTGAAATGAAGGGAAACAGTGTAACAGCTGAGTATCTACGCTTGGTGGACCATGCCCTGCGTCTCTACTTTTCTTAAGAACCAAAAGCTGAAATGTTAAACTTGGTCCAGTGCAGTCTTATTTCTTTACTTCAGCCTTTGGGCTTCAGCTCCCATCAAGCCCCTGCCAACACAGCCGATGGTCAGGAATCCTGGGAGTTGTAGTCTAACACATCTGGAAGGCACCAGGTTGGGGGAAGTCTGATTTACTTCCATGGGACTAGTATGGCCTAAGAAATGTAAGAGAGCCATAGAACCATTGTATCTAGAGGCTCCCACTTGTTCTGCATTTGATAAATCATTTCTTTCTCATGAATATGGTCTTTTATTTGTTTTGTTTTTTTCTGAAATGTACTAATTAGGGCTGTGCACTGCTTCAGCCCAAATCCCAAATCAGATCAGGGTGATTCAGGCCAAAATGGTCCGGTTCCGGAGTGGGCTGGGAGCAGCCTGAAGCAGCCCAAAGCATGCTGGAATGCTCCGAAACACTTTGGGCCGCCTCAGCCTGATCCGGGCAGCCACCCGCCCAGCCACACAAGCCCCCTGCTCCTTACCTAGACCTGTCGGGAGCGCCCACAGCTGTCACCGTCTTGAAGGGATTCGCCATGGTGAATCTTCTTCTACTAAGCAAATAGTGTGTAGACTGTGGCCGTAAAGGGGCCGTCTGTGCAATATTACAGGCTTAAATGGGCCACTGTTGTTGTTGCTGGTTCTGTTGTTGGCTTTCACTGTTTTTTTATTGTTTTATGATTTTATCGGTTTTTAATATTTTAACTGTTTTTATGTATTTTATTGTTGTAAGCCGCCCTGGGGGGCTTCTGCCCTGAAAGGCAGCCAAGAAATGTTTTAAATAAATTACCAGAAGAAGAGTCGCCTTTTTAAAAGAAAATGGTTAATCCCTCCAAGACAGCGGCGGCTGTGCGCGCGCCCCATAGGTCTAGGTAAGGAGGAGCAGAGGAGGCTTGCATGGCTAGGTGGGGGCTGAGTGCAGGGCTCGCACAGCTGGGGGGGTGTGGGCACGGGGCTCGCACGGGGAGACCACTTCGCCTGTCCAGATTTCACTTTGGATCTGGAGGCCAAAGCTGGTTGGCCCAGCTCCGGATCAGCCCAAGGCGGGTCAGGGGGTCCCTGCACAGTCCTAGTATTAATTGCCATATTGCTAAAAGCTCTCAAGGTGACATACAATAAAAATGAAGACAAAATCCAAAAGCTACTTTCTCTCATTCAGCAGCAACAGTGAGGCAGGTCAACAACTGCCTACACATTTTATCCATGTATGTATGTATTTACACCCCACCTTTCCACCAAAAATAGCACTAAAGGGGACTTTCAGTGGAGGCTGGTTGCTCCAGTGTCAATGGGGCTGTGAATCTGTTCTGGGTTTCAGTCAGAACCAGTCAGAACTCTAAAGGAGCTATCCAATGTGCTGAACCCAATCCCCAAAATACATCTAGCACCTTGGATAGCTCCTTTGGGGTTCTGACTGGTTCTGACTGAAACCCAGAGGAGAATCACAGCCCCACTGACAACTGAGCCACCAGCCTCCACTGGCAGCTAATGATTAGATAGATAGATAGATAGATAGATAGATATAATAAAAGCAAATCAACTAAAAATACAACAGTAATAGAAATAAACAGCATGCAATCAGTTTAAACTCACTTCAGCAGCATACCAGTTTATATGCAAAAGACCTGCCTGAATAAAAATATCTCAAACAACTTTGCATCCTTTCCAAGCTGGGCAGAGAAGAAAACCACAGCTACAATTCAGGATACATGCATAGATTCTACACACTTCTGGATCTCTGCACCAGTTTACAGCCCATGTATATACTTCTTTCTATTCATTTCCAACAGAGATCAGTGAATTGCGCATTAACGGTGTTATCCTAATTTGCTTTCTCATGAACAAGTTGGGGGGAGGTTGTGGGGAGTTTGTCATTAGTAATTGGCTTTGGGAGGCTGAACCTAAGTTTGTAAAGCTTATGAAGATGGAAATAACTTTTAACTGTAATGTTCCCTGACATGAAAGTGCTGTTCCATTAAATGAGACAATCCCCTCTAACCCCTTTTTAATTAACTCTTTTTTCTCTCTCCTAAAGTGGAACAAAGAAATTAGGGAGAATGTGGTCTTCTTAGTCACATTTAGAAGGGAACACCATTCCAAAATGTTACTCTCCAAGCGACATTAATGTCTGCATGATCTCATTTGTTCTCTCCAATGGTCTAGGGAAACAGGTGATCCATCTTTCTTCTGCTTGACTGGCTAGATTAAAATACATAAAGTGCAATGAAGGGATAAAAATTACCGCTGTAACTCAAAACCATATCTAACAAAAATGTCCAATTCAGCAAATACTCACCATTCCCTACAGATCAATCTGTTATTACCATATAGCAAGTATTTTTCCAAGCACATCTGCCACTATACCTCCACCGGGATGAAATTTACTGAGCTGTAGAAAGTGGGATCTGGTGGAAGCCTCTGTCGGTAACCATTTTTAAAAAAAAAAAATGTACTCCAGTGCCCAAGTAGAAATAACAGGAAGATGTTAAATGCTTCTTTTTTAAATCCATCACTTTAGTCACCAACAGCGGCCTATTTAAGCTATATGAAAAAATACAGGTGTATAAAATACACCACAAATAAGTGGTGCTGCCAATCTAACAATGAGGGAGACACATGGACTGAGTTTGGACGATCATGTAGGGAGGAGAAACCATCATGGCTTCTCCCCCATTTGCATAATTCCCCGTGATGCAGCGCAGGTTGGCAGGTCATCCAAACCCGGAACACAGAGCGGTGGGAGTGGCTTTGTACCCACCCTACAACCAACAACTTGCAGGCAGGGGGAGAAGCCACGATGGCTTCTTCTCACTATGGGATCATCCGAACACCCCCATGGTGTTCATAAATATTTTAGAACAGCTTCCTTCAGCATATGCCACAGCCCATTGTGGTGAGGAAATGCCTCTTCATATGCATAGAATCAGGACTGTAGCTCAGGGGCAGAGCACCTGCTTGGCATGCAGGAGGTCCCAGGTTCAGTTCCCAGCATCTCCAGGTAGGGCTGGAAAAAGTCCTGCCTGAAACCCTGGAGAGCCGCTGCGGCCAGTCAGCGCCGACAATACTGGGCTCAATGGACCAATGGTCTGACTCGGTATATGTCAGGTCATTGTTCCAGGGCTAAACTAGACAGGACATTAATTGAATGGATGCAGTTAACCTGCATGGTTATTTTTATTATGTAAATACCAGCCACAGGAAAACCGAGACAGCCTCATGAACATGGGAGCGTGGGAGTGGGAAGGAGAAATTTGACTCTTCCTCTCCTTGCCACAGTCCTGATGTAATTTGCCTCTCCAAAGCTGCTGTTTGCATCCACCGATGCCAATGGGGGTTTGGAGAATAGCAGCTTTGGAGAAGCAATTTTTGCCAGCACCATGGCAGGGAGGGAAAGAGTAAAAAAAGAAAACACCTCCCCCTTGTGTCCCAAGCCCACAGCTGTGATTTACATGGGAACAAAAACCCGTGCATATTAACTGCATTCACACAACTCACCTTATGATTAGTTTGGCCCCTCTCGTCTTCTACATTCTTAACATACTCCCCCCTGCCAACATTGTTTCTTCAAGTGGTAGATGGAGTTTCACATGATTTTACAGCAGAGAGGGGAAACAACCACCAAGCAAGTACTGTTCTATAACACATAATAGAACACTTCATCAAGTATTTCGCTTTACTTCCTCTTATTTTTCTTCTTAAGAGACAGCATGAAGTGCAATATACCTGTGTACTGTGTGTTTTTGTTTTTGTTTGTTTTTGTCGTTTGTTTGTTTTGATTTTGTGCTTCATACAATTCCTGGCCAGTTTAACTGAGGAACATTATATTTTATTTATTTGTTTGTTTGTTTTTATTACAGTTCTATACTGCCCAATATCCAAAGCTCTCTGGGTGGTTCACAACAATTAAACAATATATAAACATAATGGACAGATCTACCTGACTGCTTACAAAAAGTTACTCATTCTCCCATTTGTACCTAAATCAAGAGTTTTCATCAAAGAGAGTCCAGCTTCATTAGGGAGCTTTAACAGCTTTAGAAAATTAATAAATTATGCACTAGTCAGTTTAACTATATACACTAGTTAAACACTAGTCATCTTATATACATGTGCAGTTTTCTTTTGACTCGATTTCCTCTCACAAAGCTACATATTTGCTAGGGTTGCCACCTTTTTTCTGACAAGGTGCTTTTCATATCTCTTTTGTTTCCTTAACTTCTGTTCCTTGTCTGTCATTCACTACCTGTACGGTTATAAAAAGAGCAGAAGCAGTGGAACAAAAGCGGGATATGGTAAGCCCTCCCTCCTAACTTTCCAGAGATATCTTAGTTTAAAGGGGCATTCCTTCTTCCATAAAATCAGTCCAATTGAACATAATGGAACCTTCTTCCTTTTTTCATTTTTACAGCCCAGTAACTGAGGTTTTGCCAAACTTGTTTAGCTTTTATGAACCAACATGCAATGGCACCAAAATCATACAATGTGTTTGGTGTTGGGCAGAAACCATGGGAGAGGGCTCCCCTTCACGGATCACTGCCTTGTTGTGGCAAAGGGGCTTGCGTAA
Source organism: Heloderma suspectum (assembly GCF_057233095.1). NCBI lineage: Eukaryota > Metazoa > Chordata > Lepidosauria > Squamata > Helodermatidae > Heloderma > Heloderma suspectum. The sequence continues at coordinate 95,667,749 of NC_139461.1, forward strand.
CTCAGTGAAGCCATAAGCTATGCCGTGCAGGGCCACCCAAGTCGGACAGGTCATGGCGGAGAGCTCTGACAAAATGTGGTCCACTGGAGAAGGAAATGGCAACCCACTCCGTGTTGTAGGCGTGCATAGTGCCTGCCTCACTCTGTGACACCCTTTTACTTCCCCCATCCCATCGCAGCTGCGCAGTTGCAGAGGCACAGAGGGGCGTTTTCAGATTTAATCACACTTTCGCCCATTTTTGCAGCGTCGTATCTTCGCAACAGTTGCTTGGACTCAGTACCCAAGGGTCTTGGTCTTGGGGGAGGACCAACATCACTCCAGCCACCATTTCGGAGTGATGGCTAGGCACATAGCGCTCACGCTTGTGAGTGCAAACCATCGCGAGAGTCTCAGGCTGAGGAACTGACAAACTGATGGTGCGGAAATGAAGGAGCACAAAACACCCACTTTTTCTCTAAAAAGGGACGGAAAGACACAACAGAGCCCCTCAAATACAAAATAGCCACTGAAGTGTCACACCCCCACACTCACGGGACTGCACAGCTGCACATTTCAGTATGATGGCAAAAAACCCTGGGCATGGCGAGTCTCTTAGGGAAGCACGCAGTTCATCGCAAGTGTATCGCAGGGGATGCTGATTCGAAGCCACATTGCTGTGCAGTTGCGATGGGGTGTGGGGTCAAAGTGGTGCCACATAGATGGGGCCTTTGATGTGGTATCAAGATGCTAGACTAGATGGAACTTTGGCCTGCTCGATCACTGCCTTGTTGTGGCGAAGGGGCTTGCGTAACTCAGTGAAGCCATAAGCTATGCTGTGCAGGGCCACCCAAGACAGACAGGTCATGGCAGACAGTTCTGACAAAATGTGGTCCACGGGAGAAGGAAATGGCAACCCACTCCAGTATTCCTGCCAAGAAAACCCCATGGAACGTATCACAAGGCTAAAAGATATGATGCTGGAAGATGAGCCCCTCAGGTCGGAAGGTGTCCAATATACTACTGGGGAAGAGCAGAGGGAATTTCCAAGTAGCGCCAGAAAGAGTGAAGCGGCTGGGCCAAAGCCGAAAGGACACTCAGCTGTGGATGTGTCTGGTAGTGAAAAGAAAATCCAATGCTGTAAAGAACAATATTGTTTAGGAACCTGGAATGTAAGATCAATGAATCAAGGTAAGCTGGAGGTGGTCAAACATGAGATGGCAAGATTGAACATCGACATCTTGGGAATCAGCGAACTAAAATGGACAAGCATGGGCGAATTTTATTCAGGTGACCATTGTATCTACTAATGTGGGCAAAAATCCCTTAGAAGAAATGGAGTAGCACTCATAGTCAACAAAAGGGTGGGAAAAGCAGTATTGTTGTTTATTCGTCCAGTCAATTCCGACTCTTCGTGACTTCATGGACCAGCCCATGCCAGAGCTTTCTGTCGGCCACTGCCACCCCCAGCTCCCCCAAGGTCGAGTCCATCACCTCCAGAATATCATCCATCCATCTTGCCCTTGGTTGGCCCCTCTTCCTTTTGCCTTCCACTTTCCCTAGCATCAGCATCTTCTCCAGGGTATCCTGTCTTCTCATGATGTGGCCAGAGTACTTCAGTTTTGCCTTTAATATCATTCCCTCAAGTGAGCAGTCTGGCTTTATTTCCTGGAGTATGACTGGTTTGATCTTCTTGCAGTCCAAGGCACTCTCAGAATTTTCCTCCAGCACCACAGTTCAAAAGCATCTATCTTCCTTTGCTCAGCCTTCCTTATGGTCCAGCTCTCGCAGCCATAGGTTACTATGGGGAATACCATTGCTTTAACTATGCGGACCTTTGTTGTCAGTGTGATGTCTCTGCTTTTCACTATTTTATCAAGATTTGTCATTGCTGTCCTCCCAAGAAGTAAATGTCTTCTGATTTCCTGGCTGCAGTCAGCGTCTGCAGTAATCTTTGCGCCTAGAAAGACAAAGTCTGTCACTGCCTCCATGTTTTCTCCCTCTATTTGCCAGTGATCAATCAAGTTGGTTGCCATAATCTTGGTTTTTTTGAGGTTTAACTGCAACCCAGCTTTTGCACTTTCTACTTTCACCTTCGTCATGAGGTTCCTCAGCTCCTCCTCACTTTCAGCCATCAAAGTGGTATCATCTGCATATCTGAGATTGTTAATGTTTCTTCCAGCAGTTTTAACTCCAGCCTTGGCTTCATCAAGCCCAGCACGTCGCATGATTTGTTCTGCGTACAGGTCGAATAGGTAGGGTGAGAGTATACAACCCTGCCGTACTCCTTTCCCAGTCTTAAACCAGTCCCTTGTTCCGTGGTCTGTTCTTACCGTTGCTACTTGGTCGTTATACAAATTCCTCAGGAGGCAGAAAAGATGACTTGGTATCCCCATACCACCAAGAACTTGCCACAATTTGTTATGATCCATACAGTCAAAAGCTTTAGAATAGTCAATAAAACAGAAATAGATGTTTTTCTGAAACTCCCTGGCTTTCTCCGTTATCCAGCGGATATTGGCAATTTGGTCTCTAGTTCCTCTGCCTTTTCTAAACCCAGCTGTACATCTGGCAATTCTCGTTCCATGAATTGCTGGAGTCTACCTTGCAAGATCTTGAGCATTACCTTACTGGCATGTGAAATAAGTGCCACTGTTCGATAGTTTGAACATTCTTTGGTGCTTCCCTTTTTTGGTATGGGGATATAAGTTGATTTTTTCCAATCTGTTGGCCATTCTTGTGTTTTCCAAATTTGCTGACATATGGCATGCATCACCTTGACAGCATCATCTTGCAAGATTTTAAACAGTTCAGCTGGGATACTGTCATCTCCTGCTGCCTTGTTATTAGCAATGCTTCTGAAGGCCCATTCAACCTCACTCTTCAGGATGTCTGGCTCTAGCTCACTGACCATACCATCAAATCTATCCCCGATATTATTATCCTTCCTATACAGATCTTCCGTATATTCTTGCCACCTTTTCTTGATCTCTTCTGCTTCTGTTAGGACCTTGCCATCTTTGTTTTTGATCATACCCATTTTTGCCTGGAATTTACCTCCGATGTTTCTAATTTTCTGGAAGAGGTCTCTTGTTCTTCCTATTCTATTATCTTCTTCCGCTTCCGCGCATTGCTTGTTTAAAAATAATTCATTATCTCTTCTGGCTAACCTCTGGAATTTTGCATTTAATTGGGCATATCTCCCCCAATCACTGTTCCCTTTTGCTTTCCTTCTTTCTTGGGCTGCTTCCAGTGTCTCAGCAGACAGCCATCTTGCCTTCTTGGTTTTCTTTTTCTTTGGGACGTTTTTTGTTGCCGCCTCCTGAACAATGTTGCGAACTTCTGTCCATAGTTCTTCCGGGACCCTATCTACTAAATCTAGTCCCTTAAATCTATTCTTTACCCCAACTGCATATTCATGAGGAATATTAGTGAGCTCATATCTAACTGATCTGTGGATCTTCCCTATTCTCTTTAGTCTGATTCTAAATTGTGCAATAAGAAGTTCGTGATCTGAACTATAATCAAGGGAAAAGCAGTACTGGGGTACAATCTCAAAAATGATAGAATGATCTCAGTACGAATCCAAGGCAAACCATTCAACATCACAGTAATTCAAGTCTATGCCCCAACCACTGAGGCCGAAGAAGCTGAGGTTGATCGATTCTATGAAGACCTACAACACCTTCTAGAACTAACACCAAAAAAAGAGCTCCTTTTCATCATAGGGGATCGAAATGTAGGAAGTCAAGAAATCACCGGGATAACAGGCAAGCATGGCCTTGGTGTACAAAATGAAGCAGGACAAAGGCTAACAGAGTTTTGCCAAGAGACCATGCTGATCATAGCAAACACGCTTTTCCAACAACACAAGAGGCGACTCTACACATGGACATCACCAGATGGTCAATATCTAAATCAGATTGATTACGTCCGTTGCAGCCAAAGATGGAGAAGCTCTATACAATCAGCAAAAACAAGACCTGGAGCTGACTGTGGCTCAGATCATGAGCTGCTTGTTGCAAAATTTTGGCTTAAATTGAAGAACATAGGGAAAACCACTAAACTATTCAGGTATGACCTCAATCATATCCCTTATGAATACACAGTGGAGGTGAGGAATAGATTTCAGGGATTAGACCTGATAGACAGAGTGCCTGAGGAACTATGGACGGAGGTCCGTAACACTGTTCAGGAGGCAGCAACGAAATCCATCCCAAAGAAAAAGTAATGCAAGAAAGCCAAGTGGCTGTCTGATGAGGCTTTACAAGTAGCTGAGGAAAGAAGGGAAGCAAAAAGCAAGGGAGAAAGGGGAAGATCTATCCAAGAGAATGCAGAGTTCCAGAGAATAGCAAGGAGAGACAAGACGGCCTTCTTAAATGAACAATGCAAAGAAATCAAGGAAAACAACAGAATGGGAAAGACTAGAGATCTTTTCAAGAAAATCGGAGATCTCAAGGGAACGTTCTGTGCAAAGACGGGCATGATAAAGGACAAAGAAGGCAGGGGCCTAACAGAAGCAGATGAGATTAAGAAGAGGTGGAAAGAATACACAGAAGAACTATACAGGAAAGATCTGAATGTCCCTGATAGCCATGATAGTGCGGTCACTGAACTTGAGCCGGACATCCTCGAGAGTGAAGTCAAGTGCGCCTTAGGAAGCATGACTAACAACAAAGCTAGCGGAGATGACAGTATTCCAGCTGAGCTATTTAAGAGCCTAAAAGATGATGCTGTTAAAGTGCTGCACTCCATATGCCAACACATTTGGAACACTCAACAGTGGCCACAAGACTGGAAAAGGTCAGTTTACATTTCAATTCCAAAGAAGGGCAATGCCAAAGAGTGTTCAAACTACCGTACAATTGCGCTCATTTCACATGCCAGCAAGGTTATGCTCAAAATCCTACAAGCTAGGCTTCAGCAGTATGTGAACCGAGAACTACCGGAAGTACAAGCGGGGTTTCGAAGAGGCAGAGGAACTAGAGATCAAATCGCCAACATTCACTGGATCATGGAGACAGCGAGAGAATTCCAGAAAAACGTCTATTTCTGCTTCATTGACTACACTAAAGCCTTTGATTGTGTGGATCACAACAAACTGTGGCAAATTCTTAAAAAGATGGGACTCTTTAATGAGCTTCCGTCGTGCATTAAAAACGTGGTTGTTCAGGCAGGCATTTGGGGTGGGTTAGGGTATTTTAGAAAATGTTTTTATTGTAGAAATTTATTGTTTTAAACTGTTTTATTTTATGTTGTACATCGCCCAGAGTGGCTGGGTGACCAGCCAGATGGGCGATTAATAAATTTAATAATAATAATAATAACAACAACAACAACTACCAGACCACCTTACCTGTCTCCTGAGAAACCTGTATGAGGGTCAAGAAGCAACAGTAAGAACCAGACATGGAATAACCGATTGGTTCAAAATTGGGAAGGGAGTATGACAAGCCTGCATATTGTCGCCCTGCTTATTTAACTTATATACAGAGTACATCATGAGAAACGCCGGGTTGGATGAATCACAGGTCAGAATTAAGATTGCCGGGAGAATTATCAACAACCTCAGATACGCAGACAATACCACCCTAATGGCAGAAAGCGAAGAGGATCTAAAGAGCCTCTTGTTGAGGGTGAAAGAGGAGAGTGCAAAAGCTGGTTTGAAACTCAACATTAAAAAAACGAAGATCATGGCATCTGGCCCCATCACTTCCTGGCATATGGAAGGGGAAGAAATGGAAGCAGTGACAGATTTTATTTTCTTGGGCTCCAAGATCACTGCAGATGGTGACTGTAGCCATGAAATTAAAAGATGCTTGCTCCCTGGGAGGAAAGCTATGGCAAACCTAGACAGCATAGTCAGAAGCAGAGACATCGCCTTGCCGACAAAGGTCTGTCTAATCAAAGCTATGGTTTTCCCAGTAGTAATGTATGGCTGTGAGAGCTGGACTATAAGGAAGGCTGAGTGCCGAAGAGTTGATGCTTTCGAACTGTGGTGCTGGAGAAGACTCTTACGAGTCCCCTAGACTGCAAGGAGGTCAAATCAGTCAGTCCTAAAGGAAATCAACCGTGACTGCTCATTGGAAGGACAGATACTGAAACTGAAGTTGAAATATTTTGGCCACCTAATGTGAAGAGAAAACTCCCTGGAAAAGACCCTGATGCTGGGAAAGACTGAAGGCAAAAGGAGAAGGGGATGGCAGAGGATGAGATTGCTAGATAGCATCACCGATGCAATGAATATGAACTTGAGCACACTCTGGGAGAGAGCTGAGGACAGGAAGGCCTGGCATGCTATGGTCCATGGGGTCAGAAAGGGTCAGACATGACTTAATGACTGAACAACAACAGCAGGGTTCTTGTGCTCTGAAAAATCTAGCATGCTCAGCAATTACACGGATTGGAGATGGTATTGGGAGGGGGAAGGAGCAGCCCAGTCTGTTCTCTCCTTGTATTCTTTGTAAGCCAGAATATGTGATGATTCCTCCTCTGTGATCTAAAACTAGATTCAGAGGGGCCCTCCATTAACAACTGTGCAGCCTCATGTGGTCTATAGTTTAACCTGGGGCAGGTTTTGTACTTTGTAAATCCTGTCCTAGCACAAGAAGGGAAATGAAAACATTTTTTTTTCAACATCCTCTCCCCTTTGGCACCTTTTTTTTTTGCTTGCAAAACAGTCTGTCTGACCTACTACAGTTCAACCTTTCTCACTGACAAAGCCTCTCAGAGAAAGAAAGAAGAACTGCTGCATTCTTTAGATCACCAAGCATGAGGAGAAATGTAAAGTGTCAAAGGATTTTTAAAGAAATGTCTCCAGGAGGCAATGGTAATGCCCCTAATGGTTTCTGTAGATATTTGAAGACTTGCAGTGTTAGTGCCTCTTATTTTGAAAGGGAGGATTTGATGGGGCCAAAGAATTTCAGGAGACAAGATGGATGAACTGCACAAGTCAAGGTCACTTGACTCTTAGCAAAATGGATAACAGCTGATTCTTTGGGAAACACTAACCCACCTGAACAGTAAAGAACGTATTTCAACTAGGATCATTCTATCTCTTGCTCATCTCAGGATGTGACCATGACAAAAAAAGAAAAAAGCAGAACTTTTATCTCTGCCATGGGGAAACTTGCAATTCCCCAGGGATATTCAAGGACTTCTATATGATCCAAGATAGCAGACAAAGATGCGAGTCTAAACACCACTAACGGCCATGTAGAGACTTATAAGAAACATGGCATTTCGCAGGGGCTCCACCCTTAAAGGCAGCCTAGAAATAATGATGATAGATTAGAAAGATGATAGATAGAATAGATGACAGACAGACAGACAGACAGACGCAGGAAAAATAAATAGGGGGGGAAATGCTTCCATAGGGCTGCCAGTCCTTCTCTTGGAGATGTTGCCTTTCTCTTTTTAAAGTTCCATGGCTCTAAGAATCTGTGCAACTATGGCATCTTTTATCCCACTGCTCTTCCCATCTGCTTTTTCAAGTAGTGTTCTAGTGGTGTTCCAGACTAAGCCAGGTAAGCAGATGGATAAAGGAACTGGTGGCGCCTCATCTCTGGGTGACCCAGTGACAGCCTGATGTTTCCACTTGGATTTCAGTATTCTGATGAAACTGCCAGTTCACAGAACCTTTTAAGAACTTCCAACTTCAATTTTAAGGATGAACCTTCACCACTAATATGAATCTACCTCTTCCATTTAACTCTCTGGCAAATGTGGATGTCTAGCAAAGGAATGAATATTTTACTGTTTGGTGCTTTGAGAGAAAGAGGTTTTTCTCTTGGCCACAAATAGAGTGATGGGAAGCACTGAGGAAGCACGGAAAGAAGCTAATCAAAGGCTCTGTTGTTGAAATCAGGCTTCTAGTCTACAAGAAACATACAGTCAGTTAAAAAGAGCATCTGAATTCATATACCTATATTAAGATTTATTCTTCTACCTCTTGCATGGCAAAACCAATTTTAAAAACAACAACGACAATTTCCACATATACATCTTTGGCTGGCCTGGCAGGTTGAGATTTGCATATCTTTATATACCTGCCCATCTCTGTACTTTTGAATGTGTCAGATAATGATATATGGGAAATGTACAATGAAAAGTTCACAAACATAAAGGTAGAGATTATGCCCATTTCCTTACAAGCAGTGGTGTAGTGGAGCAAAGGATCAGAGCTAATAAAGTGGATGTTATTGACCTTTGGAGCATATATGGCTGTCGCAGAAATCTGCAACAGAATCAAATGAGTTTGGATTTTTATGAACAGTACCCGTGGATTCTACAACGGACCACCTTTTCCCCTGCCAGGTGGATTCCATGGACTTGCAGACCATTTTTCTAACCTTTGGGAATTTTGCGCAAATTTCATTATAGAAAAATACACAAAAATATTTTTTAAAAACTGACAAAAAATGTGCATTTCCCCCATAGGCTAAAGTGTGAAAATACACATTTTGAGGGGATTTGAGCATTTGGAGGGAATTTCCACATTTTTGCACCTGAGAATTTGTGCAAATTCGGAAACTAAAAAAAAAATCTGATTCCATCAATGGGCGAATGATGGAACAAAAGGCACCTAACAACCTGTGAAACACAGACAGGATTTTACAGAATCTGTACACCCCTACATACATACACACACACACACACACACACACGTACATATATACACATACACATAGCTGCATCTTTGGACTCTCTTTGAGGCCATGGCTTTGGAGACTGTCATGATGATTTCTGCACTTCAGAATTTACCACTACACTATTGCTTACAAATGAATGTTTTGGATATGCTTGTTACATTTGGATGTGCATTTGAATGAGCCACCATACTACTGTTGCCAGGGCTGGATTAAGGGCAGGCAACCCAGAAAACCACCTGGGGTGCTAGGCTTTGGGGGTCTGGGGGCACCTGTCCCAGGCTATCTACTTAACTATCCACTCAGCAGCTGAAACCAATAGTATAAACAGTTTATCTTCCCTTGACAAACTAGCGACACTGGGCTGCCAGGCCAGGATTGCATTAATGTTTTGTTTAATTCACAAGAAAATGTACAACATCAGTGCCCACTCAACAGGCAATCTTTAGATGAGTAACTGTGATCAGATCCATGCATGCAAATTTATCAACTTATTTGACAGGGATAAATTCTGAATGCAAATCATCCGTCAAAGTCATAAAAGGGGCTAGCTATGCAATAATAGAAAATGAGGTGTTCAAAAGTTGAGCAAAGGGAGGAGGTGCTGAAGTTGCTCCTCGCTGGACAAAGCTCAGCTTTGATTGTTGCTTTTCGCTGCCTGAAGACCGTTTTTTCCCAGGCATATTTCTAAAACTGAAGACAACACAGGGCATCTATTAACATTTCTAAACAGGTGACAACCCTCTATCAAAATAGCTGTGACTACAACTGTTACATCCATATGGTAACTAGAGTCATTGTCAGCTACAGATTTCGGGGGGAGGGCGCTCACTGAGGGCATGCAGTTCTTCCTCGCTTCTCTCCCTGCTTATCATCTTCCTCTGGGCCCAATCTGTACAACTGCCCAGAAGGAAAATGCAAGGCATGTGAAGGATGTGTCCCTGTCTCCTTGTTCTTGCATGCTCAGAGAAGGCAAGTCAACAGGCCATGACAGCCAGAAAGGGGAGCGACAGACCCAGGAGGTTCCAGGGATTCATAGTGGGCCTCCTGCAGAGGTGTGGTCTCCAGCACGCTTATCTGTTAACTTGTACAAATGATTGGAAAATATCTTTTTCTTTCAATACTCCTCCATGGGTTGTTCTGGTGTCAACTTATTTGGTACCTCTTTCTGGTTGAATGGCGTTAGGATCTAACATTAGAAAGGATCCGTACATTAAAAAGAAAGGAAAGGTTCCACCTACAGTTTCAGCAACTAAACAGACATGGCATAGAATGGGCCAGTTCACATGATCACCACAGCCCAGCATGGCTTATTTAAGCTATGGCTGGTTGCAGTGTGTGCTGGCAGCCATTTTGAATATTCACCCCCCAGCGGAGGGTTGCCATGGTATTCAGGTCATCCAGACATGGGTGGCATGGCTTGTTGGAGGGGAAAACAACCCTCCAATGACCCTACAACAGGCCATGGGTTACTGGAGTGTTGTTTCCCCCTCCAACAAGCCATGCCACCCAAGTTTGGATGACATGACAAGCTGCGGCTGGGGCTTAAACAGGAAATTTGGAGCCTGTGGGCAATATATTCAGCTACAGCACCTGTTGTGCTTCAGCATTTTCACCCATCCAGCTGAGGCGCTGGGGTGGGGGAGGGAAAGAAGCTGGGGAAGGCTGTGGATAGCTGGTATCCAGGCTTTCCCAGTCCCCTCCCCGCCCACTGTCAGGCCTTCTTTCTGTCCTCTCTGAGGTCACCTTTGTGACCCCAAAGAGGCAGCTGGCAGGGTTTTCTCCCTGCCAGCTGTGAAGAGGTGGGAGAGGGGGCAGAGGCAGAACACTCAGACTCCTGGGTGGAAGGTGAGAGTGCTGCCTCTGTCCTCGGATCCAGGAATCCAAAGGATCCTATGGCCTCTCAGACTCTATCTAGGGGCCATAGGGATGCTCTCTTAATTGCCCATTCAAGATCAAGCCACCCAAAAATACTTTGCAATACAAGAGGGGACAATATATAATTGTTGGGAAAACTCATTTCCCCCAACTTCTGTGAGAACTGCAGCTAAGCTTGGAAGGAACAGGAAATTCGGAGCGGGGTGGCAGGTGATGTCAGCATCCCTGCTAATAAAAAAAAGTGCTGCTGCTCTGTCCCTGCGAACCCTGTCTCCACTACACCACTGCTGATAAACAGAGATGAAAATTAAAATCATTGGCTTGGATCCAAAAGGTCTCTTACATGAGCAGATGGAATTCCTGCTCACACAAGGTGTACCCCACATTTCCACTGAGTCCCCCTTCCAAGTGCAGCTCCTCACACCACTTGCCATGCCAGTGGTGTCTTTCCAGATTGTCTTTTAACCTCAAGAGTGGCCTTTGAAGGATGTGAAGACGGTCAAGAAAGCCCCAGTGCATGAGCAGAGTGCCACTCATGCATCTCCGGACCCAACCCCGTTATCATTACTTTTATTTTTAGAGCATTATTAAGAGCAAGAGAAATTGAAGTTTTAAAGTCCTACAAAGGAGATTTAAAATATGCAGCAATAGCTCCATAACAGAGAAGCATCTAAAGGAATGATTATCAAAATATAATCTTCCATTCCATTCTTCTCTAAATATTCGTGCATAGCAGTTCTATTCAAGTCTGTGGCAAAAATTTAATCACAGAACATTTTAATCCATTTTATACAATGCAGAGAGAGAGAGACAGAGAGAGGCCTGCCTTACTGAACAAAGGAGCTGTGGATTTCGTGGGGAACTCTAAAAGAGTTGACTTACACAAAGCAATAGATGGGAGAGCTTTTAGATAGACAATGCTCATCAGTAATTCAACAGACAATAAATTATGAACTTCTTCCAGATCCTCAGAAGTTAGGGTCCCTTTTAGGGATGTCCGGCAGAGGGAAATGTGGCCCTCTCGGACCTTGACAGATTTCCCAGAGCCCCCAGCTCAGCCTATATCTGCAACTCGCATACTCCCAGCTGCAGTGCCAGCCATTGTGAGCAAGTGTCTCCTCCTGCAAAGGCCTCATTGCCAAGGCCTCCCTGCCGAGGCCTCGCTGCAATTGCCCGCCGCCAACCGTCACATGCATATCTCCCCTCTCCCTGCCAAGGCCTTGAGTTGGGCCAGCTCCCAGACAAGTGAGCCAGAATTTGCGGGGCCCAGCCACCAAAAGCTCGGTGATCTTGATCCCCCAGGCAGATTCATTTGACATCCTAGTGCCTTTAGGTGCTATGCAGAAACTGCTTAACAGCTTACAAAGTTGTGCATATAACTCAATGGGGTGGTACCAGCAGTCTTCTTTAGCCTCCAACTATATAGATCAGGGATGCAGAACATGATCTGGCCCTCCTAGGTTCCTCAGATGGCCCCACTCCTCCCCCTGGCCCCTTTCCTCTGACCACTGGTCATTTGGTGGCTTCCTGGCTTTTGTGCAGTTTTTCCTTCATTCTAAATGGTTGAAATGCCACTCCTAAGGCTGAGTTGCTGGTAGCAAGAGGGTTTTTTTTAATATATTTTATTGGTTTTCAAATTTAGCAATACATCAAATGACTTAACAATGTGAGATAGCAGTAAGAACATCCATACAGCTGTATCTTGATCCTTGTTACATACAATTGTATTGCTTGTCTGATCTCTTATCTTTATATACGGCGTTAACCCAATAAATCTTTCCATAAAATACCATGTGACAGTGCTGATTGATTTACACCTTTGTGCTGTATCATAAGGTTTGCCAAATCCCACCAAGTTGTGCTGAAGTTATCCCCTTCTTGCACATGTCCATATGCCCTTCATGTGTTGGCTAACCTTTCCATTAGAGCTATCAACCACAATCTGAAGCTGCCTTTACACTAAAGAAAAACCCCGCAATCCTCCCATTCTGGAGCCTTACCGCTGGCTCCCAGACAGCGACCATGTGATTGCTGAGAAGGGAAGCTTTTAATTTTCAAGCTTCCATAGAACTCATTGAAACAGCGCCATCTAGTGGCTGTTTTAATAGTGTAACAATCCAACTTTAAAAGATAGTTCATTATTTCCGGATCTTTTTGAGATGAAATAACCAGAAAATACCTCTGGATATGCCGTGGAGGTTGACGACGTCATGAAAAGGACCCACAAACTTCCGTGCGTGAGCAACCTCAATAGCAGGATCAAAGCTCTGTGTGAAGGAGCCTTGAGTCTCCATTATTGAATAGAGCTCCCTGGAAACCTGTTTCCCAGCATAACCTGTGGTTCTGCTGGGAAACTGGATCATACACGCTGTTTCTCTGTAGAACTGCGCTCCCCACAGTCCACCAAATAGCTGTTTGGCTGGCTGAGCGGGGGTACAATTCTGCTGGGAAACAAGAGGCAGGAATAATTAGGGTCACAGCATCCAAGTTGCAGATCGACAACAGGGATTTTATCTATTGCTTGAGAAAAAGCAAGAATTCCTCTCTCTGGGTAATGACTATAGTTCCCACTTGGTTAGCAGCTACCAATAGCAGTTAAAACACCTGTCCTTTAACTAGCCATCTAGCCGCTATTCGTAGAACACAGAAACATTTCTTGGTGGCAATTCTTTCTGATGTCAATCTGCCACCAAGCTGGGATATGAATAAATTTCTGATGCAGCAGTTAAGGTTTTAATTAAAAGTACTGTAATGACATTTGTTCGCACAATGAGCTCAAGGCAATGAGAAGTATCACTGAGGTCTGAAATGCAAAGGAAAGATACAGTAATGTAAATTCAGAGCAATAGGAAGGGGAAAAAACTAAAAATTGCTGCAAGGAAGACATGCTTTCCTGAGTCCTACTTATTCAATCAGTTACCCTAAGAAAACATAGCACTCTATGGGTCAAGTCTTAGTTTATGAGAGCAGAATGATTTATGATCCCAACATAGGAACCTAGGAAGTTGCATTATATTCATACCATTGTAGCAGCCATATCAGGGGTCAGACTAAGTAGCCTCATGCAGTCTCATGCTTCATGTTCTTGCTGAGCTCTTTCTCCCTTGAATATATTGTTGTAAGCTGACGAGACACAGGAATTCCTTATCTTGTCAAAGGTCATACAATTGTATATCTTGTTCTCTGCTGTTCTCTTCTGTTCTCTCCTTATCATGGCTACCCTATAACCCAGTTCTTGTATTATAAACAATGGTGCTAGGAGAAGAAATGTTGAGGACTGCAACCCCACGCGGGGGGGGGGGGGAGGAGGAGCCGTTTCATATGTGTCACAATGTCTATAAAACCAATGTGCTGATGTATTTCGGGGCTTCTGGCTCTTTGGAAATGATTCCAGCCTTAAGCCCGCGCATTAAATAAAGAATCTCTTTTTCCTTCACTCCGTGGTCTCTGTGACTCTGGGTTCTGCAACATAAATGGTGCCGTGACTCGGATGTGGCAGGCTCTGAGACAGAGAGGTGGCAGTTGCCTGCTCTTAATCGCCGCACCGGGAAGACGAGCTCGGCGCATGCCTCCCTTTCTTGGTGCCACCGACCTTTTTGTCAAGTAAATGGGAGAAAGCCTGCACCAGGATCGCCCAAACGGCAGCGAGCAGCAAGAGAACCTTGGGAAGCAGAGGAAGGAACTTGAGCCCTGCCTGTATCGCAGTTGCAATTGAGTTGAAACCCACATTGGAAGCCTTCAGGAGAAAGGCAAGTATATGGGAAAAAGAGGGACCCGCCTTTAGGGAGAAAGGCCACTGGGCAGAAAAAAAGAGGGCCCCGCCTTATGAAGAAGGTCAGTGTTGGTGGTATACGTATACAAAAAGAACCTACTCCTTGCGGGTAGAAGGGGGGCCTGATCACACCCCCGAGTGGGCGCCAGTACCCAGCACGCCAGTACTCAGTAGGAAGCTGAGGAAGCTGGGGAAGCCGCTTTCCGCTCTGGTAAAAAGTGGGAAAAGTGGGTGGCAGGGACATATGGATGCAGTGGAGAGATTGATGATTGTGTGAGTGGCTACTGAGGTTTCTGACGCATACCGTTGACCGTCCGGGTGCCCAGGCCAGTAGCAAAGTGTGTGGTGTGTAAAATCCTCTTATGTCGGCCAGTGAGACCCCTTACTCACTGACCAATTCCCATTCCCTAATTGTGTCTGTCTTCAATTTAGGAGGGAGGCTACGGGTGGTGGGGGAAGCAAACCTTGCACCCCCTTGGGATGTATGCTAGCAAATTTTAAGAAAGGTTTTAGTGGAGATTATGGGGACCCCCCCCCCATGAATCCTCAACGGTTGCAGACTTTGTGTGAAATAGAGTGGCCGTCTTTTGGTGTAGGATGGCCTACTAAAGGTTCTTTAGAGCCCAGCAAAATCAGCCGTGTATATGCCATTGTGGTTGGGAGACCTGGGCACCCCGACCAATTTCCCTACATAAACTCGTGAGATTCCATAGTCCGCGCTTCTCCTCCATGGCTAAAGAAATGCCTAGAATCCCAGGCAAACGTTTTGGTGCTCAGAAAAGAAAAATTGGCCAAGAAATTACAACCAGTGTTAGAAGCCTCGTGTAAAGATCTGGCAGAGCTAACGGCGTTTCCACCTGCTTATGCCCTGCTTCCACCACGGGCCCATGTTACTGTAAGACCGCCCCGTCGAGATCCAGATCCTGTGGCTCCTGAGCCCCTGCCATCCCCCTTACAGAGGCATTGCCCCTCGCTTTGACTTAGAACTGTCGCCATCAGTTTCAAGCCCCACCGGCAGTAATTCGCCGATTTCAGCTACGGTCCTCAACTCCCAGATATTGTCTGCCGAGACTTTCATCTCTACGGGATTGGGAGGTTCCCCTCTTACACCTCAATCAGCATTAATAAAAGAAACTGAAGAATTGAAGTGTTGGGCAGAAGATTTAATAAAATCGGCAGTGACCCTTAAAAAGATGTGTTCTCACAAAAAAGAGGAGGTGAGCTCGTCTACTGCTCAAGACTTGCACCCCCTTGAGATGTATGTCAAACAAAGAAGGAAAAGGGTTTAAAAAAAAAAAAAGATTCAGAATAGAGAGAGAAAACAGCAAAAAGCTCAAGGTCGAGCTGAGAGGAAAAAAAGAACAAGATCTGAGGCTGTTAATTAGAAAAATGTTGCAGGACAGTCTGGCTTTTAACAAAGCGTGGGAGCGTGAGAGTGTAAGGCCGAAGAAGTAGCTGTTAGCCTAGCGCGCCGAGGGGGGGGGGGGGCAGGAAAATTGCCCACAACGTTCTGAGTTGTGCAACATCACCACCTCGCCTAATTGAGATGAAATCCCTAAGAAATGGAAACTGAAAATGAAGACCCAGAAGATGAAGGCAAAATAGAAAATAAAGGTGAAGAATCAGCCCCCAGAGCACAGGCTAGACCCCTCTTCGAGTGAAAAGTGTGCCATAAGACTGTCCCAAAGCAGAATGAAGCGGAAAGACCATGATGAAGATCTCTGTCAAGGTAGCCGTGTTTAGCTTTGAACTGTGTTAAAATTGCATAGAGCCTGTAGCTACTGACCATCGGCTATATGATTTCTGAAGAGCGTAACCATTAAGCTTTTGCCGTGGGATTTCCTGCAATGAAGAAATCTCACTGATTTGAGTGTCCAGTGTTACACTGCCTAAGTGTGTGTGCTGAAGAGACCGAGAAACCAGACAGCATGTTCCTGGCCAAGCCAAAATCACGCTACTACCATGCTCCTGAAAGCTGCAATAAACTGTGTAAGCTGGGAGACCCAACCTGATTGAGGAGAAAAGAAGATATTGGAGCAACTGTCTTAAAAAACAATGAGATCTGTGTAGCTGGCTGGCTGACACTGTCAGTGATGTTACAACTTTAAATTAAAACTGTTTTCCTGTTTGAGACCCCAGCGAAGAAAGCTGACCCGAGTTATTTGTTGCGCGTGCCAAAGCAAGAATTTGGCTGCCCTGTACCTCATCGTGTCCTGTTTTAAGCTTGGGATTTACAAATACAAACAAACTGAGAAGCTTGCCTTTGAAGTCCTGCAAATCACCCCACCGCCTCTCCAAAGATTAATGGCTGCCTGAAAAATGCAAGTATAAGGCGATGCCCATCACCCCCCAGCGTCCTGAGTTTCGGCACTCAGTGTTTCAGTGCTTTCGTGTACCAGGTTAAAAGGAAAAAAAGAGTAAGTTTTTAAAATGTCTGTGAGAACCTGACAGAAGTGGAATAAAATTTACAGAGGAGTTGCCCAAGTTAAAGCGTCATGGCTAGAGAGCTGAGCTGTGCCGCTCTGCTTAGACAGAGGCCTTGCTAAAAAGTTAAAGGCCCTTGTCTGTCAGAAGGGGTGTAGGGCCACACTTCCCCTTTTTAAACTGATGCAAAAGTGGAGAGCCTTTGCTGGAAACATCTCATCTTCATTGCCCAGAGCCATCTCTGTTTGCCTCCATCATTGTCTGGGCTTTTTAGAGACACTCTGCACATGGACTAAAATTTTAAATTGTCAAAGACTTGCCATGGACAGTGCTGTGAAGCTTTGGATAAACTTGAACTCTCATCGCTGTGGACCGTGTGTCTGTGTTTGTAGTCAGATCAGTGTACAGCAGGCTGAGTTTGATCTATGACTTTTAGATTTCCTTCTGCCAGAACTCATGCAGCATAGAGTTGCAGATGCAAAAATGGTGACCTAGAACTCTGCGTGTGTGGGTATGCCCGTCCCTTGATTTTAATGGGCCCTGAGCTTTCAGCCAGAAGAGCAGTATGATTGCTGGATCTGCTCCATCATGCCTTACCATGCAAAAAGTGTTTTCCATTCATTGTGTTAAATTGCAGAAAAAGTTTGTTGTGTATATTTTATGATTTCTTAGATATCATAAAATATATGTGATATTTGCAGATTAGTGTTAGTTGCAACTCCAAATAATACTAAGTGTGGTTCCCAATGGATGACAAGGAGAAAAGACAAAGTCAAGTAGAGAAAGACAGAAGCAAGTAGAAAAGAAGGAATAGAGAAAGTAGAAGACAGATAGAGAGGGAAAAAATAGAAGAAAGAAGAGGCAAGAGGGGAGAAAAAAAGAGAAAAAACATTTGTAGAAAAGAAGCGTGGCCATAGTTGCCCCCAGGGTAAATTAAAAGCAGCTGATTGTGCCTGGAGCTTATTACCTGGGGTAAAGTAGCCACAATAATGTAATAGTTCTTTAAAATGAAGAAAATGTAACTAGAAAGAGAAGAAGAGCCTATCCCAAATGTGTGTCATTGGGACTAGTGTAAGGCAGAAAGGTTTAAGTAAGTTTAACTTGAAAAGATAAATAAAGAGACAAGGCTGGTGCATGGAGCAGAAAGTTTTATGTAAAAAGTTTGAAACATGATCTGCAATACAGGCAGATCAGCAAAGAAAAAGAAAGCAAAAGAAAGAGAAAAAATTTGTCTTCCCATACTAATGAATAAAAGTGTTATCAAGCAGTTTGAGAAGCGAAGTTGTTTACAGGAAGCTGTGCCTGAGAACCAAACACTTCTAGCCTATGCTGAAAATGCTTGCTAGTGTTGTGTTGCCTCATGGGTAACATGTATGGTATAAAACCCATTTAGCCCAATAGCTCGTGGTTCAGAGAAGCTGTCTGATCCAACCATTAAGTACACCTGTATGCTGTAAGTTACCCAATAAAGTCTCCTTGTAAGTAAATCCCCCCCCCCCCCGCTGGAATCCCAAAACACAAGTGGGGCTAGAGTGCCTCACCCAGTATCAAACCCTGCTGTTAAAAGCCGTAAAGGCAGGTATGAAGAAGTCAGTTAATATGACCAAAGTGTCTAAAGTGCTGCAAGGTGCCACCAAGGCCCCAGAGCGTACTTGGAGCGTCTTTCAGATGCCTATCGCCAGTACACCCCCCTCGACCCAGAGGCCCAAGAAGACGTGGACAAAAGAAGAAAATAAGAAGACCCGGCAGAGGCAAAAGATTCTTAAAAAAGAACCAGTGTGCCCAGTGTGGACAAGATGGACATTAGTGGCATGAATGCCCAAATAAAATAAATCAAATACAAAAGAGAAAACCAAAGGGGCCAGAATAGGCGAAGAGGGAGACAGCTTGAGAGGGGCCGTGACATTGACTGTGAGGGGCCGTGACATTGGCTTCATAATTGACACTGGAGCAGCATCAAGAGCAAGCAAACGTTAGCCTTAAACAAGAAATCCAAACACTGAGCGAAGTTCTTCAAGCCCAGCGTCGCTTTGTCTTAAAAAAATAAGCCATTCCCATCACAGAAGTTCATCCTTTCCAACCAAGAGTTAAAGTATGAGTTAAAGAGGGAAAAATAACCCTTTGACTCCCAGATGGAGAGGACTGAGAACTGTCATACTTTCCACCCCCGGAGCTATGAAAGCAGCTGGAGTTAAACCCTGGATACATTAGACACGAGTCAAGAGAGCGAGAGGGGGACAGTAGACTGTAAACAGAAATCCTGAAAATCCTTTAAAAATCATTCTGAAAAAGCAGTAAGAAGACTCAGGCTAGACCTTACTGTGGACACACCGGGAGACTGTCCCCCTGCGTATGGTCAGACCTGCAACTGGAGAATTGAAGAAGGGGACTAGACCCTACTGCAGCTTGCCAGGTGAATAGCTGCCCAGCGTACGGTCAGATCCCAAAGAAGATCAAACATGCGTGTTGTAGTGTTAGTAGTGTTGCATTGTGTTTCCTTAATAAGGTGCAAAAAGGGGGGTCTGCCCCTGGAAGGAGAAGTTTGTCCCAGTGATTTGCTGATAATCACTGGCTTCACTTGGCTAACATCACGAGAGTAAAACATTTTTGTTTGCCAAGAGATATACCTGTAAACAGGCTTATTAGCTCTTGCCTAATACCTGTCTGTAGACATCCTAGGAAAATTCAAAAAGAAACCATGTTAAGAGTTTATGGTATAAGTTTAACTTATTCCCAAAATGCTAATTGGGGCGTAGTTGCAAAGATCCTACCCCCTACAGAGTTCACTCTACGCACCCCCATCGTTGCTGAAACAAATACTACGTGTGCACGAATGCTTAATTGTCAAAAATTTTCCAGAAAATATAAAGCTATCCCTGGCCCCCTTCCACTGTAATAAAATTCAAAACATATCTTTTAATGATGCCCACATACTTTTGCCTCATGGATGGTTTTAGACATGTAGTTCCCGCACTTGGTCATTCATTCCTGCCAACTTGTCTAATAACCACCCATGTTGCCTCAGCCGCCAATTGAACTGGTGCCAATTCTTCCCCTGTGGCCCGAGAAAATCCGTCGACGGCAGCCTCGAGCACTCCAACTAACTAAAAATTGTAATAGTCATGTGCAGTTATATTCTGACTCAGAAAAATTGACCTTAGCAATGTCACTGGTTGGGGTTCCAGGTTTAGCCTTGGCTAATGATCTGGAGATCAACCAGTTAGCTTGCAGCTTAGCCAAAAGCATAAATGCCACCTCACGAGCATTGTCATTGTTAAATAAAGAGTTGCGTGATCTAAGAGGTGCAGTTCTAGAAAATAGAGCTGGTATAGATTACCTCTTCCTTCTTCATCATTTAAGTTGTGAGACACACCAAAAGCTCTGTTGTTTTAACTTAACTGATAATGGCAATGCTGTAGATGAACAGATCAACAAGCTGCACAATATAGTAGCTAACAAAACAATAAGACAAAACAATTAGCTCAATTAGTTAACCCCTTGGCTTCCAGATCTTAGCTGGCTTGAAGCATTGTTCATCCTAATTCTACCAGTGTTGTTCATAAAAGTTCTGTTATGTCTCTGCATTCCTTGTCTTATGTGCTGTTTAACCAATCTGTTTTATGTCTCAGCTAGTAAAACTGCTGCCCTCTACGCTCTAATAGCCCAACAAGAGGCTAAGTAATATGTATGTCACAAAAAGCTTTGTATAGTTATCAGAAATGCTATAATTGTAATGAAATTATGCATTTAAGGGGGGAATGTAGCAGCCATATCGGGGGTCAGACTAAGTAGCCTCATGCAGTCTCATGCTTCATGTTCTTGCTGAGCTCTTTCTCCCTTGAATATATTGTTGTAAGCTGATGAGACACAGGAATTCCTTATCTTGTCAAAAGTCATACAATTGTATATCTTGTTCTCTACTGTTCTCTTCTGTTCTCTCCTTATCATGGCTACCCTATAACCCAGTTCTTGTATTATAAACAATGGTGCTAGGAGAAGAAATGTTGAGGACTGCAACCCCACGCGGGGGGGGGGGGGGAGGAGCCATTTCATATGTGTCACAATGTCTATAAAACCAATGTGCTGATGTATTTCGGGGCTTCTGGCTCTTTGGAAATGATTCCAGCCTTAAGCCCGCGCGTTAAATAAAGAATCTCTTTTTCCTTCACTCCGTGGTCTCTCTGACTCTGGGTTCTGCAACACCATTGGTCCATCTAACCCCATATAGTCACCACTGATGGGCAGCAACTCTCCAGGTTTTCAGGCAGGAATTTTCCCTGCCCTTGCTGGAGATGCTGAGAACTGAACATGGGACTTTCTGCATGCAAAGCAGGCGCTCTACCTCTCCTCTGTGGTCACTTCCTCCCATAATACACCACAATAAAATCAGAATAGCAATAACGTTGTTTACCACTCCAGCATTTCCCACTTTTCAATTTTTAAATTATGCGGATGGTCCAGGTGAGAGGTTGACAGTATGTTTACAACAAGGAATAGGGATGCTGTTAATAGGACAACTTGATTCCGATGCTATTTAACATCTATGTGAAGCCGCTGGGGGCTATCATCAGGAGGTTTGGGGTGCAGTGTCATCAATATGCGGATGACACGCAGCTCTACCTCTCATTCAAATCTTCACCAAGGTTGGCCGTAGAATCCCTGTCCAAATGTCTGGAGATGGTGAGTGGCTGGATGGGGAGGAATAAGCTGAAGCTGAACCCTGACAAGACCGAGGTACTTTTGGTGGGAGACAAGAGGAGGCTGGGGGATGTTGACCTGGTGTTGAATGGGGTACGGCTACCCTTGAAAGACCAGGTCCGCAGCCTGGGGGTCATTTTGGACTCACAGCTGTCCATGGAGGCTCAGGTGTCAGCTGTGAGCCAGACAGCGCTGTATCAACTCCATCTGATACGGCGGCTGCGCCCCTTCCTTCCCGACCATCTGCTCCCATCGGTAGTACATGCCCTGGTCTCCTCTTGTTTAGACTACTGTAATGCGCTCTATGTGGGGTTACCCTTGAAGACGGTTCGGAAGCTGCAGCTGGTACAGAACGTGGCAGCTCGCCTGATTAAAGGCAGCCGCCGGCGAGATCACATCACTCCAGTGCTGAAGGAGTTGCACTGGTTACCAGTTGTTTTCCGGGCCAAATTCAAGGTGTTGGTTTTGACCTTTCAAACCCTATATGGTTCCGGCCCAGCCTAACTTAAGGAGCGCCTCCAGCAACACCAGACAGGCTGCTTAACAAGATCAGCCTCGGATGGCCTTCTCTCTGTCCCATCAGCCAGGACAGCTAGACTGGTGGGGACGAGGGATAGGGCCTTTTCTGTGGTGGCCCCCACTCTGTGGAACTCCCTCCCTAGGGAACTCCGTCATGCCCCCTCTTTAATGAGCTTCCGTCGTGCATTAAAAACGTGGTTGTTCAGGCAGGCATTTGGGGTGGGTTAGGGTATTTAAAAAAAAAAATTATGGTAGAATTTTATTGTTTTAAATTGTTTTATGGTGTGTTGTACATCGCCCAGAGTGGCTGGGTGACCAGTCAGATGGGCGATTAATAAATTTAATAATAAATAAATAAATAAATTCATCTCATTTTGATTTTGGTTTGGGCGACCAAATCAACAACAGTAAACAGTGGTATGGGGGGGGGGGAGAGCACAGTGGAGCACAGCACTGGAACCTTCTCCAGAGCAGGAGCAGCAACATCATCTGCCAGACCGCCAGTGTGGTGTAGTGGTTAGAGTGTTGGACTGGGACAAGGGAGACCTAGGTTCTAGTCCCCACTTGGCCAGGCAGCCAAGAGATAGATATGGGCAACCTTCAACATACTAGGTAGCATAACAGACATGCAAAATCCTTCGCATGCTGTGTTGCAGGTAGAGTCATTCCGACCAGTCTGAAGCAGGCATGTTCAAAGGCTACCTAGTGAGGCTTTCAGAAAGGGCACTGTACAGAGAGGGAAAATTTGTGTTCTTGCTTTAGCATGCTGGCACTGGTTTTGCCTGTTGCCTGGCTGCAGGTGTAAATAAATAAAGAAGCCATAATCACTCGATGATGCACTCGGGGCAGAGAGAAATCAATACTAACTTATTCAGCACCGTTCTTAGTTGTGTGGAGAATCAGGGGCTGGAAGCCAGCAGAAACTGTAATGCCAGCATAGCTTATTCCTGGGTAATAAAGTAGCAAACAAGAATGAAGGTGGGTTTTCTGACTGTTATTCATTGTTTACTCTTCCCCTTCATCCCATCAACACACATACAGACACAGTGGTGAGCCTACAGGCTTCAGTCTGAGATGATAACATTGGTTTTTACTCAAACACAATAGGACTGAATGGCAAATCCTTTCAAAAGAAAACCAAGCTACTCAGCTTCCCTGAAAAATATTTATTCTTTTATCTCACAGGGCCAGAGCAATTTCCCAGGGTTTGTGTTTGGAACAAAGCTCTTTCCCCCTCTACAATAGCTCATACTCAAAACAATAAGCAAGTTAGGTTTGTTATCTCACTTGTTTACACAATCAGAGAAACTCATATTTGTTACAAGTCATGGGCTCAAGACTGCTATACCGAATGTGCCACCTTATATTTACACACATAAGTAATCCTTAGATGTTTTCACCACACGTAGCATTGCTCACCAATCTTCATATTTTGCTGCAGTTTGTTTTTTTTTTACTGATCTCTGAATATCCAAGACCATAACTGGTTGATTACTTTGCATCAGAGAAGGCCAACATGTTCCAGGGACCAGACCTGGTCCCCAAAGCAACTTTATCTGACACCAGTGACCTTCCAAATTCTAAATAATCAAGGTGTAGTTAAAAGTGTGTATGCGTGTGTGTGTGTGTCATGATTTTACTTTCACAGAAAAGAAACAAGTCTCTATATTGCTATCTCATTAGACTATTCATACATCTGGAATGACAGATGCTTGAGGCTCCCTTTAGAAAAATCCAATTTTATTTATATATTTTTTTATTTATTTTTATTTATCTCATTTCATTTCTATACCGCCCCATAGCTGAAGCTCTCAACTCAAATTTGGTGTCAAAAAAATGTTTGCTCTCAACTTAAATGGGATTGGGTATCATTTTTGTGTCAAAACTATTGGTGGTAGGGGGGGTTCACCTTCTCTATTTTTCCAGCCCCACTTCTGTCCTGTGCCCCCCTAAGGCTGTGATGCATTTTCACTCTTAAACCAATTCACTGCTTTTTATGTGCCCATAGAACATTTATCTTTGAATGATCTCATTTAGACATGTTAGTGCTAAAGCAAGAGCAGGAGAAGCGATACCTGAGAAGGCCACAGAGAAAGCAGAGCCCCAAACTGCCATCTATCCAGAACGCAGACTATACCCACGACAGGGACCCCACTTACCAACCCCGTAATGCAGACCACTGAGAGACCTTGACAGGCTGGACACAGGTATAGGGTACCCCACAAGGATCAGAAGGGTGTTGAATGCAGAGCTGACCTGTGCCATAAAATAGTGTGCGGTCACAATCTCAGTTACTTCTTGGCAGAGATCTGTGCAAAATCCCCAGCTTGTGACTCATTTCATCTGTCCTTGAACAACTTGTTTTTAAATTCCTTTTTTAAAAAAATCAGGAGTTTTAAATATCTGAAAAATGCCAATTTGTAATGGAAAAGTAGAATTGTGAAGAGCTATACAGTGTTCGAGACTAACACAGCAACCGTTGTTTGAACCAAGGTCATTTTATACACAAAACACAGGCCACTGTGAGTTCAGTCTGTATGCCATTTTAATAGCTGCTTTCTTCCATGTATACTGTTTTCCCCATCTTAGTTTTCTTTGCCTGTTTCATTGCTTGTGTGACTGCCTGGTCTTTATTTTCTCAGGCCTCATAAAAAAATTAAATGCAGAATTTATGTCATAGCTGCCAAGATGGTTCTGACAGTGCTAAATAAATATAGCATCCCAAAATGCCAATTCAGCATCCCAATGAATGGAACAGAAAATATCTATTAACAAGCTGAAATTGTACTGTTGCTCTGAGCACACATTAGGGAACTGAGTCTGCAATCATATACATGCTTATCTGGTAGTACGCCCTGCTAAATATAGAGCAACTTCTGCGTAAACATGCCTAAGACTGTACTGTGAGGCGGTGTAAGTTAGAAACACCTATAATGGTCTGAAGATCTTCAGGAATGTCTGAATAAAGGCAATGAGTGCTTGCTATAACTCTCTTATTTGAAGAAGTTGAGCTCTTAAAAGAAACCTCCATTTATACTAAAAATAGCAAATCATGATTAAAACTCAATAAACTACACCAATTTTCTCAGTCGCTTGAATCCTTGTACCTGTCTGCCGTTTGTCTGTCCTTCTGTACATCTAAGTCAGGTCCTGGGTTCTGTCACACTTTAACATGATGAAGAATGGAATTTAAAGCAGAACACACAAACATATGTTGACAACCCCCTCCCCGCCAAAGTTCCTGCAACATGCAAGCACTCCCTGCATATCTGGGTCAGTATCCAATGCTGCTACACTAGCAAGAATGTCTGCTAGTTCGTGGAAAGCTAGGGCTGATCTACATTGCGCCCGCCATTGCAATGAATTCGGTGTCCCATCAGGTTAAACGCTCTCGCATTAAAATGTGATTATTCACACTCACCCATTTTCCCCGTTGCAGTGCTTCATCGAATGCGCGAGCTCGGTTCACACTCGAGCGCTGTGCTGATTTCCTGCTGTTTTTCTGCGCGCGCTTGTCTGATCTCGGATGCTAAGCAGGGTCGGCCCCGGTCAGTAGTTGGATGGGCGACCGCCTGGGAATCAGGCTTCCTGCAATGAGCAAGGAGTTGCTGTATCCCTTCAAATGAGATTAATTTTTACCCTCTCCTATCCCCCGCTCCGGATTGTTTTAAAAAAAATTAAGGCGCTATCCTCACAGAATCGGGGCTTCTCCACAATTTTTTTTTCTAATTGAGGCATGATCTTTGAAGCTTCGAAGATCATGCCTCAATTAGAAAAAAAACATCGTGGAGAAGCCCCGATTTTGCGAGGATAACGTCTTAATTTAAAAAAAAACACATCCAGAACCGGGGATAGGAGGGGGTAAAACTTAATCTCATTTGGAGGGATACAACAACTCCCTACTCAGTGCAGGAAGCCTGATTCACAGGCAGTCTCCCATCCAAGCACTGACCAGGACCGACCCCACTTAGCTACCGAGATTAGACAAGCGCACACACATCCAGCCCTTTGCTTGTTGCTGAGGAAATGGGGGCTGCTGAGGAAGCTATGTGATCGGTAGCCAAAAGAAGACATGGGGCCGTCAAGAGCTGTGATTAGACAGGAGGGAAATACAAACACCGCCGCATTTGGACAGGTGGGGGAGGGGACTATGACCGGATATGGTAGCGAGGGCAGAAAATCAGAGCACATTAAGGGGAAATACCAGGATATTAGGGTATTGAAAGCGGGAGCACGGAAGTGGGAAATTCCGGTTCCAATTCGAGGCGGCTACTGCATAGTGTGAAAGGCGGGCGATGAAACCTCATTGGAAGCGAAAAAAGTTGGTAAGTGTAGATCCAGCCCTAGTGCCCTCTAGCGTAAACCAGGAGACTACCCAAAAATGCCCTAACCCCGGCGCCAGCTTGTCTGGCTGAAAGGGGGGGGCATTGCGGGCGGGTGGGGTGACAAGCCGTAGGGGCCTCTGATTGGTGCACCCCAGTGGCACCACCATGCAAGGAGGGGCAGGCTGAGTTGCCTTAAACTCAGCCCCCCTCCCAATCTCAGCTCTCTGGCTCGACGCAGCTCCCACCCACCCTCCCCTAAGCAGTGTGGGTTTATTACCGGTTGCCCTTTGGGAACCATGTAGGAATTTTTTGGCTCACAGTTCGATTGGCCTATTACTGTGCATCTTTTTTGCCTACGTCACACTGTTTTGCAGGTCGAGTGTGTCCTGTAAGGGAATATGGTCTTTATCATCAGTCACATTCCAGTTGGTGGCTAGGATGGGCAAAAACAGGAAAGTAGGGATGGTGTGCATGCAGAGGCACCTTATGGTGACAGGTGATGCCTGAGGCCCCCCGAACGGGTTGTGCGGCTCGGCGGGGGGATAAGGGTTGCCTGGGAGACCAACCCTACTCACTCACCCAGGTGTTGTGCGGCACCGGGTTGGGGGTGATACCGGAAGGTCTACCTCCCCCAGAAGGGGCAGTCCGAGATCACTGCCACCCCTCAGGCTGGGTGTGTTTTCGCCCAAGAAGTGCCAGCTAGCCACTGACACAGTTAGATGCCCGTCCTAGATACCCCTTTGCAGGTATGTCAATAAATGTGGCCCAATTTTCAACCCAAGCTTGTTGTCTGCGTCTTCTTTAACCCATCTCCGCTCACAATTACCACTTCTGGAACAGGACAAATCAGTGAAGCTCATGTAATATGCACATGTTATGGTATCTTATGCTATGGTTAGTTGCTGTAGTTCTGCCCTTCCTCCAGTTACCAGTAGGGTTGGCGGAGAATTTCTCCACGAATCTTCGGGAGGCCAAGTGCCGACGCATTCGGCCCCCCGAAAGTGTTGGGGAAATTCTCCGCCGGCCCCCCGCCCCCCCCGGGATGGGACTTACCATGGCCGAATGTCCCTCTCGGCGGCGGGTCCCGGCGGCGGTTCGGCGGCGGTTCAGCGGGGGCGGCGGCCGGTCTCCCGACCGGCTGCTGCCACCGCCATTGCAAAAAAAAAAAGGAAAGTAAAAAAAAAAAAGCACACCCGTGATAGGCTACGTAACGATTTACATAGCCTATCACGGCTAGATTTCCAAAGTCAGCCGTGATAGGCTACGTAAATCGTCACGTAGCCTATTACGGGTGACTTTGGGGGAAAAAAAAAAGCGCGTACGCAAATGGTGGCTCCCATGAGGACTGCCATTTGCATTCCTTATTTTGGCACGTCTAGTCTACGTAGACTACGGCAAAAATAAGGGAACGCTATTTGCGTTGCCCTTATTTTCGCCGTAGTCTACGTAAATCTTTACGTAGACTAGACGTGCCAAAATAAGGAATGCAAATGGCAGTCCGCATGGGAGCCACCATTTGCGAACGTGCTTTTTTTTTTCCCAAAGTCACCCGTGATAGGCTACGTGACGATTTACATAGCCTATCACGGCTGACTTTGGAAATCTAGCCGTGATAGGCTACGTAAATCGTTACGTAGCCTATCACGGGTGTGTGTGTTTTGTTTTGTTTTTTACTTTTTTTTTTCGCGGCCGGGGAGACGGAGCGCTCCTCCCTGGCCTGAATTTCGCTGGCGAGGGATGGGGCGCCTCCCCCCCAGCCTGAATTTCAGCCGGGCGAGGCGGGGCACCTCCCCCCCCTGCCTGAACTTCGGGGGGAGAACCGAAGCGCCTCCCCCCCACTGCGAAGCAAGCTGCAGGACGAGGCAAGTCCCTTTCATCCATCTCTAGTTACCAGGCAGCAGTGGCTCCATAATCAATGGTCAATAACTGGGGCCTACAGTTACTTTTGAGTCCTGTGCTGCACAGCTACAGCCAGATTTAAAGAAATTACCTAACTTTATGGAACATATTGCCATAATAATGTTTAGAGACTTAGTTTAAATCAGCCTTCCCCAACCTGGTGCCCTACAAATGTGTTGCACTGCAACTCCCATTCATTCCCAACTAGTGTGGCCATTGGTTGGGAATTATGGGAGCTGCAGTCCAACTCATTTGGAAAGCACCAGGTTGGGGAAAGCTGCTTTAAGTCATTTATTCACTTGGATGTGTGTTTTGCTTCCTTCGCACTTTTCCCATCCCTGTTAAATAAATCCTGTTCCTTGTTTTATAAGAAACTTGTTTTTCCCTACCTGTTTTCAGGGAACAGGGGTCCTCATGTGCTGAAAGCATGGCATGGTAGTTGGGGGGCAGCATCTTTCTCCCTCCTCTGCTACTGTATGTATGAACCCAGGTCCCAGCCATGCATCCAAATGTACACCACATTTCCTTAGCAACCCTGGGGTAGTGGAAACCATGGGACTACATACAATAGCAGATGAGGAAAACAGACTCTGATCCCAAACTAGCGTGCTGTACCTCTGTACTAGCTTGTCCACCAGGACCCCTGCTCCCTGAAAGGGGGTGAGAGAAAACCAGTGAGCAACTCAGATATCAAAACAAGAACTAGGATTTATTTAACAGGGAAGGAAGTAAAACAAACAACAAAATGAATAAATGATTTAAAGTCTCTAAACAATACAATAAAATGGAGGAAAGGGAGTCCAATAGCGATATGTTCTCTAAAGTAGGTTATTTCTTGAAATAAAAACTCTCTCTAGCTGTGCAGCTCAGGACTCAGAAGTAATTGTACAGTTCAATGACTGATAGTTGGTTGTCAAGCATCTATTGATTGGTAACTGGGAGAAGAGCAGAATGCTGCTGCTGCCATTCTCTTTCTTGGTCTTTCTTCAGCATCCTCAGGATTTTCCTCCAATTTCTCCGTCCCTTCAGAATCTCCATACAGTGGCTCGTCATAGTCAAAAAATTCCATTCTATTCCCCCTCCTATCCTGTGAATTTGAGTTTATCAAATTCCATAGCTGAAATGGGATTAAAAATTGCCCTTTTTTGAAAACCTATACATACCTTATACTTCTGCTGGGGCAAAGCACAAACTACACCTCATTCCTTACCTAAGATGACAAGCTGTTTTCCGAAAGATAATGTACAAATGGAGATAGGTTATTACAGAGTAAAACCGATGTAAGTCCATGAGGGGAAAAACAGGCAATACCTGTCAAACTGCTGGTGGGCACTTGTCAAAATGTAAACTCCTCTAAATAAGCCATTTCTTGGATTTTCTACCTCAGCATCAGCACAGACCATCTTCAAACCCACCTCTCCTACTCTGCAAGTTTCATTTCAGTCTGCTGAGCCATTTTCTCAGTATAAGCCATAGAACCATGATTATGATGATGGAATGCAATTCAGCCAACTCACCCTTAACATAGGACCACTACAGTGGTCCTATAGTACATATGTTCTTCCCTTCCTTTTGTAATGATGAGCTTCAGCACAGTGAAAACAAAGAACTATTATACAAATATATAATGTGCAAATCTTTTCAAAATTTAATCAATTAATTGATTAATTCATTAGAAGCCAGATGATTAATCAATTAAAAAAATATTGAATCAATTGTCGACAGATTTATTAATTATTAAAGATAAAAGTAGTAAGCTTATAGAAGGACAAGCCCTGCTGAAAAAGAATCAACATGGCTTCTGTAAAGGTATGTCCTGTCTCACTAACCCTTTAGAGTTCTTTGAGAGTGTCAATAAACATGTAGACATGGGTGATCTGGTAGCCACTGTTTACTTGTACTTCCAAAAGGCTTTTAATAAAGTCCCTCACCAAAGACTCCTGAGCAAACTTAGCAGTCATGGAATAAGATGAGAGGTCTGCCTATGGATCAGTAACTGGCTAAAGAACAGAAAACAAAGAGTAGGAATAAATGGTAAATTCTCCCAATGGAGGGATTTAAATAGTGGGGTCCCACAGAGATCTCTATCAGGGCCAGTGCTTTTCAATGTATTCATTAATGATCTGGTGTTAGGAGTGAGTAGCTTGCCAATGACACCAGATTATTTAGGGTGGTCAAAACAAAAAGAGTTTGTGAGGAGCGCCAAAACAATCTCTCCAAACTGGGAGAAAGGGCATTGAAATGGCAAATGTGGTTCAATGTAAGCAAGTGTAAGATGATATACATTGGGGCAAAAAATCCCAACTTCAAGTGTAACCTGATGGAATCTGAGCTAGTAGTGACCGACCAGGAAAGAGATCTCAGGGTTGTGGTGGATAGCCTGATGAAAATATCAACCCAGTGTGCAGCCACTGTAAAAAAGGCAAACTCCATGTAAGGTATAATTAAGAAGGGAATGGAGAATAAAACTGCCAGTATCATACTGCCTTTATACATATCTATGGTCCAACCACAGGTAGAATACTGTGTACAGTTCTGGTCACCAAAAAAAAAAGATATTGTAGATCTGGAAAAAGTCCAGAGGAGGGCAATTAAAATGATCAAGGGGCTGAAGCAACTCCCCTATGAGGAAAGGTAACATCAGTTGGGATTGTTTAGCTTGCCGAAAAGGCGAGTAAGGGGAGACATGATAGAGGAGTACAACATCATGCATGGTGTGGAGAATGTGGATAGGGAGACATTTTTCTCCCTCTCTCACAATACTGGAACCCAAGGTCATCCAATGAAGCTGATTGGTGGGAGATTCAGGACAGATAAAAGGAAGTACTTCTTCACACAGTACATAATCAAACTATGGAATTCACTTCCACAAGATGTTGTGATAGCCACCACTTTGGATGGCTTGAAGAGGGAATTCTGGAGGAGAAGGCTATCAATGGCTACTAGTCCTGATGATGATATGCTACCATCAGTATCAGAGGCAGTTTGCCTATGTACACCAGTTGCTGGGGAACATGGGCAGGAGGGTGGTGTTGCACTCATGTCCTGCTTGTGGTCTTTCATTGACAGTGGTTGGCCATTGTGTGAACAGAATGCTGGACTAAATGGACACTTGGTCTGATCCAGCATGGCTCATCTTCTGTTCTTACATTCTTATGTTATTAATAGAATTCAGCCTCACATTAACATTCAGTGCTTTTCATCATTTTTTGTAGTAGGAACAATGAATCTTCTTTAAGCCTCAGCCACAGAGAAGCAAGCATATAGCTTGGATAATCAGATACTGCTTCTACTGGATCCAGTGTAGCAGAAATGAAAACAGAAGATTAATTTTCTGGTCCATAGTCATAACATCCTTTTGCTTTTTGTTCCACTTTTTTCTCTCTGCATCCCAAAGATGATTAGTAAAAAGAAAGTGCATCTTGTATTCTACTAGAGCCCTCCTTCTCTGAAAAGCTAAGGGAATACACATCCTGTGGCTACAGCTGAATCAGCTAATTTCTAGGTCAGCATAGAGTAACATAATTCTGAGCATTACCTGTCTGGCCATGCCATAGTTGTAAGGGCCCAAAAGTTGTAAAGGATCCAAATCTCTGCCCCAGAGGTAAGGCTATTAGTTTACCTATCAGCTCTACCACAGATCTTTTCTATGCAACCTAGATGGTATGTTCATATAATCATAGGGTTGGAAGGGGCCTATAAGACCATCAAGTCCAACCCCCTGCTCAATGCAGGAAGCCTGATTCCCTGGCAGTCTCCCATCCAAGTACTAACCAGGGTTGACCCTGCTTAGCTTCTGAGATCAGGCTCATCCATGGTAGGGCTATAGAGAAGGTACCTACAGATCAAATGTTCTACTATTTTGTAATAGGAATTGCTGGCATGGACCCCCCTGATCCAAATTGGGCCCATCAGGGGGAAACAGTTAAAGCCCCTTGACCCGCACACTAAGGTGCCAATCCAGATTAAGGAGACTGAACCTACTCTAGAGTAAAAATGAAAAAAGCCATAGCTACCAGCTACACCTTTCAAGTAATGTCTACTTGGGCCCTCAAGCAGTAGAACCATGCCATACCCTATGGAGATGAATGAATATCTCCAGGATTTCTGATATATTTGATGGGGTGGGAGTGTATTTCCAAACTGAAATAATTCAATCAGTCAAATCCTGGATGTGAGCAACATCCACCCATCAAGTCTTCCAACCATCCTGTTGCAGATTGGGGTAGGCCCTGATGCCCTAGAGAAATGAGGGAACATTTCTGCTAACTGCAATGTACCACAACCACAAATGAAGTACCACAATAGAGAATCATAAGAGATAAGCTCCAGTGAGCTACTGCAGACACAGCCAGCAATATTTGTAACTTTTTCTTTGGAACAACACACCTGCGTACCATCTACAAAGTGCTTTGGAATTTCTGCAAACTTTTCAAAAGTGGCTTGAAATGAAATATCAGGTGATGCTTTCTGAGAAATCCAAGCTGTCATTGAGCAGGCAGAGCTAAGCATTCCGTGGATAGCAGCCAAGATATCCTTCATATAGTTATCTGTGTTAAGAGTTTCTTTGCTCTTGCAACTCTACCAGCCAGTAGCTGTATCATCAGGCAGTCCCCCATCTCTCTCAAGGAGAAGCAATAAAAGAGGCAGAACCTGCATGGAGGGAGCTTTTAATTCAAGGCACAGTAGCCCTGAAAACCTTTAACAGGACTTTGGCACCCCAAATGATTATCAAATCATTACCAATGATTTGATAATAAGACTGATTGGATTTTCCATAAAAAGTGAGAGAACAAAGGATGGCAATCTTAGACTACACTGTTCATATCAAACCAACCTCATTTTGAAGGCAGCTTTTCATTAGGAAACCAAAGGTATAATAGGGATCAGACTTTATGTTATTATTTATTTTAAGTTTTGTTTTCATTTATTTTGAACTGGTTTTGTGGATTTTATTGAAACATGTTTTTATGGATTTTTATTGCATCCACTTCATGGTTTTTATCTTGTATGCCACCTTGAGAGGGCTCCACCTTTAAAGGCGGCCTACAAATAATTTTAAATAGAGATTGGCTAGATTACTCACATATACATCTCATTCATTCTCCAGTGAGTTCTGCATATTGTTCATGGGGTTATTCTATTTTAATCCTCACAGAACCCTTTTGAGGTAGATTAGGCTGTGCGTGTGCGACTGGCTCAAGATCACCCAATGAGTTACAGCCACTAATTAGTATGTGTATTTGTTCAGGACATATCAGAATGGGAAATTGGGTTTTGAATCAATGATTTAAATTAGTCTTTTTTTTCCCTTGGTGATTTATTTTAAGCCACCCTGGTTTAAATCAATATGGCCAGGCAAGAAGGTTCAGGAGGACACATGAAAAACATACAGATGGCCAGGAGAGTTCCTGAAGCATATCACAAGAGTCAAACATGAGTTGTGGAAGGGAATAAAAGCCATAAAGCTGCGTAACATAAAACTATAAATCTGTTTCCAAAAGTAACTTCAGCCAGCTGCAAAATATTTTATTTCCCTTATGCCTCAGACCCAGATGGTCATAACTGCCCATCAATCAATGGGGACACTACTCGGCTACTTCACGGACAACTTTTGTGAGCTGAGCAGCATCAGATTGCACATGGGTGGACCACTTAGCAGAAGTTGCAGACTGCATTTCAGGGAAATATCACATTTGGGGAAAAGTAAGGCTGACAATAGTCTGATGTGCAAAATATAAATTGCAGCCTAAAGTGGCATTGATATAGAGCATTTACCTAGGACATTGGACACTGGGTCTATAGGGCATGATTTCCTGCCAGCTGCTAGGCACTGCTGCCATCCCCTTCCAGCTGTAACCACGTTTCAGTGCTCCACAAGCAATCATGCTGGTTCCAGGACAGGAAGCTAAAGCTTCATTGCTGCTGACAAATAATGGGTTTTTACATTCCCAGTCCCTGGAACCGACAGAATTAATAGCAGGGAGCTTGGCCCAAGTTAAGATGGAGGAAGCTCAGTAGCAGAGCACGTGTTTTGCATGCAAAAGGTCCCTGGTTCAGTCCCTAGCAACTCCAGCAGTGGCTGAGAAAGGTTTATGTCCGAAGTCTGGAAGAGCCACTGCCGAACTGGGGGTGGGCAACCCTTTTTGGGTGAAGAGCCACACTGACAGTTGCAGAACACTTCAAGTAAGTGAGGCGAGGACACAAACACACGTTCACATGTGCGTGAAGACACACACGCTGTTTCCTGTGGGGATCGCAGGGGGAGGGGGAGATAAAGCCTCTTCCACCCACACTGCAGCGATCCCTACAGGTCAGATCTCGAGAGGGAGAATCTCTAACCTTCCGCCCACCCCAAGTGATCCTGATTAAGACTGCTATTTCTCCATCGGTAATACTCAGTTATTGGGCGGTATAGAAATGAAATGAAATAATACATAAATACATAAATAATAGTAGCGGGGAAACAGCAATCTGTTCCCCACCACCCAGTTGGTAGCTGTACTGCAGAAAATAATGGGCAGGAGCCCCCAGGGCTCTGTGGGCCACACAGAGAGTGGCTGAGGGCTGAATGCAGGACATGGGTGGCCCACATGTGGTGTGGACAAGGCTGAGCTAGAGAGACCAATGGTCTGACTCAGCATCAGCAACTGCCTATGTTCCATAAGAGAAGAGGAGAAGGCAGAAGAGGGAGCGGAGAGGCCCTGTGGGTCTACAGCGGCGAAGGGCACAGTATACACACTCTACTGAATGGCCTTGCTGCGAAGATCTCTGCGTTGTCTTCCATTCTGTACAGATTAGATTTCATAAATTGTGTGCAACTTTTATTTCATTAGGTCATGTTTATACGCAGGACGAATTAGAATTTTTTCTATCCTGTTATTGTTAAGTCAAAAACCAAAAAGCAAAGCATCACCGCCTTATGGAGGAGGAGGAGGAGGAGGAGGAGGAGGAGGAGGAGGAGAAGAAGAAGAAGAAGAAGAAGAAGAAGAAGAAGAAGAAGAAGAAGAAGAAGAAGAAATAATAACCTGATTCCCCCACCCCATCCCGAACATACCCTGTTTATACAGTCAGGGCCAGAAATATTGGAACAAGGATAACTGTTTTGGCAGTTGGCCTCTGTACACCACCACATTGAAGTTGAAAGGAAACACACCCAGATGGGAGCAAAGTCAGGACTTTCAGCAGTAATTCAAGGGGTGTGACAAAAGTGGGGCACTAACCATTCAGGAAGGACAGCCAGTGGCATACACACACACCCATCCATTGTGTGTGTGTGTGCCACTGGCTGTCCTTCCTGAATGGTTAACAGATGGGTTGTCCTTCCATGACAACCCATCCATGACAACCCATCCATGACAATCCTTCCATGACAACCCATCCATTGTCATGGACACAGGGCCCAGCTCTGCCTGACCTGACTGGCAGTGGCTCTGTGGAGTTTCAGACAGGGTGTTCCCCAAGCCTACAGAAAGATGTCAGAAATTCAATCTAGGATCTTTTGCATGCAGAATACATGCTCTACTATGGATCTGCCACTCCCCCCCACCCACCCACTCCCCAGCAAAAAAAGAAAAGGTTTGGAAACCCATGCCTTAAAGTGAACCAGAAAGCTATGTGCAACTTTTGATCCACTGTCAATGTAGACTGCAAAAAGCATGTATATTTTGATGTTCATGGTATAAATCATATTGTCAGTGACTGGTCCATGTTTTCACCTCATGGCACATTAATTTCCCAAAGACACAGAGAAGGTACCATAAAAATATTTCTTGGATGGCATGACAGGTGACAGAAATGTGAAGAAGCATAGTTTGGCCTTTGAATGCTGCATTGCACATCCGGGTGTGATCCTAGAGAGCTTCATGATCTCTTTAGCAGGGTTTCTTATTATGGACAAGCTTTATTCTCCCTCCTCCTCCTCCCCTTCTCCTCCCCATGGCTATTATATACCTGTTTTCTAATCTACTTCGTTCCAGAGACTCACCTCTCTTTGCTGAGAATGGTTTTCATATCTCAAGGGAAAGTTGCACTGCATGCAATATATCATGCATACTTTCAATAAAACCAAAGATTCTAGTTAGTTTGTTGTTGTTTTTAAAGTAGGTATTACACAGCAACGCCAATACTAGATTTGGCTTTTGTCTCTAATGTCATGGCATGAAGGCTGCAATCCTATACATCAGGGGTAGGCAATGTGGTGCCCATGGGCACCAGAATGCCACCTGGCACTTTCCTTGGTGCCCACCAGGGCACCCTATTCCTCCCAATTTTTATTTGAAAATGTTTTATTTTCTTACTAGCATCTGGGATTGCTTCAAAACAAAGTGGAAGCCTCTAGCTGCTGCCATCTTAACTTCCCATGAATGCCCCTAGCAGGTTACTTAAGGTCCAATCTACACTTACATTTTTTTTCACTTCCAATAAGGTTTCACTGCTCGTCTTTCACACTGCACAGGACCTGCCTCGAATTGGGACCGGAATTTCCCACTTCTGTGCTTCCACTTTCAATACCCTGATATCCCAGTATTTCCCATTCACGTGCTGTGCTCTTCCGTGTTCATTACCTTAAAAGGTCGTAGTCCCCTCCCACGCCTGTCCATATATGGCAGTGTTTGTATTTTCCTCCTGTCCAATCACTGCTCTACATGCCCCCACCTGGTCTTCCGGCTACTGATAGCATAGCTTCCTTAGCACTGGAAGTTTTATCACCAACCAGCAGAGGGCTAGAGCTGCTGGCTCTTGTCTGACCTTGGAAGCTCAGCAAGGTCGGCCCTGGTCAGAATTTTGGATGGGCAACCGCCTGGGAATCAGGCTTCCTGCACGGAGCAATGGGTTGTTCTCGCCCTTCAAATGACACTAACTTTTACCTCCTTCTATCCCCTGCTTTGGCTTTTTTTAAAAAAGATTAAGGATCACAACTGACTGCCTTTACACACGCTGCCTTCCCCCATTCTAGCTTAACTGGTGCTGTAATGTTTTCTTGGGGCCCAATCCTGGGCACTCACTTACCCGGGAGTAAGCCACATTGAACTCAATGGAACTTACTACTGAGTAGACATAAGATTGAGGGGCCACGGTAGCTTAGTGGTTAAGACGCTGAACTGCAGGCTGGAAGGTCAGCAGGACAGCAGTTCGAGACCTGAGTGCTGCGTGATGGAGTGAGCTCCCGTCTTCTGTCCCAGCTTCTGCCAACCTAGCAGTTCGAAAGCAAGAAATTGCAAGTAGATAAATAGGAAAGGTAACAGTGTTCTGTGCACCTCGGTGTTCAGTCATACCGGCCACATGACCACGGAAGCGTCTTCGGACAGCGCTGGCTCTTCGGCTTAGAAATGAAGATGAGCACCACACCCTAGAGTAGGACACGACTGGTTGGGGACACCTTTACCTTTTTTTTTTTAGACATAAGATCACCCTGTGAGTGATTTTTTTAAAAAATTAAGGCATTATCTTCAAATTTTCAAATCTTCAGATCTTCAAATCTTCGAAGAATAGGGCTTCTCCAGCCTGATGTCCCCATGCACAAGCATACATTTCTTCACTGGGCAGTCTTTGAAGACACAAGCAGCCTCCCCCACCCTGACCTGAGCATCTCCTGCCTCTGCATTTCTCAATCGGAGGGAGCAGAGGGTAAAATGCCTCCCTGCAATGAAGGGAAACACCTCTGATCCCCCACCCCACCAAGCTCAGAAGCAATGTCCTCTTTTGTTCCAGGGCACCCAATGGGGCTCAATGGGGCTCAATGGGGCTTACTCAAGGCTTGCAGACTTACAGGGTGATCTTATGTCTACTCAGCAGTAAGTTTCATTGAGTTCAATGTGGCTTACTCCTGATTAAGTGGGTACCCAGGACTGGGGCTGCAAGAAAACATTACAGCACCAGTTAAGCTACTGGGAGAATGGAGGGGGGAAGGCAACATGTGTAAAGGCACTCAGTTGTGATACTTTTTTTTTTTTTTAAAGCCAAAGCAGGGGATAGAAGGAGGTAAAAGTTAGTGTCATTTGAAGGGCGAGAACAACCCACTGCTCCGTGCAGGAAGCCTGATTCCCAGGCGGTTGCCCACCCAAAATTCTGACCAGGGCCGACCCTGCTGAGCTTCCAAGATCAGACAAGAGCATACACCTCCAGCCGTTTCCTTGCTGGTGATAAAGCTTTGAGTGCTGAGGAACACATGCAATGTCATCTCACAGTCTTTGAAGCTGTGCAGCTTTGAAGCTTCGAAGATGCTAGCAGCCTCCCCCAAAGCTGAGTGCTGGGTGCCGTCGCTGCTGCCCCTCTTCCTTGTGCTGGCTGCAAAGGGCTGGCGCAAGGAAAAAAGCATTGGCAGACGCTCCTCAGCCTCTTGCCCTGGCCTCCAGCAGGTGGGGGGGTGAGAAGAGGATAGGTGCCTCCTTCTTCCCTCCACCCCCACCTGCTACAGCAGCAGCAGCAGCAAGGGACAAGCTCTCACTGGGCTTCGAGCCCCAACAGGATGTTCGCACCACCCCTACACACATACACACACACACACACAGGGATAGAGGAAGAAAGGGACGGTGGGTGGGGAATCAGCAGAAACAGGGAGAGTTTCTGCTCCTCCAATGAGAGCCGCCATCTTTAAGAGCAAGAAAGCAGCACAGCTCTCGAGTGTGAACTGAGCTCGCGCATTCGATCAAGAACCGCAATGGGGAAAATGGATGAGTGGGGATAATCACATTTTAATGCAAGTGCATTTAACCCGACAGGACCCCGACTTCGTTGCGATGGCGGGCACAATGTAGATCGGCCCTTGTGCTTTGTGACTAGCCATGCCAACCCATGGCAACCATTTTATGGTTGTGCCCAGGACAGTTTATCAGATTTCTGAATGTGCCCACAGGCCCAAAAGGTTGCCTGCCCATGCTATTCACACTTACCTAGGAGTAAGTCTCACTGAACTTAATGGGACTTACCTCTGAGTAAACAGCCATGGGATTGCGCTGATGGAGTGGCATGTGGCTGGATGACTGAACTCAGACACTTGCCCATCAACCAATTTTCATCTGTTCTATTTCTAATTATTTGTTCATATCACAAAAAAGTGCTCAAGGTCGGGCCAATCTGGGGTCCATTTCATGATGTGCCAGTACACAAAGTAATATTATTACACAAAAATGTACTTGCATTGCATCTTGCATGCTGACATTTCTGACAACTTTCTGATTTACTATGTGAAAATGACAGACCCAACGCAATACACACGCTCAGACCTGTATTATATGAAACTCATGTCAAATTCAACTCAGGCAAAGATGGGCACTGTGGCTGTAATCAAACATTTTATTTCCAAGGAGTTTGTGCTTTTATTGATCTGTCATCTTTCACCTTTTCATGCTATAAAACATGTATAGCTCTGTACAGTAATTTGTTCCTCTGTCCAGTGGCATATAGTCAAAGACACAAGAAGTTGCCATGGGAAGGAAATCTTGCAGCTCTCCTGTGCATCAGCGGAGGCACCTCCTGCTTACACACAGGAATGGTGTGGTGGATCTCACCCTGCGACTACGCATCCTCAATGCAGTTCTTCTAGAATTGTCACACTGACCTAGAGCCCCAGATTCGGAAGGGAACAAATGACCAACCTTGCTGCAAGAGCTGCAACTAATGTGTTCAACTAATGTGATCTGGCTGTTGCCCTACCTGGCAGCTTAGCTGGTTCACACAAAAAAAAAGACAGACATAAATTCAATAGGGTTTACAGACATTCCAAACTAAATTCACTGAATGTAGGTTTTAAAACTCCACCTTTCGCATCATGTCAGCTTAGCCAATAGGAACTAGATGTATTGCCGCTGTCAACCAAGGACCACAACAAAATCCTTAAAGTATAGATAGAGGCAGTTCACCTGTTCAGCTGTGAGATGCTGGTGGGTGTGTGGGTGTGCAGGTATATGATATTATGGCACTATGGTTTCTATTCTTTTCCTGTGTTGAGGCACTTCAAACTTTTGATAAAGTTCCAACAAAGTACAGTTGCCTGCATTTTTTTCTGATTAATACACACAAGCACAGAAAATGACATACACTTGCACATGCACCTTTTATATATTGTAGAACTTGTATTTTTACTTTCATTGGATACTGAGGTCCTACTTAGGTCATTTTATTATAGATGTTCCATAAGCATATCTGTTATAGACTAAGATTTATAATTAGTAAATACCTTTGTTTCTTTAGTAATTTTGATTTATTATTATGCATGTTCTTCCTCTTTTTGTTGCCTTTATTTTGTTAATGTTATTTCAAAATAAAATAAAATTTCATGATATAGATATATAGATATATAATTTATTTGATTTGTAGCCTGCCTTTCTACCAAAAATGGCACTCAAAGCAGTTTACAATCACTAATAAAACTTGATAAAAACAAAAATAAGCAAATATATTAAGGGCACAATCCTATCCAGATAGGTGGCCCCCTCCGAACTCGGAGGCGACCGCCTATCCAATGCAGGGTAGGAGAAGCACGGAGGGGACCATTGGATGTGTTGTACAGGCATTTCCGCTCTCCCCACCCCGGAATGCCCCCAGACACACCCCTTTTCAGCCACTCCATACTCCTCTTGTGAGCGCGGACGATGGGGCTGTTCTGCGCTGCCTCCAAGGCAGCATGGAAGTTGGGGGAGGTCAGTTCTCCAGAAACCCAGAAAACAAGATACCCTATGGCCACCTAGCTGCTGTCTAGCAGCCATAGGATTGCTCCCTAAAACACAATTAAACAATTAAAAACACAACATCAGAATAAAAACTGCATCCAGCTCAACAGACCTGCTTACACACCAAACGCCCGCTTGAATAAAGCAGTCTTTGCCTGCTGGTGGACAGCAGAGAAGGAGTGAACCTAGCCTACCTCAACAGGGAGATCCAGAGCAGGGAGCAGCCACCAAGAAGGCCCTCTTTCATGCCTCTGAAGGCAGTGGTCTCAAAAGAAGGGCTTCTCCAGAAGATCTTAAGAACCCAGGCAGGTTCATATGAGAGAAAGCAGTCTTTCAAGCAGCCTGGTCCCAGGCTATATAGGGCTTTATAGGTCATAACCAGCACTTTTAACTCTGCCTGGAAACAGGCAGCCTGTGAAGCTGTTGTAACAAGGGAGTTGTGTGTTCCCTGTAACCAGTCAACAGTCTGGCTGCAGCAGACATCTGAATGAGCTGAAGTTTCTGAATGGTTTTCCAAGGCAGTCCCACATGGAGTGTATTACAATAGTCCAAATGGCATGTAACTAAGGCATGTGTGACTATGGCCAGATCAGACGTCTCTAGGAATGGGAGAAGTTGGCGCACTAGCCTCAGCTGTGCAAACGCACTCCTGACCACCACTGGGAATCCAGGTTCAAGGCTGAATCCAGAAGTACACCTAAACTGTGAGCCTGAGAACAACATGTGGGTATGTTTTCAATGAAACAATCCATGCTTTAAACTGGACACCACAAGATATAATAATTCTATATTAACAGAACACTCTTAAAACCACTGTCTATATATTCCCAGAAAAAAATACATTTATTTAAATTTTTTATTGCCTTTATAGTCATTCCTGGCTTTGGGATCATCACATTATATACTTTTTATTATTTGATCTAAGAAAAATAAATGACCTTTATTTCATAACTCTATTTCTAAATAAAAACAATATTTTACATTAAAAATAATTATGCTACTTTGTAACATACAAAAAATTCTAGACCATGAGTGCAGAGTGTGCTTTTGTGTAACTCAAGAGCAGATGTATTTATTCAAATTTCTAAGAAGCATTTATGAAAAACCAGATGTGGTGCCTGATTTATAAACCCAATGAATTGTTTGTTGTGTGTAAATAGGAGTTACTCCTTCACCACCACCTCAGAATCATACAGCATCTCTGGGACTGGCCTGCAGCATAGAGATTAACAAGCTAAGTAAATCAGACAACACCTGATAGACTGCCAAACATTTACACAGAACAGGCCATTCCCTTTCTTTCAGAGCCAAGAGTACCAACTCTTTCCCAAAAGGGAACACACAACTGCAAACCTCTCCGATGATGAACAGTCTCATTTAATAAGAACTGTAAACTACCCTGCAGGAACTAATCTGGTTATTCACTGTTAGCAGGGAGGTATTCTGAACTCCGGGAGAGAGCGGAGGACAGGAAGGCCTGGCGTGCTATGGTCCATGGGGTCATGAAGGGTTGGACACGACTTAACGACTGAACAACAATTCTGAAAATAAGGCCACTATGGGAAGATCAATTAATCATGCTGGTGGCTTGTAGTGACTTCATGAAGCTCACCCTAACCTCGCGAACAAAGAAAAAGAGAGGCAGGGTCAGCACCAAGGGGAGGCATGGTTGGGCACCTGCAGAGGGCCCATACCCTGGAGTTGCTCCTCCTCTTCACCATTGCCATCTGCTTTGTCACCTGCCTCTTGCTTTGGTCCAGACAATGGTGGTAGTGAGAAGGAGGAGCAATGGATGCCATGGCCTGCTTGCTCACTGGCTCTCTGCCTGTCAAGCAAGTACATGGCAGGAATGATGAGAAACAGGAGGAGCATTAACAGCTACTGACAGTAGTGGTGAGAAGGTAAGACTTAGTGGGGCCCACTGACTGTGTCTTGCCCAAGTCCCTCAGAAACCTAGAGCCAACACTGAAGAAAGGCCTAGACACTTCCTTTTCATGCTACATATAATAGGCAGGCTGGGTAAGCCCCCTGCCCTCCTTCCCATTCCGTTTACTCTCAAATCTAAGCACATACCGACCTCCTTAATTTGAGTGGAACATAGCAAACTTCTTTAATTAGGTGCGGTTGGCACAGTATCATTATATATAACATTTGTCTCACCTGATCTCCTCTGTCCTCATTTACTGGTCTTACTGTAGACGAAGGGGTGTTCAATAATTTTTGGTGGGGAATTTAGCATGAATGGAAAGGCTACTCCCTAGAGACACAACTGAAATCAAACCATTAAGTGCTAAGACACAGAGAATGTTGGGCTGGATCTACACTTACCGCCTTTTTTCGCTTCCAATGAGGTTTCACCGCCCACCTTTCACACTACGCAGTAGCCGCCTCAAATTGGAACTGGAGTTTCCCACTTCTGTGCTCCCGCTTTCAATACCCTAATATCCCGGTATTTCCCCTTAATGTGCTCTGATTTTCTGCCTTCGCTACCGTATCCAGTCGTAGTCCCCTCTCCTGCCTGTCCATATGCGGCGGTGTTTGTATTTTCCTCCTCTCCAATCACAGCTCTCGATGGCCCCATGTCTTCTTCCAGCTACTGATCACATAGCTTCCTCAGCAGCCCCTGTTCCCTCAGCAACAAGCAAAGGGCTGGATGTGCACACACTTGTCTGATCTTGGAAGCTAAGCAGGGTCGGTCCCGGTCAGTGCTTGGATGGGAGACCACCTGGGAATCAGGCTTCCTGCACCGAGGAGGGGGTTGTTCTATCCCTTCAAATGAGACTAAGCTTTACCCCCTCCTATCCCCCACTCCAGATGTTTTTTTTAAAAATTAAGGCATTCTCCTCGCAGAATCGAGGCTTCTCCGTGATGTTTTTTCCCTAATTGAGGCATGATCTTCGAAGCTTCGAAGTTGTGAAACTTCACAACTTCGAATCTTTGAAGATCATGCCTCAATTAGAAAAAAAACATTACGGATAAGCCCCGATTCTGTGAGGATAACGCCTTAATTTTAAAATAAACACATCCGGAGCAGGGGATAGGAGGGGGTAAAACTTAGTCTCATTTGAAGGGATAGAACAACCCCCTGCTCAATGCAGGAAGCCTGATTCCCAGGCAGTCACCCA
Source organism: Heloderma suspectum (assembly GCF_057233095.1). Lineage (NCBI taxonomy): Eukaryota > Metazoa > Chordata > Lepidosauria > Squamata > Helodermatidae > Heloderma > Heloderma suspectum. Next base: position 95,711,687 of record NC_139461.1, read on the forward strand.
TCCAACTACTAACTGGGGCTGACCCTGCTTAGCATCTGAGATCAGACAAGCGTGCACAGGAAAACAGCACAGCACTGGAGGGTGAACCAAGCTCACGCATATGATGAAGCACTGAAACAGGGAAAATGGGTGAGTGTGAATAATCACGTTTTAATGCGAGAGCGTTTAACCCGACGGGACACCGAATTCATTGCGATGGTGGGCGCAATGTAGATCGGCCCTTGGATGCTCTGTTATACCCATATGCTAGTCTAGCTTCACCTTAAGCACAATGGTGCGCATTTGAACAATGCTTCACAGAAATGGTTGAATTTGCAAAAGAAATACAAACACCAATCAAACCTTTTGGAGGGCTGCCTGTTTCTGATAATTGTAGGGTACACCTGCATGACAGGTTTCCATCCGATCAATTTAATATTACAGCAGTAAACTAGAAAGCAGTGGAACGAACTCTGGGAGAGTCTTTTCACAAGAGAAGTATGACCTTCCCTCCTCTAGCTGTCCCATGAAATTTGAGAGTCAAGCCCTAGTGCTAGTATCTGTCTGATTCACATTTTGGTGGGAAGAGGGTCATATCAGACCTAGCATTTCTGGATATCTGTGACTTGAGCTGCAGTTCTCAGACATGCAGTGCAATCCTATGCATGTTTTCTCAAAGGTAAATCCCACTTAGCTCAATGGGATTTACTCCCTAGTATGTGTGCTCAGGATTATATTGTTCTGCTGCAATCCTATACAGATCTACCTGGGAGTAGCCCCCATTGAACACACTGGGACTTACGTCTGAGTAAACCTGCATAGGATTTCATTGCACACCCCACTCTCTTTTGTAGGATGCAGTAACCCAAGAGGCAGAGTGAAAGAAACAGAAAAATTAAGTGAACCAGGTTATGTGCTAATAAATCTAATAAATAAATATGGAAAGTTACATATAAAGTATTTTCAAACAAGAAATCAATGGGACTACTTGAAGTACAGCATTTACCTTATTCACTGCTGACCCACTTCATTATATTTATATCCATGTTTGAACTGAAAAGATTACATGCCCTAATTCAAACATCAAAAGGCAGCTAAACAAATCATGTCAATGCCAAGTAGTAATGTTGACTATTGAATCAATTACTTGAACTACATTTGCATAGAACATTAACAAGACTAAAAATATATATATCTTCAAATATCTTATTGTACATGAAACTCTAAGCTTTTGAACTTTCAGACACAGCACTGAAGATTTTAAATACCCGAAGCCAAAATAAAGCTTCTTTAAAAATCAAAAACATGTCATGGATGTTTTAAACAAATCAGTTCTGATAATAGACATTAACTCCCAGTGATTCATCAGCATTTTTTAAAAATGCACAGATCACTTACAACACATTCCCCTTGATAAAGGCCTAATATTTTGCATCAGGTGTGTATCTCTACACATTCTGAGGTTATCTACCTTCTCACCTTCTTCTATAGTGTTTATTTGGGGACAATCGATAGACCTTTCTAGATTGAGCATCCTTTCCTGAGGGTATTTTATTTGTGCAAACTAGCACTATTCCATTCCTGACAGAATACAAAGGTACAGGGTTTGGTTTCATGAATGGTGAAGGATTTGGATCTTTTCCTTGAAGTCCCCAAACTGTTATAATGACCTATTCCTTGCCTGCTAGCTCCTCTAGTATGGAATATTTTTGTTTGTTCACGTTTTCCCTTTGTGGCGCACAGACACTAAGGCTGCCTAGAGTGGCCAGGTAGCCAGCCAGATAGGTGGCTAATCAATCAAATAAATAAATAAAGGCTGCTTCACATGTTAGTCAATGGCAAATCTGTGCATACTTCCATATATACACATTATGGGACCCATAACCCATCCACGTTTCCAGGCATGTGTATTTTCTAGTACACCTGGAAAGTATAATTAAGTTTAATCCTACCAAGGTCTAAGCAACATCAGGTAGTAGATGCTTCAATACATAGGGCTTCTAATGCTACCAGTCAAAAAGTATTGTCCACCTATTCTGTCTTTTCCATCTTAACTGATTTTTTTTCTGGTAAGGAAAAAGACAGAAGAAGCAGTGAGAAAAGATGAGAGGATGACAGATGGAAGATGACAATGACTGGCCCCCACATAAGCCTCTTGTGTTTTGAGGCAGGGTGATTGCAGCCTCATTTGGAAGCACCTGTCAAGAACAATAGCCTATTTCCCACCATGAGACTAGGCCTAGGCATCACGTCCCAAGCATCCACCTGGAATAGTGTGTTATTTGCCAGCTTCTTGACCCTGTTGCTCAAGGCCATGATCAGTCCCTGTTAAATGGGAAATAGATAACAGCTGGGTCTGGTGGGAAGATCCGACCAATGAAGGTGGTGTCTTTGGGGGCTGAGCTGGTGATTGGCTAAGGGAAATCTGCTCTGGGTTGCTGGATCTGGGCCTTAAAAGGAGGTTGAGGGAGAGGTGTGGTATCTTCCTTTGTCATGGAGGGTTGGGATCTGTTGTTGGCTGGATGCCACCCTGGGAGGCCTGTACCTAGGTATGTGAAGGATAGGCTAGCTAGTTTGGTTATTTTGCTTTGGGTTCCAGTATAAATGCTCTCTGTGTATGCTTTGATTTTCCTTGCAAGTTTTCAGTTTTGTAATCCTCTGTACAATCTACTGTCTCTAATTCTCCCCTTCCCTCTATCCCTTTCCTCTGTAATAAACAGTTATCCAATTCCAAGTTGGTGTAATCCTTTCTGTTAAACCTCAGTGTTAAATTCAGTGCCTCTTGGCAGGAGAGGGAGGTTACTAGGTGTATTTTGGGGATTGAGGCCATGTTTGGCCTGTCCTACCTTGCAGGGATGTTGGGATTAGCTCCAGCACTCTGTCACAGCACCCATAAAATTGAAGGACTTCAGAGCATGTCAACTACTGACCTTAATAGAATAACTCATATCCCCAATGTTAAGACTGTAACTGAATTTGTAACTCGAAGTGTACATTCCTAAGAGTTTATCTGCAGCCCTTTGCAGCTTTTAGTCTACTGTATGGGCAAGTATGACTCCAGCATAGCTGGAATCCATACCCCCAAGTGTTGCATGGATGTGCATCAAAAATTGACACGTTCTGTGTAGACATGTCATCAGATACTGAAAAAGTAGAACATAGATAAAATAAGTCTCCTTATTCAGATTAAGGACTGATCCCAAATTCTCTAACATCCTGTGTCCTACTCTTGACTTATGGATTTCTTCCTGTAAAGCTATTCCATACAAGACTCGTCAGATTGCCCAGAGAATTAACAATGGGGCTATATAAGCCTGTTTGATATATAGAGATGCTCTGACCATATATTCAGGCAGATTTGTGTCTCCATGTATTGGATAGCAATAAATACCACCAATGAGTAAGAGAAAAGTATTCCAACAAATATTAACATGTACACCAGTGTAACTAAACTACTGAAGCAATTTAACATCCACCAACTTCCTGAACATTACACCACATGGGTGTGGAATAAACACTGCATGAAGATTACTATATGCCAATGGAACACTAAGACCCTGAGTTATCTTTAGAGGGCCTTCTCTGAGTGCCACTACCAAAAGAGATCTGGCAGGTAGCCACGAGAGAGGGGGCTTTCTCAGTGGCAGCACCCCAGTTATAGAATGCCCTCCACAGAGTGGTTTGCCTGGTGCTTACGTTGTATTCTTTTTGACACCAGGTGAAATCCCCATATTGAATTTTTTTTTCAATAAAAGGCTTGTAACATTTCTAAGGTTTGCTGCTTGTGAATTTCAGCTCTCAGTGGTTTGATTTGTTTTCCATTGCTTAATGTTATATTGTATTTATATTTGTATGCAGTTTATTTTAACATTTTTATTGTAAGCCCCCCAAAGAACTCTGATTATGGGGTGGCATATAAATCTCATAAATAGGTAAATGAGCCCTTGTGGCACAGTGGATTGCATGTTGGACTTCAAGCAATGAAAACTATGTTCAAATCTCCAGTCAGCCCAAAATTTCAGTGGATGGCTCTCTCCTAACCCTCCCCACTGGGTTGATGGAATAGCCTCTATGTGTTGGTCACTCTGACTATGGCTGCCATGCAAAAAAGAAAAAGATGAGTACCCAAGATTAAAATCTAGTTAAAGAAACACATCAAATCAGCATCTTGAAAGAAAGAAAGAGAGAGAGAGAGAGAGAGAAGAAAAATCAAATTTTGGCAGAGGATGCATGAAAGAGATTTCCATCTAGAAGACAATCGTGCCAATGTGGTTGCAGGACCTGCTGTATGATGGCCACACTACTGCATGCTGCCACATGGACAGGGCTTCCTTGGAAAATGTGTAGTCTTAAGTCAAACATGCATTGTCCCCACCCACATTTAGCAGTAAGTCCAGACTGGTGTCATGCTTTACATGGGTGGTTTTGTCTGAAAGGGCCAAAGGCTCTAAACTGGGTGGGCAGATGTAGATCTCCAAATGGTTTGGGCTTCTGATCCCAGCATTCCTGACCATTGACCATGCTGGCAGCGGCTTCAGGGAGCTGAAGACCAAAATATCTGGAAATCTATATCTTCTGCCCACCCTTGCTCTAATTAACATGCCAAAAAAAGCCTCACTTTCCCCAACCCTGTGAAAACTGGTGCAACAGGGTTTTTAAATAAATGTGGACACCGTAAGAACCCTCTGAAATAAAACAAGTTTTTATGGACAGTTTAAATCCCATTTGACGAACATATTGAACTGTTTGCCCTAGTGAAGTTCTTCACTGCCTTGTTAGGAGAATTGGAATGCATGAGCCAGTTGGAAAGAATTATGCTGATCGCTATGAAACTTAAATCAGTCTTTTTATGGAAATAAAATACAAAACCCTTTCCACATTTTACTTTATCAGGCTATTTACTGCTCACCTGGGGACATGTTTTCATTATCTGTCTTCCCTGGTTAGAAACTTACTAAACTGGCCATAAATCACTGCCCACTATTTATGAGAACTACTCATCTAATTCGTATCTCAGCTGGTGGGATCCAGGTTTTTTTTAACCCAAAAACAACAAATGGAATTAGCTCAATCCAAAGTCCATAAACCATGTCAGTGGAAGAAAAATTGATTTTTAAATCAGGGGTATCCAACAGAGAAGCATGAATGAGAAATGTGTGTTCCTAACAGGCCTTCCGTTTTACTAGGAAATCAGCATGCCAGTGACGAACAAGCAATATCAGAAGAAAAATTACACATATTTTTTTTAAAAAAAATTGCAAACTGAACTACCTGAGGCTTAATAGACAAAAGCTACTGCTTTATTTATTATCTCACCTTTCTGCCAAAGAATGGCATTCACTGCTGATGCCTGCCCCATACCACACACACACCCCTAAAAGATTTTCTGTCCCAGTACTCTAAGCAGCACCAGGCAGCTGGGTCTAGGCACTCCTAATTTACCACAATGCCCCTGACCTAGCATCACTCTGGGTCATTGTAGGAAATCTAACAGAGGAAATCCGGGACACCCAGTGATACCACCACAGCCAGCTAAGCCTGCCAAGGCCCACTGACAGATGAGGGTGCCCAACAAAGTCCCCATAACCCTTCTGTCAAAATCTGGAAACCATAATCACATTCTCAGTATTTCTCCATTTTTTTTTTGCAGAGATACAGATGTCTTTATTGGGCCAGTGTTTCTGCTTATTCCATTTATCAGATTTGTACTCCACCCTTCCTCTAAGGCAGCACAAGCAGTATAGTTGGTTATCCCTTTTTTATAGAAGAAAAATGAGGGGAAGGCATGTCCGCGGTGCTGGTAAATCAATTATTTTTATTGTAAATCACAATAAAAAGAAATACGTTTCAGAGAATTACTCTCTTCCTCAGGAGCAACAATCTAAATTTAAGATAAAGCGTAACATAACAAGAGAAAACACAAAACAGTCAAAATTTCTACACCTAGAGTTTATTAACAACCACAAATTTTGTGCTTTGTGTTAAAACAACCAAGAGCAAACAGATTGTAACAAAAATGCACCTGCAGATAAGTGTTTGAACTTCTCATTAATGAGTCATATATTTTAACATTGACAAGATATACTTGGATAATGGAGTGTTTGTTTTTGGAATGCCACAGCTTAAATCTTGAGTGTTTCATGTTGTCTCCTGTTATCTTTTATCTTAAAGTTAGATTATTGCTCCTGAGATTAATTCCCCAAAACACATTGAGGTCTCATTTACAATGAAAAGAACTGCTTTACCACCAGCGCACCTTCTCATCTTTTTCCTTCAGTTATCAGGTGCTGCATTCTCCCCACCCCTTCCCTTTTTTTATACCCTCAACATGCGACATATATTAGGCTGAAACAGTAACTTGCCCATGGTCAGCCAATAACCTTCAGAGCTGAGCAGAGATTTGAAACCAGGGCTTTCTTGTGCAGATCCAGTGTTCAAGCCACTGCACACCATACTAGTACCTCACTTGCAATGATACTGCATTTTCCTGTTCCGAGGCTGCATTATCACATCACTTCCTCCAGGGACCCAGCTTTTACTCCAGGGTGGGTGTGAGTCGGGGTCTCTCACAATAGATGACACAGTCACGACTTCATGGCCATCCGTAGTTTTTGCCTGGAAAATGCTACATTCCAAGGAGTCATTTTACTGCGCTTTTGTGGGGTTGCTGCAGGTTTCCCTGCAGTTGTTGGCCATCTGTTCTTTCCCCAAACCAACTTAGCATTTTGCAGTGGGCGTGTTGTAGGCGTGCAAAGGGCCTGCGTCACTCTGTGACGCCCCTTTACTCCCCCATCCCTTCGCAGCTGCGCAGTTACAGAGGCACAGGGGATATTTTCATCTATTTAATCACAGTTTTGCACAGTTTTGCAGCTTTGTACCTTTGCAATGGTTGTGGACTCAGTACCCAAGGGCCGGGGGAGGGGTTGTCTTGGGGAAAGACCAACATCGCTCTGGCCACCATTTTGGAGCGATGGCTAAGCACGTAGCGCTCACGCTTGTGAGTGCGAACCATTGCGAGAGTCTCAGGCTGGGGAACTGACAAACTGATGATGTGGAAATGAAGGAGCACAAAACACCCACTTTTTTATCTAAAAAGGGATGGAAAGACACAGCAGAGCCCCTCAAATACAAAGCCACTGAAGTGTCACACCCCCACACTCACGGGACAGCACAGCTGCGCATTTCAGTATAATGGCAAAAAAAAGGGCACAGCGAGCCTGGAAGGGAAGCGTGCAGTGCATCACGACTGTATCGCAGGGCACGTTGACCCAAAGCCGCATAGCTGCCCAGTTGTGATGGGGTGGGGGGTCAAAGCGGTGCCATGTAGATGTGGCCCAGCTAGACTAGAATGTCCTTTAATTGCAAGTGCTGTGTAGGACATCTGTAATTATCGTGCCAGCAGTGAATGACACAAGCCTTCCCTTCCTTTTCTCCCACCACATCTGGACCATTTTGTGAATTTCCCATCTTTTTAAAATTTAATTTTTACCGTAGGTCTCTCCCCGTTCTCTCTTGTTGCCTCATATGCTTGAAACTGCCTCTGGGAAGATCTGTACGATGGCACGTCTCTTATTCCATTTAAGTCCTTCCTCAAAACACACCTTTTCCATGAAACCTTTGGCTCAACTCTCTGCTGTAAAGGAGAATGCCCATAGAGCCAAAGAATGTGGTGGGAAAGGGTTAACAGTATAATTTTAGGTAGTACTGCTTTTTAGGTAGTACTTTTATTGTTTTATGGTAGGAGGGAGTAGGATCCTGCAAGAAGATTTGTAATTCTGGCCACCTGGAGTGGAGGGGAGGCTGGGTAGTTCCAAGACTGAAGGCACCAGGCTGGAGGTCTTCTCAAAACTCAAGGTCATAAACCAACTCGGCCTGCCAAAGGGCCAGCACAGCTGGACAGATGTGAAAAACCCTCTCATCCTCCTTGGGAGAAGCGAGGGGGGATGAAAGAACTAGAAGCAGGGCAGAGAACAGATAAAAACAGACAAGCAGCCATCCTTGATTTGTCCTTTGGTTCCATTCGGTCTGGATAGAGGCTGTTGGAATGCTGGCTATGGCAAAGGATCCTACTGCGAGGTGTGAGTAGGCCCTGTAGTTTTATTGTTTCATCTTATGTTGGGTTTCCAAACAGGGGATTGGTACTTGGGGGAATTCTAACTTGTACTTTGTTCTATTTCTCTTCCCATTCCCTTACCCCTTAACTTGTAAATAAATATCTCCCTCAAACTATTGCTGCTATTTCTTTCCTGGGTCAGTGCTAAATTCAGTGGCTACTGTTTCCCTCCTAAGAGTGGGAGGAGGTTGGGGGTTCCTCTTGGGTCTGGCTGAGCCAGCTCAGAGAGGTTGTGGCAGCAGATCAAGAAGCTGGTAGAGTGTGGGGTCCCACCTTCCTTTACATCTACTTCCAATGCCCTGCTGCAACTAAGGGCTTTTCTACATGAAGCTTTTAACCCACAGCTTTACCGAGGCTTCTGCTTCTGGATTCTTTGCAGGATTAAAATCGGCTCTTTTACATGTGTTGTTTCTGGGGGAGTTTTCTATCTCTGCCTTTCTAGATGATCCATTACTCAGTCACTAGATGGTGCTGTGGTATAGCGGAATTATGCAACTATACAAGGGTTCTATAAAGCCACTGAGAAAAAATACTAGACTTCGGGAAAAATGCAATAATGGTTGCAAAATACAGGGGAGCCTCTGGAGGATGACGCCGTCATGTAAAGGACCCGTAAACTACCGTGAGTGAGGAAGCATGAGTGCACAATAAAAGCCTCGCGTAGAAAGGGTCTAAGCCTGTATGCAAGCCTAAGTAACTGAACACATTTCATCCCTCCTAACACACTGCCTTGTTGTGGCGAAGGGGCTTGTGTAACTCAGTGAAGCCATAAGCTATGCCGTGCAGGGCCACCCAAGACAGACAGGTCATGGCAGAGAGTTCTGACAAAATGTGGTCCACTGGAGAAGGAAATGGCAACCCACTCCAGTATACTTGCCAAGAAAACCCCATGGAACCTAACACAAGGCTAAAAGAGATGACACCGGAAGATGAGCCCCTCAGGTCGGAAGGTGTCCAATATACTATTATTTATTTATTTATTTATTGCATTTATACCCCGCCTTTCTCCCTCTTGCAAGGAACTCAAGGCAGCTTACATTATCCTCCTCCTCACCGTTGTATCCTCACAACAACAACCCTGTGAGGTAGGTTGGGCTGAGAGTCTGTGACTGGCCCAAAGTCACCCAGTGAGCTTCCATGGCCAAGTGGGGACTAGAACCCGGATCTCCCAGCTCCCAGTCCGTCACTCTCACCACTACACTACACTGGCTCTCAGTGTAGTCTCACTACACTGGCACTACACTACTACTGGGGAAGAGCAGAGGATATTACCAAGTAGCGCCAGAAAGAGTGAAGCAGCTGGGCCAAAGCCGAAAGGACACTCAGCTGTGGATGTGTCTGGTGGTGAAAAGAAAATCCGATGCTGCAAAGAACAATATTGTTTAGGAACCTGGAATGTCAGATCAATGAATCAAGGTAAGTTGGAGGTGGTCAAACATGAGATGGCAAGATTGAACATCGACATCTTGGGAATTAGCGAACTAAAATGGACAGGCATGGGCGAATTTAATTCAGGTGACCATCATATCTACTATTGTGGGCAAGAATCCCTTAGAAGAAATGGAGTAGCACTCATAGTCAACAAAAGGGTGGGAAAAGCAGTACTGGGGTACAATCTTAAAAACGATAGAAAGATCTTAGTACGAATCCAAGGCAAACCATTCAACATCACAGTAATTCAAGTCTATGCCCCAACCACTGATGCCGAAGAAGCTGAGGTTGATCGGTTCTATGAAGACCTACAACACCTTCTAGAACTAACACCAAAAAAAGATGTCCTCTTCATCATAGGGGATTGGAATGCTAAAGTAGGAAGTCCAGAAATCACCGGGATAACAGGCAGGCATGGCCTTGGTGTACAAAATGAAGCAGGACAAAGGCTAATAGAGTTTTGCCAAGAGAACACGCTGATTGTAGCAAACACTCTTTTCCAACAGCACAAGAGGCGACTCTACACATGGACATCACCAGATGGTCAATATCGAAATCAGATTGATTATGTCCTTTGCAGCCAAAGATGGAGAAGCTCTATACAGTCAGTAAAAACAAGACCTGGAGCTGACTGTAGCTCAGATCATGAGCTTCATGTTGCAAAATTTCGGCTTAAATTGAAGAACGTCGGGGAAAACCACTAAACCATTCAGGTATGACCTAAATCATATCCCTTATGAATACACAGTGGAGGTGAGGAATAGATTTCAGGGATTAGACCTGATAGACAGAGTGCCTGAGGAACTATGGACGGAGGTCTGTAACATTGTTCAGGAGGCAGCAACGAAATCCATCCCCAAGAAAAAGAAATGCAAGAAAGCCAAGTGGCTGTCTGATGAGGCTTTACAAGTAGCTCACGAAAGAAGGGAAGCGAAAAGCAAGGGAGAAAGGGGAAGATATATCCAACTGAATGCAGAGTTCCAGAGAATAGCAAGGAGAGACAAGAAGGCCTTCTTAAATGAACAATGCAAAGAAATTGAGGAAAACAACAGAATGGGAAAGACTAGAGATCTCTTCAAGAAAATCGGAGATCTCAAGGGAACGTTTTGTGCAAAGACGGGCATGATAAAGGACAAAGAAGGCAGGGACCTAACAGAAGCAGATGAGATTAAGAAGAGGTGGCAAGAATACACAGAAGAACTATACAGGAAAGATCTGAATGTCCCTGATAGCCATGATAGTGCGGTCACTGAACTTGAGCCGGACATCCTAGAAACTGAAGTCAAGTGGGCCTTAGGAAGCATGACTAACAACAAAGCTAGTGGAGATGACAGTATTCCAGCTGAGCTATTTAAAATCCTAAAAGATGATGCTGTTAAAGTGCTGCATTCAATATGCCAACAAATTTGGAACACTCAATAATGGCCGCAAGACTGGAAAAGGTCAGTTTACATTCCAATTCCAAAGAAGGGCAACGCCAAAGAGTGTTCAAACTACCGCACAATTGCGCTCATTTCACATGCCAGCAAGGTGATGCTCAAAATCCTACAAGCTAGGCTTCAGCAGTATGCGAACTGAGAACTACTGGAAGTACAAGCTGGGTTTCGAAGAGGCAGAGGAACTAGAGATCAAATCGCCAACATTCGCTGCATCATGGAGAAAGCAAGAGAATTCCAGAAAAACGTCTATTTCTGCTTCATTGACTACGCTAAAGCCTTTGATTGTGTGGATCACAACAAACTGTGGCAAATTCTTAAAGTGATGGGAGTACCAGACCACCTTACCTGTCTCCTGAGAAACCTGTACGAGGGTCAAGAAGCAACAGTAAGAACCAGACATGGAACAACCGATTGGTTCAAAATTGGGAAAGAAGTACGACAAGGCTGCATATTGTCACCCTGCTTATTTAACTTATATGCAGAGTACATCATGAGAAATGCCGGGTTGGATGAATCAAAGGTCGGAATTAAGATTGCTGGGAGAATTATCAACAACCTCTGATATGCAGACGATACCACCCTAATGGCAGAAAGTGAAGAGGATCTCAAGAGCCTCTTGTTGAGGGTGAAAGAGGAGAGTGCAAAAGCTGGTTTGAAACTCAACATTAAAAAAACTAAGATCATGGCATCTGGCCCCATTACTTCCTGGCATATAGAAGGGGAAGAAATGGAAGCAGTGACAGATTTTACTTTCTTGGGCTCCAAGATCACCGCAGACGGTGACTGTAGCCATGAAATTAAAAGACGCTTGCTCCTTGAGAGGAAAGCTATGGCCAACCTAGACAGCATAGTAAGAAGCAGAGACATCACCTTGCCGACAAAGGTCCGTCTAATCAAAGCTATGGTTTTCCCAGTAGTAATGTATGGCTGTGAGAGCTGGACTATAAGGAAGGCTGAGCGCCGAAGAATTGATGCTTTCGAACTGTGGTGCTGGAGAAGACCCTTACAAGTCCCCTGGACTGCAAGGAGGTCAAATCAGTCCATACTAAAGGAAATCAACCCTGAGTGCTCATTGGAAGGACAGGTACTGAAGCTGAAGCTGAAATATTTTGGCCACCTAATGCGAAGAGAAAACTCCCTGGAAAAGACCCTGATGCTGGGAAAGACTGAAGGCAAAAGGAGAAGGGGATGGCAGAGGATGAGATGGCTAGATAGCATCACGGATGCAATGAATATGAACTTGAGCACACTCCGGGAGAGAGCGCAGGACAGGAAGGCCTGGCGTGCTATGGTCCATGGGTCACGAAGAGTTGGACACGACTGAACAACAACAACAACACATTTCATCCCTCCTTTCCTCTGCCTCCCCTCCTCTTCCTTTCCTCTGTTGTTCCTGTGTCGAATTTTAGACCGTAAGTAAGCAGCCTATTCTCTTGTACTCTGTCAAGTGCCAGGCGCACTGATGGTGATGTATAAAAATTAATGAGCGTTGTTTGTTTTTTTGAAAGGTTGGTGCTCCCCACTTTACCATATACTCATGAGGCCCTCAACCAAGGCAGCACACACAAGAAAGGCTCCTCCCTGCTTCCTACGATGCCCCACAGTTTCATCAGCATTTTAATTTTTGTGGGGGTAGAGTTGTCTTTTATGCAGTTCTTCAAGTAAAACCCACTGCTCACAATCCAAGGCACAGATGGGTGCTCTTAACCCATCAGTCTTCAAAGCTAAATTCACTTTCTTGAGAGTTAGTCCCATTGAACACAACGAGACTTATTTCTGAGCAAATGTGCTTAGGATCTACAGCACGTGCACCTGGGTGAAATGGATTGTGGCCATTTCCTGTTGATATAGGAACATAGGAAGGTGCTTTACACTGAGTCAGCCCATTGGTCCATCTGGCCCAGCATTGTCGGCATTGACTGGCAGTGGCTCTCCAGACTTTGAGGCAAGAGTTTTTTCCAGGCCTAGCTGAAGATGCCAGGGATAGAACCTGAGACCTTCTGCATGAAGAAAAGGTGCTCTACCACTGAGCTACCATCCATTGAATTTGAGTAACATAAAACACTATGATTTTAAAATAATGATAACAACAAAACAGCCCTGAAATTACAGAGCAAAATGGGAGTTAAGATCTCCCTTGTTGCCATCATTTCAAAGCGTTCATTCACACATACCATATAGCTTACCATTAGGACTGCATCACTGAGTTGGTTAACTGTTTAAAATGTTTTGATCAGTTAATAAAGTATTCCTGATAAATCAATCATTTTAAAAGGTTTATTACGTTTTATACCGGTACTCACAAAATCTATGTGCAACAGCCACCATCTTAGAAGAGGCATGCCAAAGAAAGAAGGCATCATACTCTAAACAGGCAAAGAACCCATATGCACGACTGCACAGAGACCATGAGCTTTTCCACATGAGGCATTTATTGTGCACTTGTGATTCTTTATTCACAGCTGTTTACAGGTGTCTTTAGACAATGACCTGATCCTTCAGTTTTGCGTCTGTTTTTTAAGAGCACTTTCCGAGGGGCGGGGGGGTGGGGTTAGAATGGGGAAAATGGGGTATTATTTCTTAAAGTGAAAGAAAAGGTATTTTCCCGCTTGTGTATTTGTGCTCTTTCGCTATAGTACACAGCCACCTAGAGGTTATGTAGCAGAAAAGCAGGAAAGGAAAGGTTTGTTGTGTATAGAGTTCAGATTTCAATTATGCAACAAAATCAAACATAGATATAATGATTACAGCCTCGTGTAGAAAAGCTCCACAAAAAAGAACATCGGGGAGAGCAATCCTATGGCTGCTACACACTGTCTAGAGGGCCATAGGATTTTTCAGTTTACTGGCTCCGAGCTTGTAGACAGCACTCAGAGCCAGGAAACCACGTTCCCTGCCCCCGCCCCCTCATAGCCTGCGTGGAGAGAACCATGGAGGCTGCCTCTCCATGCTCATAAAATGGAGCATGAAGAGGGCAAAAAGGTGGTGTTCCCGGGGCAGAGAGGGGAGGAGACCCAGAAGCCCTTTGCGCTGCTTTCTCTGGGTTCTCTAGGCCCATTCCAACCCCTCCCCGAAGCCCCGGCTAGACGCACAAAAGTGCAGGTCTCACCAAGAATGCAGGGCGGGCAGAGCATGGAGGAGAGGATCCCGTCCATGCTCTGCCCAAGCTGCATAGGATAGTCGGCAGCCTCCAACTTCGGAGGCTGGCAACTCTCTTGATAGGACTGTGCCCTTAGATGCAATGTATGCTTAAAAAATATAACACGGCAGACGCTACCATGTGCCATCCTACACATTTGAATCTACTCCACTTGTTGATGACAGTGAGGGAATAACATCTCCTTTCTGCAGCTATTTCTTCCCTTCCCAATCTCCAGCTCCTGGTGCTGAGTGAAAGCAGAACACCGAACACAGGGAAATCTTGATAAAAAGTTATTTAATCCTACTCTTGGAGCCTTCACACTGGCTGCCTTCCAAAAGCAGTATGTCAGACCAGCACTGTATAAGAGTGAAAAGTAATCTGAATAATGATGAATGAATGGGTGTCAGCAATAAGCTAGGCAAATTCATTTATAGCCTCATAAGTGGCAATAATTTGATTTTTTCCCTGGAAAATTAACATGTGGCAAATTGAATTTCTCCTCCTCAGCTGGGGAGCCACAACTCATAGTTAGAGCCACAAGCATTTTGGGTAAATTAGTATATAATTCAGTGGAAGTATCCATTTGCTTTACTGCTCAGAGTAGGCATTAAATTTCATCTTAGATATGAAGCTTTGATAGCGGAAAAGTCTTCACTCTAGTTAAAGATGTCATTACATGCACTGTAAAGTGAGAACAAAAGCCCATTTATTCCACCAGAAGAAATAGTTTCATTTACTAACCTTGAGAAAAATCTTTAGTAGGAATCAGCTTGCTAACTTGATACTATTGCCTGTACTCAATTTTGATTCCATTTTTCCCTTGGTTAAGTACATAGATTCTTCATAGTCATAAGGTTGTGTTTTTAATGTTATCTAAACTGCTATGGGTGGTTCAGTATTGAATCAGAAAGATAGCATATAATACTCTTAGACTGCAGTCCTATACCTTATTACCTGGGAGTAACTCCCATTAAACCCAATAAGACTTACTTCTGAGTAGACATATATAGGATTGCACTGTTAATAAGTAAATAAATAGGCATCAATATCACTATTACAGGGATAGGCAACCTTTTTGGTCCTGTGGGCACATGTGGCAATTTGAGAAAGAACAAAATGGCTGCCATGAGAGGCGTGGCTAGTCCCCGCCTAAAAGACTGAGTACAAGGCAGAGGTGGGGTCTAAGCCCCAACACACTAAACAATTCCTTTGAACCCACAGTTTTCAGCACCAACATAAATCAGTTTTGCAAAAGGCAAACTCTTTTTCTCTCCCAGCCCCCTCTCCACTAGCCAACTCATTCCACCCATCTCTTTCTCTCTCACACCCTGCCTCAGCACCCATAGGCAGTCTCCCTCTCTCTCCTTCCCAGACACAACAGAACTGCATGTATCCATTACACACATCACACATACATTCATGCGTACATCACGCATACATCCATGCATGCACCCTTCTCCACACTGCAAGCATATGAAAAACCTCAATCACTTTTTTTCAGGATCCTTCCAAAATTGTCATCACACACACACACACACACACACACTCCTTTCTTTTTCTTCTCTTTCTCACACACATGCAGGCCCATCCATTCCGACAGTCAAGCACACAACTCTCCCTAACCGCCCAGGTGGCTCCCAGAGCCCTGCTCGCTTTCTGCTACTCTCCCTACCCCACTCCCTGCTGGCTTCCCTGACCCCTGAGCAGGGTTAGAGCTGCTCTTCCTAGACCCTTGCTTCTCTCTTTCCCCCCACACCCCATCCCCCACTTACCAGACAGAAGTGTCAAGAGTCGTTTGCTTTCCCCGCTTTTCTTGGTGACTGAGCACACGGCAAAGGAAGGCATCAGCCTGTAGCCCCCGCCACCTTCATTTCCTAAGGATGACTCTGAGCCCCAGATGTGGCCTAGAGGCATTCATGGGAAATGAAAACAGCAGTGACTGGAGGCCCTCCCTTTCTTTGCTTTGAAGCAATCTCAGTTGCAGTTTAGAAATACCTGCACACATGCTCACAACTGGTGGGTTCAAGGGAGTGAATAGAGTCAGGGTAGGAGGAAGAGGGAATAGTGCTTAGCGCCCCTGCATACATCAAAGCACTGCAAACCTATGGGAGCGAAGCACTAGGGAAAAGTCACACCTTCAGTGCACTGAGTTTTGGTCTTTCCGACTAAATGGGTTTTCCCTGTTAAGAGAAAGAAACGGATGAAAAGGGAGAAAAAAACCTGGGCAGACGACTACAGGATGACAATGACAATGTCTGGCTGCCCTGTGAAATTGCCGTAATGAACTGAGCACAACACATATCAAGAGGTCAATCTGGAAGTAACCGATGAATGGAAAACCACCACGTAGTTGAATCCCATGGGTTGGTTTTGCACTGGTGCACATGCATTCTAAAACCCACCACTGAATTCCATCTTTTATCCCTTCAGTGATGCAGCTAGGGTTGGACATCCGGGCTGAATCCAAGGATCCCTCCCCCCCCCCTGCCCATAACCACCCAAAGTGGCAGTTGATGAGAACAGTGGCATCAGTATTTGGGCTGGTATAGGTTCACCTCAACATCCTCTCTTTCTTTTTATTTTAAAAATATTTTATAATCCAGGAGCAGCCATCTGGGCACATACATAGCTACAGGTGCTCATGTTATGGGGTTGTTGTTTTTTACTTTAATAGAGTGTCTCCATTTCTACAATGAAATGGTGCTTATTCTCAAGTAAATGTGTTTAGCATCAGAGTAGCTGAAGTAAACTTCCATTGTATTCCTGTGGTGGTCATGTGTCTTGGCCCCAACGACTGAAGACACTTTCAGGTACAACACACCTTTATCATGAAAGAGAAAATGCTGCAGCGGAAGGAGTTCACTCTCTGCGAAGTGAAATAAACTCTTTCCCACATGCTAGACACAGCTAGCTTTTTATTAGGAAATCAGTTACACAGCCTCTTGATCATACATAGAATGTTTGTTGGCTCAAAAGGAAATCCAGCTTAACCACAAGTTCCTAAACTGTTGGCTCGTCTGTCTGGAGAATGGTGACATACAGGCAGTTCCTTAACTGATTTGCTCATATATATAAACTTTTGCTGGTTAGGCAAACTGCTTCTCAAAACCTTGCAAATCTTACATTTTTCAGAGAGAGAGGGTAGGGGTGGTCATGTACCCATTCGAAAATTCCACATTGGAGACACTCAGGCCCAGATCTTCACTCGGCCCTAATATGCCCCACTCTGGTCTATTACAGTTGGCCAAAACACGTGATGGTGCTATAATTTTAGTACATTTAAAATATAAAACTGCACACGCGCAGGTTATTTCTTTGCCATCAGGACTGGCAAATTGTTTGTTTTGCTCTAATATAGCAGGAATGTGGAAGCAGTTGCAACTGATAGAACAGCAGCGGGCAGCAGCAGGGGGCGGGGAGGAGAAAATGGTTAGGGTTTCACAACTGAAGTAATAAACATGGGTGTCTTAACCCCCGCTGCCTCCTATAAGACCTTTAAGTCCGGGTCTAAGATGACATAGCTGTACCACTGAATCCCCTATCCAAGCTTCAAACAAAATACCAGGTTGCATAATATGTGGATGTCCTCCATCATAATTTCAGACTAATTCTAAGCAAAATGACAAGGGGTGGGGGATCAGATTGTTCTGATCACAGATTTGTGGAAAGTTATAGACACAGAAAGCTGTATGTTTGTGATATAGATATAGATATAGATATATAGATATATAGATAGAGAGAGAGAGATGATAGATATTCTACATTACTGATGCTATTCCTAAACCATAAGATGTTCCAGGGACCTTAATGGAATTGCTTATTTGCTTATGCATGCATTTGCTTGATCAGTATATTAGTCACAGTTGCTTTAGGGTTCATGCTCACAAGAGGATGCCAGAAAATCAATGTACCCTATTAAAATAAGCTAAAGGTACTTTTCCTCACAGAGCAATCATGTCAAATTTCACTCAATTAATGCTCCCTAAAACTGAATGTAACGAATTGCCAACCCCCTTGGTTAACTACCTCTCTAATGAAAGTCTCCATGGAAAAATGGCTTAAGTGCTCAAAAGTAATGAGAGAAGAGAATGGCCAATGTACAAGATATGCAATATTTCCTTTCCTGGCAAATCTCTGTTGAATAATTCAGCATGAGATTCATGCTCCCCCCACTATCTCACGCGTTCATAATTTACAGAATACAACCTGCATATATTTCAGCCTTGCAATACTTACTTATACATATGCATACATTTATCAGCTATATCAGGAATGTGGAGATGAGTATGACCCAGTAAAAGTACTCTATCACACCTGCACAATTATTCACTGGCATATAGTTAATTGATTGGTAAACATGTTTTACAAGCTTCCCTTCCCTGTTATCAGACTGGTCACTGCAGTGCCACTGTAGGATTTTATATATCTTCCAATGACAGAAGAAATCTTTCATGGACGCTTTCTTCAAAAACATTCTTATGCTTTCCCCATTTCTCAAGGTACTACACAGAATAAGAGGGTGGGAGGAGGGAAAACATGTAATTTATTTATTTATTTACAATATTTATATACCACTCCATATCTAGAACAGATTTCGGAGCGGTGAACACAAAAGATAAAAACAGTAAAAGCATCAAAAGATTAAAGCACCACATTAAAATTACATTTGTTTAAAAACACAATGCCAGTAAAAAAAGTAAGTGGTCAATTAAGGAATGCCTCCTGGAAGAGTGCTGTTTTCAGGAGGCACCGGAAACAACACAGTGTTGGTGCCTGCCTGACCTCCAGGGGCAGAGAATTCCAAAGAAAGGGGGCTGTCACACTGAAGGCTGTTATCCTGGTGGACTCCAATCAGGCCATAGGTCCATGTGGAACACCAGGAGCAAGCCCTCCAATGATCTCAGTGACCAGGCTGGTTAGCAAGGAGAAGGCGCTCTCTCAGGTATCCTGGTCCCGAGTTGTTTAGGGCTTTATACATGAGTCATTGTACATTCTAGATCTTTGAGCAGATCTCTCACTTTCTACTGTATTTCAACAAGATAAATTTTACATTCTGATTTTGAGTGATTCAAAAGAAAGAGGACACGTTTGCTGGGATTTTAGATATCCATATCTTGTTGTTCAGTCGTTCAGTCGTGTCCGACTCTTCGTGACCCCATGGACCATAGCACGCCAGGCCTTCCTGTCCTGCGCTCTCTCCCGGAGCGTGCTCAAGTCCATATTCATTGCAGAAAAGAAGTCATGAAAACAATCACCAAAAACAATCATCCCTGTAAAATACATACTTCAGAATCTAGACGTAAATGTTATCCAAAAGGAAGAAAATTATGTATTCCCTGCACAGATATTTCAGTGGGCTCTGCTTTAAACAAACACTGTCACTGAATTATTTTACCACTATGTCATATGAAGTATTAGAATAATACAGGCCAGGAATTTCCTGCCCTTCTGAACTTATCACAAATTTTACTAAGTAGCCTTAGGCAAGCTCCTATTTTCTCAGCTACATTTCCAACATTGGGATAATATTATTGGGAGAGCTGTTGCAGGATTATGTATGGAAATAGCTTTGAAGATTTGAAGAGTGCTATATTGATTATTCTTATCTGAGATAATCTCATATAGAAAAATTATTTACATACTATGGGCCGTCCTGCTTACCCTCAGGAAACAGTTGCAAGCAGGGTGCCAACATCAGGATAAAGTACTCCTGGGCAGCTGCCAGGGGCCCTGTATTCTTGGAGAGCCCACTGCCAATGCCTGCCCTGGGCCTCCTTTAGTTCTCCCCATCCCATACCCGTGCTACGGCTGTGGCTGCCACCCAGTGTTCCCATTCCCATCACAATGTGGCTGGGTCTAAAAAAATCACCATTTAAATTTCCCACACTGCACCAGAATGATCAGGGGCATTGTGGGAAAATTAAATGGCGGCTCCCAACTGCCCAGCACTGATCAGAGTGCTGTTGTCAATACTCATCGGTGGCACCAGGCAAGCCCACCAGAACTGACCTACATAGGAGGGGCCCCAGCTGAGGGGACTTTGAAAAGACCCCTCTCAAACCTGGAAATGCCCCTGAGTGTGTGTGTGTTGGGGGGGGGGGAGTTCATTTATACTGTATTAAGTGCTCCATGTATATCTCTGCCCAGTTATTAATATAACCATATGTCACAAGTGAGACTGCAGTTAGAATGCATTTCCTACAGATACTGAAAACTGCGGTTCTTCTGACTATTCAAAACTAGAAGAACTTTAGACTTGCATCTACTTATACCAACACACATCATTGAACTACAAGGGTATGCCATGTTGTAATTTGTATTTATAAAAGTGAAGCTACTCCGAACTCTTAAGACACGTCAAGCCTTATCCCTATGAGATCAAGCTTTTCCCAGGCTGGCGTTCTCTGTGGATTCGGGCGCCTTCACATTTTAAACACTGTGGGTTATTGGCAAGGCTCAGAGGTGTATTCTGAGTAGCACAAGTGAGGTATAGCCCTGTGTTTGGATGAGCGACTGCCTTCCTGCTATGAACTGAAGAATCACCATGATCATCATTACTCAAGATGCGAGGTGCCATTTCTCAAATGCACTTCATGTTGCACAGTAGGTATCATTAAAAGAGCGGAGTTTGCCACTGGCAGCAGGAAGCACGAGTATTTAATTCTTCTCAGGCTCCTACCAGGATGATCACTGAGAGCCTGCTGAGAATCTAAAAAGGAGGTCAAGATAGGTGATCTTTCTTCCTCCTGTCACCCTCAGAGCTCTTGCCTCTTCCCTGCCAGCGAAAGCCTCACGGTTTGCTGTTCATCAGCCTTATCGAAGAAGTCCTGGGGGAGCAACTGTAAACTTATAACATCCCAACTGCGACTGGACAGCACTGCTTGCAGCATTTAATTCTCTGGACAAGCTGTGACTTTGCCATGACACTGCAGTTACTCGGTTTCAGCACAGCCTGCTAAAACCCTGCTCGAGCGTTATTGCTTTATCATGAAATATTGCACTCGTTCTGGTGGGAGCTGCAGAGCTATCCCACCAACGAGATAAAATAAGCTGTACTGACAGTCAACGATACTTGGGGAATGAAAAATAGAGGGTCGACTCTGGGCCCCGACAGCGAGATAGCATCCTAAGCTTGTTTTAAGATGTAAGATTCCAAAGGTCACCTGGCATGTTCCAAAGAAACCACAAGAGGGGAAGCTCAAGTCACTTGGGCCCAAGCTACAGGTTAGGATGATCTGTGATCTCCTACCATTGACTTTTTACATGAAATGTGTGTGGATGTGGGTTGAAAAGAGGAGGCAGCAGTCTAATCATGACAAGCTAGAGACAAACTTCACACTTAGCTTAATTCAAGAAAGATGGGGTTATTGCGAGTGGAGAGGTCAGATGAACTAGATGGAGCTTTGCAGCCAGTTCTGGATGGGGTTGCACTCCTTCTGAAAGACCAAGTCTGTAGTTTGATGGTGCTCCTGGACAAGGTGCTATTTGTGGAAGCACAGGTGGCTGGAAGTGCCTTTTACCTACCTAGGCTGGGTTGTCAACTGCGACCCTATCTAGAGAAAGGAGACTTTGCCTCAGTTACACATGATCTGGTTACATCCAAAGTAAACTGCTGTAATGCTCTCTAGGTGGGGATGCTTGTCATAGCAGGTAGCTGAAGGTTCACTTTTTCTGTACTCTAGTCTAAGCACACACAACTCCAATTCAGATCAGGCCCACTGCACACTAGGAGGGGAGGATTAAACCTCCATCCCTCCATTTCTTCATTACCCTCCCCCATGGGGGGGGGGTTTAAAAAGAAAACAAGACTCCACTGGCGTCAATAGATGTCCCCCCCCCTTTTTAAGCCCAACCCACAGGGGTGGGATTTCAGAGGGAAAACAGAGGGGAAGGTTAAATCCTCCCCTTCTGGTGCATGGTAGACCTGATCCAAATCAGGACCATGCATCCATGCACAGAGTAAATAAAAAGCTAACCCTCAGGTACACACTGGTCATTTAGCATAACATGTAATCCGACTTGCCGAGCTTTTCTATATAAGGCTGTTAATCTGCTGTATCGACTTTCAGTGTCGTGGCAAAATTAAGCTCTGAGCACTACATGAAGAGCGTTTCCTTTCCTGCTTTTCCACTACATAACCTGTGGGTGGCACTGTGATATAGCGGAATAGCACTATTACACAAGTGGAAAAGTGTTTTCTTTAGCTTTCAGGAATAACACCATAGTTTTCCCTTCTCTAGAAAAACTCACCAAAAGTGCTGGTGAAACTGGAGGGTCACAATATCATCTAAAGAACCCGTAACCAACTGTGAGTAGGGTATGATGAGTGCACAAGGAAAGCCTCATGTAGAAAAGCTCTCAGCTGGTACAGAATGCACCTGCCTAAATTCTTGTGGTGGCCACGTTTTCAGACCATATTACACTTATATTGTACTGGCTGAAAACGTAAGTGCTGGTATTGACTTTAAAGCCCTAAATGGGTTGAGAACAGGTTCTTTGAATGACTCCCTACATCTGCATGAACTTGACCATGCCTTAAGATTGGCTCCCATTGCCCTGCTCACATCAAGCTCAATTAGACTGCCAGGCAACAAGAGACAGGTTCTGTTTCGGTGGCTCTCTCCCAAAGGATTTACAGGGGGCACCTTCTTTGCTGATTTTTAGAGAGACTGAAAACCGTTCTACTTCTAGTTAAAGATGCTGGACTGGATTTTTAAATTGTTTATACTTTTCCTGCCCATTTTAAATTTCTTTGTTTTGGTAGATATGCTGTGCTGGACCGGAAAGTGTTTTAGATTTCTGTTTTAGTTGTGTAATCATAAATTGGTTGTTTTGTAACTGCATTTTATGTTTTAATTTTGTGTGTCAGCCTCCATGGGAGTGCTTTTTGCTGTAAAAGGCATTGTAGAAATACTGGTAATAAATGAATAAATACGGTAGACATTTCTGCTAAGGCAGAAACAGCTGACAGAGGGGGCCAAGGAGTTCATTCAGTCACTGAACTCCAAGACAGGAATATGTAATATGTGGATGGCTTTAAGCAAAAGAAGAAGCCGCACACAAATGTAATGAGGCACTCTGCAAAGTCAGAGTCAATCCTTTGAACTGCAGGGAATCATAATCCATCAATCTGGCTTCCAAAAGATGGATCATCGTTTGTTTGGCGAACATCGAGGCGTCAGTTCCATGAGTGTTCTGGGAATTGCAGTTCAAATGACCTTTCAAGTTAGTCATAACAATACCTCAAAGTGACTTTCCCACTTCCAAATGGACTGTACTTTTCCCTCTTTTCTGTTGCAGAGAATACTGAAAATTACACAAAACCTGAACAGAGCACGAGACTGTAAATGTGTATGACATGTTGGAGGACTACAATGAATTGCAAGAGCAAGACAGCTGAGAACTACTGCCACTCTACACACCACAATAGCATGATACTGAGTCAGGGCCAGATGAGTAGCTTCCTGCTCACCAACACCTGCCGATCAGTAGTCTGGTGCTGTACTGCAATGGCTCTATAGCACTGACTGCCTAGGTTACAGGCAGGGGCAGCCCATCCGTAGAGACGAACTAGGCAGTTGCCTTGGGTGCCAAGCTAAGTGGGATGCCAAATTCAAGAGAAAAAGGCATGTTAAAAAAGATATGAAGATGTCATTATTTCAGTTCCGCTGAGCATACAGGGGGAAGATGACTGAGGCTGTGGAGGTGAGCAAGGGACCGAGCGGGGATGGTGGGGCTGAGTCAGGCCTCCCGCCCACCTATGGGACCCGGTCCTCCCTCAGGGGATGTGGGATATCCTCCTGCTCCACTGCTGGTCCCAGTTGGAGGCAGGAGTGGGAGCCCCCCCCCCCCCGAGCAGCTGCTTCCTTTGCCCTCGGAGGGCTGAGCCTAGGGGCTGGTGGCACCTTGCTAGCCATGTTGCCCCGAGCATGGAACCAGGACCCTTCTTCCAGGGACCCTCCTTCCAGGGCTGTGCTCGTCTCCTTTGTTGTTTTTATCAGAACCTCTGTGCTGATAAGAGCCTTGTGTGGCACAGAGTGATAGGTGGCAGTATTGCAGCCGAAACTCTCCCCACGACCTGAGTTCAATCGCAGCGGCAGCCAGGTCTCGGGTAGCCGGCTCAGGTTGACTCAACCTTCCACCCTTCTGAGGTCAGTAAAATGAGTACCCAGCTTGCTGGGGGAAAGGGAGTCACGACTGGGGAAGGCAATGGCAAACCACCCCGCTATAGTCTTTTATGAAAACACCAGCGAAAACAGCATCCCTCTAGGAGTCAGCAGTGACTCGGTGCTTGCACAGGAGGAACCTTTCCTTTCCTGTGCTGATACAGTTCTTAGTTTTAAAAAACCATTTGGGGCACATTTTCTTATAAATGACAATATTTTTGCTTCCAAAGATGTAGGGAGGGGGGAGGGTTGCCTCTTCTCTAAATAGAGAATAGGGGCAAATTCCCAGTTTACCAGAAACCTCAGCCTAGATCTGCCCTTGGAGTTTGAGGGTGGGGGCGCTAATTGCACGGTTCACCTAGGGCACCAGTTGCTGGCAGCTAGTCTAGGGCCACCCCTGGTTAGAGGCAAGCAGGAAGCAGATCATCTAGCCCCAAATTTGAGCAGTACAGTGTAAGGACAGGCTTATTTTTACTTCCTGTTTCCTGTGTCCTTTGCTATATGGAATAATGTGTTTGAGCAGGGTTTGCATTAGGGTCTGGGGATGCATACCTCATACACTATGGTGGGATGTGGGAGAGGGCCTTCTCTGCTGTGGCACCCCGGTTGTGAACTGCTCCCCCCAGAGGCCCAATTGGTGCAGACTTTGGTTTCATTTCAATGCCAAGTTAAAACATGGCTTTTCACCAAAGCCTTTGAGGGCTAACTGAATTCCCCAAAGTTGCACAGTTTTAACTGTTTTTTCATTTTAGATTTTCTAACTGGTATTAGCTTGTTTAATGATTTAATATGCTTTTAGCTGTTTAAATTATTTGTTGCTTTATACTGTTTACATTGATTTTATCTGTTTGCCGCTCTAAGATCTTAATTATATAGGGCGGGATACAAATGTTTTAAGTAAACAAATGCTACACTCCCAACTATATTTCCTTTTGAACTCTGCTTGTTGATAGTCTAGGGCAAAACTTGTATGACATGGCAATTATGAAGAATGCATGTGAGATCAGCGGTCCATCTTGTCCAACACTGTGTCTCCCACAGCTGCCAAATGCTCCCTAAGAAGCCCCAACCTAGGCTGGCTCTCTCACGAGGCAAGGTGGAACGCTTGCCTCAGGCAGCAGATTGGGGCCACGGGCTCTGCTGGGCTGCAGTAGCCACCTTTGGCTTGCAGTTGCATTGCTGGTGCCAGGCCCCCTGCTGCCTTCCCGTCCAGTTTACGTTGCTGCCCACTGTTGCCAAGAAGACTGTCTTTCCCACCTGCCGTGCAGCAGGGTAGCGTAGCAGGAAAGTGGCAGCCAGCAAGGCTCTCTGGAGTGCTCACCTCACGTCATGCCTCGCTGTAAGGAAATGGTCCCTCTCTGGAGTGAGGCATCATGTGTGAGGCAGCCTCTGAGACCACCTGCACCAGTACCACTTTTCTGCAATGGCAGCAAATACTGTTTGTAACTAATGCTGTTAAAGATTAAATACTTCAAACCTTTAAAATTTCGGGTTACAGTTCCTTGAAACTGGTTGCTGCCTTCATAGCAAAGCAGCAGGGGTAGAGGAAATCTCTTTGGCCACATCACCCACAATACCTTTCTCCGAAGGACATTTTCGCAGAGCAGGGTACTAAAGGGCAACGTCCTCTGCCAACCCTGCCCATAAGCAAGACATGAAAGCAGCAGTCTTTTGCTGCCACCTCCCAGCAACCAGTACTCAGTGGCATGTTGCCTATGAACCTGGAGGTTCAGTAAAGAAGTTGCAACTAGTAGTAGCCACTGATAGCTTTATCCACAATTGATTTGTTTAATCCCCTTTAAATCATCTAAGCTAGTGGTCTTCACTACATCTTGGGGCAACAAATTCCAGAAATCAATTATGTGCTGTATGAAGAACCACTTTCATCTGTCCTGTTGTCATATGGGTTAAAATGACAGCACTTCTCACCAAAATGAAAGCACAGACCCCTCCTTACCTTGGCACTGTTTCCATGCATTTTGTATAGAAAACTGGCAATTTAAATGCATGTGCACCATAACAACTACTGCAAGATATATGTAGTATAAACCAAGGCTGGTCCATAAAAAAAAAAAATAAACTTTTATGGGAGCAACAAAAAAGCGAATTCATTCACCTCCGTTTCTGACTCTCAAATCTGGATCAGTGTTCAGTGGCCATGAAAAATGAATGCACCTACATGCTTTTATTTGCATGTGTGAGAAATTTTATTTCTACTTTGAGTACAAACTTGTAATTTGGAGGATACAGGACTTTAAGGATGGCACTGCACAAAATATGGTCAAGCAGTATGGAAGGATGAGAACAACAAAGGCATCTATTATTTAGGGATCCATCATAGGCCCTTAAATGCTCATTCTCACCAGTCTGCTAGACAAGAACTGCGTCTTCCTGATAGTGTGTGTAAAGCCAGACAAGAGTAGTAAGGCATGGATTCTAAGTGGCTCCATCTTCTAAGTTTTCCCCTCTGACAGAGGAGAAAGCATAGCCAAAGTACTGTGCTCTTTCTGCAGCCAACAAAACTACACAGCACTATGGTGGCTGATGGAACTAGAAAGCAAGTATGCAGCACTGTGCAGACATATGCATTTGGCTGCTTAAAGAGCTATGCGCCCTAAGGGGAAGGCAGAAGAGAAGCCCAGACCAGGAAGCTCATAACATCTACACCTGAAGAGACTACAAATGGCCTGAAACATCTCTACCATGTTATTGTTTTGTCTTGCGCCATCTCTTTTTTAGTATTTGAAATTGCACACCACCTTGAATGTCTTAGCAACAAAACAAGCATTATTAAAGGCAAACAATAATAATTATTTGCCCTTCAGTTGTTCTCATGGAGGAAATGGCTACTTGCACCAAGTGACAACATATAAAGCTGATTCATGCAGCAGGTAGTATAAGGGCTTCGAGCTATCTGTGGGTCATTTTGCACCTGGCACCTCAGTATTTGTACCAAATTACAAGCTGTCAAGTACAAAAGGTATACCTCATGCCAATTCTGAATGGTCCATTGCCATGTTTCTTGGCAAAACACACAGAAATACACTTCTATGTATTTTGCTAAGGAAAGGGGCTAGTTGTAGCTGTTCAGAAGTGAGGAAAAGAAGAGTACAAACCTGCAAGAGCTGAGCTCTGGCAACACAGGCTTTGGGACTAAATAAATTCAAGTTAAGATCAAGTTAAGCCCCGACTGCTTTGCTATTCTGCAAAATTACAGCTGGAACATTTCCTCCTGTTGGGCTATCCAAGTTTGCAAAGGATATTGTTTAAAGTTTTTTGTCATTTTATGAAATATTCAGTTCCAGGCTTGAGAAAAAGATCAAACAGGATCAGAGGCATTCTGTGGGGTCTGTCCATTTCCCTCCTGCCAATAAATTGAAGGAAGAAAATGCATCAAGACACAGGAACAAATTCTGGCTGGTCCATCAAGTATTCTGCAAAGAAAAAGCTATTGATACTTAATTTCAATGCCTTCTTGAATTCAAATGTCCTCATCCCCTACTGAAACTAACCGAAGTACACATAACTGTGCATATTTTCCCACTTGCTCCATCGTCCTTACATCACCATTTTGTTTCTTCCTCTATCAAAATGTATATTGTAAGCTTATGGGGGCAAGGGACTGTCTTTTACTTATAGTGCTCTGTAAAATTCCAAACTAACTGATGGTACTAGATTATAAATGAAAAAGCAGGTAGCAAGACCAAAACAAATAGCACACACAGATAGCAAAGGCTAAACTTGAGGAGATGCATCGTTTTCCTGCCCTCATCCATAAACCTTCTGCAATTCCCTGTCACGTTGCCCCTGTCGTTGTGGCCGATGCTTCTATGGAAAGTAATGTAGAGGTGTGCTGAATAAGCAGACCTGCCCTTCTCTAAAAGTCCATCTGAAAGCAGCTATAATGTATAATCCGATCATTTGAAGTAGCATTTTTAGTTTCTGACTGAACACTGAAATCACAGGAATCACACTCCAGAAACAAAGATTATAACTTCACATAAAAAACAGAGTCTTTATTAAATATATATCATTCATTGGTATTCAATCACAGATTCTTACTTATACTGCAAGTATTCCTATCTAAACACATCTTTCAAAGCTTGAGTTTCCCAGTATACATTTGTTATTTCATTCGTCTCCATCACCGGCTAAGCATATGCACACACACTCTATTTAGCTCAGTTTGTTTACAAGAGTCTCGTGTTCTAATCAAACTAATCAAACCATGGTTTGCACTAACCAGTTTGTTAGTGCAAACTAACTATGGTGAACTATGTTTTGCCCAGGGGTAGGCAGCTTGTGGCCCCACCCTCCAGATGTTGTTGGACTACAACTCCCATCAGACCTAGCCAGAATAGCCACAGGTGACAGAATGATGGGAGCTACAGTCCAACAACATCTGGAAGGTCATATGTTTCCTATCCCTGGTTTAGGCAAACCATGTTTTAGAACATCATATCTACTCATCATTTCCTTCACAAGGTGCAGTGGCCTCAGGAGCTGGTTTGTCTACTTCATCACATGAAGCTCTGCTTTGTTAAACCACTTCCAACCATGGTTTCCTAATCTGGTTTGCCAGCTGATCACAATCCATGGTTTGACAGTTTAGACATCACACCTATCTATACTTGGGTTTTGTTAAGCAAGTTTTGGAGTGATGAGACACTGAGACACTAGCTCTGTTGACTAGGTGCGCCCTGTGCAGAAAGCATCCTGTCCCCATTCTGCTCCTCCTTCTAGGTATTTGAGTACAGAGAAATTCCCAGAGTGGTTCAGTGAAAGAGAAAATGCGATACATTTTACCTATCACAATACAGCTAATGGAAATACCCTTCTCACACCATTAGTTGAATTTTAACAAATGAGAAGTACCAACGTGTTAGACTCTAAATTACTGATTTGCTGACAAAACTATTCCACCTATTCAACTGTAAGGCAGTTTTATTGGAGATTAATATGTATGGAACAATGTTTGGCATTTAAAATGTTTTTTTCATATTTTTTGCCTCTAAATCATTCTACAAAAGCAGCATTTAACGACCTGCAACACATTATAATTTAAACTTTTCCTATTAGAAAAACATTTCATGACTTGTGAATAGACTAGAGTAGAATGGATTGATTTAAACCAAGGTGATTTAAATCAATGATTCAAATCAGCAAGGAAAAAAGGCCAATTTAAATCATTGATTTAAATCCTGTTTTGATTTAGTATCAAGTAGTATTGATACTACTTCATATATTTCTTAAACAGTGGCACAAATCATTTCTCTAAAGCATGTTAATTACAACTAGTTATTATTTATACCATTTCATTCTTACAACCATGCCTTGTATTTCTGTCACACTATGTATGATATGCATGATTTCTTTATACCTCTAGAGGAAACGTCTTCAAAATGCTCCCATACAGAGCAGCACCCATGACAGTTTGTAAAGTCAGTTATGGGAATAGGAACCTGTACCCTCAACAATTTTGTCTTTCTAGTATTGCTGCTTCCTACTTCACTCTGTCTTGGCCCACCCTACCCTCATAAAAGCAAAGCAGCAAACAAAAATGAAACGTTCATGACTACATCAGTAGAAGTTCAGTTACTGGGCAGGCTAGACCCAGTAAATATTCATATTTGAGATATGATCAAATGGGTTCAACATTTACATAGTAAACCCTCCTTTAACTCAATGGCCATGTTTGCATGGATCCTGGAGAATCCTGGCTTATTGTGAATGAGCTGTATGCTGGGGCACACAGCCCTTTTGCTCCCACCTTGCTCCTCCCCACAGCATAACTGCTAAACAAACCAGGAACTAGGGATCTTCACTTGTTGCTTTCAAACAAACCAAGATTACCAGTTCACGTTTATTTGGTGGTTGTGCTAGCGAGGAGGATGAAATCAAGAACAAGCCGTGTCCTGTCCTAGCTCCGCATACAGCTCCCAGGGAAGAACAAGTTGCAGCAGTGGTACTACCTGGAAAAATTGGATCATGTCTGGCACAAGATCTCGTCCAGTAAGGCAAGGTCAAGTTAGGCAACGCAGGTGCCCAATAGATAAGGTAATGTAGGTCAAGAATGTTAGGACCCCAGACAGATCACTGTCTGAAACACACCTATGAAGAGCCGTTTTCTCAGCAACATGCAGATGCCTTCCAAAACCTTATGAAGGCTGGCGAGTCTGTTCCTGCTGTTAATCCCGCCCCCTCTGAAAAGCTGTCTACTTCTTAAAAGACCACTGCCCAGTTCTGCAGCCACTGGCAGCAAGGACTGCATCGGGGGGGGGGGGGGCTCCAAGTCCATGGTGTCTGATAAAGCCATATCCTCTGGCCTGGAAGATCTCAGAGTAGCAGATGAGTTTACTGGATGAAGCCTCCTCCCCCTCCAAGTCTTCCTCTGAGCCAGAGGGTGGGGATCAAGGCCAGAGAATATGGCAAACTCAGGCAGTGTAAAGCTTGGGACAGCCCTGGTGAGGCTAAGGGCAGGGACTGTCAGATTGTTGATTGTTTTATGCCACTCTAGGAGTCTTTTGACTGAAGAGTGATATAAATACTTTAAATAATAAAATATAATTTCCTTCAAAGCCCCCTCTGGCCCCTTTCCTCAGAGGAGGGAGACCATCCCTTCCCTCCCCAACCTCAAATTTCTCCATCTCCCCATCACCTTAATTCCGTCCCACCTTCTTCCCCCTCCCCACAGGCAGGTGTACACACACACACTGTCCAGTTACTGGTGCCAATGCCAGACAGTTCTTCTGAGGCAGAAGAAATGGCAGTCACTATGGCCAGAAGGTGTTGTAGCAGCAGCAGCCTCCAGTGTTTCTCCTTTATCTCTGTCTCAGTCCGTCTGTCCTTTTCAGCTCCCTTCTTCCCATTCTTTGTTTTCCTTCCCTCAGTCTTGTCTGGCTGTGTGTTTCCTCTCTTTCCCTTCCTTCCCTCCAATTTGCATGATACAGCCTTGCTCTTTACCCAGCTCCTGTTCCCTTGTTTGCCTATGCACTGTGCATGCAGGGAGCTGCTACTGGGAGTGGACCTATCCAAAAGGCTGCGAGGAAAGCAGGGTGGGCAGGGCAGGCATGCCAGGCAGTGCTGTGCAGGCTGCAGTGCTGAGGCCCACAGAAAGTGAGCTGAAGACCACTGGTGATCCCTAGCCTACTGTTCAAGAAACACCGGCGAACACCTGAATATGGCAAATTTATTGTTTTTAGAATGGACATTTTGTGTTAATCCTTACACAGTGGGTGGGATCTAGATTCAGTCATACTTTGATTTCAGTAGGTCTACTCAAAGTATGACTACATCAGGATTCAGCCCATTGTATACAAAAGAGCTCTAACTGCATGGAAAGTTTGATTATTCATGAACAGTGCCTCAAATAACTGCCAGAGGTTGATGAGCAAAATATTTCAACACCAAATAACTATGATGATGATTATATTTTGGTGAAGCAATGAGAGAATCCTACTCAAAGACAAATCCTGTATTTCTAAAATAATTTCATAGCAAAACTTCATTTTAATATACACTTATTTTTTGAAGCAAACAAAGCTCATTACACTCACAATATTAAGCATGTAACAAACACAAGCATGTAACAAACACAAAATATAACTACTGTTTCATGCCCCTGTTCCTGGTAAATTTCACTTTAGAAAAACAGTATGCTTCTTCAACACAGAACTATAGCTTTTCTGGTATTCTCTTTATGTAGTTAGGTTATCTTTAAACTGTTTAAATTACCTGCACAATGCCTAAATACCACTAAGACCTAGCTGCTAGTTGGTTCTAAAAAAAACCTAGACTTCCAGTCCTCTTTCCTCTACTCCCCTCTTCTATACCCTGCCACATCTACTCCGAAGGGTTCGCCAACTCACTGGAGCAGATATGGGGACTGAACCAGGGACCTGCAGGGAGGAGAGGTTATCCGTTTTCCCCAGAAATATTCACTCCGCTGGTAGACACAGTTGGATACAACCCAATGGGCAATATCCAATAGGGCACAGCACCCCCACTGATTCTGTTGCACCCTTGCCGATTCTGTTCTGCAAGCAAGACCCACCATTTGTGCAATGGAGATTTAGTGCTTCTGGGAGCAACTAGAAACAAGTGGAAATGCTAGTTTCTGGAGGGGAAAGTCAGCAGAGCTTGCATAAGGGAGCTCCACTGACCTGTCCCAATCCAGAAACAAATGTTTCTGTTCATTTGGGGTCTTCCTATAGGAAGCGTTTAATCTCCACCACTGTGCAATGGAATCAGTGGGAAGGGACCACTTACGCAAGCCCTGTTGGATACTGCCCTATATTAGCTTGCCCTCAAAATTTCATCAAAATTTATTAAACAGTATGGCTCTAGTATTGCCATTAAGGAGTTGGCATCAGCCATTTTTGGTTTTAGGATCAATGCTAAAGTGACTTGCATAGATACTGACAGGTTTGGATTCAAATTTGGTTGTCAAAGAATAACAAACATTCAAGCAATAGTGTTAGACTATTCCCCTCCAATAATCTCAAAATTTGGAAAACCTTCCTGGCTAATAAGGATATTGCTCCTGTTTTACTACTGAATTTCTGTAGTAACATACACAGACCAAAGACAGAAAATAATTTATTTTACATTTTTACAGTACCAAAATAAAAAGCTTTCCCCAGCCCCACAAATAAACTCTTTTCCTTTTAGTTCACAGAAGAATTTTTGTACAAGTTTTTGTACATATTTTTAGTGACAGATAAAAATACAAAAGAATTGTCTTTAAAACAAACCAATATTATTCAAGAAACTAAATTCAGTAATTTGTGCCAAACCAACTATTAACTTTTTGGGTGCTTAAATAAAGGACCAGATTGACTATATAGTATTCATTTGTTTCTTCCATCCACACCAGTTCCATATATACTTTCCCAGTTGAATCCACATGATTCAGATAATAGCTGGGTCCCAAATACTGATATAGGCTGGATGGTTTTGCAGACAGTATCATGTTAACCAGAGCACTAACACACCAAAATGGCTTTTGTGAATCATCCAGAAGGGTTACATCCAGAAAGAAGCAGTTCTACAACACACAACAGAAGGGGAGAAGAAAAAAGGGAAAGAGAAAGAAAAATCAGTTTCTATAGTGTGTTCTTTGGACAATTACCACAATGGTTATAATCTACAAAAGCCTTTCAAGTTGCCTTTAGGAGCTCATATAGAATAATCAAAGATTTTCATGCCTTATCAATAGTTCCAATATAAAGTGGGGCCTCCCTTGATTATACAACAGAGAAGGTAAAAATTTGAGTCTTATATTTTTACAAGAACAAAAGACGACATTCTGACAAAGCAATATTTTAAAAAACCACCACAACAACAAGGTGTAGCTATGGTGGTCATGTCATTTTCCCCTTGTGTTTGTCTATATAGCTATTACCAAAACAGCACAGAAGATATTTACATCTTCCATCTAAATGGTATTTAGGGATGTTGGAGAATTTCGCCACGGATTCCAGGGAGGCTGAATGCCAGCGCATTCGGCCCCCCCAGAATCCATGGCGGAACAAAGCCACCCGCCCCACCACTCCACAAAATGGGCCTGCAACGGACCCTACCTTTGTCGGCCATTCCGGTGCTCCTCGAATGGCGGCCACGTCTGTGACCGCCATTCACCTCCTTTCGAATGGCCGTGATAGGCTACGTAACCATTTACGT
Source organism: Heloderma suspectum (assembly GCF_057233095.1). NCBI lineage: Eukaryota > Metazoa > Chordata > Lepidosauria > Squamata > Helodermatidae > Heloderma > Heloderma suspectum. The sequence continues at coordinate 95,745,638 of NC_139461.1, forward strand.
AGCCTATCACGGCTAACAGAGGGACGCCATTTGCGTCCCTGCGGAGGCCGTGATCGACTACGTAAATATATACGTAGCCTATCATGGCAACAGGCAGGAACGCAAATGGTGGCAGCCATAGCCGCCGCCATTTGCGTTCCTGCCTATTGCTGTGATAGGCGACATATAAATTTACGTAGCCTATCACGGCAAAAGACAGGGATGCAAATGGCAGCGGCTACGTTGGCCACCATTTGTGTCCCTGCGCAGCCCAGCGGCCGGATGTCCAGCTGCAGGCAGCCCCAGCCAGCAGCTCAGCGGAGTCGCCACAGAGCAGAGCTGGCCGGGGAGAATTTCGGGGGGGAGGAATGGAGCGCCTCCCCCCCACCGCAAATTACCCCGGACGAAACGTTGAGTCAATTTCATACATCCCTAATGGTATTCTAAATCAAGGGCAGTAAACTCAACAGGGTCAAATTCCCCATCTAGCAGATGTTCAGAGGACACAAAAAGTTTTCACCAAAACCAGAAACAAACTCTACCAGTGTTATTGAAGACAGTGGCAGGACTTCTGATTGGTTTCTGAAAATATCCCTCATTATTCAGTCCTGATGCCATCCATCTATCTATATCCAAGTTCAAGATGCTAGCAAATTCCTTGACCCACTTTCCCCTCTCAGGCCTCAGCACCCACTATTGCTGCAAACTCCACATCACCCAAGCCTGGGACATTGGACTGATTATCCCCAACAAAGTTCTCCATGCAGAACAGCTCTATGCCACTGCCCATCCTGGCACCCTAAACATACTATCCAAGCCTCCTTTTCTAATGGCCACCACCACACATGCCACATCTTCCCTCTTTGGTGTGAGCTGCAACTTCCACACCCCACTGTGCTCTACAGTGTATAGTGCTCTACTGCCCTTTTCTCTCCACTTTCCTTGATATACATCTGACAACACTGAACACCTGTTGCAGGGAACTTCCTCTGCCTCTCAAGACAGGCTAACCAGAGCTTAAACAGCAAAATATATGTTCAGCTGGGTGGCAGGGGTGCACACACAAAATTCTCATGTGCAGAAACTCTATCAAAACCTAAGAACATACATTTCCAGGAAAATCATAAAAATATTAAATATTTCCATATATATGAAGAAAACTACATGTGTTACTCTGCAAGCATCTTACATTTGTCAGATAAAACAAAGTTCCATTAGAATTAAAAGGCATGGAACTTTGATGACTCATATAACAAATTCAAAATGCTAGTAAATATTAGGACTATTTTAAATGAGAATGCACTCATTTAAAGGCTTTTATTTTTAATATTGTTAATGTACTGAATGGTACATTTTACATGGTTAGAATAATTTACTTTTAAAATATTTTATAAGAAACATCAACTTTTTTCAACCAAACAGATTTATTGCAATTTACCTGAACACTGCCTTCAAATGCATCTACTCTCCATGACAACCCAACGTTCCCAACAAGAGGTAGATGTTGGGCATTATTTTTGTAACTTATCACTGAAAGCCTCAAGTATCCATTTCTAATGTAATCTGTAACAATCAATAAGACATAAAATCACATCACATCAGAGACAATAAAGTCAACAATCTTTTGAACATTCCTCTTTCTCTTCTTTAAATAAGATGCCATCAATGAATCTAACTGGATACAGGAATGATCCATCGGTCTGTATTCTCAATGCGACATGGAATAAACAATTCTTAGGGCATTGTGGCTGCTAAACTGATTCATATCAAAGGATAATACGCCATCTTGGTCATTTGCTATCCCTTTCCTAACAATCTTTACGCTACTGGCCTTTTTGACAGCCACAGCTCATTGAGATAGAGCTCCTAGGTAGTACATTCCACAAGAAACTCCACTAATCACTCCTCTTCACTCCAAAAACTGACCATTATATCTACTTCTGTTTCTGTTAATTAACCTTACTAGTTAATTAACTGATGGTCAAAAAGGCATTCTTTTTATGCTATGGCTACTTAAAAATTTAGGAGCTTTTGATGATGGATCTTGTCAAAAGCCTTCAAAAGTCAAGCCACATGATAATGGGTCAATGCATCTTTATTAAAAAATATTTTAATATAAATATCAGTATTAATTCTGCAATTTTAAAAATACATTAACCTATAATCTTACCTTTTAAACTGTTACCCACTTTGAAATTATGTGAACAAGTGGGACCTACAACAAATTGTTGCAGAGGGGACTGCTCCTGTTCAGTGTTACAACCAGCCATGCCTTTTTTCAGGATGCTCCATTCCCCTTCTCACCCTGTTTCCCAACCCCAACAGTCAGCCAGCATGCCATGGCCACTGAGCATGCTCAGTCCTCATTGGGATGTTTTGGGGTTTCCACTCCTTACGGTTTTGCTTAAGACTTTTCTGTACTTCTGCAAACCCTGGGATTTCCCAGGCCTGCCAATATCTCCCTCTTATGTGTGCATGGTGCCATTTTGGCTACGTAAGGATCCACACTGAGAAATGAATTTCCTATTAGCATATGATAATGCTGTTGTTCACTGTGTCCCCTGACTACTCCCATTTCATTCAATCTAGCCCCATTTCACTGGTCACCATTTTCTCATACCTGTGCAACTTCAAGTTGAACAGAGCAATATTTTGCCTGAAGAGGGATGATGTGAAGAGAGAACCCAATCTCTAAAATAATGCTGTCATGTCAGACATGTGCAGCTGATTTACTGTGCAGCTGATCTCTACACCCTGATTACTTATTGGGAGTTTTGCCTGGTCTTGAAGAAGGTGCTCTTGACCATTATAGATAAACACTTTAAAAATTTGTTTAATTTATGCATAGATCAAATAGGTTTGAAGAGAAGGTCAAATATTCTTTGGAGAAATTATTTTCTAGAACTACTGAAATGCAGAATCTACCCATGAAAATGACATCTTTTATTTACTACTTTTGTACAGTATTAAGATTTGTATTAATTATGATTCATGTTTAGTCATCTAGAAATGAAAGATTAAAAATAGACCTGGAACAATCATTGTAAGTAGATATGCAATCCAAGTACTACCTTTTTTACAAAACAAACTACGAAATGTGCTGCACATGTAAGTATTTCCTCTGCTGTGTATGTCAATGTGCAGCTGATATCCATGCATGCCATATTCTGGGTCAATATCATCCAACATAGCCTTATGTGGGGCCGCTGCATGCCTCCTGAAATAAGAATTGGAAAAAGACCCGGATATACAAAAGTTTGTTGCGCAAATAAAATGCTATTAAGAACTTCAGGGGATTTGGGGAGAGACAGGATTTTCAGTTCTATTTTTCCAAGCTGCTTTCAATGCTCCAAACTTTCAGCTCAAACTGTGTTGTCATCCAAGTGGCTTTTAGAAATGAGTATGTTTCAACCACCTTGGTTTAATTATTAGATATGAAAGAAATTCACAGGCGATTTTCAGTCACATTTGAATGAGATAGTGAAATCACAGTTAGATTTGTAAACCTTTATCCCTTGAGAAAGCTACCATCAAAACACATCAGATATAAAGATGCAATCTTTTCCTACAGGGTGTTGTCTTGTTTTTTCTTTGATAAGTGTTACAGTTGTTTGATAATTCTTTCTAGTAAATTCTAAATTGTAGTAACTATCTCAGGCAACAGGGCGAGAAAATTCTCCATCCAAGGGGGAAAATGCTTCTAGAAAATGGGAGAGCTGTGTATTAAAAAAACTCAACTCTAATTTTGCAGTTACATTTAAAGGTTTCAGACAAAGGTTTACTAATGCTTCATTAATGATTAACAGAGTAATCCTGAGTGGGTCTGGTGGGGAATTATGACAAGGATCTATCACTTCATTCCCAACCCTGCTAGCTTGCGCTGACCATGCCAACCCGGGATAGGAGTGCTTGTGCTCTTCAGCCTGGACAAACTGTGTATTTACAATGGGTTGTGTCCCTTAGCTTCCACTAGTGCAAGCTTCTATTACTCACAGAAACACTTTTCATCCTGACATGTGTCAAATTCAATACCTTGATTACAATCCACAAGCCATTCCACAAGCCATTATGACTTCATTGGGTGATGTGTTGCACTAGTTGTGCTAGTTGTTCCGCTAACAGTGGTGTAAGCTCTAGGGGAATACCACCACATCTTATATGATTTCCATTACTGCAGAGGTAGACAACCTTCTGTGGGGTGAAGTGCCACATTGGAAGCTGCAGAACCCTCTGGGGGCATTGGTGGGCAGAGCTAACAGCGGGTGGAACAAGGACACCCACACCCACCCCACACCCACACTTGCCTGCAGGGACTGCTCGAGGGTGCAAGGTTAAAGCCTTCCCTCCCCCCTCCCCCCAGTGATCCCTGCAGGCAAGATCACTAGCGAGGGGGGAGGGGGGGCGCAGAACCTTTATCCATGCCCACCCACAGCAGTTCCAATACAGGAAAGATCATTGCTTCAATTGGGAAACAGCTATCTGGGTAGCTGGGCAGCATGAAATGTACACAAGTCCACGGGCCACATGGAGAGAGACCAAGCGCTACAGGTTGCCCACCTGTGTGCTAGCATACAAACCAATTCCCCACTCACACATCCCACTGACAGCAATGGGAGAGGAAATTAGCTATGCCAACTCCAGGGCTGGTGTAGCTGACAGGCCCAGACTGTGCCCATGTAGCAGAACAGAGTGACTTTGGATATAGTAGATCCAAAGCCAGCACCTTCCCATTCACAGAAAGCCCTGTTTTGGAGCTTTCTGCCTGCTACCACGAACAGTAGCTTTCCACCTGCCCAGACACAGAATGGCCTCCACCATGTTGAACGTCCCCACCACCCCACATTACCAGCAGTGCTCCTCTCTAACAGCAAACGCTGATGGAGAGGCACCAACAGGCCAGCCCGAGACCCTCCAGCCATCAACGTGAGGGAATCAGGATGGTGCCCAAAGTAATATAAGCAAAGGCATTGTAACATGGTGCCCAACATCATTCACACTCGTTTAAAAGGAACCACAATTCTTAGTTCTCCTGAAACATAGCTTCCCTTTTTTTTAAGTTCCAAGGTAGGAGCTACATTGAGAATTCAAGACTAAAATCAGGACTTACATTGTCGCAGAACCAAGGGTGCTTCTTTCAATGAGCTGATGGTAATGAAGACTTGCCATGACAAAAGCAATGTCACTTTTCTAAAAAATTCATTATAAAGAACATATTTTTAAGCACAAAGTATTTAATCCAAGTACTGAGTAACCAAATCCATTTGAGCCCACAGAAAGGCTCAAATAGATTTCTGCTCCAGGCTTACAACAATGCATCACTGACATTTTGATATACTATTTTTATAAGTTAAAAGCAAGCAGACTACAATTCATGAACAATAGTGCCCCCAAAACAAACAAACGTTGGCATTTTCACAGTAGTAGTGCCACAGATTGATAAAAGAAATCTATGAAGGAGAAACGAGTATCAATTTTATGTCATTAACTAGTGTCCTTAGAAAGGAAAATTAGAATTAAAAACAAAATACTATTTATTTGTGTTAAATAAGTTGGAAACCCACTGTCCAAAACCCACTGTCTTAAAATTATACAAAATAAATGAAATCCTAGTTAACCAAGCCCCTTCATGGATTACTGCTGTGTTGTGGCGAAGGGGCTTGCATAACTCAGTGAAGCCATAAGCTATGCCGTGCACGGTCACCCAAGACGGACAGGTCATGGCGGAGAGTTCTGACAAAATGTGGTCCACTGGAGAAGGAAATGGCAACCTACTCCAGTATTCTTGCCAAGAAAACCCCATGGAACGTATCACAAGGCTAAAAGATATGACGCCGGAAGATGAGCCCCTCAGGTCGGAAGGTGTCCAATATACTACTGGGGAAGAGCAGAGGGTATTTCCAAGTAGCGCCAGAAAGAGTGATGCGGCTGGGCCAAAGCCGAAAGGACACTCAGCTGTGGATGTGTCTGGTGGTGAAAAGAAAATCCAATGCTGTAAAGAACAATATTGTTTAGGAACCTGGAATGTAAGATCAATGAATCAAGGTAAGCTGGAGGTGGTCAAACATGAGATGGCAAGACTGAACATCGACATCTTGGGAATCAGCGAACTAAAATGGACAAGCATGGGCGAATTTTATTCAGGTGACCATCATATCTACTACTGTGGGCAAGAATCCCTTAGAAGAAATGGGGTAGCACTCATAGTCAACAAAAGGGTGGGAAAAGCAGTACTGGGGTACAATCTTAAAAACGATAGAATGATCTCAGTACGAATCCAAGGCAAACAATTCAACATCACAGTAATTCAAGTCTATGCCCCAACCACTGATGCCGAAGAAGCTGAGGTTGATCGGTTCTATGAAGACCTACAACACCTTCTAGAACTAACACCAAAAAAAGATGTCCTCTTCATCATAGGGGATTGGAATGCTAAAGTAGGAAGTCAAGAAATCACCGGGATAACAGGCAGGCATGGCCTTGGTGTACAAAATGAAGCAGGACAAAGGCTAATAGAGTTTTGCCAAGAGAACACGCTGATCATAGCAAACACTCTTTTCCAACAGCACAAGAGGCGACTCTACACATGGACATCACCAGATGGTCAATATCGAAATCAGATTGATTATGTCCTTTGCAGCCAAAGATGAAGAAGCTACATACAGTCAGTAAAAACAAGACCTGAAGCTGACTGTGGCTCAGATCATGAGCTTCTTGTTGCAAAATTTTGGCTTAAATTGAAGAACGTAGGGAAAACCACTAAACCGTTCAAGTATGACCTAAATCATATCCCTTATGAATATACAGTGGAGGTGAGGAATAGATTTCAGGGATTAGACCTGATAGACAGAGTGCCTGAGGAACTATGGACGGAGGTCCGTAACATTGTTCAGGAGGCAGCAACTCAATCCATCCCCAAGAAAAAGAAATGCAAGAAAGCCAAGTGGCTGTCTGATGAGGCTTTACAAGTAGCTGAGGAAAGAAGGGAAGCGAAAAGCAAGGGAGAAAGGGGAAGATATATCCAACTGAATGCAGAGTTCCAGAGAATAGCAAGGAGAGACAAGAAGGCCTTCTTAAATGAACAATGCAAAGAAATTGAGGAAAACAACAGAATGGGAAAGACTAGAGATCTCTTCAAGAAAATCGGAGATCTCAAGGGAACGTTTTGTGCAGAGACGGGCATGATAAAGGACAAAAAAGGCAGGGACCTAACAGAAGCAGATGAGATTAAGAAGAGGTGGAAAGAATACACAGAAGAACTATAAACGAAAGATCTTTATGTCCCTGACAGCCATGATAGTGCGGTCACTGAACTTGAGCCAGACATCCTAGAGGGTGAAGTCAAGTGGGCCTTAGGAAGCATGACTAACAACAAAGCTAGCGGAGATGACAGTATTCCAGCTGAGCTATTTAAGATCCTAAAAGACGATGCTGTTAAAGTGCTGCACTCAATATGCCAACGAATTTGGAACACTCAACAGTGGCCACAAGACTGGAAAAGGTCAGTTTACATTCCAATTCCAAAGAAGGGCAATGCCAAAGAGTGTACAAACTACCGTACAATTGCACTCATTTCACATGCCAGCAAGGTGATGCTCAAAATCCTACAAGCTAGGCTTCAGCAGTATGCGAACCGAGAACTAGCGGAAGTACAAGCTGGGTTTCGAAGACGCAAAGGAACTAGAGATCAAATCGCCAACATTCGCTGGATCATGGAGAAAGCGAGAGAAGTCCAGAAAAACGTCTATTTCTGCTTCATTGACTACACTAAAGCCTTTGATTGTGTGGATCACAACAAACTCTGGCAAATTCTGAAAGAGATGGGGGTACCAGACCACCTTACCTGTCTCCTGAGAAACCTGTACGAGGGTCAAGAAGCAACAGTAAGAACCAGACATGGAACAACAGATTGGTTCAATATTGGGAAAGGAGTACGACAAGGCTGCATATTGTCGCCCTGCTTATTTAACTTATATGCAGAGTACATCATGAGAAACGCCGGGTTGGATGAATCACAGGTCGGAATTAAGATTGCCGGGAGAATTATCAACAACCTCAGACATGCAGATGATACCACCCTAATGGCAGAAAGCGAAGAGGATCTAAAGAGTCTCTTGTTGAGGGTGAAAGAGGAGAGTGCAAAAGCTGGTTTGAAACTCATTAAAAAAATGAATATCATGGCATCTGGCCCCATCACTTCCTGGCATATGGAAGGGGAAGAAATGGAAGCAGTGACAGATTTTATTTTCTTGGGCTCCAAGATCACCGCAGACGGTGACTGTAGCCATGAAATTAAAAGACGCTTGCTCCTGGGGAGGAAAGCTATGGCAAACCTAGACAGCATAGTCAGAAGCAGAGACATCACCTTGCCGACAAAGGTCCGTCTAATCAAAGCTATGGTTTTCCCAGTAGTAACATATGGCTGTGAGAGCTGGACTATAAGGAAGGTTGAGCGCCGAAGAATCGATGCTTTCCAACTGTGGTGCTGGAGAAGACTGTTACGAGTCCCCTGGACTGCAAGGAGGTCAAATCAGTCCATCCTAAAGGAAATCAACCCTGACTGCTCATTGGAAGGACAGATACTGAAACTGAAGCTCAAATATTTTGGCCACCTAATGCGAAGAGAAAACTCTCTGGAAAAGACCCTGATGCTGGGAAAGACTGAGGGCAAAAGGAGAAGGGGACGGCAGAGGATGAGATGGCTAGATAGCATCACTGATGCAATGAATATGGACTTGAGCACGCTCCGGGAGAGAGTGCAGGACAGGAAGGCCTGGCGTGCTATGGTCCATGAGGTCACGAAGAGTTGGACACGACTGAACAACAACAAGTTAACCAAGTGAAAATATACCTATTCAGCATTATCCCACAGTGGCAAAGCAACAACAGGAAGGGTAAATAGTTTTGTTCATCCCACACATAGAAACACAGTTAAGATTGCCCCTGAATTCCAAGTGCTCATCCCCAAGCAATCCCAGGTACAAAAAGCTTTATACAAGTGCACGATGGTACAACGCCACATATCAATATATCAACAGGTATACATCTATGTATTAACAAATTAGCCAAGTCGATATTCCTTTGTTAACTCAGAATAGCTAATCTTTAGAGAATTACAGAACTGCCTCAAGATCAGAATATCTGCGTGCATTAGTACTTATTTGTACAAGGATTTCATCCCCCTCGCTATGAGAAAGATTAAAGATTCAAAAAAGGAGACAGAAGTATTAGATCAAGATGTAATACTTTCCAGAGCTGAAGTTAACTTGAGAGACTAATAAGAGTTTAAGCACATCTCTATGAAATCATGTGAATCCCTGTGTTTTTGTACATCCACCAGAGATGTTAATCCCAACATCTCTCTTTCATTCAAGTTTTGAGTCCTATGGGAAAAATACTTTCCACCTTGTTTGCCAGTTTTTAAGGTACAAAACACTACATTAGCTAGCTGTTAATCTGCCATATGAAGGAAAACATTAATGTAACTATTTTAATTGTTATGAATATCCAAGATGCTTCTTTTTGTAAGAGAAAGATGGCATTTAAGTTTAGCTCAAAAAGTTATTTTACCTTCCAAAGTCCCACCAGAAGTCCTTGGCCAAAACGGTAGAGTTCAACAAGTGCATCACAACCAATCATCTTTGCATTTGCAGTCAAGTTAGCCAGCTCATATTCAGAAATTAAGGAACGTCGCCTAGGCCTTTCAAGAGACATCAAGTTACTTAAGCAAATAATGGATATTGTTAACATGGATGTTCAATAACTTTTAAGTTTCTGTTATATATTCCCCAGAGGACTTGCTGCTGTATGTCTTCATTCACACAGACACACAACTTGCATGTATACATATGTAATGACCAACATGGGTCTAAGGGGGCCTTTAACTAGAAGTGTGGTATGCACACAACAGATATATGCACTATACTCTTACTAAAATGGGGGGATGGCTACTTCTAAAATGAAGGCAATCGGCTCAAATACACAAAGTACAAATACATGAACTTTTATTTTTACATATTTTTGTTCTAAAACACACACATTCATGACAGAGGAGAAAAATGGCTTGATTAGTATACCCATCCGTAGCACATGAGCCAGGATAGTAGTTCTAATAGGCCTAACTAGAAAAGATATTGAAAAGACAAAGATTGGGGAAATTGTTGTTGTTCAGTCGTTCAGTCGTGTCCGACTCTTCGTGACCCCATGAACCATAGCACGCCAGGCCTTCCTGTCCTGCGCTCTCTCCCGGAGCGTGCTCAAGTTCATATTCATTGCATCCGTGATGCTATCTAGCCATCTCATCCTCTGCCGTCCCCTTCTCCTTTTGCCTTCAGTCTTTCCCAGCATCAGGGTCTTTTCCAGAGAGTTTTCTCTTCGCATTAGGTGGCCAAAATATTGGAGCTTCAGCTTCAGTATCTGTCCTTCCAATGAGCACTCAGGGTTGATTTCCTTTAGGATGGACTGATTTGACCTCCTTGCAGTCCAGGGGACTCGTAAGAGTCTTCTCCAGCACCACAGTTCGAAAGCATCAATTCTTCGGCGCTCAGCCTTCCTTATAGTCCAGCTCTCACAGCCATACATTACTACTGGGAAAACCATAGCTTTGATTAGACGGACCTTTGTCGGCAAGGTGATGTCTCTGCTTCTTACTATGCTGTCTAGGTTGGCCATAGTTTTCCTCCCCAGGAGCAAGCGTCTTTTAATTTCATGGCTACAGTCACCGTCTGCGGTGATCTTGGAGCCCAAGAAAGTAAAATCTGTCACTGCTTCCATTTCTTCCCCTTCTATATGCCAGGAAGTGATGGGGCCAGATGCCATGATCTTAGTTTTTTTAATGTTGAGTTTCAAACCAGCTTTTGCACTCTCCTCTTTCACCCTCAACAAGAGGCTCTTGAGATCCTCTTCGCTTTCTGCCATTAGGGTGGTATCGTCTGCATATCGGAGGTTGTTGATAATTCTCCCAGCAATCTTAATTCCGACCTCTGATTCATCCAACCCGGCATTTCTCATGATGTACTCTGCATTTAAGTTAAATAAGCAGGGTGACAATATGCAGCCTTGTCGTACTCCTTTCCCAATTTTGAACCAATCGGTTCTTCCATGTCTGGTTCTTACTGTTGCTTCTTGACCCTCGTACAGGTTTCTCAGGAGACAGGTAAGGTGGTCTGGTACTCCCATCACTTTAAGAATTTGCCACAGTTTGTTGTGATCCACACAATCAAAGGCTTTAGCGTAGTCAATGAAGCAGAAATAGACGTTTTTCTGGAATTCTCTTGCTTTCTCCATGATCCAGCGAATGTTGGCAATTTGATCTCTAGTTCCTCTGCCTCTTCTAAACCCAGCTTGTACTTCCGGTAGTTCTCGGTTCGCATACTGCTGAAGCCTAGCTTGTAGGATTTTGAGCATCACCTTGCTGGCATGTGAAATGAGCGCAATTGTGCGGTAGTTTGAACACTCTTTGGCGTTGCCCTTCTTTGGAATTGGAATGTAAACTGACCTTTTCCAGTCTTGTGGCCACTGTTGAGTGTTCCAGATTTGTTGACATATTGAATGCAGCACTTTAACAGCATCATCTTTTAGGATTTTAAATAGTTCGGCTGGAATACTGTCATCTCCGCTAGCTTTGTTGTTAGTCATGCTTCCTAAGGCCCACTTGACTTCACTCTCTAGGATGTCCGGCTCAAGTTCAGTGACCGCACTATCATGGCTATCAGGGACGGGGAATTGAAAATTATACGACCAAAGAAGTTTGGGTACTGGTGAAAAGGATGGTCCGCAGGGGCAGAAATGGACAGATTTAGGAGAAAAGGAAAAGGAATAGAGCAGGAGCTCCTACAATTATCTTTGTAAACTGCCCAGAGAGTTTTAGCTATTGGGCAGTACGGAAATGTAATAAATGAATGAGGATACGGAACCCAAGGAATGTCTGGAAACTCCTGGTTTGTTGCCAAAACCAGGAGAAAAAAACTGTGTGCACAGACTACCCCCGGATTTCAAAGCTTTAGTTCCAAATTCAAAAAGATGGAGCAATAGCCTCCCCTGTTCTTGTTAAGAGCCTGCACCACAATGCCCACAGACATCCAAAAGAAAGGTGCCTGAGTGGGCAATGATGGGGAGACCAAATGGAGGCCAAGCCATTATTAGGGACCCCAGAGCCAATACTATTTTGGTTAGAAACAGATTTACATGGAGGATGTCGCCAATGGGGCTTCTCCTTTAGTGATTCCAATTAGATTCAGAAATTGTGCATTCAGCTTGAGACCTTTTAGTAACCGCTTCCCAGTGCTCCATGCTCCCTACAGGACCAGTTCCAGACAACTCACTTGGAGGTCACAGTCCCCTGGCAGGAAAGTGGAGGTACGTGGTGCTAGGAAAGAGTAATGAGGAACAATATTATAATTTAATCAGACTTATTCTGAAAGATGAGAGATACCAGCATGAGGGATACCCAAGCAGAAAGAATGAACATAAACTGCCCAAATGCCAAAGCAGTTAGAGAGTTCGAAACAAAAAAAACAAAGAACTCGATAGCTCAGAGGCTGGACTCAGGATGGATCAAAACAAAGGGAATAATATTTTAGTTCTGCGAAATTAATAGAAGGCTCAAGGAGGTTCCCTGCCCCCTGGAATAATTTTTTTATCTAGCTGACTATACAGAGTGGTATAGCAAAATATTTAAAACAAAACGTGTCATCAGTGGTACTCAGGTAGCGCTTGACTTGTCTGAAAGGTGGGGACATTTAGTGATTGGACCATTTTCTCCACCAGGACTGTTGCTCAGCAAATTCAAATGTGCCTTTGTAGGTTAGTCAGCTGGGTGGTAGTATGGCAATCAGGCAGGCATTTGCATGTTTTTCCTGGGCAAGGGAACAACCTTATTTAATTTAATCAAGGAGGAAGCAGAGATAGTCTAGGGCTCCTTTGCCTCTGTGGCAGTTCCAGCACCTTAACAGCATCCCTGGCAGCTTTCAGGATGTACCTTCCAAAACAAAATGGATTTTTGAGCCAAGGTGTCAGGGTAATGCCAGTTAAATCCACAGCACACAATACATGTCAGACAGACAGCACATCTGAAGCTCTTCTGTATGGTGAGCGGGCAGTATAAAAGTGTTGAAAACAATGATCACTACCCTTGGTGCCTTTTTAGCAGATATGGTGTTATATAAATGCGAAGAATAAATTAATTAAACGCAAATGAGGGATAAGATGCACACTGGCATCAATTGCCAATGCCATGGTGGCAATCACCATGCTGCTGCTACAGGCAGTCATATGCGCACATCTTTGCCTTCCTTCTGCCTTACAAATATGGTAACTTGTAATACAAAAGGGGACAGGAGCCTGACATGACATGGCACTGCACTGTATTACTATTTGGTCACCACAGCACAATTTATTAACTGCCACTAATGAGAAACTGATCTGAAAACCACAATGCTGCAGAAAATGTCCTTTTATAAAGTACATAGAAGTCACATTATTACAGGCAATGGAAAACAAGAATTCTGAAAAAACAGTGTCAACTGTTTGTTGACACTGTTTTCTCAGAATTCTTGTTTTCATCGTCATCATGTATTGGATGGCCACAGACCCCTTATGTCAATAAATAATTAATCAGTGAACTTAGAGCAAGTTGTTAATCTCGTATTAAAAACATTAAACAATGTTGCTAACAAAAGATCGAAGATAGCTAATTTAATCTATAATGGTGAAATGATCTGAATGAGGGTTTTGGGGAGACTTACAAGACCCCCTCTCCAGCAAAGGAGATTGATACCTTGTCGTGGTGCTGGAGCTTGAGCACCTCAGTGACACCATGAGCTAAACCGTGAAGGGACACCCAAGATGGGAAGGTCATGGCAGAGAGGTCAGTAAGGTAATGCTCAAGATCTTGCAAGGTAGACTCCAGCAATTCATGGAACGAGAATTGCCAGATGTACAAGCTGGGTTTAGAAAAGGCAGAGGAACTAGAGACCAAATTGCCAATATCTGCTGGATAATGGAGAAAGCCAGGGAGTTTCAGAAAAACATCTATTTCTGTTTTATTGACAATTCTAAAGCCTTTGACTGTGTGGATCATAACAAATTGTGGCAAGTTCTTGGTGGTATGGGGATATCAAGCCATCTTGTCTGCCTCCTGAAGAATCTGTATAACGACCAAGTAGCAATGGTAAGAACAGACCACGGAACAACAGACTGTTTTAAGATTGGGAAAGGAGTACGGCCGAGTTGTATACTCTCACCCTACCTATTCAACCTGTACGCAGAACACATCATGCAACGTGCTGGGCTTGATGAAGCCAAGGCTGGAGTTAAAATCGCTGGAAGAAACATTAACAATCTCAGATATGCAGATGACAACACTTTGATGGCTGAAAGCGAGGAGGAGCTGAGGAACCTTATGACGAAGGTGAAAGTAGAAAGTGCAAAAGCTGGGTTGCAGTTAAACCTCAAAAAAAACAAGATTATGGCAACCAACTTGATTGATCACTGGCAAATAGAGGGAGAAAACATGGAGGCAGTGACAGACTTTGTCTTTCTAGGCGCAAAGATTACTGCAGACGCTGACTGCAGCCAGGAAATCAGAAGATGTTTACTCCTTGGGAGGAGAGCAATGACAAATCTTGACAAAATAGTTAAGAGCAGAGACATCACACTGACAACAAAGGTCCGCATAGTTCAAGCAATGGTGTTCCCCGTAGTAACCTATGGCTGCGAAGGTTGGACCATAAGGAAGGCTGAGCGAAGGAAGATAGATGTGTTTGAACTGTGGTGTTGGAGGAAAATTCTGAGAGTGCCTTGGACTGCAAGAAGATCCAACCAGTCCATACTCCAGGAAATAAAGCCAGACTGCTCACTTGAGGGAATGATATTAAAGGCAAAACTGAAGTACTTTGGCCACATAATGAGAAGACAGGATACCCTGGAGAAGATGCTGATGCTAGGGAAGTGGAAGGCAAAAGGAAGAGGGGCCAACCAAGGGAAAGATGGATGGATGATATTCTGGAGGTGATGGACTCGACCTTGGGGGAGCTGGGGGTTGCGACAGCCAACAGGAAGCTCTGGCGTGGGCTGGTCCATGAAGTCACGAAGGGTCGGAAGCGACTGAGTGAATAAACAACAAAAACAAGACCTCCTAAAAGACCCCGACTCATACTTAAGATCTCATATTTCAGACCCTTGACCCATGGGCATGAAGACTTTGAAGTTTTGATTTTATGCTAATTGATGTTGTGGCATTATAATACCTCTAACTATAATACTTCTAGCAGGATTGGCTTTGAAGAAGAGGGGAAAAATGCAACTGCCTTTACAAGCAGCTTTGCCAAAGCAAGCTCAAGGTCACAAAGGCAGACAAGCCAATGTGAGTATATGAGCGAAATGAGAAGAACTGAGCATGCTCAGACGTCAGCTAGGAGCAAACCTACTGTTCCACATCTCGTGGTGTACACCTGCAGATAAGAGAATGTCCTTATTTGATGCTAGTTGGGCAGGGGAAGCCGTAGTACTGAGCTTGAGTGACAACTAGGAAGAAGTGTTTGGGTGGATATGACCAAATATGACCAACAATGAACATGACTTCAAAGAAGATGTAACAGGGAGAAATATGGCAATCAAGATAACATGCCCAGATGGCAGTCTTTTAGCTATGTTTTAGTAAACTTTAAATTAACCCATTAATGGTAATGCCAGAGATGTTCCCAAAACATGCGGGCATAAAAAGTGAGATTGTTGGGGATAGAGACACACCTCACTTCTGACTGGTGAATGGATAGTCTAATCACTCATGCACCCCATTTCCTCATCACTCGTTAGGGCCCCCACCTTTGTCCAGAACAAGAAGCCAAGAACAAAACTTTAAAAACCAACTTTAAACTAACTTACCCATTCTTAAGATGAACTTTACCTTCACCCAGAAGCACTGGTGTCACTCCAAATAACTGCAAACTTGACAAGGTGTCTAAAGGAGGCCACCTTACACCACTCCAAAATATTGTAACAGATGTCTCATTAAGAGAGATGTCTGCCTGATCCATTACATATTCCTTTCCATTTCTGTCCTTTAGTATGATTATCCATCTCAAACCAGAGATCCTGTTATTGGGAAAGCAAAAGTAGGATGGAGGTTTCAGGCTGTCACTTTTCTAAGTACAGGTATGGCATATGGAAATTTGCAACTGTAGACATCAATGTGTCTGGAATAACCTAGGAAAAAGCATAATTCCCTCCTCCTTTTTTAAGATGGATAAGCTAATCAACTTACATATAGCCATCCAATTTGACATTTTTCCTCATTTGCTCATAAATAAAAATTGTCAAGTCATTGTATGACATATTTTAGATGTGTCACTTTTAGCACTGGTTTTAGTGGTAAGGTGGGATATTAATTTTATTTATTAAATTCCTATACCACCCAATAACTGAAGCTGTAAGTGTTTCACAATGATTTAATAAATAAGTAATAAAATAAATATAACATTGCTTACTTGATAACTTCTTTGGTTTTAACTGGAAGGCCAGTATAGGTATTTATTGGCTTTAGAAGCTGAATTATATCAGCTTTGCCAGCAGCAATTTTTTTCACAATGTACTCTTTCTTCCAGTATCCTGACTCCTTATCTTCCAACTCCAGAAGGTTCAGAGAGTTGGATGTTTCCTGGATAGATTCAGTCCTCCATTTTTTTCTTTTACGGAGAAAAGACTTAGAGTATATTTTGAACCAGATTGTACTGTAGGGAAAATTCAAATACACACACGCACACCATAGGAGAAAGAGAGAGTATAAGGATAGCTGAAAACTTTAAAGAACTTTTTAAAAAAAGTATTAGTGCAAACCAATTTCTAGGGTGAAAGCATTAAAAAGCATGCAATTCTAATGTTCAACTCATACCTGAATACCATGATTTGGGGCAGGGGGGGCGGAGGTGTATGATGGGTTTAAGAATCCATCTTCTACTGAAGCCAATGGCAGTGCTTCACTGATATTAATGAAGCTAGATTCCTACAAGTTCTGTTAATCAGCACTCACCATCCAGCTTTATGTAATTTTCTGTTAGCGCTGATGCATTCATCCTCCAGCAATCAAATTAAATGTAGCACATTATTTATCCACTCTCTCAAGTTTTGTCCCACCATCCTTCAAAAAAGCCTCAGTGCAGCTAACATCAATACAATAACATCAGTTAAAAATTAAAAACATAAATAACTACAAATCCATAATAAGCAGGACCCAATAAGACATTACTTATAGAATACAATATACCTTTCTCCAGGACAATAACAACTTAAATGTCCAGCTAAAAAACAAGCAATACTAAGAATTGAGCTGGTCTACAGAACCTCCAAGAGAATGTTTCATAATGACCCTGTCCCTTCTGCCAGCCAAACTAACATCAAACAACACTGAGTCTCGGGGCAGGCCCCATATGACAGTGTCATTGCACAGGGAGGTTTATACTTGAATTGTGCCCAGTACTGCTCGATCAGTGAGTTCCTAATGGCACATACATAAATCCCCTAACTTTCCTCCACCCCCTGCAGCCAAGAATTGCTTAGACTTATTTCAGTGCAGGGGGGAGGAAATAAATGCCTAGAAAGCAGCTAGTTGATATTTGCAAACCTAACAAAGGATACCGATATGCATGTGTTATTTACTGTTCTTCTTTTATTATTGTTAATCCTTTTTCAAGCCACATTTCCAATGCTAGCAAGAATGCCTAAACTGTAATGGGAATAATGAAGTATACAGAACCTATAGGACTTTATATACATACAGATGTGTAGCATTTATTTACAATAGCTGTATAACATTTTTCAGCCATAATGGTTCTCAAATCAGTAAGTGAAGTAGACCACCACCAAAGTAATTCACACCTGCTCTGCTCCTCATACAGAAAGATTACATTAAGATGGATGCAGTATGTCTCTATTCAACCAAATTCTTTCATACAAACTGCAATAACATAAAAAATAAGATGCATCTATTCCCTTTCCCCCCAACAATGAAACATTAAAAAGGTTCATGCAAGTTACATTTTAATGACTGCTGTCATGTTAAAAAGCATTGCTTATGTGTCCCCGTCCCTTACTTGTCATTGGATAGATGATAAAAACGTTTATTTACACAGCCAGTACACAGCAGAGACTCAACATCCAGGTAGGAGAATATCTTCAGTATTATCTCTGAAGGCACACTGGAGAATGAAGATGAGAAAGAGAAGCATTTATTTGATCAGAAACAAGCAGCAGTGTGTGTTAAAAGGAAGTTAATGCCATCCAAAGATAAAAACTAAGGATCACATTACAACTTCATAAATCCAGAATTTTAAAAAGCTGTCTTTGTAAGAAAAAGAAGAACCCCCAGAAGCCCATTGCCACATGCAAAACTAACCTGATGAAGGAAAAACATAATTTAGGACACAATTCACTGGGAAATTTTCCTATGTACATTGTATGAAAATGCACAACAGCACAGCTGTAAAGCACTGTACTTTGAAGACACTTTGGAAACGTCAGCTAATGTAGAATGCAGCCACCCCAGTGTTGGAAGAACAAGGTGGTCAAATAATATGATACCTATACTGCCTCAACTGCTCTAGTAACCAGTGCATTTCAGGGCCCAATTTAAAGTGCCAATTTTAACCTTTAAAGTCTTGAACGATTTGGGATGAAGTTACTTGAAGGACCACCTTCACCTGTAACAGCCTGCCCGCCCTTTCAGATCAGCATTGGAAGCCTTCTCACTTGCCCACCTTTGAGGTTAGTTAAGCAGGCGAATACAAGAGGGCCTCTTCTGCAGTGCCCCAATGCCTCTGGAATGGGTTGCCATCTGTGGCCCATCAGGCCCCATCATTGCAAGCTTTTAGGAAAGCCCTGAAGATGTTAACTGTTTTCTTTGGCCCTACCCAGAGAATGTTTTATTGGACTGTTCTTGATTTTTAGCTGCAATTGTGTTTTAGATTTTAGTATTATTTAGGTAAGATGTTTTTATTGTTGGTGTTTGTTGATTAATAATTTTTGCTGATTTATTATTGTATGGGATTTTATTATGTCAGCTGCCTTTGAAGGACTTTTGCCGTTAAAGGCGGCCTAAAAATATTATAAATAAATGAATAATTAATATGAAGGGGCTTAAGCAGAACTCACTCTGTTCTAGTGAATTGTGCCTTAGAAGTCTTTGTTCAGAGCTATTGGTGGCAACATGCACGACAACTACAAGAAGTTAGGTGCATGTTCATGGTAACTGTGCTGTCACACTATTCTTACAACCACTCTCTCCAAAAGTGATTATTTAAAGGAAAATACCTATACAAAAGGGCCTGCTAACCCAATTTCACTATAGATACATGGTAACAATTGTTCATGCTTCATTACTACAACATATCATCAAAAATAAACCAGCTGAAGTAGGAAAAGCTGTTTAAAATGGTTGGGATCCAAAGATCCCACTACATCAGTGGAATGCCACAAGCAGAAGTACTTTCTGCAGGATCTTTGGATTCAAGATGAAATGGATGTGCTTTCAACACATTAATATGAAGTACAGTAAATTAAGGGTGCATTCAGGTCAGTTTCCAAAAGTGCACATGGAGTCCATTCACCAGAACACACACACACTTCCTATGGCAGGGCCCCCAACCTTTTTGGACACACGGGCACATTTGGGAATTGAGAACCTGCTGTGGGCACCACCACAAAATGCCTAATCAGTGGATCACCGCTTTGGCATCTATCTGTCTATGGATCTTAGCCTGCATCTTATTCAGCAAAAAAATTTGTTTTGTGTCTATTGGACACTGTAACCTCTCTTTAATAAGGAATTGTCTAACCCAGCTAATTGCTGGTGGGGCAATACAGCTAATGTTTCTTTAAACATATGTTCAGTAGTTGCTTCTTTTTGTGGGGAGATTATTACACAGATAAATTTTGTACTGGAACAGTCTTTAATATTCACTGATGTATATGCTCTTTTAAATTATTTACCCGCTTCATGGAAATTAACAAATGGTCAGTGTAAACCCAGTCTCTGCACCCTTTTGACAGCTAAAAGATGGACATTACAACATTGGAAGGATAACACTCATCTCTTATAATGCAATGGACTGAGGACCTTACAATGCTTTCAATATTTGAATGGGTGGCGTATAGATGCCACCTTCAAATGGATACTTATTTGGATATTGGTCCACTGTTGTTGAAGTCTACGTATAATTGCTAGAAAGTTGTATGCATTCCATACAAATCCATGTATGTATATTTTAAAAATGGGGGAAATTTTACAAAAAATTCAGGTGCCTGCAGGCACCATATTGGAGACCCTTTGTGGGGTGCCGTTGGAGGTGCCTGCGGGTGCCACATTGGGGACTCCTGTTCTATGGTACAGTTCTCATGAGACAGCAAACCCACGTCTGGGCAAGTGGTGACTCACATGACTGAATATTCCTCCATACAAAACAATTCCTTGTATAAAGAAAACCATCATGTTATATACATAAGAGTTCTAGCCTAGCCTTCTCCTTCATATGTCTGTTTTCAATGCATAAGAATGTGTTTTTTATGTGAATTCCACCTCCCATTTGAGCCATACACATAAGCCAGCAAATTCTTGAAATCATAAAAGGGCTGCTAAGTATCAGAGGGAGCAATCCTATGCAGACAGGCAGCCACCTCCAAACTCGGAGGCGATCGCTTATCCAGTGCTCGGCAGGGGGCGATCGTCTCCTCCATGCTCCAGCCACGCTGCGTTCACAGCTAGATGGCCGGTTTCAGCTGTCTAGCCACAGGACACTGGACTGCCGGGTGGGGAGGCTGGACGACATAGGACACTTACGAACTCCCCGCCCCCAGGAATGCCATTTCCCCTGCTCCATGCTGCCCTTACAAGTGCAGGGATAATCCACACTGCCTATGAGGTGGCGGGGGAGGGGTGGGGAGGCGGTTCCAGGGAACCGACCAGTCCTATGGCCATCTAGCCTCTGTCTAGCAGTCATAGGGCTGTGTTCAAAAAGATATATGCTCTTTTAAGACCAGTACTTCAACATAACTTTAAGACTATGACCCAAAGCATGCTTGCTAGAGAAAAGTACCATTGAGCTCAATGGACTTGCAGATCAGAGTAACCATGCTTCAGATTTTATTGTAAAGTAACAGGTTATACTTTACCTGTCAAAACTGATTGTAGAATTGGACTTGATAGTAGACTTCCTACACTGCCTGAGAGCATGCATCTCTTTGATTTTAGAGAGCTGCACAGCTATAATAGCTGAGTATTTTGATGTATCACTAGAAAATAAACCATTATATCATGAACTCAAGATATCTATAAAGACAATTAACAGAAATTTGAAGATCTGCATAACTACAGTTTGTTCAACTGTTTTCATCAGACTTCCCAATATTACCTTATTTGGATACCATATTTATTTTACAAATTTTACTTTGGTACCTTTAACAGCAATCAAGTGAAGCTTTCCCCTCCAGAATGCTATGTGGTGGACAAAGCTTCAACTGCTAGTTCTACATGTCTTGCTGCTATTAAAGGCAATACAGCAAGGTTAAAAAAGGTGATCGCCCTCACCTGGAGGTGACTGTTGCTCATCATAAGGACACAAGGCAAGCGACTTTTCCAAGGTATATAAATCATAATACTATGTGGATAAGTATCAGATGGGGCTCTCAGGGTTAGCCTTATATTTGTTTTTACTAATAAATGTTTTCATATATTCAATTGCAAAGTCCTTCATATGGACTGTGCTTCATTTATTTATTTATTTATTTTTAAAAGCAAATGGCTCAAAAAATGCAAGCCAGGAAACGTTCAGAGCTAGGATCAATAGTAAAGCATAATACAACAACAATGCACACAACACTTTTCAAAATCAAATGTAACATCTAAGAAGCCTCCCTGTGTAAGACGTTGCGAAGAAATATAGTATTTTTACGCCCTGAATTGGCAACTCCCAATTGGATATATGCGGCTACTAGTTCAATCCATGGAAATTGGAAAAAGGCTTTCTTAAGAGTGAAAGATGTATGCTGGACCTCTTTGAATGACTGTTCTTTGTGACAGGGAAGATTCTCAATTGTGACCTATAATTGGACTTCTGTCATCACATACAACCAGCTGATGAAGACCCGTTATTGAAAAATATTCCTCTGATGGACTGATTTTATCTTCTAATAATTTTATGTTAGCCGGTTCAACAGGACTTCAATAGCATATGAGATCTGGTGTGTTGCAATTTGTATTGCTTTCCAAAAGTATTGAGGAAACTACTGTGGTATGATTTAGAGGTCCTAGGTCTTCATGATGAACCACTTTCATGTCCTTTTAACTATGTTTGAGTTTTCCCTATATCCATACAACTAGTTAACAGTATTGCAGCAGATATTAGGGGGGGAAAGGTTCAGTTGTTGCTGTTTAAGATTTTTACCACCATGCCCTGAAAAGGCTTTTTACTTGTCAAAGTATTAGAGACAAAAAGGTACAGACCAAAAACACAGTGCAGACTTTACAATACAGCCTGTTCCCACCCTAGAGAAGTTCATTCCCACAGACTTCTCTAAAAAAATCTCTTTCCAAGACTACACTTCTAAGCACATTAACTAAATTTAGTAATTAAATTTTACTAAACTCAATTGTACTTCCCACTGGTTTATGATCAGCTTCTAAATGTCCACCACTGGTTTTTCATATTTTCCTCTTCTGCGAGTGGCTTACAGCTCTATCCTATAGACAGAAGTAAATTCCACTGGGTTCAATGGGGCTTACTCCCAGGTAACTGCATAGGTTTAAAACCAAAGGCTGTAATCCTATGTACACTTGCAAAGGATTGTGCCAGCTTATTTCTCAGTAAACACACATAATATTGTATCCATACACCTAGTAGGCAAGTCCATATGCATTTCAGAAGATTAGAAATTCAGAAGATTAGAAATGTAATCATTTTAAAAATATAAATATTTACACCTACCAAAGGCATTTCATTTTCACCTCTTGAAAATAAATGGTTCTGTCCAGGAACTATCAAATCTAACCTCTATCTCTCAGTCATTGGCCATTTGTTTTTTGTTTGCTTCTTTGCTTTTCTGGACCAAGGGGAAGTGAAGCAGAAAGAAGCAACACTAGTAAGAACACAAATGTGTCTAGTGCACACGTTCCTATTTTCACAAGAAAGACCTATACTGGAATATTTTAGAGACATTCCCTATATAGGTTAAAAAATGTATACAACCAAAAGTCTGGTTATAAGAATGACACAATATAAATAATACAATATAAGCAGTGCAGTCCTATACATGTATACTCAGAATTAAACTTCACTGAGTTCAATGGGACTTACTCCCAGGTAAGTGTGTGTATGATTACAGCCTTAGGGCATGTAGGACTTTTTTTCTGTCTAAACATGCATAAGATTGAGCCCTTAGTGTACAATCTTATACCCAATTCCTTGGGAGTAAGCCCCATTGAATTTAATGGGTCTTATGTCTGAGTAGGCAAGTACAGTCTTGCACTATTAGTTGTAAAATTAAGGACGCAATCCTATGGACATTTAGACAGAAAAAAAAGTTCTACAACTCCCAGCATGGGAGCTATAGGGCTTTTTTTCCCCGTCCAAACATGCATAGGATTGCACCCTAGCATGACCTAGGAGAAAGATTTGAACCTTTGTTTAGGAAATATAACTACTATCAATGGGAAGCTTGACTTAATCACTAACTGCTTTAAACCAATCTACCCTGGTTTTGCTGGCAGCAATTCTACCTTCTTAAATTGGCTTTTCATTTTTTTTAAAATGAAAGATTTTTTACCATACCTTTCCACCAAATTTTAAGTTCAAAGTAGCTTAAAATTTCAAAAACAAATAGCACTAGAAAACCAAGAACAAAACCAAACAATAACAATTATCATCATCATCCACACAGCTTAACACTAACAGAAATCGTTACATAACAAGTAGAAACGTAGCAGGTGAAGTTCTCCCCACACACACATGAAGCTTAAGGCTGCAATCCTATACCTACTTACATGGGAGTACGCCTCACTTGATACAGTTGGACGTACTTCCAAGTAAATGTGCATGGGATTGCGCTGTTACTCAGGATGGGGAAGTTTCGCCTCCTCCATTTGTACATGAAGGCATGAGAATAGTGGGGGGGGGGGCTGCTACCCTAGAGCAGCGGTGAGCATAAGGTAGATCTCCAGATATTTAGGATTTCAGCTCCCAGAAGTGCCTGCCAGCACGGTCAATAGTCAACAGTGAAGCCCAAAACACCTGGAGGTTTACTTTCTGCCCACCCCTCCTGCCATAGAAGCAATTGAGAAGACTCATGAGCACCGGGGCCCCTCCGACATCAGTCAGGACGAATGAGGAGACGCCACGATCCCCCAGCAGAGCGAGCGTTTGTTACCTGTCCCGAGCGGGAGGGCCGGCCACGTTCGGGCTCCCTCCGGAGGGAAGAGTAACTAGGGGCGGCGGCAGACCGACCGCAGAGGGAGCTGCAGTCAACGGGGGGCGCAAGAACCCTAAACTGTGCTGCCTCAGAATCCAGCCGCGTCCCGTTGCCATAGCGACCGCCTGCACGAGGCCGCTTCGCGACCGTCGAGTCGAAGTTCTGAGCCGGACCGCCCAAGGAGAAGCAAAACTAGTCCCGCGCTGAAACCTTCCGCCGGCACCTGCAGATTAAACCGCTTTCTTCCCGCGCCCAGGCCAGGGCCGGATAGGCGAACTCTGTCCAAAAAAAGGGGTGGGGGGCTTTGAGAGCAAGTGGCTTTCCCATTGGTTATCCCTGTAACGAGATGCGGGAAGCGTTCGATCCTATGCATGTTTGCTCAGAATTAAGTCCCACAGGATTCAGTGCAACTCTGTAATCTTGACAGCACAAGCCTAGGAATGTTTTCTCCGAGGTAAAGGCCCGCCGGGTTTAAACGGGCCTCACTCCCAAGAAAGTATGTAGTTACTTCTGAGCAAACATGCATAGGATTGCAGCCTTACAATGCAGTTCCTAGGCATGTCTACTCAGAAGGAGGCCCCACTGAGCTCAGTGGGACTTACTCTCAGGAAAGTGTTTTTAGGCCTGCAGCCTATATCCACTTACTTGGGAGCAAGTGCGCTATCCGAGACACCTTCAGAGGAAGGTTTATTGTGCTTATGTCACAATAAATCTGTCAATCTTTAAAATGGTTTTTGCAATTTTAAATAGTTACTTTTTCATTAGCACTTTGCCATCATGAACCAGAAAAGAGGGGCCGTTCCAGCATAAAAACCAGAACAGCCCCTTTTATTTTTTTTAAAAAGTGCCAAATACTATGGCATGTGTTAGAGACACCTGAAAACAATATTTTAGGGCAGAAACCCTTGAAAATGTATATTATTAATCCCTTAATGCCCAGAACATATCCAGAACAGAATGGAGTAGCCCAGAATAGTTGTTTCCAAATGAGCCAAATCAACTAAATTCACCAGTCACACATTAGATGGGACTGATACAATAAGCTAGAAAACTTCCACAGAAACCACATTCAGATACCCATTCCAGGCAATTGTCCATATTCTAGAAAATGGCCTGAAACAGCAATTTTCAAGTGAGCCAAATCAACCAAATTCACCAGTCACACATACTTACATGGGATGGATGCAATAAGCCACAAAATGTCCAGAGAAACTACTAAATCCAGGCCACCTGGGGTCCCAATTCAGCCCTCCAGGGTTCTCCAGCTAACCACAGCCATTTCCCCTGGCCCTACCCTCTTTTTCCCAACCGCCAATTGGTGGTTTCCCAGATTTTGCATAGTTTTCTTCCCATCCTGAAAGGTTAAAATGTCTCTACTAAAACTTAATTACTGGCCGTGGGAACTGTAAACTAAAATATGCTGGGAGGCTTGGCCCCACCCTGTTTGCCCACCACTGGAATATGGCCCCTGAAAGCTTCTCAGAAACTGAATTCAGCCCTTGAGCTGAAAGAGCTTCGACACCACTGGTATAGGATATGGTGTAACCCAGTGGAAGCACACACTCATCAATATATAAATCACACACAGGGGGACTATGAGTCAGATGACAGGATGTGCTGCATGAGCCTATCTCTCTCTGGCCACATGTCCTGCCCACTTAGAACTCACAAGGGGATGCAAGGTTGCAGGTGGGATCTCACATGACTGAATTTGTTGTTCAGTCGTGTCCGACTCTTCATGACCCTGTGAACCATAGCACACCAGGCCTTCCTGTCCTGCGCTCTCTCCCGGAGTGTGCTCAAGTCATATTCATTGCATCGGTGATGCTATCTCGCCATCTCATCCTCTCCCCAAAGAAAATCACCATGGATAGAACAGGGTAAAACTTCTCCCTAACATCTAGTTTTCTTTGTGGAGAAACTGTGTGGAGAGAAGCATTCAGACTTGTTAATCCCATGTTCCCTCCTCCTGCCCCTTCCCCAGGGGGAAGTAATACAGTCCAGTCACAGGTTTAAGGTCAGTATAATTAGGTGGATGTTTGCTCCTTTAGGAAGCGTTGGGCCCCAAACAGCAAATTCACGTTTGAAGCTGCCCATAAGAGCTCTACTAAATCAGAGGCTCTTTTTTCCAGAATTTGTGTTAATTGGCTGGTGGGGCAAAGGCAAACAACACTAATATGTCATATTGGTGACTGTCTAGGATCCTACTTCATGGGGAAAAGATGGTATACAGAGATGTGTTGTTTAATCGCATTGAGCACTATTAATCAAGGCAACTTCTATTTTTGGAGGCTTGTGGTGCAATCCTATGCATGTTTAGACAGAGAAAAGGCCTACAACTCCCAGCATTCCCCAGCCGGAATGCTGGGAGTTGTAGGCCTTTTCTCTGTCTAAACATGCATAGGATTGCACCCTTATACACTTACCCATAGCAACCAGATAAATATTGTAAATATTTCAAGGGCTAGTTTCTCATAAGTTATTGGCTTAAGGATAATTTAAGGAAATAACTTTTTGTTTTTAGCTGTTTTATATTCTGTATGTTTTAATAATTATATTGTGAGTTGCTGGGTCTTTTTAAAGAGACAGGTGACTAAGAAATTCAATAAAAAAGAAAGAAGTCCAGCTATATCAATATGCCCAGATGGTTGGCTATTACAAGCACTACCTATTTGAAGGTATTCTAAGGGCGCAGGCCTTTGCATGTTTAGACAGAAAAGAAGCCCGACGGCTTTTTGTAGGACTTTTTTTTCTGTCTAAACATGCATAGCATTGCGCCTTTAGCTCTACAAAGCCTACCTGAAGTGCAAATAACTAACTCGAATAACGCATGCAACACAAGCCTAAGATTTCCTTCTGAAAAATAATGCGTCCTCTTGTTTAAATCGAAGCGATCGCCCTTCCGCTGTAGCAGGAGAGCTCGCTACTGATGCCCACCTCCCAGGCGAGTGAACCGAAAGGCAGGAGTGGAAACACGAGTCTCCGCCAAAGTACTTCGAGCTCCACCGCGAGATATGACGCTTTGCATTGTGGTAGCGGTAGTACTTTTCCCCCTCGGTTAGTCGCGAGCGGATCAGGTTTCCTGCAAACTACAGTTCCCAGAAATGCTTGCAAACGTAATGGCGGAGCCAATGCCAAACAACCGCGAGTGAAGGGGTCGTGCCCTCTTCGATCTGTTAAAAGTGCATCAACAAGTATAAAGAAAAGATCTAGTAAGATTTTTCTTTCTAGGGCTGTGCATGACTTGCATCGAGAGTAAGCTACTACGGGACGATGCATCTGATTCTTTGCATGGGACGAAAGAAGGTTTTACTGTGATATCTGACTCGGTCTTGCAGTTGGGCTCCGGCGCGCGGGGTCGCGTCATGATGCTCTCTTCTTTTGTGCGAGGACTCCACTGCGGCGACAAGCTGCTGAGACCCCCGGTGAAGTGGTCGCTTGCACATCCTCGGAAAGCGCTTGTAAGGACTTGGGCGTGCTTCAGGCTCGGGCAAGGGTTGAGCCGCCGTGGGTCTGCCTTGCGCCCTGGAAGCGCCTTTGGGTTCCAGGGGGTAAAGCGAAACCTCTGGACTCCAGAGCGGGCCCTGAGAGCGGGGAAATCGGAAAACAGCACGCAGGTGTCCGTGCGAAGGAGCCCGAAAGGAGGCGCATCCCTGTCAGCTGCTCAGAAAGGTAAGTAGCGGGAGGCTGGTGCGACAGCTGCGTAAAGGTTACTAGTAACGTTAAACTGGCATTAATACGACGGCAGTTCTTCCTCTTTCTGGCCATATCTCTGTTGTTCCGTGTGCGGTTAATCGACATATAAACGTCTTTCTGTCGTGTCTGTGCACTGCTTTCCCAGGCTATAGAGCCTTACCCAGCCCAGGGCCCTCCAGATGTGCTTGGATGACAACTCCCAGCATTCCTGACCATTGGCCATGCAGGCTGGGATTGTGACTGGTCACTTCAAGGGCCTCTTCACTGACAGGATTTGAACCCCAATCTCATAGGAGCATAGGAAAGCTGCTTCAGACTGAGTCAAACCATTGGTACATCTAGCCCAGTATTGTCGACTCTGACTGGCAGCAGCTCTCCAGGATTTCAGGCAGGATGCTTTCCTAGCCCTGCCTGGAGATTCTTTCCTAGCCCTACCTGGGGATTGAACCTGGGACCTTCTGCCTGCAAAGCATGTGCTCTACCACTGAAGTATGACCCCTCATGTCTCCCTGGTTCTAGTCTGACACTCTTCTGTCTATGCCAGCCTTCCCAACCCGGGGCCCTCCAGATGTTTTGGACTGCAACTCCCAACTTCCTGACCGACTGGCCATCCGGACTGGGGAATGCTACTCCAGGCCAGGCTCCTCCAGCCTGGTGCCCTCCAGATGTGTCAGTGACCATGCTGGCTAGGAATGATGGAATTGCAGTCCACATCTGGAGGGTACCAGGTTGGAGACAGCTGCTCTAGGCAGTGACCTTTAGTGCTGCTGACTGTTTGTGTTTTTGTTTTGGCACTGTCTGTGGTTAAAGTGGGTAACCAGTGGGGAAATATTTGCTATGCTGCCAGGTTTGCCTTTGGTGCTGGAGAACTGTGTGTCAAGCTACCCTTACATACACTGCCTTCCTAACAAATGACCCCATAATTAAAATTTTAAAAGACACATTTCCATTGACACAGTAAGTGTTCCTGTTAACAATATTTGACTGTAACTGAATAATAGGTAGCCAATCAACAATATTTAACTGGTCAATTGCTCAGTATGCTAGAGCTGGTTTCCGCTAGTGCAACATCCTTAGTGCTAGCGCTGTGACAGCATTGGATACTGCCCAATGACATCAGCAATATCCAACAATCAAGACTAAGCAGTCACAGAAAGACTTTTGTCAAACTTTAGCCTAAAAAGAAGAACTTGCTGCCCTTGTGAAAAGAAAGCAGAGGTACCTGCCCGCCTAAACTCTATCTTGACAGCAAACCTGCACTAAAATTCCTCTCGGAATTTCTCTCACACAGCTCCAGGAGGTCCTAATACAAAATCATTTTAACGGTTTTCTTCTGTTATTCTTAAGACAAAAACTGCTGTTTTTATCTTCAGTTTTAGAGGAAGCCATTAAGAACCATTGGATGTGTGTACAGGAGATGACGTTGTGAGTTTTGTTACCTGATATTGTGTAATTGCTGTTTTATTCCATTTTTTTCTCTTTCAGTGAAAGAAGCT
This sequence comes from Heloderma suspectum, assembly GCF_057233095.1. Taxonomy (NCBI): domain Eukaryota; kingdom Metazoa; phylum Chordata; class Lepidosauria; order Squamata; family Helodermatidae; genus Heloderma; species Heloderma suspectum. The sequence goes on from NC_139461.1 coordinate 95,775,259, forward strand.
GGAAGAGACTTCACCTACTTAATAGTGGTGGTGGTTGGAATCGGTGTCACAGGTTGTTGAAACAGGAACATTTTTCCCTAACTTACAAGTGCTTCACGATTCACCGCTTCAGTAGACAGATTCTTGCTTCATTTGCATTTTCTTTTCCTGTTTCAGGTGGCTTATTCTATGTGATTTTTAAGGAGTTGTTCTCATCCTCCAGTCCTAGTAAGATCTATGGAGATGCCTTAGAAAAATGCAGAGCTCATCCTGAGGTTTGTTTCATGTTTGAGTGAAAGAGTTTCTCGCTGAGAACTGCCCTTTCTTTTATCAGAAAGGAAACCTTATCTTCTCTAGCTCCTCTTAACCACTGCCACTTTCTGTTGTTTATTCTAAAAGATAGTTTTTATCTTGAATAGAGGACCAATTCACAGTACTAAAAGTGGATTTAAATTGGAATTGGCTGGTCTTTGTTGTGTGGAAACAAACGTCCCATTGCAAGGTCATAGTTAGCTGTAAACACAGTTAGATGGGTTGAAATGATAACTCTTTTCCTTGGCAAATTAGTAAAATTTCATCTCTCTTGGAGTGTGCCACAGGAAGTGTGAGGGTAGTGTTTGCACAGACTAGCTCCAGGAGAGTCTTCTATGGTCATAGGTAACTGCATAAGAGACCATTGCAGTATCCTTGCTAAATTCCTGCATGGCAGTTGACCAGACAGCAACGAACATGAGTCAATCTGTGAAAGTTACATCAATAGCGAAGACCAGGCAACATACAGTCAGGGCCAGAAAGGACATTTATCCTTGTTCCAATATTTCTAGCCCTGACTGTAAATCACTTAGTGCAATGGGTTTTCAAAACTTTTCAGGGGGAACCCTTCCCATATCAACTAGGCTACCAAGATATCCTCCAGGCTCCCTGCACATTGTAGAGGATTCTGGCGTATGTTACGTGGGGGGGGGGGCGCGTGTTAGCCTGGGATCTGGGCACTTGTTAGCCCGCGTGGACCTCGCTGTTGCTCTGCACAAAGTGGGAGTGCATCCTAGAACGTGTCTAGCATTCTCTCCGGATGCTCATTTCAGAGAAGACAAGTAATTGTAGGCAAGCTGTCAGGGAAGCCTCGACAGCATTATTCAGGAAGTCACTCAACTACTGCTTGATAAAAGATGGACCACTAAGCATCCTCTCCTGTCCTTACTGCTTAGGTAATAGGAGTTTTCGGTGAACCCATAAAAGGTTATGGTGAAGCAACTCGCCGTGGGAGAAGACAACTGGTCAGGTAGCTATTAATGCATCTCTTACAAAAGCAGCAGTTTTCTTCTATTAACATTGTCTATGAACTTGTTGCTTACATCATTCATCCTACCTGGCATTTGTTGTAATCGCTTTTCTCACTGTCACCTAAAGCAGAAGGTGGTAAAGAAGAAAAGACCTTGAGGCCTAGGCTAGCAGCCTGAATCTAAGCTTAAAGTACAACTCTGTCCCTTGCAAATAGACCTGCTTTCCAAGAAAGTGTCCAGTAATTTCCTTAGTATTATTTATTGCAAACATACATTTATGCTGGATCCCAAGGATGCTGAAAGGAACCCTGCTCCATCTCCTTCTGGACAGAACTGTATACATGAATGTGGCACAGTGACGCTTAGAACACTGGCAACAGCCATTGTAATGGAGGTGGCCTGGAGTCTTACACAAGTGTAAGATAACTGGTATTCTCATGCACGTACCGAGACCTTTCCACTGCAGAATGGCTGCTCATAGAAACAGACAAGAGACAGTGTTCATCTAACATGATGTAGACATGAATGTTCATTTTTTAAAACAAGTGTAATAGCAAATCCTAAGTAACTTATCCTGCTATTGTTAGAATCTTGCATATAGACTTTCAGTAAACCATTTGGGAACTTTGGGAAGGATTCAGTAGGGTGCTATCGCTATTCATGTTTCAGCAGAAACCAATGCTTGCACAACTTCAGTAGCACTTGCTAACGTGCAGGGTTTCCCAGGCAACCCAACATGCTAGCAAGCACTACTGATGTTGCACAAGCATTGGTTTCCACTAGCACAACATCAATAGCGGTAACACGCTACTGGATCCTCCCCTAGGAAAAGTGTTTCTTTATTCCAAGCATATACATCTTTTTCTTCCTCTTTCTTATGCTTAAACATATTTTTCTTAAGAATGCCTTTTTGCCTTAAGGAATTCATTAAAATATAAGCGACATTCTTTTGGTGTATAAGAGCCTTCCTCAACCTGGTGCCCTCCAGATGTTTTAGATTTCGACTCCCATCAGCCCTAGCCAGCATAGCTAATGGTCAGGAATCCTGGGAGTTATAGTCCAAGCATATCTGGAGGGCACCAGGTTGGGAAAGGCTGGTTTATAACAAGGGGAATGAGGAATGTTTTCTAGATAGCATTATTCTGGAAGTTGCTTCACACTTGAGATTAATCTCTTTGTTTGTGGGGAGGGGCAAAAGGGGGCAGTATAAACATGTCAAGTTTTAAGGGTAGGGTGAGTGTTGCTGTCAATGAAAATACACAGAAGGCTGCCACAACAGGGCCCATTTGTCAGTTTTCCTATCCTTGTATCCATTGCAAAAAGATGTTATACCCATTCAAACCTAGAAAATGTGCACCTTTTGCAGTACAGACGTTAATCTCCATGTCAGAAAAGTATTGTGTGAAGCAGCCCTTACAAGCTATGTATATATGTGCCAATATTATATAAGGAGCTAAGGACGCAGTCCTATGCATGTTGAGACAAAAAGTCCTGTAACTCCCAGCATGCTGAGTTATAGGACTTTTGCTGCCTAAACATGCATAAGATTGCGCCCTAAAGCAATGATTCTAAAATGGTGAATGGGCCCCCTTTGGGAGGCACAAGACACCTGGAAATCAGGCAGGACACTTCAGGTACAGGGAAGACCCTTCAGCAGGAAGAACCACAGGTACTTTCCTCCCAGAAGCTATGTTTCAGCGTTGTCACCACCTGCTCTGCTATGCTAATCATTGAAGCTGAAGAGGCAGGGAACATGTGGGAGTTTCTGACCACAGTAGCTCTTTCCCAAATTATCTGTTTTTTAGAGGGAGTCTGAGGTTAGTGTTCTAGTTAACACCTATGCTGGATCAGACCAAGGGTCCATCCAGTCCAGCATTATGTTCACACAGTGGCCAAAAAGCTGCCCACAGGCACCCACAAGCAGGGCACAAGTGCAACAGCATCCTCCAGTTTCAGAGGCAGTATGCCTACGTGCACCAGTAGCTGGCGAACATGGGCAGGAGGGTGCTGTTGCACTTGTGTCCTGCTTGTGGGTTCCTGGTCAACAGCTGGTTGTCCACTGTGTGAACAGAAAGCTGGACTAGATGTACCCTTGATCTGATCCAGCATAGCTCTTCTTATGTTATGTTCCCCCAGCCATGTTCCCCAGCAACTGGTGTACCTAGGCATGATACTGGAGTTGATATATAGCCATCAGGACTAGAAGCCATTGATAGTCTTTTCTCCCATGAATTTGTCTAACCCCCTTTTAAAGCCATCCAGACTGGTGGCCATGACTACATATTCTGGAAGTGAATTCCATAGTTTAACTATCTGTCCTGAATCTCCCAGCAATCAGCTTGATGTGATGACCCCGGATTCTTGTATTATGAGCGAGGGAGAAAAATGTCTCCCTTTCCACTTTCTCCACACCATCCATAATTTTGTACAGTTCTATCATGTCTCCCCTTACTCACCTAGTTCTGTTCTTATGTCAGTGGTGGATTAGTGCTCCACTCCACAGATCCTTCAGTGCTGCATAAATGCATTTGTGCACAGTGATCCTGCCTGTCAGAGTGATAACCGCTGATAGGCTAGGGGCTCAAAAGGTCAAGTAAGTTTAGACGGAGCTGAAGTTCAAAAAACAAAGCTCTGAGACACACTGAGTTATAGCGGGGTCTTTGTTTATGGCTGCAATCCTATGCCGCTTCGTTGGGCATAACTTCCACCAAATTAATTAAGTGGGACTCACTATTGAGTAAATATGTGTAGGATGAGATGTAAATCAACTTAGACTCAAATACTCTGGCTTAACTTATTTGTGAATAGGGCATCCGAAGCCTTCAGACTGTGAAAGCCTAGATATAAACATGACTAAATGGATGTAACTAAGCTCCCAAAATAGGACAAAATTTCCTACTGCGAGGTCATGTAAAGTTCATATAAAAACTTGGATCTATATTCAGTAGAATGTAGGAGATGGACACTGTTCACCAAACTACAGTCTTTCCAGTTCTGAGAAGTATTTCCTGTCTGCTTATTCTACCCTTCCTATATCACAGAACATAGTCACACCACATGACATCTTCTACATTCATAATAATTTAAGGCAGCCTTTCCCAACATAGTGCCCTCCAGGTGTCTTGGACTTTAACTCCAATAGCCCTAGCCAGCATTGCCAATGGTCAGGAATGCTGGGAGTTGTAGTACAAAACATCTGGAGGCCACGAGGTTGGAGAAGGCTGATCTAGGCACTGACTGCACCATAATTTGGATCTCTGAAATGGTAATTAGCTGAGCAAAGGTTATACATGTAGAGTTTGTGCCTTAGGACTATATCATCATTGTTATTGTTGTTATTCTTATTCTTGTTATTACTATTATTTGCCTGTAACATTCAGAACTTGCAAAACCTTTCCTTGTGCTGTTTTTCTTTAGCCATATTGAGTATGTAAAAGATGGACTGAAATACATGCGCCTAAAATTCTACATTGAGGGCTCAGAAAAAGGAAAACAAGGGACTGTACATCTCGAAGTGAAAGAGGTACAACAGCTTCTATGAACTATGTGGGTCTAACGCTTAAATTCTTGTGTGGAAGAAAATTGATCCCCCCATTATTATTTTTTTTCAGAATCCTGAAAGTGGAAAATACGAATATCGCTATATATTTGTGGATATTGATGTCTACCCTAGACGAACTATAATAGTTGAAGACAATAGATAGGGAAACAACTGAATGAACCTTTTCTTGCTGTGATACTTGTTCATGGTACAGGAGTTTACAAAAATGGGATACATGCAGCAAAAGTTGACTGAAAGGTCATTTTGCATCTTCACAAAATGTCCCTGTAATGCTAGTGGAACCAATGGGCTTACATATAATTCTTCTGGATAAACACTGGAAGTAGAGAATCATGGTTTTAATAGAAAATACAAATGGTATTGACGCACGTAATATGAATTGGCAGCAAGCTGTGAGCAGCAAAGGTGTCATGCATCAAAGATCGTTAACAATGAATCAGTTTTCTACACAGCTTTCTAGAATTTCATGATGAATTTCTCTGAATTTGGATTTCATACCAGTGCTACAATAAAGAAGACATACAAAATTTACAGGATATCTTTGTTGTCCTTTCATGCACTGACTTTATGTAAATATTAAGATATACAGCTTCTCTTTCTATACTGCTCACTGTGACAAGAATATTAAGCCAGAATATCACTGAGGTGACAAATTGCTTTATAGTAGGGTCTAACGCTTCACTGAATGTTCTCCCACTTTGATTTTTTGGATTGAAAGTGGTGTTTTCAGGGATCTGGAACATTTCCTGGAAAATCTCTCAATTGTGAGAATGTTCATCTTCTATTCAAGCACATTCACTGCCATTGCTGCACTGGTGCCATTTTTTTCATTGCTGTATCCTCTTCCTCAATTAGTCATATAAATGATCCTATGCAGTGGATATCATGTAGTGGCAGAAGTTTGTCTAGCTAACTATATTTGCCTATGAGACATCACTAAAGGCAAACAAAGTCAACTGAAGGTGAGGGCAGTGTCTCTTGGATCAGCCATGTTGGTGATCCCAGTCAGTCGGTGAACACATAATGAGCAGGATGCCATCGCAGCATTATACAGGAAGTCAAACTTGGCTACATGCTAATGTCATTGAGAGCAAACAAATTCATGAAGCATTCCCCTCACCCTAAATAGACAACACTTTCGCCTCCTCTTACAGTCACCAAATTCCCAAATCATGGGATGCTTTTCTACACCACTGAAAATGTTACCAAACCATATTATAACCTTCAGTTCAGCTGTGGTATAATCCCTGCTGTTCTATCTTCATTTGAATACTGTGGGACACTTTGCAATATCCAACAAATATTTGGTATATTGACTAAAGGTAAATAATATTGCCATCTTGTGGGCTTTATGGCAAATTGCATCGCTTAATTCCTTCTGACTTGGCCTGCTCCACTGTTGTTGTTTTTAACATAACATCTTGTGTGGTATTACAGTACTGCTTGAATCTTGATTTTCACATTTATTGAACTTAGAGAAAATGAGATATAACATTTACTATCATTTACTAACAACTATTCTTTATATGAGCATGCCTTCAAATTACATATTGCAATATATGAGTGGAGTTCCAGTCAAAGGATGCCCTGCTGGAGGAAACAGAGGAAGGCTATTCTTGCCAGTTTCTTCTTCCCCCTGTTCCAAAGGATTCCCGGACCCTCCAAAACAGCTTTTAAAAGGGCACTGGGGGAAGGGGGGGATCAGTGAAAATCCCCCCACCCCCATCCTCTAGCAGGAACCTCTGGAACCAAGTCCTTCCACAAATGGAGGGAGAATATGCAATACTTAGTCCTGTGGTACCTTAAAGGCTAACAAATGTACTATGGCATAAGCTTCTGTGGGTTAGATCCCCCCTTTTTTAGCTGCATGAAATAGTCTCCAAAGTCAGTCTGTATAACTACTGCATAAGTACAGTTAAAATAAGTCAGCAAAATGTGACCTTGCTCAGAAGACTCAGGTTCCATACACCCTCCAGAGCTATAGTATAAAATACCAAAACTTTCAATCTGGTACAACTGTTCTTATGTTCTTAGGATGGGAGACTGCCCAGGGCCCCCGTGTAAACTGCTTTTTCTTTGGGGGAAGCTCTGAGGTGTTCACATGGGCTTCCAGTCTCCAATCCAAACACTTAACAAGTCTCAGACTTGCTAAGCCTTAATAATGCACTATTTTCACCTGCTTTACTGGTTATTTCACATTGGTCAGTCCAGTTACTGTCGGAAAATAAAATGAGTTTGAACCATGACTGACACCTTGTGCAATGCTCCAGGCTCATGGAGTACCTGCAAACATGGCATGCAGGAAAAACAAAACATTTAAGAAGGAAAGTTTTATGAATTCTTAGGCTACAATCCAAATAAGTGCAGAGCCACCACTGCTTTTCCTGGCCCTTTGCAATTAAGAACAAGTGTCTCTATGGGGGTCTTCAAAAGCTTGGATATGTTGAATCTTTTCTAGTATTTTTTTTAAATCACTGAATTCCACTATTTAAAAAACTAAGTAGTCCAATAAGGGTGTGATCCTATGTGCGTTTAGACAAAAAAAAACTCCAACTCCCAGCATGCCTCAGCCAGCATGGGGCATGCTGGGAGCCAGACTTTTTACTGTCTAAACATGCATAGGATTTGTGCCCTAAAAGTCATAACCTTTCCTTGCTCTGTAGTCTTCATTAGTTAGGGACCAACATGGTAGGTGAGGCTCTAGGTGTGCGTTGATGAGGTTTATATCACCGCATCACCTGCCTCATTCACAGAACTTTACGAGAGCTCCAGGTCACATCGTCGTCCACTTGTAACCCTCTTGTGTTTTCTCACCATTTCCATCTTTTTGTTATAACAGAAAATCCATTAGAGAAAAAAAAGATGAAACTGCTGCACAATGCCTTTTGAGTAGTAGCGCTAGGAGCCCTCCATCTAGAAGGACCCCGATCTCTCTTCATTATAGTGATAAATGACCAGTTCTCCAACTGATAGAAATTATCTGTTCAAAACTTGCTGAGAGTCTGGTTTAAATAAAGTATAATTATACACCTGTGAGATTCATTTGCGACACCACCTAGAAAAGTTTGTTGTCTCAGGGAGCAATCCCATGCATGGTTAGATGGGGGGAAAAGTCCTATAACTCCCAGCATCCCTCTAGCTGGCCATGCTGGCTGGGGCATGCTGGGAATTGTAGGGCTTTTTTCTGTCTAAACATGCATGGGATTGTGCCCTAAGTCTATAATGTATATTTTATATATACAGTGTGATAACTGCCATGTCCCTTTAAATAGGAAAGTGAGTTAGAAATCACAGCAGCTGTAATTCTTTTCTGATCTGTTTGCCATCTCCTTCTTTCTGCAATATGCCTGTGGTGGGGCATTCAGAAACATGTGCTTTTTTCCTCTGCTAGCTGCAGAATCAATTTATCTGAATAAAGCACAGGAAGCTGGCTTCAGCAGAGAGCCCAGCAATTGATTTTTAGGCTGGATTAAGCTTTCCCCTTCAATGCCTATTGACTTGACATCCGGCAATAAATTAAATGATCCCACGTGCTTGGAATCCCTCATATGCACAATTCGGAATGCACAATGACTTGCTAATTTGCAGACAATCTATGGCAATATAAATGGAACTGAAGTGCACTTTAAAAAGAAATCCGTTTCCTAAGTGTAAAACACCATGCCAGTGTAGAATGTAAGTTTTGCTGGTGTGGGCAAGGACCTGCCACTTAAACTAGAGAACCCAAAATGGTGGACTGGGATCCTCAAGTTGAGTGCAAGATACTTTAAGGTGGATTGCCACCACTGACTGTTGTGGAAAGTGTAGCACATAGATTTAGTAAAACCTTCTCCATTAATGGGCAGAACTGACAAACAGGTTTTGAGGGAGGAATATAAGATTCTATTTGCAAGTGTTTGGGGGTGACCCTTTTTAAGATAAATTATGACAGCAGAGAGCCCTCTATCAATCTTTCCTATCACCCTCCCATTATGAAGCTTTTGTGTGAATGTACCTTTCTTCCCTCCCGTTTTTAGACTTACATTTAACCACTTTGTGGGGCATGACTTAAAAAAAAAAAAAAAAGCTTTCTCAGAATGTAATAAACACAAGTGGGCACCTGCCAAAAAATGTTGCACTCCCATTCAGAGCTTACAACAATGCTGTGAGGTAAGTTAGGCTGAGAGTCAGTGACTGGCCCAAAGTCACCCAGTGAGCTTAATGGGTGAGTGGGGACTAGAACCTGAATCTCCTGAGTCTCATTCCAACACTCTAACCATTACACTACACTGGCTCTCATTCCACTAAAGGGCTCAGGTTAAGGATTGCTGTCTAAAACCTCCTTGCATAGATCAGGGAGAGGGTGTTGTTGTTTTTAAGCTTCCCAGCAGGCATCTACCTAACCCTAACACCTACATCCAGCATCTTTCTCTAAACCACCACTGCTGCATTTTCCTTTCCCTCCTCAGTTTCTCACATGTTACAGGTACCCAGCTGGCAACCAATACCATCCACATAGAATGATAAGAGTTGGAAGGGACCTTGAAGGTCATTCCCTACTCAGTACAGGATAGCCACAGATAAAGTGTTCCTTCTTTCTCCTCCTTTCCATTCCCCACAGTGGGTTTTGATTGGTTTTGTAACCCTGAAACAAAAATCCCATACAGTAGGTTAATATTTCCCCATAGTGCAGAATGAGTAAAAGAGCTGAGAGAAAGAGACTGACTTATAAATACTCTAAGTACTTTTTGAGTGTATGGCACAGGAAGAATTCAAGTTTAGGATTTCATAGGTTACTGAATTGCATCATAGCTATGTGCAAACATGGCCAGTTGGGTACTTGTAACATGGAATGGTAGAGAGAAGCCCATCCTAGTCTGATAATATAACAATGAACTATTTGGACTGCTGGACCACTGGGTGGATAATAGAGTGACCCCACATAATCCAGTAAGCCATCCCATACATTTTAAGGGATGGAGAGTGACCACTTTGCAGAAGATAAAGCCCACCGCGCAGGACACAAATCTGTCATGCACTGCAGCTGTCCAAATCCTCTTATCATGCAAACAGATCAATTCTCAATATGTGAAACTTGATCTGGCTATGAAATGAGAACAGCCAGGTAACCATATGGCCAGCTGTGATGGCTGCAGGATTTTTCATAGACTCTGTCCCCCTTCAGATGCAGCCACAGTGGTGTAATGACCCTGTATCCTTGGTGCACTAAGCCACAAGCTACACATGAATGACATAATCAAGTCATGTGAGTCAGGCTGATTTTGTTGGTCTTTCCACTGGAACAAGACCCATACCGCTGGCCCCATCACATCAGCTCTGAGGCCCACCATTCACACACAGCCTGCCCTTGTGGGGAATTGCTCATCAGGTGGTGGCTCCCATAATGCAGCAACTACATGTGAAGTGGGCCTCAGAGCTGATATGGACTGGATTGTTCAAACAGACCCTTTATCTCAATACCCCTATTTTCACCCTACACTAGATTCTATAAAATTGGCAGTGTTTGAGATTTGCTTGAAGGAAGCAAATCATCCTTCCTCATGTACATCTGTGAAGCCAGATGGATGCCATTTTGGAGTGAAGCTCTGCTGTAACGCCAGGCTGCAACAATTGAACTCAGTTCCAAGAGACTGGTTCCAATGTGGCTTTATCCATTCATAAACTGAGAAATTCTGCCATCTTCCCAATCCCAGCATGTTTTACTAACCCTACTAATATATGATCTGATATAATAATTATAATATACGATTTTATTGCCAAACCAGCTGCCAGGAAACCCATCACAATATGCCTCTCTAGCATAAGAGTTAACTAGTTCCATTTTGTTGGCATCTGTTTCACATATATACTTTATGTGTATGAATTTAAAATGACAGTGTTTTGTTGTAACAGAATAGATGCAATCCACAAAATTATGGTTGGGTCTGTAACAGATGGCACCAGTTCCGATTGTCAATTTAGCAAGACGGCTGCATCTATGTCCATCATGCAGCATTTTTTAAAGTCTCAGAAGATGACAACAATAATACAATTTACCTAACCTACTAACATCAAAATTTGGAGGTCCTCATATTCCTTTTTGTCACTGGGATTATCTGAGAATGACTAGAATCATATAACATTGAACAATGCTTTGCAGTGGTCAGTCTAGCAAATAACACGCAGAAGATAATATGTACCTGCTGTAGAACTGTGAATAAATTCACTTTATAGCTAAAGGTTTGGATCCTCGGTTTTTGCTCTGTGAATGGAAGGAAATTCTGTTTGGAGGAGAAGAGTTCTCCTGAGAACAGAAGCTCCTTCCTCTCACACAGCAAAAACTGAGGAGCTGAGCCAATATATTTGTGCAAATACTGTGTACCATTTTCTCTTTCACTTAAATATAATTCCCAGACACTGGAAATGCTGAAAAATGCAGGACATTACCTAAACCTATAGCATACTAATTGTATCTCATGGTATAAGCATGGATAACATACATCATCCACTCTGCTATTCCTCCATCAACCTATCAGTAAGCTGCTCCTACATTTAGGCATATTCTGAAATATGCCTTTCTGGGATAAGGGGAGACAATCTCTTTTTCTCATCTTTGTCCTATCCTTTCTTTTGCAGGGCATAGGTCATGCTTCCCGCCCCTTGATTTTGCAAAATACCACCTGCTCATTTGCCTCCATAGCCTCAAACTATCATAACCTGAAGAGCTGGCATCATTTTACCAAATGCAGGATCTCTACTAAGAGCATTTCTTTGTTATTGTTGTTCAGTCATTCAGTCATGTCCGACTCTTCATGACCCCATGGACCATAGTACGCCAGGCCTTCCTGTCCTGCGTTCTCTCCCGGAGTGTGCTCAAGTTCATATTCATTGCATCGGTGATACTATCTATCCATCTCATCCTCTGCCGTCCCCTTCTCCTTTTGCCTTCAGTCTTTCCCAGCATCAGGGTCTTTTCCAGAGAGTTTTCTCTTCGCATTAGGTGACCAAAATATTTCAGCTTCAGCTTCAGTATCTGTCCTTCCAATGAGCAGTCAGGGTTGATTTCCTTTAGGATTGACTGATTTGACCTCCTTGCAGTCCAGGGGACTCGTAACAGTCTTCTCCAGCACCACAGTTCGAAAGCATCGATTCTTCGGCGCTCAGCCTTCCTTATAGTCCAGCTCTCACAGCCATACATTACTACTGGGAAAACCATAGCTTTGATTAGACGGACCTTTGTCGGCAAGGTGATGTCTCTGCTTCTTACTATGCTGTCTAGGTTTGCCATAGCTTTCCTCCCAAGGAGCAAGCATCTTTTTATTTCATGGCTACAGTCACCATCTGCAGTGATCTTGGAGCCCAAGAAAGTAAAATCTGTCACTGCTTCCATTTCTTCCCCTTCTATATGCCAGGAAGTGATGGGGCCAGATGCCATGATCTTCGTTTTTTTAATGTTGAGTTTCAAACCAGCTTTTGCACTCTCCTCTTTCACCCTCAACAAGAGGCTCTTTAGATCCTCTTCACTTTCTGCCATTAGGGTGGTATCGTCTGCATATCGGAGGTTGTTGATAATTCTCCCAGCAATCTTAATTCCGACCTGTGATTCATCCAACCCGGCGTTTTTCATGATGTACTGCATGATACCTGGTGTTTTTCATGATGTCCTCTGTTAAATAAGCAGGGTGACAATATGCAGCCTTGTCGTACTCCTTTCCCAATTTTGAACCACTCGGTTGTTCCATGTCTGGTTCTTACTGTTGCTTCTTCACCCTCGTACAGGTACCCTCTTCATCATAGGGGATTGGAATGCTAAAGTAGGAAGTCAAGAAATCACCAGGATAACAGGCAGGCATGGCCTTGGTGTACAAAACGAAGCAGGACAAAAGCTAATAGAGTTTTGCCAAGAGAACACGCTGATCATAGCAAACACTCTTTTCCAACAGCACAAGAGACGACTCTACACATGGACATCACCAGATGGTCAATATTGAAATAAGATTGATTATGTTCTTTGCAGCCAAAGATGGAGAAGCTCCATACAGTCAGTAAAAACAAGAGCTGGAGCTGACTGTGGCTCAGATCATGAGCTTCTTGTTGCAAAATTTCGGCTTAAATTGAAGAACGTAGGGAAAACCACTAAACCATTCAGGTATGACCTAAATCATATCCCTTATGAATATACAGTGGAGGTAAGGAATAGATTTAAGGGATTAGACCTGATAGACAGAGTGCCTGAGGAACTATGGACGGAGGTCCGTAACATTGTTCAGGAGGCAGCAACAAAATCCATCCCAAAGAAAAAGAAGTGCAAGAAAGCCAAGTGGCTGTCTGATGAAGCTTTACAAGTAGCTGAGGAAAGAAGGGAAGCGAAAAGCAAGGGAGAAAGGGGAAGATCTATCCAACTGAATGCAGAGTTCCAGAGAATAGCAAGGAGAGACAAGAAGGCCTTCTTAAATGAACAATGCAAAGAAATCGAGGAAAACAACAGAATGGGAAAGACTAGAGATCTCTTCAAGAAAATTGGAGATCTCAAGGGAATGTTTTGTGCAAAGACGGGCATGATAAAGGACAAAGAAGGCAGGGACCTAACAGAAGCAGATGAGATTAAGAAGAGGTGGCAAGAATACACAGAAGAACTATACAGGAAAGATCTGAATGTCCCTGATAGCCATGATAGTGCGCTCACTGAACTTGAGCCGGACATCCTAGAGAGTGAAGTCAAGTGGGCCTTAGGAAGCATTAGTAACAACAAAGCTAGCAGAGATGACAGTATTCCAGCTGAGCTATTTAAAATCCTAAAAGATGATGCTGTTAAAGTGCTGCATTCAATATACCAACAAATTTGGAACGCTCAACAATGGCCGCAAGACTGGAAAAGGTCAGTTTACATTCCAATTCCAAAGAAGGGCAACGCCAAAGAGTGTTCAAACTACCGCACAATTGCACTCATTTCACATGCCAGCAAGGTGATGCTCAAAATCCTACAAGCTAGGCTTCAGCAGTATGCGAACTGAGAACTACCGGAAGTACAAGCGGGGTTTCGAAGAGGCAGAGGAACTAGAGATCAAATCGCCAACTTTCGCTGGATCATGGAGAAAGCAAGAGAATTCCAGAAAAACATCTATTTCTGCTTCATTGACTACGCTAAAGCCTTTGATTGTGTGGATCAAAACAAACTGTGGCAAATTCTTAAAGTGATGGGAGTACCAGAGCACCTTACCTGTCTCCTGAGAAACCTGTACGAGGGTCAAGAAGCAACAGTAAGGGCATTTCTACACAAGTCTTTTATTGCAAACTCATGATTAGTCATGAGTCACAGAAGTTTGCAGGTCCTTTACACAATGTTGTCAACCTCCAGGGCATGTCTTGTGCTTTCTGACATTTAACTCGGGTTTCAAAAGATCTGAGATAACCTAATAAAGAACCTTAATCCTCTATATTGGAAGTGTGTAAGTGTAATTACACAGTTCCACTATACAACAGTGCCATCTAGTGGCTGTATAATGAAACATATAGAACTTGCAGACAAAGTCCCCAATTCAAAGCATGTGTCTGCCCGTGTAAAGGAGCCAAGCTTAATCCTGCAAAGAATCCGGAAGCAAAAGCCCCAGTAAACTGCAGGATGAAAAGCCTGGTGTGGAGAAGTCCTAAGTGAGCAACCTGAGAGAGGAGTTAGTAGGTGGGCAGACCTGGAGTACTCCCAGATGGATAGGGTCCTAGCACTAACAATGAGAAGGCATTGTGCAGCTATTCCACCTTTTCATCCTTAATGGATTTTTCGCGGTAAGAAAAACATGGAAAGAAAAAAGGTGGGAAAATACAAGAGGGTTATGAGTGGAAGATGATGTTGTTTGGACCCCATAAAACTCCATGAATTAAGTAGGATAATGACATGATGAAGGCCTCATCTGGAAGCACTCTTGAAGGTAGACTTGAGACATTCCTGCCCACCACAAGTCTTGATTATCACATCTTGGGTATGTGTAAGTGATTCCATCCTCAGTGCTGTTTTCCTAGGATTACAGTGATTATCCAGGGGGATGTCTCCACCAGCGATTTACTCCAAGCTGGCTGCGTGTTGAGGTCATTAGGGATACATGACATTGTGGCCATCCAGCAGCCACCTCGGAGCTTATCAGGGAAAAAGGGATTTCCTGAGACTGCTTAAAGTCTGATTCTTTTCCTTAAGTCAGGTTCTCCCTGGTATAGTTGCTGTGTGCCCCAACCCCTACATTGTCCTCAGGTATGCTAGCCCTGCCCAGGGGTGTGCCTTTCACCATGACTCGCGTCAAGGGGTGTTTCCTGTGTGTTTCCCATCCCTGCACAAACCAATTAGTTTCTACTCAGAAATAACTCCCATTGTGCTCAATGTTGCTTGTCCCCTGGATGCCCACATCAGAATTTACAGAGATCCCCCTCAATTGAAATGGCACAGTTTAAAGCACATTCCCTACATGCTTGAAAGTGCAATCTCGAGGCTCCGGTTCTCCATTGTTTGGTTTAGTGCCTTAGGAACTAATTACTTCACAGCTTCATTATAGAGATCCTGTGCAGTATTGGTTTGGTTAGAAAGGGGGCTGGTTTCCCATCCCTGTGTCTCCCCCCCTCCATCTTTCCCAGCACAAGCATATGTGTGTCTACTCAGAAGTAACTCCCATTGTGGTCTACGAGACTTGCTCCTGAAATGCAGGTGCATCTGGACCTTCAGGGGAAAGGAGAAAGGGGGAGGGGGGAGAGGGGAGAAGCCTCTCTTATTGGTTGAGCAGCCCCTGCCAGGCAGATAATGTTCACTCCAACCCCCACCTCCATCAGGAAGTATGTTCTGTGAAGTGATTTTTACTGGTGCAGAGCACTCTCTCATAGAACCCTGCATGGACCAAATCGCAGCAAAGCTGACTTCTTTAAAAGAAATCCGGTACTTCTCCATTTGCTTCTCCTTCTGTTGTCGTGGAGACACGGTCTAGGGTAATCTAGTTTTGTTAGCAACTCACCTAGAAGAAGTGTAAGTCCAATCACAAATCCTGTACCCATGTTAGCTACTGTGCTTGGGGTATCCTTTGCACCAGTGTGACAATCACTGCTTCAGCAAGGCTTTGCGTGCAAACCTTTTCTTTCATTTAAAATTAATGCATGATGGGCATCCAAGCCAAACCATTCAGCTAAGTAACTAGGCTCCTGTAGCACCCTAGGATGCTTTGCACCTTGGATAGCTCCTTTAGAGTTCTGACTGGTTCCGACTGAAACCTGGAGCGGATTCATTGCCCCACCGACATTGGAGCCACCAACCTCCATTGCCTAGGATACGCTTCACAGTCCATCCTATAAGCTATTATCTAGACTTGGCTAAACGTCCAGTAACTCTCATCCCAAATCTTTATTTTAGAACATATAGCGAGCCTTTCTTTCCAACAAGAAATTCAAGGTGGTTAAGCAATTTCTAACAGAGAGCTTCAGTGAGAATAAAGAGCAAGGTTTTGCTTCTGTGTGCTTTCATTGGTCATCAGTTGTAAATGTGGATTACTGCTGCACTTGAACCGCATCCAAAACTGCAGCTCTCTTCACCATCCACACCCCCTGCTGCCACATTCTCACTCTCAGCAGCATCCTTTCATTTTATTCTCCTTGTCATCTTGGGCCAATCCTTACAACCTCTATCAAGATTCATGATGGCTGCCAGCATGCTGGGGAAAAGAAGAAAATAAATCTTAACCAGTAACAAAAAGCGATACGCTAGCCACCTTCCCTCCCACTGCCTCCGCCCCATTTGATTGATAGGAGTCATTTAGGCAAGGAAACATATTTCACTGTTTCTACCACAGAGTTTATGGCACCTTTCTTTTACCAGAAGGGCAATACTGATGGACTGTCAGAACTCCTGCTAAGGAAAGTCCATCATGTATCTCAGATGTCCCATCTAGGGTGAATTTCAGCAGTTCCTTCTGGAGTCTCTTCCACAAGAGGATTAATCATAGCAAATCCTTTCGGTGTGCCCTAGTTAATTTTATTTCCCATTCAGACCATCATGTTGTGAGGAAACCTCTTTTGATAGCATCATTAATCTCTGAAGTTAGGACACAAATTCTTCATGTTCCCATGGTTCTGTACTTCAACTGATCCTTTTAAACAAAGCTCTTCCTCTTTATTTTTACAGAACTGCTGGGTTTCATCTCTCTCTCTCTCTTGATTTATTTTATTTATATCCATCAAAAATGGTGCTTAAATCAGCTAATAATAATAAAATACAGATTTAAAAAAATCAATTGAAACATAACATAAAAACAGACCATTTAAAACAAAATTAAAACACAACAATTAAAGCGCAATCCTATGCATGTTTAGACAGAAAAAAGTCCTACAACTTTCAACATTCTCCAGCCAGCCATGTTGGCTGGGGAATGCTGGGAGTTCTAGAACTTTTTCCTGTGTAAACATACATAGGATTGCTCCCTTAAACGAATAGACAGCACCCAACCAATTAAAAACCCCTTCAGCAACAGACCAGTTTACATGCCAAATACCTGCCTAAATACAAACATCTTTACCTGCCAGGAGAAGAACAACAGAGAGCCAATCTTGCCTCCCTTGGCAGGGAGTTCCACAGCCTGGGAGCAGCCACCAAGATGGCCCTCTCGCGTGTCACCACAAGATGTGCCTCTGAAGGTGGTGGTACCAAGAGAAAGACTTCCCCTGAAGAGCTTAAAACCCCACCAGGCTCATATGGGAGAAGGTGGTCTTTTGGGTAGCTTGGTTCGAAATCATACAGGGTTTTATAACAAGCACTTTGAATTGTGTCTGGAAACAGACCAGTTGTACTATGCAAGGCAAGGGAACATGTTTGCTCCAAATATAAAAATTAAAGTTGACTCTTAATAGGACTTTGTGAACCCTGCTTCATTTCACAGCAACTTCATAAGCATTTTGTGGCAAATTCCTGGCATCATTGACCTATAAGCATTCCACCATAAAGCTTACAGTCAGGGCCAGAAATATTAGAAAGACAGCCAGTGGCATACACACACCCCCATTGTTGGTGGCTCATAACTAATGGAACAAACCAACATCATTTCAAACTTAAGGATCGCCTTTAATACCTGGATGAAAATCCTTTGCAGTCAATGACTGCCTGAAGTCTGGAACACATGGACATGACCAAATTCTGAGCTTCCTCCCTCGAGATGCTTTGCCAGGCCTTTACTGCAGCTGCCTTCAGCTGCTGCTTGTTTGTGTGTCTTTCTGCCTTCAGTCTTGCCACACACCACCATTACCGCTACATCAACCGTATAAAAAACCAGAAACTCTCCATAATACTTCACGCATCTGATGAAGTGAGTTATAGTCCACAAAAGCTTATGCCAGGATATATGTGTTATTCTTTAAGGTGCCACAAGACTCTTTGTTATTTTTGCTGCAATAGATTAACACAGCTACCCTCTGGAAATTAAGATAGGTGTATCAGTCAACTAAGGGCACAATCTTATGGATGTTTAGACAGAAAAAAAGTCCTACAACTCCCAGCATTCCCCAGCCAGTGTGGGGAGTTGTAGGACTTAATTCTGTCTAAACATGCATAGGATTGCACTCTAAGTTGTTTATATATATATATATACACACACACACACACACACCACTTTTGAAACAGAGGGGTATTTCAGTAACTGAAAAGCATGCTCTATTGGGTGGACTGACTTGGCCATTGAAGAACATCCCACTTTGCCTGGAGAAACTCTTGGGTAGCTTTTGCTGTATGTTTTAGGTCATTATCGATCTGCGATATGAAGCGGCGTCCTATCAGTTTGGCAGCATTCGGCTGAATCTGAGCAGAAAGTATAGCCCTATACACTTCAGAATTCATCCTGCTGCTTTTATCAGCAGCCATTGGCAACCATACATGCCCACGCCATAACACTGCCTCCACCATGTTTGACTGATGATGTGGTATGCTTTGGATCATAAGCTGTCCCTTTCCTGCTCCATACTTTTCTCTTCCCATCATTCTGGTACAAGTTAATCTTGGTTTCATCAGTTCAAAGAATCTTATTCCAGAACTGGGCAGGCCTTTTTAGGTGTTTGCTGGCAAAGGCTAATCTGGTCTGTCTGTCCTTGAGCGTTAACAGTGGTTTGCACTTTGTTGTGAAGCCTCTGTATTTACATTCATAAAGCTGTCTCTTGACTGTAGATGTTGACAATGACATGCCTACCTCCTCAAGAGTGTTCTTGACCTGGCTAGATGTTGTGAAAGGGTTCCTCTTCACCATGAGCAGAATTCTGCAGTCATCCACTTTAATTGTCTTCCGTGGTCTTCCAGGCCTTTTGCTGTTGCTGAGCTTGCCAGTTAAGTCCTTCTTTTTCAGGATGTTCCAAACTGTTGTATTGGCCACTTGCACTGTTTTTACGATCTCTCTGATGGGTTTATTTTGTTTCCTCAGCCTAATGATGGCCTCCTTCCCTCGCATGGACACCTCTTTGGACTTCATGTTGGGAGTTCCAGTGAACAGCTACCAAATGCAAGTGCAACACTCAGAACCACCTCCAGGCCTTTTATCTGCTTGATTGGTCATGGGGTACCCAGGAAACAGGCCTGCTTGTCAGCCATTCGTTCCATTACTTATGAGCCACCAACGTTGGGTGTGTGCGTATGCCACTGGCTGTCCTTCCTGAATGGTTAGCGCCCCACTTTTGTCAAACCCCTTGAATTACTGCTGAAAGTCCTGACTTCGCTCCCATCTGGGTGTGTTTCCTTTCAACTTCAACGTGGTGGCGTACAGAGGCCAACTGCCAAAACAGTTATCTTTGTTCCGATATTTCTGGCCCTGACTATAAGTGTTAATCTGGAAATCTGCTTTAGGAAAGGCTGTCTATACTTACTGAAGCCTTAAATTTGGAGTTGTGTTCAAGTCTTTGGTATTGATATCAATGGACGTTAAAAATGTTTAACTTTGGCTGTATTGTGCCGTTCTTTATTTTCTTAGGCTGCTGCTGTCAACTACAACCAGTTGTCACATTTAATTTCATGTTCATCACTCAACGTCTGAAACAAATTGGTGTCTTTTCCAAACTAATATTTGAACTGTATGCTTGAATACAATTGTGTCCTTGAATACTCTTCCTTGAATTGTATTTTCAATTATTTTAAAGAAAAAAATACTGAAGAACCGGTTGTGGTGTAGTGGTTAGACTGTTGGATTGGGACTCAGGAGATCTGGGTTCTAGTCCCCCCCTTGACCATGAAGGTCACTCGTGGACTTTGGGCTAGTCACTGACTCTTAGCCTAACCAACCTTACAGGGCTGTTGTGAGGATGAAAATGGAGAAGACAAGGACCATGTAAGCTGCCTTGGGTTCCTTGCCAGAGGAAGAAAGGCGGGTATGAATGTAATAATAAAATAAAGACATATTCTTTCCAACATGATGCAATGTGCCAAAAAAGGTAGGAGCAAGAGGACATTAAGTAAAAGGACATTAGTAGGAGGGCACAGCTCATGAAATTGCAATGTTTGGGAACCATGAAGTTGCCATGTTTTGACCTTCTGCTACCAAAGCAAAATTCCTAGGTGAATCAATGCATTTATAGATATAATGACACAAAATAAGGTGTTATTTTTTAAAAGTTACTGGAGTGTATCAGGAAGAACATAACATTGGCCAGGAAAGGACAATGGAGAACTTTGTGGGAGGTAGAGCTCACACCATGATTGAACATAGGATGCATTATGAAACACACTGCTTTATTTTGACACAATGGATGTAGTCTGACATAACATTTAGGTGTATTTTACCTAGCCCACTGAAATCAAAGCTGGATTGTACCAAGGTGTGTAAGACAGGTAGTACTTGGATCAGAATAACAGAATTTGAGGGGCTGTTATCAGAATAATTGATTTTTATAACACTACATGTGTTATTTGGCTCACTTAGTGCCAGATGTTTGTTACCAGCAACAGGTGCACTGTAAATGACCACTGTTAATAATGTGATTGTGACCATCAGTTCTTTCTGCACTGAATTTCCTTCTGAGCTCACTGTTTACAATTCTTCCCCCCACCACACACCACCATTACCACTACATCAACCGTATAAAAAACCAGAAACTCTCCATAATACTTCACGCATCTGATGAAGTGAGTTATAGTCCACAAAAGCTTATGCCAGGATATATGTGTTATTCTTTAAGGTGCCACAAGACTCTTTGTTATTTTTGCTGCAATAGATTAACACAGCTACCCTCTGGAAATTAAGATAGGTGTATCAGTCAACTAAGGGCACAATCTTATGGATGTTTAGACAGAAAAAAAGTCCTACAACTCCCAGCATTCCCCAGCCAGTGTGGGGAGTTGTAGGACTTAATTCTGTCTAAACATGCATAGGATTGCACTCTAAGTTGTTATATATATATACACACACACACATACATACACATACACACACACACACACACACACACACACCACTTTTGAAACAGAGAGGTATTTCAGAGGAAGGATGCCATGTATACACAAACATACTTACATAACATACTTACATAGATATACATACATAGCACATTGCAAACTGCCTGTGAAACATGTACTGTGTGTGTATACGTGTGACCGCATGTATGTATGTATACAATATACACAGACTCTCTCCTATACATAGCCCATTGCATCTTGCCTTTTAAATACCCCTGACATTAAATAACCTACAGCATGGTAGATAAAATCACCGCTGCACATGCGGATCTAGGAATGTAGTCCTAGATTTACAGGCCAGAGCAGAATTAATTGCTATGAGGGAAGATGCCATTCTTATGCCTCATTTGAAAGTCAAACTTAATTTTAATTACAGTTGCCATTTAGGTGAGAAAGTGGTTTAAATATTCAATGGTAGAATGAGGGATTCAAATAATTTTCATTACTTTCAGATTTAAAATGCCCAAGGATGTTCAGCACTTTAATCTTTATTGAATGTATTTGTTGTAAACATTATGTATTTTCATAAACGTTTAATGAGGACTAACTGTTAGAAATGTAAAACTATTTTTTTCCGTTATTATTTATGTGCAGCAGTTGCAACACAGTATATGGAAATATATATATTTACATAACGTCCGAACTTAATGGGGAAGGTTTTAGAAAACAATTTAGAATGCAAGCCTGCTCCCTGATGAAGAGGTCTGTAAAAGTCAGCAGCTGACACCAGCTCTGACACCAAAATAATGGTTGGTTAAAGATGCAATCCTATGCCTGTTCAGGCAGAAAAAAAATCCTACAGCTCTTATAGGATGTTTTTCCTCTCTCTAAACATGTATAGGATTGCGCCTTCAAGGTATCATTTGCCTACGTTTCATCACCGGACCAGTAACATTGGAGCATTTTCAATAACAACAATGAATTATTATTATTATTATTATTATTATTATTATTATTATTCTGCCCTTCTACTAAAAGCACCTAGAATAGCATAATCATAAAGCCATATATTAATAAAACTGCAAGTACAACCATTTCTAAAATCAATACAAACAATGTCACTAGCACTTAAAAACAGAAACACAAAAACACAAAAGACCAACAGCAGCAAGAATAAAAGATATCATACATTAAAACTGGCAGCAATAAAACTCTGTTTAACTGATTAAAAGCCCATCAAAACAGACACGTCTTTAGTCTCTAGATGTAATCCTTTCATTTTTGTCAATATGCATTCACTAGGGTCCACTTTTAAACATCATTATACCCTGCATTGCATGAATACAAAGAGTACTGGAGAAGAACATTGATTGATCTGTCTGTGTGTTCTTAATCAGAGATCAGCAGCAAACGAAGCCATTCTGAAACATGCAATAGCTGTTGTGTGGTATTTGTCTAAATATCATGAAATCATGGGTTATAATGAAATAAAATGTGATACTCTGTTCATAAATAGTTGGCATGTCCACTGTTTCCCATAGCACAGAAAGGAAAGTTCCCCACTACAAAAAAAAAAGCCTATTGCAATCATAGAAATAATTTTTACATTTCTGAAATAAAAAGACCATTATTGTCAATGTAATGTATTAGCTTATAGCCTACAGTTAAATATTTAGTCAGGAGAGGGCACTCTCCTGTTTATGTTCATATCTGAGCTGCAGTTAAAGCAAAGGAAAAACTTGGCTGTTGGTTTTCTTAGCAGAAGAATATGAAGTTTGTTTTATTCCTCAGAATACAACCTAAAGGAACTGGGGTCATATAATGACTGCTTTAATATTAACAATTACCCTAGCTGTTCTAGAAATACTTCCCATCACAAAAGGGGTGAAGTTGTCTTTTAGGTTCTTTTTAATTCAATGTGTGTATTAATGATTTGGTTTCAGAACTGCTTGTGTTTTCCTGTGTCGATCCTGTCCTATAAGGAAACTTACTGTGTTATGCTGATGGTATATATGGTGCTAGTGTTTTAGCTAGCTAAACTTGTGGTGTTATGCTGATGATATGGTGCTAATGGCTTAGAAGGGTATGAGACAGCTTCTGAGAAATGCTGTGGCAATTTATCAGTTTGGATAACTCTATGAAGATGGTTTTCTTGTCACAGACCAAGTTGCCACTCAGAAATTGAGACAAAAGATTCCCAATATGCATTCCGTGGTTTGTAAACATCTACATCTGAGTGAGGTCTTCTCCTTTGTTAATCTCTTCAAATGTTTATATTGCTATGACTTTTTCACTGAACAATAAACTTGACTATTATAAAAGAAGAGTATCCAGTGCTGTCACAGCTCTAGCACTAATGACGTTGCACTAGAGTTGGTTTACATTAGGGCACAGAACCAAATTCCATTTCAGAGTTCTCAGGGACTGCATTCCAAGGGAGCAAAAGCAAAGGGGGGCAGGGCCAAAAAAAACACCTTAAAGCTTTTTACTACCAGTAACTAGGCCTTGGGAGAGGTATTTCAACCTTTTAGAATGGGGAAAAAACATCTCAAAAGCCAGGAAGCCACCAAACAATTGCTGGTTGGGGGAAAGGGGGTGTGTCCACCTTGGAAACCCGAGAGGACTGGACTTGGACCTCAGGAGGACCAGATTTGGCTTGAAGGCCTGAGGTTCCCCCATCATTAGTGCTAGTACTGTGACAGCATTGGATACTTCCCAAAGTTTTCAAGCTGCTTTGGTTAATAATTTTCAATTATTTTGAAAATATATCCCACTTAAGCCAGCCTTCCCAAACCTTGTGCCCTCTGCATGTGTTGGACTACAACTCCCGGCCAGCTATTGATTACCTCTAATTGGGCCATTGAATTTTGCACTCTCTTCTGCCCTGAACTGTGAAATTGTGTTTTGTCGCATAGGTGGCACAATAAGCTGTTGACGCCGTGGTTCATAATTGAAACCATAAGAGCTTATGAATCCACAGCTTTGAAATGTTATGAATGACCTTTGTTATATGTTTTATGGATTTATTTTATGGATTTTAATGTTTTTCCCTTTGTTGTAAGCTTCCCTGAGAAGACAGTTGTAGGGCAGTATAAAATATTTTTTTAAAAGAAATTTACGACATTGAACTGGCATGTAAAATGTAATTTAGTCCAAGCAAGCCATGAGTAGTGTCAAGCTGCTTTAAGAATCCCAAAAAGGTATCCATCCCTTTCTTGGAATTAGTAATGCCTATACTTTCAAATAAGGAAGTGGTGTGCAAGTATGAAGAGCATTCATAAATCACTATAATGCTGGAAATAGTCATGAGAGGATAATGTGATCAAAGATGACAAATGTTTCTGTAATCAAAGACTTTTCAACTAAAATGGATAAAATACTTGTGCAGTTCTAAGGAAGGTTATTCATGGTTTTTAACTACTTTAGTACAAGGCAAAATTTCTCCATCCGATGTTATTCCACTTCATTCCTACAGGTCACAAATGCAATCATGGAAAAATTCAAACATCTTTCTGTTGCTTAAGACAAAGTATTTGTAAATATTTTGAGAGATGCGTCTCATGAATCCAAGTGTTTTGAATGTTTACTGAATGCACATATCATTCAAAGATTGAAATATAGAAGACAAGATGAAACAAGCAATTCTCAGTTGTCAGAAAGTAAGTTTTTCTGTATTTCTCTATGCCGTTTTCTTAAAAAATTCTCAGGCACAGTGCTTTTCTTCCCAAACTAAAGGTGTACCAGTCTTAAAGATTATAGACTATTAGCATAATTTGACATTTTTAACCCTGATATAAGTTGTATTAGCATACCTATGACCCTTGATTAAGGAAGCAAAATACGTAGAAAGGTTAAGCCCTAGGACAGGGATAGGAAGGCTTTGATTTGAGGTTGTGGGATTCAACAGTAGCTTTTTTCCCAGAATGGTGAGGCTCACTCATCAGAGCCAGGTGCAAAACAGTGGGGGAGGGAGGTCATTAACCAACTGCACCCCCTCAGCTATACACCACATATACAAATCTGGGTTACTATAACCCAGGGTTTCATTTTAACACAAAACGCTCAGTGGCCAGAAGAGCTGCACACAGATGAAAGCAGCAAATTAATACTGTTTTACAGGTGAGGAAGACTGAGGCTGAGAGATAAATGATTAGCACAAGGCCAGCCATGGCAAGAGTTTTAACTTTCACTTTTACTTGCTTCTGTTAAACTATTGGGAATCAGAAACACGTGCTGATCTACGGCAATTGATCCAGAGATTTCCCAGCACATTCTAATCTACCTACTGCCTTTCTCTGGGTGTTTCCAGATGGGGAGCCTTTCTTTCTGAGAAACATGAGAGCGCAGTCTTCCCAGACACACCCATGATAGCTGGCTTTGGGTATGCAAGGGCAGTGAAGG
This sequence comes from Heloderma suspectum, assembly GCF_057233095.1. Taxonomy (NCBI): domain Eukaryota; kingdom Metazoa; phylum Chordata; class Lepidosauria; order Squamata; family Helodermatidae; genus Heloderma; species Heloderma suspectum. The sequence goes on from NC_139461.1 coordinate 95,800,850, forward strand.
TAAGCCACTTTAGCTAAAACTGCTCCAAACAAAACATTTCTGTTCTGAGCTCTGAAAATGAATTCAGCACAGTGAGCAAATCCTGGCTTTGATGCTGTAATGTTGCTGAGCTCAAGAGATTAAAAACAGGATTGACTAGTGATCACATTGAAGACATAATCCAAGAGTAAATTATTCCAATAGGAACACAGTGGCAATGCTTCTTGTGAATGCAAAATTCTTAGGCGTTTACCAAGTACACATAGGCACTTTTGGGTGCTATATTCTAGTGGTGGACGGCAGGTCCATAGCCAGCCTAAACTTTCTCAGGGGGCCACCAAAAGAAGTAGGGGGCAGTTCATGCTGTTTCCAGGCCTTTTAAACACAAAATTGTAAACTGTTTTTTAATTATGTGTTTGTTAAGAAATTTAGGATGGCAAAGAAAGTTTAGGGGGGCAGGCTCCCCTAGCCCGCCCCTGGCTATAGGCCTGGTGGATGGGGATGAAGGCAAAGGGGACAAAGCCAAAGGCAAAAGGGGTTAGGGCCCCCCAAACCAGCACATTTTAGCTTAGACTTCTTACCATCAATAACAAGGCCTCAGGAGACACATTTCAACATTTAGAATGCGGGGAAGGGGACTGCACAAAAGCTGTGGTTGGGGAAAGGGACATGGCCATCTGGGGACCGATGAGGGCCAAATCTGGCCATGGGACTTATAATTCCCACCCCTGTACAGAACGTAAGGAGTACAAATACACATACCTACCCATCCTACATGCAAGGAAAATTAGATTGGATCCCTTAGTTCCACTCACAGAACAGGATGCTCTCGGATCTTAGGAGCCCCTCCTCGCTTTGGCCCCCCTGTAAATCTGCTCCAGACAGCTGGATGACCCTCATAACAGCACCATAGCAGGGACCATGCCTAGGGATGCCAGCAACCATCGCTTCACTCAGGTGGGCACAGTGGGTTGTATCCAATGCTAGTAGACCCATTGAAATGGATGGCATTTGAGTTAGACTAACACTGGGTACAATCCATTGGATACAACCCAATGTGTCCAACTCTGACAACTGCTTAAATTTCCTTCATTCTTCACGGTATCAAAGCCAGGACAATTCGCTAGTATTTTCATATTACAGTCTATATATAGATGCCTTTCAGGATACTGAAGTGAAAGTGAATTTAGTTTACAAAAACTACCACTCATTGTTAGGAATAGGCCATCTTAAACATTTACTTTTCAATTCCTATTACACCATACAAGAGTCAAAATGGTTTCAAAAGAGAAATGGCCTGAGATTGAATGGCATAATCCATTATATTGTCCTACACTGATTCACTGACCCCCCCTATCAACTAAAGTTTGCAGCAATTACCTCAATACATTGGCTTGCATCCTAAGTTACAGTAATGAATATAGGAGGAAAGCTTCCAATCTCCCCCTCTCTGTGTAACCCACTCCATCTCCCCAAAAGCTTTTCTTCAGGGCCCAGAGACCCTCATATATCATGTGGGATGGACAGCTGCCCAGGGAAAAAGTAATCCTACTTGGGTGAAAAAGTAATTACTTTTGCTTTACAGCTATAGCATAAAGACTTGGTAACAAGCTCACTAAAATTTAGATGCCAATTTTATAGTTTTAACAATCTGAAGACATGAATTGGGAGTTTTCTTGAAATTAATGAACTTAAAATAAAGGACTAGTTTGGGGAAGGATGGAATCTGAGGTATCTTCAGATATGCTGAGAAAGATCTTGGTGAGATAGGACTATACATGGTGTTCCAGTTGCACGAATGACTTGGAAAATATCAATCCTCTGAGATTAGAATCAGACTTGGATTTGGGAACACTTCTATAAAATATTTTTTAGTTCTTGCTCTATATATGTATTCTTGTTAGTTAATTGCTCCATTATGCAGCAATTGCTATAGCTTGTTCATGCCTGATTATTAAACCTTTCAGCTTTAGAAAATTAAGGGTGCAATCCTAACTAGATAGGCAGCCGCCTCCGAACTCAGAGACAACTGCCTATCCTAAGCAAGGCAGGAGAGACACGGGGAGGATAGTTTCCTCCACGCCTCTCCAGCCATGCTATTTTTCACTAGACAGCCGTTTTCGGCTGTCTAGCAGCGCGGGGGGGGCGGGGGCAGCAACCGGGAGAGGAAGCTGCTGTACGGCACACTGGATGTGTCATACGTACAGCTCCACTCTCCCCACCTCAGAATACCCCTTTTCAGTCACTCCACACTCATCTTCCAAGCGTGGAGAATGGGGCTTCTCCACGCTGCCTCAGAGGCAGCACAGACGAGGGGGAGGTAAGATTTCTCGGAACTGACCTCAGAGCATGGGGTCACACTAGACAGTGTATAGTGGCCATAGGATTGCTCCCTAAGTGACTAGTTTGGCAGAAACCAGACTGGCCCATTGTATATGAAAGAAAAAGCAGGCATTTGTTATATCTTAGCACTCAGAGCAGTGTCAAGGCATGGCTTGCTTAGGAACTAGGTTTATCTAGGGTAAGAGAAATGACCTCATCTCTATACACCACCTAAGAAATAACACATAATACATGGCCTTGCCCTGAACTTTTTCCAGCAAATCTTTTTAACTTCTTAAGCAATATCTACATTGCCAACTGAAGCAACATTTATATCATCGTACCTCCAAAGCATCACAAGAGCTGCCAATTTTGTTCTTGCTGTAGAATAAGAGGAAGCCAAGGGGCTGTGAACCTTCATTTAGAATTTTTATTGTGACCACATGTGGAATTTACAAGTTACTTCACATTTTGACTTGCAGTCTTCTCACATGCTTCTTACCCCAGGTATGTTCTCCCAGCCTCCTTCCCCGTTTTAAAAACACAACTGCATTGTTACCAACTGAACTGGATGCTGGATAGACTCCACAACACTCACATAGGATGATAAAAAGATACAGTAAACATTTGCATTTATTCCAGAATATCTTCTGTGTGACTAATACAAGTATTATTAGCAAGTAATATCGTACATACAGGTAAGACAGACAAAATGAGCATATCATGAGAAGTACCAATGTTCTTGCACTTCCTTCCCTTATTTCATCAAGAGGGCACAATCAACAAATAGGCACTGGAAGTTCACATAATTCGTTTTTGCTTGCTGTATTCTGCAAGATCAGCAGATTTCACTGAGATGCAAAATGGAACATAAGGATAAGAGTTGCACAAACATATGGATCTTAATTCAAACAGCTCCACTGTGCTTCATTTGGACTTATGAAATTTAAACAGGTAATGGAAGTCAAAGATCTAGGTTTCCTTTTGCTTCCAGCACACCTTAGACAGAGACGGGTGTGTGCGGGTGTGTGCGGGGGGGGGGGGGGGTCCTAGCTGGCAAGATAACTAAGCCAAAGGCTTTGATCTCAAGATCCTGTAACAAGTAGAAGTTACTTTCATTTGGATAGGGGGCATCACCACTTAAACCCCTGAAAAACTGCCCTGAATGGTTCCCCCAACCCTTTTGAGTCAGTCTGTGGAGACTGCAGATGGGGCAATTGGCTCGCTGTGCCTCTTGCACAGTGGGATCTTTCCATGGCACTATGTTAAGTAAAAAGGTATATACCTAAAGTCTTTCATTCCCATAGCAAAAGTTTTTACTAGTTTATTCTGAAGGAGAAAAGATACAATTATATTTAAGAAATGGATGGAAAGGAAAAAATGTATGAGACAATTCTAACTGAAAGCAAAGATGGAAGGAATTTGCATAGACACAACCTCCTCGTGGCTGTTTTCGCAAAAGAAGTACGAAGAACTATTTTTTAAAAAAATCAGACAAGCATTAGTTATCTTATACCAAAGCATAATCATCAGTGTTTTTAATTTCAAGAACACTATCACATCCTTAGTTGTTGAACTCTATCCTTTTAGCATTTAAAAACAGTTGAGTAAGAGGCAGCATTAGAAATCTATTTCTGAAGCAACTTTATTTTGGCTTTCTGGGAAAAAGAGGATGGATTTTAAAAGTTGTTTTCAGATACTGTCCGGATGTGAAGGTGGTTAGAGATGAATTTTTGGTTCTCTTTCCCAAAACAATATGTCCCATTATTGCTTTTCAATATGGTGTTTACTCAGACATGTAGAAACGGTACATAAGAGCCACGACAATTGCTGCTATCGCTGGAATCACCCAGTTGGTCCATGAACTAGAATAAATAAAAAGTTATTTCCATAGAGTATTCATTAGTTTCTAAATAACAGACTTCTGAAAACTGAAGCCTTCTTGTCTTTCGATGACAACAGCAGATCATAACCTGGTTCACCATCACATCTCTAACCAAACAAGCTATATAAAGCTTATTATAATAAAGGTAAGTAATAAAGTAAATGTTCTATGTCAGGGGTTGGCACTTCTGGTCCTCCATATGTTTTTCCCCCCTACAACTCCTATCAGCCCTACTCAGCATAACCAATGGTGAGGGATAATGGGAGTTGTAGGCCAAAACATCTGGAGAGCCACAAGTTGCTCACCCCTGCTGCGTATGGTTACTGATGAATAAGATTTAGTAATGTGCAAGCTAAGAGAAGGCATGGCTACATTGAACCTACTATTCTCACATAAAAGGGATCTTTTACTGAACTACATCACTGGTGGAAATGCAAACACAAAGCAAGCTCTTTTTCTTCCAGGAAAATCAATCAGATAAAATGTTATTGAATATAGGTGGCTAGAATGCTTTAGTACAGGGACAGGGAACCTCTGGCAGTGGAGCTGTCTAATCCAGCCTGCAAAGTCTTTACTGGTGGACACACTCCCTTAAAACCCACTGCCCCCTCTTACTTCTTCTTTGTTCCCCCTCCCCTCTATGTCCCCCAGTGTTTTCACGGGGCATTTGCTGGGTGCTGGAATGCTTTTCCCTGTTGGGCACTGAAAAAGGCTCCCTTTCTCAGTGTTCAGCTTCTGATGGGAAATAAGAGCTTTTCCCTGCAGGTGTAGGGGGCAGGGCCTGGGAGGAAGTTGCTGAGCAATTCTATCATGCTTACTTATGAGGCTTGCCCTGCAGAGGTTTGCTCCACTTACTTCTAGGTAGGCTTAAAATCAGTAAGATTCACATTTTGACTGTGCTCACAGATGGACCATGCCCCTGAGACCTTTCCCAGATTGGAATTTCAGTCCTTGGACTTTTTTTCCCCCATCCCTACTTTAGTAGGACACAGCACTCTGAGGTTTGATCCAGACATGACATTCTGTTCATGAACTCTGATACAGCAGAGGCTACTGCTTGAAGAAGGGGGAGAGGGAGGCAATTTACACTTATTTCTCCTCCCCACCCTACAACCCTGTGCCCCGGAAACCTGCTCCAAAGGAACAGGAGATCCTCTGGAACAATGTGGTGTTGGGGACTGCAGGGAGAAATGGAGGAATCAGCAAAAAATCACCCCTCCCCCCACTTTCTCCAGCAGATCATTCCATGAGCAGAACTCCACTCATGCACAGCCTGGATCACACCCATACTATATAATACAAATTATTCTCAAGGCACAAGTAGCAGCATGCTTCCTATAAGTGCAATGATAATACCACCATTTACTTGAAGATGCTAAAGAGAGTGAGCTGAAAGTAATCTGCACCACATCAGTCCTGATCTCAATGGAGTTGATAGGTTATATTCTATAAGAACCATTAGCTTGCTTACATAGCACAAGCAAGAGACTTATCTTCATATTAAACTAAGAACTCTCGTTCTCTTTCTTGATAGAAAGTAGTCTAGCACTGCTAACAAATGAATTCCACACATGCACCAAAGTCACCCTATTTCCAATATAGCTCCTACAGATTTCCTGCTGGGAAAGGCCCTTTTTTAAAACTAACACAGTAGTGACAAATGAAATGAAGCCATACTATACCTGAATTGAGACTCAACAGTGGTAATGTAAGGGTCCTGAAAAAATAAAGCCATAAATTAGTTACATCTGATAAGTGGCATTGGTTGCCTATCCTTCTTTCCACAAAACTAGCTCATGTAATGGCTGACATGTTTTTGCCTGTGCTTTGCTCAAGTTACCTCAGATACACTGCAGTCTCATCCATTTTAGCTTATCATTAACTATCCGTGTTTACTTGCTAGTACAGCAGTTTATTCTGCATACACTGAATTCTGGCAAGGATTTCTTAATATGGAACTGTATTTTAGTGAAATGTGCATGGGATAAAGTGAAGTAAAAGCTTTCAAGGACAGTAAGCTAACCACTCTCATGGGTAAGCTTTAAGCATGCCAAAGGAATCCCAGCCTCTACACAGAACTGTGATATACTCATAAATTAATTACATCAAACTGTATTTATTGGAATTACCATCATAGCATTTTATGTATGAAATTGGAAAGCAATCTGCAATGCACTCAATTTAGTTGGTAACAGGCATGAAACCATTTCTTAGTTTAAAAGATCAAAATCTAAAATAAGTACAGCAGCTAAATGATAAAGTTATAGCTTAAACACACAAGTTCCTCTACATTCAGTAGACAAAAGAAGTGCCCTCTTGTAGTAAACCACCCAGCACCCTTGTCAAGTGTTTGAACTAGACTCAAGCACTTTTCAGTGATAATACTGAAAAAAAAACTTGGCTTATTTTAAACATAACTTAGTATTACAAGAGGGCTTCAGTGAACTGGGCCTTAATGCACACAGCATCTGTGCTGGTCAAGTGCCTTGGGGCATACCTCTGTTCTGATGCTACGCTAACCTGGCATCACATAAATAAAGTTGCCTTTGGTTGTCTCTTCACCTCCATAGTTCAGGGGAAAAGCACATGCTTTGCATGGAAAGGACTTGGCATCTCCAATTAAATCCTCGGCATCTCCAATTAAAAGGATTTTCCCGAGGCTTTGGAGGTCTCCTGCCAGTCAGAGTAGATAACGCTGCCTTGGGTTCCTTAAGGAGGAAAAAAGGCGGGATATAAATGTAATAAATAAATAAATAAATCAGGGCTAAATGGATCAGTAGTCTGACTTGTGGAGGGCAACTTTCTATGTTTACATGAAAGGTATTTTCTTTTTCTAGAATATGCACAATTCACAGTAATCTGGAAACTATCCTTAAGAGGGTATGCAGAATGTGCTAGTATGCCATCCTCCAAGTCTTCCAAATAACCCCTTGGGAGGCGTGTGCAACTGCAGTTTTGCCATTATGCTGAACAGCCAAAGACTGCAAGAAGCTCCTGTTACACAAAAAATCCACAAGCCAGGTAAGAAAATAGACCACAGTCAGGGCTGTAGGGAAATTAACAAACACAGCAGGGGAAGATGCACAAGGGCATGTCAGCCTGTCACAGGTGCAACAGCTGTGAAGTGATAGTTGGCTTACTGGGGTAAATTGGAGCAAGGAGATGTGATGGGACCAAGTAATGGTTCCTAGATACATTCAGAACAGATACATGTTAAACTCTGCATTTTTCCTTAACACAAAATCCTTAGTTTTCAAAATGTGAGTTTTTTCCATTTAAACTTAAACATACCTGGAGGCGGTTCAACCTGGCACTATTTCTAACTAACTTCAACTTATTTACAGTTTTGAAACCCGCACATTTATCCAAAAATGTAAAAACACAAACCAAATTAGGTAACTGAGAAAAAATGTTCATGACACCAAGTTCTTTCTTTAGGTAATAGTTAAAATATGATACTTAAACGAAATTACTACTACTTCAAAGCAAAGCCTAGCCAACAAAGAACTGTGATCGCGTGTCATGGACCTTTAATTTTTATAAAATGTATAGCTGTTATTCAGTTTTGACAAATAGTATAATCCCAATGCTTTTAAGTAAAACTCCTTGCTTTTACAGATTTAAGATGTCGGACAATACACCATTTTTGGTTCCATAGGCTGGATCCAGAAATGCCTTTCTCCATGAAGAACAGAAGGTGCTTTCTGCTCATAGAAGGACTGTTGTACACCTCACACTAGAGCATTGTTTAAGAAGGATAAAACTAGATGTTCTTCCACTTATGCAAGAACAAACACAACCTTTTGCACATTTAGAAGCATGAGAGCTGCTGCAGAATGTACGCTGCGGAACATACCTAGCACAGCCCTGCATAAAGTCTTACACAAGTATTCAAACCCAGCAGTAGCAGCTATTTTCCTTCCACTCAGGATTATTCAGCTCCAGCCCCTCCCCTTTTCCCCTTCCAATATTACAACCAAAGCCATCTCCAAGATGACTGACATATCCAGATGTGCCTTGAAAAGTCTGCATTGTGAATTTTTGTTTCCCCAATGTTGATATATTAACAACTCAAACCAATAGACAATCCAGGAGGAGTCACCACTTGCACTTTCAAAGGCCTCCAGTAAGAGAAAGATGAATCAGAACTACAGCCCTGCCATCTGTCAAAGAATGAGAAGCCTTTGTGACATCATAAAGCTGTAGTAATGTAGGAGTCATGCTCACTTCACAGGTTCCAGGCAACATATCATCTTTGAGATCTTGCAGAACTGTTTGCCATGTCGCCCCTTGCCACCTCTGGACTGCTTCTCAACATGTTCAGATCCAAGAAGCAGTTACACACAACATTAATGTGACAGAATGGATTTAAAGTTAAATGCTTACCGTTGGTTTCTGAATTTTTTCCCAATCATCCTGAAAATACAAATAAGTACAAAAAACAGTGATAACCAAAACTATGCAGAATGACCTAAGTTAAGCAAAGTCACCACTTAATAACCCTAGGATATTGTTCACTATACCAATTAGTCGATATATGGAAAAATACAGTGGGGCAAACAGTAAATTGTGGGTTAGTTAACCCAAAGTTTGCTGGGCACATTCTGCAGCCTTTTTGAACATTCAACCCCCAATTGGGGTTTGCTACATGATACCCAAACCTGGATGCTATAGGTTAATCGTGGGTTAAACAACCCACAGTTAACCTACAATTAGTGGTTAGGTTAACTGTAGGTTGTTCAACCCACATTAACGTATACTGTCCAGGTTCAGACATCACGTAGCAAGCCCCAACTGGCCTGATCAGGGGTTGAATATTCAAAATGGCTGTGGAACACACAGCATGTGCTTTGGCAAGTTTTGAGTTAATTGACCTATGATTTGCTGCCATTACGTGTGAACCAGGCCAGTAAAGAGTATTTTAAGCCCATGCACATTTTAAATGAGTTCACACCTAATTATTTTTTTCAACGTTTGCTGACAATTTCCTAATCCTAATGTGTTCTATCCTATCCTAATGTGTTCTACCAAATTATATTTCCTTCCAAAAACATGTACAAGTTAATTCCGCAAAAGATAAACACTACCTTGGTTAAATACTTCCTGTTAACATATAAGCAATCAGACAAGTCCTCCAGCAAAATGGATGTTTCGCAACAGCAGAATGGTTAAGGAGGGAGGAGGGCTTTTAAAAGTACCAACAAGTACAAAATCATAAGAAAATCAACCTTGCACAACTATTTTGATGCCATGTCCCATTTTCTACCATATTTACATTGGCAACGCTTTAATGCCTTTTAGATATGGCATCTCAATTCTGCTCTTTTGGAAGGTAATTTCCAAGGTAATAAAGTACACTTGGTAATTTTATCCTAATTCCATTACCAAGGCCGTAAAGTTAACTCTTGCACAGAACACAACAATAAACCAGACAAGGACAGAGCACATACCAAGGTTGTATTCTAGCAGAAATATGGTAAATGGACTAGAGGGACTGTTTACACAGAATGCAGAGTGGGCAATCAAAATACACATTACAGTTGTTTACCATATGCTAGATTTAAGCACTTTTCTACATTTACCACTTTGAGAAATATCAAATACTCTGGCTTCGATTTTAGTCAAGCAACGGCACAAAAAGGCTCATCACATGACACATTCTTGAACATGGAATCAAAAATCATTAGAGTGGCAACACCAGAATACCACACTATTAGAAATGTTTTAATAATATATTCTTTAGCACAGTGAGAACCGCACTGTGTTCCCAGGTCTCAAGCCGTGTGGGACTTTAAACTCTGAATTTTGCCAGGTAACATCCCTACAACCAGCGCAGCTGTTTAAGTTGCTGGCAAAATACATTCCATATGGTGGGTCCTGGTCACTAGACTAGGAGCAATACTATGGCCTGACTGAAGTTTCTGAGAACACAACACGTGCAATGCATTGCAGGTAACTGAACATGGCAACACACTTCGTGCAGATTGTCATTGAAGACTATCAAGCAGGAAAACTCCAGCATGGAGTAAGAGCTGACTGCTACCCACCTTCTTTAAATTCTCTGCATGTGCCAGCAAACTCAAGGAAGGATCAGATTTGTCTCTTCTACCTTGCATGATTTTGTATACAACTCAGATGCTCCCCCAACCGAGAAAGCCACATAGCACCTAATGGCTCACACAGGGTTGTATCCAACGATGTCCTTCCACTGACAGAAGCAGTTCTGTCCACAGAACTGGAAGGGGCGCAATTCCCCCTCCCTCTGAGTTCCTCAAAATCCACTCTGGAGAGCTGGGAAACCCTCCAGAGCAAATTTTCAGGCAGTATGGACAGCTACAGGGGGGAAGAGAGAGGGAGAAATTCCAACTGCACTAGTGGATTTCTGCTAGCACAACGCTGGATTCAACCCTTTGATCCCTCTACCTATACACATAGCAGATGTGGGGAAATTGAAGTTTGTGCAAAATGCTCACAAGAAAAGGAGAAATGGTAGAAAGACTTCACACTTAAAAAAAAACTGTTTTGCACAATACTTGCTTTCAAGTGCTGAATATGATAAGAGTGAAGAGTACAGAAACGCCATGCGGACTTGCTTGGCAGAAATAGCCTAGTGATGTTATCTGTGCTCTGTACAAAGTGTGTGAATTATCCTGCTCCTTTCTAGAATCCTATGTACATGGCCAAACACCTGAATAGATCTGTTCTGTTGCCAAATGGAAACCAAGAGAACCTCTCCGCACACACTGTTATGGTGAATATGTTTGCTGCCCTGAAAACAAAAGGCCCTGGAGTACAACATATATTTGCATGCATATACACACACTTCTTTTACACACAACCTTGTTTTTAATCTATGCTTATTTCTTTCTCAGTTCTGTAAGCCACAATGAAAATGGAAACAAACTTCAATTTAAAAATAGCACAGTGTTGAAGAGAAGTACTAATAAAATTGGCGCTGAAGTACAGAGATCAATTTTTGAGAAGAGATATTAGTAAACTGCTTCTTTTCTGCATGAACTGGGACTATTCAACCTTGACAGCAAAGCATGATCCATATATATCAGCCACTGTTTTGGACTACACCTGCCTCCCATCACTCCTGACTGTGGCTGATGGAAGTTGTAGTCTGAAATATCTGGAGGGACCCAGATTGGTGAAGACTGGTTTTGCAGCTATGATCTATGCAAGACAGACAGGAACAGGTAAGAGTTCTGTCCATGGACAGCATACTCACTGGATGAAGTTCTCCCACAATGAATGTTTCTGACAATGCTCTGGCATCTGTGGAATGGCCAACATCTTCAAAACTTTCCGTAGCATCTCCTCCTGCTTGTTCCCTTAGGACTTCTTCACCACCTGGGTGCTACAATAAAACAAAATATGGATATTTATCATCTGCATACTTTAATGTGATTCAACATTGTGAGAAGTCTTAGCAAATTGTAAGGGGTCTCCTTTGCAATTTAGGTTTGTTTACAAACCGTCATAATTATTATAATTATGGGGTGATTTAATATTCTAGCACCTTCAATGCAATCAGTTTTCTCCTCTGCACCAATTTGGGGTCCTTTGATGTCAATATAGTAAAAACTGCCTTGCTTGACGAGATGAAGATTCCATCTAGCCAAGCCATTATAGTCTCCAGAAATGACCAACCAGATGCCCCAAGGAAGCACACAAGTAATCATGACCAAAAAAAATCCATCACATCAATTTCCAGCCTTATTAGTCAGATATATACCATCTCTGAACTCAAAAGTTCTATTTCAGTTCCATGATTTATATACCTATCCTCCATAAATTTGTCCAGTCCTTTTTAAAAGCCATGTATCCTAATGGTCATAATTATTGTTATTTTATTTACATCTTGACACTGTAAATTCCACAACTACAACTGTGGTAATAGCAATTTTCCAAAGCCATACTTCCTGCCAATCATTTTCACGGTGTAGCCAATGTCCATCGTTTTCCCCAAAATGTTAAGCGTGTGCGTGCGTGTGTGTCTGGAGGTAAATTAAACTTGATGCAAGACTCAGTGAACCTCAACCTTGTCCACCACTGCAGCAGTCGTTGGGTTACTTCACACATGCCTGATGATTTGATGACCTGCAGAACAAAGTACGAACAGATTTCACTGAAGAGCATAGTGTTTGACATGAGGTCAGGGAAGTTCTCTTAGTAATGCTGAATCTCAGATGACTCACACACATTCAAGCCATTACCTGAAGTTGTATTAATCAAGTGATGCACACACATGTGAACCAGCTCATTAAAGGACCAATAGGAAATATCTTCCCAATGTAAATACCAGCTTTAGAGGAGGAATTCTTCTGGCAAATAGTAGCTGCTGCTCTTGCTGGTCTACTCCCTTGCTCCTTGGGCTCCATCAGCACCAACAAGGTCAGTGCTAGCATAGCCAAAGCTAATGAGAGCTCTGAAAGGGGAAAGTACCCAAACAGGCCCCTGGCCACAACATTGCAGAGGCCTCCAGAGCAATCTGTCATTTCCAGATGGGAAAGGCACCAAGTGGCTGTAGAATTTAACTTATCCCATTTAGTTTAGGCTGGTAAGACTAAAAGGAACCCGGGGGGGGGGGGTTGCATTTTCCTCCACCCCCTGGCTCTCTGGCCATACTCTGTACGAGGGGTGTGCCTGCCTACAGTCATGTCAACCACTCCAAACCCAAGATCAATCCACCCTACTTACGCTGCAAACATGTCTAATGTGCAGAAGGTGAAATAATCTACGTCATGTGAATTTTAAATGTCTCTCCACCCAAGTATTACACGTTCAGTACATAAACTTCTTTATAATGCTAAAATATATTCATACTACTCAAGCTTACGTAGAACTCATTTACTTCAATCTCATTCCAGAATTAGTTTCATGCAAACCCTATGCTGCAACGCAAAGAGCAGTCAAACCTCTGAAGCAATTCAATAGTAAAGTTTTAACAAACCAAAGAGAGTTTCCTATTTATCAGAAAGGCTGTTTCAGGACTTCCATAGAAATGCATAGTAAAGCAGCTTAAGTGAAATAGCTATGCAGGGCAATGAACAAACATGCAACTTTTACAAACACACTATGCGCTGCAGTCCAGCATCACTTTATCCAGGAGAATATAAGCAAAGACCTGTTCGATCAGATCAAGGTCCATCTAGTCCAGCATTCATTTTTCAGCACTGGCTAGCACAGAGCATGAATGTGACAGTTCCAAACCATAGTGCTCAAAGAATTACATTACTCCTCAGAGGTGCCTTGTCAACATTCTCAGAAACCCTAAATGCTATTTTTTTTTCTGAACAATAATGATGGAACTTGTGAACTTTCTATAACTAAAATACCTAGGTTAAGAAAGCATATAATGCTTATGCACAGTGACTAAGCAGAAATGTGTAGACCAAAGATTACACATGAGCAAACCAAAAAGGGTTACGGGAATACATGCAGAAAAGAGATTATGCAAGGCTGACATGCAAATACGACTGACAAATCCTGCCCTTGAATCAGTTCTGATAATTATCCATGCACAGAAATGGAGCAAAGGTCTTGGGCAACTACCGAAGTTGCCTGCTTTGAGATTTACAGTGCATTTAAGCCAACTGAATCCAGAGAATAGGTCAGACAACAAAGTTTGCTTATAAAACACTGCAGAAGGTGTGAATCCACCTCACAAATGCCAAACGCTTTGTTACCATTCTGACACGGAGTAGAAGTGAATAGCTACAAGAGACAGCTATTGCATGCAGAGAACCATTTTTGAAGAAATCTTTGAGAAACTGTATGAACCTCAGATTTCAAAATAAACCAGGAGGGAAAGCCTGTTGCTCGGCATAGTGGTCACAATCCCACTAACACAGATTTTTTTGTAATGGGAGAAAAATAGAACATTGGATCTTAAGTGAATTCCTCTTTGCTGACAAAGCTAAAATGTGTTCAGGTCAAGCCAGTAAAGATACAAAAATGCACTATGCTGTCAAATCTGAGTAGCGGACGATCTCAAAACCAGCCCAGGAACTCATTATACCTTAGTTAGAAGTGATGGGAACTGAGCTCACGATCACAGAAGTGAACATTACTGAGGTGCAGACTTGGCACCCTAAATCACTTTGCAGACCTAACACTGATGATTCAGTGCCATCCCCAAACTGAAATACATACATAATTAAGATACAGCTTTCTGTTACCTTCTTGTTCCTTTCAAAATGCTCACATACACACCACACCTTGGAATTCAAAGTATTCACTAGATAAGTTTAGAGAGATAACAGAAGTATTTCTCTTTGTATGATAAATGGCTTTTTCAGCAATTAACACAACCAAAAGCTATCTGTTCACTCTGTTATTCTAGACAGTAGCACCATTAGAAGTCATGGTGAGAAAGCAGGAAGAGTGCCACTGCAGCAGAAATACCAGATTCCAGTTACTACAACCCCACAGGTTTTCAAACCTAAGCAGAAGCAAGAAGCACATTAAGCTGCTAGGGTTCGCCTAACACAGATTATTCAGCAAGAAGATGTGTTCATTGGCCAATCCACAAATAAAACAACTTAAGATGCTTTACGTATACACCCCAAAGCACAAAAATGTAAATGGAACAAATACATGTTTATAAATACATGCATCATGCATGTACATTCCTGGGAAAAGCAGGATGGGCTATAGTTGTGTATTTCGATAAACCTGGAATTGTTCCCGTAACATGTGAAAAAGCCCTAGCCTAAGACAATTTAAGAATTATCCTCTCTCACTTCCATCATGCTGGATTTGAGCCTTTCTACAAACTCATAGAGAGATCAACATCTTTGTGGCACCTACTCCTGGGTAATTCCAATTCTACCAGTGTGATGCAATGACAGTGTAGATTTCCATGAAAATCACCAAGTGGTTTTGACCAAGTCATATTCCTGCACAAATATTTTATTTGTGTATTAGGTAAGTACGCATCCTGCCTTTCCATCAACTGGTAGTCAAGGTGGATTGAGGAATTCTTTCTTTTAAAAAAGCATACTAGCTCATCTCCTACCCAGAATCAACCCTGAGTGCTCATTGGAAGGACAGATACTGAAGCTGAAGCTCAAATATTTTGGCCACCTAATGTGAAGAGAAAACTCACTGGAAAAGACCCTGATGCTGGGAAAGATTGAAGGCAAAAGGAGAAGGGGATGGCAGAGGATGAGATGGCTAGATAGCATCACCGATGTAATGAATATGAACTTGAGCACACTCCGGGAGAGAGAGGAGGACAGGAAGGCCTGGCGTGCTATGGTCCATGGGGTCACGAAGAGTCGGACACGACTTAACGACTGAACAACAACAACCCTTTTAACTCATTAAACATGGGAAGAGGGCTGATGTATAAAAACAAAATCTTGGGGGTATACATACACACACACACACACACCAAACTTCTGGAGGCTTGCCAATGTCTATGCAAGCTGTGAGGGTAAGGAATCTGCAAAGTAGTACTCTTTACTACAGAGTTGTGGCAGTACTTTTTAATGTTACATCTTAAACTACACTCCACAGATCAGAATGGTGAGAGATCAAAACTACAGACCTCCTGCCACACAAGGGAATAGATCAAAACTATAGACAGAGACACTGTGCGTTCATGTGGTCTGATATCTATATGTTTTTCTTTCTCCACAAGGCTTTTCATCAACTGAGAAAGTATCCTGCTCTTTCCCTCCAAATAAGCCTTCTTTCCACATCAGGCACCTAGTGCCCTTCCAAAGTATTAAAGAATAGCCACATTTATTTTTATTTTATTTCTGTGTAAAACAAATTCTGGGCTTATCCAGAATTACGAACCTAAGTCCTGCTGGCTTGCACCCTAGAACTTCCCACATTACATCTTAAAGACTTGGGTGTGCTCTTACAAACTACAACCATGTCAAAGACCAAGTTTTAAAAATAGGATAACAGCAATGCAGGCAAATAGGCTGCCTAAAAATACAACTAGAAGGGATCACAAAGACGTTGCACAGTTCATGAGTCTTGTCTCCACTCTGCACACACTTTTAGAAAAGTTTTGAGCATGATTTGTGAGTTACCCTTCAAAATGCAACAACACAACCAGCTATGTGGCATTTAGGCTCATTTAAGTGCTGTATAACCTTTGTTCAAGTTGAGCCTGCCAGTTGCACTTGTTCACTTTCACAATGAAATGTATATATTCCTTATATTTTGAATGAAGATCTTAGTGATGAATCTTTGCCAGCTATGTTCCTAACATACAAATCCAATGCATTGTTAGACTAATGCTGCATATAAACCGAAATTAAAGAACACATGGTTGTGTTTTTCAAAGTTCCTGCTGTTAGGGAATCCTTTCTATTCTATATTAGTCTGTCTGAAGAAATCACTGTACAGTAGCGGTAGAATCTCTGTACGCTCTCAGCACAGGTTTGAAACTCTTGCTGGCCAGGCCTACTATGCTAGCTGTTACTCCAAACAAATTGATGCATGCTGAAATTATCTCAATATTCATCTGCAATTGCATAATACCAGCCTACTATTACTGACTTTCTCAAAGAACCGCATTTGATAAGCTTCTGGAAAATCTCAGACTCCCTGGGAACACTGGGCAGTATCCAATGTTGTCCACAGACCAGCAGGACACACTGCTAGTGCAAGAGGTAGCTGAGTGGTTCTTAAAGCAACTGGAAACAAGTGGAAATGCTTGTTTCCAGAACAGGGCAGGTCAGCAGAGCTCGCAAAAGGGAGCTTCGCTGATCTGTCCTGACCTGGAAATGAGTGTTTCTGCTTGTTTCCAGGGTTGCTTTAGGAGAGTGGTCCCCAACCTTTTTGGACCCATGGGCACATTTGGGAATTTGAGAAACTGCTGTGGGCACCACCACAAAATGTCTCCCACAGAAGATGTGGCTAGTCACATAATGGCTGCCATGGGGGACTGGCTAATCAAAAGTGAGCTAAAGAGGTGGGGGCGGGGTTGAAATAGCGAGGCTACAGGCTGGGAAGAAGGAGGAAATAGCAAGGTAAAGGAGTAGAGGGGAGAGAAAGAGCCAGGCTATTAAGGGAAAGAACGACTACCCTAACATTTTACAAAGTTTTTATTTTTGAAGGGGCAGGGATTGGAGAGCTTCGTAGACACTGTTACTAGGTACCATGGTGTTTGACACATTGGGGGACACTGCTTTAGGAAGTGCTAACTCACCACTGCACTAGCAGTTGGCCCCATGGGAACAACAGAATGAGTGAAAGCACAGCAGCAACATTGCCCGCAGTTTGAAAAGTGACCTATCAGCTAAAGCCACCAAAGGTAAACTGACCTCATGCCAGAACCCCATTTCCCCATTCTGTTCTATTTAACAGTGAAACACACAAAAGCAAGAAATATTTTCTTTTTTAAGCAAGTGTAAAGATGCTATATATCAAACTATATTGAGAGCTACAGGATCCTAGACCTGGAAGGGGCTAACAAAGCCATCTAAGCCAAACACCGGCTCTAATGACAGAGCCACCTATCCAGTACTGCCATCCCAAAATTCACATATTCAAACCCAGCCACAGGGCTTAAAAAGCCAATAGCTTTCAATGACACAACGCCAATGAACACAGCCAAACATTACAACTTGTCCAAATTCAGAAGAGAGAATTTATTTATTTATTTATTTATTTATTTATTAAATTTATTAATCACCCATCTGACTGGTCACCCAGCCACTCTGGGCGATGTACAACCCACCATAAAACAATTTAAAACAATAACATTTTACCATAATTTTTTTTTTTTTAAAATACCCTAACCCACCCCAAATGCCTGCCTGAACAACCACGTTTTTAATGCACGACAGAAGCTCATTAAAGAGGGGGCATGACGGAGTTCCCTAGGGAGGGAGTTCCACAGAGTGGGGGCCACCACAGAGAAGGCCCTCTCCCTCGTCCCCACCAGTCTAGCTGTCCTGGCTGATGGGACAGAGAGAAGGCCATCCGCGGCTGATCTTGTTAAGCGGCCTGTCTGGTGTTGCTGGAGGCGCTCCTTAAGATAGGCTGGGCCGGAACCATATAGGGTTTTAAAGGTCAAAACCAACACCTTGAATTTGGCCCGGAAAACAACTGGTAACCAGTGCAACTCCTTCAGCACTGGAGTGATGTGATCTCGCCGGCGGCTGCCTTTAATCAGGCGAGCCGCCGCGTTCTGTACCAGCTGCAGCTTCCGAACCGTCTTCAAGGGTAACCCCACGTAGAGCGCATTACAGTAGTCTAAACGAGAGGAGACCAGGGCATGTACTACCGATGGGAGCAGATGGTCGGGAAGGAAGGGGCGCAGCTGCCGTATCAGATGGAGTTGATACAGCGCTGTCCGGCTCACAGCTGACACCTGAGCCTCCATGGACAGCTGGGAGTCCAAAATGACCCCCAAGCTGCGGACCTGGTCTTTCAAGGGTAGCCATACCCCATTCAACACCAGGTCAACATCCCCCAGCCTCCTCTTGTCTCCCACCAAAAGTACCTCGGTCTTGTCAGGGTTCAGCTTCAGCTTATTGAGCTGAATAAGAGAGAACCAGGTGTTCCTGAAATCCATTTAAGATTGAAGAGGAAAACACAGATGTAGATGTAGCTCACATAAAACGACAACCCAGAGTATGGGTTGAATACAGAAGATTATGGGCAGGAGGGTGCTGTTGTACTCATGTCCTGCTTGTAGGGGCTGGGCCCAGCACCTCCGCAGATGCACTCCGAGAAGACATGGGAACTGACACAGAGTCAGACGGGGGAGGAGAGGGAAGGGGTTGTTGAAGCATCAAGGTTGCAGGAGATTAATGGTCACGGAGAAGAGAATGTCCAGGTGCAAACTACTTAATTGGAAAGTAGCCAGCCAGAGTCCTCTCCACCTGTGGGAATGCAGGATCTTAAGGAGGAGGAATTGGGAATAAGAGATCCAAGGATGAGATGTCAGTCCATGCAGGAGGAACAATGCCAGATTGTAAGGTGTTCCAAAGGAGTGGCAGCTTATGGAAAGACCTGCCTTAAAGATGGGGCTTAGTAAGCCACTCAGGTCGCCTAAGTTTTTGTTACAACTATCTACCATAGTGCATTAACCAAAGGGTTAACTTGTAGACTAAGCGGACTTGTATTAGGCAAAGCTGACTAGAGACTCAGCAGCTTGCTGCTGTTTGTGGATTCCAACTGTAACCTGAGGTACTGTTCATCTCACTGTAGTTTGCACAATAAAAGCAATTGTTCAGCATTCATACTTCCCTGTTTGACCAGAAAGAACACCAGAGGCTGGTCTCTTGACACAAAGACAGATCTCCCATAAGAACCTTCCTCATCCCAAGTTCAACTGGAGAGGCCCTGTTCTGTATGTCACCAATTAACTACATAACATCTGCAGATGCTTGCAACAGGGTCCCTGGGTGGTGCCTCTACAGTTATGCAATAGGCTGATAACATCTGTGGGCTTACTGACAAGGTTGGATTAGCTACTAACCCAACCTTGTAAATAAGCCCACATAAGTTACCAGCCTGCAAAAAAAGTATACTAGCTTGCTGGGGGCTGGCAGAGGAAGGACCAGGAGCTCCATCCCTTCTCCACCAGCAAGTTCACTCACCTGCATGAAATTCCTTGTCACCCAGGATAGTGTTTAATACATGTTGAGACTAACCTGGCAGCATCATTATAGTGTTCTCTGCACTATGAAAATATGTATTCATTTCACAGGTGATTGGCTTGAGCTGTGTGTTTTTATGGGTGGCTGCGCTTACATTAAGACTATTGCTTTTTTAAAAAAAAATTACTTGCATTTAGTGAATTCTATTTTAGTAGACAGAATTGCGTATCAGGCATTTTTAATGGAAAAGTGGCTTCCAAATATTATGGACAAATGAACCCACATATGAGTTTCATATGTGATGACAGAAATAACCGTATCCATAGATATAACTACATAGAAATTAAACATTTTAATGAGGGGTGGGGGAGACAGATTTTGCTCTACAAAAGCTCCAAATCTCACAATTCACCCATCTTGCAGTAGAGGAATACGAAAACAAAATGAGATCGGTATCAACATAGTATTTTCATCAATGTTAAACCTAAATTGCTAAAATGAGATGCTTGCAGTAGGATACAAGTTTCAGTGTTTGAGTATAAACAATTTTCATGGGTGACAGGGGCTTATTGATCGTATATATATCACAAGAGTTTCTAGTATTGCATTCAGGTAGGTTAAAGGCTGAGCAAACAGGTTTGTCCCCTCTTGCTTCAGAGAGTAGGTCCACAGCTTTTCTGACCACCCCTGTTGGGGGGGATACCAGATACTTGAGGACTATTTTTCTAACCTTTGGGAATTTTGTGCACATTTTGTCGCAGAAAAATATGTAAAAATAAAAAACCCACCCCCAAAATGTGCATTTCTCCAATAGGCTAAAGTGTGAAAATGCACATTTGTGGGGGATCTGCACATTGTGGAAATTTGTGCATTTTTGCATATGCAAATTTGCACAAATTCAGAAACTAAAAAAATCCAATTGTTGATTTGACAGAATGACAGGTGCCCGACAGCCCTTGAAACACAGACAGAAAGGATTTTACACAATCCATACATCCTTAACCAATGCAACAGTGCTGCATAATTGGTGGACGGGCAGAAGGACACAGTTACACCCACTTGCTGTTTTAAACCTAACTGACCTCTTTGTTGTCAAGGGGAGCAGGACTACAGTGTTCCAGACACTCTGACAAATCTGGTCTTTGCTCATCAGAGCCCCTAACATTAATACAACTGCACTATGAAAGGATAAAGAGGGAAATGGCACCAAACAGTGGGACCCATTCCAGCTCCCAAGGTGGTGCAGCATGATCTTCTACTGCCTCTGAGAATCACTCACTCAATGCAATGAGTAGCTCACTGGATGAGACAGTCGGGCTTGAAGAAAAGTATGTGCTAAGCCAGCCTTTCCCAATTTGGTGCCGTCCAGATGTGTTGAACTGCAATGCCCATCATTCCCACCAGGTAGGCGGGCATCAGGTTGGGGAAGGCTTGCTAAACTAAAATAAAGCCTGCGGCCCATTAATGTTCAACAAGTAACGATTTCTGGTTGGCCATCCAACCATACTTTTTTCTAAAACCCTCACTCTTTTTTTGCAAGAGCTGAAATATTCCTAATGGTTTGCAAGGGATTACACACACAATGGCTAAAGCGCAATATAAACCTTTAAAAAGAGTATTTGCCCTTGGAAGACTGATCAGTACTATATCTGTACCTTGCCAGTGGCAGACATTCAATAAAAGCATATAGGCACAGCACAACTATTTCACTGCAGCAGTGAGTAATATGTCTGTGTTTATTGAACTGCTCCACCAAGACTGGTTTTTATTCAGACACTTATGAATAAAAATGCAGAAGTATGGATCTTTTCAAAATAAATCTACATTTCAGATACAAGACACCGTGGGTTGGATCCAGGACCTGCCTTGCATGGGCAGAAAGACTCCACTCCTGGAAGGTACCTCTGCTCAGTTTTCAGGGATACCCCACCCCACACCCACATCACAGCTCAGAAGTCCCCCTACCCTCTGTGTAGCACTTTCAGGGGGCTGGAGGGGCTGCCATAGGCAGGGAAGTCTGTTTCTACGAGTTCAATTGCACACACCTTAATTTTGATCTAACTTAATATGTCTTAATTAGAGACTAGTACTATAACTGTTATTCATCTACTAGCACATTTAGCATGAAGGTCTTATGGACTTTTGAAAAATTAGCATCTTCTGTATTGTTTGCTGTTACATTATTTTACTATTCATTGACTTGGATTGCCACTGTGTCTTGCCAAAGACTGAAGGAGGATACAACCCATTAAGCAGCCCTTCCCAGCTCAGTGCCCTCCAGATGTTATGGACTACAACTCCCATCAGCCCAGCCAACATGGCAGATGGTCAGGTAAAGGAGTTGTAGTCCAAAACATCTGGGGGGAACCAAGTTGGACAAGCCTGCATTACAGCAACACGTGACCAGAGTGCTACTTAGCAGGGATGCACAGGCTCATATGCCTACAGCAGGGCTTCTTACTGTCATTCCTAGTTGGGAGGCAGCTTTTAAAATCCAGGATGACAGTTAAATGCTGCTTGTTCTCCAACATGTGTGGACAACTGCAGATCAAATGACAGTTGTTAAAAAAAAAAGTCAGCTCTGTATTATGACCTCTCTACAGTGCTCTGTATATAGTATTGCTTTAAGCAAATACCAGAAGGATACAGGTTCCCTTCCTATATCCAGTAAAACCGATGCATTAAAAAAAAAAAAGGTTTCTAAAATGCTCACTAATGCAAGACCAAAATATTTAGGAAATGCATCTATAGGCATTACTGTAAAGTGATTCATGTATACATACTTTAAAAAGATACCTTGCACTTATACATGCACACTAAATTATTTCTCATATCCAGCTACATTTAAAGCACAATCCTATGCATGTTTAAGGGCACAATCCTACGGGGACAGTCGGCTGCCTCCAAACTCAGAGGCAACTATCCAATGCAGTGTGGGCGGAGCACAGAGGGGATCCTCCATGCTCTGGCCACCTTGCATTTGTGGCTAGACACCCAATTTTAGCTGTCTGGCCGGGGCGCATCAGAGCGGGGGGGTGGGGAGGATGGATGGCGAACAGGAAGCGTCATAACGCAATTCCACGGTCTCCTCCCCTCCCCGGGAACACTCCCTTTTCGGCTGCTCCATAGTGCTCTTATGAGGACAGAGCCAGGGATGAACCGTACTGCCTACAAGGTGGTGGGGGAGGGGGCAGGGAGTCAAGTTCCCAGAAACTGAAAAATCCTATGGCCATCTAGATACTGTCTAAGACAGGAAAAAGCCCTACAGCTCGCAGCATTCCCCAGCCAGCATGTCTACACATGCACAGGATTGCACCTTTACTCTACCAAATACATACATCTCCAGTAGTGCATTTTACAACATACAATAGCTCAATCCCTGTTAAGGGATTAAGAAGGAAAGTGAAGATACTAACACATTCACCTGATGAAGAGGTGCTGTTGTGAATCACCTATTTAGTACAATGAACACATTACTCAATCCTTGAACATGATGGGTGAAAGGTATCATCTTGCTTGGTGTATGGGAGTCATAAGCATCTGATTACAAAGCTTTCACAGCAAAGCCAGAAAGAAATTCCGCAATCTTGCCTTTCCAAATTAAGCCAGTTCTTATTTGCTCATTCCACAACATCTCATGATTACACATGTATATGTTAAAATGTTGCTTTTAAAGAAAGGATATATCTGAAAGCTGTGCTACATGGGACTTTCTCAGTTCAAGAAGCACAAAAAGCAACAGAAAATCCCTTCACTGAATAGTTAAAACACACACACACCACCACAACATGGGAGGCTGTGCTTTAAAGGAATTTCCAAAGTAAAGGAAATGCCTCCTTGATCTCTGAACCAGTCCCACTCCCATCACACCCACAGGAGACACCACAGCTCTTAGTCAGCAAACACTGACAAATCCCACCTTTCAGCAAGCACGTTGCAAGCCTGTAGGGCATTGCAGAGCCTCCAGAACTATTTAGAGCAGACTTCACCAGCCTGTTGCGTTCCAGGTCCATTGGACTACCCAGTATGCCAGCATGGCTGGCTGGGGGATGTTGAGAGTTGTAGTCCAACAGCCTGGAGGACACCAGGTTGGAGACGGCTGATTTACACCTCCTTCACCGCTTCCGAGAGATTTCAGTCTCCAGCAACCTTAACAACAGAGGCGCCAGCCAGCTCCCACTTCCTCTTTCCAACTCCATATACTTGCCTCCTCCAGAAACTTGGTGAGGTCATACACACGGTTGTGCAGGATAATCCAGGTACTCTGGCTGTGATTGTGCTTCTGGATCTCCTCCAGGGTGTGATAGAGACCCCGCCACGGCTCGTTCCCACACTTGTTGTCGCTCCCAGTCTTCACCATTGTCGCCGCCTCCCTCTTGCCTTCTCTTCGCCCTGCAAGACGCACACCTTCTCTCTCAGGCGCGGCGGATCTCGAACGTAGAACTCTGACCCAGGAGCGGAGTACCTTGCCGCGCAGGCGCACAAGGAGCTTTAGACGGACTCCCCCCCCCCCCCCCCCAGTAACAACGCACCGCCCTCTCCACGGCAGCAGAGCGGGGAAACTTGCCCTTTCTGGCTTCTGACTGGTCGGATGGGACGCTTTCGTACCAAAATGACAGGACTGGTTGAGGCGGGGTGTTGTTTGGCTGTTTGTTCTTCGTTCCCCCGGTTTCCGAGAAGCTCTCGGACTGCTCTCCTTTGATAGGAAAACCATAGAGATAGGGAGGGAAAACCAATGCGAACATCCACGCTGACGTAGAGAACTAGAGACAGTCACATGATTATAGCAGGCAATGCGAACTAGGCCGGACGCTGTTACTTCAACTTCACCCTACTACCCACATTTTTTCCTCTCTTGAGGAGTAGCTGTTTTATAGTCTGCTGTTGCAACAAAAAACGAGTCCAGCTGCACTTTAAAGATTTATTGTGGCATTTATAGTTGTTACTGGGGGCTGCGGCGGCTTAGTGGTTACGACGCTGAACTGCAGACTGGAAGGTCGGCAGGACAGCAGCTCGAGACCCGAGTGCTGCGTGACGGAGTGAGCTCCCGTCTTCAGTCCCAGCTCCTGCCAACCTAGCAGTTCGAAAGCAAGAAATTGCAAGTAGATAAATAGGTACCGCCTCGGCGGGAAAGGTAACAGCGCTCCGTGCACCTGGGTATTCAGTCATGCCGGCCACATGACCACGGAAGCGTCTTCGGACAGCGCTGGCTCTTCGGCTTAGGAACGGGGATGAGCACCGCACCCTAGAGTCGGACACGACTGGGTGGGGACACCTTTACTTTATAGTTGTTACTGCTTGTTGTTAGCTGCCTTGTACATTTTATAGAAAGGTGGGGTATGAATGTTATTAAATAATTATTAAACTTTTGTGGACTAAAGCCAGTTTCAGCAGATGCAACTGAATCAAATGGGCTCTAGTCCACAGAAGCTTATGCCATAATAAAACGACTAGCCTTTAATATGCTGCAAGGTTCTTTGCAGTTTTTCTATCCAGTGGGCCTAATTTAGCTGTTCAGGGCCATGGCACCTCCACAACTCTTCGCCAAAACAAACATTTCTCAGTTAAGTATATCGGAAATGTGATGTGAACCGCTTCAATTTTTAAACTGCTCCTGTAAATTGCCAGGAAGATATTCCTATGCATGTTTATTTAGAAATCCCACTATATTTGTTCAATGGGGCTTACTCCCAGATATGTGTATATACTGGGATTGCTACCTGAGGCTGCAGTCCTATACCCACTTACCTGCATGTTAAACTCAGTGGGACTTACTTCTGAGTAGATATGCATAAGATTGTGCTGCAAAACATTAATGGCAATGAATGATAAACCAAAAGTTTAGTTAAAAAACCAAAAGGTAGATTACTTTGTAATGTCGTTGTACCTATGTAACTAGTATCTGCTAATGACACCTTTGTGCCAATAACAAGATAACTACTGCGTAATTTATGCACAACCAATCACACCGAAGGACTGCTACTTTTACATTTGTAGTAACTCAGGACAACTGCACCACTACGTTATCTGCAGTTTATTATTTTTTAATAAAAATGTCTCACCCAAGTACATCTTGAAAACAATGCAGTGATTACTCAAAGATAACATGGATTTGTCAAGAACAAATCCTGCCAGACAAATCCGATCTCATTTTTTGATCAAGTAACCTCCCTTGTGGACTGTGGGAATGCTGTGGACATAGTGTAGTGGTGAGAGTGACGGACTGGGAGCCGGGAGATCCGGGTTCTAGTCCCCACTTGGCCATGGAAGCTCACTGGGTGACTTTGGGCCAGTCACAGACTCTCAGCCCAACCCACCTCACAGGGTTGTTGTTGTGAGGATACAACGGTGAGGAGGATGATAATGTAAGCCGCCTTGGGTTCCTTGCGAGAGGGAGAAAGGCGGGGTATAAATGCAATAAATAAATAAATAAAATAAATAAATATACCTCGACTTCAGCAAAGCTTTCAACAAATTGCCCCATGATATCCTGCTGAGCAAACTAGCTCAAAGTGGGCTAGATGAAACAACGATCAGGTGGATCCACAGTTGGCTACAGGATAGGACTCAGTGCTTATCAGTGGGATCTTCTCAAACTGGGGAGAGGTAACGAGTGGGGTACCGCAGGGCTCAGTCCTGGGCCCAGTGCTCTTCAACATTTTTATTCATGCCTTGGAGGAGGAGGTACAGGGAAAGCTGATCAGATTTGCAGATGACACCAAATTGGGCGGGATAGCTAATACCCTGGAAGACAGAAACAAAATTCAAAGTGATCTGGATAGACTGGAGCACTGGGCAGAAAACAACAGAATGAAATTTAATAGGGATAAATGCCAAGTTCTGCACCTAGAAAAAAGAAACCAAATGCACAGTTACAAGATGGGGGATACATGGCTCAACAACACTACAAGCGAGAAGGATCTTGGACTTGTTGTCGATCACAAGCTGAATATGAGCCAACAATGTGATGTGGCTGCCAAAAAGGCAAATGCTATTTTGGGCTGCATTAATAGAAGCATAGCTTCCAAATCCTGGGAAGTACTAGTTACGCTCTACTCAGCACTGGTTAGGCCTCATCTGGAGTACTGTGTCCAGTTGTGGGCACCACACTTTAAGAAGGATGCAGACAAACGAGTGGGTTCAGAGGAGGGCAACAAAGATGATCAGGGGACTGGAAACAAAGCCCTATGAAGAGAGACTGAAAGAACTGGGCATGCTTAGCCTTGAGAATAGACGACTGAGGGGAGATATGATAGCGCTCTTCAAGTACTTGAAAGGTTGTCACAGAGAGGAAGGCCAGCATCTCTTCTTGATCATCCCAGAATGCAGGACATGAAATAATGGGCTCAAGTTACAGGAAGTCAGATTCCGGCTGAACATCAGGAGAAGCTTCCTGACTGTTAGGGCAATATGACAATGGAACCAATTACCTAGGAAGCTAGTGGGCTCTCCCACACTGGAGGCGTTCAAGATGAGGCTGGACAGCCTTCTGTCAGGGATGCTCTGACTTGGATTCCTGCACTGAGCAGGGGGTTGGACTCGATAGTCTTGTAGGCCCCTTCCAACCCTACTGTTCTGTGATTCTATGATTCTATGATCTAGTCATGCATGCAGACCTAATGTACATGGTTGGAGCCAATTGCTGGAAGATCTTTACCCACCTCAAAGTTTTCATTTATTCCTCTATCAAGGAATAACTGGGGTGTGTCACATTCAGAATTTTCATCAAAAGCTAAAGAGAAATAACATTTCACAGCACAATCCTATACAAGTCTACCCAGGTTTAGTTGATATAGGACTGTAGTCTCAGTGAATCCCCCTTATCTCTTTCCCCCCACCCCACCAGCCTCTCTGCATCCCCTGTCTGATTAGATATTTACTTCTTTTTATATTTCTCCAATCCATATTGTTCCATCTTTCACTCTTCCAGAAACTCACACTTTTAGAAACTCACACTTTCAGGGGCTCCCAGACATAGGAGGGCTTGTACAGGGTTAAGCTGAATACCCACAATAGTAAGAAGTCTTTAGTCATGATCTGTGGTCCAGTTCCTAAGGTACATTCACCACTGCATGATGCTGTCCAATAACACATTTGTGTGGCGAATGCCCCATTATGGCCAGACCACCCACAGATAAGCTGCCACTTCTCTGGGTCAATGCCACAGGCATTGGGCTTATTCACACATGTCTTACTCATCTGATTACCGCAGCATTAAATGGTGACTTTGATGTGTGAATGAGCTCTCAGTACAAATGCTCCAGAGAGAACTTTAACTGGACATTACCTCAAAGACAAAAGTTTTCAAAGGACTAAGTTCACACAGTCATCAGGTGTTGTGCAATGAAGTGACGAAGACTAAAGTGATGAACTTGAACCATAACACTGCAGTGCTGAAAAATATTGTGTCATAATAATGGAAATCACTAGAGCGGGTTTTCTTTCTTCCCTTCGACATTGGTTAGAAAAGCTCGTTGGTTCTTAATGGAAGAACTCACTGAATCATTAATCATTATACATCATCCGTAAGAGACAATTAACAGCACAATCCTGTCTACTCAGAAGTCCCATCGGGCTTACTCCAGAGTCCCAGGTAAGTAGGTATAGGATTGCAGCTCAAAATGCCTTGCTGCTAGGCAATTCTGTTCCTCATTCCGACACCACCCCAGGGTTGTTTAGGGGCTGCTGCTATCATCTGCTGTGGGGACTGAGGTAATATGTCCTAGTAAAAAGTTGCGCTGCATTCTGCAAGAAGCGGGAAAGAGACCAGCACCGCAGCACGTTTTGCTAAATTGTGTAGTCATAGCACCTCCCACCCCTGCTAGTCTCTTCACATCCCGCGCGCCTTCGCCAAGCGCGGGAAAAGGGCTACACGACGGGTGGGAGCGAAGCAGCTGTGCCGCACAACAAAGAGACGAGGGTGCGCAGGCAAAGTGGTGGGAGGGTTGAGATTGTGAGTAATGTCTAATGAGGGGAGCCCTTTTCCTGCTCTTGGCAGAAAGTGGGAGTATCAAGTCGACAGGACGACCCATTTTCCCTGCATATTTAGTTCCCTCTCCAGCTGCGCCCTTTCTTTCCTCGTGACTCCATTTTCTCTTCCAACCTGTCATTACTGCCCACTTTCCCTCTGTGCCACTTTCTGCGTTGCTGTCTCCTCACACTGCCTCACAATAATTTCCCAGCTTTCAGGATAATCAGTCATTTGCACCAACCAGGTGTTCAGTACTGGATTTCTTCCCATCTTCAAGGGACTGCTTTAAAACTGGAGACATTTTATAGATAATTAATTGCTCCAATTTCTTTTTGGGACAACTCACCTCATGACTAGTTCCCCATCACAAGCTGGCTTTCAGGCAGTCCTAGCATGGCACAGATCTATCTGAGATAGCCTGAACTTTTGAATGGGCCCCACATGTGCCTTGCAGACCCTTTACAGTTGTCCATCAGAGCCAAACTAGCCTTATTAGGCAAAAGGTATCAGGCAATGGGAATGTGGCATACTTATTTACAAGAACAAGGTACACACATCTCTGCCACAAGCACCCGGTTCACACATGCACATACATTACTTGATTTATTCAAGTTTATCACTTTATTCCTCTTCACTTCATTGTACAACACTTGATGACTGACAGCCGAATGTGCAAATGGACTCAGCTAAGAAGCATTGTGTCTGCGGGGATGCGAGGCAATATGGAAGTTCTGTCTGTAGTGTTACATCTGCAATGGACCTTTCACAGAAAAATAATCACTGGATATTGTAGTCAACAATTGATATATGAACAAAAGCATTGCCCCAAAGTCACTTTATAGGAGGACCAAGAGTTGTGTGGTTCAGTTCCTACTTATAAGTTTCCCCCCTCTTAAGCTTTATGTCTGAAGGCCATAAAAATTAAGGAAAAATAATTTTCCTTAATTTTCCTTAATTTTTAATTTAAATTTAAATTAATTTTAAATTAATTTAATTTAAGGCCAAAAAAATTAAGGAAAGAACCACTCCAAAAGCAGAAGTACTAATGTCACAAGGAGTTATTTTAATTTTTTTCTCAGTTTCTACGTAACAAGAATTATTTTGATGAAGTTTGAAATGGTTGGTCTTAAATGTAAATTAAGGATGTATTTGTAATACCAATTATGGTATATAAATTTAGTCATTGTTTGTAAATCTAGAAAGATGTGTTTGAGTGGAGAGGCAAACAATTTGCTTTTGTTTTTTCAAAACATTTCAGCGATTTCTATTCTGCTAGCAGACAACCAGCACTGGATATAACCCAGTGTAAACTAACGAAGTCATAATTTAGTTTTTCTTGTTTTGGCCATATAATGAATACATTTAGCATTGCTGGAGATTTGTAAATTAAAACCATGTTTCAAATGTGCAGTTCATCCCAGTATTTCATTGTCACAACTAAGCGCTATACACGTGGAATCTGCAACAAAATGTTGTAGTGTACCTCACCTGCTGAGAGAAGTGCTCTTTTTCAGGGCTCCAACTAATTAAAAAAAGAGCGCAGGACAGGAAAGCCTAGCGTGCTTTGGTCCATGGGGTCACGAAGAGTCGGACACGACTGAACAACAACAACAAGTGTTGTTCAGGTCTCGAGGGAAGGGGAGTTTCAGTATAGAGACAAGGAAAAAGGACATAATTTTTCTTTTTCATGCCTTGCTGCACTATATAACACTAGAAAACTCAGGTTTGGGGCTGGCTGCATTTTATAGTTATATAGCAAGGGGGTGATTCTGGAGAGTGGGAAAGAGAAAATGTGTTTTCCTTACCTTCCTCCTGAAACTGACCTGCATAGCAGGCAGGTGAGTTCTTTAACTTCACAACACACATCCCCTCAGTCCCAATCTAACTTCCAGGATGCTTACTATAGGCTATTAGGAGCAGCCAGTTCCTCATCTTCCCTCCCACCTCCAGTTTGCTATTGGGGTGTTGTTGTTGTTGTTGTCAGATGGCAAAACAACAACATCTCAGCTTTTCAGATGCACAAAGGTCTGCAGCCCATTCTAAAAAAAATGAAAGAAAAAAGGAAATTTTAATTTACCAACATATATACATCTGCATACCTAGGGAGTCCCTAAATGTGTAGAACACACTAACTCATTTTTGGGTGGCCCTGTTTGGCTTCCAGACTGATGAGCACTCAACCACCCAAATTCACTATTGGAGAGAATGATGTAATGGACACCCATTTTTCTAGTATGAATTTGTCTCTTACTCTAGTATGTTTTTATTAATCACTTTTTTCTTCTGTGATAGGGTTAACAGAGTAGCATGAATGACGTTAGGTGCCAGTCTCTGTTTTTCATCAGTATGCCTGACCTGCAAAAACTCTGTGCTGTCAAGGTTACAGTGAGTTCTCAATTGTCCGAGAATGAGATTAGAACAGCACAAAGGAAGATGTGCAGGTAAAGGAAATACGCTTATTGTATTTTTTGGTTTTAAAACATTATTTGGAATCAAAATAAATGTTGCTTCTCATCATTAGATCACAGACATCAGTACAATCAGCACAGGACCCATGCTGTACAGGTGTTGTTGGCTGAGACTGGGAAACCAACTGCACCTGTTCTGCTGACTTAAAGCTGTGTTGCAAGTGTGAGGAAATTACTGTAGCTCAGGTTCTAATATCCCTTGACCCCAACCCACACACTTTGTACACTAATAATAACCCAGATTTGAACAAGAGAGTTAAAAAACACAGATAGTGCTACCTTTGTGACTGAAGCCAACTTTAGGAATCCAGGCAATTCAATGCACACAACTGGATGGCCCAAAATGAGATTTGATGTTCTGTTACAACATCACAAAATATGATGTTACAGTGACACTGTCACAACATGCATCTGTTCAAATTACTGAGTTCAGAGTTAACTGCTTCTGAAAATTATAGTTTATGACCATGGAAACTCAATTGAAGGAGAAACTCACCTGAAACCTTTGTAATTAGAGATGTCTCCTACATAAAATTTTGTAAGTCTAATAAAAACCACGGTTGGTTTCCTTAACATTCATATATCTTGTATGAAGGGGAACCTCCAAACTCATTTTTAGTTTCAATTTAGGTAAAGTTTTGTTGAGAACTCTAATTGCAATAAAATGCTGGCTGACTCGGTCTGTTTCTGTCAGGAGGTTGCCCCTGCTGCCTTCTGAAATCCTCAGGTAGCCAGAATCAACACACAGACAATAGGGCTCTTTTCCAAGGCTTTATTCCCATTCAACCTAATGACGCTTACAGATGCTAATTGCTTGATCTTACGAGTGAGACTTAAGAGAGCTGCCTACTCAGGGGTTCTAACCTTAAGAATCAGTTGATCTCCATTTGGAGGGGAAGGCGGGAAACCTCTGTACTTATGGGCTAGGAGGAAAGAGTCCACCCTTTTCCCGTGGGGCATTGGGGCGCCGCTGTTGCCGTTGCGCCAAGCGGGCTGAGCGCCTTCTCTCAGCACCCGCCATCTCCCGCTTGACGCTGCGCCGGCGCCTAGCGTCCAGAAACTGCTGTTGTACCTCCCTCTCCCTGCCAGGATCACTATCACTCTCAGGAATGTGTGCTGGGAGGGGCTCTCCCCCTGGCTGCTCCTCTGAACAGCGTGCAGGTTCCTCTCCCGTGGTTTCTACCTCTTCCTCCAAATCAGAACTGCTTTGGGGCTCTCTGGGCTCCAATCCAACCCTGACAGTTTCCCACCTCCCAGCTGAGCAGAGCAGAGGAAGCTGCTCCAGCTGGTCCAGGGACTACAGAAGCAAGCAAGCTCCCAGAGAGCGAGCAATCAGAGCGTGCGAACAGGGGGAGCAAATAGGAACTGGCCAAGGGAATTCGGCAGGGGAGGTCAAGGGGGAGGCCCCTAACTCACTGGAGGTTAAAAACAGAGTCGCACTGGTATGGAAGTATTTTTCTTTTAAAAAAAACTTTTTTTTTTCATTTATTTGTCTTGTAACACACACTTCCATCCCAGTGGGACTCTGTTTTTAACCTCCAGTGAGTAAGAGCCAGCCACAGGCTATTCTAGAACAATCAGAAAGCTAGACACAAAAAGGAAAACAGACTATGGAAGGACAAGACTCTCCAGTGGTGGTGACCTGCAAGGTGTGTGCAATGTTTGTTTTCTTGCCTGAGATCAATATGGCCTACACTTGCAACAAGTGCAAGCTGATCACACTGCTGGAAGAAAAAGAGGACTGGAGCGGCGACTGTGGACCCTCCAAGGAATATGAGAAAACAAGGAGTTCTTGGACAGAATGGTGGAACTACAGCAGCAAAGCGAAGTATAGGAGCTAGAAGAGCAAAAGCAAGCTGAGGCAGAAGAGGGAAATACTGAGGTGAGGAAAAATGAAGTAGAGGATACTCCTTGGAAAAGGGTGACAGGGGCAGAAGAACTAGAAGCCACTCTGCATCACTGGAGGCAGTGGAACTAGGGAACCGTTTCCAGGTACTTGAGGATGAGACTGGAGGACAGCCTGCAGAGGAAGAGTAACAGGGGAACCTGCATGAGAGTGAGCAAGAGGCTGAAGGTCAGTCAGGCAGAGGCAAGGAAACCAAGGCCTACAATAAGAAGAAGAGTAGTAGTAGTGGGAGACTCCTTGCTGCATGGGATCGAAACCCAAGTATGTCGCAAAGACCTGTGGACTCACCAGGTATGCTGTCGCCCAGGAGGATGGATTAGAGACATGACTGAAGGGTTGCCTGCATTCATAAAGCCCACTGACAGGTATCCCTTTCTTCTCATCCATGTGGGAACAAATAATACTGCCAAGCAGAGCTACAAAGAAACCACATCAGACTTTGAAGCTTTGGGAAGGAAACTTAAGAACTTTGGGGCCCAGCTAGTTTTCTCATCCATCCTTCCAGTAGTCAGAAGAGGGATAGAAAGGGAAAGAAAAATACTCTGGGTGAATGACTGGCTACGAAGGTGGTACCGACGAGAGAGATTTGGATTCTGGGACCATGGGCTATACTTCCTGGAAGATGGACCGTTGGCAAGGGATAGGTTGCACCTCACAAAGGCTGGGAATAATGTGTTTGGCCACAGCATGAAGGACTTTATCAGGAGGGCTCTAAACTGAATGCTATGGGGAAAGGAGACATAAAGTTGGGGGTAACAATGGACGAAGGCTCATGCACCGCAACGGAGAGAACAGCTCTAATAGCGCCCAATAATAGTCTTCACAAACATGTAGGAAGAAAGCCAGACCATGAAGCACATGGTCTTCGATGTCTGTATACTAATGCCCAGAGTATGGGAAACAACAGAACGAACTTGAACTCTTAATACAGGAGGGAAATTATGACTTGATAGGTGTAACTGAGACTTGGTGGGATGACTCTCATGACTGGATTACAGCAATTGAAGGATATAACTTGTTCAAAAAGAACAGGAGGAACAGAAAGGGAGGTGGGGTTGCACTATATGTAAAAAATGCATATCTCTGCACAGAAATACAGGAGAATGAGCTTGGTAGCCCCATCAAAAGCATCTGGGTTAAAATAAATGGAGCAAAGAATAAAAAGAACCAGGTGGTTGGAGTCTACTACCGGCCACCCAATCAAGGAGAAGATGAGGATGAAACTTTTGAAAAGCAAATAGCCAATGTTTCAAGGAAGCATGATGTAGTAGTAATGGGGGACTTCAATTTCCCCGGTATTTGTTGGGAGACAAATTCTGCAAAACATGGCCCCTCCAGGAAATTCCTGACTTGTGTGGCAGATAACTTCCTCCTACAGAAAGTAGAGGAAGGAACTAGAGGATTGGCTATCCTTGACTTGATCTTAACCAACAGAGATGACTTAGTGGATAAAGTAGCAGTTACAGGAACTCTGGGGGAAAGCGACCATGTTAAACTTGAGTTCTTGGTTCTAAAGGAAGCAAAAGCCGAGTGTAGCCAAACGTGTACCCTGGATTTTAGGAAAGCTGATTTTAATAAACTCAGAACAATGATCAGTAAGGTCCCATGGCAAGCGACTCTAACGAGAAAAGGAGTCCAAAGTGGGAGTTTTTAAAAAGGAAATTCTCAAGGCACAATTACAAACAATTCCAACAAGAAAAAAAGGTGGAAGACAACAGAAGAAGCCAATGTGGCTTCACAAAAAAGCTCAGAGATGACCTGAAAACAAAAAAGTACACATATAGGAAGTGGAGAGAAGGCCAAGTAACCAAGAAAGAGTACAGGCAGGTAGCACAGAATTGCAGGGATGGTGTCAGGAAGGCTAAAGCTGAGAACGAGCTGAGGTTAGCGAGGGATGCTAAAAGCAACAAAAAGGCTTTCTTCAGCTACGTGCATAGTAAAAGAGAGAGGAAAGAAATGGTGGTTCAACTATTAAATAAGGATGGCAAAATGATAACAGATGACAAAGAAAAGGCAGAAGTGCTCAATTCCTACTTTGGCTCAGTCTTCTCCCAAAAGAAGGTCTATGACCCCCCTGGCAAAGGTGAAATACAGACTGAAGGGGCAGGATCGCAGCTTGAGATCGATAGGCATATGGTCAAGGAACACCTAATTACTTTAAATGAGTTCAAATCTCCAGGGCCAGATGAACTGCACCCTAGAGTAATAAAGGAACTGGCAGAAAAACTCTCAGAGCCACTGTCTATTCTCTTTGAGAAATCATGGAGGACGAGTGAAGTGCCAGATGACTGGAGGAGGGCCAATGTTGTCCCTATCTTCAAAAAGGTAAGAAGGAGGAACCTGGGAACTACAGACCAGTCAGTCTGACATCAATTGCTGGGAAAATTCTGGAGCAGATTATAAACCAATCCATCTGTAAGCACCTTGAAAACAATGCAGTGATGACTCGAAGCCAACATGGATTTGTCAAGAACAAGTCCTGCCAGACGAAACTGATCTCATTTTTTGATCAAGTAACCTCCCTTGTGGACTGTGGGAATGCTGTGGACATAATATACCTCGACTTCAGCAAAGCTTTCAACAAAGTGCCCCATGATATCCTGATGAGCAAACTAGCTCAAAGTGGGCTAGATGAAACAACAATCAGGTAGATCCACAGTTGGCTACAGGATAGGACTCAAAGAGTGCTTATCAATGGGATCTTCTCAAACTGGGGAGAGGTAACGAGTGGGGTACCGCAGGGCTCAGTCCTGGGCCCAGTGCTCTTCAACATTTTTATTCATGCCTTGGAGGAGGAAGTGCAGGGAATGCTGATCAGATTTGCAGATGACACAAAATTGGGTGGGATAACTAATACCCTGGAAGACAGAAACAAAATTCAAAGTGATCTGGATAGACTGGAGCACTGGGTAGAAAACAACAGAATGAAATTTAATAGGGATAAATGCTAAATTCTGCACCTAGGAAAAAGAAACCAAATGCACAGTTACAAAATGGGGGATACATGGCTCAACAACACTACAAGCGAGAAGGATCTTGGAATTGTTGTAAATGACAAGCTGAATATGAGCCAACAATGTGATGTGGCTGCCAAAAAGGCAAATGCTATTTTGGGCTGCATTAATAGAAGCATAGCTTCCAAATCCTGGGAAGTACTAGTTCCCCTCTACTCAGCACTGGTTAGGCCTCATCTGGAGTACTGTGTCTAGTTCTGGACACCACACTTTAAGAAGGATGCAGACAAACTGGAGTGGGTTCAGAGGAGGGCAACAAAGATGATCAGGGGACTGGAAACAAAGCCCTATGAAGACAGACTGAAAGAACTGGGCATGCTTAGCCTTGAGAAGAGACGACTGAGGGGAGATATGATAGCGCTCTTCAAGTACTTGAAAGTTTGTCACAGAGAGGAAGGCCAGGATCTCTTCTCAATCATCTCAGAATTCAGGACATGAAATAATGGGCTCAAGTTACAGGAAGCCAGATTCCAGCTGAACATCAGGAGAAACTTCCTGACTGTTAGAGCAATACGACAATGGAGCCAATTACCTAGAGAGGTAGTGGGCTCTCCCACACTGGAGGCATTCAAGATGAGGCTGGACAGCCATCTGTCAGGGATACTCTGACTTGGATTCCTGCACTGAGCAGGGGGTTGGACTCGATAGTCTTGTAGGCCCCTTCCAACCCTACTACTCTATAATTCTATGACATTCCAACTTAAAAAAAAAAAGTGCTATTGTGTTTATTGGAATAGCAGGCCTTGGGATTGGGCCAGTAGGATTCACATAAAGATTCAGGTATTACCATCCATGGATAACAAATTGCAATTGCACACATTTTTATTTTCTGTTGGTTGATCTTCATGTCTATGGAAAATATCTGTAGTGAGATATGTGAAATTAAAGACCATATTAAGTGGCCAGTTGTGCTGGACACATTTGAAAGACTGCTGAAATTTACATGTTCTTGATGTTATTTCTTTTCTTATCACTCTCTGCATTTCTGGTGTGCCCCCTCCCAGAACATGGATATGGGGGAGTAACAGGCATGAGGAAAAGTGTGTGGGTGAAACGAAACTTGGTTTCTCACCCACTTGTGTCAATCCTGTCTACAATGAAGTCTTTACATTTTACCATTTTTGTTCAGCCTCTGTTCCCCAAGCCATTTATCTTCATTGCTAGAAGCTTGTTGTTCTGAGTAAGAGTGCTTACAGTCTTAGCATTAGGTGGTTTTGTTGTTGTTGTTGTTTTAATTGATTTTTTTTCTCTCCAACAGAATAGCAATCTGGGATAACATTTTGTGACAGCATTGATTTAATTATTCATTTACATTTTTGAACTTCCTTATTTCTGAAGGCTTAAGATTTGGGGCAACATTAAAAATCAATTCCATATTTCTTAATATTAATTGATGCTGCTACAAGATTGCTATGGGATGTTTCTATTTCCCTAAATATGGTGCAAAATAGCAAGACTTCAAAAGTACTGAGTTCAAAAAACTTGCTCCCTAGTAAATATACTTAGGATTGCAACTTTGGTATGAAATCATGAAGGTTAATGACAACTTTTTAATAATTTACTTAGGCAGCTCTTGCTTCTGCACCAAGATGTCCTTTCTTCACCTGTTCCTGGAACATTGAATCAAATTTCAGTGGTTATGACGGTCGGTAATATTTATAATTACTTGTGGATAGTGTTGCTAGAAGAGCATGTTCTGCCACTATTTTACATGTGTTCCTCTCACAGAGTACCTTGGCTGAAATTGTTTTCGATATTGTTTTTCCTGGTAAAGGAACTCTGAACAGAGTAGGGCTGCATAGGTCAACATTCAAAGCTAAGTGTAAGTTTCCCATCAATGTTCCTCTATTGATATGAACAAGGGAGTGGTTCCCACTTGCTATTCAGCTAGCATGGGACCACTGCAGAGTTGCAATCTAATCAAACCTCACTATACATCTGAATTGGCTATGAGAACCCTAAGGACACCGGCAGTCACAAACTACTGTATCCACTCTAAACATCCAAGGAAAAGCCACCCTCATAACTAGCCCTCTCTTTTGTTCATCAAGCACATGACAGTACTTTCCTGTTCTACATAACTAGCCCTACCATTTTCATCTCCTATAATTGCCCTAGCATGCCAGAATTCCCGATTTCCTCATTGCCCTGTATGGGGAAGCTTCACCTTCAGTGGGCAATACCACCTGAAGCCTAAGGAACACCCTGCTACTATAACTCAGAGTTCCACAAGCTGATCCTTTATCCGCTGCATCAATTTAGAATATTTTGAAACCTCCTAGTAGCTTGGTATAAGAGGCTTAGATGAGAGATGGGCACCAACACTAGAGAATAACACTAGTTCACTATAGTGTGTGAACTATAAAACGAGTTGGTTTATTAAAGGGTTATTTTGTACGTAAGGCAATATTTACTTTGGAGTTTTCAAAAGACTGCTTACTGATAATTCTTAAGGACAAGAGACACTTTTATTGATACAAGCCTCTTAGGGTATGCTGGCTGGTGCATGCTGAGAACTGTAGGACTTTTTCTTGTCTAAACACGCATAGGATTGTGCCTTCACATCAGGCCAAATCCCCTAAACCTCCACCCCAGCCAAATTCACCCACTATTAGGTCCAGCTTTTGGGTACAGTATTCTTCTGATGCCAAAGCTCCTCCTGTTGTTCCACTGGCTGCATGGGCAGTTTCTGTTTTTTAAAGCCTGCTTGCATAACCGTCTTCTGGTAATATCTTAGGGCAGCCTCCTGGTATAACACAGCCACCTGCTCCCTAGTCCAGATCTTCACCAGGTACATATGGTTATCACCCAGAAAAGGAATAGCTTAATATTCAGGCTTTAGCTAGGCTTTCTCCTAGTCCTTCTATCACACAACTCACATATGTTATTACTCACTAAGTGATCACCAACTGAACACTTAACTGTTTCTCAATTGCTCCTTTCCAGCTAGCTAGAACAAGTAGCCAATCAGAATCTGATGTTTCCCAGACCAATCAAAATTAAATTTACCTGATCCAGGCCCTGTCAATAAAAACTAAAAGTGATAATCTCTCCCTTCTCCTTCAGAACTGTCACCAAGCACT
Organism: Heloderma suspectum; assembly: GCF_057233095.1. Lineage (NCBI taxonomy): Eukaryota > Metazoa > Chordata > Lepidosauria > Squamata > Helodermatidae > Heloderma > Heloderma suspectum. The sequence goes on from NC_139461.1 coordinate 95,840,059, forward strand.
TACTACTCCTAAACAGGCCTTCAACACGGTAACAATGCTAGGCCTCAGGCCTACACAGATACATTATAGCCTCACAGAGGTCACACAAAGCACCCAAACATTACTGAACAATAGGTTATTTACATGGCATTTCTTCACATCCTATTCAGGATTCCCTTCTCCCCTCAGTTGTCCTTTCATTCCCTGAGACCCTCCCCTCTCACTTTACTAGTAAATCTACTGCCTAAGTTTTGAAGCTTCCAGTTGGTGCCCACCTGTACCCTTTTGAATAATCACCCCCTTCCAGAACACAGATGGATCAAGGATAGGTAATAATCTGCTTCTCCCCCCCCCCCTTAAGCCCTTTTTCCTTGGCCTTCTTTTGAGTTCTACTGCAATTTTCTCCCTTCTCTCTACTTATTCTGAAGCCAGAAGTCACACTGCACAGTCAGACTGCTCTATCACCCTGTCACTTTTTCTGGAAAGCCTTATAGTTGACCATTTAATTGCTACCTTGTTATATTTTCCTCAAAAAATATCTATTTCTGAGAAGGTCTCTTTTGCTCCCTGATTATCTTATGGGAACACTCCTCTGCCCAGACTAAACAATCTTAACATTGCCCACACTTGGCTCCAATGTATTTTGGTTAGCATGCTAGTATTGGATGAGCCCCATCAGACTGACAGCAGCCTGTCCTCTACTGGAATAGGACCAGGGTCACATTGGGAAGAGGTTTCCCAGCACACAGTTTAAGCAAAATTTTCCCAAAATTTCATGTTCTGGAACAGCTTATTCACTGAACATGGGGAAGTAGTTTGCAAATGTGTTTGGATTTATGTGTTCTGAGGAAGCATGGTAAAAATAGGTTCAGTTTATAGATTGTCCATGATCCCCTGGACAAGATGTTGAGCCCACTCACAAACTTATCTCCCCTCGAGACCTAGAGAAAAGAAACCAGGCTGCCAAGCAACAGTGGTGGTGAGGCAGAGCAAAAGGGAGAATATGGTGACCTGGCTGTCTAGATATAGGGATGATGTGGCTCTCCCCTGTTGTCCAGATGTCTCAAAGGACTCTGGGCAGCCATAGGGAGCATGAATGGCTTCCTATGCATTCTTTAAGGGTTGGGATACCTGGCTGAAGAGGGAGACAACTTGCTTCTAGCAGTGCTTATGCTGGAGTCCGAGGATGAACAAGAAAAATGGGGTGCCATTAACTCCTTTTCCTCCCTATCTGAGGCTATGGGGAGAGCGAGCTAACAGTGGGGCAACTTGGAAGGTCTCAAGTGTCAAGCTCAACAGGGCATGCTTACAGAGTTTCCAACTGGTTTTGTTAGCAGAATTCATATGACAGGTACCTTGATCCTAATTATTTACATATTTGCCTGTAAAGCTGGCACAATATTATTACAATGATGGTGCCATATCATATTTTCCTACAGTGGAGGAGGGTATCTTAGCCTGGTTGCTTCTCCCACTTGCTCCAGAAGGCAGGGCCAAATTTACATAAAGTTGAAGTTACCATCCCTGTGTGGGAGAGTGCCTGTCAGTTCCAGTCCTGCCTAACACTGGAAAGCAGAGCTCTGCCTGCGATCTACTTTTATACAGTATTTGATCTTTTCTTCATCCTGCCTTTTGTCTGGAGAGCCTCCTGGTATCAGTCCAGGTCATGCAGTCCCTTAGACAGGGAGACAGTCCCATGCTATCTACTGATACCTCAGAAGAGCTGTCAGAGGACTGGGGAACGTGCAAGTGAGGGATGTCTCTCAGATGCCTGGCCTCTCAGAAGCAAAGACTGCCCATTGGGTGGTAAATGCTGCCTTGTTTCAAAGGACCTTTTCGAATCCCAGGAAGGCCACAGAGGTTACATTAGTGGAACAGATTTGCCTAGGTGCTTAGTCCTCCCATCAGGGGGACATAAGAGTGCAAGACTCGGTCTCCCCTTTGGTGAGTACTGCAGCTCCCTCAGCTTCCCCACCTCCCCCTGTTGCGGATGGCTCAGCACTTCATCCTGAGTTTTGTCACTGGATTTGCCAAATTTTAGTTAAGGAAATTAGGCCAGCGGGGGGAGGGGGGGGAGATGGGTTGAAAATTTACCTCAAAAAAAGGTTACCTCAGGAAAATTTACCTCAGGAAAGGCAGGAAACCCAGTCTCACACTGCTCTGTTGGGTCGCTCCCCAGCCATCCACTATTTTAGCTTCCTTAGAGAAAAAAGGTGGGAACTTTTTCCCTCACCATTTTCTTCCTCTGATGAAGACGTTCCTGTGGCTTCTGATAGAGGGCATTTCTGCTGCAGAAGTCACGAATGAGGGCATTCCTCCTCATCATCTCCACAATCTTCTTTCAACCCTCGATGGCCCAAAAACAGGCGCAGTTGGGGTGCTCACAGATCTGAAGCCTGCTTGTATAAGGAGGAGGGGGTCAAGACCCGTGAGTTCTGGCCACCGCCATATTTGCAGCCAGCTCAGAGGGGCAACAACAGAGATTAGCTTTACCCCTCTTCATGTTTTGTCCGAGTCTCCCAGATAAAGAGGTAGGAAAGTTGTCAGCAACGGAGGGGGAGGTTCCTATTAAACCAACTCCAATTAGACTGTTTGCAGCTGAGGATTTCCTAGTGCTTCTCAAAAAAGCACAAAAGGTCCTCCTGGGAATTAAGGATAAAAGTGCAGGAACCCCATGCTTGGACACATAGCCCTCTGAAGCTCCTGAGGTTTGCCCAAGGCCGAAAACTGATTCTTCAGTTGTGCTTTTTCCAGACATTTTTCTGGTGCTGTTCAAGGGGAATGGGTCTCCCCAGGGTAAACGAATGTAGGCACTATGTATGCAAACATTTTTATGTTTTTCCAGAGGAAACTATGGGGAAATTGAAGGTGCCTCTGGTAGATGCCTCTGTGGCAGCCCCAGTGTTGGGTGCCATTTATCTAAAAGATGGGAATGATACTCCTAAACATCCTGAGGACAAAAGAACCGAGATTTTCCTCAGAAGATCTCATGATGCCTCAGCTTTGGCCATTTGGGCCTCTGCAGCCACTCAGGTGGGCTAAGGCCTTACTGAATAAGGTTCTGCAGGACAATGTTAAACTTCAACAGGGCCTCAATAAACTGATCAAGTCAGCTGTCTTCATGGAAGATGCCATCTTTTACAGTTTTCTGCCAGGGCCTCTGATATAGCTGTTCTTGTTGTTCAGTCGTTCAGTCGTGTCCGACTCTTCATGACACCATGGACCATAGCACGCCAGGCTTTCCTGTCCTGCGCTCTCTCCCGGAGCGTGCTCAAGTTCATATTCATTGCATCCGTGATGCTATCTAGCCATCTCATCCTCTGCCGTCCCCTTCTCCTTTTGCCTTCAGTCTTTCCCAGCATCAGGGTCTTTTCCAGAAAGTTTTCTTTTCGCATTAGGTGGCCAAAATATTTGAGCTTCAGCTTCAGTATCTGTCCTTCCAATGAGCACTCAGGGTTGATTTCCTTTAGGATGGACTGATTTGACCTCCTTGCAGTCCAGGGGACTCGTAACAGTCTTCTCCAGCACCACAGTTCGAAAGCATCAATTCTTCGGCGCTCAGCCTTTCTTATAGTCCAGCTCTCACAGCCATACATTACTACTGGGAAAACCATAGCTTTGATTAGACGGACCTTTGTCGGCAAGGTGATGTCTCTGCTTCTGACTATGCTGTCTAGGTTTGCCATAGCTTTCCTCCCAAGGAGCAAGCGTCTTTTTATTTCATGGCTACAGTCACCGTCTGCAGTGATCTTGGAGCCCAAGAAAGTAAAATCTGTCACTGCTTCCATTTCTTCCCCTTCTATATGCCAGGAAGTGAAGGGGCCAGATGCCATGATCTTCGTTTTTTTAATGTTGAGTTTCAAACCAGCGTTTGCACTCTCCTCTTTCATCCTCAACAAGAGGCTCTTGAGATCCTCTTCGCTTTCTGCCATTAGGGTGGTATCGTCTGCATATCGGAGGTTGTTGATAATTCTCCCAGCAATCTTAATTCCGACCTCTGATTCATCCAACCTGGCGTTTCTTATGATGTACTCTGCATATAAGTTAAATAAGCAGGGTGACAATATGCAGCCTTGTCGTACTCCTTTCCCAATTTTGAACCACTCGGTTGTTCCATGTCTGGCTCTTATTGTTGCTTCTTGACCCTTGTACAGGTTTCTCAGGAGACAGGTAAGGTGGTCTGGTACTCCCATCACTTTAACAATTTGCCACAGTTTGTTGTGATCCACACAATCAAAGGCTTTAGCGTAGTCAATGAAGCAGATATATAGCTGTTAGGTGACAATTATAGCTAAAAACCTGGAATGCAGCTAGGTCTAAAGCCAAGCTTTCCAGTTCTTTGTTCAAGGGAGACAAATTTTGGGGGGATACACTAGACCCAGTGCTGGTGGAAACAAGGGGAAAAAGGAAGGCCCTGCCTTCTACCATTAAAAAGGATGATTAAAAGGCTTTTATGCAGCCTGACCATTCCTTTTGGTCCTATAGACCCAATTTAGAAACATGAAGACAGGGCATTTAGATCCTCATGGAGTGGCACTGGGACCCAGCAATGACAGCAGCAGTCACAGCCCTTCTCCAGGGGCTCCTTCCCTGGAAATAATATGGGTGGTTGCAAGCAGCAGCAATTATTACACCATGTCTGCAGTGGCAGGAACACTCATGCACTTCTCTCACCTCTGGTCTCAGATCACCACAGATATATGTGTCCTGCACACTGTCATAGAGGGCTACATAACAGATTTCAAATGTCTTCCTCACAATTATTTTCTTAACTCCCCCAGGTCCAAGCAATCAGAGGAACATCAGCTGGTATTACATGGCATCGAACATTTGTTTGTTACACATAAGAGCCATTGAGCTGGTCCCATCTTCTCAACGTTTCTCCTGTTCCTACTTGATATTCTTCATCCTGTAGAAATGGAACAGGCAATTTTAGATCTTAATAGGGTGAATCAGTTTGTAAAGAAGCACAAATTCCACATGGGAACTCTTGAGAACAATCTTGGAGAGCTTGCAAGAGTGGGATATTTTAGCCTCTCTAGACTTGTCAGAAGCATATCTTCACATACTGATTCACCTGTCCACAGACAGTACCTATACTTCTCCTGTCAAGGGGAACACTATCAATTCAGAGCCTTTCTGCTCATGCTTTCTTCTGCCCCCATAGCATTCATGAAGGTTCTGGTAGCACACCTCTGAAGGAAAAAAGTACATGTCTATCCTTATCTCAACAATCTCTTAATCTGCTCTCTGTCTTTTCAGCAGGTGACACGTGATATTGAGGAGACAATGGAATGTTTCACTCTGTATGGTTTTCTAATCAAAACATAGAAAAGGCATCTGAAGCCACTTCAGTGCTTGCAGCACCTGCAGGCTATAATCAGTGCTCAGACAGGTATAGTGTCCCTTCCAAAGGACAGGATCATGCAGGCTATCAGGTCAGTTCTACATTCCACACACTCCAATTTAATGACTCTGGCAAGCCTTCTGAGCTCCATGGCAGCCTGCATAGACACTGTTCCCAGGACCAGGGGTCACTCCCATCCCTTTCAGTACCTACTTCTGCCTTTCCAGTCGAACATTGTCCCACACCAATACAAGAGGATAGTAGTTTCTCAGTTGGTAAAGAAATCCCTCTGCTGGCAGCAATCAGGAAAGGGTATCCTCTGAAAGACCCCATAAGGGTGCAAGCCATCACCAATGCCAGCCTCAGGGGGTGGGGAGCCCATTTTGGCATGGCAATTGCTCAGGGCAGGTGATCCACTTCCGAGACCCCCCACAGCATAAATTGGCTGGATCTTTGGGCAGTCTGTCTAGCCCTACAGGAGCTTCAGCCCATAGTTCAGAGGAGGGCTGTCTTGATTTGTACAGACAACATGATGGCGAAAGCCCATATTAATCGACAAGGGGGCAACAGGTCCCTCATGAGAGAGGCAGAGCTTCTTCAGTGGGTGGAGAAATATCTATTGTCTCTCTTAGTGGAACACCTCAGAGGCATTTCATTACAAAAACGGACTGGTTGAGTTGACAGAATGTCAATCCGGGAGAATGGAACCTCCATCCTCAGGTGTTCTCTATGATAGTCCTTAAGTTCAGGACTCCAGGTGTGGATTTGTTTGCCTTTCTGACATACTGCAAGGTGAGCAGGTGCATGTCCAGGTACCACACACAGATGGGGCAGATCGGATAGATGTCCTCTCAGTGCCTGGCCAAGACACTGAGGTATGCTTTCCCACCTCTATCTCTCCTATCAAAGTTCTTCAGAAGGTTCATCTGGAGCAAATGGAGGTTATCCGAGTGGCTTCAGCATGGCCCCAAAGAGCTTGGCTTTCCAGCCTGGTAGTCTGTATATGGCCATGGTTTTCCAGCCTGATAGCTTGTTATATGGATCCATGGCCATTCCCCTACAGAAGGGATCTAAGTCAGGGAAGCATTTTTCACCCCAACCCAGACTGTTTACAGCTACATGCATGGAGGTTGAGTGGGGCAAGTTAGAATAATGGGGATACAGTGAAGAGATAGTCCCCACCATTTTAGCATCTCGCAGAGCCTCTATAAATCAAATTTATGAGACCACATGGAGGGTTTTCTGCCACTGGTGGAGGCACAGGGGATTCCAAACTTTGAGCAGTGCGGTTAAACATTTGCTAGCCTTTCCTACAAACTAGGTTGGATCAGGAACTGTGGCCTAATAAGTTAAAGAGTCAGGCTGTATCCCTTAGCACTGTTTGTGGCAGTAACAGGAAGGTCTTCCTGTCCCGGAATCCACATATTAGAAGATTTTTTAGAGGAGCCCCCTTACTGAAACGTCCCTTTATGCACAGGTTCCCTTCTTGGAAAGGTTTTGAGGGGCTTAGCGAAACCTCCCTTTGAACTGCTACATAGTGCCTCTAAAACATCTTCCCTGGAAAAGTTTTTTTGTAGTTGCCATCACATCAGCATGTAGGATGTCAGAGCTCAGTGTGCTCTCAACCAGAAAGGAACTTTGCATTGTTCATAAGGACTATGTAGTTCTATGCACAGACCCTGTCATTGTACCCAATGTGAACAGCTTGTACCATCTATCTCAAGAACTAATTTTACCTCCTTTTTGTCACAACCCTGAAGCACCAAAACAAAAGGAATGGCACAAATTGGATGTACATTGGGCGGTCAAGATATTTTTGGCCTATAATACAGAGATTAGATTGTCTGATTTTTTGTTCATTTCTTTCTGCCCAGCAACTATGGGAAGAAAGGTTTCAGTGGCAACACTTTCAAGATGGATCAAAGCCTGCATCTCCTTGTGCTATCAGGCTTTGGCTGCTGCTGTCCCTGGGATTCTTACAGTTTATTCCACAAGGAGCACAGCCACCTTGGCTGCATTCAACACCAATGCTCCCTTGACTGACATTTGTTGAGCAGCAACTTGGTCTTCCATTTCTTCATTTGTCTGCCATTATAAGCTGTATACTTTACTTCTATCAAGGTGTCCTTCGGCAGCCAGGTTCTGCAGCGGGAAGTACCACTCAGGAACATCCCAGACTAGGGTACCCTCCTCTACTGTAGGAAAATGGAACATTGGACTTAATGTGAAAGTTCTTTTTCTACAGTGGATGGAGGGTATCCTGCCCACCGGGTATGATTATGTCTCACTGCTAGGAGGGAAATAATTATTTCAGTTCACTGAGTCTTTTTTGTATTCAGTATATTTAGAGGTTGGACTTGTGAGGAATCCCTCTCTCTCTTCCTCCTCTATCTGTTATTCTTGTTCTTGCTGTTTTTTCCTGTTGCACTGTTTGATAAGAATATGTTTGTTTTTGAGCTATTTTATTTCCGAAACTGGGAGGCGCTTTCCCACACAGGGAAAAGTGACTTCAGCTTATGCAAATTTGGCCCTGCCTTCTGGAACGAGTGAAAGGAGCAACCCAGACTAGGGTACCCTCCATCCACTGTAGAAAAGGACCCTTCACAGTAAGTCCAACGTTCCATTTTGTGACATTCCACTGAAATAGTCTGGTATGTTCCCCTCCTGTATCCTGAAGTATTAGGTCTTAGGATTAGATTGTTACTGTCCAATCATAGGGAGCTATTCTTGCCCAATAGCTATGCAGCCCTAGCATCTGACAGCATTGCACCTAGCAGCCACCTATGGGAAGGTCTTGTCCTGAACTCACAAGAGTACTGCAACTCCGACCTGCAATAAACATAGTGCCTTCCTATCTTCCCTCTTCCTGAAACACATGCTTTTAGGAGCATTGTGAAGACAGAGATAAATAACAATTCCTTCTGTTTCCAGGAATGAACATAAGTTATGGACCAAACCAAAAAGCTTAATTTCTTTGTAGTGATTATTGTCATCTAGAAAAATGTTGACATTTCTATACATGGGACTAATTACTCTTTGCTCCCAAAAATATTATATCTTCATTAAATGTATCCTAACTGGAAAAACCAATGTGATAGGTTTTTGTTTTGTTTTGCTTGCTTTAGATACCCTTTTATAAATCAGGAAATATTCAAGCTTACATGGAGAAACATGGAGCTCTAGTAAGTGATGACATTGCCATTAGTAACCCAATTTGGTTGTTTTTAATCACCAGTCGAGGGCCTGATGGGTTTGGGAATTTGTGGCCAATAGTACCACCAACCCAGTCTCCACAATGCATACTTGCTCTTTATCCCCAGTGTGGGAAGGGTCGTGGCTCAGTGGTAGAGCACATGTTTTGCATGCAGAAGTTCCCAAGTTCAATCACCAGCAATTCCAGGTAGGGCTGGAAAAATTCCTTCCTGAGCCTGCAGAGCTGCTGCCAGTCAGTGTTGACAATACTTGGCTAGATGGGCTAAGTGTCTGACTCAGTATAAGGCAGCTTCCTATGTTCCTATGACAGCTGCCTCTCCCACAACCAATTTAGTGTGAAAGGATTATTGAGTTCACAGTACATAGTTTCCCCATACTGAGGTAGTGTTCTGCACATCCAACTCTTTCTTTGGGTGCTGTAGACATGAATGGAGAATATTCACAATTCATATTTGGAGATGGGGTTCTCTTCCTGGTAGGGCCTTTCATACATGCGTACCTGGGTAGGGTGCCTTGTTTTTGCACCCCAGTTGCAAAGTGGAACTGAGCTTGGAATCCTTAGATAGAATTCCTAGAAGAGCTCTGAGAAGACAAACTTTAGTAATATGCCCTTCCTACTTTGTTGTTAGACTTAACTGCTTGTGCAACGAACCCCCTTTGTGCAAAATGCTCAATCATCAGAGTTCCCATTTGTGCAAGTTCTGTGGAGATATTGGCAGCGTGATGTAACCCCATGCTATGTATCTTGATATATGAGACATGTATTCCTGGCTGGGGCTTATATGCTGCTGATAGTATGCCATGACTGGCTACAGAATTGTCTAGAATCCTGTCCTCAATTGTGGCCATGGGAGCACAGAGAGAGACAGAGACAGAGAGCAGGGGTGGCATTCATTCATCTGGAGTTCTCGGTTAACTGTCACGGAAATGCTTTTACTTATGCAACTTCTTTTGCTGGCATAACATTATCCCAGCATCTTGGATTCCCCAAGCAAGAATAGGATTCTAACGAAGATCTGTATCACCACACACCCCAACTCCACCCATTTTTGCTTCTTTTGCAAGCAGTGTCATGCCAGTGTAATGGTAATGTTAACAAACTGTCTTTTAGACTGTAAGCCTGGGGCTGTCCTATTACTAATGTTACCCCATTAGTAATGTATGAATATAGCCAAATATAGCTCATGAACCCTAGAAGAACTTCAGTTCAGATTCCTGCCTAGACATGAACTGCCTGGGCCCTGTTGGGCAAATAACTATCTCTTAGCCTTGGCTTTCTGCCGGAAAAGGGGAACAGTAAAGATCCTTCCTCACTACATGGTAGTAAAGGTAAACTAGGTAGATCTGGTTAAGCTCTTCAGATATGAAACATTAAATTATTAACAATTAATTACAAAACTTTTTTTTTTTAGTTTTGCAATATTGGCATTATAGCTGTGCTGCTGCTATTGTTACCATTAGCTTATCATTTACTTTTGATTTGTGTCTAAAATTGATTCTTGCCCTTTATAATATATATACATTTTACAAATGAATGTGGACCAGCAGAAGGTGAAAAAGTCATACATTACACTCTACAACTTCCCTGTGGGTTTTCTGGTTTTAAATGTCCTTATCAGTGGCCGGGTACCTGGTTGGACCGGTTGCAGATATTTGACAGTAAGCATTTCAGGTGAATATTATTGCCTAATAAAATGACTTCTGCATGCAATAACAACAAAATAATACATAATATTTTTACAAGTAGTCCTGATTACTATCAACAGCTCAATCACTATGGCATTCCCTAAATTGCTGCTAGGTGAAGGTCAGGAATTTGACATAAGAGCCTGATACGCTGTCACACAACACACTAATCCACACTCAGTGGATGAGTGTGAGTTGTTTTGAACTGTGGGTGGTTTGTTGAGCCATGGGTTAGCATATTGTCTGAACACAGCCATGGTGGCTTGTTAACCATACAGTGTGGCTTATTTTCTCGAACAAGCCACCTTGAGAAGGCATGGTTTGTTTTGGGGATGTTCAGGGTGGTTAACAAGCCATACTGCGTGGTTATCAAGCCACCCTGGCTGCCTTCAGACAACATGATATCTCACCCTGTGGAAAATGTGCTGCATATAGGTTAGTGCATTGGGTGGGTTAGTGTATTGTTTTAACAGACCTTTAATGTTCCTTGATGGCTGTAGCCTTAGAATTTGACATTCATCAGATCTGGTGGTGCAAGTGGGTGGACCTTGGGGCCAAAATCTTCCAGGATACTTCATTCCACTCCCCCTCCCTGCTAGTTTTCCACACACACACACCCCAATTCCAGAACACAGCCAGCATTCCATAGCCACTGAAGATGCTCAGTTCTCACTGAGCTGTTTTGAATTTCTCCACTTTAGGTGTTTTTTTCCTAAAACATTTTTATTATTCTGCAAAACCTGGGTTTCCCCAAGCCTGCTGATACCTCCCTCTTATGGAGAATAAGGCTATCAATGGCTACGAATCATTATGGCTATGAATTACCTCCAGGATGAGAGGCAGTATGCCCCATATTAGTGCTGGCTCCAGGTTTTGGAGGGCCGTTGGGCAGGACACCCTCAATCAGCCCCACCCTCAGTAAGTCTGCCTTCTCACTGCTATTGTTATAAGCTGTTATTGCTCCTCATCCTCTCTCTTATCATTCCTACTACTTGCTTGCTTGACAGGCAAAGAGCTAGCGAACAAGTAGTTAGTGGTATAACCTGCTCCTCGTCACCACCACCACTGTGGGCCAGAGCAAGAGATAGGTGAACGAGTAGGTTGCAATGGTGAAGAGGATCACCAGGGAGCTCTTGTCAGAGGACCTCTGCTGGAGTATGGGCCCTCAGCAGAATCCCGACCATGTCTTGATGCCGGCCCTGCTCTTTATGCCAGTTGCTGGGCAACACAAGTGGGAGGGTGCTATTGCACTTAGTCCTGCTTGCAAGCTTCCCACTGGCATCTGATTGGCCGCTCTGTGAATAGAATGCTGGACTAGATAGGCCTTTGGTCTAATCCAGTATCTTCTGTTGTTCTTATGTTGTGTGTGAGTGGTGAATGGTCTGAATCAGTATAAGGCAGCTTCCTATACTATCATGATATGATATGATTACAGTGTTTTGAAACAGTATAATTTTTAATCGCATTTGGTTTGTTTATCTTACTAGATGGCGGTGCCAGAGAGAGTTATCCCAGCTGTCTTTCAAACCTGCTTTTCTTATACACTTATAGCCAAACTTGCTCCTAATTGGAACCAAGCTGGTCATCTGTTGATACAAGGTATTTATCTGGAGCCATTGACACTCACAATCCTGTTATGGAGTTATATATTTGCTGTATACTGCATATGTTTAGCATATCATTGGCTTTAGATTTTCTTTTATTCTGTGATTTAGAGTGTACTTTTAAGTGTCACATTAATTTGAGAAATTTCTCATAATCCTCATACGTATATTCCTTCTGAGTTGGGATTACAGTCAGGCTGTCTCTATCCCACCCCTCAGTCCTAACTAGGTTGGAAGAGAGGAGGAAAAATAATATATAACCTGGAAATGTCCCATGGCCCAGTAACTGGACATTGCTGATCTAGGCTATGTAGCTGTATTTCTGCTTTCTTTTGTGATACAAAAACACTTGAAATGTGCACTTCATTCCTATTATTTTAAAGAATGTATGCATACCTAGACCTAAGTCTCTTAAATAGTGGATGAACTGGTAAACCTATATCTGCACTCTACCACTCCAGACTGCAGAGGGAACTCGCATCATTGTATGTTCCTCCATATGTGAAAATTCTCTGCACATAGAAAACCAGCATGTCAGGAAGAAAGGTCTGTGCTGTCTTGCTGACATGCTCCTTTTCTATGTGCAGCATGACTTTCTTTTTTCATGAAAGAATATTTCATTATGTCAGCCCTAATCTGCAGTCTGAAGTGACACAGTTGAGATTTGAGACACAGGTTTACCATCTTATCTGCAGTTTGTGAGAACTAGGCTTCTTTAACTATCATTTGAATGCAGTTTCCATCTAGAGTATTGAGACTCCTAGCTAACTTGGGAGTGGAAGCACTGAAGGGCAGAATACAAATTCATAAACAAATAGCATGGTGTTAATAATCCTACAAAATACAGTTTTATTTTGCCATGTAAAAATTGAAATAAATATGCTTCCCCCATCCCAGTCCCAATATGATCATGGTCTTAGATTAATAGTTTCCCCATCAGAATGAATGGCACCCATTCATTCTTATGGGAGAAAGTAAAGTGGTGTGGTCAGGAATGCCATTAGGCTAGAAGCCAACGCTACTTTCTGTTACTGGGAAACTGAGCCACAAGGAATCAAACCTGCTTCTTTCTATATAGCCCCATCTGTCACGATTCCCTTGGCCCCCTCTTTCCTCAAGCACTCACAAACACACAAAAGGAGAGGCTTCAGTCTCACACCTTTAATTCATTATTCACAGGTTCATTACAGATGCAAATCCTCGAAGACTCTCTGGCTACAAAGAAATGCCTCCAGGGGATTCAAATAGGATCACCGAAAGTTGCCCACAGTTTGAAAGGGCGGCTGTCTGGCTAGGCTAACTTAGGGATGGAGGTCCCGCCCCTCGTGTGCTGCTTCCCTGCGTAGCCTCTCATGCATCGCTAACCAGTTCGAACGTCTGAGCTCCGCCCCTGACGTTTTCCTCTTAGCTCCGCATCTCCGCCTCGCGTCTCTTAGGTCACAGCCCTCGAGCCCCTCCTCTTCCTGCCCGCTGCTTCTCACAGAGGGGGGTAAGGAGGGAGCTTCATGCCCAGCCATCTGGGAGTTGGTCACCTGAGAAGCACACCTACCCATATCTGAACTGGCCTGTGAAAAAGCCTCCCCCAGTTCTGGCTGCTCCTCTTCTGAATCTGAGCTGCTAACTATCTCCCCACGCTCAGAATCAATCCTGACATCATCCTAGATTCTGTTTCTTGGACATATTAGAGCTGACATGTTGAAATAGTGGAACTTTGAAATAGTGTACATAATGTTGGAAATCTAGGTAGGTATTCTTATGTATATAATTTAATAAAAGAGTATTTAATTTAATAAGGGTATTCAGCAAAAATGCTGACTCATGCAATTAAGTAACCAAGATGATTGCTAGTCTGTTAGCAGAAGTAACCTTTAACCAAAGAGTATTGACTCTGCCAGATGGAAGTAATCCCAAATTCAATAATTTTCATTCAGAAATACAAATATACTTTGGCTGGCTTATATTTTGTGCTTTCATTGAATTTCATGTACGTATTGCTTAGTGAGAAATTTATTTTTTTAAATAGTGTAAGGAATAGTAGGTGTATACGTCTCGATTTTTATTTAGTGAAGTTTTGATTCAGTTACAGAATACCACATGCCTCCCTTTTTCCTATACAGCAGGAGGAACATAATTTGATGTAAATCCTGTACAAGTTAAACCACATCCTTTCCTAAAATGCTGATTTGTAGAGGCTTTATAAAGGCATAATTGTGAGTTTTATAATATATGCCAATTTCATTTGTTAAGGGAGAGGTTTTCTATCACAACTGGGAAAGCAAAATGCAGTTGGTGAGTACAATATTGATTGAAAAAAAAATATCCATGGCTCTTTTGGGACCAAGAATTACCTTGGTGATATCTGTGTACATGTCAGTGGCTGACATAATGGAACTATTTGTGCACCAAATCCAGCCTACAGAGACCACGAGCTAAACCTCTGCTAGGTTTGCCTTGTTGAAAACTGGTGAAGATCTCTGTGGGCTTCTTCACACAGAGCTTTTATCTTGCTATTGAGATTGGTTACTCACGGAAGTTTGTGGGCCCTTTAGATGACGTCGTTAACCTCCAGGGCATTTCCCGCACTAAATGACTTTTATGCCATTTTTTAAAAGAGAAAAATGAGATGAGATAATAAAAATTACTGTGCTTGAGTTCCTCTTGAGTTCCCTTGTGAAAAGAGGAAAAGCTGCAATAAGTGGAGCTAGACCAAAGCACCATTAGCAGCTGCATAATGAACCATATGGAAGACTCAAATAAGGGGGAAGCGGGGGTGGGAGGGAGGAAGCACATGCAAAGGGAATCCGTTGTGATACTGCATTTAAAATGGAAGCAGAAAGCCCCATTTTAAATGTGGGATTTTAGGATGGTGTAGAGATGCTCTGTACCTTTAAAAGCATGGCTCCTCAGTCACCATGGAGGCAGCTAATACACACGCACACACATTGCCAAGTGGCAATCAAGGGATAAGGAGGTCTAACCAAAGAGATAGCCCTGTTTCCCATTTCAGTCCCGCACTTGTGGATCATTATCTAATGGCACAAATATATAAGACATTTATATTTCTGTGGGTTTCAGATGGGACAAACCAAGTCCCACCTTCTCTTTCCCCTCAGTTGCTGCTCAGCATCTCTGCTCATCATTTTGTTATTCAAACTGTGCTGTGGTTGCCTTGAACCGTATGCTGCTGTTACTGCAGTGCAAGGATGACAGTACCTACAGAAGATAAGATTATGGGGCTGCCTTTAATGTATATGCACTATTGTCTTGAAAATTAAGGTTTCCTGAAGACAGTAAGACATGCTACCTTATAATATGTTAAGGAATGTGTGTTAGGTAGTTGGCAGTTTAATCATGTAATACCTAACACAGCAAAACACATAATAACTAACTAGCACGACGTTCTGTGATCAGCAGGACAATCCCATGGTCCAAATAATATGGCCATCGCTACACTGGAGCATACAGCAGTGTAAATAGATGGAATCCTGTGCTCTCCCAGCATACAATATTTTTTTATTTATTATATTTCTATACTGCCCCATAGCTGAAGCTCTCTGGGAGGTTTACAGAAGTTAAAACATTAAAATACAATATACAAAGTTTAAAAACCATTTACATAAAAACATATGGACAATATACACAACAACATAAAACTAAAACAACTTTGTACTAAAAACAATTTTAAAAAAATCCAACAATAAAACACAGCTTAAAACAACACTGCTTAAAACAGTATACAAAGGCCAGCAGAACGACCCCGAGTTCTAAAAAGGGAAGGCCTTCCAGAAGAATAGCGTCCTTAATGACTGCTTAAAAAACTTCAAAGAGGTCAGCAGGCACATTTCAACCAGCAGGTCATTCCACAACTGAGGGGTGGCAAAGAAAAGGTCCTCATGCGTGAGGCAGCCAGTCTCACATTAGGCAGCCTCAGCAGGTAGCCCCCAGAGGACCTTAGGTGGCAGACTGGGACAGAGGGGAGAAGGCGCTCCCTGAGGTACCTTGGACCTAGACCATGTAAGGCTTTAAAGGTAAGAACCAGCACTTTATATTTTGCTCGGAAACAAATTGGCAGCCAGTGTAAAGATTTTAAAACTGGTGTAATATGGTCTCCACAGGATGTCCCAGAGACCTACCTGGCTGCTGTATTTTGTACCAGTTGAAGTTTCCGAACTAAATATAAGGCAGCCCCAAGTACAGCGCATTACAGAAATCAAGCCTAGAAGTTACCAGCACGTGCACCACTGTTACCACGTCCACATGTTCTGGGAATTGGTGTAGCTGGCATATCAGCCAAAGCTAATAACAAGCCCTTCTCACTGTTGCCTCCACGTGAGGTGCCAGGAGTAGTGTTGGGTCAAGAACCACCCCCAAGCGATGAACTTGCTCCTTCAGGGGGAGTGCAACCCCACCCAGAACTGCTTGACATATCTCAATACCTGAATTAGGACCCTTCACAATGAGCACCTCTGTCTTGCCTGGATTCAGTTTCAGCTTGTTCTCCCTCATCCAGCCCATTAACGACTTCAGATAGTCATTCAGAAGAGTCATACCTTCCTTGGATAAAGGTGTTAAGGAGAAATAGATTTGGGTGTCATCAGCATACTGATAACTCTCAGCCCCAAACCTCCTGATGACCTCTTCCAGCGGTTTCATGTAGATAATGAACAGCATCGGGGATAGAATGAAGTCCTGAGGGACTCCACATAATACTTCCTTTTTTGAGGAACAACTATCCCCGAGCGACACCATCTGGAACCATCCTGAGAGAAAGGAGTGGAACAACTGCAAAGCAATGCCCCCAGCTCCCTCAGGCGATCCAGAAGGATACCATGGTCGATGGTATCAAATGCCACTGAGAGATCCAAAAGAATCAACAGGGATGTACTCCCCCTATCAATTCCCAGGTGAAGATCATCCACCAAGGCGACCACAGCAGTCTCAACTCCATATCCCGCTCTGAAGCCGGTTGAAATGGGTCCGGATAATCAGTTTCATGCAAGGCTGCTTGGAGTTGAATGGACACCACTTTCTCGATTACCTTGCCCAAAAATTGGTAGATTACTTACTGGCCTATAATTATTGAAGTCTAGCGGGTCAAGGGAAGCCTTCTTCAGAAGTGGTCTAACAATTGCGTCTTTCAGTCATGATGGAAAATTACCTTCCTTTAGGGAGGCATTAATAATAATATTCAGCAAAAATTGCTTTACCATCTCCCCTCCCTGGACTACAAGCCAAGATAGGCAGGGATCAAGAGGGCAGGTTGTCTTTTTAACCAAACCAAGCAGCTTGTCCACATCATCAGGAGTCACAAGCTGAAAATGATTCAGTTTAATTGTGCAAGCAGAGTTGCTGGACACCCCGCTGTTGATTTCTGTCCCCATGACGGCGTCCAGGTCAGCTTGTGTCCGAGAGTTTTTATCCACGAAAAACTCATCAAAGGCATCACAGCGAGCTACCAAAGGCTCTAAGATCAGATTCAGTGTGTGTGTGGGGGGGCTGACTCAGCTCCCTAACTGTCAGGGTGGAAACTGAGCCCAGAGAGCCTCAGAGCAGTTCGGATTCTGAGGAGGAACAGCAATCCGTGGGAGAGGGGCCAGCTCATCCCTCACAGGCTCAGCACCTGGCAGAGATTCCTCCTGCCAGCACTCCTAAGATAGATAGTGACCCTGGCAGTGAGGGAGTGTGGAGGGGGGCTTCCCGCTCCACACAGACGCAAAGTGCGACGAGCAATGGAGGGTGTGGAAAGGAGGCATAGCGCCCGTTTGGCGCATAAGCAACGGCCGCCTCCCATGGACCCAAGGGAAAGAGGGAGGATCTCTCCCTAGCCCATAAGTTCTGGGTCTTCAAGTGACTCTCTTTCAAATGGGGATCAACTGCCTACTTGAAGCTTAGGCCTCTGTGCTGTTCCTTGCTTTAGTCGCTGGTGATTAGCATCTGAAAGAGTCATTAAGTTGTAAAAGGATTAAAGCTTTGAAAAGAAATCCTTTCGTCTGTGTCTTGAGTTGGCTATTGGAATGTACTGAGAGAGGCCGCCAAGGCGCTCCTGACACTAACCACACTGAACAGCTCAGCTGTGTGGGAGTTTGCAGATGTGATACGTGCAGAGTAGAAAGCTCTCTTCGCTGCATGTATCACCACCTCATAGGTCTTCATCCCTATGACATTTCTTATGAGATTCAAGCTGGGTTTTCTGCCATCAGCACTCTAGTCGTCATCCTAGCCACTTCAGCTCCCTCAGTTCTTCTGCAAACCATGGAGCTTGTTTAGAAGCGGGCAGGAGATGACGTGTAGGAGCAACCATGTCAATAACGCTGGTCAGATCTTCATTCCACACAGAGACCAGGGACTCAGCAGGGTCAGCAGCAGCACCAGCCAAGAAACCGCCCGAGGCATTTTGGAATCGCAAGAGGCAATAATAGCAAGAGAAGAGTTCCCTTGTAGCAGCAATGATAGAAACTCCTACAGAGGCTGCCTTTACATGCGGCATTTATAGTGCACACATGACTGGCCACCCACTGAAGTTTGTGGGTCCATTATATGATGCCGTTGTCATCCAGGACCCCTCCTGCGCTATCCCCAGCAAAAAGTATAGTTAAAAAATGAGGTGTGTTTTTTTTTAATGCGGTATTTAAATACGTTGGGGTGCACTGCATTTTTCAGCCACTAGATGGCACTGTTTTTATTGAAAAATATACAGGCTAGTGAGAAAGGACATTTGGTCACATTCTTTGTCTAATAAGCCAGTTCTCATCACACCACAGATATGGAAGAAAATGCTTTGGGGGCTCTTGGATTTTCCTTTAGTGCAGAGACATCCAGAGTCTCTAGCAACCCTATCAGTATCCTTCAATCACAGTTTAACTCCTGAGGACAAAGCCATAATAGGAATGCACATGTAGTACTGGCAGGAGCACCGTTACGATGTCACTTGACCTATTAAATACTGTCTCCCACAACAAGACCAAGAACACCACCAGAAAGCCTACAGTACCCCCCCATCTCTGCTAATGCTATAGTAGTTAGGAGGTCAGCAATTGATGCCTGCAGCCACAAGCATTAGGCTGTCCTCAAGCATAGGTTCAACTTCCCTGACAAGCCGAACAGTAGTAGCTGCAAACAACCTTTTTTCTAGGGAAAATTCCAGGGCCACACAGAGATGGAACTATTATTTCCAATAAGGATGAGTTTAACCTCTTGGATTTGCAAAGTTGCTATAATGAACATTTTGGCCATTTTGCATTTATAATTAAGCACAATGATTTTGCCTCTGAACATGAGGTGAAAACAGAGGCAGACATAAATGTGCTGGATACTGTGGATTTTATTTCAGTTATGGACATCAACGTATCAGAGACCCAACTTTGCATTGGTGTAGAAGTTTGCACAGTACGGCTTCCACCACCTGAGGTAAGGAGTAATTCAGTTTTTTTCCACTTGTATTTTACTGGCCTTTGTTGAATCTAAGGGCTGGTTGTTATTGGCTCTGGGAGCGCGCAGGAGTTTGGCTATGAAGTTTGAACCAATCTGGGCAGGGCAATCCAATTTACCACTGTGGAGAGAGAGAACTCCGACATCAGAGCCTCCGAGACATCTAAAGCCCTACTGGCTCTAGCCTGGCAAGACATAAGAGCCCCCACCACTTCTTCATTGGGAATTCTTTTTAAAAACGATTTCCCTCCCAGTCCAAGTAATGGGAGGAAAATTATTGCGTCAGCTCCAGGGCTGGTGTAAATCCACTCCCACCCCGTTAGGGGCATGTCCATTAGGGGCATGTCCAGTGACTGGGAAGGACGGACCCAAAGTCTTCCCCAATCCACCAATGCCATGTCCCCAAATTCCCCATTTGCCTCTGCTGATATCTAGGGGTGAACGAAAGTCACTTACCTTTTCTCGCAGCTTTTTCGCGGTGGGGGGGAGCGCTTCGCTGCTCCCCCCGCAAAGTTCAGGCCGGGGGGGGGAGGCTTCCCGCCTCGCCCGGCCGAAATTCAGGCCGGGGGGGGGGAGGCTTCCCGCCTCGCCCGGCCGAAATTCAGTAAAAAAAAAAAAAAATTCAGTATTCAGTAAAATTCAGTAAAAAAAAAAAGTCCCCTGATAGGCTACGTGACGATTCACGTAGCCATCACGGCTAGATCTGGAAAGTCAGCCGTGATAGGCTACGTGAATCGTCACGTAGCCTATCACGGGTGACTTAAAAAAAAAAAAGCGCGTACACGAATGGCGGCCCCCATAGGGAGCCGCCATTCGCGTTCCTTATTTAGTTGCTGTAGTCTATGTCAATGTTTACGTAGACTACGGCGAAAATAAGGGCAACGCAAATAGCGTTGCCCTTATTTTCGCCGTAGTCTATGTAAACATTGACGTAGACTACAGCGACCAAATAAGGAAGGGGAATGGCGGCTCCCTATGGGGGCCGCCATTCGCGTACGCGCTTTTTTTTTTAAGTCACCCGTGATAGGCTACGTGACGATTCACGTAGCCTATCACGGCTGACTTTGCAAATCTTGCCGTGATAGGCTACATGAATCGTCACGTAGCCTATCAGGGGACGGTTTTTTTTTTTTCTTTCATTGCAATGGCGGGGGCGGCAGCCGGTCGAAAGACCGGCTGCCGCTCCCGCCCAGCTCGAACACCGGACGAACCGCCAGCCGGACCCGCCGCCGGGAGGGACATTCAGGGAAGGTAAGTCCCGTCCCGGGGGGGGGGGCGGGGGGCGGGGGGGGCGGAGGATTTCTCCCCGAAACTTGTTCGGGGGGCCGAACACGTTGGCGCTCGGCCCCCCGAAGTTTCGGGGAGAAATTCTCCGCCATCCCTACTGATATCAGAGCTCTGAAATCAGTGAGATAGGAGCTGGGGAGGTGATCCGAGATCAGAACTCCCTACTCCAAGTATAGATCTCTCTCTGCCTTCAGAGAAGGAAATCTGAAAACCCTTATGGCCCTTGGGACATCCTCCCAGGGACCATAGGATTGCAGCCTTAGAGTATTCATGATATTACATTACTGCAGTAAAAAAAAATTGCAGGTTGGATTAAGCATTCTAAGTCTGAAAAGGTTTAAGATGATTATTTTAATTTAAACAATTGGGCTCTTCAGTGTAGTAGTTGCAATAAACACATGAATTTCATGTTATGATTTTGTGAAACTTTATGGAGGTTATGTTACTGTAAAAACAAGTTATGAACCTTAAAACACTTTGTTAATGTGGTTTTTGAATATTTCAAAATAAGTAGTTTGCATTAGGTATAGTGAATCCTGCATAGATTTTTGGTAGCTCCTTTTATGGCATGGTAATTATTTTAAAGCATAATACTTCTTTGCTTTGTATGTTTGTACATGCATTTGGAAAATTACTATATTGATTATTTTTTCTATTTTTAGCTAGAAGATTTTAATATTTCAGCAAACATCTTAAAGAGATTTGACGGTGATAATAATGTAGTGATTCAAAGATGTTCTATTTTAAGTAACTGGTGCTATGTTTTGCCAAGGTATGTTTTTATATTTTGACAAGAAGTGGTATTAAGATGAACAAAACTTCTCCTCCAACATATATTATTCCTAGTGATGGGAACCCGAGATAACAATTGGTCATGATCAAAGTGGAATTAATGTTTACATTAATACAAATTCAGGAGGAAAAGATTCTAAAGAGTAGCATATAAATGCACTTCACATTCGTTTTTACTTTTGAAAAAAATATTTTTCAAAGCTCCTATTTTTTCTCACTTATTTTAATTTTTTAAACTTTCTAAAGAAAATAAATTCTGTCTATCTGCCTTTCCTCACTTAGATTTGCAGATAAAACTGTTAACAGCTTCTCTTTTCTATATGGGAGTCAATATGTCAAGATTTTGTAGCACAAACTTTCACAGTCCGTTTATTATAATTATAAACAAAGGGTGACAGTTCAGTTCCTGATCTACTCCCCACAAAATAGGCAAATTGTTTTATTAGTCAACTAAATGATGCTGATGTTACTCTAGTGTAACTGGCTTGCTAGGGTGATGGCACTATAGGATTGCCTGGCCCATCTCATATCTGTCACAAAACTCCCTTCTAGATAACCATGTTTCCTACCACATTATATAGCATGCAATTACTATTTTTCTAGTATCTTTCTCTTACCTCTGCACAGCATGAAAATGGGTCAGATCATAAGCATCAGCCATACAATTCCATCTGATTCTCCCTTTCGGACATATGGTGATTTGCAGCTACACTGGGAAAATCTGGTAAGAATCTACCCATGCAAATATTTTTTTCATTGTTTTATAAGTCCATACATGACAAATTCTTTACTTATGTTATTTTATGTATATGTTTTGTCTTAGTATGGCTACACTCTCCCAGAGGATCCCTGGGCATATTGCAGCATTTACTTCAAGCTGATAGGGGAGCAACTCTTTACATATCTTTTATATACTTGAATTTTGTTTGTTAATTTTTTGTGATGCTTCTGAATTCTACAGCCTGTACAAATTATGCAAATTGACCAAACTTATATGATTTCCCCCTCATTTTTCATAATTTATCCTGGTTTTATTAAGTCACTAGGAGATGTAAGAAGGTATGGATGGCACCACAGTCTCACTCCTAACCATCAGAAAACCTAGTTCACCAGCCTTCACAGCTTCTGAAATTTCAGCAGGCATTGCCCATACACTTTTTTTTTCAAGCATGTCTTCACAACCATAATGGCCAGAAATTTCCTTTTTAAAATAAATAAAAAAACTGTGTTTCTTAGAAGCAGAATTCTGTGTCCTGTTGTTGTTCAGTCGTTCAGTCGTGTCCGACTCTTCGTGACCCCATAGACCATAGCATGCCAGGCCTTCCTGTCCTGCGCTCTCTCCCGGAGTGTGCTCAAGTTCATATTCATTGCATCAGTGATGCTATCTAGCCATCTCATCCTCTGTCGTCCCCTTCTCCTTTTGCCTTCAGTCTTTCCCAGCATCAGGGTCTTTTCCAGAGAGTTTTCTCTTCGCATTAGGTGGCTAAAATATTTCAGCTTCAGCTTCAGTATCTGTCCTTCCAATGAGCACTCAGGATTGATTTCCTTTAGGATTGACTGATTTGACCTCCTTGCAGTCCAGGGGACTCGTAAGAGTCTTCTCCAGCACCACAGTTCAAAAGCATCAATTCTTCGGCGCTCAGCCTTCCTTAGAGTCCAGCTCTCACAGCCATACATTACTACTGGGAAAACCATAGCTTTGATTAGACGGACCTTTGTTGGCAAGGTGATGTCTCTGCTTCTTACTATGCTGTCTAGGTTTGCCATAGCTTTCCTCCCAAGGAGCAAGCGTCTTTTAATTTCATGGCTACAGTCACCATCTGCGGTGATCTTGGAGCCCAAGAAAGTAAAATCTGTCACTGCTGCCATTTCTTCCCCTTCTATATGCCAGGAAGTGATGGGGCCAGATTCCATGATCTTCGTTTTTTTAATGTTGAGTTTCAAACCAGCTTTTGCACTCTCCTCTTTCACCCTCAACAAGAGGCTCTTGAGATCCTCTTTGCTTTCTGCCATTAGGGTGGTATCGTCTGCATATCGGAGGTTGTTGATAATTCTCCCAGCAATCTTAATTCCAACCTGTGATTCATCCAGCCCGGCATTTCTCATGATGTACTCTGCATATAAGTTAAATAAGCAGGGTGACAATATGCAGCCTTGTCGTACTCCTTTCCCAATTTTGAACCACTCAGTTGTTCCATGTCTGGTTCTTACTGTTGCTTCTTGACCCCCGTACAGGTTTCTCAGGAGACAGGTAAGGTGGTCTGGTACTCCCATCACTTTAAGAATTTGCCACAGTTTGTTGTGATCCACACAATCAAAGGCTTTAGCGTAGTCAATGAAGCAGAAATAGACGTTTTTCTGGAATTCTCTCGCTTTCTCCATGATCCAGCAAACGTTGGCGATTTGATCTCTAGTTCCTCTGCCTCCTCGAAACCCAGCTTGTACTTCCGGTAGTTCTCGGTTCGTATACTGCTGAAGCCTAGCTTGTAGGATTTTGAGCATCACCTTACTGGCATGTGAAATGAGCGCAATTGTGTCCTAGTACCAGATGATTCTTTGCCTTTTTTGAGCATATGCAGAATTGCCACATTGACAGAGCCCTGTCAATATATTCTGCATATATTGCAACCAGTTTTCTTTAGTTGATAACTGAAATACAGATAGACACCATTTATTTTGTTTGTGTTAAATCTTGATTCAAAAGGTCTCCAATCTACTTGCACCCTGGGTAACGTTTCGAATCAAGTCCAAACAAACATTCAAACGGCTTCCAAACACTAAATAGCTGTGATGAGCAAACAATTAGTGGTGTTATTGCTTTACTGGAGCCTGACACTTTCAAGTGTGACTGGGGCCGAGTTATCCCGTTCCTCACCATTCTTGCTAATGAGGCCCAAAGTCATTGCAGAAGATACAAGTATGGCCTTAGAATTACTTCGGGCACAATTCTTTACAGAAGTTTCTCAGCACTGGCCCTGCTGAAACAAACAGAAACAGGGCAAGAACACTCTTGTGCACCTTCCGTTCATTTCAGTGGTCCTTGTTCAGGAGATCTCCCTGGTAGATTGTGCCCCTTGTCTTTAACATATTCATCATGTTGCTCAAGAAAACAATAGCTTAATTATATAGATTTATCCCAAAAATATCAGCCCTTAACACCAATTCAGATATCCTTTCAGTTGCATCAGAAGTCAGCCAGTGCAGTACTTTCCTAGAGCAGATTTAGAAGGCGTTTTAAATGCTTTTGTTGCTGATCTGAAGACTATCATTCATCATATGTGTGGATTTCCTCTTAAGATGACAAGTAAAGCACTATACGCCACAAAAGATCTTACGCAATCATCTGTACAGGTAAAAACAATTAAATGCTCCTGCTTATGAGCGTACAGTCAGGGCCAGAAATATTGGAACAAGGATAACTGTTTTGGCAGTTGGCCTCTGTACACCACCACACTGAAGTTGAAAGGAAACACACCCAGATGGGAGCGAAGTCAGGACTTTCAGCAGTAATTCAAGGGGTTTGACAAAAGCAGGGCACTAACCATTCAGGAAGTACAGTCAAGAGACAGCTTTATGAATGTACATACAGAAGCTTCACAACAAGGTGCAAACCACTGGTAATGCTCAAGAACAGAAAGGCCAGATTAGCCTTTGCCAGCAAACACCTAAAAAAGCCTGCCCAGTTCTGGAATAAGATTCTTTGGACTGATGAAACCAAGATTAATGTGTACCAGAATGATGGGAAGAGAAAAGTATGGAGAAGGAAAGGAACAGCTCATGATCCAAAGCATACCACATAATCTGTCAAACATAGTGGAGGCAGTGTTATGGCATGGGCATGTATGGCTGCCAGTGGAACTGGGTCACTGGTGTTTATTGATGACCTGACTGCTGATAAAAGCAGCAGAATGAATTCTGAAGTGTATAGGACTATACTTTCTGCTCAGATTCAGCTGAATGCTGCCAAACTGATAGGATGCCGCTTCATATTGCAGATGGATAATGACCCAAAACATACAGCAAAAGCTACCCAATAGTTTCTCAAGGCAAAGAAATGGGATGTTCTTCAATGGCCAAGTTGGTCACCTGATCTCCACCCTATAGAGCATGCTTTTCACTTCCTGAAGACAAGACTGAAGGCAGAAAGACCCACAAACAAGCAGCAGCTGAAGGCAGCTGCAGTAAAGGCCTGGCAAAGCATCTCAAGGGAGGAAACTCAGCATTTGGTCATGTCCATGGGTTCCAGACTTCAGGCAGTCATTGACTGCAAAGGATTTTCATCCCGGTATTAAAGGCAATCCTTAAGTTTGAAATGATGTTGGTTTGTTCCATTACTTATGAGCCCCCAACGATGGGTGTGTGTGTATGCCACTGGCTGTCCTTCCTGAATGGTTAGTGCCCCACTTTTATCAAACCCCTTGAATGACAGCTGAAAGTCCTGACTTCACTCCCATCTGGGTGTGTTTCCTTTCAACTTCAATGTGGTGGTGTACAGAGGCCAACTGCCAAAATAGTTATCCTTGTTCCAATATTTCTGGCCCTGACTGTATAATTGATAGAACTTTGGAATAGCTTATTACCCTAGCTTTTACCATTAGGGCCCTGAGAAGCCCTCCTTTACTACTTTTAAAACACTGGTGTAGTATATGAGGCAGCTAAAGTGTAAGGATGGACAACTAGAGCAGGCACAGCATACATGTGGGAATGAACTGTTCCCAACCCACATTGTTTTTCTGTGACAAGGGCTGTTATGGTTTTCCTTGTTGCTGTCATGATGCCTGCAAATGTGTCTGTCTGAAATTATGACAGAAGGACTAGCTAATTAGGAGCTCTGAACACTCTGACTAGTTTGCCACTTCTCTGGAAAACAATGCTGGTATTTGCAAGCAAGGCATAAGAATGACTTTGGCTGCCAAGTCAGAAACTAAACAGTTTTTCTATTTATATGGGTTAGAATCAGTATTGTCCATTGATGCTGAGAGTCAGCTTACAGAAATGACAGCAACTAACTACAAGTTTGATCTCAGCTGGAACTACTGCTTCCTGGTATTTCAAGACCTCCTGTAGGAGGGCATGATGCTTGGCAGCCTTAAAACAATAGCTGTATCATGTCTGGTCTGGAAATCAGTTCTTAATGTTTGTTCCTTATTAGCAGTTAGTCACCTTACAGCAGGGGTAGGCAACCTTTTTGGGCCCATTGACAAATTTGACAATATGAAAAACTCTGGTGGGCACCACCACAAAATGGCTACCATAGGAGGCGAGGCTAGTCACAAATGACAAGTAACCTGCCCAAAAGTCTTAAGTACAAGGCAGGGGCAGGGTCTGAGCCCCAATACACGAAACAACTCCTTTAAACCCACACTTCTCAGCACCAATAGAAACCTATTTGTTAATTTTTTTAAACAGTGGCATGGGGTGGGCACCTTGGTGGGCATCAAGAGAATTATCTGGGAGCATACTGGTGCCCACAGCCACTACGTTGCCTACCCCTGCCTTACAGCTTCAACTCCAGATTACAGCTGGTGCCTGAACTTACGCCAATCTAGTTTCCAGTCCAGATATGGTTGTGAAATTTTGTTTGTGGGTCTGTCTGAAAATCTTGATTTTATTTGATTTTTCATCCACCTTTAAAATGGCTAATTGCAACATTCAGGGGAGGTGACTGTGCGACCTGGTAAAGCCGATGTTAAACACATTTAAAGCATCTAAAATTTTCTAACTGGTGTACAGATATTAAAAGACAATGTAGTCCCTGCCATCAAGTTCACAATATAATATACATAGTACAAAAGGAAAAATAAATAGGGAGAGAAGAGAAATAAGCACTGGAACAGCTGCATCTTCACTGACTGGTGGCAGAGGACAGAGTGCCTCCCTTCAGTTTTACTGGTTTAGGGCCCCTGCAGTTTTAGGGCGGTTGGAGCTGAGTGTTCTTTCTGGTGAGGAGAGGGGAGGGGAGGGGAAGCAAGTTCCCTTCCGGCCAACGGATGTTACCAAGTTGGTCTCCTCCTTGCCATGATGTTCTTCCTGGGAGACAGGGGATCTACTGTCATAATGGCTATTGGTTTTCAGATAGTTCTGGGTATTTCTGGAAGAGAGTTCCAACATGCAGTGATGAGCAATGAAGTTGACGTTTGAGGATACTGTCACTATGTAGAGGGCATCTAGCTCCATCCCTCCCTCTCCTCTAACTACCTGCCTCAGTTCTTGCACAGTATCATGCCATAGTGGGGGAGTGGCCATAGGTTAGCCATGTGAGACTGAATCCCAACAAGACTAAACAGCTATTTCTTTCTCAGTTATTTTTACTCACATACTCCCACTTTTCTTCTAAGTGACAGAAATGGCCAACTATCTTCTATTTCTTCCAAGAGTATTATTTTTGTTCATGTGATGAATTAATACTGGAAGAACTTGATGTCTGTCATAGGGATGTCAAGAATTGTGTGAGCATACCTGTGTATCACACCAACATTACTCTTTCTGTTGTGATAGACCCTTGCATGAGCAAACATAGTAATAGTGGAGTGACTGACTTATGTCCATCCAATGTCTACTTGTAAGTCAATCATCAGTATGCAGAGATTTGGGTCAGAGTGTCTGTCCAGTATGGATCATCCCAACACTGCTAATTTTACTATGGAAAGTACTTAAAGTTGTTCTTGTGTGAGCAAATTTGGACGTGGTTGGAACTTCCAATTGGTTTCCCTGGAAGGAATGGGGAGACCTAGGCCGCATCTACATGAGCCATTTGCCCCAGTGCCGCTTCAAAGGGAAGATCTTTGTGACGGATGACGCAGTCGCCGCTTTGCAGCCCAATTGTGGTTTTCACTGAGAAATCTGGATTTTCTCAGAGTCCGTTTGCTGCAAAGTTTTCACTTGTTTCGCGTTCACTGGGGGCGGGGGGTGATGAGCTGTCTGTCCCTTCCTCGGATTGAAATCACAGTGTCATTAGTAATGCCCCTCCCCATTCTTTCTTCGCACCTCCACAGTTACAGAGGCACGAAGAAGTGGGCTAGTAGAAGCTGTGCTGATTGGTGAAAGGGAAAGTAGCCTGAGGCCGGGGTTGGGGGAGAGCAGAGGGGCAAACATGGCTACCGGGAAGTAACTCATTGCCTTCAGTTCCACATCGCCGCCTGTCTCACATTAAGTATCGAGCTTGAGAATGAAGACGTTCAGCTACAAAGGAACACAGCTGAGAAATGCTGGATCCTATGGATTCGAAGCTGCACAGTTGAGAAAGGGCGGGTGCCAGGGTGAATGTTTTTCATAAACATGTACTCAGAAGCACTTCACTGACCCTGTGTTTGTGCGGAGGGGGGGAGCCTGTTGATTGGGCAGTTAGTAGACTACGTGCTACTCGCTCTCTCCTCCTCCCCAGCTCCGTGCTCTCTTCTCTCAGCCCCAGCTCAATCTCCGGAGGCAGCGGCTGCCTGCTTGTTTGCCTGCCTGCCTCAGAAATGCGTATGCAGGATTTGTTATGAATGTCTACTCACAAGCAAGTCCTACATGCTAGTCACACACCCTCCTCCCCAGCTCTGCGCTCTCTGCTCTTCCCAGCTTGGGAAGTCTGCATTAACCCTCCCATCTATCGCCCCAGTTGTTAATTCACAGCACTAATGCTGTGCAGCTCCTACTGAGCAAACAATGAAATCGGTGCCATGTAGATGTGGCCCCACAATTGTTAGAGTTGAGGCTCCCATTGACAGCATGCAAGCCTAGTGTGCTTCTAGATACATCGCTCCATCTACATTATCATGTTGTGCCACTGTCTAACTTTGATCAGAAGGCTATAGCATTTTTTGCAATATCAAGACTAGTAAATTACTTTTGCCATTTATATTCTGTTGTTTTATTTGTCAAATCCTGAAAACAATAATTGATTAAAATATCACCTTTCATATCCTAAAAATATTCTGTGTACAAAACCAGTTAATGATACATAATGCAATTCAAATTATTCTGTCTGGTTCCTTGTATTTTAGAAAGTAAACTCTAAACCAGCAAATCTCACTGGAAGAAGGAATTGCAAGGTATCTTTGACTCAAGTAAATCCGCAAAAAGGCACGTTCAGTCCTTCGGCATATAATACAGAAGATAGCCACAAGATGGAGCTTAATGACAACCAGTCAAAAAAAGACATTTTCTCTCATCTCAGTTTAGTAGCAGAAGATAAGAACATTGAGGCAAAGCAGGGAAGAGTCTATAGTAAGAAACAATGGAAAACTCCTAAAGAACCTGCACTAATGCTGAACTCAAAAGAATCTTTCCAAATGTCAAAGAGGTCTTTAAAAAAAGATTCCACCAGAATCATACCCATTTTCAAAGGAAAGCTGTTGCAGATGGATAGACAAACAACAAAAGCCATCCATGGAAAGAAGAAGCAGAATGCTTCACAATATTCACCAAAAGTTATGAAAGCTAACACAGCTGCTAAGCTGGCTCTATTCAAGTCCAGTGCATATCAAGTTAACAAATCATTGCATGATGCATCATTAAAAAATATTACAAACAGAAGTGTTCTTCAGATACAGGTTGAAAAATCCAATGTAAATTCTACTACATTTTCATTAAAAACGAAAAATGAAGATTTTGGACCCCTGCCAAATTTTGTTTTCGCTAATAGACCAGTTTTAGATAGGAATTTAAGTAAAATCAAATCCAGAAGGGTAAATTCCTCTTTGATACCTCCTTGTGACCAATCAATGCATCACGCATCAACTATTCATCAACATTTGAATAAACCTGCAAAGTTTAGTACAAGCCAGAGTGCACTGAGCACTGGATCAAAGAAACCACATCTCTACATATCTCACTCAGATGTGGATAAGGAAAACAGAATATTTCAGAATCAAACACAAAGTCCAACTGATGAAGCAGAGGCAAATGCTTACAAGTTAAGCAGTTCAGTGTACAATAGAATCAAAAGAAGAGCTCAAAAAGAGGTAACATTAGTAGTTAGAGGTAACACACAGACACACACCTGCAGAACATGAGTCCAAAACACAAACCCTACAGGTAAATTTTATCTCAGGAAATTTCCTCATGGAGGGGCCATAGCTCAGTGTGATAGAGCACATACTTTGCATGCAGACAGTCCCATGTTCGATCCTCAGCTTCTACAGGTAGGGCGAGGAAAGAATCCTGCCTGAAACTCTGAAGAGCTGCTGCCAGTGTTGAAAATACTGGGCTAGATGGGCCAATGGTCTGACTCAGTATAAGGCAGCTTCCTATGTTCCTATGCACAGTCACTTTTGGCCAAACTACACATTAGGCCAACACATAGTATGACTTTGCATGCCTGTTTCTCCCCTGCCCCCTTTAAATAGTGGCAGTGAGGAGGCCCAATCAGGAGGATAACAGTGTACAGGAAGTGTGTGTGGGGGTAACTCTTAACTCCTGTGTCATGGTCCCAGCAAAAATGCTTCTCCACCAAAATACTATTTACTTCCAGGAAGGAAGTTGCTGTTGGTGCCAGTGACAGCTTTCCTCATGTACCAATAGCAGCAAGGGAGGGGATTTTGTTGAGATTGTGGCATAGGAGGAAAGGTTAAATCCCCCGGTGTGCTGCTCTTGTTATAGAAAGTATACATACAGCATTAGCTTTATCAGTTACATTAGAATAAACAAGAGTAAAAGTTCTTATTGTTGTTGTTCAGTCGTTAAGTCGTGTCCGACTCTTCGTGACCCCATGGACCATAGCACGCCAGGCCTTCCTGTCCTCCACTCTCTCCCAGAGTGTGCTCAAGTTCATACTCATTGCATCGGTGATGCTATCTAGCCATCTCATCCTCTGCCGTCCCCTTCTCCTTTTGCCTTCAATCTTTCCCAGCGTCAGGGTCTTTTCCAGTGAGTTTTCTCTTCGCATTAGGTGGCCAAAATATTTGAGCTTCAGCTTCAGAATCTGTCCTTCCAATGAGCAGTCAGGGTTGATTTCCTTTAAGATGGACTGATTTGACCTCTTTGCAGTCTAGGGGACTTGTAAGAGTCTTCTCCAGCACCACAGTTCGAAAGCATCAATTCTTCAGCGTTCAGCCTTCCTTAGAGTCCAGCTCTCACAGCCATACGTTGCTACTGGGAAAACCATAGCTTTGATTATACGAACCTTTGTCGGCAAGGTGATGTCTCTGCTTCTTACTATGCTGTCTAGGTTTGCCATAGTTTTCCTCCCCAGGAGCAAGCGTCTTTTAATTTCATGGCTGCAGTCACCGTCTGTGGTGATCTTGGAGCCCAAGAAAATAAAATCTGTCACTGCTTCCATTTCTTCCCCTTCTATATGCCAGGAAGTGATGGGGCCAGATGTCATGACCTTAGTTTTTTTAATGTTGAGTTTCAAACCAGCGTTTGCACTCTCCACTTTCACCCTCAACAAGAGGCTGTTTAGATCCTCTTTGCTTTCTGCCATTAAGGTGGTATCGTCTGCGTATCTAAGGTTGTTGATAATTCCCCCGGCAATCTTAATTCCAACCTATGATTCATCCAACCAGGCATTTCTCATGATGTACTCTGCATATAAGTTAAATAAGCAGGGTGACAATATGCAGCTTTGTCGTACTCCTTTCCCAATTTTGAACCAATGGGTTGTTCCATGTCCGGTTCTTCCTGTTGTTTCTTGACCCTCGTACAGGTTTCTCAGGAGACAGGTAAGGTGGTCTGGTACTCCCATCTCTTTAAGAATTTGCCACAGTTTGTTGTAATCCACACAATCAAAGGCTTTTGCATAGTCAGTGAAGCAGAAATAGACGTTTTTCTGGAATTCTCTTGCTTTCTCCATGATCCAGCGAATGTTGCCGATTTGATCTCTAGTTCCTCTGCCTCCTCGAAACCCAGCTTGTACTTCTGGTAGTTCTCAGTTCACATACTACTGAAGCCTAACTTGTAGGATTTTGAGCATCACCTTGCTGGCATGTGAAATGAGCGCAATTGTACGGTAGTTTGAGCACTCTTTGGCATTGCCCTTCTTTGGAATTGGAATGTAAACTGACCTTTTCCAGTCTTGTGGCCACTGTTGAGTGTTCCAAATTTGTTGGCATATTGAGTGCAGCACTTTAACAGCATCATCTTTTAGGATTTTAAATAGCTCAGCTGGAATACTGTCATCTCCGCTAGCTTTGTTGTTACTAATGCTTCCTAAGGCCCACTTGACTTCACTCTCTAGGATGTCCGGCTCAAGTTCAGTGACTGCACTATCATGGCTACCAGGGACATTAAGATCTTTCCTGTATAGTTCTTCTGTGTATTCTTGCCACCTCTTCTTAATCTCATCTGCTTCTGTTAGGTCCCTGCCTTCTTTGTCCTTTATCATGCCCGTCTTTGCACAAAACGTTCCCTTGATATCTCCTATTTTCTTGAAAAGATCTCTAGTCTTTCCCATTCTGTTGTTTTCCTCGATTTCTTTGCATTGTTCATTTAAGAAGGCCTTCTTGTCTCTCTTTGCTATTCTCTGGAACTTTGCATTCAGTTGGGTATATCTTCCCCTTTCTCCCTTGCTTTGCGCTTCCCTTCTTTCCTCAGCTACTTGTAAAGCCTCCTGAGACAGCCACTTGGCTTTCTTGCACTTCTTTTTCTTTGGGATGGATTGAGTTGCTGCCTCCTGAACAATGTTACGGACCTCCGTCCATAGTTCCTCAGGCACTCTGTCTATCAGGTCTAATCCCTGAAATCTATTCCTCACCTCCACTGTATATTCATAAGGGATTTGATTTAGGTCATACCTGAATGGTTTAGTGGTTTTCCCTACGTTCTTCAATTTAAGCCGAAATTTTGCGATAAGAAGCTCATGATCTGAGCCACAGTCAGCTCCAGGTCTTGTTTTTACTGACTGTATAGAGCTTCTCCATCTTCTATCGTTTTTGAGAATGTACCCCAGTATTGCTTTTCCCACCCTTTTATTGACTATGACTGCTACTCCATTTCTTTTAAGGGATTGTTGCCCACAGTAGTAGATATGATGGTCACCTGAATTAAATTCGCCCATGCTTGTCCATTTTAGTTCACTGATTCCCAAGGTGTCAATGTTCAATCTTGCCATCTTATGTCTGACCACCTCCAGCTTACCTTGATTCATTGATCTTACATTCCAGGTTCCTAAACAATATTGTTCTTTACAGCATCAGATTTTCTTTTCAGCACCAGACACATCCACAGCTGAGTGTCCTTTCGGCTTTGGCCCAGCCGCTTCACTCTTTCTGGCGCTACTTGGAAATTCCCTCTGCTCTTCCCCAGTAGTATATTAGGCACCTTCCGACCTGAGGAGCTCATCTTCCGGCGTCATATCTTTTAGCCTTGTGATACGTTCCATGGGGTTTTCTTGGCAGAAATACTGGAGTGGGTTGCCATTTCCTTCTCCAGTGGACCACATTTTGTCAGAACCCTCCACCATGACCTGACTGTCTTGGGTGGCCCTGCACAGCATAGCTTATGGCTTCACTGAGTTACGCAAGCGCCTTTGCCACAACAAGGCAGTGATCCATGAAGGGGAAAAGTTCTTATAGGATGTATCAAACCGAAAGTATATTTTAAAAGTTCCATTTCATGACATTTATAATACTATAAGACTGTAAATGAATGGCAGAATAACCAGTTTTGCATTTTAAGGGCACAATCCTATGCATGTTTAGACAGAAAAAAGTCCGACAACCCCTTGCATCCCCCAACCAGCATGGCTGGATGGGGCATTCAGGGAGTTGTTGGACTTTTTTCTGTCTAACAGTGCATAGGATTGTGGCTTAAGATATTAAAGACAAACGAGTCATTCCATTGTGAAGATATGAACTCAAGTCATATTTACTCAAAGTCAGGAATGCACTGGACATCTGCACCGAACAGAAGTGGCAAAAGACACCAGCTAAACGTTTAGTAACTAAAAAGTGGTTAAGTGCAATGACAAGGAGAGGGAAATTGATATATTGATTCATTATACGCAAGACAAAATGAAATAAAACCCATTATCCTGAAATATTTATTAGTTTTATAGTAACTTATTTGTAAAGTATCACTGATATTCCCAATCTCTGTCCCATGTTCTGATTATCCATTTGAAGTTGTAATTTTGACTGAAATATTTGCTTTGCTTATAGTAACATCCTTCAAGTCTGTGGTCTAAAACATGCTATCTAGTTCGTATTTTTTAATCACAACATTAAGGAGGACATCTCAGATATTTTCGTAATCAATTTGATTGTTCATATGCTGTATGCATATTACTTCAACAGCTGAACATAAAAAATATGTAATAGGTAGGAATGATATGTGTTAGGGTAGTTGTTGGCTCCGGGCTACTGTTCAAAGTGCTTAAAAACGTGGTTGTTCAGGCAGGCATTTGGGGTGGGTTAGGGTATTTAAAAAAAAAAATTATGGTAAAATTTTATTGTTTTAAATTGTTTTATGGGGGTTGTACATCGCCCAGAGTGCCTGGGTGACCAGTCAGATAGGCGATTAATAAATTTAATAAATAAATAAATAAATTTAATAAATAAATAAATTTGATTTCCTTAAATGTAAATGAAATTTGCTTTAATGTTTTAACATGGTAGCAGGAAGAAGGAGGAACTTATTCAAAGCCCAAGAAACCAAGAACCAATAAGCCACCAAACTAGAATAAGGATATACAGGTGAAAGGAAAAAACAGGTATGTGAGCACCGTAGAAGGGTTTTTTTCATTTAGTACTAGAAGAAATAAATTCATACAGTGCTTCTTAAATATTTCTCACTTCTTTTCATAAGCCAAGAATTATATTTCCTTGTTATAAAGCTTGCCAAATTCCTAGTAGTTTTCTTTCACTGTGATTCAGAGATCCATCTACACTCAGATGTATAGATAGATTTCTAACATGTGCAGAAGTCCCAATTTGCTGAAAAGACATGAAGCAATTTGTGTTACAAAATAAGGCATGTTTTATTTTTTTATTTATTACATTTCTATACCACTCAATAGCCAAAGCTCTCGGGGGGGAGGGGGTGTTACAAAGATTACTGGGTTCTCTTCATTGAAAATAATAATGAAGGCCTTACAGGAAGTGATGTCCATAGGAACTTACATGCTGTTAATGTAGGGCTGAATGACTGTGTTTGCATGTAACACTAAACCTTAATTTAGCGCTACATGCATAAGCCAAAAGGAACCCACCCACCAGGCTTGAACACTCCCCTCTCCTCCTGCACAGCCAGTGTCATGAACCAGGATTCCATTTTGCATTATGTTCAAACCAGGAATTGTGCTTTAAAATAAACTCTAGTTTGTTAAACAAGCTGGGCTAACAATCATGGTTTGTAGTTGATTTGTTTAGTAATTGACTAGAGCGATGTCCACCTGACATTGCTTGGGTCAGGGACCAGGCTTTGCTGTACGTGGACTTTCCTGGTTAGGGAAGCTTGTGCACAGCAAAGCTGAGCTGAACCAGCTCCCACTGCTCCTCTGATGGGGAGCAACCGACACTAGGTCAGCTCTACCCCGTTTTCCTGTGCCGCACCTCCTTGGCACAAAGGCGGCAGGGGACACAAAGAAGAAGTAGTGGAGTCCCCCTTCTACGATGGAAGAGCAAACGGGACTCAGCCACTTCGTGCCTCCCCCCTCCTTCCTCCACTGTGGGAAGGAGGTGTGGTTGCAAAAGAGAAGTAGCATCTGCTGCCTCTTGTCCTTGCTACTATCTCTGATATCAGATTGGAGTTAGCAGGAGGGATGAGGGGCTCTGGGACTCGCCCAAGAGCAGGGAGGCTGCTTTACCTGGCGTGGGCATATCCCAGTGCCACCACCCCTCGCCACCCTGCAAGGGGAGGTTTGTTCTGAGCTATTTTGTCCAAACTCAGGAAGCTGTGTCTTGAACAAGCCACAATTAGCCACATGGCTTGTTAATTAACTTTAGTTTAGGAGGGACTGTGCAAGCCTGAGGCTCATGTGAACTCATGTTCAAAACAATAAATGATGTTTTGTCATTATGTGTGACCTGGGCCACAGTTTTTCTACAGTGCAATTACAGATGGGTAAGAAAAGCATCAGGTGAATATTGCCCTAAAATGCAGATACTATGTGTTATTTGTAGTGATCTCTAGAGCTGCAATCATATGCATGCTTACTTGGAAGTAAGTCCCATTGAAATTGACCTAATGCTGAAACTGGAGATATACAATTGCTTTTTTCAGAGAGGGACTAATGCTCATGGTACTAACACTTATTCCACTTTCAACTCTAGTAAGTAGGTTTTGCAGGTTTATGTCTTGTTTCACAAACCAGTAAAACGGTTTGATCTGCAGCGACAATAGCACAAAAGAAATGTGTATATGCCTATGAGAAACAAAGCTTCTCTCAAATAGTCTCAGCTTTCTTAAAACTACTCTGTCTCAAGCCAACTAAACTTTCATAGGACTGGGGTACTTGTCTCTGAACCTCTAGCCTTCATGAGAATTATTACCATCAGATTGTATGTGTTCTGTCCTGCAACATCCGTTTGGTTTTCGTAAGCTGTTCTTTTTTCTTTTTGTATTATATACAGTGCAGAGCATTTTCTTGCTATGTGACAATTCATTTTGAAATAATGTTTTGTTGTTATAGGGACAGTACAAAACACAGAAGATATTCCTGGCTTGTATCAGAATTGTTATTTTGATTGTTTTAATCAGCCTTTGAAGATACCTTTTTCTGTTAATGTTAAAATGTTAGAATTTTGTCCACTTACCTTTACAATAGTGCTACATTCCAAAAGACTAGGACAACATAGTTATAGCGCTGCTTTTCCACAACTGAAAGCGAAGTTATATTTATGAGATTTTGAATCAAAATACAAGAGCTTGTATTTTGAATTGAGCTTGAATTTGAAGAAATCAAAGATGTGAATAATCAGTCTAGATGATTTTATCCTGATTTAACTCTTCTATTAATAAAGTTTGTTTCCTTTGAAAAAGTGGTTAGAAAAAATTGTCTGCATAGTATTTTTTTTTTAATTTCTTAAATTTATATCTCAACTTCCTGTGGAAAAAATGGCACTCTTTCTATATCACATATAAGTCTTACATGTCACTAATTTTGAATTATATATGTGGTTATAAATGGTGCAAATGCACATGCCCAGCATATGAAGAGGCGATTTTGAAATGGTTTTGCTTGCATTATAAAGATGTATATCCTCACTGTATGTGTTATAAGTTACATTTCAGTATACAGAGCAAGTGTAACATTGCCTATTAAAGCTAATTCTCATTAAATAAAGGAAAATACAGCTTTCATAAGAATTATAAATGGCCTGGTCCAAATCCCAGTATGCCTTCGCATGTACATGGGGAAGTGGCAACTTCAGAGGCGGCAGCCCCTCTTGCCTCATGGGATGCTGCACCAGAAGATGCCCAACCTCAGGGGCTTCCAGACAAGGCTTTTATAGTGCCATCACCCAGCCTTATTCACAGAATTTTACGAAGGGGGGGGGGCACAGGGCCAGCCCTCCCGAGGCAGGATGAATCCCATGAGGCAGGGAGGAGCAGCAGATGGCGTGCTCCCTGCTGCTGGGAGAGCCCCCACAGGCACTGCTGCCACTGCCGCACCAGTCCCACTTCAGCAAATGCCACAGCAGGAGAGCAACAAACAAGCAGGACCTTCGAGGAGCACCGGTCTCATCTCTCACTCTGAGACCTCTCCCAAAGTGAGAGGTCAGGTGGGTGGGCTCTCCAGAGAGGCCACATACTCGCCCAATCTCTTGCTTTGGGAGGGGGCTCAGAATGAAAGATCAGGTGGGCAGTGTCACGTTCCCTTGGCCCCTACCTTCCTCATGCACACACACAAGAAGAGAGGCTTCAGTCTCGTCTTTAATTCATTATCAACAGCTTTGTTACAGATGCAAATCCCTGAAGACTCTCAGGCTACAAAGAAATAACAGCAGGGAATCTAAATGGGAGCTATGATGTTGCTAGCAGTTTGAACAGGGACTTGATGGCTAGAATAACTGAGGGAGGGAAACCCCTCCCATCCAGTGATGCTCCCCTATGTCGACTCTCACACATCGCCAGCCGGGTCAACCATCTGAGCTCAACCTCTAACTTTCCCCTCTTTGCTCTGCGCTGCCGTCTAGCATCCCTCAGGTCACGCCCCGCACTCTCCTCCTCCTCCTGGATTCTCAAGGGCGGGGGGGGGGGGGTTTCAGATCCAGCCATCTGGGTGCTAGCATCCTGAGAAGCATGCCTATCCATCTCTGAACTGGCTGGGGAAGATGCCTCCCCCAGTTCTTGCTGTTCCCCTTCTGAATCTGAACTGCTAAGTATCCCCATACGCTCAGAATCAGTCCTGACAGGCAGGCTATCTGGAGAGGCCACCTGCTTGCCTGCCCACCCGCTTGATCTCGCTTTGAGAAGTGTCTCAAAGCGAGAGATCATTCAGGTGGGCAACTTCTCCAGAGAGGCTGCCTGCATGATCTCTTGTTCAGGACACTCTCCCAGAGTGAGAAATCAGGTGGGTTGGCAACCCCTCTGGAGAGTGTGCTTGATCTCTCACTCTGGGAGAATCCCTCAGATGAAAGACTGTGCAGGCAGCCTCTCCAGAGAGGCACCCAGGCCCAAATGCTGTGCTTTGAGGAGGCCTTCCTCAAGGTGAGGCATTGTGAGGAAGCCTGGGGAAGGGAGTGCAGCATCAATGACACACATCCTCCTGCCTTAGGTGGCAGGGCATCTTGCACTGCCGCTGGTGGAGAAGGGTCTGAACATCTTTGTCTTCCACTCATAACCCTCCTGTGTTTTCCTACGACTTTTTCCAGCTCTTTCCTTACTGCAGAAAATTTGTTAAGGAAAAAAAGACAGCAATGCCGTCTTAATAGCTAGCGCTAGGAGCCCTCTGTCTGGAGGCACCCCTTGAGGGGGAAGGGCTTTTCAGGGGATTGCCAATGAAAGGAAGAGCTGAAAAGTTCCTGTGCATGAATGGTAGACTGTCTGCAGTGTTTTGTATTCAGCAGACTCTCAAGACGGGTAATGCTCACCAGAATAGAGCAGGGGATTTGTGCTACAGTGTGTGGCTTATGGAGGCAGAGGGTTAGAGGCACTGGAATATATTTTGGTGTCTTCTCCCTTTCCCTATGTGCTGAGAGGGATATTAAAATAGCATTGTCTCCTCTTGCCAATTTATTCACATTGACTGGGATACAGTTTACACCCCCACAGGCCAGTCATCATATAATAGGTGGTGTCTGTAGAGGTGTCTGTATGACACCTGTGTCTGCATGAACACCAGTCAGCCAAGCAGGTTTACAATGGGTGCTGTCCAGCTAATTCACAAGTATCTGCATTTTAGAAGTGTGTGATTACAGAGCTCACAGTGCAGAAATCACAAGCAGGTTCACCATTGGGTTGTCTCTCCATGCTATATGTGTTCTGTGGCCATTCTGCTGCCCCACTAGACAGCCACTTCTAATGCAGACACAGACTGACATATGTCAAAAGCCCCTACCAATGTAAAATCTAACTTTTTCTTACTGGCCCAACAATTAGTCTTCTTAGCAATTTGGCATATGAAAATGTGAATGCTTGCAGCCATACTTTTAACAAGCATTTCAGTGAATTCCACCACACATAGTAATGTAATTTAAAAGATACATAGCAGATCAGGTGAAAATTCTTTGTTGGAATAACATCTATGTAAAATTTACTGCACACTCCTATGCAGTAAGACTTACTCAGACGTAAGTCTTATTGAATTCAAAGGGGCTTACTTCCAGGTGGGTGCATATAGGATAACACTCTAGAACTACATAGAAATTCTAGCTAGAGCTCTTCTCCCTTACATCCAGCTCTCCCCTGCAAGTAATTTTTAGCATGAAGCATTCATACATGTGTCACCACCCCTGCATTCTGAAGTGCTACAGGGTTTATTTATTGTTTATTAGGATATAGAATAAAAACATATCCTTGTTCTATTGTTCCATTCCCACCCAAGGAATTAAAAGGCTATGTCCAGACCAGCACTGTTTTCACATATTTCTGTTTTGCCCTTCACTACTCATAAATCTTTGTGGAGTTTGCATGAATACAAACCTAGTCCCAGGCATGGTCTGAAAGCATATGAGACAGCTACCTTATTGAGACAGCTACCTTACTGAAGCTAAGCAAGTCTGGGTCTGGTCAGTGCTTGGAGGGGAGACCACACAGGAACCACATGTAGCCACCTTGAGTTCCATGATGGAAGAAAGGTGGGATATAATTGAAATAATAACGAAAAATAAATTTAAAAACCTGAAATAGAAAAGTGTTACAAAAGTGTTATAAGTTTAGCAAGGTATAACTGGCTGCCTATAAGCTACCAAGCCACACACAAGGTTCTGTTATTATCATATACAGCCCTAAACAACTTGGGACCAGGATACCTAGCAGACCGCCATCCCTTATATATACCCAGGCGACATTTAAGATCATCAGAGGAATGCCTTGCTAGTCATTCCAAAACAAACGGAATGTCACCATAGAGCACCCTGAGGCGGGGTAGGGGGGCTTCCTTGTAGCGGCACTCACCCTCTGGGAAACCCTCTCTCGTGCAGTTCAGGAGGCAGAAAATGTGACATCTTTTAAATGCCTCCTGAAAACACAGCTTTTCACCCAGGCTTTCCCTGGGCTGTAAAGAAATTAATCATGCTGCTCCATTTTGCCACTCCTTGAATCTTTTTTACTGTAGTTTCAGTTTTGTGCTTTTAATGTTGTGTATGTAACGTGTTTTTAATATTGTATTTTAATGTATTTTAATATTGTGAACCCCTGAGGGATTTTATTATACTCAGTGGTATACAAATGAAATGTCACAAATAAATAAGGTATAAGACTATGCAAAGAAGGCTCAAAGGTCAGTTTGAATAGAAGAATATCAGCAAGAGATTACACAAACCTGTTGGTCTAGATATATTCTAACCTATCTTTCAGTGGGCTTACATGGCTAAGGCTGCAATTCTTTACACACTTGCCTGGAAATAAGCTTCATGGAGCACAGTGGGACTTAGTTCTGAGTAAACATGCATAGGATTGTGCAGTGTCATTGTATCAGTTACAAGAGGTGTATTGAGCCCCTTTCAGCCTGACAGCTGAATTCAGTTTTGAAGAAGCTCTTGGGGGCAGCATTCCAATGGTGGGCAGGCCAAAGTGAAAAAGGGCGGGGCCAAAAATACCAGCATATCTTAGTTTAAAGCTCTTACTGCCCAGTAGCTAAGCTTTAGCCAGGAATGTGTTAATATGGTGTTGGGTTCTTGGACCCAAATTTCCCAAATCATTCACATGTATTTCTCAACACCAGCAGCCTGAACAATAACAGTGCCTCTAGACATTGGCACAATGCCATCCCTTCAGCAACTTAGTTCTGCTTACAAATAGACACTAGTCTGAAAGCAGTTCCTTCCTTTGTGGCAATATAGAGAATCAGTTTCAACTGACTATATAGAGATCTTATAGCTTGATGTTTTTTTAAAAAAAGTCAATAAAATATTACATACTAACATTTAGTGTATTGTATTATTTTGATTATGATAAAACTATGTTATTCAAGAAAAATGCTAGGAAACCTTCACTTATGAATTCAGTAAGAATACCTACTCTGGTTTG
The DNA here is from genome assembly GCF_057233095.1 of Heloderma suspectum. Taxonomy (NCBI): domain Eukaryota; kingdom Metazoa; phylum Chordata; class Lepidosauria; order Squamata; family Helodermatidae; genus Heloderma; species Heloderma suspectum. The sequence continues at coordinate 95,881,951 of NC_139461.1, forward strand.
AAACAGTTAACTTCTTGAATAGTTTTATTTCTTTTTTCAGCCAAAGTTCATTCCAAATATATCTGTAGAGATGCATATGCTCCATTTTTTATTACAGAGTGTTTCAAAAATGTGCAGAGTATGTAAAAAGGGTCAAACAGTGTTTTAATACAGATGGTTCACACTGGCTAGCAACTTTTAGGTCACTCTTCATTGCCAAATTACAACATGCTGACATATGAGATTTAATTTCCATTTGTATCTTGGGTTCCCATGTCATAATCTATCACATACACAGAAAAAAAAACATTTATGTTCATCGGAAAAGGCTGCCAAAGTTTAATTGGCTTTAATTGTGCTGTGTAATTAAGGACTGAATATTCCACTAATTAAACAGTTGCCTTCTGTTTTAAAAGAATTGCAGTCGTGTCTTGTAAACTGTCACTGCAGTTAGCGGTATTAAATCAGAAGATGATACCATGATTTGTAACGTAACAACAACAAAAAACCTTTAACTGTTTTAACTGAACTGCCCCTCTATTTAAAAATATTTATTAAATTATCCCACTAAATTAAATGAGAATATACATTTTGACAAGATACGGGCATGATAAAGGGACCCTGATTGATGAGACAGATGTGCCTTTCTGCCAACAGACGTACCACTGGCAGGGTGGTACGTCTGCCCCAGCAACCCCTTGATAAAACCATGGAAAGTTCCATGGGTGGAGATCTACCACTGCAGTGGTTCTGCTGGCCATAGGGCCCAAAACTGGGCATTCCAGGGGCAAGGATGGCCCAAAGCCTCACTTGCTTCCCAGAGAAGCCCAGGGTTGCACCTGTGAACTATACCAGCCTGGAGGTGGTGTAGTTCATTTTCCTTCCCCCACCCCTACTGTAGCCAATGTTTTGTTGTTTCTTTAAACCACCAGAGAACCATCAGGAAAAATAACTGTCCACACCTACCTCCTGTCTTGGCTGACATCAGCCAGCATGGCTTTGGAAGGGGCCAGTTGTGTGCCACTTTACTCTCCCCCATTAGCCACTTAGAATTATTTTGAGTGGCCATCCTTAGCAGAGAGTAAGTGTAAGGCTACACTTTATGTTACATTCATGTTTCAATCTCATGCTTGCAATCCCCACATCTGTTTCTTTAAAATGTATCCATGGTGGCCCAACCTGGATTTCGACTGTGGTGCAGAGGAGTTAACTCTTTTCACACACACACCCAGTCCATTTCCCCACTAAATTCTCTCCCAAAATTGCTATTTGTTCCTAAGGCATCTTCAGGGGAAATAGCAATTTGACATTTTTAGCAGGAAAATGGCACTGGGAGAAAAGGGTGAAAAAAAAAATCACCCCCTGTGCCATGGTTCCAATAAAGATCAAGGGCTCTGCAACTGTGTTTTTTTTTAATAAAATAACAGGGGAACTCCCAAACATGGGATTCATACATGCCTTTAACATAAGATGTAATTAAGCTACATTAAACAATGGTGGAACTTCTAAGCAGACGTACAATATCTGCGGATCCAGCATTTTATAAATGATTCAGGTAAAAACCTAAGAAGAGCCCTGCTGTATCAGACCAAAGCTCTACTTAGGTCAGTATCCCGTTTCCCACAGTGGCCAACCACATGCCTGTGGAAAGCTCTCAAGCATGACATGAGGGCAATTGCCCTCTCCCTCAGAACCATACTACCTCAGATCATGGAGGTAGCATATACCCAACGCTAGTAGTAGCCATTATCAAGATAGCCTTATCTTGCATGTTTAAAAGCAGGTCACCAGAAGTCCTACTTGCTTTAACCATTTCATCGCCCAACACGTCCCATTCTCTAAGGTTGTAACATCATTTTTTCAAATAAGTTTGTGGTACTGTAAAGCTAATCTAAGCTAGTGGACAAATGGAATTATGACTTTGGTTTGCCATTGAATCCCAAATTATAGTTAAATATTTGGATGCCTAGTCCCTTTTCTTCTGCCTCACAACATTGAAGAGCTGGCTTTTGTCCGCTTGAAATGTAAAGCCATACCATTTGCATAAACTTCCACCATTTTTCCAGTTTGCACTAGTCTTTGAAAAAAGATGCTTAAGGTAGCTATAACTCAGAGTCTATATATGCAGGTTCTTGGGTGGGGAAAACCTATTGTAGGCTAATGATAATATTTGGTTTTTTATTAAGCCTCATAGCTGCTTGAGGGCATGTGTTGGCTTTACCACAAATATCGACCTTGCTTTGCCCTATCAAACTATCTGATTAAATTTTGGGTTTATAGGACATATGAAATAGCCTGCCTCTAAGGTGTTTTAAAATAAAAAGGAGTAATAAATGTCAGGGTCTACAGGTTGTTTCTATTGTTTTTAAAGTAAGTCAATGCACTACAAGAATGGGAAAACGTATGGCTCCTTATGTGGGTACCTCTCCAAACTCTGTCAAGTGGAATGCATTTATCTCCATTAACCCTGGAGTTACAGACTCTAGGATTAAGTGTTATATCAATACACAATCAAAAAAGGAAAATTTTCAGGAACACCGGTGATTTGGGAGTACTTTCAGGCATCGTGCCCCCTCCATAAGAAGAGATACAAGCATATCATATCTCCCTGTTTCCATTCCAACGGAACGACGTGACACAGTAAATGCTGGAATTATCCACATTATTGACCTTCATTACAGCACCAGATCATTAAATTAAGTCTGAGTCCTTTAAAGATATGAATTCCTATAGAGCAATGAAAAGCACAGGTAAGAAATTGCAAGATCAGGATTGTCTGGGACAGTTACAGAAGTAAATGAGTCCTTTTCTGTCCTTCATTCTCATCTTTCTGGTTAAAGCTCTGGGGGCATGACATTCTCCACCTTCTGTGCATCCAGCATTCAGACTTCTCTCTCCACTCCCTGCCTGCTCCTACCCAGCTCCCTTTTGTCTCCCAGAGCCTATGTACCATTTAAAAAGCATTTGTCTTGATTCTCCTTCCCTTTGCTCAACCAGCCTCATCTGTGGCTTGTTTCTGTTGCTGGGGAGCGTGGCACACCAACTGATGATGCTGACTTCACGGGTCTCCATTCCCAACCACTCTTATCGGATCTCTCCCTTGAGCAGAAAACTTTCCCCCTTTCTAAAAACGTGAAAGGCCTTTCCACAGGCTTAGTTACTGGCAGTATGAGCTTTAAAGTGCAATATGCTGGATATTATTATTTTTTTGTATCTTGGCCCCACCCCATTTGCCTTTGGCCCCACCCACCACCAGAATGTCCCCCCTCCCTGAATTTCTCCAACTTTGAATTCAGTCCTTGGGCTGAAAGATGTTCCCTCCCGCTGTGATAGATGGAGGAGGTTAGAATGGCATGGTGATGCCTCTCCATCAGAGATGAGGCACTCTGGCAGTGGAGAGCATGTCTGCTGCAGGAGATCCTGCTACATTCCCAGAGAGCCCTGTGGATGTGATTCTACCACTGGCCAGCTTTCCATTCATGGCAGCCATCATATGGCCCTGAAATGGGGTGCAGTTTAGGCAGGCTTGGATCTGCTGGATCTGAGGACCCAGGGTCAAGCCCATGACAACCCCAGCCTGGAGCTGGTGTATCACATTTCTCCCCTGTAAGTACATGAAAAACCAGCCCTATGTTCCATTCTGGCGTGTGTGACTCAGTCTGGCAGTAGCAGAGGGTCCCCCACTTCAGTTCCCCTTGCCCCTGGCACATCCCATTTAGGATTTCTCGACTTGTTAAGCTTAATGTCAACTCACTGAAATCAATAGGACAAGTTAGTCATGACTAACTTAAGTCCTATTGATTTCAGTGGGTCTACTTTAAGCATAACTGAGTCTAGACCTTGTCTGTTTTTTCCATCTGACCTTGTGTTTTTTCCATCTCTCTTTTCTGACCAATTTTTTTCCCTAATCAACAATAACTCTGTGAAGAACCTCAGTATGACATAAATAGCTATCAAACATCTGCCACAGGGTCTGACTAGGAAGGATTGATAAATTAATTTGCTATACCTGCCCCTATCTTTTGGTTCCCCTATTAGAGCTGAATTTGCTAACCCTTTTAATGTGCAGTCACCCCAACTTGACTTTTTGGACAAATTTACATATCTATTTGTGATAAATTAGATGAGAGAGAGAGAGAGAGAGAGAGAGAGAGAGAGATCTTACACAAGACTCTTCCAGGGGACTGATTGGGTTCATGCCTGCTTGCTTAGCTTTAGCATCGTCTGCTATATCAGACCACTCACTGGCCAAATCTTATCTCACTTGAGAGGAGGATTAATTATAAACTTGGACAACCAAGTTGCCTGCTGGAACACTTGAATAAGGGAAGCGAAACATGCCCAGATCCCATCCCACCCACCCCGCCACCCTTTGTATCTAAGCTCGTAAGACTACAGAAGCTCTGAGCTACCTGGATCAGGAAATAGTGAGCCAGTCCAATCTTTTCCCTCACTCATGTGAAACAAAGGGCCAAAATATGTACAATGTCTCTGAACCTGTTTCCAGAGTGTGATGTAATAAAGGTAGACATTTACTTCATCTAATCAGCAGAGTTAGCAGGATGCTTTGATGATGGCCCCACATCTTTTTTAAGGCATATAAATATTCAGTGTGGTTTAATCAAGGATTAACTGAGTTTGTTAATCCTTGATCAAAATTGTAGCTTTGAGAGAATGTAGAATATTCTTTTCTAAAGATCTCTAAGGTCTGGCAGTAGAACAGGATTTAAGTATATAGTGCAGATATCTTCACACTGTGCAATCTCACACATTGCCCCAGGTAATTCTGAAGTAAACACTATTTCATTCAGAGCTCTAGAAAGGCAAGTTCATATATACTTCTGTGCAACTTAACTGTAACATCTCTATATATGAAGATTCATCAAACACCTCATACCTATTAATATCCAAAACCATATGACTGTGTTTTCTTGCTTGTGAGTCTCCTCATCCCAACATTCAAATGACTACTGTGGTGTCATGGAATGTTAATGACTATTCTAATGGTTGATGTGGAAGAGTCTGTCTTGGATTATTAAGAAACAATGCTGCTGCTTTTGCTGCTGATGCCAGAGAAACAATCTAGACGGATGTGGGGGGTGGGGGAATCACAAACAAGAAAGATGATGTGCTATTGTAATGAAGGGCACTGAAGGTCAAAAAGCTTAGAAAACTGGGACGGGTCAAGAAGATATAGGAGTTAAGCTTACTTGCCTCTTCCTCTATTGCCCGAAGTATAATACTCTCAAAACAATATGGATATTAAGAGAATGTGATTTCAATCTTCCATCTCAAAATGAAATTTTGCAATGGACATTGGAACCACACCATTGGAGGGAAACACAGCTGAAATATTGTCTATCAAGTAACTGGAGTAGTATAGTTTTTGTGGAATGCAGAACAGATATGCAGTCTCATGTGGAACAGCCTTGTTCTTTCCCCAAAGTGACCATGACCTCTTCCTGCATGTTTAAACATTACACTCTATAGCGCCCCCCCACCCCAGGCTCTGTTTGGTCCCACTTATTGGTATTTATTATTCTATTAGAAGTAAGATGACATTAGAAATATCCGTCATTAAATTTTAAGACCAGCAGCACTACAAGAGTACACCTGACCTTTGTTACAGCCAAATAGAACTTTCAAGGCAAAAGTTTAACATCATGTCTGTATAATGGAGTCTCAGAAAACTCAGTGTCTTTTTAAGACAGAGGAGTGTTCACTTACCGCACAGTTCCGCATGTTACCCCTGGGAAAGCTAAAACAAAGCCTATCTCATTTAGAGCTGTTGCAAATGCTTAATGCCGCATATTAAAGAGGTGAATTCTCTGCACAACAGCACAGCTTTCTTTTTAATAATGTGTGCAGTCCTCTCTCCACCACCACTCTGTGGTTGCTGGGAGGGAGGAGGAGAAGCTCATAAATCCTTATTTCTTATTGCATAGAGAAAGGATAAAATATTTATGTGATAAGTATTTTTAATTATTAATATTGTTTATTTCCTTAATTTAAAGGGTTTAGCTAGCGTGGTGGCTGTGAAAGCAGTGAAGCCAGGTGCTTCGTGTATTGCACAATATTTGATGGATGGAGGTTTGCAATCAGCTTCAGATGGAGTTGCATTCCCCAAAAAGCCAGCTATGCACTGTGGGGGCTGTCCTGGACTCAGCCATATCTATGGAGGTGCGGATGGCATCAGCAGTTAGGGCTGCCTTTTAACAGCTTAGGCTGGTTTGTTAGCTATGGCCCTATATGCATAAAGCAGACCTTGTCTCAATTAGACATGCTGTGGTTACGTCCAGACTGGACTATTATAATGTACTCTACATGGGGTGGTTTGGAAACTTCAATGGGTACAGAATGCAGCTGCTAGACTGCTTATGGTCCCAGATGTTGGGAGGACATGACACCAAGACTGTGCCAGTTGCAGTGGTTTCCTGTTTATTTCTGGATGCAATTTAAAGTACTGGTTTTAACCTTTCATGGGCCTAAAGAGGGCCCAGGTTTTTTGATGGGCCACCTGCACTCATATGAGCCTGCCTGGGTCTTAAGATCTGCCTCAGGGGTTCTGCTCTCTGGTCTGATAGTAAGGCCCATCAGGCTGGCCCTTCACTTGTGGAAATCTTTCCCTAGAGAGTTACATATGCCCCCATCTGTACTGGCCTTTAAATGAACTCTGAAGATATTTTTGTTCCGCTCTACCTTCTGTAGAAGTGTGATGTGCTGGGGGGCGGGGTATTACTGCTATTTTTAGATTGGAGATGGAGATGTTATAACATATTTAACTATTTATGCAGTTTTAATTTTGTGAGCCCCTTTGGAAGGGCTGTGCCTTGAAAGGCAGGTTAACGATCCAGGATGGATAGATAGAGCATATGTTTTCAGGATTCATATTGACTTGATCTGGGTAGTTCTCAAAATGGGCATAGCATTGCTAGTTATTTTGGGGAGGATAGGAGCTCCTCCTGTATACCTTCTTAAAAAAAACACATACTGCTTAATAGGACATGGCGGGCTATATAAACCTACATATTCTTTGTGCAATTACATGCCCTCTCCAGGTAATGGCTGTAAAAGGACCCAGTGGAGCAATAGCAACATTTTCCATAGGTGTGCTGATTCTCTGAAATCCATTCCCTTTTATCTGTTTTTCGGCCTTCACTGAACCTGGGAGGCTGTCCTGCCAGCCAAAATGTTCTTCTTGGACAGACTTGACATTTCAACTGTGAAGAAAACTTTACAGTCTCTTATTCAGTTCCCTTATTATGTAGATTCTTGAGGCTTTCATCCTGAAACTGTGGGCTTAAAACCAGGCACTTTACACATAAACTGATTTGCAAATTGGGTTGTAGAACAGCCACTATTATTATTCAAGCTTTTCGGTGACTTTCCCATAGAGACCTCCATGAGCACAAATCTGACCACTGCTTCTTTCCTCTGTGTTTCACACAAGCCACCATCTGTTTCACCTCCCTCTGAATCCCCGGTGTGCTGTACACAGGAGGAATCTGCTATCAAAAGTAATTAATGCAGCCAGCATTCAGCATTTCAGTGTGAAAGGGAGCGAACAGCATGCATTTGCATAGAATATAAAGAGCTAATTTTATTATACAAAATAGCCATAGCAATGAGAAACGAAAATCTCAAAAAGAAGTATAGTCCTTTAATAACCATACAGACAGCTTTTCTCCCTTGGCTCTTTATTTATACCTAGGATTGCCAGGTGTATTTCTAACAGGTGTCCTCTGTGACACCGAGAGAAAATGCAGCTAGAGAAATTTCTGCTCCACTTTCTTTTCCATCCCTTCTTCATTCCAGGCCCCAGTATCGGCATGCAACAGCATGAAAGGGGGTGGGCGGAGGAGCAGACAAGTAGTGAGTTACAGGAGGTGCTGAATTTTTCCTTTGCCACCTGCTTCCCACCCACCACCAGTCATTACCCAGAATCCCAACTTAGATAGTTGTACATCAAAAGAGGAATCCAGGGATATCAAGTTCCCTGAAAATGAGGGAGAACACATGCACACCCCGGATCATTACAGGAAGTGGCCACTCAAATAACCTCTCTTGCAATGAAAAAGGAGGAAGAATCCCAAGGAACTTTGCTTTCTCTATTCCCCTGAGAATGTTTTCATGCCAGGATCCTGATGACTCTTTGCAAGAAACTCCCTCAGCTCTGGGGAACCTGCCTTTGCCACCACACCAGTCCTAGAAGCAGCAGGAAATATACTGGTATCACCAGAATGTATAGGGCCAATCTACACTTACGGGGTTTTTCGTTTCCAATGAGGTTTCACCGCCCGTCTTTCACACTATGCCGTACCCGCCTCGAATTGGAACAGGAATTTCCCGCTTCTGTGCTCCCGCTTTCAATACCCTGATATCCCGGTATTTCCCTTTAATGTGCTCTGATTTTCTGCCTTTGCTACCATATCTGGTCATAGTCCCCTCCCCTGCCTGTCCATATACAGCGGTGTTTGTATTTCCCTCCTGTCCAATCACAGCTCTCGACAGCCCCATGTCGTCTTCCCGCTACTGATTGCATAGCTTCCTCAGCACTCAATGTTTTCTCAGCAACAAGCAAAGGGCTGGATGTGCGCATGCTTGTCTGATCTCGGAAGCTAAGCAGGGTTGACCCCAGTCAGTAGTTGGATGGGCAACCGTCTGGGAATCAGGCTTCCTGCACTGAGCAGGGGGTTGTTCTATCCCTTCAAATAAGACTAAATTTTACCCCCTCCTATCCCCCGCTTTGGATTTTTTTTTTTTAATTAAGGCGTTGTCTTTGAAGAATTGTGGCTTCTCCGCGATTTTTTTTTTTCTAATTCAGGAATGATCTTCGATTTGAAGCTTCAACTCTTCAAATTTTCGAATCTCCGAAGATCATGCCTGAATTAGAAAAAAAATAAATAAATCACAGAGAAGCCACAATTCTATGACGATAATGCCTTAATTGAAAAAAAAAAATATCAAAAGTGGGGGATAGGAGGGGGTAAAACTTAAGTCTCATTTGAAGGGATAGAACAACCCCCTGCTCAATGCAGGAAGCCTGATTCCTAGGCAGTCGCCCATCCAACTACTGACCGGGGCCAACCCCGCTTAGCTTCTGAGATCAGACAAGCACACGCACATCCAGCCCTTTGCTTGTGGCTGAGGAAACATTGAGTGCTGAGGAAGCTATGCGATCAGTAGCCAGAAGATGACATGGGGCCGTCGAGAGCTGTGAACATGGTGGGCATGGAATCAGCAGAAACAGGAATAGTTTCTGATCCTCCAATGAGAGCCTCCATCTTTAAGAGCAGGAAAACAGCACAGCACTCGAGTGTGAACTGAGCTCGCACATTCGATGAAGCACTGCAACAGGGAAAATGGGTGAGTGTGGATAATCACGTTTTAATGCGAGAGCTTTTAACCTGACAGGACACCGAATTCATTGCGATGGTGGGCACAATGTAGATCGGCCCAAGGTCTCAGAAATACAGTTTTGCCCCCTTAACTGATCTCCTTCATGGAGGTGGATCTAGACCCCCCCCCCTTCCCTTCAGGAGTAGTTTAGCACTCAGTAGGCTTCAGATTGGTGCTGGTGCAACATCCCAGGTTGCTTGCTCTGTAGTTCAGGCTACAGTGGCCTGACCACTGATGAATCCCCCCACCCAAAGGAAATGCATCACAACAAAAGAAGGGTTGCATAGAAATTGCATATCCTGGCTTATATGTATAAATTCAAATTTTAAAATAATGTTATAATTTAAATAGAAATGTGGTATATCTCACCATAGTGTAGAAGACTGTGGCCAGGTGACCTGTGCGCCTGCCTGTTTAGTCTACTATTGAGGTGCTAACTGTTGATGGGCAGCAGTTCTTTTGGTTCTTTATCTTCAAACCAGAACTGGACAGGCCAGCCCTTCAAACAGAGGACACCTTCAAATAGAGGATAGTTTCTCAGCAGCCATGCAAATAAAGACTGTCCTCTGTAAAAAAACAACAAAAAAAACCACATGGCACCCTGCGCTTTATCTTTATTGGTAGACACCACATTGTGTTGTCTCAGGTTTTGATGCTCAGCTAACACTAGCCGCCTTCACACAATAATCACATGAAGGGGGTCCATACAATTAAAGGGGGAATGAGTCCATATCCTGGGTCCACCCCAATGTCCATGTATTGAGTGTAGAAGTCTGCAGGGAGGAAACCTATGTGGGTAGACCTCTAAGCATGTAGGCATCTATGGGAGCTGGAACCCCAATCACCCAGGATTTGAGTTTCCATAGAGGTCTATATACATATGCTTTCCCACTGCAGATGTCTACACTCAACATATGAAGGGGTAGGGCAAGGCAGCTGCACAACCTTGGAGGCTAGGCCAGCCATGCGCCTGTTGCCCCTTTAATCGCAGCGGGGGGCAGTTCTCAATAACTCAGCAGAAAAGTACCTACTTTCCATGTAGAAGGTTCCAAGGTAGAATCCTTGGTGCTTCCAGTTAAAAGGATCTCAGGGCTTCTGCACATGTGGCTTTTATTCTGCTATCGAGATTGGTTACTCACAGAAGTTTGCGCGTCCTTTACATGACGTCAGTAACCTCCAGAGTCTCTCCCGTGCTAAATGACCTTTATCCCCTTTTTAAAAGATCAGAGATAATGAGCTATCAAATTACAGTGTGTGTTGAGTTCCCTGTGAAAAAAGGAAGGTGCGCAATAAGAGGAGCTAGACCATCTAGTGTCTGTATAATGAAACATATAGCACACACAGATAAGGGGAAGAAAGGGAACCGTGAGAGAGCCTGTTGTGATCCTGCATTTAAAATGGAAGCAGAAAGCCCCAATAAAATTGAGGGATTTTAGGCTGGTGTAGAAATGCTCTCAGTGACTGGGCAAGACCTCTGCCCTACCAGAAGTCCTGAAAAATTATTGATAGACAGTCCTAAGGTAGATGATCAGAATAAGGTACAAATATAGGTGGTCACTGGTGACTATGCCTTTTTCTCTATCTGTAGAAGAAGTGTCAGGCCATGCATACTTTAATTTTTGTATGGTTTTTTTTTTTTGCCAGAAAATTGTTAATAGGAGCCTCACTTAAATTTTTCACACATGTCATTATCATAGATGATATTCCAGTGGCACTTTGACTTCAAAAAGCAAAATGTATATCAAATTGCTAAGATGTTTCAAAATACTCAGTTTTAATAATGTTTGGAGGATAGGGGAGTGATAAAATTATGCTCATAGCTTTGAGATATAATATTTATGAACAGTAAAGGTGTCTGCTTTTCTGGACTGCTCAAGTAGTGTATGCACCAGAGAAGCCTTGAAAGCTTATCTTCAGGACTCTTGAAATGAAAAATGAATCAAGGTTTGGAGGTAGTAATTAGTTCATGCAGTTATTGGGGTCTCTATTGTAATAGCCAAAAGCAATATAAGTGTTTAAAGAAAAAAGGCACTTGGCCAGGAGGAAAAGAGGGGCAAGACATCAAATTATTACATAAAGGTCAGATGGTAATGAACACTACTAACATTAGCAAGCATTAACATTTCTCAGTGGGAAATCTCATTCCATTTGCCTAGACCAATAAACCATCTTAAACTAATGCAAGTTTGATTTAATCGCTTGGAAGTCAATTTCAAAAGCTAAAGAAGTTCCTATAAAGCTGGCTGAACTGTTTTTAAATGCTGACATTTTTACTGATGATGAAATTAAAAAAGAAGGCTGTTTTTTGCAAGTGCTTGGTGCATTTTAAAAAATCCTTGTATTTTACTTGCATTGCGTCTCCGTTGGAGTTGCCAATCTGCAATCCAAAGATCTTCCTTGTGCCTCTTAAAATTACCACTGCATTGAAAGACCACACAGCTGTGGTTTCTCCCACCTGCAGCCTGCTCCAGCCTTGAGGGCCCCTTAGCATAGTGCTCTCCATGGGCTGCTTCCTGCATCCATGCCCCCCACTCCCCACACCCCACCCCACCCCAAGCTGGCACTCTTCCAGTCAGAGCCAGAAGATCAACATTTTAAGTTTTCCATAACACCCTGGAGCACTCCACAAAGGGTAATCTAAAATTCCCACAATGCCAAGGAGCAATGCTTTGTTGGATACTCCAGGGCATTGTGAGGAATTTTACTTGAACCCACCTTTAGCTATAGAATGTCTCCCCTGTAAAATGGGACGAGCACTAGCTTAAAAAACCCATACAGAGGATACAGGGCATGTATGCACTGTGTATGTGCAAGGCCGCACCCTGCAACAACTTTAACCCATTTCAATTGTCCTCAGCTCATAGGATTCTTAGGAAGAAATCTAGTTTTTATGTGAGTATTGAGCGTTCAGTTAGATCTCTAAACTCCCCCAGCCACATTATTTTCCCCAAGGCCTTTCCACCTGCAGTAGCTGGCTAGACTCCAGGTGTGCTGCATTGCTAGTAAGAAAACAGGGCAGGTGAATAGACAGGAGGAGGCCAAAAGAAGGAGAAGTCAGCTCCCTCATCCCTGACTTCAGCAGTCATTTTAAAACCTCTGGACTGGAACTTTGAAACCATATTATCTGCTCCAAATGGGTAACTATGTCTAGCAGCATCATGATAATGGTGCAGATGAAGAAGTTTTCAAAGGAGCTGTCTCAGAAGAATTCTTAGTGGCATCAGCACAACCCTTTGGGTCCTCCACTCAGTGCAGATGAGATGCAAAAACAGACATACACATTTATTGGGGAAGGGCTGTAGCCAGAGCACTTGCTTCACATACAGAAGACCCTAAGTCAGTTCCCAGCATCTCTTCAGGCAGGGCTGGGAAAGGTCCTTGACTGAAAAACCCTGGAGAGTCTCTGTCAGACAGTGTAGACATTACTGAGCTAGGTGGAGCGACAGATAGACTTGGTATAAGGCAGCTTCCTGTGTTCCTGAGATCCCACAGCCTGGTTCAAAAATTAGCACAAGGACTTAGAGCTTTTCTACATGAGAATGTTAATCAGCTGTTAACCCGCTGTGACAAAATTCAGTCTCTTCACAGAACTGACAGCCAAACACTACACAAGGAGTGTTTCCTTTCCTGCTTTTCTGCTATAGAACCTCTAGGTGGTACTGTGGTATATGGAATAACACAAATACACCAGAGGAAATCATGCTTTCTTTCACAATGAAATGCCACATTTTCCCCACTCTAAAAAAAGTTGCTGAAGGTGCTGGTTAGACACAGAAGCAAAACTGGAGGGTCATGATGTCATCTAAAGAACCTGTAAACAACCATGAGTAGGGAATGATGAGTGTACAATAAAGGCCTTGTGTAGAAAAGCCCTTGGGAGAAGCATACTTAAAAGAGCTAAGGACTGCGGTATTAAACCAGTTTCTAACTTTCATAACTTCCTTGTAAGAAAACTTGTCTGTAGAAGCATACAGTCACATATGTGGTACAGTCCTTGATTGATAGCACTTCCTAACATGTTTGCCTACTTGCATTCTGAGCTGATACAGATATGTAAAGAAGACTTTACTACATGAACTGCACACCTATACACTTGAATTGGCTATTGTTTGGTGTGTGTGTGGGGGGGAGTTTAAAGATCTAACTGAATACTTAATCCAAGGAATCCTATGAACTGAGGATAGTTGAAATAGTTTAAAGTTGTTGTAGGGTATGGCCTTGCACATACACAGTGCATAGATACCCTATATCCTCTGTGTGGGGTTTTTAATTCAATGCACACCCATATTATAGGAGGAGACATTCTGTGGCCAAAGGTGTTGCCAGTAAGCCCTGAGTGTTTGAGGGGAGGATTATATTCTGGAGTCCTACTTTGACATATGGCTCTCTCTTTCTAGTAGGCCCCTTCTTCCTTATCTGTGTCTGTGCCTTGCCCTTGCAGTCTGGGTTGCAGAGGTAGAAGTGAGGTTCATGCTAGTTACTGGCATCTGGAGTCTTGAAATGGAGTACCTGTAAGGATTCTGAAGGAAAACAGGTATGAATCATTCACCCTTCTCAATTTGCTGTTGAGCTCAGCTGCAACAGTGTTCCCCATCATGAAATTCCCACTTGTATATTCAGAGTTCCGCAGATATGAGGAAAAGGTGATGGAGGTCTATGCCACAAGTTTTAATATATGTGTTCTATTTTTACCCTGCTAGGGCTGATGTACCCCTTGACGTGTGCCATGATTTTTTTGCAGAGTTTGTTGGAATTCTATTCTCCAATGTAGCTTTGAAGGAGAAGGGAGTGGAGGTGTGGAAGTATTTTTCTAGGCCTCTATGTTGATGTCATTCTCAGTGTTGACTTATGCTATCTCTTTTGCAGGTGTAATGTTATACAATTGTCAGGGACAGAAGACCCCATTTTAGAGAAAGCAGAGAATCTGCATTCAGCGGCTGTCCTCCCTTGCCATGTGTGGGGTTCTCCATCCAGATTTTCTCTTTGTATTGATGGTGTTCTTCCAGTGCAATGCCAGTGTGAATTTACTATGCCAGTGTAGTTTAATTTTGCCAACAGAGCAGAATTTATTAGTGATCCTATCCTGCTCAGTAAAACACATAGGTAGAATTGTGCACTAGGTCATGTGATACGGTAAATTGATTTTCTGGGTTCTCTCCGTGGTCCAGAATGTTAATGAATGCTTTTATTCAATAAAGTGCCCTTTAATTAAGTGATGACCAGTTCTTCCCAGATGTATCTTCCTTCTGAAAAATTTTAGTCCCCCAAATTGCTTTTCAATCCTTAAATGCAATGCTGAAAACATGATACAGTGAAAACAAATCATGAAATTGATTTATTGCTAGGATTTTTACAGTATTGTATTCTGGGCAGCCAGTAAGGAAGCATGATGATAAATTTCTCACCCCCAAAAAAAGCTGAAGTAAGTATAAGCACAGGCCAAATATAGCATTTCTGAGTATGCTTTAGATAGTTATTAGGGCTGTCAGCTAATTGAAGATATTAGGTTGGATCAAGTTTTTGTCATACTTAGAGTAGACCTATTGAAATCATTGGAACTTAGGTTAGTCACCATGACCCTTAGTCCCCATAGTTTCAGTGGGTTTTCTCTAAGTATGACCAAATTGGTATTCAACCTATTATGGCTTTCAAAATCTATATATACAGATTTTGAGCATTGGTAGCTGGCCTTCCCGGGAGGCAGAAATTCCCAGGTTTCAAAGTTCATGGAAACAGAGATGCAGAGACACAGACACACAGAAATTACATGCATGCAATGTGGTTCATTGAACATAAAACTCCAAATATACCAACCTGATTTCCTTGGAGGATAAAAATGTCACAATAATAATAGCTCCAGGTCTGGAAACCTAGGCAGCCCAGACTTAACATAGAATAAATAGGAAATATTCTTGTACAACCTCCTCATTGATTGTGTTCTCTTTAATTTTGCCTGTGATATATTGCTCTGCCTCTGGAGTAACATTTACCACTGAAATTTTCTAGCATCTTTTGTATGGCTACAATAATTTAACTGTATAGTGTGTCAACAAACACTTGTAAGGTGGGGGGAGAGGGTTGTGTTCCCATTATTAATAAAGAATATTCTTAATTTTGCAACAATTGTACCAGCATCCTTGTAGTTACACAGTGGCCTCATGAGAGACAAAAATTCAGAGCTTCATCACATCAGGCCCTTTGCAGCTGGGAAGGGATATCCCATTGCTTTCGCTAGTACTGATTTTGAGGACATAAATAAATAAGAGTCTTATGTGCATGGATGTGCATCTGTGTGTGGGGGGGATATTCTGGGGGCTGCTAGAACAAGCAACCCCCAGAAAGTTGGCCACAAGGGAATGTGGCCTTCAGGCTGAAAAGAGTTCCCCACCCTAAGCTGTATATCAGACTTACCCAGCCCGGTGCCTTCCAGATGTTTTGGACTACAGCTCCCATAATACCTGACCATTGACCATGCTAGCTAGGGCTGATAGGAGTTGTAGTTGTAAACATTTGGAGGTCGCCAGGTTGAAGAAGATGATCACATTGCTTGTAGGAACCCCATACTGATTCTATTAAGAGGTACCAGCTGTGGTACCTGAGAGACACTGTGTGAGAGAACTGAAAATTATTAGAGGAAAACTTTAAGGGAAGCCAGCATGGGAGTTGTCAGAGTAGATTATTCAAAGGCATGGAAGGGAGCCAAGAAAAACAACGAAAAGAAACCAGAGCAGGTTTCTTGAGATTTACTACTTCAAAAAGTTCAGCACTCCTTTCATATTGGTGTTTAATGTTGTCGTTGGTCTTTATTGCACAGTAATCACACTGCAGTGAAAATTGCTGATATCACAATAAATAACAACCTTTGCTAGCGTTTAATAGCAGAATCCTTTTCTCCTGCCTTCCCCTTAACAAACTGTAACACTCCTCAGCAAGAATTTTATGGAAACACCAGAGTAAAATCCATGTCTGTTTCATATTATGTTTTGAGGACCAGAACAAGCAAACTTCACCGGGTCGCTGCTTCCAGGAGCTTGCTATTGTGTCTGCATCCATGCAGAGAGACATTAGCAGTCCATGCAGTGAGTCCAGTTTGCCGTGGTGATAGGAGTATCAGTTTTTCAGTACATCAAATCAGTCCAAAGAAATGGTTCTCTCTATGCTGGCATCCTCAGTGGAGAGTGAGTTAGTGGTCATTTGTTTACTTGAGGGCACTATTTAGGGAGGATCAGAGGAACAGTTGCCTCCTGCTGTGTTTCAGAGGACATGATTATTCCTCAGAAACTCCTTTCCCTCTGATTATTATGGGGTATAAAAAGCAAGCATCGCCACAAGTAGTCTTAAAGGATACATCATGCCATCTAAAACAAAGTAGCAGAAACATGGAGGAGTCAGCTGGTGGAGATAGTTGTTTGGCAGAACTGTAGGACGTGTGTGTGTGTGTGTTTGTATGTGCATACATGTGCATACTCCCCACCTTTTAAGAAGGTAGATTTCAACTGAATATTAGGAGAAATATTTTAATGGTAAGAACAGTTTTGACCATTACTTATAGGGGTAGGTGGGCTCTCCTTCAGTAGGTAAGGCCCCCAACAACTCTATGATTTTATGATTCGTTGCTCAGCTAGTCACAGGCTCGTGAGAAGTTAAAACGGCCACCAGAAACAGAGTGTTCAGAATCCAGTGCAGTAGGAAGGATGACACTTCCTTTTCTTTCCTTAGGGTGTCGGTTGCCATTGTTTTGCTGCAATTCATGGAAGAGTTAGGGCTGAATCCTACGTTGATCAATGTGCCAGTGAGGTGCAGGCCTGCACAAATGTGCTGCCATGCATAGGAGGTGGTGTGGTAATTGGGTATGTGTGTATGCATATTAGGAACATAGGATGCTGCCTTATACTGAGTCAGACTGTCAAGAATGAACATGAGAATAGGCCAGGCTGTCACATCCAAATTAACCACCTGGAGTTAAGGGTTATCTAACCCTTTCTCAGCTCTGCCTCTCAAGGCCAGGCTCAGTCCATGTTAACTGGGAAAGAGATAACAGCTGGGTTTGATGGGAAGATCCTGCCCCTTCTAAGGTGAGGGTGGTGTGCCCTGGGGCTGAGCTTTTATTGGCCATCTGAATTCTGCCTTGAGTTGCTAGGGCTGGGCCTTAAATGGGGGGGGGGGTGAGGAAGAGGTGAGCTGTCTTCTTTTACCCTGATGGTTTGGGGGTGCATTGCAGTCTGGAGGCTATCCTGGAAGGCCCATACTTTGGTTGTACAGGATAGACTAGCTAACTTTATTGTTTTGTTCTTGGGGGATCATATAAAGGCTCTCAGAATTCTTGAGTATTTCTTGTACTTGTAACCTTGCTTGTAATTTCCTGTACAACCCACCACCTCTCCCCTTCCCTTCCCCATTGTTCCTTCCCTTAATAAAATTTTCCCAGCTTTTAGCTGGTGTGTGAGTCTGCATAACTTCAGTGCTACTTTCAGTGCCTATTGGCCAGGGTGGAAGGCTACTAGGTTATCATGGGGATTTGTGGCCCCGTTTGGTCTGCCCTACCTTGCAGGGTTGTTGGGTCCAGGCCCAGCAATCCTTCACACAGGCCATTGGTCCATTTAGCCCAGTGTTGTCGACACTGGCTGGCAGCAGCTCTCCGGAGTTTCAGGCAGGGGTCTTCCCCAACCCTACCTGAAGATATTAGGGATTGAAACTGGAGCCTTCTGCATTCAAAGTATGTGCATTATCACTGAGCAACAGCCCCTTCCCTTCATAGATGCAGTACCTCAAGCACCTGCAGGTTCTTCTCATGGCTAGGTTTACACCTTCTCAAATGTGGAAAGAGAAATTAATGTGTTCATTATGCTCTGGCCCTGAGATGCCTTTGAGGCCAATTATTAACAGCACCAGTTTAACCTCATAAGGCTGACACACTCATGCACACCAGATTGTCTTGAAATTCTTGTGGTTTCCCACAAAAAGTAATTCCATTACATCCAAATCCCTGCTTAGCTGTAAAGCTCACTTGGGTGGCCTTGGGCTCTCTCTCCATTTACCCCCGCTCACATGGTTACTGGGAAGATAAATGCTATAAGTGTTACAAAGTGCTTTCTATACCACAAAGTACAGTTTAAAGAGATTAACAACAACACAAAAAGACATAAGTTAATTTCTCCATTTTAAAGGGGGAAATGTTCTTCAGATCAACACTCCTTTTTCTTACCACCTCTTTCAGAATTTCTTAAAACAAACTTTTGGGGCAACCCTTTTAAAAGCCACTAAGTACTGATATTACATATTACTATTATTAGCAGCTAAGAGTGTAATCCACATCCTGTTGAATTGAGTGGCATCATTTCAGTTGGTTTTAATCAGGGGTGGGCAATATCTTTCTTTTGAGGGCCACATTGTTTCATGGGTAATCTCTCAGGGGCTGCATGTTAGTGTGGACAAAACCAGCAGAGGGCAGGGCCAGAGCCAAAAGCAGGTGGGTCAACCGCATTCTCTTTCTGTCACCCCGTTTTCTCCCTCCCCGCATCCCCCCACTTCCCAGCAGTAAGCTGCCAGGAAGGGCAGATCACTCTTGCCAGAGATCTGAACTGATTGCATGCAGAGAGCTTTTGAAATTAAGCAAAGGGCCACATGAAATTAGGCCAAGGGCCATATGTGGCCCAGCCCTGGTTTTAATGGCTCTGGATTGCACATTTAATTACACCTCAATCCTGAGCATGTGTTTGTCAAGGGCTCCTTGGAGGCCTCTCTCAGTCTAATCTAGTAGCCAAGTCCAGACACAGACAAAGGGATTCTTTTCAAAGCTTTATTCCTCTTTTACAACTTAACAGCTCTACTGTTAGCAACTAGATATGAGCAGCAGAGTACCTATGCCCTAAGGTGGAACAGTTGGACCCCGTTTGAAAGGGAATCACTGGCAGATCCCTGAACTTAAGGGCTAGGGAGAGTCCCTCCCCTTTTCCCTTGGATCCTCTGGGCGCAGCCGTTGTTTGTGCACCAACCGGGCACTACGCCTCCTTTCTACGCCCTCCATTTGGTGCCGCTCTTTGCGTCGGCGTCACTTGTCCATCAAGTCTGCTTCCCATGCTCTGTCACTCCCAGGACTTCTATCTAAGCTAGGAATGCCGGTGGGAGGAATCTCCATCAGCTGTTGGCCCTGGGAAAGAGGAACACGCTCCTCTCCCAGGAGCGACTCCTCTTCCTCAGAATCAGAACTACTCTGGGATTCTATGGGCTCAGTGTCCACCCTGACAGTGTTTGTGCAAGTAAAAGTCCAATTGATTGAAGGAGGCAGAAATGTGCATAGAAGCAATCTCCCATTTGCCAATGCAGGAGCAAATATACACCTGGATTTGTAGCATAGTGGCTAAGGCTGCTATCCTATACCCACTTACTTGGGAGTAAGCTCCACTGAACTGATTTGCACTTACTTCTGGGTAGTTAGGATTGCACTGATAGAGACTGAGCTATGATTCAGGAAGTTCCTGGTTCAAATTTCACCTCTGCCATGAACTCATAGATTTCCTAAGGCAAGCCACTCAGTTTGCCTGCCCCCCACCTTCACATCTGCCATATGGGGGGGGGGAATAATTTTCAGTAGTATCCTATTGTGACCGTGCACCCGCAGGGCTCACTGCTTGTGCAATGGGACCTTTGCAGTTCTAAAAATAACTGGAAATGAGCGGAAACATTTGTTTCCGGAATGGGGCAGGTCAGCAGAGCTCACTGAAGGGAGCTTCACTAACCTGTCTCAATCCAAAAACAAGTGTTTCTGCTCCTTTCTGGAGTTATTTTGAGAAACACAAGCCCCATTGCACAAATGATGAGTCCTGTGAGCGCTACAGAACCAGCAGAGGAGGAGTGGCCCCACTGGATACTGCCCACTGACTTACATTGCAGGGTTGTTGTTAAGATGACAAGTAGGTAATGCATGTGAAGGGTTTGAACTCTTGGAAGCACTATACCAATGTTAATTATTATGCTTATGCCCATGCATATGGGCATAAGCTTCTGGGCCCCAATGAACAGGCTGGATGGATCTTTGGATGGGAAAGGGCCAGCAGTTGGTGACTAGAGCCAGATCTAGAGTGGCCATTTATGCATTGCCAAGAAAAAGGAAATGTGTCCTCCCCAAAAAGAGAGGACAAAGCTGTGCATAAAATGTGCATGTGTTAATTGACATTTATAGATGCAAATTTAGAAATAATTACTATAATCTTCATAGAAATACAATACATCTCACCATAGTGGGGAAGATGGTGGCCGGGTGACTTGTGTGCCTTGCTCGGGCTGCTGTCCAGTGCTGTTGATGGGCAAAAGGCCCAGCTTCTTCCTTCATAAGGTTCTTGATCTTTAAACTGGACTTGGTCTGGACAGTCCTACAAACAGAGGATGCCTTCAAAATAGAGGGCAGTCCTCTGACAGCCTTTCAAATAGAGGACTGCCCTCCATAAAAGAGGACACATAGCCACCCTAGCTGGACTGCGATGCTTGACTATTAATTACATTTCTTTATTAACAGTTTGATCTACAACCAAGTTGGTTTGAAGTACTTGAAGCTGTTATCAGGCCTGACCCTGTTGCTAGAGCAAATAAATGCTTGGGATGGGATATAGAGATAGGAACATCATGTTTGGTCTTTTAGATGTTAACGTTAGTGCTTGGCATCAGGGTCTTTAGACATTGCTTAAATCCAGGCATGCTGGACTTGGTCTTTGCAGCACAGTTATTTTTTAAACAGCTTGAGCCAGATAAATATAGATGAATATAAGGCAGCTTTATACTTTCATGGCAAGTATTGCAGTTTTATTAAGTAGCTATTGGCTTTGCCAGAACTTTGCATTTTTGTACAGTCTAGGGATTTAGCCCAGAAGCTGGGAACAACTGCATTCATGGGGGTCAGAGGGAATTAAATGATTGAGATTTTTTAAAAAACCATGCAAGAGAAATTGGTGATACATTTAATTTCCAGCTCTTGAACAACTTAGTATGATGTGATCTATCAGTTTTGTGAGGTCCTTTTTGAGCAAGTGATCTGACAATGCACTGTAACACCAAGGCTGAGAGACATAATCCTGCGTCCCCCTGCTTTCCTTAAAGGCCTTTCAAACTAGAAGTAATGTTAAATGCATCTTTTCATTTAATGTGCACATTTAAAAAATGCAAATAGTGTTGGCAGGGTGGGGGGCTGTGTCTGATAATTATCAGACAGGGAGAGAGGGAGAATTTAACCCAGACTTCCCCAACCTGGTGCCCTCCAGACATTTTGGACTTCAACTCACAACAGCCCGAACCAGCATAATCCATAATCAGGGATTATGGGAGCCGTAGTCCAAAGCATCTGGAAGGCATCAGGTTGGAGAAGTCTGGTTTAACCCTTTCCTACCCTGCTGCTATCCTGATGAAAATCCCTCCTCTGACACTGCTATTTGCATAGGGAGGAATTCCCCTATCAGTGCCAGCCTAACTTTCCAGGAAACCTTTAAAACTGATGGACAAAATTAAGTAGTGACTTCTGACATATTAATACTATACCTTAAAGACTAATATGCCAATCAGTGGTAACAAAGCAGTTCATCTCCAGTTTCTTAGGGTAGTCAATGCAGTCAATGTGATCATCTTCAAGCAACATTATCATCTTCCTCAACCTGGTGCCCTTCAGATGTTTTGGACTACACCTCCCATCAGCTCTAGCCAGCATGGTCAATGGTCGACTGTTATGGGAGATGTGATCCAAAACATCTGGAGGGCACCGGGTTGGGAAATGCTGATATACAGCATAGGGTGGGGGACATATTTCAGCCCAAGTGCCACATTCCCTTCTGGGGGCCACTTGCCAGTGGTGGAGAGGGACAAAGCAAGACGTGGGTGGAACAGCCCTCTTTCTCTCACACACACATGTGCAGATTCACATCCATGCAGATACAACTCTTATTTATCTATTTATTTGTTTATGTGTTATCTTTCTATACTGCCTTTCTGAAGCCAACCAAAATTCAGAAAACAAAAGCTATAATCAAATAAAAACATAGTAAAATATTTAAAACAACTTTAAAAACCATAACAATTTAAAGAGCCAAGTTAAAAAGATGTCTCTTGACTCCCTTCCTGAACAGAGAGAGCCATTCATACACACCCACACACCAGTATCCATGTTCTCCTGTGTTTTAAAAACTTGATCATTTTTTCAGAAGTGTAATGTGAAAGATTCTAGGAGGTCCTTATCCTTTTCAATCACAACAGGCTAAATCAAGAGCCTAAACATGTTCAATTAACTCCACAAAAGACTTTATACCCATATAACACAGTGGCTTTAAAATCAAATCAGTCAAGAGTGTATGGAACTTATGTGTGTTCAAACAGGCTGTGCATCTGGTGCAAAGAGATGGTAATTTATTTTTGGGCCTAGTTCATCATCAGTCATATGATAAGAAGCATTCCAGTCAAAATGCTGGCTGGTAGAAGCTAAACTCCTTTTCTCCCACCAGGCTGCTGTCTCTTTTGCCATTCACTGCTTATTCACCACTACCACCACCCTTTGCTATTCATGCCCACAATAATCCTTGGCTGTTCTGTTCAGTTTGTTCACCCTTCCAGAACTTCTCAACGCTGTGTAGATTTGCCAGGTTTTTTGTGTGCATCCAGAACACAGCCTTTTCATTCCAACAGCAAAACAGCCTTACAGAGGCCCTAAGCACCTCCAGTCTCTTGACTGCTTCAGCACCCTTGCTGTCTAATAACGATTTCGTTATGCACCACTGTATTGAATGCTTGTAAAAGAAGACATTTTTGAACAGTCTCATACACTTTTATGGATCTGTAGTAACCACTCGTCTCTGTTGTCTTGCTTCCACAACAATAATAATGCTGACATCGAAGGGGAGACAGATGCTTTTATACTTTCACATCTCCCCATTATAAGCATTACTTGACTGCAGTGTGTCATCTCAAGGAAGAGGCAGGGCTCACACCTGCCTTGATTCGAAATCATGCAGGGAACCTCAATTGGGAAACTCTTATCAGGAATTCTATCATGTAGGATTCCCAGCTCTGCTACCTTTTGAAATATTTCTTCGCTGGAAATGCCAGGATCCTTCTGCATGCAAAGCATGTGCTCTGCAACTGAATTACAGCCTCTCTGAATACCAGTTAAACTCCTTTACTTCTCCCATAGCTCATGCTGGCTCATGATGCATCTTGATGTAGTTCTTGATGCAAGTTGACAATTCCTGTTCGATATGCAGAATTCACACAGAACTTCTTCTGAGCAAGTCCCATTAAAATGGCTGGGAATGACACAAAACAGTTTTTTCCCCACCTGCTGTGTCCCTGCTCCTTCCAGCTCCAGACCACTAGAACATATTTTCACCTGACATCCAACCCTCCATTCCTATATACAAGTGCCTGCCTCCTTAAGACTCATCTTTTCATGCTAGCTTTTCTTGATTGATTCTCCATCCCTCCCACCTTCCCTCCCTCCCTTTCTTTCCTAATGTGTCTTGCCTTTGATCAGACTGTAAGCCTGCAGGCAGAGCCTGTTTTCACTTTTAATCTTTTCCAGAGCACCTAGTGGCTTGAGGGATTTTATCTATCTATCTATCTATCTATCTATCTATCTATCTATCTATCTATCTATCTACCACTCCATTTTTATACACACAATTTAAATACATTATATCTTTGACAAGACAGCCATTTTCTCTTGCAACATGGAAACTGTACATTTAGGGCACAACCCTATCATGTTGACACCCACTAGACAGAAGCCTCTGATCTTGGAGGTTTCAGAGTATCCTTTGCCCTGTTGGGCTGCTGCCTGCAGAGCAGGAGGAGCGACAGAGGCAATTTTCACCTCTCTGTCCTCCCTTTCAACATTTTTCTCTAGACAGGCCTTTGAGCCCATCTAGAGGAGGTGGGACAGGGCTGGAGAGATCATAGCATTTTTCATATCCAGACCTCCCCACTCCCTGCCCACTGGAACACCCCCCTTTTGACCTCTACAAGGTCCTCCAAAGCTGCTTTTGCGACTTCAGAAAGCAGGCACTGCGGGTTTTTCCAAGGCGGCTGGGAGGGGGTGGGGGTGGGGGTGGGGGAGGGGGAGGGGAGAGATTAGATCGTGTAGTCCCCATCCCAAAGTCATAGCAGGGTCTATGGCTTCAGGAGGGGGAATCTGGGAAATCCTATGGTCCCTTGAACACTCCCTAGGAACTATAGCATTGCTTCCTGCCCATTGTTTATCTTTTGTGGCTTGTTATGAGCTGTACACTTCATTTAATTTATTCATTTGTTAGTTCAATTTATGAGTCACCCTATAGCCAAAGTTCTCAGGGCAACGACATATACAATAAAAGCAAAAAACAATATAACCAATGATAAAAACCCATAATAAAATGCATTAGAAGCTATTACTTTAAAAGCAGCAACAAAAATTCAGCATTTAAAAGAGATAAATAACTGAACAGTTAAAAACAGAGAGGATGATTTTGAAACGCAGCAGTACACATATGATAAAATAAAGCAAGCAGCATTTAAAAGGCCTGGGAGAATAAAAAGATTTTGGTTCTTTTGATGCTGAAATGTCAACAAAGTAGGCACTAGGTGGACCTCTCTAGGTGGAACATTCCACAATTTGGGAGCCACCACAGAAAAGGCTCATTTTTGTTTGTTTACCAAATAACATCAATCAGTAACAATTATTATATGTGATCTCCATTCCCTGGCTCAGCTTTAAATACTGCCATGACTGGCTGCAGAACTAGTGGGAATCCTGTTTCCTGATGTGGCTGGGGGTGTGGGGAGCCTTTGGGGGTCTCTACTGACTTCAGCAGGAGTGTTTTAACTTTAACCATCTCTTTTCCAAGCATAATGTTATGTTTTCATTGTAGGTCAATTACATGTGCAATAAGGGCCAACTTAGATATGATTATAGCAGATCCACAGCTTTAAATATGGATATTCTCAAGTCATATAGAAGAAGGGATGGGGGCTCCATTTTTAAACCACAAAAAGGACACGTGGTTGAATGCAGACCTCTCCCTGCAACTCGTCTCCCAAAGCATTTTTCTCCCAGCCAAGAAGACTGCTGGAAGCTTGACTGGGGATAGAAGCACTTGGGATGAACAGATTACAAGGTAGGATGCTGCAAATGAAGGCAGGATTCTGTGCTGCTGATCTAGTGCTGGCTCCAGGTCTAAGGACAACTCCCTCCTTGCAACAAAGTGCCATCTAGTGCCCTCCCATATCTCCAGGCTTGACAAAGGCAGCAAGCTGCAGGGAATTTGCTGGTGAGCAGCTGCAAGCTGCCCATCACTTTACATCTCCCCAAACATCCCACTGTAGCACGGCTTGGGGCACTGTGAGAAATGTAAAGTGGCAGACAGCTTATCAGACCCAGGGGGAATCTCCATGGTGATGGGTTTAGGTCACTCTCCACTTAGCTGTGGTTTTTACCACAGTTGAATGTGCTCCATTAAGGAGGCACACAAGGTTGAACACTTGGATTACCCAAGCAGTAGCCAGGGGCTCTGGGCAACTCATACACAGGTTACTGCAAATTGTTTTGGGTGGCTACTGGGCACTACCATTGGATAAGCCCATGGCCAAGGCAATAGGCAACTGACAAAACAGCTGTGGGCACCAGTGGGCCCTGCTGTGGTGCTTGCCAGTTACTGAGACCAGCCCTGTCCTCACCTGTGCATCTCTTTCGCTGTTTGGAAATGGACACCCATACCTTATTTTTACATGATCAGGGAAGATGGTTTAAATCTCCTGCCATCAGGTCTGGTTGGGCCCTTGGCAAGCACAGGATTCTGACTAACTTCGATTCCTGTCCTGCCCACAATTCCTCCCAGTTTCTTTTTCCGCCCACCCACCCTAGCTCTGGTTATATTCTACCTGCAGTGGGCGAGGCTGGTGCTACAGTGGTGCCAAACCAGCAAGGATCATGCCCTGTGACAGTGGCCCGGTTCACACAAAACAAGAAGCCACTGTGGGTGAATTTCCCCCTGGGGTTTCTTGTCACAGCAGCAGCCACTGCCATTTTGAATATTCAGGGCGTGGTGGGGGCAAAGCATAGCTTCTTGTTATGTGCTAACCCAGTGAAAGTGGATTGTTAGAGTGGTTGACAAGCCACCTGCAACCCTAAAATAGCCCATGGTTTCTGGCTGGCTTGTCAACCACCCCAACAACTCACCTTCACCAGGTTCATCTGTAACGACAAGCTATGGCATGCCCCTGCTGCAGCTTGAATATTCAAAATGGTGACCACTGCCACAACGAGAAGCCCTGTGGGAAAATTCAACCATGGTGGCTTCTCGTTATGTACAACCCAGCGTACAGGTCAGGGTGAGGGTCAGTGTATCTTTGGTCTCCACCAGTGCCGATGACTTGGGAGCAATCCTATCCCGTCAGCAGACATAAATTGAGGATAGGATTGTGCTGATAATTTCACAACAAAAGAAGCTGTGAACTTACCATATATAGTTTTAATTTCAAAGAGAAAACAAATCAAAAGCCACTCATGAAGGTACTAAATTTGGGAAGAATGAATGCTGTATTATATATCGCTGTCTGAGAAAGAAGCAACATAGGTGATGATTGGGCTACTGTTCAAAAAGATCTTCTCAGTCACCTTGAGCTGCAGGGCACACTCTATACATTTATTCTGTTTGTGCTTAAAATATTGTGATTTTTTTTTTAAGGTTCTGGTCTCCAGCTATGGCAATTATCATTGTTTAAAATCAATCCAGGATTAGATTATTATTGTTTTTTGTTGTTGTTCAGTCGTTCAGTCGTGTCCGACTCTTCGTGACCCCATGGACCATAGCACGCCAGGCCTTCCTGTCCTGCGCTCTCTCCCGGAGCGTGCTCAAGTTCATATTCATTGCATCAGTGATGCTATCTAGCCATCTCATCCTCTGCCGTCCCCTTCTCCTTTTGCCTTCAGTCTTTCCCAGCATCAGGGTCTTTTCCAGGGAGTTTTCTCTTCGCATTAGGTGGCCAAAATATTTGAGCTTCAGCTTCAGTATCTGTCCTTCCAATGAGCAGTCAGGGTTGATTTCCTTTAGGATGGACTGATTTGACCTCCTTGCAGTCCAGGGGACTCGTAAGAGTCTTCTCCAGCACCACAGTTCGAAAGCATCAATTCTTCGGCGCTCAGCCTTCCTTATAGTCCAGCTCTCACAGCCATACATTACTACTGGGAAAACCATAGCTTTGATTAGACGGACCTTTGTCAGCAAGGTGATGTCTCTGCTTCTTACTATGCTGTCTAGGTTTGCCATAGCTTTCCTCCCCAGGAGCAAGCGTCTTTTAATTTCATGGCTACAGTCACCGTCTGCGGTGATCTTGGAGCCCAAGAAAGTAAAATCTGTCACTGCTTCCATTTCTTCCCCTTCTATATGCCAGGAAGTGATAGGGCCAGATGACATGATCTTAGTTTTTTTAATGTTGAGTTTCAAACCAGCTTTTGCACTCTCCTCTTTCACCCTCAACAAGAGGCTCTTGAGATCCTCTTCACTTTCTGCCATTAGGGTGGTATCGTCTGCATATCGGAGGTTGTTGATAATTCTCCCGGCAATCTTAATTCCGACCTCTGATTCATCCAACCCGGCATTTCTCATGATGTACTCTGCATATAAGTTAAATAAGCAGGGTGACAATATGCAGCCTTGTCGTACTCCTTTCCCAATTTTGAACCACTCGGTTGTTCCGTGTCTGGTTCTTACTGTTGCTTCTTGACCCTCGTACAGGTTTCTCAGGAGACAGGTAAGGTGGTCTGGTACTCCCATCACTTTAAGAATTTGCCACAGTTTGTTGTGATCCACACAATCAAAGGCTTTAGCATAGTCAATGAAGCAGAAATAGACGTTTTTCTGGAATTCTCTTGCTTTCTCCATGATGCAGCGAATGTTGGCGATTTGATCTCTAGTTCCTCTGCCTCTTCGAAACCCAGCTTGTACTTCCGCTAGTTCTCGGTTCGCATACTGCTGAAGCCTAGCTTGTAGGATTTTGAGCATCACCTTGCTGGCATGTGAAATGAGCGCAATTGTGCGGTAGTTTGAACACTCTTTGGCGTTGCCCTTCTTTGGAATTGGAATGTAAACTGACCTTTTCCAGTCTTGTGGCCACTGTTGAGTGTTCCAGATTTGTTGGCATATTGAATGCAGCACTTTGACAGCATCATCTTTTAGGATTTTAAATAGCTCGGCTGGAATACTGTCATCTCCGCTAGCTTTGTTGTTACTAATGCTTCCTAAGGCCCACTTCACTTCACTCTCTAGGATGTCCGGCTCAAGTTCAGTGACCACACTATCATGGCTATCAAGGACATTAAGATCTTTCCTGTATAGTTCTTCTGTGTATTCTTGCCACCTCTTCTTAATCTCATCTGCTTCTGTTAGGTCCCTGCCTTCTTTGTCCTTTATCATGCCCGTCTTTGCACAAAACGTTCCCTTGAGATCTCCGATTTTCTTGAAGAGATCTCTAGTCTTTCCCATTCTGTTGTTTTCCTCGATTTCTTTGCATTGTTCATTTAAGAAGGCCTTCTTGTCTCTCCTTGCTATTCTCTGGAACTCTGCATTCAGTTGGGTATATCTTCCCCTTTCTCCCTTGCTTTTCGCTTCCCTTCTTTCCTCAGCTACTTGTAAAGCCTCATCAGACAGCCACTTGGCTTTCTTGCATTTCTTTTTCTTTGGGACGGATTTCGTTGCTGCCTCCTGAACAATGTTACGGACCTCCGTCCATAGTTCCTCAGGCACTCTGTCTATCAGGTCTAATCCCTGAAATCTATTCCTCACCTCCACTGTATATTCATCAGGGATATGATTTAGGTCATACCTGAACGGTTTAGTGGTTTTCCTGACGTTCTTCAATTTAAGCCGAAATTTTGCAAGAAGCAGCTCATGATCTGAGCCACAGTCAGCTCCAGGTCTTGTTTTTACTTTTACTGCTAGTCAAAAGGAACCTGAAAGTCACATTTGGGTGTTTGGGAATTACATGTATCACTGTAACTATAAAAGCAATGTGGGTAGAATTTTGTAACACCAGGTTGTATAATCCAGATAAATCTACCCAAATGAACAAAGTGGGGGGGGGGGAGAGAGAGAGAGAGAGAGCGCTGTAAGACAGGGAATTCCTATCTCAAATCATATATCAGCTGCAAAGTCATTGGATGGCTTTAAGCAAATTATGACTGCATGTAACAATAGCCCAAGAGTATGGGTTGAGTATGTGTTGTTGTTGAATTGTGGGTTGTCATTACATGTGACCCCGGACTATGGGTTATTAACCACAAACACCCCAGAGTTCACAACCCGACAACAAACCATGGGTTCTCTTCCTGAGTTGTTCATGGTTAACAACCCATAGTTAAACCATAGAGCAGGGATCACACATAACAACAACCCACAATACATCAACAACAACCCATACGCAACCCATACTTTGGGTTGTCATTTTATGCGAACCAGCCAAAGCCCATAGACTGCTGGGAGCAAAAAAGGGAGATATGTTGGATCTCCCATTTTTGAAAATATAAAATCCAGCCATTAC
The DNA here is from genome assembly GCF_057233095.1 of Heloderma suspectum. Taxonomy (NCBI): domain Eukaryota; kingdom Metazoa; phylum Chordata; class Lepidosauria; order Squamata; family Helodermatidae; genus Heloderma; species Heloderma suspectum. The sequence goes on from NC_139461.1 coordinate 95,911,873, forward strand.
TCAGAAGTGTCTCCATCCTGGCCTTGTTATGGTTGGGACAGATTTAGGAATTTTATTTAGAAAAAGGGGCCTGTGTGCTACCCTAATTTTATAGGAAAACCCAATATGTGAAGCACGATCAACTCTCCAATTCACGAGATTGTCCCATGATCCAGCTCACAGGACAGTCTCAAAAAAGATGTTTTTCTGCGATCCATCATCATTAATCATTCGCTCTGTGTGACTCCGCTGAATAGCTAACAGCAGTTGTATTAGTGCTGTGAAGGTAAACACAAACATATGTGAATTCTGGCACAGGGAAATCTTGGACTGTACTGAGAAGGCAGCAGCAGGTACAAAAAGCAAGAACGGGTATGGAACCGGAGTCTAGGATGCCAAACCAAAATTCCTGGGAGCTGATCTTCAACAGCAGTTGCAAAAGGAAGAGCGAGCAAACAAAAGCTCAAATAATGGAGCATGGAAAGCAATCAGCCCTATTCAGCTGCCAAGATTTATCTGTTTCTGCTGCCTGCAGGTCAAATTCATTTATGTAGAGGACTCTGGCAGGCAAACATTCCTTTTTTCCCCCCTGGAGATCAGCCTCTGCCTAATCCCACCTATAAACACTGCTCCTGCGAACTTTGAGTCTGGATAGTTGCTGGCTCAAGCCCTAAACCAAGGGACTGTGTGCAGGGCATTTAGAGCTGGAGAGTCATCATCCACCAGCATTGAATGGAGTTCCACTCCTCCAGAAGGATCAAGTGCATCCCTTGGTGCTCTACTGGTCTTGATGCTTTCTACAGAAGCACAGGTGGCATCAGTTACCAAAGCTGCCTTGTACCAGCTTTGGCTGATTTGCCAGCTGCATCCCTACCTTGCTACAGTCATGCATGCTCTGGTTACATTCAGACTAGACTGCTAGAACACACTGTACACGGGGCTGCCTTTAAAGATGGCTCAGAAGCTCCAGCTGGTGCAGCATGCCTCCATCTGGTTGCTTGCGGAGATAATCAGAACATATAACACCGATTCTGTACCAGCTACACAGAATTTAAAGTGCTGAGATCACCATTAAAGCCCTAAATGACTTGGGAGCAGATTAACTGAAGGCCTGCCTGCACCTATATAGACCTGCCCAGGGCCCTGTTCACATGCCTGCTGGTAAGATCTATTAGCTTAGCAGGCATGAGACAGGGCCTTTTCTGTGGTGGGCCCATCCTTATGGAATACCCATCCACAGAATTTGCACTTGGGTCCTCCCCTCTTGACTGTTTTTAAACAGGCTTTAAAGACCTAGATGTTCCAGGCTACTTTAAATGAATGGCTGCCAAACTTGATTTTATAAGCTAGAGTTTATACAGTCACTGTTATTTTAAATGTTTTATGCTGCTTAGTTACTCGCATTTTATATTTTATTGTTCTATAATGTTATCTTGTAAACTGCCTTGAAGGGGTTTGCCTCAAAAGGCAGTATACAAATATTTCAAATGTATAAAGAAATACATCTGAGTTCTAAAAGTGGTCAGCCTCTTCAATGACTATCCTTCATGACCTCTGAGATCGGAGGGGTGTGTGCATACAGGAGGTTCTGTTATAGGTATTGGGGGCTACTGCTCCTTCTTGAAGGATCTAAACTCTGCTCCTGATGCCCATATTATTTTATATAGTTCTATTTATATGCAGCCCTTCATAAAAAATCCCAGGGCAGACAACAACAATATCAAAAACAACCAACAATAAGATACAAAAATAAGGCTGTAATAAAACCAATCAATAAGCAGCAGAGAAAATAAACAATCAATCAAGCCCAGTTAATTGCAGCAACAGCTAATGGCTCATAAATTCCCAGTAAACAAATGGGTTTAGCCTGGTGCCAAAAAGTTAGTAAAGTTGGTTCCAGTGGATCTCTTGGGAGAAGGCGTTCCAAGGTTGGGCTGCCACCACGGAGTAGGCCATCCATTAAGTATGAGATAATCATATCTTTTCTTCAGCGGATGGAAAACCAGATGGGCATGTGGGAGATTTCTGAGTTGGAAAAATGCCCAGAAGGGGAAGGGTAAAGCAGCCCCACTTCCTCCATTATTTCTCTACTCAGACTCACAGCTTACCAAGGCTGTTTTTGGTTAAAACAAACATTCATTCCACATCTACTTTTGGGCCTGTGTTTGGGTCTTGCCAGTTTCTGGCTACTATTAAGCCCTCCTTTGCTCACCAATGTGCATCATGCATGCCAGAGAAATGAATCAGTTTCAAGAAACAATCGCTTGTCTGGTGGAAAGTGTGACAAGTGCCCTCTCATCAGCCAAGCCTTCTGCACATCTGCCTGGAGTTACTTGTTATATTTTCTACCAGACAGCAGATTGTTTCCTGAGAACTCTGGAATTACAAAGTCCAAATTTTCCAAAACCAGACCTTATATAACTCCTGAAAAATAACCGTGAAATTTGAAAACAAAAGGCATGTACCTATTAAAAAACAGCTTTTGATTTCTAAGCCTGAAGGACTCCTTGCCAATAGGTTAAAATAAAAACCAGGGGCAGTTCACATGACTGCATTGTTCCATTCTATGGTTCCTTGAGGCTCACAGGGGAACCTGGTAGCAGTCAGATCAAGGCAGGGAGAAAATAGGACCTTGGATAGCTCCAGGTGACTCTGGCCGGCTGGAACTCCCTCCTAATAGATCAGGAGTGGGCAACACGTGGCCCCAGCTTCCAGAGCAGGCCCGACTGCACTACAAGAAGCAGCAAAAGAATAAGCAGCTTACCACTGAATTTCAGCAGTAAACCCCAATGGAGGCTAAAAAGGGACACCTATAGCCTGAAGCTGCCAAAATTCCATTTGTTGCCAAAATTCTGCACCAAACCACCAATCTTTTTGCTGCTGCACTGCCAAGTTTCCGCAGCAGCAGGAGTGCAGTCTCAAGGGTGGCTCAAGGGGTGGAAAATAGCCCCTGGACCCACCAAAGTTGCCCATACCTGTACTGGGGAAAATAGGAGGATGTTCTCTCGCCAGGAGCAAAAGCCAACTGAAGCCTTATGTAGGCTGACAAGACCTGTAGTGTAATTAGTTCCATCTGCTGGAGAAGCTTTCTGGGGAGACGACTGGACTCTTAGGGCCCTCACCTGATTCTGCAGCCTGAGGCTTCTGCAAGGCCAGCGAGATGGAGGTGCTGCTGGGCTTGGGACTCATCCTCCAAGCCAGAGGCTGTATCCTCTCGCAGGGAGGGTCCTGAATGAGCCATTCACTGTCCTACCCCTGAGAATATGGTGGAGGAGGGCATGGCCGACTGGAACAGTGAACAGGACCTCAGCGTGCTGCAACATTTTGTTGCAGGTCCCACTTGTCTGTCTCTGTTCCATATCTGTAAAATGCTTAATTGTTTTCTGCATGTTCAATCCATACTGTGACATCAGTTGTGATGTGTGGTTTGGCTCACTTCCTTGAGTGAATGTGAAAGCATGGATCTTATTAAAGTTTGACATCCACTGATCGCACGTCTGTGTTGCCTTAAACAGCAGTATTGCAGAGGTAGCTGATTGATGCTAAAAGACCAATGGAAAGTGTGGGTGCACGGAGGCCAAGTTGTAAGCCAGAGCGATGGTAAACCAGGTTTTCTAAATACAGGTGCCTTAAGTTATCATTGCCATGCTTTTTTGCTACATGAGTGAATTTGTAAGCAAAGCAACTGAACTCCTGTTCTTAAACCAAAGGGTTTGAGTCTAGAATTTCTTGCTGGAACTCTTGCCCTAATCCTAGAGGGTTTTGATCCTAGAATATATTGGTTGGACAAGTTAACCAAGAGCCAAGCTACATATTAAATGCATTTTTTTCATTAACAGGACTTCCCCCCCCAAACCCCAATTGCAGGTGCAGAGGCTCAAACAGTATTGGGGCCAGAGTGGGTAGGCAGGGGCAGTTGACTTTTTCCTTCCCTTCTGTGGCACCAATGAAAATGGGGCGATTTTCACCATGAATGTGGCAGAGAGAGAAAGGGTTAATCCCTCCCTCCCTGCTTGCTCTGGTCCTGATTCCCCCCAACACACACACACACACACACACCCCACACCATTTTGGCTTTAAAACAGTCACATGAAATGCAAAAATGCATTTACATAATGTGCAATTTTCACCTGATCCTCAGAATGTTCCAACTCTAGCCAGATCTCATTGGCCACAAGTTTTAGAAGCTGTATATAGCCACAGCTTTCTTAGGGTTTCCCATGTTCATCTGTCAACAGTGTTTGAGTCCATTATCAGTGAATTCCAGTCTGTTATTTTGAGAACAGGCACATAATTAATTTGCTTTGCTGACAAGAATTTTCTGAGGAGTATTTATCAGAACCTCTCTCGGTAAATAAGCAAAAGGGGGGGCGGGGAATGGAATGAACCTAAAGGACCTACAGCACAATCCTATACATGTCTACTCAGAAGTAAGTCTCACTGAGTTCAATGGGACTTACAGCTGAATGTGTATAGGACTGCAAGCTCAAAAAAATGGTTTGTGGAGCTATGACCCACACCCATGTCGAGAAGAAGTTCAGCTTAAAGCTTTGGGGAACACAATAAATTTGCCACATGTGGTTTCATTTCTTAAGCCTTGTCAAGAACAGATGAGCTTAAGAGAAATCAAAGACTGATCCAAAGCCTCTAGCCTTCCATTTTGCTATATAGTATATCTTTTTAGGTAGCAATACTATGCACACTTATTGGCATGTAAGCTTTGTTGGACTCGGTGGGATTCACTTCTAACTGAATATGCTTAGGACTGCACTTTTAGTGTGCCCTGGGGTCAGATTTAGACAGCAATTAGCACACAGTTTTCGCTCTTCTCCACAAATTCCATAGTTGGATCAGACAGACCAGTTCCTTCTGTTCAGCATGTGAGATTAAGCATTGGCAACAGCACTCTGAATGTTGTGACACAAGGCAGTATCTATCTGTGACATTCTGTGAGCGCAAATGACATTGCACTAGCAGAAAGAAGGTTCCAAACTATGGCAAGGGGAGAACCCAACTAAAGTTACTTTTGTGCAAGTGCAGTTGTGCAACCAGTTCTGCGTTACACTTTGCAGTCTGTTGTGCATTATGCTTGAGCAACACATTGTGCAACTGGCTGTGCAACCGCTTGCACAACCAGTTGCACAACTGTATTGTGCAGCCACTTGCACAATGGAAAGATTTGGTGGAGCTCTGCTAGCACTATTTGAGTTTGCGGAATGACACTCTTGGATACTGCCCTTAGATATGAATGGGTTCTCCCTCCCCTGCCCCATATCTTATCCCAGCAATGTCATGAATGGCTCCCTTCCCAGGAAGGGGGCATCGAAATATTAATTCCTCCTGATTATGGCTGATAGGACTACTCTGGTTTGCAGCTAGCTACAATTGCATTGTAGGTTTTAAGTGCTCCATAGGCCAGATGTTTTATTGCTGGTGTTCATTGTTTTCAAGATTTTTTTGCTGCTCTATTATTGTAGTAGTTTTTATTATATGGGATTCTGTTGTAGTAAGCCGCCTTGGGAGGGCTCCAGAAAGGCGGCCTAGAAATAGTTTGAAGAAATGAAATTAATAAATTATTACAATTTCGTCTCAAGAACAAATTAACTCACAGCCTTCCCCAACCTGGTGCCCTCCAGATGGGCCATGCTGACTGGGGATAATGGGAGTTGCAGTCCAACACTTCTGGAGGGCACCAGGTTGGGGAAGGCAGGTCTGTCCATTTTTTCCCTCCATTCTCACCTGTGTGACAGATGATCTTCATCAAGACATTCCTGTAACAAGGCAGTACCCATCCACGACAGTTCAGTCATACTATTATGCATTGTGGGACATTGTTCTGAGGCCCAGCCTCTGCCCCTCCTTCTCTACAGGACAATCTGCATTGATCATTACAATGTTTTTATTTGTTTGTTTGTTTGTTTGTTTGCTTGAATTGTGAGCACAGTCACCTGGTGCACCTGTCTCCAGAGCAACTGAATGTCTGAGATGGTCCAGGCACTGGACAGTGATACAAACTTCCCCTTAGTGATCTTTTGGCAGAGGTTTATTAGTGACAGTCTGTGAGGTCAGGTGATTTCAGGACTGGCCCTACCATTAGGCAGAGCGAGACAGTTGCCTGGAGCAGCAGATGCTGGGAGGTGGCAGCAAGGTGGTGGGGGAGAGATCTGTGTGCCACATGACCTGCCCTGTGCCCCATAAATTAGACTGCTACCTTCAGGTGCAGTGGAGGACACTGTCCCACATCAGTGTTGAAAAAAGATTCAACTGCCAGTCCAGTTGGCTTTTGTACATGGAGTGGAATGAGGGCACCATCTTGTTCTTTGCCTCAGGCAGCAAAATATCTTGGGCCTACCCTGGATGATTTCTCCTCAACCCCTGTCCTTGGAAAAATCTATCCCAGAAACAGTAGATGCAGGATCCAAGGCCCAGTAGTCAGGCTGCAACTCATCTTGACGGCATAATTTTAAACCCCTCCATTGAAGCAGGACCCTCAGTAGCTGTGACTTCTCACCTGCAGCCTTCATCATCCAATTCTTTTCTCCATCCCCTTATCCTCTTGCTGTAGTAAGGACTTCAGGTGAGCTACACAGCATGATGAAGGTGAATAAAAAGGGCTGCAGAAGCACAGCTGCCGAGTGTCCCACTTCATCAGGAACTTAAAGGTATACCAACATTTTGGGTTGCAACTGAGCAACCGAAGTCCAAGGTATTTCTTGGCTCTGAGTTCCCAGTAGTTCAACAAGAGCTGATTCCCTTAGCCCAGACAGTGTTCCAGGAACTTCCAACTTTGTGTAGGCATGTCAGAGAATTCCGCCATGGATCTCGGTGAGGCCGAATGCCAGTGCATTTGGCACCCCAAAATCCGTGGCGGAACGAAGCCCTGCTGCCCCACGAAATGGGCCCAGAACCAAGCACCTACCTGCTGCCGTCCGTGCTGACTTGCAAATGGCGGCCGCGTCTGCGGCCACCATTCGCTTCCTCTATGTAGCCGTGATAGGCTACGTAAATACTTACGTAGCCTATCACAGCTAACGCAGGATGCCATTTGTGTCCCTGCAGAAGCCGTGATAGGCTACATAAGTATTTATGTAGCCTATCACGGCAAAACTAAGGGAACGCAAGTGGCAGCCACCGTAGCCACCGCCATTTGCGTTCGCTATTTTTGTTTTTGTCATGGTAGGCTACATAAATATTTACATAGCCTATCACGGCAAAATTTGTTGTTCAGTCGTGTCCAACTCTTCATGACCCCATGGACCATAATACGCCAGGCCTTCCTGTCCTGCGCTCTCTCCCGGAACGTGCTCAAGTCCATATCCATTGCATCGGTGATGCTATGGCGACGGCTACATCAGCCGCCATTTGCGTCCCTGCAGGCTGCCCAGCGGCCGGATGTCTGGCTGCGGGCGGCCCCAGCTGGCGGCTCCGCAGAATCTCCACGGAGCAGAGCCGGCCAGAGAGAATTTCGGGGGGAGGGACGGAGCGCCTTCCCCCCACCATGAATGTCATCCTTCGAAAAGGTAAGTGACTTTTGTACATCCCTAGCTTTGTGGAAACATGGAAGAACTTAAACTGTGGTCCAGGCCAACCCTTGTTTTAGGAGTGCAACCTTAGTTCCATTGATCCTCTTCTCCAGTTTCATCACAGTCAATAGGACTAAACAGTGTTAGTCTGCTTTTTTTTAACTTAAGTATTTATGGCCAACAGGCAAAGAGACAGTAACATGCACAAACCCGTTTTAAAACTGTCCTTTATTCAAATATCTATTCACTTTCTTGCTAATGAAGATCTTAGTCTACACAATCTCCACTGAATAAAATATTCACTGTGCCCATCCCACCCCTAGTTTTATTTTAAAAGTAGAATTCGCTAAGTAGTTCTATTTTTCAATCTCCAAAGCACATTTGAAATGTAAATGTTTTCCACCCTTAGGTCACGCATTAGTCTGGACGGGTGCTGCTGCTTTTTGGATAAACAATGTATTGCAAAATATCAGCGGGGTGGTGGTGGGGAACAGCATGTGTTCAGGAACTAAGCAAAAACAGAGTCCAAGGAAAACAATTTCACATTTCAGAGAGCATTAATAATATATACACTACATCTTCAGTCATGGTTTCCAAAAGCACAGTAAAAAGCCAATAAGTAGAAATTAATTCATTTAAACAGAAGCAAAAAATGAAGGTTATTCTTCACTGAATACGAATCACTGGTGGATTAGATAAGGGTAGCTATCCGATTTCTGAAGTTCCTTTTGGCTGGCTCGGAGCAAGTGGTATAACTCAGAAAGAGAATCCGAAGAACCGCTCTGGAGATGGGTAGTATCCTTGGTCCCCGATTCTGCACATGCGCGTACTGCCTTCTGTAGCTGCAGCTGCAGGGGAAAGGAGATGGCAGATCCTCTGAGATTTAGGGAAAACCAGGGCTGGAATATTTTATCACAGATCACCTGTGGAAAGGAAGAAAAAAGTCTCCTTCAGAAGCAGTAATTTAAGATACAAGGTCTTCCAGTTCCATCACACTTCCCATAAAATAATTTTTACAAAAGTGGGTGACATGTGACCTATTAGGACAGAAGAAATAAACACAATCTGCTTATGGTTGGCTGGGGCATGCTGGGAGTTGTAGGCCTTTTCTCTCTCTAAACATGCATAGGATTGCACCCTTAGTTGACTAAACTGAGAGCAAAGCATGGCACATGATCTGCCATATTACTTGCAATAAGGAGATAGCAAGAACACAATCACCATTCTAGGTCAGGTCAATGGTCCATCTGTCTCAGTAGTGGCCAAGCCACATGACATGGTGACACCTTCCATCTTGTTGATCACCAGCAGATTTGTCCTAGTCATAGAAACATTGGTTCCAATCCAGTTACTTGTTCTGGATGCAGGAAGTTCCAACATATTCATGAATCACCCACACCAGGACCAAATTTCAGTGGATAGAGCTGATTTGCACACACACATTCCTTTGTGCCAGCAGACTGGCTTTTCCCATCTAAATGAACAGAAAGCTCCCACACTCAAGTGCAGCAGCTCTCTTGCACATCGTAATGTATTTTGGAGGACGGTGAATGTCTCTTTAAGGGAAGTGGGCAACTTGTGACCCTCCAGATGTTTTGGCCTACAACTCCGATCAGCCCTAGCCAGCACACCCAATGGTGAGGGATAATGGGAGTTGAAGGCCAAAACATCTGGAGGGCCCTAAGTTGTCCACCCCGCTTTAGGCTTTTATAACTTCTGGCTACCAACAAACCTTTCCACCATGTATTCTACCCTGTAATGATACTACAGCCATCTTGGGCAGACACCTCTTTATCTGAGGGCAAAACCAAGAGACTCTGTTCTAATGATGTAATGGAGACAGTTGCCAATAATACTAGTAGGGTGTTTTTGAACCTTACTTTAAGAATAAAGTGTGGGGCGGTATAAATTAATTTGAAAAGCCAACATAGTTGATTCATTCTCATCCAAGCACCCAGGTGTGAAAGGCTGTCACCCTCAGGACATGGGAGGGGGAAGCAATCAAGTTAACTACAAGGGTGCAGTAATGTGGGAGGCTGCATTTCCCAAGCAACTGGAGTGAGGCTTGCTTTCACAAGAAAGGTAAGTTCCATGAGGCTTCAGGGAGGGGGAGGGAGCATGCATACAGTTCTATCAGTTCATCACACAGAGCAAGGCTCTGCAGGCCTTCTTAAGGCCTCAGCTGACTGGAGCCCTTTGCTGGGACAGCATCTCGTTATGGGGAGAATACTCCAGCCAGCACTTCCTACAGTACACTACCCAAGGGCCTGACGTGACTCTTGCCTTGCTGGACAAGACCCAGAACAAACAGGGAGCGCTGTGTTACAGTCCACTTCCCCCGGGACTCACACCTAGTCAGGACAAAAGGGAGACCAGTGAGGAACAAGAACTAGGTGACTAGAAAGCCCTTCTCTCCAAACCAAAGCCAGCAGCACTAGGATGCCCCTACCATTTTCCTAACATCGCACGCCTGACCATGTGCACCTCCAGCAAACTTATACTTAAAGCATGCTTCCTCTCCTTGCACAGGCACCGAAACAAATAGCAGGATGATCAGCACTTCTGAGACAATGGTCATGGAAGAACATTCCTGCAGAAGCCCAGCCCTGAGGATCAGTGCCCCAAAACAGCTGGGACAAAGGTTACTGGAGTGGAGCTTTTCATCGGCCCATGGAGGCTGCCTCCCAGTATGTTACTTGAGGCAAACAAGTCAGATGACCCACTTACTGTGATACTGAGAGCACATCCACATGCAGAAGAAAAAGGAAATGACCGCAAACACCACAGTAGCGTGCACTGGCTTCAAGTAATGTGACAACAACGGACTCCAGCACGTGTGCAACAGGGAATAATAGCTCTAAGAGCCGGTTTGCTATTACTACAAACAGCGTGCATAGCTGGAGTCTGAAGGGCACTTTTTCACCAGCTACATGTTACGTCTGCCATGGGAAAGCCACCAAAAACAGCATTCCCATGGCAAGAGAACTTCAGTAAATGCAAAAGCTTAAAAATGTAAGCACATGCATAAAATACATTCTTCTCCCGCCCTGCCATAGTGTGTAGGAGTAGTTGCCAAGTGAGGCAATGTCATCACATCATGAGTTTTCCCGCCCTCTGTACAACAACATTGGCTAACACTGGATTCGTTGGGGAATGTGACAAGCCAACGATGCTGTGTTGTGTGGTGAGTTTTACTAGATCTTGCAGCAGCGAGCAAAACTCATCATGGGGGTGCCGTTCTGGATAGCATTCGGCTACCTGGCATTACATGAAACTTGTCTCCTCAGGTATGCATTATCTTCAGTGAAAAGCATTTTGCTTGACGTGGTGTGGGGAAGGGCTGTAGCTCAGTGGCAGAGCACCTGTTTTGCATGCAGAAGGGCCCAGATTCAATCCCCAGCACCTCCAGGTAGGGCTGGGAAAGACCCTTGTCTGACACCCTGGAGAGCCACTGCCAGCCTATGGAGACAATACTGAACTAGATGGGCTCTGACTCAGTATAAAGCAGTCTCCTATGTTCTGACATGGTATGAAATCCTGCCTGTAGAGATTAGATCTGAAAGAACTTACTCATACATGGAAGTCATCACTTGGGGCTGCAGTCATTAAGTGATACATATGCATGTGTGAACAATCCTTTAGGGACCATCATGGGATCATTTATTTTAATCTGCACTGTAATGGGTATTCTGAAGTAGAGTTGTGCATCCAGTAATAGACAAATAAGCCTGTAGCCACTCACTTGAAGGTTGTTATTGGCTCTCTCTGCTCCACATTTTCTGCTCCTCAGGTCACACGTTGAAAAGCAATCAAAAAAATTACAGTCTTCATCTCCTGTGCAGTTCTGTTCAAGGATGTCTCTCATTTTAGGTTCAAAAAAAGCCATATCTACATCAATAGCGACTACCTGCAACCAAAACAATGCATTCAGAGTGACATACATGGAGGCTAGCCACAGTACAAATAACCACTTCTCTGTTCTTGGTGTTTCCAGGACCTGAGACTGCTGATCCAAGCATTCCAGGATAAATGCAAGAGAACACTAGAAATTACAAGTGGAAGAGCTTTTGCTGATGCTCTATGCAACTCTAGGGCTGGAAAGAGAAATGTAGCCATTATAGCTGATTTTTGTGTGAAAGAAAACAATCAGATCTTCTGGGAGATTGTTGAAAAAACACCAGCCATGGAATAATTTAGTTCAAGTCTCCTTAGTGAGGAAAGTTGTTTCCTGTGAGGATGTAGATTCCATTTCTTTAATGCTAACCAGCCTCAACTTTAAGCATTTCTCCAAAACTAGGGGCATAACAGGAGCTGTCCAACAGGGAGCTGATCCTTACTATAGCTCAGTGATACAGCACATGCTTTGCATGAAGCAAATCTCAGGTTCAATTTCTGGCAACTCCAGTTAAAGGGATCAGGTAGCTGGAGATGTGAAAGACCCCTCCCTGGGCCCCGGACCATAACTGCTACTCATAGAACAGAATGGTAGGGTTGGGAGGGGCCTACAAGACTATCGAGTCCAACCCCCAGAGTCAAAGCAGAAAAGGCAACAGCGGGCTAGACTGACAATAGTCTGACCAAATGTTCCTATGACCAAAGCACCTGTCCCCCTGCAATTACTCACTTACGAAAGATAATGTCAGTGGACGCTGTCTCCGAGCTACACATACACACAATTGCACCCTTCTGCTTCACGTGGATTAAACAGCCACGCTCCAGTTCCCACATTCACAAGTGGTAGCAACATTCAGAATTGCACCAACAAGCATGTAATGAGGGTGATTTTTGCTTTGTTTTTAAGAACACCCTTGGCCACAACAGGGTAGCTGAAGTGTACCTCATCCATGATAAGGTTCTCAACTATGTACCTAACATGAAACCCTGTTCCACAGCCTTTCCGCTATGCATGAACTAGGTACCTTGGCTGTTGCCAGATCAATTATTTTAAAATAAAAAGTACAACTTGATCGTATGTGCTCTGTTTCATGCTTTGCTTCAGTTTCTCCCACCACCACCACTGGATAATCCACAGTTGGTTTAGGTGTGAAGCAGTGCAGAACATCAGGCGATGACAGCAACTGCACAATGAAAGGTTTATTTCTGCATAAGCGGAGGAGTGCTTGGAAATGTCCATATTCCACCAGTGTATTTGGAGTGTTCTGCTGGTGTATCTGCCATGACAGCAGCATATTTGGTATTGCACCGGCATAGCAGGGTTTCCGCCTATCGGATTGCTCCCTAAGAGAACTTTTGGAAAAAGGAGCTGTTGGTACTAATGATACCTGCTTTCCAAATGCATGTTCATTTTGTGGATGATGATGTCAGCTGTGAGTTGTAGTCCCTAAGCTGTCAATACAACACTCTTTTGTGAACACTCTTTTCACTTGAAAACAACAACATCAAAGGGAGCAGGAAAATAAAAGGCAGTTTACAAACCACAGCAGTCTGAGTGACAGAGTGAAAAGTCCTGAATTTGAAATGGCCCACTCATTTCTCCCTCAGACCTAGAGCAGCTTATCGCTCCAAGCATTTCTTTTTTTAAAGAGTTCTTGGAAAACTTTAGAACACAGACACAGCCTAGGGCCTTTTGCAAGTTCATACAGGCAATATCAGAAACACATCTCATTTTTCATATATTCTGGAGTACGCTGTGACTTCTTAGAGTTTCGATATTGTTAAGAGGCTCCGTTGGAAAGTGTTTCCAGCTGCTCATTTTTGTTTTGCTTTTTTTGGTTTGCTAGGATGCCCATAATGGGGCCAGAACTAAATTGGGGCCCAAATGTTATGATCTGTACATGAGATGAGCAAACAGGAACCTAGGAGCCCTATGTAGATCTCAAAGGAACCTTATGTAAATTCCCCATGTCCATGCAAGAAAACAAAGACATATTGAATTAAAAGAATAAGAGCCAGCATCTGTTTGCCTCATGTACTGGCCATTTCATTAGCTGACAACTGAAGAGTCATATTAGCAAAATTAGCAGATTGATCAAACGGGGGGCCCATCTCAGGGCTCAGTTGTGCACTACAAAGGAGTCAACAAATCAAAACGAAAAATTACAAACATGCAACAAGAAAGTTATCAGTAGTTTCGTATTAGTATCAGTATAAGCATCCAGAAATCAGAAGTGACCTCCATATATTATATTTGCCTTCCAATCACGTTTTATGCGTTTTTGATTAATACAAATGGTAACACGATGGCACTTGGCAGAATGCGTTATTTAATGTGACTGGTTTTTCCCTGCTGTATCCTCTGCAAATTGTGGCAGCACTATCAGACCTAACTTTACCACCACTCACTTCCCTATGAATCAGCTTAAGGTGCTATGACACCAAGAGTGTCATTTGCCCTCCACTCTCGGTTTTGGGAAAATGCCCTTCGCTCTTGCAACCAAACCCTTAAAAGAAATCCTAAGACAAAAACGCTGGATCAGTTTTTGCTCAGCCTTCTACCTGCAGCTACGTTTGCTGCCCCAGTTCTCCTATCCACCTTCTCCATTGTTATTATCTGTATATTTGGTTAGGTAGGGTTCAGGGAGAGGCTTTTGCCTACTGGTAATTTCCTTCTTGAAATCTCCCCCCCCCCCAATGTGGGGGTTAACAAAATTTCAAAAAGTCTCCATTGGCTAAGTGGAGTCTCCCCCTCCTGGTGCATGCTGGTCTTGATCCAAAGCCATGCTGCATGCACTTACTCTCGAATAAGGAAGCAAGACAGGTATCAGCAACATACTATGTAATCAACATAGTTTTATCCTCAGTGGTATGTCTTTTGCACCACGCTCCAGTTTTCTAGTAAAAAACAAAGTAGATTCCACAAGGCTGTACTATATGTCATGGAACAGATATATAACCCTACTCACAACAGGCTCCTAAGAAAAAGCCCCCTTCTACTCTTTTTGCTTTTGAATAAGTAATATTTGAGTTTCAGTCCTACCTCTCTCCCTACCCCCTTCTCACTACCGACTTTCAGCAAGTTACCTGTGCATCTGCAGGCCAACTTATCAGCATTTGGGTTCCTACCTCTACCGCTAACAGGTCCGCAAGTATCTATATAACTCTTTGCACTCTCCTATTTCTTTGTTAGAAAGTAGCCTCTCCTCCCTCATCCTCCCAAAATACTAGCATGCCATTCTATCTCAGTCCCCTCACTCTTTTCTCCCCTCCACCACTCTATCTCCTCTCTGGCATTAACCTCACAGTTGTTGGTCCTATCTAGGGATGTCAGAGAATTCCGCCATGGATCTCGGTGAGGCCGAATGCCAGTGCATTCGGGGCCCCGAAATCCATGGCGGAACGGCCTGCCACCCCCCCGCCCCCCGCGGATCCCCCCCGGGACGAGACTTACCTGGGGCGGATGTTTCAGATGGCAGCGGCTCCAGCGGCGGCTGGTCTTTCAATCGTCTGTCACCGCCGTCATTTGCAGTCTGGTCACTTCTGTTTTTTTTTTAACATAGATGTGATACGCTACATAACGACTTACGTAGCCTATCACGTCTGGGTTTTTTTTTTTAAAAAAAACGCGTACGCAAATGGTGGCGGCTACGGCCACTGCCATTTGCGTTCCTTATTTTTGGCCATCTTAGTCTACATAAATATTTACGTAGACTAAGACGGTGAAAATAAAGGGGAACACAAATAGCACCCGCTACGCTATTTGCGTTCCTCCTTATTTTCGCCGTCTTAGTCTACGTAAATATTTACATAGACTAAGATGGCCAAAAATAAGGAACGCAAATGCATTTGTGTACGCGTTTTTGTTTTTTTTAACCCAGACGTGATAGGCTACTTAAGTCTTTACATAGCCTATCACAGCTGAATACAGGGATGCAAACGGTGGCGGCTACAGCAGCCGCCATTTGCGTCCCTGCTAGCCAGCGGCCGGATGTCTGGCTGCTGGCGGAGCCAGCCGGCAGCTCTGCAGAATCCCCATGGAGCAGAGCTGGCCGTCGAGGATTTCTGGGGGGAGGGACAGAGCGCCTCCCCCCCCCGTCGAGGATTCCGGGGGGAGGGACGGAGCGCCTCCCCCCCCTTCACGAAAGATTCCGCGAAACAGTAAGTGACTTTTGTACATCCCTAGTCCTATCTGAATGCTGCCCAGGCACATACTTTTTTGATTTTTGGAATAAACCTCATGTTTGATAACTCTAAGCTTTGGGCTGTATTTATTTCTGTGTATGTTCCCCACCTGGGCATCCCAATCCCTGCTGTGGTGCACCATGGTTTTCACTAAAGATTCTTAGCACATGTCGCTCAGATACATGAACAGTGATTAGACACATGTAGACAAGGACATGTGATAACAACAGTATTGCAGAGGCAGCTCTATCACCACCATGTGACACTGGGCAATGGCTAGTGGGTGCAGTTGCCAATGCCAGTGTTCTTATCAGGCAGGAGGGGCCCTCAAATGTATAAGCTTCTCAGAGAGGCTTGCCTGACGCCTACATTGTGCTCTTTCCAGTGCCAGGTGAAGACCTGCTCATTTTCTTAGGCATTTGTCTCTTTCAGTTTTTGTTGTTTTTAATCTGTCATGGTATTTTAAATCTTTGCATGGCATAGGTTTTACCTTGGTTTTTACATTTATTTTATACTGTAGCTTTTAAAACTTTTATATTGTATCTTATGTTGTATTTTATGGTTTTAATTGTTATGAACTGCCCAGAGAGCTTTGGCTATTGGGCAGTATGTTGTTGTTGTTCAGTCGTTCAGTCATGTCCGACTCTTTATGACCCTTTGGACCATAGCACGCCAGGCCTTCCTGTCCTCCACTCTTTCCCGGAGTGTGCTCAAGTTCATATTCATTGCATCGGTGATACTATCTAGCCATCTCATCCTCTGCTGTCCCCTTCTCCTTTTGCCTTCAGTCTTTCCCAGCATCAGGGTCTTTTCCAGTGAGTTTTCTCTTCGCATTAGGTGGCCAAAATATTTGAGCTTCAGCTTCAGTATCTGTCCTTCCAATGAGCAGTCAAGGTTGATTTCCTTTAGGATGGACTCCTTGCAGTCCAGGGGACTTGTAAGAGTCTTCTCCAGCACCACAGTTCGAAAGCATCAATTCTTCAGCTCTCAGCCTTCCTTATAGTCCAGCTCTCACAGCCATACATTACTACTGGGAAAACCATAGCTTTGATTATATGGACCTTTGTCGGCAAGGTGATGTCTCTGCTTCTTACTATGCTGTCTAGGTTTGCCATAGCTTTCCTCCCAAGGAGGAAGTGTCTTTTAATTTCATGGCTGCAGTCTCTGTCTGCGGTGATCTTGGAGCCCAAGAAAATAAAATCTGTCGCTGCTTCCATTTCTTCCCCTTCTATATGCCAGGAAACGATGGGGCCAGATGCCATGATCTTTGTTTTTTAATGTTGAGTTTCAAACCAGAGTTTGCACTCTTCACTTTCACCCTCAACAAGAGGCTCTTTAGATCTTCTTCGCTTTCTGCCATTAGGGTGATATCGTCTGCGAATCTGAGGTTGTTGATAATTCTCCCAGCAATCTTAATTCCGACCTGTGATTCATCCAGCCCAGCATTTCTCATGATTTACTCTGCATATAAGTTAAATAAGCAGTGCAACAATATGCAGCCTTGTTGTACTCCTTTCTCAATTTTGAACCAGTCGGTTGTTCCATGTTCTTACTGTTGCTTCTTGGCCCTCGTACAGGTTTCTCAGGAGACAGGTAAGGTGGTCTGGTACTCCCATCACTTTAAGAATTTGCCACAGTTTGTCGTAATCCACACAATCAAAGGCTTTAGTGTAGTCAATGAAGCAGAAATAGACATTTTTCTCGAATTTTCTTGCTTTCTCCATGATCCAGCGAATATTGGCGATTTGATCTCTAGTTCCTCTGCCTCTTCGAAACCCAGCTTGTACTTCCAGTAGTTCTCAGTTCACATGCTGCTGAAGCCTAGCTTGTAGGATTTTGAGCATCACCTTGCTGGCATGTGAAATGAGCGCAATTGTACGGTAGTTTGAACACTTTTTGGCGTTGCCCTTCTTTGGAATTGGAAGGTAAACTGACCTTTTCCAGTCTTGTGGCCACTGTTGAGTGTTCCAAATTTGTTGGCATATTGAGTGCAGCACTTTAACAGCATCATGTTTTAGGATTTTAAATAGCTCAGCTGGAATACTGTCATCTCCGCTAGCTTTGTTGTTACTAATGCTTCCTAAGGCCCACTTGACTTCACTCTCTAGGATGTCCGGCTCAAGTTCAGTGACCGCACTATCATGGCTATCAGGGACATTAAGATCTTTCCTGTATAGTTCTTCTGTGTATTCTTTCCACCTCTTCTTAATCTCATCTGCTTCTGTTAGGTCCCTGCCTTTTTTGTCCTTTATAATGCCCGTCTTTGCACAAAACGTTCCCTTGAGATTTCCAATTTTCTTGAAGAGATCTGTAGTCTTTCCCATTCTGTTGTTTTCCTCGATTTCTTTGCATTGTTCATTTAAGAAGGCCTTCTTGTCTCTCCTTGCTATTCTCTGGAAATCTGCATTCAGTTGGATATATCTTCCCCTTTCTCCCTTGCTTTTCGCTTCCCTTCTTTCCTCAGCTACTCGTAAAGCCTCATCAGACAGCCACTTTGCTTTCTTGCATTTCTTTTTCTTTGGGATGGATTGAGTTGCTGCCTCCTGAACAATGTTACGGACCTCCGTCCATAGTTCCTCAGGTACTCTGTCTATCAGGTCTAATCCCTGAAATCTATTCCTCACCTCCACTGTATATTCATAAGGGATATGATTGAGGTCATACCTGAATGGTTTAGTGGTTTTCCCTATGTTCTTCAATTTAAGCTGAAATTTTGCAACAAGAAGCTCATGATCTGAGCCACAGTCAGCTCCAGGTCTTGTTTTTACTGACTGTATAGAGCTTCTCCATCTTTGGCTGCAAAGGACATAACCAATCTGATTTCGATATTGACCATCTGGTGATGTCCATGTGTAGAGTCGTCTCTTGTGCTGTTGGAAAAGAGTGTTTGCTATGATCAGCGTGTTCTCTTGGCAAAACTCTATTAGCCTTTGTCCTGCTTCATTTTGTACACCAAGGCCATGCTTGCCTGTTATCCCGGAGATTTCTTGACTTCCTACTTTAGCATTCCAATCCCCTAAGATGAAAAGGACCTCTTTTTTGGTGTTAGTTCTAGAAGGTGTTGTAGGTCTTCATAGAACCAATCAACCTCAGCTTCTATGGGCTCAGTGGTTGGGGCATAGACTTGAATTACTGTGATGCTGAATGGTTTGCCTTGGATTCGTACTGAGACCATTCTATCGTTTTTGAGATTGTACCCCAGTTCTGCTTTTCCCACCCTTTTATTGACTATGAGTGCTACTCCATTTCTTCTAAGGGATTCTTGCCCACAGTAGTCAATATAATGGTCACCTGAATTAAATTCACCCATGCCTTTCCATTTTAGTTCGCTGATTCCCAAGATGTCAATGTTCAATCTTGCCATCTCATGTTTGACCACCTCCAGCTTACCTTGATTCATTGATCTTACATTCCAGGTTCCTAAACAATATTGTTCTTTACAGCATTGGATTTTCTTTTCACCACCAGACACATCCACAGCTGAGTGTCCTTTCGGCTTTGGCCCAGCCGCTTCACTCTTTCTGGTGCTACATGGAAATTCCCTCTGCTCTTCCCCAGTAGTATATTGGACACCTTCCGACCTGAGGGGCTCATCTTCCGGCGTCATATCTTTTGGCCTTGTGATATGTTCCATGGGGTTTTCTTGGCAAGAATACTGGAGTGGGTTGCCATTTCCTTCTCCAGTGGACCACATTTTGTTAGAACTCTCCGCCATGACCTGCCCGTCTTGGGTGGCCCTGCACGGCATAGCTTATGGCTTCACTGAGTTACACAAGCCCCTTTGCCACAACAAGGCAGTGATCCATGAAGGGGATTGGGCAGTATAGAATTGTAATAAATACATACATACATACTTAATGGTTGTATGTAGTGATCATGCTGAATCTGACTAAACATATGGTAAGCAAAGCTGACTCAGAAAAATTCCATTCTCCTTCACTTAATAATTCAAACATTCTGGTGCTTTTTTTTTGCTGCTTCCCACCCATTCCCACACCATTCCCACCCTGGGTTCTAATTATGCACCTGAATAAATATCAAAATAAATGGGAGAGGGGGGGAAATATTCCTATGCCTTTAAGTCACTACATGCTTAACCTTTGCACAGCACTGCCAAGTGTGAAGTTCTGTGTGCATACTTAATAAATACTGGCTCTGTTGGCAGCTGTGTTAATGAACACATTCAACTTTCAGTCCACAGGAAGAAATGAATTTGCTCCAAGTTAAACTGAAAGCATGATTTGAAGACCCTTCTATTGAAGACTCAGCCCTTACAAAAAATCCAGCTGAGGTCAGTATTTAGTTGGGTTTCTATTCCACCTCTCCCCAAAGGCTTGTGATGTGTTGAAACAAGAACAAAACTTGTCAAGACTTACTCAGTTTCAAGAACACCCCCTCCTACCAGTGTCTTGAAATCCAGTAGAGTTAACATCCCTACTGTATCTCTATCAACTAAAAGCTGGCCTAAGTATTATGGCTTTACCACCCTTCTAGAAGATGCTCAAGACTAGGATTTACATCTCCAAGAGCTCCACAACTATGAAGTAGCCATAAGCTAGCAGCAGCAGCATTACCTCTATTTCCAGTGTCGGGGCTGTGAGTGCTGTTGTTGTTGTAGCCAAAGCAGCACCCCTCACCCATGAGGGAGGTCTCAGCAGCCTTGTGGAAACCACAAAGGTTTCAGAAATACAAAAAAAATCTTTAGAGAAACACCTCATGAGGACTGAACATGTTCAGTGGCCATGGAATACTGTCTGAGAGCTTGGGAGTGGTGACAGAAAAACAGGTGGAAGGATAATAGAATGAGGACACAGTTGACTGGCTGGAACAGTGAACAGGATCACTCCATACTGCAACATTTTGTTGCAGATTCTACTCGGCTAGCCTAAAAACAAACTCAGTTCTCCCGTTGCCAGTCCTTATGTAGTCATAATGGCACCATCAATGCACAACAGAAGGGTATCATACAGCTCGGGGAAATTGCAAGGTTTGGAGTACAAGAAATCATTATGGCGGGGGGGAACCCTAAGGGAGGAGAAATCCCCAAAAGAGTCCAGTGAGGACTGAGCATTTTCATTGGCTGCAGAACACTGAGTGTCTTTTGGGTGGGGGGATGAAGAGGAGGGAGTGGGAGTGGAATGGAGTATCCTGGAATAGGGCATTGCTGGAATACTGAACAGGAGCACTCTGCACTGCAATATTTTGTTGCAGATTCCACCTGTTCTATTTGTCATAATCACTTGATTTGGGCATACAGCTTGCATGTTCAAGAAATGTATCATTGATATCATAGTACTACATAGTAAATAAGACACACTCTCTCAATAATGCAAGACCCAAATCACTTAAGACATAATGAAGGCAAGTGATTTTGATGCAACAATAGGTATCTGACAAAATCTATCACATCAGGCTTCAGATGACTCAGCCTCCAAGCAGAGACAGCCCAAATTTACAAGGCCAGTGAACACAGGAAGCCACCTTATATGAGTCAGACCTCCGTTCCATGTAGCCCAGTATTGTCGACGCTGACTGGCAGCGGCTCTCCAGGGTTTCAGGCAGGAGTTTTTCCAGCCCTGCGTGGAGATGCTGGGGATCGAACCTGGGACCTTCTGCATGCCAAGCATGTGCTCTAGCCACAGAGCTACAGCCTCTCCCCATCTGGAACACAACCCTTTCCATATATGTATCAATAGAAAAGAACAGCTCTTTTTGTTATAAGTAGAATGCTATCTGTGCTCATAACTTCAGTTACGACAATGAATCATTCACGCTGCAATCCTCTGCACATGCACCTGGGAATAAGCCCCATGAAACTCAGTGGGGCTACCTTCTGAGTAGACAGGTCTAGAATTGCACAGGCAGACACCAAGACCAAGACCTAACTTACCGTCAGATCATTTCGGATGGCAAAATTTTCCGGTTTGATGTCACAGAGATGAAGCCGGTGAGAAAAGTCATTATCGAAATGATTTACCATATCCAGGAAGCTGATGGCAATTTCGGTGATGGCCTTAGCCTTGCTTTTAATCCCAGAGAAGGAGGCACCGACAGCATCTTCCACAGAAAAGAGAGTTTTGTGCCAGGCATGTCCAGCCGTCAAATACTCCACAGCATAGAAGTGGCCGCAAGAGCCAATGACCCTTAGGACATGTTTACTGAAGTCTTGCAAGACACTAAAGTAAATATATTCCTCTTGTTGTAGTAAGGACCACATACTAGCCAGCTGCGCTTTCCAGTGTGGACCTCTCCTCTTACTCCACAAAGGCCCCATCGTGTTATTGGGAAGTTCTAAGCCCAGAACACTCTTGATTTCCAAAGCAACCATAAGAAGCAGTTCTGCCTCTGGAATACCCTGAGATTCCATTTCCTCCAGAAAGCCAAGATGGTGGTAGCTAGAGAATATTTCATTTTTTGATTTCAGGATCACTGGGCGACCTCTCCAGTCAGCTTGGATGACCTTCTTACCTCTGTCGTAATAAAGGCAGCGTTTGTATATCAATTTCTGTGCCACACACAAGTCTTCACAAAGGTTCCCTGTCAAGGCTCCCATCCTGTAGTCAAGACACTGGAGAAAGACGGAAAGAAACAGTTGACAGCCGGAAGCCACTATTTCCAGTCACTTCGAGGAAAGAAGTAAACACCTCAGGAGCTTTATATTTAAAATATACTTTCCAGTTGTGGCAGACACAAAAGTAACACACACACACACACAAGGTGGTAGGTTTGAGGGGAATGTCCATATTATTGTTTGTCTTTCCTAAAGTACTGGCAAGTCGTAAGGGCCCAGCAAACTGTCGCTAATTGGCTTAGGTCTGGTGTCTTGGGGCTGGCAAGCTTTGCCCACAACAGCCAGTAAATTGTGGCTCAGTGGTTTAGCTGGCTACACAGCCAGATGTGCTTTTGCTCTGAATATGGAGTTCTAGGTTCAGATTCCTCTGTCAACCACACCAAGGTGGTGGTACCTTAAAGTGCCTCCCTCTGCCACACAGTAAAGGTCACTGGTTTGGGCCTGGTGCATTTGCTATGTATGTACCCAATGTGGTTGACAGTGCAAATCACCATCTACAGAGCAAGCCAAAGCCTGCAGCTTTAACCCCTGCCCCCACCCCCCCACACACAATTTCTTCTGCCACATACAAAACCAGCTACCAAAACCATAGGAGCGTACACCATGATGAAGTGCAGTGATAAATATAGACAGTAGTAAGGTGATAGCAGCCCCTGGGTGCCTAAGCAGAACAATGCCATAATGTCACAGAAAGTACTTTGTAGGAGCAGCTGAAATGCATAGGAAATTATGACCCCTCAGAAGACAGTGGACAGACTCCTGTTGATTTAACCAAGCCCAATTCATAGCAGGAATTTTACAAGAAAAAAGGGCAAATGTGAACTATAGCCTGCCTCTGTTCATTCCAAGATATAGCAGAGTTAGATCAGTTGTTCTCTAACAAGCTGAAAATATGCAAGATTTTGAAACCTACAATAACATGTTTGTACAGCAGAGTCAGCAAGTCTCTTCATTATGTTCGTGAATCACCTGACATCTACTGACAAAGGTACAGAAGAGATGCATGAGAAACATATGAATATATTCGTATGGCTTGTGTGTTCTGCAATTCATGACTGAAAAGCCTAAAAAAAAAAAGAAAAAAAAGATTGGTATTCTGTAGTTGTGTGGTCATCTCAAATGAATGAAAGGAATAAAATGGATTTCCCCTGCTGGCCCCTTCCTCCACCCGTAATTGTTTCCATCCCTCCACTTCTAGGAGTGTAGGCAGTCTGCACAACTGTGTCCATTCGTACCTTCCAGAAGTGCAGCTGCAAAGCCTATTCTGGGCAGATCTCTGGAGGAGATGATCACTGATTTGGGCTGGCGCAGAAGATGTAGAAAACTACACAGCCAGATGGTGGCTTGATA
Organism: Heloderma suspectum; assembly: GCF_057233095.1. Lineage (NCBI taxonomy): Eukaryota > Metazoa > Chordata > Lepidosauria > Squamata > Helodermatidae > Heloderma > Heloderma suspectum. Next base: position 95,935,375 of record NC_139461.1, read on the forward strand.
CCAACTTCCATCTTAATTCTTCCCCAGCCCCACTTTCCTCCAGCTAACCATTTCCCACAATATGTTCAATCTGGCTTCTTGAGAAATGTTGGACCCTAGAAAACACAAGCCCCATGGGACCTTCTCATACCTCTCCAGGCCACTTTCCCATTCCCAGGTCTCTGGCAGCATACATTCTGTGGACTATAGGCTCTGCACGGGAGAGAGTGAAAATGTAGCAGCAATTCCAACCTGCCCGACTACAGATGGTATGTTACATTTTTACCATTATGGGGTGTGCCATTTGGATATTCTGCTTGAGACGCCAAGCTGTCTTGGATCACCTCTGATGACGGTGCCAGTATGCTGGCTTGTTGTTGCCTTTGCATGAGCACCTCCTGGTTGCAAGTTTGGGAGCAGCCTGCATGCTTCCGAAGCACTTGTGTGAAATGCTCCAGCCCCTGGCTAGTTCGAATTGCCCCAGCAGAATTCATACCAATTGCCCTCAGACCATTCCCTAGGCCCTTCCATGCTGCAATGCTTTCAGATGATCCAGAAATGTTAATGGAGACCATGCCTAGTTTCTCCCCCACAGGAATGTCCTTCATGATAGTCAATAGACCAGACAGCTGTAACTTCAAGAGTCCACCACCACGTCCGCATCAGTAGCTGGGGGAGTATCCAATACTGCCACTGCACCTCTCCGCTCATTCTATTGCACCAGCAGGACCCCCCACTAGCACATCAGGAACTTTCTGGAAGCTCCACTGATCTGCCCCGCTCTGGAAACGAGTGTTTCAGCTCATTTTCGGTTGCTTCAGGAACCACTAGCTTTCCATTGCACTAGCGTTAGATCCCAGTAGCACAGCACTGGATACTGCCGCTGGTCTCCAGACAGCTGCCCAAGTTCTCCAGAAGTTGGCATTGGCCTTCCTAACCAATTTGCAAAATTTCCGTTAAATACCTACCATGTGATTAACTAACCAATATTATAAAAATACTAGTATTTCCTTTCTTATCAATTAATTGATATTTTCTTTTCTCACTTGATTTGAACTCTGGTATACTAGATTAGGACCAGGTTACCTGAAAGATTGTCTCCCCCTATATAGACCCATTAGACCACTACGATTTTCAGGAGAGGTCTTGCTGTCTGTGCCACACTCTGCAGAATTCCCTCCGGGAGCAACACAGCAATGGGCCTTATCTGTGGTGGCCCCCTCCCTCTGGAATGACCTCCCCTCTACAGTATGCCAGGCACCAATGATCATGTGCTTTCAACAATTTTCTAAAATGTACTTGTTTACCTGGCTTTTCCCAACCATTAACTTGTCTAAATGTTGTTGTCCTTTTATAATGATGCATTGTTTTATCATAAACCACACTGGGATTTGTTAAATGGGAAGTGGCATATACATATTCTAAAATAAATAAATGCATATACTATTGGCCATCATAATGCCTCGTAGTAGTGAATTCCAAAGAGTCTGAATATGCTCCATAGCAGGGATAAGAATCGTGGGGCCCTTCAGATGTCGTTGGACTACAAGTCCCATCATCCCTTGCCATTGGTTCTGCTGGCTAGGGCTGATAGGAGTTGCAGTCCAACAACATCTGGAAAGCCACACATTCCCTACCACTGCTTTATAGAGAGAGAGAGAAAGGTCTCTATCCAGGGGTGGTCTTGTACTAGTGGAAAGCACTTACACTCACTCAAAGCAGGGCACTCGGTTGTCACTGATGCCCCCACACCTCCACACTCTGCAGCTCTGCATACCATATCCCATACTGTTTCAGAGGGTCCCCAACCCTCAGGAGCAGCTTTTAGGGGGAGCACAGCAGGCTGCAGTGGGTAGCGGGGGTGGGATCAGCATAACTTGGGTGCCCCACTTTGCATGAGTGGAATTGCTTTCCACTACCACAAAGCTTCCACTGGATACAACCTTAAGTGTTTTTTCTTTAACTTCTGGAATGTTCGCTTTATCAGGGACTCTGCCAGCTCTAGGATTCTATTCCCTCTTTGTTTTTCTAACATATATATCTATATCTATATCTATCAGCTAGCAAATATCAAATAAGAATGCTTCCAAAAACTGTGCATATTGTGAGACATGGCCCCAGATTATTCAAGGAACAAATTTGCATACTTTACTAGTCTCCAGAGTCATGCAGGTCTCCTGAGGTCATGAAAGCCTGGAGCTAAACCAAACGGATGTGAATAACGTAATGCACATAATTGTAAAAACTGCCTGTGCAAACATCTGTGTGTAGACACTCAAAAACTGGATTTCAGTAGTAACACTGATTGTGCCTGAAGTCATTTATTGATGCAAGTAGTACAGCATGACAGATTTAAGTAAACTTCAGAATATCTATTTTAGAACCAATTGCCAAAGCAATCCATTTTCCATTGTTATAATGGCTGATGCCCCCTTTGCCTTTTTCATCCAGTGCTCAACACTTAAATAAGACACAAACAATAGAGTGACTTGGGGTGCAATCCTATGGGGATACGCGGCCGCCTCCAAACTCGGGGGCGACCACCTATCCAATGCAGGGCAGGAGAAGCACAGAAGGGATTGTTCCCTCCACTCTTCTCCTGCCCTGCATTTGCAGCTAGACATATGATTTCGGCTGTCTAGCTGCGGGAGGACAGAGCAGGGGAGGCGGCTGCCAGACGACACATAGGATGTGTTGTACCGACATTTCCACCTTCCCCGCCCCGGAACGCCCCCCAGAACGCCCTGTTTTGGCTGCTCCGAGCTCCTCTTCTGAGCGCAAAGTGTAGGGCTGTTCTGCACTGTCTCCGAGGAAGTGTGGAGGGAGGGGGGAGGTCGGTTCTCCAGGAACTGACCTCGGAGCGTGGGCTCTGAGGGTGGTTCCTGGAAAACCACATATCCTATTGCCATCTAGCTGCTGACTAGAGGCCATAGGATTGCTCCCTCTGGCTGCAATCCTTAACCTGCTTACCTGGGAATAAGTCTCACTGAAATTAATGGGGCTTACTTCCGAGTAGATACATATAGATGGCACTGCAATCCTATTTATATATATTTGCGTAGGAGTAGATCCCACTGACCTGAATGGAACTTACTTCTGAGTAGACATGGGCTGTAACGGTCATAAAAAGTCAGAAATATGTTACTAACAACTGCAACCCTCTCTAATAAATCATCTAAAATTCAAAGAATTTAACCTGCTTAACTGCTTTGTGGATTGGACTGCAAACAAACTGCATAGTTTTGCCACGGATCAGAAACCGGTCTGTTTGGATGTAAGACAATTTAGTTCCTTTGAAGGCAGTAGTACTAAACTCAAGTGCAGTACTCTGACTTAGCTGGTTTGTGCTTTTATAAAGCTGGTTTGTGGTTTATAAAGCTGTAAATAACTGTTCTGCTTCTGGAATCCGAGTTAGGATGCAAGCCAAAGGGAACAATGCAAATGTGATTCTCAGAGTTACGTCAGATACCTCGGAAGTATTTTGGAGCTCCAGCATAGCTCTGGAGGAAATGGAAAATATTTCATATCTCAGAGGTATCCGAGCTTCACAGCTGCCTGTCAGAAGAAAAGAATTCAGTCTTCTTGCTATTTCTAAGAAGTTGGCAAGGCTGCTGCAGATAATTTGTCTTCATCTATTATGCAGAACAAGGAAATTTATAGTCTTCAATAGCTTGGTACCATAATAGATTAATTTCCTTTAAGGTTTTTTTCCCATTTAACAAAACCCATTTAAAAATAAAAGAATTTGGCTTGTTTAACCCTTTCTATTCCCTTTGTAAACGAATAAATGTTTCCTTTCAGCATTATTGTGAAAAAAAGTATTTGGTCTGAAAATGTTCACAAATGTTCACAAAAAGCAGTTCATTTTAACATCCAAGTGTAATTTGTATGTACACTGGGCAGGTAATCTATGCCTTTTGACATAAAGGACATTTTATAGGTAGTAGTAGATTTCCACCAAGAAATTATTATAATTATTATCATCATCCTTATATGGTTGAGAAGAAAACACTACATGGCCAAAAGCATGGGAAATGTTGTAATAACTTTTCTACTTTATAACTATGTTGGCACATGCTATATCCATGTTATATCATGATGTATCACAGACAATGTGGAGCAAATCTTTCAGCTAACCTAAAATAGTAAATCTTCTTTTATCACAGCAGATGGATATGAACTACAGATGTTCTAGCTGACCAGCCTAGCATCTACCTCCACTGCTGTCTTTAAAATCCACTAGGCTAGGAAATACAAACACTTCTTTTCTGTTTGCTTTTAGTATATTTTATATCACTTAGACTCAGCAGTTGAACACTCTGTCTTATTTAATTGACAGTAACTGGTGCCTAGAAGGTGTAAAAGCAACCATATTAGCAAATGCTCTGCAAACAGCAGATTATTTTCCTTAATCAGCAGCCTGGTGCCTTTCCTTCCCCCGCCCCAAAGCACAGGCAAAACTCCATCAGCATGGACTACTTGTCTTCTTGTGCCTTTCATGCCAGCACATTCACACATCTCCTATTCATGACATGGAGTATTCGGTGGCTCCCATTAATCTCTACTCAAAAGGCTGGTTCTTCACCATCTATGGGTCACACAATTTAGCACTGGCAGAAATGTAATCCATTAACTATGGTATGGAACACAAGAGGAAAAGGAATGGCATCACATGGCATGGCATAAAACGATGATAGCATGTTAGAGTGTCATTTACGATTTTAGGATTGGAGTATCCTGTTTTCGTTTGTGTTTTACTCTACAGCATCGCAACCCCATAGCAGAACAGACTGGAAAGCTGTTTTGTTTTTTCAAGGCAGTGCATTCCTGCTCTCCAGGGCTGAAGCACATGTCTTTCTTTGATATGAAAAAAATGAAGCAGTGGATACAGTTCAGCTATTCCCTGCAATAAGGTTGTATTCCAAGCAACGGGATAACTTCCAACAACTGCAAAGGGATAGGGCATTACTGAAAACAACAAGGAGAAATAGGCTGCCCTGTAACAGACTTCTCATTGTGACTTACAGGAAGGAATATGGTGCTACTAGCAATGTATGGGACTGGCGTAAGGGTTGTGATGAAAAAAAATTCACATGTACAATCTTAACAGCCTGTTTAAAAATGGGCAAAGAGAGGGCCAGACAAACCTCTCTTGGGAAGGTTTTCCTTAATTTTGATGCCACGCCTGAAAAGACCTTCTATTTTGTCCTGATCAAATTCACTTCCCTTGACGAAGGGATAATGAGGAGTGCCTCAGAAACCGAGCACAGATCTTGGGCAGCTTCAAATGAGAGGAGACAATTCCTGAGATACGCTGGCCCCAGGCTGTTTAGGACAGGAGTGCACAACCTTTTTAGCCCTGAGGGCCGCGTCTGGTGTTGGATGGGGAGTCAGGGGGCACATATGTGTGCTCACACACACATCCCCCCACACACACAGAGACACTCCTCCCTCACACACGCAACTGGTCTTGGGATGTTTAATAATAATAATAATAATAGTAACAACACACTCTTCTCTCCCCCCCACCCCGCACACCCACACATATCTCAGCGCTCAAGGATAGGGGAGGTCTGAACTTTCCCTCCCTGCCTACTGAGATCTAGGGATCACTTGGGGTTGGGAGAGGATTTCCACCACCAGCAGGGTGTTTTGCACAAGCCTCTCTCATTTGGTCCACCAGAACAGAAAGTTCCTATCTGCCTCAACCTCTGCTCTCCTTTTAATCAAACCAATAACAAAAGTTTGCTCCTATGCATACTTACTGAAAAGTTAAGTCCTACTACGTTCAATGACACTTACTCCCAAGTAAGTATGCATAGAATTGCAGCCACCGAGGTTTAACGGAACTTACTCCTACATGAATGTACTTTAGCACAGGATTGTATCATAAAGCTACAAACCGTAATCCTATGTGCACTTAAAGTGGGGGAAGCCCCAACTGAATACATGGGGGATTTCTTCCTGCATAGAACATGCATAGAATCAGGGTGTTACTTTAACTCTGAAAATGGAAATTGGGTCAAACTTCAGCTCAGTCTTTTCTGCTGGATTACTAGCTGGACTGCTGAGCAGGATTTCTGCTGGGCTCCTGAGCAGCAGAGAACTTGGGTGCTTCTGGATGGAGGGCTTCTGGGGCAAAGTCAAAAGGCACTGTGCAGCTATTTCATCTTTTGTTCCTTAATGGATTAGGGGGAAAAGTGTGTGCAGGGGGGAGAAGCTGTGGGAAAACATGGAAGGGCTACAAATTGAAAGCAATATCAACAAGACACACACCCCCTCCATAATATTCCATGAATAAGGCAAGGCAATTGCACAATGAAAGCCTTGCCTGGAAGCACTATTCCTGTGGTGTTGTGAGTAGAGTGTGTCAGATGAGGAACTAGGAGTCGGAGGTTTAAATCCTCCCTTGGTCTGGCCTACAGCACAGGCCTGTTGTGAAGATAGGGGGGTGGGGGTGGAGAACCATGTGACCTGCCTGAGCTCCTTGAAGGAAAAGCAAGAGAGAGAAATAAAACAAACAAACTCTACCGAACATCAGAAAACCCAAGCACCCTAGAGAGATCAAGAAGGGAAAGTTTAATCCTAACATCTTGGATCCCACGCGTGACCCTCCTTTGCTGCTCCCAGGGCAGACGGTCCTGCAGGGTGGCCGGGAGTCCTCTTTTACAAAGGACAGTCCTGTATTTGAAGGCATCCTCTATTGGAAGGGCTGCTCAGACCAGGTCTGGCTGAAGGATAAGGCACCATCAGGAGGAAGAGCCGGGCCTTGAAGCTGCCCCTCAGCGGTACCTGGAGAGCAGGCTGAACAGGCTGCCCACCCTAGGGTGAGATGTGCTGTGTTTCCGCTTAACGTATAGCGACTATTCCGAAATTCGCATCCCCACATGCCAGTCAACGCCGCATGCGGGCGTTATGCGAATCGGCGGCTTCTTGCGGGCGCTCTGCACGTGGCCGCCGCCAGGGCCGCTGCTCCGCCTGCTCGCCTGACTGGCCCTGGGATGCACGGGGCGGGCGGGAGCCGCCGACCCAGCCGCACCCCGCACCCGTCCCTCCGGCGCCACCTACCAGCCTGGCCAGCATCCTGCGGCTCCGCTCATCGGTGCAGCGCCCAGAGAAGAAGCCGCCGCCGCCGCGCGCCAGGAAGGCGAGGAGGAAGGCGCCCCCTACCGCCCAGCACAGGCAGAGCGCCACGGAGCCTCGCCGGCTGCAGCCCAGCGGCGCCCGCAGCAGGCGCTGCAGGCCGGGCATCCCTCGAACGGACGCCCGCTGGGATTCCCGCCTCAGCCCGCGCAGCGGCGGCGACGGCGGCCAGGAGGGGGACGACGCGAGCCCCGGGGACCCATCAGCGACGCCGGGCAGCTCGGGCTGCTTTCGGCCCAGCCTCGAAGGCGTCCCCGGCGCGTTCGGCGCAGCGCCCGGAGGCTTCGGCGTGGCTCGACCCAGCGCCCCGCGTGCCCCGTCCGTGCCCCGAGGGGCGGCAAAGCGCGGCGCCCGGCGGGGAAGCGCTGCCCAGCCCCGGGTCCCCGGCCGCCCAGCGGAGACACGCGGCTCCGTCCAGCCCCGGCGCGCGCCGCCGAGCCCGGCGCTCCGGGGAGCCCCCCCGCTGCTGCTGCTTTTCGCGGGGAGGCCACGTAGTTCCGCCCTCTTTCGTCCGCCGCGTCCCTCGGACGGTTCGGACGCAGCTCGCCGGCAAACTTTCGCCGTTCCGGAGAGCGCGCGGGAGAGAGATGCCTTTTCTTGTCGACACAGCTAGATGGCCGGTTGACACTTTTAAAGAGACAGTTCCGAAATGCGTGCCTTGGAGCGTGAGCGGCTCTTCCAATGTAGCCGCGAATAAAAAGTTGATCCTCTTTAGTTGTTCCCAATAAACTTTAACGCCCCAGTACGCTTCCCGTTCCATCTAACAGATAAATATACAAATTAAAAGTCATATTTAGATAGACATTAATATAACTTTTCCTCACATTTCCTTCTTCCCTGTTACACTTCTTCCTTCTTGTCTTTTTTCTCTTTCTTTCCCTTTTCTACATTTCTTCACTTCTTCCCTTCGTCCCCATTACTTTCTCTTTTTAAAATATTAGCACCTCTTAAGTTAATGTTGCAGCAAACATGCAAACCATAAATGGCCACAAGTTGTTTTGATGTAAAGGAAATCAGTGCAAATTACAATGCAATCCTATACGTGTCTATTTGGAAGGAAGTCCAATTAAGCTCAGTGGGGATTAGTCACAGGTAACTAGTTGGTGTAGGACTGAATTCAGTGGGGCTTACTTCTGAGTAGAGATGTAGAGGAGTGAGATGTATCTTCACAAGTGACACCAAGCACTTTTACAGTTCAATCCTACACATGCTTACTCACAAGTAAGGTCCGCTGTGTTCGGTGGGGCTCAGTCTCAAGACAGTGTACACAGGATTGCAGCCTTAGTCTGGACAACATCACTTGAAAACATTAATAAAGCAGGATGGGGGAGAAACATTGAATTAATGTCAGATTAAGGGCCAAATCCTATGCATGTTTGGACAGAAAAAAGTCCTACAATTCCCAGCATGCTCAACCAGCATGCCTCACTGGGGCATGCTGGGAGTTGTAGGACTTTTTTTCTGTCTAAACATGCATAGGATTGTGCCCTAAATGTACTTTCTATTAAGTCAATAAAGGTTTTATATTTGAATTACACACTTGGTAAATGATGATGATGATGAATTTATTTAAAATATTTTTAGGCTGTCTTTTAGGGCCAAATTCTCAGAAGGCAGTTCCCCAATATATCAAATACACAATATAGAAACTGAAATAATGATAATGAAAACAGCCTTAGAACTGCAGAACGATGTGCTAGTACTCCTGGAATATTGTGATTGGTTGCATTACGTACAAGACAATCACGCTGACTCACCAATAACATCCAAATCACTTGTCGGACAGCTGTGTGTTGTCACAATGGTACTAATCAGGATACCACTTGCTGCTTTTATTAGTGTAATGCCAAGTGGGTATGTGTAAAGTAGGTCTGAGTTCACACAGACAGCTCCATGGTCACCAAAATCCTTTTAATAGCAGTACAGCCCTATGCTTACCCAGACATATTTAGCGGAATGAATCCTAAGGTGTCCTAGTAACTGCAAGGCTCCCGAGTTCAGAAGAAGCAGGCTTGTATCAAGGCAGATGATGGTAACTGGGGCAGCTCTAAAGATCCAGGGCACTGCTCAAAAAAGATCTAAGGCCCATGCCTAGGTGGGCCCATACCTAACACCATCATGTTTCCCACTATAGTGGAGCTTATTCCCAGGTAAATGTGGACAGGATTACATTCTTCATATATTTATACCATGCCCTGGCTCCGAATGGCTCCCACATGGGTGGCAAGCAGTCTCACACCCAGACCTCCTACAGGGTTAGACCTCCGTAGCTTCAGCATTAACACTATATCATGGGCCTTCCAATGATTCTCTGGACCTCTCTCTTTATGAAGGTATGTTTGTGATTATCATCATTTCAATGACCCGTGCAGGCTCCAGATTTGGGGGCAGGGATGCTTGGGCAAGGCACCCTTAATGGTCTCCCCCTCCCTAACGGTCTACCTTTTCACCACCACTGTCACCAGCTGCTGCTCCTGGCCCTCCTCCTCACGGCCGCCACATGCTTGTGCGTCAGACGGAACCATCGAGCAAGTGGGCAATGGCATCTACTGTTCAGCACGCTGTCTGGGCTGGAGTGAGAGGCAGGTGAACAAGCAGGTTGCAATGGTGAAGAGGAGGGGCAGTGGGCCCACTGCTGGAACGTGGGTCCTTGGCAAGTGCCCAACCATGCTGACTCTTGAGGCCACCCCTGCCAGTGACAGCAAGCACTATCCATCTTTTGCTGAGCTCCAAGTACATTACATACATGTTCACAGGAACCCTTACAACAACCTTGTAAGGTAGCCCACTAGTGTTATGCTATTATTAGAGATGAAGGGAGGGGGTTGGCTTTAAAAGATGGTGGCTTGTCTAAAGTCTCCCATGTCTTAGCCATGGCGGAATTCTAGCTCTCTTCCCTTCTCTGTTTTATCTAGAACCTAAGTCCAGGCTGTTTGTACTGAAGATAAGCCACTGTGTAAATTGTCACATGGTGTGTAGAAAAGTCTGCCTTATTCCAAGGGATTGTGCTATATCAGCCATCTGCAACGTGGTGGGGGAATTCAGATGTTTTGGACTACAACTTCTACCATCCCCAGCCAGCATGACCAATGGTCAAGGATGATGGGTGTTGTGGTCCAAAACATCAGGAGGGTTCCACACTGCGGAAGGCTGTGCTAGCTTACCTTCAGGGTGTTGTAATCTCAACATACAGAAAGGCAGCAGAACAAGGAGACAGAGACTGAGTAGAACAGTAACCACAGGTGAGATGGATGTGCTGCTATAGCATCATATTCAGACATTCACTAAAGAGAAGATCTCTCTTGACATTAAAGATAGACTTCTATGAGCGCAGATCAATTTTTTCTTGCTTACAGGGCCAGCGGAGTTCGTTTTGTACATGGATGGGACATACTGGAACCAGAATTATGCTGTTCCATTATGTGTTACACTCTATCCTCAACAAAGATCCCCTCCATAAGGATGCAGGGGCTGAAAGAGTTTCTTACAGGCATTTAAAAGGCATGAGCTGGAAAGCTGGTGGGGAGAGAGGAACGAGAAGATTAAAAATGCTACAAAGGATGCACAAGGCCTAAGGCTGGTGGGAGGAATGGAAGGGAGAAGCAGAAAACAAAAGCTCTACTATGTTCTCTCAAAACGCCCTGGAGGCTGAAACCTTATCACAAACCACTTTCTCTCTCTCTCTAATCATGGGGTCTTTTCCTAACCTCTTCACGCCCTTTCATTCCTTGTTCCCATTGGCAGCCTGCATGCTTACTCAGCCCAAACCCAGCCACCTTAGCAGCATCTTAATCAAATCATATTAAATATGAGCCACAATTTGGTGAGGGGTGACAGCAATAAGGACTGAAACCTATAACATTCGAATTTCCAGTGCTGCCTATAACACAGCTAGGAGAGAGGGGTGTTTTTGTTTTTTACTGTTAATTGCTGTTAGGCAATTACTAGTGGCTGTCTGTTTACTCCACTCCCTCCTCAGATGTCCCAGCCCTAAAATTGTATGGTCAAAAGAATCTTTTAAAACAAATTTCAAAAAAATTAAGGGTGGTATATCAACATCTAAAATAAGTCAATATAATTATACATGAACAAGCACCAAAAGGCCACCAAGCCCAACACTTCCTTAGCCTTCATAAGTCAACCCACAATCCCCATCACAGATGACTCAAGCAAGTGAATCAAGTCCTATGGAGGACAGCCAAAAGTGTCCCTGGTCGTTCTCTGCCTTGGTAGGAGCTTTGTTTAGTATTGATCTCTTGATCTGTTTAATGGCATCAGGAAGATCCTTGTAGGGCTTGACTGTCTAGTGCAAACCCCTCCCCACAACCTGGTAGTTTCCAGATGTGTTACGCTACAACTCCCATCACTCCCAGCCATGCTGGCTGGGAATGATAGGAGTTGCAGTCCAACACATCTGGAGGGCACCAGGTCAGTGAAGGCAGTCCAGCCCTCACTACCGTCAACACAACCCCAGAACCTCCTCTTGCTAAAGTGACTTCTTCCCACACCAGTCGTGTTTCATCCAGCTGCTTGATGCTAGCACATCAGCCTTTGTAACTGCTCTAGCAGTCACACTGCCTTCAGTCTTACATCCACCATCGATGGTCCTTCCTAAGGATGAGAAGTGTGCATGATAACCTATGGAAATGCAAAAGTCTACACTCACACAGGCTCAACGTGAACGGATGTTTCTGGTTTTGTCAGGAACTACGAAATGCTCATTAACATCTCAGTATTGTGACCATTGATTCCAACACACTTGTGCAGTCATGTTTCAATATTAAAATATTTAAGTAATAAATTTAAGTCTTATGGGTCCATCAGTGGTAAGTGTGGCAGGAATCAAATATTTATAGGCCAAAGGAAGAAGCCGTACTTATCCCTTACAGATAGGAAATATTTGCACGCCTCTCCCTTTACCCTGCCTAAGACCTGTTGTTGCTGGGTCTCGGCCTCTGATCCCTGTAGATTACTTATCATTCTCTCTAATAGCAAATGCAATGCCCCTCTGCCAGCAAGGCTGGGAGCACTGAGAAAGAAGAGAAAGGTACCAGCACACTCAGGAGAACCCTGAAGTACAAAATTCTAAGGACAAAAAAAAAAAATCCAGAAGGGAGAAATCCCTTCCCGCCCTGCCCCAAGAACAGCTTTTGGCAGAATCTTGATTGCAGCCCATCTGTATAATCTCCCTGATAGAGTATAACATCTGATTGGTTGATTCTCTTTAACTTTTATTGCTTGCACTGTCTGCTTGCTTATTTATTTATTTATTTATTTATTTATTGCATTTATATCCCGCCTTTTTCCCTCTTGCAAGGAACCCAAGGCGGCTTACATTCTCCTCCTCCTCTGCTCCATTTTATCCTCACAACAACAACCCTGTGAGGTAGGCTGGGCTGAGAGTCTGTGACTGGCCCAAAGTCACCCAGTGAGCTTCCATAGCTGAGTGGGGACTAGAACCTGGATCTCCCAGCTCCCAGTCCAGCCTTCTAGCCACTACACCACGCTGGCTCTATTTTTTATTTTTGATAGACTTTTAATTGCCTTTTTCTCTGCTGCATCCTTTCTGTTGTTGGCTTTCTGGTTCTTAGTTATTTTTATTTTCTGGTTCTTGGTTGTCTTGTTGTTATTGTATTGTACATTTGTCCTTATCTGCCTTAAACTTTTTTGTTTTTGTTTTAAATAAATAAGCAAATAAATATTAGCTGGACCCCTATTTGTTCTGGATATGTTCAATGCCCTTCATGTCCCACTGCATTTCAGACCTCTCCCTATTGCAACAATGTTTGAATAGGTGGAGGATCTGTTCCAATACACATTAAAATGAAGCACTATGCATGCACCCTACAGGATATATTGTATTAGATATGATACTGAAGGAAACTGTTTTATATATGTGTTTATTTTAATTGTTGCCTTTTTATCCCACCATGCCTCCCACAACCTCTGGGCTGCATACCTTCTCTCTCCCCCTCCACCTTTATCCTCACAACGACCCTATGAGGTACGTTAGTCTGAAAGCTCATAAATGACCCGAGGCGTGGGAATTTGAAGATGCGTCTCCCTAGTCTTCCTCATCCAGCACACTTACCACTATACCATACTGACTCTAATGTTTTGGCCCAGATTTTTATTGAGATTGAAGTGTGAGAGCAATTGAATAAAACAAGTTAATGTCAAAGTTGACAGCATAAGAAGACTACAGTTGAATGGATGTGATGATTTAAGTGTGATTAAGCTGGTAACAGAGCAATTACTGGCAAGGAACCAGTGGAAATGTGCATGTGGTCACAGCCTTCTTGCCTTTTTCAAAAGCCTTCAAAGCTACCAGACCATATGGCTAAGCCTGGGAGGTGGGTTGACCGCTGAAATGAAAGTCAGGAGTGAGATGCCTCTGCAGTCCATTGCTTGGAAACCATGCTTGATTGGTACCCACAAAATCTGGTTCAAGCCAGGGCACTCAGTACTATTCCACAAAGGTTCTGTTAAAAGAGTGACCAGTGAAGGAAGAAATGAAGTGAAAACAGTATAGGCTGGTGACTTTGATGTCAGTGGGGTGGTTAATCCACTCAGGGTTCAGTCAGAACCAGTCAGAACTCTAAAAGAGCTATCCAAGGTGTGAAGCACCTTGAATAGCTCCTTTGGAGTTCTGACTGGTTCTGACTGAAACCTGAAGCAGATTCACCACCCCACTGACATCGAAGCCACCAGCCTCCACTGAGTGAAAGATTAATAGTGAATGGAAAGAGGAAAAAAACAGATACCTAGAAAAAGAAGTTATTTCCCATACACCCCTGCTGACACCAGGAAATGCACTTCAGAACCTACACCCAGGGACATGGAACAGTTTTTCTGTCAAGGGCTGCATTCCCTAGTGCAGGGGAGCAAAACCTCCTTCAGGCCAAGGGTCAAATTCCATTTCAAAGAAGTTCTCCGCACTGTATTCTAGCGGTAGGCAGAGGCAAAGGGCAAAGGGGCAAGGCCAAAAAGACCAGCATATTAACTCAAAGCTCTTCGTGCCAGTAACTAAGCCTCAGGAGAGGCTTTATCCTTGTAGAATGAGGAAAAACTTCCCCCCATAGTGACAGATGCTACATTTTATGTGTCCCAACCCAGAGGGGAGAACTGCAAGAAATCAGACAGACCTACAAGAGTCGTTTGAACAGCTAATAGCTGAGAGTAGATTACATAAGAACATAAGAAAAGCCATGCTGGATCAGACCAAGGGTCTATTTAGTCGACCATTCTGTTCCCACAGTGGCCAACTAGCTCCCCAAGGGAAACCCACAAGGAGGACATGAATGCAATAGCACCCTCCCGCCCATGTTCCCCAGCAACTGGTGTACATAGGCATATTGCCTCTGATACTAGAGGTAGCATATAGCCATCAGGACTACATGCTACCTCCATGAATTTGTCCAATCCCATTTTAGAGCTATCCAAGTAGGTGGCCATCACTTCATTACGTGGTAGCTAATTCCATAATTTAACTATGGACTGTATGAATAAATGCTTCATTTTATCTGGCCTGAATTTCCCACCAATCAGCTTCATGGGATGCCCCCTTTGGGTTCCAGTATTATGAGAGGGAGGAAAATGCCTCTGTATCCACTTTCTCCACACCATGTATAATTTCACAGATATGTGATTATGTGACAATGCCGGGGCCATCCTGTAAGATCCTCCAGGTTAGGTCTCCTTCTTCAGGTTGACAACAAAGAGGCGCAGCTTGCTGTTGCTCCATGCCACAAACTTGCCTTTCCTTGCCTGTGGTTCCACCAAAGCCTTTTCCAATGCTTCTGCCGGTATTAACTGAAATTGCCAATGTGAGTGGAGTTACAGGTGTAACAGCTGCTCAGCTGACTCTTTTCAAATCACCCTTGCAGGAGAGTACCTCTTCATCCCAGTTTTCTCTGTTTCTGAGTGCAAAATAGTTTTGTTCCATGTCCGCTGAGACATCAAGATGTTTCTACTCATCTAATGAGATTGTCAGTATTTTGCAAGCTTGCCAGTTATCCTGACTCTCTTAAAAACGGTCAAGGGATGTGCTGGCCCATTATGAGACAATGTATCATAATGTATCAGTCCATTGATCTCATTGCTTACCCTGTTTTATGTCTCATTAGTCATAAAGGTATGAAACTGGTCTTTGAAAATATTGTCTTTCTTTTATTTTCATTCAGAAAAAAACGGATCATTTGTTTATCTAGAAAGTGCATGAAATTTTCAAAAATCCACTGAGAGGCAGTTTTCAAAAATATATTACAGCATATAAATATTTCTTTCTGATATCTAGCAGCCAAGCTGAAACATCACAAGGTTTGGCAGATGTTTGAATGCATTAGCTGGGCAGTGAACTCTTTTCTGATGAGCCAACGGTTCAACACCGAATGTATCTTCCTCATTAAAACCAGTAACGAGAAACTTTGGGGAGCTGTTACAGAAGCTGTGCTGCATCCTAATGACCTGATTGTTTCATTAAGAAAGTAGAGGGAGAATTGCAAAAAACTAATTTCCAAAAAAGCATCAGTTTCTGGAGATGGATAACCTACTCTGCACTGCGTTAATTCATCTGCAGCTTGAATAAGAAGCAGGAATAATCTTCTAGGAATTGAAAGGATACATTCCATCCACAGTCCCATGCTGGGAGCTTCCAGCTTGTTTCTTATTATGCCAAAGTGCTGCATGGCTGTCAGGTTTTAAAAACAAAATACACTTGTCTTGACAGTCGACTTTAATGCTATATTAAACCCAGACATCTGTAAGTGCAGCCCTCCCAGCTCATGGACTCAAAGTACCAGTGGTTGCTGAGATGTGTGTTTTATTAAACGTCCAAACCACAGTGAGCAATGCCATCACTAACACCCTTGCAACTCAGACAGCTTTTGAGCAGGTGACATACTGGAAGAGTCACACACAACATTAGGAAAAGTGTAGCATAAAAGTAGCAAACACGGTGGATTAGAAGCACAGAACAGTAGGCAGAAACGAAAGCAGAAATATACAGAGGAGTTAAGGAGGGCATAAAGAGAGTGTTGAATGCAGAGTAGGGAATGTTAAAGGCCACCGTCACTCTGGGCAACAGAGCAGTCTTCCAAGAATCCAAGCTTTCACAATATCAGTCCTCACAAGCCTTAGCCCTATATGTCTAGAATAACTGATCCATGGTACTTTGTTGCTTTCACTGTACTCCACCTACTCTGTTTGGTTGATTTCACTGTACTCCGCTGTACTCCACCAACTCGGGGTAATAAAGAAACTTATAAAATTGCAATATATTATCTCTTAAGGTGATGGCCTTAAGAGATAATATATTGCAATTTTACAAGTTTCTTTATTACCCAGAGTTGGTTCAAATGTTCTGAGCTGGCTGACGTATGTCAGAGAGCAGCACTGGAGGAGGTGTGCATGTTCATGAAGGATTGTAGTGGCTAATGATGCCCATTCATTATAGGCATCATTAGCCACTACATCACTATGCCCATTCTCGTTAATGACCATTTATTGATTGATTTACTTACTTACTTACCCCAATTATTTATTCAGCACTTTTCAAGACCAAGGTCTTACAGTGTGAAACACACAGGAAGAAACAACGGAACGTTAGGCAAAACATGCAGGAATAGAGTGGACACCGCTAAATAGAGAACAAGAGAACAACTGCTTTTGATCACACAGTTCACTTCATGAAATGCAGGAGTAAAATGATACATTTTTAGAGATTTGCTAAATGCCATAATTGAAGACACCAAGTGAATGTTAACTGGAAGAGAGTTCCACAGGTGCGTGGCCACCACTGAGAAGGTCCTGTCTCATGTACTCACCAACCTAACTGATTTCACTGGTAGGCACACAAGCAAGATATCTGACACAGGGTCATCTAGCATTTCTAGAACATTTCTACACAAGGCTTTTACTGCATGTGACTGGTCACTCATGGAAGTTTGCAAGTCCTTTACATGACATCGTCAACCTCCAGGATGTCTCCCATGTTTTTTTACCATTATCCCGCTTTTAAAAAGATCAGAGATAATGCAGTATTTAAATGTAAATCTGCTTTAATGGCCCTGTGAAATTGTGCAGCTCCGCTATAACCACAGCACCACGAGGTAAATGTAGGCTCCATATGATAAGCTACACCATCACGGAAGAAGGGAAGATACTCTGGGCTAGTCTCTCCCCCCACCCCCCAAGCTGCCTTGCGAGGTTGTTCTATAATGGAAGGAGACATATATGCTGTTCTGAGCTCTTTGGAAGAATGGCAGGATAAACATGTAATATGGAGTTGATGGAGTTACATATTCTGGGTGGTCCTCTCTGACTGGGTAAATCGTGATGCCCTGTCTGCTACCTCAGTGGAGTCAGTAGGATAAGGAGGAAAGGAAAAAGCATAGCACATTCTGACAAAACATCACCCCTCTCTGTATTTTCTCCCCCCTTCCCCTGCTACCCCCAATTCCTAGACTAAGCAGAGAAAGTTAGCAAAGTCTGGGGAGGTGGTGAAGATGCTGCTGAGAACTTGCTGAGAAAGACTGTTCCCCCCCCCCAAAAAAAAAACAGCCTGTGTCAGCCCACTAATTGTGCAAAGAATCCAGAAGCCTTTTCCTCCCACCCACCCAATTCCATGGGCCTAAGCAAATTCACACTTCCTCTGGAAATTATTCTTGCACTAATATCACTAACAGTGCAATCCTATGCATGTTTATTTAAAACTAAATCCCACTGAGCTCAATGGGATTTACTGCCAGGTAAGTGAATACAGGATTCCATCCTTACAGTGCAATCCTATGCATATTTACTCAAATGCCACTATATTCAGTGGGCTTATTCACAGGTGGATATAGATAACACTGCAGCCATAGGCTCAATGGTGCTTCCTTCTGAGTAGATATGCATAGAATTGCACTGCAAATCTCTCATTCTTACATAATTCCATTTCTGACCGTGGTTTTCCCTGTACTGCTTAGGGTTGGTCTCTCGTATTCCCACCAGCTTTGTGCACTCTATCATCATCACCATCATCATCCCGCCTTTTTCACAATACTGGGACTCAAGGTGGCTTTACAACATTAACACTTATACAATTACAACCTATAAATAGAAATATAAATACAAGTGTACAAAAGTTAAAAAATATAATTAAATAATCAATATTAAAATGGTAAAAATATCAAAACATTAAAAGACAACAAGAAAAATAGTATCCATCCATCATATTTTCACAGGTCCAGACTAGTTATCCCCAAAGGACTGCTGGAACAAAAACATTTTTACATGCCTACAAAAGCATATCAAGGAGGGTGCCACTCTCGCCTCCCTAGGAAGGGAGTTCCAGAGCCTTGGGGCAGCCACCGAGAAGGCCATCTCCTGTGTTCCCACCAGGCGTGCCTGTGATGGTGGCAGGACCATTTTTTTTCCACCATAATAGCTTACGTAAAAAAAAAAAATTCCGCCACAGTAGCTTTCCCCCCCCGCTGTAATAGCTTTTTTTTCTCGCCGTAATAGCTTACATAAATATTTACGTAGGCTAAAACGGTGGGGGGGGGGGAAGGAACGCAAATAGCACCTACTGTGCTATTTACGTTCCCCTTGTTTTCACCTTAATAGCCTATGTAAATATTTACATAGGCTAAAATGGCTAAAAATAGGGAACGCAAATGGCGGCCGCCATAGGCGCCGCCATTTGCGTATGCTGTTGTTTTTTTGGCTTGCCGTGATAGGCTACGTAAATACTTATGTAGCCTATCACGGCTATGATGAAGAAGCGATGGGCGGCCACAGGGCAGCCGCCATTCGCAAGTCAGCGCAGACAGCAGCAGGTAAGTGCTCTGTTTCACGCACCTTTCATGGGGTGGGGGGGTGGGGGCTTCGTTCTGCCATGGATTTTGGGGGGCCAAATGCACTGGCATTTGGCCTCACCGAGATCCATGGCGGAATTCTCTAAATCCAAACAGGATGTAACTAAGGCATGTGTTACTGTGGCCAAATCAGACATCTCAAGGAACGGGCGCAGCTGGCGCACTAGCTTTAACTGTGCAAATGCACTCCTGGCTACTGCTGAAACCTGGGCATCCAGACTCAGGGCTGTATTCAGAAGTATACCCAAGCTGCGAACCTGTGTCTTCAGGGCAGGGGGAGTGTAACCCCATCTAGCACAAGCTGTATCCCTAGTCCCTGATCTACTGTATCTTTCAACTGACCAGGAGCACTTCTGTCTTGTCTGGATTAAGCTTCAATTTGTTTGCTCTCATCCAGTCCATTACTGCCAACAGACACCGGTTCAGCACCCCAACAGCTTCCTTGGAAGTAAATGGAAAGGAAAAGTAGAGTTGGGTGTCATCAGCGTACTGGTGACACCGAACCCCAAAACTCCGGACAACCTCTCCCAGTGGTTTCATGTATATGTTAAATAGCATGGGGGACAAAACAGAACCCTGAGGGACTCCACAAGCCAATGGCCGGGGAGTCGAACAGAAGTCCCCCAGCACCACCTCCTGGGTCCGCCCCTCCAAGGAGGAATGAAGCCACTGTAAAACAGCTCCTCCAAGTCCCATCCCAGCAAGGCGGCCCAGAAGGATACTATGGTTGATGGTATCGAAAGCCGCTGAGAGGTCCAACAGAACCAACAGGGAAACATTCCCCCTGTCTAGTTCCCGGCG
This sequence comes from Heloderma suspectum, assembly GCF_057233095.1. Taxonomy (NCBI): domain Eukaryota; kingdom Metazoa; phylum Chordata; class Lepidosauria; order Squamata; family Helodermatidae; genus Heloderma; species Heloderma suspectum. The sequence goes on from NC_139461.1 coordinate 95,955,156, forward strand.
TAGGTCATCCACCAAGGCAACTAAAGCTGTTTCTGTCCCATAACCGGGTCTGAAGCCAGATTGAAATGGATCTAGATAATCTGACTCATCCAGGAAACCCTGGATTTGGGAGGCTACCATGCGCTCCAATATCTTGCCCACAAATGGAATATTAGAGACTGGCCAATAATTATCCAATATGGTTCAGGGAGGGCTTTTTTAACAAGGTCTCACCACCGCCTCCTTCAAGCAGGCTGGAACGCTGCCTTGCCTAAGGGAGGCATTAACCACTCCCCTTACCCACTTGGCCAGTCCACCTCTGACTGCTTTTATGAGCCAGGAAGGATCTAGAACACACGTGGTGGCTCTCACCTCTCCCAGGATCCTCTCCACGTCCTCAGGCTGTACAAATTGAAAAGTAGCCAACAATACTGGACAAGCAGGAGCCAAAGTTATATCCACTGGGTCTGTATCAACTATAGTGTCCAAGTCAGAGCAGATCTGAGCGGTTTTGTCTGCAAAGTGCTGAGCAAATTGTTCATAGTGGGCTGTCGAGAAGTTTAAATTATCCTCTTGTGGGCTGGTGTGTAAAAGACGCCTAACCACTCGAAACAGCTCTGCTGGATGGCTCTTTGCAGACACAATAGTGGCAGAAAAAAATATTTTCTTTGCTGCCCGTATTGCCACAGAGTAGGCCTTCAAATAGGCTCTAGCCCGTGTTCGATTGGATTCATTCTGGGTTTTCTGCCAACGTCGCTCTAGTCGTCTTCTCACTCGTTTCATCACCACCAGCTCCCTAGAAATGCAGGGTGCTGGTGCGGCTCCACTTCATGAGAGAGGACGCTCAGGAGTGATTGTGTCCATGGCCCTAGCCATTTCTCCATCCCAGAGATCGGCCAGGGCTTCGACAGAATCGCCTGCCGAGGCAACAGGAGCCATTAGGAAACCATTCAGATCCATCAGCCTCCTGGGGCAGACCATCTTAATCGGCCCTCCACACCTGCAGAGGTTCAGAGGGCCAGCAAGTCTAAACCCCACCAGGAAAAGCAGGTAAGGGATCCCTGTGGTTGCTGCCCATGGATCAGTTTAATGAGGAGCCCAGGACTACTCTACGTAAAAAAAGAAAAGAAAAAGTAGACTTTATTATTATTATTATTGCATTTATACCCCGCCTTTTTTCCTCTTGCAAGGAACCCAAGGCGGCTTACATTATCCTCCTCCTCTCCATTTTATCCTCACAAAAACAACCCTATGAGGTAGGTTGGGCTGAGAGTGTGTGACTGGCCCAAAGTCACCCAGTGAGCTTCCATGGCCGAGTGGGGACTAGAACCCGGATCTCCCAGCTCCCAGTCCAACGCTCTTGCCACTACACCACACTGGCTCTGCCAGTGACTGGTATAGTCAGATTGATTTAAAAGTGAGGTACTTATATTGTGGCAGACTGACTGGATTTTTATCAACGATACATGTTGGCAACAGAGATTGATTTGAAACCTTAAATGTCATATCTCATTATAAAACCATCTTGAAAGTATAGAGATTGAAAGTTTCTGTTGATCCAGGAGTCTGGAGATTATGTGTGTGTGCGCAGACACGCATGTACATACACAGGCTGTAAGGGTGCAATCCTATGCATATTTAGACAGAAAAAAAATGCTGAGTGGGGAATGCTGGGAGGTTTAGGACATTTTTCTGTCTAAATATGCATAGGATTGTGCCCTAAGTAAATATCTTTCTGCCTCTTAATTCAAGGAGGAGATGGAAACTAGTTATTTTAGTTTTCACTGTAGGCACAAGGTGCCGCCTTGTGGCCTGTTCTAGTTATCACACACTGCGGATTTATTTTCCTTTTTTTTTTTATGACAATCAATAGTAGATAACAAACTGCTTAGTTTGGGGAGCTCAGAGTAACTGGCACTAATGAGCAGAGGAAAGGTTCATCATAACAAGAGTCTGCTGGATCAGAGCAAAGGTCCATCTAATCCACATCCTGTTACCACAGTGGCCAACTAGATGCCACTGGGAATCCTGCCAGCAGGACACGAAGGCAACTAGAGAGCCCTCTCCCATAGTTGCTCTCAGTGGAGGCTGGTTGCTGCAGTGTCAGTGGGGCTGTGAATCCACTCTGGGTCTCAGTCAGAACCAGTCAGAACCGTTTAGGGGGATTGGGTTTAGCACCTTGGACAGCTCCTTTAGAGTTCTGACTGAAGCCCCGAGTGGATTCACAGCCCTGCTGAACTCAGAGCCACCAGCCCCCACTGGTTGCTCTCCTTGAAACTGGTATTCCTCTGAACTTGGGGGTCCATGTAGCCATCATGATTAGTAGCCATGAATAGCCTTATCCTTCATGAGTTTGTCTAATCTCCTTTTAAACCCATAGAAGCTAGTGCCCATCACCACAGCTTGTGGCAGTGAATTCAATAAATTGTGAGAAGAATTATTTTTAATATCCTAGATTTCTTGCCCATCAGCTTCATTGGATGACCCTGGGTTCTGGTGTAATAAGAGGGGGGGATATCTTTCTCTGCTTTCTCCACACCATAAATAATTTTATAAACTTCTATACTATCTTCCTTATTCACCTCTTTAAAAAAACACTAAAAATAAACCCAATCATCATTGCCTTTCTTCACAGGGCAGTTGCTCCAGCAACTTGATAATGTTGGTTGTCCTTTTCTGCACCTTTTTCAGCTCTACAGTATCCTTTTTGAGATGTGATGATGAGAAATGTACATAATATTCCAAGTGTGGTCACAACAGAGATTTGCACTGAGGACATCATGATAATAAGAACCTAAGCAGAGCCATGCTGGATCAGACCAAGGATCCAGCATTTTGTTCTCACAGTGGCCAACCAACTGCCTGTGGGAAATCCACAAGCAGGACATGAGTGCAATTCTATGAGTCATTCTATTTTCAATCCCTTTCCTAATAAATTCCAGCATAGAATTTGCCTTTTTCACAGTCCCACACACTAGGCTATTTATCACAACCCCAATATACATTTCCTGGCTTGTCACTGCCAGTACAGCATATATGTGAAGATAGGACATTTGCTTTGGTTTGGTTTTTGTGAGTTTTTTGCACCAATATGCATCACTTTACATTTACTGCATTTGCTATTTTTCTCCCACTTGTTCAGTTTGGAGTGATCCTTTTGGAGCTCTTCAAAGTCTGCTTCAGTTTTCATCACCCTGAATAACTGGATGTCATCAGCAAATGTGACATTACACTGCTAGCTCATTTATAAACAAGTTAAGAAATAACCCAAATACAGATCTTTGCAGGATCCCACTTCTTACTTCCCTTCATTGTGAAAACTGTCCATTTATTCATCCTCTTTGTTTTGTGTTGTTTAACCAGTAATCAGTCCGTAAGCAGATCCCATGGGCTCTCTCTCTTATCCTATGACTCCTATGTTTACTCAGGAGCCTTTTGTATCAGACTTTGTGAAAAGATTTTTGAAAGACCAAGCAAACAATGCCTACTGAATGAATCAAACCTATCTACATGTTTCTTGACATTGTCAAGGGTCTTGAAAGCATTAGTCAGGTAGGACTTCCCTTTACAAAAGTCATCTTAATTTTTCTTCAGCAAGACTTGTTTCTATATGCCTGATATTTTTTATCTTTAATAAGGTTTTCCACCAATTTACCCAGAACAGACATGAAGGGAGCAATCCTATGTCTCCTAGACAACATCTGAGGGACATAGGATTTTTCAGTTTCTGGGCTCCAAGGTCAAAAACGGGGCTCCAACCTCAGAGCCAGAAACTGTGCACTCTGCCCCCTCCTCTGCCCCCTTGTACCTGGCGCAATTCTCTCCGTGCTGGCTACGTCTCCACGCTCAGAAACAGAGTGTGGAGACAGGAAAAAGGGGGCAGGGAGGGGAGTTGAGTATGGAAACCGTATTAGCTATGCAGCTTCCTACATGCCATGTGGCTCCCCCCCCCCCGCTCCAAAGCGCCCTGTCTAGCCAAAAATGCAGGGTGGCCAGAGCACAGAGGCAAGATCAGTTCTGTGCTCTGGCCGCCCTGCATTGGATAGTCATCAGCCTCCAAGTTCAGAGGCTGATGACTATCACCATAGGATTGCACCCTAACCAAACTAGCCTATAATTTCTTGGATCTCACTCCACACCTAATTGCTTTTTAAAGCTCAGTGTTACCTTGACTACTTCTCAGTCCCCTGGTAAGGAGGCCAATTTTATGAACAAATTACATACATTTGTTACAAGATAAGAAAGTTCACATTTCAGTTCTTTACTCAGGCAGATGCCATCCAGACTGGACAAGAGTCAGAAATCCATGCTGATCTCCTGCAAATCACCCAGAGTTCTGCCAGGAGATCCAGATCTACTTTCTGCCGACCCCTGGTCTAATGATCTAACCTTCTTCCTGGCTGCTTTCCCGGTTCGGGTGTATTTAAAGAAATGTTTTATTATTCGCCTTAACATTTTAGCAATATGTTCTTCAAATTCCTCTTTTGCTTACCTTATTGTCAACTTACATTTCTTTTGCCAGAGGTGTTTCATTTTGTTCTCATTTGGGCAAGACTTCCATTTTGTGAAGAATGCCTTCTTGCCTTTATAGCTTCCTGGACCATACGTTGCATCCTCTTGGACTTGGTGGTACCTTTCTTAATCAGTAATCTATAGTCTGTCTGAGCTTTTATTATTGTGGTTTTAAATAACCCCCAAACATCTGGGGAAGTTTTGGCCCTTTTCTTGATTCACCTTTCAACTTCCTTTTAAATGCAGCGTTATGGGTTTGGGGTTGATCTGAATGGGGTCCCTTACTGCCCAGTGCCTCTGATTTGCAACAAGATTCAGGCTCCGATCCAACTCTGTAATCCTTGGCTTTAAGATTTAGTAGAGCTATCAGTGAGGGTGCCCTGAGGCAGTACCTCTTAAGACCTGCCAAAGGACAGTTGATAGATGGTAACGTTACAGTGATGTGCTTCAATGGGAGCTGGAATGGCCCAAGAAGGCATAGGTGATAGGAGGAGAGGACTCCTTCTTTCCTCACTAGACAAGGGGAGAGGGCAAGTGAGGTCTCTCTGTGTGTAGCAGGAAATTTGTGCTAGAACTGTAAAGGAGGCAAAGAGCTGACTTTGCTCTCTGCTGGAAATAGGGTGATTCACTTACCTTTTCGAAGGGGGTGATTCGTGGGGGGGGGAGGCGCTCTGCGCCTCCCCCCGAAATCCTAACCCGGCCAGCTCCACTCCGCGGCAACTCCGCAGAGCCACCGGCCGGGTGCATTCGCAGGCGTGCGAAGCCTGAAGACCCAAATGGCGGCAGCTACGGTGGCCACCATTTGCGTTCCTGTTTTTTAGCCATGATAGGCTATGTAAATATTTACGTAGCCTATCACGGCAAAAAAAAAGGGACGCAAATGGCAGCGGCTATGGCGGCCGCCATTTGCATTCCCTTTTTTTGCCGTGATAGGCTACAGAAATATTTATGTAGCCTATCATGGCCTCCGCAGGGATGCAAATGGCGTCCCTGTGTTAGCTGTGATAGGCTACGTATTTACATAGCCTATCACGGCAAAAATGGGGAAGCGAATTCGCAAAGCAGCGCTAACAGCACCAGGTAAGTGCTCTGTTTCGGACGCCTTTCGTGGGGTGGTGGGGCGGGGTGGTGGTGGGGCTTCGTTCTGCCACAGATTTTGGGGGGCCGAATGCACTGGCATTTAGCCTCACTGAGATCCGTGGAGGAATTCTCTGACATCCCTACCTGGAAATCCTATGGCACTAAGGGTTCCTCTAGAAATATGATGGGGAACAGGAATCTGTTGGAGTGTTAATGCTGTGGACCCTCATCTCATGCTCAGCCTGTATAGAGATGTGAATAAAGCTTATATCACAGAAACGCCATAAGTCTTCAGTGACCTTCTAGTGAAACTGAACCCTGGATAAGCACTGGAACTCTTGAAAATTCTTGCTGCTCAAAAGTGGGGTGCACGCATGTAACAGTACTTTTTGAAATCAAAAGACTTTATGCACGCTCCTAGACTCTCAGAAAGGGCATCTTCAAGTCACGCTTTTATTTATTTATTTATTTATTTATTTATTAAATTTATTAATCGCCCATCTGATTGGTCACCCAGCCACTCTGGGCGATGTACAACCCACCATAAAACAATTTAAAACAATAAAATTTTACCATAAATTTTTTTTAAAAAAATACCCTAACCCACCCCAAATGCCTGCCTGAACAACCACGTTTTTAATGCACGACGGAAGCTCATTAAAGCTTCATTTTATTTTGGCATGCACAGGGAAGTTACATGTATCAAGGCGAACCATATTGGCACTATCCACCTGATAAGCGAGCACGGTTGAGGATGTGCTCAAGTCTGTTTTAGGAGGAAAATGGAGTATTTCCTTGGGCTTTGGATCTCGATGGTACTCCTTTTTAAAAAGGAAAGTTTTTAAAAAGCTTGGCAGCTGGAGTGGCACAGTGGTAGAGCAGACGCTTTGCATGCGGAAGGTCCCAGGTCCAGTCCCTGGCACCTCCAGGTAGGACTGGGAAAGATCCTTGTCTAAAACCCAGGAGAGCCACTCGCAGTCAATGTGGCTGATACTAAGAAAGATAATCCAATGGTTGGACTCAGTTTAAGGCAGCTTCTTATGTTTGAATGAATTAGTTTATTAACAATTCACATCTATATGTTCATATAATGTCCGGTAGTTTCGTTTACAATAGCGTGAGTGGGACCTCACATGGCTCATTTAGAATATCAAATATAAACTTATTGCAGGAAACTCATTTCAGACACAAAATTGTTTTGATTCAACAGAAGATGTGGATATTATTAGCAGTCATTTAATACAAAGATCCTAAATGCTGGGAAGGCTGAGCGCCGAAGAATTGATGCTTTCGAACTGTGGTGCTGGAGAAGACTCTTACGAGTCCCCTGGACTGCAAGGAGGTCAAATCAGTCAATCCTAAAGGAAATCAACCCTGAGTGCTCATTGGAAGGACAGATACTGAAGCTGAAGCTCAAATATTTTGGCCACCTAATGCGAAGAGAAAACTCTCTGGAAAAGACCCTGATGCTGGGAAAGACTGAAGGCAAAAGGAGAAGGGGATGGCAGAGGATGAGATGGCTAGATAGCATCACCGGTGCAATGAATATGAACTTGAGCACACTCCGGGAGAGAGCGCAGGACAGGAAGGCCGGGCGTGCTATGGTCCATGGGGTCACGAAGAGTCGGACACGACTGAACGACTGAACAACAACAAAATGCTTGCTCCACTATATCCACCATATGATTTTGAGACAGTGCTACATCCCCCTCTTCCTGAGCACATAACTGCTGCCACAGCAAATCTCATTATTCGATCACTAAACTTCTGTCACTTATCACAGTTTATGTTGTTTATTCGCTGAGTCGCTTCCGACTCTTTGTGACTTCATAGACCAGCCCACGCCAGAGCTTCCTGTCGGCCGTTGCCACCCCCAGCTCCCCCAAGGTCGAGTCCGTCACCTCCAGAATATCATCCATCCATCTTGCCCTTGGTCGGCCCCTCTCCTTCCACTTTCCCTAGCATCAGCATCTTCTCCAGGGTGTCCTGTCTTCTCATTATGTGGCCAAAGTACTTCAGTTTTGCCTTTAATATCATTCCCTCAAGTGAGCAGTCTGGCTTTATTTCCTGGAGTACGGACTGGTTTGATCTTCTCGCTCAGCCTTCCTTATGGTCCAGCTCTAGCAGCCATAGGTTACTACGGGGAATACCATTGCTTTAACTATGCGGACCTTTGTTGTCACAGTTTGTATTTGCTTATTAATTTCTATACCGCCTGACTGGCAGGTTTAAAACGTCCTGCCTGAAACCCTGAAGAGCCGCTGACAGTCAGCGTCAGCAATACTGGGCTAGATGATCCAATGGCCTGACTCGGCATAAAGCAACTTCCGTATGTTCCTATGACCTAGAAGCGGCCGGCTGCATTCATTCAACCTCACGAGCATTCCTTCCCCGTCTTTCTATGTGCGCGTGCTCCGCTGAGTAAAGGCACTTGACGCTGTTCTAGCAACTGATCGGTGCATTCCCCAGCTTCTTCCAGAAGTGCCACAACTTCCAGGTGGGCGGCACTGATGCCGCTTCAGCCTCGCTGATTTATTTCGCCCCGTGCTCTCCTCATTCATCCACGCCTCCTTCCCTTCTGGCCTGCGTTCCTTCCTGCTTGGCGACCAATGATTGCAAGCCGAGCCGCCTAAAGGGGCGCTGATTGGCCTTCGCGCAGTTCCAAAGGGGCGGGCCCACGAAAGGACTTTAAGGTCCGGGCTGGCCGCTTTTGCTGACTGTTTTGTTCTTTCAGATTTGGCCGTCGCTGCCTCCGCCGGGGTTCACGTGGCCGCGTTGCACTGCGCGGGGTGAGTAGCAGCAGCTCCATCCTGAGTCCGCTTGCGCAGCAAGCCCGGGGCGGGGGGAGGTGACTCTGGCTGTAGAGTTTGGGGTTCCACCTGGATCACATCCCTCAGTGTCAAGTTGGCAAAGTTTGGCGGGATCCTCTCTGCCCCCCCCCTTCTGTGTGGACAGATGGCGAGGAGGAGCCGCGAGGGATTTGCGCTTCTCTTCTCATCCCTTCTCCCCCCTCCCCGGGCCTCCGTTTTAAAGCTGCAGCCTCCACTCTGCTTGCCCACCCCCTCCCCAACCTTTCCCGTGGAAATAATGGCTGCAGCGCTGATCTTGGCCAGGGGTCGTTGGTCTCTCCTCCGCCGGCGCGGCAGCTTCTGTGCTCGGCTATGGAGACCCGCCCCGACCCGCAGGGTGAGTAGCATCAAGGCGGCGATGTTCTCCTCCTTGGGGCGTTAGAAACACACACGCCCTTAGTTGGGGCTTCTTTCCTCGGGGACTGAACGCTTTCCTTAAGCTTTGGGGTGACTCCGCCCTTCCTGGGACTTGCATGTCAGAGAGACAGAAGCTGGGCCCTCGGTTTCGTAACGACTTGGGATAGTATGGGGAAAGGGTTGTCTGTTCTTTTAAAAAAAACAAAAAAACCCACAGGCATCCGTGTTGACCATAAGTAAAATTTCAAAGTATTACTTCAGTATTTTAATATTATTAGACCAACGAAAAGATCACCAAAAAGTGTGCAAGCTTTCGAGATCTCCAGATCTCTTCACCAGGCCAGGTGATATAAAAAGCAGGTTGGGCGGGGAGGGGGAGAATAAAGGAGAGTGAGAGCAAGAAATATGCTGACTTGATGGTGAAATCACATTTGTCTGCATGTTCAGAGCCCCAGCCCTACTCTAACTGCCCTTTATTCCCGGCTATATTCTGTTTTTATCTCCATGAATTCTAAGACAAGTGCAGCCCCCCCCCCCCAAGCTTCTGTGGCTTGAGCAATTGGAGAAGGGTGATGATGGTAATAAGTGGGATACCCCTTGAAAGCTACAGGCCAATGCAGAATGCTCCATAAGTAAGATGCACCCAAATAGTAAAAGGAACTGGATGAGCTTCTTAAGAGGAAGTTCTAGAGTTGGAGATCAGGAGAAAGAAAAGGCAGCATTACTAAATTCAGAAACTTACCACTTCAGGAGCACTTATCCCTTGCTATTCATCTCTTATATATACTGCTGTTAGTTTTGTTTTGGGAATTATCATTCCGCCCTCTGTCACTGGCACACCACAGTCATTTTCTCTGGTCCCCATGGCAACCCCTTGTACCATTCTATCTCCTCTGCCCATTTCTAGGTCTCTCTTCCTTCCCTCTCATGCTGTATCCCCGCCCGCCCTTTTGCTTGCACACGTGCACATAAGAGCGTTATGGAGCTCTGCCGGCATTTTCAGTGCCAGTTTCATCTCTTTAATCATTTTCTGTTTAGGACAATCACAGGGAATTCTTGCAGGTGTGGAATAGGTGTGGTCAAATAATAGCATTGTCCTTAACCTGCCTTACAAGTTGCCTGGGTGCATGTGCGTACTCTGTAAATACTGTTATTTTTCAATAGAAAAAAATGGACTCCATCAGTGTGATGTGCGGACTTCTTTTTTTCATCAATTTCCTGCAAAAGTATATTGCCTGAGCTTTGTTTTTTCCTTTATAAACCATATTGCTTCCAGTAAATGCTATCCTAAGGCAATCCTATGCACACTTAACCTGGGACTAAGTGCCATTTGAACTCTAGTCTTCGAAGTAGACCTGTGTAGGATTGCGCTGTAAGTATCTTGAGGCCCTCTTGCTGTTAAAGTACAAAACATTGAAGATTCATGTTGTGGTTACCAGTTGGCGAGACAGTGATGCTAATTGCAGGGGACTTAAAGATGCTCTCATTAAAGGTTAGAATTACTGGTGGATTAAACCAGAAGTGTGAGACATGGTTTCATGATTCTTTAATACTAGGTTTTTAAATATTGCTGGACTTGTAAGATCCTCTGTAACAGGCAGGAGTTTATGACTTTGTATCATGACTGCAAGAAATACCTGTAAAGCAGACAGCCCATTCCCCTCCCCCCCCCCCGATTTTTTGGACTATGGCTCCTATAAGTCCCAACCAGTGGTTGGGGTTATGGGAGTTGTAGTCCAAAGGACATCAGGTAGCCTACCTCTGCTTATTTGCGGAAGTCTGGTTTATGTATGGGGAGAACTTGAATATCCATGCAAATCCTAAGGGTGGCAGATGGTAAAAGAGGAAGAAGAGAGGTATAGGACATCTTGCACGCTAGTCCAAAGCACTGTTGTTGGGATAAGCAAGGCTAGTCCAATCTACAGACATGAGTGGCACAGACAAAAGGAATGACTGTTCTGGTACTTCTATTAGGGTGCAATCCTATGCATGTTTAGACAGAAAAAAATGACAACTCCCAGCATTCCCCAGCAATAGTGCTGGCTGAGGAATGCTGGGAGTTGTAGGACTTTTGTCTGTCTAAACATGCATAGGATTGCACCCTTCTTTGCTATTTTTAACACTTATATCATACTTTTCTAAAATAACTTAATTAAAGGCAGCTTACAAATAGAGAATCAACAAATAAGCCACAAGCAAAAAAATTACTACGAAAGTTTAAAAGTAGCAGCAACAAAGTGACATCCTTGTTAGAAACAATATTGTGATAGAATCTGCTGAAGTAGAACCATCTTTACTGCATGCCTAAAAGCAAGCAGTGATGAGGGCCAGCGTAACTCTCTCAAGAGGCTATTCCAAATCTTGTGTGCCACAGCCCAAAAGGACCCATCTGTATACATCTCTGCTATATATCAGACTGCGGAAAGACCTATGCCTTGGAAGCAGAATGAGTTCTCTGGCAAGTTTATATGGGGAGATGTGATTTCTTCAGGAACCGTTTTCCCCTCAAGAATAGTTCTATCATGAGGAACCTTTTTCCCCCACTTCCAGTATACTTCCACCCATGGCATTAAATTGGCTTCAGATCCATTTAATGTTGTAGGTGGCACTAAACTGGGTGTACCTAGAGAAACAGAGCTGTCCCAGAAGTCCTACCCCCTTCTTGATAGCAATCCAGAGCACGCTCAGTCATTGGGGACATACTGCCAAAAATATCTTCCCTGTGAAAAATGGATCACTATCCCAGATGAAAGGCAAATGTATTTGCTGTGTCTTGTCCCCATTTCATTTTGCGGTTTCGCATGCCACTTTCTGTGCCTGGAAGCTACCAAAAGAAGGGCATAGAAACTTGCCAAGTGATAGAGTCACATGGTCGGTAGCACTCTCAAACGTTAACAGGTGGGAGAAGGAATTGCTTCCCACAGGGTAGTGTGCTCTGGCCCTGAATCTGATGGAGGAAGACCACTGCATACTTTAGATTAATGGACAGCATGAATACTTGATTCTGGTAATATTCACTGCTACATGACTCTATACTGTTCTAAAACTGCTGGCCATTGCAAGTATATGGAAAATGTTCTTTAAAAGACTGTATAAGATGCTGGTGTATGTGAGTGGGTGGGATATGAAGTCGCCAACAATAACTGCCATTGTTACATTGACACCCCAGAGCAGATCAGTTGTGTGATAACAGAAGTGCAAATGAAACTCCAAACTATGCAGAAACCTGTTTACCAAGCATGACTTGCCATAGAGCAGGGGTGGGGAAGGTGTGGCCCTCCAGATGTTGTTGGACCACAACTCCCATCATACCTGTCACCATTGGCTATGCTGGCTAGGGCTGATGGGAGTTGCCATCCAACAACATCTACAGGGCCACACCTTCCCCACCCCTGCCGTAAAGAATACTATCAAGGCTGACACAAACTGAATTTAAACATTCAGGTGATGAGGTGCTTTCCCATAGTTCCCTATAAATGTTGTGTTTTCCAGATTAAATTCTAAATAGCACGGGCTGTGTTGGGTTCCATTTTCAGATATAGAGTGCTGGTGTTTCCTGTTCACTGGACTTAAAGGCCTTTGATAGCTTCCCCCTTAATACTGGATTCAACTGAGCAAGTCCAGAGGCGGAACCTTCACTTTCAACTATGACATGGAGGAGTGTATAGCTTCTAGTGGGGGCTATATATACTAGTCTTCCACTCAGCCTGCCTACTCGCATCTAGCTGCTGTAAGGATTTGCTACTGGACCAAACTTGGCGTAGCCACATTAATTTGTTGCCTCCCCCAGCTTAAGCAGAGGCCATGTTTGGTAGGGAATCTGGGACAAGGCAAACCCTTTTCCCTTGAAGCCCTTCATCGGTGCTTTCCAAAGCAAGCAGTGGGTTGCTAGTGTATCACTGAAGCAGATCCATGGTTCCTTGTGGAGTTTCACAACATGTATTTAGGATCAGGATGGCAGTCAATAGTGGTGTATTTCTGCAGGTAGTAGGAAAAGGTGAAGCCAGTTCACACAGCATTATGTGTGTGAACAGCAGTTTTCTTTTGTTTATATCACAAAATATTAATGGCCAACTGGCCTTCTGAATTCTGATGAGCACACCTTGATTTTGAAGTTTGCTGTTTAACTTGTGCTACAAGCTTTCTGCGGTGTGCTGTTTGTCCTCTCTACAGTTTCTTTGCTTGGCTGTGTAACCACAATCATGGTAGAGTCTGCAAAGGAAACTGGCAGGATGTGCCCTGGGAGACTGCATGAACAGGCTCATATTTCAGTTCTGTTTCCTGATGTTGCTTATCACGAGAGCAACTTCCACTGAAACTGCAGAGCTTTAGATTGCAATCCTAGGCATGTTGAGGCAGAAAAAATTATATAACTCCCAGCATTCCCTAGCCAGCCATGCATAGGATTGCACCTGTAAGCATTTAATGTAAACAGCTGACACAGCTTTGCTTACTTTGCTTTCTCCCATCTTGTGACCTATAGAATGATTCATAGTGAGTTGTCTCACTTATCAAGTCCTCATGACTTTGCTAAAACTGGCAGACATACAGATTAGAGGCAGACAGAATGTGTAATGTATAAAGGAATACTCTTGTCAGCTGAGGCTACAGCCTGTTGAAAGCTCTGGAGTCTAAATCCCCCCATTTCTTTTTTCAAATCCACCTTTTAGATTTTTCAGCTGCACTATTCAAATCAGAAAATGTCATCTGTTCTTGAAACCCTCTTTGAGTACGTTGATAAACACCAGGACCTGTATGTCGAGGTAAGTAGCCACTTTTGTAGAGGCTTTAAATCTGGGGGCAGACTTTTTGTAGACCAAACTGCAGAATGAGAAAGATCTTGGGGGCCACATAGCATCTGTGGACAGGGCCAGAGGCAGAGTTGATGGGGCCAAATGCAGTCATTAACATTTTAAGCCTGAGGGCCTCTGCATACTTTACTCAGAAGTAAGCGGGACTGGGTTACTCAGCAGCACTTCCAAATAGCATCCCAGATACTAAGACTCTGCATGTCTGTTCACAACTAAGTAGGTTTCTTGGCTGCAAAAGGCATCATGCAAAATCTTTGCAGCAGCGCAGGGTTTTTTTTACGATATCAATTGCCTTTAAATACCTTCGTATCTCCAATCTGTGATCAGATTGGATAACAGCAAAAGAAGCTTGTAGGTCGGATGGGGTTCACATCTGGCTTGTGGACCAAAGGTTCCCCTTCTTGAGGAGGAGCCATAGCTCAGTGTGATACAGCACATTCTTTGCGTGCAGAAGGTCCCAGGTTTGATCTCCAGGTAGGGCAAGGAAAGAATCCTACCTGAAACACTTGAGAGCCATTGCCAGTCAGTGTCAACAATACTGGGCTAGATGGACCAGTGATCTGACTCAGTATAAGGCAGCTTCCTGCATTCCTGTCTCTGCTTTAAATCTAGCCTCTTACTTCATGACAGCAAAGCCTGTCTGTGCACCCTGAGCTGCAGAATTCCTCCATAAACAACAAGACTGTGAAGCAGGGGCTTCGTTAGGGAAAAGCCCACTTGGGCATGGGCCCCGGATCCTTTGAGCTGTGCCCGGGATCTTTTGAGCTGTCCTAATTGCCTTTTTTTTTTTTTTACATTTCCCCATTGACTTGCATTGGAAAACAAATGGCCATAACGTTTTTAGTTTTTATGATAAATACATGAAATATGGAGGCTTGGTAGCCCCCGTAGAACTGATTCAATCTGCCAAATTTCAGGCAGTTAGGTCCAGTGGTTTTTGTGCTAGTCACAGGTAAAATTTGCTATTTTCAAGAAAATCGGTCAAAGCAAAGAGCTATATTTTTTTTGTGCTTCCACATACATGCATAGAATTTGGGGACCTGCCAGCCCCATAGAGATGACTGAGCCTGCCAAAATTCAGACAGTTAGGTCTAGTGGCTTCTGTGCTAGCCACAGGTAAAATTTGCTTTTCCCAAGAAAATCTGTCAAAGAGCTATAATTTTTTTGTGCTTCCACATAAATTCATGGAATTTGGGGACCTAGCAGGCCCTATGGAGCTGACTGAACCTACCAAATTTCAGACAGTTAGGTCCAGTGGCTTTTGTGCTAGCCATGCATCAATTTTCCTTTTCTCAAAGTCTAAAACAAAAAGTAAAAACTGTCAAGTCACCCAGGGAATTAGAGATCCTAATCAGAAGGTGTTTAAGGTGACCATTAGGAGGTCATTATCCCTAATCTCTGGTGTAGGAGTTTTTTGAGGTGCAAAAAACCTCTCTCCCCCTACTTTTCTTTTCTGCTCTTACATGCCCACTGTTGGGAGCTTGCCTGCAGTGAAATTTTGGGGAGGGAGAAGGAAGGGAAGCTCCATGTGAAATACTGGTATTTCACACAGCAAAGGATCCAGTCAGCCTCCACAAACTTCTTTCGCCCTCTCCACTTTAATTTCTCCTAAATAGCTGAAGGACTCAAATAATCCCAAAGGGAGGGTTAGGACTATGTGGCATCATGATCGAGAAACTGCTGGGCTTTTAAATAGGTTCTACAGTTTTTAAAAAGCTAGAAAAAGCCCTCAGCCACCTCACCTCATGAAGTTAATTTAAGTACGTGCAATCCTTACAAACTCTCCACAGCCTCCTAAATTCCTCTGAAGTACTACCTCTCTGAAAGGAGCCACTTGGCTTAGGGAATTCTCTCTACCCCCCACCCCTGCGCACAATTTCCAATCACCATTCTTCTTTTCTTGTTCCCTCCCCTCCCCTGTCCTATTCTTTCTTTCTCTTCTTTATTCCACTCTTTATTCCAAGAGCATATCTTGGGGAATTTTTTAAAGAGAATTCTCTTTGGTGGGCAAGAGAAGTTCTGAACTGTATTTGACTTTATACAAACAGACAAGAGGGTCGGCTTTTCTCCTTCTCACTCAAGCCTTTGAGAAAAGTGAGTTTGCATGGTGCAGAGAAACAAATCTGGGGCTGCTTTGTTTGTCAGTTGCCGTTATCCAGCAATAGCTCCGGCTGCAGCTCAGTGGCAGAGCACATGCTTGGCATGCAGAAGGTCCCAGGTTCAATCCCCAGCATCTCCAGGTAGGGCTAGGAGAGAATCCTGCCTGAAACCCCGGAGAGCCGCTGCTGCCAGTCAGTGTCAACAATACTGCGCTAGATGGACCCAGGGTCTGACTCAGTACAAGGCAGCTTCCCATGTTCCTCTGATCAAAAAGCTGTAATAAAAACAGGAGTTTTTGGTTTGTTTTTTAAGTGGAGGGGAGATAAATATTGCTAATTTATGCAATCCTATATATGCCTACTGAGAAGTTCCATTATGTTTAATGAGGCTTACCCTCAGGAAAGTGTGCATAGGACTCCAGCACAAGTTACTTTTGCAGGGACATTTGCACCTTGATGTTCTGCATGTTTACTCAGAAATAAGTCCTAAGTTGTGAGCATGGTACTGCAGGCTTAATACAGTGCCTACCCAATTCCGTCTAATGAATTGACTACCCTCTCAGCTCAGTCCTATGCATGTTTTGTCATTTGTGGGTTTTGGGGGGGGGGGTGTTGCATGAACTCTAGCTTCAGTGGTGAGGGAAAGGCACTTAGTGCATGTTCAGAGTTTCTCCATAACTTAGCCCTAGTTTTGAAAGCAGACTCATTGGCTGAATCCTGGTGAAGTCTTGGCACAAATGAAGTTATGAGGAGGAAGATACAGTCAGAGCTGTGCATAGAGAGGAGTTGCACAAAACAAGACATCTGTTTTTATGAAGAGTTGCTGGAGGATGGTAGGATGAGGAGGGATGGTTGCATGGAGGGGAACAGAATTGGTAGGGGGAGAATGTAAGTGCTCAGTGGTGAAAGAAAAACATTCTGCACATGCTCGGAGGCACTCTCTATTTAAGAACATGAGCTGTGCTGCATCAGACCAAGCTCCATCTAGTCCAGCATTCTGTTCACACAGTGGCCAACCAGATGCCCATAGGAAATCCACAAGCAGGACATAAGTGCAATAGCATCTTCCCACCCATGTTCCCCTGCTGCTGACATTGGTGAAATATAAATAAATTCGAGTAATTCTAAATTAGAATGCATGTATACCCTTCAGAAACTTTGCAGGTTTCTTGCCTGGAGGACACCTCAAATGACCTGTGCATTTTCATAGAAATTTACCCAAAAACTATTGGGGAAGGGGTGAATGGAAGGGAAAGCAAATCACTCCCTCCCCCAAACTGGAGAACTCCCCTTCCACATGAACTGCTGCACCTATCCCTCTGAAACTTTGCTGGTTTCTTACTTAGGAACACCTCTGGGCTGTCTGTAACTTTCAGAACAGTAGTCCACAAGGAAAATAGGGAGTTAAGTATGTCCTCTTTTGGAGACCTCAAAATGTCAAGGCCACCCTTGCACAAAAATCCTTGTGGCTAGCATTCTGAAATGTGGCAGTCATGATCTCCTCTGATGGGGCAATGAATCCCGAAATTTTTATCCAATTCTTCCAAGGAATTAAAACGTTATTGGCAGTTCCCTTTAAAAGAAAATCAAAATATAAACCCTGCATCTATTTTTCTGACATTGGGCAGGTGTAATCCCCTTCTAGGGGGCTACTATGCCTGAAATTATCCAGTTCTGACCAAGAGAAAAAAGTTACAGTTTTTCTAATTTCCCATGGTAGTCAACAGGAAGCATAAAGACTCATTTTTCCAAACCTTGACTCAAGTTTGGTGCTGAGCTGAAGTGGTCCGACTACAAATTGGCCAGAGCAGAAGCAGGATGTTTTCCAAAATGCTGAATTGGGGTCTGAGTTGAAGTGGGGTGGGGCGTTCAGTGCACACTTCTTATGTGTGTATGTAATCTATACACACACGCAAGCACACTGCATGCCCCCCCACATATATATTAGACGTACGCTTAGACGTGTGTGTGTATGCAAATTTGTGTTATGGGCCTGTGCCCTGGATCTTTTAAGACCCTAGCAACACCCCTGCTGTGAAGCAACTCTTGCCAAGCAGTTCTTGGCTTGTTGGAGCTGATAAATCAGAGGAAGAGCTGCTCCACCTGTCCTAAACCCCGTAAGCTGAGGGGAACAATTGTAGCCTTGCTGCCTTGAAAGCTTTTATTTGGAGAACCACCCATCTCTCTGACTTTTTACTGTTCTGTAATTCTTTGAATCACTGGACTGGTGCAAATACAACAGTCCAGTCTCAAGGTTAAGGGATCAGGCATGGGTTGTAGGGTCACAGGCTCCCTCCCACCATGGACCTTAAAAATGGTTAAGGGTGCAATCCTATGCATATTGAAACAGAAAGATGTCCTACAACTCCCAGCATTCCCCAGTCAACCATGCTGGCTGGGAAATGCTGGGACTTGTAGGGCTTTTTTCTTTCTAAACACTCATAGGGTTGCACCCTAAGGTTCAATCAGCACCAGTCTTAACCTCAATGATGCTAACCAAGGAATTGGGAGTATTAAGCCTGGACAAGCCCTGAGAGAAGCTTAGATGGTAATGGAACATGTCCAGTGGCTGCTTCTCTTGTAGAGTGTGGGGGAAAACCCTGCCCAGAACTTGCACAACGTTTGGGGAGAAATAGTATCATTTGTTACTCTTATTTCAATGAAGAGTTTCAAGATTTCTTACTGCTCAGAGGGTATACGTCTTCTGTGTCTGGACTATGCCACTTCGGACTGCAGTGGGAGGCCACATGACTGAATGCTACTCCATACCAATTAAAAAATAGAAATCCCTGCACACAGATAACTAGCCGGTTTGAGAGAAGGTTCTGTCTTGATTTTTCACTGATGTACTAGTTTTCCATGGTAGGAATACTTGTTTTGTTTTTTTAGCATGGAGGAACATTCAGTCAAGTGAGCCCTCAGCTGCAGCCTAAAGTGGTACACTGTAGACATAGGTTGACCATCTCGTACAGAGGTAACACTTGGATAGTTGGCGAAATGCATGGAGTAATGGGGTTTTGCAGATATGTCTACACAAAGATATATATGTGAAAGTTACATTTCCTGAGTTGAAAAATCACTTGGCTGGAGGAATAGAAACTAGCTACACCTTGGGGTTAACCTCACGGCACAATTTAAGTGGCGAGTATGTATGTTCTTTATTGTAGCAAAACCAGAAGTGTTTACTAACCTTGTAGAACAGCGACTTTATTGCAGAAGTAGACAACCTGTGGCCCTATAAATGTTTTGGCCTACAACTCCCATGATCCCTCACCTTTGGTTATGCAGGCTAAGACTGATGAGAGTTGCAGGCCAAAACAGGCTTGCCCATCCCTGTTTTAATTGTCATGACCGTCAAACCATGTTGAATGGAGACAGCTTGCAAGTAAGTCGAGTGAAACAGGCTATGAACCTGAAGGGTAAAAGAGGCATTACTTGATCTGTGCTCTACTTTAGATCAAGGCAAACTGAATGGGGAGTACTGGAGTATGTCATAATTCTGTTGTGATAGATCTCACCCTGACCTAAAAGTGAGTGAGTGTTCTTGATATTAAAAGGTTTGAGAACCACTGGGGAACAATGGAATGAAGGCATCATGAGTTTATACACTCTTCAAGACAATAGAAGCTTTAGCTTTCCCTCCAGAATTTTTGAAATTTCATCTTTGGAGTGTGTCTCTTCTAAAATCAGAGCCAAATGAAGCCATCCAGTAAATGTTTTATTGTTTCTCTTCCTCATCGTCATCCCTGCCTCTTTCCTCAACAACTTGCATATAGCGGCTAGCCCAGTGGGTGGCAATCCAGAGTGTGTCAGCATGGCCAGAGAAGAGAGGAGAAATCAGGCGAATGATGGAAGTTGCTGCCAAGGACATTGAACGGCTGGGTGGCACAACTGAGCTAAAGGACATTGGGAAACAGAAGGTAGGAAAATGTGTATTTATCAAGCTAGCGTCAGGAGAACTGGAAAACAATCCTGGCAGCACGGAGATAAGCGTGTTTTTAAATTGGATCATGAATTCATACGCCATCCTGTTTTAGAGAAGATTTCCTCCTACTGTTTGGTGCCTGGAGACTATCGCTGTTCTCATATGGTCCTGGGACTTAGAACCATCTATTAAAAAATGGCAGCATAATTGCTATGAAACTTAACAATGCTCCAGATATAACTGCTGCTAGTGCTGAAGGTGTGTCCCAGCTTGAGGAAGCTGGGTGAGCAGAGAGCAAGTCCAAAGAGGCCTCCTGGTCGGAGGTGGTAAGAGCGGGTGTAAGCACTATTCTTCAGGGACAATTTCAGTTGTTTCAGGAGAGACATATGTTGAAATACAAAGGTTGGAATCGAAGAACTCTGGTACATTGTGAAACACCTTAGGGCAGGGATGGGGAATGTGTGGCCCTCCAGATGTTGTGAGAGTGCAACTTCCATCCACCCTAGCCAGATGAGGGATGATGGGAGTTGCAGTCCAACAACATTGGGAGGACCGCACATTCTGTATCTCTGCCTTAGGGTCATGAGTTGCTGGTGGGTATACAACTAGCTCCACTACCAGTTGTAACTGTCTGAAGATCACTTCTGTGCTTCCTTTAAAATAGCGCCATAGAAGTAGCAATTCTGGGCAGCAATTAATTTGATCAGCAGGCTGCTTTCGGCAGGCTATGCCATGCCCTCCTTCCCTCAAACTGCATGCTGACAAATCTAGAAAATAAAAACAGGAAGGCACCAATCACAGGAAAAGAAGGAGGCACAAGACCTCCAGGTCCACAAAAGACTTTTTTTTAATCAAGCCCAATGTGTTTCAAACTCGGCTCTTCCTTGGGGATGCTCTTAAGCAACCAATTTCAGTCCCAGTCTCTTGACATTGTTGCAGCCTTTTGAAACAATGTGAAGTGACCAGGACTGAAATGGTTGTTCAAGAGGAAGAACTCGTTCAAAATGCACTGGGCTCGTTTTGATGCATTTTCTTTTGTGCACCTGGATGTTTCCTTCCTTCCTTCCTTCCTTCCTTCCTTCCTTCCTTCCTTCCTGTTTTCCTGCTAGTAAGTCTGGCCACTATTCCTTCTGTACCATGTGAAATGCCTGAAAAGGGGACAAGAGACGTGCAAGCAATTTGGCCGACTTGGAGGTCTCAATGCAGCCCTTTGGGGTTTGTCAGATGCCCCCCCATCCCCTAGACCCATCCCTTTCCTCTGACTTCTGATTGTTTTCCCCATTCTAGAAGGTTGAAATGCCTCCCCTAAGGTTTAGTTGCTAGGACTAAGAGCTGGAGGGCACAATCCTGTGGAGGTAGTCAGGAGCCTCCAAAGTCAGAAGCTGCAGAATATCCACTGCAGGGCGGCCAGAGCACATCATTTTCCCTAAATGGGTGATTTTGCTTGTCTTGGCGCAGTTTCAGGGTGTGGGAGGGGAAGGGAAGGAGCCCAGGATGCACATAGGAAGCTGCGTAACGCAGCTTCCATGGTCTCCTCCAGCACTGCCCCCTTTTCGCCATCTCCACGCTCCGGTTCCAAGTGTGGAGATATAGCCAGCACAGAGGGAACCGTGCTGGCTGCAAGGGGGCAGGGGAGTGGCAGGAGTGCAGTTTCTGAGCTACAAGGTCAGAGCCCTGGTTCTGACCTCAGATCCCAGAAGCCAAATTATCCTATGTCCCTCAGACGCTGTCTGGGGAACATAGGATTGCGCCCTTAAGCTCAAACATGCTGGCATTTGAATTTGGTCTTCTGGCTGAAAGAGGCTCAACATCCCTCGTCTAATGCATCTCTTGGGGGAAACGCTCAGTTGTTTAATGGGCTGGGGAAGTGGGATTGTGATGAGAAGTGGGCATGTGGGAATGACCCTTCCCGTATAGTGTCTTTCCCATGTGAATCACACGCTTCCTAGCCCACCGAACAGCTGTTTGGTAAGACGGGTGTGCAATTTAAATGGGAAATACAGCACACGGGGAGAGTCAGCCCTGTACAGTGGCATCATTCAGATTGTGCACCTGACTTCACTACTGCTTTTAGCCATGGCCACCTCCGACGTGTGGCCCCCAGCCCACCATCCATTGCTGCATGCAGCCCTTGGGGCACAAAGGTTACACAGCCCAGTCTAGTGGGTGGCACATTGTGGCTTAGATGCTGCTGTGCCACAAGTTCTTGGCCTATTGTCCTTTCCAGAATTGGAGACTGAATTCCATTAAGTAGGAACACCTTACTCTATTTCTTGAGACTCATTCTTGTTAGGCAGTGGCCTAATTCGCATGTAACACTAATCCATGGTTTATTTAAACCATGGCTTGTTGCCCTACCAAGGGTTTGTCTGGCAGACAGTCAAACAATCCGTGGGTGGTTTTCTCAGTTCCAGGGTTGCTTGTCTCTCTTTTCCTTTTCCCGCTTCCTCCCTGTATCCCAAATGCTTTTGTGGCATTGTAGTACTGCCATGTAAGGAGGCTGGGATTTTTTGCCACTCTTGCCCACTGCCTCAATAGTCTGGTGAAACAACCCATGAACAACGTATCATTGTGGATTCACACATAGCAACAGCTCATGGTTTAAGCAACCTATGGGTTCCAACCAACAAACTATGGGTTCTCATCATGGATTGTTCGTGGTTAACAACCCATAGTTAATCCATAGTTCCAGGTTCACATTTAATGACTACCCATGATTCAACAAACCATGGTTAATCCATGTTTTGTTTTTACGTGCGAACCAGGTCACTGTCTCATTATGAAAACTCTGCTTGTCAAAATCCTATCTTCAAAGTAATTTCTATCAAGTTCAACTTGTTCTGCTGGTATAGTTTGTAGTTTTGTTTTGTTTGCTTAAAGGGCGAGCTCAGCTCGTTTTATTTCCTGGTGGCAGCAAGATTTGCCTTTGTCTCAGTCTGCGGATCAGTGGTTGAAAACAATTGCACTGTATAACTAAGGATGCTTCCAAACAAGGCTTTTATTGTGCTTCAGTCTGATTGATGGATTTTATGGGGGGTCCAGCCAACATCTTCTATTTGTAATTCTACCATGTTTTCCCACTGTTGCTTCTGTGCTTTTTTCTTACTGCAGAAAACCCATTAAGGAGGGAAAGACAGAATAGCTGCAAAATGTCTGTTTCCTGGTAATGCTAGAAACTGTCCATGTGGAAGCACCCTAAGATAACACTAGCTTCACATAAACCTGAAGCCACGTAGGGCTGACTTGAATAACTAATCTTCATCAAAGAAGTGACTGTGTTTCGCAACTCTTTTTCTAAAGATACATTGCTGTATGCTGATTTCTGCAGCATGAGTTGTAGCCATATCCAGACCTGGGGCCAATCCAGATGTGCTATTTCATGCATCCTTTGTATTTAACATGCAGACTCTTAAAAAATGCAGATAGAATCAGTTGTGGCATGGATAATTATCGCGAACATAGCAGATGACTGGGTTTCTTCCTTTGGCAGCATTGGCAGGATTTCTTCCCGATGCAAATAACAGCTCCAGAATAGAGATTTTTGGGGAAGATCAAATTGGGGAGGAAAGAGTTAAATTCTCCTCCCTCCCTGCTGTGAAACAAATAATGATCAACCCCCCTCCACTAGCTGATTCTGTTTTTGTTTTTAAAACCTGCACATTAAATGCAAAGACTCGTTTAATGTTGCATCTAATTTGACCCTAAGTTTCCAAATATAGGCAGATTGCTAAAAAATATGCAAATTTCTTGGTGGAGCTGTAAAGCTGAGGAGGAAATCATGCTCATTTCATAGCAGCAGACTTTCACATCTGCACACTTGTGCAAGACTGAAAATTAAACATTAGAGGTTGCAGACATGATTGGAACACTCTTTGGTGTCCTTCTTGATTTTTAGGAGCACAGGGTGGGGGGCACTGACAAGGGATGAGGGAGAATGGTGGTGGCATTAGCAAGATCATGAGGAGTGGCAAGGGTGGCTCAATAGCCATTCCGACAACCTAAGATGAAGTTGCTCTGTCAGGTTTGGTCATCACAACAAGCCATCCTGAAAACAAGCCAACAACAAGCCATGGATTCTCAGGGTGGCTTGTTTGTGAAAAATGAGCCACCTTATGGAATCTGCACCTGATTAGCATATGATATTCCACCATAGAATGTCATATCGTGCGGACCAGGTTAATAAGAATGCACCTCATAGAATCTTTGGGGCTGTTCACACAATATGCTAATCCACACTGAGAGGTTGGATATGGGTTCTTCGTTGAACTGTGTTGTCTGAGCCCAGGACATTGTCCACAGGATGGCTTGTTAACCGTGCAGTGTGGCTTGTTAACCACCCTGAACAACCCAGCAACAAGCCATGGATTCTCAAGGTAGCTTGCTTGAGAAAAATAAGCCACACTGCATGGTTAACAAGCCATCCTGTAGAAAATGTCCTGGATTCAGACAAATGCTAACCCACAGTTCAACAACCACCCACACTCAACCACTGAGTGTGGGTTAGCATGTCATGCGAACCCAGTCATAGAGTTGAAAGGGACTTTGGAGGCAATTAGTCCAAGCCCCTGCTCAAAGCTGGATCTGCAGTTCAGGATGTAACTGCAGTATCCCTGGTAGACGGCCATACAGCCTTTATTTAAATACCCCCAGCAAAGTTCAGTCCCATTGCTGAACAGCTGTTATGATTAGAAAGTTCTTCCTAATGTTTAGCCAACAACAAGTTCTCTGCAATTTCCACCCAGTGGTTCTAGTTCTGCCCTCTGGTGCAATAGAGAACAAGGCTGCTCTCCCTTCTGCATGACAACCTTTCATATATTTGAAGACAGCTGAGGACAGGAAGGCCTGGCGTGCTGTGGTCCATGGGGTCACGAAGAGTCGGACACGACTGAACAACAACAAATTATGTATTTTCCCTCCATCCTAACCTTCTGTTAATGTCTTAGAACTTTGGTTTATACCATTTGCAATAAAATGCATTGCACCTGAACAAAAGTCCCAAATTGCCTGTCTCACAGGATTGTTGTACGGGTAAAATGGAGAGGAGGAGGACCATGTAAGCTCCCTTGGTTTCCTTGCAAAAAGTGGGATATACATGTAATAATAAATGTAGCAATTAATAAAAGAAGACATCTTGCCTAAATGACAAGATGTGATTGTGATCACATGACAAGCCTAAATACTAAATGACATTTAGTATTTCTAATTCCAGCTGCCAGATGGTTCAGAGATTCCTCTACCTCCAATAATTCTGGGCAAACTTGGCTCAGATCCTCACAAGAAGACTGTCTGTGTCTATGGACATTTGGATGTACAACCTGCAGCTCTAGAAGATGGCTGGGACAGTGAACCTTTTACCTTGGTAGAAAGAGATGGTAAGACATGCAGATATCTGGCTTGGGTCTCCAGAAGGCACAATCCTATGTATGTTTAGACAGAAACGAGTCCTACAACGCCCAGCATTCCCCATGCTGGCTGGGGAATGCTGGGAGTTGTAGGACTCGTTTCTGTCTAAACATACATAGGATTGCGCCCTAAATTTCTAACCTTAGAAGTAAAATATCTAAGCTTGTCTCACTAGAGTCATCCTAGTGAGGCATGGGAAGCACATGGCCCAGCAACCAAATGGTGTCACCCCAGCCTTTTTGGCAGTCCCCACCACCGCTGAATTTGCTGCCAAAATTCATCGCGACAAACTGGAAAAGGTTCAGAGGAGGGCAACGAAGATGATCAGGGGACTGGAAACAAAGCCCTATGAGGAGAGACTGAAAGAACTGGGCATGCTTAGCCTTGAGAAGACTGAGGGGGGATATGATAGCGCTCCTCAAGGATTTGAAAGGCTGTCATGGAGAGGATGGTCAGGATCTCTTCTCGATCATCCCAGAATGCAGGACACAGAATAATGTGCTCAAGTTACAGGAAGCCAGATTCCGGCTGAACATCAGGAAAAACTTTCTGACTGTTGGAGCAATACAGTGATGGAACCAATTACCTAGGGAGGTGGTGGGCTCTCTCACACTGGAGGCATTCAAGATGAAGCTGGACAGCCATCTGTCAGGGATGCTTTGACTTTAATTCCTGCATTGAGCAGGGGGTTGGACTTGATGGTCTTATAGGCCCCTTCCAACCCTACTATTCTATGATTCTATATCTTTTTTTTAAAAAGCTGCTTTTTCCTTGTTCCAAAGAAAACAAGTAGTGGTTTTCAGAAGTACCAAAAATAGTGAGAGACCCCTACGGTGGGGGGAGCCAAAAGAAACCAGCCTAGTGAAGACTGATCATGCTCAATAACCACAGAATATTCTGTGGAGCTGGAGAAGAAAAAGGAAACCCCTGGGTGGAATGAAGTATCTTGAAGGAGGGTATGGTTGGCTGAACAGGCAGGGTGCACTGCAGCCTTCTCTTGCAGGTCCCGCTTGTTTGTTTTTAATGACAACAATGGCACAGCGCTGAACATGCCACTGCTGTTGCTTCTCTTGCTGACTTGCCTTCTCCCACGATGGAAATTACTTTCCACTTTATTCATTACAGTCATAGGTAAGCTTGTGATTTTGATTCAAAGGCTGCTGACTAAACTAATACCTGCCTTCACAAATAGTCATTATGGTAACTAGAACATCTCACAGCTTGGCAGCCAAGGTTCTTTGTTCTTAAACAATGAAATAGCCCCTTGTAATTGAGTCTAAGTAGAGCTTTTAAGGTTTTGCAAGTGCACCA
The DNA here is from genome assembly GCF_057233095.1 of Heloderma suspectum. Taxonomy (NCBI): domain Eukaryota; kingdom Metazoa; phylum Chordata; class Lepidosauria; order Squamata; family Helodermatidae; genus Heloderma; species Heloderma suspectum. Next base: position 95,981,482 of record NC_139461.1, read on the forward strand.
TGGGAGCCTTTGACTGCAAGTTCCCTTCCCTGTTCCTGTATGAGAGCTGGTAAACTGGGGCTTAATTTAGACCTGACTCTGGGCAGACAAGAACTTACTGGTGCTTGCATGGCTTATTTGCCTGAGCCTCCCATTGAAACCAGGTCTCCTCGCCTGTGCAAACTGGGTTAGCATGCTCAGGATCCATGGTGAAGGTGAGGTGTTATGCTGGGAGGTAAGCATGATACTGGGCCTTGCACAGTGTTTGTACACTGACACAACCCCCGTTCATGCTGTGGATCCCTGCTGGCTAAACCCGTATGCGCAGCTGAGGCAACTTATTTTAAATGAGATGCACATGTAATGCTGCATGAGCAAGTTCTTGTCTGCCGTTCATCACATTCAAATTGGCCTTGAAATTGAAAAGTCCTCCCGATTTGGGACGTGTCCAGACAGCAGCTACCCATGTTCCGAATGGAGAGCTGTGGTGGGGGAAGTGAACATGGGCAATGTTCTGTGCTAAATTCATTGCTGCATTCAGCATGGGCACACAGTTTTCCTGTTGAGAACAGCAGTGATGGGATGCCAGCTCTTCACTAGGGCTGCCAGGAGGACGCCTCCAGCCCTGCCTTCCCTAAAGGCATTGCTGGCTGGGAATGACTGGAGATGCAGTCTAAAACATCTGGAGGGCACCAGGTTGGGGAAGCTGCTTTAATCCTTTCTCTTCTACCACAGTTACCCCCAGGGTGGCAATGCTCCCCTGGAGATAAGCTGCCTTCAGTGCCAGTGGCAGCTTCCCCCCAAGACAAAACACAGCTTTGGGGGGCAACTTTTGTTGGCAGCGTAGTGTAGTGCACTGGTTCCCAATCCTGATTACGGTCCTCTCTGGGTGCCATCCTTAAAGGAAGAAACAACCTTGTTAAATGCAGAGTCATTTAACATAGTCTGTTTTATCCCTAAGGCACCTTTTCTTTGGAAATACATCTGTGCTTGCAGCTGGAGGCCAGCCATGCTGTTTACACTGCCTTTGTCAGTCCTGCAGGTATTCCCATCAACCATGTAAATTGACAGTGAGCTAACTGACTATGGCATGTTCTATGGGCCAAAGCAGGCATCACTTTAATTCTGTATGATGGTTGCCAGCCAGCTCCAGACACTCTTGGATGAGATTGATTATTTGGGTTCATTTTAGTCAGGGTTCAGGCTGGGTTTTGGCATGGAAACAGACTTGACCGCTCTGTAGGATGACCCTTGTGGGTAGAGACAGGGGGAGTGTGACCTTGTTGATTCTCCTTGATTTCTTGGTGGCTTTTGATATCATCAACTGTGGTATCCTTCTGGGACGATTGTCTGAGTTGGGAGTGTGGGGTACTGTATTGCAGTACTTTCACTCGTAGTTGGATGGTCAGCTCCAGATGGTGGTGCTTGGGTGATATTGCTTGGCCCCCTGGTTTCTCCAGTATGGGGTTCCACAGGGGTCAGTTTTGTCCCCCGTTCTATTTAACATCTACTTCAAACCTCTGCATGGGGTCATCCTGAGTTTTGGAGTGCGTTGTCATCAATATACTGAGGACACGCAGCTCTGTTTTTCCTTTTCATCATCAGGTGAGGCTGTGGATGTGCTAGATCAGTGCCTGGTTGTGACAGTGGACAGGATTAGGGCTAGTAAACTGAAGCTCAGTCCAGACAAGATGGAGATACTGCCAGTGGGTGGTCCTTCTGACTGGATGGGGGGTGTTTAACCTGTTCTGGATGTGGTTACACTCCCCTTGAAGGAGCAGGTTCATAGCTCGGGGGTTCTCCTGGAGCCATTTTGTCACATAAAATGGTCAGGTAGACTCAGTGGCATGGAGACCACCAACTTCTACCGACCTCGGTTGGTGGGCGTTGCAGTCCAACACATTTGGAGGGCATCAGCTTGGGGAAGACTGCCCTAGGAGGTCATATCTGACCTACCTTGGAGTTAAATGTTCATTACTTGGTTCCTTAATGCTTGGAGACCCTCAGCTGAATCTGTGAACTGACGTCATTGACAAGTATTTTATTTGAGGGGAGTATAAAACCTATCTGTACCCAATGATCCTTATTGGCTCATTCACAATGGAAAGCAACCATTTGAGGCTGCTGTCATCAAGAGATGTGGGGCGGAGGCGGGGGGGAACTAGGCATTTACAATGGAGCAACTGTCACAATTGGGATTTTACGAGAGAAGATGGTTTTATTTATAGAACTAAGGTTGAACCTGTTGAGATGTACAAACAAGGCAAGAATGTTATGTGCCTTACATACAACAGCTTTCTTGTAAGGATTGGTTAACTGGGCAGGAAATCCAGGATTGTCACTGCTTCTGCCTGTCTGTTGCTGCTTTAGGGAAACTCTACGGCCGAGGGTCAACAGATGATAAAGGCCCCGTACTTGCTTGGCTGAATGCCCTCGAGGCTTATCAACAAACTAAACAGGTATAGTTATCCATTCTGTTAAATTTGCTTTGCTAGTAAAAGATTAAGCTCTTGACCTTTACATTAAATCACTACAGTTATCAGTAAAGATAAAAATTAAACCTGCTGAATTTGAAATTAGATTAAAGAGATCTGCTGAATAGCAGGTTTTAATGGCTTGCTGTAAGGATTTGCTCTTTACCCAGGGTGTTCTGCTCTCCAAAACTGTAGCTGGGCACACTAAGCAGGCTACATATGTAGCTTGGACTTTTTTCTTCTTTCCTTGGACTTTTTTCTTTAATTGTTATTTATAAAGTGCCAAACATTTCTTAGGCACTATACAAAGATAAATAAGTGAGACAGGCTTTGCCCTCAGGCTTAAAATCTAGAAGACACAACACATAAGGAAAAGGTATGGGGAGGTAAGAGGATAACAAGCAAATACCAGGGACCAAAATGTTTAGTTATAGTTTGACCAGGTAAAATGGCCACTGAGGATAGGAGGAACCTAATGGCGCTTTGTCCTAGTTAAGGCAGTAGAGCGGGTCATGATGTATCTCCCCTCCCTCAGATGCAGCCTGGTGGAATGGCTGCGGTTGCCGTATAGTAGTAGACCTGAAATTCTGGGCCAAATGAGGAAGAAGCTGCCATCTAGTCCCGCATCTGAGCAATAGCGAGTGTTTTGAGGGAGTATTTTGCCTCCGGATTTATTTATTTACAACATTTATATACCTCTCCATATCTGGACAGATTTCGGAGCAGTGAACAATAAAGATAGAAAGAATAAAACACTGTATTAAAAGTTTTTTTAAACAAACAACAACAACGTACCAGTAAAAACCATGGCTGGTCAATCAAGGAGGGCTTGTTGAAATAAAGATGCTTCAGCAGATGCCAAAAGCAACACAGTGTTGGTGTCTGCCTGACCTCCAGAGGCAGGGAGTCCCTGCCTCTGGAGGTCAGGGGGCTACCACGCTGAAGGCTCTTCCCAGGTGGATTCCAATCGGACCATAGGTACATGAAGAACCAGCAGGAGCATGCTGTATAGAAGGGGTGTTGAACTCGAGGCCCATGGGCCAAATCAAGCCCACTTGGGGTCCCATTTGGGCCCTCGGTGGTTTCCCAAGTGGCCCCATCCCCTTTCCCTTGACCACCAATCATTAGGTGGTTTCCTGATGTTCGCACAGTTTTTTGTCCATTCAAAAAGGTTGAAATGCCTCTCCTAAAACTTAATTTACTGGCAGTAAAAGCTTTAAACTAAAATATGCTGGTATTTTTTGGTGTTTTGGCCTTGTCCTTTTTGCCTTTGGCCTTCAGCCCCGCCCACCGCTAGAATGCGGCCCCTGAGAGCTTCTCCAAAACTAATTTGACCCTTGGGCTGGAAGAAGCTCAACACCCCAGCTGTATTCTATACAATTTATAGGATGGTTGGGAAAATGAATTGGGGATATGGAAACATTAGACCCACATTCTCTGAACGTCTCCTTTCCCAAGTTTCACCTGATCTCCTTAGCTGTGGGGGTGGGAGGGGTGCACAAATAATGAAAGTCCCCCAATCCTTTCCATTGTCCCAATCGGGATTGGAGACCCCTGCGCCTGCTCGTTACCTTTAACACAATTCACACAACCGGCATTAGAGAAGGAAGCTGTCCTGAGGCGGCTGAGAGGGGAAGCCAATCTGGCTGAGGAGCAAGATAAAAAAATACTTTAAATAAACAAATAAATAAATGTATGAATGGTTTAACATCTAGTTTGGCCCTGAGAAGCGGACAAACCTTTGCTTGGTGCTGCACTCTTGAGATAACACTGTTCCGTTTTCTCCCTGTAGGAAATCCCGGTCAATGTCAAGTTTTGCCTAGAGGGTATGGAGGAGTCTGGCTCTGAAGGCCTTGATGACTTGATTTTTGCCCAGAAAGATACTTTCTTCAAAGGGGTAGACTATGTTTGTATCTCAGATAACTACTGGCTAGGCAAGAAGAAGCCTTGCATCACCTATGGCCTCAGGGGCATCTGCTATTATTTCATAGAGGTAAGAAACAAAAAGAGTAAATATCCTTGTTGAAGAACAATGACCATTGGAGTTAGCCTCACAGTGCAATCCTATACATGTCTACTGCAAAAATACGTCCCATTGAATTCAGTGGGACTTGCAACCCAGCAAGTGCATGTGGGATTGCAGTGTTAGGTATTGATTTTAATTGCTGCTGCTTTGAAGTTTCAGCATCTGTGTTGGCATGGCGTTTTGTCATGCATGAAGAGGAGACTGTGGTAGGTGACTGAATGTGAAATCTCCCATAGCTTTAATGTGCTATCAACCCATCGGCTACTTAATATTTTTTACATAATGCTAAAAACATACATCCATAATTCTATCTCTCAAACTTAAAGCATTACGCAAACCTTCTATGAACTTGTTACGAGCAGGCTTTTTTCTGTTGATAGTCGCATTCTGTTGGGGGCTCAATATATTGGCGGGGCTAGGGCCAGAGCCAAAAGTGTGAGGGCCACCCCTTTTCTCTCTTTTCATTTGTGTCCTCTCTCTCTCTCCCCCCCTTTTTTCTCTCCCTTTCTCTTTCTCTCCCCACCAGTGGGTAGATTGCTCTTGCCAGAGATCTAAACTGATTGCTTGCAGAGGACTTTTGAAATGAGGGTGAGGGCTAAGTGGAATTATGTCGAGGCTGCAGGCAGTCCTGGGGCCACAGGTTGCACAGCCCTGTTTTAGATGCCAGTTATTGGTATAATGGTGACAGATGTTCACAGCTATTGTACCGATTAAAAAAACAAGCTAGAGCACTGCAAAAACTACTCCTTGGACAGAATAATTATAATTGTGGGCCCGATTTTGATGGACACATAAATTGCCCATCAGTAATTTAACCCAAGAACCAGCAACTTATATTTGGTAGTAGATAAGATGACAAAAAACTGGCATTTGCTCTAAATTAACATTCAGTGGTGTGCCAAAAAAAATAAAATAGATCCTTTAGTGGGTGTTCATAGCTTTCTGTTGTACAAGTGATTTTGGATGCTCGGGGCAGTATCCAACGGCACTACGCCTCTGCCAATTCCATTTCTCCTTCGCTGATTCTGTTCTGCAAGTGAGACCCACCTCTGGAATCCAACTGTTCTGGAAGCAACTGGAAACAAGCAGCAACACTTGTTTCTGGATTGGGGCAGGTCAGTGGAGCTCGTGTGAGGGAGGGCTGCCAACATATCCCAATCCAGAAACAAGCATTTCTGCTCATTTTGGGGCTTCCTATAGGAAACATTAATTAAGGGCACAATCCTATCTAGATAGGCAGCTGCCTCCCAACTCGGAGGCGACCACCTATCCAAAGCACAGCAGGAAAAGCACGGAGGGAATCGTTCCCTCTGTGCTTTGCCTTCCCTGCTTTTTCTGCTAGACAGCCAATTGCAGCTGCCTAGCTGCTGTATGACTCATTGGATGTGTTGTACAGGCAGCTATGCTCTCCCCACCCCAGAACGCCCCCAACCACACCCCTTTACAGCCCCTCCGTGCTCTTGTGAGCGCAAAGGACTGGGCTGTTCCGCACTGCCTCAAAGGCAGTGCAGAAGTGTAGGGAGGTCAGTTTCCTGGGAACTGACCTCTGAGCATGGGCTCCAAGGTTGGTTCCTGGAAAACAGGATATCCTATGGCTGTCTAGCCACTGTCTAGCAGCCATAGGATTGCTCCCTTAATCTCCATTGCGCACGTGGTGGCTTCCTCTTGCATGACAGAATCAGCGGGTGGGGTCACTTTCAGAACAGCCCTGTTGGATATTTACTACCTCATATTCTTTGGAACTGTTCTTGCAGCTTTGCATAAACATAGTCAATTCAGGTTTTGTTGGGATTTGAGCAGGAGGATACTGAAAATTAGTAGGTTTCATAGAAAAGTAGTACATTTTTCAGAAACAGAAATTCCGTAGAATAATTTGCCAGTACCTGTAAGTGTTGCAACTAAGCCCTCTGTTACCAACATGTTAACTCTGACATTGGCAGTGGTGTAGTATAAATAAGTTGATGGCTACCAAAAAAACTCTTGAAAGCTGGAAATCATCAAATGTTTATGACTTGTAATGGATGGTGTTTTTGTTTGTATTGCCGTAAAGGTGGAATGCAGTGACAAAGACCTTCACTCTGGAGTATACGGTGGCTCAGTGCACGAGGCTATGACAGACCTCATTGCTTTGATGGGTAAGATCTATACTTTCCTAGTCCCACACATAAAACAGAATTGGGAATCTTCTAGAAACTGCAGGAGAAATAGTTTGTAGTTCAAAGGCCTTCTTGTTGCAAAAATAACCCCTCACCCCACCCTGACTTGACCCACCTTAAAAGCTTATGATAATGTCAAGGTTTAACAATTGATGAACTAGCTAGAGTCTTAATGAGAGAGCAAAGGTCCGTTTTAGGACAAAGGTTTATGTTACTCCTGTGGATCTAGATAGTATCTGCAGGGCACAGTCACAAGTTTCTTCTCCGCGGTGTGAATGTTGCTTCCGTGTATGCTGAAGCACAGAGTTGAATCCTCCCTGTTTGGCCTGTGGATGCTACTCAACACATTGGCAGCAAAGTAGCCATTTAATCACAAATCTGGGTTGTTTATTGGATGGATGGATGGATGGATGGATGGAGCATATACAATCCCTGCATATCAACAGATGGCCTCACTAGCCCTGGCAAATCTCTGTCCCTTCCCTGAGCCATTGTCGCTGCACTTCCTAACCCTGCTGCTTGCAGTGGCTGCATGTGCATGCTAGGTCTGTAAGAAAACATGGCTTCAGGGAGTGCTTGCTGACGTTTCCTTCTCCCACCGACCCCTGAGCAGCAAGAGCGTGGGATTAGTAATGGCCCCTGGGAAAGCAGATCAAATGTGAGGCAGCCTGCTACATGATGTAATCCCATAGTATGTACGTACGTACGTACGTGTGTGTGTGTGTGTGTGTGTGTGTGTGTGTGTGTGTGTGTAGTATGTATTCCTTGTCTAGTGTTCTTAATCCAAGTGGATGGATAGATTCACTTGGACTGAATAGTGTTTTGCTTCAGTACCAAAGGACGTGTCAGCTCATAGGAATCTATACTGCCTCTGCCTATATGCAGAAGGAGCTCTGCCCCTGCTTTATAGCTCACTCCACTTCCAGTGTACTGCTGCAGACCTTCTGAGAGTATGTTGGGGGGGCATTAAACGTGGGTTGTGTTGTGTAGTCACATGGCTGCTCTAGTGCCTTGGCTCACGTCAACTCTGCTAGCACTTCATCTGCATGGATTGTCCCTGACTCTTGCCTGAATGAAGACCTGACAAATGGATTTGGCTGATGGTTGTGTCAAATGTTACTTGGTTCCAAAAAAGGAGGGGGTGGAGAGAAATTAAAGGTCACTGCTTTTAAACTAGATGAATCTGGAAAACCTCTGAAATAGGACTTTGCCCAGAAGATTATATGCAAGGGGAGAACCTTTGGACTTCATTACCAGCAGTGAATTGTAGAAAAACCTAGGAATTAATAACTAGAAATATGTGACTGGGTAAACGCCTTGAAATGTGCATAGATCAGTCTCATCAGGAAGCAGTTATAGCAAAGATCTCGGTGCTTATTGCCTGCAAACTTGTAGTATTTTGAGGGGTGTGGAGTTGTGTGTGTTTTATTTGATTGGACACTGCATAGGGGTAGTTTTACCTCTGTCTGCTGAACTGGAGTGGGGGGGGGGAGTATCACACTTGCCACTATTCTATTTATGCCTTAGCTGACCAGGTTTTCATGATCACCGAGGGAAAATAAGCCACGGTTGGCTTATTTTCCCTCCCTGTGCGCGCTGGTCACCAGCTGCTGAATTCGCATAAGTGCCCTCATTGGGGCAGGTTGTCTTGATGTCTGAGCCCGGTAAGGGTGGATGGCTGAGGTGATTTACAAACCATCCTGAAACCCTAGGATAAGCCATGGGTATACGCAGTGTAAGAGTTACACACTGAAGTGCTCAGATGACTGTCACCACCGTATTCTATCTGGGTTGACCAAAACAATCCCACTGTGTGAATTGGCTGTAAGACAGATGGCTCAGCTGGTACTGCAGATAGCCAAGGAAAAGATCAGTGGTAGAGCTGAATGTACTTTTAAGTTTGTTTGTATGTTTCTAAAGTTGCTGAGAAAGTTAAAACTGCCTGAGAAACAGAATGTTGGTTCTGCTTCCTTGATCAGCACTTGAAGAGCAGGTGTCAGTGCTACCCCAGGGTGCAACTCTCATTCTAATTCTCCATTTTTGCTGCCTCCCCTGGGCTGCCATTTCAGTACAATTTCCAACAACCTAACGCCAAAACAAGACGTTTGTGAATGTCAGCTGCGTGTATTTCATCATTTCTTGTTTCTCTGCCTTCCTCTAATATCAAATGCCTTTTCCCTTGCTGCAGGCTGTTTAGTGGATAAGAAAGGGAAAATCCTCATTCCTGGCATTTATGATGCAGTAGCTCCTGTCACGGAAGAGGAGCATCAACTCTATGACAAAATTGACTTTGACATGGGGGAGTATGCGAAGGATGTAGGAGCCACCCAACTGCTGCATGGCAGCAAGGTGTGATGGATCTCTTCATTTTATAAAAGATTACGATAGCCTCTGTGTTGTTCAGTGGACAGTGGTGTTGGTGAGAAATGTTGATTTGATCAAAAGCTCATGAAATTCCCAGTTATTCAAGGAAAAAACAATTTTGTGAAATAGTTAACTCCCTCCCAACTCTGTTTTCCTGATTCATTTTGCTGATCCATCAGCATGCTTAGTTGGGAGAAAGTGCCACGGAACTCTGTGGGGCTGACTTCTGATTAGGCATTTGCCTGGTCAGTCTCTGATTCTCCTGTGTCCACCTCCCACGTCACCCCACAAAATGGTATCGAATGCCTGAAACCTTTGGGTTTGCTTTCGAATAAAGCATCTCTGGTTTTTTGCATGACATTGTTATTTATTTTGCCATATCACCAACAAATTGCAACACTCCATTTTGATGGGAGTGAAATGGCTTTGAAATGATCATCACTATTTCAAGCAAGCTCTAGTGGACAGTACTATCCATGTTCATCCCAAAGAACCGAAGGTATAAAGTAAGTGAAATGATTCTCTCATTGGACTAAGGTAGGCTGATGGAAGAGTGCACAAGCTTCCAAGCTCAATGGCTTCTACATTTCTCCACTACCCAAGTTGACCCAATAAATGTATAGTTTTATTTAATCATTCTGACTGTAGACTGAAGACTTGTGACTGACTTCAGAATCCAATTATCTCTCTTTTAATTTATTTTATAGAAAGATATTCTGATGCATAGGTGGCGATACCCATCCTTATCCCTCCATGGAATAGAAGGCGCTTTCTCTGGATCAGGAGCTAAAACTGTGATTCCACGGAAAGTGATTGGCAAATTTTCAATCAGGCTGGTGCCAGACATGACTCCCGAAGTTGTGACCAAGCAGGTATGTGGCAGGGAGGGGAAGATAAAAAAGAGAAGGCAGCTCAAAGGGTGGGATTCTCATAATTGGCTTTCAATTGTTTTCAGTTGCAGTGTCAGAACCCAGGTCTTGAACCAGCCTGAGATCATAGAATCATAGATTAGTAGGGTTGGAAGGGGCCTACAAGACCATTGATTCCAACCCCATATGTGGTTGTGTCCCTGTTTTGACCTTTAAAAACAACAACAACACATGTTTCAATAAAAAGAGAAAGGGAATGGAAACCAGAAAGAAGAGAGAGGAGAAAGAAGCAGAAATGTGTACATACAGAGGATTAAAAAATGGTTCCTATGTAGCAGATTTGGGTTAAAGGTTAGTCCTGGGATCAAAAGAAGCTGCCTTATACCAGGTCAGGCCAGTTGTCCATCTAGGCCAGTACTGTCTGCTGTTAACTGGCAGAAGCTATCTTGGGTCTCAAGCAGAGTTCTTCCACGTCACATTCTCCCTGATCCTTTAACAGGTGCCAGGAATCATGTGGTCCAGATAATCTTACTAGCAGTTTTCCTTCTCACTTAAAATTGATATCTGATACCAAAGCTGTATGTCAGCCCTGAACATTTAATATGGCCACTGGCTTGCAAATGAAGGATCATTATATTTTGTCTTGATACTAACAGTTTAAGCCTAGTCGCTATTTCCTTTGTCCACCTTTGTAGTGGTAGTGCAAAGGTAACTGGTTAGAAGTGATTTGAGGCTTTCTAGTATGTAGACTAAGGGCCGCGGTGGCTTAGTGGTTAAGACGCTGAACTGCAGACTGGAAGGTCGGCAGGACAGCAGTTTGAGACCCGAGTGTTCCGTGCGTCTCGGTGTTCAGTCATGCCGGCCGCATGACCACGGAAGTGTCTTCGGACAGCGCTGGCTCTTCGGCTTAGAAACGGGGATGAGCACCGCACCCTAGAGTCGGACACGACTGGTTGGGGACACCTTTACCTTTAGTATGTAGACTAATGCATAAGCTCTCCTTAAGAGAAATAATTTTTGCTCTTATGTAAGTCTTAATGCACTCTAGAAAGGTTTTCCTTCCACAGTTCCCCAATATTTTTAAGCTGCAGTCCTTTTTAGGGGATAATTATTTTTGTAATAACTATTAAAATCAATGGTGTATTTTTCTTGACCTGAAAAATACTAATTATGCACATCAGGCAAATATCCATTAAAAGCACTATTCTAGTGGCAAGAACACAAGCTAATTTTATGAATTGAGGGCAGGGAGAGAGAGATGCAGTGACCCTTCTCTGTGATGTGGAAGACCCCACCCAAGACATCCCTACTGGTTTTAAGTGGATTTTCTAGGTTTTGATTTTTGAATCCTCCTTCACATTCATCAGCCCAGTACACAAACTTGTTATGATAGAGCACTTGATTTCAGTGCGGTTTGGAATTTATGTGTAGTCCCCTAGGATATAGTAGAATATATACATAATTGGAAGCTAAACATTTGTGGACACACAGTTCCAAGTTTGCCCCTGCCCCAAAAAGGGTTAAGCTACTTGACATGGCCGGGGGAGCTTAATATTTTAAATGTCATCATAAATCGCACGTCATGGCCTAGAGGTGAATTTTATGTATAAAGAATTGGACACCAGTTTTGTTCTGGCTCAGTCTTTTCCTTGATATCTTAACTAATCAGGGATGGTTGTTGTTGTTGTTGTTAAAGGTTCAAGATTACGTGTCCAAAAAGTTTGCTGAGTTGCACAGCCCCAATAAGTTCAAAGTATATCTGGGCCATGGAGGAAAACCTTGGGTGTCAGATTTCAACCACCCCCACTACATGGCTGGCAGAAGAGCTATGAAAACAGGTCAGTACACTTTACATTGTCTCTCTCAAGGTCCTGATTAGTAAGGCCCAAGAAAAGGGGCCTACTCCATTAGAACGAAGTAACAAATACCTGTTTTAATCTCTCTAAAAACAGTATCTTTTGTCATTAAAGTGACCTTTATCAGTCTTGAAATACCAAGCTTGCCTGTAATGGCCTTGTGTACCTAGCTATGCTAGAGATAAAAAAGCGGACGGAAAAATTATTATTGGTGGTACACATTCATGGAGATTGATTTGAGGGATGTTCATCAAAAGAGGGAATTTGACTGAAGGGTGCTGCGCTGAGGAAATGTCAGTCCACTTGACGATTTAAAAGTGTCCGTTGATGCATGTTATAGAAACTGAAGACGATGTTCACTCCTCCCTCCTCTTCCCTTTAGTATTTGGCGTGGAGCCAGACTTGACTAGAGAGGGAGGAAGCATCCCTGTCACCCTGACCTTCCAAGAAGCAACAGGCAAGAATGTAATGCTGCTGCCTGTTGGATCTGCGGATGACGGAGCCCATTCTCAGAATGAGAAACTCAACAGGTAAGGGATTTGTGGCATCAGGAAGGAAACTTAGGGTGCAATCCTATGCATGTTTAGACAGAGAAAAGGCCTACAACTCCCAGCATGCCCCAGCCTTTTCTCTGTCTAAACATGCATAGGATTGCACCCTTAAAGCATCAAGTAGCTGTAGCTGAACTTGTCTAGCCCTAAGAGAGGCCATTCAGAGCAGTAGCTCAGTTTGTCAGCTGCATGATTACATATACCGTACTTCTAGGTGGGGATCATTTTTTCTATGGAGGGTCGTTGCCCCACAGGAAAAGTCAACAGGGAGCTGGAGCTGACAGCCAGTGAAGCTAGAGCCACCTCTTTCTCTCCCTTTCTCCCACCCCTTTTTTTCTTTCTCGGTTACAGTCTCCTTCCCTCCATCAAGAAAGTCCTTGGAGGCCAAGCAAATACATTTGGTTGACAGGATATGCTCATGTTCCAAAGGGTTGGGTCTTGTCTAGAAATGTAAAAATTCCAGAAAGTTTGAAGCCATGGGAGAAAAAACAGTATTTTTTCCTGTTTTTTCAAGAAGAAAGGACATTTTTAGAAAAATTGAAAAATAAGCAATATTTATTTTTTTAGCACTCCTTACATATCTAAAGTCACTTCGTTGCTTTAGGACAGCTTCCCCAACCTGGTGGTCTCCAGATATTTTGGACTTCAGCTCTTATCAGCCTCAGGCAGGATGGCCACTGGTCAGAAATGCTGGCCATTGTACTCCAAAAACACCTGTAGAATGCCAGATTGGAGAAGGCTGCCTTAGGAACATAAAGCAGCCTCTGTGTTCCTGAAGTTACATTATGTATAACTTGATTTGCTCATAAAATTATCATTATATTTGAAAACTTTAAAAAGTGAACTCAGTTAGCAAATGTGTAATTGTCAGAATAAAGTATACTTTAAAAATTTTATATACCAAAATGATTAATTTTATGAGCAATCCAAGTTATACATAACATATTTTAAGTTCCTAGTTTATGTCTGACCAGAGGGAACTTCAAGTATTCCCTGAAGCATCCTAGAAGCCAGAAGAAGCAGGGAGAACTGGAGTCAGAGGAAGACAAGTCCAGAAACACAGGACTTCGTAGAACAAAACCCAAACTGCCAAGAATGTACATTTTCTTCCATATTTTGATATGGGGATTCTATTCACATGTTGGGAAACTGAGCATGACTTGGAGCATCCCAAAATGTTTATCAGTGAAAGATACACTGCATCAATAATTTTAATAAGAAATGGAAGAAGTAACTATGCGAAGAATCTAACAGAAGGTTAAAAAACATTTTTCCCCATAGCTTCATTATTTCCAGACGTTTTACCTCTCTAGTCTTTCTATAAAAGTCTTCTTATTACATCATTTTTAGAAATAATTTGGGGAGAGTAAAGGGTTGGTAACAATATATAAACACCTTGTCTTAAATTCCAAAGGAAAATATTTCTTAAGCCAAAGCTGTTCAATTTTTCATTTTTTTCGGAAAAAGCAAAAATGGTCCTTCAAAAAAAAGGAGGGAAAACTTGGGGGGGGGGGAGTTCTTCCCGGTCTTCACATCTCTAGCTTTGTCCCTGCCCTCATCTTTGAAAGGTATCACACAAAGTTTGGGACAAAAGGAGGCGCCTTTACCACCCCCCTCCAAACCAGAGCTTGAGAGGGCAGTAGAGGCATGCCAGCTGACTCTGCATTTGCCAGATGGTTGGACTTCCAACTGCCCAGCAGGCACAGAGACACATCTCTGCAGTGTCACTCCAGCTCTGAGCTGGAAGGGACTGGCAGATGCTTGTATTTGTTCCTGACAGGTGCATAGGCACAGAAAACACCTTTGGGAAGTGGTCCTTTAGGAAGGGATGGGGCAAGAAACTGCACTGCTGTGTGCTGCTGTCCAAAGGGGCGGTTCATGCAGTCACCGTGGGATGGATGAAGTCCATGGACTGGACTAACATTGGTGGAATTGGTTAGTTTTTGTTGATTGCATTAATACGAGATATTTTCTTCCCAGGTACAACTATATTCAAGGTGTCAAATTGTTGGGTGCATACCTCCACGAAGTTGCCCACTTAAAGGACTGAATCTGAATCAGTTTTGCGAATGGAGTTGCTTTGGGATCAGAAAGTTCCTCAAAGTACTTTTTTGCAACCTTAAGAACTGCACTATTTTTTTGTTCGCTCTTCTCCTTCCAGATTAATTCTTGCTGATGAAAAAGATTTGAACTCTATATGGAGCACTTTATATAGAGAAACCTCTTATTAAAAAAAAACTAGTCTGCACAGTTCAGTTCCAAGCACTCCCACAGAACTGTCATTTCCTAATCGACCTCCCTACTGTTCCAAGCTGAAGATGGGGGGCGGGGGCAGAGAGAAGAGTCTATTATTTTTCCATAATCTGATGTGTGTAAGTAGCAGCAAATGACCATTAATTCCTCCATCGGCATCTTCTGCCCCTACATCTTCCTCTAACAATCGGTCATTTCTCACATTAAATATCACAAAACCAGAATCTGAGGCCAACACCCATATCTGTTTACTTGGAAGAAACTGTTCTTGTCACAAGTTTAGACAAGGCAACAAAGACCTCTTGGAAAGTTTCAAATGAACTGCAAGTGGGGGAGGGGTTGTGGCGAGTGGTAAGAAAGCACGAGTCCTCCCTTTTGTCCTAGGAGCTTACAGCGCTGACTGTGTCTGTTCAGATGCCTGTGCCTGTTAGCAATCTCTGCAGGCCTTGGTGACATTACATATTCCTGGTTATTAATAACAAGCTGGTATTTTTCTAAAGCATTCTTTGTACTCCATCTGGAATACTGCTAAATAAAAATAGCCCTGGCTCTATAGATTCTGTGGTAACTTTTTGCCAGAGGAAGAAAACTCGAGGTGATCAGTGGCTGGTAAGTCCACAGCAGTTGGGTACAGCATTCTCACCTGTCTCAGGAAGACAAAGCTCCACCTCCTCATGGTGGAGGGTTGGAAGACACTGAGGGACTATGTTCAGACATGGTTTGTTGTGAAAGGCGCAAGCTGAAACAAGCTTCTGGCACAGCTGCAAAGAGATCGGAAGCTTCCCCTTCCATTTTTGAAGACCTGCAGCTTAGCTTCAGAACTCTAAACTCTGGTTAATCTTAACTATGGCTTGTCGATCCAAGCCAGCTTCATGATGCATGGTTTGAAGTTGGCTTGTTTTGAAAAAAAAAAAACCATTGGTGAGATTAACCACAGTTTTACTGGGCTCGGATGAAGTGACAAGCCGGTTGGCCGCTGCATGAACAGAGTGCTGCATTAGATTGGACCCTTGTTCTGATTCAGTATGGCTCTTATGCTCTTAGTTAATCAGAAACAAACACAAGCTTCCAGTCCCCTTGTGGCCACACTGGAGGAGAGAGCACATCAGCCCAAGGCTTGCTGGGGCTCAGCCAAAGTATGATTTCTCATGACAGGACTCTTGTTGTTTTAGGAGAGGTGCAATACTAGCTTGGGCTTTGTTCTGCAGTTGCTAATGCTGGGAGCGCGTGGAGCAGGCTCCGAGACCTGTGCTTTCCCCAAACTTGGCATTAAGATCTCCCAAACACCATTAAGCAGGTTTTGAGCACTGCTGGTCATTACTGTAAGGCAAACTAGGTTTCGCATTTCAGAAAGCTGACTTGTAGAGGGCAGAGGTGCAACCTCATCGCAGTAATTTCTTCCTTAAATGCAAAGTCTCCCTTGCATGCCTAGAGTTTATAATGGAGAAGACTTTGATTCAGCATACATTCCTGCTTGCACGTCACAACAAGCCACCATGGGTTAATTTACCCACAGGGCTTGTTGTCACGCGCCCGCTGACATCTTTTAAATGCAAGGGGTGTGTTAGGGTTGTGGGCAGTTTGTTAACTATGCCAACAACCCGCCCTGGCCAGCTTCACATGACTGAACGAGCTGTGGCACCCTCCTGCTGCGGCTTGCATTTGAAAAATGTTGGTCAATGTGCAACAACAAGCCACGTGGGTAAATTAACCCACGGTGGCTTGTTGTGACATGTGAACCAGGTCATTGAATTAAGCCATTGTTTCATCTAGCTCAGTACCGAAGCTGGGACCTTTGGGCATGTGCTCTATCAGTCAGCTATGGCTCTGCCTCAAGGCAAATATGTCATAAGCCTCATGTGACCATCCAAAGGAATCTGAACCTTGGTAATGTCTGGAACCTTTCAGCACTCAGAGAATGGGAAGTGAGTAATGATATTACACTGAGGTCTAGGAAGTGTCCAAAGAAAATGTTCTAAGAAGTATCTTCTCTTGCTCAGAAGCTACCCCTGTGGATTAATAGCATGGCCTGATCCCTCATATGCTATATGGTCATATAGAATTCATTATAGACCAGAGCATTCATGTATTTTAACTATGTGTGTGGGCAGGGTGATGCCAGGTATGTGCTGGATGCATGCTATTATAAGCTACTACTACTGAGCATTTCGGGTACCCTAGTAGAAGAGGATAAGAGGAAAGAATTTGAGAGGGCACTCCTGCTGTTTTTTTTTTTTTTGTTACAGTTATCCTGGTTCTTCAATCATGACATTCCTAGAGTGGCTTACAGTTTAACATAAAATTAGAAATAACTGAGCAGCAACAGCACAATTTCCAAGATAAGACACACAGATGTAAACCTTACAGAGCAATCCTATGGTTCCTGGAGAGCATCCCAGGGACCATAGGTTTTCTTGGATTCGCCCTCCCGAAGCTGTAGGCACTGCTACAACTTGGGGGGGGGGCACATGATCAGAGTCCTCCCCCACCCCCTCACAGCCTGCTTTCTGAAGTTACAAAAGTGGCCTTAGGACCTCTTAGAGGTCAAAAAGGAGGTGTTCTGGTGGGAGGATTGAGAGACCTGGAAATGAAAAATCCTATGGCCTCTCTGCCCCCCCCCCGATCCCATGCCTCCTCTAGATGGACCCAAAGGCCCACCTAGAGGTAAAAATATAAAAAGGAGGACAGAGGTGAAAATCACCTCCAACTCCTACCACTATGCGCTGGCAGTAGCCTGGCAGGGCATAGGCTACTCAGAAGCTTCCAATCTGGGAAGCTTCTATCTAGCAGGTGCCAACCCAACAGGGCTGTTGCTAGGCACATAAAGTTTTGGGGCCTGGGCCCATAGGACCAAATCAGCATAATATCCACATATGCTAATTCATATCAATAAATACACATTTAGAAATTATTACAAGGATTTAAATTTCACAGAAGGCAAAATGAGCCAATTTCTTATCCAAATCTCAAGATATATTCTTAATTTGCATCCTGCCCCAGATCATCCCAAACCAACAGATTTTTTTTTCTTAATTGCCATCCAGCTAAAGATTATTTGGGGTGGGGGTGGGGGTGGGGGTGTTGCAACATGTGAAGAGGGGAGAATTAACCCTTCCCTCTCCTGCTGTATTCTGGCAATTAAGTAGAGGGAAAAACCTTCCATTGGCATCAGTGGACACTCAGGTGTCTGTGGAATAGATCTGGGAAATAGAATTGGGGCTTGGGCCCCATAGGCCTATGCTTAATAACACCCCTGCAGCCCAATAGGATTGTGCCCTTAATGAAAGAGGTCTTCTTCTGGTACTTAGATGGACATCAAGGTTAGCACTTGACAGGTCTTGCCAAGTAAAGCATTCCACAGCCCTGTTGCCACAGAAGAAAAGGCTTTTTCCCAGTCACCATCTCAGTTCAGATGGGGGGAAGGAACTTGAAGAAGGTACCCAAAGGGCCACATCCTTCCACATGAAGTTGCTCAAGGTTAAAGATCTCCAAGGAAGATCTTTAACCTTGAGCAGCTTCATGTGAAAGAATACGGTCCTCCTGGTACCAAAACGCTAAGATACTTAAGGCTCCGAAGATGGGAACCAGCTCCTTAAATTGCGCTTAGAAGCAGACTAGTCTTTAGACTGGTGAGATGTGTTCCATTTGACTGGTCCTGGGTAGTAATGTCCACTGACTGACTTTCTGTCAGCTGACGTTTCCAAGCAGTCTTCAAGGATGGACCCAAATACAACACAGTAAAGTCATCCAAATGAAATGTCAACTGTGACTAAGTTATCTTTGCCTAAGAAGGTGCATCAGTCAAAGCTTGGGTTAAGGTTCTTTGAGCCAGAGAACCTGCTTGGGCCTCTGAAAACACTGTTGAAGCATCATGAATTTATGAGCTACGTGTACCAGCTGCAACATACCTGAGGCTCCAAACTGGGCCTATAGAACATAATTCCGACTGGATCTTCTTAAATGACATTCCTTTGAGAATCATACTAATGCTGATCATTTCAGATAGCAAATGATAGTTTGTGTCACTGTGACAGTAATCCACAAAAACAAACCTGGATTCAAACTAATTTAGTGTCATGCCAATTGCCATCCAGGACTTCCTTTTGGGAGGGGAGAATGCATGAGTGGGGATGGTGGCTGGCTATCAGAAAAAGTAATTTCAGGATACATTTTGCATAATCCGTGACATTTTTGCAACCTGCTTAAAATGTTTGCTAGGGCCAACTGATGGTGGTGGATTAGCGCCTTTTATTTCATCTGGCTTCTATTGTATTTATGGATACTATACATCATTCTCATCTTCTAATTCATCCTTCCCCAACCTGGTGCTCTCCAGCTGTGTTGGACTGCAACTCCCATAATACTGGCTGGCTGGGAATTATGGGATTTGCAGTCCAACACAGCTTGAGGCACCAGGTTGGGGGAGCCTGTTCTTCCTTGGAGACTGACAAATACAGAATGAATGTAAAATAATGTCTTCTAAAATTATTACTGCTTATGTTCTGCGCTGCTTCCCCCCCTCCCCCAGTTCTTGAATGCACTTTTAACATCAGTGTCCATGCCCTAGTCTCCATTATTTTTAACAAGGTTTCCATACCAAGGTTACAAAACAGGTTAAAGAAATACTCAACTTTTGGATGTTGGGTTCTTATTGTTACTGGCTTCCAGCCATACACAACAGCATCTACACAGAACAAACAACAAATGGATTTCAAAGTAGAGGTGGGATGAAGGACTAAGGTACAAAGATCTGAAATGCATCTATTTGTTTGGAGGCTTGAACCCCTCTGTTTGGAATGTTGGACCTTTTCCTTGTAAAATAAGAATAGAGGAGTCTGTCATTTTGCCTTTGTTGTCCTTTCGCCACATGATACTATGAATGTTAGAAGTCAACAGATAATAAGATAGAGGGGTGTGTGTGCTTTTATAAGAAGGCTCAGTTGTGAATTGAAAGAAGTGCAGCAGTAAGGACAGGAGCATGGATTAGCATTGCTTTCAGTACTGAACGAGAAAGGAGGAAACGTTTGTCCCTTTGCCATCAGAACTTTTATTATGGTAAGCCATCTTAAACTGCATTCCTGGGTTTGGATAAAGATAATCTTCCTGTAAAATATAAATACATACATTTTTAAAGGTGTCCACAGTGACTAATTGTCCCAGGGTGAACTCTCACTTTCCAGGGTAGCTCAGGTCATCTGTGTCATCCTACCAACTCATAAGAGGGATTTTACTAAATGCATCAGGTGCAGATGTGCAGTAAAATGGTCATCTCTCCAAACCCCACATAGATTATTGTTTTACCATACATTCTACTATACATCTACACATGGCAGGTATAGTCAAATCTTCCTCATGGCTTGGCAGGATGCTATAAACTATCTGGGCTACGCTGGCATTTATTTTTATTTTATTTAAAGCTATTTTTATGAGACTGCTTTCCTGGGGATAGTTTAGCCACCTGTATAAATGAACTCCTTTGAAAGTGTACCTACTATTTAAATTTAAAGTCTCCCTATTATTTAAAATGGAAGTTAACTTCCCATGCTCTCAGGTTGTTGCTTGCACATTAAACCAAGTAAGAGGACCCTTTCTCCTGCATGTATCTCCTCAGCCCATTAGATCTGACAGGGCTTCATTTTGGAGATGTGGTCGGGGAATCGCAAAGGGAAGGTGCAGGCTTTGGAACTCGCTACCCTGCTGTAAGTAGCTGTAGAACATGATCAACATTTGACACACTATCTCTCAAGTTTAGCATGAAATGTAACACTGCAGGAAGTGTATGCTCTTCTTTGAATTGAACGAACAATGCTGGAGGGGCTTTCCCAGATGTGGCTGTGAAGAAGATGTGATCATGGGCAGGTTCTAAACCTTGTTGCTGCTCTTTTCTGGCATGCCACACAATTGAGCAAATATCTGAGTAACAGCTGGATTTTATAATTTCAGAAACGGGGGAGCAACCATTCTTTGTTTCTTCTTCCCAGTAACCTTTTGGAGGATCTCAGTATACCTGGTAGACCCTAATTTGAATGTCTACAGCAGGGATAGGCAACTGGTGCCTTCCAGATGTTTTGGACCAATTCCATAATCCCTGACCATTGGCCATGTTGGCTGGGTTGCAGTCCAAAACATCTGGAGGACACTAGGTTTACAGCCTCTTCCCACTTTCCATCTTAAGACTGTAACCAGATGCAGCCTTCATGGCTTGAATATCAATCACCCTTCCCTCCACCCCCACCCCCCCGCTTTTTGGCTTTGTTTAGCATCTTGACCAAGGAAGAGTTCTGGAGAACCCAGAAGTTTGCACAGTATTTTGTGACTTCTGAGCATTACCCTAATACAGATTATGTCATTTTTCTTTTGACTGGCATGGCTACCTTTTGCATTTTATCTGAGCAGGCATGTTGACACTGCCAACCTGTTATCTATTACCTGTTTAAAAATGTTAACGTAGACTTTTATTTTGTTGACAAATGCAGCTACACTTTCTGGTGTGAGCCAAGGTATGCATGTAGAAGCACATGATTACTGTGAGATGGAAAGGCAATCATGCAATGAATGGTCTTGTGAAAGTGCACCAGAACCAGATCAATATTTAGGTGAAGGATGATAACAGCCAAGCCTCAAAGACTTCTTCCTCTGACTGAAGCCCAAACCCAAGTGATAATGTCCTGCAAAAGTATTTATATATTATTGCTTGTAGCAGGACCTTTTTAACTGGTTGGCAGTGTGGGTACTGCTGTCAATTGAAGGCATGGTATTAATCACTCTTTAAGCGAGCAGAGTGATTATTTTGCTCAGCATAGTCTGTGCATGAGGGTAGGCCTGCTGCTGTCTCTCTTGCTGAGCTGAGTGCTTTGATTTACATTTTGTGAAATCAATGGCTAAGTGCACTATTGTCAACTAAGTTAAGACTGCAATCCTGTGTTTGTTTACTTGGGAGTAAGTCAGTCCTGTTGCAGTGTAGGGAGGTACTGTATGTCATCCTATATGGAGGGACCATCGCTGGGGGTGGGGGCGGGACGGAGCACATCCTTTCCATGTAGAACAGAGGTGGGAACTTCCAGATTTTGTTGGACTCCCAACTCCCAAGTCCACATAGCCCATGGTGAGGGATGCTAGGAGTTGTAGCCCAGCAACATCTGGAGGGCCATAGGTTCATGTGGAAGGTCTAGGGTGCAACACCCAGCTCCACTAGTCAGAAGACTCAGACCTTTCTCTGCATGTGAGAGCCACAGCCAGTGTGGAATATCCTGGGCCAGACAGACAAATAATGTGACCTAAATAAAGCAGCTGCCTATATACCTATCCTGGCAGCAAAAATATAAAAGACCAGCCTACTACCCACTCAGAAGTAAGCCCCCTGGAGTTCCATGGAGCTTACTCCCAGGTAAATGGGTTTAGGGGTGCAGTCTGGCGGGAGAGCCTGTAGACCACCCTTCCCCAAACCTGGTGCCTTCCACATGTTTTTGGCAGCCCCAGCCAGCCCTGCCAATGGTCAGGAATGCTGGGAGTTGTAGTCCAAGACATCTGGCGAGCTCCAGGGTGGGGGAGGCTGCTGTAGACCTTTGTAGGAGGGACGGCGGCACTGTTTAAGCCGAAGGCAGCCCGCTCCCGCAAGGGAATCCAACCAGCGCAGCGGCGGTTGAAGGGAGCCCATCTGTCTTGCCCCTCCCCGCTGTCTCCTTGGGACTCCGGCGGCGGCGGCTGCCTCCGCCTCCTGCTGCGGGAGGTTCGTAAAGCCGCCCCCAGCCAGGTGGCCGCGATGACAGCCGTGAGCAAGGAGCTGGCTGGCGCGGGCGCTTGGTGGCCTCCCCCAGCCGAGAACAGACGGGGCGAGGGGGCCGGCCGGCCGGCCGGGAGCTGCGGCTTCAGTTTGGGACTGGAATCTTGACCAGGATAGTCGCATAGCATCGCCTCCTGTACACCCTCTGCGAGCTTCCTGTAAGTATTCCATCTCCGCGTAACTCCTCCAGCAAGTCCCCTCTTACAGTGTCAGCGTGCCGGAGGAAGGCCAGCAGCAGCAGCGGCGGCGGCGAGGTCATGTTTCCCAGTTCTGAGCTGTCGCCTCATGTGCACTTTTGCAGAGAGTCATTCTGGCACACACACACACACACTTTCCCCAGCTGTGCCACTTTAGTGACCAAACTAAAGTCCAAGTCAACGGACGCGAAAACACCTCCATTCTACAAGGTGTGAGGGCTCCTCCTGGCATTTCCCAGTTTCTGCCAGCCTTGATTCAGGACAATTAGCAGCAGAGGGCTGTTCTGGTGGCAGTTGCTTAAAGGGAGTCTGGTTTCAGATGCAATATCTCAGTGGATGGCCAGCATTCGTGCGAAGATGAAGCTCAGAAAGGAAGGCAGTAGTAGCTGTGGTCTGTTATGGTTCTTTATGGGTTGAAGGGAGAATACGAACCAGTGTCTTCAGGTCTTCAGTCTTGCTAAACACTGGTTTTATTTAAGCCACCGATTATAATCAGGGGAAACTGGAAATAAGATGGGGGAAACAGACACTCGTCTCATCTGTTACTTGGACTGTTGCATGTCCTTTGTGTTCAGAAGGTGCCACGTTCACATTGGTTCATACTTTCATCTTTGGTGGGAATGTTCTACCATGCGGGAGTTTTGGAACATGGTTGCTGATTACTGTCAGGAATTTCTTCACGTTAGACCACTGGTAACTCCTAACGCAATTCTGCTTCATCTTTTTGAACCTAATGATCCTGGATTCCTGCGTAAAGACCTTCTTAAGCAACTGTAGACAGCTGCAAAGTTATGTATAGCGTGTAACTGGAAGTCCCTGAAGCAATCAACTAAACAGCAGTGGATTAATAAAATTTGGGAGACTATGAGTATGCATAAGGTCAGCAAGTGCCAGCAAGCAAGGAATCCTAACTTGAAGAATCACATTATTGCACCATGGTTTCCATTCATTTCCTGTGTTGAGGCACTTCAAACTTTTGATAAAGTACAATTGCCTGTATTTTTTCTGATTAATATGCACAAACACACAAAATGACATACATTGATGCACGCTCCTTCAGGGTAGTCAATCCCCAGGCAGACAGAGAAGCCTCAGTGGTGCAATTAGGTAATGTTTGACTCTGGACTGAATAGCTTTAAAAGCGCCCTGCTCTTCAGATAGCAATGTGTATTACTTCACTTACTTTAAAATGTAGTAAGCCAGCCCTGCTGCATTTGGGGTCCCTCATGCTCATGGTGCTAACCCCTGGGCTTCTGCCCAAAAGTCCTACCATGATAGCACCATTGACAAGCCTGATCTGATATCATAGAATAGTAGGGTTGGAAGGGGCCTACAAGGCCATCGAGCTTTATAGGATATAAAGCAGGGTCCTATGTATCTCTGACTTCTTCCATGGTATTTCCTTAAATCAAGGCTTGCCCTGTTATGTTCAATCTGTTCCTTTCTATTATTTCCAGAGAGGATTCAGTCAGCCCCTCCCTCTATATATTTAGAGGGTGGTTGGAAGCAGAGGCTGGGAAGAGGGTAATGGTGAGAGGGAGAGAGACATGTGAGGAGAAATGCGGCTTTATGCAAGAAAAACATGGTCGCTATTTTGCACTTTGTACACAATAAACTGTTAACAAAAAAAGAGCCTTTTTTAAAAAACCGAGACTCGTCCAAATATATTCCATTCAAGATGGAGCTTGCATGTTCTTCACTATACCCTCTCCATGGCACAGATGGAGCTTCAATGGAGGGAGAAAGCTATGAGAAGTATCCAATTGGACACTAGGACTAATGTAAATTATGTTGCGCCAGCTAATGCTACTGGCACTACACTAGAGGTGCCTTACACACAATTTATATAAGGGGCCTCTAGTGCTACACCCATAGCAGCAGCTGGTGTAACGGGATTCCCTTAAGCTACTGCAACATAATTTACATTAGTGGTAGTGTCCAGTTGGATACTGCCCTATGTACACAGAATGTTTCCTCTGTTGAAACAAATGGGGAAAACTCACCGAGGCAAAAGACCTCAGTGAGCATGTCTGAGCTCCACACCCATCACCGTGACGGGGCAACTATATTTGAAAGAATAATGGCAATTTACTGCTTAACTCCTAGCGTTGATTATTATGGGTCAAAATTCCTACACACATAAGGAATTCTAAGTCATGTCTGTTTAAAGAGGTCTTCAGACTTTATGGCACTGGACTTCTCTGAATCAAATGGTTCTATCCCAAAATACAGTACACAGTTGATATTATGAACAGAAAGAAAATTGCATTGAGGGAAAAGCTCCTAGGATCCAGAGTGTAATGTCTTTACATTAGCATACCCAACCTAGTGTCCCCCAGATGTGTTGGACTACATTTCCCATCCCACTCTGGTTGAAGGTGATGGGATTTATAGTCCAACACATCTGGAGTACACCAAGTTGTGGGAGGCTGCTTTACATTGATGCAGGCCTGGCTGTGGCAGCTGCTTTTCATAGTCCCTGCCCCCCACTTTTCCTTTTCCAAAAGATATTTCCTACACATTTTCCTCTCCTGTCTATTTTATAAGAATAACATCTTACCATAACTGAATCCCGAAGTGTTTTGAGCAAATATAGCTCAAGTGGTCAGCAACCTTTATGAGAGTCAGTAGATTAGGTTAGTCATGAAAGACATTGACAAGAGCTATTTGCTTGTGACATATTGGGATATATGCAACTGGTGCATATTTTTCTCTTGAACTCATTAAATGCTTCGTGGTGCTGCCCTTTTGCTGGGTTTTTCCAACAAAATGAGCCACGTCCATCTCCATTTATATCCTGCCTTTTTTCATTTTGCAAGGAACCCGAGGTGGCTTACATGGTCCTCCTTTTCTCCATTTTATCCTCACAACAACCCTGTGAGGTAGGTTAGGCTGAGAGTCAGTGACTCGCTCAAAGTCACCCCGTGAGAGTCATGCTTGAGTGGGGACTAGAAACCAGATCTCCTGAGTCCTCGGGCTTGTTGTCATGGGGGATTTCCTGTGAATTAGGAGCATCTCGAATTGGAAGCATGTCACATGATGTTGTGGTCATTCCACAGTCACTCTGCAGATTACCAGCTGAAAAACCGGATTTTTGCAGACTACTTTTAGCCTGTTTTATTTCCAACACTCTAGCCGTTACACCACACTGGGTCTTTCCCCCCTCATACTGTTCTTCCAGATTTTGTTCAGGAAGTGAGGGAGAGGACTCAGTTCAAATTCTGAGGTGTAGATAGTTTACTACCATTCTTCTAGTGATCACCAACTTTCCTGGTCCCCAACACGCATAGTACCAGTCAGTACCAACATTGGCTGTTGACATCAGCGGCAACCAAATCTAAGCATTTCACATGGATCTGTGTTTGATAGTACCGCTCATCACATTGCATGACCTTTGTCTGACAAAACCCACAGCTGACCTCTGACAAGTGAAAATCCATTGCTACATAGGAATCCAGAGTCTAGGAATTTGGAGTAAAAGTCACCGGATCTGCACAAACTGTTGCGAGATTGCCCCTGGGTTCAGAAGAACAAAAAAGATGGTTATACACTTATGACCTATGGATCAAAAGATCAAAATGCTGACTTGTGTGACTTTGTGATGTTATGGGATTTTATATATATATATGGGGATTATGGGTGTTGTAGCCCAACACATCTGGAAGGCTCCAGGTCGGGGGTGGCTGATCTAAACAGCCTTATCATTATGCCTGTCTGCATGTTTGGCCTTCCATTAAGAAGGTAATCTAGTGCTGCATCAACACTTCTGTAGCCTAGACTGTGGGGAAGGTGCCTTTTTCAACAGCAGACATTGCATATATCTAAATGCCACTCCATGTTTCTTTCCTTTCTCTCCTTTGCCTTTCTATGCCAAGGATGCCAATAGTTCTCACAGATAATGCTGAAACTGCTAACTGAAGTGTCAACGTTCATCTTTCCTTTACACAAACATATCTTTAACCTTGAAAACCAAAGATGTTCAGATATGTAGCTATCTGAATTATGTCTAAATAGCATGTTAGGGCTCACTGTGGGTTTGTGATGTTCTTATGACTGGAAGTCTCATCAAGCTTATTTCTGTGTTTATTCAGGAACGTGTATGCTGCCTTTAAATAAATATCGAAATAAGCCTAACGGGTCTTCCGAGCATAAGAATGTCACAATGCAACAGTGAACCTTATAATCCTGCAGAGCAGCCTTCCCAACTTGATGCCTTCCAGTGTTGGACTAAAACTCCCAACATCCCTGGCTGGGGAACACTGGGAGTTGTAGTGCAACACTTCTGGAGGGCACCAGGATAGGGAAAGCTACTAGAGCAACAGAAGTAACTTCCTCCTTACACTTTGTCCTGGCCAAAGTACCAATAAGTTGATAACTGTATAAGCATCATGAGTCTCTCCCTTTCTGTCTCTGTAGAGGCTTCCTGTGTCACAAAAAGAAATCCTTTGTAGCTATTTATTGGGGAGTCTCCCATTCAGAAAATGCTCAGACCCAGAGTGGCTTTTCTTAAGCAAGGTCACTGAATCATTTGGCTTCCGACTATGTGTTGGGAAGGGACTTCACTATATCTGCTTTCTCCCAGTCCCAAAGCCTGGGAGAGATTTGGACCAGGCATTAGGGCTAGAAAGAAAAAAATGTGTTAGTACCCTTGTTAAAATAATTTAACGACCATAAAAATGAATTTTAGTGTAGTTGAATGAAATAAAGTTCTAGAAGAAGTGTGCAATGGGATGTAATCCTTCTTGTTCAAGGCCACCAGAGCTGCTGAGCTGAAAAGTCTGCTTTTATTTTACTACAGTTTCCCTCTTGCTATGGAGACACAACCCTAAATTCCAAGACAGAAGTTTCAACTACATATAATAGAAAGTGGTGGTTGGGGGAATGGCTGAAATTCTTAATGTTTCTTTTGTATTACCCCCACCATTTTGTTCTGTTTTGCTAGCAACAGTTGATTAAAGTTTTCCAATACAAGACAAACAGTAACACCTGCCCCCCACATGCACACAAGTAAAATGTGATTTTAATGTAAAATCATTAAGGGAAAAATGGATACATAAAGACTGATTCCTTTTTTTTTTAGCGTGTTTTCACCTTTTGGTTTTCTTATCAGAATAAGATATCTTATCAGAATGTGCTGTTTGATGTTTCACGTTGCATATTGAGAAATGACAAATCCCCATAACAAGAATTCTGCACATAAACTTTACTGGGGCGGCAGGTGTGTGTGTGTGGGGGGGATATCTAAATATTGTAACATCTATTTGGTGGTTTTATTTTTTACTGTCTATTGTGTGTATTACAGTAGTTCAGACATTTCTCCTTATCTTTCCCCTTTCTGCAATATTTGCTTGTGGATGCCGGCTACAGTGAACTACAAGGTCAGTCCACATTAAAGATCTTTTAAGGATGCTCTTTAACATGCTGAATCTTGTCTTAATAATCCACAGATATTCTACATCTCCCTTATCATGCTGCTCTTTGGTGTGGGCAACTCCTCGTTTTCAAATTCCTTGTTGTTGGAGAAGCAGCTTTTCCAGCACATTGAGGACCATCAAGATGAATTTGTTCAGGTAGAAATAGCACAGAATGTAAATTCTGCTAACAGTGGGGAAAAATGTGCAGCCTAACCCTAGGCATCTTTACTTGGAAGTCCTACCATGTTCAACAAGGAATATTGCGAAGTCGGGATAATAGCACCAGCTTAAACCACAGACCAGCAAACCCTAGAGCCAGTGTTGGTCCTGAACGTGGGATCAGGTCGCTGCAGAAGCATCTTATCCATCCCACAGACTGGTGTTGGTGTTAGTGGTGCTTCTGCTCAGGTGGTTTCAAATTC
The DNA here is from genome assembly GCF_057233095.1 of Heloderma suspectum. Lineage (NCBI taxonomy): Eukaryota > Metazoa > Chordata > Lepidosauria > Squamata > Helodermatidae > Heloderma > Heloderma suspectum. The sequence continues at coordinate 96,009,826 of NC_139461.1, forward strand.
ACTTTCCCCCCAGGGGTGAGCAACTTATAGTCTGCCAGATGTTTTGGCCTACACCTTCCATCAGCCCTAGCCAGCATAAGCAATGGTGAGGGATCATGGGAGTTGTAGGCCAAAGCATAGAAAAGGCCACAAGTTGCTCACCTCCTACCAAGCTAGGTCATTTTAGACCCTGGAGTTTATGGTCTTACAAGCCCACCCCCACCCCATTAGACAGCTATGCATACCACTTCAATTAAAAAGCAAACAACGAAAATTTCTTTCCACTTCTCTCCCACACTCCCTGCTATTTGATGCTTTATAACTATTTCTAGATTCCTGATACGTCAGAGCAGGATGGGGGAACCTGCGACTTTCCAGATGTTGTTGGACTCCAATTCCCAGCAGTCCCAGCCAGCCTGGCAATAGTAAGGGATGGTGGAAGTAGTAGTTCATCAACATCTGGAGGGCCATGGGTTCCCAGGCCTTACGTTAGAGCAAAAAAGCCCCAGACAAAACAATAAAAACAGTTTGCCAACCCTGCTAAAAATAAAATATTCTGATCATGTCTAGTTTCACGTTTCAAACTCCCCGAAATCCTAGCACCATCATGACCTCAGGAATCAAACCGAATTTGCTCCTGCTGCCCGGATGGTTTTTACTTGGGAATAAGCACCATTTTGTTGTAGAAAAGAAGAATATATTTTAAAAGTAAAAATAATATATTGGGCATCCATCCACTGACTATAATATTTTCGTTTTAATAAGAAGGAAAAAGGATGCTGCAGTGAACAGTATATGCCCTTGTGGTCTCCAGCATGCCCATGCCAGCCCAGGTGCTGCATCAGGCCGGCTTGCCCATCACCTGCTGCACCACTGAATGTACAGACAATTATTATCAGGAGCAATGGCAGCATCTCCCAATTTTGCATTGGCTTTGGTGCTACAGCCATAGTGTGATAACTGGTCAATGTTACGAGATAGCCCATCATAGCAATCACGATGAGGGGAGCAAGTGGCCAGACAGGCAGCTATTGACCTACCAAGGTGCTTGGTAAGCATTATAAGCCTGGTAAGAGATGAACATATTGTTTTTCCTCTGTTCTGTGACAACCTCAAATTATATCAGGGGACTCATAGGCATTGGCACTCATAGATACTGGGCTGTATCCAATTTGCAATGCATTAAAGAGTCTGATGTTGGTAATAGCCCATCAGTCAACTGCAATGCAAAAATAACCCTGTAAAGACCAAACTAGACATGGCGAGAGGCAGTCACATTGGTCCTTTGTGCGATGTATGAAATAAGAAATGGTGATTCAGGGTTGACTGAATTCAGGGTTGACTTATTTAAGAATGGCAGACTTAGGCATTCTTAAATAAGTTGTAAGTTAAGTGTGGCTGATTTCAGTGGGTCTACTCTAGGCATGACTAAGTCTGAATCTAGACCCTAACTCAGGAATGGGGAACGTGGGGCCCTCCAAAGGTTGTGGGACTGCAACTCCCACCACGTCCTTGTCACCATGGGTTAGGCTGGCTGGGGTTGATGGGAGCTGCAGTCCCACAATATCTGGAAGTCCACACATTCCCCATCCCTGTCCTGATTTGTACAAGGCAAGGTGTGCACTGACACACACCTGTCCTCGCTTTTGCATCCACGGTCACTGCAGCAGGCACTTTTCTCTTAGCCTGCTTCCAGAGCTGGAAGTGAACTGGGCTGGGGTCGAGAACAGTACCTGCTGCATCTGAGAGCATGGCGAGGCAGGGAAGAGATCAGGGTTTCACCCACAGTACCACTTCTGTTGTAAGAATTAGCTCCCGCTCAGTCACCTCAACTTTAGATACAAAGGGGCAGAGCTGTGAATAAAGAAGCAAAACAGCTCGTTATTTTTAGTTAAGCCCTCTGCATTGAGTTAATGGCACTTGCATTATTCATTGTGTCGCAGAGGCTCCTGAAAAATCAGCCCAAACTTATCTCACAGTACAGAGTGAATGCAATTACCCAATCCAAACAACATTACAGCATGAGAAGATTGTGTGGGTGGCATCCTTAATGTTGCTCTTATTTCTCCATACTGCTTCTTATTCTTCTTTTTTTTAAAAAATGGTAGATTTCCTGGTGAAAGGTTCCTCAGAAGTGATTAGAAGAAAATAAGATTTACAAAGATGGATCACCCATGCAAAGCCTTCCTGAATGCCATCATTTTTAATGAGCTTTCCAGGGAAAATTAAATGTTTTTCTAAGAGCTTGTGTAGTGTGCTGTCTGGTGTAGCATAATGAGAGCTATGCATCAGGAAGTCACTTGTTCTAATTTCTCTTCTATCATGAACCTTAAACAAGCCACTGTCCCTCGGCCTTTTTATCTCCAAATGGTGATGCCATTCATTCATTCATTCATTTATTTATTTATTTTCTTACTTAATTACTTAGGGTGCAATCCTAGACATGTTTAGACAGGAAAAAAAGGCCTACAACTCCCAGAATGCCCCAGGCAGCTATGCTGGCTGGAGCATGCTGGGAGCTGTAGGCCTTTTTTTCTGTCTAAACATTTATTTATCTATTTATTACATTTATATCCCTACTTTTTTCCTCCTTAAGGAACCCAAGGCGGTGTACATTATCCTCCTCTTCTCCATTTTATTCTCACTGCAACAACCCTGTGAGGTAGGTTGGGCAGAGAGTCTGTGACTGGCCCAAAATCCCCCAGTGAGCTTCCATGGCCGAGTGGGGACTAGAACCCGGATCTCCCGATTCCCTGTCCAACACTCTAGCCACTACACCACACTGGCTCTCATGAATGCATGAGGAATGCACCTTTACTGTACTTTTTATTGTAACTGGCCAATAACTGAAGTTTTCTGGGTGATGTACAGTACGTACAATACATTTTAAAATATAAAATACAAACTTTAAAACAAAAAATAAAATAAAACAGCCCAGAATAAAACCAAGATAAAACCAGGAGCAGAGAATAAACAATCTCAGAATATAAAACCAAATTAAAACCAGCTGTAGAATAAAATACTAAAGGCAATAAAACATTTCTTAGAATGTTTGGGAGAATAAAAAGGTCTTCTTCACTGGGCACCAAAGACCATAACGTCAAACCTCTCTTGGGGGAGTGTTCCACAAATGGGGTGCAGCCACTAAAAAGGCCCTAAAATGGCAGACCAAGTGATGGCTGGTATGACTGGAGGGCATGTGGCCTGGGCAGGGGTGGTGGTGGTTTCAGGAGGCTGGTGTCATCAGGACAGAACAGAATCATGTCCACAGTGCACTGGTTCCTCTATCCCTGAGTTATTTGAATCTCAAATACCGAGCAAAATAGGCACACAATCAAACATTAAATCCTTGTACAACACATCATGAGGCCATGAATTTTATCACTACCTTTCTTTGCAGAATCTTACAGAATGGGTGGCCGTGGAGAGCGATTCCGCACAGCCACGACTAAGAGCAAAAGTAACAGAAATGGTAAACATAGCTGCAGCCAGTCTCCGAGGCTTAGGTGCTAATGTGACACTCAACGATTTGGGCATTCAGCAGGTATACCCAGTTGTTATCAATCCTGCCTTGGTTCCAAAGGGTCCCTTGCACAAAGAGAAGACACTTCTGATAATTTGTGAGAGAAACATGTAGGTGCCGCCCACAGTGGAGGCTGGTGGCTCTGATGTCAGCGGGGTGGTGAACCTGCTCCAGGTTTCAGTCAGAACTCTGAAGGAGCTATTCAAGGTGCTTCACACCTTGGATAGCTCCTTTAGAGTTCTGACTGGTTCTGACTGAACCCCAGAGCAGATGCATTGCCCCACTGACACTGGAGCTACCAGTCTCCACTGGCTGCTTGGCTGCAAGCCTGCCAGCAAACCATACACTCCCAAGGTATACATATGGGGGCTTCCCTAAGTATGCACCAGGCTGCAATTATTTAATGGGCAGTAACTTGTGAATTATTTGGTTTATTGTTTTCTTTTTACCCTTATGGGAACACCACTTAAAAAATTTGCCTCAGGCACCAAATTGTCTTGGGGCTGTGAACATATAATGAAGAAATCCGATGTTCTGAAGAGAGCCCGCTCCAGGTTTGAGAGGCCCTCTCCTGACAGTGGGCCCCGGTAGGCTTACCTGGTAGCAGCAACAACACTGTGATCAGCACTAGGTGGCTTCAGGCCACCATTTTAAATTTCTCACGATGCCTTGATGTAACATGGGTTCTAGGCATTGTGGGACATTTAAAATGGCAGCTCCAAGCCACTTGGGGGGCACATATCAGTGGGATCTGTCCAGGTGCTGGGGCCCCAGCAGTTGCCCAACAATGCTCTGTGTTGATCTGGCCCAGTTCTGGAATCTGGCCCCTAGATGTCTGATGAATTTCCTCTCTGGCTCCAATATGGGTCTTTAGAATTCGGGGAATATAAGGAATATTCTAAACATGAACCGAACCAATATCTTCCAACAGGAATAGCCATTGTTTCAAGAAAACAGCTCAAATAGTGAAATTATTGCTAGTAGAAGTTCTCATAAGTTTTTAAAATTTCATTTGACAATGTCTCAATATATCCCAACAGCTGCCAGATGGTGAGAAAATACCATTACCTCCTATCATTCTAGCAAAGCTTGGGGACGACCCACTAAAACCCACTGTGTGTTTTTATGGACATGTGGATGTGATGCCTGCCAAAAGTCAGGATGGATGGACAACTCTTCCCTACAGTTTGACTGAAGTTGATGGTATCTATACCACCATTGGTTCCGACACAATTATTTTAATTTATATACATTTAATTTTTTTCTTCATTTCATAATGTGAAGATTAAAAATGCTTTTCCTGAAGCAAAAGACAAGTACTTCAATCCACTGGAAACATCCCCAGGCTAGCACCAGGCTTGGGCGGGCAGCGCTCAGCATACTCCCTCCCTGGTACTGATCAGCCCTTCCAGATCTCCTGCTGCAACATGCTACCCCGCTGATGGCTGCCGTCTTGCAGACACCACAGCTGGGTAAACTAGGCCTCCTCCCTCCTCCTCTGGGTGGGTTAGTTTACCCAGCTGTAGTGGCAAAAGCAGGTGTGGTGGTGTTGTAATTGGCTAGGTGGGAGCTGAGTGGTTACTCAGCTATGATCAGAGTCAGGTGGCCACCATTTTTAAACCACAAAATGCAATGGCCTGTGCACTGTGGGAGATATAAGTGGTAGTTGCCTAGCTCTGATCAGAGTAAGCTGCTGCTCCGGTCCCTTCTACCAGATGGAGGAGGAGGAAGGGGAAGATGGGGAAGGGGAAGATGGGGAGGATGGAGAGGATGGACCAGAAAGCAAGGAAGGGAAAGGCATGAGCTACAGTGGGCCCTGCCAGGAGAGGAGACCACAGCATTTGTCTGCAGGGCTGGAGGCAAGGGTAGGCACGGTCGGCAGGGCCAGATGGCCCATGAAGCAGGGTGAAGCTCCGACTTCAGGTGGTGGAGCAGAAGGAGCAGCAAATTGCCCATCTGGCAGAAATGTTTGACACTGAGGTGGTCCTTTCTCAGAGCCAGACATGAGAGGACACTCCTGCCATGCTTGGCTCTCAGGAAGGACCCCCTCAGAGCCAGGAATTGCGGCTGGGCAGGCTCTATGAAGAGCTGCACCAGCTTCTTCCTCCAGCTGCGCAGCTCGGTGGCAAATGTAAGGGGAAAGCGGGGAGTGATGTGGGAAGGGGAAGGAAAGGGATGGAAGGCTGGGATGATGTAAAGGGAAGGGGTTGGTCGGGGTTCAACATTGGGAAGGTGGCAGGGGGTGCAACATGGGGAAGGGGAAGTGGGTTGGGAGGATCACAATGCAGCGGCGTGTGTACTCTCTCTCACCTCAGGTGGTGGGATAGCTTGTGCCGAGGCTGATGGCTGGCCGCCTGTCAGAGGCCCACTCTCCAGCAGGGCCCACTGACCAGAGCCCCCTAGGCTCCCTCCTCCTCTTCACCCTTGCAGCCTGCTTGCTTACCTGCCTCTCACTCTGGCCCAGACTATAGTGGTGGTGGTGAGAGGGAGGAGCTGCGGATGTCGCTGCCTACTTGGTTCCTCGCTGTTTGCCCGTCAAGTGAGCAAGCAGTAGCGATGATGAGAAAGAAGAGGAGCAAGAGCAGCTGGTAATGACGGCAGTGATAAGGCACTCACCAAGGGAAGGGGCCCATTGAGGGTGTCTTGGCCAAGGGCTCTGAAAACCTGGAGCCTGCCTGATCACACTGGGTGCTAATGCTGGGCCTAAGTGCTCTCAAGTGTTCAAAGCACTTCACATGCACAACTTAATTGTAATCTTATCACCCCCAAAAGTAAGGCATTAGTATTATCCCGCAAATTGCAGATGAGTGTACTGAGGCTGAGTGAGAGTGGCCTAAATCCAGCCTTACTAATGAGTTCAAGGCAGAGGCAGGATTTGAACCAGGTACTAGATTTATAGCTCTGTCTCCTAGCCACTGAGCTACACCAGCTTTGTTCTGCCTTCAGTGTTATCAGAAACTTCAAAGTTTAAGGTCGACTTCCTTTATCTTAAGGAAACCTTTATGGGCGTGGAGCAACAGATAACAAAGGACCTGTCCTTGCCTGGATAAATGCAGTGAGCACGTTCAAAGCACTAAACATAGTAAGTAAAAGATGTGCACATGTAGAAACAGAAGCTTTTTAAATGGCTTCTGTGACATTATGTCTTGTAGGACATAATTTTCTTCTTCAAAAAGCAGCCATGTGGGGGCAATTTGAACTGGAGCCATAGCATGAGGAAAGGGAGGTCAAACACTTTCCTCTTATACCAGCCTTCCCCAACCTAGTGCCCTCCAGACATTTTGGACTTCAGCTCCTATCAGCCCCAGTCAGCAGCAGTGGTCAAGAATTCTGGGAGTTGTAGTCTGGAGGGTACCAGGTTGGGGTAGACTGCCCTACACCATGGTCCTGATCTACATCACCCCCTCATAGTTGCTTGTAGCTATGGAGGAGAAAGCACACAGCCATAGTTCTGGTCCAAAATGGGTGCCCCAGTAAAGGAGAAAATTACATTTGGGGTTATAATCACAGTACTGCAACATAATATTCAGTTTGGTCTAAAGTGTAATCCTAAAATGGGAAAATGGTGCCCAACAACCTGCCAAAAGGATATTGTAGAACTGGAAAAAAGTGCAGAAAAGGGGCTAAAATGATCAAGGGGCTGGAGCAACTCCCCTGTGAGGGAAGGTTACAACACAGCTGGGTTTGTTTAGCTGGGAAAAAAGGAAGGTAAGGGGAGACATGATAGAGGTCTACAAAATCATGCATGGTGTGGAAAATGTGGATAAAGAGACATTTTTCTCCCTCTTACATAACACTAGAACCCACGGTCATCCCATGTTTCAGGACAGATAAAAGGAAGTACTTCTTCACACAGCACATAGTTAAACTATGGAATTCACTACCACAAGATGTAGTGATGGCCGCCAACTTGGATGGCTTTAAAAGGGGGTTAAACAAATTCCCGGAGGAGAAGTCTATCAATGGCTACTAGGCTTGAGGGCTATGTGCTACCTCCAGTACCAGAGGCGGGTATGACTACGTACACCAGTTGCTGGGGAACATGGGCGGGAAGGTGCTGTTGCATTCATATTCTGCTTGTGGTTTCCTGGTCGACAGCTGATTGGCCACTGTGTGAACAGAATGCTGGACTAGATGGACCCTTGGTCTGATCCAGCATGGCTCTTCTTATGTTCTTAAATTGGCTGGCTCAGTTTCTTGCTTAGTATTGTGTTTTAGGATTCAGAGGGCGGGAGGGAAGAACCACCCTTCTTCACTTAGGATGTGTCAGGTTGGACACTGAGCCCACAGAATCCCAGAGTAGTTCTGATTCTGAGGTAGAGCAGCCGCTCCTGGGAGAGGAGCATGCTCATCCTTCCCAGGGCCAACAGCTGGCAGAGATTCCTCCCACCGGCATTCCTGGCATAGATAGCAGTCCCGGGAGTGAGAGAGCGCGGGAAGAAGACTTGCTGGATGCGCGACGCTGACGCAGGGAGCGGTGCCAAATGGAGGGCGCCGAAAGGAGGCGTAGTGCCTGGTTGGCGCGCAAACAATGGTTGCGCCCAGAGGATCCAAGGGAAAAGGGGAGGGACTCTCCCTAGCCCATAAGTTCAGGGTCTGCCAGTGATTCTCCTTCAAATGGGGACCAACTGTTCCAACTTAGGGCATAGGTACTCTGCTGCTCATAGCTAGTTGCTAACAGTAGAGTTGTTAAGTTGTAAAAGAGGAATGAAGCTTTGAAAATAATCCCTTTGTCTGTGTCTGGACTTAGCTACTGGATTAGACTGAAAGAGGCCGCCAAGGAGCTCTTGACAGGATGGTGCCTTCTCTGAGTGATTCATAATACTTCAATATACTAGCAAATTGGTGAGAGCTAGTTCTCAAGTAAAGCAGATACAATATTGTTCTTGGTAAAGGGATGCAACAGTTGGCAGGGCAACTTAGGTATTGGGTACACTTGCAGTAGATTTAGGGCACAATCTTGCGTGTTTAGACAGAGAAAAGGCCTACAACTCCCAGCATGCCCCAGCCAGCTGGCCTTTTCTCTGTCTAAGGATGCACAGGATTGTGCCCTTAGTTAATTTAGGGTGCAATCCTATGCATGTTTAGACAGAAAAAATCCAGTGCTGGCTGGGGAATGCTGGGAGTTGTAGGACTTTTTTCTGTCTAAAGAAGCATAGGATTGCGCCCTTTGTTGTTTTACTGGGTCTTGGCATTATAAAACTGGTTCTACCTGTTTTAAAACTTTTGTATGTTTTAGCCCTTGCTGTAAGACGCCTCAAGTCATTTTTTTTAGATAAAAGCATCTAATAAATTTTGATGATGATATTATTAACAATAATAATAATAGATGCCAGCAGGTGGTTCATGAGACTGTAATCCTCCAGGTTGTCTTATTTCCCATCCATTACCTCACAATGTTTATCCTAAAGATCCCAATTCACAGAATAATTCAGTCAGAGTATTTAACTTTAGTCAATGGGATTTCAATCTTTAGCATCTCCAGTTAAAAGGGCTTCTAGAGACAGGGCTAGTCTGTCAACAGCCTCTGCTGTAGAACCTTGCCCCAGAGAGATGCTACTCATCCAAATGAATGCCGGTGAATCTGATGAATCATTGGCCTGATTCAGTAAATACATCTGTTTATGATTTCTATCTAAAAAGATATTTTTCACTGAATTAACATCAGTATGCAAGCTTTTGCGCTACATAGAGCTCTTCATGAGGTTACAAATCATGGATCACTTTCTACTGAATTACAGCCTTAAATAATTTGTCTAGTAGGGCATGTTAACACTACAATAGAATTTTGGTAACTGAAATTTGATTAGGGGCGCAATCCTATTCAGATAGGCAGCCATCTCCGAACATGGAGGCGACCGCCTATTCAATGCAGGGCAGGAGAAGCACGGAGGGGATCGTTCCCTCCGTGCTTCTCCTGCCCTACATTTTCGGCTAGACAGCTGACTGTGGCTGTCTAGCCGCGGGGGGGCTGAGTGGGGGAGGAGGCTGCTGTACGAGACACTGGATGTGTTGTACGGGCATTTCCGCCCTCCCGGCCCTGGAATGCCCCCTGGAACACCTCTTTTCGGCCGCTCTGCACTCCTCTTGCGAGTGTGGAGGATGGAGCTGTTTCGTGCTGCCTCTGAGGCAGCACAGAAGTGGGGGGAGGTCAGTTCTCCAGCAACTGACTCCAAGGTAAGTTCCTGGAAAACCAGATATCCTGTGGCCGTCTAGCCGCTGTCTAGTGGCCATAGGATTGCTCCCTAAGAGTACTGTTTCCGTAATGGTGACTTGGAGTTTCTCTGTTTTAGGATTTGCCAGTCAACATCAAGTTTCTTATCGAAGGCATGGAAGAAGCAGGGTCCATTGGACTAGAAAGCTTACTTGAAAAAGAAAACGAACGATTTTTCTCCAATGTTGACTATATTGTGATTTCGGATAATACCTGGCTCACCACGAAAAACCCAGCTCTCACATATGGCACTCGGGGAAATGCTTGCTTCTCTGTGGAGGTAAAAGAGTCATTTGTGTCTAAAATATTCTGAGCATGATTTTTGTCAGTGTAGTAGGATGCACATTTTAGTACCTATAGAACATGGTCAGTGGCCATGCTGGCTGGAGATCATGGGAGTTATAGTCGAACACATCTGAAAGGCACCAGGTTGGGAAAGGCTGCTATAGAGTATCTCTCCTTCTCCCACTTCTACTCCCCCTCTTAATTGAGTCTGACTATTTCAATATCAGTTCATGTGACAGTGAACTATGAGCTTAGAGGTGACATCATGCATGTATTTATCATATATGTTATCACCACTGAAGAAGATCAGGAAAACATAGACTGGATTTGCACGATCCCTGCAGCCCACTGTGGCACATCCTTGCACATGCTGGGCAGCTTTTCAATATTCAAGCCACGACTGCAGCTTGTAGCATTGTCTGAACCCAGCGAGGGTGGGTTGTTGGTGTGGTCAGTAATCCACCCAGAACACATGGGTTGTTTTATAGTTGTGGATGGCTTCTTAACCACACCAACAATCCACCCTCATTGGGTTTGGACAACACAACAAGCCGCAGTTGCAGCTTGAATACTCAAAATGGCCGCCTGCCCACGCTTCCATTCTCCAGAATTATTGCTATCTGGATGGTCTTGTTTTCCTGTATGATCATTTGTCTCTATGAATATACATCTCTGAATGCTAATCATGCTGATGCAACCAAAGACAACTTGGGGGTGAGGGTAGCATTTGCATCATTCTTCCTTCACAGAGATAGCACCTTTTATTTTTACTTGTTATCTAGGTCAGGCATAGGCCACAGAAGACTGGGCATTCAAATCCTGTTAACTGAATCCAGAGGGTGTGAATGTCAGAGGAATCAATGCAAACTGATTTATGCGGAAAAGAAAAAAAAAGCAATTTAAACTTCAGGTGTGAATACAAAGGAAATGTTAACACTACAAATTTTAGTTTAAATGTTCCCCCCAGTCCTACCAAGAACTGTTGTGATAATTAAAACAATGATAATTATGTGTCAACTATTGTATTGTCTTTGTTTCAACTAGGTAGAAGGTGGTGAAAAAGATCTTCATTCAGGAACTGTAGGTGGCATCGTCCATGAACCCATGTCTGATCTGATAGCCCTACTTGGTAAAACTTGTGTTCATTTGTCTACGTGGTCTCCGGTCAGCCAGAAATTAAGGTGCAGACGTGTCTCAAAAGATTAAGATTCTTACAGTGCAGTCCTATACATGCTACTCGGAAGCAATTCCCATTGAGTTCAGTGGGGCTTACTCCCAGGTATGTGGGTATAGGATTGCAGCCATAGTTCAGTTTGCATTAGCAAGCTAGGGTGCAATCCTATGCATGTTTAGACAGAATAAAGTCAGACAATTCCCAGCATGCCCCAGCCTGCCATGTGGGCAAGAGAACGTTCGGAGCTGTAGGACTTTTTTCTGTCTAAACATGCATAGGATTGTGCAGGTAAGAATGTAACCCTTAGTCTAGAAGGGTAGAAGGCGGAGTGTTTTTGTGCAGGTGAGAAATAGACTGTGCAATTAACTTGAAAAAAACACTAAAGTTTCTAAATGAATGTACACAAGTGAATATACATATGTGAGATGCTCTGAGAAAAAGTGGAGGATTAGGGGCAAGATAATAGCCGGGATGGACAGCACTGCAAAATGTTAATCCAGACAACCCTTTGTTATTGTCAAGGGGCATATGGTAAAGTTAGTATCTATTTTATGAGATGCTAACTGAAGTGCTAGAAACATTGAAGTGGAACACTAATTAGAACGGGACATGAAATTAGGTGCCAACTGCACAAACTCTTTGTTCCATTAATGCTGATTGCATTAATTGGTGCCGAGATGCTTAAAACTTTATTCACAGGACCTGAAGCTTAAATTGTTTTTGCTAAACGTGGTTTGTAATGCAAATGTAAAATGACACAAATGTACTGCCTTATTTTTAAATGGCTCTTTCTATCCACATCCACACATAGCACAATAGCACTCGCTGTTTAGTCTTAGTAATGAAAAAAAAATCCTTAGTCTGTCTTTTTCCTATAGTGCTAAATAGATCAGGGTCAGGCAGGGTCTCAGCTAGATGAGATCTGATATGGCAGTACAAGAACATGACACAATACAATAGTAACTGTATGCTATTTTTTTTTTAATGTCTTGTTCCATAGACAGTCTTGTGAATTCATCCGGTCGCATTATGATTCCTGGAATCTATGATGGTGTTGCTCCACTTACAGAAGACGAGAAGAAGCTGTATGAGCCAATACAATTTGACTTGAAGGAATATAAAGCTAATATTGGTGTAAAGGAATTTCTCTATGATACCAAGGTAAGTACTGTCTTTCAATAAGAGTGGTCTGAAGAAATGGAGAAGAAACATCCAATTTACAACACAATCTTATACATGTTTACTCAAAAGTAAATTCCATTGAACTCAATGGGGATTGTTTCCAGGTCAAAGGGTACAGGACTGCAGCCTGAATCGCATTTTCAGATTAATGTTGATCCGATTAATGTTGATTAATCTTGGGGGGGGGGAATAAAGCTTATGGTTTAACAGAGGGCGTATTTTGTAAAATATTGGGGGGGGGCATGGATGCTGATCAGGATTGGGACCTTGGTGGCAGAAAGGGGGAAATTTAACCCTTTCCCCTGCTGCTGGTGCCAATAAAAACCACTCCTTCAAAGCTGCTATTTGCATCTGGAGGGAAATTCTCATTGGAAGAGCGGTTTTTGCCAGGACCATGGTGGGAAGGAGAAAGGGTTAAATTTCACCTCCAGCCAGGCTCCCCAGATTGATGTAAGGGCCTCCACCTACATGGCTGGTCATTTAGGCTACTATCCACTTAGGGGGCAACATGGCTGGCTGGGGAAGGCTGGGAGTTGTAGGACTTACTTTCTCTGTCTAAACAGGCATAGGGTTGTGCCCTAAATAGGAATAAATCCAATTGAACACAGTAGGACTTCCTTCAGAGTAAATACACTCAGGATCATGCTGTTAATCCTTACTTTAGCTGTCACCATTGGAAAAGGAGCTCCCACACAGCTAAAGTAATATTGAAAGATTTTTTAGAAGTTATATTGTTTAGTAGCTTTACTGAATGAGCCGTGAATGACTAAAGACTAGATAATTTTGTTTTACCTTTTATTTCTAAGGAGGAAATCCTCTTACACCTGTGGCGCTTCCCATCTCTCTCTATTCATGGGATAGAAGGAGCTTTTTATGAACCAGGGATCAAAACAGTTATACCATCAAGAGTCACAGGGAAATTTTCCATCCGGCAAGTCCCTCATATGGACCTTTCTCAAGTGGAAAGTCAGGTAATATTGCTTATGATTATGGTGATCACTCAAGCTATTTGCAAATGGCTCTGCCCAGGCACTGTTGCAATAGCAGGGGGCGATCTACATGGCACCGCTTTCAACCTTCACTCCGTCATAACTGTGCAGCATTGCAGCTGTGAATTAGCTTCTGCTGTGGTACACATGTGATTTACTGCGGACTTCTCCAATGGGAAAATACACATAGCCTCTGAAGTAAACTGCAACAGTCATTCTGCCCCCCTTTTTAATCATTATATTTAAATGCGCAGCTGCACAGGCATGTGAAGATGGGGGTGTGACACTTCGAGTTTTAGTGGCTGTTTTGTATTGTAGGGGTTCTTTTGTGTCTGTCCATTCCTCATTAGGTAAAATGTGGGTGGTCTGCACCTTCGTTACTATGTCAACTGTTTGGCAGTTCTCCAGCCTGAGACTCTCGCGATGGTTGGCACATGCCAAGGCATGTGCCCATGAGAGGTACATGCCTACTCATCATTCCAAAATGGCGGCTAGAGCAAAGTTGGTCCTGGACCTTCTGCTCCCCTGACACCTCTCCCCCAGTCCTTGGCCACTTACTCCAAAGCAGCCATTGCAAAGATATGAAGGTGTGCGAAAGTGTGGTTGAAGAAATAAGCACACTTCCTCGTGCCTCTATAGCTGCGCAGTCACGAAGGAATGGGCAGGAGTGAAGGGACATCACAGAGTGACACAAGCACTAGGCATGCCTACCACATGCCCACCACAAAATGCGAGGTTGGTTTGGGGAAGAGACAGACAGCTTGCAACTGCAGGAAACCTGCAGCAAACCAAAAACATTGCAGCAAAATGTGTCTTTGGAAATCCGCATGTTTCGAGTGAAAACTACGGTTAGGCTGAGAATTGGCAACTGCGTCATATGTTCTGAAGGACCTCAAATCACAGCAACCCTGAAGTAAATGGCTCATGTAGATGGGGCCCAGGGCTCTTAAGCTGGGACATGTAAAGTAAGGAGGGCATCTGATCATGTGCAAAGGGTATTTCCGCCCTGCCCCCACTGCCCCCAGTTATTAACAGATGAATGTTGACATGTCTGGTGTTAGAGCGAAAAGCTTTCGGGTTACAGACTCTGAGTCCGTGCACTTCTCACTTTACAAATTAAGCTCTGAAAATATAATAAAGCCTGCTTGGTGTTAACAGTCCACAGGAGCAAGACTAGAGGCCTATAGCCAAAGAATCGGCTGTTTACTTCAAATAAATATATGAAATTCAGCTCCCCTCCCTCCCTTGCCTTTTTGTCCTTTGCCTCATTAGCATTGCCAGGTCATAATGCTCATTGACATTGTCAGTAAAAGCAACTATTGGCGGAATTCCCTTGTCAAGGTCTAGATGAGTAAGCAAGCATCCACTTCCTTTAGCCACCCCAGCCCTCTTCAGTCATTCTCCTGTATATGTATACTAATCGTCATCCCCCCCCCAGGAGGACTTCTTCTCAGAGGATGACCGGGACCCCCTGAGCCAAGTATCATAGGGGAGCTGCCTGTGTATAGGGACCTTGAGGTGGATCAGCTGGGGGTGAGACCCTAACCCTCCCAACGTAGTTAGCCCACTCTCAGACTTGGAGGCAGATGTCGAGTGGCCCCAGGGAGCACAGGTATCAAAAGGCCAAGACTAGTCAGCTGCCAGATGGAGAAGTGCTGCTTGAGGAATAGGGACACCTTGTGAGTAAGGGTGTACTCATGACCAGAGCCGTGCTCATGAATAGACCTTTCCTCTGGTGGCTCTAATGGATTGCAGCTGTGCTCTGGTCAGGGCTCTGAAGGCTCAGATTTAAAAGCCTTCAATTACAGACACTAGGTGCTGGGATAATGCCTGAGTATCAGTTTCTAGACCATGCAACTTAGTTTTCCTGACCCTGCGTCTTCTCTTGATTGATCTCCCATGCTGGTGACTCCTGGACTCCTGCTAAGACTCTGTTCCTTGGATTGTGCTTGCATTGGACTATTGGCTGTACTTGACTTTGGCTCTGACTCAGATCCTGCTTTTGGACTGCTCTCTGCTTGACCTATAGTGCTGCAGTTCTAACCTCTGCCTGCCTTGTGACTTTTGGGATGCATTTGCCCCATAGGATGCTGCAGGACTGAGCCTGAAATAGCCACAGCAGGACACTAATGTACATAAGAGAGAGCCCCTGATGTTTGCCCACTCCTGGCAATTGCAAATTTGGTGTGATGTCCACAGAGGGGAGACTATGTGTGTGCTTGTATCTATGTAGGCTTCCACTGTATGTTTGGAAGTCCTGCTTGACTGGGGTTTCCAATCATGTAGATGACTACTTGGGTACAGTGGTATTTACGCGGCCTACCCTTTGCAGATCGCATGCCAAACTGGCAGATGTCAGGGGTGTAGGCCACCAAGCGTGGACCCACTCCTTCCTCCATGTGTTAGTATACATGTGGAGGAGAGCCACTGAAGGGCTTGATCAGCTTTCCTAACACTCCATATTCTCCTCACTCCAACTTACAGCTTCTCTGGAACTTAAGTGCTCTGAGGTTGCTTCAGAGTTCCCTCCTTAATCAACCTCCCACTGCTCCTTCAGTTTATAATTTCTCACTGTTCTCTACCTTCAGCCTCCTTATCCACAGGCAAAGGATGCTTGCTAACCCTTAGCTTTCTTCTATCTTGAAGGATGGTGCACATTTTTCGGCCTGCTCCTGTGTGAGGTCTTAGTCCCAAGCAATCCAACGACTTTTCATTCCCATGCAGAAGCTGGACTGCAAACTGTTTCATTCCCTCGCCAGCTGAACATTCTACGTTGCCACACCAGCTCAGTCAAATTGTATCAGAGGTTTCATTGCTATGAGCACAATATACTACAGATAATATTAAAAACATCACAAATACTTTTACTGAAAATATTTTTTTATAGGTGAAACAGTATTTAGAAGATGTATTCTCTAAACGAAAAAGCCCAAACAACCTGAAAGTGTCTATGCAAATGGGTGCAATGCCATGGATTGGTAATATTAGTGACCCTCAGTTTGAAGCTGCTAAAAAGGCAATCAAAAAAGGTCTGAACTGTTTTTGGCAAACACATATATTTTGTTTATTTAGAACAATTTTAAGATATACATCCTCTCTGTCTTTCTAACATTGGGAAGTATGTGTAAAGAACAATGTTCAGCACCATACATATATTTAGAATGTAGATGTATTCTGAAATTAGTATTCATTTTGGCCTTGTCAACAGAAACCAGGAAGGGTAGATCCTTAAGTTCCTAGTGTTTCAGTTTTAGCAAATTCATGTTCTTCTGTAGAAATTCCTGAAAACCTAATTTGTAAGCTCTGGTCAAATTATTTTATTTCAGATGAAAAATGTAGCCAGGGTGTTTTTGGGGTGTGTATGTGTGTGTAGAGAGTTGTCTATAGGAAAATTATTACAAATGTATGGTTACAGTGAATGGCAATTTAGCCACCTCCTCTGTCAGACTGTTGCCAAATGGTTTCCTCTATCTAAAGTTAAATGTTTTCACTTTAATGTACATTTAAAATATGGTTATTTATCATTTTGGTGTTGTGTTATGCATGAGGCATTTTGTGGAAAACACTCCTTTTTGGTGCTGCCATTTTGTCAAATATATTATGATTTTCCAGTTTGTTTTCAATATCCTTCATAGCTTGAACAATATAAACCATACCTGTTCATTAGTATTTATTACATGTTTCTCCTGTCCTTCATCAAAGGGGCCCAGGGGAGAATACATGGCTGCCTACCCCCTATGTTATCCTCACAACAATCCTGTGAGTTAGGTTAGGCTGAGAGAGTGACTGCCCCAAGGCCACCCAGTGAGCAAAAACAATGACAGAGTGGGGATTTGAACTCGGATCTCTCTAGGTTAAGCCTAGCCCTCTGTCCACTATACAACACAGTGGACAAGCAGCAAAGACTGGCAGTTGACATAATCCTTGTGAATTTTGTATACCTGCTAATACACAGGTATGCTACAAAAATTAATCCATGAGTACACTGTTCACATTCAGCACCCACTTAATGTTCTGGGTCATAGGAATACTTATTCAGATACATAGAGAAGCCAAGATCCTGCCAACATGGCTTTGCTCTAGCCCACCCACACCCTGCCAACACAGCTCAGACATACTATCCCATATGCCACATCACAAGCCAATCATAAGTCTGAAGCAACTTGAGATGCAGCAGCGGTGCTCTTTGCTAATGAAAGGCAAGCTTTCACGTCCTTTCCCTTGCCTGAATAGACTAATCTGATCCCAGACATGGCATGTTATACATAAAGCTGAAGTGAAAAAAGCCAATTAGATTAATCAGCCTTAACGTGAAGAACAGTGCAATTGGTTTCTGTGGAATAATTCCTGCTTAAGTATCCAATATGCTGGGTGGGACTTGTACCATGGAAAGTGCAGCATTCTGAATGTGACTAGCTGCTTCACCACTATGACACTGCAATTTCATTTTGTTTAAAGAGGAACATATTTTTCCCTCCATATGTTTCAGTCTTTAACCAGGATCCAGATATGATCAGGGATGGATCGACTATTCCAATTGCCAGGATGTTTCAGAACATCACAAAGAAGAGTGTAATGATGTTTCCAATTGGAGCAGCAGATGACGGAGAGCACTCCCAGAAAGAGAAAATAAGCAGGTTAACAATTTAGACTAATTCCATAAGTAAAGTGGAATTGAGGAATGGGCATAATTCTCCTGTCATTTCACATTGCTTCTAGACAGTGGGGATGATTGGGCAAGGAGAAGACTGTTTCCATAGCAATAGAGAAATTACTGCAGTCTCCCCCCACCCCCGCCCGGCTTTTGTGTGAGTTATCCTGTATCTAGGCTACATTTGTTTTCCTTCTTGCTTTCTACACAGAGAAAAGCATTCACATTAAGTGCCATCCGAGTAGACGATGCCCCATCCCCATTTTTTGTAAACACAATAATTGCTTGTGCTTCTCTTTATCAGGAATGCTGTAGTAGTGGATTTCCTGCATTATCGGGGTTGGACTGGATGTCCTTTGAGATCCTTTCCAACTCTGTTTCTAATTAGCCTGTGTATGAGGGCTTCTTCCATCTTACAATTTTCCGTTTTGGCTTTGTGTTTAACTGGAGTGTTTATGTACGATCCCAAGAATAAAAGCAGAATTATACAAAACAGGTGATACCTCTTTGATACCTCGTTGGGCTCCTTCACACGGAGCTTTTATCCTGCTATTGAGATTGCTCTCTCACGGAAGTTTGTGAGCCCTTTAGATGACGTCGTCAACTTCCAGGGTGTCCCCTGCACTAAATGCCCTTTTTCCATTTTTAAATAGATAGGAAATAATGAGTTATCAAATTACCCCACTTGTGTTCTGCGTGAGTTCCCCCCATGAAAAAGGAAAAGCGGCAAGAGGAGTTAGATCAATGAAACATATGGAAGTCTCAGATAAGGGGGAGAAAGAGGGGAAAGGGGAGGGGGGAAAGGAAGCGTGTGTAAAGGGAGTCCATTGTGATCCTGCAGTTTCCAGGAGTGCTTTTTACCAGCTTAGGCTAGTACGCCAACTGCGGCCCTATCTGGAGAGGACAGACCTTGCCTCAATTATCCATGCGCTAGTCACGTCCAGGCTGGACTACTGTAATGTGCTATACATGGGGCTGCCTTTGAATACAGTTCAGAAACTCCAGCTTGTGCAGAATGCGGCCGCTTGAGTATTGGTGGGGACAGTTCGATCACATAACACCTATACTGTGCCAGCTGCACTGGTTACTGGTGCATTTCTGAGCCCAATTCAAAGTGCTGGTTTTGACCTTTAAAGCCTTAAACGGTTTGGGACCTAGTTACTTGAAGGACTGCCTTCACCCATATCAGTCTGCCTGCACTTGAAGATCAGAAAGAGAGGCCCTTCTTATTTGCCCACCCATGACAGCAGGCAGGTGGGTGACCACACATGAGAGGGTCTTCTCTGCAGTGGCCCCACACCTTTGGAACAAGCTGCCATTGGAGATCTATCATGCTCCGTCATTGCAGACTTTTAAGAAGGCTTTGAAAACATATTATTTTACCTTGGCCTTCTCATGATATGACTGCTATTGTTGCTGGTACTGCTGTTAACACTGTTGCTGGTTTTATTGTGGCTTTTATTGTTTTTGTCAGTTTTAATATTTTAACTGTTTTATGTGTTTTATTGCTGTGAGCCACCTTGGGAGGGCTTCTCTCCTGAAAGGTGGACAAGAAATACTTTAAATAAATAAATCCTGCATTTAAAACAGAAGCAGAAACCCCATTTTAAATGTGGGATTTTAGGCTGGTGTAGAGATGCTCATTATCTCCGATCTAAAGGGTCCTCAAACTTATGTGAGTGAGCAATCTCAATAGCAGGATAAAATTTCTGTGTGAAGAAGCCCAACAACATCTTCCATTTGTAACCTTCCCTTGTATTCCTACTGCTTGTTCCATCTTGCTTTTTAGTATAAAATATGCATTACAAAGGGAAAAACAGAATAGCTGCACAATGCCTTTTGGCTGGTAGTGCTACGAGCTGTCTGTCTGGAAGCACGCAGGGCCTAAAATGCTGACTTCATTGCCACAACATCTGGCCTAATTTTTGTATGTAAGAACATAAGAAGAGCCATGCTGGATCAGACCAAGGGTCCATCTAGTCCAGCATTCTATTCACACAGTGGCCGACCAGCTGCTGACCAGGAACCCACAAGCAGGGCATGAGCACAACAGCACCCTCCCACCCATGTTCCCCAGCAACTGGTGTACATAGGCTCACTGCCTC
Source organism: Heloderma suspectum (assembly GCF_057233095.1). Classification (NCBI taxonomy): domain Eukaryota; kingdom Metazoa; phylum Chordata; class Lepidosauria; order Squamata; family Helodermatidae; genus Heloderma; species Heloderma suspectum. The sequence continues at coordinate 96,029,928 of NC_139461.1, forward strand.
TGGTTCTGGAGGTAGCACATAGCCATCAGGACTAGTATCATCGATAGCCTTCTCTTCCATGTATTTGTTCAACCCCCTTTTAAAGCCATCCAAATCGGTGGCCATCACTACATCCTGTGGTAGTGAATTCCATAGTTTAACTATGTGCTGTGTGAAGTATTCCTTTTATTTGTCCTGAATCGCCCACCAATCAGCTTCATAGGATGACCCTGGCTTCTAGAATTTTGAGAGAAGGAGAAAAATGTCTCCCTATCCACATTCTCCACACCATGCATAAGTTTTTACACCTCTATCATGTCTCCCCTTACCCTCCTTTTTTCCAAGCTAAACAACCCCAGCTGTTGTAACCTCTCATGGGGGGGGGGGGGAATGCACCAGACCCTTGATCATTTTAGTTGCCCTTTTCTGCACTTTTTCAAGCTCTACAATATCTTTTTTTAGGTGACCAGAACTGGACACAGTATTCCAAGTGTGGCCACACCATGGATTTGTATAGGGGCAGTATGATTTTGGCAGTTTTATTCTCAGTTCCTTTTCTAATTATGCCTAACATGGAGTTTGCCTTTTTTACAGCAGCCACACACTGGGTTGACATCTTCATTGAGCTGTCCATCACAACCCCAAGATATCTTTCCTCGTCGGTCACTGCTAGCTCAGATCCCATCAGGCTATACTTGAAGTTGGGATTTTTTGCCCCAATGTGCATCACTTTGCATTTGCTTACATTGAACCATATTTGCCATTTAGATGCCCATTCTCCTGGTTTGGAGAGATCCTTTTGGAGCTCTTCACAGTCTTTTTGTTTTAACCACCCTAAATAATTTGGTGGCATCTGAAAACCTGGCCACTTCAGTGCTCACTTCTAATTCCATATCATTTATGAACAGGTTGAAAAGTATTGGTCCTAATACAGATCCCTGTGGGACCCCACTATTTACTTCCCTCTATTGGGAGAATTTACCATTTATTGCTACTCTCTGCTTTTGTTCTTTAACCAGTTTGTTGTTGTTCAGTCGTTCAGTTGTGTCCGACCCTTCGTGACCCCATGGACCATAGCACGCCAGGCCTTCCTGTCCTGCGCTCTCTCCCGGAGCGTGCTCAAGTTCATATTCATTGCATCCGTGATGCTATCTAGCCATCTCATCCTCTGCCGTCCCCTTCTCCTTTTGCCTTCAGTCTTTCCCAGCATCAGGGTCTTTTCCAGAGAGTTTTCTCTTCGCATTAGGTGGCCAAAATATTTGAGCTTCAGCTTCAGTATCTGTCCTTCCAATGAGCACTCAGGGTTGATTTCCTTTAGGATTGACTGATTTGACCTCCTTGCAGTCCAGCGGACTTGTAAGAGTCTTCTCCAGCACCACAGTTCGAAAGCATCAATTCTTCGGCGCTCAGCCTTCCTTATAGTCCAGCTCTCACAGCCATACACTACTACTGGGAAAACCATAGCTTTGATTAGACGGACCTTTGTCGGCAAGGTGATGTCTCTGCTTCTTACTATGCTGTCTAGGTTTGCCATAGCTTTCCTCCCAAGGAGCAAGCGTCTTTTAATTTCATGGCTACAGTCACCGTCTGCGGTGAACCTGGAGCCCAAGAAAGTAAAATCTGTCACTGCTTCCATTTCTTCCCCTTCTATATGCCAGGAAGTGATGGGGCCAGATGCCATGATCTTCATTTTTTTAATGTTGAGTTTCAAACCAGCTTTTGCACGCTCCTCTTTCACCCTCAACAAGAGGCTCTTTAGATCCTCTTCACTTTCTGCCATTAGGGTGGTATCGTCTGCATATCGGAGGTTGTTGATAATTCTCCCAGCAATCTTAATTCCGACCTCTGATTCATCCAACCCGGCATTTCTCATGATGTACTCTGCATATAAGTTAAATAAGCAGGGTGACAATATGCAGCCTTGTCGTACTCCTTTCCCAATTTTGAACCAATCGGTTCTTCCATGTCTGGTTCTTACTGTTGCTTCTTGACCCTCGTACAGGTTTCTCAGGAGACAGGTAAGGTGGTCTGGTACTCCCATCTCTTTAAGAATTTGCCAGAGTTTGTTGTGATCCACACAATCAAAGGCTTTAGCGTAGTCAATGAAGCAGAAATAGACGTTTTTCTGGAATTCTCTTCCTTTCTCCATGATGCAGCGAATGTTGGCGTTTAACCAGTTACTGATCCATAAAAGGACCTGTCCTCTTATTCCATGACTGCTAAGTTTTCTCAGGAGTCTTTGGTGAGGAACTTTGTCAAAAGCCTTTTGGAAGTCCAAGTAAACAATCTCTATCGGATCACCCATGTCTGAATGTTTATTGACACTCTCTAATAACTCTAAAAGGTAAGTGAGACAGGATTTACCTTTGCGGAGGCCATGTTGATTCGTCTTCAGCAGGGCTTGTCCCTCTACATGCTTACTAATTTTAACTTTAATAATGCTGTCAACCAATTTACCCAGAACGGATGTTAAGCTAACGGGCCTGTGATTTCCCAGATCCTCTCTGGGTCCCTTTTTGAAAATTATTCAAAATTATTGGTATTACACTGGCCATCTTCCAGTCCTCTGGTATAGAGGCTGATATTAGAGACATGTTGCATATTTTGGTTAGCAGATCAGCAACTTCATATTTGAGTTCTTTGATAACTCATGGATACCATCTGGGCCTGGTGATTTATTTGCTTTCAGTTTATCAATAAGGTTGAGAACTTCATCTTTTGTCACCACTATTTGCCTCAGTTCCTCAGATTCCCTTCCTGAAAACATCAGTTCGGTTACAGGTATCTGTCCTATATCTTCTGCAGTGAAGACAGATGAAAAGAATTCATTCAGTTTCTCTGCGATCTCCTTGTCCTCCTTTAACTCCACTGGTTTTCTGCTTCGGATATATTTAAAGAATTATTTACCTCCCCCTGCCCTCTGCTTTTTGTACTGCCTAGCTTGATGATGAGTCTGGAGAACTCAAAAGCTTGCACACTTTTTTGTGATATTTTGGTGGTTCCTAATAAAGGTATTGCACAGTGGTGAATTTTGGAGGTTTTCTTCTTAGACCAACATGGCTAGCTTTGCAAAATATCTCCATACCCCTCACACTGAAAGAGCATCAGCCATCACCATCCTGAGAAACTACCCAGCAATCTCCCTAAGAAAATGAATTCATAGATAAAAATGGCTGCCTATAATTATGGCTGACTGGTATGGAAAATCCCTCTATGATCCATTCAAGTGTGTGAAGGAGCAACAGAAATCCAACAGCCCAACATTTGTTCCATGTGGTTTGTTTTGGTCTTTGTTGGCAGGCAGAACCTCATTTCTAAACTATGCCCTGTTATATTAGGAATATATCCTATTTTCAGACTGTCTAGTAACCAGGTACCAAATTTCAGCTTTCTAGCTAGTGTTGTTGTGGTATAACTCATTTGAAGTACAGTCCTTTCTCCCACATTTCAAAAGAGGCCTGTACAAATCTTTCAAGCTTTCCTAAAATTTAGAGTGTCTTGGGCTATATGTGCACCAAATTTCAGCTTTGTAAAAGAGGTGAAAGTACTGCAACCATTTTGGGATACACATCTTTCCTTTCTTCATCTGCATTTTGAAGGAAACATGCAGATATACTCCACTTCCAGACTTTTCTAGTAATGAGGGTGTTGTGGACTATGCATGGGCCAGGTTTCAGTTTTTCTGGATGGTCTAGAAATACCTTAAACATTTTGAGGTGGACATCCCCCTCCTCTGTTTTGAGGCAGAGAACTACAAATATTAAATTTTCCTGGTAATCAGGATATTCTGCTCTATTCATGTACTACATTTCAGTCTCTAGGTAATGTGGAAATACCTTAACAATCTCTATACATACAGTCAGGGCCAGAAATATTGGAACAAGGATAACTGTTTTGGCAGTTGGCCTCTGTACACCACCACACTGAAGTTGAAAGGAAACGCACCCAGGTGGGAGTGAAGTCAGGACTTTCAGCTGTAATTCAAGGGGTGTGACAAAAGTGGGGCACTAACCATTCAGGAAGGATAGCCAGTGGCATACACCCCCCCCCCAATCATTGGTGGCTCATAAGTAATGGAACAAACCAACATCATTTCAAACTTAAGGATCACCTTCAATACCTGGTTGAAAATCCTTTGCAGTCAATGACTGCCTGAAGTCTGGAACCCATGGACATGACCAAATGCTGAGTTTGCTCCCTCGAGATGCTTTGCCAGGCCTTTACTGCAGCTGCCTTCAGCTGCTGCTTGTTTGTGGGTCTTTCTGCTTTCAGTCTTGTCTTCAGGAAGTGAAAAGCATGCTCTATTGGGTGGAGATCAGGTGACTGACTTGGCCATTGAAGAACATCCTACTTCTTTGCCTGGAGAGACTCTTGGGTAGCTTTTGCTGTATGTTTTGGGTCATTATCCATCTGCAATATGAAGCGGCATCCTATCAGTTTGGCAGCATTTGGCTGAATCTGAGCAGAAAGTACAGCCCTATAGACTTCAGAATTCATCCTGCTGCTTTGATCAGCAGTCAGGTCATCAATAAACACCAGTGACCCGGTTCCATTGGCGGCCATACATGCCCATGCCATAACACTGCCTCCACCATGTTTGACAGATGATGTGGTATGCTTTGGATCATGAGCTGCCCCTTTCCTTCTCCATACTTTTCTCTTCCCATCATTCGGGTACAAGTTAATCTTGGTTTCATCAGTCCAAAGAATCTTATTCCAGAACTGGGAGGGCTTTTTTAGGTGTTTGCTGGCAAAGGCTAATCTGGCCTGTCTGTTCTTGAGTGTTACCAGTGGTTTGCACCTTGTTGTAAAGCCTCTGTATTTACATTCATAAAGCCATCTCTTACCTCCTCAAGAGCGTTCTTGATCTGGCTAGATGTTGTGAAAGGGTTCCTCTTCACCATGAGCAGAATTCTGCAGTCATCCACTTTAGTTGTCTTCCGTGGTCTTCCAGGCCTTTTGCTGTTGCTGAGCTTGCCAGTTAAGTCCTTTTTCAGGATGTTCCAAACTGTTGTGTTGGACACTCCCACTGTTTTTGCTATCTCTCTGATGGGTTTATTTTGTTTCCTCAGCCTAATGATGGCCTCCTTCCCTCGCATGGACACCTCTTTGGACCTCATGTTGGGAGTTCCAGTGAACAGCTACCAAATGCAAATGTAACACTCAGAACCACCTCCAGGCCTTTTATCTGCTTGATTGGTCATGGGGTACCCAGGAAACAGGCCACACCTGGCCATGCGGCTGCTTGTCAACCATTCATTCCATTACTTATGAGCCACCAATGATGGGTGTGTGTGTATGCCATTGGCTGTACTTCCTGAATGGGTAGTGCCCCACTTTTGTCAAACCCCTTGAATTACAGCTGAAAGTCCTGACTTCACTCCCATCTGGGTGTGTTTCCTTTCAACTTCGATGTGGTGGTGTACAGAGGCCAACTGCCAAAACAGTTATCCTTGTTCCAATATTTCTGGCCCTAACTGTATCTGTTTGCTATGGCTTTCCCCAAGTCATGACCTATCTTTGAACCAACCTCATTATATGAGTGTGTGTGTGTGTGTGTGTGTGTGTGCATGGTCTTTGTTCATTTTTATTCTTTTGTAAATCACTTCGGGATTTGTTTCAAATGAGAAGAGGTATAGAAATATTGCTAATAAATAAACAAACAAATAAACAAACCAGTGAATATGTAAATCAACCATCTCTCCCTCACACATGTATAAATTGTGTGTGTCTGTGTCAAAGATGCAAATACTGTCATTTGATATAGTAAGCTAGAAACACCATGTTATTCCATGCTCAGTCCAAATGTTCTTCCTTGTTCCTGAAAAAAGCATCTAGACAATGTTCTGTGCGTCCTCAGATTTTAAAAGACTTGAAGATGTTTGGCACTTCAAAGCAACACAGCATCCTTAATGTTCAGATTACTTGATAATTGTTTTTTCTTCTTTCCTGATCAGATCCAACTACATTAATGGAATAAAGGTATTTGCCGCCTTTTTACTTGAGATCTCAAAGCTCCATGGGGAATTAAAGGAAGCCTCCAATTTGAAGACTGAGACATGATGGTCCATGAAGCAAATCATACCTATTGGTTTTGTACTTCTTTTATGTATTGTTACAATTCCAAAGAAATATGTTAAAAAATCCCTGAAACTCTAAGGGCTTTTCTAGAAGTTCATGTCCTGAACTGCTACACTACAACTTATTCTAATTTTGAATGCATTTTGTCCCTTAAATTTGTGTACTTCAGTCATTCCTACATATCTTATTCTACTGTGGAACACTGCCATACATTCATTTTGAAACGGGTGGGTTGTTTCTTGAGAAAGTAATCCCACCTGTATAAAAATGAGCACTCACGTGTCTATTATAGACCCCAACATAATATGCTTTGTGTTCATTTTTAGTTCTTGTGAGTTTAGCACCATGACAAGACAAAATTAGGTACTCAAGACTGTTTTCCCTACATATTTCTCTACTACACAGTTTCATTGGTACAATATTCCAGTAGATTCTATCTGTAACGTTACCTTCTATCCATTGCAAACTTCTTTTTCGTTAATGTTTGAACACAATGATTTTCTAATCCATATTGCTGCTGATAATAAAGTAATAATTTCAAATTGTACCACAGGTCAAACTGGATAGCTTTACCTTAAGATTCTTTTTAAAATCCAGCACACCATTTAAAATTATCTCCAGCTTTGTTAATAAAACTGTATGATTTTTCTCTGTTTTCTATCTGCAAAGGAACCTGGGTGTTTCACCAATGTATGGAGACTGTTCTGAGTAACAGAACATTTTTTAAAATAGGGGAATCCACCATTGTCTGTTTCTTCATCCCAGCAGCCCTAGGTGCAACCTGAAACCATCTCAGCACCTGATAGAACCTAATTTGGATGTCTACAGCCTCATAAGAACATAAGAGCCATGCTGGATCAGACCAAGGGTCCATCTAGTCCAGCATTCTGTTCACACAGTGGCCAACCAGCTGTCGACCAGGGACCCACAAGCAGGACACGAGCACAACAGCACCCTCCCGCCCATGGTCCCCAGCAACTGGTGTGCATACCTCTGGTACTGGCGGTACCACAGAGACATCAATAGTCTTTTCTGCCAGGGATTTGTCTACCCCCCTTTTAAAGCCATCCAAATTGGGGGCCATCACTACATCCTGTAGTAGCAAATAGTTTAACTCTGCACTGTGTGAAGAAGTACTTCCTTCTATCTGTCCTGAATCTCCCACTGATCAGCTTCATGCGATAACCCCAGGTTCTAGTATTTTGATACAGGGAAAAAAATGCCTCCTCCCACATTCCATTAAGACTGTCACTTAGCAGCAGCATTCAGCAACAGCCACTCCCACCCCCATTCTTTTTGCTTTGTTTGCCATCTAACCTGAGGAAGAATTCTGAAGAATTCAAAAGCCTGTACGCTATTTTGTGAGTTTTGAGTTGGCCTAATAAAGGTATTGCCCTAATATGGACTTCTGAAAGTATAACAATTGTAGAATTGGCTTTCCTTAAGAATAACATGGATGTCAAAGATAGATTATTCATGTTTAAAATGAATTTCATTATCTTGTTGGTTAGATGAGCTACTTCCACTGAAAGGGAATATGATGCCACCTCACCTAGCTTACATACCTGCTTTGGCACTGCTTTTTGTAGCTGTACATGGAAGTGATGTTTAACCTATACTCATTAAAAGAACACATGTAAATTCAGATGACATTCAAGCCAGAATTAGATTAGAAATTGATGTCAAAACCTGGGCAAAAGTGACCCTAGAGTCTCTGAGGCAGTGGCAAGACAGTTCTAAAACTACTTTAGGTTTATTTGGGGCAGGTACTGGTTCTTTGTTTTTTGTTTGACTTTTAATATATGAACATTGTGGGAATTGTTTATAAGGAGTTCTATGAACTGACTTCTTTGGTTAAAAATAGAGCTGAATGTTGGAACTGTTAACAACATTGGATTGTAGTTGTATTCTAGCTTGTTTGGGGCCAAATTAAGAGAGAATATACTTTGATGTTTTACTTTATAATAGGAAGCTCGTACTTTCTAATTTGTTTAATTTTTAAATTCTCATTTGCTTACCAGTGATATGAGTACAGTAATTTTCTTATTTCTAGTTATTCATATATTTTCACATTATACTTCTACCTTTTCCCATTTGAACTTAATCAGTCTCATTATACAATCAACGTCTATTTGTAAGACATTAATTAACCTTTTATGTGTGTCCTGATGCCGTGCTTAGAATGTACATAAAAAGGTAAAGGTGTCCCCAACCATAAAGTTATTTAAAATTTAGACAGTGTGATTATTTACTGATAAAACATTGAGATATTTGGGACTGGGGTTTGGGACTGAACCTAGAAAACAGGAAGCCACTACGAGGTGCTTAAAATAATGTAAATACAATCAGAAGCTGTCCCATTCATACTCTCTACAGTGTTGTCACATAGGTGGTCTTCTCTTGAATATTAAATTTAGGGGGAACAGGTCTACCAATTTGAAGCAGAAGGAGCTGTACAGAGTGGTCATTGGCTGGGCAGCTGTGATGTCATGAAGCACTCTCTGTCCAGAGCAGTCTTCCAGCTTAAAGCAAACACAAATGTGTGTGTTTTAATAAAACAGACGTTATATGATTATACAAACACTTTAATTGAACAAAAAGATGGCTAACACTTTTGAGAGGGGTCAAACTGGTGAGGAAATCAGTATTTGCTAAAGAGGTAGATATATGTGTCATTTGAAGAGCAAAGACAGAGGGCAGTTTGGATTACCCTGTGGTGACAAAACATGTTAGCTCCTGTTTTTATGTATGTCTGTAGGTGTGTACCCTCAAAGGCCTAAAGTGCTTGTGTGAGAGAGCTGTTGCATGAGATCAGTGGTTCACTTGACTGGTACAATGCTGTACTAATGGAACTAAGTAATGTTGCCAGTTTAATTATCTGCAGTCTGAGATAGATGTGAGCTTGAAGCTTGTCCCATGTTAGCCATTTACTTTCTGCAAGGAGAGATACTGACATTTGTTCAGAGACAAAGGTTCAAGGACCTTATTATGACTTTAAGTTACTCTGTTAATATGTTGGTGGGTTACAGTATTAGTGGTCAGATGCACAAAAACATTTTTTAGAAAAAGTAAGGTATGCACTTGCATCATCCTACCTATTTAAATCAAAGTAGAGAAGGCAAAAGCTTGCCATTATTGAAAAAGATGAGAAGGTACTCTTGTGTGCATGAGTGGTTAAGATAATATGCAGCTGTTGCCATTAAGCAATGACCGGGGGGGGGGGGGGTCCCTAGGCTGAAGTAGGTAACTAGTTTCAAATTTCCTATTTGCAATGCCTAGTTCCCTTTTTCAGAGATGGGCTGATTTTAGTCTTGTGTGCACTCTCTCTTTCTCAGATTAGGACCCACACGGCCTAAAAATGAAGGTTACATTTACAAAACGAGTGTGTGTACAAATCAGTTATATCGTAATTAAGTGCTCCTGCATTTTGCTTAAGGGTGCTTCCAGATGAGACTTTTATTGTGCAATCGCCCTGCCCCCAATGAGGGGGGCAGATAACGTTGTCTTCCACTTGTAACCCTGCCACCACTTCTTTTGGAGGAAATGACAGAATAACTGCACAATGTATTTTATTTATTTTTATTTACAATACTTATGTACCACTCCACATCTAAGCAGATTCTGGAGCAGGGAACAATAAAAGAAATAAAACAGCATATTGAAAGTTTTCTTGAACAGAATACCAATAAAAAACAGTAGCTGGTCAGTCAAGGAAGGCTTGTTGAAATAAAGATGTCTTCAGCAGGTGCCAAAAACAACACAACGTTGGTGCCTGCTTGACCTCCAGAAGCAGGGAGTTCCACAGAAAGGAAGCCACCACACTGAAGGCTCTTCTCCAGGTGGATTCCAATTAGGCCATAGCTCCATGCGGAACCACCAGGTGCATCCCATCTGATGACCTCAATGACTGGGCAGGTTGATAAGGGAGAAAATGCTCTCTCAAGTATCCCGTTTCAAAGTTGTTTAGGGCTTTACACACTAGTAGCAAAACCATAAACCTGGCCTAGTAGCGAATAGTCAGCCAATGCAGTTCCCTTGGCAAAGGAATTGAATGCTGAAGAGGGGCAGCTTGTGACAACAGCCGAACTGCTGTGTTCTGCACTAACTCCAGCTTCTGGACCAGTCTTAAGGGCAGCCCCGCATACAGCACATTGCAGTAATCTACTCTTGAGGTTACTAGCACCTCAACCACTTTGGCCAAGCTATCCCTGTCCAGGAAAGGCTGTAGCTGGTAAAAGGCACTTTGGGCTGTTGCGGCACTTGGGCCTCCAGTGACAATGATGGATCTAGGACTACCCCTGTACTATGAACCTGATATTTCACAGGAAGTGCAACCCCATCCAGAACAGGCAATGAACCTGCTCGAGACTCAGAAACCACTCACCCACAGGGCTTCTGCCTTGCCAGGATTCACCTTCAGTTTATTGGCCCTCACCCAGCCCATCATTGAGTCTAGGCACTGATCCAGGACTTGCACAGCCTCATGTGATTCAGATAGAGCTGATGGTACTTGGTTCCAAATCCCCTAATGACTGCTCCCAATGGATTGATATAGATGTTAAACAACATTGGGGACAAGATGGTAGCCTGCAGAACCCCACAGCTCAATTACCAAGGGGCTGAGGAACGATCACCCAGTGTTACTCTCTGAAATCGACCCCGCAAGTAAAACTGGAACCACTGTAACAAACTACTTCCAATGCCCAACCCAAAGAGTCGATCTAGAAAGATACAGTGGTCAATGGTATCAAAGCTGATGAAGGATTGAGCAAAACTAACAGGACAGCTTCCCATGTCCCTCTCCTGATAAAGGTCATCCAAGAGGATGACCAAGACTGATTCAGTCCCATAACCAGGTCAAAACACAGACAAACCTCCAACAAGAGGTTTCTTCAACAAGAATTCCACAGTAGGGTGTGGCGACAAAAAAGGCCCTCTAACTCAGGGATGGGCAAAAAGTAGAGCACTCCAGATGTTTTAAACTTCAACTCCCACCATTCATGACTATTGGCTATGCTGGCAGGGGTTTCTGGGAGTTGACTACCTTCTGCCCATCTATTCTGTAACCCGGGGAAGGAAAGCTGGTGCCCTCCAGATGCTTTGGACTACAGCTCCTATCATCCCTGAGCTTGGCCATGCTGGCTGGGATTTATGGGAGTTGTAGTCCAAACCATCTGGAGGGCACAAGGTTTTCCTACTCCTGCTTTCACTGAATGGATCTATTACAAGGAGTTACGGAAAAGGAAAACTATGCAAAGCGTACAACGTTTCTGCATAATCTACCCCACTTACAAGCAAAAGACAATGTTTGGCTAATAGTTCCACAAAGGCCCTGATTTGTTAATCGCAGCTGATGTATCTCTTTCCAAGTCTTTAATCTCTTTGAACAGAAATCTTTGCTGCTCTTCTCTTTAGCTGACAACCATTTCCCCCTAGTTTTGTGAATATGTTTTTGTCAATATGTAATTTAAAACTGTTAAAAGGCCTTTCAATACATCTGTCTTTACTGGTACAATCTTCTGTGAAGCATTAATTGCTTGCAGCATTTCATCAGAATCAACTGCTCTGATGCTAATTACACTGGATAACCACTAAAGCTAAAAACAAAACAATTATAAGACATTAATATGTGAGAACTTGCTCATGGCTATTTCTAATGAGCATAGTGGGGAAAGGAATCTTTCCCCATTCGTATTCATAATTGCAATATTATTATTATATCTGGGCTTAAAGCACTCATGAACAGTGAAATTAGATTTAAAATTTCATTAAAAAGATTTCCGCATGATCACATTTCATACATTTCTTGCGCACAGTCGCATGCCTTTCCTCATAGCCAGCCTTTTCACAGCTTGAGCACATTGCACATTTCTTTGTACTCCGGAAAATGTCATACTTCCCTCAACAAGAACGTTCATTGCTATTGTGACTGCTGTGTAGAATGTGGTTGTGCCCACTTGCATGGTTGGATATGGGTTGTCTTTAGTGATATCCATCATAACTCCCCTTATTTTCCTATATGCTTGTTGTGAATCTTATTTTATTTTCTTCAGAGGCTATACATATACCTCATGGTAATAGAACCCCTCTGTGGAAATGCACTCCAAACCAGGCTTTTTTTTTTTTTTAAGTGGTAAACAGCAGCACAGCTATCTGCCTGCAGCAAGCCTAAATCCTCAGCTCCATCATGTCTGGGTTGGCTAAGTTGACGGAAAAGTCGGTTGCAAACGAGCTGTGAAATGGTTACAGTATGCTTGTGGTACACTTGATGTCCTCATGGAGAAAAGCCCTGCAATCAGAGATGCCTAACTAGTTATGTGACCCCTGAGCTTAGCTGTTTAAATTGTTTTTAAATTTTGCATGCTAAAATTTGTATGTTTTGTAATTTTTGTGACCCATCCAGAGGACTTTGGCTATTGGGTGATATAGAAATAAACAAAATGAAATGAGATCTAGTTTGGTCTACTGCATCTGCCTAGAGTCTGCAGGCTTCAGCACTGAATTTTCCTTTCTTTTGCAGAATTCCTCATACCTTACTTCTGATGAAGAAGCCTATCAAAAAATGCCCCACTCAATCATGCAGCGGAGACACGAAACTGCCTTCTGCCAGATTAGAATATTGATCCATCTAATGATTTATTTTATTTTTAACATTTATATAGTGCCTTATTTGTTAAAAAGTCATCAAGATGGTAAAAAATGATTTAAAACAATAACACCTTAATACAGTAAAAAGAACATAAAAACCATGCAATATTAAAGCTACATAATTAAAAAGGCTAAATTGAAAAGTTGTGTCTTCACACCTGTTCTGAAGATCAAGAGAGTGTGGGTCAATTACAGTTCTTGAGGAAGAGCCTTCCACAGTTTGGGAGCAACACAGGAGAAAGCCCTTCCACGCATGCCTGACAAATGGGCTTCTGCAGGTTCATAACAAAGCAGGCAGCCCCTTAAATATAGCCCAGTATTTTTCACTTTGACTGGTAGTGGCAGGGCTGGTGTCAAGGGTAGGCATGGTTGGGCACCTGCCAAAGGCCCATACTTCATCAGGGGCCCACTCACAAGAACCCCCTGGAATTGCTCCTCCTCTTCATCATTGCAACCTGCTTGTTTACCTGCCTCTTACACTGGCCCAGGCAACAGTGGTGGTGAGAAGGAGGTGTAGCAGATGCTGCTGCCTACTTGATTCCTGGCTCTTTGCCTGTCAAGCAAGAAAGTGGTAGCAATGATGAGAAAGTGGATGAGGAGCAAGAGCAACTGATGACAATGGTGGTGAGAAGGTAGACTCACTGAGGGAAGGGGCCCAGTGAGGGAGTTTTGCCCAAGGGCCTTCAGAAACCTGGAGCTCTCCAAGTTTCCCATCTATACTATGCTGAGGGTTGCAGAAAGGCACCTTGTATATTGCATCAGTGCTACATGAAGGACATGTTCATGGATTACCTGAGTGGCTGTATAATGAAACATACAGAAAGGCGGAGAAAGAAACCCCTTGGGGGAAAAAAGCACATGTAAAGGAGCCAACGTTAATCCTGTAAAGAATGTGGAAGTAGAAGCCTCAGTAAAGGTGCGGGATAAAAGCCTCATGTAGAAATGCCCTTAGTCAGTTAGTCAGTAAGGGCTTCTTCACACTGAGCTTTTATCCTGCTATTGTGCTCACTCAAGGAAGTTTGTGGGCCCTTTAGATGATGTTGTGAACCTCCAAGGTGTCTCCTGCACTAAATGACCTTCATTCCATTTTTAAATAGATTGGAGATAATGAGGTATCAGATTACACCGCTGGTGTTCCCTCATAAAAAAGGAAAAGCCACAAGAAGAGGAGGTAGATCAGTGAAACATATGGAAGACTAAGGGACAGAAGAAGGGGGGGAGAGGAGCACGTGTAAAGGGAGTCTGATGTGATCCTACATTTAAAACGGAAGCAGAAAGCCCTGTTATAAATGCAGGTTTTTAGACTGGTGTAGAGATGCTCTTTATCTAGCTAGTTGTGGGGAGGGGGGAACCACAGCCAGGTAAAAAAGTAACGAAAACAGTGGAAACTGAGACAATGATGAGGGGAAATGGCTTATAAGGCAAATGTTTCCTAGACATCAGTCTTTGCTTGCTGATTCAGCGGACAAAGATGGCAATACGAGGAAATTCTATAACTGCTTTATTTCACTGCCATGGTGAGGCACTGTCTTTTTGTTTTATTACTTGCAACTGTCAAAGATGGGTGTGAAAACCTTTGAACTGTGCCTGAGTATATAGTAATCCTTAATAATAATGTAACCCTGTGTTGTAACTTGTTAAACCCTTGCGGGATGGCCAGAGCACAGACTTCTTTGGCGTCGGGGTCTGAGGAGTTTATTATATTTCTATACTGCCCAAAAGCCGAAATGCTCTGGGTGATTCACAACAATTAAAATACACCATATGATACAATATAAAATGTAATAGCTTAAAACCACAATATGAAAGTACAAACCACAATAAAACCTAGCAGCAATGCAGAAATTTAAATACAATAACAGATTTAAAACAATAGAGCTAAAAGACTAAAATGCCTGGTGTGAATGATTCCTGGGACTAATTCCAACCTTCCTGCAAAGTACAACTGCTCTGGAACTAATTTGAACTCTCCTGCAAGGTAGGACTGGCCAAACCAGGCCTTCAAGTCCCCCAAAGTACCCAGTAGCCATCCCCCTAGGCCAAGAGGCATTGAAATTACTGAGGTTATGTGGAAAAAATCACACCAACTAAAGATTGGATAAACGTTTATTAAGGGAAAAAAGGGGTAGAGGGAAAGGGAAGAATGGAAATAGCAAGTTGCACAAAAAGGTACAAAGCCAAATTACTTAAACATACACATAGAATCTTGTAAACACACACCCAAGCAAAATAATAAAGCTACCTGGCCTATCATACCTTAACATACCTAACTACGGGTCTCCCAGGATAGCAACCAGCTATCAGCAAGTCCAGAACCACCAGGAGGAAGGGAGACACCATGCTTCTACCTCAGCTCTGTTTTAAAGCCCAGCCCTGGCAATCTTGGTAGAAGAGCACCTGCATGCAACATCTTGAATGTAACATGTAGTTTGGTCCTGAGGAGAATACAGACAGGGAGGCTTTGTTTTATTTATTTATTAAATTTATTAATCGCCCATCTGGCTGGTCACCCAGCCACTCTGGGCGATGTACAACAATAAAAACAGTTTATACAATAAAATTCAACATTAAAAACATCACATTTCTAAAATTACCCTAGCCCACCCCAATACCTGCCTGAACAACTATGTTTTTAATGCATGGCGGAAGCTCATTAAAGAGGGGGCATGGCAGAGTTCCCTAGGGAGGGAGTTCCACAGAGTGGGGGCCACCACAGAGAAGGCCCTCTCCCTCATCCTCACCAGCCTAGCTGTCCTGGCTGATGGGACAGAGAGAAGGCCATCCGAGGCTGATCTTGTTGAGCAGTTTTAAGGCAAAGCACCAGAGTCATAATACTGTGGAGGAGAGAGCACCAGCCATCTTCTACCATCATAGAGCAGAATGTAAGGCCTATACCAGCAACTGGACCCTCTGTGCCTGCAGTATATATTAGCTCATTATCAAGCCTATCATTATCTGTGGTGGAAATGGTGGCAAAGAAATAATTCGTTCCATCCCCATTGCACCTTCTCAGAGCCATCAGCAGAGCTTTTTTAAGTGGTTAGAAGCCTGTTGGAATCTGGCTTTGAGAGATATATGGTGGAACCCCCAGTTACGAGACACTTTGAAGATACAGTTGCTTACATCTGGCATGACTTAGACCCCAGAGTTGTCACAGTTCAATTAATGGAGGTTTCCAGACCTCCATCAGGTCCCATTTCAATCTGGCTTCAGGCCTGGTTTGGGAACAGAAACTTCTTTGGCCACCTTTGCTGAGAGAGAAAAAGGAGGAGTGTGATCATGTTGGTTGGACCTCTGAATGGCTTTCAGTACTATTAACGACATCCCTTGGATAGATTGTCTAGGTTGGAGGTACTGCATTGCATTCTGCTCCTACTTGGATAGTCAATTCCAGAAGGTGGTGCTGGAGAATTATTGCTCGGCCCCTTGGCCGTTATTCTGTGCGGCTCTATTTTATCTCCCATGCTATTTAACATCTAAATGAAACTGCTGAGAGAAGCTATTTGGAGATATAGATTGAGGTGTCATGAATATATGGATGATACCCAGTTCTCTCTCCTTTTCATCTAATCCAAGTGAAACTTGCATGGCACATATGTTGAGGTCTTTCTTTTCAGTGCCAGGTGAAGACCTTTTAATTTTCCTAGCTGTTCTAACTGTAAGACCTCTCTTCTGTAAACAAATATGTTACTCGCAAATGACACATCACATTCCTAAACACATTTACTTGAAAATAAAAGTCCCATTTTTAAGAAAAGTCAGCTTACAAGAAATTGAAATTGAGTGCTGTAACAAAATCATCTGTCTGGCTTAGCAACTGGGAGTGATGAGCTGTCTATCAAGAGGGAGGCCCCTCCT
Organism: Heloderma suspectum; assembly: GCF_057233095.1. Taxonomy (NCBI): domain Eukaryota; kingdom Metazoa; phylum Chordata; class Lepidosauria; order Squamata; family Helodermatidae; genus Heloderma; species Heloderma suspectum. The sequence continues at coordinate 96,046,494 of NC_139461.1, forward strand.
CCATGATAAAACCAGGGTTGGGGAGGGGGCATAGCCTCACTGGCGCTTAAATTTTGATAGTTGGAACTTAGGGAGTAGGCAGTTAACCTGACAAAGTGGTGGATTTTATCTGCACCTATCATATATAACTGTACTACCCTCTAAATCAGTATCTCCAAACCTGTGATGGACTACAACTCCCAGCACTCTCAGCAACCCAGTTGTAGTCCAACGAATCTGGAAGGTGCCAAGTTAGGGTAGGCTGCTCTAAATGACCCCAGGTTTAGAATTATAGCGTAGCCAGGGATTGTAGTGACTTTTTTGTTCCTGAGTAATTGTTCTATTTTTACTGTTTTCCATTAGTAAGTCCTGCCTTTTCCCCTATGAATAAGCCTCATTTTGAATATTCAGTGCATCCTGAATTGTGATTTTTGAGACTCTTTCTTCACAGACCTCCTGCACAATGCCTTATCCTTGCTCCTGTTTACTGTGTTCAGATTTATAAACAGCAAGGGTACCCCTGACCCAGCCAGGGAAATAGGGTAAACTGGGGAGTGGTGGCAGTGATACTAATGGAGCAGACAATGGGTATAAATAGTTATTAACATTGGAAAGCCTAGGTCATAGAGAGGTGGGTTGCCTCACAAGCGCTAACGAGAAAGGGAAAGTAATACTGCATTTATAAAAGCTGTACACCCTCTGCTGGCTACACACGTCTTTACGGTTTCTCTCCTAAAATCCTAATCCTTTATTTTTATATGTAGCTAACTATAACAATAAACTCAGTTGCTGCCATATGTTCTCCTGTGCTTATTATTTAGTTTGAGAAACAAGAAGTACAATTTTATCTTTTACTTTTGTTGAGCCAGAACTATATTTTCATTAGAAAATGCTGGTTGTTCTGTACACATTCTTTTGAGAAACAAAGGAAGAATATGCATTAACTGGTCTGTGAGGATGACAGATGCACTCCTGAATTCTTCAGCACATGTTCAGGTTTCCAGACAATGAGCAAAGTAGGCTGCGATCCTATACACAATTACCTGGGAATAAGCCCCATTGAACATGTATAGGATTGCGCTGTTAATATTGTATATTATTGACAGAAGTTAATGTGCAACAACCTTTTTTCTTATGGAGGAGGCAGCAAGTCTTCCACTGCAACACTAAGCACACTTCTTAGAGAAGAAGTTATGAATATTGGAAAGCCTAGGTCATAGAGAGGTGGGTTGCCTCACAAGCACTGAGAAAGGGAAGGTAATACTGTATTTATAAACGCTGTACACCCTCTGCTGGCTTCACACTTCTTTACAGTTTAGAGAGTAAGTTCCATACTACACACATTAAAATGAGAGCGTGTAACTTAGAAAAGAAGTGAAATAGTGCATCAGCAGGCAAAATATACCCATGTAGAATACACACGCAGCCTGAGAAAACAGTTGTGGATTCGCATTCCCATCCACACTATGTAGCACAATCAGGGGCTACATCACATGCCTCTCACTGAATGTGTATTGTAATGCAAAAGCATACCCATATGTGTATCTAGCCTGCATATATACTTATCAATCCAACCAGGAAAACATTAATAATATAACCAAATTGTGATATATTTACATAAAGCACATAGAGCCAGTCTTCCTAAGTGATGTACCTACCTCATGCTTTAGCTGTTGTGTTAGCATTTAAAAGGAATTTGAACTTTGGTGTCAATGGGACTCAGCTGACTTAAATGTACAAGACTGAAGTGGGATTCTTCTGGAATATAATGGCAATCCACTGTAATAGGATGAACCAGTTCTCAGCATGCCTCTATTCACCCTCAGAACTGCTATCAATGCTAAATGTAACTCAAAGAACTAATCCCAAGAGTGCCTGGGGGCCTCTGTCTGCACCAAGGTTTGATGCCACCTCTATCAGAGAGTGGGTCAAGTTCAGTTTTTCTGGGATTTATACAAATAAGATGACTCCAAGCTCCATGTCCATCTTTGCAGTGGCATCAACAGTGGTTAACAAGACCAGGTTTTTCTAGTCAGCCAGGAATTATTTTAGCCCGATCAGTATCTAAACTGAGCTCATTTCACCATTCAATCCCATCCCCACCACATCATTGTCAGCCGCACTATCACTGGCATGTTGCCCTCAGCCATTGTAGGGGCTCTTTTCTAGGTTTAGTTTCTATAAATCTAAGTGTTTGCCTCACCTGGCTGAAGCTGCAGCAGGGCTAGCTGCCCCCAGTGAACAAGCTCCTTATACAGCAACTAGCTTCTACATAAGGAAGCAACTGAGGAATGGTTTGGGACCAGGATACTTGATCACCTTCTTCCATATAAACTGGCTTATCTGCTGTATTCATGATTGTAGACCTTGTTCTGTGTCTTGCTGCCATCAGAAGCCCAATTGGCTTGGATGTGGCACTAGACTTTCTTTGTAGTACCATATAGGTTGAAAATCTTTCAGCTGAGAATTCCAGTTGGTCCCCTTATTATTGGCATTTAAACCTGTTAAGATCGTTTTGCTCCACTGCACCTTCAGTTAGTTCCCTCCCCATTTTTTAATGTCTCTTCTCTATTCTGTCAAGTTTTCATTGTTTTTTTTTTAAAGAATCAGATTTTAGCTTTTGTTGTGAGCTAAATATTTTTTATTTTTGAGTCTTTGAACCAAAAAGCAGGATTAAAATATTTTAAGGGCACAAAACTGTGCATGTTTAGACAGAAAGAAGTCTTACAACTTGCAGCATTCCAGGATTTTTTTCTGTCTAAACATGCACAGGATTGTGCCCTAAATAAGTAAATGTCGTAAGAATGTATTCGTTGTATGTAGCTTACTAATCAGCAAACGAACCATTAATTAGTTCATACTTATATGTTTATTGCTTTTAGCCATAGGCCATTGCAAAATGATTATTTCATAGGTATGTTTTTTTAAAATTCGATTTGCTTGTTTGATAGGTTTGTTTGGAAGGGCGATGTTGGTATTTTTAAAATTGTTGCATATGCTTTCATGATGCGTTCCCATGAGTCCTATGAGGAGAGACTAAAAGAACTGGGCATGTTTAGCCTTGAGAAGACTGAGGGGAGGTATGATAGCGCTCTTCAAGTACTTGAAAGGTTGTCACAGAGAGGAAGGCCAGGATCTCTTCTTGATCATCCCAGAATGCAGGAAATGAAATATTAGGCTCAACTTACAGGAAGCCAGATTCTGGCTGAACATCAGGAGAAACTTCCTGACTGTTAAGAGCAATATGACAATGGAACCAAATACCTAGAGAGGTGGTGGGCTCTCCCACACTGGAGGCATTACAAATAAGGCTGGACAGCCATCTGGCAGGGATGCTTTGACTTGGATTCCTGCATTGAGCAGGGGGTTGGACTTGATGGTCTTGTAGGCCCCTTCCAACCCTACTATTCCATGATTCTGTGAGGCTTATAGTTTTATTAATAAACACTTACCTGAAGAACTTTCAAATATTTGCATAAAAGGTGTATAAGATTTGTTTGCATTTTGGAAAGTTACAGCGCAATCCCATGCTCATTTACTTGGAAGCAAGTTCCACTGAACATTTTAGACTTCTGAATAAGCATGTATAGGATTGCACTATATGATCCCTAGGTAAATCAGCATGGGCAATTATCTTGAGCAGGACAGTGAAAGTACAGAAGCTATCTAAAAATAAAACGCAGGGAGCAATCCTACGGCCACTAGACACTGTCTAGAGGGCCATAGGATTGTTCGGTTCCCAGAAACTGCGCTCCCTGCCCTCTCGTAGCCAGCACGGTTCTCGCCGTGCCTGCTATGTCTCTGCACTCAGAAATGGAGCATGGAGATGGGGAAAAGGGGGTGATCCTGGGGGTGGGTAGGGGATCACATCATGGAAGCTGCTTTATGCAGCTTCCTCTTTGGTCTCCTGGCCCTTCACTCTCCCTCCCTGAAGCCATGCCTAGACTAATTTGCCCGTCTAGACAAAAATGCAGGGTGGCCGGAGCACAAAGGAGAGCAAACAAAATTTGCTCTGCCCATCTCTCTCTCTCAAATTGCTGCAGTGCTGTAGTTACTATCACACTGGGAGGTTCCAAAAGCTACTTTACTCTTCCAAAGGCTTTCTGATGTGTATTACTGCTAGTTTTGGGTTCGGTTTTAAAACTGAAGCTTGCAAACAAATCCTCATAATTTTCACTGTATTGTCTTCCCATTGAGCCCTCCTTTACTGATAGATTTCATGGGCCATTTTTTTCTTTTAAAAGATACCGCTGAGAACCAAGACACCCCCCCCCCCCCATGAAGGCTGCAGTCCTAGGTACATTTACTGGGGAGTAGGCCCCATTTAATTCAAGCAGATACCAGACTGAACTGCAGGTAAACAAGTAAAGCTAGTATTTTTCAATGTAGTACTTGCTCCAAATGATTTTAGGTTTTGAGCATTTCAAGCTTAAATATCTGAATTTCCTGTCCAGAGCTTTCGCTTTGACACACGATGCAACAGGAGGCCAGAAGATCATACAGCGATTGAACCCACTAGCAACATTACTAGAGGACGCCTGGGGCTGTGGGCAGATCTGAATTCCAGGACAAGGTTTTCGCGTGTAGTCACAGTAAAGACAAATGCACCTCTCAACACATGCAGAGTGCAATTCTCCCACATCAGTTCAAAACCACAACCCATCCCTTCGCATCTTGGCTCTACAGAGGGTGCGGCTTCCAGGACGCTCCTGAGCCCCGTCATAAAGGGCGAGAGGCACAGATATGGCTCCCGTGGCAATACTCGGCGCGCCTCATGGGAGAAGAAATCGCCACCTCGCGCTCGAGGCACAGATAAGGCCGTTTCGCCAAAGGGGTCACGCTCCGCCAATGTCGCTTCTGCAGCGGTCGCAATCATTACGTTTCCTGTTTTCCCGCCCCCGCACGACGTTGCGCATCACGTTCCGACGGTGACGCACTACGGCGAATCTACGGCACGCCACTTGTGACCAAGATCATCACAAGCGGAGGAGGCCGGCTCCCCCCATCCGGTGAGTAAAAGCCAACGGTCGGCGGTTGCCTCCCTTCTTAGGAAGGCTTCTGCTTAAGACTGTTATAGGCGTTTGTTCGTGGGGGCGCTTGTTTTCGCCTGACTTTCAGCAGGCCTTTTCTCTTTCCCTAGGGCTTTTTGGGCCTCTGTGCTGCCGTCGTTTTTTTCCCCTTCCTCCTCTCGGTGGTGGGCGGGAGGTCAGGAACTACGCTTTTGGCCAATCAATACCCGTTGCCGGACCTAATGCTTCTGAAGAGATTTCTGAATGGTTGGGCGTGGAAGGCGGGAAGATGGAGTTACATAGCGATTGGCTAATACTACAAGACTTCTCACACAGTTTTATGGAGGGGGGATGTCCATAGTGCGCATGCGGGAGCCATTTGTGGTGCATGGCTTCTTGTGTTAGTACTGCGCATGGGTCTTCCGTGGCAGTTTTTTCACGAGAGATGCAGACGTTCTGTGCGCACGCGCAACTTTTATACGGTTTTAAAATGTAGCTCGGGGCTTGTGACTGCGCTTGCGCCACGGCTTTTGTCTTGGGGGCGAGTGATAACACGTACCTTCAGGCCATCCCCCATACGCGAGCGACGAGCGCGCACGCGCCCTGTGGTCATTGAACCCCAAAGCAAATGCTTTATGGACTTTCTAGGCGATTGAGTGTTGCTTGGGAAGCCCTTTTTGTGTGAAGGCCTTATTGCTGACTGCTGTACCCTCAGAGGTTTATTTATTCATAGCTATTCGCAAGTAAATCAAGGGACTCATTTGAAAGTGTGGCACAAAAAAAGCAAGCCATGTTGGTCCATTAGGAAAAACCCAAAATAAGGCAATACTTTTTATTAGAAAACATAAAACCTAGCAATTTTCAGATCTGTCTCCAGCCTTAAGCAAAACACCGAGGTTCCTGGGTAGACAGTGAGCAAAGAGAAACATGACATGGCCAGTTCGCATGATCAAATACCCTGCAGAGGGCTGTGGTGTGGACAGTCATTTTGAATATTCAAGCCTCAGCTGTGGCTTGTCACGTCCAAACCAGGGTAGTGAGAGGGTTAAACAACCCTCACATAACCCACAGCCTGTTCTACAGTTATGCGAGGGTTTAATCCTCACAACCCCTGCCACCTGGGTTTGAATGACACGACAAGCCCCAGCCATGGGTTGGAATATTCAAAAACCATCTGGCATGTGCTGCAGCCCAATAATGACTTAAATAAATTAAGAGATTAATTGTGGGTGGCATACAAGGTAAACAGTTAACTAAAGTGAAATTGTGTAATATTACGTGACGGTTGGAGGGAATGTAACCCTCCAAGTGCAAAGTCCCTTTTCAGGTGATAGAAAGTCATCTTCCTTTGCTTGTAGATTCCACCCCCAATGGCTAAATTTGGTGTTCTCCAAGCCCTCCCCCCCAAAATTAAAGGTAAACTATACTGATCTGTAAGAAAAAAACCTCACAATCTATATTGGACAATCCCTTTATTAGGAGTAACCAAAATGTCACAAAGTGGGCAAGCTTTTGAGTTCTCCAGAGGTCTTCGTCCTGCTGGATGTTATATAAAGCAGGTTGGGATACACACACACACACACATACACACACACGAAGTACAAAAATATAGGCTGGCCTAGTATACCATCCAACATCTCCTGCTTTGCTAATATATGGAACAAGTTTATGTCTGCACTGTGAGCCAAACCACAAATCTAAAACTTTTGACTCTCCCAGTAGCGTAGCATTTGAAAACACAGGAATTGGATGGTGCAGTTATGATCAGTAGTGGGAAGTATCCTCTCCCGCACATAGTCTGTATTTTTAATCTCAAGCATAGTTCAGTGACCACTGATTTCAGAAAGGGTTGCCACCATTCTGTGCGTTTCTGAATGGAGAAAGACACATTTCTGATTCAGAACATACTATGCATCCAAAGCTGTACTCTGTTTTAGAGATGAAGTTGTCAGTCTTTTTGTGATATCTAGAAGTCGTGGTTACTACACTGACTTAAGCCTGAAGTAATTTTGCAAAGTGGGCTGGACAAGGGCAGATAGAACTGAAATAACATGCAATCAATAAAGACTTTAAGGCTCCAGAATACTGGTGTGCGCTGATATAGTGCTGGCCTTAGACATTTAGTCACTGAACTAAAAAAAAATAAAGACAGTCCCACTATGGTCTGGTCTTCACTTAAAATAAATATATTTACAGCTGTGGAAATTGGAAGCCTTTTTAGAATGTCCTGTCCAAAGCAGGGTGCTTTACATTACTAAACCATGACTGGGTTTACCATGAAACAGTTGGGAATAGCTCTCACACGCACACACCTTCTCCCTCCCATTTTGTAGGAAGAGCTGGTTCAGTGTGACATCTGAACACATGGAAATATTATTACCAGTAACGATAAATTTACTCTCAGATCTGGATTAAAATCAGGATTAAATCACAGTTTAAATCTGTTTGGGAGCAAACTATAGTTAGCCATAATTATGTTCATGGCTTTTCAGTTGTTACAGTCAATCATAATTATTACTAATTAGGATGGGGGAAGTGTATGAGTCCTTGGGGTTCTCTTGATCACCAAACTATGAATTTGCCAGGCTTTTGTGTTGGCTATTTGTTGTAGATTCTGCTGGTCTTGACCTGTTCCTGGGTGGACAGTCCTGAAAGAAAGCTTCCGAAATGTAAAATTTCTTTAAAATTGAAAACTGATCTGTATTTAGATAAAAGAGTAGCTTGAAAAATACCATCCCAGTAGCACTGCATCATTCAGGAACACATGCGTCAGTATTTAGTGGGTTAAATACTTGCCTAGTTGGAGATCAATTTTGTTGTTTGGGGGTTCTCTAGGTCTTATTTTGAAGAGATGGGCAATTAACAGTTCAGTCCTATACATGTCTACTCAAAAGTAAGTCTCATTGAGTTCAATGGGGCTAAGTATATTTTCGTTTGTTCTCTACATTGGCCAGTCCTCTGTTGTTCTCTTAGGGTGCAGTCCCTTCAGGTTGACACTTGCTAGATGGAAGTCTCTAATCTCAGAGGTATCCAGGTATCCTGTGCCCTGCCAGGCTGCTGACAGCAGGGCAGGAGGAGCGACAGAGGTGATTTTCACCTCTCTATCCTCCTTTTTACATTTTTACCTCTAGATAGGCCCTAGAGCCTGTATAGAGGAGGCACACTGATGGGAGCAAGGCCAGGGCTGGAGAGGCCACTGGATTTTTCATATCTGGGCTTCTCTTCTCCCCACCTCCTTGTTTACCTGTGTGAGGTCAGCCTCAGAAAGCAGGCACCACCAGATGATCCAGAAGAATACCATGCTTGATGGTATCGAATGCAATTGAGAGGTCCAGAACCAGCACTCTCACTGTCCAGGTCCCAGCATAGGAAATGTAAGGCAGCCACCACTATCAGTCTTCAGATGGTTCTGATCAAAGGAAAAGCACGGGATGAGTGGATGGGTATTCCCCGGGCTGCAATCTGTTACACACTTAAGTGGGAGGTAGTCCCCATTGAGTAGATATGCAAGTGATTGTACTGTCAGTTTGTCACATCCCTGTGAGCACAATAAAGACTCAGACTGCATTTTCATAGAATAGTAGGGTTGGAAGGGTCCTGCAAGGCCATCGAGTCCAACCCCCTGCTCAATGCAGGAATCCAAGTCAGAGCATCCCTGACAGGTGGCTGACCAGCCTTGTCTTGAATGCCTCCAGTGTGGGAGATCCCACCACCTCCCTAGGTAATTGGTTCCACTGTCGTATTGCTTTAACAGGAAGTTTTTCCTGATGTTCAGCCGGAATCTGGCTTCCTGTAACTTGAGCCCATTCTTCCTTGTCCTGCACTCTGGGGTGATTGAGAAGAGATCCTGGCCTTCCTCTCTGTGACATCCTTTCAAGTACTTGAAGAGTGCTATCATATCTCCCCTCAGTCTTCTCTTCTCAAGGCTAAACATGCCCAGTTCTTTCAGTCTGTCTTCATAGGGCTTTGCTTCCGGTCCCCTGATCATCTTTGTTGCCCTCCTCTGAACCCTCTCCAGCTTGCCTGCATCCTTCTTAAAGTGCAGTGCCCAGAACTGGACACAGTACTCCAGATGAGGCCTAACCAGTGGTGAGTATAGGGGAACTAGTACTTCCCGGGATTTGGAAGCTATGCTTCTGTTAATGCAGCCCAAAAGAGCATTTGCCTTTTTTGCAGCCACATCACAAAAAAGCTTGTCATCCCTGAAAGACCAAGTGTGCAGTCTGGGAGTCGTCCTGGACTCTGAGCTAACTGGGCAAGCCCAGGTGGCTGCTGTGTCCAAGAATGCTTTTTACCAGCTTAGGCTGGTACACAAACTGCAGCCCTATCTGGAGAGGATGGACCTTGCCTCGGTTATCCACATACTAGTCACATCCAGGCTGGACTACTGTAATGCGCTATACATGGGGCTGCCTTTAAAGACAATTCAGAAACTCCAGCTTGTGCAAAATGCGGCTGCCTGAGTATTGGTGGGAGTGAGGTGATTTGCTCACATAACGCCTATGCTGTGCCAGCTGCACTGGTTACTGGTGCATTTCCGAGCCCAATTCTAAGTGCTGGTTTTGACCTTTAAAGCCTTAAACGGTTAATGCTGTTAACATTGTTGCTGGTTTTATTGTTGGCTTTTATTGTTTTTATGTTTTTATCACTTTTAATATTTTAACTGTTTTTATGTGTTTTATTGCTGTGAGCCGCCATGGGAGGGCTTCTGTCCTGAAAGACGGCCAAGAAATATTTTAAATAAGTAAATAAATAAACACTGTCTTATTTGAAATGTATGGAATAATCCACTCCCTGTTCAGATCTACCCTCAGGTGCTTCCTGTGGCCAAGAATACAATCGTAAAATGCAAAGGCAGTAAAAAAGACAACAGCCACTTCCACATCTACAAGAGTAAATTCCACATAGCACCAGGATAAAGCAAAACTCAAGAACAATCAGAAAACACTAATCAAAAGTTTTCATAAAGAGCTAGCTTTTCCCAGCTCCAGTCGAGTCTCCCGCTGTTCACATCCTGGTTGGGAGGGAGAGCAGTGTGCAGGGGAACCCCTGCTGGTCTCTCCAATCTCAGGCTGCGGTAACAGTTAGGACTCCTGTAGGAAGATTTTTCTAGGGGGCGGGACTTGGCCTCCAAGCCCTGCTCCCTGGAGGAACCCAAGGAAGCTCTGCATGCTGGATTGGGGAGGCCATCAGGCCAGATTAGGCCTGTGTGGCAGAGGTTCTGCACACCTGAACTACACACTCATTAATGCTCTTGCTGAACTGCAAGAGGTTGGTTAGGCAGGATTTTCTTTTCAGAAGCCTTGCTGATTCTTCCTCAGCATGGTTTGTTCTTCTATACTTTTAAATGTTCTGGTTTTAATAATGCTTTCCATTAATTTACTGGGATGTATATTAGGCTAACATGTTGGGCTAATGCATCTCTGTGAATTTTCTCTCATATTTGTTTAGGATATCTAGAAAGAAAGGAGGTGGTTGTTATTTTGCACCTTTTCTGCCACAAATTCACCATTCACAAATATGTACCTGACATTGGAGAATGCTATCCAACTGTATTTGGCTGATGGAAAGTTATTTGTCTGCTTTGATTTAGAGCTAGAATTATAGTGGTTATTATTATTATGACATGGCTAGCAAGATGGACCTTCAAGAAGAGTAAACTGGTTCAAAAGGTTTATTTGGGAGTTGTTTATTTATGATTTATTTCCTACATGGAAATAAGCGGAGGGTAGCACAAACATGTATGCAGCTAGTTTAACATGTGCATCCTGATGAATGTCTAAACTAATATTTTGGATGCGATTCAACACAATACCCTGTTTCAATGATGCATATTCTTGAAATACATGTAATATATATTGTCTTCAAGATCTTCCAGGCTTCTTGTGGTTTTCCCCCACCCGCATTTTATTTTGATAATAGGGACAATCCTTGCATTGACTTTTCCTCCTTTTGTCTGCATTTATAATTCTAAATTATTTACAAGTTAGAGGTTTAATGCTGATAAGCTAATGAAAAGTTTTCCTTAAGTATGTTATGCGGCATTGTCTTGAATTTATATCCCAGATTCTAATGAATATTGTCCCAGCTATCCTTATCTTAGAATTTGAGATGCCCTTTTTACAACTTCTAAAGCACAAAAGGACAATTTGGCTATCTAGATTTAATGAAAAGCACAGTGTTTTAACCAGGGTGAAGTAGATAATAGGTTTATGATAGTATTCTGAGAATGCAGCACATACAGAAATGAGAGGGCCTTCATTTTCCTTATAGTAATAGGCACCTAAATTATCTAGATATATTTCAGTCTGGTTCTTGACCTAGTTTTGGTTAAGAACTGCAGCAGGTGGCCTCTTTCTCTCTCCTATTCTTGCTATGCAAAGAAAAGAGGAGGCCCTGGTTCACATGTAACTACAACTCCTAGGGTATTTAACCCAGGAATTGTTGGGGCTCATAGCTTCCAATTTCAATTAACCCAGGAACGCCACTTTGTTGGGTTAACTGTGGGTTTTTAATCCTTAAACAACCCAGAGTTCTAGGTTTGGAAGGCATGATAGCAACCCAGAAATGGGGCATTTCTGTTTTGTTAATTGAAAGCAGAAGCGATGAGCGCACGGGAAGTAGCATGCTCACTTGCTGTCATGTGGCCATGCTTAACTATGGGTTAAACAACCCATAGTTGGCCGTTACATGTGACCTGGGTCAGTGTCCATCAGTTTTTCTTCAGACTAGCTATAGTACATTTATTAAACAAAAAGGTGATACTGAGGAGGAGGAACTGTTTATGAATTCATCACTGCCAGAGTGGATTAAGTGTCTCTAGCAGCCTTCTCCAACTGGTGTCCTCCAGATGTGTTGGATACAACTCCCACCATCTCCAGCCAGCATGATTGGGGGAAGGCTGATCCGTCGCCTTGTTTGCAGCTTCATTAATATACGAACAAGAATGTGTGGTGTGTGCTGATCAGGATCACACCTGCTGGCACTACATCCAACCTGTGCACATGCAAGTAAATCATGTATGCTGGGTCTATGCGTTTACACCAAAACATGGTGGAAGTTGAAGGGTCCTGGATAGCAAGTAGAAGAATTTATGTGTGTTTGGATGTATGCCTGTAGGCTGGGTTGTTGTTGTTCAGTCGTTCAGTCGTGTCCGACTCTTCGTGACCCCATGGACCATAGCACGCCAGGCCTTCCTGTCCTGCGCTCTCTCCTGGAGCATGCTCAAGTTCACAAATGGTAAATTTGAATGTGTGGAAGTTGGGATTGGGGTCAGTGGGTAACCCCCCCCCCCCGTTCATTTCTACCTGTATAAATGATTGAATAAGGCAACATGAGTACAGGTTGTAGGTGATGGTACTTTTTTTCTGTGTGAAAGAAGAGAGGGTATTGGGGTCCATAGGGTGTGTATAATATCCAGTATTAGGAGCAGCAGAGGTCAGTGTGTTTTCTTTAAAAAAACTCTATAAACTTGTTCATTAATAGTTGTGCATTCGTGTTTTAATTCAACCAGATAAGTAGCTCGTAATTATGATAAATATTCTAAGGTGGGTAAGGTATCATCACTTCAGACTTTTATTTGAAGCTTGCTTAGTGAACTTGCCTTACGTGTACACGCTCAGCCCCTGCAGTTAGCAACACTGCTGAAAGGATCCAAATAGAAGAAGACAGTTTGGTAACAAACCTCCCAGGGTTCATGAATTTTATTATCATATGCACATAACTTTTGAATACTTGACAACTTTTTTTCTTTCAAAAGGATGAATATTATAAGATCAGCATTAGTTGCTTGTCCTTGTGCTATAGAATTCTAGAACTTAGATAAAAAGGAGAATGCACAGTAGCTTGGAATATTTATTTTTCTGAGCCAAGCTGTTCTGTATGTGAAGTAGGGATGTGGCTGTCTCAAGGGGCAGTCACTGGCTTGCTGCTGATAATGGAAGGCCCATGTCTGACTTTTTTTTCCTTTTCCTCTAACATCAAATAGAAGTTACCATGTGACATGATGTCATCTCAGTATCAGTTTTGCTTTTCCGTGTCATTAGCGATCATTGGCAGAGGGGGTGGAAGGACTCCCATCATGAGGATTTTCATTTGATGTTGAATGGGGGACTAGATGAGGGGATGCTGTTTTTGGTGGCAGCCCCCATGTCAGGTGTAACATTTAGTGCTGCACTTTTTTTTGGTATGGCTTGATAATGGACAGTAAACATTAATGGGAAATAATTGGTTTATGCAGGGTGGGTCTTTGTGAATGTGTGGAAAAGAGCTGGAAAGAAGCAGCTTGGCTCTGGGCTGATATGACTTAACTGGGCTTGCTGTGAATCTGCTAGTACATTCCTACTTGTTTCTTTGCCCCTGTGATGCACGTTAAGCTTATGCATTTGTAAGTAGAATAATTTTTTAAAGACACCATACACCCTCCCCTCTCCTCCAAAGAAAAGGTGACCTACCTGCTGCCCTGAAGGTCCTATTCCTTGGTACAGAGAACACAAAACATGGTTCTGACTCAAGATGATCCAGGGTAAGTTCAGTTAGGTTGCAATCCTATACCCAGTTACCTGTGAGGAAGCTTCATTGATTTCAGTGGGACTAACCTCTGAGTAGTCCGTTACAAGATTATGCTGTTTGCTTAATTAACTTATTCTAGAGACCTCTATTGAAAGGGATCAGAATTTTACTAGAGAAAGATACATGATCTCTGGTCATTCCAGATATACATATTTCTATTTTATGATAACTTCTTCAGCTTTTACATGAGCCGCATAGCAGTACTTTGTGGTTTGTGTATATTTGGTGTTCAGATTTGGATTCATACAGAACTGATGGGCATGTTATGACTGCATAGATTAATCATACTGTGATGGAGTTCAGGATATACTAGACTTATATTTAATTGTGTTTTTAATTTTCCCCTCCCAGGAAATCTCTTTGGCTGATGTTGTATCTATATTATGTGTGTGCGTTGTGGGGAGAGACAATGGCTCAAACTAGTACTCTTAAATAAGCATTATCAAGCTTTGGAGAAAAGGCAGAGATATCTCTGAGAATAAAGCTGCATAAGGAATCTTGTTTTATAAAACAAGATCTTTGGAGTGTTGTAATTTGTCTAAGCTATCAGAGTTGCCAAATGCGGGTAATTACATAATTTCACACTTTTCCAGTAAAGTCAGACCCTGATTAAGCAGTTGACAGTCTGTGAGAGCTTGTTCATTGACAGTTGATGTCTGTATTCCCTAAATTTGTGGTGATTGCAATCTGAGTGAAGACACTGAGATTCAAACCATTTACACTGAAAGAGATTCCTCTTTGACAAATGGGGAAAGTTCTCTTTTCTGAGATGTGAAAATTTCAAATGCATAAATACTTTGCTGTTGTACTTTAAGCTATCTTACTTTCTGCTGATGCCAGGTCTTCTCAGTATCTTGGCTCTTGCTGTCTTTCACTGTACTTTATGTTTTTCATATTTATTTTATTCTTCTTTGCTGCTCTTTCTTCCCTCCATCTCCCTGTTACCCCTTTAAACAAAAGGATATGGTAATATAAACCCTAATAGGAAGAAGGCACTGTTTAACTCGGTTGGGGTGCTACTAATCCAATTGCCAAATGCAACCGTAGCACAGCATGCCTTTTAATTTTTAAGTAAAATGGAAACTTTGCATTCTAAATTTAGGGCACTATGCCACTTGTGTGAGAGAGCAGTATTTTATTCCATGGTTTCAACTTATAATGAATCCCATATAATGGGATTGATGATTATTTTATGTATTTGTCTGTGTATTTATTTTAAAAATTTATACCCTGCTGCTCAACCAAAGCAAGGTTCTCAAAGCAGCTTACGTTGAAACAATTAAAAACAGCCAATAAAGCAATTAAAACAAGTTCAGAGAGAACAATCTGTTAGCAGTAAACAGCTTTAATACAAAAACTAAAAGAACGGGGCAAATAAAAATGTGTTTATCTGGTGTTAAAAAGAGAACAGGATTGGCACCAGACATACCTCCCATTTTTAAAAAAAAAGGGGGGGGGGAGAAATGAAAAAAGCATTCCAAAATTGAGACACTACAACCAAAAAGACTCAAGTTTTGGTCACCACCTGCCCACCTCACCTTTGATGGTGGGGAAACCTAGAGGCTCTTAAGGAAGATGGTAATAACCTGGACAGGTTCATGTGGAAGAAACCATTCCTTTAGATACTTACGTTCCAAATCTTTTAGAGCTTTAAAGTTTAAAACCAACACTTTGTATTGTGCCTACGCCAAGCCCAAATCTGGAGCTTGATTCATCTAAGAGTGTCTGGAGTTATTTCTTTAACAATATTTATGAATTGCTTACATTAAAGAAATTTCTAAGTGATGTACAGGGGACAAGATTACCTTTCTGGGAATGTCTGTTGGAAAATATATATTTTTAGTTGGTGCTGAAAACACAGAAGGGTTGGTGCCTGTCTAACTGTAGTGGTAGGGAGTTCCAGAGAGTGAGTGCTATAATGCTAATGGCTCTATTATGAACCATGATTGACCAAACCTCCAAAAGCAATATACTCAAGCACCTTGTCCAGAAAACAAGACGTACATTCACATCTGACTGGATCCAGTCCTCAGGGTCCAAAGAGACTATAGAAATGGTTTCACAACTGCCTCCTTCAAAACGGCTAGAACAATCACCTCATAAAGAGACATTTATGACTTCCTAGATCAAGCTAGTCAACTCTTCCCTGCCCTCACAAGCACCTCAAGTCTCAACAACTGAAACTCATCCCAGTAACACATGACTAGGCAGGTCTTTAGATGCATTCATGGACCACGCTACAGGTAACGCAGTATCCAAGTTGCTATGGTTTCAAGCAATTTTAGCTTCAAAGTGCCCAGCAAACATGTCACAGAAGGTCTTTGAGGGTTCCTGAACACCCCCTTGATGGCCAAGATAAAGAAGCCCCATAATCACCTTGAACACCTCTGCTGAACAGCTCTCTGAGGACATGCTGGTGGAAAAACATTGCGTCTTTGCTGCCATCGCTGCCACAGAGTAGACTCAAATATGGGCTTTTGCCTATGTTTGGTAGGATTCTTGTTGAGTTTTAAACCACCTTGGTTCCAGCTATTTTTCTGTCACTTCCAGTCACCTGATGTAAAAAGGAGCCAGAGAGGCTATGCTCAGAAGAAAGGTTACTTAGAAATTAAAGGCCCATGTCATCCCTGTATTCAATAGAACATCCAAGGTTTTGACAGAAGTGCCTCTCATTTTACTAGGGCGCCCACTGTGTTGCAGAGAGTAGCTGTTACTGTAGGTCTAAACCTCACCATAAAGTAATCTGATCATGACCAAAAAAAATCTGACATCCCAATTGCTATCCTCCTGCCCTGATGAAAATGCCAGGTCCAGGGTGTGTGACCTGTTGCATGTGTTGGGGTGATGATATATTGGGACAGCTCCATGGTTGCCATGGGGGTGATGAACTCCTGAGCTGAACCCCAACAAAAACATGCCCCATATCTAATGGCTTATTGCCATCTAGGAGATATCTTATATACAACAAATATGCTCATTGTTGTAAAAATTCCAAAATTCTAAACCTTATAAAAATGTCAAAAATCATATTGTGTGGAAATCCCTCATAGTTTCTCTTTAAGAATCCTTGGGATGATCTGTACAAATTCAGGAATATTTGCCTGGAATGTTTTTAGAAACTTTGAGGATCATTCTGATTATTCATAGACTGTTTCTACATTAAGTAAGCCCGCCACAAAACCCCACATTCTTTCCCGAGCTTCCTGCTTTCAGTTTCTTTGTGGGATTAGGAAAGGCTTCTTTACACGGCAGCCGCATAGTTTGAACTGAGGGAGTGCCTCCTTCCCTCCCTGGCATGTGTGCAAAGGAGCGGGGTGGTGGTGATGGTGGTGTCTTGTTTTCGTAGCTTACCTTCTGCTGTACTCTTTTCTCACAGCCCCCAGGAAACCTCTGACTTATTTCTGAGTAGACATAAAATGCAAGATTGTGCTGTACATCTGCAACCCTTGGCACACTTATGTGGGCGTAAGCTGCACTGAACTTAATAGGGTGCTCTGAAACAACAGAGGAGGTTGCTTCCAAGCTTGGTGGGGTGGGGGATAAGATGCATCTCACTTTGTTGCAGGGAGGCATTTTATCCTCTTCTCCCTCCAACTGAGAAATATGGAGGCAGGAGATGCAATTGGCAGGCGATTCTTGCCCTCGCGCCTGTCAAATCTAATCTTGACCGCGACCCCAACAACTGAAAACAAACACCCACAGCAGGCAGACACAGCAATTTCTTCCGCTGTTGAAGAATTTTACAGGGAGGTCATGGCACTCCTGTTCTGTGCGCTGGAAAAAATACCAAATTTTTTGCATTTGGGAAAAAAACACGAGATAGGCTGGAGGAAATGGCAGGAGATGGCCTGGAGGGTAACAGGTCATCTAAAGAGCCCACAAACATCCGAGAGAGAGCCATCTCAATAGCAGGATAAAAGCTCCATGTGATAAACCCCACAGATTATTACATTTTACCTTAAGAATGTCTGCCTGGCCTAGCATTCAAGATTGCTGTACCTTTTCAGATCAAAAATATTTATGGAATGCTCTTCCATTGTTTCTCTCGGTACTTCAGTCTTCATTTGTTTGCATTAAAGCTATATCTGAGAGCACTGGCTTGGCTAGTCTATTGACATGTTCCAATGTGTTGAAAATTCTGTAGTAATAGTAAACTCAGTTCAACTGTTGCCTGGCATCAGCCGTTAAATCAGGCTGTAGCAGAGAGAGTGAAGGACTAGTTCCTGTTTGCTTTTTTCCTTCCTTCCTCCCAGTCCTTTCTCCTTTTGTGTTATGTCTTTTAGATTGTAAGTCTGAGGGCAGGGACTGTCTTAATATTTATCTTTGTAAGCCACTCTGGGGGCCTTTTTTGGCTGAGGGGTAAAAATCCTTCTCATAAATAAATACATAAATTCTGTAAATGCTAATCCTTATGTAGTCAAAACAGCACCATGCACTAACAAATTGGAGGTATCAGCAAGCTTGGGGCAACTCCAACGTTTGCAGAAGTGCAAACCAACTTTGCGGGATGGGGGGAGATGACTAAGAGGGAACCCCTCCAAAAGCTCAATGGAGACTGAGCATCTTCAGTGGGCAGGGAATGTTGACGGACTGTTGGGGGGAAAATGGAAAACCAAGGCAAGGGGGAATGGAGTGGAGTATCCGGGACAAACTCATAACTGGCTGGCTGGAACCCTGAATAGGAGTACACTGCAATATATTGTTGGAGGTCTCATGTGTCCTGTATGATTTTTCACAGTCACAAAAGATGTGAATAAAAAAAAAAAATCAAACCCTGTCAAATTTTGGTATTTTAGCATCCATTCCCTATGACTGAATAGTAGCGTGATCAATTATTGGAAAGAAAACAACTTCAATTTTTGATTGTTCCTTTCCAGGACTTCTTGTGTTGTTCTATGGTAATGGGCTCTCAAGTTTCTTGTTCAGAGAATTTACAAATGAAATTACAGTTTCACAAAAAGTGCAGGACTTTGAGGTATTCTTAGAAAATCTTTCAAACCTCCTTCTCCCCCCCCCCCTTACAATCCTTTGGTTAAAAAACTCTCTGCCCTGGTTACAAGCTGCATTTTCATTCTTCCCCTCTCTAAGGTAAAAACACTCATGCGTGGGGGTTCTCTGTGGATTTCTCTCATGTTTTTCAATACTCAGAATAATCTGAACATTCACAACTTATTTCCCTAGAATTTATACTCCTAAGAAATGGCAGGATTTTCTCTAAGTATTTATGTTCTTTCCAGCTTGTGGGGAAATCTTTCTTTCTACTACAAGAAAACCTCAGACTTAACCCCCCCCCCCCAACACATTACATAGCTATCTTCACCTCTAAGTTGCTAGCCTTTATAGCTCTGTTTTTTTAATTGTACAGTGCAAATTTGTTTTTGTACATCTCTAAAACAATTTATAATTTCAAACATTCTCTCTTCTATAGGAGAGTTTTTGAAGAGTGAACAGTGTTATCTTCCAACTCTAAGAATTTTCATTTCCAAGAAATAACACATTTTAGGCTCAATTATTGACTGCCCTGCCTGGGAGGAGTGCTTAGGTCCTCCAGAAAAACCATCACATAATAAGCAGATAATTAGTTATTCTTAAGGCAGAGTTCTATGACTTTGAAATACATTTCACAGTCCTAACTATCTCAAATCTTGCAAACTCACCCAGATCTGACTCCAAGAGTTCTGTTTATCTCCTTTTCAGATTTATCTTTTGACAGTACAATATGATACAGACTATTTCTGTATCCTAACAGTCACAAACACAATTTGTTTAAACAATCCTTTGTTTGTTTAATTTTAGCAATCTCTATTTTGAATCCCTTCTGACAACAGCTTTGCTCCCAGAATATCCATACAGGGCAGGCTTTCTCCATCTAGGGTTTGCCTTTAAACATGTGACAGGGGACTCAGCGGTTTCATTCAGTTCTACCTGAGCTAATCCCATGAGGGCACCCTCTTTTTACCTTCAGAGATATCACCTTGCACATACTTAAAAGGACAAAAATATATTTCCTTATTGCTTCGAGAAAAGGAAGCAGTTGTCTCTCCCCCCCCAAATTATTTCAGTGCTGCTCTTCAGTTTGATTTCAATATTAGCAATACATCGTAACAGAAATCCTCAATGCTTCCATGAAAAAATGGATGTTCTATCTGTGCTTCTATGAGAGAAATAGACTAGGAGAGGAGCAATTGTACTTCCAATCCAAGTCAGTTAGCAGATTGCATTACAAGCTGTTTCTCTGCTAAGGAACAGCCACTTAGTACTGGACAAATGTCCTCTTATCACATGTGCCAATATGCTGCCATCTTTGGTGGAGCTTAGATCCCTTAGCAAAAACATCATACAAGATTGCCTGCAGCTCCCTGCATGTGTGTGTTTCTGCATAATTCAGACTGCATGCCAGACTTCTGCAACCTTGGCCCTGGACTTGGTGGTTCCTCATTACTGAAGGATCCACTTGATGTTGGGACTATTTATGGAATCAGTGGGCAAGCATTTAATTTTCTATCAGATAACAAGAGTAAGGAAACTGAAGCAAGCAGAAAAACAGGATAAGTTAGTGGTTTTCAGTAAGTCTGCTTACTTGTGGACTGCTCAGTTTTTATAAACTCGATCCTGCAAATCTGCAAGAAAGATCTGATTCAACCATTTGACTTCGGGCTAGCAGTGTTGTTCACTCTGTTTTCCAGCAAAAACAGACCAGGGTCTGAATGCTTGCTGCTGGATGGGAGGGGCTTTGAAAGTAGGAAACTCCTTCCTACATGACTAAGATAAACTGTTACCTTCGTGGCAGTGTAGGTGGAGTAAAACACTGGGATAGGCTGGTTGGCAAGTTGGACTGCTGACATATACATATACATATATATATATATATATATATATGTGTATATATATATATATATATATATATATATATATTTGCCTAGTCATGCTGAACTGTTCCTCATGGAGTAATATAGGCTCCAGGAGGGCCTCTTGGCTCTACACCTAATAAGATAACTAAATCCTAAACCACTAGTTAAACCAAATATATATTTATGTAGTATCTCTGTGCTTGCAACATAGTTTGCTGCCTTTTAAAATTTGATGTGCCATGCCAGGGTTTGTGATAATGATCCAACTCTTTCTTTTGTACCTAAAATTATTAGAATTTTAAAGTTCAGCAAGTTAGCAAAATTGAACACACAGAGTTCCCATGATCGTGAACCCTACCTTATCAGGGTTTCCAGTCACAGGGTCTTTGTAAATGCGTCCAGCTGAATGCACTTACAGAGCCCTCTTCAGGCTAGGTACTGGGCACATGTGGGCACTGGGGGTGGAGCTTACATGAATGCCCATGTCCCCCTACACACTTTACCCCTACATAAGAGCAGGTGAATACCTGAATAGGGCCAGGGTTGTTACCAGGGTGATTCTGTCTTTCTGTAATCTACCCATGATGTGATTTGCTATCAATGGAAGTGTGGCTATCCCACTTGAATGTGTTAGAGAACTGCAGTTTGTCCTTTAACCTTACCTTCATGATGATGAATAAAAGGGCATGTAGTAGCAGTATACAAAATTGACATTTTTTTATTTCTAACTTCACTTGTCGTCTTTCTTGTAATTTTATACGTTTGCACTGCTGTGTTTAATGATCCCTTTCCTGGCTATGATGAATTGAAATAGCTCATACCAAACTGACCTATTATTCTCCATTAGTTCTTCCTTACTGGTAAGTTAGATACGCCCTGGCTTCTCTCAGTGGATGTTGCCTTCTGGATAATGGAGGTGTCCTCGATGCAGGTTAGAGATAATCTGCATGCATTTGTGATTTTATTTAAAAACAACTGTGCAGCAACTGGTCTTTTGTCTCATCTGCTGCACAGTTAGAAGTAGGTGTAAGAAAAATCCATATAAGTATGTTTGTACCTTCCCTTGCACTGTACATTGAAGTATGCCCAGAAATATAGAATCATAGAATAGTAGGGTTGGAAGGGGCATATAAGACCATTGAGTCCAACCCCCTGCTCAATGCAGGAATCTAAGTAAAAGCGTCCCTGACAGATGGCTGTCCAGTTTCATCTTGAATGCCTCCAATGTGGGAGAGCCCACCACCTCCCTAGGTAATTGGTTCCATTGTCATATTGCTCTAACAATCAGGAAGCTTTTCCTGATGTCCTAGTGCCTGACTGTTCAGAAGCCTAAAAACTGGATTCTAGTAACCTAAGCGAGGTTAGAAGGGTCCAACTTCATCAGAACTGTTCAGTTTATCAGAAGTAGATCTTTTTATTTTCTCTAATGGAATCATATATGAGGACATGGGAAGAGCCCTGCTGGATCAGAGCAAAGACCGTAGTCCAGATTTCTGTTGCCACGTCAGGCCAACCAGATGTCCAGGGGAAACCCACAAGTAGGACAAGAGGGCAATAGCTCTCTCCCAGCTACTAGTGTTCAGTGGCATACTTTCTGTCCTATTCACAAGGCTTAGGCTTGCATAGGGAATAATGGTCCAAAGTTGAACCCCCTCCCCCAAAGTCCAGTTCAGTCAAGGAGGAGGCAAGGAGAAGGTCAACTCAGTCCAAGGTCAAAGCCAGCAAGTTCTCAGAGCACAGTAATAGACAAGGATTTAGCAAGAAGAGTGGTCAAAGGCAGTCCAAGATTACTTACAGGAGTCCAAGAGTCAGCAGCATGGGAGATCAGTTCAAAGAATAGCAAGGTCAAGGAAGCTTCTTGAGGAGGCAGATCTGAAGGCATCACCCCTGAGGTCCCAGGACCATCTTGAGTAGTCCTGGCATCTCTGAGGCATCCTGTTCCCTGGGGACATTTGGCTCTTAAGGTTCAAGTTCTTTCCCTGATTAGGAATCCCCCAGGGGAGTCATGACACAGTTTTTGATGCTGGAGATAATATATCACCATCATGATTATATATATATTCTATTTATGTAAGCAAATTAGCTGTTTAATTTGTTGAGCCCTGTTGGTGCTTGAGAGACACTTTATGTTGAACTTCAGAATGAGAACATTCAGTATCCAAGATTGTTTTCTGTTTAGTTGTCTAGTGAAGAAGATAATCCTCTCTGTTTTGGACTCTGGGCAAGCCTATGCTCCCACCATGCTGGTGGACAGCTTAATTCGGTGTAACACCAGTGTAGGTTCCTATGTATACTGAACAGAAAAACTGAGAAGGATACCACTCCAAAATACTGAGAACATAGTGATTCTGCTAGTTTGTCCCAGCATCCACAGCAATGCCCCTGGCACACACCAATCAGGGAAGATACTGCTGAAGATACCCCATGTTAGCCATACATGTATGGGGCCAATCCAGACACAATGTTGAGGAAATGCTCCCACAACATCATCTTACTATGGTGCAGGCAGTAAGAGCACAGAAACTCAGAGGCACCAGGTATCCCTGCACCCAGGGGTTCAAATCCTCTTATACTACTCTCACACAAAGACTTTTGAACTACCAGCACACATGGAAGGAAGGGCAGTACAATACAACTCCTGAAGAGCTTGCTTGGGAAGAAGCATGTTTGTATAACAAATACATACTTTCCTGGGACAAGGGTTCAAGTCCCCATTGGTGAAGCAATATCCAGTAGTGGGGGCGCGGAAAGGAGTGGGGAGACGACCCCTATCTGATAAACCCCATCCAAAAACAAACATCCGCTGTAAAGAACTGAAAGTTTTTATTGAACAGTGTCAGAGGTAGAATGAGTTCTAGAAGCAGAAGGAGATGAATAAGATTATCAAACATCATATTGTAGCAGAGCGCCTTTGCCCATTAAATCTTCATAACAGACAGTAAGGTAGCATATGTCTTTCTCCCCATTGCTCCACCCCCATCCTGGGCATGGCTTTGCCAATACATAACTGTTTGTCCAACAGTTTGCAAAAGTATTGGAGCCCACTGAAGAGGAAAGCTAGCTACTGCACAGAGGAACAGCTGCTGGTGGTCATGCTGTGCGTCTGTGTGGAAGGACTTGTCCCCTGAGCCCAGGGAGAGCTGCCCTGGAGAGCTAAGAGAGATAGGAGCAGTGATGAGTAAAGGTCAATGGCTGGAACACATAGCACTGGTTCTCACAATGAAACAAGCTGCTGTGGTTTAAATAAGCTTAAATAAGCCATGGTGGCTTGTTTAAATCGGTGCATGCCAGGTGCTATTAGCCTAATTACCCACCTGGGTGCGCCTTGTTGTGTTGTCTGAACCTGGGTGGCATGGCTTGTTCGCGGGAGGAACCAACTCTCAACCCAACAACGGCCATGGATTATTTGAGGTTGATGACATGACAAACTGCGCCTGTACAGGTAATTAGGCTAATATTGCCCACGCTGCCAATTTAAACAAGCCACCATTGCTGCTTGTTTCATTGTGCAAACCAGGTCATAGTTTCGGAATAGGGATGTTCAGAGGGTGTTTGTGCACAAGTGAGAGGGTGCTGCCACCTAGGTGGTTTCCCAGTCCCTTTGCCTTATCCTTCCCCCTACTAGGGGAGAAGGATAAGGGGAATCATGCCTACTAGCATGATTCCCCTTCATGGATCACTGCCTTGTTGTGGTGAAGGGGCTTGTGTAACTCAGTGAAGCCATAAGCTATGCTGTGCAGGGCCACCCAAGACAGACAGGTCATGGCAGAGAGTTCTGACAAAATGTGGTCCACTGGAGAAGGAAATGGCAACCCACTCCAGTATTCTTGCCAAGAAAACCCCATGGAACGTATCACAAGGCTAAAAGATATGACGCCGGAAGATGAGTCCCTCAGGTCGGAAGGTGTCCAATATACTACTGGGGAAGAGCAGAGGGAATTTCCAAGTAGCGCCAGAAAGAGTGAAGCGGCTGGGCCAAAGCTGAAAGGACACTCAGCTGTGGATGTGTCTGGTGGTGAAAAGAAAATCCGATGCTGTAAAGAACAATATTGTTTAGGAACCTGGAATGTCAGATCAATGAATCAAGGTAAGCTGGAGGTGGTCAAACATGAGATGGCAAGACATCGACATCTTGGGAATCAGCGAATTAAAATGGACAGGCATGGGCAAATTTAATTCAGGTGACCATCATATCTACTACTGTGGGCAAGAATCCCTTAGAAGAAATGGAGTAGCACTCATAGTCAACAAAAGGGTGGGAAAAGCAGTACTGGGGTACAATCTCAAAAACGATAAAATGATCTCAGTACGAATCCAAGGCAAACCATTCAACTTCACAGTAATTCAAGTGTATGCCCCAACCACTGAGGCCGAAGAAGCTGAGGTTGATCGGTTCTATGAAGACCTACAACACCTTCTAAAACTAACACCAAAAAAAGATGTCCTCTTCATCATAGGCGATTGGAATGCTAAAGGAGGAAGTCAAGAAATCACCGGGATAACAGGCAGGCATGGCCTTGGTGTACAAAATGAAGCAGGACAAAAGCTAATAGAGTTTTGCCAAGAGAACACGCTGATCATAGCAAACACTCTTTTCCAACAGCACAAGAGACGACTCTACACATGGACATCACCAGATGGTCAATATCGAAATCAGATTGATTATGTCCTTTGCAGCCAAAGATGGAGAAGCTCTATACAGTCAGTAAAAACAAGACCTGGAGCTGACTGTGGCTCAGATCATGAGCTTCTTGTTGCAAAATTTCGGCTTAAATTGAAGAAAGTAGGGAAAACCACTAAACCATTCAGGTATGACCTCAATCCTATCCCTTATGAATATACAGTGGAGGTGAGGAATAGATGTTAGGGATTAGACCTGATAGACAGAGTGCCTGAGGAACTATGGACGGAGGTCCGTAACATTGTTCAGGAGGCAGCAACGAAATCCATCCCAAAGAAAAAGAAATGCAAGAAAGCCAAGTGGCTGTCTGATGAGGCTTTACAAGTAGCTGACGAAAGAAGGGAAGCAAAAAGCAAAGGAGAAAGGGGAAGATATATCCAACTGAATGCAGAGTTCCAGAGAATAGCAAAGAGAGACAAGAAGGCCTTCTTAAATGAACAATGCATAGAAATCGAGAAAAACAACAGAATGGGAAAGACTAGAGATCTCTTCAAGAAAATCAGAGATCTCAAGGGAACGTTTTGTGCAAAGACGGGCATGATAAAGGACAAAGAAGGTAGGGATCTAACAGAAGCAGATGAGATTAAGAAGAGGTGGAAAGAATACACAGAAGAACTATACAGGAAAGATCTGAATGTCCCTTATAGCCATGATAGTGCGCTCACTGAACTTGAGCCGGACATCCTCGAGAGTGAAGTCAAGTGGGCCTTAGGAAGCATTAGTAACAACAAAGCTAGCGGAGATGACAGTATTCCAGCTGAGCTATTTAAAATCCTAAAAGATGATGCTCTTAAAGTTCTGCACTCAATATGCCAACACATTTGGAACACTCAACAGTGGCTGCAAGACTGGAAAAGGTCAGTTTACATTCTAATTCCAAAGAAGGGCAACGCCAAAGAGTGTTCAAACTACCGCACAATTGCGCTCATTTCACATGCCAGCAAGGTGATGCTCACAATCCTACAAGCTAGGCTTCAGCAGTATGCGAACCAAGAACTACCGGAAGTACAAGCTGGGTTTCGAAGAGGCAGAGGAACTAGAGATCAAATCGCCAACATTCGCTGGATCATGGAGAAAGCAAGAGAATTCCAGAAAAACGTCTATTTCTGCTTCATTGACTACGCTAAAGCCTTTGATTGTGTGGATCACAACAAACTGTGGCAAATTCTGAAAGAGATGGGAGTACCAGACCATCTTACCTGTCTCCTGAGAAACCTGTACGAGGGTCAAGAAACAACGGTAAGAACCAGACATGGAACAACTGATTGGTTCAAAATTGGGAAAGGAGTACGACAAGGCTGCATATTGTTGCCCTGCTTATTTAACTTGTATGCAGAGTACATCATGAGAAACGCCGGGTTGGATGAGTCACAGGTCGGAATTAAGATTGCCGGGAGAATTATCAACAATCTCCGATATGCAGACGATACCACCCTAATGGCAGAAAGCGAAGAGGATCTAAAGAGCCTCTTGTTGAGGGTGAAAGAGGAGCGTGCAAAAGCTGGTTTGAAACTCAACATTAAGAAAACGAAGATCATGGCATCTGGCCCCATCACTTCCTGGCTTATAGAAGGGGAAGAAATGGAAGCAGTGACAGATTTTACTTTCTTGGGCTCCAAGATCACCGCAGACAGTGACTGTAGCCATGAAATTAAAAGACGCTGGCTCCTTGGGAGGAAAGCTATGGCAAACCTAGACAGCATAGTAAGAAGCAGAGATATCACCTTGCTGACAAAGGTCTGTCTAATCAAAGCTATGGTTTTCCCAGTAGTAACGTATGGCTGTGAGAGCTGGACTATAAGGAAGGCTAAGCGCCGAAGAATTGATGCTTTCGAACTGTGGTGCTGGAGAAGACTCTTATGAGTCCCCTGGACTGCAAGGAGGTCAACTCAGTCAATCCTAAAGGAAATCAACCCTGAGTGTTCATTGGAAGGACAGATACTGAAGCTGAAGCTGAAATATTTTGGCCACCTAATGCGAAGAGAAAACTCTCTGGAAAAGACCCTGATGCTGGGAAAGACTGAAGGCAAAAGGAGAAGGGGACGGCAGAGGATGAGATGGCTAGAATGCGTCACGGATGCAATGAATATGAACTTGAGCACGCTCCGGGAGAGAGCGCAGGACAGGAAGGCCTGGCGTGCTATGGTCCATGGGGTCATGAAGAGTCGGACACGACTGAACGACTGAACAACAACACTAGGGGAGAGCGTGTAGTGACTGAGAGAATATTCATTTCCCCTTTGAGAGGGAGCCCTGTCATCCAAGCAGTAGGCTTCCTGGTAGGTATTTATATACTGCTTTGGATGTGCTGTGATAATCAGGATCCTATACATCGTGCAGTGTGAGGTCTGGTTTCATATCCTGGTTAGTGAGCAGGGATCAAACCATAGTTCTTTGGTTTGGATGTAATGGTAAACTGTTATTTCAGCTCTGACCCAGAGCCAGGGTTTCCAGAGTACATTTAGGAGTTTACTCACCTTCATTTTAATCTTGTTTGACCAAGACTGCATGTAGTATTAAAATTAGGCGAGGGCAAGGGGGATCTTGCACAAGAGAGTAAAGGACTAGGAGATGGTGCTTGCAAACCTATGGCCTGCACCAAAAGCCTAATATTAAACCTTTACTTCAGTTCTAGATACGAAACATTCTTTATTAATTAGGTTACTGTGCACACTGCTGATCTTTATCTCTATTTTGAAGCCATATTTTGACTGTACTAGCTGCAGACTGAGTGCATTGTTTGGATGTTAATTATTGTCTTAAATGGCTGATCTTAAATATATTTTCACAGAAGCGAGTCTTACCAAGTTCAATAGGACATGCCTTCTACTAAGTGTGCTTAGCATTTCAGCCAAAGGTTTTAGTCTAGTTGCCTTTCCTTGAGACTTTCTCCAGTGGTTCTTTGTCCTGTAATAAGATCGATAATTTTAAAAAATGTTATAGAAGAAGTATACCAACACTCTGTATGGAGTGGAAATTTTACAACTGAGTTATAAATCCCAGAAACAATGTGGTTTATAATGGGAAAGCTATAGGGGAGAATGGAGGGAGCGAAATAATACGTATGTAACCTTTCCCCTCTTTTTAGTGAATAGACCATTTAAACTAAATTAAGTAGAGGATGTAAATTCTATTGTTTCTCTTTTTAAATATTTCATGTCTGATTTTATAGATAAAAATTACATTTAACAATAAATACGAAGAAGAATTTATACAGCCTGTTCTGGTTTGATATGGAACAGCAAATCCCATTTCTCTTCAGCTGTAAAGAAAATTCATTATTATGTCTTTGGTTGTAAGAGATGGCTTCATTGTGATTAGTTACACTGGTAATAAAACAACCTTTTTAGAAATGGCAGAAGATACATGGGATCTCACGTGTCTGATTTTAATGCCACTGGATTTGTTCATTTTCTGTCTTTTTCACAAATCCTTTCCTTCTTCTCTTCTTATCTCTGAGCCCATTTTAAGGCATGCAACGTACTTTAAAAATTGATAAACTCATATTTACTTAATGGTTTAAAAACATGTATTTGTACTTCTGGGGAAGTCAGAATCAATATGGTGGGCTTATCCTACATGGCCTGAGGTAGATATAATACTGGATCGCTGCAAACCAGGTTTGCGAATTGGGAGACAGCCTTGGGAACATGTGCACTATCTATCCCCCCCCCCAACTCCTGTACCGTGAATTCCCCCTCCCCTTCATGACCTGAAGACATGTCCAGCTGCGGCACTATTTCAGTCCTCCAACCCTTGGCAGGAGCTGGGGAAAAGGGTGAGGAACACATACTCAGCTATTTTATATTCGTATGGTAGATATGGAGTGATGTCACTATGCTAACTACATTTGTGCCAGCTCGAATTTGCGGCTTACAAGCCTTTAAAAGTTGGGATATATCCCAAGAAGTGCTCAGAGCTCTCACCTGTAGGGTTGCTATTGATCTATGTTTTCTGAGAAATTTGAGGCACAACTGGTGGTGGCTGCTTCTGTAAAACTGGGTTATGAAGGGCTGGAGTACAAATCCAAGAACGAGAACTAGAACCAAAGAAAACAATTGTCACTGTTTTCTTGGGAGATAAAAGTAAAACTGTTTTGAAGTACAACTTGTAAAACAAAAATGCTTTGAGCATGAAAATCTACATTACTTAAACAGGTACAACAGATTGTGTTTAAATTGAATCTAAATATGAAATATGTTTCAGAGCACATTCTGGGGTAAGGGTTTGCATTTTAAGGAAGCGTTTACTCAAAATATTGCTCTTACGAGAAAGCATTGTTTCAGTTTTAGTCTCTTTGTGCAAAGTGGCCACCAGGTGTCATCAGAATGCTTTTCTTATGCTGACGACTACTTACTTTATGTGGGTTTTTAACTTCAAACTTTTACAGATACACTAATAGTAAATCTAATGTGAAATATTACCCATATCTCTTCAGTATATTGTGGCATTAAGCTTCCATTGAAATAACGGAAAAGATTATGGCTTAGATACCATAGGACAGGGGGCAAAGTTCCTAGTGGTTGGGTAAGGGGACAAATTGTTGGTTTTTAGCCATGCTTAAACCCAGTCCCAGTTTTAGCACCCATGCTGGAGCAGTCATCTGCATTCCTACATCAGCAGTGATCCCCTATATTTTCCAGGGTACAGTTGTGCCATGCAAGGGAAATTCAGCTGCTCAGCAGGGCCAGTTCAAGGTTTGAGGGGGCCCTGGGCGAGCTACCTTACGACCCCCAACACAGCCCTGGTGCCTCCCCCCTGGGCCTATCCTGGTGAATGAAGATAGGAGTGGCTGCTGCAGTTGCTTTGCTTGGGGCTTCTCTGCTGAGCAGCATTGCCTGCAGTTGCCTGTCCCAGCTACCACTTACAGCCTACTCCCCGTAAGGTCACCAGGAGGTAGATATTTTGTGGTACAGAGGCATTCTGGAGATATAAAGATGGCGGCTGCTACAACCACTTTATGTGGCACTTCTCTTTAGAGGGAAAAAGCTGTCTCTTTTTTTAAATTAAGGATAACAACGTCAGCCCTAGTGGACTTTCTGGGGCCCATGGGCCCTTTTTTTGTCCCGCTGTGCTGTGTGCTGATCCTGGGCCTGCTGTTCAGCAGTGCAGTGTGAGGAGCAGAAAAAGAGCAGGAATGTACTAGCTCCCTTGTGTGGTGGTCTTTTCAAAATATTCTATTGTATGTAGCAGAAAAGGAAGGGATTAAGCACTATAGACACAGTGCAGCAGTGGCTCAGGGAACAGCACTGCAGTTCAGCTCCCAGAATGCTCGTAGTTCACGAATTCCCACAGCCAAAGGATATATCCTGACACTTAAATGATATGCAGAGTTTGTTAAGCTGATGTTAGTGCTCAAAAGAGGAGAGCAGTACTGGAGACAACATGTTGAAACAGATCTGTGACTCAAAAATCTCTGAGTAATTTATCTGAAAACAGACAAAAATGCAGGCAGCTGTGTTGGTCCATTAAAAAGAAATACAAACAGCAATGGTTAGCATAATCCTTTTGTTTAGGATCAGTTTTTAAAAAGCAATAAGCACCTTTTCTCCAGACTGGTCATTACTTGCTTGCTAGTTTGTAATGTTTTATTTGGCTCTAAATAAAGGGCTTATACTACTGTCATTCTTTGTATATAATCTAATGTATCAGCATAGCTGCCTGCATTTTTGTTGTTTTCTCCTTTGGGGAATGCAGAGTTTAGCCAACCAGGAAAGGGATCCTAGAACTGGAGGAAGATGATGACCTAATGATGGGGCTTTGTCTAAGAGGAAGCAAGATATCCTCCAGCCACTAGGTAATCCTACCCAATTTGGTTTCTGATAACAACTATCTAAAATTAATTTCCAGTGTTGGTAATATAAAGACTGCCACATTTTTCTTGTAAGGCAAGGAGGAGAAATAAAGAAAAACATGACAGACCACTTTGTTGCTGGGCATTGTCCCTGGCAAAAGGATGATTGTTTACAGACTGTTGCTGTTTGGACTACCAGAAGGTTTGAACCTCTATTTGAGGGGAGCTTGAGGCTATAGGCACCACTTGCTGCCCTACTAACTGTTGGGCTATGACACTGGTTGTAAGAGGAATTGTGGGTTCTTCCTGACATCATGTTTGTGCCTTGCATGTAGGTCAGGTTTATGGAATGGGTTACATGCTGTCACTACATTGTTGCTGTTACTGCATGTTGAACTGCTGATTTCCATGCATGCCTAAAGGGGATCCCGGGAACAATATTGTGATCGGTAGTTAGCAATGGAGTGGAATTTGCTAGGAATTCTTGTGGCCATCATTACTACGTTTCCTCTGTTTTTCTTTCTGCTGCTATGATTCTGTATTTTTGATGCTGTTTCTGGAAGAGTATAGGATCCCAAGAGGTTATGGAAGTGTAACCTCCATGATAAAGAGAGCCATCTTAACTGGACTTTAGTATTGTCCTGTTAATCTTGTTTCATTTTGAGCCAGTCATATTTTCTTAATGTATTTCAGTTTGAAGACAGTTCATTATTTAATTGTGAAACTGCCAATCCAAGAAATAATAATCATCTCCCCTTTTCCCCAGTTGCCCTTTTAACTGAATGGCCATGCTATCTTATAGTACTGTGTCAGGGCTGTCAAAAACAAAGGTCAAACTTTTTAAACTTGAATTCTCAGAATGGGCATGTTATTTATGCCACAACAATGAAACAACTTGTGTTGGATTAGTTCCATTTTAAGCATGCATTCCTATTCAAATGAGCAAATGCTGGAACCAAGCAACAGCTATATGTTCCAGAGTAATGGAACTCAAGACTATACTCTTGTTAAAAATGTTCTGTTTTCCAGAAAGACTGAAAGCTTGTTTCTTTCACTGGTGAACATCCGTTGCTAACATGAGTGAATACTTGCATGTGCTTGATTGTTCTAATAGCTGTTCCACTTTCTTCCAAAGAACTAAATAATCCTTACTTAGATGTTCAGGCATATTCTTCACTGAGATATCATTGCTTTGGGCACTGTGTTTGAAAATGTTTACTGAAATCATTAGCTGAGAATGTCCCTGTAGCCTTTTTAAACAATAGGTTATATTCTATAAGTTATGTATTGCATTAGAATAAAACACTACCTGTTTTTATATACACAAGAAACTAATAACCTCCCATTCTTTCTCTCTTTTCTCTTTTTAGATAGCCCTAGAGCAGATGAGCTAATTCATTTTATGGGAATTGTACTCAACGCTATCTTCATTAAGGATGGATGTTGAAAAAAATCAGAAGAATTATGAAGGTGACAAGAATGTACAAAATGAAGTAGTACAAGAAGCTGCTAAAAATGTTTTAGCTGAAAAAGCTTGTAGTGAGTCTTTCGCTACCTCTGAAATAAAGACATTTTCAACTGAAGAACAGAAAAACCCAGGGAAAGAAGTTGAAGAGAATGGCACAGCCAAACGGCCATTCTCCAAATCACCTGATGGAAACCTTACTGAAACAAATGTGCTTGAAAATGAACCTGTCTCAAAAAGATTAAAGCTGACTGTTGCAAAACATGGAGAAGATAATGAAGGCAAACCACCTAATGCCACAATATGTGAAGATTCTGTTGATGGGATAGGTAGTACAACAGGTAAAACTATAGAAGGAGAACCTATAAATGCCTGTCCTGGTAGTGCTACATTTCTTTCAGATGCTTTGTGTGTACAGCATGATTTAATGCCTGAAGGTGATAATACAGTAGAGGAATTACATGTGGAGAATGAACACTCCCAAGACAATCCAACACTCTTTCCAGAAAGCACATCACCTTTTCCAGACGATGAAAATAGCACTAGCTGTGCAACCAGTAGTACTGAACATGTTTCAAAGTGCAAAACCTGTGAGGAGACATTTTCTACTTATTCTGATTTAGAGAAGCATTTTCAAGACAGCCACCTGAAGCAATCCAAAGAGCATGTGAGCACACATTGTATTTATAAATCGGAACACACCCCATCTTTGCAAATGCATGCTAAGCAGACTCCTGGACAACTTAGATATTTCTGTGATCTCTGTGGCTTTCAGTCTTTTGAAGAAGATCTCCTGCATGCCCATTTTCTTGGCAAGACACACCTCCGGCGGCAAAACCTTGCTGCCCGTGGAGGATTTGTAAAGATATTAACGAAAAAGCCCTTTCGTAAAAAACAGCAGTGCCCAGTCAAAATAAAGAATGTGAGAACAAAATCTGCACTTAGCAAACCAATAACAAAGAATACCATTTCAAATCAACCAAGGACTTCAAGAAATAAGATGAAGAACTCAAAACAAAGCTGCCAGCTGTTTGTTGAAATGGTACCATCGAAAAATATTTCCACAGAAACAACAGAGAATATTACCAATAATGAAGAGTTTTTCTGCAATGTGGATGGAAATGGTGATGTCCAAGCTGAAAAGCTAGATGTTTTAGGATCTTCAGAATGCAATCCAGATATATTGGAATCTGCTGAAGGTAGCCAAGAGACACTTAGCAATGTAAACACCACAGAGATATTTGATAGGTTCCACCATAAAAGAAATGTCGTATCACGAAGAATAACGTTCAAACAAAGTGGTTCTTTCAGATTAAACCAGCAGATTAAACGACGATATAATCTGTTAGGTATAGGTAAAAGGAGCAAGCCTGACTCTAACTTGAAGCACAGCGTTAGGGCTGAGTTCGGTCAGGGTGATTTATCACAGGTCAAAGCTTTACAAATTGAAAGCGATGTCAACTCTTTATGCAAAGCTGCCTCAGAAATACAGTCACTTAATCCAGATGGAACAAATGCATGTTCTTCTATCACCCTGGTGCTTGAGAATTCTTCAAAGAAAGTTGTTGATGTCCAGAAGACTCTACATCCTTGTACTCACTGTGGATGTACTTCGTCAAACACAGAAGGTTCGCAATTGGATGTTGAGACAGCTCATGCTGAAGAACTTAAATTTCATTGTCAAACATGTGGCTATTCTTGCGCAACCAGAGAGGACTTTGAACTGCATTGTCGAAAGGATAGCCATCATATAGGAGATTGCAGGATAAATTGCACTCAATGTTCATTTCTTGCCCCAAATGACATAAGCCTTGGGAAACACATGTGTGATGAGCATGGCATGTCCCACTACTGTGTGACTTGCCATCTGTATTTTCTAACTGAAGAAGAAGTGGCAGCTCATAACACAACTGAGCACCATATTGGTGTATTACCTCAAGAAAATACCGTTTGGCCACTCAACAGTGACTTGGGTCTGCAAACAGCATCTGTTTCTGCAGTGGAATCAAGTATTCTTCCAAAGGATGTTGAAGTTAAAATACAGCAAGAAAACCCGAAACTGCCTGTGGTACACCCTGGTAATGAATTCAAGGAGTCTGTTCTGAGCAGAAGCCAGTTTCAGTGTAAAAAATGTTTTTATAAAACCAGATCTTCTTCAGTTCTTACAAGACACATAAAACTTCGACATGCTCAGGAATATCATTTTCTTTGTAAAGCGTGCAACCTCTATTCATTAAGCAAAGAAGGAATGGAAAAACACATCAAAAGAAGTAAACACCTTGAAAATGCCAGAAAAAATAATATTGGTTTACGCTTTGAGGAATGTATTGAAAGAGTATGTGTAGGTGCAAGTGATGGTAAAAAAGTGACAGAGCCTTCCATTTATGGGAGCTTAAAGACTGTGTCAGGAAATGAAAGCATACATGTACCCTTCTCTACACTGGAGAAAGTCTCACTAAATAAGGAGTTGCTTCCATCAGGTGAAGGCATTAAAGGGAGTGAGCTGGTTCTGGGAAGTGTACAAAAGAGAGGGAGACCTAAAGGTACCATATCTCGGACATGTCCTCATTGTGGTTTATTGGCATCCAGTGTTACAAACTTGACTGTTCACATTCGGCGAAAGCATAGCCACCAGTACAGCTATTTATGTAAAATATGCAATTATTATACTGTAACTAAAGGTGACATGGAACGCCATTGTGCTACAAAGAAGCATAAAGGCCGTTTGGAAGCCAATGGGGGGGAAAAATTAGAGATCATTGTTTGCCCAGAAGGAGGTAATGTTGGAGGTAGTAGCAAGAAGATAAATAGTCCAGTAGGTGTTTTGAATGAACCTGTTGACCGTGGCAATCAGTCTTCGCATTTGGACAATACTATTTTGGAAAGCCAGGGAGATGATCAAAGCAATGCTATCCAAGTACAAGTCAAAAATGTGCTTCACCTTCCTGATAGAGATGGGAACTCTTCAGAAATAAAACAGCATATAAATGCAGAACCAGATAACATTAGTCAAGATAGAGATTTGTTGGTTGATGCAAGACTTGCAAGTGCAAATGATAATAAGTGTGCTCATTGCAACTTTGTTGCACATTCTTTCTCTTCTCTGGAAGTGCATATAAAACGTAAGCACACTAAAGAATTTGAATACTATTGCATGGCCTGTGACTATTATGCAGTTACTCGTCGTGAGATGATGAGGCACGCAGCAACAGAGAAACATAAAATTAAAAGACAATCTTATATATGTGCTTCTTCTAGAGAGGAGACAAATGCAACTAATATTGCCAAAGAAACTGCTATTGTGTCTCAAGAAGGGCAGCAACCCCCAGAAGAATTTCAGATTATACTGGGTGACACAAAATATAAAAACAATATTGAAGAGAAAAGTCTGGAAGGGCAGGTCACTCAAAAAGTGAAGAACTCACCTAATCATTTGGAGTCAGAAGATAGTGCCATTTCAAAGAGTCCTAAAGAAGGTTCGGTCTTCAATGCTGAAATCGAACATGGAACTGAATGTGGCACAGAAAGTACAGTTGGTAAAGAAACTGTTAAAAAAGATGTAGTTGTTAAAATTGATGAGATGATCACACTTAAAGAAACAGTTGATTGTGTTCTGCATGAAAATATACATGATCAAGAAATAGTAAAGTCAAATTTTCATTTTTCAACAGAAACTGGAAACAAGAATGGAGCTTTTGGCAAAGATTCTCCGAACTTGAATTTGACAAAAAATAAAAACAAGTTGGAGGAAGACATTGGAAAAGGATATGAAAGTGCTGAGGTACCTGCTGAGGAAATGAAAACCGATAAAACACATTTGCCCATACTTTCAGAAACATGTAGCACACTAGAACAACAAACTATTGATGAAAATATTGAAAGAACATTCCAAAATATCCATAATTTACAGCAACAGAAAATTATCCAGCAGAGTTCTGCTATAGAGGAGGAGGAGACCCTGATAGATGCACAACAGGAAGCAGATGTATCTTTAAATAATATTTGGGGCTCAGCTGGTTTAATAGTTGAAGGCGTGCAAGAAACTAATGAAGGTTTGGATGCTTTTACCAGTGCTAGTGGTAGAGTCAAGGAGGGGACAGCAATGCAAAACTGTGGCCAATTTGATTCCTCTATAGTAAAGTTAAAAAGCCAGGAAGATTGTTGTGAGCCAGTTGTCCACATTGCTGATGGACAGAATCTGAGTGGGCTTAAAGTTTGTGACAGAGCTATGAAAGTAGATGTCCCACAAGGTGGTGGAAAGAAGAAGAAAGCTGAAGGCCATCCCCTTGGGACATCTACTCGCATTCGCTGTGATGACTGTGGCTTTTTAGCAGATGGATTGAGTGGACTAAACGTTCACATAGCCATGAAACATCCTTCAAAAGAGAAGCATTTCCACTGTTTGCTGTGTGGGAAGTCATTTTACACGGAAAGCAATCTTCACCAGCACCTAGCTAGTGCTGGCCACATGCGAAATGAACAAGCAAGTGTTGAAGAACTGCCAGAAGGGGGTGCCACTTTTAAATGTGTTAAGTGCACAGAGCCTTTTGATTCTGAACAAAATTTATTTCTTCATATTAAAGAACAACATGAAGAACTACTCCGGGAAGTCAATAAGTACATTGTTGAAGATACTGAACAAATCAACCGAGAGAGAGAAGAAAATAAAGGCAATATTTGCAAATATTGTGGGAAGATGTGCAGAAGTAGTAATTCCATGGCCTTCCTGGCTCACATTCGTACCCATACAGGTATGTATCAACAAGTATTGCAGCCAGCGCTTTGCAAATGGCCTTGCTACTCCTTCTCTTTCCCCGCTATTCCTATTTTTTAAAGTGTAAATTAATTCTCCTAACATTTTAGATCACCTTGACTATATTAATCTCACATTTACTTGAAATTATGCAACTGAATTTCAAGAGCACTCTTTGGTAGACAAAGGACAGGAAACTGAAGGTTTTTTTTGTTTAATATGCTCTTAAAAGTTCTTGAAGTGAAATCTCCTTCTCTTTATTAGTATAATTTTTACAGGTTATATCCCCAAGACTCAGCTATAATTCCTTAACTGGATTACAGATCCTTATGTGATTCATTTTTGGATTTGGAGAACATTTACCTTGCAATGTCTGTCCTGCTTGCCTAATCTAGAGTTGCTTGCTACCTTTTTCCCTAAAACAAAATTGGCCTCTATCTGGGCCTTCCCTTCTCCTTTGTTTCTCTGGATTTGTATTATTTCCCTTCCACCAAAGCTTAGTTTTGTGACAGTGCTACCTATAGGAGCAGCACTATCAAAGTGCTGATGTATGTTTTGAGCAGCGAGCTAGCAGGTCCAGGAGTATTCTTGCATTGAGCAGGGGGTTGGACTCGACTGTATGCCCCTTCCAACACTACTGTTCTATGACTCTATGAGTACGGGTTGGCAAAACTGGACTTCTGTCACAGTCCATGAACAGAAAGGGGACTCACAAGTGGAGTCATATAACTAAAGCCCTCCCAAGTTGCCCCCTTAAATGTCTTTGTGCTTGCAGCCTTGTTGGCGGGGGAGGGGGGACCCTTGTCCCGGGCCTACACATTTTAGAGATCCAGGCTCCTTTCTTACCAGGCTGACTCTGTCTCTCCAGTCCTCTTCTTGGGGGGCTATGCATAATCTAATGATTTGGAGTGCGGGGAAAAGAAGGGATTATTTGCTGTTGAGCCAGAAAAGCGGTGGGTGAGTCACTTTTTGGGTAAAGGTGTGAGAGCTGAAGGGGACAGTAGAAATGAGGAATGGAGGAAAAAGGGGGCAAGAGGAGAAAGAGAAAGGGGGAGATATGTGTCCAAATGGGCAGCTGTGATCTGGTGTGTATTCCTCACAGCCAACCTTGCAGAGCTGACAGGTCACCAGCTCCCTAGTTTCACCCCAGACCGACAAGGACTGTCTGTCTGTCTGTCTGTCTTTCCTTCCTTCCTTTGTTCCTTCCTTCCCCTTTAACGAACAGATCCCTTTCCAAAGGATTTATTTATTTATTTATTTATTTGTATTGCATTTCTATACCGCCCCATAGCTGAAGCTCTCTGGGCGGTTTAAAAAAGTTAAAACATTAAATGCAATATAAAAAGTTTAAAAGCCATTTACAGAAAGGCACATAAAAGCACACAAACAATATACACAAACAACATATAGCTAAAAACAACATTGAACTATCAGACATAACTAAAGACAAGTATCCTTCTCTGAACAGCTGTTTCAGCCAGGCCATCTCACACTTGCACTCAGGTTGACCTGTACTGGGAACATGCAAGTACTTGTGCCCTCCCCAAATTAGGCTCCCTCAAAGCTCCACCCCAGGACTTTGAAAAAGTGAACCCAGGAAGTGTGTTGTGCTTCAAGGACTTAGCCCTAACTCTTGCCCTCCCCTTGCTCTGAATCTGTGTGTCATGTATGTATTGGAAAGGGCTGCTAAGGAGCCAAAGAACTTGAAGTCAGGCCTGTTGCGAACATGCAGTCAGATCAGTCCAAGCATCCTCTTTGGTTTCTGATTGGTGCTATGACTGAACTAACGAAAATGAACTCCTACAGGCAGTTTTTCAGTCTGTGTTGTCACCAAATCTCATGATCTGTGATTGGGAAAAAAAAGCCTGACTGAGGAGAAAATGGCCTTGGAGCATTTGCAGGAGAAAGTAGAAAGGTGCAGGAAGAATTAACCACTTCCTCTTCCCACTTACTGATTCTCCCCTACAAATCCTTCTCTTCCCTGCCTTTGTGTTACCTTGGGAAATGTGAGAACTTGCATTTAGCATGGTAACAAGTGGGACCTTCAACAGAATGTTATAGCTATGTTCTATGTGCCAGCCAGCTGTGCCCGCTTTGAGGGTATTCCAGTCCCTTCCTACTATTTTCACCTCCCACTCCTACACTCAGCATTCCGTGGGCGCTGAGTGTGCTCACTTGTTATTGGGCTGATTTCAGCTCCCCCCCCCCCCCCGGTTAGGATTTCCTCCCTAAGGCTTTTTGTACTTCTACAAACCTTGGGGTTCACCTGAGCAAGCCGATACCTGATTTTATTTCTCAGTGGCCCATT
Source organism: Heloderma suspectum (assembly GCF_057233095.1). Lineage (NCBI taxonomy): Eukaryota > Metazoa > Chordata > Lepidosauria > Squamata > Helodermatidae > Heloderma > Heloderma suspectum. The sequence goes on from NC_139461.1 coordinate 96,085,905, forward strand.
TTGGCTACAATTCTGTTGTAGAAAGCCCATTTTGGCTACAAGGTTGGCACGTATCAGCTGAGTTCAGTATTAGAAGGAGTCATGCGTTGTTCCGCCCTGCAGTGGGTGAAATGGTACCTTTTTTATTACTTCATTGCCTAGGCCAGTGACCCATTAAGGTACTGAGCAGTTGACAGGCTGGTATAATACCAATCTGGTGACGACCTTAGCCTAATGCCACCATTAGTTATTGGTTGGATTAAAACTATAATAAAGAAATAAGGAAGTGAATAAATAAATAGTTTGCCCCTACTAGAATGAGAAACCAGCACTCACATTTCATGGCTGAATGGTAGATATATGTTGTTGTGTTAGTTTGTGAAGAATGCTGATCTTAGAAAAAAGCTTGTATGATTGCCATGGTAATTGCAAGTGGCTATCATTTTAGAAGGCAGTGGTAGAGGTAATGCAGTACCTGTGAAAGTTGGGCCTGGTGATTTAGACCCTGTGGTGTGCCACATTTTCCATTCCCTTTTTATGTTTTATATTAAGTGGAAAAATTTAAAACAACACTTTTGTCGAAAATGCATAAGCTGCAGTTCTAAATTTATGTAAAAATTCACTGCTATGTTTCTATAAACCTGCCATACATTCTTTATTTTAAATAGACAGCTTTTCTAAATCACTGAGCTCTGCTTAGACAAGTGGTGTCTCTCCGGTTGAATTTATGACTGGATTTGAATAATAAATTCACATTTCAATGAACATATTTTCATTAAAACTGTAAGGTTTATTTTACTGTACTTTTAAATAATGGCTTATTATAGAAGCTATAGTTTAAATTCATGCTGTAGTTGAAACTTAGTGCACAGTTACTAGAAAGAAAATGAAAAGGTAAGAGATGCAAAGTATAATAAATATATTAATGTTCTTGGTGTAATCCTGAAATAGTTTTTGTTTCCTTAGGAGACAGGCACTGGGCGATGTGTTTAAGATTCAGTTGGAGAGAACTGGCATTGCCTTTAAGCATCTTCAGGTGTCTTCTTGTAACTAAAGTATTAATTCTGTGGACGAGTAATATTCTAACCATAGGAATTCCAGCCTTCGTTAACCTGCCAATATTATATTTATCCATAATGTTTCAGGAAATGTTTTGATTTTGGATCTGAGGGTGACTTTTAGAAGGCACAGACATGTTCTTTTGGTCAGAACAGCTTTATAAGCCCTTAATATGCCTTCTTAAGGCAGATAAAATGGAATAAAACTACAGGGAAGATGCTAATGGAGCTCTCTTTAGAATTCTTTATGCAACTGTCTGGTCAAGACATGTTGCTTATAATTGATGTGTCCATTACTTGAATTCTCTTGTAATTATAGTCAATAAGTCTTGTAAATGTGTTAAAGCTCACTAAAAGCATACAAATTCAAGAACAGAGTAAGGCTAATAATTTAAAATAATCAATGTAGGCATTTCAGCACTTAATTTCCCTTGTGTGTTGATAGCTGATCATTCTTAATCCATTAAGATTTATTTAGTCGTTTACAATGCAAAATAGGTTTGCACTGGTCACTTGTGCCATTTGAAAATGTCCACCAGGTTAAGTGCAGAATGTAGTCCATTAGTCTTCCTTGACTATATGTATTAATTGCATTTAAAATCAAGTTAATGTGGATGTGAAAGTGAGGTAACTATCAATATATGACAAAGCAACCCTACTTACATAAGTTACATCATTGATTGTAACATTTAGTAAAAGTTAGCACACTTTTTATCATCTTGTGTATGTCTTATCACGAACTGTATTTTTATTGTGCTTTGCATTAGATGTGAATGTACTGCAAAAGAACGCCAGGGAGCAGGGATGACAACAGACATATCTACCATTTCATTTTGCAACTCATTTTTGGGGGGAAGAGTTGCAGAAGAGGTTTTAATCTATTCTCTTTCTCTCTGCACCTTAAAATGAATTGCTTTTCTGATAACTTTGCTTATGCACATAAAATAGTAATGCTGGTATTTTTATTAATAGTTAACTGGAAGAGGTTTTTACTCTTCCAATTCCTGGGGTTTTTTTCCTTCCTATTTTTTGATTTACTGAATGTTTTATGTAACGTTTCTTCCCATCTTCTGAACAATAAAAGCAGTTCTGTATAGAAATAAATGGATTTTGGTTGCCAAGATTGGGAGGCCAAAGAAGAACGCTACAATGCATGCTCCTGCCTGGAAAAAACAAGCAGGAGCAAATGTTGACCTCATCAGCATGAATATAATACCAGATTTCTATATGATATCGACATGTTTTTGAATTCTTTTAACAGTTTTACAGTGCAATTCTGTATAGGTCTACTCAGAAGTAAGTCCCATTGAGTTCAACAGAGCTTACTCCAAGCTAAGTGGGTATAGGCTTGCAGTCTTATTCCTTTACATGTCCTTATATGTTAAAGTGCTGTTCTCTCACAAGCCCCCCTTCCAGTCACTAGTAACTCCAAATTGTAGAAAATAAAGGGTTTCCTTGCACTCATTCCAAAGCTTCTCACGTAGCAAGGAGGAGGTTATGCAAATAGCAGAAACAAGCAAGTCCATCACACATTGACAAGTGAAAATGAGGAAGTGTAAATAAAAGAAAAAGAAATATTAGAGGTGGAGGACTTTTCAACTTTCAATTCAAACAGGTCCTGTATGCCTAATTAACAACCAGAATTCTGAAAATATAGTTGTTTCTCTGTCCCTTCCTTGTTTATGATTTCCTCAGGAGTCACAAATGCGTTCTGGGTAGAGATACTGATGTGATGTGATGAAGACTCATTGCTCAGGTTTTTTTTAATGTCATTGTATAAGATTATTTGGGGCCAGGAAATCTCTTGTGATGAAGACTTTCCTGAATGATCACCAAGCCCTATGCATTTCAGTGAGCACATTTTGTAAAATGTAACCCCCCCCCGCCGAAAGTGGTTACGTTTCAGTTTTACCATATGGTGGGGATGCATTGAGAAAAAACCTTTTTTGCAGGGAAACTCATAGCAAGCATTGATTTAAGACTCTGGGATGCCAAGTTATAAGTGACATTCAAAGTTAATGCATCTCAGGCTCTGGTGCCTTCGGCATCTCGGGCTTGGGGGTATCTGATTCCGCAGTGGTGCCTCCTCTCTTGGAAACACTCAGGCTGAGGGGTCTCTGGCCCAATGCCTCCTCTGTTGGCACCACTTGTTCCTTAGTCTCTGAGTCCATGTTGAGGTCACTGCCAGACTCCTGGGTCATGAAACTGATTTATTCTTAAAAATAGTAAGGAACAGTCTAGACTGGACAGAAGAAAAGGCTTATAGATGCCCCGCACCACAGCCTTCATAGAACAGCCATTCCGTTGGACCTTACACTTCCATAAAACATTTCTCTTTCTATGTGAGAATGTTCCTGTATTAAGTTTAGTGGTGTGGGAGCCACTTTGACATGGTGAGATTTTACATGATTGTGGTAGTGTCTGTATACAGCATCCTTCCCCAACCTGGTGCCCTCCAGGTATTTTGGACATCAACTACCATGTGTCCCAGCCAGCATGGCCAGTGGTCAGGAATCCTGGAAGTTGCAGTCCAAAACAACTGGAGGGCACCAGGCTGGGAAAGGCAGGTTTACAGGAACCATATGAGCAAGGCTAGTCTTGTGGATCTTTCCCACCAGTCATTGCCTGAACAGGACAGCAGCCATATGGAAAAGACCCATGCAGTTGGCCCACATTGTTCTATCTACAGACAGTTATCGAAATGTCATAGGATTTTGCTATGGGGAAGTGGTTTCCATGATAATCAGAAGCCTTAGTGGCCCCTTGCACACTGCCAAAAAGAGGAAATACATCACCAAAAAGGAGGACAAAAGAGGGCATATATTTACATTATATATTTATATACAACATATTTGCATATGCTAATTTATACATATAGATGCAAATCTAACAATATTTACTATAATTTAAATATGAATACAGTACATAGTGAGGAAGATTGTGACCAGGTGTCCTATGTACTTTGCTTAGTCCAGGTATTGTTGATGGGCAACGTCAAGGCTGTTGCTCTCTCTTTTTATGATTCTTTGTCTTTAAACCAGACAGCTTGTTCAATACAGGATGCCTTCAATCAGAGGTTTGTCCTCTCACAGCCCCTCAAATAGAGGACTGACCTCTGAAAAGTAGGACACATAGCTACCCTAGCTGGTGCTGACACAGTGGTTCCCTCCATTCGAGATGAAAGAACTATCAAAGTGGCATGTCTTCATGTAGATCTGGGTTTAGCTCTTCCATGCCTCTTCATAGGTTCTGAGCATATCCAATTTTCAAAGATAATTGAGATTATTTATTTATTATATTTATATCCCACCTTTCTTCCTCAAGGAACCCAAAGCGGCGTACATAATCCTTCCCCTCTCCAGTTTAGCCTCACAACAACAACCCTGTGAGGTGGGTTGGGCTGAGAGTCTGTGACTGGCCCAAAGTCACCCAGTGAGCTTCCATGGCCGAGTGGGGACTAGAACCTGGATCTCCTGACTCCCAGTCCAACACTGTCACCACTACACCACGCTGGCTCACACTGGCATAGATCCTATGCTGTATTTAATAGATTAGTAATGACATTTGGTCTTCCTGAATTTTCTTTACTAAATTATGGGATAAGATGAAACTATAATTGAATATTGTTGTTATTTAAGTAACTTGGTGACCCATCTGTATGCTATGAACAACTGAACATTGAATTTGGATGAGGTCATCAAGGTTCTGGATCATGTAAATATGTGAACTGAATGGAAATTTTATGCTCCTTTAGCCTAGAGGATAAACGAGATATTGAAAACAGTGATTTATTTCACATACAAAGTGAGATGTGTTAAAGCTTTAGGGAACAAACTGAATAGAAGTCAGGAAAAGTCAAATCTGGGTAGATCCATCAGTATCATTTCAACTATATGGATGTGTGCCTCATTGGTTTCATTTTGTTTGTTGGTGAGTTTAGTGTTCTAGTTACATCAAGTTTATAAAGGGGAAGAAGGACTGAAATGAACCTTCAATGTAGATGTTACACATATATCTCTACTGGGGTTTGAGCTTTACTGGCTTTTAACAGGAAATGCCATTGCAAAGATGTTTAGAACTTACTTCACCTTAATTATTTGTGTTCTACTGTACGGACACAGGAGTAATGTGATCCTTGCATTGAGGGTTTACAGTGTAAATAGGACAACATGACAATAGTGAGGATGGGGAGAAAGCGACGTAGAATAGATGGGCTACTATGGATTTGATAAGGCTTTGTAGAAAAATAGAGTTTTTGTTATGGGTTGGAGAAGAGTTTTGAGCTGGATGGAAAATGATCCAGTGAGGATACAGTAATGGGAAGCGGAGCATTATCTAAGAAATAAGGGAGAAAAATTTAGTAGAATGATTTTGAATTGATTTAAGAGGTGGGAGAGAGTAGGAGTGGAGCCCAGCAAGGAAGAGATTGCAGTAATGTAAATGATCAGGCACAGATGGGTTTTAGCTGTAGATTTTGAAAGGAAAGACAATATTTTGGAGTGTGTGTGTGTGTACATACACACACACGGCAAAAATCCATAGGGCAGCTTATGCGAATTCAAGGGGCTTACATTAAACGTTTTCCCTACCATATCAAAACCGCATGCATTCCCTCAGTTTCAACAGCGATTTGCCATATGTCATGGTAGGCTTTTGTTTGAGTATTTTGGCTTTACAGAACTAGTATCATGGTTGTTAAGAGCCTGATCAATATGTTTGAAACAGACCAGATCTAACCCTTAATATTGAAAAATATTTATACTGGTGCTACAGTGTATATTTGTAGATGTAGAATTAATATTGAAATTACATGTAATAATTCCTATATTGTCAAAGTTTGCTCCAAGGTTCTACGTGCTTTAAGCATACCGTCTGAAGTGGCCCAGTGGTACTGTGGCAAAGCAGTAATTTAAAGGAGAACAAGAAATGGACAGAGCCCATGGAGCATCAGTGATAACAGAACAACAAACTTAACATGTAATCAGTTGGGTAAAGAAACTAAAATAATATGTGGCTGAATCTGCAAGATATTTTAGCTTTTTTGAAATAAAATGGAAGTATAAATATGAATAGAGGGCTTCACCATAGCCAGTCATAGTCTTGGCATTATATATTGCCTAATTAGTCTTTAAACTGGTGAGTCAGAATATCAACTTCACTACTTTGTATTTAATGGGGTACATTGACTTTACTCAAATTTATTTTATTTTCATAGGTCCCTTTATAGAATGCAGTGTTGATATGGAATGCCACCAAATTAATGGTTAATTCAGTTTTATCAGGATAATTTAAATAAACTGGAATTTTCCAATGTGATTGATAGAATGTGATCACTGTTAGCTGCAGTATCAACCTGCTTTTGACATTTAAACATATAAAGCTGACTAGATATAACCATTCAGGTGCTAAATATATTTTACATCTACTTCTAACAGTAGAAATGGAAGTATTAAGAGATGGCTTCATTGCCATTGAACTGTGAAATATTCAACCTTGTCTGCCTGTGCTTAGTACTGTTGACTTTTTTATTTCTGTTAGAAGATTAAAATTAAATGCTTCATTTTTCATCAGCTTTTGGGAATTAAATTGAAATTTAAGACTCTGTTTTTGTTTTTTTTTAACTGAGATCCTCAATTTAAACAAAGTCTTCTTTGAGGATATTCTGTGTTCAAGGGCACAGCAGAAAGGTTCATTGATCAAGTATGATGTACTGTAACATTTTTCTTATCCAAGCTCTTTTATGTATATTTATTAAAGATCCCATATTTCATATTATGCTTAACTATATTGGAAGAAGTTCTTCACAAAACATATCCCAAACATAATATGAAGTATCTGCGAACATATTGCACTTCCTCATAACTGCAATTCTGGGATTTATGGATATAGAGATCTCCTGGCCTTATAAAAGTTGGAAAGGGTCACAGCATACTTTAAAATGATGTGTTACTGCCTAGTATCCCAGTACTGATACCTGCCAAGTTCAATGACTACATTTTTGTGATAATATAATTGTCTCAGTCTGGCTGGAAAGTCATCTTTGGTTAGAAGGTGCAATTTCACTTTTTTTCCTTGGCCTGATTGTGTTGCAAACAGACACATCAGTTCTGCTTTCGTGTGTGTATGGGGGATCCTATAATTCTTTGGTCTGTTCTAGGCAGTTAAAGTTTGTTCTTCGAATAAATAATAGCCAAAATGTCAATACTTCTAGTTTTCAGAATAATCATAAATTCCTGATCATAAAACGGTCATAAAGGTATAATATTTTATTCACTGTGTATTCATACAGTGCATGTCACTGCAGTAGAAAGGCAATGAATAATTCTTTCTGTATGGTGTCTCCCCCCTCCCCCAGCTAAGAGAGACAGACCTGAAATATCAGTGTTAATGTTTAAAATTATTACTTATCAGAGAGGGGAACATAAGCAAAATAGGTAACTGCTCAAATATATTTCTCATACTTTTTTTTAAAATTGATGTACAATTCTGCCATTAGTTATAGCCATGTACACCTCTCTGATGTTGAATGTAAGCATAAAAAATATATTTCACTGAGGACATTTCCAATGCTGCATTTTTAAAAAAGTAATATAGGAATACGGCCATTGTCATGTACTTCTTAGGAAAACTCTAGATATATTGGGAAACTAGGCATGGTCCTCAGCTCTTTTGGAAGTAGTTGTACCACCGTTTCCCATGTTAGATTTTAGGTGTAGTATGTGTGATTATAACATGAGGTGCAGCCTTCAGGTGAAAGCATGGGTGTTCTCTAGCTGCCAGTTCACACAATGATTTTAAAAAGTGAAAAAAGTCATTTTTATATAGTCTGTATGTTGTTGTGAAAGTTTCGCCATGCGGTAGAACCTTAGATTACTATGATCTGCAGTAGTTCAGTTTTTCTAGCCCTTTTTAACATGTTTTCAGCTTTCACAAGACTACTTTGAGTAAAAATGGAGAGAAAAGATCACTTTGTCATGACACTTGCACCTTAAAAATAGTCATGAGATTTGAGTTCAACAGAAACTTTTGCAGTCTGAGTCATGTTGAAATGAACCAGAACAGGTTTCTCCTGGGTTATATCCCAAGTCCTGGCAATCTTATAGTGGGCAAAAACTATGGAACAAGTTTTGTGGCCTTATTTTAAAGTTCCCTAAGGGTCTCATCTTCTAATTATTGATATTGTTTCCATAATAAGTGAGTGCTCATTAATGAAACCCCATTCTCGCTTAACTTTTGTGTTTGAACTTCGGGAAAGTATCTTTAATGAGAAATATGTGGCACATACCCTAACAGCATCCCTGGAGGTATAATATATGCAACAGGAAAATTTCTTTTTTGGTCTAGGCAAGATTAAAACAAAAACAGGTTAAATATTGGATAGTATTTTCCACACCCACTCCCCCCCCTTAAAAGGCTATTTCCCCCACAAATTGTGATTTTGTTATCCAAGGGTAATATAATATTCTAATTCAACTCCTATCTTAATGCTAAATTTTACTTAGGATCAAAGCCGTTCAAGTGCAAGATTTGCCACTTCGCAACAGCTCAGCTAGGAGATGCCAGAAACCATGTCAAGAGGCACCTTGGGATGAGGGAATACAAGTGTCATGTCTGTGGGTGAGTAAATTGAAACAGTTCCTCCCTTGGTTAACCGGAGAGGAGTGCAGGCTATGCATTGTTTCAGCATTCAAAACGGGGATGTGAGCAAGAGAGGCTAAAATTATGCATGCATATCCTCCTTCCCATTGTTATGGTAAATTCCTTAAATACAGTTATGACATTCTTTTCCTACTTCTAATCCAGTACTGCAGATGAGCAATTTTATGGGCTACAAGGTCAATTTGAACCTGTAATCTGTAAATTGACTAAATTATAGGATGTTCATTCACATTGCCAGAGAGAACTGTAAATTCCCTTTTAAAGGTATAAAAAAAAATAACATAGACTTTAATTTGGTGTGTGTTTTGTGTATATGTGCCCGTACATGTATTTGTGCTATATCTTGTTATAGTTCTAGCTCAATGAACAGATTATGGGCTCCTGTAGGGTTTTTGTACTGTAAGAGACACAGGAGAAGAACACGTTCAAAGGATTTTGTATATTGCCACACATAAGAAGTATATATTTTTAAGAAAAACACCAGAGACATCTTGCATATGTGGTATTGTCTTAGAAAAACCTCTGTTTTCCTTTCTTTCGTAATGGTTATTTCATCAGGTGGACCATGCGTAATATTTAATTGTACTTCAAATGTGTTGTATTTAATAGGGAAGCTCTGAGACTCTTTAATGCAAAACTAATTAATTTAGTAGAAATGTTTAAAAGGTTTTAAAATGCCATGGCATATATGGTACATCACAGGACATTCAGAGGTAGGTTTTAGTACTGCACTTCTATTAAAAGTATATTTTAATGTTATTATGCTAAAAGAATTAGCTAATATATGCATCACATAAAAATGCTTTCCTCAAAACAGGTTGAGTTGTTCTGGAGGCCTGATGGCTAATACATAGAATGGCATACTGCACACTAGAATAGTGAGGTGGGGGTTAGGGATATTGTTCAGCCAGAGTTTTGTCTGTTCAACTCTTGCAATTAAACCCCTTTACACAGAACAAAGTGAGTGCAATGTTTGAAAGCAAACTAGAATAATTTTCTCCGATTCATGTGTCTGTTACAGAAATAGTGCTATTAGACTGGTAAGGGTAACGTTATTCCCTGATGAGAGGAAGGACTGGAGAGTTGGCAGTCAGATTATCTTAATACACAATGGAAGCGATTGTGAAAGTTGTTCAGTGTAAACTAGGAGGAGTCTGATCTAGGCCTTTAGCAGTAAATCCACTGGTGAATGTTAAATTTTGGTAGTTTTGTTTTAAAAAAATAATTTAACAGTTTTGTGTACAAGACTTTCTTGATTTACCAGAAACTTTTGACTGGAAAGTAATAAATAAATGCAGATTTGCAAACTTCTCTGAAAAACCCAGTTGGACACCAGCACTAATATAAATTACGTTGCACTACGGTAAGGGATCCCTAGTGCAAGGCCAATAGCGTTAGCTGGCATGACAGGTTTTCCTGGAAAATTCATTGCGCCAGCTAACACTGTTAGACTTGTCCTAGAGGTCCCTTATGCTGGTGCAATGTAATTTTACATTAGCGCTAATATCCAGTTGGATATTGGCCAGAATTTGGACCTGAGTCTGAGTACTTCAGTGTACTTGTGTGTGGGTGGTAGTACAGGATTGGCATTCACTTTCTAGTTACTGACGCAGCTCTTACAATTAGTATGCTCTTATATATTGGTGAGAGGGAGGGGGGAAAGTTTGCTTATATCTTAGCATAGTAGTTTTGTTAATTAAAGAGTTATATTACTGCACACTTTCTTGTGTCACTTGTCAAAGTCCCTTTGAATGCCATACCAGACAGTCCATCTCATTATTTTTGTGTAGCATTATATAATTAATGTTCATATTATAAGATGACCTGTGTGTGTGATACATAATGTGGTAGCTAATGAAAGAGAGATAAACAAAAATCTGCTTCAGATAGACATTCAGTTGTTTTCCAGTTAAAATAATAATTACATTTAAACTGATACACACCAAAAGTATTTGTACATTAACAATGGCTGAATTGGCAAAGTCCTGAGAAACTATAATAGGTTTAAAGAAAGAGATAGCTCATGCACTTTGAACTGTTAACAAAATAATGAATATGCCAACCTTCGTGTGTGTGTGTCTGTGCGTGAGAAAGAGAGACAGAAAGAGTATCATACTCTGTGCTGTATTTCTACGATGTTAACCAAAAAGAGAGGGTAGTATGTAGATTAAAAAATAAAGTGGCAACATAAAATTGCTGGGATTGGCTTTTGGATTAGTGGCAGTATAGAGCATTGGTACATTAACACCACTGACAATGTCAATTCATTATCATTGATAGCTAAATAATCTTAGAAATGCTCAGTGGACCTATTAGTTCCTGAACATAAGCAGCTCATGCTGCAGTTCTTCATTAGCTTTAATTGCTTTAAATTTACCTTTTTAAAAAATCATGTTTTAAAAGGTGAAGTGATTTTTCAGCAACATTAACTTGGTAATTTTGTCACAAACAGAAGGTCCTTTACTATGTTTTCTTTTCTTCCGTAGTTTAGAGTCTATCCTGTGACTTTTAGATTCTAAACAACAAGCATTCTATTAGGCAGAAGGTTAAATTGTTTTTCCAGTTGCTACACAACTTGTTTGGGTATTTTTTAAAAGGTGAAATGTCAATGATTATGGATGTAAGATTTCACTTGATTGTCTTGAAATACAATTATGTTATGAATTGGAAAGTGAAAAACCTTTGTAAAATAATGCCAATCTAAGTGCTAAAAATGAACAGAAGATTTTATGTACTATATTGTGTAGCATGGTCGACACAGAGGGAGGAAAAAGACAGCAGTGTTTTTGCATGTTGCTTTTATTGTTTCAAATCTAAGTTTAATTTTTTCCAGCTGCACAGTAGAAATACTCTGCCATTGAAATTGGAAGCTACTAATCTTTCAGCATTTGAAATAAACCGTCTGCTTCTCATTTCCTTATCGGCAGATGTGTGGTGATTGTTTTCCTTTGCATTATGTTCATGAATGGGAAATGCATCCCTTATTTGAGAAGGGATCTGTTTTCAGTGAGCATCCAACTGCTACCTATTTAAATTTAATTTTCAGAAGTCTGGCTATGAAGTTGTTCATGACACTAAGATTAGCAAATCAAACTGGCTTCCCAGCATTTAGTTGTGTTTTTAAAACTTGTGCACTGGAATGTACTAAAAAGGCTTATCATGCACTTTTGAAATTTTATGCCTGAGGTACATGAAAAATGAATTGTTTAGCACTTCAGATTTTAAACAGAATTTATTGGCAACTTATAATTTAAAAAGGCATCTACTTTTGCCTTGCCCTTGCTTTGGATATAGAGTTTACAAAAATAAACCTAACAACTAGCGTTATTTACCTTCCTTTCTATTTCTCTTAAGCTGGCACACATAAACAAATAAATAAATCACTGCAGGAGAAATCAGGGATGGGGGAGGTTTTGTGTGTCCAGAAATATAAATAATTTGAAATCAACCTATATGGTCTCTTTTTGTTGTTGTTCTTTTTATGCATTCTTGCAATAACTTTAAAACTATATCTCTCTGTTAAAAATCCAACCACTGTTCAGATTTCAGAACATCATATCGTACACAATTTTCCTTCTTTTTTAAAACATGCATGTAGTTTCTGTTTGTGTATTTGTGCGCTGTGTGCGTGCACGTATGTGTGTTTTTGTATGTATCTGTCTGTCTTTGGTTTACTGTACACATCATTTAGAGAAGTGCTCTGAAACTTCATTTGAAGTTTTTTACCTTGGCAACATTTCCAGTTCATTGATTAATATGCCTTTTGTAATAGTTACGTTATCATGTAAAAGGATCGTACTGAATTTTGAAAATATATGTGAAATAAATGGAAGGGGTTAATCTTAATATAATGTAATATGTTACTGTTATTGAGGGCAATAACATATTTTATAGGTTAAAAACTTGCTGAAGAAAAGTTGGTAGTCTACAAATATGTTCAAGTATCCATATTCCTCCATTTATGTGTTTTGCTACCAGGAATCCATTTTGTCACATAAAAAATACTTTGTATATTATACTTGGTTTTTAAAGAATTCCTGGACTTGCAAAGCACTTGTGTCTAGTCTTGACCCTGGAGAATGAAGAAGATTCATTCTTAAATGTATCATTAGGAAGAAGGGGAGATGCGCTTTTGGTTTTTACATAGGTATTAATGGTGTCACAAATGAACTATTGTTATGTAGCTAGAGAAATCTTTAAATAGAAAGTTGAAACTTCAGTAAAACTATTTTTGTGTGGTATTACCTATTTTTTGTGCATTAGAAGGGATCTCTGTGTAGATGATTATAATGTCACTTTCTGACCTTTGCAGCTTGAATAATTGTAAATCATTGCTTCATAACGTGTCAGAGAATGTCTGTACTAGGCAATTAAATGGCAGAATATAATAGACCAAATTATTGCCTGTCATGTTTTCAACAACACAGTTAGTATTTGAGTTACACTTAATCATTACGTGCATTAGCAACTTCATTGGAATCCCGCTTCAGGCTGAGCATGAAATACATTACATTATTTAAACCTCTAATGGTAGAAGTCATTTATTTGTGTTGAAGTGTACAACATGCAGAGTTTCATAAAGCAAGGAACACTTGAGAGCTTAATTTATCCAAATCAAAGTCTAAAGGCAGATAAACACAAGTGGCAAAAATTAGTAATTTTTATAGGCTGGAAATATTTAAAAATACATGGTTGTGAGTAATTGTAGGCAGCAGGAATAAATTAAAATCACTATTTTTAGTTGGCTCAGAAAACTAAAGCTGTTGTATACTTAAATCATCAAATGCACCATGGAATTGCATTTTTTGACTGAACAATTAATTACACACATCATATCCACAGCTGTATTCAAATAAAACAGTGCTTGCTTCTCCTGCTCAAATCATCAGAATTATCCATATTACAGAGGAGACAGTCCTACTTCCAGTGACGTTTCGACCTGTGGGTGTTGGTTAACAAAGGAAAATATTGTGCCAATAATAATACATTTCAGTGTCAATGTTTTAAAACTTTGATTTTAAAACTATTTTGGAAATGCTAGAACTACATATGCTCAGACAGTTTGAGGTTACTTTTATTCTTACCTCACTCACAAGTGATATAAAGCAAGGGATAGACTTGATAACCTTCAGGGGTATTTCTACTCTATAGTTGCATAATATAACACTTTTGTCATAGGTTTGGATACAGGATCTGCCTTCTGCAAGAGGAAGGGACCTTATGTGAGAGGAAGGACTCCGTTTGCTGAAGGTCCCTCTGCCAGATTTGGGCCTTCCTCCCCCCAAGACCACAGCTCACCCCATTCAGAAGGGTCTTCTGACTATCTGTGTAGTATTTTCAGGGGGCTGGAGGGGTTGCTGTGGGACAGAGGGGATGGGGAATCCACTTATGCCAGCATAGTTGATCCAGCGCAAATTTAGATCCATGCCATTTAATTTTATTGTGGGTTTTTTTTCTTAGTGCCATTCTAATTGCTTAGCTTTATAGCCCACCTTATCCTCAAGGGCTCAGGGAAGGTAATAGCCTTGATTAAAAATGAGTTTTTAGTACATAATTCAATGGAGTATAGATAGAGGAAAATACAATAGCTCTAATATTGCAATACAAATTTTAATAACGGGTGAGGTTTACATTCCAAATGTGATCTGCTGCTGCCTCATATGATGCTAGATGTGAGGTAAGGGTATGTTGGTGCTTTTGTGTTTTCTGGAGGTTGGGCTCAAATCAGTGTTTTGCTTTAACATGTGAGGGGCCCTCAAAGGTGTCAAAAAGGTCTTACTATTGAATAGCTAGCAGTATGCTTCACTAGTGTCCAGTATGGCAAATGAAGCAGAAAAGTCAAGGCCAACTTCTAGTTGTAATGCTGTATGAAAAACGTATTTTTATCCACCTGTACTTCAGTTGAGTTATGGTAGTGCTTTTGTTGGACTTGCTGAAGTGAAAAGATATGAAAAGTACATACTTAGCTGAATATATGTTTGCATTTGAGTTAGGGACAGTACCAATGATTTATACCTCTACCTCTACTATATATAACCTAATGCAATACACTTTCAAACTGCAATTATAAAGATACACGCAGCTGTGCGATTGTGATATATGTGCCACGTAGAACAAGTATTGCTTCTTCTAGAGGCGTTTCATTTTGTGTGTGTGTATATGTGTATGAATGGTTCTGAAAAACAGGATACATTATGGGATTGTAGAAACATTTGTTGCAGGACATGCCTGTGTTTAATAAAACTGAAATGATTGTGAATGTTGCATCCACTTGGCTGCAACTGCTATAGAATTTATTTTAATTAAGTGTACCTATGTCCCATAAGATGGGATTTCTCAACCTTTTCTCATAGAAAAATGCATTGCCTATTCAATAGCATGAAATGCCGAGCCACATGTCTGTGTTGTGAAGCAGGCAACAATTCAGAGGCCTTTTTGCAGACTGGGCTAAATCCATGCTCCATTTTATACTGCAGTCCTTTTCTGCACATATTAAAACTGGATTTGGTGAAAAGACAGGGCTCTTGCAAGATATTCTAGACAACATTTTCTTTGGCTAGATTTTCATATGCTTAGTATGTACTATGTAAGCATCAAATATAGTTTCTTATTTTCAAGAATCTAGTTCTAAAGTTAGTCTTAAAATAATCTGGCCAAAGTGGGCCAGCCATGGCCACCAGTTGGCCTGCCTTTTTTTATTAGATAGGTATTCATTCATTCATTCATTCATTCATTCCATTTCTATACTGCCCAATAGCCAAAGTTCTCTGGGCAGTTCACAAAAATTAAAACCAAAGAGCAACCGATAAAACAATATAAAAAACATTAAAACCACAGTGTAACAATGCAACCAGAATACAACCAGAATAAAACCTAGCAGCAATGCAGGGATTTAAAATACAGATTTAAAACAGCAAAGCTAAAAGTCTAGAAAGCTAAAATGCTAAAATGCCTGGGAAAATAAAAAGGTCTTCACCTGTCGCTGGAAAGAATACAATGTAGGTGCCAGGCGAACCTCACTAGGGAGCTCATTCCACAGCTGGGGTGCCACAGCAGAAAAGGCCCTCCTCCTAGTAGCTACCCGCCTCACTTCCTTTGGCAGGGGCTCAAGGAGAAGGGCCGTTGAGGATGATCTTAAGGTCCAGGCAGGCACATATGGGAGGAGGCGATCCTTCAGATAACCTGGCCCCAAGCCATTAAGGGCTTTGAATGTTAATACCAGCACTTTGAATCGGGCCCGGATATGGACTGGCAGCCAATGCAGCTGAAAAAGTACTGGCGTAATATGAGCTCGTTGGCCAGTCCCTGTTAACAATCTTGCTGCCTTATTTTGGACCAGCTGAAGTTTCCGGACCATTTTCAAAGGCAGCCCCACGTATAACACATTGCAGTAATCCAGACGAGAAGTTATCAGAGCATGGATAACTGTAGCTAGGCTATCTGTCCAGATAAGGGCGTAGTTAGTATACCAGCTTAAGCTGATAAAAAGTGCTCCGTGCCACTGAGTTCACCTGTGCCTCAAGTGGCAGTTCTGGATCCAAGAACACCCCCAAACTACAAACGTGGCCCTTTAGGGGGAGTGCAACCCCCTCCAGAACTGGTTGAATATCACCTAGCCGGGCAGACGGACCACCCACTAACAGTACCTCCATCTTGTCTGGATTGAATTTCAGCTTATTGGCCCTCATCCAGTCCATTACCATGCCCAGGCACTGATTCGGAACAGCCACTACCTCACCTGGTTTTGATGAGAAGGAGAGGTAGAGCTGGGTGTCATCCGCATATTGTTGGCACCTCAGCCCACACCTCCGGATAACCTCCCCCAGCGGTTTCATGTAGATGTTAAACAGCATTAGGGGATAAAATAGATATAACAATAATTGCCATGGCACAGAGCAATAATACCCCAGCACCACCTTCTGGAGTCGGCCATCCAAGTAGGAGCGGAACCACTGCAGTGCAGTGCCTCCAACTCCCAACCCAGACAACCTATCCAGAAGGATACCATGGTTGATGGTTGCAGCTAAAGGCAAAGGTTCCATACCCTCTGTTCTTGAAAACGTAGGTAAATTGTAGGGGTTTGTCCAGAGAGGATATTCGTTAATGTGTGTACAAATGTATATATGTTCTGAGATACATCTGTCTAAGAGACCTTTGAATTTTAGCTGTAATGTATCCAGGCAGATTTGTCCCAGTGACACACTCACACACACACACACACACAGGCTATTGCTGGGTTATTTGAGGGTTGCTTTCCTTTCAAACAAGCCGTGCTGGCTGGGTTCAAACAACACAACAAGTCACAGCCAGGCGGGTGATTAAGCAAATTGCACCCAGCATGTGTTATGGCTTAAACAAGCCACCGTGGCTTGTTTAGCCTATGATGATTGTGTGAACCAGAGCACGTACACACACAGGTCTATTCAAAACGGAAGTTGTTTTTTATTGATTACACAAGAATTAAAATGTACAAATGATTAAACATGAGGAATTAACATGTTGCAGTAATACTAGGCAATGAAGCAGAACACAAAATGAATCCACATGCAGGTCCAATTTGTGGAGAAATTAGCTCAAATGCCCACTCAGAGTGTAGCCTGAGGGCAGCCGTGCATGGAAGAATTGGCTGAGGACATGCGTGATGAGTCCAGGTCTGAATGAGCTGGACTGTGGTTCTGAGGAGTTGCAGAGTTTGAGGCTAGGCAAACTGGGATCATAGCACTTTCAGAGAGAGAGAGAGAGAGAGAGAGAGAGAGAGAGAGAGAGAGAGAGAGAGAGAGAGAGAAGAAGAAGAAGAAGAAGAAGAAGAAGGATAGGGGCTTTAGGGGGCTAGATTGCAAGGTCGGGGAGAGAAAGAGAGCTTACATAGGTTTGTTTCTAGTGCAGGTGGCTCTTATAGTTAGTCCTTGTGCACAATCTCCATGGCAAAAAGGAGGCCCTAACATCTGGAGCAGCTAAATTCACACCAGTTAAACTGACTGGGCTTCCTACTGAAAGCTGGTTCCACAAGTAGAATAGGTTCCTATACACACTCATAGATGCACACCATAGAAAAACAGGTACAGGGGCTTCAATTTGTAGGGAACGGACTTCCAGAATATAGGATGAAACTGAAAGATGCCTCTCCAGTGATCCTGTTGGATTGTTCCTCAAGATGGCATTGGGGTCAGGGAAACTCCTGAGGTTTTGGGAAAGGCTGCAGAAAGGTCACCACTTCAACTAAAGCAACAAGCTAGGTGGCCAGAATGGATGTTCTGAGGGAAAGAAGGTCTGATGAGGTTCTGTGGCAGAGCCCTAAGTTCCGTGGCTTAAAGTAATTCACCGAGGCATGAGAGCCAATGGAGGCAGCCAGGAAAACGGCTTGTCATGCAGCAGAAGTGATTTCAGCAGAGTACTGAAGGGCCAGTGGGACCAGTGGGGATAACTGGAACACTGAGGACCTGAAGTCCAGACTCTCTGTAGTGTTTCAACGAAGACTACAAGGGATAAAGGCTTTGGGTCAAACTGAGGCAAAGCAGACAAAAGAGGGGGAGAAGAGTGGTCAGAGTATGCAGTGGTCTCAATAGGGAAGATTCCTTTTCCCAAAATCTAATTAAGGCAGTACTTCACTGAGATTGCAACGCTTAAGGGTGGGGAACCTCCACC
Organism: Heloderma suspectum; assembly: GCF_057233095.1. Classification (NCBI taxonomy): domain Eukaryota; kingdom Metazoa; phylum Chordata; class Lepidosauria; order Squamata; family Helodermatidae; genus Heloderma; species Heloderma suspectum. The sequence continues at coordinate 96,104,246 of NC_139461.1, forward strand.
TGGCCATCCTATTTATCACTAATTATGCAGCACCTTGGAGGTATGCCACTGTGTGCCTGGAGTGTATTCATGCCTAGTGTCTTATTAATGTGCCTAACCTAATTGTGAGGCACTCAGTCTAGTGGGGCTGATAGAGTCATGGAATGGAATTTCCATTCTGGTTACATGAGCAAATACTAATGACCTCATGACAAGATCAGTTGCTGGGTGCTTATCATTTAACCAGAGATGCAAGCTGTCCAGGTCCATCCCGGTATTGGGTGCTAGGCTGAGCTTCTTATAGTATCATGCTATGCCAAATACTTGGTGTCTCCCTGGAGTGTCTCACAGGCCTGTATGCCAAGCAACCTGCTAACAGGTCACACTTCCTGTGTACATTGGGGAAGAACCGTGGTCATATCTAGTAGTGGGTGAACACCCTCCACTTTCATTTTAGCTTTACAAAAGAAAAATAAAGAGCTTGATTTATGCCAAGATCAATTTGGACTATATCTTGTTCCCAAGAAATCATCCATAGTTCAGTGATTGCCAAACACCAACCCCATTCACATGCCCATCTGGCCAGCTCTGCCGCATGCTCCCCACTCTCCTGGGCCGCTGGCAAAAGAAGTTCTATCAGGAGATCTCCCAAAATAATACTGTACCTGTGCCAGGGAGGGGAGAACAGTGGTGTGCTCTAAGAAATACAGTTTTCTCAGGCTGCTTAAGTCTTACGTATGGATGACTAGCACCCTGGGCTCCTGCCATTAGGAGAAGCATTCCAGGGCACCACAGAGGGAGTGAGACCTCTAATAAGACCTTGCTCCATGCAAGGAGATATCCAATAAGTTCTCTCCATGCGGTGGGAAAGTGGCCGGGAGGGAGCGGGGGAGAAAGGAATGGTAAATCTGCATCATCATAATTTCCTCCTCCTCTTATGAACTGGTGAATATTTTATGCGGCCATAATGCTCAACTTGAAGGTGAACATTACAAGTCACTGAGGTTCATATTTCAAACCAGGAAATTATGCACTTCAGCGATGTCACTAGCCATATCTAGTCTAGTGGTTCCTTAGAAAACCACGTTCCTGACCACCAGTGTATATAAACTTTCAAACCACATGAAAGATAAAACTGCTGACACAAGTGGAAGAGTTGAGCTCTGCAAGCATTGGCATAAAACACCACACATGTCTTGTAAGATCGCATCACATTCCGTTGGGCCTCTGCTCTGTTGTCTGAGCAAATCTGAGAAAATAAATTAAGCATGCATACTTTTAATTTCCAGTAAACTAGTGTTATTCCCCCTGCCTCCATTGCCTTTTCAATAATACCTCACTTAACCTAAAAGGGAATTGCTTGCCCCATTTCACTATTGCTGCGAAGCAAACAAACACAAAACGCTAAAGCTCAGTGGTACAGAATATGCATGCAGAAATTCCTAAGTTCAATCCCCCGTTTTGCTGGAGAAGACTCCTGCCTGAAGCTCTGGATTGCCGCTGCCAGTCAGTGTAAGCAGTGCTGAGCTAGATGGACCAATGGTCTGACTCGGTATAAGGCAGCTTCCTATATCTATGCCTGCTGATGAATTATTATACACAGTAGTAGAAAGTGGCGAGGCCCCATAGCATTGGTCTCATATGCTTGAGAACTTGATTTCAGTCCTCATTGTGGTATTTGCTCATTTATAGCAGGAAGGAACAGCAGCATGCAGGATTTAAGCAATGTTTTTGAACAGTGGAATGGGCTCCTCTTAGGGATCTGTGAAATGAAAGGAGGCAAGTGAAAGTTTTGGGGAGTTATCTGTAGCCATTGTGGCCAAAATAAACAAGTCATCTTCCCTCTTTATTCTCTTCCAGCAGAGTTCTAGTAATGGCAGGCATAGCGCAGAAACAGCCTTCTCTGACATGCTGTTCTTCAGATGTTTTGGACTACAACTCCCATTAGCCCCAGTCACAATGGCTAATGGTTAAAGGTAATGGGAGCTGTAGTCTAAAACACCTGGAAGGCAGCAGGTTAGGGAAGGCTGGAATAGAGCAAGAGAGTCAGGTAGGAGATGACAATTCGGAATGCAGGAAGCAGCAGCTAAGGGAGCAAACCTCAGTTTTTTTCCCCGTCAGTTCAGTGATTAGAGCAGCTCCATAGGCCGTGTTATCTGTCCCTCATATTTTTTCAGCTGGACACATCCTGCCATCTTTCCAGACCTGCAGATTCATTGCCCTCCTACCCACTAGGCATGCTCATAGAGTTAACTCTCACTTGACAATAGTAGAACCAACCAACCAACTCCTGTTCTCTCCTGATCTCTGCTCCACAGGTGAGCAAATCAACGGTGTCGAACAGGAACGGGAAGGGCTTCTGCTCATGCTAAAAGAATCCTGACTGTCCTTCCATTCCGATCCATACGTCTTTGCACAAAGTAGGAGATTAGAGGCTCATCACTGCATGTGCGATGCACTGGAGACAGATGCTTCTCCATCTGTCTCTGTCTTGTTGTGTAATTATGCATCCTCCCATCCTACTCAAGGCAGTGGAATTCTAGACTCTTGTAACAAAAGGAAACACTCCTTTTGCTAAGTCTAGTAAAGCCATACAATATTGAATCATTTTGTGGGGAACAATAATCAAGGAACAAATGTTCGTATGTCAGTGTTCGTATGTCAGTGAACTACCCTCACAACGCTAGTTCATGGCACTATAATTTGGCACTGCATTCCTCTACGTTGTGATTTGGATAGATACCAGCAGAACCAAATAGAAAATCTCACTCTTATCTCTATAGGATGCTGAGGAAATTAACTCTTTTGTGCCTTGAAGAGGACCTGTGGTATAATTTCTTTTCCCAACCCCTTTCCTCCTCTGGGCTTCAACCTCACAGGTTCATGCTATGTTCACCAAGGATCCTGGTCTACCCAAGTCTAGAGTGTCATCAGATTAACCCACTGTGCATTACAAATCAGGCCACATGGTAGGGACTAATATTCCCTTCCTCCCTCTTCTCGCACATGTTACTCGTCCTCACCATCAGAGAGCAGTGCGATCATTGTGCAAAGTGTCTGTTATTATATTGGGGCTTATAACATCACAATAGGTTTGCTCTAATGGTCCACTATACTTTAGAAGACAGCCTACCCTTTCTCACATCATGGGCTTTTGTCCTGAGCCAGGCAAGATCAGTCTTCAAATTTTATTTCCACACAAAGATCTGACTTGGTGCTATAAATGGAAACATATGAGCAACACCAAATTCTACAACTTCACTGCACAGAGGCTAA